>NC_138125.1:31159393-33559393 GCF_964188305.1 Podarcis bocagei
GCCACCGAGAATGCTCTCCTGGGCCAACACCCCAAACACCTGAGGGCAGTGCCCCCAACCCGCCCCCACTGCTGATCTTGACACCCACAGAGGAGGCATTCTTTCAGATATTTGGGTGCAAGCCATTTATTCAGAAGTATGTTCCATTGAGTTAAATTGGACGTTCTCCCAGGTACGTGGGACTGCAGCTTTAAGCCTCAAATTTCAGGACAGGTGCCTCATAAATACGTAGACAGCTGGCATAGAATCTATTACCCTTTAGAAATTGTAGTTTAAGATCACTCTGCCAAACTTATGCAAGGGGCAAGGTTTTCATTCTTTCATCAATAGTCAGCACAAGGCTAACTCCACAGTTCCAATAAAGGAGCAACTAGGCCCACTCACATTTTATTTTAAAACCATACACATGTGCATCTCTTTCCTTTCTGAAGCTGCTTTTATTTCCATGCCCTTTCTGTGGTGCCCATCCTGTTTCCGACTGTGGCCGTACAGATGTCGCCACCAGACCAAAAACAAGGCCCAGAGGCCCTACTCATTGGCTGGGGTTTTCTTCAGGCTTCCTACCCTACAACTACAACCCCATCTTCGCCGCTGCTTGCCAGCCTAAGCAGGGTCCGCGAGCAGAGGAGATTCCCCCAGTCTGTTCCTCAGATCATTGCAGGCAGACAAACCACCCCCGCCCTCAGTGCAAAGCCCCTCCTCTCCTTTCCCGTGGGATCTCACACCACAGCAACGCGGACCCTAAGGAGAACACACATCCCTATGGCTAGCTTAGGTCGGTGGTGGTTTCCTACGGATCCTGACGGCCTCCCAAGCCATTCCTGCCTCGTGATTTGGAAATGTATGCGCACACAACCCTTCCCTTCCTCCTCCAACCCCTCTGGGATCTCCACCACCCGACGCGGGCTGCTCTGCGCGCATCTTCACGAGACGCTGCAGTCCCCCGGTCATAGAAGTCGTGCAAAAAAAAAAAGGGGGGGGAAGGAAAAAAAAAGGACCAGGCTGCAAAAGAATTGCTTCCCTACCTGGAAAAATAAAGGTAGCCGAGATCTTGCTTTCCCCTCCCGCCTGCACCGGCGTGAAATCGAAGGACGCTTTCCCAAAGGACGGTCGCCGGGGACACTTTTTTGGGCCACGTTTTCCCGGCGTCTCCCCTCTCCAGATCAACTGCACACTTGCTCGGGGAGACCTGCTCCGGTTTGCAGCGTCAGGCTGTTCCAGGCGCCCAGCGAGAGACCATAACAAACCCACTTTTCTCCAGGCAAGGGACGTCGCTAAATTCCCGAATCAGTGCAAAGGGCTACTCGCGCCGTTCAGGAACTGGAGCAGAGAAACCCGGTCTCTGCCCCACCCACATCCCCTCCCGGGTTCGCTCGGCGCGCCGTGACCGCGCAGCTGCATCCTGGCGTGGCCACGGTGGCGCGCCAGCCCGGCCTCCCCTCTCCCCGAGCGGGGGTCTCCGCACGAAGGAAGAGGACGGGCTTCCCACGAGGGAGAAGGCAAGAGCCGCCAGCAGCGGGCAGCGAGGGATCTTCCCGATCCGCCTCCGCCCTGCCCTCCTGCAACGCGGCGGCGGCGAATGCGCGCCTCGGCCCTCGCTTTGCTCCCGAGTTGCATGCCCAGGGAAGGGACTCTCTGCAAGTTGCCGAGCTAAGCCGAAGCAGGTCGAAAACGCGAAAGGTGCCCATGAGCCGGCGGCAAGGGCTCGGTCCCTCCGCGAGGGTAGCTCGCAACCTATCAGCGATCCTGCTCTGGGGTTTTCGCGTTGCAGGCTGTAGCCCAACAGGTGCACCTTTCTCTGTCCCGGAAGTGCAGCGGTTGGGGGAGCATCATCAGCTGAATTTCTTATGTAGTTATAGCAAGTTAATAATAATAATAATAATAATAATAATATTTATACCCCGCCCTTCCAGGTTCAGAAAACCGGGCTCAGGGCGGCTAACAACAAATTTAAAATACCTAATTGTAATACAACATGGAAGCAGCATAAAATATAGCATAAAAGCACGAATGACAATAAAATTCAAAGTTCCAAAATCAATTTGGGGAAAATCCATCCAATAAACATTAGATAGTCACCAGGGCTGGCTGAATTAGTCCTACTTGGGCCAGCGAGGAGGCCAGGGGAGAATTAGCTGTGGGGTCTGAGAGAGGGTAATCTTCATAAAAGGGGAGGGGGAGGGAAGAGAAGGGAAATAAAAGATCAGGCTGGATTCAAATTAAAGGCCAGGCGGAATAGCTCTGTCTTACTGTGGCATCTGAATATAGACTGCATTTTTAATCAAGGCTTATATTGGCTTATATCTTGATCAGGTTCCTAAATTAAATGGGCTTAGATTTTCAAAAGTTTCATGCCAGGCAGAAGGCCAGCTGCTTAGAGAACCTTGGCAATGTTTTCCTCCTAGACAAGGGGCCCCTTGATTTACAGCAGAAAACAATTCTCAAAGTCGTAAAAGCTGGAATTACAGACTGAGAGTGAGGACACTGACCCTACATGTTACAGAAGATAAAAAAGGCAGAGATAAACATAATTAGGAATGAGTAAATAGTAAAATAATACCAATGTGCCTCCCAGTAAAATGAGCCAGATCTTCTTTCTAAGGTTAAAGACCAAATGGAGAAGCATCTAGCTGGCAGAAAGAGAGCATTTTTGGAAGTCTTTTTAAAGCTGTTTCTTTCTTAAACTGAGAAAGTTAGAGGGCAATAAATGTTGGGAAGAGCTAATGGGAAAAGCAGCTGGCTGAAAGGGGGGGGTGTAAACTGAAGAGGCTTCTTTTAAAGCGGTTTTTTACTGAGTTCCTTTTTCTACTTTACAAAGGCCTTATTCCTTTTAAAAGGCTACCTATGTTATGTATTAAATATATTGTCTTAAATGTAATTATGCAAAGGATTTAAGAAATGCTAGATTCTTATTTCATATAGTTGTAAGAGTTGTATTTATCCTGAAATTAAGTCAGCCACCAGCCTAGCCCCCCTGCCAGACAGGAAGACGCCATCCAGAAACATAAAGTAAATTTGAAACATAAAGTACAAAATTGGTTTCAGTATCATCAAATAATGGAGTTTTTTAAACAGGATAGGAAAATTGGCTTCCAGGTGGAAAAATCAAAACTAGAAACTGAATTGTTAGAACCCAATACTAAGAATTTATCTAGAATGTATAACTTGTTGCTGAAATGGAATACACAGGATGAAACAGTCAAATCGGCCATGATTAAGTGGGCACAAGATGTTGGTCATAACATTATGTCAGCTGACTGGGAATGGTTATGGAACACCGGTATCAAATTTACGGCATGTAATGCCTTAAAGGAAAACATTATGAAAATGGTTTACAGGTGGTACATGACCCCAGTCAAGCTGGCAAAAATCTATCATTTGCCTGATAACAAATGTTGGAAATGTAAAGAGACTGAAGGTACCTTCTACCACCTTTGGTGGACGTGCCCGAAGATTAAGGCTTTCTGGGAAATGATCTATAATGAAATGAAAAAGGTACTTAAATGTACTTTTCCTAAAAAACCAGAGGCCTTTCTCTTGGGCATTGTCGGCCAATTGGTGTCAAAGAAGGATAGAACTTTCTTTATGTATGCTACAACAGCAGCAAGAATACTCATCGCAAAGTATTGGAAGACACAAGATTTACCTACTCTGGAAGAATGGCAGATGAAAGTGATGGACTATATGACATTGGCCGAGATGACAGGCAGAATCCGTGACCAACGAAAAGAGACGGCGGAAGAAGAATGGAGAAAATTTAAAAGTTATCTTAAGGACTATTATAAACTTAATGAGTATTAAAGTGTTGTGGTTCTTAGAAACAAAGGGATACAGTGATATAAGATCAGAATATAGAGAGGACTAAGATGACAGAGGTTGGAAAGTAACAATTGGGAGTTGCTATAAAATTTTGGACATTGGGATGCAGAAAGGGGGGGTATGGGGAAGTCCCAGAAAAGAGGTTTATGAAGTTATGTTATGAAATTATGCGTGTGTGTTTGTCTTTTTGATTGTTTGTTTGTTCTTTAAAATTCTGTAAAACTAATAAAAATTTTATAAAAAAAAGAAGACGCCATCCAAGCAGTCCTGATATATAGTTGACAGGCATTTGTTTAGAAACCTTCAAATGAAGGAGATCTTTCAATGTTGATGTGAAACTCAAGATCCTTGACATATGTTTAAGATAAAAATTTAAGATTAACCATTTGTTTTAGAAGGCAATAGGGCAAGGAGGGCAAGAGGTGAGCTGGTAATTAAGATTCCTTGTTGAGACACATGTAAGATATATTACTACTTATTTGTCATTTATAGATGTAACAATATATAGCTCTTTGTGTTCCAT
The DNA here is from genome assembly GCF_964188305.1 of Podarcis bocagei. Taxonomy (NCBI): domain Eukaryota; kingdom Metazoa; phylum Chordata; class Lepidosauria; order Squamata; family Lacertidae; genus Podarcis; species Podarcis bocagei. The sequence continues at coordinate 31,163,736 of NC_138125.1, forward strand.
ATAAGGACAGGAGGATATGGGTGTATCTTTTAGGATTGGTTATAGCAATCAGCCAATAGGAAATCCAACCAGGCTGATTGGACAGAGGCAGCCAAAGGAGGAGCAAAGGGGGCTGGATTAAGGGAATATAAGTGCTGGCCATAATGGCAGGAGGCCAGGCCAGAGCTTGGTAACCATATACCACTGTGCCTCTCATTTATTTGTCTGACAAATAAATTATTATTTTAATTTCTCTATTGCTGCGTTGAATATTTCATTCCAGCTAAGCGTTAACCACAAGCAGGGTGCTACATTACAGGCCTGGCGGAAGGAGGTTAAATCCTGTAGGGCCCAAGTCTCATGGGACAGAGCATTCCACCAGATCGGAGCCATCACTGAAAAGGCCCTGGCCCTGGTGGACGATAGAATGACTTCCTTAGGGCCCAGGACCTCTAAACTACAGTTATTCATGGACCTTAAGGTTCCTCTGTGGGGCATACCAGGAGAGGCGGTCCTGTAAATATGCGGGCCCTAAGCCACAAAGGGCTTTAAAGGTCAAAACCAGCACCTTGAACCTGACCCTGTACTCCACCAGGAGCTAGTGCAACTGGTAAAGCACTGGGTGAATATGCTTCCATGGCAGGGACCCCGTGAGGAGCCTCGCTGCAGCATTCTGCACCCGCTGGAGTTTCTGGGACAGTTTCAAGGGCAGCCCTGCATATAGCGAATTACAGTAGTCAAGCCTGGAGGTGACTGTCACATGGATCACTGTGGCCAGATCGGGGTGGGAAAGGTAAGGGACCAACTGCTTAATGCGGCAAAGATGGGAAAATGTTGCCTTAGCTGTTGCTATAACCTGTGCCTCCATGGAAAGGGAGGCGTCAAGGATTACAGCCAAACTCTTAACGGAAGGCAAAGGCACTAATTGGGCCCCTGCAAGAGAAGGGAGTTAGACTAGGGGTACCAGCTTGAATAAAATGGGGGGGGGCAGGTAAGCCACACCCCACATAATCGATCACAAGAAGCAGTGCACACACCCCGTTTGAATGGCAATGCCCCTCAACTTTGGAGAGGTTGATATTTTATTGGCAGTGAGGAGGGGGGGAGACGAAGGAACCTCGGCCCCTAGGAGTTGGCTCCTATGAGTCAGGCTATTTGTCAGAGTGTAGTCCAGTACTGTTTACTCTGACTAGCCATGGCCCTCTGCAGAGTTATTTACAGAGAACTATCTAGTTAATATGCTACTTCATAATAGTTAAGATTCCTGCATGATCCTCTGGATCCTTTCCAACTCTGCAATTCTATGATTTCGTGTTTTTTTAAAGGAGGGCCTCCTGCAGATACCATCTTTATCAGGCGGTTCATCCTTCAGCACAGTGTTTTAGAAGTTATGTAACTTGTGAATTAATTGCAGTTAAATGATTTGAATACATCTAGAGTTTGTGTGTACAGGTGCTGGCTGAATGAAGAAACTGTACAGCAGGGGTTGGGAATCGACTTCAGCATGAGCGATGAATTGGAATTTGCTTTGGTGGACATGACAAACATAAGGTAAAGGTAAAGGTACCCCTGCCCGTACGGGCCAGTCGTGTCCGGCTCTAGGGTTGTGCGCCCATCTCACTTAAGAGGCCGGGGGCCAGCGCTGTCCAGAGACACTTCCGGGTCACGTGGCCAGCATGACAAAGCTGCATCTGGCAAGCCAGCGCAGCTCACGGAAACGCCGTTTACTTTCCCGCCAGTAAGCGGTCCCTATTTATCTACTTGCACCCGGGGGTGCTTTCGAACTGCTAGGTTGGCAGGCGCTGGGACAAGCAACGGGAGCGCACCCCGCCGCGGGGATTCGAACCGCCGACCTTTCGATCAGCAAGTCCTAGGCACTGAGGCTTTTACCCACAGCGCCACCCGCATCCCCATGACAAACGTAGGCAGGGGCAACCCTCCCCCCAAATGGATGCTCCTTGATTCCCCCCCCCCCCGTTGACAGGAACACACAAGCACAGCACACACAGCACTCTCCTTTACACACACACACACATGCATGCACAGAGTCATATAAACTCTTGCACACCAGATATGATGCAGGCACACATGCAAAACCACCCCTCCATTGCTGGTGGCACTGGCAGGGAAAGATCCCTCTGTGGGTTCTTTAGATAGGGGTTTTATCTCCCCATCTTGACAGTAAGCAGTGCAGCACTAAAACTGGAGATAACCCCTCTGCCTGCTCGCAGAGGGGTTATCTCCAATGATAGAGCTTAGTACTCAGATCAGAGATCCTTTGGCCTACTCTTTAAGAGTTAAAGGCAGTATTTCTACTGCTACCAATCCAAGTACTAGAGTGGGGAGGAAGGCTGCCTTTATCATTGTTGCTATTACAGTGGTACCTCAGGTTACAGATGCTTCAGGTTACAGACTCAGCTAACCCAGAAATAGTACCTCGGGTTAAGAACTTTGCTTCAGGATGAGAACAGAAATCACGTGGTGGCGATGCAGCAGCAGCAGGAGGCCCCATTAGCTAAAGTGGTGCTTCAGGTTAAGAACAGTTTCAGGTTAAGAATGGACCTCCAGAACGAATTAAGTTCTTAACCCGAGGCACCACTGTATTTATTAAGTTTATATACCACCTCATCTGTAGATCCCAGGCCAGTTCACAGCATAAACAGCAGGAAGATAACTTATCTACAGTTAGCACTGGGTTGCTTAGATAATCCTTTAACTGTCCCCACCTGATGTCATATGACAGCAGGTAAATGGCAAGTGGGCACTGTTTGCCACCATGGACCAAATGGAGAAGACTGGCAGGCCTAATTAGACCTGTTGGAGCAGAGGTTCCCCACAGCTGTTGTTCAGCATCAGGTGAGTTGGAGGCAATGATCTGTCAAGGTATTTTGTTCTGAAGGAGGAATCCAGTGCCTAATCTATCTGGCGCACAGTGTGAATGACTTGAAGTCCATCATCTGCCTGGAAACTGCTGGTACCAGTTTATCCTACTAAATGGTAAAACTAGATGGCTCAGCTGAATCGTAAGAAGAGTTAGAGAAGAGAATCAAGTCTTTAAATCTGATGAGTCATAGCATGACTCAGCTTGTGTTTCCTTTGTGCTCAAATCCGTCCCTAAGTGCATCCCTCCTCCTTAGCTGTCTTGAGTAAACAAAACCACCTGAACAAGATCAAAACATCTTGGTCCGAGGCCAGATCAGGCCCTGCTAGATCCATTTATTTCAACTCTATATAAGCACAGCAGGGATTGATCAGAGTTGCAGTCTGGAAGGCACCTAGTTGGGCTAGGATTGGGATGTTACTAAGAAGAAGATTCACAGATGCTGTATTCGTGGCTTTTTTTGCCTGGTTAGTCTGTTATGTAGCCTCGAACTCCCTGTTCGTTTCAGATACAGAATCCTATATTGCCAAATCACATTTATTGATCGCTTTTGCCTGTTACTGTAAGGATAACACATCACTAATTCCCCAAACTGCATCAGTTTAAAAAAGAATCAACAATAATAAAATATTGCATACCACTTAGGCTCCACATCTGCGCCCCAGCCTCCTATATAAAATATTCATAAATGCAAATCAATCGTTAAAGAACAGCCTGGCTGGGAAGAGTAGCTGTGTAAGAATGGCACCCTTGGGTTCCATGTTTGGTGTCTGCCTTTGATTCCAGATCTAACCCCCTTAATCAAAATATTGACCTTTCTTCATGTCAGTGCAATTGCCTCATGAGGTGGGGTTTTCCTTGGCTTTTCAATCATAAAGGAAGAGTGACTAGTGGGGTGCCACAGGGTTCTGTCTTGGGCCCGGTCTTATTCAACATCCTTATCAACGACTTGGATGATGGACTCAAGGGCATCCTGATCAAATTTGCAGATGACACCAAACTGGGAGGGGTGGCTAACACCCCAGAGAACAAGATCACAGTTCAAAACGACCTTGACAGATTAGAGAACTGGGCCAAAACAAACAAGATGAACTTTAACGGAGAAATGTAAAGTATTGCACTTGGGCAAAAAAAATGAGAGGCACAAATACAAGATGGATGACACCTGGCTTGAGAGCAGTACATGTGAAAAGGATCTAGGAGTCTTGGTTGACCACAAACTTGACATGAGCCAACAGTGTGACACGGCAGCTAAAAAAGCCAATGCAATTCTGGGCTGCATCAATAGGAGTATAGCATCTAGATCAAGGGAAGTAATAGTGCCACTGTATTCTGCTCTGGTCAGACCTCACCTGGAGTACTGTGTCCAGTTCTGGGCACCACAGTTCAAGAAGGACACTGACAAACTGGAACGTGTCCAGAAGAGGGCAACCAAAATGGTCAAAGGCCTGGAAACGATGCCTTATGAGGAACGGCTAAGGGAGCTGGGCATGTTTAGCCTGGAGAAGAGGAGGTTAAGGGGTGATATGATAGCCATGTTCAAATATATAAAAGGATGTCATATAGAGGAGGGAGAAAGGTTGTTTTCTGCTGCTCCAGAGAAGCGGACACGGAGCAATGGATCCAAACTACAAGAAAGAAGATTCCACCTAAACATTAGGAAGAACTTCCTGACAGTAAGAGCTGTTCGACAGTGGAATTTGCTGCCAAGGAGTGTGGTGGAGTCTCCTTCTTTGGGGGTCTTTAAGCAGAGGCTTGACAACCAAATGTCAGGAGTGCTCTGATGGTGTTTCCTGCTTGGCAGGGGGTTGGACTCCAACTCTATGATTCTATAGGAATCTGTTCTAACACAACACATCCAGTAAAGTTAAGGCCAGTGATTTTAGAGGGAGCGCAAGCAAAGTACATAACTGACTAGTCAAACAGAATCTCCATTTTAGTCAGTGATTTTAACCGGTTTATACTTCCCTTGGAATATATTTCTACATCTTTCTCTCAGGAGCTCTGTGATACTTCTTGCACTACAGGAAATGTGAGCATTCTATATTTCCATCCAGGGGTACAGTGTCTTCTTTTTTTTGTAATATTTGAAGGGCATTCATTTGTGTGAATTACAGGCAAACTAAGTGATCAACATTACTTGAAATTTGAGTTTCCAGCACAAATTCTTAATAGTACAGCATATTGGGGCACCTGGACCACAGTGAACACAAAGAGACTTATATCTAAACATACACCACACTCGTCAACAAATCTTGCTGCAGTCAACTAAAGACAACCATGCCCAACCTCTCTCCAGAGCGAAGACAACAGAAGTTAGACTACATCTGTTCCGATAGAGATAGGGCCACCAGCTGAAGCTGATGGAAGGCACTCTGCGCCACCAAGGCCAACAAAGGATCCAAGCTACGAGGGAGTGTAACCCCATCCAAAGCAGACAATCTCCCATCCATCCAGTCTAGGAACCACCTACTAACAGTGTCTCAGTCTTATCTGGGTTGAGCTTCAGTTTGTTGACTCTCATCCAGTCCACTACTGACGCAAAGACAGCAGTCCAGCACATCGGCTGCCTCGCCTGCAGATGTAAAGGAGATGTAGAGTTGTGTGTCACCAGCATATTGCTGACACCATGCTCCAAAACTTGGGATGACCCCATCAGTGGTTTTATGTAGATGCTGGTGGCGCTGTGGGTTAAACCACAGAGCCTAGGACTTGCCGATCAGAAGGTCGGTGGTTTGAATCCCCGTGATGGGGTGAGCTCCCGTTGCTCGGTCCCTGCTCCTGCCAACCTAGCAGTTCAAAAGCACGTCAAAGTGCAAGTAGATAAATAGGTACCGCTCCAGCAGGAAGGTAAACGGCGTTTCCATGCGCTGCTCTGGTTCGCCAGAAGCGGCTTAGTCATGCTGGCCACGTGACCCGGAAGCTGTATGCCGGCTCCCTCGGCCAATAGAGCGAGATGAGTGCCACAACCCCAGAGTCGGTCACGACTGGACCTAATGGTCCGGGGTCCCTTTAAACAGCATAGAGGATAAAATTGAATCCCGAGGAAGTGCACATTGAAGGCTTCATGGGGCTAAAGAACACTCCCCAAGTATCACCATCTGGAAATGACCATCCAAATAGAACCAGAACCACTGCAAAGCAGTGCCACCAACCACCAACCCAGACTTGTCCAGAACCACTGTGATTAGGGACCCCCCGCCCCCCCACTCTTGCCAGCTCCTCTCTTCCCAAGAGCATCCTTTTGCAATCTACTTCACCAACTGCATGATTTCATCTTGAGTTGCAGTGGGGGTTGTAGAAAAATGAGGTGACAAGGAAATAAAATGCAGAAAAGTACAGACAGTGATAATTACATCCTTTACAGCGGTCAGTCACAAAAGTGTCGCTAATGACACAGACATCCTCACATTGCTTAGCCAATTAACACATACAGTGCACTAAAAATATTTTTTTCTCAGTTTAGTCCTCAAGTGATAGCGCTGAAACTCTTGGTATGCTTTAATGCAGTGAATTCATGCTGCAGATTTTCTCTGAAGATCCTTTGCTCCAGGATGGGCTACTACTCTAAGGTCATTTATGGATGGGTGGGTGTATGTATGCATGTAGAGACATCACCTTGCCAACAAAGGTCCGTATAGTTAAAGCTATGGTTTTCCCAGTAGTGATGTATGGAAGTGAGAGCTGGACCATAAAGCTGGCTGATCACCGAAGAATTGATGCTTTTGAATTATGGTGGTGGAGGAGACTCTTGAGAGTCCCATAGACAGCAAGAAGATCAAACCTCTCCATTCTTAAGGAAATCAGCCCTGAGTGCTCACTGGAAGGACAGATCCTGAAGCTGAGGCCACCTCATGAGAAGAGGTGGAAAAGACCCTGGTGCTGGGAAAGATGGAGGGCACAAGAAGGGGACGACAGAGGATGAGATGGTTGGGCAGTGTTCTCGAAGCTACCAGCATGAGTTTGACCAAACTGCGGGAGGCAGTGGAAGACTGGAGTGCCTGGGGTGCTCCGGTCCATGGGGTCACGAAGAGTCGGACACGACTAAATGACTAAACAACTAAACAACAACAAATACATATAATGATACATGCATTACATTTATACTGGTCTTCCGTCATGAAACTGAAAGTGCCCCCCAAGATTCTAAATCATTTAAGTCAGACTCAGTATCAATCGATAACTGAAACAAGGATACCCAAAGCCCAGCATGGGGGAATGCCCAGAGAGCTTTAAGAGAGAGGAAATGTGAATGACGCCTTATCAGCATGGAGCGAAAAGCAGGTCAGCTTTTCGCTGCTATTCAAGCCTGTATAATTGCTACCAATTATCAAAAAGTATATTACAAAGACCAAAGATACAGACTCTCATAGAAAATGCAAAGATTAATCAGAAACGGAACATGTAATAGCTCTCTGCCTTGTCCTATCCAGTACAGAATAACTTGCTGAACATAATCAGTTTGCAAAAGCCATCAATTACTATGCTGTACCAACTAATCATTTCAAATCTGCCTTCTTACTACGAATATTATCCTCAACCAGCTCTTGAAAACAATGGTTGCACCTTGCTATTGGGGGAAAAAACCATTCTAAGAACAGGTCAGGCATAATTCTGATGTGAACAGTGACAACAAGAAGGCTACTAAAAGAACCCAGCATTGCCAATATCACAAAAGCCGAAACCTAGCCTTGGAAATAAGGAAAATCTGGAAAGTCAAGATAATTCAATCTAAAAGCATTTCCAGGGAGACTAGAATTTGGAGAAGAGATGCTACAAATGTGCAAAAACATGTTAACCTTGTAGCCTTCCAAGATAATACATTTCTAAACAATGAAGGATACCTCTCTCAGAAAGAGCTTTGGGATATTCAAACCTTGCATTAGGAAGTGCTGAGCTGCGAGGAGGGGGGGGGGAGGCAGAGTAGTAATGGTACTGAACTGACTGTGGTTCCTACAAATTTGCACTTCAGGTTACAGACTCTGCTAACGCAGATATAGTACCTCGAGTTAAGAACTTTGCTTCAGGATGAGAACGGCGCGGCAGCAGCGGGAGGCCCCATTAGCTAAAGTGGTACCTCAGGTTAAGAACAGTTTCAGATTAAGTACGGACCTCCGGAACGAATTAAGTACTTAACCGGAGGTACCACTGTACTGTAGAAATATGTAAGGTTGACAATTCAAATTGAAATTTTTAAAAACCAGAATGGCCAGTAATGGGCTTATGACAGATTATTGGGCTGAGCAAACTGCACATTTTAAACACTGAATATGCCACTTCTATCCATATTTACAATCTCCATCAGCATATGTATCTGATTTTCCTCTAGCAGGAAAAAGAAGCAATTGTTTGAGAAAATAAGATCCCTCTCTGCTTTTGTCAGGTAGTTACAGTAATTGCTTCTTCCGCTGAGGAAGGTAGTTTCACAGTAACAGGCGTGGAGCAATTGTGGGAAGTGAATATACTGCCTGCTGCTAAGTTGCTTATTTTAACCAGTTGACTTGTCCTGATGCCTAACAATGTTCTCTTTAAATCCTCAGCTGAGTTCCTGCTGATGTTTCCAAGAACTGCTCAAAGCGCCTTACAAAGAATAAAAGAGGAAGCCATTTCAAACACTACAAAAACAATTTCATAACGACACAGCAAAACAAAAGCAAATGTAACAACATACAAAAAACCCCCCTACATTTCAAATAAATATAACAATGCTTATAGCAAACTTTTACAAATAACTGTATGTACTTCCTGAGGGAGGGCATTCCATAAATACGAGGTGTCACCAATGAAAAGAGAAAAAGATGCCCAAGACTATACATTTTGAAGTTCATAACATGTGAATGTGAGTGGACTGAAAGGTACCTGTCTGTTTCATAACATGGGAAGAAAAGAGATTATCCATGCGGGGATGATAAGGTTTACCCCTGTGAACTATTCACACATGATTGTGTCCAGAACTGTACACAGCTTCCCTACGCTCATGTGTAGGAGACATTTTATGATTGAAGCAGTCCATAATACATTCAGCATCTACATATGTAACTCAGAAAGTTGCCTCCTGGTTGGGGGGGGGGGGGAGTGGGTTTTTTTTTTTTTTTTTTGCTAATTCAGCACTGCCATCTACTGGATTCCCTGGATATTGTCAGCCATCAATTTCTAGTCCCTGAAAGGACGAGTCTTGTTTCATCTTCTTTCAGAAGATGGTCCAACCTGGGTCTCCATCTTACATTGGGTTTTTGACAGTTTTCATCTTCAGGGCTCCAGTTAAGACGTTTAGGTGCTATTCCTATTCAGTCCCTCGAGTGAGGGGTTGTTGCTCAGTAGTAGAACAGAAGCTATACATGCAGAAGGTCAAAGCAGAACTGGATTTAGGGTGTTTCCCTCACACAGGGCGCTGAGCTAAGTGGGCACAAAATTGAGAAGATCCATTTGGGGGCATGAGCATAGCCAGGATTTATGTTGGGAGGGGGCATATGGTTGCCATATGTGTGGGAAATCCCAGACATGTCCTGTTTGGAGGGGATTACATGCCCAACTGGGGGCATTTTTTTACAATTGTAAGCAAATATTCGGGGTTTTGGGTTTTTTTGGAGGGGGAGTTAAAAAAACTGTGTGCACAGATGACCCAGGTTCAGGCTTGAGCTCGGGGTCTGGCAACCTTAGGGGGCAGGATTTATGTTAGGGGGCAGAACCGAGCTATCTGTGATATGGTTGGTTAATAATAATAATAATAATAATAATAATAATAATAATAATAATAATTTATTTATACCCCGCCCATCTGGCTGGGTTTCCTCAGCCACTCTGGGCGGCTTCCAACTGAATATTAAAAACAAAACAGCATTAAAAACTTCCCTAAACAGGGCCACCTTCAGTTGTCTTTTAAAAGTAAAGTAGTTGCTTATTGCCTTGACATCTGCTGGGAGGGTGTTCCACAGGGCAGGTGCCACTACCGAGAAGGCCCTCTGCCTGGTTCCCTGTATCCTCACTTCTCACAGCGAGGGAACTGCCAGAAGGCCCTCGGCGCTGGATCTCAGTGTCCGGGCTGGATGATGGGGATGGAGTTAAGTATTTTTATTTATTTACTTGATTTGGGATGACAGCTTTCCCCCTTGGGTACAAACATCTTTTGGAGGGCCAAATTTTGGCCTCGCTCAAGAAGCCATGTTACCAAAGATTATCAAAGTCTGCCCCTGGTAAAAGTTTCCATTTCAAACAAACAAACAAACAAAAAAACTCAGCAAGGCTGCAGAAGTTTTTCCCTGATTTCCTGGTGAGTTTCTGCTGAACACATGATACAGATTCAGTCTTAAGGACTCCACTCTGGATTTGTGCAGGATTTACTTCTTAGCCTTTTCTTTTCCTGAAGATGTCCCACAAGTCAGCAGGGTATGGATTTCTCCTTGGAGATTATTCCCAAAGCCTTTCTCACAAATGAGTAGAGGCACAAGGCAGCAGAGGTTTAGGATTAGAATACACCCACAAAAAGCAGCAGTCTGGAGGGCCCCAGAGCTAATTTGAGCACCGCAGTGTATGATGCTGATGACTCTGTGATTTCAAAGGTCATGCACTGGCAGTCTCCCCAGAGTAAATATGGCTTTTGTTAAAGATGTGCTCTCAAATGATCCCATGCATGCTTACTTAGAAGTAAGTATAGTGAGAATTTACTTGTGATGAAGGCTGTCCAGGAGTTCAGCCTTAGTCGTTATTGGTAGCTTGTTGAATTGTGCTAATGAGGCATCTGATCAAGGCCTGTATTTTAAAATGAGCTTAAAGATATATTTGCAAATGTTTGTATGTTTCATGCCAGGCAGAAACCAGCTGGCTAAGTACTTTGGCAGTTGTTTCTCTTCCTGCTCTCCTGAACAAGGGCCCCCCTGATTTATAGCAGTAGCAGGAGACAAGTTTCTCAAAGTTGTAAAAGGGAATTACAGGCTGGGAGCAAATGTTACACTGACCCAACATATTACAGAATACAATCAAGCTGCAAAAACACTAATTAAGAGTTGGTAAATAGTAAGATTTATTGTTTAACAGAAAATAATACCATGTGCCTCCCATCAGACTGTAGCCATATTTTCCTAAGATTTAAGGAAAGTTGAGAGAGTTAAAGGGCAATAAATTTTGGGAAGAGCTAATGGGAAAAGCAGCTGGCTGGGAAAGGGGGGTGTAAACTGAAGAGGCTTCTTTTGAAGCTGTTTTTACTGAATTCCTTTTTTACTTTGCAAAGGCATTTTCTTCTAAAAAGGTATGTTATGTATGAGATTTGTTGGCTTAATGTAATTATGCAAAGGATTTAGAAAGTAAGAAATGTTAGATTCTTATTTCATTGATGGTGTGTGAGAATGTGAACCCAAGATCTCTGTTTAGATAGAATTTAATACCATGAGCCATTTGTTTTAGCCATTGTTTTGGAATGCAGGGGCAACAGGGGCAAAAGGTGATCTGGTAATTAAGGTGCCTTGTCGAGGCAAATGTAAGATATATGGCTACTTGTCTGCCATTTATGGATAGAAGGAAATATAGCTCTTTGTCTCCCATAAAAGGTAATAGGAAATGGCAAAAGGTAATCTCTTTTCACTTCGTGCTGAATTAAAATACCTGGTTCTTCCTCCAGAGGTGACTGCACTTCGGGAATGTGGAGAATGATTTTTTTCAGATACGCTTTAGAACGCCAAGAGGAGCAGGAGACACATAAAGGCAGATGCTTAGCAACATGCATTGGATGAGAGAGAATAGCGACTTTCTCTGTGTCTCCTCCAGGCTTTTGATGTCCTTCACCTGTCCTGCCTTTCAGAATTATGTCTTGCCTGAGACCTTCACACTCCTTAAGGATGTCTTGTTTGCTGGATTGCTGCTTAATTGGGGATTTGTTACCTAGAACTAATGCCTACCCCCTGTGAAATGCTTCATAACATCACAGCAATTATATAATTCTCTTGATTCCCCTTCAGTTTTTGTTGCTGCTAGGTTATAGCTCTATTCTCTGTACCCAGTACAGTGGTACCTCGGGTTACATATGCTTCAGGTTACATACGCTTCAGGTTACAGACTCCGCTAACCCAGAAATATTACCTCGGGTTAAGAACTTTGTTTCAGGATGAGAACAGAAATCGTGCTCCGACGGCGCGCCAGCAGCAGGAGGCCCCATTAGCTAAAGTGGTGCTTCAGGTTAAGAACAGTTTCAGGTTAAGAACAGACCTCCGGAACGAATTAAGTACTAAACCTGAGGTACCACTGTAAAGCATAGCTCAGAGAAAGATTGGAAATGCTCAGGTCTTTTCCTGTCAATACAGGGCTGTGGACCCAGAAACCCCGGGGTGTGTGTGTGTGTGCTTTGTGAGGTGAGCCAAGCCAGCATCAAGAGTTGGCATAGCAGGGCACCTGACAGGGCCAATGTTCCCAGACGAGGGCCTGCTGACAAGAGACCCATGGACCTCCTCCTCCTCGTCACCATTACAACCTGCTTCTTCTGCTGCCTCTCCCTCTCTGTGTCTGGCAAACAAGCAGCTGGTAGCAAAACCTGGAGAGCAACCCACTTCTGACATCATGCAGTAATCCTTGGGCATGGCCAGTAGGAGGTGCTGAGTTCACTTGCAGTCCATCCCTTGGCTCTGTTCTCCAGATGAGTCACAAAAGATTCCCATAATTTAACAGAAGGCTTGTTTGTTTAAGAACTACAAGCCCCTGAAGAACTGTACAGGCAACTCCCCATTTACATGTTTCAAGGCATTCACGACCGTGACTGTGTGCATCACTGTGAACCTGGAAGTGGCATGAAAAGGGGCAAAATGGCCCTAAAAAAGTGTGAAAACTGTAAAAATGGCACAAAAATACCATTTGACAGTCTCAGGAGCTTTTACACCAACCTTTGAGGCCTGTGGACAGTTGGAGTTTGAGCAAGGAGGTTTGGAGTAAGCGATTGTGGTGGTTTGGTGGACTTTTGGTTTTTTAAAGTCTTTTTCAAGGTTTAGAGGGTGTTTTCAGGCTTTTTCAGTGGTGTTCTCAATATACACCGTTTCACTTAAAATGCACAGTACCTTGAAAGGTAACCTCCCCTGTAAATGGGGAGTTTCTTGTATTGCACACTCAGAGAAGAGGTACATTGCTGTGGCTCCAGGGTCTGCAGCGAGAGAGAGGGAGAGAGGGTGAAGCCTCACCCAGACCTTAAAGAGAAACTAACTCAGGTTCACTTTATCCTAGCTACCAATATCAACAGGTAAGTGATTAACTGGGGCAACAGCTCTCTGTTCAACATTTTCAAAGAAGACATACCCCTGATTATTTACTGAGAAAGCATGGTCCCTCAGGGGATTTAACAGAATTTGAAAACATATGGGTGAAAAGAACAGAAACAATAACTTCTGAGCAAAATATATTATTCTGAGTTTAGCTATAACCAGAAATAAATATCAAAATAATTGGAATAGAGATGAAACACTGTGGAAGTAGTATGGGAAGGGATTTGGCAACATGATGGCTGCTTGCATAACAATATGTAAAAACTGGAGAATATATTTATCCCAGCATTAGAAGACTGGATAGAAAGTATAGGAGTTGGCTTATATAGTCAAATTACTGATATTGTAAAAGGGAAGGAATGCCGACAACTTGATAATTTAGTCATTGAATAATTTAGTATATTTTATATATTGGCGCAATAAGATCAGACACAAGAAAATGTTCAGCCATACATATTGTTAGAAACAAATTACAGAACAATAAATTGTATGCTTATATTCCTTTGTTTTGAGACTGCTGCTAAATCTGCATGGTTGCTTATTAGGAATTTTTATGCAATGAAAAAAGCAAACAAAGAGTAACCAGTTAGCTGTTTCTTTACTTGCTGTTACCTATCTATAGGTAAAAAAGGTAACGGACTCCTAGACAGTTAAGTTGAGTCAAAGGCGATTATGGGGTTGCGGCGCTCAACTTGCTTTCAGGCCGAGAGAGCCGGCGTTTGTCCACAGACAGCTTTCCGGGTCATGTGGCCAGCATGTCTAAACAATTACTGATGCAACAGAACACCATGACAGAAACCAGAGCGCACGGAAACGCCGTTTACCTTCCCGCCGCAGTGGTACCTGTTTACCTACTTGCACTAGTGTGTTTTCGAACTGCTAGGTTGGCAGAAGCTGGGACAGAGCAATCCGTGCACCATTGCACGGATTCGAACCACCGACTTTCTGATCAGCAAGCCCAAGAGGCTCAGTGGTTTAGACCACAGCACCACCCACATCCCTATATACTTACACCACAGCTATACATCACCTATCTATATGCAAATATCACATCAGTCCTGCACAGGTGAGAATCTCATTTGTATTACAAATGCTTCTCCAGAGTTCCCTATTCCCTATTAACAGTAACACATAGATGCAAATCACATTAAAGACTCAAAGGCAGCTGAAAGGTAATGTGTGAAAATGTCCTGCCTATTCACCTGGCTCCCCCTCTCCCACTGAATGCTATGAGTGATCTAGGAGCCATACTCCAGGAACATCTGCAGTGTCATAACACAACATGCACATACAGAGCAGGATTCTCCATGAGTCTACCTTCACAAACACATCTGGAATGTCACTGGGAAGAGGGAGGTTTGAGTGACAGTTGCGTGGAAGTGGGAAGAGGTGGATGGAAGAGGGGTTAAGCACTCTCCCCCTATTGCAATCTCTCTGTAAATTACCCCTCCCCAGCTGCATAGTGGACAGTTCTTTCGAATTGTATTGTGGATTTTTCTCAGAAGCACATTTTGTAAGGAGAGCCTTTGGGAAAAGAGAATGAAAGGGGAATGAATATTTTATCTTTAGTAACTGGTCATTTCCATTCTGAAGAGAGGAAACGAAGGACCGTCTGTTGGGTGCTGAATATTCAACACACAATCAGCAACTGGGTTATGTATGAATATAAGGATGTGTTATTATTTATAGAGCTTCATAGTCATGCACAACACCTTACTAGCAGAAATATGCTATGATAGGTAGCAAGGCCATTGTAGCTTTTGCTTTCTCTGTGTGTTTTTTATAATTACTGTTACAGATACATACATATGGATCTCCCTGTCCTGACACTAGGAATGGATTTTCTTTCCTAGAATACCCACTGGTTCCAAGGAAGGGTCTCATAATGTGGCCTGCCCCAGGAAAGTCTTTTCCTCCTGCTCCTGCATACAAGACATCCACTTTAACTAATGACAGCCTTCGGCCTGGTACTTAGACGTGGAGAAATGATAGTGGCAGGAACATGAAGCGCAAAGGGCAGCTTTTTATGCAAGGCAGTGGTGTAGCGAAGTAATTTTTTTTACCCTGAACTTATTGGTTTCATGTGGGGACTCCTTTAGACAGTACTGTATATTACCTCACTTCAGATGTGGTTCACCAACATTGCTGCGTTTGAGGACCCCCCTGCTAGGTGGAGCTCTGAATTTCTGTCCTGACAGCACTGTTTATGTAAGACACCTTTCTCTTAACCTCGACCACCCATCTGTAACATCAGGAAAATGACACTGGCAAACATCACTTGTAAGCCAACATCACATGAGGTAAAAAAAAAAGGTGTTTTATGAATTTTTTAGTCAAGCTGTGGAGAGGGGCTGTACAAGAAGAAGAAGAAGAGTTTGGATTTGATATCCCGCCTTTCATTCCCCTTCAGGAGTCTCAAAGCGGCTAACAATCTCCTTTCCCTTCCTCCCCCACAACAAACACTCTGTGAGGTGAGTGGGGCTGAGAGACTTCAGAGAAGTGTGACTAGCCCAAGGTCACCCAGCAGCTGCAGGTGGAGGAGCGGGGAAGCGAACCCAGTTCCCCAGATTACAAGACTACAGCTCTTAACCACTACACCACGCTGGATCTCAACAAATGGGTTGTAAGATGCTTGGAGACCTTCAGATAATGAGAGACTAACAAGTGTTGTTGTTGTTGTGGCTCCCTGTGACTGCTAATGAGGATCCTGCTGTTTTGCACAATCATTGTTCAATGTCCTGGTCACCCTTGCCTGAATGCTTACCAACAGCCATTATTAGGAAATTCCATGTCTTCCTCTAGCTGTTCAGGATAAACTAAATACCCCCCTGTGCTATTTGCTTTCTGCCTCTGAATCATCCCTTTGCTCCCCTCCTTCACCACACAGCTCTTCATGCTCAATTATGCTAAGTAATACATCTGCCTTACAGAGCAGGCACAAGACAGGTATCTTTCTTTTCATTTAGAGCTCCTCTCCCATCTTTATGGCTGTGGAAGGCTCCTTCAAATATTTGTTCCCTGCCTATGTGATATTTCCTGGCATGCAGAAGGGAATTTGACTTTGAAAGGCGGCAGCAAATGATTCAAATGTTAATTTCAGCAACAGCTTTCCTAACACATCAGGATGCGCAGCCAGTTGCTGCTTGGTACATTTGCCTCTAATTTCACCCTTCTCTCATTTTCTCCAGCCTTTCCTAATCACAACTAAAAGGTTACATTCTCCTGCTCTCTTACTCTCTCTCATTTTTCACTGAGACAGTGAAGCCAGGTTAAGACACATTTTGATGAATTAATCTGGGAGGACAGTGGTTGTTACCCTGAAAGAGCCAGGGGGAAATAATGAAGACAGTAAGGCACAAAGAGCCCAGGTAGATTAGACCAAAGCATCTTGTTTCTCACAGGTACCGTGAGGGGGGCCCTCACAAACAGGACAATAACACTCCCCCTCTCTGCCAAACAGTGGCAGGAGTGGGTGGGGCCACAGGCACGCACACAGGGTCATGTCCCTTTGGAGAATGGAAGACAAAGCGGAAGCAGCCGTGCTTCAAGATATATGGTTTTATATTTTCACCTTCAGTCTGCATGAAGGGGGTTCAGATCTTACAGCATGGTCCAAAGCATTGCAGGCAGTTCTTCCTTCTCCCTCACCAAGATGGATCTCACCCTTTCTTCTTCCCAGAAGCTCCTTGTCCTCCCCCACAACAGTTACCCTGGCAACCTTCCAAATCTCCAATCTCTGGTCACACCTGGGCAAGAAGTTCCATTGTCTTGTTAATGACCCACAATGGCTCTCTTAACGGCCCTAGTTTGGCCAGGCTACCCAGGAACCCCTTTGTAGCTTATATTCTCCCTTCATATCACAAATAACCCCAAATCCTAGCATTTATAAATTTTAGTATTTGGGGGGAACCCCCCCCCCAAGTTCTGTAACAGTGGCCAATGGTCAGAATCCCACCACTCTCTGGGACACCCTTCCACTTGCTGTTAGGTAAAGGTAAAGGGACCCCCGACCGTTAGGTCTAGTCATTTCCGACTCTGGGGTTGCGGCACTCATCTCGCTTTATTGGCCGAGGGAGCCGGCGTACAGCTTCCGGGTCATGTGGCCAGCATGACTAAGCCGCTTCTGGCGAACCAGAGCAGCGCACGGAAACGCCGTTTATCTTCCTGCCGGAGCGGTACCTATTTATCTACTTGCACTTTGACGTGCTTTCAAATTGCTAGGTTGGCAGGAGCAGGGACTGAGCAACGGGAGCTTACCCCGTCACGGGGATTCGAACCACCTAGGCAAGCCCTAGGCTCAGAGGCAAGCTTTGAAGACCCATCCATCTGCTTAAGCAGGCATTCCACGGCTCGTAACTTTCTTCACATTATTCTGCTTTATTATTTATTGATATTTAACTGCATCTTTTATTGATGGCTTCTCTGTTTTTGCTGATGTATTTCTATGTACGTTCAGTTTTAAGTGTTGCGTATACATCCCACACCCCCTTTCCATTTTAATGATCAGACTGTGTTTTATGTCAGCTGCTGAGGGATTTTGCATATTAAGTGGCATATAAATATTATTAATCATTAATGATAATCTTACTCTGCCATAATTGGTGGATCTAAAGAAGTGCTCAGCAAAAGAAAAAAGAAAAAATTGATCGTTTGGGGGATAGGAAAATTGGGGGCCCCACAAACCTTCGGGCCTCATGACATTAGGGGTAGGGAACACAGTTATGGCCGCAGTCAATTAAGAAAACTATTTTAAATGACAGTTTGGTTTTTTTGTGGGGGAGGCTATGATTTAGCGACCGTTGTTCTAAAAGATGGTGTAGGTTGCTCTTTGTTTAAATACTACCAGTGGATGAGAGCCCATCGCCTCCTGAGGCAGATTGTTCCACTGGTGATCAGTTCTGACTGTCAGGAAGCTTTTCCTGCTTCCTTGCAATTCCTACCTGTTGGGTCTATTTGTTCCACCCATTGGAGCAAGAGAAAAGGAAGTCTGCTTTATCTTGTGCACAACAGCCCTGCAGATAGTTGCAGACCCTGATGGTCTCTCAGCTTGAGCTTTCCTTTTCAATGCAAAACATGTCCAGCTGTATTGACTTTCCCCCAAAGGACTTGGTCTCCACACCCCTCATCATCCTGTCCCCCACCCTCTGGACACACTCCAGTTTGTCAGTGTAATTCTTAAAATGTGGTGCCCTGAACTGGACACACAGTACTTCAGAGGCAGCCTGACCAATGCAGAACAGAGTGCAAACATTTCTTTTTGGGATCCGGGCACTGTATGTGCTGAACAATTATAAGGCTTCTGGGTGACAGCAGCTTGAATAGTCCAGGGACAAGAAAAAGAATAGCTGAATGATAATTGTACTGGCCCCATGCAAGACAAGACCGGCTTTGCCCTGATCTCCCTGTCTCAATATTCACTAATTGGACCTTGACCTGCCACTTCCCTTCCCCAGAAAGGACTTGCATACCTTGCCAGACACTGCTTCCTACAATTACTGCTTAAAACATCTTCTGCATGCACTCGATTTTCACGGAAATGACACACACTGCTTCACTGCCTGTACCCTGATTTGTGATAAAGCATTCTCCAATAAAAGAATTTTATGCCTTTTTATATGCTTGGGTTCATTGGTGGAATGGCAAATGGTTCATCAGCGCAAGGAAACATTCTTCTCCTCTCCTTCCTCCTGCACCCTCATAATCTGTTCTAGGGATTCCCCCAACCCCCTGGAGAAGATCTGGGGACAGCGCAGTTGACATGGAGAAGAGAGAAAGCCCATTGTGCAAGCAGAAGATGTTCTGCTACCTCATTTACTTAGCAGAATACTGTCCCGTGTTACATTTTTTGTAAATAAAATTCAAGTACAGTCATACCTCGAGTTGAATGTGCTTCGGGTTGAGCGTGTTCGAGTTCCGCTCTGCGTTACTTCCGGGTTTCGCCACTTGCGCATGAACAGACGCTCAAAATGACGTCACACGCATGCGCGGAAGCAGTGAAACATGACCCACGTACGCGCAGACGCGCCGTCACGTCTTGCATTCCGTTCGGGATGCGAACAGGACTCCGGAACGGATCCCGTTTGCATCCTGAGGTACCACTGTATATAAAAAGCCATAAAATATCATTCTAATACAAAGACTCTGCTCTGGTTTAAGATGCTATAGAGCAAGATAAATGCTGACCTTTAAAGCCCTAAATGGCCTCGGTCCAGTATACCTGAAGGAGCGCCTCCACCCCCATTGTTCTGCCCGGACATTGAGGTCCAACACCGAGGGCCTTCTGGTGGTTCCCTCACTGCGAGAAGCCAAGTTACAGGGAACCAGGCACAGGGCCTTCTCGGTAGTGGCACCCGCCCTGTGGAACGCCCTCCCACCAGATGTCAAAGAGAAAAATAACTACCAAACTTTTAGAAGACATCTGAAGGCAGCCCTGTTTAGGGAAGCTTTTAATGTTTAACAGACTATTGTATTTTAATATTTTGTTGAAAGCCACCCAGAGTGGCTGGAGAAACCCAGCCAGATGGGTGGGGTATAAATAATAATAATAATAATAATAATAATAATAATAATAATAATAATAATAATATTAAAGTTACAACATCCATAAAGTTACCTAGTCAATTCATAAAGAGCAAACCTTCATCTTTGCATCCCAGTTGACAAAATGCAGCGTGCCTGCCAGTCAGCTAGGGAAAACTGAGACAATATTGTTAGAGAAATCTGTTTACTTAGCAGTGATATAATGTGATATCACAATCTCCCTAATAGAGTCTAGTGTCTGTCTCCATGATCAGTTTGAGGACACAATGTATGACTGATATGTGACTTGAACATGAAAGCTGGATCAGAAAGAGTACATAATGACATATTTTCAATGTATTAAGAGCCAGTGTGGTGTAGTGGTTAAGAGCGGTAGTCATGTAATCTGGGGAACCGGGTTCGCGTCTCCGCTCCTCCACATGCAGCTGCTGGGTGACCTTGGGCCAGTCACACTTCTTTGAAGTCTCTCAGCCCCACTCACCTCACAGAGTGTTTGTTGTGGGGGAGGAAGGGAAAGGAGATTGTTAGCCGCTTTGAGACTCCTGAAGGGGAGTGAAAGGCGGGATATCAAATCCAAACTCTTCCAAACAGTGGGACTTCCTTCTGAGTACCTTAAATCATTGCATAAGAGTATTTTAAATCCAAACCTTAAGTTCTTCAGGATAGCTTTGATGGACATTAGCTGGAGCAGGTGAGGAAGAATATTTTATTTTCAATTTAAAAGCAACATTTTAAAAAGCTGTGCTGGATCAGACTGAGAATACATCTTGCCCAGTTTATGAGGAGCTTCATATCCCATGATTGCTAAATTTATTCAGGAGCCTTTGATGAGGGACTTGGACAAAGTATTTTGGAAGTCCCAAGAGCATAATGTATGCTTGTTGAAGCTTAAAGAATTCGGAAAGCTTGGCAAGGAGAATTTCAGGAGCCATGCTTCGTAAGGTTTATCCTTCTAGACAGGACTTTCCCCCCCACCTGGAACGTACTGGAACCCAGTTCCAGCACCTCTCAGGTGGGAGCCATTGCCATTACAATAGGTAAAGGTAAATGACCCCAGGACGGTTAAGTCTAGTCAAAGGCAACTATATGGGGTTGCGGTGCTCATCTCACTTTCAGGCCAAGGGAGCCGGCATTTCCCCTGCAGACAGCTTTTCGGGTCATGTGGCCAGCATGAATAAGCCGCTTCTGGCACAACAGAACACCGTGACGAAAACCAGAGTGCATGGAAACACCCTTTACCTTCCCGCCAAAGTGATACCTATTTATCTACTTTCACTGTCATGTTTTCGAATTGCTAGGTTGGCAGGAGCTGGGACAGAGCATGTGGAGCGCACTCCATTGCGGGCATTCGAACCACGACCTTCCAATCAGCAAGCCCAAGAGGCTCAGTTGTTTAGACCACAGCGCCACCCCCGTCCCTGCCATTATAATAGAACAAGGGAGATGTGTATGGTGAATTCTGACCCCTCTTTTTCTAGAAAAATAGCACTGCTTATAGATGTTTAATGTTTCTAGTTTTAATAATGTTTTCTGCCCATATACCCAGCACAGTGGCAAGTCTATAATTTCCTGGATTCCTTCCCCTCTTTAAAATTTGTGGCATTCAAAATTCTTTCATAAGGAGGATGGCTTTAATAATAAAAGAAGCATGCCTGTGAAAAGATTAGCAATTTCTCATTTGAGATTTGTTAAAGGATTCTCAGGTGGGTGCCATCTGGCGGCTAGTGAATTTGTAACTTGTCAATTAGCTGTAAGCTTTCATTCGCTGTCACCTCGCTTTGACTGTCCTAACCTCTGAGATACCCTTTTGGGAAACAATGGTTCAGGTGTTTTCCTAACATCTGCAGCAAATGCCAAGGCAAATAATTCATGGGCTAGCCTCTCTGCAATCTCTTCAGCATTCCTCTCACATCCTTGTCATTTAAAGGTCCCCCTATTCCCTCCTTGACTGGTTTCCTGCACCTAATGAATGCAAATAAATACATGTTGGTTGTTTTTATCAACTCAGTCCTTACATTCTTTTTTTGTTTGCCTCATCATAAACTTACATTTGTTTTGCCTCGGTGTGTGTGTGTGTGTGTGTGTGTGCACGCGCGCGCGCGCTGGACACTTTTTAAACAACACTTGCAGAAATTCTTACCTTATATTACAGTACTCTGTTGATGCTAGTTAACCATGCTTGCATTCTCTTGAACTTGTTCATCCTTTCTGATCTGTGATATACATTTTATCTGAGCTCCTAGTACAGTGGTACCTCGGGTTACAGACGCTTCAGGTTACAGGCGCTTCAGGTTACAGACTCCGCTAACCCAGAAATAGTATCTCAGGTTAAGAACTTTGCTTCAGAATGAGAACAGAAATTGTGCGGCGGCAGCGGGAGGCCCCATTAGCTAAAGCAGTGCTTCAGGTTAAGGACAGTTTCAGGTTAAGAACGGACCTCCGGAACGAATTAAGTTCTTAACCTGAGGTACCACTGTATAATGGTGTTCACCTCCAAGCTTCCTGGTGAAATTTGACATTCCTGTCATGCCTCTATAACATTCTTTTAACTAACTAGGGGGTGCCCTCCTGCTGTTTCATTTTGCCAACGCCCTTCTCCTTGCCTCAGTCTCCCTCCCCAGAGTTCTCTTTTCCATTACCACATCTCCCCTCTCCATGCCCCAGTTCCTTCTTCCTCACATTCCAAACCCACACATGTCAATTTATCTCTTCCCCCAAAACCATCCTCTCTCTGAGGGAGGAGAACTCCCCACGTCACGTTATGGTGGTGCCTCTTCCTCCCCTTCCGTAAGTGATCCATTTTGGGTCCAAGGTGGATTCCTGCAAGTTTTGGTTCAGTCTGTGTGCCTCTTGTGCCCCCTAACAGGTTCAGATTGCCATCACAGTGTGATGACAGACTAGGAAATATGTTATATAGAGAGATATTATTTTTAATTATCTTCTAAAATTAAAATTGACCATGTTGGACTTTCTTGGCAATTTTCCACTTACATAATTTCAATTCAAGAGTGCTTGATCCCAGGCTGTTATCAACAATTACATCTCTAACTGGATTCTGGGCACCACCAGCATTTTTACTTTGAAGTTTCTAGCATTATTATACAAACATCTAGGCATTTTCTTCCTCTGGATAGTTCTTTCTTTTGCATTTCTTTCCCCCCTTCTCCTGTCCAAGCTGATGTCTCACATATTGCAAGCGATGCTGTCAAAGTGATAGCTTATTTCTAAAACATGGCTACCTGGGCTACACCATGGCAACAGCCTGTCGGAAAGATGCAAACTTTTCACTTGAGTCCCTTAAAACTCTCCTGACTGATTTTCAGTGTGTGGCAATATGTAGAACATAATGTGTTCCAAGATAGCTGCCTTGGATGACATATTTTTGCCCACAGCAGATTTCCGCAGTTCAGCTGCAAACTCAGGAAAACAGGAGGTTTGCAAGCAGGCAACAAACACACACGTCAGACCTAAGCTTGGCCCACGAAGGAAAGAAAGTCCTGCATTAATGTGACAGATTTCAACATACATTTTAATATGGAGGAGAGATGCAAGGGTGTAGTTGGTGAACAGGACTCTCTGACTCTGAAACTGAAAAGGTGTTACAAAAATATATCAGCTTATGAGACCCTAGGGTGAGGATGCAACTTAGTTGGTGTCAAGGGCCACATTCTCTCAGGGGGAAGTGGTTAGGGGCCGCATACAACCAGTGGGCAAGGACATCCATTTTGTTTCTCTCTCCTCCTTATTTATCCATCCCACATTCTGTTCACACACACCCCACAAATTCCCCCAACCAGCCTCTTCCCTTTGTGGCCTCCATCTTCTGCTCACTCCCATCCAGTCAGCCTGCTCCATTCTGCCTTCCTGCCTCCTTCTTAGATGACACAGGCAGGTGGTACCCTTGAAGAGCCTATCAGAGCCAAGGAGTGCTCTCCTTCCTTCCCCTTTGTCATAAATGTTGACATCATTCATCAATGTCACAAAGATGCAGCAATAACAAAGGGAGCAGATCACATATTACAGAAATGCTGCCTGTGATGTACCCCTGCCTGTCCTTGGGAACACATTTGTAAAATGGGCACAGAGCCATCCATAGTGGCAACTTCAGAGCTGGCGTGTCATTAACAAATAGAGCCAAGGTGGCAAAATGGCTTCCTTTTAAAAAGTAGAATTTTCTTTTCCAAAGGAGCAAAATAAAAAGGAGTATGAGATCTGGCAGAACGCTAAGTTGATAGCAAAGCAAGCAAAAACCTCGAAGCTTAGGAAACCTATTGCTAAAGACATTGAAGCATGCAATGCACACCCTTTCAAAGACAGCAGAAGTAGAATGTTCCCCCACCAGTGGGACCATTGAATGATAAAGGTGTGGAAAGATTCCTGGAGGAGGATAGGCAGGTTGCAGATAAAGCCATGTGTAAAATTTGGAGAAATATTCATGGCCTGCCTGAAACACTGTTTTTAGCGAGAGCTTCTGATGGACTAAGTCTATCGGGATTACAACATATAAAACTTTGAGGCTAATTGGTAAGTTAAAAATTAACAAACACTATATTCTGGGTGGCATTTATCCAAGAGTCTGTGTAGAACTTGTGGAATTCTTTAAGGACTCTTGGGTAAATGCCATCCTGAAATTAACTATCTTTAACAATATATGCAGCTTATCAAAATCAGCCTTGTTACTGGGCAGTTGAAAGGTACTCAATGTACTAAATGTTTTTCAAAGGGATGCAGTCAAGAATACAGGAAATAACTTCTATCCAAGGTAAGTTAGTGAAAAGCAAGATTAAGGAAGCAATCCAAAGGCAAGATTCACTAGGATGAGCAAGTTAGGATTCAGCAGATCTCAGGCACAGTTGGTTGGAAGCTGGTGGAATTTACACTGGTTTAAGTGACACTGGTGTAAATTCTGATCAGGAGCAGGGCCGCTGCAACTCATGCGATCTGGGCTGAGATAGTTATGCTGGTGTTTCTCTGAGCTGGGATGTGGAGCTTATGTTGGCATAGCCCAATTGTACCAGGGATCAGTGGCCTGAGCTGGAGACCCACTGGATCCTAAATTCCTCATCCTGGTAGATCCTGGGGTTGGAGTGCTCCATTAGACTGGCTCAGCCAGCAGTAATCTTGCTCCTGGACAGAGCTTGGAATAGGGGTGATTTACGCCTGCTTCCTATACTTAGGATTGCTTTGTACATCTAGAATTATTAAGCATGTGGAGTAACGAGTCCTCTTGAGGAAAACTCAGCATAGTGTCTATGATTGGAAGTCCTGCATCACCAGATTTTTAGAATTATTTCATAGTGTCCCTGTCAGCCAACATATAGATATGGGTGATCTAGTATGCTATATGTATTTGAACTTACAAAAAGCTTTTGATAAACTCCCTCATCAAGGTCTCCTGAGTAAACCAAGCTATCATAGAAACATAGAACTTAGAGTTGGGAGGGACCCAAGGGTCATCTAGACCAACCCCCTGCAATAAAGGAATCTCAGCTAGAGGATCCATGACAGATGACCATCCAACCTCTGTTTAAAAACCTCCAAGGAAGGAGAGTCCACCACCTCTCGTGGGAGTCTTTCTCATGGGAATTATAGGGCTAGAGCTACCCAAATTGTATAGAAATTTATTCATGTACGCAGCTACAGTGGCAGGAATGTTACTT
This sequence comes from Podarcis bocagei, assembly GCF_964188305.1. NCBI lineage: Eukaryota > Metazoa > Chordata > Lepidosauria > Squamata > Lacertidae > Podarcis > Podarcis bocagei. The sequence goes on from NC_138125.1 coordinate 31,189,034, forward strand.
GCCCAAAAATGGAAAGAAGAAGTCCCAACAAAGGAAGAATGGATACAAAAACTTATGGAATATGCAGAAATGGTGAAACCTACCAGAAGAATATAAGAAATCAAGATAACAAACTTTTTATAAAGGAATGGAAATGATTTATCAAATATTTACAGATAAATTGTAAACAGATAAAAACAGTGGCAGGATTATTGTAATAATCTGCAGCTACATAAGAGTATATATTGAAAGAAGATAAATAAATGAGTAAGTTAAGTTAATTTGGATATGCAGAAGATATTAAAAATAAATTTAAGGAACCACAGAAAGAGGGGGAAGGAAGTCAAATTATAAAATGTTATAATAATAATAATAATAATAATAATAATAATAATAATAATAATAATAATAATTTATTATTTATACCCCGCCCATCTGGCTGGGCTTTCCCAGCAACTCTGGGCGGCTTCCAAAAGAATATTAAAATACTGTGATACATCAAACATTAAAAGCTTCCCGAAACAGGGCTGCATTCAGATGTCTTCTAAAAGTCTGGTAGTTGTTCTCTTTGACATCTGGTGGGAGGGCGTTCCACAGGGAGGGCGCCACTACCGAGAAGGCCCTTTGCCTGGTTCCCTGTAACTTGGCTTCTCGCAGTGAGGGAACCGCCAGAAGGCCCTCGGTGCTGGACCTCAGCGTCCGGGCAGAATGATGGGGGTGGAGACGCTCCTTCAGGTATACTGGACCAAGGCCGTTTAGGGCTTTAAAGGTCAGCACCAACACTTTGAATTGTGCTCGGAAACGTACTGGGAGCCAATGTAGGTCTTTCAAGACCGGTGTTATATGGTCTCGGCAGCCGCTCCCAGTCCCCAGTCTGGCTGCTGCGTTCTGGATTAGTTGTAGTTTCCGGGTCACCTTCAAAGGTAGCCCCACGTAGAGCGCATTGCAGTAGTCCAAGCGGGAGATAACCAGAGCATGCACCACTCTGGCGAGGCAGTCCGCAGGCAGATAGGGTCTCAGCCTGCATACCAGATGGAGCTGGTACACAGCTGCCCTGGACACAGATTTAACCTGTGCCTCCATGGACAGCTGTGAGTCTAAAATGACTCCCAGGCTGCGCACCTGGTCCTTCAGGGGCACAGTTACCCCATTCAGGACCAGGGAATCCTCCACACCTGCCCACCTCCTGTCCCCCAGAAACAGTACTTCTGTCTTGTCAGGATTCAATCTCAATCTGTTAGCCGCCATCCATCCTCCAACTGCCTCCAGACACTCACACAGGACCGTCACCGCCTTCACTGGTTCTGATTTGAAAGAGAGGTAGAGCTGGGTATCATCTGCATACTGATGAACACCCAGCCCAAACCCCCTGATGATCTCTCCCAGCGGCTGCATGTTGATGTTGAAAAGCATGGGGGAGAGCACAGAATGCTGAGGCACCCCACAAGTGAGAGCCCAGGGGTTTGAACACTCATCCCCCCCACCACTTTCTGAACACAGCACAGGAGGAAGGAGCGGAACCACTGTATGACAGTGCCCCCAGCTCCCAGCCCCTCAAGATGGTCCAGAAGAATGTTATGGTCGATGGTATCAAACGCCGCTGAGAGATCCAGCAGAACTAGGAAACAACTCTCACCTTTGTCCCTAGCCCGCCGGAGATCATCAACCAGTGCGACCAAGACAGTTTCAGTCCCATGATGAGGCCTGAATCCTGACTGGAAGGGATCCAAATGGTCCGCTTCTTCCAGGTGTGCCTGGAGTTGTTCAGCAACCACTCGCTCAATCACCTTGCCCAAGAGTGGAAGATTTGAGACTGGGCGATAGTTGGCCATCGTGGCCTCATCTAAAGATGGTTTTTTAAGAAGCGGGTTAATAACCGCCTCTTTCAGCAGGGCTGGGAAGGCTCCCTCACGGAGGGAAGCATTCACCACCCCACGAAGCCCATTGCCCAGCCCTTCCCGGCTAGCTTTTATAAGCCAGGATGGGCAAGGATCAAGGAGACAGGTGGTTGGTTGTAATGATTGTAAAAGCAGTTAAATGTATGTGACTGAAAATTATAATTCCCCCCCCCAAAAAAAACCAAATCTCCTCTCAGTCTCCTCTTTTCCAGGCTAAACAGCCCCAGCTCCTTAAATTGTGGTGCCCATAATTGGACACAGTATTCCAAGTGTGGTCTGACTAAGGCAGAATAGAGTGGTATTAGAATAGCATTAACTTTTTTTTGCTGCTGCATCACATTGTTGACTCATGTTAAGCTTACGGTCCACCAAGACCCCTAGATCCTTTTCATATGTACTGCTAGTAAGCCAGGTGTCCCCCACCCTGTATTTGTGCATCTGGTTCTTCCTGCCTAAGTGCAGAACTTTACATTTGTCCCTACTGAAATTCATTTTGTTAGCTTGCGCCCAGTGCTCTGATCTGTTAAGGCCATTTTGAATTCTGATTCTGTCTTCTGCGGCATTAGCTACCTCTCCTAGTTTGGTGTCACCTGCAAATTTGATGAGCATCCCCTCAGTTCCTTCATCCAAGTCATTTATAAAGATGTTGAACAACAATGGGCCCAGGACAGAACCCTGCGGCACATAAAAGCAACACGTCCCTTTGCCAGATGGCATACAATGACAGTTTACTGATGAAGGGCAATATAAAAATGTTTTAAAATCCTGGTCAGTTTGTACAGAGGAAAGCAGGCCTCAGGTTATTCTGGTCTTGAGCTATTTTGGATATAAATGATCATAACCCAGAACCTCGAGTCATGCCAGAAACATAGCAGCAAGACAAAGTGAGAGTTCAGGGTGCAGATAGATAGCCGTGCCCTGAACAACTGCAGAGAGAGCTCAGCTTGGAGATTCGTAGAAGCAAGGCTTTGATGGAGCAACCCCAGGCCAAGCCTTAAATAGAGTGACAGCTCCATCTGGGTGGCTAGCTATGCTTCTAGCGTGAGACACTTTCTCAGTTAAAAGAGCCCTGCTTGCTTCAACGGCCATTGACTCCAGTAGCTTGGTAGAGTCTGCAGTTCTACTGGGGCTTCTGGGATGGGCTGGCCACACAACCTTTTCAGGCTGGAAACCTGCTGCTAAAACTGCTTCTGGGGCAGTTTTAACTGGGGCAGCTAAAACCGATGTCTAGGGATGCTTTTGAGGGCAATTCTCTCCCCCACTCAGATACCTCCAAATCCATGACCTCAGCCCCCAAAGATGGCTCGTGGCAGATAGCAGCAACAGCAGAAGCAAAGCAAACATAAGCACCAGACAAAAAGGGCTGCAACCCATGAATGCTCAGCGACAGTACATTTGTCCATCTTTAAAACGCCATTGTCAAACACCCAACACTTTATGGTTTTCACACATTCGTAATTGGTTAAAGGGTACGTGATACAGCTGATGACCTGAACTCATCATATAATTAACTAATGGAACTGAGTAACAGTAGATGAGGTGGAGGCCAGCTATTTTGGATTTTTTTTAGAAAAAATAATTAGATAAAATCACCAGAGGTAGAGCTTTCTATGGATATTAGCCCTAACAGGGAAATTGAATTTTCATGTACATTATGCCATTGAATTCCAGATTTGGGGATGAACAACAGAATGAGAATGTATGCTTAGAAGCAATCTGACTGACTGCTGTTGGAAACAGAATGCTAGGCTACATAGCCTCTCACAGATGAAAGGAAGGGAAAGTATATGATCATATACAGTGTTGGTTTGTTGTTGTTTTTTTAAGAAAAAGAGGTGCTGGAGCTTACCCTGAACACCTCCCTCAGGCTCTTAGAATGACAATGGCACCCATCTGAGAGGTGCCAGGACTGAGTTCTGGTGAGCTCCGACTGAAAACAAGCCCTGATCATATATACCAGTTGCAGTCTCAGTTCTCTGAGCACCAGTCTTCAGGCGGCGAAATGGGATTGGCCACCCTGGGCTGTGGGTGGGGGGAACATCCCCAAAACAGTCCAGTGAGAGTTGAGTGTATTCAGTAGTCAAATGATATCTGACTGTTGGGAAGGGGACACAGATGCAAAAACGGATGTGAGGGGAATGAGATAGGAGAACACTGCACAGTGACATTTTTAATTTTTTTTGCACATCCTCCTTGTTCGCATCCTGGTTCTAAACTATGACACTCTCGCCTGCAGTTGAGCTATGGACATCGAAACAGAGAGGACCATTTTAATGAGAGAGCTGAGCTCAAATTACTTTGCCTCTGTAATGACTCCTTTGGGGAAAGCTGTTCAATTTCTGTTATACATTTCATTAATAAACTATAACTTGTGGTCGGCTGATATGGGGAGGATTAATGCCTTTCATGTTAGTCATTCCCTTTCGTCTGCAAACCTGTCATTACATGAAAAGCCTTATATGCATCCTCTCCCCCCAAGATGAAAGATGTTAAAATATGGAGAAAGCACTGTTTCATTAAAAATAGTTTCCAGGCTGGTACGTTGCCTGCATCCCTTCTATTGAAGGCTTACACTATGTTGAACCAACATATTAAGAGAGCCTCACCCTGCCTGCATGCTATAGTCATGAAAAAGTGACTACTGGCACAATCTACCTTGATGTTTTTCTGTGCAAGTTCTATTGGCTACCAGGGTAACGTAGGCTAAATGGGGCACTGGCTCACCAAATTTAATCTGCGCTCAGCTAGCCCCTGCCTGCCTGCCTGCCTTCTGTCTTACAACCAGGGCAGATTCACATCATACATTTAAAGTGCATTCAACACACATTTAAAGCACATGGCTTTGGCCAAAGAATTGTGGGAACTGTAGTTTCCCACTCACAAATTTTCCATACCCTTATCAAACTACAGTTCCCAATATTCTTTGGCCAATGCCGTGTGCTTTAAATGTGCATTGGACGGGACTTTCCAATGCATGGTGTGGATCTGCCCCTACTCAGGGATTCATCCTGCCTGTCATTGGCTCTGCCCCCCCTACTGTTGGTCTCCCTGCCTTTCACCCTACCAGCCGCCACTGTCCCCTGGACTTGTACAGCTTCCATTGATTTCAAGAGGAAATGCTGGTGCACTGGAAGGCCCAGGTGTCTTGCACCTCTTGGTGAATTGTATACTGCACTCTAAAGTCAGCCTTAGAGAAATCACCATTATAGAAAGGCATTGACAAGATCAGAATGTATAGCTGAGGATAAAAAGGGTCTTAAAGGCAAGTTTGAACAAAAAAGAATTGTGTGGTCTTTATTTGGGAGCAAATGGCATGGAACTCAATGAGGCTTCTTCATTTGTTTGAAAATTTGTAATCTGCTCTTTCATAAAATATAACAAGGTGGCTTGCACCATATAAAATACAATAAAACTAGTCTCTAGATGGCTATAAAACATAATTAAAAACATCAATAAAAATCTTGCTAAATATGCATAGGCTCACGCTGTGTGGGTGAAAAGCAATTTTTGTATTGTTAAGTGGCTATGAAAGAAACCAAATGGAGAAATGCGTTTTGCTCAGTGAGGACCTGAGGCTCATTTGAAAGAAGGCAGATGTAAGTTAAACAGAAAGGAAGACTTTATAACTACTATAAAAGTAGTTCAGCACTAGAGCAAGATGCCATGGGAGACCATAGAACATCTCCCCTTGAAGCATTTCCAGGGGAAAAAAATGGGCAGGCAACAATTAGGGATGCTTTTGAAAAAGATGAAGGGGGAATGGTGTTAGATTATCTGCTTCTTCCATCTTGTGGTTTAGGATTCATAACTTTTAGATGAAGAGTAATTACAATGTTGAGACTATTAAGAAGGAGATTTCATACTGCAGGTTTTAAGCTCTAGAGGTGTATCCAGTTGGGGTGTCTCTATGTGAAGCCTTATATGTATGTATGCATACAATCTCTGTGAGAAACTGTATTTATAGCTATTGCAAAAATTGTGTACTGTCATACCTCGGGTTACAGATGCTTCAGGTTGCGTTTTTTTGGGTTACGGGCCCACCAAAACCCGGAAGTACCAGAACAGGTTACTTCTGGGTTTCGGCGGTCACGCATGCGCACAAGCGCCAAATCGCAACCTGCGTGTGCGTAGATGCACCGCAGCGGGTTGTGACTGCTGCAGGTTGCGAACATGCATCCTGCATGGATCACGTTTGCAGCCCGAGCGTCCACTGCATTTGTGTCTTTCACAATGTTGCAGTTAAAATGTATGTATACATGTATAAAAGTATAGTGCCCTTTAGGTTTGGGAAGCAAGACAACTGTAAGTCTTTTGCATAGGAGTCTGGGAAGAAAGTTGCTCAGATGCATGTGAAATAAAACACTCTCACAATGCAGAAAAAATAATATATTTTTATGATTTAGTTATCAGTAAATTGCAATACAGGTAGGCCACATTTGACCCTGGTCAGTCCTCAACCGCTTTGTCTGGATTTTGCTGTAAAAATACTGTACAGGTAATTATAAACTGGTTTAATGCTTTAATAGTCCTTTTAATTTATTGATCTAGATTTAAAAATTCCTTAGGGCTCAGCACAGATGTCAACATACTAAATGGAGAAGATGTGCAACCCCCCCCCCATACATACAACACATAAAACTAAACAGTCAGTTCTCAACAATAACAAATCTTGCAAACATCAGCCCGGTTGACGAGGTCCTAAGGGTTCTGTAGTAGAGGTTGCAATGGTTCAGCTGCTTTGCATGCAGATGGTCCCAGGTTCAGTCCCTGGCGTCTTCTGCTAAAAGGATCACATGGCATGCGAAGGGGAAGACCTCTTTGTGAGACCCTGGAGAGCTACTGCCAATCAGAGTAAAAGCTGGGCTAGATGGAACAATTTTCTGATCCGTATTAGGTAGCTTCATATATTCATAATCCCTAGATAATTTCAAGTCAATCTGGGAGAGTTCCCAGGTGCATGTAAACCAGAGGTGTTTATCAGAAACTGCAGAGGTCTAGGTCCAGAAGGATCTAAGCTTCTAAGTGTGGAGCCAGACTACACGTTGTATGAATGCAAATACTAGTCATATCAGACTAGGGCTTTGCCTGGACAACAGTAATCTCCACTGTGCCAGGCTCCTGGCTCCACAGCTCCCTACAAGCCCAGATAATTTGCACATTGGAAATCCCCAAATACCACAGAGCTTTTATATTAGGTGGGTCCATTTCCAACATGATACTTCCCACCTTCACAGGTCATCTATTCATCTTTGGTTTCGATGTCATATGATGTTGAAGGTGTGTGTGACCCCTAAAATAAGGCAAACAGGAAGGTTTTATAAAATTTCTGAAAGGTGTTTATGCTTGGCTCTGGTGGATCTCCATGGCAGGGGGGAATTGTCACACAGCTGTGAAGTCACCAACTGGGCCTTTTTATATGCTACCATTGCTCGGGAGTAACACAAGAGTTGATTGCTCCCGTGAAAGACTCTCAATTGATAATGAAGATCACTATGAGACATAATGCATGAACGAGCCTTCCACCTATGTATTGTTTCCAGAAGCCCATGTCCAATGCACACCAAACACCTGCTTTTGGGAGGTGCTGGCTTTTACCCTAAATTATATGATAATGCCATCTTAAACTTTCTCGTATTGCTTTTGCACCAGCAGAGGTTACCTCTCCCTTGGGTTGCTAAAGAGAGGCAGCACTGGGAAGGTATTTCCGCATCTCACACCTGCAGGGAAACACAGCCTTTAGCCAGAATAGCCAACTGAAAGCTCCTGATTCAGGGGCAATAAGCCCCTGGATACCACACGCTGTGGGCAACTGTTGCCCTTATGCCTTGCTCTTAAGCATCCCACAGGCTTCTGGTTCGACACTGTGGGAAGCTCTGAACTAGCCGGACCTTTGGTCTGACCCAGCAGGGCTCCTCTTCTTAAGGCACGCCAGGAGGGAGCAGTGAGCACAACTTCCTTCTCCTTCCTTACCTTCTTTAGTTTTCAGGATCAGAGAACCGGGTCATCTGCAGGAGACACTCTCCGGAGGGACTCCAGGTGGGAGCGCACCTCTTTCGGATTTCCTGAGAGTTCTCTTCCCGCCCCCGCCGCTCCATAGGCGGCTTGCTTGGCTGGTGGTGCTGAAGGGACAGCTCCCCGCCGAGCTCCCGAAGCGCTTCCCCGACAGGGTTGCGGAAGGGGCGGACAGCTCCCCTAGGAAAGCCGGGGAAAGGAGGGCTCCCCACGGAGGGTGGGCTGCCGGTAGTAGCGGCTGTGCTGCTAACGGGGACTCTCCGAGCGCCTTTCCTGTTCACACCGCGGCGGCTGGAGGGGGTGGAGAGAGGGAGATCAGGCGGGGAGGGGGGGAGTAGCAGCTGGCCCGGGGGCTTCGCGGCGCACAGGGCTGGCTGGTGCTGAAGGAACAGCAGCTTCCGCTCCGCTCCAGGCTTCCAGGTAAATATAGGGACGGCGGGGAGGACCTATCCAGGCAGCGAGCAAGGGGACTTCAAGGTGAATTCCACGCTCCTTGCCAGACAGATAGCCAGACGGAGCTGACTGGGGAAGTGGAGACTCCTGGCAGGTCCCTCGCCAAGTCACCCGCCCGCAGGGCTGGAGCACAGAAAAGTTCCCAGCGGCGACCATCAGATCCGGGGAGCGGACAGAGTTCCTCGCCTCTCCGCAACGAAGGCAGCTCCTAAGTTCGCCTTCCCCATGGACAGAGGCAAGGGGCGGCCCCTGGAGAACAGGCTGGGGCGCCGGGGCGCCTTGTTAGCAATGTTCTCCCACATTTGAAGTACGTGTGTCGTACATGGATTTGTTTTGGAAGAGAAAGCCAAGCGTGGAGAGCTGGGTGAGGAAGGCGGGGTGGAGAGGGAAAGTGAAGGGGTGTGTGTGTGTGTGTGTGTGTGTGTGTGGCGAGGGGGAGGTAGACTTGTAGCAACACCTCCCTGTTTGGGTGTCGGAGCCCCCGCGTTCCTTAAGGTGGGTGGCTGCGTGGGGAGTGGATGTCGGCTTGCTTCGTTCTGCGATGCGCCTTGACGGAGCAGCGATGCCAGACAGGCTGAAAGCCACAGACAGAGTTCCTTGCTGCCGCACCGCTGGCGGCTGGTGCCCGGCAGCACTTAAGCAGCTGTTTGGAGCATTTCCTGATGATGCCCATGTCAGGGCAACAGCCGCCGCGGTAATCTGCGGATTTGTGGCTTTCCAGGCGAAATTAGAGCATCGTTTTTGATCCGTATTGCAGCGGATTAGGACCGCCACCCGGATCCTCGCCTCCCCGCTATCTAATTAATAGCGCATAATAAAATAATAACGGCGCCCTGCATGGAAGAAGAGGAACTCCTGAATTGTAGGGCGAGCCTCGGCAGGTCTGCTCAGCGCGCACACAAATCCTCCTCGGAGTTGAAGGGGACTCGCTCCCCGGCGAGGGTGTCTTTCAGCCTTCCAGAACAGGGGGCCACGAGGAGCAGAGAGAGCTGGGTGGCGGTGCAACCGGCAGACAGGCAGATAGGCAGGCGGGCAAGAGGCAGGCAACCTGAGAGAGACACTCCAGGGACTGCGGCCCCTGGCATCTCAGTGGCAATGCTGTCCGCCAGGGGCAGGGCCCTGGAGCCAGACCTGAGGCTCAGCGACGGAGAGCGAACCTTTGAGTTTGTCCTCCTGTGCACCGCTGAGCAGAGCTAGGAGGCGAGATATGTGCGGTGTGTTTGTGAGAGATTTCACTGGGGAAGGGAGCAGGTTGGGAGGGATAAAGAGCCAAGGAGACCTGTGAGGAGGTGCTTCTTTTTCTCCAGCAGCGGGGGGGAGGGGGGGAGAGAGGGGCGAATGGGGAATCCTTGTGTGCCTGGAAAAGTGCAAGTCCACAGGCTAGGCTGGTGACCACTTGCTCTCTCCTCTTGCTCCCCGTTGCAGGAATGTAATCCACAATGCTAGTCCTCAGGTTCCTCAATGTGGTCGCTCCTGCCTACTTCCTGTGCATCTCCTGTGTGACCTTCGTCCTCCAGCTCTTCCTCTTCATCCCCAGCATGTTCAAAGACCCTTCCGCCACCCCACTCTTCTGCTCCTCCGCTTTGCTGCACGGCGCCCTCTTCCTCTTCCTCTCGGCCAATGCGCTGGGCAACTACATCCTGGTGATCCAGAACACCCCCGAGGACCTGAGCAAGGGCCTGAACTGGGTCGGAGGAGTTGATGGGGTGGCCCCCGACTGGCCCGATGGGAACTGCCCCCCTGGCTCAGCCTTACCCAACACTCACTTCTGTAGACTGTGTGCCCGGGTCACCCAAAGGCATGACCACCACTGTTTCTTCACAGGGAACTGCATTGGGAGCAGGAACATGAGGAACTTCGTCATGTTCTGCCTGTATACTGCTTTGGCTTGCCTGGATTCCTTGGTGGCAGGGCTGGCTTACATTTCCACTGTGCTCTCCACCTCCTTTGCCAACCCACTGGCATTCCTCACTCTCCTGCCTCAGTCCATCAGCCAGTTCTTCTCAGGTCAGTGTCTTCTCCTCTAGCAGAAGGGGTGATCTGTGGCTCCCTTCCCTCTCCCCCTCTCCCTGCCAACCCTTCTTTATAAGACTTCGTTTCCCACAACAGCTGTCCCTCCAGCATTGCCAGGAGCCCCGGGGAGGGGGATGTCTGTGCCTATGTGGGTTTCCTATGTTTCTTCACCCATCTTTTGCTTTAATTGCTGCTTATTGGAATAGCCAGCAAATAAAAAAGCCAGGGTGCTGTGCAAAGGCCACCTTGATACACAAAGGTTGGGGCCTGCTCCAGGCTACCGTCCAATGCTGTCTATGTATAATTGATTTGCTTCCAAGAAAAGCACCCTGCAATGTCCTATGGGTGACTCAGTGTGGACCAGCCCAAGGCCATTGTCTGAAAGGTTTTGTACATGTTGGAAGGCGGTGGAAAGAGCATTTCATTCTTGTATTATGTGACCGAGGGAAGTTAGTGTAGAGGCTTGCAAGAAAGGTTCCTTTCCCAGAGCCCTATTTTCTCAGAAACTCATTGGTTATCACCTGGACTTTGGTTCCTCCTGCTCTGAACATCATGTCCATTCCTGTGAAAAGGACAGGAAATCGTTATGGAGAAAATTAATACAGTTAATAATTTAATACTTCATTTAGGCAGCAACCCTAATTAAGCCAGTTCTATTGAACCTTCAGATCAACATCACACATTAAAAACATATCCAGCTTGCATTGAAAGCAAATGACATTCCCCCAAACACCCTAAGAACTGTACTCGGTGAAGGGTATTAAGAACTGTAGCTCTGTTAGCAGTAAACCACAGTTCTTGTGATTCTCTGTGGGAAGTCCTGTGCTTTAAATGGGCATTGGATGTGCTTTAAATGTGTGGTGTGGATCTGCCCTTATTAACATGCATAGGATTGCACTGCTAAGCTGCTACTCTAAACACACTTGCTAGGTGTAAGTCCCATTGCTGAATAAGCATGCATAGGATTGCACTGTCATTGTCTCCTAGTAGAGGGAGACAAAAAGCAGAATTGATGCGAGGCACCCTGCTACATCCCACTTGCAAGTGCTCTGCTGACTGAATTTGAAATGTGATTCAGATTCTGACCTTTCTGGCCAAGATCAAACAGGCTTCATCATCATGCTGTTTTTCTTTTTCTCCACACCTCCGTTTGTGCCCAGTTTCTGGTTTTCCCTCCTTGTATTTGTCAATTCCCACCCCTACTGCTCTCGCTTCTGAAATTCAAGAACCATACAAAAGATCATTTAAATGAGAAGCACACACACTAAAGCCAGCCCAATACATTTTGCTGCCTGAGGCATAATAGTAAATGCCACCTCTCAAGTTATGCTGAACAGTACCCAAGGCCAGTCAAGTTATGCTGATTCCTGAAGCAGAAAATCTCACAAGTAACTTTTCTCTATCCTGGTAGAAAAAATACACTTTAAATAACAAGTTGCTGCCTTTCTTTGACACCCAAGATCTGCTGCCTGAGGTAGCTGCCTCACTTTGCCTAATGGTAGGGCTAGGGTCATGGGCACACACACACACAGATGGAGTCAGTTCCGAAAGTGATTTTTCCCACCCAACAGGCTTGCTGTCTGAATGCATTGTGTTTCCAGAGTTTATAGACTGAACGACTTACAAGGAAGCGTTAATATCCCTTCCTGCTGCTAACATTGTACAACCAGGGAAGGATTGGGAAAAGGTCAGGGGTGTATATATTGGCTTTGAGATTAGCCACGGGCTTGTTGGCTCTAGTCTGTTCTTTATTGTTTATAATGACTGAGGCTAAATGAACCCACTTTGTTCCTTAGATAAAAGGATAAATTTGTATGGCTGATAAGCACACAAACGCCAGTTTACTCAGATGGTAGTGTGAAGGTAGACCTTCATTGCAATATTATTTTAAGGTGGTGTCTGAGAAGAGTGGGGTTGTTGTTGTTTTTTTTAAAAATAATGTTGGATCAATTTCTTAAGCTGACAGCTTGCCAAGTTCATTCTGATGTTTGGACTCTGCCCAGCTTTTATAAACTGGAAAGGGAGAAGAAGAGGAAAGGCCACTGCAGTCAGGTGCTTTGTTGCGATTCCTTGATCCCATCGCCTATTCCCTAGCAGTCCTCCCATGAGCTAAGGCATGAGTTCCAATGTGAGCTGCAAAATGGAAGAAAGGTGGGAATATATATGTAACAAATAAAATAAAACTAAATGGTGATAAAGAGTATCTCTCTTTGTTGTAGAAGTGCTGCCCCACGATAGTCCTGTTACAGGAAGCCCCACCATGCATTCTCAATCTGAACAACCTACTTGCATGGTTTATGGGGTTGTTTTATTTTAAGGCATTGATGTATCACCACCAAGGGCTTAATAACATGAAGGGTGAATGAAGAGGGAAAAATTATGCCATGGGCTACCATCTTCCCTTTCCCCTGTGGCGCTGTGCCCCAAATAAATTTAATAATAATAATAATAATAATAATAATAATAATAATAATAATAATAATAATAATAAAAATAAAAATAAAAATAAAAATAATAAAAATAAATAATAATAATATTCTTTTTATCCCACCCATCTGACTGGGTTTCCCCGTCTTCAGATAGGAAACAGCCTGAAGTGGGAAAAGATGGAATCATTTCATGCTATATAGGTGCTTCCATCACAACATAACCTTCCTGAAATGAGCAACTATGGTCAGAGGTGTTACACCTTAGGTGGCCTGGAATGGATTTCAAAATTGGATTGGTACGCAAAATCATCATCGTGCTTCAGCATTCATTAATTCATTCAGGCAGCCTTCCCATTTCTAGACCTCCCATTCAACTGTCCTCCAGGCAGTTTACAAAAATCAATAGAATACACAAATGCAATGCAATCAATAAAACAATCTCAATACAAATGACATAAAAACTCAGAACCCAACATAAAACAGATTCAAGATAGCATAGAAATGGAGCAGCACAGAATCATTATAAACACCAGCCTAAAAAGCCAGCAAAGGGAAAACATTTGGTTCCTAGATGCTCTAAAACCCACAACTGAATTTAAATGCTATTTCTGACATGATTAGGTTACAGCAATAGTGTTGTCATCATATCACCTCATGTCCATCTGGAAGAAAATAAAGACATTCAGGTGGTGAAATGTGGGGGAGCTGAGTTAGCCTGCCTGCTTCAAAGCTTTTGCAAACTTTGCTCAGAATGAATAATCAAAACAACAACTTCAGCTGTTTTACTGTATCTGCTTGCTTCAAGAAGGAGATTAAGAAACCATATGTGTTTTTAAGCAAGTGGCTTCTGGGAGAATTTCAATTAGAAGCGGGAACAAAGAAATTGACAATTTTCCCTCTGCAAATGTTAGAAACGCGACCCCTAAAATGAAGCTTGAAGCCTTTTCTGGGAGAGAATGTCTCAGCACATCTCCTGCTACAGCCTGAGCATTGAAAGGAGATAGCACAGGCGTTCAATTAATGTCTGCCTCCAGACCCCCTTCCCACTGTTTCAAATCCATCTCACAGTAGAGAAATTACACATGTCTGGGTTTTTTTTTGCTTTCCAAAGGAGCCGGGTCTCTCTTTCACTATTTAGTGCTCATGATGCCTTCCTACAACTAATGGGACCTGACAAGGATGGAAGGATGACACTGCATTTAGAAAGCAATGTTGAACAGATCCCCTTAACGTTTCTTTCAAGTTTACAGAAGACTCTTGGAATAACCAGCTGCCACCGTCTCCTTATACTGTAACAAGCTGTCATGGGGATTCACTACAATGTGGTGGCAGAGAATCTCTTTCTTTCTCCCTTGCCGCCATATTGGAGAGTTAACTGATGAAATGGATGAGCAGCAAATTCAGGGCAGATAACAGAAAGTGATGATCGCCATTAGCTTAAGTGGCTTTTAAAGTAAAGATTAGACTATATCCTAAAAGCAGGAGTGAGGAACCTGTTGCTGGGCTACAACTCCCATCATTCTTGACCATTGGTCATGGTGGCTGGGCTGATGGGAGTTGGAGTTCAACAACATCTGGAGGACTGTAGTTTCCCCACCCTTGTCACCATGGAGAATAAGTCTATCAATGGCTACTCATCATGCATTTGTGAATGGGCAGTGAGAGTCATGTGATAACCCCAACAGGAGGTCTAAATGCTGATGTTTGGCTGAACAAACTTAGGATGGTATGCAACTAACTTATTCAGAGTTGTTGACATCCCTCTGCCTTGGGAGACAATGCAGGAGTGTGTCTTTGGGGGTGGTCAAGCTGCTGGAAGGTCACAGAGCCTGCTGTGGCTGTAGAGACTGATACTGGAGAGACATGTTTTGCTGCAGGTGGGGCAGATGAAGGTGTCCGGTTGTGCTGCTGCAGATGCTTCTTCTCTCTGCACTCCTCCTAGCAAGCCATTTCTCCTCCAGTCACTGCTATGGATACATGACCCGACTGTCTGTCTCCAGGCACTGTGGTTGTCTGCAAGGGATTTCCACATGGCAAGGCTGGTTGTTGCCAGCCTTCCTGTCACTGTTTGCAGCACTGGTCTGCCAATGGGCCTGGTGCCTGAAGCCGACTCCCCATAGAGCACTTAGAGTAGACCCACTGAAATTAATGAACAAGGTTAGGTTAGGTCCATTAATTTAAATGGCCTGTTCTCAGAAAAAGGTTAATTGGATTCCACTCTTACAGTTCTCCCCATGAGCATGGAGCCACTGCCTGTCCATGGATCCAGTTTAAGAACTTCTGAATAGCGGTCATGTTCAGAAGCAATATAGCCCTTAATATGAGATGTAGAAGAGAGTCAGCAGTGGAGAGCTATTGCCATCACACTCTGATTGCAGGGTTCCCATTGTTCACGTTGAGCTGGCTCCTGTTGGAAATAGGTTGATGGATTAGATGTTGCCCCTTTCTGGTGAGGTGGAGGAGAAGGAAGAAGAATGAGGGTATGGGATGCAATTTGCTGCGGCTTCTCTAGGGTCTCTCTGAGCCCCAGCACAGCCAGCCACATGCTTAAGTTAAGCACAGCTTAAATTCCTGGCTGCGCTACCTAGCCTGTCGTTTGTCCCTTCCTGCTTGAATTTCTCTCCCCCCACTCTGCATTTTACTGCACTTTAATAATGATTGGGGGATTATTGGCTTGTTTTTGCTCTTATTTTTATTATGCATTTTTTTGTGTGAGTTTTTTTAAATAATGTATTTTACGTTACGGCCTGCTCTGAGATCTACAGATGAAGGGTGGTATACAAATAATAATAATAATAATAATAATAATAATAATAATAATAATAATAATAATAATAATAATAGTCTGAGCCAACAAAGCACTAAAGGAGGTGGAGAAAAGGTGGGAAAAATTATTGTTGTTGTTGTTGTATTTCTTATGTCAAGCTAATGCTCTGTTTGACCCATCTAGGAACTCATAAAAATCTGGGGTTTATTTTGAAAGAACTGCTATGCCCATTGCCTTGATAAGGGGCCAATGGGACCCACTGAGTATCTTAACGAACTTAATCCATTCCGGAAGTCCGTTCTTAAACCGAATCCATTCTTAAACCGAGGTGCGCTTTCCCTAATGAGGCCTCCTGCTGCCGTTGCCCTTCCACTGTCCGGTTTCCGTTCGTAGACTGAGATAAAGTTCGCAAACCCAAACACTACTTCTGGTTTTGAGGAGTTCATAAATTGAATTGTTCATAAACAGGACTGTTCTTAAACTGAGGTACCACTGTACCTAGAACACTAGAACAAGCAAGCCATAACCCTTCTGGTCTCACCAGGAAATTAGCTTTCCTAATGAGATCAGAAGAATTGTGACTTGGCTATGCTTTGCTTAGTATGATTCTCTCTGTTGCTTGGATGAGAATAATTCTGTTCTTTCCTACTGACCGCTTGGCAATATCTCCTCCAAGCTGAGATAGTAACATTACAAATGACTTTAACAGAACCCTGAAGGAATAACTTGCTGAGGTTTGATCATTATACAAATACCTTGATAAATGTTATAGAAAATTCTTTAAACAGTGTCAAGGATTGCATAGTAGAACCCTTGGTCATGTCCGTCCATTTTATTCAATTCTCCTGATATATTTGAGCTTTGTACATGTTTTCTGAGTATCCCTGAAGCAATTTAACTACAGGTAAATGCATTCCTGTTTAACCCACTGCCTAATTATCCAGCTGTTTGGGATGCTTCTTAGGCTATTTGGAGATATGAGTTTGTTACATAGTTCTATGAGTCACTGAAGCTATTAAAACTAGCTAATAGTCTGGTCCAATTTTCTTCTCCATGGACATTATATAATATTTTAAAACAAACCATTATTTTCCTCCAATTTTCATACCATTAAAGTAAGGGGGAATAGCTAGCAGTAGCACCGTTATTGGTAACACACAATATGAAACTCATTAACTATCAATAATTTAATAATGATCATCCATGGCTTAAATCGAAAGAATAGGTTTTTATCCTATTGTAGGCATTCAATGCCAGGATGTCTGTGTTATCACCCTGCTTTGTTACATACATTTAAGCTGCTCCACTGGCCCTTCTTTACAAGATTGTTTATTTCATTGAAATCATTTAAATATATTTTAAACGGCTTACAATTTAACTTAAAGCATCAAATAAAGAATGACAGAGTATCAAAACATTACAGACAAAGGTCAAATAAAACACAATTTTAAAGCAGCAAGGAAAACAAAATATTGAACATAAATGTTCAAATAACTTGAACATGGAACATTGTAGTTAAACGCCAAGTATGGTGTTTCAGTTGGCTAAAGATCTTTTCTTAAAGTTCAGTCTGTCGCAATGTTACAATGTTCTCAGATCCTCACCGTGCAAACCTTGGAAGATAAAGAGATGTACTAGAGTAGATATACATTAGTGGATCTGTTAAAGCAGGCAGATTTATTGCAGGGGTGGGTTGTTGTTTTTAGGTTTGTAGTCCTAAGCCATTTTAAAGCAGGCATGGAGAACTTGTGGCCTTCCATATGTTGTTAGACTCCAACCCCAATCAGCATGGCCAAGGATCGGGGTTGATGGAAGTTGCAGTTCAACCACAGCCAGAGCCAGAAGTTCCTCAGTCCTGCTTTAAAGATAACAACTAGGATCTGGAATTATGACAAGGGGCCAATGCCCTTGAGGGTACAATGAGCGAAGGTTTCTCGTCTTGCACCAAGAGGCTTCCTGTCGTACTTCTGGTTTCCTGTGGCTGTGGTGAATTTGAGCAATGTGTGTAAGCACCCTAATTTAGCCCATTGAGTTCAACAGGATTAAGATGTGACTAGCTTTCTGGGGCTTCTGAATGAATTCACATGATAAATGACAAATAAAAAGATTAAACCAGCTTTTCTTTTGAGGAAGGTGAATATATTTCTTGATCAAAGTAAATATATTCAAGGGTTTTTTGGGGGGGGAGAGAGCGACACAAATTGGCACTGTCCTTATTCTATCTATTCCAGTATTATTCCAGAGAGGTATCTGTGTTAGTTTGTAGCTCAAAAAGAGAAAATAATAAAAGCTCATGGCACCTTAAAAGACTAACAGATTTCTTGTGGCATAAATGTTTGTGGAGCCAGCCCATTTCATCCTTATATGATACAGTGGTACCTCAGGTTACATATGCTTCAGGTTACAGACTTTGCTAACCCAGAAATAGTGCTTCAGGTTAAGAACTTTGCTTCAGGATGAGAACAGAAATCGTGCTCCAGCGCCGCAGCTAAAGTGGTGCTTCAGGTTAAGAACAGTTTCAGGTTAAGAACGGACCTCCAGAAGAAATTAAGTACTTAACCCGAGGTACCGCGGTATAAGGTATTAGGTACAGGGAAGGAGGGAATTGTAAACTGTGAATTCAAATGATTGTGACAGGTAAAAAGTACAGTCTGAGTTAAATCTTAGATGCATGCAGAATAAACACAGTGACTATTCATAGCCACAGTAATTGTTGACAACATAATCAACCTAGAATTGCTAAGTCAATAAACATCTCCAGCAGTGGTTTTCAGCTTGTGTGCCGTGGCACCCTGGGGTGCCTTGACTGATGGTCAGGGGTGCCGCAGGCAACATTGGCCTTTGTCCCTCTTTCTTTCCCTCCCTCCTCTGATGCGCTCTCTTGACTCTGGCTCCCAAAGGCTTGCACAACTGTTTATTGCAGCAGCCCTGGCTATAAGCTCTGCAGGTGAATGGCGCCTCTGGGAGGCACCTCTCCTTGGGGTGGGTGGGGCAGCTCAGAGACCAGGATGGCAGCAGCAGAACCACAAGGGAGGGTGTTCGAAAAAGCGTGAGGCAAGGGGTGACATAACTGGGCTCCTGAGTCCCACAGGGGTGCCACAGTAAGAAAGTAGTTGGTTAAGGGAGCTGCAGACTCAAAAAGGTTGAAAACCTCTGATCTACAACAAGACAAAAAACCATAGAGCTGGAAGGGACCCTGAGAGTCACCTAGTCCAACCCTCTGCAATGTAGGAATCTCAACACATGGTCTCCCATCCAATTTGAAACCTTACTGGATCCTGCTTAGCTTTGCAAATGTGCTAGCTGATTATTGCTGCACCACTTTCACCCCTATTCAGGTATTCCCAGACAGAATCAAAATTCTCAGTAAGTTCCAATTCAGTATTTCTGAACAGGAGCCTCCCCTTGAAATCCCTTAGTGGGAGAATCACAACTTTCAGGGCAGCAGCAGAGTGCCCCTGGAGAACTGAAAGAAGAGTTCTGTTATTAAGTGAGAAGGAAGCCTGTGTAGGCAATAAACAAAGGTCAAGAATAAGGTTGCCTGGGTTCAGTGCAAAGTGTTAGGTTTATAATGAAGCTGTTCTGGTGAGGCTGGTTAGGAATGCAGAGAATATAAGCAGATGGGAAAGATCAGTTAACTGCTGACTTCTAGAGCCAGAGCAGGCAGCAAAGGTCCATTTCTTTTGGCTAACGTCCCAATGGTTCAACATTACATGTGCCAAATGTCTCTAGATCCAATCCTGGCAGAAGCCTCTGGTCTAGCCTACATACATAGGAGGGGTCAGATTAATATATCAACCTCAAACTGTCAATGTTTGGCACATCTGACAACATGGTTGATTCCCAAAGAGAGGAATTAAGTACAAGAACATCGAAAGCCTCCTGCTTTCTTACAGCTTCATATGGGATGAAGCTCCAGCTCTCTAAGTCATATGACAACACATTTCCTATTCAAATTCTTCCTCGAAGGCTCATTTTAGTGCATTGTTTTATCTTATCTCCTGACATTTAGACTAATGACTGGGATGTTGTTTATATTCTGCAGAATTTTCCATTTTGACCCTGTCACTAAGAATTAGCCGCAATGTAAACTACTCTAAAGAAATGTTGGATTTTAACTCCCGCCCCCCTTGATACTGCAATTAAGGAGCTGCTGAAAAAAGACAACTGAAATATTTATTTAACCGTGCAATCTTATGTATGCCAATCTACTTGGAAGTTGGTCCTGCTTTGTTCAGTGAGGCTTATTCCCTAGAAAGTATGGTTCCAGCTTTAGTCCTGCATCTTCCTCCCCTTGATTCTGTTTATTTGTAAAGTAAACCTTCTACAGTACGTTTGCCACATTTCGCCTCTGCTTGCTGTACTGCGAAAGAACTGAAATCAGAAGAACCTACCTCATACTGAGGGAAACCAATGGCCTACCTGGCTCAGTTCTGTCAACACTGACTGGCAGCAGCCCTTCAGAGGTCCAGACCAGGGACATTCCCAGACCAGTATCCCAGGAGATGCTGAGGATTCTACCTGGGACCTGCAAATGCTATTGAGCTTCTTCTAGCTCTTGGCAGCTGAAAATCTGCTTCTAAGCACTAGCTACAGATTAAGCCACTAACTGCAAACAAGCCATGTTGGCCTCAGGTTTTGGAGGGGGTAGGGAGCTCTGGCAAGATGCCCTCAGGGACACCCTGCTCCTTGTCACTGTCATCATGTCTTCTGGGCCCAATGGACAGAGTGAAGCCAGTGCAGACTGCAGTTCCATCTCCTTGCTGTTGGCACTGCTTGCAGGCTTGGAGAGAGCAGTTAGCAAGAGTGATGGAAGGGTGAGAGGGGCAGCAGAAGCAGGGGGAGCTTTGGGGTGCAGCCATGAATTCTCTGCTAGGGTCTAGGCCCCGGCACATGTCACAACAAACGTCCACAGCAAACTTCCTTTGGGCACTGTGCCAACTGCCTCTAGTATAAAAGTATTATTATTAATAATATTACTTATTGAATTTATATACTGCCCTATGATATGTGTAGACAAACCATTTTCTCTGTTCCAGGGTGGACAGATAACATCACACTATGAGTGAATGTCCACATTAGAACATAAGGAAAGCCTGCTGGATGAGGCGCATGTGGTCCAGCATCCTGTTCTCACAGTGGCCAACTTGTAAACCCCAAGAGCAGAACCCAAGTTCAAAACCAATCTACCTCCCTGTAGTTTCTTGCAGTTGGTATTCAGAAGCATCACTGCCTCTGACCATGCAGTTGGAGCATAGCTGTCATGGCTAGTAGCCCTTGATACCCTCAAGGAATTTATCCAACCCCATTTCAAAGCCATCCAAGATGGTGGCCATCCCTGCCTCCTCCCATGGCAGTGAGTTCCATAGCTAAACGATGCACCGTGTGAAGATGTACTTTCTTTTATCTGTCCCAAATCTCCCAACATTTTCTCTTCCCTTCCCCTTTGGGTCTGCAGGAGCTCTGCTAAGCTCGGAGATGTTTGTCATCCTCATGCTATACCTCTGGCTGGGGATCGGACTCGCCTGCGCCGGCTTCTGCTGCCACCAAATGCTGCTGATCCTGCGAGGGCAGACGCGGTACCAGGTGCGGAAGGGGGTGGCGGCCCGAGCCCGTCCTTGGAAGAAGAACCTGGAAGAGGTCTTTGGGAAGAGGTGGCTGCTTGGACTGCTCATCCCCGTGCTCAACGTAGGAAGCGACTATCACAGGCAGAAGGAGCAGTGACGCCGCCCGGCACACAGGTGCGCATGCGCACACGTACATGCATATGCATGGGCCATAAGGGAGTTGCAGCACCTTGAGGCACTTCTCGTTCCCTCCCCACTTCTCAGCCTTGCCACCTACAGGAAGGGAGGCAACTATCAAGCTAGCTGGGCTGATTCTGTATTTTAGAAGGGGAAATTGTGGCCCGTGTTATATGTGAAGCTACAGCAGTAATCTCTGGGTTGCTAAAAGCGTTCATCAGACCCACCCTTGGGGCTCTGAATCATTTTCTCACTGTGCCCCTTCTCACAATCTTCTCCCTTCCCACCTTGCCTTTCATGCTTAACTTGCCGTAGGAGTAGCAACAACAACATCCCCCACCATCTCAAGGTAGTCTGCGTTCCTCTGAGTAGGCTGTAAGCACATCAGAGACTCCTGTGGGATTTGCCCAATCTGTTACTTGAAAGCTTCTTCTTCTTTTTTTGCAGTTTTTCAACTGACCCCAATATAGCAAGGAGCCAGTTTCACAAGAACAGCAGAGTGTGGTTGGTGAAGCACTTTAAGGTGCAAGGAATGACAACTGCTGGGGAGGCAGATGGTATATGCCTGCACACTTCAGAGATGACAAGCATTTCCCTGCCCACTTCCTAGTTGCTCCCCTCCCCTCCAACATCCAGGAACGATGGTTAACAGCCTGAGCATGTGGCTTGCCCAGGGTAGCAGGTCTGCTGGCTGATTTTTATTTTTATATTTTTTAGAGAATGAGGTTCGTTTTCAACCCACTTGCCCCGATCCCTGACACATAGAGCTGTTCAAAGCCCATCTTGCCAATAGGGTGAGGAAACAAGCGTATTTGGGTTGAGCACAACGATGGCAGCAGGGAGAGCAGGCAAGTGTACGTGAATGGAGCGACTGAATGTATGAAGACATTAAAGTTCTGGACTGTCTTATACTGAGGCAGAGCACCGGTCCACTGAGCCCATGATTGTCTGACTTACAGGGGCTCTACATCAGGAGTAGGCAACCTCAGGCCTGTGGGCCAGATGCTGCCCAATTGCCTTCTCAATCCGGCCTGTGGATGGTCCAGGAATCAGCGTTTTTTTACATGAGTAGAATGTGTCCTTTTATTTAAAATGCATCTATGGGTTATTTGTGGGGCATAGGAATTCGTTCATCCCCCCCCCCCAAAAATATAGTCCAGCCCACCACATGGTCTGAGGGACGGTGGACTGACCCGTGGCTGAAAAAGGTTGCTGACCTCTGCTCTACATGATTGTAAGAAGAAGTATTTTCTAAGCTCAATCCGTTAACTCACAAGTTGGCAACCCACAGCTTGGTGCCGACACATGGCCCTCCACCTCCTCTTTAAGAGGAAAAGACGATGAGAGGGAAGCTGTGTGCACATTACTGTGGATCCTGTGCACTCTCACTGCTGGTGTTCGAAGCTGAGTGCTCACGACCATAAGCCACAGTCCATATCATCCTGTAGTTTCTGCTGTTTAATGCCTTTCCCCTCAGACCAGCTTCCTTCCAATTTGAAAACGTAAGTCGCAGTTAATCAGAGATGCATTGTACTTCAGCCATCCGTTGCACATGCGCAGAGGACAGCACATGCGCAGAGCTTGGCTTCCTTGAATAGGAGTTTGGAAGGTTTGCAGGTGTGGGAAAACAAGCCAGGAAATGGTGTGTACAGCGATGTAAACATGTGGCTTGAAATGCAGCAGGTGGCAACGACCCCATTGTGTACATGCTCATGTAAGTTGTGTACATGCTCAGAAAATGAGGGGATGAGTGTTACTGGATGATGGACAGATGTGTGAGTGCGAATGGAGGGATGGGTGAAAGGGAGAGAGAAGCGATGCCCCCCCTCCACCTTTTGCTTTGGCCCAACCTCTCACCACCAGTATGTATCCCCCCGTCACTTTCTTCTGATGGAATGCAGCCTTTGACACCCCTGCCCCAAAGCTTACCCCCCCCATTTAATTGGAGACGGCAGGGACTGAACTTAGGACCTTCAGCACCAAAGCTGTGTGCTTTGTCACTGGGCTATGGGCTCCTGCCTTTTCAAGGGACCTTTCACATGGAGGGGTACCCTAAGACTGCATTGTTGCGTATGTGAGAGAGGGGAGTGAATGAGCAGAGGCTGGAGAAGAATGGGATGGTGTAGGTGGAGGGGCTTATTTGAAAAGTGAGTTGTGTATGAGAATTAACAGGGGTTTCTTTTCCATCATGCTTATGTTGGAATGAAGGAAGCACAGTCTATTTACTTCTATGTGTAGCCAGCCCTCCCCCATTCCATGTACAAAAGCCAACTAGAATGGTAGTGGAATTTTACTTCAACATTAGGAATGGAGGAGAAAGTTGATTCAGTATGCATTTAAAACTGGATCTCTCAAATCCACACTTTCCAAAACAATATGTGAACTGAAACACAAGCTATCCTTTGAAATTTGCACTTATCCGAATTTTGGTTCTTCAACCAATGTTTACAAAAATTCATATTTCAGGACACACATACATACAAATGAAGATATTGATGAAAATAATGTGTGCAAATGCATTATGTTGGGGGAAAGTGCTTGTCAAAATGTGTACATTAATCAAAGTTGCTTATGAAAATGTGTTGAGAGAGTTTGCACTAAAATGCTGATGATTTTGCAAATTGCTTCCAAATGTGGAGAAGTCAGTTTAAGATGGGTAAAATGAGAAACGAAGAGAGCCCAAACTGACAGTTCCCTATTCAACACTGGTGATGGAACAGAGTCACCCAGGGCGCCATGGGGCAGTAAGCTAACCCTGAGGATACACAGCACCGGCTGCCCGGGGCAGCTTCCTAACTCTGTCTAATGGCAGGGCTGGCTCTTTCAAGAAGTTGCTCCCATAAGGAAATATCTGCTACCCATTCTGGCCGACTAATGTGCAATCTGCCTGACAAAAGGAAGAGCAGGAATGGTTGGCTAGCAGCTAGAGTAGTACTCTTCCTTTTTCACCTTTGGTAACCCTATTTTGCAGCTTTTTAGTGGTGTTGCAAAAAAACAAACAAAAAAACACACAAAAAAAATTCACTGTGATCAATGAAATGTGTAAGTACACCCAGGGCAACAATGCCCGTCTTGCACCACTTTTTCTTCAAAACTCCCATCAGTCTCCAACTTAAGAGGGCATGAGATGTAATTTTGCCTGTGTCAGGGAGCAACCAAGTGAGATAGTGAACTGAATTATTGAAGGGAAGACTCTAAGTAGCAGCCCTTGAAGGCAGGCCCTCAAATTAGCACTTTGTAATAAATAATTCTTTCATGATTAATAGGGTGAAGAGTTTATACCATACATGGACGATAAGAGACATTTCAAGGAAGAAAACCATTCAATCTCATTTTTCTATTTCTATTTTTATCATCCTTCCGCAGCCAAGCTCTGTTCCATATTGTTATTCTAATCATGACTGCCTCTTGGGCCACACCAACCTGTTCTGTCTTAAAACAGCCTCCCCCAGTCTGGCACCCATAATGTTTTGGGCTACAACTCCCATCAGACACAGCCAGCCACATAGTCCAAAACACCTGGAGGGCACCAAGTTGGGGAAGGATGTCTTAGAATGATGCTTCTAGCAACATATTCATTCAACTCCATGGGGGCAATTAACTTAATTTAGGCTAAACTGCAGGGATTAATCAGATCAGTGTAGAAGCTGATATACAACTTGGACATACACCCATTGTCCCTGTACCAGAACCCTATAGTGGAAGGTGCCTTATTTTTTTTTAAAAAGGTAACAAAATCTGTCAGCCTCTTTCAGCTAAGCACATTTTATGCTGGTGCCCATATTGGATTTTGCAGACATTGAAAATCCATCACTTTTTCACAATTCAGAAATAGATATTTGTGTTCCATTTATTTTTTAATTAGGAACTTACATCTTGAAAATGGAAATCTAAGCACATGCGCTAATGCTGAAATCTGCCCACAGAACAACCCCACAAACAAAACACATTTTACCCTTTTCCATATGCAAATTACCTATTTATTTTCTACAACTTGACCTCGCCCTTTTGGTACCTGTGCTTTAAAATGATAAAATCAACAACAGAAACAATTAAAGCAGAATAAACACAGAAAATAAATGAGCACCATTTAAAACCTAGCAGGAGCTCCGGAGTTAAAATTAGCACAGACTATTTATAAGGCTAGGTGGGGGGGGGGGAGATATTCAGCTGGTGCCAAAACAACACAAAGAAGAGTACCAGGAAAGTTTGCCTGGGAAGAGTGTTCAACAAAGAGGGCACCACCATTGAGAAGGCTTTCTCCCCAGTCATCATCCAGCTCATCTCAGAGAGCAGAGGCACCCGGAAGAGTCAACATTTCCTCAACATTCAAGTTAGGACAAGTGTCATATTTGTATTAGTAACATAAGGAAACCTTAATGCTGCTCTTGAGTTGGCTGGAAGGATCACAGTTAGCAATTGGTGCTGGATCTTTTCCTTTCACAACATGGTTGGTTCCCATTTGGTGGAGAGATGTGGTCCAAGGAACTGTCCAAGTCATATTTCTCGCGTTTCCATTGACAATAAGCTTTGGCCATGTCCTTGTCACATAGCTTTGTAGTGCCAATATGCACACACAAGAAACAAATTAAATAAGCATATTCTGAAGAGGTGTTTTGACCTTGAGAACATCTCAAAAGAAGAAATTGCTAACAGGTTAGATAGATGGTAGCACACATAGAGAAGTGGCTTACTAAATAAGACATGTGCTTGCATGAAAACGCCTTTATTTACCTAGCTATCTCCTCTGCTGCATTTTCACACTTAACAATAAAATGTATTGATTTTTTTAAAAATAAAAAAGTTTGTCTCTTCCATGCTGTGATCTTTAACTTCTCTTTTGGGAAATGGGGCGGAAGGATGAGGATGCTAGATTCTTAAATAGCATAAACAAAATAATTAGTTTTATTATTACGTAAAACATTTCAAGTTAGCCTAGCAATTAGGTATCAGGTCAGTGTAAAAATAAGGCCCAAAAGGGTCATGCCAGCACCATAAAATTTTAAACCATAAAATCGTAAAATGATGTAGCTTATTGATTTTCTCTTTCTCTCTGGTTCTACAATGTGTGTCTCTTGTGTAACTACTCTTGGCTTTTCATTTTGGACTCCTTAAATCTTTAATGCTAAATCTCTTATATAAGAAACAAAGATTCATGAACTACTGCATGCTACGTTTTCAACATCAGAGAGTTCAGTCCTGGAAAGTTGAGGAACCTTAGGCTCCTCAGGTGTTTTTGGATTACAACCCCATCAGCTTCTGCCAAGTTGGCCAATGGCCAATGATGAAAACTGGAGTCCAATAGCATCTGAAGCACACCAGTTCCTCCACCCCTGCTTGCTCATAAAGATCCTCTGGAGAGGCTCTCCTCCAGAATTTCTCCCATCAGCATGTGAATTGAGTTAGGCTGGGTAACAGGAAAGGACTGTCCCCATGACCATATGCAGACTATAGAACTCCCAGTTAAGGGAGACCTTTGCTTGCTCCTTGACGGTCTTCTGTCACCTTGTGATGACCGTTTTATTTTACCAGGCTTTTGGCCTGCAACGTGATTATTTTTATGTTCTCTTTTAAGAATTTTTCTTTACAGAGTTTTGTGTGCTATCCCAGTCTCTTTTCATATTGTTTATTTAGGTGTGTGTGTGTGAATGCTTGTTTACAAAGCTATTGTACTACCAACCTTACTGTATGCTTGTGAAACAATGACCACTTATAAACGCCATCTCCAGCTCCTTGAAAGTTTCCATCAATGGTGTCTCCGAAAATTTTTATACCTCACTTGGGAAGACAGGCAAACTAATGCCAGTGTACTGGAAGAAGCAAAGGTCACCAGTGTCGAAGCAATGATTCTTCAACATCAACTTCCTTGGACTGGTCATGTTGTTTGGATGCCTGATTACCGTCTTCCAAAGCAACTAGTCTATTCCAAACTTAAAAATGGAAACGTAATGCTGGTGGTCAACAAAAGAGGTTTAAAGACTCCTCTCAAGGCAAATCTAAAAAAATGTAGTATAAATACTGACAATTGGGAAATACTGGCCTGTGAGTGCTTCATTTGGATAACAGCCTTTACCAAAGATATACTGTAATGGACTTTGAAGATGCTCGGAAGCCAGGATGAAAAGGAGAAGCGAGCTAAGAGGAACACATGTTTGGCAAACCCTCACTGTGATCAACTGGCACCCGGAAACCTATGTTCCCACTGTGGAAGGAAAAGTGGATCCAGAATTGGCCTCCATTGTCACTTGCGGACTCACTCTTAAGACCGTGTTCATGAAAGATACTCTTACTCGGCTATGAGTGATCACCAAAGGGGTGTGTGTGTGTATTTGATATGTTGTTTTCAATTTGATCTTTTAAGCCATCTTAGGTGCTGTTGCTTAAATAGGTGCTTATTTCCCTCACCACCAAATAATCACAGTCAGCTCCCTGACAGACAGACAGACAGACAGGTCTTGAAGTGACCAGAGGAGGAATGACTGCTGGAGAAGCACAGAGAGATGAAATGCCACGGTGCATCTGCAGCAACACAACCAGGCACCTTAATCTGTCTCAGTTACAAGAAGACATGTCTCTCCTGTATTGGTCTGTACAGCCACAGCAAGTGCTGTAACCTTCCAACAGTTTGACTTCACCACTAAAGGTACACTCTTCTTGTTTCGAGGCAGACAGATGCCAACAACAACTCCCATATATCTGTGGGGGGGGGGAGGAATTAAATACCACTGCCTTGCTACCCTTACCCAAAAACTCACTGTTAATGTCCTGGCAAATACCTTCTTTTAACCAACCCCACCCACCCCAACAAAGAGTTCCCCAAACTTTGTCTTCAGTGAGTTCTCATATTGCGTGGCGAGTTCCCGCCCCCCACCAGGATAAATAAGGACATGAGACACCATAATTTAAGGTTAAATGGGCGAATTAGGCCACAACTTTATTGAATTCAGGAATGAGAGGCATTGGCTTAGGCATTGGTCCTATTGACTATCCGGCTCCAGCCCATTTGCTGGAGACACGGAGAAGGGTTAACACTATATCGGGGGAGTCTCCTGCTGAGGCACGTCGACTAGGAGCTCCCCCGGGTCACCACTCGGGGGTGTGCCTTTGGCCCACACCTCCATAGGCTTCGGACAGGGCCACGCCCCCCGGAGTCCTTTAACGGACCACCCTTCGCTCACTGGGGGGAGGTGATAGCGTTCCTCCCCCCCCCACATCCTCTTAACCCCTTCTTACCAATGCCTACCGCCAATGCCGAAGAGTTGTGACGAGTTGCTATGAGGTAGGCGAAAAACCAAATGGCTGTAAATTGCCAATTGGGAAAAATTCCTACCATGCCCCTTGCGGTGACAGACCGAAGTCCATAGCAAAGTCAGAGACCTACCTAAAGGGAGGGAGGGTGGGAAAACGTGGGGGCTAGCCGGCGAAAAGAGGGCGAGCCCCCTCTGCGCCGGCCCTAAATAGGGCAGGCCACGCCCCCCAGCCAGCCGATTGGCTGGGGGGGGTAGACGCGGCAGGGATTCCCCTGTTCTCGCGGGGGCTGGTTTCAGCGTGAAGCCCACAACCCCACCTCCTGGGCAGGCCGGAAGTGGCTTTCTCATGGAAATCTTGCTGGAGGAGATGATAATGTGATTATGTTTCACATCTAATCATCCTAGTGGAATGCAATGCCCCTTCTGGGATAGTTTGCCATGACATTGTCTCCTTTTATATTCAGAAACCCAGAGCTTGAGATTGTTGTTCTGCCCTTGTGGAAGAGTGAATAAGCTTTCCCCTCAATGTACCTGTCCTTGGATATGGTCCAAATGCTCTGTTTTGTATCACTGCTGCCTTTTTTGTTTTCTTGTTGATTTCTAAAAGGGACAGGCTCCCAGACACCCTGCCAGTAGCTTTCTTGTATCAACACAACTTATTAAGCTACGAGATTCTTGCCCTTTGCCCTTCATATTGATTGAACCAGTAGTTGCAGGCAAGGATATTTTGCAGGCTGCCAATTGTCATTTGGGGGATTCTTATGCCATCATATGCCAACAATGGAAGTCAGAGCAGCTCCATATTTTGGTGGGATAGTGTGTGTGGGAGGGGGGGTGCACATATTGCAAATATTAACCCCCGACCTCACTGTTTTGTGATACTGCAGTGAAGGAGAAAAGACTATGAAGCACTTTGCAAATGAAAAGCAACACATCGAAAGATAAATCACAGCTATGTTGCTGTGTGACTGCCTCAAGGTCTGTCAATATAGATTTCCTTTTGAGAAGTTTTGCATTTGAGATCCTTTCTGACATGCATACGAAGCCACACAGTGACAGATCATTGTTCTCTAGCTAGGTATTCTACTCTTGACTGGCGGGGGAGCCACCCAATATAGCTTCTCTGTACAGACATGTTCAGCCTGGAGAAAAAACAATTAATAGGCAATATCCACCCATCATCAAATATCTGAAGGACTGTCACATAGATGACAGAGAAAATTTGTCTTCTCTTGCCCAGAGCGTATTATCTGAACTAACAGATTCATATTACAAGGCATCAGTTAAAAATTAGGAACAACTTCCCAATAGTATCAGTTGCTTGACAGTCCATCATTAGAAGTTCTTTATCTGAGGCTGAACAAGGGGTGCTGTAACAGTGGATGTTCAGCATCGACCAAGAATTGGACTATATGACCTTTGAGGCATGTTCCAACTCTATGATTCAGCGTGAAATCTTTGTAATGTTCAGGCTAGTTTATTTCTCTGTCGCTTTGCCAGGTCTCCAGAGAATAACACCCAAGGCCTCAGAGTTGTAGACGCCACAGGAGCCGTAGCTGTCAGAGTGCCTCATTTACTCAAACGCCCTAGTTTCATCAAGCTCTCAGCTACAACAAAAAGTGCAGGGGGTGGGTGTGTGCATCTAGGGGTCTATTCACAGAAATTCCTGAGATGAAGAAAAGTCACTATCTATTAACTCAAGACACAACTTTCTCTCAATTAAACTGTTCTGCTCTGGGGTCATGGAGAAGCACGGGAAATGTATGTCTTTAAATGAAGAGGCTACGAAGCTCCAAATACCCTTACCATCAAAAACTGACATAAAAGAAACAGGGTCTTTTCAGTGGTGGCACCCATGCTGTGGAATGCCCTCCCTAGAGAGGTCTACCAGCAATGTAGTTGTGAGGGGAAGCATTCCTGTAGGTCCCTCCCAGCAGCAGTGTTATATTTGCCCATCACTCTCACATGATTTGGCATCTTTAAGAGACAATCCCTTGAAGTCTTCACATATCCTACACACTGTCTGCTTTCTGCTCTGCTCCACACAGTGCAAAACTGCATAGGAAAAGTGCATTTGCTTAGCTCGAGGAAGTATATATTTCTCCATATGCAGGACATTCTACCACCATAGTGCTACCACTATTACACTGTTTAGAGCAGGCACAGTCCTTTTTTTTACATAGTATGAGAAGACAAGCCAGGGTTATGTTTGCTGCACAGCATAAAAAGAGATCTCTCTCAAAACCACAGGGTTCCATCTGATTTTTTGAATTGGGCCTTTGGGTGCTGTTTGCCATGCTAGTCTCCAGGCTTTGGGGACAACACAGATGGAAGAAAACAGAGCAACAAGGAAATCTGACAAGAAACAACAATTCTGCAAGGCTCAGGGAAGACTTACGAAAAAAGACAAAGGGAGCTCATTCTGTAATCTGAAAGGGGGAAAGACTTGGGGAGATGCAGTCATTGTGTATGCCAAAGGGTGCATGAGTGAATGGAAGGAAGGCCAGAGGGGGAAACACTGAAAGCTAAGGAGCTAAAGGCGTTGAAAAGGGAAGTCAAGGCATGGCTGTCCCCTGTCAGAGAATGCTGGGGTCAGAGGAGGTAATGGAGGCCAGAATTATGCCTCCCCCAGTTTAGACGGTTATTATGTACCATTTCATCTGCACAACACAGAACTAAATCTGAAATGCAATATATGTAAACCGTCTGTATGCACATCCTTTAGATCTCTTAAGCATTTTATTTAGTTGCAGCACGAGAGTGGCTTTACAGGTGGGAAAGACAGAGGTCTGTGGTTCAGACGTGTAATTTTCAGTTCAAATGGAGGCCAATGACCCTCAGTATCCCAGTATAGCCAGCAATGTGTGTGTGTGTGTGTGTGTCTACCCACACACTCTTTCTGTTATTGCTTTTTCCATTAGGCAGAAAAAGCAAACTTCCCCAAAGTTTTGCAAATGATGGGGAAACCTTTTCCAGCCAAGGACCACATTCCCTTGGGAAGTGGGGCAGAGATGTTGGGAGCTGTATGGCCATGTGGTGGGTGGGACTTAAGGCAAAATGGGCCGCTATTCCTTCCTCTGCCTTTTGGTCAACATCTTTTCTCTCTCTCTCCCTCTTCACCAAGTGGACTTCTGTGAGACAGACAACACATCACAGAAGAATTTAGGGTTAGAAGCAAGGCTGTTGCTCTCACAGATTTGCTTGGGAAGGGATTGTCCACAAAGTATTTCTGTGTGCTCCTTCCCTGGGCTCCTGCAATATTGCAACCATTGATAGGGCAGATTATTGCATTATAATCAGGTCCATGCTCACCGGCGAGGGTGCATTGTGTGGCGTGGGCACAGCTATACTACTGGATGTTTTCCCACCCTTAAAATCTGGTTTTCCATCAAGAAGCCAGCCTCTGCTTCCATTTCACAATCAATGTGCCAGCATGTTACAAATGCACCCCCATGTGGTGAAACCAAGATTCATTCACATTATAGGCAACATTAGTTTTGAAGCACAGCATTTCACAGAGGCAGATCTCAATTTCATCACATCAAGGCACATTTATAGAGGACTCTGATAACAAGGAAATGATCCTTGCAGATACACTTCCTCATAAAAACTGAAAATATAAACTCAGCCTTCCCTGCAAAATGTAATGCCCTGAATGCAGAAAGACAAAGTCAATGATACTCACAATTCCACCCATTGAGCAAGTTGCTCCACCAACTTACAGGTGAGGTGACTAGCAGGCAAATAAAGGGGAAGAGATCTGGTGAAGAGCCAGTGTGGTGTAGTGGTTAAGAGCGGTAGTCTTGTAATCTGGGGAACCGGGTTTGCGTCTCCGCTCCTCCACCTGCAGCTGCTGGGTG
This sequence comes from Podarcis bocagei, assembly GCF_964188305.1. Taxonomy (NCBI): domain Eukaryota; kingdom Metazoa; phylum Chordata; class Lepidosauria; order Squamata; family Lacertidae; genus Podarcis; species Podarcis bocagei. The sequence goes on from NC_138125.1 coordinate 31,221,439, forward strand.
ACCTTGGGCCAGTCACACTTCTCTGAAGTCTCTCAGCCCCACTCACCTCACAGAGTGTTTGTTGTGGGGGAGGAAGGGAAAGGAGAATGTTAGCCGCTTTGAGACCCCTGAAGGGGAGTGAAAGGCGGGATATCAAATCCAAACTCTTCTCTTCTTCTCCTAAAAACAGGAAAAGTTTCGACACATCTTGTAGCCTTTTTCCATATCAGCAATTCATGTGCAACAGCAAGAGTCTATTAAACAGCTGATTTCCAGCGAGGTAGACATATTAGCCTGTTGCAGCAAAACAACAAGGTATTGTACCACCTCAGGCCAAGAGTTCCCAACCCTTTGGGGCCTGGAGGCAGATTCAGAAATGTAAGAGACTGCCACACATACCAGACATTAACAACGAAACATCTGAACTAGCCCCTTCCCCTCTAAAGCAGATAGAAAAACAGGCAACATTCCCTGTAAAGAAAGCCAAGCTTTTGGGTAGGATGGTCGATTTCATCATTGCATGAATTGCTACCCTGAGTACTTGGTGTGTGTGTGCTTGTGCAAGTATACATACAGAAATACTGTTAATAACCTAATTATTCCAGTCTTTATTTTATCTGTTTCGTTTTCTTCTGACCTCAGTGTTTGTTATTCCCCTTCCCCAACATTGTGTGCATGTGAGATACTCACTCACACTTACAATACACTCATATATTGCACATACTCAGTGCAACACTTCATGCACCTGATGAAAGCTTCTGCCTTAATTGACAGACAAAGCAGTTCTGGATGATCTGCAATGCAGAAAGATGATACCAAAGACATTTCATCTTCACAAGTTCTCTTAGAAGAGATGATTCCTCTGTTGCTCACTATCCTTCCCTTTGGAAAAAGGAGCAGAATACAGCATCCACTGTGCACTATACCATTTTGAGGAACTGTTTGCTTCCAAATAGGAATAAATTATCTTTTTTTAAAAAGCATCATCAAAGAGTTACTTGCTTCTTAGCAACCCTCCCAGGTGAGGAAGACTCTGACCCCACTAGGTCCTTGGATCCTATTTCTATTCAGCTCCTACCTCTGTTTATTTCTTCTCTCCATTTGCCAACAGCTGCCACCCACTCACAATATTAACTTCATGGTGTTTTTTGCTTGATTTCCCCTCTCACTTCCATCTTCTCAAATTGCTGAGATTTAAAACACGAGCCATGTGGCTACCGGGTTCTCCTACCCAAAAAATGCTCTCATTTCTCACTTGATGCAATTCTTTAGAAGACGGCGGAAAGATGGAAAATTACTGGTACACTGAAAACAACGTAGTGGGGGATGCAGAAGCTGGAGGTGGAGAGGGGAGAGATAATGTTATTTACCACAAGGATAAGACGTGCATGAGAAAGAAAAGGTGGAAATGAGATTACAAGGATGCTTGCTGCATGATAAGAGCTGCAGATCCAGGCCATAGACAGAAAAGGAGAGCAAGAAGTTCACATTTCAGAAAATAAACTGAAAAATAATAAAGAAATTATGGCCCCCACACAGACAGCATATGGTAAATATTAGGATGCTGAAAGAGATAGCTTAAAGCAAAATTCAAGTCCCCTGAGACTGCAGAAGCAAGAGGGAAAAGATACCTGTCTCTGCCATTAGCCAATGGTCAATGGGTGCTTTTCCTGCTGCCTCCTAGGAAGAACATTATAGCAATGGAGAGACCAACCTAGTCCCAGTACAGTTGTACCTTGGATCTCAAAAGCCTTGGCTCCCGAACAAATTGGCTCCCGGTTGATCGAAACCTGGAAGTGAGCCAGCTTTTGGAACAATTTTTGGAAGCCGAACGTCCAACGCGGTTTCCGAATGGCTGCAGGACGCTCCTGCAGCCAATCGGAAGCCACGCCCTGGTTTTTGAATGGTTTCAGGAGTCGAATGGATTCCCGGAATGCATTCTGTTCGAGAACCAAGGTACAACTGTATTGATCAGAGAAAGGTCAGCTGAAGGGAGCTTGCGTCTCTCCTCTTCCTACCAGAAAGAAGAAGTCCATGCTCTGACTGTTGTCCTGAGACTATAGATACAAAGGAAAAAGACGACAGTGGCCTCTTTCACCAGTCAAACAATAAAGAGCCACCAGCTGCTATTCAGGCAAAAACACCAGCAAGGGAAGATGAGCCTGACCTGAACGGGATATAAAATAGTCACTTAGGGCTCATTCACACTTCTGCTTGCCCTGTGCCTAGAAAGCACATGCTGAAGTGGTTTTCCACTTGACCCACACTTTCTAGACACACGTCCAAGCAGCTTCCCCCTTGCCCTACTCCTTTCCCAAAGAAAACCCGCTTTTTAAAGCTAAATTTGAGCAAGCATCAATCCAGAGAAAACCTGAATTGCTGTTGGCTCCAACTGAGCACTAAAGAGTGGTTTTCCATGGGTTGGGAGGATCACCCATTCTCAGCCGAATTTGCCCTAGAAACTCCCTTAAACTAGATGACCAAAGGTAATTATGAATTTCAAAAGACAGCGAAAAGAAATACAAAGTGCAAATGCAGTGCACAATTTCTTCAAGTGAAGAGGCCTCGGCTATCAAAGATGGAACTGTAGCGTTTTAGATTTGTGATGATTTTGGTTGCAGTTATTTTGAGATGTGAAGACGTGCAAGAGAGTTCTCTTGTGCTCAGATTTTGCTTGCAAGCTTCCCACAGGTGCCTGGTGGGTCGCAGTGAGGACAGGACGTTGGACCAGATGGGCCACTGGCTTAAACTAGCTGGGCTCTTCTCATGTTCTGCATCTGAAGCTGCATCTCACATTCTGAAAAGCCACAAGGCAAAAGCATCTTCAAGAGAAGCAGCTAAAGAGACCAAATTTTTTAAAAGAAGAAAACTGAAGAAGCAGTCTGTATCCTGGAAGAATCTATTGAGTTATTTCACGATTACATTTTATTTCATTTTTAAAGCAACATTTGCAACAAATATTTTTCGTTTTCCAGTTGTTCAAATCAAGACATGTTTCAATTGCTACCCACCTTTCAAAGAATAGATCTGGCATGAAACTGATCTGCAAAAAAATGCAACTTGAAAAAAGAGACATTGCACATACTTTTGTAAACTAAGAAATCTTTAATAAAAACATATTTATTTATTTATTTTTAAAAAAGAATAGATCTGGCCATTCCTCTCCTAACTGCACACTATTTGCAGTATTACCCATCGCCCTAGTTTTGACTTAGGTACCAGGGGATCACCTGAGGTGAACAAACAGCTTGGGGAGTCTGTAGCTGATTTCAATAGAAGCAGAGCTGTGCAAATTTCCAGAGGAGCTGCGCTTTAGACAACGTTCTTTTTTCACAAAGAGAAAACCCACCCCCAATGATTTGCAGCAGTCCATATTCAGAAAAGTAATTAGTCCAACAACAGTTATCACACCACTCAAACTGTGGCAATAATTTATATTTAAACTCTCCCAAGCTGAAGCATTTTGGAGAACAAAGGGCCTTTTTGCTTGCCTTGGTATTGACGTCAGCTCCCTGCAGTAGCTGATTATTTATTTTTTTACAAAAAAGACAAACAATGCCGAATCCTTGCAGAGCTTCTGGGTGCTCACTTTGATGCTGCACCAGCCGTCCAGCTGTTAGCACAGGGAGACTGGCAATCACTCCAATACACAGCGAGGGGATGCTTGAGCCACTGATGAAGAGCCCTCAAAGCTGGGAGGAGCAGGAAGGCAAGACCATTCAATCTGCCAGCTTCAACTTTTATGAATCTCTCTCTCGTATATGTATATGTATATGTATATGTATATGTATATGTATATGTATATGTATCTCTCCAGGCTGCCATGTTATATATTAATTAAATGGAACATGCATGCCCACACTCAAAATCTGCTTAGGCTGCTGACAAAACACCAAGAGAGGACCCTGTGGAGGGAAAAGAATAAAGAGAAGCAACACTGTAAGTCAGAACATACGGTAAAAAGGTAAAGGTAAAGGACCCCTGGATGGTTAAGTCCAGTCAAAGGCGACTATGGGGTGCGACACTCATCTTGCTTCAGGCTGAGGGAGCCGGCTTTTGTCCGCAGACAGCTTTCCGGGTCATGTGACCAGCAGGATTAAACCGCTTCTGGCACAACAGGACACCATGACAGAAGCCAGAGTCCATGGAGACACTGTTTACCTTCCCACTGCAGCGGTACCTATTTGTCTACTTGCACTGGTGTGCTTTCCAACTGCTAGGTTGGCAGGAACTGCAACAGAACAATAGGAACTGACTCCACCGTGAGGATTCAAACTGCCAACCTTCTGATTGGCAAGCCCAAGAGGCTCAGTGGTTTAGACCACAGAGCCACCCACGTCCCATTTGTAAGAACATAAATGCTTATCTGCTCCATGTTTTGCTACACATTTATGGAAATCAGTGCAAATTACATTTAAAAAAAATAACTGCTCATCCTCTACCAAAGACCAAGACACCTTTAAAGCTGTTGCTTATGGACGCTCAGAGGAAGGGAATGAGCAAGTAAAAGAGAAGCAATTCTAAAAAGTGACCCATTCAAATACATGGCGTGATACTCACCTAATCAGCCCCATGCACAAGGACTTCTGCTTGTGCAATGGGGCTTTCCCCACTCCTGCCCCTGTGCACCTCCCAAAATTGACTCTGGGGAGTCGATAGGACCCTCAGAACAGGATGCAGGGGGAGAAGATGGGGGAACATGCCACCTGACAAGCTGAAATGTTTTGCACAGACAGAACGATTGGGAAAGTGTGGTGTTGAATTCCACCCACAAAGATTACATTATCTATTTGCTCCAATATTAATAGACTCTGGGCCAAGCTGCACATTTTATTAGATTCTTCATTTGTCTATGTCTGTCTTTGTTTGAAAAGATGCATGGTTTGGAGAAACTGTATTCCTCCCTCTCTCATAATACTCAAATTCAAGGTCATCCAATGTTGTTGCTTCAGTTTTTAGTACACCATTCAGAGATATTTTTAATATATTAAGTGGTACAGAAATTGAATAATCTAATATAAACCATGACTGAAGAGTGAGGATAGACAATAGAAAGTACCTCTGCAGACCACACATACAATCTCCGACCACAAGGTGTAATGGTGGCCCCAACTTGCACAGCTTCAAAAGGAGATGATCCTTCTCCTCCATGAATTCATCCATCAAATGATGGCCATATAGAACCTCCAAGATCAGAGGCAAATATGGCTTGAAATGCCGGTCACTGAGAATGGTGGAAGATGGCTATTTCATTCATGTGGTGTTTGTGGGTTTGCTAAAGGAATCCAGTTGGCTACTGCAGAAACAGAATGCAGGAAGAGACAGGCCTTTGATCTGATCTGGCTGGGCTCTTTTACGTCTGCTTTCCCCTTTTAAAGTAGCAGCTGCTGTGTTGGTGGTGGGAAGATCAGGAGACAGGGATTAACCTTTCCCCCTCTGTGCTGTGAGCCTGAGGAAAAATAGCTGCCCCCACAAAGCTGCTGGTACACTGGTCTTTTTTAAAAACATCATTAAGTGGGGCACCATAATGATGCTTGTGTTTCCTTGTTCTTCCTTTGGCTCATGTTGAGCAATTAAATAGAGCAAAATTAGAGAGCTGTATATGGGTACCCTCCGCACAATGCTAGCTTCGGATGCTTAGGGTGGTGGTGTCGGTTTTTTGTTGGGAATGCAGCATGGAAGAAGAAGGTTTACGCTCCATGCTTTGCAGTCCCAATACCACTCTCTCCCACAAACATGCAAGGACACATTATACATTTAATTTGGTCCTGAGGATGATAGCTCAAAAGGTTTGCCAATCCAAAGGACCCCCACCCATCAAGGCAGGCCAATAATTCTGCAAAATTCACAAGACTTTGGGTGTGTTGCAATCACATTCTCCTTGAGGAACAGTGAGGGGCAAACTTTTTTTTAAAGAAAAAGCATTGAGGAAATGGAAATTTCAATGGAATTCTTAACTGAGCCACAGGTGTTCCATTGCTGCAATTTTTTGAAATTAAGTGTTCTGTCCCAACTCTGAAAAGCTTTTCCAGATGTTCTCATTCTTCAGGAATTGGAATGCTGCTGTGTGTAGAAGCATGTTGAATACCTGCAAGCCAGACCTTGTACTGATTGCTGCTAGGATGTTTTGGGCTAATTGATTATCAGCAGAACTCCAAGAACCACCTTACATCAGATAGTATTTTTAAACCTCTTACAGGATCTTCTTCGACACCAGCAATCTATTGGATTCCAACAGACCCCTTTAACTTCCTAGCTGGAAGTAAAGATAGAATAAGTTGAAAATTTCTCAAGTTTAACATAAAACTAGATTTTTATTGGTATTGCACTCCAAAAATGTAGTATAACATGAACACTGTTTGGGTACATTGTATTCCACAATGTTAACTTAATGGGTTCTATCTGTTGGATAACTAATTTTCTATTGATTTCAATGGGTCTACTCTGAGATGACTTAATGATGGATATAAACTATTTTTTAAAAACAAACAAAACAGTGTTCTCATATTCCAGCTCTTAAAGAGAAATACAGAGAGCACTCTGTGCTAAGTAACCAAGAGTCTCTACCAACAAAGCTGAATACAATGGTACCTCGGGTTAAGAACTTAATTCGTTCTGGAGGTCCGTTCTTAACCTGAGGTACCACTTTAGCTAATGGGGCCTCCTGCTGCTGCCGTGCCGCCACCGCATGATTTCTGTTCTCATCCTGAAGCAAAGTTCTTAACCCGAGGTACTATTTCTGAGTTAGTGGAGTCTGTAACCTGAAGCATCTGTAACCCAAGATACCACTGTATTGATTTGTTCTGTTAGGGGCAAACAAACCTGTGACATGTGAGTGAGGAAAAGATACAACCTTCCAATTGGGCCATCATCATTGGGCTGTCAGGAAGCCCTGGAGGAGAAAACAGAGGAGCAAGCAAAACAAAAATTTTAAAAATCTCCAATGGAAAAGATTCAATATGCCCCCCAATAGTCTAATAAGTGAAAAACCATGTAAAGTGAAATCTCTTTCACTAATGCATGTGGTGCCCCAGAACATAAGCCCCAAGTAAGTGGGGAGTTGTCTGTACAGGCATTTTTGTACACTAGGCAGAAACTAGGGGGTAGTGCACAACCTTTGTAAAAATGTTGCTGTTTAGTCGTGTCCGACTCTTCGTGACTCCATGGACCAGAGCAAGCCAGGCACTCCTGTATTCCACTGTCTCCCGCAGTTTGGTCAAACTCATGCTGGTAGCTTCGAGAACACTGTCCAACCATCTCGTCCTCTGTCGTCCCCTTCTCCTTGTGCCCTCAATCTTTCCCAACATCAGGGTCTTTTCCATGGAGTCTTCTCTTCTCATGAGGTGGCCTCAGGTATACCTTTAAATGCAAACTGAGTCAACTTTCACCCCCATCCCTAATCCTTTCTTTCCCTCCCTTTCAACAGGTCTTAAGCTAGGGAAGCAAGGTTTGAACAGTAGGCAGAAAGATTTTCTGCAGCAGTAGCACTATGAATTAAAGTATAGTTAAGTATATTTAAAATCTTGTTCTTGATGCAAAATAGTAACACGCAGTTAACAAAACACACAGGTTTTCTTACCCAAACCCCAAGGCATTGCAGATCAGAAGACAATAGATGCAGGGCCTTAGCAAGAGGTTTGGTTGAAGTTTAAATTACTCAGGCTGTTAACACTGGAATATAGTGAACATCCTTTATTTAAAGCAATAAAAAAAAATCACTTTGCATTTCTGACAAGGAAACATTCCTGCTGTTTTGAAATTGAGATACGTCGAATTCAGCACTGTTCAGTTTTGATCAAAGAGCTGTCCTACAAAGCTTCTTCCCAAATACTTTACTGACCAGCTACGTTTGCCACAGCAAACCCAGAACGGTTTGTTTTCTTTGTGCCATTTCATTTTCTCTCCTACAGGCTGCAGCTAAGCTCAAGGGAGAGAGGGGTCAACATGAAAAGTGAAGAACTGGCGAAGTCAAAGATAGCATCTCCTCCATCAAAAAGAAAGGACTGCTGTACCTTTTCAGAATCAAGGCCCTGTCCTCTTCTTCAGTGTCAGTGTGCACAAAACTCAAGTGGGCAGCAGTGGCAGAGGCACTTTAAGGTTAGGGCACATCTACAAAAAAAGGATTTACCAAACCAGCAGTATCTGTTCAGAAAGTATAGGCTTCCCCACAGTTCTCTTTTACTGAATAGACAAGAACACAGTGTGTTCTACAGATCCCCAAACTCTCTGAAGGTAGCATACCAATGTCATACCCTGGCCAGAAAACTGTCTCAACCTTACAAAGTGGCTGGTTCTCTGTCTCAATTGTGTCTGGATTATAAGGTACACGCTTAATGCTATACAGTATTTACACAGTCTCTTATTTTTACTTTAAAAAAAAATGATAACCTTTTCCTCAGGTACCAAAGAAACACAAACCAAACCCTATGAAGACTTTCACTTTTTAGAATTAACATAGGGTGTAGTTAACACAAACAAACTTGGTTAAGGGATATAAAGGTTTGCTGGAGACTCTTTGACAGTTCATCCAATTCCTAGATTCAAGGGTGTGTGTGGAAATATAATACAATAAATATAATAATGCGACTTCTAGAAAGAAGAAATATTTTGGTTCAAAAAAGCACACCCAGTGCTTAAATGCAGCAATGCAAAAATTTTAGGGTGCAACCTTCATTTCCACAAGGTCTAACAAGCTTGTGATTCACATAGAGACCACTTATTTCAGATCAGTAACACATCAAACTCTTTTGTTTTGTTATCAATTTCCAAAGAGCTCATCTGAATGGCTAGAGCCATTCCTCTCCAACTGTAAACAAAGTCCTAAAAACTAAAAAGCTAAAAAGGAATGATGTTCAAATAACCTTTCTCATACTATCAAATCATTGCTTACCTCCAAAAGGTCCAATGTGAATACACTATAAGAGATCCAGATTGCATGCAGGTGATTTGATAAATATGTTATTTGTTTACATACTGCCCTTTCACAAAACGTCAGGGTGGTATACAGCAACATAAAAACATTTTTTTAAATGTTACAGTGCAATGCACTGTAGTAGTCAATCCCAGATCTTATCAGAGCATGGATAATTGTGCCCAAACTATCTCTGTTCAAGATAAAGGCTGCTGTATCCTCTGTGGCATAAACTGATGAGAAGCTCTCTTTACCATACAAGCTTACCTAGCCCTCCAAGTGGCAGAACAGGATCCAGGAGTGCCCCCAGGCTATGAAATTATTCCTTTGGGGAGTGCAGTTCCATCCAGAAGAGACTGAACTTTCTCAACAGGTGAGCCACCTACCCATAGATCCTCCATGCTGTCAGGATTTTCAATTTATTCACCCTCATCTAGCCTATAACTGATTCTGAGCACCAGCGCAGGACTTCCACTGCCTCAGCTGAATCTAGCAGAGAGACACACACAGCTGGGTGTTGTGAATATACTGACAGCACTTTGCTACAAACCCTCAAATGATGTCTCCAAAGTATAACACAAAATTAGCATAATAAATGTGGAAAAATATCTACAACATATGTTTCATTATTAGTGATCAATGTATAAGTTCTTGGTTCATGAATTTGTTTAAACAATTAGGAAGAAGAAGAAAAATAAAGAAAAGAGGGGAAGTGGAGAATGGTGAGTGGGGTGAGGTCAGGTGAGTTGTGTTTCTATTATTCTAAGTGTGTGGGGGGGGTTGTGTCAGCGTTACTTGTATGGGTTGTCTTGCTATTCACTTGTTGTATTTCCTTGGTGGCGAAAGAGGTTCAGGATGGCTTAGGGTGTGGTTGGTTTTTGGTTGGCTGTAGTGAGAATTGTTTTTGTGTGTGAGCGGGATTGTGGGTGTGTATTTTTGAATCAGGTTAGCCAGATTGATTCATATGCTGTTGGCAGACTCTTGTTGTTGTCTTGTTGGGCTGTATATGTGATAAAGGGTAACCATACCGGGGTGAAGGTGTCTTCTTCTATTTGTCCCCGTGTCACTTTCAGTTTATTGGTTAGTTTTTCTAATAAGGCTGTTTCCCATGCAATTTGATACCACTGGTGTTTCGTGTAAATGTTAAAAATCATGGGGTTTAAGAAAACAGCAACAACACCCTGCAGGACTGTTAAGTTGTGGGTGAACATATCAGACGACACAGCGATTCTTCAAACAGCTCTTCTTTATTCAGATGCCAGAAGAGAACTGAACTGAGGAGCTCAGTCAGCCTGCTTATATAGAGTCCAGAACAGCGTAACTGTTGCAACTTTCTAAAATTATCCAATCACTGAACGTCACTTTCAATCCTTCATTTGTATACAAACTATCCAATCACTGAATGTCACTTTCGATCCTTCATTTGCATAACTATCTACAGTATCCCCCTGCTGGCCCAGGGTGAGAACTTCAGTACGTAACAAGTACTCCCCTGCAGTAATGCCATGGGGCCAAGCAGAAGTCCCCCACCACAACTTTCTGGAATTGGATGTCCAGATAGGAGTGGAGTCACCATGTCACTATGCTACTACTCCCAACACAGAGAGCCTATCCAGAAGAGCACAGGCAAAGATGCACTTCTTCCAACAGGCTTTTAGATGAGGGTGTCCGTAACTGAAATGAAAGAGCACTAAATACATTTGTGAATTAAATAAACGACCCAGTGCTCATCCCTTCTGGGTAACCCCGTAAGAATTTCCCTGCATGTAATATGGAAAATCTGAGATCCTGGGAAAAATTACTTAGTACTAAAGTTGGTTAGCAATTTGATCATAAATGTTTGGCAGCGTGGAGTGTTTGTTTCTTGATCTGGCATCTCAAGTCCATTCCTCCCACTGTCAGTCATTGAACTGGGATAGTGGGGGGTTTTTTTTGGGGGGGGGAGATTACCTCTTGTACTTGTTGATCTTTCTACATTTGTTGTTAATACTATGTTCTTTTGTTGCATGAGATACGTTACCATTTCTCCATCTTTTTTGGTTATCCTCCCCCTAAACCCTGTGGCATGTCTTGATGAGAGAGAGATTGCCCATTTCTGCTTTGTTCAGTTTCTCTTCTCTGAGAAGAATAGTAAAAAGAAATACTTACATTCACAATTAAAACTAGCTAGGGAAAGAAACAGAGATATCAGTATGGCTTAGCAAGTAAGCTTTCAAAAAGAAGTTTGACAGCTTTTCCTTGTTTTTAAAAGGGACAATAGGAGAAAGTAAGATTTAACAGGGTGGGGGAGCTGCCAAATGCAAGAGGAAATAATAAAATGGACTGCCAACATGATTTTAGCACCAAATGAGTTGATGTTTGGAGCTGATTGCTTTATATTAAATCTGAAATTTGTTATGGCACCTAAGATTCCACAGTCTGAACTTCCAAATAATAAACTTGCATTGGGGTTCTGAGTTACAGCCATGCATTTTGATTCCTGTGAGCAATTAATCTTAGGTGGGAACTTGCAACTGATCAGATGACTTCACTGATGGACAGTATTAAAATACCATAAACAAACAAATGCAGGCTTGGAGAACCGGCCTGTCCCAATGTACTAACAAGACGTGGTGGGGTTGCAGCCTAGGGATGTCCATAGTTTATGTGCTGAGCGAACAAGTTATTTTATTTGTCCTGAATCCTGAAGGTTGCATTGGATGTCCATAAGTTCTAGCGTTATGAGAGGGCACAGGAACCCCTATGAGACTTGCTTCTCCCCGTCCAAACTCGGGCTTGCTACCCAGGACCACTGTTTCTACAGCCATCCTTGACTTATTTACCCTAATACCTGCTCCCATCACTTCCCACCTCACTGACCCGCCACGCCAGTCTCTCTCTATGAGCTGGACGTGCTGTTTGGTCACTTCGCCCCGTGATCAGCAGCCAGCGCTTTCCCCTCACCATGGAGTAGAAACCGCTGAGCCACCTTAAAAAGCCATTTCGGCAACAGGAACTACACGCCTCGCGTTCCTCCTTCTTTCTCCGGCTGAATCCCACCATAGAGGAAAGTAGGAGTAATAATTAGACACCACTTCCGGGTTTCTATCTGAATGTCACCATTTGCGGGGCAGGAGGCAAAGCCGCTTTAGTCCTACCTCTCTGCGGCGCCCTGTCCCATCCCGCACGTTCAGTAGACAACCGGAAGTGTTGTTTGCCAGCTGATGGTAACGCTTGATGCCTCAGGCGAAGCGGGCTCTGCTTCAGGGAAATTTAAAGCCCAATGCATTTGTTATTCTTTAAGGTGCCTTGGGATTCTTGGATGTGAAATCACCGGCGCTGCGACCCTTTCGGGTTAAAATCAATTAGACACTAAATTGCTTCTCTTTCAAAGGATGGTACGCAGAGTGACTTTCCCATGGTCACAGGTTCGGTGTGCAGAGCCCAGCAGTGATTTCGATTCTTGCCTCTTACATCAAAATCCAAAACTCACCCAGTCCAATGGCTCACTATAACATGAATGTTATCAATTATCCATCTCAGTACAAAACCAAAGTATAGAAAAAGTTTTAAATGTGTTTTTAATAAATAATTTTAAAAATGCAGATACGTGCCATCGTTGTACTGCAGGGAGTGAGGGCTGTGGCTGACATTGCATAAGCTACACCAGCCCTGAAAAGTAACCAAGTGTTCCTATATCCATTTTGTTGGAGTGGGAAAGATAGAATAGTATATGCCAGGGTAATTTCCTGGTGTTTGCCTCCCCCCGCCCCCCCCCAAGGTTAATACAGGGTGTGTGTAACTGCGTGTGTGTGGGATTGTAGCAACCATGCAGTTAATTAAGGATTGGAGGAAGCCAGGGGAAGAACTGATGGTTTGAGCTCTTGAGTGGAAGGATTTTGTCTGATTGCTAGGTTTATCTGTGGATAAACAGCTGATCTACCCATTGGGAAACAATGAAGGGTAGACCTAGAACTCTAGCTTTTTAAAAGCCATGCCTACCCAGGCCTGGCCACTAGTCACCACATGTACCAGAAATGATAGACCAATTCTGTCATAATAAAAAAATTCCTTCCAGTAGCACCTTAAAGACCAACTTAGTTGGTCTTTAAGGTGCTACTGGAAGGAATTTTTTTATTTTGACTATGGCAGACCAACACGGCTACCTATCTACTACTGGAACAATTCTGTCATGTTAGTCATGTTTGTTTGGTGTACAGTGGTACCTCAGGTTACAGACGCTTCAGGTTACAGACTCCGCTAACCCAGAAATAGTACCTTGGGTTAAGAATTTTGCTTCAGGATGAGAACAGAAATCGCGCAGCAGCGGGAGGCCCCATTAGCTAAAGTGGTACCTCAGGTTAAGAACAGTTTCAGGTTAAGAATGGACCTCCAGAACGAATTAAGTTCTTAACCTGAGGTACCACTGTATTTACTTCACTCTTGCCTGGAAATATTTCTGCAGATACCCATGATTGTAAGGGTGCTTAAAGCAAATTACAAGTCACTCTGGGAATCAAAACGCTTTGTTGTTGTTGTTGTTGTTGTTGTTGTTGTTGTTGTTGTTGTTGTTGTTTAGTCGTGTCCGACTCTTCATGACCCCATGGACTAGAGCACGCCAGGCACTCCTGTCTTCCACTGCCTCCCGCAGTTTGGTCAAACTCATGCTGGTAGCTTCGAGAACACTGTCCAACCATCTCGTCCTCTGTCATCCTCTTCTCCTTATGCCCTCCATCTTTCCCAACATCAGGGTCTTTTTCCAGGGAGTCTTCTCTTCTCATGAGGTAGCCAAAGTATTGGAGCCCTAGCTTCACGATCTGTCCTTCCAGTGAGGACTCAGGGCTGATTTCCTTAAGAATGGATAGGTTTGATCAAAACGCTAGATAGTATTAACTTTTGGTCTGATGGACTGAAGCTCCATAAGTATAGAGCATCTGTCTTGTATGCAGAAGGTTTCTGGTTCAGTCTCTGGCATCTCCAGGTCAGGCTGGGAGGGACTCCCTGTCCAAAATCCTGGGGAGCCACTTCCAGTCCATGTAGACAAGTACTATGCTAACTAGACCTGTGGTCTGACTCAGAGAAAGACAGCTTTCTGTATTACTAAATTCTTAGGAATCTATTGTTTGACAGTGACTTTGAGTGACCCACAAGTGGCTTATTTTATTTGGAATTTATCCTTGTGTTTAATGACCACTAGGTGTCATCTATACTGTAATTGCAGATCCATTTACATTATGCTGCTGGCTTAATAGGATGTCTGCTGAGTTTCATTCGAAATCAGAAGATAGCTGGGAATTTCCAAAAATGCTGGTGACTGTGAAACTCACTACATTGGTTTCTTCTGTTCCCCATCATCATCTGGGCCTTAGGGAGCCCTGCCACAAATTAAACCCAGTTTGTATCCACATCAGACAAAAAAAGTACTTCTTCCAGCAATGTGTAATTTATATGCAGAATTTGAAGCCATGGTATGTGGTGGTGGCTTCTGATTTACTTGGCTTTAAACAGGGTTTAGTCAAATTCATGGAAATAGGTTTGTCAACGGCTATTCGCCAAGCCAAACCACCATGATAAGAGGAAATATGCCTGATATTACTTTTAAAAATTGAAAAATTGTCCAGTAGCACCTTAGAGACTGACTAAGTTTGTTATGGGTATAAGCTTTCATGTGCATGCACACTTCTTCAGATACACAGTGTGCATGCACACGAAAGCTTATATATTTTTTAATAAAATTTTTATTGGTTTTCCACAATTTATATAAACACAAACAATACACAATACAAACAGACAAACACATAAACAAACATGTATAATTTCAAATCCTTATTTCTTAAACCTTACTTCACCGACTTCCCCATACCTCCCCTTTCTGCATCCCAATTTCCAAATTAGTTTCAGCAAATCCTCCCACTTAAGTTTATCTAATTTTCCCTTGTTCTTTTCTTTTACTCAACCTTTTACAGCTGTAATCCCCTTTTTCCTATACCCTCGACATTTTAGCATTCATTGATTTTACAATATTTCTTAAGATAAATTTTAAATTTCTTCCAATCTTCTTCCACCATCTCTTTCCCTTGGTCTCGGATTCTGCCAGTCATTTCAGCCAGACCCATATAGTGTATCACCTTTGTCTGCCATTCTTCCAGAGTGGGTAGATCCTGTGTCTTCCAATACTTTGCGATGAGAATTCTTGCTGCTGTAGTAGCATACATAAAGAAAGTCCTATCTTTCTTTAACACCAATTGGCCGACAATGCCCAAGAGAAAGGCCTCTGGTTTCTTGGGGAAAGTACATTTAAGTACCTTTTTCATTTCATTATATATCATTTCCCAGAAAGCCTTAATCTTCGGGCACGTCCACCAAAGGTGATAAAAAGTACCTTCAGTTTCTTTACATTTCCAACACTTATTAAAAATGGTAGATTTTTGTTAGCTTGACTGGGGTCATGTACCACCTATAAATCATTTTCATAATATTCTCTCTTAAGGCATTACATGCCGTAAATTTTAAATTTTTTAAAATTTACTGCACACGAAAGCTTATAGCCACAACAAACATAGTTGGTCTCTAAGGTTCTACTGGACAATTTTTTATTTTTCAATTTTTATTTTCAATTTTTTAATTTATTTTGACTGCATCAGACCAACACGGCTACCTACCGAAATCTGATATTATTTGTTAGGGAACAAGCGTGGGAAAGGGTTGTGGCTTTCATGCTTTACATCTGTGGGAAATAGGGTGCTTGATTAGTTGGGTATTTGGTCTGATCCATGAGGCATCATATGTTCTTCTAAGCTTTTCCTAAGCTTTTCGTAACTACAGGGAGTCACTTAATCACAGGGTCATGGGTTTGAGCCCCATATTGGGCAAAAGAGTCCCTCATTTCAGGGGGTTGGACTAGATGACCCTCATGGTCCCTTCCAGCTCCACAATTCTATGATCAAGGATTGGGATTATGCACATTTTGCCCTGGTATATGCAATTTTGCACACGTCTAGAGAATTCCATTGCAAAACTGGAATAGTGTGAATTTAGGATGGCTGGGTTTTGGTTCAGGTATCTTTTGGAAATGGCAGATTATGCAGGTTCACCTTCAAATTTCATCCCTGTCCCTACTTGTAAATGCATCCAGTTTGTGAAACATTCTCCCAGCTGTGCTCTTCCAGGATATCTAGAATTCCTTTCAGGAAGCCCTGTGGCAACTGCAAGTGAAATAATTTAATGAAGTAATTTGCCATGTGAATGGCTTTGGTTGATGTGAGAGGGTACTTTATTTGTCTTGAGGGAAGGGAATCCCATATAAGACATGCAAACATACATAATGCATGAATGCATCTATGACATAGACTCTGTGTGGAAGAGATGGGGAAATTTACCCCAAGAAAATTTGCATTGTAGGCCTTTCCCACACGATGGCAGCAAAAATCCTTGGAAGACCAGAAATTACCTTCAAAAAAAGAAAAAAGAAAAAAAGGAAGAAGCCAAAAGAGGAAAAACAATCCAGGATGATCACACACTCAAGTGTTTCTGGCTGAAGATCTGGATTTCTCAGGTTTCTCCCAGTAAATCCCAGAGTCTGTAGCTTGCATTCCAGTCAGCCAAAAAACACCCAGGCCAGTACAGGCTAAAGTACTGATCACTCCATACAGCTGCACACTTATACAAAAACATAATGGTGCCCATTGGCACTACTGCAAGAAGCAGCAGTGATTTCCTGTGTTTTGTATGTTTGTGTATATATGTGGGAATGTATAGATGTGAGATGTGAGAGGCTGGGATGCACTGCCCAGTAAGGAAGGCATACTGACTTATCACTTGAAACCAGTCTGGCTGGAGGCGTCTGCCAGGGGAATCGGTTTGCCCCTGCTAAGGCATCTGACCCATGCCGTTTAGTTTCTTTGACAAGGCCAAACAGAGATTAGTTTTGGAAAGGGACTTGAGTCTGCCTGCAGCACTTCAGATAGCCTTGCACATGAAAGCATTTATAGAGGAGCATATTTAAAGAACTCGGAGGCAGCTGTGCATCTAAAATTAAAACGTGTCTTGCTTCTTGCATTGTTCGGCTGGGCTTCCTCTTGCACACTCTGAACCTGTCTGAAGGCTCTGAGCAAGAGGAGAGGGAGATATTCTTCCTTTGTTTTCTACAACCTGGATCCGCCATCTGTGTGGAGGGGGACTGTGGTGAACAGAAATGCTTGGGTTATCTCTCCCCCCCCCCCCCGCTACTTGGGGCAATTCCATTCCATTCCCAATTTATCCTGAAGAATTCTCTTCGGCACAAGGGGATTACCAGGATAACACAGGCAACCATAACAACTGGCATTCCTGTCCTGCTCCCTCAAATAGAAAGGTTCACACTGTCATTGTTTTGCACAATGACAAAATGATTCCCACCTTTGCAATGTAGGTGTAAAACTGTTACAGCTAAATGATAGTATTTGCATATAAGTTCAGTATCGTTCAGGGAGCTAATGGGGTGGTTGTGTGGTGGGGAGAAGGGCCATAGCTCAGTGTAGAAGGTCCCACTAGGAGAGACCATGTCTGGGAATCCCAGAGCCACTGCTCAGTTAGTGTAGCTGCATGGACCAATGCGCTGATTCTGTAAAAGGCAGCAGCCTCTGTTCCTATGTAGGATGAAAGATGGGGAGGTAGAGGAGGTGCTTCATAACATCTGCAAATCCCAATCTTGACTTCCTCTAATTTTTCCTATATTTTGTTCTACCACCGCAACCTTTCCATAGTAAAAGTCTGCAGCACAGCGTTTAAGCTGACTACTCCCTACGTAACTGCATTGGATTTTGAAGTGGGATCTCTTGCAAAAGAGAAAGAGAGATCCCAAATTGATTATGTAGATCATGGGTAGGCAAACTAAGACCCAGGGGCCGGATCCGGCCCAATCGCCTTCTAAATTTGGACCACGGACGGTCCGGGAATCAGTGCGTTTTTACATGAGTAGAATGTGTCCTTTTATTTAAAATGCCTCTCTGGGTTATTTGTGGGCATAGGGATTCGTTCTTTTTCCCCCTTCAAAATATAGTCCGGCCTTCCACAAGGTCTGAGGGACAGTGGACCGGCCCTCTGCTGAAAAAGTTTGCTGACCCCTGATGTAGATTTTAAACTGCATTTGGTCATGCTTATAT
This sequence comes from Podarcis bocagei, assembly GCF_964188305.1. Lineage (NCBI taxonomy): Eukaryota > Metazoa > Chordata > Lepidosauria > Squamata > Lacertidae > Podarcis > Podarcis bocagei. The sequence goes on from NC_138125.1 coordinate 31,239,451, forward strand.
AAATTGTCTTGGGGACCTTTGGACAGAAAGGAAGAGTTATAATCGATCAAATAAATATAGTATCAGGCTGAGAGTGCGGGTTTGCATAGCATCCCCCCTGCAATGTTACATTGTGCATTCATGTCATACTACATGGGTAGAGCTTAAGCAGAGCGTTTCACCAAACACCACCACCCACTTTCACCAGATAATCCTATGCAGCCACAGAAAAAGAGGTAAAGGAAAATAATTAAGCAAAAACAAGAAGCAAATGTGTAGGTATAGGATGGGGAATACCTGGCTTGCAAGCAGTACATGTGAAATTCACTTTGGGATTGTAGTCAATCTCAGTCTGAACCAGCATGTCAGCAGTAGGACGTGGCTTTAAAAATAGCTAATGCAATTTTAATACATACATTAAGAGAACAGATTTTTCAAGTTGCAAGAAGTCACAGTTCCACTTTATTCTATATTTTTCAGGCATCATCTAGGGTACCAAGAGATCTTAAATGTAAAAAACAACAACATAGTAAATTGATTAGCTACATGATAGATGCTAGAGTAGTACACACAAAACACTGGGAATTCATCTGAAAGCCCAGGTTTAAAAGAATCAATAGTAAAAACCTTCAACCTTGCAACTATGGCACAATTGTCGTCTTTCATAGGAATGAAGGAAAATCACTTATATTGGGATGATATAAAAGTAGACATATAAATGAGGTATATTCCTAAGTATGTGGGTTTAGGACTGCAGTTTTAATTTATTACTGAAACCGCTATGTTGTGTTAAGACAAATGAGCAAATAAATCAAATATAGAAATAATTTAAATTGTGTGTACTTTCTGGGTGTTTATTGTGTATTAAAAAGAAAGAACAGAGGGAAAACCCATCAGATTAATAGTGCGGTCCTATGCATGCTTACACAGAAGTTGGTCCTAAATAAGGATATGTAAGGATTGAAGCCCTATCACGCTTACCTGGGAGTAAGTCCTTTTGAATACATTGGTACTACATTTTGATGAAACGTTGACAGTAGTGAGCTAGATGGACCAATGGCCTGAGAGCTTGCTATGTTCCTATAAAATGTAAGGCAGCTTCCCATGTTCCTATAAAAGATTGGGAAGCAAGCAAATGCTTTTTGGGGGCATGCAAGTTCTGAGTTCACTGTAAGAATGCATAGGATCAGGCACTTATTTATTTATTTACTTATTAATTTAAAACATTTTTATCCTGCTCTTCAATGCAAGCCATTTCAGAGCGGGTTACAAATTAGAAATGCTGTAACAGGCGCAGATTGACTGCTGTGGTTTTTGTTCAGTTATTGTTATGTACTGAAGTTCTCACTCTGGGCCAGCAGGGGGATACTGTAGATAGTTTCCACTAAGGTCCACATATGCAAATAAGGAATTGAAAGTGACGTTCAGTGATTGGATAGTTACAGAAAGTTGTTACTGTTGCGTTGTAGTGGAGCTCTATATAAGCAGGCTGGCTGAACCCTTCAGTTCCGTTCAGTTCTGGCCTGTGAATAAACAAGAGCTGTTTAAAGAATCGCAGTGTTGTCTGATATGTTCACCCACAACTTAACAGTTGTAATCTAACAAGGGGTGTATAGGAAAGGGTAGTCCTCTGGTGTGGGACACGTTGTGCTCCTTCTGGGGTAGTTTGCCCACCTTTAGTCCTCACCCGCCCCTCAGCTCTCACCTTTCGCTCCAATGAGTTCTGCAGCCAAGCTGGTGCCAAAACATATTGCTCTGCTTTTCTTTGGACCACATTAGTGAGGCCGAGAGCGGGGTCTTGTCTGGGCAGCCTAAGTCCTCCATACACACTGCCCAGGCTTGCTCCCCAGGGAGGTCACTTTGGTGCAGCTAACGCAACAGTTTGACTTCACCCCTGAAGACGCACTCCTTTGTTTCTCGAGACAGACGGATGCCAATCCATCTAACAAATTGTAAGGCCAACGTGTTATGGATGCCTCCTAAAGCAAGGGGTAGCGGACACAGGGCCATGCACATGCTGTGAGCTGCAAGGGCAACAGCCCCAGCTGTTATGGCCAATGGGCAGGAATGATGGGAGTTGTAGTCTACAACATCTGGCAGGCACCACATTCGCTGTCCCTGTCCTAGAGGGCAAGTGTCATACAAACACAGGGTTGAATATGTAGGGAGGAATTTGTAAGTACATCCTACACAGAGTGCCTGTGGAAATATGGCTTTTATGGACTGTTACGTTTCTACAAAAAACACAAAAAAGTTGTCCCAGGTTCCAGAAAGTGTCCTTCAGAAATGAAGAAGAAAAGCAGGCAAAATAGAACTTTTTCACATTATGAAAATATGATTTAATGTTGAGATGAGAGAATATTTTGGGTTCAATCGGTTTTGACTTCAGAATGCCACCTAAACTACATAGGGAAAGAACGCAACATCTAAACAAAGACGAAAGACTCCTTGCAGAACTTGAAAAGTCCTCCTGCAAGTATTAGTCTCGTGGGTGGTAGATTAAAGAAAAGGAACGGACGTCTCATCTTCAAAATATGGAACACCCAGGATCAGAGCTGTCTCATTTCTCATTTCTGTTTATACAGAGTGCTGCTCAGGTAACACACATAACACTCTTTTATCTGTATATAAGGGCTGTTGTCTAACCGTTGTCTATTCATGCTAATAAAAACCAGGCGTGTTGCATTTGTTTTTCAATTGGTGCTCATCTATTGTAATGCAATTGGGATTGATTCCCAAGGAGGTTTTGATGGAAATACATTACAGCATTGTGTATTACGTACTGAGACACTGACTAGCTCTATCCAGGTCTGTTTCTAACGTTATAACAATGGTGCTGCCAGGCCCCACCCCTTCTGATGCTTCTCTGCCGCTGCCCCACTCTCCATGAGGAGAGGGCAAAGTTCTGCTTTCTGTTCCTGAGGATCACAGGAAGCTGCCTTAGCTTATACCAGCTCAGACTGTCTGTCTGTCTGTCTGTCTGCTCTGACAATGGCTCTCCCGGTTCCTTCCTATCACCTGGTTGCATTAGCCAGAGACACCAGGGATTGAACCTGAGACCATCTGCATTCAAGGCATATTCTAAATCCTGGAACTATTAATTGTTGGAACATTGGTTTCCCTTGAGGGTTCAGACCTACGGCTGGATCATTCAGAGCTATGTAAATGGCATTTAATGCCAAAGTACTATGAGGCAAGGGGCATTCTCAGTGCTAATTCCAAGGGCAAAGTGAGGGGCAAAACACTGGTCTGCTGCGGTTAATAACATAGCACTGATGTCACAATGGAAGACACACAATATGAATTAGAAAAGGCCGTTGTTCCCGTTTTGTGGTTTCCATAAATTCAAGTTAGATGTTAAATGCAAACCTCTTTTCTGAGGTTTCCCTCCCAGCTTCCAGCTCAGGGGTTCAGTTCCTATGCGACCTGGAAGCATCCTGTGGAGGCACATAAGAACATGAGGTCGTAAGAGCAGCCAGACAGGATCAAAGGCACGTCTAGCTCAGCATCCTAATTTCACAGTTGCCAAAAAAGTGCAACAGCACTCTGCCCACTTTTGGTTCCATTTCCTAGCAACTGGAATTCAGGCCCACTGTTTCTGACAGTGAAAGAAGAGCGTCACCAACATGGCTGGTCACCACTGACAGCCATAGCTTTGTCCTCCATTAATTAGTCAAAGCTCATTTTAAAACTGTCCTATTTGATGGCCGTCACTATATCCCGTGGCACCAAATCCCCCTGTTTGTATTTTGTTTCTCCTGAATCTCCCTGTCTTCTGCTTCACTGGATGACCCTAGATCTAGTATTATGAAAGGTGGATTCTCTCTACTTTCTCCACACTGCGCACATTTTATACACCTCTATCATTTTCTCCTCCTTCCACAGTATATGTACATTAAAAAATAATTAAAAGCCTCAAATGCTGTAAACTTTCCTCATGGGGGAATTTCACCAGCTCCCTTAATCATTTTCTGATTTCTGATTTTTATTTTTTTTGCAGCGCAGCAGTATCTCCCCCCCCCCCAAGTGCAGAGACCAGAAATGAACAAAGCATTCTAAAAAAAACATTTAAAAAGTTATACTTGAAGTGGCTGTCCATAATTTCAGTGGGGTGAATCGAATGTGACTCATGAGACTTGTCCTGGAAAATATTATGTAGATAACCTGTTCCAGCATACATATTCCTTAATCACAAGATAATTACAAGGGGAAAAAATCAATGCATAGAAGCACCAAATGATATTGACACAAATGATTCCTTTTTATGCACACCTCATTAACAGGCCTGGCATATTTTAACCTCATCGCCGTCATTTCTTCCAGATGGCTCTCTTCGTGGCTTTTGCTCCACACATTATGATCGCTGCACTGAATGTTACCCTGGTGTGTACCCTGCAGCAAGCACATAAAGAGCCGATCAAAAATGGCCTTCCAAAATTCTCCACTCTGTCTGCAGGCAGCAAAACAGGGGGAACCATTTTGCTGAATATAGAAGGAGGAGAAATTCCCTCGTAGTTGATAGGCTGCCCATCTGCTGTAGCAGAAGCACAGCTTATCCCTGCCACCCACCTAGAACCATGTATTTTTATGTTGCAGCAACTCAGTTGGCAGACTTGGCAACATTTTGTGTTCCTCCCAATGCCTGAGACCTGCCATTGTTCCAGGACTTTGTGAGTGGGGAAATGGTAACAAACAAAAGAGTGGGGGGCAGGGAGGAGGCATAGAATATTCCAACAATTCTTTTTAGAAGGGACAAAAGTATATTTTAAATTATCAGAAAATTTCTGTGAAATTTTGGCTCAGGATACCCACTTCGTTGAAGGTGATGCCCATGAGTGATATCTGTAGCTCAGTGACAGAGCATCTGTACTGCGTACAGGAGGAAACTTCCTGTCTGAAAATTCCGGAGTCTGGATGAACCAATGGCCTGATTCAGTATAAGGCAGCTTCCCATGTTCCTATGGGCAGAGCTACACTGTACATTTAAAGCATGGGTAGGCAAACTAAGGCCCAGGGGCTGGATCTGGCCCAATAGCCTTCTAAGTCCGGCCCGCAGATGGTCTGGGACTCAGCGTGTTTTTACATGAGTAGAATGTGTGCTTTTATTGAAAATGCATCTCTGGGTTATTTGTGGGGCCTGCCTGGTGTTTTTACATGAGTAGAATGTGTCCTTTTATTTAAAATGCATCTCTGGGTTATTTGTGGGGCATAGGAATTTGTTCATTTTTTTCTTTCAAAATATAGTCCGGCCCACCACATGGTCTGAGGGACAGTGGACCGGCCCCCTGCTGAAAAAGTTTGCTTACCCCTGATTAAAGCATAGCGAACACCCATTTGAAGCACACAACTTTCCCCAAAGAATCCTGGGAAATGTAGTCCCCCCCCTCACAGAATTACTGTTTCCCAGCATCCTTAACCAACTACAGTCCCCAGGACTCTCTGGGGGAAGTCACGTGATTTAAATGTGTGTTGGATGTGCTTTAAATGTATGGTGCTGACCTGCCCGGTGTTGCTATCCACTGTAGGAAATTCTGACACGGGCTTTGCCACAGCAGTTTTAATATGTGGGGCTGTGCTGAATCTTTTCACGCCTTTCTGGCTCGATAGCAGGTTGCTTCCCTTCCCCTCTCGACACATATCGGAGCATTACTCCCTCGCTGGAGCTGTGCCTGGACTAAGAGGCTATATCTGGTTTCATGGAAGCTGGCTTCTCTCAGGCTTCAACACAACAAGGCTTGAGAAGATGCATTTATCTCTAACACCTCCGGGATGGGTAGGCTAGCGCTCCAACTCCCATCAGCCCCAGCCAGCATGAGCCAACGGTCAGAGGATTATGGGAGTTGGAGTTCCGCAACATCTGGAGGGCGATAGGTCCGGCCTCATCCTGTCCTAAAGGATGAGTCTCAATCTGTTTGGCCTCCCTCCCTCCCTCCCCCATAAAATGAAATAATTTGAGGTTGATGGCAATGCTGTTTCTCAGCCACATTGACGCTCTCCTGTTCTGCTGAGTGAGATTTGTTGCTTTAACTTCTCAGCTTTGCGCTGACATTAAAAAGGCTTTCGACGTCTCCATCTGCAGGGTGGGAGCATCCCATTAGTGTGCAGCCCAGGTACGGCGAGGACGCTGTCTCCATGCGACAGCTCTCAATCTACTTCTCTGATTAATATGGCTCAGGGAAGGATGAGAAATTCAAAAGATTCCTTTGCATTTATTTTTTTTAATGTTCAGCAGTTCTGGAAATATTATCCAAGATCTAATGTTGAGATTTATATTACCATTCGCTGCAGTCAGAATCTCCTTAACGGGCATGTTTCAAAAAGCAAAGGGTCAGCAAGCAAAAATAAAATGCAAGGCACTAATTACCTGATGAATTTATTATTTCCAATAAAACATAGCGCATGCACACACCAATAATAATAGTACCAACAACAACAGCCAGCTTCTGACCTTTATCTGAAAAGATTTTGGCAAAGCCCAGCATAAAAGAACAACCTTCCATTGTTCTCTTACGTTTGTCTTTGAGCAAAAGGCTTCTTGGCAAGGTCAGAGAAGTCTAAACCTATTGTGTGTCCTCCTTTAGGGAGAGAAGGGGAGAATACAAGCCATTGTTTCTCTTGATCTTGCAAAGAAACCAACAACCTATATGGCATATTGCAATAGCCCTTTATCTTGAAGGACACCAAAAATATAGGGTCGTGTGTGTTTGTGTCTAGCATCCTAAAAAATAAAAACCAACCCATTTTTTCTCACAAAGTGGGTTTTGATTCACCTCTGAAATTGGATCCCTTGAGGTAGGAAATATAGCCACAGTTTAAGGGCACAATACTATACTTGCGCCTGCTGAGGGCTGGGAAACCAAAATGTCCTTTGTGCATCCGATTGCTGTCTGTGGATGCAGTCACATCCACACAGTACATTTAAAGCACCCTCATAATGATTTAACAGTCATGGTTCCCCCCAAAGAATCCTGTGAACAATAGTTTGTTAAGGGCGCTGCGGGTTGTTAGGAGACCCAACCACAGAACTATAATTCCCAGCACGTTTGGCCAACCAGAGTACCCAGAATTCCATGGGGGACCTTATTTAATTGCGCTTTAAATTTATGCTGCAAATGTGACCTATGTGGTTGGAGGGCCGCTCCGTTGCACTCACAGGCTCAGTTTTAGTTTGGGGCACTCCCTCTCTTTTGCCCCAGTGTGGATCTCCCCCCCCCCCCGCAGGCACACAAAAACGAACAGAACAACAGCCTGCTAGATCAATCCAATAACCCATTGAGTGCGGCATTCTGGTCTCACAGTGGCCAACCAGATGCAGGGCATGAACAGCACGCTGCCCACCTGCAATTTCCCATAACTGGCATTCAGAAGGATGCTGCTCCTGACTGTGGAGGCAGAGCTTAGCCATCATGGAAAATGTCTAATCCTATTTTTTTATATATATATAAAAATTTTTATTGGTTTTTACAACATTTTTTGAACAATACAAACAAATAAAAAGACAAACAAACATGTATAATTTCATGACCTTTTTTCCATAACCCTCATTTCTCGGACTTCCCCATACCTCCCCTTTCTGCATCCCAATTTACTAAATTATTTCAGCAACTTCTAAACAGTTTTTGTCAAATATGTGTTCTCTTAGTCTTTTCTTTGACTTAGTCTTATGTCGCTGTATCCCTTTTTCTCTCAACACTTCGACATTTTAGCATTCCTCAATTTTATAATAGTTCTTAAGATAGATTTTAAATTTCTTCCAGTCCTCTTCTGCCGTCTCTTTCCTCTGGTCACGGATTCTGCCAGTCATCTCAGCCAATGTCATATAGTCCATCACTTTCATCTGCCACTCTTCCACGGTGGGTAGATCTTGTGTCTTCCAATACTTTGCGATGAGTATTCTTGCTGCTGTGGTAGCATACATAAAGAAAATTCTATCTTTCTTTGACACCGATTGGCCGACTATGCCCAAGAGAAAGGCTTCTAATGTCTAATCCTATTTTAAAGCCTTCCAAGTTGGTGGTCCTTGCTGCCTCCTGCGGTTCCATAGTTTAACTATGCGCTGCATAAAGAAGCACTTCCTTTTATATTTCCCAAATCTTCCAGCATATTGCCTCTTTCCTCTTAGTGAGGCTCAAACTCCCACCTTCTGCTTCCAACTCCTGCCCCTATTCAGTGAGCCACTGGAGATCTGCTACGGTCAGAGCACATCTCTGGGGTGCATCAATAGCAGTCCATGTAGCATGTCCTGGCCCCGTTTTCTGACTGCTTTAGTCTGCCCAGGAGAAACCTTAAACCCTTGTCCCTGGAGGGATGTGTGCGCTCTTTTGTGGGCATCCTCCCCAGTGAGCTATGTGGGTGCTATAATATTGTGCGTCTTCCCCTGCTTCCCCTTTGTATGTGCTGTGCTCCGAAAGATGGACTGTGGGTTTGAATCTCTGCCTAGGTAGATGCCTGCAGTGCCGTGGGTCACTGTGCCATGGGGGCTGATGGAGCATGGGCACTGCTGTGGCATCATCTTGTACACGTGTGGTGATGTAGGGATGTGTGCGTGCTGGGACAAATCCTCATCATGGCGAATTCATTGGTTTCCTCTTCGTGTGGACAGAGATACTATCACTGGTACAGCCCCTGGGTTTCCCAGAATGCTGGGGCATGTTGGCTCTGTTCCTCCCATTTTTGTATTTTCCAAGAGTGTATTTACTAGGCTGTGCACACATCGGATACGGTGGCCATTCTGCTGATGTAGAGGAAGCATATCTCCTGTGGTCCTGGCATGATATGAGCGTAGGATTGATGTGCCCAGTGCTCCACAACTCTGCATTGTAGTTTAGAACAAGAACAAGGAGCTAATTCTAAAACTGCCCAGTGAATGATAAGGGTATGAACAGCAGGACTGGGTTTAGCTAGGCTGTCGAGACACATGCGGCTCCTCTTAAAATATGAAACAGCACAGGGGGGTCATTCACATACTCGGGGACAGGCTTCTCCTTTGTGTCACTGGAAATTTTAAAATAAATGTCAAATACAGAATTGGATTTAGAATATTTGATCATAATAGGTAGCGGTGAGTTCAAATACTTTTGGAACCAGGAGTTTTCAACAGCTATATATTTTATGTTATAAATTGTCAAGCTAGTTTTGCACCCGGTATTCTTTCCCCACTTTCAGTCCACAAAGAAAGGGGGAAACATTTAACAGCTGTATTTAATTTATAAGCAGCTATGGGAAAGCATTCCTGAGCTAAGGATGAAGAGGTCATCATCAAATGGGCCAATCAAAGATCAGATGTGACAAAAGAGCAGATCAGCCTTCCAAGACGCAGGAGGTACCAGGTTTCCTTGTCCATTAATCAATGCTAATCCAGAATTACAATCCTTAATTATTTGCAAAGTCTCTTATATACAGGCAGCTGATAATGACCCATGTAATGTGAAGCAGTAATTCTATCAAGGGATTCTGGTGACACTATAAACCACCACATATATGGAGACTGAGAAATCAGAGCTGAGATTTGTTGGGATTAAGCTATTGACTAGTTATAAAACAGATTTTGTCTTTTCTGTCTTTCCCCCCTAAATATTAGCTTTGTCAATATTATTCCCATTGTCGAATAAAAAGGGAGAAATGTACTCCAAATGGAGAAACGTCCTGCTACTACTTTCAGTTTTTTAAAAAATATATACACATATAATGTATGTGAATCATATTGTATTGCGAAATTGATTTGTGGTGCTTCATAAAGAAGATAATAACACCATAGTTTTGATTACTATTAAGTTCATTCTCTAATTCGCCAACAGCAACTGAGATTATGTAGGTGTGTCAATTTTATATCCTGATGAGTTGCTGTATAATGGTCAGTGCAAATTGAGTGGGGCTGAAATAAGTCCATATTTTCTGATTCTATAAAGCATGAACACCATGAGTGTAATTCATCCTTCACCAACCTGGTGCTTTCCAGATGTACTGAACTACAACTCCCATCAGCCCCTGTCAGCGTAGCTTATACATAACTATGTTCTCTAGGGTTCCAGTTACAGATAGGTAGCCGTGTTGGTCTGCCATAGTCAAAATAAAAAAATTCCTTCCAGTAGCACCTTAAAGACCAACTAAGTTAGTTCTTGGTATGAGCTTTCGTGTGCATGCACACTTCTTCAGATACGGTATCTGAAGAAGTGTGCATGCACACGAAAGCTCATACCAAGAACTAACTTAGTTGGTCTTTAAGGTGCTACTGGAAGGAATTTTTTTATTTTGACTATGTTCTCTAGGGGTGTTAGGCAGCCTACTCTTTCTGACTTTATCTAATTTACACTACATTGTTTGTTTCATGCAGATCTACTTCCCCAACTTGCTTCCTCCTGATTCTATATCTTCTTTCCTTCCTCCTCCTATGGCATTCTGGTCACGCCTCTTTCAAATACACTGGACTCAGCTATACAACTGCAAATAAAACATTTTAAGCGTGTTTTAAGTGCAATATACAATGTGACACTAGATGGTGATAGGGAGACTTATGGAAAACTCAATGTATCTTTAAAAACACAACAACAAAAAAGTATTTTCAGAACGTTTTTCGTATGTGTGTAGGTTCCACCACTGTCTGTTAAACTTATATGAAGAGGAGCTGATCAAACAGCCATGTCGAAAATATTCTACAGAGGTTTTCACAGTTGAGGGAAATTTAAGAGTTAACAGTTACAAAATGTTGAAGAAGCTGACTTAATCTCAACTGTAGTATACAAGGTTATTAACCCCTGATATCAGCCAGCTATTCCACCCTCCCATAATAATAATAAAAATGCCATAAGATGCTACTGTATATAGAAAGCAAGAGGTACCATAATTTGGCAATCCAGGAAGGGAACTGAAGAAGGATTGGGGTATATTGGGCTATGGAAGATGACAAGGAGCTACTACCACCTGGGCAACTTAAAACACAGGTGCATATAATGCTCTCATTTCCCAAGTCTGAGGACAGTATAGTCAGAAACTAGGGGGATGTGAGATCAGAGGAGCTTTTTGACTGACTGCCGTTGCAGACACCGGCCTGGGCTGAGTCCCAGGGGAGGAGGTTTCTCTTCCAGGCAGGCCAGTCATTGCTCCACAACAAGACAGAAGCTGACAAGAGATGGAGCATCTGTGCCTTACATTTGACAAGCATGGACAGCAAAGGGTGCCTTTGTTCATATAAGGTACTAGCGAGAAGGATGGGGACTGATCAGTCCAGTGTGCTGCTTGTCAGCCTCTATAAAAAATTTCTACCTCTTGGCTGGTATAATTTTGTGCCAGTTCTACTCTGTGTGAATGGACCTGTGATTACTCTGACCTGGGATTGGCCCTACTTGCCCATTTATTTATTAATTTATTGGCAAGGTGGAGAAATAATGCAATGATTTGTGTAGCAATATTATTTTATTTTATTTGTTTTATTTACCGAATTTATATACTGCCCTATACTTAGAGGTCTCAGGGCGGTTCACAGAAAAGATCACAATATATAAAATAAAAATAAAAACAAGAACCCAGTAACACCCCCCCCTCCCTGAAAAGAGCCACATTTTAAAAGGGTATAGGATGTTGATCAGGTCAACCAAAGGCCTGGTTAAAAAGGAACAGTTTTGCCTGGTGCCTAAAGGTGTATAATGAAGGTGCAAGGCAAACTTCCCTGGGGAGAGCATTCCACAGATGGGGAGCCACTGCAGAGAAGGCCCGTTATTGTGTTGCTACCCTCCGAACCTCTCAAGGAGGAGGCACACGAAGGAGGGCCTCAGAGGATGATCTCAGGGTCCAGGTAGGTTCATATGGAAAGAGGCGGACCTTGAGCTTTTGCGGTCCTGAGCCATTAAGTAAGGTCCTGAGCCCATAGGTAAGGTTTATGAGAATAGTGTATCATTTAGGCAGCCATAGTTCCTGCTGTTATTAAAATGCTATTGGAGCACAGATAGGAAAAAGGACAGTGGCACATCTACTGTAGAAACCTTGGCTTTTGGAACCCCTTAGGTTAGTAGTTCAAGGTTAGTGCAACGTCTCACAGGTTGTAGTTTTACATGCTGGGCTGTATGAATTTTGCTCCAAGGAACCATGAGGCATGCTTCCGTCATGCCTCCGTTGATGTTAAACTATGGAATTAGTTGCCATAAGACGTGGTGATGGAGGAGTGAAAGCCACCAACTTAGATGGCTTTAGATTAGACAAATTCATGGAGAATAAAGCTGTCAATAGCTACTGGTCGCAATGGCTCTGTACCACTACCAGGATCAAGAGATAGCACACCTTTGAACACCAGTTACTGGGGAACATTGTAAGCGGGAGAGGGCCCATGTGTCCTGCTTGTGGGCATCTTATACACACTGGTTGGCCATTGTGGAAAATAGGATGCTTCCTAGATAGTACTTTGGCCTGATCTAGCAAGGTTCTGATCTCCAAGAGTCCATTGTTGACTGCTTGCTATTGTTCTCTGGTCTCACTATGCAGCATTGCAAACATCAGTCTCTTACACACCCATAGTCTTCAGCTTGCCACCAACATGGGCATCACCTTAACCCATCATTTTCCTTCTGGGGTGACCAGATGCTCTACCTTTAATCATAGCAGGCATCAGTATTCAGCAGCCAGCGTCCACTGGTGCTTCCTTGCCCCCCCCTCCAGAGTGGATCTTTGGCTCCTTGCATATCTGATGGTTAGCAACTGAGAAGCTGCCCTCTGTTCTGAATGTTGCTGACAGTTGTGATTATGATTGAATGCTGTCAACATTATGCACTTAACACTGTAATGCTGAAAGAATGAGGCAGATACAGCTGCACACAATATGAACATGAAATACTTCTTTCATAACAGGCTTGAAGAGGCATTGTCATTTTTCATTTAACTTAGGCCGCAGATGTCCTGTCCAGTGAAACAGCTCTAAACACTGGTTTTGTCTGGTGACTGTCATCTGATGATGTATCCAAATTGGATTCCTGGCTGTCTTTATTTCTCCGATCTTCTGATAAAAGATCAAAAGTAATATTTAAGAATTTGTATAACCACATCCGACTACAAAGTGATTCATGGCGAGCTCTTGTAAATCTATTGCCACTGAAACTGAATTGCATAACATTTTTGGTCATCTCTTTTGAGGTGGGAATGAAAGAACAGATTGTTGCCAATCTGGAACGAGACGGATCTCTAACAATGCAGCTGTTGGCCAGTCCCAAATTAAGGAAACCAAACCGAGGGCTGCCCCAAAGCAAAGGACAAGACGGTGCCCTCCCCTTCTTGCATGCCCCACAAAATCTGCTCCGGAGAGTCTCCCACCCCTCCATTGCTGAGAGTTAAGGTGTTGGGGTGGGGTGGCTAGAAGAGATAGGAGGGGAAAAGGAAGCTCCATCACATACACTGAAATCTTCTGGTCCCTGCAGAGCTACAGCGTTGGCAACTGGGAGCAGGTGGCGCTGTGGTCTAAAACCACTGAGCCTCTTGGGCTTGCCAATTTGAAGGTTGGCGGTTCAAATCCGCATGATGGGGTGAGCTCCCATTGCTCTGCCCAGCTTCTGCCAACCTAGCTGTTTGAAAGCATATTAGTGCAAGTAGATAAATACATAGGTACCGCTGCAGCGGGAAGGTAAACAGCATTTCTGTGCGCTCTGGCTTTCATCACAAGGTTCTGTTGCGCCCGAAGCAGTTTAGTCATGCTGGCCACGTGACTCAGAAAGCTGTCTGTGGACAAACGCCAGCTCCCTTGGCCTGAAAAGCGAGATGAGCGCCACACCCCATAGTTGCCTTTGACTGGACTTAACCGTCCAGGGGTCCTCTACCTACCTTTACCTTTACCACAGAGTTGGCCCTTTGTTTCCTGTGAACAAACTACTGGTAGTTGATGTTGCAGGAAGGTGAGTTTTCTATCTGCATTGACCGAGGCTCACAAAACTGGATCACCCGCTCTTTTCATCTTTAAGCCATAAAAGGATATGAAGCGCACTCATTATTCTGGAACGGCTGACACCTCCCCTGACATTAAGCACAAAGGTTCTTCCTACTCCCAACAAATCAAAGACATCAGGGATTTCACCCCCCTCCCTGCAGCAGCTTTTCTTCTCACATCTGCTTTGTCTGCTAAGTTTCTCACTCTTTTCTCCACGCACACACGACACATGTGTCATTCCTTTGCCTCCCGCACCAGGGTTATTTTTGCTACTACAACTCAGGAATAAGGCAGGACAGAATGAGCAATAGGACTTGATTTAATTGGGGTGGGCAAAGGGTGACCAACCCTTTAAATTTTGTGTTGCAGCTCTGTATCCCACAGTACCTTGGAGCAGCCTTTCTCAACCTGTGGGTCCCCAGATGTTGTTGAACTACAACTCCCACCACCCCTAGCTAGCAAGGCCAGAGCTCAGGGATGATGGGAGTTGTAGTCCAACAACATCTGGGGACCCACAGGTTGAGAACTGCTGCCTTGGAGGTATACCACATCAGCAACATTGTGGGAAATTGTGCTTGCTGCATAATTGTTGTCATCCTTGTTTTAGCTGATTGGTTGCATTGATCACTTTATTTATTATCATTATTGTTTCAATGTGACTATGGCAAATCATCCTGTGATCCTGATGGAGGAAGAGCGATGTACTGATATAGTAAATAAATGATTACATTGGGGGACTTTTGCTTTACTTCTCTGGGAGGGTAGGGGATAAAGAATGATCACAACTCAAATACAGATGTCCCCCCCCCATTTATGCAGGGGTTACATTCTGGTGCCCCCCCCAACATATAAAGTGGGAAGCACCATCTAAAAAGCCTCTAAACACCCATTTCCCCCCTGCTCTCTACCTGCTGCTGCTGCTGCTGTGTTACCCTGCACACCAGCTGTTAGTCAGGGAGGTTGAGCAGCCTAAGCAAAGCTCTTCTGCGCTTCTGATCTCTTCGGGGTTTCCTCTGCCCATACTGACATCCTCCTCATGCTCTGGGGAGGGTCTCCTCATGAGCCACAAGGACTCTCCAGCTCTTTCTCTCCATTTCCTAGTATGATTCTATTTATTTTCTGGTGCTGCAAGTATACACAGTCGTGCATGAGTCAATCGAACATGCAGAGGGAGGGGGATGCGCCTCTACCGCAAATCTAGGAAGGAGGATCCATATGTAGAAGGAAGCTTGTACATGCACAGTTGATGCAACTGAATCAGCCGGACGATGCATCTTCAGATGCCAGTGAAAATAAGCATCACAATCCAGGGCTACTGGTTGCTGCATGAGACTAATTGCACGTGACTAGGGCTGGATCGGGGTCAGAGATTTTAACATGCAAAATACATCAATTCAGTAGCATAGCTAGGTAATTTTAGACCCTGGATTTAAGGGTCTTATGGGGGAGGAGGGGAATGCTGTAGGCAGCCATGTGTATTATTTCATTTGCAAAGCATATAAACTGTATCTCTTCCCCACCTCCCACTGTGATTCTATGCTTTATACTACTGCTTCTGTATTCTTGATACGTTAGAGCAACAAACAAGCAAACAACAACAAGCAGTTTGCCAGCCTTGATTTCGATAAAAGGAATGAGCATGTGCAGTTTTGCATGTTAAACTCACTTCAATCATAGCCCCACCGGGACTGCAAGGATAAGATGGCGTTTACTTCTGCTGCCCTGATGCTGAACACATTTACGTGGGGATAAGCACTGCTTGGTTGTAGAAAAGGAGAATCTCCTTAGAGTGAAAATAATAAAAAATGAGCAAGTGCATGTGTGGACAGCTGCCCACCGGCTATATGACATGTCTTTAAAAATAAGAAGAGGAAAGAAAGCATGCTGTAGCATCCCAGTAAAAATCCTGGAATGCCTGTTTGACACTGTAGTCCGTCACCTGTTGCTCTCTGGGTGATCATGGGGTGGGTGAGGGGCTGTAGGGCTCTGGTCATTGCCTCCCAAGGTCCATCTCTAGTCGCAGCACCATGTTCCTTTAAAAAACATGTGTGGAGCTCGAGGTGGGGGGGACGGGACTTCTCTTTCTAGCTGGTCATTATGGTGATTTTGCTGGATGACATACCGGTATTTTACTGCTGAAGCCTTTTTTGGCTGCCATTTTATGGAGTCTATTCTATAGATTTTTGCACATATTTATTATTGTTATAGATTTGGGGAGACCATTAATAAATGGTAGGATGTTGATGATTTGGAATGTGAAGGGAGAAATAAAAGCTGCAGAGGAATTCCTGAGCTCGCCTATGCAAAACAACCTGGCCAAGCAAGGGCCATTAAGAAAAAATACAGGGCCATAGAGAGCCATTGATAATGCAAGAGAACTGTCCTTCCTCCTTTGAACAGAGACTGGGGAGTTGGAAGGTTGGGTGTAAGGCGACGGGAAAGAGAGTTTTAGCAGTGTTTTGGGAAGATGAGGGAAGAATAAAGACTGGGATCCATCTTGGGCAGGCTGGCTGAAGGTTGGCTGAGAGAGATGCCTTGGACTGCAGGGCTGCACTACTGTGGGGAACAAGCCCCTCTTGAAACAACCATGCTGTAAGATCTGGATGCCCTCCATGCAGACTGAAGGTGTAAATAGGTGAATAAACCATATTTCTTAAAGCTATGGTAGTCTCCGTCATGTCTGAGTTTTCCAAAGGAACATAGACCTTGGGTGAGTGACTGGAAGCCTCTGAGATTTGCTATTGCTGGGCAGAGAGTGGGGGTGGCACCCAACTTTTGTAACATTATAGTGTAACAACAACAACAACAACAATTTATTGATACCCCACCCATCTGGCTGGCTTCCAACAAAATATTAAAATACAATAATTAAGCAAATATTAAAAGCTTCCCTAAACAGGCTGCCTTCAGATGTCTTCTAAAAGTCAGATAGTTGTTAATTTCTTTGACATTTATGGTTTTATGTTATGTGTTATGTTTTTAAGGTTTACAAGTCACTTAGATTCCTTACATATCAAGTGATTAATAAATTATTATTATCATAAAGATAATAATAATTGTTGTTGCCACTATTGTTGTTACATTATTGAAGATGTTTCCTCTCGCTTGTTTCTTTGCCGATCTTCCAGTGGTTTTGTTCTTGTTGTTTTTTTGCTTCTTTTGGCCTGGAATTTTAGAAGAACAGACAGCAAAATGAACTAGACGAGGTTATGCGCAGGGTCTTATTCAAGGATATGTTGGCACGAAGCCCAGCCATCTTCCATGGCTTGGCAACCGTCTCTGCTTTCACTGCATTGTTAAAAAGAGGCACTTGCCAGATAGGTAGGGAACGAAGGTTTGTGCACTTCAGCTGCACAACTACATTTGTCTTGACCCAAATAATAAATTGCTTCCAAACAGGTCAGAACTAATCAAAGGAAGGCTGCCGTGACATGTTAACATGCTCATTTAGTAGAGAGAAACTGTCAGCTGTTTAATGGTTTTATGCTTCTAACAGAGATCAGGAAATAGAATTTGTTACACTCCTAATTTTATCCATTTTCATTAGCCAGGTAGTGATTTTTCTCCCCTTCTCCCCTTATGCATTTCTCCCACCCAGTGTTTTTAAGTGGACCAGCATGTGACTCACCCCCTTGCTGTGTTTCCCCAGCATTATCTCTGTGTAAGCCTAGAAATATGTTTCAAATAAAACATAAGCAATAGGCACACAAGCTCAGCTCTGGAAAAGGAACTGTATTTTTATGTGGGGCTTGGTTGCCCTTCTTTCTGTAGCTGTAGTGCTTCACCATAGCAGCAACTGAGAGAAGGAATGCATGTCTTGTGGAAATAATAATGGTGTTGCATAGGAGAGGGCCTCTTACCACAGCATTCTTCTCTGAGGCAAAAACCCCTCACTTGCCGGTCTGGACACCACAGCCACATGGATGCCATGCGGATTCCTTGGAGCCAATATTAGCACGCTATTGAAAGGTTTCTTTGTTTTATCAATGCACTGACTATCCCTTGTCACTCCTCCCCATCCTGTCTATTTACCTCCCCTCTTCCCACTCTCCATTTACATATACATAGGAGCACATGTGCATAATTTTTTTTTTTTTAAGGGAGGGGAGGAGAGAAAAGAGAGCAAACAATGCATATAAATGAATTGTGTGTCATATGGCAGGCTTCTGAAATGCACACCATTTGCTTCCTCCTCTGACATGGTAATTGTGGAGAGATCCAAGAGCCCAGCTATTCAAATATTCCAAATCTGAGCTTTTGTGATATGGACACCCCACCTGAAAATATGCTTCCAGATGGGGGTTTTATATCACAAACAGCCATTCTGTTTTATCAGTCCTAGATGTTGTCATTTCGCCATTTGCCGCTCATCATCAGCGGGCGCAGCTTGAATGAACCCGGGCTGTGTTTTATTTTGTTCCTCCCCTTCATCACTGCCCCCCCTGCCCTCCAGTACCTTTTTACCATTCTGGGCATACATGCAAGTATTTAAAACATGCTCGCGCATTTTCAAAAAAACACGCATGCGCCAGAAATACACAATAAGGCAGAACCAACCAGTACTTAGGTATTACATTTCACAATATGCAAAAAATAAATAAATGGGGGCTTCTGCTTGGGGTGGGTGGGAGCAAGATATGTTTTCATTTTATTTTTTTTAATACAGTACTGGGGTTTTGCACAAAAGGGACATTGAGCTATGTAGACACACTGTTTAATTTTACGTGGGTGGGACTGGGAGGAGAGTGGGAATATATTAAAAAAACTTAAGGGTACCCCCTAGCAGCCCCATACCCATTAGCTGCACAACCATGCATTCTTTCCCTTGCCCCAAATGCTGCTGCAATATCATGCAAACATGAGGCTAAAAAGGTGCAACTCCGTTCTACATAATTGTTGTTGCGTCCCCTGTGGTGCCATCACCCTATGTAGCCAAACCAGTCATGCTACCCTAAAAGTGCCTCTGATGGCTGGATGCATGGAAAAAGCAGCTTCCTTTCCATGTTGGATGCCCCTTCGCTCAAAGTAGAAAGCCAAATGTGTACAGGAAAAGCTGGTCACATAATGATCTTTGTTAACTATGTGAACTGGAAAGGAGCAATATAGGCTTGTATGTTCTGTAGACATCTGAAGACAGCCCTGTACAGTGGTACCTCAGGTTACAGACGCTTCAGGTTACATACGCTTCAAGTTACAGACTCCGCTAACCCAGAAATATTACCTCTGGTTAAGAACTTTGCTTCAGGATGAGAACAGAAATCGTGTGGCGGCAGCAGGAGGCCCCATTAGCTAAAGTTGTGCTTCAGGTTAAGAACAGTTTCAGGTTAAGTACGGAGCTCCGGAAAAATTAAGTACTTAACCTGAGGTACCACTGTATTGGGAAGCTTTTAATGTCTGATGTTTTGTTGTGTTTTTATATTCTCTTGGAAACTATCCAAAGTGGCTGGGGCAACCCAGTCATATGAGCAGGGTAAAAGTAAGTACAGTGATACCTCGAGTTACAGACGCTTCAGGTTACATACGCTTCAGGTTACAGACTCCGCTAACCCAGAAATAGTACCTCTGGTTAAGAACTTTGCTTCAGGATGAGAACAGAAATCGCGTGGTGGCGGCGGCGGGAGGCCCCATTAGCTGAAGTGGTACCTCAGGTTAAGAACAGTTTCAGGCTAAGAATGGAGCTCCAGAACGAATTAAGTTCTTAACCCGAGGTACCACTGTAGTAGTAGTAGTAGTAGTAGTTGTTGTTTTTGTTGTACACACTCCAGCCCAGCCTCTCTGCACTGGTGGAGGAAGAGGAGTGCGGGGGGAGCGCACCGCCCCCGGCAGCGCTATCCACGGTAGGGTGCCATCGCTGCTGCCCCCCCGCCTGCGCTGGTTGCCACACCCCTGCAGGCGGTGTGCCCCACCCCCAGGACAAGCGCCCAGCCTCTGCGGGTGGTGTGCCCCACCCCGGGACACACACCAGCTCCGCCCCCCGCCTGCTCTCCGCCCCCTCCCCCGCAGCCCGGTGCTGGAGCATGAAGCTCCGCCACTGCCTCTCTGCACTCTGGGACTAGATGCTCTGAAACAGCCCATCCTATTTCCTACATTAGAGCCAGGTGGCTGTTCTCTAAGGCCATTCCTATGAATGAATTGCCACAGTGCAATTTCTCCCCCATTATTAAATCCAGGGTTTTGTGTTGTTGCTGGTTTTTTTGCAATAAGTGTGCATTTGTTATTACTCATTCGTTCAACACAGTCCACAGGTTGCACTTCTCTTGGGTGGATATAACATTTCCCAAAAGCTAAATGGTTTGTTCTGAGGAAAATATTACCTCTTCCTTTCATACATATTGTACCTGCTGTGTGAGATGGGGTTGCAGGAATGCCACGGGTGCTGACTGGCTAGTCCCTCTGTATTTAGTTTAATTGTAATTTTCTTCCATAACCACTGAAGCAGCAAATAAAGAAATTCTTGGAGGCCATGCACTCTTTGTTTCTTTTGCTAGAGCACATATGAAGCTATGTTTTAAAGAAATGGGCGTGTGCGTGTTTAATTATTGTGTATTTTAATAATGCTGTGTAATTGGCTTTTATATTTCATAAACAACTTAGAAGCCTATTTTGGCATTTGACGGTATATAAATTTAACAGCAACAATAATTCCCTTGATCCCTTGACCTGTTTTAATCACTGTGTTTTAATGGGATTGTTTTACTGCATATTTTAACTATGGACATTTATGTTTTAATGTTTCAAGTTGGTTATTTTATTGTGTATTTTTAATTATGATGTATTTAAATAATGTTGTGTAATTGGTTGTTATATTTTGTAAACTGCTTAGAAGTCTATTTGGGCATTTAATGGTCTATATACTAAACAACTACTTCTACTACTAATGTGAGGATTTCCCACTGTTCCATCCAGTCTCTGAATCTTTTCAACGTAGCTGAGACATTGCACTAATATTGCTTGACTGGATTGAGGTTTGAAAGTGTTCCAGTGGGGGCCATTTTGTCTGATTGCACAGAAAGACCCCAAGAATAGGACTTGGATGGTTTTATTTTCTGAGATACAGATGTTACAATGCTGTAACTTCACTGAGTGCATAGCATTGCACTCAGTGACGTGTCTCTCTCTCTCTCTCTCTCTCTCTCTCTCTCTCTCTCTCTCCCCCCCCCTCCCTTCCTGGGCATTTTAGGTCAGGTGACCAGAGGGAACAATTTGCTTGAGACTGCCTGCCAAATTGCTCAATATCAGTGCATTCACAGTGTCCTTAAAAACCTGCTTCAGTGCAGGAAGGGTAATTCAGCCTTGGGTATAACTAGTTCGTGTCAACCTGATCTCAAAGCAATGACAAGTGCCAGACCTGGTGTCCAGTCTCAAAGGAGCGAAGCAGACTCACACCTTCCCAATATAATAACAAAATAAGTGACTTCCTATAATATTATTGGCACTTTTTTTTAAGGAACTGATCCAGACTAAAGAGCATAGAGGACTTTCTGTGCAATGGGGCATAGGAGCTCTAAAAAAGACAAGGGAAAGGGAGGAGTGGGCAGAATAACATGCGATGGGGAATATACAAATTCAGATGTCAAACACTGTGTCCTCTGCCAGGGAAGCCCCAAGACTGAAGCTGGTGGAAAACACCATATTCGTTGCCAGGCAACAGTCATGTTTCTGATTACGAGGGATTTGGAGAAGAAATGGGAGGTAGGTGTTGTCTGGGAAGGAAGCAGGAATTTGGTTTGGATGAGAGGCAGTACTTAAGGGCTTGAGGCAGCAAGGACAGGGCGGATTCCCTAGGAGTTCAGTTGAGGTCCTGGAAGGTGAGTGGGGAGGAGGCGGAGGAAAGATGGGAGCTGTTTATTTTATTTATTTGGTCATTCACTCATGAAGGCTAGCAGCATCATGTGTGAATTCCTTGCAGACAACCGCAGTGCCTGGAGGCAGATAGTCAGGTTGTTTATCCACAGCAGAGACCAGAGGAGAAATGACTGCTGGGAGGAGCACAAAGAGAAGAAGTGCCGTGGTGCATCTACAGCAGCACAACTGGACGCCTTCATCTGCCCCACCTGCAACAAAACATGTCTCTCCCATATTGGTCTCTACAGCCACAGCAGGCGCTGCAACCTTCTGACAGTTTGACGTCACTCCCAAAAGCACACTCCTGCATTGTCTCCCGAGACAGACAGGTGGCAACCAAACCAACCATTCAATCTCTGCTTTTTCTCAGTAAAAACTGTGCCCAAAGCAGCTCATGAAAAAACACAAACTTATTAAAATATAACAATTGTATGGAGGTCATTCTGTGTTGGCTTGGTCGGCTCTGCAGACTCTTTTTATCTGAGGCTCTGCCAATACATTTTTTTAGCATTTAGAGTAACCACTACCTTGTTGTTGTTTAGTTGTTTAGTCGTGTCCGACTCTTCGTGACCCCATGGACCAGAGCACGCCAGGCACTCCTGTCTTCCACTGCCTCCCGCAGTTTGGTCAAACTCATGCTGGTAGCTTCGAGAACACTATCCAACCATCTCGTCCTCTGTCGTCCCCTTCTTGTTGTGCTCTCAATCCTTCCCAACATCATCGAATCACATACTGTATTGAAAAGCCCCACAGAATTCATGCTGCTCTTAAGCCATTCTTGTGACTGCAATGAAAAATAAAAATGGACCATTACCACCTGTTCTTGACCTAGAAAGCTCAGATATTTTTTTTAATGACATACGGTACTGGAGTATAGAGTCTAAATAATGCCATCCCTACGAAACCTGCTGCCAGGGCTGCTTTGTGGTAATGCCAGGCTTAAGAAGGTGCCACGTTCTGTGAGTCTTGTGTGCCAATCCCTTGTATAGACGATACAACCTGCAAAGGCTGGCATGTGTGATGGGCCCTGCTAGGATTAGATAAGTGTTCTCTAAATCAGTGTTTCCCAACCGGTGTTCCGCGGCACACTACTGTGCCGTGAGACATCGGCTGGTGTGCCGTGGGAGGGAGGTGGGCGAGTCGGGCGGCGAGAGGCGGCGGCGGCGAGGATCCGCGTCGAGCCGGGGGCGGCTCCGCGGTGGTGGTGCCGAGCGGCAGGGCAGCGCGCGCAAAAGGGAGGAGCGCGAGACAGCGGAGGAGGAGGAGGCCGGCATGTCCGGGCAGCAGCAGCAACAGCAGCAGCAGCAACTCCCGCCGCCGCCCCCTCCTCCGCCCGCTATCGCCGCCACCACCACAACAGCCGCCGCCGCCTCAGCTGCCGCCGTCCCTCAGTCCCTCGCTCTGCTGCCTCCTCCCACCCCGGCAAGGGGGAGGGAAAAAACTTTCACTTTTGTGCGTCCCTCCCGGCGTGACGCTGCGCGCTGACGTCACGGGGCGGGGCTTTAATGGTGGTGTGCCGCGAGATTTTTTTCCGGTAAACAGGTGTGCCGTTGCCCAAAAACGTTTGGGAAACACTGCTCTAAATGTCTGAGTACACACCCCTGAGTTAAAATTGGAGGCATCCTGTCACTCTTACACAAAAATTGGTTTACTTATGAAATGCATAAGAATAGTTCACTTTCGGGGCCCAGCAAAGTCAGAGTCTCTGGCATGGTCCAAACAGACTGTGGTTCAGCTCTGAAGCAGGCAGGAGATGATCAAGAGGTCTGGCATAAGACGAGCAGAAGCCAGGCAGGATAAGAGAAGTCTATTTAGCATGGGTGTAGGCCAAGGGAGGGGCAGTTGACCCCCCCCCAACAATAAAAATAAATAAAAATACATAGCTATCTAAGGTTCTGCCTCCCTAACAAAAGGCCTGCTCCCCCCTAACAAAAATCCTGGCTACACCCTTGCTAGTATTTAGCACCTTTGCGCTCAAACAGAGGAAGCAAACTTTGGAGAGTTTGTATATAAATGGCTAGGGAGGTTCTTATTGGCTCCCCAGTGTGGTGTAGTGGTTAAGAGCAGTAGTCTCGTAATCTGGTGAACCAGGTTCGTGTCTCCACTGCTTCACATGCAGCTGCTGGGTGACCTTGGGCTAGTCACACTTCTCTGAAGTCTCTCAGCTTCACTCACCTCACAGAGTGTTGTGGGGGAGGAAGGGAAAGGAGAATGTCAGCCACTTTGAGACTCCTTCGGGTGGTGATAAAGCGGGATATCAAATCCAAATCTTCTTCTTCCCCAGGTCAGCTGGCATCTTCTGAGCTAACTGACTGCCAAGCCTCAAAGAAGCCCACTCCATGTCTCTGTACTGCTGTTATGAAGATACTCCTTGAAATGAAGGAGACAAGCCCAGAGAAATAGCTCATGCAGAGATATGATGGGCGCTCTCCTCTGAGGACATGCAATAGTGCTGCAACTCTACATTGAGAGTCATGGACAGATCTATTCACAGCTGATGCAGTTACCCCACAGAGGCTGACGCTGATTAGGATGCAAGGCCAGACCATCGCATCTCAGAGAGACACAGCAGACATCCTTCTGGGCTTATATTGAATGAATTTACCTATCACAGTGCACAGTTTGGGAATGACTTGATTAGATGCTCCTAAACCAGTGCACCAGAGACTCTTCTTCCCCCTTGCACCCTGTGCAAAATCAGACCCATGCTCAACCGTCTGTTCAGTACAGACGCAGAGCAGCTATGGTCACTGCTGAAAAGCTAAAAAGAGCTTCCAGGCAGGAGCATAAGACAGGTTGCAGAAGGCAAAGCAATAGAAAACCTCCGAAGGGCCTTTGTTTGTATTTATCATCAGATTATGCTCTCCATGGGCAGACCAGGAAGCTGCGTCCTGCCCTAAGAAGCCTTCCTATGCCTTTTGCTCTCTCCCCGCCACAAACATCTCTAGTCATCTGTGCCTCCATTTTATCAAGTTGCCGGGTAACCGCATCACAAATGCATTGGCAATGCACAGGAGGTTTTCTACAGAGAGGGATGACAGACTGCTATTTTTAAAAAAGTTCCACATGTTGGGATCCTCAGGGAGATAAATATTTCAGCTCCTTTTAGCAGAGACTGCTAGGAGGAAAGCCTGCAGGCTTATATATACCCTAATATCCTCTTGGATGGCATGAACTTCCTCCATTGCTGCATTACCTCACTGTGCCAAAATGCTGATTGCATTTGGAAAGGATATTACCACGTCCAGTTTATTTTTTCACCTTATTTTTTACTGCAAGCCTCTAGCGCTATTTCCTGCAGTATGGGGGGGTAGGGAAGGTTAGCCCCAAATTCTGAATGTTTGCCAGCCAAACCAAATCTTGTTACTGTTTACAGTAAAACAGCTGTTCTCAGCTTCTCCTACTCCCCGCTCTCTTTCTGCCTGTGATACAGGGATACAGGAGTGCTTCCATACTTAATATTGCATCGTCATAGTAACCACAGAACTGAAATCTGAAGCAGACAGTCTCCTACATTGCACCTTGCACATACAGTGCCTTTGACTGCTAAAATAGCTCACACTTTTGATTCTCCCTCGCCATTCTTGCAGCCTAACTGGACACTTGAAAGCCAAGCAGCTCCAAAATCAAGGGAAAGAAAAGGGAGAAGAACAATAATATATTGTACGATCTGAGATGGTTCGCAGAATATGGTTCAGAATGAAAAAATAAGGGAAATACTGGACAAACCCCTCCTCAATATTCTGTTGTATTTTCAGAAGTGCAGGAAAGGCTTATAAATATGCATGAAAAGACGTGTCTAGCATGAGACATTTGGTAATTTTTATCTGGCTTGCCTGATTGGCTCTGTAATATGTTTGTGATCCTCCAAACACCACCAGCAGCAGAAAGCATTTCTAGAGCTGTCTCTAGGTGCAAGGTGCAGGTGTACAAGTCTGGCACACTCAAGAGTAGTGCATGGAGCCGACTCGTAGAGTGGGGAGCAGTGCTCTTCCCTCCACAACTAGGCTGCTTCCACGGCACTGCCAGGTGTGCAGGATCTTTGCCTCCAGGCTGATAATTCCAAGACAGACTCTTCCCTGCTTTCCCTACAAGCAGCTATGAACTGGTTCTCCCTCCAGTCTTGAATGCACAGGCTGCCCTCAAGGAAAGTCACACCAGGAAGCTCAGGAGAGATTGAGCTTGGAGAGGCACACAAAAATTCCTTGGCGGCTGACATTTTAGCTAAAAGGCTGAAAAAAGTACTGATGGAAGAGATTCATAAGGACCAAGCAGGCTTTCTCCCAGGGAGACACTTGTCAGACAATGTGAGGAATATAATAGACATTTTGGGAAAACTAGAAGTGAATATAAACACTAAAGCAGTATTGATATTTGTGGACGCGGAGAAAGCTTTTGACAATATCTCTTGGAGTTTTATGAAGAAGAATCTACATGGGATGGGGGTAGGCCAAGGATTTGAAAATGGTATGGGTGCAATATATTCTGAACAAAAGGCTAAGTTAATTGTAAATAATGTGGTTACGGAAGAATTTAAAATAGAAAAAGGGACACGACAGGGGTGCCCAATTTCCCCATTGCTGTTTATATCAGTCCTGGAGGTTTTGCTAAACATGATCAGAAGAGACCAGCTGGTTAAAGGGGTACAGGTCGGAGCTAAACAATATAAACTGAGGGCATTTGCAGATGATTTGGTACTTACTTTACAGGAGCCAGACACTAGTACGAAAAGAGTTTTAGAACTAATTCAAGAATTTGGTCAGGTAGCAGGATTTAAATTGAATAAACAAAAAACTAAGGTATTGGAGAAAAATTTAACAGCAACTGAAAGGGAGAGGTTCCAGAATGAAACAGGTTTAAATGTGGCTAAGAAGGTGAAATACTTGGGGATTAATATGACAGCTAAGAATGTGAATTTATATAAGGATAATTATGAGAAATGCTGGACAGAAGTAAAAAAAGATCTAGAAATATGGTCAAATTTGAAGCTTTCCTTGTTAGGCCGAATTGCTGTTATCAAGATGAATGTATTGCCTAGAATGTTGTTTTTGTTTCAAACATTGCAAATTGTGGACAAGATGGATTGCTTTAAGAGGTGGCAAAAAGATATTTCGAAGTTTGTCTGGCAGGGCAAAAAACCCAGAATAAAATTTAAGATTTTAACTGATGTAAAGGAAAGAGGGGGATTTGCCCTGCCGGACCTCAAACTTTATTATGAATCAGCAGCTTTCTGCTGGCTAAAACACTGGCTGCTTCTTGAGAATACAGACATTTTGCATCTGGAAGGTTTCAACAATGTATTTGGATGGCATGCATATTTATGGTATGACAAGGTCAAAGCGCATAAAGCTTTTAAAAATCATATTGTTAGGAAAGCATTATACAATGTTTGGATTAGGTATAAAGACTTGTTGGAAAATAAAACCCCAAGGTGGTTGTCGCCAATGGAGGCAAAAGCTGTGAAAAAACTCAATATGGAGGCCAAATGGCCGAAATATTGGGAAATTTTGGAACAGGAGGGAGACAAATTGAAATTACAGAGTTTTGAGAAGTTGAAGGTTAAAGTGCGAGATTGGCTCCATTATTATCAAATAATGGAGGTTTACAAACAGGACAGGAAAATTGGCTTCCAGGTGGAAAAATCCAAATTAGAAACAGAACTGTTAGAGCCCAATACTAATAACTTGTCAAGAATGTACAACTTGCTGTTGAAATGGAATACACAAGATGAAACAGTGAAATCAGCTATGATAAAGTGGGCACAATATATTGGTCATAACATTATGTTTGCTGACTGGGAGCAGTTGTGGACCACCGGTATGAAATTCACGGCATGTAATGCCTTAAAGGAAAATCCCACGATCTACCCACTCTGGAAGAATGGCAGATGAAGGTGATAGACTACATGGGACTGGCTGAAATGACTGGCAGAATCCGAGACCAGAGGAAAGAGACGGCGGAAGAAGATTGGAAGAAATTTAAAATCTATCTTAAGAGATATTGTAAAATTAATGAGTGTTAAAATGTTATGATTATAGAAAGTAAGTGGACTACAGCTGTAAAGATTAAGTTAAAAGAAAAGAAAAGAATACAACTAGATAAAATTAAGGGTGAGGATTTGCTGAATTAAATTTGAAATTGGAATGCAGAAAGGGGAGGTATGAGGAGGTCGGTGAAGTAAGTTTTAAGAAAATAAGGTTTTGAAATTATACTTGTTTGTTTTGTGTTTGTTTGTTTGTTTGTTTGTAGTGAGTATGTTTATATAACTTGTGAAAATTCAATAAATATTATTATAAAAAAAACACCAAAAATTCCTTGGCGAAGGTGGTCAAAGGCCTAGTGGCTGTTGATTTCACTGCTGGATTGTTTAAGAAGGGGTGTAACTGATGATGTGTTAGCCAAGGTATTTGGGTGTCCCCTAGTTTGTCTTGCATTTCTTCTGTTGGTATGGGTTTGTTGGTTTTGTAGAAGTCTTTTAGACAATGTAAACCTTTGGCTTGCCAGATTTTTATCTGGAGGTTTTGTGCTGCGTGTTGGAATTGTGGGTGACAGGCCAGCAGGGTTAGTGGGCATGGGGATAGTGTTATGTACTGAAGTTCTCACCCTGGGCAAGCAGGGGGATACTGTAGATAGTTTTCACTCAGGTCCACATATGCAAATAAGGGATTGAAAGTGATGTTCAGTGATTGGATAGTTACAGAAAATGGTTACTGTTGCGTTCTAGTGGAGCTTTATATCAGCAGGCTGGCTGAACCCTTCAGTTCAGTTCAGTTATGTTCTGGCCTGTGAATAAACAAGAGCTGTTTGAAGAATCGCTGTGTCGTCTGATATGTTCACCCACAACTTAACAGATAGCTTGCCTACCTTTCCCTTCCATGCTTTAAAATGATGCATTTTAACTGAATGAGTAAATGAATGTGATGCACCTGTATCAGAGACCTTGTAACAACCTGTGTTCACCCTGAGAAATTACTTTATTAGTATTATGTCAGCATTTTCGAGTCGGCTCCTGCAGCATCACACATTCTTTGAAGAAAAATGTTTAGGAGTTAAAAGCAAAAACTGTGCAACACTTTGTTCTCATGCCTGGGAAGAAGCCCATTTGGGGGTGGGGGTATGCTGTTTAGAAGGTGATGCCAGGGACTGTCACATGATCCCATCAAATGCATGTCAAAGCTGTTTTGCTCCAATAATGCTTAAACAGGTTCCTACTCAGTGGCACTGAACCAAAATGGCCTTGTAAGCGTTGAAGTGCCTCAGATCAACCAGGCAACAAACACAGGAGGGAGTGGGTAGGGGAAGGGAGCAAAATCAGAAGAAACAAAGGAACTTGTAAGATCCAGATGTATCCAGGAAATCTTCATAAATTCTCCCCCCCCCAAAAAAATTTTTTTATTGATTTTCCAAATTTATAACAAGCATCAAAAAAGAAAAAAGAAAACAAACAAACATAGATCCTAACTGTAATAGTTCCATTTTTGTTAACATTATTGGGTGACTTCCTCGAATCCCCCTGGCTGAATTTCTATGTATATCATTGTAACGGTTTTCCAAAACTATTTTCACATAAAATTTACTTAGTCAATTAACATCTTTCTTTCTTTTCATTTTAACTTTAAACATATTGTTCTATGACATCACATATTTAAATCCTAGGCCAATCTGGTACTTGCAGGTATTTCTAGTTAAATTATCTTAGCATATTTAGCTAAATAATCTTTAATTTTCTTCCATTCCTCCTGGTACTCCTCCTCCTTCTGGTCATGGACTCTTCCTGTCAGGTCGGCTAGCTCCCAAAAGTCCATCAGCTTCATCTGCCATTCCTCCACTGTTGGCACTTCTAGTGTTTTTCAATTTTTAGCCAGCAAAATCCTAGCAGCAATTGTGGCATACAAAAACAGTCTAACATCTTTCTTGGGCAATTCCAAACCTATTATTCCAAGAAGAAAGGCCTCTGGTTTCTTAATAAATGTATATTTCAACATTTTTTTTTTAATTCATTATAAATCTTCTCCCAGAAGTCTTTCACCTTGGGGCAGGTCCACCACATATGATAAAAGGTGCCTTCTTTTTCTTTACATTTCCAACATAGATTATCACTCTTGTGATAAATCTTTGCTAGTTTTACAGGGGTTAAGTACCATCTATACATCATTTTCATAATATCTGGAAATCTTCATAAATTCAGATACAAAGGAGAATGGAACAATTCCAGCAAGTTGATTCCATACATGGAATAAGAACTTATTTTTGCAAAATGCATAGCAAATACCAGTGTCCTTGTTTTGTTTTCAGCCTGTGGTTCGCACATGATAAAGGAGTATTCCTGCCTTCACGCTGTAAGCAATTTGCTACAATAATGGGTGAAGGTTGAACCTCAATCATTGTTTCCTTAACTTCAAAACCTTACTAGGAATCTGTGACACAATCATGGACTTTTGAGCAATCACCCAGATTTATTTTCACAGATGTTGCACAGAGGTTATGCAATGCCGCCATCAAGTGCTTGTTATCGTCCTGCGGAGTTTTTTGTATTAGAAGAGTTATTCTAATTAATGCAGATGGAGTCCAGAGAGAAAAGAAACAGATAATACCTTGATGAGAGAATTTTAACAAAACAGAGTATACTTTGAGGAGAAAGAAACAGAGAGGTCTTGTATTTTATAGCATGTCTTGTACAGAGAGCAGGGAGACATAGATGCAGATACAGAGGAAAGGCACCTTCTGAATAACACAGCCAATCAGAGCTCAAGTTCTCAGAAAGCATCATGCCACTGACTAGTTCCTAGGCAACACCTACACACACACAGACAGCCACACATGGTTGGCTGATTAACTGTCAGTAGAATTAACCCAAAGGTTACTGACCAAATGATCCCTGCTGTACTACTTCCAACGTTTTGTCACTTTTCTTACTGCCGAAGTCTAAATTTGGATTCTTTTGGAAATGGATTTGCTACACAGAAACACTATGTTAGTGTTTCTGTTTCTTGTGATGCACCCACTTTCTTTGTGGTGAGTTATGAAGGTGCCCTCTTATCACACAAAGCTCATATACAAATGTGTGAGAGAGCTGCACAAAAGTGAAATGGTGCTGCAACGCCCTTTAATTCTGCTTTTCTGCATGTTGGGCAAAACATATTCTAGCTCTCTCACTCACATGTATATAGAGCGCATGGAAAGAACGAAAATAGTTTTAAAGCAATACTTTTCCCTGCTCACAAAAACAGCTAGAATAGCAATCCAGCGACCACCTGGGAAAGGTTTCAGTCACTGTGAACAACACACTGTAATTGTCGACATGCCATTGCCTTTTTAGCCTATCTTTTTCCTTCTCCTTTTGTTCTCTCCTGAGCTGCAACGAGAGAATATTTATGGGAACATTTCAAAGTCCGTGTTTATCTCACTATCTCCTTTCCAGGTGAGTGGAGCAAAACAAGTTCACCTTAGCTGATTTTTATTCAAAATTGTCGCCAAACTCTTAAAAGAATAGAAAAAATATATAATAAAAGGAGAGTCCCCCCCGCCCTGGTTTTTTGGAATAGTTTTTGAATAATCAGGAAATTCCAGTGAGACAGATTGCATAGAGCAGGCCAGGATTACCATGGCAACCGTAAGCAAGAGCCCAGAGAGTCAGGTAACAAAATTACAGTTGACTACAAGCAGCTTCACAAAATCTGGGCTGATTTTTTTTTTTAACCTTTGCAGTTGTGAAGAAATATCTCCTTTGACTCAATATAGTGGCATGAAGAGGACACTTTGACAGTGATGCTTCTGTTTGTGGTACAGAGATAGATTTCTAAATTATTGCAGTTAGTCTAAATCTTCATATATCAAATAGGAGTCTCCAGTAAAAAAAATTAAAATGCAGCTGTTTCATACCCTTGAATATTATTATTTTGAATTTAACTAAAGGGGCAATCCTATGGCAAGATCTGCCAGGATGAGTAGTTTAGGATGCAGTGGATCTCTGGCTCATCCTACAGATTCCTGGCTCAACCAGTGTCTTGAATTCCTATACCAATAATATAGAAAATTTTGCCACTTTGTAACTAAGCTAGGTTTTACTGCCTGTGCAATTTTTCTGACTGATGTATGGAAAAGCACATGAACCTGGCCTTTGATGGGTTTGTAAGTAAACAAATATGTGGTCTCCTTTCTATGTCCCGTCCCCCGCACCACTGGCAACTTAGAAAAGAACACCATTTTAAAGGCTTATTTCCCCTTTGCCAGGTTTAGGCAGAGCAGTAGCCCCACTGCTGAATGGGGTTTGGATCTGGTGTAACTCTATACTTGATTAATTTATTTACACCAACTTGATTTACACAAGCTTCCTGTGCATGCAATTGCTCCTTAAAACTGATTTCAAGTAATACACAGTATAAACTGCACATGCATGAAGTCTCTCTCCCTATGTGTATGTCCATTGCAGTTTCAGTTATTTGAAGCTATTGCATTTCAATTTTCCATTCTCCTTTCTGATTTATCACCAAACATTTTTTCCAGCAGTACTTTTACACTGAAAATAAGAAATTTTAAGGGACTTGTTAAAAAGCAATTGAGAAGGAACTTGGCAGTCGTATAAACACATACATAATAAATTGAGGTAAAATCTGCAGTAGCTTGGGCATAAAGTGGTTACTGGATGCTCATAGCTTGCATGTATTTTACAGGCAAAAGCTCTCCTTTACACAGAAGCACACCAGTCAGAAATGCTCTGTTCATCTTTATTTTGTTCTCAGGATCAGTTCCCCAAATCTCAAATGTAATGTACTGTATATGGAACAGTCCTCAGTTTCAAGGTTTGAAAGACGTCTGGCAAAACAGATGCTGAAATTACTTCTTTATGTGTGTTCATCATGGCATAGACAGATTTTTCAAAAATATAGCTATATATATATTAGATAGTAGCACTAAAAACCTGGTCTTGATTAGTGAAGGCCTAGTGTGGACTGATCCCCTTATTATTTGCAATTTGCTCACTTGAGCTAGGAATCCAACATTGTAAACTCAGATGAACACTCTCTACTGATACGAGATTTTTAAGTACTGTATATTTGAATTTAAACTATCTTTTCAGTTGAACTGCCCAAAGGGGACAGTCTTTGTTTCCCCTGTACAGCCCCTGAAATGTTAAAAGGATTGTGTGGTGCCG
This sequence comes from Podarcis bocagei, assembly GCF_964188305.1. Taxonomy (NCBI): domain Eukaryota; kingdom Metazoa; phylum Chordata; class Lepidosauria; order Squamata; family Lacertidae; genus Podarcis; species Podarcis bocagei. The sequence goes on from NC_138125.1 coordinate 31,272,333, forward strand.
TTTTCTAGAACTCATGAACATCCATTAAGATATAATAATAATAATAATAATAATAATAATAATAATAATAATAATAATAATTTTTTATTTATACCCCGCCCATCTGGCTGAGTTTCCCCAGCCACTCTGGGTGGCTCCCAATCAGTGTTAAAAACAGTACAGCGTTACATATTAAAAACTTCCCTGAACAGGGCTGCCTTAAGATGTCTTCTGAATGTCAGGTAATTATTTATCTCTTTGACATCTGATGGGAGGGCGTTCCACAGGGCGGGCGCCACTACCGAGAAAGCCCTCTGTCTGGTTCCCTGTAGCCTCACTTCTCGCAATGAGGGAACCGCTAGAAGGCCCTCGGCGCTGGATCTCAGTGTCCGGGCTGAACGATGGGGGTGGAGACGCTCCTTCAGGTATACAGGACCGAGGCCGTTTAGGGCTTTAAAGGTCAGCACCAACACTTTGAATTGTGCTCGGAAACGTACTGGGAGCCAATGCAGATCTCTCAGAACCGGTGTTATGTGGTCCCGGCGGCCACTCCCAGTCACCAGTCTAGCTGCCGCATTCTGGATTAATTGCAGTTTCCGGGTCACCTTCAAAGGTAGCCCCACGTAGAGCGCGTTGCAGTAGTCCAAGCGTGAGATAACTAGAGCATGCACCACTCTGGCGAGACAGTTCGCGGGCCGGTAGGGTCTTAGCCTGCGTACCAGGTGGAGCTGGTAGACAGCTGCCCTGGACACAGAGTTAACCTGCGCCTCCATGGACAGCTGTGAGTCCAAAATGACTCCCAGGCTGCGCACCTGGTCCTTCAGGGGCACAGTTACCCCATTCAAGACCAGGGAATCCCCCACACCAACCCGCTCCCTGTCCCCCCAAAACAGTACTTTTGTCTTGTCAGGATTCAACCTCAAAGATGAATTTTGGAGGATTCAGGGCAGGTAGAAAACTCTGATATTTACAAATGGCCGATTCAGCATACCAGTACCATTATACTCTTGTTGAAATCTTATCAGAAGCCTGTCTCTGTTTAGAGACAGAGGCAGCAAAAGCGGTGATGGTCAACATTGCTATATCAAGGGGTCCAAGATCGCTTCCAAAATGTTTGCTATATTGCAGGTGGAATTCAATCTCATGCCAGTCAATTCCAGTTACACAAAGTTGAATTGGGGCTTCTGCACAACATAACTGCTTTCAAAAAATAAAAATGGATTTTTTTGCAGTCAGAAAAGTGGCAAGGGGAATGCACTGGAAAGTATGGAGCAACAAATGCTCGATGTGTTTTTGCACAACCTCCCTGCCAGCAAATCGGAGTGAATCCTCAGCGGGTGCCACAAAACCTCCAGGCACACTTTGCCCAAGCAAATCAGGATGTGAACACTGAATAAGCATGTCGTATGGAAGCGACTCAAGTGCTAAGATTTAAACCTCGTACAGCTGGCAATTAAAAGGCATTGCTCAAGAAACGCCCCGTTTCCTTCTGCACACCCTCACAGAAAGCCAACCCCAAAGAGGCAGGCTTGTACAGTATGTTGAGTTAATTTTGCTGGAGTGGCGCCTCAAGCCCCTTCCAAGTGCACTTCCTTCCTGCAATTCATGGGTTAATCTTTTCGAAAAGAGCATTTTTCATTTTACCATCTCAGGAAGGAGGAAAAGGAGGAAGGAGAAGAGAGAGAGGGGTGGGGGAGGACTGGCGAAGGGAAGAGAGAAAAACCCTGCAGAGCCGAGAGGCTGCAGATCACAGGGCCATTCTGATAGCCTCCCGTTGCCACGGCAACGGCAACGGCATTTATCAGTTCCTTATGAGAGCAGGCACAGCAAATCTGCATTGCACATGGCAGCCTTCCAGCCTTTCAAATGAAAGAGCACTTTGAACCGCTGCCAAGTGGGGAAGGAGCGGGGCTGTCAGGCCTGCTTAATGCCGGCGCGTTGAACTGGGGAGCCTCTCATCTTCCCAGAATCCTTCAGGGCTGCGGTGGGCAGCCTGCCAAGCCCTTAGCGGAAGCGAACGGGGAGAGCAGCCAGGCCTCAGCCAGGCACATTCACTGCGGAAGGGTGCTCAGAAATTTCCCACATGTGCCATGCCACAAAGGCAGACTGCACAATGGAAGCCAGAAACGCCACCACCTTCCTTCTTTCCCTCACTGCTGCTGGGGACACACACTAGCAAATGACCTCTTAGTAGCTGCCTGCAGAGAGAGAGAGAGAGAGAGAGAGAGAGAGAGAGAGAGAGAGAGACCAAATAGTCAAACCACCAAATAGTGACCACCCCACAGAAGGGGTGTGGGAAGATCGACATCAGTAGCAAGGGTGGGCCAGTTGTCACGTAGAGAATCTGCATATCTGGAAGGCAGGCCCTGTAATTGGGGGGACGGGTGGTTGTGGAAGTTCAGTGCCAACACACGAGCCCTGAAGCTAGGCATTCGATAGAACCAGCTCCAGTGTGCTTCACCAGGACTGGAAGCTTGGAAGGAGAGGGGAATGATGTTCTCTGCTTTCCCAAGGGGGTGTTGTTATACATACGGCCCGGTGGTGTGACTGCAAATCAGCCGGGGAAAGAGAAAGCCCGTCTAAAATTTCACCTCGCATTTCACAATCTTGCTGGATTGCCTGAGATAGGCTGCTATTCTTGCAGCCCCAGCGCTGCCTGCTTCTGCAAGGTGAAGATACAGCACTGGTGGTTGGACGAGATTGTTGTAAGAATTCAAGTTACAGCACAATCCTGAATGCAGCTCCTAAGAAACAAATCCCATTGAGTTCAATTGGTGTTTCTCCTAGGTAAGCCCATGTGAAAGGCAGTTTGTGTGCTTCAAATATTTATAGCCTACCTTTCCACTCTCAAATCTTCAATGTGCCTTACATCGCAGTCAAAATAGTTCCATAATTCGATTACACTGCAGCCAGAAGAATAAAGCCCAACAATAGCAGAATCGACAGCAACCTGAAGATCCAAATTTCCATCAAAGGTGCAATCCTTAGGCAGTAATCCTATATATGTCTACTTGGCAGTAAGTCCTTTTGAACAGAGTGCATCTATGTTCTGAGTAAACCAAGGATTGGGCTGTAAAGAGTGTGGATGTCTCTGGCAAGCATATTCTACCACTGAGGTGCCACAATAGGAGATACCCTGCAGTAGCTGCTCATCTGACTTCTGATGTCAGGGGCATCTAGAACAGGGACTCTAGATGACTGCCAGCAAACGGGAATACTCCTTCAAGAGAATGCATGTCAACAGTTTTGGACAGTTTACGCGCTTAATAAATGCTTAGCATTATTCATGTCCAAAACTCTTGACTGTGCTTGCATGGTGGAACATGTCTCTAAATGGAAATCCATTACATGCATTAAATCAGTCTCCCCCACCATCAACTCCCCATCAGCCCCCAGCCAGCATAATTAATGGTCATAGTAATGGGTGTTTTGGTCGAAAACATCTGGAGGGCACCAGGTTGTGGAAGGCTGCATCAAAAGGATTAATGAATCTCTGCCCATGAGAACTAGAAACTTTCCCTTTAAAAGTGAAACCTGATATCTCCTGGATTTGAATCAGGCAAAGTCATGTATGAATATATGTGTGCGGTGTCCGGGTTTGGATGGCAGCGTAAGAGGAGCCGGTAATACGACACAAAATCAAATGTTCCGGCTACCTGCGAGTCTGAAATGTAGTTGTCACCTGTGAAAAATATGACCCTCCTGTGACAACACACACTGCTGAACATCAGTTTGTCACGCAGGACAAGGGAGATCGGAAAAGTAAACCGGGTCACCTATTCTAAACAAACGGCCAGGAATCGCCAGCGGATTAACAGGGTCGTGGTACGGCAGTGTGCCTGATATAACTGGATTTTCTCCCCCTGACCTCGTTCTTCGTTTTGCTGACATTGTGAGAATCTCTGGAACACGCTGGTGATGAATGCCGCAGTGGGGGGAAAAGGCTCTTGAGTGGATTTCTTAAGTTCTCAATGAACAGCTTTCATGGGAACTTTACATTGTTTTGCATTACTCAAAGCACAAGGGCTTCTCCTGGCAATGGAAACAAATTGGCACAATTCTCCGGCTCCCCCTGCCTCTTTCTTTCTTTTTCTTTTTTAAATCTCTATGATCAAGGGAGGAACTCCATTTTCCAGTGCTAGTCATAAGCATTTAGCACAAACAGAATGAAAATCGACGCTCAGGCGCTTGGAAGGAGTTCAGGAAAGCAACGTCTGGCATTCATTCCAAAGTGGAGGTTTGGTTCAGTCCCAGCCCCATTAATGTCAGCGGACTGTTTTCATTTCTCTTCAGCCCACCGTTCAAGAGCTGTTTTCACTACTCTTTACTAAAGAATGTATTCCCAAGCATAAAATCATTCATACACATCCATGTCCAAATATTCTTCTTGCTCTAAAACTATCACCTATCTATGTACAGTGCACAAACACACAGAGGAATTCATTAAAGATAAACTTGCAGCTGTAATGCTAATATTTTAAGATTATTTTTTTCATTTCCTGGCAGCTCAATCCTATGGATGTTTCTTGGGGACATCCTCTTTTTAGGATGTCAGCCTACGTTTACATTCCTCAGTTCCCTTTCTTAAAACAACACTGATCCGGAAATCAAATACAGAAACAACTCCAGGAATAAATCATATATTTCGGAATGTTTGGAGTCAAAACAGCAAGCGACAGAGAAGGGGGTTGGAAATGAAATAATAGCATTGAATCAGCCCATTGATGAAGAAGCTGATATGGTTTAAAGAAACAAAGAAAAGGATGAGCCAAATTGATGAAGATATTCCACTGCTGGCCATTAGCCATAATACGGTAACAAATGCAGCCTCCCCCAGGCCAGTGTCTTCCAGACGTTTTGGACTACAACTCCCATCAGTATGGAAGCTGTAGATCAAAAACTCTGGAGGGTGTCAAGTTGGGGGAGGCTGGTTTAATAAAACCTCCAAGTTTAGAGGCAGTATACCTCGGAGTATCAGATAGTGTGGATAAACAAAATGGATGAGCCAGCATCAGCACTACTGTCATAGTTGTGATACTGTGATTTTTGAACTGGCACCGGTTGCCCATATCTGGAGACAGTGTAAGACCAGATGGACCATCAAGGCAGTTGTTTACAGGGGCAATACTATTTTTAACAAACCCAACAAACTCCACCCTGAAAGTTTCCTCAAATTTCTGTTAATTGGCAGGCTCAATGCAAAAGCCCAGTTCATCGCTTTCATGGGCATTTTGTTACTGGGTAAAAGGAGGTGTTTTATATCAAACTAGATCAAAGCTTGAACCACAAGCAACAGAGAGTGTTGTGGCACCTTCAAGACTAAACAGATTACAGTAGTACCTCGGGTTACATACGCTTCAGGTTACATACGCTTCAGGTTACAGACTCCACTAACCCAGAAATAGTACCTCGGGTTAAGAACTTTGCTTCAGGATGAGAACAGAAATTGTGCTCCGGCGGCGCGGCAGCAGCAGGAGGCCCCATTAGCTAAAGTGGTGCTTCAGGTTAAGAACAGTTTCAGGTTAAGAACGGACCTCTGGAATGAATTAAGTACTTAACCTGAGGTACCACTGTACGGCCAAAGCTTCCATGGCTTGAGTCCTCCATGAGAAAACATGGGAAAACTATATCAGAAGCAGATTTACTTGTTTTCCTGGAGGTGAGAATCACTCATCACTCCTGGGTTGGCATCTTAGACTGAGGATGGGGAACTTATGGCCCCCCAGCTATTGCTCATTCATTCATTACATTAATTTCCCATCTTCCTCCAAGGAGCTCAATGTTCTTTGCCCCTGTTTTAGCCCCATAACAACCCTGTGAGGTAGGTTGGGCTGAGCTGGCTGGTGCAAGATCACCCAGTGAGCTTCACAGTGAGTGAGGATTTGATTCCGTGTCTCCACACTCCTAGCCCAACGCTCATCAGTCTCATGAGTCATGACCAATGGTAAATGGGAAGATTGAGACTGCAGTCCGACAAGGTCTGGAGGAACACAGGTTTCCCAACCCTTTCTTAAATCCTCCCACCTGGGAGATCTACGCCTTCCAAAGTGGTCAGGGGAGCAGCTATGGAGCAATCCCATGTTATTATCACAACAACCTTGAAAGGTCAGGCTGAGGTCACTCAGTGAGCTGCCCGGAAGAACAGGCGAGATAAGGCTTATCTCTCTCCCAGTAAGGCCAACAGAAGCAGAGTCCGAGTCAGCCGCGAGATGTACGTCGGTGTGAATTACCAGGAAGCTTCTTAGGACGCAGTCTCCAAACATGCTAGGAAGGGCGACTCAATCGCGTCTGCAATCGTTCCTGAACAAGGCCTAATAGTCCACAGCAGGGGGTTATGCCTGAATCCTTAGATTTCAAGGAAACCAGACACAATTTGCTGACGACTAAGTCTCCCTTAATGCAAGTGAATTAAACCCAAGCAGTTCGGTTTGGTTGCAAGACCCCGGAATAGAAAGGGGTGCACCTCCCTTATCCTGATCAATTTCCCCAATATCTTGCGAACAGAGAAATATCTTGATTCTGAATTCGCCCCGCTCATCCTAGGTAACCACACCATCCTCTCTAAACCACATTCGCCTCTCCAAACATCCTTACGTCCCCCCCTCCGCCAGCTCTTCCTCCTAATGCAAGCGACCGTTCATAATGAGGAATATACCACTTAATCATAGGACGGGTGCGTGCGTATCAGCGAATCTATTATTTTAGGTTGTTGGAGGTAATGAATATAACTCTATTTTGGGTCAAGTTCGCTGAACACATCCGATCCTCCTTTTCCCTTTTTGCATCTTGGCCTTCTCTTAGAAATCATCCCCCTCCGCCCAAAATGACCCGTTTCATTCCCACTTAAAAACAAGAACCGACGAGGAAAGCCTTTTTCTCCATTCCAGGTTTTTCTTCGCCGTGGGTGTAGGCCAAAGCTAAGCTGCTGCCCCTATTTCGCTCAGCGTCTCGTTCTGATCGCCCGCCTTGCTGGCGGAGCTTGCAAAGCAAAGCTAATAACGTGCGGCGAATTTTGCACCATCACGAGAGTTGCGAGCGATGGTCCCTCGGCGGGAATAGCCTTGGGGAAGAAAAATTACCGATTGTGTTGATTTAGTCGTGTTGATTGTTTATGCTCCCAGGAGGAGAGCTGAAAGCAGTCTGTGAAAGCGGGGCGGGCGGGCAGGAGCAGGAGCAGCAGCTGGGGAGGGGAGGCCAAGGAAGGAAGGGAGGGAAGAGCAGGCCGCGATCTCGCTCCCTCCCTCTCTCTCTGCGAAGTACTCAGCAGGAAAATGGCTCTGTCCAACCTGCGGAGGCCGCGAAGCCGAAGGGCCACACACTCGCACCCTCTTTTATGGGGTCAAGTTCACCGCATGTACTGTGTTAAAGGAAAATATAATGAAAATTATATTTTTTTAAACATCTTTCTTGGGGAATTCCAAACCTGTTATTCCAAGAAGAAAGGCCTCTGGTTTCTTTATAAATGTATATTTCAACATTTTCCCCCCAATTCATTATAAATCTTTTCCCAGAAGTTTTTTCACCTTGGGACAGGTCCACCACATATGAAAAAAGGTTCATTCCTTTTCTTTACATTTCCAACACAGTTATGATATATCTTTGCTAATTTTACAGAAGTCAAATACCATCTGTACATCAGTTTCATTATATTTTCCTCGAGCCCTCTTTTAGGGGCGAGGGGTGCATGAACGGAGCCAAGAGCACAGCCCCAGCAGCAGGAGCACTTTGCACATGCAAGTAGACAGTTGGATTGCAAGCCAGAAATCGAAAATGAGCCTGCCATCTTAAGCGTGCTTGCTGCTTGACAGGGGATTGCATATTTAAAAAAAGCAAAGCAGCCCACTAGGACTGGCTTCAAAGGAAATATGGTTAGGAGTAGAACGCCGAAAAGATCGTTATGACTCGTTCTGAAATCTAACATCTGAGACAAATCCACGCTGCCTATCAGTATTTTTAACCCGCTCGGTGACACTGGGCAGTGAGTGGCCGGCTCCACCCCACAGAGTTGTCGTGAAGTTGAAGGTCACGTTTGAAATCCTAATAATGAGAGTAGCAGTAACTGTGGTGATGGGAAATGGGTTTTTTATATATAAAAAAATAGGATCCTCAACTCCCTAGTAGCTGTTGCAGAAGCTCATGATGTTCTAAGGCAGCGTTCGCCAACGTGGCGCCCTCCACATATTGTTGGGCTACATCTCCTATGATCTGTTGGGGGCACCAGGTTAGCGAAGGCTGTCCTAAGGGGACCTGCGGCGCAGAGCTCACAATAGGGGATGTGTGTGTAGAGGGAGAATCCTAATCTGTTCATCATTTGTGTCATTTCTTTGGCGCTATTAAATGAGTGGCAGTCAGTATCCGGCATCAGCTGGTACTACGTGTCGAAAACGAAAGCAACTGCTGAGGCTTTTCTTGTCTTTTTTTTTTTTTAAGCGGCAATAATGCATAAGGTTTCAAGGGGAGAGGCGGGTGTAGGGGAAGGGAATAAATAAATCTTGGCTTTGTGATGTTTTTTTTTAAAAAAAAAAACTTTAAAAAAGACTTGTGAAGGGAGAGAAAATGTCACCTGAGCGAAGGGAACAAAGGGAGGAAAGCATCGGAGCCACTTAAACAGAAAAGAGAACATGAAGACCTTTTTTTAAAAGAGAAGTTTAAAATCTGAAGGGGGCCCAATACTTGAGCGGTTATCTTATCTTTTTTTTTTTTTAAGCGATGCAAAACACCGTCTGTGCAGTTTACAAGGGAACACCTCTGATGAAACGAAATTTTAAAAACACAGAATGGCGTCATAATTGTTATGCGGATAACTCGGGTGTTTTGACAGACACCTCCTGGCAGCGGAGGGGAGAACTTTTCATCTGACACCAATCTGGAACTGGTTCCTACTCCTAAGCATTTGTGGAATTCAGGAACACATTTCCCTGGCCCTCCACGACATACTCTTCTCTCCACCCTCCCCGCCCCGAGCTTGAAAAACAAAACCAGCTGCTTTGGCAGAGGGTCTCTATTTACAGCCATAGGCTTGCACGGAAATCGCCCTCTACCTATTTGTCTCCATCGAAGGGCTGTCCGCCCCCCCCCTCCCAGGACCACAGGATCAGGCGCCGCTTACTGGTGTGGGTTTATTATTATCATTAGTTTCCAGAGAGGGAGAGGTGTCCGTCTGTTGCAATTTCAAAACACGGCAGGATGGTAGCATCAAGACTAACACCCCGATGATGGCGCGGCCTTTTGTGGACTAGATTTCCTTCATTCTAACTTCTAACCTCAGTTGTCAGATGCATACACTCACCTGGCTTGGCTATAGATTTCGAGAGCGGGGTGGGGTTGGTTGGGGGAGATTTGTTTTGAAAGACCCCATTAGATGGAAAGACACATTTTTTGGAGACAGCCAACAGAGAGCCTCTGGTCTACTGCGTAATGATCTCTGCACCCAGGCAAAGATGTGAAACGAGTGTGTGTGTGTGTGTGTGTGTGTGTGTGTGTGTGTGTGTGTGTGTGTGTGTGCGCGCGTCATAAGGAACAACAGGCTGGAGAGCATCTTTTCGCTCCGAAATTTACGACGATGCGGAAAATCTGGAGCCAATATACCGAGCAAAGACAGCCGTCCTGTTTCCCCCATCCTCTTTTTTTTATTAAATATTTTCCTTAAGACGCATTTAATACTGTCGTGCATTTGTTTTATGACTCCTTAATGGAGCATTGTGCTTTCTACTTCCTCGAGTCACTAATTGCTTTGGAAAGGTGGCAGCTGGTTTGGGTTGAAGCAGACAACTCAACCTCGCCAAAACAACAACAACCACCTCCCACCGCCGCCCGCGCACTCTCTCATCCCCTCCCCGATCCATATTTCATCCGTGATCGTCATATTCCCGTTAGTTGCTGCTAACCAACGCGGGAATGAACGGGAGCTTTGGAGAGGCTCGCAAGGAGTCCCCCTTCCTCCACCTTTGGGAAAGAGCTGGCGGGGGCAGTTTGCTTTCTAGCGACGATTGATTCCTACAAAGCTGGATCTTCTCCGGCCAGGCGACGTGGGGTCTGCGGGCGAGCTGGAGCCCTCAACCCGAGACTCAAAGGACTGAACCGCTATGTGGGTCCGCTGCTCCTGCTGCCTTAGCTCGTTCGCGCCTCTCTCCCCCTGTTCATCCTCCACCCCCCACTCTATTCTCCTTTTATTCCACTCCCCAAACCTCGATTTTCTTTGTGTGTTATAAACCCATTCAGGCAGATGCATGGCCCCATTGTTAATAACTATTAATTTCATTTATTTAAATCCCCAGATTACAAAAGTGCTAAATAAGCAACATGAGCATAGCCATGATTTATGTTATAAGCAGGAGAGGCTTTACGTTAGCGGGCGGAGGCAGAACAGAGTCATCTGCGACGCAATTGGTCAGTTTGTTAAGTATTCTTTTACTTGATTTTTTTTTGGGGGGGGGAGCTGCCCCTCCCGCCTTCGCCCATGATAAGGACCGCGGACCGGAGGGCTTTCCTTTTTCCATTTAAAACCTACATATCTCAGAGGCCGGACACAGCTACAGACCCAGCAGCAGCTACAAGACGCAGAAAGACTCCTCGGAAGCAGACGTGACCCCAGCTCCTTCGTTTCTCCTCTTTTATCTTCGGTAGCTGCTGATAAACCGAGAACCCCTCCCTGCTTCCACAACCCTCCTCCTGTAAAGGTGGCTTGGAGAGGTGTGGCCTCGCTTTTTTGTTGGTTTCTTTTTTGCCTGTTGCCCCAACTGTGCTTGTTTTGTGCCAGCTCCTCACCCTTCAGAAGGTTCGAAGGTTTGCTCTGCCTGGTGTGGGGGCATGATATTTTAAAGCAGCGAGGTGAAGAGACTTAAACCCTCCAACAAGGCGCACTACCTGTGACCTGGAAGCATCCCCCCCTTAACCCAAATATGCATTAATGATGGGTGTGACGCTGCACTATTCAGTGCTTGGGTGAACAGGCGCCTTGTACATGTTCAAGGGCATTCTCATTCCATCATCACCATTATTTCCAAAGCATTCCCCCCCCCAAAAAAAAATAGGGAGGGGGTATTTCCAAGGAAGATAGAGGGTCTCCAGTGTAGGTGCTAGCAGCATGCTCCCAAAGTTGGAAATCAAGGTTGATGAGTCATTGAGGAAAAACAAATAGGAACCTTCAGGTACACAAGAAGGCAATTTTGCCCTGTCACTGAAATACGGCCCCACTCTCTAAGTCACCCATTTGAAAGTGCTTATCTGAAAATATTCTGATATTCTTCCGCCACTCCTATCTTAACTGATATGAACGCAGACTTTATGGCTTCAAAACCAAGCCAACTTTTTCTCCCTCCTGCTTCACACTTTGCTTGGGCTGTTGAAGAGTGGTGGAGAAATGGAAAGCTTGCTTGCTGTTTTGTGGCCTTTTTGGTTGGCCTCATAAAGGCATGCTGGATTTCAACTTCGGCTTTGCTCATGCTGCACTGGGGAGCCAAGGAACCTGCCGATACCACCAGGGGGGTGAGGGTTACCCCCTCCCCCAGGGGCTCTATTTGGCAAGTGAGGGGTCGGGGTGCTTTTAATCCGGAGGGTGCCTCACCATGAAGGTGTCTGGCAATGGAAATCGGAAAGGCAAGCAAGAGAGTGCTGCAGCAGAAGAGTGGGCCCTTCCAAGAACTGTCGAGCAGAAAGAGGAAGTCTCAGGCCAGAACCAACATTAGGCATCTTTCCCTCATGGTCCCATTCAGCCTCTTCACAGAAATCTCAATGGACAGAGAGCCCACAGGTCAAAGGAAAGGGAAAGTGCAGCAGGAAACCTGCAGCCACACCAAAGTCCTTCAGGCAGAAACCAATTTCATCTGACTTGAGAACAGGACTCTGCTGGCGCAGGTCCAGTTTTGCTTCCATCCAGCTGGGCCAAGAGGCTGGCTGGCTGGCTGGCACCCGGGATGTTAAGCTCTTCTTGGACAATCCAGGGAACATCCAGTGAAAGGCGGCCAGACGCTCCCTGGACTCTTGTCCAAGGTCACGCTTGGAGAATCCAGGCGGAATTCCTCCAGTCCAGAAGATAGCACTCCACTGCAGTGGTGGTGAAAAGGCAGCCTTGGAAACACTTTGTCGGTGGTCCAAAACAATGCTTTCATCCACTTTCTTTAGAACACACCGATTTTGACCTTGTGTCAAGGGATTCCCACTGCGTTTGACAGAATTCTGAGATGTGCGTTAGAAACCAGACCCTTAAATACAGAGCCCAAAGGAGATTGCAGCCTTGTAAAAAGCTAGAAAAGGCTCTTGGGAGAGACCTCTGTGAGCATTTTGCCTTGATGAACATGTCAGTGACATGTTACAATGACCCAATCTCTATTCCAGCCGATTTCATCCTGTCTTCCTGTTGCCTGCTTCCCCCTATAGCAGACGTTTCCATGGCTGGGCCTACTTTTTGCCTTTCCCATACTGCAGTATTAAATGGCCTGCAACTTATCGAGAAGGCGGTGGTACCCAGAAGGGAATGAAATGGGCTATTGCGGTAATGTTCCCAAAAGAAAGCCTTTACTTTGGAAGGCAACTGGATGGAGAAGCGCTGGTGCCTAGTGTCTTTCCCACAGCTTCCATTACTGGACATTCACCCATGTTAAATGGGGCTACCTTTGAGTTAGCAGTTTAGGTTGCAGGACCAACATTGGAGGGTTGAAACTTGAGATGACTGTGCGATCCTATGCATCTCTTATTCAGAAGCGAGTTCCCTGCAGTCCCATGGGACTTACTATTGGTAAGTAAGTCCCTTTAAACACAGTGGGGTTTATTCACGAGTAAATGTGAAAATAATAGTGCTATAACAAAGCAGCCCCTTTATACATCACCTTGGAAGCAATGCCCATTGAGTTCAATGGGACTTTCTCCCAGGGACTTATATAGGACTGCAGCCTAAATCTTGACTGCAAGCATGTAATATTTGAAAGACAGTGGTGCTAATTTTAGCAGAAGGCTATTTCCTCAAGATCTCAAACAAGGATTGGTGAATCCTTGACACACACAGGGGTTGGTGACTGAAAGCTCTATGCAAACTGGGGAATGAATGTGTGTTCTGGTCCTCCTTGGTGACACTTGTAAACCCAGAAGCAGGTTGCCCTAATGATTCTGGATTGAGATGAAGCAGAAGGGCGTGGCCCTCGGCATGCATAAGCACTTTGAATAAAAACAAAGGCTCTTTCAGTGTTTCTTCCCCCACCTCTCTTCCCTCCTCAGCAAAGAGCTAAGTAAATATTATTCCAAGGCAAGGGTTAGCCATCCCAACCCAGCTCATAATATCCTACGGTTTCTCCGCGGATAGCACCCTTTCTTCTCCCCGAGGAATGTTGACTCACCCCCGGGCAGCTCATTACTCTGCAAGGGCAGGAGTGCGAGTGGGTGACGCAACGCGGATCGCAGCCTGCCCAGGGACGCCTGGCAGGCAAGCCTCTTCGCAACCCGAGTCCCGGCAGGGAAAGTTTACGAGGATTGTTCTTTGGGGCGTGGGGAGAGCAGCTCCAGGCTCTGCAGGCACGGAAAGCGGCGAGCTGCGGGGAGAGGAAGCCGGGCTCACAGTCACCCCTTTGCCTTGGCTGAGGGAAAAGGGCTTGGGCATGCAGAGCCAGCCAGGGCGGCAACTTCAAAGCAAAAGGGCGGCCCAGTATCTTAGGTCTTTGCGGTGGGGGTGGGGGGCGACGGAGAAGCAGCATCAGAAAGACGCTCACCTGCTTTGGCCCAGTGGAGAGCCTTCCAGTTCCTTGCAATCCCAGACTGTGGAAGGCAGGAAAATGGGCACACAATGCTCCCTGCCTCCCTGATTTTACAGATAGATCTCACCGAAGTTCTTCACTCAAGAAAGACTCTCCTTGAAACGGAGCTGCATTAGAGAGCCCAGCCTTAATAGCAGGGGGCTGCAGCACTGACAAAAATATTTGTGTGTATGTGTGTCATTACAAGAAGATCCAAAGAGGGAGAAACATTCCGACCTGATACTTTTTGAAAACGATGCTCTGTTCCTAGTAAGCGAGCAAGCAAGCTCGCTCCTCATGTAAGTTATAAACAAGGCAGACCAGCCTCAGGGTACCAAAGGAAATGTCTCCAAATCCTCCTACATATTCGCCTTCCATTTTGACAGCAGCGAATTGTGCCGTTGCCAGAGCCTAGAAGGAGCACTTAGCGCCGCCCAGAGCTGGAAGGAAAACAAAACAGGGCAAAAACACCTCACCAAAAAACCCCCCACCACAATCCACAACCCGACACGTTCGTGCAGGCAGGAAAACTCCGCCAGGAAGGCGCAATAGTATTCTCCTCCATGTGCTTTCCTGGCCGCGTTTTCCCTTTGGGGGAAGCTGCCTTGAAGGAGACGGGAAGAAGAGAGGGGCGGAGGAGGGGGAAGAGCCAGTGTTTAATTTTCCAAACATAGCCTTCGGTGTGCGTGTGTGTGAGAGAGTTTCCTTGGTTTCCAAGGGGCAGCTCGCCTCGCTTCAGCGGTTGTACACACACAAGGGGAGGAGGGAGGAAATGGGCAGGGTGCCGAGCATGCGCAATTTCCACGCAACAAGTGGGCTCCCTGTCCGTAGACACGTTGGAAGCGCGGGGCGGGAGGGGAGAGGAGAAGACGCGGGAGGGAGCTGCCCAGCCAGCCAGCCAGCGAGTGCTACGAAAGGGGAACTGCAAATGCTAGGGGGGGGGGGGGAGAGCGAGCGCGCGGCGGTGACGTGAACGCCCCACCCAGGTGGCATCCGAGCTGAGGGGAGCGCGGGAGCGAAGCGAGCGAGAGGCCAATGGAGCGCCGCGCCAGGAGGAGGGGCAGAGCCGCACTCGGAACGCGCGGCGGCGGCGGCAGCAGCCCAGAGTGACACTCCGGCTTCCCCCTCGATTCGAATTCCGAGCGGCGCTCGAGGATGTGAGTGGAGGAGCTGGCGGCGCCGCCGCTGCTATTACTCGCGAGGATGCCGCCGCCGCCGCCGCCAACCTGAGGCGCGCGCACCCGCCCGCCTGCCAAGACAGCACCCCGCCACCGCCAGACCGCCGAGGCGCTCGCTCCGGGGGCGCCCTTCGTCCCTACCCCGCTCTGCCCATCCGTCCCTCCTTCCCCCCAAAACCACCTCCACCCACCTTGCCGCGCTCGGGTCAGCAGCAGCAGGTAGCGGAGCTCCGCTTGTCCTGTGCCCCCGCCCCGCGCTCAGCTTCCCTCCTCGGCGACGTCTCTTCTCGCCCACCCCTTTCCTCCACGCCGCCAACAGCGCGAAAGAAGAAGAGGAGGAGCAGCAGCAGCAGCAGGAGCCGCTTAGAGACACCGAAGAAGCGGCAGAAGCAGCTGCTGGAGGGAGGAAGGAAGGCGGGAGGGAGCAAGCGAGGGAGGGAGGGGAGCCAACCCCTCCCCGCGCCTCACGCCCCTCGCTCGAGGAGACTCGGAAGCGCTTCACGCCAGGCCAGGTAAAAGGAAGGCGAGAAGGAAGGATCGGAGAAGCAGGGAAGGCCCCCCCCCCTCTCACTCGCCCGCTGCCCCCCGCCCCCTCCAAAGAGCGGGAAAGCGGGAGCCGGTCCCACCCCCAGTGCAGGGTGGCCGGAGCAGGTTAGCGGCTGAGGCAGCAGCGCCCGCGCACCGGACAGAGCCCGAAGCCGCCCTCCTCGTCCCCCAGCAGCCATGTCGGCGGCGCAGGTGTCGTCGTCCCGGCGGCAGTCGTGCTACCTGTGCGATCTGCCGCGCATGCCGTGGGCCATGATCTGGGACTTCAGCGAGCCCGTGTGCCGGGGCTGCGTCAACTACGAGGGCGCCGACCGCATTGAGTTCGTCATCGAGACCGCGCGGCAGCTGAAGCGAGCGCACGGCTGTTTCCAGGACGGGCGATCGCCGGGGCCGCCGCCGCCCGTGGGCGTCAAAGCCGTGGCGCTGTCGGCTAAGGAAGCGGCGGCGGCAGCTGCAGCAGCCGCGGCTGCCGTACAGCAGCAGCAGCAACTGAACCATGTGGACGCTGCCTCCTCGAAAGCGCCGTCGGGCCTGGAGCGCTATGGACTGAGCGAGCCGCGCAGCCGCTTCGAGTACCCGCCGCCGCCGGGCAGCCACGGAGGCCGCATGCCCAACGGCCTGGGCGGCCCCAACGGCTTCCCCAAAGCGCCAGACGACGGGCCGCCCGAGCTGAACCGCCAGAGCCCCAACTCCTCGTCGTCGTCCTCCTCGTCGTCGTCGTCGCGGCGAGCGGCGCACGGCGGCTTGGTGAGCGGCCTCCCTCCAGGAGGCGGCGGCGGCGGCGCCCAGCTCAACGTGCCGCCCAACCTGCTGCCGCAGACGCTGCTCAACGGGCCGGCCTCGTCCGGGGTGGCGCTGCCTCCTCCGCGGGGCCCTCCGGCTTCGTCGTCCTCGTCGTCTTCGTCGTCGTCCTCGACGTCCTCCTCGGGCGACCCGTGCGGGAAGCGCCCCGGCTCGGTGTCGAGCAGCGGCGACCAGGAGCGGGAGCTGAAGGAGAAGCAGCGCAACGCCGAGGCGCTGGCCGAGCTGAGCGAGAGCCTCCGCAACCGCGCCGAGGAGTGGGCCAGCAAGCCCAAGCTGGTGCGCGACACGCTGCTGACGCTGGCCGGCTGCACGCCCTACGAGGTGCGCTTCAAGAAGGACCACGCGCTGCTGGGCCGCGTCTTCGCCTTCGACGCCGTCTCCAAGCCCGGCCTGGACTACGAGCTGAAGCTCTTCATCGAGTACCCCAGCGGCTCGGGCACCGTCTTCTCCTCCGCCTCGGGCGTAGCCAAGCAGATGTACCAGGACTGCATGAAGGACTTCGGCCGCGGCCTGTCGTCGGGCTTCAAGTACCTCGAGTACGAGAAGAAGCACGGCTCCGGAGACTGGCGCCTGCTGGGCGACCTGCTGCCCGAGTCCGTGCGCTTCTTCAAGGAGATGGTGGGCGCCGACATGTTGCCGCAGCCCTACCTCGACGCCTCCTGCCCCATCCTGCCCACCGCCCTCGTCAGCCTGCCCAGGACCCCCACCTCCTCCTCCTCTTCTTCCTCCGGCGGCGGCGGCGGGGCGGGCGGGCCGGCCTCCAGCCGCGGGCCCGGAGCGGGAGGCGGAGGCGGCGGCGGCCTGCGCAAGAGGAAGGCCTCTCCGGAGCCTTCGGACTCGGCTTCGGAAGGCGGCCTGAAGCTGAGCGAGGAGCAGCAGCGGCAGCAGTGGATGGCTAGCCAGAGCGAGGCGCTCAAGCTCACCATGTCGGCGGGGGGCTTCGGCGGGGTGCCTCCTCCGCCGCCCCCTCCGCCGCTGGGGCCTCACTCCAACCGGACCACCCCGCCCGAGTCGGCCCCGCAGAACGGCCAGTCGCCCATGGCGGCGCTCATGTCGGTGGCCGACACGCTGGGCAACGCGCACTCGCCGAAAGACGGCAGCTCGGTGCACTCGACCACGTCGACGCGGAGGAACAGCAGCAGCCCCGTGTCGCCCGCCTCGGTGCCCGGCCAGCGCCGCAGCCTGGCGTCGCGCAACGGGGACATGAACCTGCAGGTGGCTCCCCCGCCGCCCAGCGCCCACCCGGGCATGGACCAAGTGCACCCGCAAAACATTCCCGACTCGCCCATGGCCAACAGCGGACCCCTGTGCTGCACCATCTGCCACGAACGCTTGGAGGACACGCACTTCGTGCAGTGCCCCTCGGTGCCCAGCCACAAGTTCTGCTTCCCGTGTTCCCGGGAGAGCATCAAGGCGCAGGGGGCCACGGGCGAAGTCTATTGCCCCAGCGGCGAGAAATGCCCCTTAGTCGGTTCCAACGTGCCTTGGGCATTTATGCAGGGCGAGATCGCGACCATTTTAGCGGGGGACGTGAAAGTGAAAAAGGAGAGAGACCCTTAAAAAACAAAACAATCCGAACAGCCAAGGCGACTCCCTTCAGACGCCTGAAGATGGAGAATTGTGAATATCGAGAAACAACCCGCGGGACAATACTGCAAAAAGTTTAGTCTTATGTATAGACCTTATTTTCGTCGTATGTTTCTATATTTTGAAACAAAGGTATGTACCCTTCTTCATTTGAAGGATAGAGCTGTTCTTTTTTCGTTTTGTTTTTGTTAAAACAGAATATAATATTGTTTGGTTACCACATAATACCTGTTTCTCATTTCTTTGGCAGTGTGTTGGCTAGGTACACAGTTAAATAGCCCTTAGCGATTACCTGCTGCTGGTGTGTATTTTTGTAAATGTATGCACTTCTCTAAAATAAGAAAATTGAAAAAAAAACCTTTTCTTTTTGCCAAGGCCAGTGTTGATGCCTAAAAAAATGCTACAAAAATGGTGACAGCTTATGTTTTAAAAGCCCAGAGTGTTAGTCTTTTACTTTTACTTTCCATCTTTTATTGTTTGTTTTGTTTTTTAATTTCTTTTTGTTCGTTTGCAAAATGGTGGGAGTGGTATAGGGGTGGGATTTTTTTTGCAACTTTGTAAAGAAAAAAAATGTTTCAGTTTGTTTCTATTGACCTGAACATTTTCGATCTTCATGTTGTTTTTGTTTTTGCTTTATTGATGCACGAAAGCTTTTGAACACTAGAGCAAAATTGCTGTACATGGAAAACTTGCTCTGTTTGTCCTTTATACATTTCTGTAGTTAACAGAACACTGTAATGTGCCTTGGAGCTTAGTAAATTGTAATAAATTCAATTGATATTAATAGTTTCTGAGTAAGTTTTTCTTTTCCCAGTAGTTGCCCCTTTTTGATTGCCTCACTATTCTGCTTCAAACCTGTGTTTTATTCTGTGTCATTTGTACATACACAATTAGAGATTTACCTAATGAGGCTATCTAACATATCTAGCCATTGGCACTGTGCCTGCTTACATTTCACCTTTTAATATTGACAGAACAGTTGCTGACTAAGCATTTCCTATTCACCATTCTTGCCTTTCATTTTCCTTTCCCAGCTGCAAGGATTTTCTGTTCCACAAGAGACATCTTTTGTGTGAGGAATGCAATGGAATTAAATACTAATACTACATTTTCATGCATGTTTACTCAGAGGTTAGTCCCACTGAGTGCAGTGCGGCTTACTTCCTGATAAGTGTGTGTAGGATTATAGCATGAATTGGTTTCAAGCCTTTTTCATTAAAAAGAATAACACAACAGTATCTAATAACATTACAGTACTAAAATGGTAGTCCTATGCACAGTATCTAAGAGTAAGTCTCAGTGAATGTAGTCAACTATTGCTGAGTAAACATACATAGGGTGATGGCAGTGGTGATTGTGGATGTTACTATTTTCATGTATATATCATACTTCATAAAAAATCACAAAGCCTTTAGGCACTAGCTAATTAGGTAGTGCAGAGGAGGGGTCAGGAAAGGTCTCCACTGAATTTTGGCATTGATGATACACACCAGCCTAAGTACAAGGAGGATTGGTGATAATGCCAGATTTATGTAGCATGTATTTTAGTTGTATGTAACTTGGCAGCTTGAAAATAGTTCTTAATCAAATAAATCCTTATCTGTGTTTGGTAAGCAATAGGGGATGTAAGTTGCTTCCTCTTCCTCCACCCCATTGGAGAGCTTTTATTGACTTCAGTAAATGAAACTGCATTCCTCCTGGCAATGGACAAATGCATTCACTCTTGCTAAGTTTGTGAAAGTAACATTTGCATTTTCAGGAGATCTGGATTGGTAGAATGCCTATTGGGTGACCAGATCAACAGGCAGAGTCAACACACACAGGCCCCTCTGACTGGCTGGAAAATGCAAACAAACCTCGCCTGAACTTTGCCTTTTTTCAGTGAAGCAAACTAGAGAAAAGGTACATTACAATCCTCACACCGAAACATCAACAGTGTTTTGGGAGCCCCAGTCCATTGTGCCATAGGTTGCCAGCAGCCAGTAGCCAGTAGCATTTGCACTTTTGGTGCACTGAAAAACAGATGTGAAAAGACATTTTAATACAGCCCTCTTGGCCTTTGAGTTTGTATTTGGTTACTGCTAGTACTACAGTTTTGGTTTCTGTTCCTGTCAGTAGTGATAAATGAAGCTCTAAGGTTCAGGACTTTACTGTGTACCTAGATTACCAGAGCTGAGCCTCTTTGTAGTGTTTTTCTTTGCCTGTTTGGGATTCACCTCTGGATACTACTATGTTATTATTTTTTTAAAAAAAATATTAACTTTCTTTTTACTTTTTCTGCAAAGGATTATATTAATGCTATGAATCTCATAACCTACTGAAGTCTTTTTAGATTGGAATAAACATATACAAAATAAGAATCCTAAGTTTTGTTCTGTTAAAAAATAAAAATGTGTGATTAGCATACGGGAATATATATGGATTAAAATTATTTAAGTGATCAATGAGCAATATATATGTAAGGCTGCAAACATAAATACAGGTATTTATTAGGAAGTAAGCTTCACTGTATACATGCTTCTTATTTTTGAATAAACAGGAATAGGATTGTGCTGTATGTTTATCCTAATCCTAGACTTTTAAAATGGACAAGTCATCATAGAAATAATAGCATCAGTCAACAATATGTCATCAGAAATATAGCAAGTTCCTCCCCTCCCTATGGTGGATTTATTGTACCCAAATATTCCCCAGAGACTTCTTTTTAATTTGCAGGGTTTCTCCCCCCCTTTATTCATTTTTTTCAAGGTAGTCGGACTCCTTCCCCCTCCCCCTCCTATTTCTGTTGACAAGGAGACTGTCAAGAGACAGTGGGCATGTGTGAAAAACAAGCTTGCTGTGAATTGTAATACTGTAGTTAATTAAAGTTAACCATAGCTAGAGGGCATTTGTTGTATGGAGGTCTTCTGCAGCCATGTGACCTTTCATTTTACTCTGACCCATTAAGCAGCTAGTCTGGGCATATGAGCCAGCTTTCTTTGATCCTCACTGCAGAGGCTTTTCAAAAGTCATCTAGAGCTGACAAGCCATAATCTTTTCTTTTTGGTGGAGAAGGGTGTGCGTGTGTCACTTACTGGAATTCCTTCATTTCCCCTGCAATGCTAAGGGTTTCTTTGCTTGGGGGTGGTAACTAAACATTTTGAAAATACAGCTTTCCAAGAGTAGCTTATTCCTTGCTATGTCCTAAAGCAGCTGGGGGGTTTTTGGGAACAAGGCAGAACAAGGCAGTATCAGGGGAGACTTTTTTTTAATGTTCAGAAATTCCTTAGCTGAGAAGCTATGGAAAACACACCAGATATCTGCAGTAAAGAGGGATGGGCTAATTTTGAGGTGGTGGTGCTGAATCAGGAGGTGTGGTCCTAGTTATTCTGGCTACAGCAAACGGAAACAGCAAAGCAGTGCCCTGCATAGAAATGTGGCTCAAGTGTCACTCAGATCCTATAAAGCCCAGTCCTTGTGCTTCAGGTTTCTGGATTTCATGCTCTTTGCACTGAGAGCCAATCTGCAACCTTGTCAGAGAAGCTGCACATCTCCTTGAGCTTTCTTCTCCAATTAGCCTGTTCTTTGTTTTTAAAGGGAGGCATGTTGTTTCCTGAGAGCAGCAGTGTGCTAGGGGGTTAGCAAGTCTCCTCTCCTGCTTCTGGCCATTTTCTTCCTGCTGATGTGTTTCTCTTTCTCTCCCCCCCCCCAACCCCCATTCATAACAGGGTTGCTTGTATTGTGCGCCGGCAGGCCTGTCCGTGCCAAAGTGACACATCCTGTTGATTTGCATTAGAGGACTGGAGTGTCACTGTTATGCTGACTCTTACAAAGTTAGTCTTGAAAGCAGCGCAGCTTCCCCCTTGGCGTCGAGCCATTATTCTCCATTTACAGCGTGTAACTTCTATCAAAGCCACATATCTCCTCATATCGGTTACAAGAGCCGAAGGCCAGTGATTACTCTTTGCATGTCTCTTAAAGAAAACTACCTCTGGATTAACAGTTGGGTGGAAATAGGATTGTAGCCTAGGATGGATGGCGACATTTTTCTTTTTGGAGGGAGGCGAGACATCCTACAGTGAAACACATTAATTCTCCTGCTAGATTGGAAGTCCTTTAAAAGCACATGGGGAGAAGCGCATCTGTTTGTAGTCAAATACGAAAACAGTTCCAGGCAAGAGCATTTCCCTGGTGTGCATTTTTTTTTTAAAGGCAAAAAGGTGGTGCGTGTTTGTAGCAAAGGAGGCTTGGTTCGAGGCGAATAGTATGGGATGGATTGCCCTCCTTGCCTCTACACGTGTGTGTGTGTGTGTGTGGTGAATGTTAGAATGCCTGTTAAACTCGCTTTCTTAGTCCTCCAAGCCCCTTTCTCTGCTCGTTCGCTTTTAGGTGTGACTTCCACGATTTTTTCAGAAGCCCCTCGGTGTTGTAGCCGGACGCTTCAACCAAGGGGAGGAGTACAAACAAAAATGCGGATGGGGCGGGGGGCAGGGAATAAAAAATAGCCACTGGCTAGGCTCTCTGGGGGCCATATTACCAGCTAGGACGGCCTGTTTCCCGTTCTGTGTATGTTTGTGTGGTTACACACTGGCACAACTCGGCTCTTTCCAGCTTTTGGTGGTCGTCTGAAAAGCCAAGGCGAAGCGCGCATGTCCCCAGATTTAGCAGGCGCCGAGTGGGCAAGGCGGCATCCTTGCTGAGGTCTGCGACCCCTTTCGGAGGAAACTTTGCCTCTGAAACCCCGCGCAACCCTTTTGCCCCTCACCTCCCCCCGGCGCGGACGTCTGCTGTTCACCCCCAGCTGCAGTGCCGTCCTCCATTTTGGGAAAGTCGGCTGCAAAACGAAACACAAAACACATTCCTGGGTGATCTCTGGATGGCTTTTCTCTAACTGCAGATTTTCCCTTCGCTCTCTCTTCCCGCCCTTCCTTCCCAGAGCGATGATGACTCTGCCCAGCTGTTCAACATTTCCCCCTCCTCCTCCTCCGCCTGCCTGCCTGCCCCATGCCTAGAGCTGCTGAGGCTGGTTTGTTTTCAGGCTAAAAAAAGAAAAGCAGCTTTAACTGTGGCGTGGGAGGGAGGGAGGGAGGGAGAGAGGGCGAGCTCCGGCTGGAAACACCGCTCGGGTTGCAGCTTTCGCAGGGAGCTCCGCCTTTGGCTGCTCTGCAGAACCAAACCCTGTGAGAATCAGCCCTGGAATGCCGCGGCCTGCGAACACAGAAGGGAATTAACTCCACTTGACTGGGCCTCGGACTAGACAGTCACGTGTCTCTCCCCCCCCCCCAACATTGAGAAGGGCTTGGAATGGGGACACGCAACGCGCCTGCGCGGCTTCGAGGAGCCCGGGCAGAATTCCCCGCTGTCATCCTTTTCTCTCCCTGCTCCGGCCCCGCCAGCCAGGCTGCAGCGATGATACAGTCCCGCCATTGTTCCAGTGATATGAGGGGGCGTGGCGTTGTCGTGACAGGATTTGTTAACCGAGGCTGAACAAACACATCAGGGTTATTAATCTCGGGTCTGAAAGGCTCTTCCATGTGGGGCGGCGGGGAGGAGCTCGATCCCTGCCTGAACCATTATTATTATTACTCGCCCCCTTCACCCTAAGCTTACAAATAGTTTTATAAAGCTACAATGGAATCACAAAGAACCCCCAACTAGCGTGGCTCCTGACAACGCACGTCTCAGGTGTCAAAAGCCAGGGCAGAGGTGCCAGGAAAAGCCTTTCTGCGTCAATTCTCAGCAGAGAAATAGGCTCAACAGCTTCTCCATCCATTACCTTAGAAAAAGTGTTAAACCCTGTTAGTTCATCCAAGACTGGATAAAGATGGTGGGGGGCCTTGCCCTGTCCCCCCAAAAAAGGTTACCCTTTCCCACAAACTCCAACGAAAGGAATGCATGAAACAGAAAACTCATATCGAATTAAAGTTTATTCATTTATTGTACGTATGAGTATACCGAAGCACACGTAGGTGGAGAGGCAAAGCAGTCAGCTGGCAGACAACAAGAGGGCTTCTTGCAGACACAGGCCCTGGTGCAATTGCATCATTATAGTCCAGCTTTGGCAGCATCAAGTGCTTCCAGGAAAACCTGCACTTGCAAGACACGTGTTTTCACCACTTGGGACCTTTAACGTTGACAGTCTAGGGGTCTGAAGTGTCGCACTTAGTCGTTCACGTCCAGTTCAAATTCAGGGTACAACTCCTTGGTGGTCACCCCTCGGATCACCGCCAGCCTGCCCAACAGCATCTGCCCGGCGTCTTTTATCTCATTGTATTCATGGAGCAGAGAAATGTGGGTTTCTAATTCCTCCGGGCTGTATCCTTCAGCTGTCAGCTGCGCTATTTCCTGATCGAGGGCGAGGTCTTTGCGTTTCAGCTCTTCGATCTCGCGCTGCAAGGCGTCCTTGTCACTGGCGGGCTGACAGGCCGTCGGAGAGGAGGGGACGGGAGACTTGAACCTTGCACTGCAGGCTCTCGGGGTCCCCCCGGGCGTCCTCCTCGAGAAGGGTCTGGCCGAGGGCCTCCCCCGGACTCCTGGGCTCTGCTCCCATCCCCTAGCCAAGGGGCTGCCATCTCCTGGTTTATCCAGCGCGCCTTGGAAAGTGCGGGAAGGAAAGGCTCCAAAAGAAGCCGCGTGCCCTTGCAAGGGAGAGGGAGGAGGAAGCGGCGGCGAGCTCAGAGGCAGGGCCAGCGCTTCACCTCGGCTTCAACTCGTAACCTCCCACCCGCGCAGCGCTCCGCTCCCTTCCGCCCCGCCCCGTTACTACAACTACGCTAGTTCCGCTGGAATGACTCAGGGTAGGCAGAGCGGGAAGGGGCGGGAGAAGGAGCCGCCGCCGCGGTGCACCCTGGGAGGGTTTTCTCTGCTCTCGGCTGTGTGGGGTGGCTGGACCCCAGTTGCCCGCTTTGGCAGAGCTTACTGTAGCTTTGTTCCACGTCGAGGCGTCTCTCTCGTCCTCTTCTCCCACCCCCTCACCCACTTCTCTGTGTGGCTTACAACAGTCTAAAACCGCAGTGCCTTAAATTGCAGAGATGTAAAATAAAAACAATTAAATGCACAATATTTCAAAATGCACATAATGAAGGCAAAGTCAGCAGGGCTTTAGAAAAGGCTATTCACACGGTTGTCCGAAGGCATTCTGCTGCCTGAGGAGGAACAGCAATTCCACACCCCAAAATTCGGGAAGGCTTCAATCTATTGTGCCGCCTGAGGTAGAAAATGCTGTAAGCGGCTCTCCCTCAATAATAACAACAATAATAAGGAACAAGAGCTAACAATTTGCTGTCATTTCATGATAATCCCAAATCAGTAGCCTGAATACTCAGTGGTGGGGTTGACCCTGCTACATAAAAAAAAAAAAAAAAAAAAAAATCCTCCAGGAGAGAAGCCCTTGTTTTTCAAGCTGTGCGTGATTTGGGTGCGCAAAGCACCAAAGGGCTAGAATTTGCCACGAGCCCCTGCTGTGCGTACACGCAGGCTGTGCATTATTTGCTGTCAAGTAAGGTTAGTGAAACCATCCTCATGAGACGGCTTCATAATACCTGAGGGACAAGCACCAGTGAAGTCATCTCCCTGCTAAATTGTTGTAGGCGAAGCCCCTGTCACTACCAATATGCAGAGAACAATTTTCTGATAAGAAGTGCAGTCCTGTGCATGTTTTCTCAAAAGTAAATCCCACTATATTCAATGGAGTTTACTCCCAGAAATACGTGCTTAGAATTGCAGCCTCAGTAATTTACCCCTGTGCTCAAAACATTTAGAAGCACATTTTTAGTTCTTAACTGTCAGAAATATTAAATACGTAGTTCCAATGCTTAGATCAGGGAAGGGGAAACTGTGGTCCTAAGTAAGCCTGGCACAGGTTACAGTTTGGCCCAGAGGCTGTTTCCCCAAAACCATGCCTCCCTGCCCCACATCTGACATCAGGTATGGAACTAGTAGGGCTATGGCTGTCAATGCACAATCAAAAGCCTTGAACAGTAACATTAGGTGGGAGGTGGGCATTGAGGCATTTAATTCTCTCATCTAGTTGTAGTTTACCCTATTTTTGTGCATGATATAGAAAAGAATCCTATCCCAATTCTGCTGCCTGTAGTAACAATGACCTAATACTTCTGAGTGAAGGCTGAGAGTTGATCCTGTGCTCTCTTAACTCCACTGTAGCAGATGGTTTTTTATCAAGTGAAAGGGGAGCAGCTTGAAAATAGCATAGTAGTCTGCATAGCACAAAAAGAAGAATGATCATGTTTGGACAGAACAGAGAAATGACTGCCTCTGCAGCTGTGTGCATGGAAGTAGGGGAAGGTAAGGTAGAACAGGTCATGTGATGATGATGGGAAGGTAAGGTAGAACAGGTCATGTGATGATGATGATGATGATGATGATAATGTATGAAATGAAAGTGTGTACCCCCCCAATGTTATTTGGCACAAAGCTTTATTCAGCTGGTCCAGGGTTGAATAAGCTATCTTGAATGTAGTACTTGTGCAAATACAGAACTATCATCTGAGAGCATCCTTTGCAGTACCAGAGCTGTTTCTTGTGCCGTACATTCTTCCCACAACTAGTTGTCAATTCTGTATTGTGCCACATTTGTTAGGATCCCCAGGAATTGGGAAGAAGGGGGTATGTTTCAAATGATGAACCCTGGAATAAAGCTCTGCAAGTTTGAAGATATACGCCTTAAGGAACTCAACGGAACCCAGTTTTAAGTAAGTGCACTTTGGATTGCGGTCCAAGTTACTAACCACTGCCGAGATGGAGCTTAGGGTTCATGTAATATGTTACAAAATGTTTACATGTATGCACAATTACATGTGTAGTAGGTTGCATGTTATTTCCTACACAAAGGGGTACATTTTCTATGAGTTTGTAAAACAGAAACAACATACAGATTTAGAATTTCATGCATATAGAGTTGGGCTGTTATTTGGGGGAGAAAAACCGAATATAAACCGCTAGTTTCAATCTACTTTTCAGTCATTGGTTGGTGGTCTTTAACATTCTCCTGTTCACTCCATAGCTCTGCAGGACCAGGCAGCTCTTCCTTTTCATTTCCATTTGTTTTTAATATGCCTAGACCCCTAGGTAAATATGTCACAAAGACACAGGGAAGAGGTCAAAGTATTGAATATGTATGAAAATAAACAGACATCCCTTAACACCTTCTAGCCAGGAATAAGTCAAAACATTTGTTTTCAATATTTTCATGATTTATTCAGTACTGATAAGGCGCTGTCTGCTGTGCATACAAAAACCGCAGCTGCTTCTTTGAAGAACTTGCAGTGTGAATCTCAAGAGTTCAGTGACTCACCCTGGCTACCCTGGAGCAAGCGATGTTGGCACAACCTGACACTCCTAATATTTGGCAGGAACATTTTATAATGGGGTTCCAGCTGACAGGCAATTTAGTGAGATCAGTAGAATGCTGCTGCTGTTACATTGACACAAACCACCCAGAACTTCACCTCTGTTGCACTGAGGTATCAGAAAGCCTTTCCTGAGATACCAGATAAGAGCTGGAACTGGATGTCACTTCCCATGCCCTTATTTTCTTTTCCTTCTTTCATCCATAGACCTTAAAAGAACAATACTCAAGGTTTTTCAATTCTTTCCCAGTTTTTATGGCTGCATAAAAAAAAGCAAATTGCACATGTTTTACAGGTTAGTACTTGAAACCCCTTTATTGAAGAAGGCTCTATCATTTTGAAAGACACCATCTTCTGTGTCCTTCATCTTTTGTGTGATGATGCACAATTCACTGTTAAGTCTAGACCTGTGTAGGGGGCCAGTTAAAGAAGTGTAGATGCAGTGTGGTGCTGCACACCAATGTGCCCCGTGTGCTCCTTGCAGTGGAGGATTTATTTCTGCATTCCATTTATTAAGCAAACAGAATCCTACAGAAGTACAAAATATTTGACTGACCCAGATTTTTGTCATGTTCAGACAATCCAGGGCAAGGGCAGTGCCCGCTGTAAATGGATTTCCTACTTTTCAGTGTTCGTTTTAATGCTGGCTTTCTCTTTGGCCAACTTGCTAAAGCTTTCTCCTTCAATTTTCTTCAGTTGTGAAATGTGGATATCTCTGATTTCACCACAGGATTGGGAGGCTTAATTATATCTCTATGAAATTCGTTGAGTCATTGAAGGCTGTTTTTAATGCTGTTGCCAAAATTGAAAGCAACATATTTTTGGTATGGAGCAAAGCCCTTTTTTATTTTTTATTTTTTTTACCTCACACCAATTATGGTTAACTTCTTTAGCTTAGGTGGGTGAATCCTCTCAGGAGTTAACCTCCCACGCAGTAATGGGTGTCTTTATAGGGCGTGTGCAACTTCCTAGGCTGAAAGAATCAGCAGTTCTCTTTGGACAGAACAATCTAAAGAAAGCCTTGGCAGCCTCCATTTTTGTACTGAGAGGGGCACCTGCTGGTTTATGTGATAGGAACATGACCATAAAGCTGCTAATCTTCCCAAGGTTTATTAACATGATCAGTTAACCTGGGTCAATGGCCTTGTAATTTCTGATTTGTTTACATATTCAATGGGTGGATTAGAGGCTGAAATGAATAGAAAGAGAGGAAAGGAACCTCAGTAAAACTAGAGTCTCTTGATTAACTCCTCTTTCATTACTGGCTATGGAATGTAAAAAAAAGTGTTTTAGTCTCTAGTAAGCATATGTGGGGGCACAGAGTTTCCTGAAAATCCATGTGGATGGAAGCTGTAGTCTCAGAGAAATCTGAGAAACAAATGTCAAATGTGGGGGTTTTCTGACATTACTACTTTCTCTTTCACACACACAGCTTGAAATTTGCACTCAGTGCTGACTTTAGTTGAATATATACTTCATTCATTCATTCATTCCAGTCCTTCTGCCTGAAGGAGCCCACTATTGAAAAGGTCCTTTCCACTGATCATATTAGGATGGTCATTTCTGACAATAGTAAACCACCTGTTTAAGGAATGCAGTTCCCTACCCCTCTAAAGAACAGTGACTCTTTAACAGTGCTTCAAATATGGACCTTATTTTCGAATCTTGCCATGGTAATGATGTGAACATTCCCAGAAGGTGCTGAAAGAGAAGTACCACTCATCATGAGAATCATCTATGGAGATTCTATTTGTGTGGGCCATTCATAGTCCTGCAAAATATAGTATTGTTTTTGTTTTTGCTGGCGCTGAGTTTTCTACAGGGACATGGCTTGCCAAAGCTGAACTTTTATTGCATTCCATTTTCTGGACTGGGCTTTAGCTTTTATGCAAACTTGGCTGCTCCTTTGCAGGCCCCCTTCTCCTGTGGGATCTTAAGGGCAATACTGAGTATTTTCAAGTGGTGATGTAGGTGTTCTGTGCCTCAGGAGAAGCTAGGGGTTATTTATTTTGATTTCTGGCAAGGTTATTATTTACTATTTTTGTTATCTTTTTAGATACTGTGTTCCCAAAGCCTATGCATAAAGCCTTATGGTAAAGACTAGCAAATGAATGGAAATACATTAAACTTAGTTTTAAAAGCCCATTTATAAGGAGCAATACTAAGAGCCTGGATGGAAAGTTCCAGTGTGTGTGTGTATGTGTGTGTGTCTTAGGCAAGATGCCCTTAGTAAGAATGGGGAAGAAATTTGTTTCAGTTAACCGAATTCACACTTCCCAGAACAATATGTGAACTGAAACACAGACATCCTTCTACATTAGCATTTCTCTGAAGTTTAAATCCCAGTTCTCTAGGCAAATATTCTGTACAAAAATGCATATACTGGGTAAAAGTCTGCATATAAATACAGGCAACTATCAAGTTGTGCACATTTGATGCACGCACAATGCTTGAGGAGTTTAAAAAAAATAATCTACAAACTGATGTGGAAAATGTGGAGAACTGAAGAATGGAAAAATGAGAAACTGAAAGCAATCAAAATTGACAGATTTGCTCAGTTTGATCCCTCCTCCCTCTAGATCTCTGGGCCCAGTCCTGCATCAGCACTCATTTTTCCAGACAGTATAGCAGAAGCTCACATTGTTAATGCACACTTTTTATCTGTTATAGTCAGCAATACTTGAATTTTGAGGAGAAAATTAGGGAGGTCTTCACTGAAACCAACAAGCCCAACTCCAAATTTAGCAGAATCACCACCCGCTTCCAGCTTCCTAAAACAATACCTAAGTGTACTGTGACAAAAGGCAATGGGTCTAACTCCCAATGATTTTGAGCACAGAGGGCTCAGTTTGAGAGTGTCAGCCCAGCGCCTTCATATCAGCAAAGGCAAGCCCTCCTTCCCTTTGTGAAAGGTCATGGTGTTTAATGTTGAAAATGTAAATCATCCCGAAACTGCTGCTCCTGTAGTTGATGTTCCTGTCTGTACTTGTCAGTTGGAGAAACCTGACCTATTTTTGAAAAGATTTCAGAGTGACATTAGGCTGTGTCAGAGAGTGGAGACTGAGTGAGGAGGGAAGTAATTTATTTCAATAAGAGGCAAAAATTTCAGTGGCTTCAAATTATTGTCACTAGTTTAAGTCCACAAAAAAAAGAATGAAGAGTTTTCAGAGCAGCTGGCTATCAGTAGGTGCAGTGATACCACTAGGGCCAGATGAATAGGTGCAGGTCTGGGGTTCCATACAGCACCCACCCTGTGGGGTGAAACAGGATGAGACTGCCCCTTACCTTAAACATGCGAGATAGCCAAGGATTGCTGTGTGTCTCAAATCAGTTAAAAGCAGAGGAGCAAGCCAGGCAGGGTTTTCATTTCCTTTTTCTGGCCGGATGGCAATCCTGTATATGCCCCAGATTCTGAAGTAGGTAGTGTCTGCCCTGTTTGGTGAAATCATAGCAATGCAGACTTTAAGACTCCATGGTCCTCGGTAATAAGCCTATTATTAAATGAAAGTTTAGAGGTATGAATGAATCAGTTATATAAATGGTACCTTGCTGAAGTGTGACTAAATAATGGATGGCATAGACAGGGCAAGCCAGAATTGTTCAGAGATGCTCCTCACTTGTTTGCTTTTGCAGGGCAATCCACGTTTGGGTATGACACCATATTGACAAATACAGTGAGGTTTTAACATGGCGGTTGCTTGTGCTCAGATATCTCACCCTCAATCTGAAGTCATTCATTTCCCATGATTCTACACAGTAGCACAGCAGTTTCCTGAGAACTGCTGATTAATCAGAGAACAGAGCCACTCTGTCCTACTGCCGGCTCCTGTCCCCGGCCCCCTTCTCCTCCTCTGAAAGACAAACTAGACATGATGCAGGAAGTTTGTGAACAGGATATGCTGCTTTAAACAAAGCAAAAACAAAAAGCAACCCCCTAATTATTAGCAGTCATGCGGGGAGGGAGATTTGCTTCGGATCTATAGTGCTTTCTCTCCCAACAACAACCAGCAGTATTGGTGTATGTATATGTCATTTCAGTTGGGATGGTGAACTGATTGTGAAACGGGTTAAGCCGCCTTCCCTGCAATGTTTATTTGTGAAATCAGGTGTTAGCTCATAAAGTAGCTCCTAGGTCTTAGCTCATGACATTGATCCTTCCTGCTGTTTTGTCCATGTCATACACGTTGGGCAGCAGATTTCATGTTTCAAGTTGCTCAAACTTTTTCTTTTGCTAATTGCCCAAGTCCTCTGATGTGGCGTGGGCAGTGGATTCTCTCTTGGATGAAGGTGGCTGGGTGGAACATCTGAAAAACTGTTGTAGAGGGTTGCCCTTCTGTCCTAAAGCTATGTGTCATTGTTTGGAGTACATATTATTAAAGACCTGTAGTCCATTCTCCATAGGTTTAAAAGTCCACCCAACCCCCAGCCTCCTAAAGACTCTGTTGCTTGCCCATTTTTCAGCAGTGTACCATTTCCCCTTCAGCTGCAGTTAGGGATGAGCCATAGCTCATTGCTATTTGAATTGCAGCACCATCTCAGTGCTTCGTATCTCCCGTTCAAATGTTCTTAAATAGAAGTTTTGGGGAAAGGTTTCTTTTAGACCTAGAAGGGCCATGCCAGTGAGAGTAGACTGGGCTAGATGAACCAGTCTGCTCAGTATCAGGGAGGCCTATGAGTTCATGTGTCCTTGGTCTGAAGACAGGAAGATTACAGACTGACAACAACCCATTTTTAGCCTATATGTTATGGTAAATGTCAGAAATGTTTGTTATTGCAATGCTGCTATTTTGGACATTTACAAACTAGTCATGATAAATATTCTTTGGTGGTATAAAGGAAACAAAAATGAATTGTTGTGGGACTTCTGGGTTAGCGCCTCCGGCAATGGCGGATTTCCTCTGATCGGAAGGAATCCGCTCCATGGAAATTAGGGTCTGGACTGCCACGGTGAGGCGGAGACCCATTAAAAACCACATGCGGGAGAAGCCTGTGGACGTGGGATTTGGCTGGCACCTTTTGCGCCTCCCCTACTCGCGGGGAAACCCAGTTTCGGGGATCTGGAGCGACGTGGGGTGAGCAGCACTGTGCTTCAAATCGACTGCTTCTTTCACGGAGTGAAGCCGCATTGCTGTTGCCGGAGAGCGCTGACTTTTTCCTGTGGACAATTGGACTCTAAACAACTACCCGTGAGTAGAACGGAAAATTGGATCTCTAAATATCTCAATTTGGTATCGAAACGGGAAGGTTCCAAACAGGAAGTCCGCCTTCCTCTTTTGTAAATAGACTGAAGCAAAGACGTTGGAAGCTAAAGCCTGGAAAGTCTTTTGTAAAGGATTAAATCTCCATCGGTTAAAATTACTAACCCCCCCTTGGAAGCAGGAGAAGAGGGGGGAATTTTAGATCGTTCAAGCCTGCAGGAGAGAGAGTGAAGAAAGATAAATTACCACCGTTTCGAACCTGGGAATGGGCTGCCAGTAAGATTGACGTTTTGGGAAAGTTCATTGACTGTGAATAAAACGTATGCTGACAGATTGTTAAACAAGAGAAATATATTGTTTCCATTGTCTCCTTTTGCACTTAAAAAGGAGTAAAAAAATAACTGAAAATCAAAACTAACTTTGTTGCCGGATCTGCGCTTAAAAGGATGGATACAAATAGAAATTGTTTCCTCTAGAGGGAGCTTTTGAAACTGTTGCAGGAGTGGAGCTGGGGAATTTTCCAGCTGCAGAGATTAAAGATCGTGAGAATCAGAGATTGACCTTGGACAAGAATGTTGGCAGAAGAAGCCTTGGTGATTGCATTTTGCAAGACAAGTGCTTTATTGGAACAGCTTCATGAGAAGACGGACGTGATGATTATTAAAATTGACAATTTGGGACAAAAAATGACTGATTTGGGACAAAAAGTGAATACCTATGCAGAAACTACTCAGGATTTGATTCAGGAATCTGTTTTGACATGGCAAGCTGTGGAGAAGACGAAGGAGAAAGTTGTTGTTGAACCTCAAGTAATTCAAGTGGAGAGAGCCCCGGCCTCAC
Organism: Podarcis bocagei; assembly: GCF_964188305.1. Taxonomy (NCBI): domain Eukaryota; kingdom Metazoa; phylum Chordata; class Lepidosauria; order Squamata; family Lacertidae; genus Podarcis; species Podarcis bocagei. Next base: position 31,305,536 of record NC_138125.1, read on the forward strand.
AGAGGCAATTTGATGAACATAAGCTGTTGCCTTTTACGATCGAATCTAGAGAAAGCCAGATTTGGTGGGATGGAGCCCTGCTTGGATTGGAGAAGGAAAGTTGGATAGATCCTCTTATGCAGGGATGTTCTGGCCTTTGGGATTTGGATTTGGGTCAGGGGGTGATTGGTGCTCTGAAATATCTTTTGGACTTTAGTTCTGACTATGGAGAATGGGCTGACCTGTCGAGAAGGAATAAAGACATTGTTAGGTTGGAGTTTCCCCGAGATCTACTCCTCAGTGCCAAAGGAAGGAAATTAAGAACAAAATCAGCAGAAGATAAAGTAAAGTGCATGTATAAATATGAAGAAGCTCTGCAGAAGGGACATGGAAAAGAGTTAAGAGCCTTGGACAGAAGGTCACCAGGTTGATGGACCATATGGAATTGATAGAAAGGACTGACAGAATCCGAGACCAGGGAGAAGAGACGGTGGAAGAAGATTGGAAAAAAAGTTTTTTTAAAAATTATTTAGAGAAATGTTGCAAAATTAATGAGTGTTAGAAAAATGTTGGAATGAAATTATATGGTTTTAGTGGAAATGTTATAAGGAGTTAAGTATAAATAAGTTTTAGGGTTTTAATGGTAAGATAAGGTTAAAATAAATTAAGATAACTAAATGACAGAAAACAGTGAAAGATGGAAAGGATTAGCTGAAATAATTAATAACTAGAACACAAAAAGGGAGGTGTGAGGAGGTCGATGAAACAAGTCAATGAAAGATAAAAATATGGAAATATTGGATGTGTTTTTAATTGTTTTTGCTTTTGTTTTTGTTTTGATGTATTGTGTCTTTTGTTTTTTTATATGTACTGTAATGTATTGATTTGTATTTTTTATTTTTTTCTTTCTTTTTTACTTCTCTCTTTAATTCTTAAACTTTTAATAAATATTATTTTAAAAAACAAAACAAAAATGAATTGTTGTGATTTACTGTGGGAACTTGCTTGAGTTTCAGTTTCTAGATAAATGCTAGATTTTTTTTAATTTATATTATTACATTCCAATTTGATGTTCCATATAAGAGATATCCCACTAAGTAACACTTAAGTCAATGAAATCTTAAGTATTTATGCCCATTTATTTCAATGAGGCTACTGTGAGTATGACTTAGTTGGCTTTCACTCACTGACAGATTGGTAAAGGTGTTGGTTTTTTTAAGGCCTGCTGGACTTTTTTTCATAGCCTGCTTCCACACTCAAAAGAAGAAAAAGACAAACCGCCATGTCAGTTACAAGCCAATCAAGCCACTCGTGTATAGCTTTTTGATAACTAAAGAAACAGAACACCCTAGAATCACAAACAGCTTTTAAAAATCAAGGGTTTGTCTCACTTTCTGAGGGAAAATTTGCAGCAGAAGTGTCTAAACTGTAGTGCCTCTCATGCTACATTTTCTCTGTGAATGCAGAAATCTACATGCAAAATATCAACGTACATGTGTGTGTGTGTGTGTGTGTGTGTGTGTGTGTGTGTGTGTTCAATCCTTACATTAGTTCAGGGAAACTATCAATTTACCCCACAGACCCCATTTTGCACTGATGTTTTCTGCCTGAATTCATAATGTAGCCTAAGATGCTCTCTAAGAAATAGAAGGCATGTTGACAACCCAGTCCTATGACTCACAGTGGATGCGTGTTAAGTGTTTTTCGAAGAGGAAGTGGCAACTATTGCGACATCGCAAAGCGCCACATCACTCTGACACTGCAGGAGGATTTGCTGATGAAAAAGTCATCTGATAATAACACATTTTGTTCCAAGCAGGCGGGATAGTACTGAGAGTGAAACACTCCTCCCCTTCAAGCGATTTTATTCAGGATAAAGGAGGCTTTGTTCAGAGGGATGTCCTTCTAGCTGCCCATATACCATACTGGAAACATGCTAATGAGAACACATGTCAAACAGAAGGGGAAACATTTCAAGCCTTGTGCCAATTCACTATTGACTTAGTGTTTTCATTCACTCCAGTTCCCTGACTCAGATATAGGACGTTATTTAGCAATGCATCCCTCCCTCCCCCCCCCCCCCATGAAGGCTTTCCCCAGAGTGCCTCCTGTCTCATCCATGATTGACAACTGCAAGGCCCACACTATTTCTGTACCAATGATAACCGAGCCGGTTGTCAAGGAAATAATTATTTCTTGATTGCCTCCATTCCCACTGAATTGAATACAGAATGCAGTTTTTCTGCCATAATGAAGGAACAGGGGGCGGGGGGGGGGGAGGAGGGAGCATTTAAAACGTGGAACGCTATATTCCAGCTTCAAAATAATTGGCTAAAATGTTTACAGTTGAAGCAGTATGTGCAAAAGTGAACATAATGGATATTTGGTTAATGAGTTTACCTCTTCCATACACAGGCATTGATTTTCTGTCATTTTGTATGTGTGTGTGTGGAATCCATTCAGTGAAAGTTTTCCACTATAAACTACAGCCTCCATTTGCTTCGTGTTTTTATTGTTATTGAGATTTGTGATGGCACAACGATTGCTCATGTGTAACATTTGGACCCTTATTACAGTGGAATTGTATACAAATATTGGAAAACATCAAAGAGGGATAATGTTACAGGATTAGTGAACTGATTCAGTGGGTGTTCTTCTGCAAAATGTACTTTATTTATTTTTAATTTTTTTTTAAAAAAAGAAGGTCTTTGTAATGAAAAGGTGGTCTGCGACAGTGAAAGATGAAAAATATTTGTCCAGACTAATAATTGGAGGATTTGCAACTATTTAATGAGACCCAAACACCTTTCATGAGCTGCAAAAGTGTGTGAAACAGGAAGCGGAATCCTAACTGGTAACAAACCATGAAATGAGGTGAAGTCTGACTAACTCATTGAACTATTTTCAGTGGCAGATCACACAAAAGTGTGCTGGACTGGACATATTTAAAAGCCTGCCAGGTTACTATGAGGGGCATGATGAATTCACAGTTGGCAGCACTGACCCTACCATTAAGCAGAGGGAGGCAGCTGCCTCAGGCAGCAGATTTTTGGGTGTCATGAACAGGCAGCAAATTGATAGATGTTTAATTGCTTGTAATTATAATTAATTATTATATTTTTACCACCAGGGAGTGGAAAAGGTGCTTTCAGGATTTTCTGCCTCTAGTGCCAAAATAACTTGACTGCCCTTGGGTTCTGCTCTAACTCAGGAAACAAAATGTATTGGGCTGGCCCTGACAGTTGGTACAAATGTCATTGTGATTTCTCATGAGGAAGCATATTTGATGCAGGAATATCACGCAATTGTGTATCTCTCTGAAAAAAATACACCTCCCCCGTACACACAACTAATATTTCCATTGTACTAATGGAACATGTTCGGAATGGGTTTCCATAAGTGTTGAAAGCACCTTTAAATGGTACCCATTCTTTCACTGGGGATTAGCGTAAATTGCCTTTCCTGTGTTCACACCATTTTGTGATTTTCGTTTTTAACTTTTAGAAAGGTTTTTAGCAGCTTCCTGTTCTCTACCTGTAACAGCTGGGGGGGATTCATATGACTCTTTAGGCTAGAGGCAAGTGCTACGCTATCTTTCTAACTGTTGGAGTGTCCTGCCATTTTGGTGATATTATTCTACTGCCTTTTGAAAAGTTATTTGTTTTATGCTCCTCCACTCCAAACCTACTCCCCCCACCGTGTGTGTGTGTGTGTGTGTGTGTGTGTGTGAGAGAGAGAGAGAGAGAGAGAGAGAGAGAGAGAATGGGAGAGAGAGAAAGAAAGAAAGAACAAAGAATGCTTATGCGAATCTACACTTCAATGCTACCTGTTCTGTATGACAGGATACAATAGAATCATAGAATCTTAGAGTTGGAAGGGACCCTAAGGGTCATCTAGTCCAACCCCATGCAATAAAGGAATCTCAGGTAGAGGATCCATGACAGATGACCATCCAACCTCGGCTTTAAAACCTCCAAGGAAGGAGAGTCCACCACCTCTAGTGGGAGTCTGTTCCACTGCCAAACAGCTCTTACTGTCAGAAGGTTTTTCCGAATGTTTAGTCAGAATCTCTTGCAACTTGAAGCCACTGGTTCAAATCCTACCCTCCAGAGCAGGAGAAAACAAGCATGCTCCCTCCTCCATGTGACAGCCCTTAAGATATTTCAAGATGGCTGTCATATCTCCTCTCAGTCATCTCTTTTCCAGGCTAAACATACCCAGCTCCTTCAAGCACTCCTCATAAGGCTTAGTTTCCAGACCCTTGATCATCTTGGTTTCCCTCCTCTGCACATGTTCCAGCTTGTCAACATCCTTCTTAAACTGGACACAATATTCCAAGTGTGGTCTGACTAAGGCAGAATAGAGTGGTACTATTACTTCCCTTGATCTGGACACTATACTTCTGTTGATGCAGCCTAGAATAGTGTTAGCTTTTTTTTGCTGCTGCATAGCACTGTTGACTCATGTTAAGCTTGTTGACTTATGTCATGGGTAGGCAAACTAACACCTGGGGGCCAGATCCAGCTCAATTGCTTTCTAAATCCGGCCCGCAGATGGTCCGGGAATCAGCGTGTTTTTACATGAGTAGACTGTTTAAAATGTATTTAAACATTTATACATTTAAAATGTATCTCTGGGTTATTTGTGGGGCCTGCCTGGTGTTTTTACATGAGTATAATGTGTGCTTTTATTTAAAATGCATCTCTGGGTTATTTGTGGGGCATAGAAATTCGTTCATTCCCCCCCCAAAACATAGTCCGGCCCCCCACAAGGTCTGAGGGACAGTGGACCGGCCCCCTGCTGAAAAAGTTTGCTGACCCCTGACTTATGTTAAGAACAGGGCTGCAGAGAATAAATGGGAAAGCAACTGGAGATGGTGAAAGACTGAGTGTTCCCCGGTAAGGTTGTGCATGTTCCTGCATCGTGGCCACAGCTGCCTGGCTTTTGATGAGAAAGGAAGCAGGCTCATACTGGAAAGCTTAGACTGCACCTTCCACATTGGAAATAGTGGTAAAGAATGATGTAGCAACCATCTTCTATAGCATACAGTCTTGATCAATGCTGTTGTTTCCTGTGAGCATATAAAGAACGTTTCTGTAGATTCCTGGCCCTTTAAGAGAACACACAGCATCCCTGAGACTGGAATGCATAGAATGTTTCAGTCTTAGGAGAGCACAGATGTATTAACACTAGCCAGCATTCTGTAGTGAGGGAGTGACAGCCAGTTTGGTGCAGTGGTCATCGTGCTGGTCTAGGACTTGGGAGACCCAGGTTCAAATAGCCACTCAGCCATGATTCTCATGGGTGAGCTTACCACGCCTTCAAAAATATCCCCTGCTGTCTAGATTCACAAACATATTAAGTGTCGCTGTGTAAATTAATAATGGGTATATGTGTTTTAAAGGACACGGGTGGCGCTGTGGGTTAAACCACAGAGCCTAGGACTTGCTGATCAGAAGGTCGGCGGTTCAAATCCTTGCGACGGGGTGAGCTCCCATTGCTCGGTCCCTGCTCCTGCCAACCTAGCAGTTCGAAAGCACGTCAAAGTGCAAGTAGATAAATAGGTACTGCTCCAGCGGGAAGGTAAACAACGTTTCCGTGCACTGCTCTGGTTTGCCAGAAGCAGCTTAGTCATGCTGGCCACATGCTGTACGCCAGCTCCCTCGGCCAGTAAAGCGAGATGCGCGCCGCAACCCCAGAGTCGGGCACGACTGGACCTAATGGTCAGAGATCCCTTTACCTTTATATGTATTTTATTTATTTATTTATTTATTTATTCAATTTCTATACCGCTTAATTTTTTTAATAAAAACCTCAAAGCGGTATACAGCATATTAAATCAATAAATCAATAAAACAATAGCCGGGCGATGTTCCTCCAGCCCCATGAGGAGCTTCTTCAGTGGGGCTGGTGAGTGTGGGCCCTGCCCCCTAGGCCAGGTGGAAAGGGCCTTGCAGGGAGCGGCCTTCACTCCTCACAGCCCTAAGTACTTGATGAATGGGTATATGTATGCATAGATTGTGTGTGTGTGTGTGTGTGTGTGTGTGTACACACTATCTCTCAACTTAACCTACCTCACAAAGTTTTTCTGTACATTGAAAGAGTCTGAGCTATGTACACTGCTCTGAGCTCCTTCAAAAAAAGCAGGATTTAAAAAAACGAAAAACTATAATATAAATATTATTGAATATTTTCTAGACATCAGAGCTTTATGTGTACAAACATTAATATACTCAACCAGAAATGAACAGTGACAATCTCATCTCCAGTAGCATTCACAAGGTTTCACATTTGCAATTTCATACACACCCATTCATCAAGTCTTTCTTTACTCAGAGGCACATAACATGTGTTCAGTAATCTAGACAGCGGAGGATATTTTCGAAGACAGGGTAAGATGACTATAAACACACCCACTGATTAAAAGAAGCCAAGAAAATCTCAGTAGGAAATGAATTTGATCATTAATGTGGAACAATTTTCATTGATGAAGAAAAAGAAAGAAAGAGCGAGCGAGGGACATAAGCGGGTGGATAATTTAAGTCTTGGGTGATTAACAAAGGAACAGAGAAAGGAAACAGCCTTGAAAGAACTCTGCGGAGACATAGATGTGAATGAGACAGTTAATGTTTGCCTCTGAAGGATTATACTGTATCAAGGACTGTATGTAAATGGAAGTATTTTAAGATTTATATTTGTGTAGCTGAAAGGAAATTTTAGGTCAGAGGATTTGGACTTGTGTATAAAGTGTTGGCAAGAAAGGATAAATTTGTGTGAATAAGATGACATGAATAATATAGGACCATGTGGAAGAAATATGTATGTGAGTGGTATTGAGGAGATCGCTTTGTGGCTCTGTGTGAGCCTGAATGCTGTCTGAGTGGGAGAGAAAGAAATGCCTTTGTTTCTAGACTCCTTGGTTCACTGAAAATAGCTCCTGGAAATGCCATTTCAGATTAGAGAGAGATGGCTGGAGAAGGGGAGATTTCATTACCTTCCTCTTTTATGTGATGTTTTCGAGATGGTAATGTAAGAGGAGAGTTATAAATAGATCCAATCACAGCTGCAGCATTCTAGAGTGCATGTTAATACCAGAGATATTTGGGGTGTTTCACTGTGTGCAGTAAATCCAAATGAGAAATGATGGCCGTCAAACAGCAGCAGGGACCACCTGACTTTCTTGATTTACCAGGCTGGAGTGTGAGGGCAAGAGGAACAGAACAGGAACAGAAATCTACAAACTGCTGCATTTTCTAATGTCATCATTTATTTTTTTTAAAATGAGAAGCTTTGAAGGAAAAATTGAACTTTGCTGTTTTGAACGTGAAATGTTTGAACTGAAAATTCAGAATATGAATAATATAAATTTGTTGCAATTTCCAGAGGTAGTCTTTGGTATAAAAAACAAGAAGTCTGCTAGCACCTTAATATCTCTCTCTCTCTCTCTCTCTCTCTCTCTCTCTCTCTCTCTCTCTCTCTCTCACACACACACACACACACACACACACACACAGTGATGCTGTAATAAAAGTCCTTATCCTTTAAGAGCCATTTAGCACAATTCATTTAGGATTGTAGGATTTTATATTGTTTTAATTTTGGTAGCCTTCAGATATGAAATCTCATAAACTATCAGATGCCAAATAGCAAATACTAATTACTCTTCTTTATTTATCAAATGCTGTAAATATCACTGCATAACTTGCAAATGCTATGATTAAAAATGCTATTGCATGGCAAGTATAAAATAAAATAAATTTAGATACACCACTGGTTTGAAAAATCTTTTCCTGGGGAATCCTGGTTTCTTTAGCATCAGATTACACCATCCTACATACGAATAGGAAAGTATGGATCTTTATGTATCCATAATAGGAGATATCAGCCGAGGGATATAACAGCAGGTGTGGTGAAACTCCAAGCTTTGCAGTACAAAGAGAGAGAGAAAAGCTTTTAGAAAAAACTCTAAGGGGAGGGCAGAAAAACAGCCTAATTATAGCTGAACATATTCAGTGGGCATGAATGCCCAACTGCTGATGGGAAGGGGCAAATAAACCAGAACACTGGACCAGAAAGTATGGTGGAGAAGGACATGACAGAGTGCAGAATACCTGGAACTGTGAACAGAAGCACTCCAGACTGCAGCATTGTGTTGCAGGTTCCAGTTGTGTTGCTTTACATGTGTCTGAATGCCGTTATTACTTTACTTTCATTATTATTAATAATTAAAAGTAGCTGCAGTGTCGTCGTCGTCCCATCCATATCCGGACTGTGGGGTGCATGAGTGGGAAGTGGGTGTAATCCTTTCCCCTTGCACCATTCCCCTGAAGCTGCATATGGCACCCAATAGCTTTAGACTGGGGGATTTTCAGTGTGGGGAATAAAGGGTTAAACCTCCCCATTGTGGTTCCTGGTGTGCCCCAGGCTGCCTTTTCTCTCTCTCTCTTTTTTAAAGTAACATATAAGGAATCCCAAGCATGGAATCTGAAGACACAGTTAAAAGTGCAATTTGATCTGCCTTAGGCTTCCTCTGTGTAAAGATCAGCTAAGAGGCAGCTTGGTCACTGGTTATGTGACTGATTTCCTTCCACCCTGAGCCAGTGACTGGGGAACGCTGGCTGTTTCTAAGGCACACTCTCAATTCACATTGGGCTCTGGCGATGCCCGACACTGCTCCATGTGAACTTAGTGGGCACATGCCCAGGAATCCTCTGCAATGCGAGTGGGATGCAGAAGTTTCTTGGCAATGTGGGGAGTCTTCCCTGAAGGTCAGCACTGGCGTCAGCATTGGCATCCTTGGGCAGCTGCCAGGGCCTTCTTAGTTCTCTCTCTCCCCCCCCCCCCCCGACCTAACACTCCTAGCAGCTCTCGGGTCGTGCTTTTAATTCCTTACATTGCCCTTGGGTGCTGGCATCCGTAGGGGACATTGAGGACAATCAGAAAGGGTGCCAGGTCCCAATCTAGCACTGCTTGGAGCAATACCACTGCAGTCGGGTAAGCCTTGCAGGGCCCACTGAAAGAGGAGGGACATGTAAGAGCTGTTTGACTGTGGAATGGACTCCCTCAGGAGCTAGTGGACTCTCATTTGTTGGAAGGCTTTTTAAGCAGAGGTTGGATGGCCATATGCCATGGATGCTTTGGTTGAGATTCCTGCATTGCAGGGGATTGGACTAGATGGCTCTTAGATGCCTCTATACAGTGGTACCTCGGGTTACAGACACTTCAGTTTACAGACGCTTCAGGTTACAGACTCCGCTAACCCAGAAATATTACCTCGGGTTAAGAACTTTGCTTCAGGATGAGAACAGAAATTGTGCTCTGGCGGCACGGCAGCAGCGGGAGGCCCCATTAGCTAAAGTGGTGCTTCAGGTTAAGAACAGTTTCAGGCTAAGAACGGACCTCTGGAACAAATTAAGTTCTTAACCTGAGGTACCACTGTAGTTGTATGATTTTATGTAGCCCATGACCACCTCAGCCCTGGCCCTGGCCCTACTGAAAGTAAAAAGCGTGCAGAGGTGGTTTTAGGGTAGCATGACCAGTTCAGTCATACTGGGTGCCGGCACCATAACAATTTTGTAGAATGCAGCGTGAGAGGCAGGGGCATGTGCCAAATTTTAGCATCACATACAGCTCACTGAAATTTGAGAACCCAAAGTCTGCCACTGAACTGTGCATGTCGAATGGTGGTGGGGAATCGCTGTGATATTCAAACCATTGCATGTCAGGTACTATATGCCATTGCATGTCCCCTTCCAAATATTTGCAGGGGACTGATGATCAGGTATCAAACATCGATAATCACAGACTAGAACTATCACAGATATTTGTATGGGTATCCAGTAAGTGTTGGGTATGTGAGCACTCAGACAAGCTGAAGATTATTCTACATCAGCATTTGCACAGGAGGATTTCGAAGAGAATTTTTTGGAGTAAGCATGTTTGTACTCCACAACTAATACACACACACACACACACACACACACACACACAATGCATGCTAGCCTGGTTTGCTCTATGTCATGGGAATTCGTCCTGTGCCTTCACATACTTGTGCCTCCAAGATGAAGCTGTTCACAATCCGCCTCCAGCGCCTGAACTGAGCATGGGGGGGGGGGGAGGAGCAGAGGTCACAAGAAAAAGGCTTCTGCGTGCGAAGCTTCAGAGGCAGCCAGTGATGTATTTTTAGCTGCTCTAGATTCCCTCTGCTGTCACGGCTGGGATGTGATGCTCATTTTATTGCCACGGGGATATGCCTAGAATATCAGGCTGCCTGAAAAACAGCCTATGCAGCAGAACCGGGGCTTGATTTAGCATTTGTGGCGCTGATCGCCCACATCCACCGTTGAGGAAGGTGAGGGGAAAATAGTCCTCCCTGTGCAGTTCCTGCGGGAGGCAGAGCGGCAAAAGCTGGGACTCACTGAGAAATATGGTTCTGCAGGAGCAGCGCTTCTGAACCACACCTTAATCTCAAGCTGGCTGTGCTTGGTCTGTCTAGAAAGACAAAGTGAGTTTTTTAAATTATGCAATCAATACATTTTCTAATCGTTTTTGTGGCACATGATTCAATGTTCTTTACTGCAAAATAAAATGAAGTAATGCAAGGTCCCTGAACAAAGGATGCTATTATCTTAAAGGGCTTCTTCACAATTTACAATTAACTCCATGCATTTATTACACAGCTAAGTATATTTACTCAGAGGGGATTCTCCCCCTCCCACATATTCAGTGGAGATGATTTCCAGGTGTCATGGAGGGTTCAGAGGAAAAAATCAAGAAAAGAACTTTATTTTCTCCTTTAAACAAGAACAGAGCAACAACACTCAGATACAACCAAGTTAAGTGCCACCTAGTGACTTAATTACATAATGATACACGGGTGGCGCTGTGGTCTACCAGGCTTCCTCAACCTTGGGCCTCCAGATGTTTTGAGACTACAATTCCCATCATCCCTGACCACTGCTCCTGCTAGCTAAGGATCATGGGAGTTGTAGGCCAAAAACATCTGGAGGCCCAAGGTTGAGGAAACCTGGACTCTAAACCACCGTTCCGGAGCCCCGTTCACATCCAGAAGAAAACGTAACTAGTGACAGCACGTCTGCACAAGCACACATCACCTCTCACCACTTCTGCACATGCGCGTGATGTCATTTTGAGCGTCTGCGCATGTGCGAGCGACGAAACCTCGAAGTAACATGCTCCTTTACTTCTGGGTTGCTGCGGAGCGCAACTCGAACGCGCTCAATGTGAAGCATATTCAACCCGAGGTATGACTGTACTTTGTGTTGTGGCAGGCTGTATAATATGTGTTTGCAAACACGGGCTAACACTCTGCATGTTTAGGTGCACATGTTAGGTGCATGCATGGGGAATATCAGGGATCACCTCTCAGTGGTAGAGCACCTCGTTTCCATGCGGAAGGTCCCAGGTTCACTTCCTGGCCTCTCCAGTTAATGGATCAGGCAGCTGCTATCTGGTAGCAGGTGATGAGAAAGGGCTCTCTCTCTCTGCTTGAGATCTTGGAAAGTCACTGCCCACTCGAGGTGTTAGTACAGGGCTCAATGAATGAGACTGCCTGAAAGTCTGTTCCCTCAAGTTGTTTTTTAGAGGTTTTAGTGAAACTATTTATGTGAAACTATTTACTGTTGTCTTATCTAGTCCCATAGAACACAAGTTATCAAAAAATAAAAGATGATGGCTTTGATTTAGGTCTCGTGGCATGCAACGAAGTGTTGGCACATGACTTGGGTCCACAAATGGGGGACACACACCCCTGCCCACCCCCATGGTCTCAGCCAGCACTTTCAATGGGGTCTGCATGAGATCTGTGATGCCTACACAGAAGCATGTGCAAGTCCTAACCCAGCAATGAATATTTGCCTGTTTCCGCAAGAGCATCACATGGAATGGGACATATCTTCCTTATAGGACCAACTCTACTTGGTTCACATTTTCTGCAGATTTCTGAAACTGGATATGTAGCCATCAGGTTTTGTTTTTTGCTATTTGTCGAAAGTATAATTTACAAACATTAATAGGACTGCAGTAAAGAAGTATAGTATATCTCCTATTTTTTAAAAAAATAAATCCATTTGCATTCTGTCTAAAACCATAGCAGGCTGGAGTTCAGATTATGCCTGGTGTATGGAAAGGACAGTTACTGAAAGGATCATGTCTATTGCACACCTGCTTGTCCCTTAGATTAGCCTATCCACACAAGGCCTGAGTCACAGTGGCAGAAAGCAGTGATATAGGAAATTTGCTTGGATATAATTTCTTCAGAAGATTTCAGTCACAGTGGATTTCATTCTCCTGGAACGTCAAAGCTACATTCCATTCTCAGGAGAGAAGTAAACCCCAGCAGGCAATAGGCAATGAGACATTCTGCTTGCCTTCAAAGTGCATGAGAGAAAGTAGTTGTCACACAGCAAGGGAAATGTGTGGCAATCTTTAGGAATCTTGCAAGACCTGGTAAACAGAATCTTCATATCACAGCACAATCTCTGAGAGATTTGCCAGTAGAAAACAAAAGAAAATGGAGGGTTTGCAAGCTACCTATGAAGACAGGCATTATGCTTGCACAATGAAGAAACTGACTTTGCGGTAAAATTTTATTAAAATCTCTCCTGATTACCCCCCCCCCCATATTGGCAGCTCCCCCTACTCATATTTAGTCAGTGTCATTGATACAATGCACTGGGCACCAAACACAAAACATTCATTTTATATATGCATCTACTTTAAAAATCTCTCCTCCCTCCAAAGATTAAGTTCTTTGATATTATTTTGATAAAGTAGTCAGGCACATCTTTTGCATTCCATAGAATTTACTTTTGAGTAGGATTGAGCAGGTAGCTACAATATTGCAAGTGAATATACAGAGTTGCATATGAAACCTTATTCCCTTCCCCTTTCTTTTCTTTCTCCTCCTCTGTTTTTCTTGTCTGTTTGGATTATAAATTGCCTAGGCAGGAAGCAGTTTCTTTTCCCTTTTTGTAAAAAGAAACCTGGCACATTTCTGGTTCTATAAATAAAATGAAATGCAAAAAAATACCGAAATCCCCACATTAGTTTATGACCTATGTTTGCTGCAGCTAGTCAGATGGTGCTTCCAGATGGGGGTGTTACATTATTATTATTATTATTATTATTATTATTATTATTATTATTATTATTATTATCATCATCATCATCATCATCATTACTACTACTACCTGATTTTCCTATGTGTTTTTTGAGCAAGTTAGATTTCATACGTTTCTATTTTCCCCCAGTGGTAATCTTCATTGTTATTCTCCTGCTTGTCATCCAGCAACAGTGGAGGAAATGTATCAGGGTTATTTTTTGCTTTTTCATTTCTCCTTTCAATCATGCCTGCCCCCAGCCTCCATTTGTTTTTCTGTTCTGGACATGCAGGGAGGTATTTCTGTACCTGCACATCTTTAGGGGGAAAAAATCCTCAAGGGGTGTGAAAGTGCAAACATTAGCAGCTCTCTCCAGCCAGGGACTGTATCATGTTTCACAATGAGCAAAATGGAAGCTTTTGGGGTTGGATGAGGATATTCATATACCGTACCTTTATTTTTGCTTTTGCTTTTTACTACTGAGGTCTTCTGTGCAAGGCTCACAAGAGTTCTAAAGACCTTTATCATCATCATCATCATCATCATCATCATTTTAATTTTTTTTAAAGGCCACTGTATATACTGTACTGCATTTACCGTCTCCCAGTAATGTTTCACATTTACTGTGCAGAGATCTTGAGAGAATACCTCATCCACTCTTCCAATCTGGTCATGCATGCAGCAGTTACTGGAAATATTGATTGATTGACATGTATATCCCTTCCTTCATTGCATATGATGTTAGGATGGGTTAACAATACAGACTGCAGTACAATAAAATAGGAGCTATGGTTACAAGAGGAAAAACAATAAATTGCAATACAGTGGAAGCACAGAGCAAAACACTGATAAATGTCTCCTGGTTCAGGCCATACTCATATCTGTTCTGAAAGCCTGGCAGAAAAGAAAGGCCGTCAGCTGGTGCTGAAAGATGGGCAACAGCAGCACCAGACAAACATTGGTGGGGTAGGTGCTCCACAACCAGGGTGATGTTATTAGGAAGGCCCTCTGGCAAGTCATAGATCCTCTGACCTCCTGTGCTGATGGAATGACCAGAGGTGCCTCCAAAGCAGATTGCAAAGAACACAAGCTCTTTCAGGTAATGGGGGTCCCTGGCCATTTAGGGCTATAGACATCAAAACTAACACAATGAATTGACAAATAGATGACCCTCACTTTGGTACTGGGGATCAATGGAAACAAAATGGGCAAGTTGTTCTCAGCTGAGGAACAAAGGGAAGTAGGGGTGTCGGTGTGCTACTCAGCCACCCAGAGCGGCTGGGGTAACCCAGTCAGATGGGGGACATCTAAATAATAAATTATTGTTGTTATTACTCCTACAGCTACCACTACTAGAAACCACATTCTGAATGCCACCACAGACTTGATAAACTATCTGCTGCAAAACAGCACTAGCAAGTTTCCATATTAGCAACGACTACACATATATAACAAGTTCATTTCACTCAGCAGCTCTTCTGCTGTAAGAGAAAATGTGGATTAAATGTAAAACGTATGGGCTGCTGCTCGATGACAATGCTGCAATGCCAATACTGCAAAAACAAAAAACAAAAAACCTTGCATACATGAGTACTTCCGATTCCACAGTAAACTCCTATCTCAAGGCACTAACACTTAAACTGCTTCTAGCCCTCGGTATTGGTTTCATGATCCATTCTGATGATGCTGTAATTCAGGCTGTTTGCAGCCAGCAGGTTCCCACAATGCTGGTTGTGCAATTAGGTGAGACACCACTGGAAACAAACCAGAAACGTGGGAAGCAAATTAGGAATGCAGAAAGCTGTACCTGGGGAAAAGAGGTGCAACATCACAGGCTGTTTTGCATGTATGACAGCCATTTGTTTGGGCTATGCCACCTGTGCTTCCCTTGCTATATACAATGCCGCAAGCCTCCAGTACAGTACTGTATATGCTACATGCTATATGGACGTGGGTGGTGCTGTGGGTTAAACCACAGAGCCTAGGACTTGCCAATCAGAAGGTTGGCTGTTTGAATCCCCGCGACGGTGTGAGCTCCCATTGCGCAGTCCCTGCTCCTGCCAACCTAGCAGTTCGAAAGCAAATCAAAGTACAAGTAGATAAATAGGTACCGCACGGGCGGGAAGGTAAATGGTGTTTCCGTGCACTGCTCTGGTTCGCCAGAAGCCGCTTAGTCATGCTGGGCACATGACCTGGAAGCTGTACGCCGGCTCCCTCGGCCAGTAAAGCGAGATGAGCGCTGCAACCCCAGAGTCGTCCGTGACTGGACCTAATGGTCAGGGGTCCCTTTACCTTTTATATGCAATATAGGAAGGCTGCAATGTGAGATCAACATATAACACAAAAGAGGGAGGATAGAGCTCTTGCACTGCAGGCAGAAGGTCTCAGGTTCAGTGTCCTGTACTCCAGGTATGGCTGGGAAAGGGTTCTGCCTGAAGCTCTGGAGAGCCACTACCAGTCAGTAAAAAATTCTGAGCCAGATGGACCCAATAACATGATTCAGTGCAAAGGCAACTTCATATGTAGTGGCTGGGTCCCCTTATCTGACATCTGCATCTGGAAAATTCCCAGTCTGCTCTGGAAGTGACTCCAGATTTCTGTCCCTCATTTTAACACAAAGTAACACACTTCTGGAGCTGTGCTGTGGAGCAAAAGCAGCCAGTAGGGTTGAAACTGAATAGATCCTGTCTGGATCAACTGGCAGCTTTTGCAGTGGATTTCCGCATGGGGCGGGCATGGAAACATTACACATCAGGAAAACACAGCGATTTCTGAAGGGGAAACATAAAGGGTTTGAGAATCCCTGGCTTAACTGGATCAAAATAATACAAAAGATGTCTTCTTTACATGTGCACCAGACTCTCAACAATACATCTCGCCCTTCCTTTTCATCTTTATCCAAGTCAATTAAGCATCTTATGAAGCAGAAGGCTTTGAGTGGATTGGAGCTTGTTCTTGCCTTGCAAGGGAAAATGGAAAGTGGGGATTCCTTTTTTCTCCTCTCAGCTGGGCTGGGCAGCAGCATCCTTTTGTGAGCGCCAATGATGTCATCGGTAGCCTGGCTTCCTCTTTCTGTCTCCCCTCCCTTCCCAAGTCCTTTAAGGTGGGGGAGGGAGAAAAGTCATTAAGCACTACAGTAAAAGCTGATTCAGGCCACTGGGGTTTAGTCCTCTCAGAAAATGCGTTTGGGAGGGATGATGGAGGAGAGATTGCAGAGTCTGCTCACTGCTGACCTGCTGAATTATGACTTTAATGCAGTCACTTTAATAACCCGACCACCAGATGCAATTTATGGCAGAGCAGGCGCCCAGGCGTTTTCCTTTCTCTGATTACTGCCCCCTCCCCCAGCCCATTACTTCTCCCTGCTTGCTCTGCTAATGGAAAAATGTTATGTGTCTGTGTGTGAGATTTTTCTCTCCCTCCCTCCCAAAGCAAGACTTGTTTTCAGGAACTGGTGGGGAATGAGAACCTAATGCACACAGCCGAACAAAAAAATGCCTTCTTCTTCCCTCTTCTTTTTCTAAGGCTCCAACCAGGAAATCTGTAATGGAGTCTTATCTTCTTGTTCATTCTGCTTCTGGTGCCTTTAAAATCTCGCCTAAGGAAAGACTGGGGCAGACTAAGCAGTGGCCTAACTGAAGAGGAGTGGCACATGCTAAAAATGAATGGTTTTTGCAACGCATAGCCCAGTGTTTCTGCAATTCCTCAGTGATGTCATGATATCAGGACTGGTGAGAGGCATTGCCATGTATAGACAAATCTACTCAAATGTGTTTACAATGGGACGTTTACATACTACAGAAATGGGCTGGATAGATACTAAATGTCTTTGTTTGTTTGTTTCATAAAATTGATACACTGCTTGATTGTAAAAAACAACAACCCTCAAAGCAGTTTACAAAAGGATAAAACAAGAAAATTGAGAAAAGTTCACATTCTTTAAAACATACAAAAATTAAATTACTAAAACATACCTCAACTTTCTAAATTTCTGGGTAGGCTTGCCTAAACAAAAATGCTTTTAGCAGGTGGTGAAAAGAGTACAGTGAAAGTGTCTGCTTAATCTCAATTGGCAGGGAGTTCCAAAGTGCAGGTGCTGCCTAAATGATCAAGTTATTGCAAATGCAGAATGGGTATGAATTAATCTTTATTTGCATCAGACATTGGCCATAGCAATAAAACAACAATATGATACACAAAGAATAAAAATAAATAGTCAATTATGTAAAATACATTTTAGGGTTTTGAATCAATAGTCAAATCGTGGCTCTTATTCTGATTGCCCCAGTTTAAAAACCTTGCAACCTTTGCTGTCAGCTGTTCATCTTGATATGCCAAGAGAAAGGACACTGTGGCAGTGGATGGGGAGAACGGGTATTATGTGGTAGCGACAATTCTGCCAATGTTTCAATTGTTGCAACCCCATCCCGGGACTGCCCAGAGTTGTTTAACAATCAATCCATCATCCAAGGGAACTCTGGGAATTCTAATTCTGAGAGGAGAACAGGGGTCTCCTAGCAACTCTCTTAACAAGCTGCAGCTCCCAGAATTCCTTGGGTGAGAGGGGGAAAGCCATGACTGTTACCATGGTGCTTTAAATGTATGGCCTGAATGTGGCCACAGGCTTAAAAGCAGTAGCGCAGTTAAGTATTTTCAGACTCTAGATATAATGGGTTCCCTCTTTCGATCACTTTGCTTACTTTAAAATATGGCCACCCATTTTGCTGCCTGAGGCAATGGACAAGATGGTGCCGCCCTCTGTTCCATTTACAGAAGCTAACTGGCAGTCGAAACTGACTTCAACGCTGGCAATGGGGCACTGTGCTCCGGTGCAGCAGGCTAGCCTGGCGTGTATATGAGAGGTCTGTGGCACGCATAGCTCTGATCTCCAACAGAGAGGAATGGCTGGGAGGGCTCAGGAGAAATGGGAGGAAGGGGAAGGGGTCTGTCTCTCAAGCATATCCTGCAAGTGTCCCCCCCCCAAAATGGGACATCCCGTTTTCTCATGTGAGCGTACAGCGGCCATTTTGGGTGCTGTGATCTTGCACAATTTTGACCTTGCCTCCTCAAAAGGTGTTTTTTCAGGGCCACACTCTTGCATGACCCTGAAAAACTGCATCTTTGGGGCTCCATGACTCACACGGGCAGGAAGATGTGCATCCTGGGTTTTTTTGGATTCAAAATGTTGGGTGGTATTCTCTAGGTGATCGCCTTACTCATCCCAGTGGTAGACTCAGCCCTGCCTGCTGCATTGTGGACCCACCTGCTCATTCTGCTGAGTAGGGCACTAGGCATCGACTCCAAATTCCTGCCCTGAGAGCATCGCTACTTAAAAGAGGCATTCCCTCCTGTGTGACAGAGGAGAAACACCTCCAAAACGGCGTCTGCTGAGATTCAAAAGTACTGTGTGTTTCCCCCCCTTTCTTTAGAAAGCTATTATTTCTGACATGTGATTTATGCATATGGGACCAATGGACCAAAATTCATCTGATTTAATCAGTCAAGACTTCTCCAATCTGATGACAGCCCTAAGAAAGCTGGAGAATGTCCCCAGTTTTGTCTTCTGAACTTTGGATCTCTCTTTTCTGTTCCCTTCTCATCTAATGTCTAGGCTCTTCCTCCACAGCTTCCCTCTGCTTCATTAGGTAATTTGTATAACTATATTCTAACCCATTAACCTCCATTTGCTGCCAGAGGGTGGAGGGGGAGAGGCGGAAATCACAAATGTGTCACATTCTGATCAATACATTCAATCTCTCTCTCGTACAGAGATGGAAGAAGCTAATAAAGAAAAAGAAAGATTAAGTGCATAATTTTGAAATAACATCCATTGTTCGCTAAAGAAAGTTTAACAGGAAAAAAAGCCACAACCCAGGTCTTTGGTGTGTGTGTGTCTCCGGGATAAGAACAAATGTGTTACATTTTACTCCTCCCCACCCTGCAAGTGTAGATTGTTTCTTCTTCAACAATGAACAATGGCATCTTTCAAAAAGCTTCAAAAAATGACATTTTCGGAGCAGTCCTCTGCAGCTAGTGTTAAATATTTACTAGTGGGTGAGATATCCCTCCTGTTACAGCAAATACAATTTTCTAATGACCTGGATTGTGAACCCGGGTGGATGAATGTAGCAAATTCCTTTAATAATATCCTGCTTCTCTTGCTGTTCAGAAAACACTTTCCCCCAAGCCTTTAAATTTGCCGTGTTATTGCACAACACTGAGCACAGCTCACCCAGTAAAGAGATGTAGAATACAAGGTCAGCTACTGTTTGTTAGAGATAGCCATAAATTATGTTTCGCTTTCTGCAGGAATTTGAGCTGACGTTGAGAATTAATTGACCTTCTTACAACGTATTCTGTATCAAAATAACTATCTTGATCACTATAGTATTATTTTCTCTCCGAGAGAGAGAGAGAGAGAGAGAGAGAGAGAGAGAGAGAGATGCATTAAGCCAGCTCATCACAGTGGTAGCAATAGCCTTTACATTTGCTGTGGGGGCGGGAGGGGTGACTTGCAGCCCTTGGCATCATTTCATGCGGTGTGGATTTCAGAGATTTGTCGCAGCAACACCACACATTCACAGCTTTAGTCTAGTGCTTTAATGGCCATGGTTTCCCCAAAAGAATCCTAGGAACTCCAGTTTGTGAAAGGTGCTGACCTCACAGAGCTATAGTTCCCAGCAGTCGTATAAGCTACAGCTCTCAGGATTCTCCGTGACGGTTAAAGCAGTGTAAGGATGCTTTAAATGCATGTGAGGATGTGACTGAGACCAAGAAGCACAGAACTGTAGAGTTGGAAATGGACCCTGAGATCATCTAGTGCAACCCTCTGCAATGCAGGAATGGACAGCTCTCCCATATGGCGATCACTATACAATCTGTTATGTTCTGAGCTGAATAGGATCCAAAAGGCAGCAGTCTGATTGGTCCTAGAACAATAGGATTCAGAATACAGCAGTCTGACTGGTCCTAGAACAATGCAGCAGTATGATTGGGTCCACAGGAGCCACCCAATCCAGCTCCAGGTAGAAGTGAATCCGCAACCTGATTGGCCTACAGGAGAATCCCAGAATTAGCCAATCACGTGTGGCCCATTGTGTAAATAATGTATATAAAGCAGATATTTTGGGGGAGCTTTCATTCCTCACTACTATGAGCTGAATAAAGAGCATGAAATCCACACTCGACTCCGAGTATATTTCACAATCCTACAAGGCTTACTGTATTTATAACTCGCCTTGCCTTCAGGGAGTTCAAGGGGAAGCACATGGTTCCTTCCGCACCTCCTTGAAACCCTTCAACAACCCTGTGAGGTAGGTTAGACTGAGATAGAGTGACTGGCCCAAGGTCACCCAGTGAGCGGGGCGGGATTTGAACCCGAGTCTCTCAGCTTAGCCACACTGGCTATATACACTGTATAGGCAGGCAGAGGTCCTGGTAGCCACTCTGTGGTGGCATCCTTATTATTGTTAATTAAATTTCTATATCGCCCATCCAAGGATCACAAGGCGGTTTACAACATAAAAACACAAAAATACACAGCATAGTAGCAAGCACAGGCAGTCAACCGCCCCTATTTGTATGGGGAGGGTATTCCGCAAACATGACAGATGCCGACATTGTAATCTTTTTGGTACCAAGCCAAAACGAAATTTGTTTCCTTAGGGCTCATCCAGACTTCCTTTTATGCTGTGTTTCTAGGCACAGGTCCATGCTTTAAAGCTCTGTGCCTGAGTAGGTTTTTCCCTGCGTCCTACATTTTATCACTGAATTGGAGCAAACAGCAGTCGGGTTTCCTGCAGATTGCTGTTTGCTCTGATTCAACGGCGAAACACAGTCCTGATCCAACAGCCTCTTCTTCTAGCTAATGGTTGTACTTCTGATTTGTTCATCTGCGGAACAACTCACTATTCTTATTTCCCCACCTCCCCTTTTACAGATTCATGCATCTCATGTTAATGCCATGTCAGAACGAAGATGCTGTATAAACTGATGCAGTGGTATCCAATTCTGCAAGGGTTTCTCTCCCTGAGCCTCCTGCCCCCCCCAACCCCCTCTTGCTTGCAACATAAATGGTTGTGTGTGTGTGTTTTAAAAAAAGCATACCTCTTACATCAGAGGTGGGGAGCTGGAAGTGTTTTCATTGCGGAATAAACTTATGGGCTGTGAAAGCCTGTGATTCAGAAAATTCGCCTGCAATATTCCCCTCAGCTGTTGCCATAGGTAACCAGCCTCTGCAAAACACTATTTACCCTGGAATGCAAGGAGACTTGGAACTCAACAAGGACATTCATTCCAGTTAACCCCTTCCTAGCAGAAAATAAAAAACACACCACACTGTGGTTTCAGCAGGAACAAAAGAAACCATTTAAAGTCATCATCTTTTATTGGCCTGGCAGGAGTTCCTGTGTCTTTACCAGTTAGGTGACAGGCAGAGACTTAACCAGGTGCCCCCCTTTTCAATTCCTGGGAGAATTTTGTTGAATTCTGGTGTGCTGTGCAGGCTCAAGAGCTTTGTCCACCAAAAGATGGCCATCCTACTCTTACTGTACATTTCATCATACTGCTCTGAATGTTCCCACAAATCTTTGCTGTAGGGTTGCCAACTGACCACAAAACAGCTGCCCAGCTGGCTCATGAGTTCTTTTACATTACCTTGCTATGCAGAAAGGAGCAGGTGGACCCTCTCACAGCATGGAGATAAATACAATCACTAATTGTTGCAGATCAATCTATTGTTAAACTATTAGCTGTAAGGGCAGAGTCAAACAGTGGCAACTCTACCTTGTTGTACATGCTGTTATAAAAATGAATGTGGTGGAGAAATAGACTCTTGCTGCCCTGATCCTCCATCTATAGCCACACTATGCCTGCCAATTTGCTACCTTTCCTCTCTTTTTGCTCTTGGCTGTGTGGCCAGTACATTGATCTGAGTTGTTTGGGGGTTTTTTTGCACTAGCACTGGGAGTGTCAGATACAGAGAGGTGCTAGTACCCGGAAACTCCAGAGATGGTCCAATAAATGTAGGTGCCAGTGGTTGAAAATCCAAATCAAACCATCTATGATGCTAAAAACATTTTAAACAGCATTATGATCAACCAATTCTTTTGGCAGTTTGCTGCCCTTTATCAGTACAGTATCTCAAAAACTGCTGCCAGAAGGAAGCTGCCCCACCCTGCCTAATTATAGGGCCGGGCCGGCCAACTTCAGCCCATCAGTTTAAGCTGACTGAGGACAGCCTGTGTGGTGTCAGAATATCAGGCTAGGACCACAGAGACGAAATTTTAAAAATAATAATATTCTTCACTCGATAATTAAGGTCACAGGGTGACCTTGGGAGAGCCACTATCTCTTAACCTGACCTACCTCACAGGCTTGTTGTGAGGACAAACTGCGGTAGTGGAAGAAATCCTATACTTGTCAATCCATGCTGCCCTGATTCCTTGAAGGAAGGACAGAATGAAAATGTATATTTTTTTAAAAAAAGAAACCTTGAGTAATACTGAACTATACATCTTTTGAAGTGGTGTGATTTTTAACTAGCGACTGCGTTAACATGCTCATATAAACAGGGTGTAGTGGTCCAACCCTCTGCAAAAGTGTACAGGCTGTCTCACTTTCAGCTCCAAACTTTTGGCACCAAATTTATTTTCATCACTTCTAGAAAACGCCATGCAATTCGGCAGCTGGCATCTTCATGATTACCTTCCTTCTGGAAGGGGAAGACTTTTCCAGAAACATTTTTCAAAGCCAACATCTGCACATGAGGAGGTGCATATTTGCCCTGTTTACCAGCCCAGGGTCTTTTGCTGCTTTGCTTTGCTCACAGATGCTGGAAACCTTCAAAGAGCTTAGCTTTAATTATTGCTGACTCACCTGGCCAGGTGTGATTCATTAGCCTGAGGCCCATTTCTTTCGTTCTGACCTTCCCCATCCCCCCAACCACACCTGCAACCCAAGATTCTTGTCTTCATATGAATGCAAATTTTTCGTAGGTCTGTTATGCTCCCTGCAAAGGTGCACATTTCACCCACCCTGGCTTGGATCTATTTATTTATTTCCCAGTGCTTCGTCTATACCAGTCAATTGTGCATAAGTGGGGGGAAGCCTGTACTAAAACAGATTAAAATCCAAAGCATTTCTAAGCATAAGGGGAGGTTTGTCTAAACAAGAATGTTTTTAGAAGGTATTGAAAATAATACAGGGAAGGCATCTGCTTGATATCAATAGGCAGGGAGTTCCAAAGATGCTGCCACACTAAATGACTGAGTTCTTACCAATGCAGAATGAGTATTAGGTGGTGCTTGTAGTAGTGCCAATTCCACTGATCAAAGTGGTCAAATGGGCACATATGAGGTAAGGTGATCTCGTAGGTAGACTGGTCCCAAGTTATTAAGGGCTTTGTATACTAATAGCAAAGGGATGCGGGTGGCGCTGTGGTCTAAACCACAGAGTCTAGGGCTTGCCGATCAGAAGGTCGGTGGTTCGAATCCCCGTGACGGGGTGAGCTCCCATTGCTTGGTCCCTGCTCCTGCCAACCTAGCAGTTTGAAAGCACATCAAAGTGTAAGTAGATAAATAGGTACCGCTCCGGCGGGAAGGTAAACTGCATTTCCGTGCGCGGCTCTGGTGCGCCAGAAGCGGCTTAGTCATGCTGGCCACATGACCCGGAAGCTGTCTGCAGACAAACGCTGGCTCCCTTGGCCATTAAAGTGAGATGACGCCGCAACCCCAGAGTCGTCCACAACTAGACTTAACTGTCAGGGGTCCCTTTACCTTTATACTAATAGCAACATCTTGAACCTGGCCCAGGAGCAGATCGGCAACTAGATTTCAGATCTCTGAGTGCAGGTGTCATGACAAGGTCTCATTCCTGTCAGCAATCATGCTGCAGCATTCTAATTTTTAATATTCTTTGGAGAGCTTACTGACTTCTTTCACAACCAGTATACTGTATAACAAGTATACCAATTTTCCTTCATCCAGTGTTATTGATAACACACATATCAGCAATACAGGAGAAGAGAAGGATTTCCAACCAAATTGTTTACTTCATTCATTCAATTGTGCAAGTGTTCTAGGGTTATCACCTTGGAGGTTTTTTCTTTCTTTTTTTTAAAAAAGGCCCAAAGGTGCACAATTTAACAATAAATAGGTTCTGGGCATTCAAAATCCAGCCAGGCCAGCCAGAAACCAGTTGGGGGGAATCCAGTCTGACGGGAAGCAAGAATTGTGCTGCGAGGCTCTGGATGACCAGGAAATGAACCCAAAAGACAGCCATGGAATTAAGCACCAAGCATGAATGTAATTCCTTGAGCTGAAAGATTGTGATCTGTTCTCCTTCCCTTTGTGCTGTCCTGCCATGCTGCTAAAGAGGTAAAGGGTAGGCATGGGAGAGAAAGGGGACTCAGTTCATATTTAAAGGCAAACCTACCGGTACCGGTACCTAATTTGCACCTTCTAAATCAACATGAGAACTGCAAAAACACAGCCATTCTATGAAGTTCACACTTAGCCAAATGTTGCGATGCGTTTCTCCAGTCAAGCGACATGTACAAAAATGCATATGCTGGGTTGCGGTGTCCATAAAGAGGCATATATTACTGAAAATAGCTTGCACCATGCACAATTGCTTTGCAAAAATGTGCATTTTGGGAAGACTAGCACATGAGCATGTGTAGATTTGCAGAAACTTAAATTGAAATGTTGATGGATTTTCATGAGACTTAAAATAAATAAATAAATCAGAACGATATGGAAATGTGAACTACGGATTAGAAAAACAAGTAACTGAAACTGAGAAGCTGACCTCAGTACTACATGAATCCCAGAGGCAACAGGAGGTGCCTAAGCTTCACTAGGGTGCTTACCCCAAGAGCAGGCAACTGCCCCTTTAACAGATCTCCTCTAAGGATGCACGGATGGCCACTGAGCCTAGGGCTTGCCAATCGGAAGGTTGGCGGTTCGAATCCCCACGATGGGGTGAGCTCCCATTACTCAGTCCCAGCTCCTGCCAACCTAGCAGTTCAAAAAACACATCAAAGTGCAAGTAGATAAATAGGTACCGCTCCTGCGGGAAGCTAAATGGCGTTTCCATGTGCTGCTCTGGTTTCGCCAGAAGCAGTTTAGTCATGCTGGCTGCATGATCTGGAAAAACTGTCTGCGGACAAACATCGGCTCCCTTGGCCAGTAAAGCGAGGTGAGTGCCGCAACCCCAGAGTCGTTCGCGACTGGACTTAACTGTCAGGGGTCCTTTACTTTTTTAAGGATGCGATGCCTACCTAGGACACGCACCTGAAATAGGAGCCCTCAGTAGGAGTTGTTTGTGTGTGAAGATAAGAGCATAAGATCCCTGCTGGATCAGACCAAAGGCCTAACTAGTCCAGCACCTTGTTTTCCACAGTGGCTAACCAGATGCCTGTGAGAAGCCCACACAAAGGCAGTAGTTCTCTTCTTCTGCCCTTCCTCAGGAACTGGCATGCTGCCTCTGGCCTTAGAGGGAGGCCAGTCCAATATATTTTGCTCCCTTTGACCACAGACAAGATGGCACCCCATCCATAGTCCTCATACAGAAGCCAACTGGGCTGCCAGTCGAATCTTTCTTCAACACTGTTGATGGGATAGAAAGTCTCTTGATTGTATTTGTTTTAAATCGATGTTAACTCTTCAGAAATAAATAAATTGTTGTGTCCTTGGGCCAGTCACAGTTTCTCAGCCTCACAGCCTCTCTCAATCCCTCACAGGATTGTTGTGAGGAACAGAGCCTGGTATTCCACATTGAGCTCCTTGGAGGAAAGGCAGGCTATAAACTAAAAATAAATAAGGACGGGTTACAAATAATCTTAACAACATCATCTTCCACTACCCCTGAAGGCAGAATGCTAGTTTAGCAAGTCCAGGTCAGCTGTGTTCTCAAGGAAAGGGGAATACCCTGGCCCTTAGGAGGAACAGGCCGCAGGCTGTCACCACTGCCTCCAGCATCTACCACCTGAGGTGGCTGATTTACTTTGCCTAATGGTAGGGCTGGCACTGTTTGGAGAACAGGATGTCAGAAAATGTAGGAACAGGATGGACCTGTTCTTAATTCTTTCGATAGAAGGAACAGATTCCCTCATTTAAATAGGCGAAGTAATCTCATTTATTGAACTAACTTCTATCAACACAGGGGCATGCAGTAGTTGAAGCTCTGCATAACTCTTCATCAAGCTGATTAAGAGTTCAGTGTAAGCTTGTATATTTCTACTGCAACCACAGATTGGTGCAACAGAAGGATTTATCTTAACCTATTTTACATCTTGTTCTCTGCTACCAGCAGAACATAGACTATTGATTTAACAAGACTTTTCAAAACGAATTTTCCTTTAGGTTAACCTGCATGGAGAATCTCAGGGATATGTTTTATTTAGTGCACGTGAAACATCCACTGTTTGCAGGCAGGCACAGTTGTGTATGATAAATGCCTCCCACTCCATACAACTCTTAACGCTGCTGTGAAATTAAGACAAATTCTCTTCCTTGTTTGTTACCCTCTCTAGTGGGACAGGTATTTATTGGGAGATGGGGAGGAGAGGAGAGGAATATTTCTTATAGGTTAGCAAGTTAGCATGCCAGGGAATTTTCCTATGTGGAACACCATCTAGTTCTATGATGGGCAAAAGTGTCATTCCTCATAATCTGGAAGGGATGGTTTGAAAATTCTTTGCCCGCTTAGAACAAATGGAGAGAGAGCGAGGGAACACATTCTGAAAGAGAAGCCTTGGGCACAAAAGGGTTACAGGCTGTTCTGCTGCATCCTCTGGAGGCAGGCAAAACCAAGTGTGAGACAGTGAGGTCAGCATTACCTTCCACTGCCTAGGGCCCCTTGCCTGACAATGCCGACATTCCAGCACATTCCAGCCTTCCACAATAAGAGCCTTCATTGCTCGTATTTCCTGACCCCTCTAGATTAAAGCATGCGAAGTTCGATATATATATATATTGCTCGGCACCACAAACGCACATAATACGTTGCACCAGAAATAGACGGATGGGAAACTGTCTGCAGCTGTTGCTGCATAACACTCATTATCTGTGCCAAGCTCATCAGCAGAGGGAAGCATGTAGGGTGAGGGGAGAGAGGAGGCAGAAGCAGGGTGTGCAGCCCAGGAGTCCCAGGATTCACAGCCGGTGGGAGAACTGCCAGATTGCGCCGCACCATTTTCCTGATCCTGAAAGCCGCCTGAAAAGCGAAGGGAATGGAGAGATAATAGAGGAAGCGCGAGGTGTAAATACCACCCCTATTAGAGATATTGCATGTTATCTGTCTGTTCAAAGAGGTAACCTTTTAGTTCAGCTATGGGACTCACTCACACAGGAGGCAGTGATGTCTGCAAGGAGGACTATGCAAGTTCATACAGAAAGCTATCAATGGCTACAAACCTTGATAGCTATGCTGTGCCTCCCTGGCCAAAGGCAGTTAATGCTACTGAGTGCCAGTTGTTGGAAACCTCAGGAAAGGAAGACTCATCTTGTACCTGTTTCCTGCAGGTATTTGGTTGGCCAGTGTGAGAACAGGAGGCTGGACTAGACGGGCCATTGGCCCAATCCAACAGGCTCTTCTTATGTTCTTCGTAATGTCTTTAAATGAAATATTTAAAAAAGAATATATCTATGTAAATGCCGTTCTTATCAATTTAGCTCACTTCCTCACTAAAACAGGAGTGGGAAAGTGGATCCAGAGGTGGTCAACTGTTTGTGCACCCACCTATCAATCGATGTCATATGATGTCAGGTGATTTAAATGTCAAGGAAGAACTGGAAGCCCTCTCTAACAGGCTGTGTACACACCACAAAGCACATCTGAAGCACAGTCTTTCCCTCAGAGCATTCTGGACACTGTCGTTTGCCCCTCACAGAGTTACAGTTTCCAGCAACCCTTCGCAAACTACAGCGCCCAGAATTCTTTGGAGGGAGAAAATTGAAGGCTCTGAATATGCCTTCAGAGGTATGAGGGGTATACAGTCTTGGATAATTCAAACCATGGTTCCAAAGGGAGAGTCTTCCTTTGCAGTTCAATCCAGGGCTACAATGACAATGAATGTTATTACGCTCATATTAAAGACTGAGGTTGGGTGGACTGAAATGTGCAAAACAACAACTTGCTTAAATCTTCCAAGAAAGTTCATTGCAGCACAGGATTTAAACTCGGGTATTTATATTATTATTTAATATGTTCAAGTGTAGTATGGCCTGCCTTTAGCTGGTATGTATTATGATTTTTCTTCTGTTCACCTGTCTTTGTGGTTCTATAGTAATTTGAAAACTAATAAAAATAAAGTAAACAAAAATCTCTTGGGCTTACCCCCAGCTAATTTTTTTGATATGACTGCCATCTCTATCTCTTAGACCTATCCTCCTCGACTGTGTCTAATCCTGGCTATCAGCTACTATAAGCCATGATGGCTAAAAATAGAATAACTATATTCACGGGCAGTAAACCTTTGACATTCACTTCTCCGCGACAAACAACAGAGAAGAGCTCTCTCCATCATGCCCTGCTTATAAGGCTCTGACCGACTGTTGCTGGAAAGACTTTTGCTTTACTATATGCACCTCTGTCTGATCAAGCAGCACCTTATACTCTTAGATTAAGAGAAGGAAACAGACAGAACCCATCAGTGTGCCCTAGATAGCATTTGTTTGTTTCAAAAGCCCGGGCTTTATAATTCTGGTGGCAAACTGAGGTCACACATTGTTTGGGGCTGTCGAATCGCAGATATGACACATGTTATAAATAGGCCATCTCTGCACATTGCCTCTTCAAGGTGTAGACTGAAATGTTGATGTTGAGTTTCTTCAGGGAGAAGGTATCAGATGGGTGAAGTTCAGGGAAATTTTTGTTGTGGTCCTCTCATCTCACTCAGGGGCATAAAGGTGAGGACCAATAGGCAGGAACAGCATCCTCTAGGGCCTAGAACAGACCGGATAGGCTTCAGATTTGTGGGGTCTACTTGGGTTTCCCCCCCCAATAAGAACCATGAGGTATGGTATACCAACCAGGGCCAGGTGCAAAACAGTGGCTCAGTCAGACTGACTTATGCTAAACATGAAGGATCAGGGTGTTTCTTGGCTCAGCCCAGGCTCACAAGTCCTTTCACACAAAAGTCCTGTCCTGATTTCTCCCCAAGCATTCCTTTTTCAGCAACCTAATTTAGGAGGGGAAAGCTTATTGGTTGTTGCTCATATTAGACAATTAGGAGCCCAGACCCCTGCCAATCTATTTCAAATCATCCAAATATCTATTGACAGATACTGAACTACCTTCTGCTTACTGTCCAACAGTGAGGATCAATAGGTCTTGCCAGTTTCTTTGTGCCCTAGAATGACGTCCCAGAATCCTTTAACAGTTGACCTGAAGGAAGGTACTGCCAGGAAGTCAACAGATTAAAGCTTCCTTGAAGGTAGGAATTTTGAAAACCACTGCTACCGTAGGAGATGCTTTAAAAAAATACAGTTGGACTTTCCCCCACAATGTGCTCTTCATACATTCTTCTTTCTCTCTCTCCCCTTCTCTTTTCAGCTTGTGTTGTTGAAGGCTTTGATCTCCTGAATTCCTGTGGGCAGCTCTGGCTTGAGCAGTCTACCCTTCATATGGCCCCTGACCAAAAGATCTCAAAGCTTGGAAAGCAACGAAGAGGGGGAAGGCCAGGCAGAACAAAAATAACCTTCCTGTAAAAACAGCTGTGTCTCCCTCCTGCCCACCCCAAGGCACACAAGGAGCCATGTGGACAAGTTTAGAAGGTAAAACTCTAATCGGGTGCTGTGAGGAGTGAGGCCAAAAGTTTAATTTAGGATAAAAATGCAAACCCCTTAAATCTCTTAGTGTTAGGCTTTAACCTTGCCTTGACTCTGCAGAGATAGCACTAAGGAAGGATGAGCTTGTATTAGAAACAGAATTCTCTCTCTCTCTCCCTCCAGCCCTTCTAAGCTGCCTAGCACCATTACTACAACTTACCAATGTAGAGTCAATCTTCCATATTGATTTCTCAGTCTGTTAAGGGTTGGGCACTCGTTTTCCCCACTGCTCCATTAATGTAAGTGTAACTGGAGCACTGGTGTGGCGCTAGAATGATCTGAGCATGCATGCTTTCTTTACGGTGGATTTAATGTGGGCACTTGGTCGCAAGTAATTCTGTGTTAAATCAGATTTACGACTGCACTATATCCTATGCTGCTTTTCAGCTGCTGCCACTCAAGGAAAGGCCTGAGCTGGCATAGCACAGCAGTGGAAGTACCATCCAGTGCCATCTAGCTACCTCATGCTTGCCAAGGGGATGCCCTTTGTTTCCTCCTTAGTGCAGAAAATCCTGGGTGCTTCAAAGCAACGTAAGTGATCCAGGACCGCTTCATTGGCCATTTAAACACCACACAGACTGTTGTCAACAACAGCCCTATTTTTGTGTCTGGGGAGCCAGCAGAGCAGCCTCTACTTCTGTGCTTGGTTTCTGATAATAAGGAAGAATAAAAATAGAATTTGAGGGTCCTGAGATCCCATCTGTTGTATGAATCATTAATTAAGACCCAGCGTGGTGTAGTGGTTAAAAATGTTAAGAGCAGGATTGGAAAGAGCCAGGTTCAAATCTCCCACAAGTCAGGAAGCTCCTCCTGTGGCACAAGGTTTGGAGGGTAGAAGGCCCAGAGAGGCATGTAAATGGTCCGAAACAGCTTGAAGAAAAGGGCAGGAGAAAAATGCAGTCAACAGTAATAACCAATCAATATACAAATCCAGCCTCCGTGCTTTTAATAAATTGACATGGCTTCCTAGGAGCTTTCCGTTGCTATTTTCTACTGTTTTAAATAGAGTTTAAAAGAATGCATAAAGCAAACACTCCAAATGCATACATACACATATGTGTACACACACCACTCTGTATGTCACCCAGCATCTATTTATAATATTATTGCGATAAAAGGATTAATGATCACTGTTGGTTCTTTCGGCATGTCTGATGGATTTCCAGTCTCTTAAAAAATCAACAATGGATTCTTTGCTCCCCATGTCTCACCCACATTCCTCCTGTAAGTTTCCCCAAGTACAGCTAAATCCCACACTTCAACACAGGGGACCATTATCAGGCATTTAGAAAGATCCTGCTGAAGGCCTAAGAGACAGCCTTTTCCGATGGTGGTCCCTCTTTAAGGAATGCTCTCCCAAAACAGAGTCACCTGATATCTACAATAACAGTGACAGGCAAAGGCTTTCCTTTCCCCCAGGCATTTGATTGTTAATTTTCTCTGCTGTTTGGAGGTTACTACTGCTGGTTAACTTATAGTGGCAATCATGCTGATATTGTTAGAGGGTGGTAGGCATTTTCTTATTATCTTGAGAAGTGGTATATGACCCCGTTTTAGTGCTTTGTTGTTTACTGCGCTTTTGAAAAAATGTTTTTCCCCCCCATTTTACTGTAAGTAGCCTTGAGACAACAATAACAAAGCTTTGTTCTGAATTCATATACTGTATTCCGTTAACCACATCCTTTCTGTGTTTGCACACTGCTTGGACCCCCCCCCCCAAATATATATATATTTATATAAAATCAAAGGAGTGCACATTGCTATCCCTTAATTTTGCTTCTTTTTCCAGCAACTGGAATATTTTGCTGCAGAAAACTGATTTTGGGTGTAAGCTGCTCATTTTAACAGCTGAAAAATTCCCCAGACCAGAATAAATTAAGTCTGGCCCATCTTTCTAACACACTGAATTTTCTATAATTAAGGGAACATAAACCCTCATTGTTTTCCTGTCATACAATCCCCAAACAACACATTGGATGATGATGATGATATTGTTATTATTATTATTATTATTATTATTATTATTATTATTATTATTATCCTGGATTGAAACAACTTGGTTTTGGTAATTTCATCCAGAATGCAGCCAGAATGTGAGCTTTCCTTTACAAGGCGAAAGGTGACATCCTGAGACAGATTGTGACATGGCAACATTAACAAAATGTTAATTCTCCAGGATTGGGCGAGAATTGATTTGGAATCGAAAGTGTAGGAAACCGAGCCTCAGTTTTCTCGTTGCCACCTTCTTAAATGCAAACATCCCCTCTCGGTTATCGGGGGGGGGGGGCAGGCATATTATGGGCGACTCGAGGATGCATTAATTGGGCAAGGGCCACGTTAACTTCCTAATAAACAAAGGCGTCGGGCCAAAGAAGAGCAACTCCACGCTCCCTTGCCAGGCAGAGGCCGCGGCTGCTCAGCAGATGGATTGATTCGGGTGGCGAGAAAACGATATTTAGAGGTGCCTGAAAGCACTTGGCAAGTTCCAGGGGCTCGAGCCACCCTAAAGGGGCGGTGTTGTGTGTGCGTGCTTGAAACAAGCAATCCCAAAGGAATGCCCCCCCAAAACCTGTATTTATGAAATCTTTCAGACAAAAGTAGTTTACAAGCAGCGTATTGTGTTTGGGGGGAATGAATTATGAGACAACAGCTGAGCAAACCAAAAAAGCAGCCGCCGCCATTCTGGGTTTGAGTAGCGGCGAGAGCGCCTGTCAAGGAAAAACTGGGCGCGACGTGGAAGGAGGAGCCATCGCGCCTTTCCCCCGGCATATGAAACATGGAGCCGAGTGCGGCAGATGAGGGAGAGAGATGCCATGCAGAAATCCCTCCTCCTGCCCAACTGGGAATCCGGTGGGGGTGGGGGAATGCAGTAAATGGGAAATTGGTCCCCGGCACAAAACTCTCCCAAGCCTGAGGGGACCCGCCGGGATGGCTGCCAAAGAGTGAGAAAGAAAGAGTCCGGATATCGGGTTGCCTCAGGTCCCTCTTGCATACATGCATTAAGCGTCGCCCAGTCTCTCTTGATGGTGCGGCCATCCTGATCTGCTCCCCCAAAGCTGACGTGGAAATTATAGGCGGCCTTCGTTGAGCATTCCTTGGGATTTCTTGTCTCTTTTTGCAAGGCCGTTATGCAACATAAGAGCCTGCTTGCTGCATTCGCCGCCCTTTGCTAGGAGGTGGGGTGGGGTGTTACATAATAATAATAATAATAATAATAATAATAATAATAATAATAATAATAATAATAATAATAATAATAATAATAATTTATTATTTATACCCCGCCCATCTGGCTGGGCCTCCCCAGCCACTCTGGGCGGTTTCCATAAATCTTTATCAATCTTCCTGCCAGTCGTTCGTTCGCAATGCATTTTCCCCTCGCTTTGCACAAAAAAAGTGCTTATCATAGAATCACAGAATTGTAGAGTTGGAAGGGCACCCTGAATGAGGACCATCTAGTTCAACACCCTGAAATGATGCTAAGAAAGGGGATATGTCAGTTGCGCTAGGGCAACAGAAACCTTTAATCTGCTTTAACCTCGCAAACCTAGAATCCCTCCTGCGATATGGTGACAGTCTGGGGCAGGGCCGGATTTAGGTTCGATGAGGCCCTAAGCTTCTGAAGGTAATGGGGCCCTTTATGTGTCCAGCTGTCCTTTGTCAACAACAAGTCACTTTTTTGTGTTGAATATATGTGATACGTGATATGAATATGGTGATATTTTAGGGAGCAGGCTAGCAGGCGGGGCCCATTACTTACATCTTAGGAGCCTACACAACACATAACACTGTTGCTGTATTAGAAAATAAATAAATAAATTGTCCAGTAGCACCTTAGAGACCAACGAAGTTTGTTCTTGGTATAAGCTTTCGTGCGCATGCACACTTCTTCAGATACACACACATGAAAGCGTATACCAAGAACACGTTTAGTTGGTCTCTAAGGTGCTACTGGACAATATATATTCCAAGAGCTGCATGCATATATATATATATATATATATATATATATATATATATATATATATATTTCAGCTACGTCAGACCAGTGCTACCTACCTGAATCTAGAACTGTTGCTGTATGTAGGTTTTATTTTATTTGTTTTTTATCTTATATTTTGGAAATGTACATCCAGGTTTTCTTTCTTTAATTTTTTTTTGGGGGGGGGGCAAGAGACAGGCCCTATAGGAGCTATAGCTTGTTTAGCTTATATGTAAATCCGGCACTGGTCTGGGGTGAGGCACCCTCCCCGGTTGGTACATCAACCTTATTCTCTAGTGAGGTATGGAGAAGCTATGTTAAGGCTACCAAAAATCAAATCAATCAATCAATCAATCAATCAATCAATCCAGGGCTGGTGACAGTGGAAATTTATTATAATTCATTTATATTTTTTTAAAAAAAAGGTTTATAAAGTATGGACCCTTGAGTGGAGAAAAGCAAGCAAAGGGAAGTGCCCCTTTTATGCCCCTAACATTAGAAGTAGCATGTAGGATCTGCAACAAAATTTTGCAGACTAAAGCCCTGCTCAGGTTCCAGCCACTGCCCATGCTCTTTCCTAGGATATTCTACTATGTTCCCTAACCCCTCTGGGTTTTTATTCCCCCCTCACCCTGTTCCAACATTCATCCAGCATTTTGTGGCTGCTCAGCATGCTTTGCTGGGCTCTCTTCAGGGATTCAGACCTTAACATGCCCTACCCCACAAACCCCCTTGGATTCCTCCAAGCCTGCAAATACCTTTCTTGTCTCTGTGGATACTACCATTTTGGCTCAGGATCCGCACGTGTAGAATGATATATGATAAGTTGCTGTTGTTATTCATAAATAATAATGATGCTGATGCTGATGATGCAGTATTTTTGCTTTACAGAGCAGCATCAAAAAAAGAGACAAGGTCCTTCCCACAAGGATCTTACAGCTGAAATACATTATTCCAAACTTTTCATTTTCAGTCAACAGAAGATGGCATATATCAGTAATACTTGGCATCTCAGAAGGGTGCCATGCTTGACAGAACTCGCTGAGTTTTGTTTTTCTCAGGTGTTGTGCTTGGGAAAAGATGGCATTCCTTCCAAGAGCTGCATTCACATGGCTACTGACAGCTTCCTTTAAGCGACTGTGCAGCAAAGTGTTGAATGAAGTGTGAAAAGCTGTATTTTAAGGCCAGCATAACCAAAGCGTGACTTCTGGATCGAAACCAGAAAACAGAGGAAGGGGGGGAAAAGTAAGGAGAATTCACGACCCCAGGGTTGGCCTACTTTCAGACTGAGTTGCTAGTTCTTGATTTCTTACAGCAGCCACAATCCATTCAAAGCCTCTTCTGTCAAGAACAGCTTTTATTTTTATTCGGATGAGCGAGTTATTATGTGCTAGATTCATTGGTAAACTGTACATGTAAGCACAGCCAATACGTCACGGCCACACTGTTTGACCAAGGGCAGAGGATGCCGATAATCCCTGGATCAGCTGTCCCAACTGAAAACAGGAAGAAGGAGGCCTGGACGTTTCTTTAAATGAGCAAATTGGATGAGGCTCTGGCAATGCTGACTTACACTGAGTCAGCAGAACCACACAACTCAACAAAGAATATTTATTCACACATGAATTATTCAGCCGGCTTGAATAGCATCTCTGCAACAGCAATTCTGCAAGCAAGTTATTGCATACACATAGGCAGTCGTCCAACCACAGCTGCAAAGCGGAATCAGGATAGTTCTCTTGACCAGTCAAGTGGGGGAGAGGAAGCCTCCTGCTTCTGGGAGCCGCTGAGGCAAAATAGTAGTCAGAGCTTCCTTTGCAAAGTGCTGGAAGTCAGCAAAATGACACGGAAGTGAGCTCCTTTTTATTTAGCCTCATGTGAAAGTTTTCTGTGACAAATTAAGAGGTTTTTACCTATGCACCACCCCGATTTTAATTTTAAAGAGACTTTTGAGCAAACTTCTGTTCAGGAGGCTAAGATCCGAACCAACAGACTGAAGTTACACGAAAGGATATTACGACTAAACATCAGGAAGAACTTTCTGACCATAAGAGCTGGTTCAACATTGGAACAGACTCCACTGAGAAGTGGCGGACTCTCCTTCGTTGGAGGTTTTTAAGCAAAGGTTGGATGGCCATCTGTCATGCATGATCTAGTTGAGATACCTGCAGTACAGGGGGTTGGACTAGATGACATTCAGGGGTTCCCTTCCAACTCTACAATTCTATGATTCTATTGTATCTTTTTAATAGACTCAAGACAGACCCACAGAGCTGGAAGAAGCCTTGAAGAAGCTGAGAGGAGCCCTCACCAATTTGGTTCCAGTCAAGAGGTTTCAGGTTTCGGCTCAGTCCTGGTTCACTGAAAGACAAAACCCTTTCTGAACTGATTTTAAGGATAGGTTTAGATTCTGTGTGATTCCCTAGGTGGTTACCATGCACATTTTACAGGCTATATACTGAAGCATAGAAAGCGAGAGGGGCTACAACTTGCTGGAAACCCTCCAAAAAACAATTGCCTACTTGAGGGACTGAAACCCAGGTCTCCCAGATGGGTGTTCACTTCACCACATACCATCTCTGTTTCACATATTTAGGCTGCATGCATAATATTCATCTGGATGGAGGCATATTTTCCACAATCTCTGAAGTTGCTTTTCTTGGCCGGACTACTGTCTGGCCAGAGAAGAGACCCAAAACTTTTGTTTGAAGTAGTAGCGAAGCTTTGGCAACCCTAAACGAGGAAAAGGTCGGAACGTTTCAAGAAAGTGTTGGGCTTTGCTTTCTCCAGACAGAGCCCAGTTGTTGGTGATGTCTCTCAATTTCCCCCTGCACATGGAATTCAGGCTTGGCACGAGTTTCGCAGCTGCGGTTGCTGCCGCTAGCCTTGTATGCAAGCGAGCTGTTTCCCAAGTCCTGGTCACACATTCATGGCCCTTTTCCTGCTTTGATGCTTGTTCAGATTCCATTAGGATTTAATGAGGAACCCACCAGCCTTGACAAGCAGAGCGGCTGACTCATGGCTGAAACCAAGGGCAAGCCTGAGATTGGGAATTATCCAGCAAATTAGTTTGTCACCTTTGGCTCTGCGTTCGTCTGCACAAAAGCATGGGCCTGGTTCCACCCTCTCCCTGGCCCCACAAACCCAGAGGGAGCTTGTGTTAGCACGATCACTGCAATATTGCAAGCAGGAACCTCTTGAAATTCTCCCTATTTTTGTAGAGAGGAACTGGGAAGATGATTTCTCTTGCATTGATAAGAAATTCTCCCAACAGCTCCTTATTTATTTATTTATTACATTTCTATACTTCCTTTCTGGCAAGGGCACCCGAGGCAGTTTATCAATTTAAAATATTTTTTAAAAATTCATTATATAAAATGTAAAGTTGTCCCTGTTGGTGGGGGGCAGGCTGAGGTTGTCTTTGGCTGCTTGCCTGCCTCCTTTTGCTCTCTTCTGCCTCCCCACAGGACAGACGGTGCCCATTTCTTGGGGTGAGGGCTGCAATTCAACAGTGGCAGCAGTTCAGCAGCTTTTATCTTCTCCAAAGGATTGTTTTGTTTTTGTTCTTTGCTGCTATTGCAAATAGCAAGAGCAGCAGTGTTGGCTGCCTGGCTGCCATCTTGTTTCTTTTATAATGCTCCAGACCTCACATCATTCCATGGCCTTTAGGGTGGTGGTGGAATTTCAGCTTCCACAAAAAAATGGTGGAGAATATATTTGGAGAGTATTCTGCAAGGTGGCCATTTTTTTTTTAGGAGGCAGCAAACGTTTGTCAGAACTTTTGTCAGGAAAATGTCTTCTGAGAAGTTTTGGGAGGTAAGAACATTAGAAGGAAGGTGGGAACATCAGTCGATTCCTGCTGGATCAGACCCATCCAGCATCCTGTACTGTGGCCAAGCAGGACCTGAGCACAACAGCGCTCCCGCCGTGGCCTGTGCTGGAAATTGGCTTTCCACTCTCAGGTTGTTTCCTTTCTCTTGTTTGCAGAGCCACAAAGATACAGGCTCTTTTCTCCACAGGCAGGGACAATCTGGGTCATGCCTCCAATTTTAAATATTCACTACTTCTTAAGAAAGAATTATCTCCCTCACTCTCAATGTATGCCAAACTGCCCAGTAACTTCACACTTGAAGTTCTACACTTTGGTTTTAATACACATTTTTGTTTTGTTAAGAAAACTGGTTTACAGCTTGCAGTCATGCATGTTACCCTAAGACACGTCAAATGAACGCTTGTCATGTCCACACATCGCATTTTAAAGCGTACTCTTAAAACAGCCTCAGTGTACACACACAGATTGCTGCTTTATGAGAATTGGCCCTAAATTTGTCTGCTCAGACCATGGATGCCAACATCTAAAGCTGCAAAGTTGTTGAGGAAGACATTGCTTGATACCTATTAATAGCCTAATGTTTTAGTGTTATGCTTCTATTGCATCATG
Organism: Podarcis bocagei; assembly: GCF_964188305.1. Classification (NCBI taxonomy): domain Eukaryota; kingdom Metazoa; phylum Chordata; class Lepidosauria; order Squamata; family Lacertidae; genus Podarcis; species Podarcis bocagei. The sequence continues at coordinate 31,343,891 of NC_138125.1, forward strand.
CAATTGCTTTGGGATGTTTCATAGTAATCAATTTGTAAATGAAATAATGGGTAAATTTGCTATCCTGTCGTTCGGTCAAGGGAGACCCAAACATGGCCTACAGGTGAGGGAACAACTGCACTTTGAGATGAAACAACTGACAATACCTGTGTGGTTTAAATCAGCAGTGTTTACACAGCCTTTGTCCTCAGCAGGGCTGGCATCAGCACCCAAGCTGCTAACAGGGTCAGCTATTGACCCCTGCCCTAGCCCCGTTTTAAAGCCTTGCTGCCATTTTAATTTCCCACAGTTCTCCTGATGTGGCATTGCTTCAGGGCACTGCAATAATTTTTAAATGGCAGCTACACAGTGCTGCTAGTGTTGGGGCACAAAATACTGTTAGGTGAGGGCCCACCTGAAGGCACTTTGTCCTTCAGATCAGAAGCAGAGCTTGTCTCCCAGCCATCTCTTGTCCTACTCTCACCCGGGCAGGGGCTGCGTCAAATGACAGCGGAGGAAGCCTAGTTGAAGAAGGAAAACAACAACAGCCAGCATAAGCTCAGCCTGACCAATCTGCTCCCTTCCTCAACTATCCCTGGCTGGCGAGCCTTTGGATGAAAAGCTGTCCTAGACACAGATCCTCTGAATGGAGGTGGTCACCCACAGCCACCACACAAGGCTCTGGGATGAAGGGAAGGCCGGAAGAATAAAGGCGTCCGCTCCCCGATTGCACTCCTCCCTGCAAGCTGGCCTCCCTGATGCTGAGTCAGCAGCGTCTGACAAATTAGTCAACAGGATGACTGCTGGGCTCCCGGCTTCTGGTAATTAACGTTGACAAAGCTCTGTGTGTATGTTTGCTTCTGCGCCTGCTCGCTTCCCAGGCAGGAGGAGAGCCGCCAGGAGGGGAGAATGGAGGGGAGAGAAAAATGGAGCAGTGGCTGTTGATGCTTCCTTTGCAAAGGCTGGGAATTTACATTTCCAATCCCAAGACAGGCAGCCACAGCCACATGGCTTTTCTTCCAGCCCTTCCTGCATCCTTAAGGGTCCAGGTGGGATGAGGGCAGGAAGGGATGAGGATGGTGAAGGGTTAAAACAGCCCGGAGAGGCAGCTTACAGCTCAAGCAGACACAAGCGCCCTTGTAAAACACAGGCCTGGACCCAGGAAGTGCACAATTCGAAGCCTCCGCAAGGTTGCAGAACAGGATGTTAAATGTTCCGAGCTGAGATTTGTCTCTGGTTGGGCTCTGAGGTTATTTCCTCAAAGCGCTCTGTTAAGATCATGACCTCTGAGATGCACAATGAGGCTGTTGGCTTTGAAGCTTCTGATTCTTTTGCTGCTGTTGTTTGAGTCGTGTGAATTTCTCTCCCCAGCGTGGAATGCTAAATTGCCTGCGGTCTGCGGATGAGAGGCCCCAGAAGCAAGAGAGGTCAAGGGCAGGAGAAGTTGTTTCTTTAGCTTCTCCATAACTTTATGTTCGCTAACTTCAGATCCTGCGGTTTGTCCCTGCTATTTTAGACTTGTGCTTGAAGCCAAACCTCAATTGTTCCAAGTGCCAAAAGCTAAAACGCTTTGGTTTGAGCACAGGGAGTTTAAATGGGTGGCGATAGGCTGTTGTGTGAAAGGGCTCTTGGTTGGAAAACTCGCCCGACAAAGCCTGTCTGGAAATGTTTAATTCACACATAACATAGCAGCACCAAATCCAGGTTTGCCAAGGAATAGTGCATCCAGCACAGGGAATTACAGTCCTGATGCATCTGAAAGAGTGGACTCTAGTCTACAAAAGCTTAGGCCATAGTACATTTAAGGTGCCACAAGACTCTTAGTTGTTCTTGCTGCCACAGACTAATGTGGCTGTCTCTCTGCAAACAATGGAAAGAACTCTGACTTTCTGATGAGTGCACAGGAACTGCATGATACATTTGTGTTTGCAAATGAGTGTTCGTCATGCTCAAGCATTGCACTTTAAAGGGTATTCTTAAAACAGCGTAGGCATACACACACAAACTGTTGCTTTATGAGAATTGGCCCTAAATTTGTCTGTTCAGACCATGGATGCCAACATCTAAAGCTGCAAAGTTGTTGAGGAAGATGTTGCTTGAAGAGCATAACAGGAGTTATATCTATTATTATTATCATTATTAATAGCCTAATGTTTTAGTGTATGTTTTTATTGCATCATGACATCACTTTGAGATGCTTCATAGTATACAATTTGTAAATGAAATGATAAATAAATTTACTGTCCCGTCGACTGTTCAGGAGCAACCCAAAAATGGCCTACAGTCGAGTTAAAACAAAGCAAGAAAAATAATAAAGCTATATACAGGAGTGACTAGAAGAGAAATGATGGCTGGGAGGAATGTAGAAAGAAGAAACACCATGGTACACTTGTATCAGCACAACTGGATGCCTTCATCTGCCCCAGCTGCAACAAAACATGTTGCTTCCATATTGGTCTTCATATCAACCGCTGTAGTTCTCCAACGGCTTGACTTCACCCCCAAAGGCACACTCTTCCATTGTCTCATGAAAAAGACTGATTCCACCACCACTGACATAGTACAGTAGGAAATTATGTAATATATGTCATAGAATTGTAGAGTTGAAAGGGACCCTGAGGATCAGCTGGTCCAACCCCCTGCAATGCTGGAATAGGCAGCTGTCTCATATGGGGATCAAACCTGCAACCTTGGCATTATCAGCACTACGCTGTAACCAACTGAGCCATCCAGTGTCAAAAAGCAAAACAACCGCAACAAGGGTTTCAGGCAGGGCTTCGCTCCCAGCTGGAGATGCAGGCTGGGGGGGGGGAGAGGGAGGATTGACCCTTGGCATAAGGTCTAGTGCAGGGGGTGAACTTTTGCACCCCTGTTCCAGTTTTCCTAGGATTAACTCTTCAAAGGAAGGTTAAGCCAAGAAATCTCCCCCAGCTTGGCTTTTAACTTCAGCTAGAGAAGAATTCAGCTGCTGCTAATGATGCTCGCCTCTTCTTTGAGATGAACATTTCCCAACTCCCCAAATCTTGTTTCTGGGTCTGAACCCGGTGAGCTTTGCTGATATCTCTAATCTCAAGATGTGCCAGTTTGCTCCCAAATTGGTAGCTATTCTGAGGATTTGCCAGTTCTGTGTGCACCAAATGCCTTCTGTTTTAACTGGTGTGCTATACGTGACATTCCATATCTCACGTGTCCTACATAATTCTTGGAGGAAATAGTAAAACTGTCGCCACCTTTGGTGCTGGGAGATGCTGTCAGGAAATGATGCCCTCCTGTGGCTGAGGCTGTGGAGTTTGTTTCTTTTCTCTCTCTCTCTGCCTGTGCTGTGTGCCCAAGCATAATGATGGGGCTTGGTAAATAATGGAAGTTTATCTTTCAGTTTCCTGAAGATGAGAGATTTTTTTTCATTTTATTCCATCGATGTTGGGTTTGTCACTTATAAATAAAACATCGAGGTGTGGAATTTTGCCAGTCGACTGCAGCTGCAGCGCCCCCCCTCTCCCTGGATGGGCACTCTCTTCTTGCCCCCGGTAGCACAAAGACATGGTGTGCCCCAGTTTTCCTGCTATGGAATCATCACTATTGCTGTTTTTGGCTGCAGCAAAGAGTTCTTGAGGGATCTCCCTTGCAAGCACTTGAATCGTGCTTAGCTTAAGCGAGCAGCCTAGAGACGGAGAGTGCCAATGTGGGCACAGCACAGCGAGCACATTTAATCCATTCATAGCTCTTCATACCGCTAATAGGAATGTGTTATGAATGCTGTTGGGGGGAGATACAGGGAAAGGAGCTTCCTGTAGTAGAAGCCTTGAAGGGAACTGACATTGGTTTCTGTAGGAAGCTTACGAGAGCTTCTAAATGTTGCTTTAGTCAGAATTCTGAGGCATAAAACCTCACGTTGCTTTTTCCTGTTTTATTTCCACCCCCCCCTTTCTTTTGCAGACAGTGCTTTTTGGACTTCAGATCTAACACAAATCCTGAAGCCAGCAAAGCAGGAAGCTGTTGCCAAGGAGACCCTTATATTTCCCCTGGTAAAAGGTGTTTCCCCAGCTATTCAGTGGGGCCATCAGACCCAAAGAGGATTCCAGGTAGCAATATTCCACTTTTCAGAAAATTACAGCCTTTCAATAAACGGTTATCATTTGTGTGTTGAACAAACAGGCATCACATGGTTATTCCCTAAATGTTAATTAATAAATAAATAAATAAATAAATAAATAAATAAATAAATAAATTTGGATTTGATATCCCGCCTTTCACTCCCCTTCAGGAGTCTCAAAGCGGCTAACATTCTCCTTTCCCTTCCTCCCCCACAACAAACACTCTGTGAGGTGAGTGGGGCTGAGAGACTTCAAAGAAGTGTGACTAGCCCAAGGTCACCCAGCAGCTGCATGTGGAGGAGCGGGGAATCGAACCCGGTTCCCCAGATTACGTGTCTATCGCTCTTAACCACTACACCACACTGGCTTCCCCCTGGGAAGTTGATTTGGCCCCTCTTGCTTTTGTGGCATGCAAAGGTTTGGAAAATGACGGTGATAGAGAAGCTCTGTCTAGATTAGCCAATTTATTTACATCTTAGTTACAGTTTTAGATCACTTTCCCAAGAGAATTTACAATAAGATACAAAAAACAAAATACATATAATAATAAAAAAAAACCATAACAATGGCCCAGGACCGTTGTTATTCTTTAGTCGTCTTAGTTGTGTTCAACTCTCCGTGACCCCATGAACCAGAGCATGCCTTGGAAACTCTCACTTTCTTCTTAAAGCTTCTCCTTTTTTATGTCCATGGAGTTTTCTTGACAAGATACTGGAGTGGTTTGCCAGTTCCTTCTCCAAGTGCATCACATTTAGTCTAAACTCTCGGCTATGACCTGTCCGTCTTGGGTGGCCCTGCATGGCAAGGCAAACAAAGGCCCGGGGGCCAGATTCGGCCCAATCACCTTCTAAATCCAGCCTGCAGACAGTCCGGGAATCAGCGTGTTTTTACATGAGTAGAATGCATCCTTTTATTTAAAATGCATCTCTGGGTTATTTGTGGATCATAGGAATTTGTTCTTTCCCCCCTCCAAAATATAGTCTGGCCCCCCACAAGGTCTGAGGGACAGTGGACCGCCCCCCTGCTGAAAAAGTTTGCTGACCCCTGGCATAAAGCACCTAGCTTCTCGGAGTTATTGAAGCCCCTTCGCCATGACAAGGCAGTGATCCATGAAGGGGCCAGAACCATTAACGGCCCCTCAAAAAAGTCAGCCACTGTTAGGTATTAACAATCTAGCCTGTGTTTACAAAAGACTGAGTAAATGAAAACGTCTTCAGTGGCCATCTAAATTTGCAAATGGAAGAGGGGAGGGCACTGCAAAGTGGGGGTGGCACCTTGGAGAGCCCTATCAGGTGTCCCCCATACTGTGAATTCCTGTTGGGAGCACCAATCTGTGGTTAGGTAGAAGAAACACAAATGAAAACAGTTACTTCTTCCTTTAGAAGTTTGAGTAGGAAGATCCCTCTGCTAGGAGTCTAGATTTTTAAATTTCCTTTTGTGAAAGGATTTTTATAACATTTATTTTTACATATTAGTTTTCAAAAAAAATCATACCACCACCATTAAGGAAAAATACCAACTATAAAATTGCATCCATTAAACAAGCACAAAATATATCACGACTGTTTTACTGAACTTGGAGAATAATAGTGTTAGGAGTTTGTGGGTGCCAGAGACCTATGATTCCTGGCTCCAGTAAGTATTAGACTTTAATCAAGGCTTGGGGTGTTAAACTGGTTGCCTGGCCTCTCTAATCACTGGATCCAGTGAGTGTTAACAGCTAATTAAACCAGACTGGCTTCCTGTGTTGAGTGATTGCCTGAGTGATGGTCCATTGAGTGAACAAAGGATCAAAGAGGGCTCTGTGCCAGGCAGCAAATGGGGGGGGGGGCTTCCTCCCTCAACAGATAAAGTCAAGAGTTTAGAGTAGAGAGGCTGGAGTTAGGAGTAAGGTGATCTAGAAGAAAATCAGCAAGCGGGAGAGGCAGAGCATGTTGTTTGATTTCTGTTTGAATCCAAGGCTGTGGCTATGGGAGAAACAAGATCCTTTTGGGCTGTTAATGCTGTGAACTCCTCCAAAGTAGGTTCAGGTTGTGTCAGGAACTGGGCAAAGGTGCCCTCGGGAGACGAGGGAAGTGGTTTTGTGGGCACCTGAACCAGGCAGGAGGCAAGGGGAAGCTTCAAAGCTGGAGAGTGGAGTGCAGGATGGCTCAGAAAGGGAGGAGGAAGAGGCCGGCCAGGCAAGTGAAGGGTCAAGTGCTTCTCCCCGCCTTGCCTGCACCACTGTCTCCCAGAACTAGGAGAGAATTGAAGCAGGAAGAGTAGAGGATGTTTCCACACAGGCGTAGTCTCCAGCTACCTGTTCGCAGCCTGTCAAGGGAAGGTACATAAAATGGTGGAGGGGGAGTGGTGCCCAGTTGCTGCAATACGCACCTGGGAGTAGCTACCAAGACTCTAGATTTGTGTGTGCAGCTATCCAGAGCTGTAGAAGTGACTGTAAGCATTACCTTTGACCATAAAGAGTGAAGTCTCTGCCGTGTGCCTTCCTTTGGCTGCAAGCACCCTTGACAAGCTGTGTATATGTGTAAATGAACCATAAATCCCAAAGATTCCACAGTCTCCACTGTGCCTCATTTCCAAAAGGAAACACAAACCTTGCGTAAGCGTCTGGGACCCCTGGAATCTCACACTGCTCAGAAATTAGGGCAGTTTGCAACAATGTGCATGCTTGTAAATAAAATTATTTTTTATGTCCTTCCAACCTTGAAGTATAAGTCCTTTTGAAACCATAAGGGCTCCAGGGATCCATCTGTTGCTCCTCAGATCATAGGATTTTAAGTCATGAACATCTACAAATATCAAAGATTTTCCCCCAAGCAAAATAAGAACAATTTCTGACCTAAAAGAGGACATACCCACGTTCTCTGCCGCCAAGAAGCAGTATCAACATGACATCACCAGCATCTATCTGAATTAGCCAAAGAGGCTATGGAGTCCAATCTACTTAAAACAACATTTTTGTACAGTAGTTGTTTTTGAATAGGGCTGCAGTCTTAATCACCACTGATTACAGTGGGAGAATAAAGTCTATACGTAAATGTTCCTTTCTAAAATCAACGGGACTTAAGTTGGTAATGTTTGTTAAAATAACTATAGCAAATGCTAATTGAACGGCAGCTTGACTGAAAGGAAAAGCAGACAAAGTTAAATTATGCAGCTGTTGGAAAGATACTGGAATATTATTTAAGGGGGCCTAAAAGGGAATGTTTGATTGAAATGCATTTGATAAGAACAGGACAAGACTCAATAACTATCTTCTCGCTATAATCCCAAATCCCCACAAGGTGTTCTGTCAGTGTTGACTGAATGAAAGGGTTGCTTCCAGCTAAGGACGGGGGGAGAAATTTGATTCAGTTCATGTTGAAAGGTGAGCGCAGCCATCTTTCAAAATGCACGCTTCTCTGAATTTTGTAATGTAATTATACTAGTGTGAGGTGTGCATAAGAATGCAAATGTACCAGCAAAAGCAACGTTTTAAAATGCATTATATCAGGGAAGATTGCAAAAATGTTTACATTAGGCAAAAATGCACACATATTTGTATATTAGGGGAAATTCACTGGTGAATTTTCAGGTGGATTGCCCCCTTTAAGTGCAAACCGAGGTAGAAATGGGGAGAACTGAACTTAAGAACTTGGAAGAATGAGAAACGGAAATGGATGGTTTCCCCCATCCTTGCTTCCAGAACAGCGTTGTGCATTCTTTCTTTCTTTCTTTCTTTCTTTCTTTCTTTCTTTCTTTCTTTCTTTCTTTCTTATCTACTCCCTGTAATAATTTAGCAGCAACCTAGCTTCTAGTAGCAGAGATGCCTGGAGGAGAAGAGGAGGGGGGAGTTGTTGATGGAAAGAGGCAGACCCAGGATTTGTCATGGGGCTGTTTGTCCTCTTGGTGACTGCAGCACCAGCTGTGCATGGAAAGGTATAGGGAGAAAGGGAGGGGGCAGTGAAGGGCCTCAGGCTCCTTCACAGCTGACCCATAGTTATTTTTAGCTTTGGAATGCTCCTGCCAAGGCCCTCTGGGTCTATTTCTTGTCTCCTGGCAAGTAGCATTGTGTGAGCTTGATGGGAGAAGGCTACCAGAAAAGACCAGGAGAGCCATATGGGGCTGCCCTTTGGAGGGAGAAGTATTCAAAGAGTCAGTGCAAGCAGGAGATGGAAGTTAGAGCCACTCTTTTTCTCATTTCTGAGCACAATTCAAAGTCTTGGTGATGACCTTTAAAGCCCTAAACGGCCTCGGTCCAGTATACCTGAAGGAGCGTCTCCACCCCCATCGTTCTGCCCGGACACTGAGGTCCAGCGCCGAGGGCCTTCTGGTGGTTCCCTCATTGCGAGAAGCAAAGCTACAGGGAACCAGGCAGAGGGCCTTCTCAGTAGTGGTGCCTGCCCTGTGGAACGCCCTCCCATCAGATGTCAAAGAGATAAACAACTACCTGACATTTAGAAGACATCTGAAGGCAGCCCTGTTCAGGGAAGTTTTTAATGTGTGACATTTTAATGTATTTTTAATCTTTGTTGGAAGCTATCCAGAGTGGCTGGGGAGAACCAGCCAGATGGGCAGGGTACAAAAAAAAAATATTATTATTATTGTTGTTGTTGTTGTTGTTGTTGTTGTTGTTGTTGTTGTTGTTGTTATTATTATTATAGAATCATAGAGTTGGAAGAGACCACAAGGGCCATCGAGTCCAACCCCCTGCCAAGCAGGAAACACCATCAGAGCACTCCTGACATATGGTTGTCAAGCCTCTGCTTAAAGACCTCCAAAGTAGGAGACTCCACCACACTCCTTGGCAGCAAATTCCACTGTCAAACAGCTCTTACTGTCAGGAAGTTCTTCCTAATGTTTAGGTGGAATCTTCTTTCTTGTAGTTTGGATCCATTGCTCCGTGTCCGCTTCTCTGGAGCAGCAGAAAACAACCTTTCTCCCTCCTCTATGTGACATCCTTTTATATATTTGAACATGGCTATCATATCACCCCTTAACCTCCTCTTCTCCAGGCTAAACATGCCCAGCTCCCTTAGCCGTTCCTCATAAGGCATCGTTTCCAGGCCTTTGACCATTTTGGTCGCCCTCCTCTGGACACGTTCCAGTTTGACAGTGTCCTTCTTGAACTGTGGTGCCCAGAACTGGACACAGTACTCCAGGTGAGGTCTGACCAGAGCAGAATACAGTGGCACTATTACTTCCCTTGATCTAGATGCTATACTCCTATTGATGCAGCCCAGAATTGCATTGGCTTTTTTTTTTTTATTCTTTTTATTGAATTCCTTTTATACACACAACAAGAAAAAACAAATACATTCATACTAAAAAGAAAAAAAAGAAAAAAAGAAAAAGTGAGAAAAGAAAAAAAAATCAAATAAGGTAAAAAAGAGACAAAAAACTACAACAGATAACATAAAAACAACGACTTCCTTCCCTACTGATTTCGGGTATATACTTTCAATAGTTTCATTTTTACCGCTGGTATATTATTTTTAATTTGCACATCGGAAGTTTTAAAACAGACCTGCTGTATTTGGTAAGTTTTTAAAATTACCTTCAAAATAAACCATAAATTTGTTCCAATCCTCTTTTAGCTTTGCATTTTTATGATTTCTAATTCTTTGTGTCAATCTTGCCAATTCGATAAAGTCGTATAGTTTTAATTGCCAATCCCTCACCGTTGGAAGATTTGTGCTTTTCCAATTTTGAGCGATTAGCATCCTGGCCGCTGCTGTTGAATATTGGAATAGAGTTTTATCTTTTTCCTGAATTTCTTTCCCGACCATCCCTAGTAAAAAGGCCTCTGGGTTTTTGGGGAATGTGTATCTAAATATCTTTTTTAACTCATTATATATCTGGTCCCAAAATTTTTTGATTTCCTCACATGTCCACCACATGTGTATAAAGTTGCCTTCTTTTGTTTTACATTTCCAGCAAGCCTTGTCTGCAGTTTTGTACATTCTACTCAGTTTTTCTGGTGTTAGGTACCATCTGTAAATCATCTTTTCCAAATTTTCCCTAATTGCAGCGCTTGCCGTAAATTTTAATCCCTCACTCCACAATTTTGACCATTTTTCGTATTCTATACTATGCCCCAGATCTATCGCCCATTTGACCATAACTTCTTTGATCTCTTCATCTTTAGTTTCCCATTCCAATAGTATATTGTACATCTTAGATAATATCTTCGATTTACTTTCAATTACTTCAATCTGAAATTTCGACTTCTTTTCATTCATTCCTGTTTTTTTATCTTCTGTCCATTTTGCATTAATTTGATGATACTGTATCCAACCCGTCAACTTCTCCTTTAGTTCTTCATATGGTCTTAGTTTCCAGCTGTCTTGGGATCTTACTAGTAGATCTTCATATGTCAATTTTCGCTCTTCCATATTTGTTTTTTTGATTGATAAAATATCTGTTGGGGATAGCCACCAGGGTGTTCTCCATTCCAGCAGTTTCTTATTTCTTTCCCAGACTTCATACAAAGGACCTCTAATGATATGGCTCGAAAACCTTTTGTGTACTTTTTCTTTATTTGACCAGAGGTAGGCATGCCAACTGAATCTATTATCGGCCCCTTCCAGGTCTAATAAGTCCGTATCCTCTAAGGTTATCCAGTCTTTGACCCAGCAAAGACAAGCCGCTTCGTAATATAATTTTAAATCCGGTACTGCCAATCCTCCTCTCTCCTTTCGGTCTGTTAGTAATTTGAATCTGATCCTTGGCCTTCTTCCCTGCCATATGAATCTTGAAAGGGTCTTCTGCCAGTCCTTAAATATTTTAGTCCCTCTGATAACCGGTATATTTTGAAATAGGAACAGCATCTTAGGGAGTATGTTCATTTTTATTGCTTCCATCCTGCCCAGCCACGAAAGATTTACTCTGTTCCAAACATCCAAGTCCTTTTTCACTTTGTTCCATGTTGGCGTATAGTTATCTTCAATTAAATTTATGTTTTTGGGTGTAAGCCAGATTCCTAAATATTTTATTTTTTTAGCCACTTTGATTCCATATTGTCTCTCTAATCTTTCCTTCGCATCATTTCTCGGGTTCTTCGTCAACATTTTTGTTTTGGTTTTGTTCAGCTTGAAGCCCGATATTTTGCCGTACTCCTCCATAATCTCTAATACTTTGCCCACGCTTTCTTGCGGCTCTTCTAGGGATAACATCAGGTCGTCCGCATAAGCTTTTAATTTATACTCTTTAAATCCTATTTTAATCCCTTTTATCTCTGTTTTTGACCTTATTTTATTCGCCAAGACTTCCAAAGCTAAAATGAACAAGAGCGGGGAGAGGGGGCATCCCTGCCTTGTTCCTTTCTCTATTTTGAATCTATTCGTAAGGTTGTTGTTTATTATCAATTTGGCATGTTGGTTTGAATATATTGCTTGTATTCCTTTCAAGAATTCACCCTCAATCCCTGCCTTTTCCATCGATTTTAGTAGAAACCCCCAGGAGACGTTATCGAACGCCTTTTCTGCGTCTATGAAAATCAGGGACGCCGGTATATTATTGTTAATCTCCAAATATTCAATTAGATTAATGACATGCCTCACATTATCTTTCAGAAATCTATTTGGGAGGAAGCCCGCTTGATCTTTGTGAATTAACTTTATTAAACATTTTTTCAGTCTGTTCGCCATGATGTCCGCATATATTTTGTAATCATTATTTAGTAACGATATTGGCCTGTAATTCTTCATGTTCGATTTGTCCGTGTCTGGTTTAGGGATTAATGTTATAAAAGCTTCCCTCCATGATTCGGGTATTTTCCCTCCTCTTAGAATATTATTCATGGTGTCACAGAGTACTTGTGCTAGTTGACCTCCCAAAACTTTGTAATATTTGGCCGATAACCCGTCCGGGCCTGGTGCTTTTCCCAATTTCATTTTTTTAACCGAACCGCATTCTCAATCTCCTCCATACTAATGGGTCTATTTAATTGGGTTCTTTCTTCTTCTGTAACAGTTTTCCCTATGCAATTCTCTAAATATTTTTCTATTTGGGCTGGGTCTTCTTCTCCTTTCTTATATAACTCCTCATAAAATTTAAGAAAACTTTTTTGTATTTTTTTTGGGTCTACTATTAATTCTTCTTCTACCATTATTTTATTTATGACATTCTGCTTCTGTCTTTTTCTCAATTGCCAGGCTAGGAATTTTCCCGTTTTATTCGCCGATTCGAAATATCTCTGCTTCATTAGCTTGATTTTCCATTCTATTTCCTGGCTCGTTAATATTGAGTATTGTCTTTGTAATATTTTTATTGATTGTAAACTTTGCTCATCTTTCGGGTGTTCTATTAATTTCTTCTCGTGCTCCCTTAGCTGTTTAAATATTTCATCTGTCTTTTGCTGCTTTATTTTTTTCTTATGGTTGTTTTGCTGGATGAAAAAACCTCTTAAAACCGCCTTACTGGCGTCCCAGACTGTTTCTATTTTTGTTCCCGTGTTGAGGTTCAAGTCCCAATACTCTTTTAGTGTAGCCTTAGCTTTTTCGATGACCTCATCGTTGTCCAACAGAAAATCGTTCAGTCTCCATCTGAAGCCACCATTTGATTCTCCTTTTAGTTCCAAGCTTATTGAGTTATGGTCAGAGAAGGTTCTCGGTTGAATTTCACATTTTATCGCTCTTAAAGTAATTTCTCTTGAGGCCCAAATTTGGTCTATTCTTCCCCAGCTTTTGTGTACTTCTGAGAAAAAGGTAAACTGTTTTTCTGTTGGATGCTTATGTCTCCATACATCCGTTAGGTCCATGTTCTCCTCCAAGTCTTGAAATGATTCCGGTAACTTTCCTTGTTTTCGTTTTCTCTTTTCTGTTTGTCTGTCCATTTCTAATGTCGGCACTGCATTAAAGTCTCCCAATAATATCATCTTGTTATTTCCTAATTCTAGTAACACTTGTTCCAATTTTTTGTAGAACTCTGACCTATTTGTGTTTGGGGCGTAGATGTTTACCACATCGATCTTTTCTCCTTGGAAGCTTATTTGAACCCCCAGTATCCTTCCTTCTTCATCCTTATAGGTCAGTTTGGGTTCCCATTTTTCGTCGACATATGTTACCACTCCCCTTTTTTTCTCTCTCCCGGAGTTTATGAATTCTGTTCCCAGGTTCTTATTTATTAATACATGTTTGTGCTTTTTGGTTACATGAGTCTCTTGTATACAAATTACATCCAGTTTTTTCTTCTTCAACACATTTGCAATTTTATTCCTTTTTGTTTTTTCATTCAGTCCATTAACATTCCATGTTAAAATTTTGAGATTCATTATTGCTTTTATCTATTAACAAGTCAGTAATTTGTCGGTTTAGATTTTAAGTTTTAACCGATTTAAATTCGGGTGTTTTGATTCTCTACTTCCTCCTGTTCCTCCTCTGCCTCTTCCTCCTTCGCCTCCTCCTCTTCGCATTGGCTTTTTTAGCTGCCGCGTCACACTGTTGGCTCATGTCAAGTTTGTGGTCAACCAAGACTCCTAGATCCTTTTCACATGTACTGCTCTCAAGCCAGGTGTCACCCATCTTGTATTTGTGCCTCTCATTTTATATGCTACGGGTGCTTCCAGGTAACCTGCTCATTGAGCATTCATCTTACTAGGTTTTCAGGGAGATTAGATAATGTTGACTGTTTAATGAATATTCATTCTGATTTGTTTATGGGGGAGGTTAGATGATATGCATCAAAACAAGTGCTGTCCCCCCACTTTCTAGGGCATTTCTCTGTCACTTTCCCTTACAGCAAGAAGCCTGACTTGGTGGGGGAAGTGGGTCGGTTGCACAAGACCTCTCAATCCAACACAGTTGCTGGTGAATCCCACCTGAAAATGGTGGGAGATTTTGCAGTGAAACTTCACAATGCATAGCTATGCTAGTTAGCAAATGAAGGGCTTAAGGACTACAGAGCTGTAAATGGCTAGAGAAGGCTCGGCTAGGTTGTGCCCCCTCTCCTTTGGGGAGGGAGGAAGTAAGGCTTGTTTGCTATGTGATTTTTGAAAGACATCTGAAGGCAGCCCTGCTTAGGGAAGTTTTTAGTGTGTGATGTTGTGTTGTAGGGTTGCCATATTTCAAAAAGTGAAAATCCAAACAGAAAAGTTTTTGAGCTCTTTTTGCAAAAATGCAAAGAAACTGGACGTTTTTGAGCTATTTCTGAGGGAAATTGATACTGCTGACCTAGGCTGTAATACGTCTGGATTTTCCTGGACATTTAGTTGATTTCTGCCCGGACACTGCTTGTGGCTGCGATATTTTGCATAATTTTTTTATTTGATTTTTAAAGGTATATACATACAACAAAAATCAGTTCTGACTCCACATGTCAAGATTGCTCTGAATCTCCTGACTCCTCCCCCCCATCCCTTCCATGGGTCCTAATGGTATTTTTTCTAACTGCATATCAATACTTATCCAAATTTTTAATCCTTCTAAATTATCCATACTTTCCATTACTTTACAAGTGTGATTAAAATCCTGCTAATGTTTTAACCTGTTTACAGTGGTCTCGTAAATAAAATATAAACTTTCCCCATTCCTTATTTAAGTTCTTGTCTTCTTGATTTCTGAGCTTCCCAGTTAATTTTGCCATTTCGGCATAGTCTATCAACTTGGTTTGCCATTCTTCTCTGGTCAGGTAGTTTCTTCCTTCCACCTCTGGGCTAGTAGCATCCGTCCAGCTGTTGTCGCATACATAAACAATCTTTTCTGATCCTTTGGTATCTCGGTACCTATAATTCCTAGTAAAACTTCTGGTTTTTAAACAAAAGTTATTTTAAACATTTTTTTTTCATTTCATTATATATCATCTCCCAGAAATCTTTAGTTACTTTAAACGTCCGCCACATATGATAAAAGGTACCTTCTTTTTCTTTACATTTCCAGCAAATATTTGAACTTGTTCTGTACATTTTTGCTAACTCGACGGGTGTCAAATACCACCTATACATCATTTTCATATGCTTTCAGTGAACAACATGCCGTGAATTTCAATTCTGTTTTCCATAGCTTCTCCCACTTTGCCATTTGTATATTATGTCGCAAGTCTTTTGCCCATTGTATCATTACAGATTTAACCTGTTCATCTTTTGTATGCCACTCCATGAGCAAATTATACATTTTCGACAATAATTTTCTAAAACATCTTTTTGAAATTTTGATGATTCATAACTAAAACCTTCCTTTTTATCTATCACAAAAATATCATTTAATTGATGATACTGTAACCAATCTGTTACCAGTTCTCTTATCTCCTCAA
Organism: Podarcis bocagei; assembly: GCF_964188305.1. Classification (NCBI taxonomy): domain Eukaryota; kingdom Metazoa; phylum Chordata; class Lepidosauria; order Squamata; family Lacertidae; genus Podarcis; species Podarcis bocagei. The sequence continues at coordinate 31,359,193 of NC_138125.1, forward strand.
AGTCTTTTAATTTTACCTTCAGTTAACAGCTCTCTGTATGTCGGCCAATTAGCCCTCATATTCCATTTTTTCAAAGATATTGCTTCTAACGGGGAGAACCACCATGGTATTTTTTTTGTTCTAATAGATTTTTACTGCGGCTGCAGTATTCTGGGTGTATGGCAACCCTATTGTATTGTGTTTTTACTAGTTTTGTTGGGAAGTGCCTACTGTGGCTGGGGCAACCCAGCCAGATGCGCAGCATATAGATTTTAATAAATCCTCTCTCCCGCTCTTGCTGTGCTTATGTGAAAGGCAGAGATGCAATCTTAAGTGCAGTTCCATCAGGTGTTTTCAAAACAATTGATGGTCGTGTGGGGAGGTGCATCAGGAACCACATTTCATTCTTCCTCAGTTGTTTCCCCAGCCCCTCCATTACCTGCAAACAGGGTGAATGCTTGGTAAATAGCTGATTTCATCTAAGTCCCCTGAAACTTTGTGCAAACAAATCAGGATGAATGTTCAATAAACAGGTTGTCTGGAAGCAAATAACAATACTGATGTGCGTTGCAGGGTTTTTACAAGGGTTACTGCTTAATAATGCACATGGAGTGTTCAGAACACTTGATAGCAATAGTTCAAATGCTGTGGTTATTATTTGTTTAATACAAGCACTCATAAAATCTGCACCTTCCTAGGAGGCATTCTCCCTTCTCTCACACACAGGGGAGGGCTGCCTCTTATAAGATTATGCCAGCTATGGAACACAGATGTGCATCATCCAAAAAGAAAAAGGAAATACCTTGGTAGCATCTCGCTTCAGAAATATTGTCCCCTTCCTCCCATAAGCACATTCAGTTCATAGACTAATCTACTAAAACTCATAAAATCAACTGTATTAGAAAACACTTGCTATTCTTTTGTTTAGGTTTCAGTTCTTTGTAAAGAAATATTGGAAAAAATATCATTGAATCGGGTTACAGCTTGTGTACTTGTGGCAAAGATCACATGGGATAACACAGCATGGGGAGGCGTATGACAGACATCTCAATTCAAGAACCTGCTTCTCCCCTTCCTTGCCCTCCCCCCGACATGAGATCACTCTTACAAGTGGCTTAGGTGCCGCTGAAGATGCAATGGCTACATGTATGTGTCATACATACAATTTGCTTCCTGGCTTGGCCAGGAAGTTAATGGTTTATATACACGGGAGTGATTTTTGATGGCCAAATGAATTGTGTGTTTTCATTCCCTCCTCTCCAAGAGGAGGAACTGATTTTTTAAAGAGAGAAATAAACAGATGCTGGGAGTGTTGGAAGTGGGGTGCAACTCAGCTTGCTGAGATAAGAGGCTTAGCATGGGGTGAAAACAGATAAAGCAAGAGACTTTCAGCTTCCTAAACTGTTGCTGTCCTTTTGAACTGGGTGACCCTCTTTTCTTTGATGCAGAATGGAATTCTGAGGTTGCAGCTTCCACTTCTCCCTTCGGACCTCAAGGCGAGGTCATCTGGGATCGCGATCTCTCTCCCGAGAACAAAACAGCAAGCATGGCTGCCTTTGTTTCTCCAACTACTTGAGTTAGCTGGACTAGGAATCTTTTCTATCCAAGTATGTACTTCCTATGATAAGCAGAAGGGTTTTGGGGGTTTTTTTTACTCAGAAAGCCTCAGCATGAATCAGTGGCGTAGCGTGGGTTGTCAGCACCGGGGCAAGGCAAGTAATTTGTGCCCCCTAACCCGTGGATTTGCGCCCCCTAACCCTAACCCCCAGATGTTGCGTCCGGTGCGGCCGGCCCCCCCTGCACCCCCCACGCTACGCCACTGGCATGAATGCCTTTCCATTACAAGTGTGCTCCAAACAAGGATCCATTCACAGAAATTCACTTCTGCTGTTGCCTACAAACTCAGGTCTGTCTGGAAACACCAACCTCTGATCAGGATTGCCTTTCTCTGACATGATTTGAGGAGGACTCCTGGTTGCTAGCGAGAGGAAAAGGAGGTCATTCCCCCCCTAGCTACGAATGTTTGAGTTGCTCGTTATTTCTCTTAGGCGTGGAATTTAAACCTCATGCATTCATCCTACAGGTAAGTGTACTTGGAAGCAGGGTGGCATCTTGAATAAAATATTGGGGAAGGGGGCAGGCAAGCCCTGCCCCACATAATCAATCATAAGACGCACACCATTTGAATGGCAATGCCTATCAACTTTGCTCCTATGCTTGGGAGTGTTATTCCTGGTTCACGGCCGGACTTCCTTCCTGACGTTGAAATCAGTCTTCCACAACCTGGTGCCCTCCAGGTGTTTTTATACTACAAATCCCATCAGCTCCAGTCGCCACCATTTACTGGGTGTATAGGCAAGACCAATTTAATCGAAGCAGCCTTGAGTTCAGTGCATGGTTCAGAGAGAAAAAGTGGCCGTTTGAAGTTTGGCCATGGCGGTCATCTGTAGCTGGGCAAATGTTATGCCTACAAGAAGGCAGCCAACCTCTCTCTCTCTCTCTCCCCACCCTCCTCCCTTCTTGCTCATTTTACAGTAGCTTTTCCTAGTTTTCAAAGCTCCCAGCTGTTTCTGCTTGTCTCAGGCAGGGGAGGCTGGTTGCCTAGATACCAGTCCTTCTGATGAGCAGTTGAGTCCCTCCAGGGATTCTTGCCGCTGCCTCCCCATCCCTGCAGTGCAGTATCACTGCTTGAGTGATGAAGATAGAAGCCAAGCACGTCTGAGTGCCCATGGGGCTTTACAATTTAATAAGAGAAAGGAAGAGCGAGAGTGAGGAAGAAGCTGCAGACTGACAACGCTTTCTGTTTCCTACAAAATAACTGCCAAGAGTAGAGATTACAAAGCAAACCAAAAAATAAGGGGGAACCTATACATTGCCTTTTTTTGGGTGGGGGGCAGTTGTAGGGTGAGGAGGGAATGAAGAAGGCAAAGCCCTCTTGGCAGACAGTATCATGTGTTGTTTTTTAATGTTTAATTTTTAAAAAATAAATAAATAGAAATAAATAAACCATGTGCCTGAGCAATAGTACTGAAGGGGATCCACGCCAGTGAAATATTTTAGTGTGTGTATCTGTGGGCATTCATCTTCCAAGAGCTGCCCCATGAAGGACAAATGTTATACCGTGTACTGACTCTGTCTGTTTGGGATTTGGCTTAAATTGTGCAGGGTAGCAAAAGAAGGTGTGGCTCTCTCCTACCTTATTGCTCTTCCTTTCTGATTCTTTCTTATGTAAAGAGATTATGCACATATATTGTTTAGGAAGGGGTGTAAAGGAGGGGAGAATTAGCTGTTATAGAAGGATCCTTCACAAATGCACACACCTCATTTCTGCAAGGGGGGGGGGGAGGGAACCCATAAGAGATTAGAACATCTAAAACAGGGAAACATTCAACATGCTTTTGGCTGAATGAAGGCTAACAAAAATGTGAGCAATGGGAAAGAAATGCATGAATAATGCAGAGCAGGATTTGGATCAAGTAGATTGTCACACTGTCGTGTCTTCTGCTTGCAGCTTCTCAATGTGAAATCAAGGAGAGACGGAAGGAGGGTGAAGAAGTCTGTTCTGTCACCTTCGGAGGATGAGACTTGATTAACAATCCAGCCCATAGCACAGAACATTAGTTTCGTCTTGAGGCAGAGAAATAATTTGTGTCAGAGCGGTGAGTTATGACTGGTTCACACAATCAAGCTCATTGCTTGCTGGCTGTAGCATCAAGTGCTGGTTTGCATATGTGAACGCACCATCACATACGTACATATTGCCTTGAACCCATTTCACTTGAGGCCATTCACACATTCAGCTGTGCGTCCTCATGTGTTGTGTAAATGTGTGATGAGAAATCAAGTGATGTAAGTGCATAGATGAACCACCCCAGACGCATCTACTGAAACAGGTTAGGGGAACGAGGACAATTGTCCCCAGATGTACTCCATTCACACTACAGCACTTTATGGCTTACTGCAAAAGAGGAAAACCATATTGGGCCAAACTAGTGGAGATGCTGGGGAACCTTGATTGGGTCTTTGGTTTCGTAAAGGTAAAGGGACCCCTGACCATTCGGTCCAGTCGTGGCCGACTCTGGGGTTGCGGCGCTCATCTCGCTTTATTGGCCGAGGGAGCTGGCGTACAGCTTCCGGGTCATATGGCCAGTATGACTAAGCTGCTTCTGGCGAACCAGAGCAGCGCACGGAAATGCCGTTTACCTTCCCGCCGGAGCGGTACCTATTTATCTACTTGCACTTTGACGTGCTTTCAAACTGCTAGGTTGGCAGGAGCAGGGACTGAGCAACGGGAGCTCACCCCGTCGTGGGGATTTGAACCGCTAACCTTCTGATCGCAAGTCCTAGGCTCTGTGGTTTAACCCACAGCGCCACCCGCGTCTCACCTTTGGTTTTTTAGTGCTTCTCAAACTTTTTTGTAGATCACTTGAAAATTGGTGGCGGTCTTGGTGGATGACTTAATAAACTTAAAAACAACAACCCCCAACTCATATTTTTATAACAATGGTCTTGCCTCTCTAGCGTGACGGATATGCCTGCCTTTGTAATCAAAGTTATGTGAAGTCAGTTATGATTTTTGTTAGGCTTAGCAGGGCCGAGTGCAGATAAACATGACTGAACCTCAACCTTTCTGCAGATCACCTCAATGGAACTTGCAGGCCACACATGGTCTATGGGCCACAGCTGGAGAACCTCAGGCTTAAATGACTTAAAAAGCTGTTGTAGAGGAAACTTGAATATGGAGCACACAGCTGGAAGGATAGGGGGTTTAGCTTTCTTCCCCATGCCATTCTCTTTTGGCACAGATCACACCTCTCCAAAGCTGTTTCATTGGGGAAGATGTATGCATACTCATGTATTTTCCTTAATGGGGCACACAGCAATTTTGGAGAGACAACAAATGCACACACACACACACACACACACACACACACACACACACCATCAGCCAGTCTGGCTTAGGGGAGAGAATGCTTGATTTGGAACAAGCAGACCTGACTTCAAATTTCTGCTCAGCCATGAAGGTCATTGTATGACTTTGAGTTACTCATCCTTTCTCGGCTTATCTCACAAAGCTGATGTGAGGTTGAAGTGTCTTGTGACACAGGACTTTTGCCATCTGCACCACTTATACCTTGGCTTTGCTGATGTCTCTATGCCATAAGAATATCCTCTCAAGAAGTATATTTTGAGCTAGCAGGGTGGGTGCAAATGAAACAATAAATCAGGGATGGAGACCTCTCCTGACTTGAGAGAGTGCAGCTTCATTGTACCTGGCATCCTCTGCTCAAATAATTCTTATTTTGTTGAGGTTTTAAGGTTATTATTCCTTTCCTTATTTTGATCAGTTGGTGTACTGAATAGCTGAATTGCTCCCATTGCTTTTTCTTGGGTAGCTTCTGCCTACCTTCCTCTTGTTTTTACTTATCCTTGTTTCTCATATTTTTGGGAGCATTGATGGGTATTGGGTCTGTCAGATTTCCCCAAAGCAGTAGTTTACTAGCTACAGAACTTAAGCACTCCTTTTCAGGCATAACTATGAGATTTTCCCAGAGAACATTAGGAGATGTTGCATGGTGTGAGTGTGAATCTTTCATTTACTGCTATATTAGAACAGTGAGAGATATAATCCATCACTTTATAAGATGATGGGGCTGACTGAGCCAACAGCATAGATGTCAAGATATAAAGGATTTTTTGACAGAAGGAGGAGAGCTCATCTGGTTGTTTAACAAACATTGGCTTGGGCTGCGGACATGCAACATTTTATTCTGGAATAAATGAAAACAGAGTACTTGTTTTTTCCAACATGGTCCACACATAAAATCTAGATCTATGGCATATTTTCTGCCCTTGGAAAGTTCTGATTGAGAAACTAGTTTCATTCCAAACTTAAAATGTCTTTACAGTTTGATTCCACGCTATCCAGCAGTGTGTCCACACCTGTCAAATGATGTTATGGTTGGGCATATACCAAGATCGCAATCGCCACTTCCTTTTTTATTCACCTAAGGCATGTGCAGGGAGAAAAAGGTGCAGCTATCCTAATCAAGAGGAGGGTTTTCAAGTAGCCACAGCCACTCTTGTGGGTGGCAGGATCTAGAAACAACCTAGATTGAAAGCAGCATGTTGAAGACGAACACGAACAATTCTGGATTGAGGAAAAACTATACTTTTCCGCATACAAACGGGTGAGTGTGTATGCAACCTTACAGTATTTTCAGAGAAGGAAATGGGAATAAACCATAAATGGGCCAAAGAGAGGTGGATTGACAGTGGATATAAAGTTTTGAAGAGGATAAAGTATGGGAAGAAGAAAAGCAGCTGTTGGTTGGTTGGTTTCCCTCCCCAAAGAATACTCTGTCTAGTCCTCCAAGTTCTTTGCTGAAATAAATGGTGATCAGGTCTAGGAGCAAACCTATAAAAACCAGAGCTCACTGCTGAAACCACCCCCCTCAATAAACCAGCCTGCCTGCATCCAAATAATTCTCTCCATTTGGTTCATCTATTGGACCCAATCTGATAGGAAAGGTCAGACTGTAAAAACTGCAGTTTATTGTAGAGACATATCACACAAATGCACTTTTAAATACAGGCAGTACATAGGAGAAGAAAGGGGGGGAGCCAGTGACACTGCAGCAGACGCGGCGGAGACAGAAATATACTTGTCGGTTGCTGCATGGACGGGGAAGGCACAATGGCTGCATTCCATCGTGTAAATCTTCTGTCTATGAGAAGCATGCCATAACCTAGCTAATAAAGGTGTCAAACACTGGCAGAAAACAACTGTCTCGTTCCTTTCCATTTGCTTTACCCTCCACAATCCATAAACAGGGATGGAGAAAAGAAATAGGGATTTTAAAAACATTACAAGTCTATTTTTTATTATTATATTAAAAAAAAACCACATAAATTGGATGCTATAGATTCAGTGAAAATGGGAACTATAGATGCAATGATGATCAGTGGGATAAAACTCCAGGTAAACTGCCTTCCTGGGCAACGTGCTACAGCTGTTATCTCTTTAACTGCTGTGCCCAGAACCACAGCGTTCATCCCTCTCACATAGGAGGAGGGCAGGACCAGGATAAGGCCTGTGTTGCTCGCTGCAAGATGGATGCCTGAAATGGCTGCAGTCCTGCGCTTACCTTGGTGCCTACCTTTGCAGCTGTAGACCTGTAGGCTTGTTGTCTCCTCTTCATAGACTCAAACTCAGCAGGGATCAAAAGTGGCCATGTCTGAGCATGAGAGAGCATGAGTACCACGGAGGCAAGCTTCTTTTGGAGGATTCATATTGTCAGGGCTGCCAACTTCGCTTTGCTGGTGCTATTCCTCTGCTTTAAGTAAATTAAGCGGATTCGTTTTCTGGTGGAGAGATAACACAACAGGGAAAGGTTTGCCTGCTAAATTATTGCATGTCTCGTTACTGTTAAAGGCACAGGAGCCGGAGCAGTAGAAAGCTGGCAACCCAGGGGTGGGTAACCTCAGGGCTTGCAGGGTCAAATGTGGCTGTCCAGGCCTCCCTATCTGGCCCTTGGAACTAACTGCAGGACACACACCCTCTCCCCAGACCATAGCTTGTACTACCCTGCTTCATATCTCGGGTCTTTTTGCCTGTCTGGAATGTGTCAAACTCTTGACAACGCTTCTACCCTATGTGGATGGAGGACAGAGGGATTTACATTTGTTGCTCCACCCACTTTGCCTCTAGCCCTGCCCACTGGTGGAAAATGCCCTTGGGGAGCCGGCCCTGAATAGTGGGATTACTTCAGAAAGTGGTATAATCAAGTGAAGTCGTGGTCAGGATTCGAAATACGGGCAGCAGAAGGGAGATGATAGCAGAGGAAATATGTATTAGATAAACAATATGCCATATAATGCAGCAGAAAAAGGGTGGGGCTAGAACAGGCATAGGCAAACTCAGCCCTCCAGATGTTTTGGGACTACAACTCCCATGATCCCTAGCTGACAGGACCAGTGGTCAGGGATGATGGGGGTTGTAGTCCCAAAACAGCTTGAGGGCCGAGTTTGCCTCTGCCTGGACTAGAAACATCACGAAGGTAAGGGTGGGAAGTCGAAACGTTAAGGGAAATTTGTGTTGAAGTTTAATTTCTTAAAATTTTCAAAATCCAATAAAAAAGTCAATTTAAATAGACAGCTGCCCTTGGTCTGAAAAAAGTTCCCTAACCAATGCTATGAGAAAAATTGGGAGGAGAGCTCATGAGAGGATATTGATCAATGGGAATCTATACAGGGAAGTGGAGGACGCATGAGTTAAGAGGCACATTACTGACGGAAGTAATAATTTGCTGGCATCTGACATGCAAGGAAGAGAGAATGGAGGCGCACTGCAGACAGCGAATCGATGTGCACTACCTGGGAATTAATGCACAAAGAATTTGCAAAGTAGTTGAGGAAGAAGGAAAGCTTTTCATGCAGTTTTCCCCCAGTGCACCATGCAGGCCCTTCTCTGGAAGGGATCATTCAAAGCCACGCCAATCCAGAATAAGCTGAGTTTAGTATGTTCTCTATGCCAATCACTTGATTTCTCTGTTGCCCCACATTTCCCTGCCAGCTGCTGCCAACAGAGATGCTTTACATACTCCTCTTGGCATGGTTTAGTTTACCCCCCCCCCCCCGTTTGCTAGTGAAGCTCTCTGCCAGAATGGGCTGGTAGGAGGCCCATATAAGATGAGATGGGCAGCTGGTCCTCAGCACTGCTCTTTCCAGTTGAACGCCATTTGCTTATCCCACCAGATTTATACAAAATGGATAAGGCACTGGCCTCCTAAGACAGGGATTGTGGGTTTGCATCCCATCTGGGGTGACTTTGTTTGATGCCACCCTGGTGGTGTAGCAGTAGAACTGTGAGCACGTTTGCAAAGCTAAGCAGGGTCTGGTATGGTTTCAAAGTGGATGGGAGACCGTATGCTGAGATTCCTGCATTGCAGGAGGTTGGACTTGAATGACCCTCTGGGTCCCTTCCAGTGCTACAGTTCTATGATAATTCTAGGTGAAGCACCCACAGGACACAACATAAAGCCCTTGCAGTGGAGCATGGCATGGGGGCAGGGAGTGCTTTGCCCATCCTCTCCGATGGGGAAATCCTGTCCCAGTTACAGGTGGGATGAAGAGCAGGAGATGGGGATTAAGAGCCACACCCCAAGCAGCAACTGGTGGATGAATTTGCAGGCACTGGAGGGCAGCAGTCATATGTGGTGGAGGCTGGGGAGATATACCAGATTCAGCCCATCAGAGAGCCAGCGTGGTGTAGTGGTTAAGAGCGGTAGTCTCGTAATCTGGGGAACCGGGTTCGCGTCTCCGCTCCTCCACATGCAGCTGCTGGGTGACCTTGGGCCAGTCACACTTCTTTGAAGTCTCTCAGCCCCACTCACCTCACAGAGTGTTTGTTGTGGGGGAGGAAGGGAAAGGAGATTGTTAGCCGCTTTGAGACTCCTTAAAGGGAGTGAAAGGCGGGATATCAAATCCAAACTCTTCTTCTTCTCTTCTTCATCACAGACTGGGAGTGTCTAGTCCAGTCCAGTGGCAAATCATTATCTTAAATCAGGGGTGGGAAACCTCCAGTCTGGGCCAAATCTGGGTCACCACAGATCCTATTTGGTCTGTGTGGCAGTTCCCCCCCAAAACTATACCCATTTGTGCTGTCAGGTGTGGTGCAGGTAGAGATGTCGCTGGATTGGCTGCACAGCCAATGTCCCATGGAGAACGTGATGGCTAAATTGATCCCTGCAGAAGGCAGGGCTGAGGTCACCACCCATCAGCTGCTAGGAGGTGAGTTCAGCAGTGCTGCATTGGCTGTGCCATCAAGTTCCCCTCGGGAAGTGACGTTTGAGCAGTTCTTTGGGTGATGCTTTTTGTACTAAGATCTTAGAATCATAGAAGTGTAGAGTTGGAAGGGACCCTAACGGTCGTCTAGTCCAGCCGCCTGCAATGCAGGAATCTCAGCTAAAGCATCCATGAGAGGTGGCCACCCAACCTCTGCTTAAAAACCTCCAAGGAAGGAGAGTCCACAACCTTGAATGCACACATGGCACAAATCCATGTGTGCTAAGAAATACTTGCTCTCATATTTAGATGAGATATCCGGACCTATAGAGATCCGTCCACCACAGGGAAACTGCAAAGCAGGGGTGAGGGGTGCAGAAAGCAGACTGTGCTCCACTTCAGCTGTCATTAAAATATCCAAAGAGCTTAATCACCTCTACCTATTCATCGGAGAGGGAGCCATGAACTTAAGGAAGCCAGTACCTTGCAGACTAACATGTGCCTGTCATTTCAAAAAGGTTGGCTCCTTCCCCCAATGCGCTTTGAAAAGTGCTTTGCAGTTGGCAGGCTTGGTAAAATGCCAACATCCAGTTCCTCTGCCTGTGCTCATCTCTTTGTAGGAAGCCATTGTCTGGTTTTAGCTGGGGAGATAAAAGCAAGAGAGAAATGGGGGAAAGGGTCTGGTTGTTTTCAACAGTCAAGACAGGTTTTGCTCCACATGAAGCATATGGAATACTAATCTAATTTTTACTTCATTGCATCCTTTAAAACACACACACACACCATACCCTCCTAAATCTCCAACACTACAGAGTTGCCATGGCAACTACACATATGAGCCAGCTGCAGTTGCTGTGGAAACGGAAAGAAAAGTGAGAGCCAAAGAAATAATCCCATAGGAAAATCTGTTATGACAAAAATAAAAATAAAATCTTGTTCACAATTCCTGGGGCATTGGGAAAAGGGGGAGAAAACAGAAGGAGGGGGTGGGGAAGAGCCAACACACAGCACTGCTTATACAGCATAATGAAATTTCCTTCATAAATTACTATGAATGCTTGGAAAGTAATTTCCCACTGCTTACCCCTCCGAAAAGCCAATCCTACCTCCTCAGAGGTGTGTCAGTCAGATCCAGATCGGGATTTGTGTGTGTGTGTGTGGCCAAGCTGTCCACAGTGGCCTCTGGGCACCTGCCACAACTTGGGCCTCTTGGCAGGGCTTTTGCTGGGATTGTCAGTCTCCCCCTTGCTCACTTGTGGGCTTATCCAGTCACTGGCTTTGCAATGGGCCAGGAGCCAAACAAGATGAAACAGGGTGGCCCTGCCCTGTCCACATACAAAGCGCATGGCCGTGGGAGCCACAAACAGGGACATACTGGTAAAGGGAGTGAAACCCATCTCCTTTCTACTTCTTCTTCCTTAAATTATATATTTATTATTTTTGATGTACAGTGGTGCCTCGCAAGACGAAATTAATGCATTCCGTGAGTCTCTTCGTCTAGCGGTTTTTTCGTCTTGCGAAGCAACCCTATTAGTGGCTTAGCGAATTAGCGCTATTAGCAGTTTAGCGGCTATTAAAGGCTTAGCGGCTATTAAAGGATTAGCGGATTAGTGGCTAAAAGGCTATTAGCGGTTTAGCAGCTTAGAAAAAGGGGGGGGAGCAGAAAAAAATCGGAACACTTGCAAGACGTTTTCGTCTTGCAAAGCAAGCCCATAGGGAAAATCGTCCTGCGAAGCAGCTCAAAAACGGAAAACCCTTTCATCTAGCAGGTTTACCGTCTTGCGAGGCATTCGTCTTGCGGGGCACCACTGTATAAAAGTACAAAGGTAGAGAACAACGGCATTAGTAAAGAGAGAAAACATTTCATGTAGAATAGCAATCACAATCTGTCAAAATTGGTGGGGACACGGGAGAAGGCCTTTTTGAGGGCTGCTCTCAGACTTTGGAACCCCATCCCTAGAGAAGTTGGAGTGACTCCTTCCTTGTTGTCCTTCTGCTGGCAGGTGAAGGAAGACCTTCTTGTTCCAACAGGATTTGGGGAACTGACTGTTTTTAACGAGGGGGCAGGTGCCATGCTGTTCTTCTCTGTGTGTTTTTAATAGATTATGGAAGTTCTCCCAGAAGATATGCATTTCTCTCCTGGCTGTTTGAAGATATGGAAATCGTAGCTGACAGGGTGGTATCCACACATCAAGCAACTAGGCAGAATACACCCAAGAACACTCTCGCCTATTTCACCACGCATTATTATTTTCTCAAAAATATTTACCTGTGATCAAATATCCCAAAAGGCTGAAGAAATTTCCTATAGAATCATAGAGTTGGAAAGGACCCTGAGGGTCATTTAAGTCCAACCCCCTTCAATGGAGGAATATGAAGCTGAACCTGCAAGCTGGGCATTATCAGCATCATGCTCCAACCAACTGAGCTAACTTCCTTTGCATCTTTGCAAAGCCAAACACCACCAATTGTTCCTATTTTTAAGATGGAATTTAATTACAAGCCAGCAAGTTCAGGTTGCAGAAGGAGAGCTGATTTGAAACAAACCCCTCTTCCCAATAAGATCAGATTTATTTTTTCCATATGGAAAGTGAAGGGAAAATGCACTGCAAAATGTGGGGTGACACTTGCTTTGATGCACCGTAGTCGAAAATCTCCCCACGAACGAATCAGGATGAATGCACATTAAGTAGCCACCGTAGTCTAATCTCTCTTCAAACAAATCAGGATGAATGCTCGATAAACAGGCCCTTTTGGAGCAGCCATAGATGTCAGGGGATTTTTGCTTGTTTGTTTACCAGTGTTTTTCCTAAGCTGCATTTAACATTGAGATTGCCCACTGACATCTTCACTGATCATCCTGTATTCTGACTGGAAATGGACTTTTTAAAAAGTTTGCACAACAGCAGGCATTTCTGAGCCATTCCCACCCCCACAAATGCTTGCGACTTGCTCCTTTCAGGCTTGTTCCCCCCATTCTCACTCCATAATGAGAAGCCAATGCATTTGGTCTTTGTGGTACCTATACAGTCTATGCAGTTCCGTACTGAAGTCAGCGGGAATGAATAAATAAAAGGAAGACACAGAGCAGAGTGCTTCCATTTAAGGGAATAAAAAAAAACTACTCACATTTACTAAAGGGGTGGGGAGGGAAAGGGGGAAAGGGGACTCTTTCTTCAAGATATAATTCTCTCTTTACTACTTAGGAGCAAACCCCAAAACCAGCCTTCAGGGTATAAATATTTATGCCTTCTGCATATAAGCAGATGCAACATTTCCAATTAACTGTCGATCTTTCCAGACTCTCTCTCTTTTTTTTGTCTGCTGCAGTTTCAGTTCAGAATATAAAGATGAAATATGGATGGAACTTCCTTGATTTGCTGAGCTCAGATGTCTAATGCATTTCCACGTTCCTGAAGATAAAAATTGCATGGCTTGTATGTTTCCTTCTCAAGCTTTCTCTTACATTCCTTCTTACTTTTTAATGTGCATGTATTTTCATGCAAATGGAAAAGTACCATTCCAAAGGTCTCTTGGTGCAATATAAATGTGGGCTAAGAAAGTGGTAAGTGCTAGGGGCAGCTAATGTGGGAACGTCAAGGAAGGTAGGAGAGGATGTATTGTTTTGATATTATCCTTCCTCACTCAGGCGAGTGAGTAAACAGCAGAGCACATTCCCTTTGCAACTTATTGGAAGCAAGCTGATGATTCGCTCGAATCCTTTTATGAAGCAATCCAGTCTGGATTGTTCCTGGTACCGTAAGTTTCCCCTTTATTTCCCTCTTAAAATAATAACAACGCCACATGGTCTTCTTTAAAAGTAAGAATTAAGTTTTATTCACACTCAGTTCACAGTCGTAATCTGAAGGCAGGCTTTATCTTGTAGCTACAGTGAAAAGAAGTCTGAGCTACATCTCACACTCTGCTTGTGGGCTCCACCCTATGCTGGCTAAGAGCCAGGAGAGTCCAAAAGTAAGGGAGTCAAGAGACCAAGAGAGAGATACTTGCATGGCCAGCTTTTTTATCTGGTCAGCTAGGGTCAGGCCCATCTATCTGATCCCACGCAGGGGGAAGAATCTCCAGAGCAGGTATGACAGGAAGTCCTCCCTGTCTGGAGCCACGTTCCCATGTGTCCATTCGAGGCAAAAGGAAAATGTTGTACTTGACTGCTCTAATATTAATACACCCCATAGCTAACAGTCAGAGGCACAGGAGCCAACTCCGAGGGGCCAAGGTCCATTTGGCCCTCCCAATAAAATATTTGAGGGGGCCTGGACCCCCACAGTTGATGGCCATTGCCATTCAAATGATGTGTGTGTGCTGCGTCATGTGATTGATTATGCAGGGCTTACCTGCTGCCGCTAATATTTCATTCAAATTGGCACCCCTGGTGGGAGGCAGTAATGCTTCTGAATACCGGTTGCTAAAAACCTCAGGAGGGGAAAGGACTCTTGCCCTCAAGTCCTTCTTTGCAGGCTTCCCTCAGGCTTCTAGCTGGCCACTGTGAGAAGAGGATGCTTGGCTAGATGTCCAGAAGAGGCCACAGAGGCCAATTTCAGTCCTCCACTAGCAGCTTTTTCAGAAAGACCTAGCCTCATTTTACACAGATAATGCAGGTTTACGGAGCTTCTTTTTATACTCACACCAGGAGAAAATGGCTTATCTTCCATCAAGCCCTGTTTATAGTTAGGAAAACAGAAGAAGATGCTTCACTGCTTAATCTAAACCAGGGCTCATCAGAGGCCCTGGAATTGGAATGATTTGGGTCTATAAATATAAATCGCAGGTTGAGGACAGGCATAAAACACAACTTTAATCTGCGGAATCAGTCAGCAATCTCAGACCTTCCTCTGCTCCAACAGTCCCACTGACCTGGGGCATGTTCATGAATTACTAATTTCTGAGAAAGGGTTGAGCAGCGTTCCAGATAAGAGAATGTCTCTAGACTGCAAACCATCACTTCAGGAACCAGTTTCAAAAGATGCTATTAGGCTGCTGACCTTTGCTTCCATGCGTTATGTGGAACTCTTTTTTAATCCTTTCTCTGCATTTGTGACTTAGATGGAGAAAATTGCCTCTGAGTATGGGCAGAGTGCTCTTTCTCCACCACTGAGGGCTGCTTCAAACATCACTTTTTCATATAGATAGATAGATAGATCGAAAGATAGATAGATAGATAGATGATAGATAGATAGATAGATAGATAGATAGATATAGATTATAGATAGATATAGATTTACATATTAGATGTTCAGGTGTCCACTGAAACATGCAACTGTGAATGCAACAAATGTATGAAATCATATAGGTACACTCATGAAGTAGCTATGAATGGTTGTGTGTCTCTGGCACCATTTCAGTTGAGCGCATACTCTCTAGATGAAGGTTAGATTCACCATTGCCAAATGCATGAAGTACCTTCAAAAACCATAGCTAGGCAGTGCTATTTTTCTATAAAAAGAGGTCCTGGAACTCACCATGAACGTCATTCTCTTAGAACAGCAATGGCGCCCACCTGAGAGGTGCTGTCAAGTTCTGGCTGGGGGGGGGGGAAGCCCTGCTAGTGAGCCCATGACACCTGAGATTATTTATTATTACACCTGAGATAACTTATTTACATCCTGTTTTCCTTCCGTTAGGGTTCAAGGCAACATACTATACAACAACCATGTGAGGAAAGTGAGCCTGAGACCACAACAGGCCTAAGTTCAGCTGGTAAGCTTCATGGCTGAATGTAGATTTGAACCGAGGTCTCCCCAGGGCTTGTCTGGCACATTAAGTGCTTCATCACACTGAGGCTGTGTATATTTAGAGCAGGGGTAGGCAACCTAAGGCCCAGGGGCCAGATGTGGCCCATTCGCCTTCTCAATCCGGCCCACGGATGGTCCAGGAATCAGCATGTTTTTACAAGAGTAGAATGTGTCCTTCTATTTAAAATGCATCTCTGGGTTATTTGTGGGGCATAGGAATTCGGTTTTTTTTCTTCTCCTCCAAAATATAGTCTGGCCCACCACATGGTCTGAGGGACGGTGGACCGGCCCATGGCTGAAAAAGGTTGCTGACCCCTGATTTAGAGCATCCTGAAGAATCCTAGGCCCTGTGATTTGTTAAGGGTGCTAGGAATTATTATTCTCTAAGGCCTAAACGATAGCTCCACGATTCTTTGGAGGAAGCAATGCACTTTAAATGTGTGGTGTGCATGCAGCCATTCTCCAATTAGGGAGCATGGTTTTGGATCAAGCATCAAGGTCTGCAAAATAATAAAATTATACTGCAGAAGATTGATTGAACTTCTGACTGCAGGTGGGGGAAATGATTTACCAGAAAACAAAATGAGGCAGAGCCTGGGAAGAAGGGATACAGAAAGCACAAATACTGAAGGCAAGGGGGAAAATGCTTTCTACTGTCACAGTCTGAAAGCGGTTTTCAACAGACTCCGCTTCCTCCCCTCATCCACAGAAGGCTGTGTTCTTCTAGTGCTTTCTCCATTTAATGAGATGGGAAACCCAAGACACGCAATGTGAGGCGAAAGATGAGAACCATTTCTCCCTGGGACCGTCTTCCATGTTGAGGGAAATGTAGGATGTCCTGTCAGGGGTCTCTCCTGGCTTCAGTTCAGGGAGAACGTCTAAACTGGGGAAGGCATAGTTATCTGTAATTCAAAGCCCCCATGAGGCGAGTATGCCTCTCCTTGCTTTTCACCTTCTGAAGCCTCTCAAAGTCAGCTCTTACACATGCTGTTTCTATGGAAACGGCAGAAGGGCTTTAAACCCATCCATGCTGCAGTGCTATTGGACGTGACTCTTCTGCACTGATCCTGGCCTTCTCTTGCTTGCCTTTCCCGGCCCCAGTTCAACCTGGCAACTGTGCTCTGCTTTCTTTTTTTTCATTGATTACTTCTTTCCTAGAGACCTTCATTCCCTGTTTGTGCATCCTTCAAGTCCAAAGCGGGAACAGGGCCCAGTACTTCCAGACCTACATTTTTGAACATTATGGATCGACAATCTGAGAAGCACAGCATGGGACCAAGCAGAGGCAGTCAGGGGCTGTCGAGACATTCTACATCGAGGTTCGAAAGCATGCGCTTGGTTATATTAAAGATTAAAACACAAGAGGTAGCCTGACAGCCACAAGGCACAATTCCCCTTGGTAATTGCTGTTAGTTTAAACAGAGCGTTGCGGAATTGGGTCAGATGGCACAGCCCACATCAACAAGTGTGGTGCTACACCTTTTTGTAGCCTTGCCTAGAGGTCCCTTCCCTGCTCTACTTTCTGCTTAGTGCTGTAGGAGCTGAGGGGAAGGTTCTGTCTGGCACTGTCCTTGCGCTCCTTGACTTCCCTGTCAATACTCCTTTCTCCATCACTGACCTTAAGAACATGAGACAAGCCTGCTCCATCGTTCTACCCGGACACTGAGGTCCAGCGCCAAGGGCCTTCTGGCGGTTCCCTCACTGCGAGAAGTGAGGCTACAGGGAACCAGGCAGAGGGCCTTCTCGGTAGTGGCGCCCTCCCTGTGGAACGCCCTCCCACCAGATGTCAAAGAGAACAACAACTACCAGACTTTTAGAAGGCCTCTGAAGGCAGCCCTGTTTAGGGAAGCTTTTAATGTTTGATGTATCATAGTATTTTAATATTCTTTTGGAAGCTGCCCAGAGTGGCTGGGGAAACCCAGCCAGATGGGCGGGGTATAAATAATAAATTATTATTATTATTATTATTATTATTATTATTATTATTATTAACCCGATAGCCCATTTGTTCCAGCATCCTGTTCTCACGGAAGCCAAACAGATTCCTGTAGGAAACTGGCAAGCAGGAGACAAGCAGAAGAGCACTCCCCCCCCCCCCCAGGATGCTTCCAGCAATGGACACTTCTGAATATCCATGCCTCTGACAATGGAAGCACAGCAGAGTCAACATGGCTAGCCGTCAATGACCTGGCAATCCCCTTTCTGATGGTTTCAATTGCTTGGAGAAGTGGTGAAGAATGAATGTTGCAAGAATACTTACCCTTCTACTTCCTACTGCTTTTTTGTGAAAGGGGAACTTGCATGGATAGCTCAGTTGTTCAGAGTGTGGTGCTGATAGTGCCAAGGTTGACAGTTCGCTTCCCGCATGGGACAGCTGCATATTCCTGCATTGCAGGGGGTTCAGCTAGATGATCCCCTGGTCCCTTCCAACTCTATAATTCTGTGATTCTATGCCTCTCCCGTGGGAAAATGCGAAAGCTTCACAAGCATCCAGGGCCTACAGGTCTTCCTGCACAGGAGAGAAGAGAGCTGCCTTATCAATTGTTGGAAGATGCAGCACAGACTCTGTAATCCTTCTGCTTTGAGTGGAAACTCCTTTACTGCTAAGGAGAGACATTTAATAATAATAGTGATTCTCTCCATGTGTACATGCTACGTGGCTACTTTTCAGATTTATTTAGCTTTTCTTCAGCTGTATCCATGAATAAGGCCCAAAAGAAATCAGAGACCCAGGAAATGGTGCAGTCCCCTCGGAACATTTCCCTATGGAGCTAGTCACAATTGCTGCAGAAATCCTAGATGTGTGGTTGAACTGCCAGAAAAAAAGCTCTAAATTCTCCATAGCACCTATCAGCACAAGGGGGGAAGAAGCCTCATCAAACTCTGTACAACTGTGGCCTCATCTACACATTTGTTTGTCCCATGACAAGAAGTCATGGGTCCAAGAGGCTGGATTTATCGTCCCACCACAAAACCCGCTGTTCACTGCTGAATCGGAACAAACAACAAGCCACAGAACATTACTATTCATTATATAAAAGTAAAGGTAAAGGTACCCCTGCCCGAACGGGCCAGTCTTGACAGACTCTGGGGTTTGTGCGCCCATCTCACTTTATCGGCCGTGGGCCAGCGCTGTCCGGAGACACTTCCGGGTCACGTGGCCAGCGTGACAAAGCTGCATCTGGCGAGCCAGCGCAGCACACGGAACGCTGTTTACCTTCCCGCTGGTAAGCAGTACCTATTTATCTACTTGCACCCAGGGGTGCTTTCGAACTGCTAGGTTGGCAGGCGCTGGGACCGAGCAGCGGGAGCGCACCCCGCCGCGGGGATTCGAAACGCCGACCTTTCGATCGGCAAGCCCTAGGCGCTGAGGCTTTTACCCACAGCGCCACCCGCGTCCCGTTATTCATTATATACCGCCACCCATATATATTGGGCTTTACAAAGAATGGAGTCTGTTTCCCAAGGGCCTTACAATCTAGATTGTCCTTTGCTTTGATTCAACAGGGCTGCCCTTGCATTCTTGTAGGGAGCTCTAAGAAAAGGCAATCAAGGGATGCAGAGCCCCATTGGCAGAACAATTTAGATCAGTGGCTCCCAAACTCCCTCTCCCACCACAAACCACTTGAAAATTGCCAAGGGTCTCAGCAGCCACTTAAATGAATTCTCTGCCTTTGTAGCAATTGCACTGCGCTGTGCCAGATGCTGTATGATTTTGTGTTGTTGCAGACAGGCCACCAGCTACCTTAATGGACCTTGCTGACCACCAGTGGTCCACAAACCAGTTTGGGAACCCCCCCAATTTAGATCGCTGTAATAAGAGAAGGATGCAAACCTCTCTCTCAAGATACAAACAGTGTTTCTTGGAGGTTACTGTAGTAGCTGAGGCTGCAGCAGTGAGTGCGATGTGGGTTGTTTAATATCTAGCCAGGTGCCAGGTGGGGAGTGCATCTGTTGTATTGAAATCAGTGCTGTCTGTGTTTCTAATAGTGACATCAGCAGCTGGTTATTTCACCCCTGAGGCTGCTTCTGCTGCGTCGCGAAGAAGATGCATACCACGTGCTTGTTGTTGTCCCAAAGGACGGTCTTTTGTTGGGGCATTGCACCATTAAGCCTGGATGATTTCTGTCCCTTGCTGCTTTTTGAAGTAGGCTTAGGGTGTTTGCAGCTCTGTGCTGGTGGTAAGTAGGCAAAGATGTTTCAAGATGGCTGAAAGAAACATCGAGCAAGGAACAGAGCAACCACACAGTGCCTGTTCCCTTATAAATATGGAGTGAATTATACAGATGGCAGAATCAGAAAGTGATGGCCTTTCTGAACACTCTTTTTTAAGCTTTGTTAAGGGGGGGGGGGAATCAATACAGCATTTTATACAAACCTTCTCCCAACCCTGATGTGCTTTTGGCTTCACTGTCTCAGGCTGCATACACACTGCACATTTACAGCACATTACCTTTGCCCCAAAATATTGGAAACTGTAGTTCACTCCTCAGAGAGCCACAGTTTCCAGCAGCTTTAACAAACTACCATGCCTAGGATTCTTGAAGTGTGCTTTTAGATTTATGAAGCATACCCTCCAACATTTCTCTGATGAAAATAGGAACATCCCATACCATACTTATAATTTACTATTTATACCCCACACATCTTACTGGATTGCCCCAGACACTCTGGGCAGCTTCCAACATATATAAAAACATAATAAAACAGAAAACTTTTTTTTTTTAAATCCCTATACAGGATTGCCTTCAGACGGCTTGTTTTTCCCATCAAAAACTTCCATCAGTCTCTTTCAGTATGAAGGGCACCAGATTGGGAAGTTTATTTTGGAGGGGGAGGGGAGAGCATTGGAGGCTTAAATTAGGGTTGCCATATTTCTTAAAGTAAAAACCAGGATTCCCCGAAAGTTGTTGAGCTATTTTTTACAAAACGCCAACCTTCCCCCCCCCACATGCAATTTTTCAATTGAGTTGCCTAAGATCCAGCACTGCCTTTTGGAAATTCCCCCCGGACATCAATTCTGCCTTTGAAATCCCAGTAATAATAAATAATAATAAATTTTTATTTATACCCCGCCCTTCCCAGTTCAGAAAACCCGGCTCAGGGTGGCTAACAACAAATTTAAAACACTTAATTGTAATACAACATAGAAGCAGCATAAAATACAGTATAAAAGCATGAATGACAATAAAATTCAAAGTACAAAAATCAATTTGGGGGAAATTCATCCAATAAGCATTAGATAGTCACCAGGGCTAGCTGGCTGAATTAGTCCTACTTGGGCCAGCGAGGAGGCCAGGGGAGAATTAGCTGTGGTGTCTGAGAGAGGGTAATCTTCATAAAAGGGGAGGGGGAGGGAAGAGAAGGGAAATAAAAGATCAGGCTGGATTCAAATTAAAGGCCAGGCGGAATAGCTCTGTCTTACAGGCCTGGCGGAAGGAGGTTAAATCCTGTAGGGCCCAAGTCTCATGGGACAGAGCATTCCACCAGATCGGAGCCATCACTGAAAAGGCCCTGGCCCTGGTGGAGGATAGTCTGACTTCCTTAGGGCCAGTAATGTTCATGAAAATCTGGATGTATGGCAGCCCTACTTAAATTGCATTTTGTAGTATCTGTTTATTCAAAGCCCTTTAAGGCTGAAGGAGCAGGGAGAAAAATCTCTGCTTGCTCCAGAGATCCAAAGCAGCTGCATCTATCAGCCAGGAACCTCTTTGCAACATTCCCATTTGGAAACCATTTTTTAAGATCCAGGGCTGGGCATCCAGTACTCCTATCTTCCCCTATTACTTGGAATTCTTCACCTGAGCATAGAAATCTGCAGCTGTCCCATAGCACAGATGCACAGTGCACAGTGCTCCTTTCCCCTCCCCTCCCCTGCTGAACTACTCAGACAGGAAAGAAAAAACCACATGCCTGAAGGGTTCTTTGGAAAGACATTGCCCAGAATACTCCCTGCTGTTTCTGCCCTGCCTCTGCAGCCTTGCTTATGGTACGGATGCTGGCTCAGTCCACAGGCTTTGACAAGATGTATTCAGATCCATTCCAGTCCTGGAGATCTCCAATTCTACATATGCACATGGTGGTTGATGTTGCTTTGTGACTGCTCTGACAGCTCCTTCCTTTTAAATGCATGGGTTTGCAAGCTGGAGTGTTATTAATTGCCAAACAGCCTGCAAGCGCTATTATCGTTTATTCTGTAAAAGTTGTTAGCTCGCTTACTTTGGAAGTGTCCAGCTGTGTCCCAAGTGACCTTCCTTCATTCTGGGAAAGTCAACTGAGTACAGTATAAAAATTCACCTGTATCAAAGCTCGCTTGTTCACTAGACAGTGACTGCTGTCTGATATTTGTCCTGAGTTTTTACTGCTCGGTAAAAACTGTGTCTCTCCTGAATTAATAGCATCCATTAATCATACAGTAATGCCTCTTTGCTGCATCACAGCCTATAATTCAAATTATTCTCCTCCAGCTGTGGTACTGCCCTGCAGGATGAGGGCACTCCTAGGTCAAGTGGTTGCCCAAAATCCTATGTACACTGTACAAACAGTGAAGAATTCTTTGTTGGAAAAAGATGACTACTCGCACTGTTCCTAGCTTAGCAGAGATTCTGTCTCACACCTTCCAATGCTGTGATATTGGCTATGACAAATCAGATGTACAAAATAAACTGATGCCTTATACTGGACCAATTTCAATTGTTTAACTAAAAGTATAAAATTTTACCTGTTTTATAGTTCTCAAGCCAGTTTTCAAGTTCCAGATTTCACTCTGGTTGTGGGAGTGACCTAATTCTTCCTCCAGGAAAGCTTTGCTTCCAGACAGAGCCGTTTGCGGTATTAAGACATGCTAACTCAGCACACCTAAATCTGTTTACACACTATATTTTTAAAGCACATTCCAAGCACACACACACACACACACACACACAGAGAGAGAGAGAGAGAGAGATAGAGAGAATTCTGGTCACTGTGGTTTACCCCATACAGAGTTACACTTCTCAGCAACCTTTAACAAACTACAACACCCAGAATTCTTTGAGGCTAAAATGTGCTTTTAATGTGCTTTAAAGGTATAGTGTCTATGCAGCCTGAGAGGCACAACCCACAGACAGCTGTCATCCCTGTACTGGTTCCTGCTAGCATAAATTTCATAGGACAGGCATGGCGTCCTCCAAATAAGGGAACATCCTGCAAACATTGTGCAGTACATTTTTACCTCATGTTACAAATGCTTCACGTTACAAACACTTCGGGTTACAAACTCCGCTAACCCCGAAGTAGTACCTTGGGTTCAGAACTTTGCCTCAGAATGAGAACGGAAATCACGCACTGGCGGCAGTGGGAGGCCCCATTAACGAAAGCGCGCCTCAGGTTAAGAACAGTTTCGGGTTAAGGACGGACCTCCGGAACGAATTAAGTTTGTAACCCAAGGTACCACTGTATTATGCCTCTTTTCAATTTTATTCTATCGCAATGCTGTGCCGTACACTTCTGGTTCAGCACCTCCTGACCCAGTGATTGTGACCTTGGTCTCAAAATGTGCTTGCGATCTCTGCAGATGGCTGTCCTGTACTCAGCACTAACTGGAACACAGAACGCTGCCATTTGAGGGTGGAGAGAGATGGTTCTCACCCTAGAAGGCCTGATGGCATTTTCATTCATGTCACAGCTGGGGAGCTGGTTCACACATGCACAGCCCCATCTTGAATTTTCTCCATGTCTATATAATGACTGGCCAGCAAGAAAAGGAACTAACTCCCCTGAAAAGATACAGAATTTCTATCTATGGTGCCAAATCTGGCTCATTCACACACCTGAGTAATAACTGCATGTTGCAGTCACCCAGTGATAAGGCGGACTTGTGTGCATCAATCAGCCCTTGGCCTCATGCCGGTCAGGTGCATGTACGAATGCTGCACAGAAGTGCGATGAGGGAACCATTTTAAAAATGAATGGACATTAATAGCTAGTGCATATTTTACACCCACTGTACAGGTGCAGAAAATGAAGAGGGGAGAAAAGATGTATCTGTCCTAAACATAGTTCCCTCCTAGTCTCATTGATTTTAGTGACCAGGAACTAGGCACAGCCTCAAAGGAAACTCCATAAAATCCTCCCTTCCCGATTTACTATGTACTGTATGGTCTTTGCTTCAATACGGTTAGAGCCCAGTTTGTGATATATATCAGGGAGGAGAGGAAAGGCAGTAGCTTGTTGGCACGAAGGCAGAACCTTAACAATATCAGGCAGCTGCCATTTACAAAATGGTCCCCTGCAGTGCCTGGCTCCATCCCTGGAGCGCGTTGCCTTCCTCTGCTTGTGACCTAATCTCTCAACCTGCTCCTCTTCTCCTCCCTCCCTCCTCTCTCTTTCATTTCAGCATCCAGTCACTCATCACTGGTGGCCTGGCAGGAGCCTGTTAAGGCAAAATCAGACCCTCAGCATCGATCCATCAGAAGCCATTCACCCTATGCTTTATGGTGAAACACACACAAAATAATAAATTGTGTGTGTGTCTTCTATATTGCTTCGGCTTCATGGTGACATCTCTCTGCACCTCAGGGTGAAATTCATTGAGAAGGGCTGTTTGCGATGGTCATATCTGGTAGAGCGCTTTCCCCCCATCTTGTAAGCTTGCTTTGTTTTTTCTTCCCCAGGGTGGGGATGTTTTGTCAGTACAGTGGTACCTCGGGTTAAGTACTTAATTTGTTCCAGAGGTCTGTACTTAACCTGAAACTGTTTTTAACCTGAAGCACCACTTTAGCTAATGGGGCCTCCCGCTGCCGCTGCGCGATTTCTGTTCTCATCCTGAAGCAAAGTTCTTAACCCAAGGTAATATTTCTGGGTTAGCGGAGTCTGTAACCTGAGGCGTATGCAGCCTGAAGCGTATGTAACCCGAGGTACCACTGTATTGAGCAGTGACAGCCCTGCATAAAGAGGACTAGAAGGCTGACAACAACAGCAGCAGTGATACCAGGAAAGGCAAGGGTAGCCACTCCGGCGTCTGCCAAGGGCTGGGGGCTGATGGGGGAGAAACAGAAAAAGAAAGAGAGAGAGAGAGATTTCCAAGTAAACAAATCCACCAGAACACCAAACCTCGCTGATAGACTGGAGCAGGGTACCTCTGGGCAGAGAGTTAGGGACACGTTTCTTTCTCAGCTTTGCCAGGGCACGTTGGGAGGGGAGGCAATTACTTGCTCTCCAACACGGTATCGATCGATCTGCTGCCGCCGCTGCGGCATATCGGATCTCAGGCCACGTCCCCGCTGCTTGTGGCTCCCCTCCGCCCTCTATAAATCCCCCTCCTCCTGCTCCCTCCGTAGCAGCACGTGGCTTGCAGCCAGATGAGGCGATGCAGGCATATCGATCAATCTGCTCACTCGCTCCGTCGCCATGGCAACCCCTTTGCTGCTGCTGCCCCCGCCGCTACCGCAGTGCTGTTTACCTGGCTCAATTTATTCTCCTCAGCAGCCTCTATTCCACTCCTTCAGTTACTGTTAACCTGGCATGATATTGACAAAGTGCTCAGCAGATGGGGGCGGGGGGGGGGCGTGTGTGTTGTTTTTAGCTGTTCATTCTATGGCGTCTGGGATCCTAAGAGCTTGGATCCGGGATCCCATGGCAGCAGAGTCAGTCTTTAAAAAAAGACTCTGTGAAATTGGTGCAGTGTCTGTATATAATCTTTCTGTGTCTCACCGGGACAGAATGTTACTATTTGGAGGGAAGAGCCATAGTTCAGTGGCACAGCCTCTGCTTTGCATGCAAAAGCTTCCCTGGCCCAGTCTCCTGCATTTCCAGAACTCCCTGTGTAGATTATGTAGTTTATTGTTCTACAATCTGCATTGGATCCCTGTTCATTCTGCAGCACAGTTCAAAGTGCCGGTTATTAAGGCCTTAGTTTGGGCCCAAGGCATTTCTTTTAGGGTTGCCATATTTCAAAAACTAACCCCAGTTCTGTTAAAAACGTGGAAACAGGACTGGAGAAAATAGCAACAACGTATGACAAATCCTACCAATTACATGAGGCATACCTGTTCCTCTATAAACACATACTGCTGCCCTGGTGTCTGCTTTAGTCATCGTTTTGTTTTGGTCCTGTTAGGCTATGCCCACCAGACAGGGATGGGCCAGAAAACTCTCCTCCCTAATTAGCCTATAATTAGCCCAAAAGCTTCCTGGGTACTGGGGTGTGAATAAGACTAGAATCACCACACACGGTACTCTATCATGATCTCCAAGGCAGCTAGGTAAACTTTATGTGTTGCTCTTACCAGACAGATCCATGCCTGCACATGGGCCCCCACGATGGATTCACATCTGGGACTTGCAGCATGTAAACTGGGAGCTGACCCACCTCGCTGGGGCCCTCCCTGCAGCCTTTGTGCTCCTGGCATCTGTGACTGGTTCTCGGGGAGCAAGGGAGAAAGAAATTCCTTATCATGGCACATCTGTGGCTGAGTGGTTAAGAAATGAGGGAGGAGCTCTCTTGCTTTTGTCCCTGAAATTTCCTTCCTTCCCTCCTGGTGGGACTCAAACTCCCATCTCCTGCTCCCCAGGCCTATGCAGTAAGCCACCGGATAATGCTGTGTGAGTCTCTGGCTGCCCTTGTCACATGCCCTGGCCTGTCCCTGCTTGGCAAAAGCGTCCTTCCCTCCCTGGGCGAGTCTTGAATCCACCCCCCACCCCACCCCCGGGCCTGTGCTTCTTCTCTGCAGACCTCCTGCTCAGAGATATGTGTGTGTGTGTGTGTGTGTGTGTGTGTGCGCGCGCGCTGTGTTATGTGGGCTCTTCTTCCTTCCCTATGTAGGCTGTATTTCAAAGCAGTGCTTCCGAGCAGCATAAGGGGATTTGAATCCCAGTCTGGAGAGGCGCCTCGGGACTGGCTGTGCTGGCTGATGGATTGGGGTGCTGCGCTGTGGTTTTGCATATTGTGCTGCAGGGGGGTGTTTCTGTCAGGACTACATTGGCTTCTGCCATATGTGAGTGGCATGTGGGTATCATCACTCACATGTTTTCTGACAAGTGGGCATTTCCAGGGATGATGGTGTGTGTGTGTCATTTTACAAAGCCAAAAGTGAGTGATGACAGCCCTTCCTGCCCCCTCTCTCTCACACACAATCACACCTCAGCTGAGCAGTGGGCAGTGGCGTAGCGTGGGTTGTCAGCACCCGGGGCAAGGCAAGTAATTTGCGCCCCCTAACCCGTGGATTTGCGCCCCCTAACCCTAACCCCCAGATGTTGCGCCCGGTGTGGCCGGCCCCCCCTGCACCCCCCACGCTACGCCACTGGCAGTGGGACTCTGCAGCCACCTCACCACTTCCACATATCTCAGATTCTTCTTGCCAATTATCTGATGACTGCAGGGTGATTGTGAGGGGCAGGGCAGAGAGATTTAACTGTTTCCTCCTGAAAAACTTAGTAGAAGCATGTGGGGCAACTGTCATCAGGTTTGCAGTGGAGAGGGAAGGGCTAAGCACCTCCCCTGCACTGCTCATTTGGTCAGTGGGGAGCAGCTGGGCAGCCCCCCTCTCTTTCCCCAGCTACTCTGCTATTCCTGCAGGACTCTGCGAGACCTGTGATGAGGAGAGGGACAGGCCTAGATGACATGTAGCCTCTATCCTCACCCACCAGCCTAACTGGTGCATAGGATTCCTCTGCTTGCTCTTTAGATGTCTCTGTTGAACCCTTCCCTCAAAGGGTACTTTTTTAGAGCCTTACAAATAATGCATTCTCAGAGACATACAGCAATAGGCACTTGGAAGCCTCTCCGCTACACTGCAGGGATGCTGCCTATAGCATATTATTGGGTAGCAAAGCCCCATTCAAGCCTAGCCTACAGGGTGTGCTTTTTTCATTTCAAGAATGCCATTGAGTACTGCCACTTGCCAGTACCGCTAATGCATGGCAGAAATTGAGTTTCCCACCAGGATTTGGATTGGCCCAGCCACTTCATTCGTTTTTTAAATGTCCTCTTGCTTGGGCCCATTAAGTAAAACAAAGTTTGATAATGCTAGATAGAAATTAGAAACGAGCTGTTCTTAAATTGGATGATCATACAAGCTCCTTTCATATGATAGATATGGGAAATGCAGCCTGTTTAATCTTCACTTGCAAAAATGGCCTCCAACCTTTTTTTAGCCGCTGGCTCTACTACAGAGCAGTGCTGTAAAACAACAACACCCCCCTCGGCCCAATTTGCTTGTCTTGCTGCACTAAGCTGAGATACACCTTCTACTCCAGATTCCTTTGTGTGCAGTTTTATTTTCCAGAATGTATTGAGTCGACTGTCTGGGTAGCGGCCCCCACCCTCCAAAACTCTTCAAGGTTGGGGTGGTATTTGTATGTTTGTGTGTGCATGTATGGGGGGGGAGAGACTCCTGCTGGGCTCCCCAGACAGGGAAATGTGCATCTCTCCTCACACTGCTCAGGCTGCAATTTCCGGCAGACATTTGAGGTCCTCGACATCTGCATAATGTGCGCTGGTCTCCTAGCAACCGGGAACAGCTGTCTGACATTTCCAAGATTAAACTGTAACTATACACGGCTATTGCCAAGGAGCGGGGGCTGGGGGGGGGGTGAAGGAGAAAGGCCTTTCGCTTCCTGGCTCTTTCCAAGCTATTTATGTTTCAGTCATTTCCCGCTCAGAGGAAGGAGGCTCCAGCTTTTGAGGTGCGGCCACCATTGCGGCCGAGGAGGCAGATTCTGCACATACATGTTTTTGTTGCAGAGGGATTTCTTTTAGGAGGGGCAGGAAAGGAGGCCACGAAAAAGCTCCACAAGCAGATTCCCCCTCTCCTGCTGAACCACAAGCATAGAAATCATAGAAATCCCTGCTCTTCCCCTTTTGGATTCCTACTGTTTTGACAGCAGTCCTCCTTTGGAGTAATAGGTGTAGTAGATGCTAGCTGTCCCCCACATTAACTCTTTTCAATGACAGCAGCATAACCGTATAGATGTTAGACCAGAGGTTCCCAAACTGTGGCCTGAGGACCACCAGTGGTCCATAAGCTCCATTCAGGCATGTCTGTGGATTTGTGGTGGAAGCCAGGAGACGGCACACGCATCGCATTAAATATTCAGATTGACTTTTAATTGAAGTTTGCATTTTGTTTGCGTTACAAATTGCATCTTATTGCATTATAGTTTGAATTGGAATACCATAAAATGCAACGCATAAGAAATAAAAGAAGCAATAAACTTACACTTAAAAACCATACAGCATCTAGCACAGTTGGAACGACCATTGTTGCAGACGAATTCTTCAAAGAAACAGCAGTGAAACATAACAGCATAAGGCACGCTCCAGTTCTAAATGTCTTTAGGCTGTGATTCTTAGCACACTTACCTGCAGGTAAGCCCCACTGAATGCACTGGGACTTACTTCTGAGCAAACGTGCTGTACAAACTTACTTGGGAGTAAATCTCATTAAAGCTCAGACAGTGGCGTAGCAAGGTCAGGTGGTACCCAGTGTGGATTTTTTTGGTCACCCCCCATTGAAATTGAAATCTGTCAAAGAGAGCCGTGCAGGCAATCACGATGTAGATCCTGCCTTCTCCCCCTTCCTCCCTCCACCCCCCATTAAAGAAAGCCTTGCAGGCGATGCTGTTGCTGGTCCTGATCCCGCCTTGCCTCATCAGAGACAGCTCCTTCTCGACTCCGTCCCTCACCCCCAAACCAGCGTGCCTTGGCCCTTAAATGAAAGGCAAAAACAGGTGCCTCCACGCCCTTCTCGGGAGTCTGCGTCAGCCCCAGAAGGACCCTGCTTTGCCCTGTGAGCAGCACAGCTTTGACCACGGCGTGCACGGCCACACAGATACACACACAGCACCTGAGCGAGGGCAAGACATGGACGGGCAGGGAGAGCAGGGTCTAGCTGACTGTGCATGCGCCCGGCCACAGAGGTGGGAAGGGGACGTGTTGGCGTCGCGATGCAACTCAACCCCACTCGGTTCCACTACACAGGCAGCGTCACGTTCAGCTGGCATTTTGTCACCCCCCTCACAATGGCACCAGGGGTGGCCAGCACCCCAGCACCCCCTTCCTACACCCCTGAGCCCAGATTGTCGGGGCTTGTATAGCTCTGTGTGTGGCATTTTGGAAGTCCAGATTGTAAATCAGGGATTGTTTATCCATGTGCCATATCTACCCCATTTAGCTTTTTTAAAGACCAAAATGATTTTCTCCTTACTCCTCATCCACACAGTCCTTGCTAGTTGCTTCAGGTGTTTTAGGGTACCCAAAACTCATTCAGTCCCCAAATCGGGTGGCTCTTCTTGTCTTTAAAAAGGACCTCTTCTTCCTCTGGGGTGCCACCAGTGCAATAAGGTCTTACAGCTCAGGAAACAGGAATTCTTCCGGTTTTCTAAGACCTTCTTGCAATGGTGGCACCCCAGAGAGAGCAGAGATTCCTTTTAAAGGCGACAAGAGAACTTCCTGCCTAGTTCCCTCTCCCCTCCCATTGCTGTATAGTGAAGGGCAGAGATTCCCCTGCTCCACTGCTGGTTAACAGAAGAATGAGAGTGCTGTCTGAATGTGTGTTTCTGTTTGACTTGATGTGTTTGTGTGAGCATGCCTGCTTGTCTGCCTGCCTGCCTGCCTGCCTGCTGACAGAAAGAGGTGACAAAAGAGAGAAAGGGAATACTGTATTTTTCTGTCTATAAGATGCCCCCATGTTTAAGACTTCTCCTATTTTGGGGGACTCAGATTTAAGAAAATGGGGAGAGATGGCCCAGAATATAAGACGCCCCCTAATTTTTGACATTATTTTTTTAAGGAAAAAACCCTACTTATACATGGAAAAATACGGTAGTTATGCTCACTTTTGATCTGGCTTCTACACTACCCACTGCCAGCATGCAACCCTTAACAGATTACCCCTGTTGGGGTACTACCTCCGAAGGAACATGATCCTTGCAATAGAATCTCATTCATACCAAAGGATAGAATCATAGAGTCAGAAGGGACCCCATGGATTATCTCATTCAACTCACTGCAATACAGGAATATGCACCCATACAGGGATCTAACTTGTGACCTGGGTGTTGTCAGCACCACGCTCTAACCAATTGAGCCAACTAGCAAGGCTAGTGCAACTTGTAGCACTGAAAAAACTAACAAATGCATTGTGGCATGACCTTTTGCGAATTGGAAGGTATGTGAAATGTTATCTTCAGCTGGTTACACTCTATTCATAAATTGGAAGGGGTGGGATGAGTTTGTCATGAAATACAAAAGTAGAGACAGGGTCTCATTAGTGGTGGCTCCATGATTACAGCACTTCCTCTCAACTGAAGTGCAAACGGCTCCATCAATACAAGCCTTTAAATAGATTTTTAAAAATTCAATTTATTCCAAGTAGTTTATTCTTAAGGATATGATGCTGTTATTTTTTTGTTTTTATTGTAAAACACTGTTGTTTTAAAGGACGGCTTTTCTAGACAATTTTGGTGGCATTTGTTGCTTCGATATATATATATATATATATATATATATATATATATATATATATATATATATATATAAAATATCATAGAATCATGCATAGGGAAGCCACTTTGACAAGTCTGTGGCCTATATTTTTTTTTTAAATCACCTGCAGATCTCAGACCTCTGTAACAGTTGTGAAAGTGACTGCATGTAAAATTATATCTATATATACACCATTTCCACCGGACCTCATCAAAAATGACAAGTGAACTATTGGGTGCAATGTGGTCAAAGTAATAAGCTCAAGGGGGACACTGACTTGAGACCAGCTCAACTTGTTGCACCAGTTCTAATTTAAACCAGGTGAAAGATTCATGCACGTAACCAAAGGCTGAAGTTCCAGACTTTATTTTAAGCCAAATAAACAAAGCCTCTGGTGATGCAATTCCGTGTCCCCAGCCCACCCTGAAACCCAGTGAGCTGTTTTCCTTCCCAAAGGCCAGAAGAGACAGTCCATCTCCACCCCGCACCTGCTAACGCTGAGCTCTGTTATTGCTCTGTAATCATTGACTAACTTCACATTGGATTTGTTTTGCTTTTAATTCTTTTGCTCTGTTTTTAAGCAAACAAGAATGGAAAAGCACGCGCTCTGTGCACAGTTTGGCTGCAGCTGTCAGTTCCTTTTGGCTACTCTCTAGTGCCAAGGGCAGCAGGATCCAGGAATTTATCTGCTGGTGCCAGCAAGAAATCACTGACCCAAACAAGGGAGTCAGGAGGACTTGGGCTGGAGTTCTTGCCAGGGATCAGCAAGCGGCCAGAGAGGGAGAGGCTGCTGAGTCATCACTGTTTCAGCTGCTGCAAGCCTTTCCAGGGGACACTGCTCCTGCTGCTGCTGCTGTTGCTAAGATTCTTGGGAGCTGACTGATTGCTCCTTCTATAGTCATGTAAAACACACATGCAAGTCAGAGGAGTAAGAAAATACCAGCTGGGTTTGGCTTGCATCAAGGAAACAGCTTGCTGTCTACGGTTGGCCAATCTCTGTCTGCTCTTCCCCCGCCCCCTCAGGTATCCTGGGACTACTGAATCTAGTGCTGGTTCGAAACATGGGGCCTAAAGATGGGAGGATAGCCTTGAACTCCAGAGACCGAGTTCAAATTCCATTGCAGTAATGGGATTTAAGGGATAATAACTTTCCCAAGGCCACTCGTTGGGTGGCCTTGGGCAAATCATGAGCGTAATGGAACGCAGTTAAGTTTCCTGAAGATCTGAAAAGTCATGAGTGAAAGGATATGAGATGGGCAAGAAAAAATGCTTTGCTGGATCAGACAAAGTGATCCTTGCCACATTCTGAGGTGTGAGAGGCTCGGAAAAGGCTTGAGTCACACTAAGGAAGAGCACACTTGAATTGACTCGCAGCATTCCATAGGGTCATTAGGATAAATCGCTCAATCCTGGCTTTTTAAAAGGCAAAAGTAATAGGAAAGCGCACAGACTCCTTTAGCAAAGGTGTTCCTGTGGCCATTTAACAATCGCCTCTTTGTTTCTTTTACGGACTTAGCTTCAGTTTTCACTCGCTTTCTTTTGGTATGCCTTTTGTCATACCAACAGTTATTTGGACAGTGCTCTGCTTGAAACTGGATATGCTGATCTGATGCTTCAGGAAATTGCTGGCTGAGGTCACAGAAGGGTAGTGGAATGTTAATATTGGGCAGAATGAAATGATGCTGAACCAATACACACCCATTTACCTCAGAAAACTAGTGAGTTTTGTTCACATGCTCTGATCAAACCAAATCTGGCCTGAGAAACTTGGACCAGGCTAGCTGGCTTTATTTGCTTTTGTTAGCTTCTGATAAGTTTGCTTTCTTCAGTAGACTGGAGCTTACCTTGTCTTGCTCAAGTCAACTGGGCGTACCTTATGAAATTACTTTCCCTGCTGTCGGAGGGCCTGCAGCAAGCATGCCTCTTGACCTATCAAGTTCTTTGCAATTACTATGCTATAGTATCTTTTGATGAAGGTTCTATATTTTAAATAACTGGGAATTTATATAGGAGCATGGTAGCATACTTTTGACTCATGTGCTATACATGGTGTAATACTTAGCATTCCGTTCCTTTCTGACCCTGGATGCTATAAAGCATCTTATTCATTTCCCCTATGGATTCAGTCTCTTTGTTCTTGATATCACAAGGGAGCAGAGAGATTCACAGATGAGAAAAACGTTTCACACTCTACGTGGGGCTACCTTTGAAGATGGCTCAGGAACTGCAGTTGGTGCAAAAACGAGTCCTCAGTGCAGCTTGCAGCATGGAATGCATGCCTGCAATGTTATTCTGTACAAATTGTTCTTGGGCTCAATTCAATGTACTGATGTTTGCCTTTAAAACATGAAATGATTTGGGGCTTGGATACGTAAAGGACCATGTCAAGCAGTAAGTGCTGCCCTTCCAAATAAACATAGGCAGGTGGGCATGGAAGACAAGCCCTTCTTGGCAGTGGAACCTACAAACAAACAAACAAATCTGGACAAATGCTCAGGTCATCTGGAAGTTACTCTAGTCTCCTGCATAGCACGTAATCTGGCCCCATCTCTGCTGTTGGCCTATTCCAGTATTTCAAACCTCCTACCCATTTGTCCCCCGGGTGGACCCTCACCCCTACTGCCCCTCCCCCATTCCTCTGCTGGATCTGGGGAGGCAGAAAATACTTTTCCTGCCACACAGGGCACATCTAGACATCTTCATATCTGTTTATGCCTTAGGGCAAAAAGGCTTTTCTTCTTACGTCCTTTTATGAAATCATGCACGCCAATTGGTACATAAATAAACCAACGCCTAATTAATAATAAAATTAATCACCCCTGCTCCTAATCTTTTTGTTTGTCGTCTTTGATTTCTCTGCAGGGCTGCAAAGGGCTTGGAGTCAAGTACTGCAGAATAATGTTTTTCTAACCTAAGTTCGGTTTAGCAGTTTATCCACATCCTGGGTATATGTGATGGACCTACCAAAAACAATTTAAGGATGGAATACTGAGGGAGTCTGTGTCCCCTCTAAATTTTAGATGAAGTACAATCATTCCTTCTTCTTGAACTCTTTGAAGGAATGACCATAACAAACAGTACATTGTCTCAAATAAATAGTAAGAGGCAACAGAAAACCCATGCGATAGCATTCTCTCCCACCCCCCACCTTAGTGATTGGGATATATGTTCATCTCCTTCATTTATGGAATCTCAAATACTGACATTCTTCCCCAACCTTTCAGCACAACAATTTTCTATTTGCGAGTGTTCCCCACCCAAATGTGTAACATAAAAACTTATCTCATTCTGATAAACTTGTGTGATGCCATGACAGATACCCTCTATTACTGTATTCTAAGGACATATTAAGAAACAGATGGAATCAGACTGAAGGTCCATCACATTCTCATACCAGATGCCTATGGGAAGCCCACAAACAGGACTTGAAAACTGTGCTCTCCAGCAACTGGTTTTCAGAGGCATACTTCTCCAACCGTGGAGGTAGAACATCTTGGCTAGTAGTCATTGATAGCCTTACCATCCAAGAATTAGTCACATCCTTTTTTTTAGACCTATCCAAGTTGGTGGCCATCACAACATCTTGAGGAAGTGAACTCCATAGTTTAACTCTGTGCTGTGTGAAGAAGTCCTTCCTGTCCTGAATCTTCCAACATGCAACTTCACTGGTTGGTCCCAAAGCACACGACGCCAACTGGAATCGCTTCGATCTATGTACTTGTTGCCACTCTCAGGGAATGCTTAAGGTTAGTGAGACAGGACTTACCATAGCAGAAACCAGGATGGTACTGCTTCAGCAAGACTTGTTCTTCTATATATTTGGCAATTCTGTCTTTAACAATGCTTGCCACCAGTTTTCCCAAAAGAGAAAGCTAGCTAGCATGTAATTTCCCAGATTCTCCCTAGATCCCATTAAAAAATTTGGTGTTGACCCCTTTCCGGTCCTCTGGTACAAGTTACAGGCTTTTTTTGTTTGTTAGAAGATCAGGAGTTTCACATTTTAATTCTTTAAGTAAAGGTTCTCTCTTGATTTCCATTGTGTCAGGGACTGCAATCACATGCAAATGCATGCAATGCATGAAATAATTTTAAGAATCCAAAACTATTTTGTAAAAATAAAAATTGAGGACTTCTAAGCACTTAGCAAGCCTTTGTCTTACTTAGAAAACGACATCTAATTCCAGCTTCCAATTCTGTGTTTCTCTCCTTGATTCCTTAAGAGTTTGGCTGCAACTTCTAGGTGTCAAAAGATCAGCAAACCATGGCCTTGACTGTTTTGATGGCTTGCCTAGAGACAGGGTGAGGGTGAGGTAAAGGGAGTGGAGAGAAGCCCTGAGTACAGTCACTGAGGCACTCAAAGCTTTTGTTCTGTGCTGAAGGTCATCGAAGGCAGATAGTGATCTCCAAAGACAGTGACTTTGCTTTTCGGAGAGGGGGAAAACAGAGCAGTGGCCACCAAATAACTTGGGAAAATAATTTCAAACATGGGTGCCTATTAATGT
Organism: Podarcis bocagei; assembly: GCF_964188305.1. Lineage (NCBI taxonomy): Eukaryota > Metazoa > Chordata > Lepidosauria > Squamata > Lacertidae > Podarcis > Podarcis bocagei. Next base: position 31,394,676 of record NC_138125.1, read on the forward strand.
GTTGAGCGTGCGCAACCACCGCTAGCCATGCAACACATAAATATTTTCATGGCACAGCAACAAGGAGTCATGTTCAACTGATGCCAGCGACTGCCTTCAAAACAAGTCGGTGACAATGTTGCTTCTGCCTTTGCAAAGGAAAACTGCTCTGTCTGTCTCCCAAGAATTCCAGCGGCCAGATCTGCTGACACAGACTGCAGCTAGCCCCCCATCCCTAGGTTAACACAACAACAGTGCTATGGATAACTAAGCTGAATTGTACACCATCTCATTCTTTTTTTCTTTTTCTTTTGGCACAGACTGTTGCATCCTGGTTTGTAATCAGAACCATTTGTAGGTAGAGTGCACAAAATTCCAAGTCACAGGTCCCTTGGTGAAGATACAGAATGCTTTTAGAATTTATACTAGTTGTATTACTTGTGGTATTCTTCCAGTGGAAGAATGCAAAAGCAGAATCTGATTTCAGTGGCTTTGTAAACAAGGCTTCTATTCTGAAAAAAATATGCCGGGTAAGTAAATAAATCTAAATGAGTCATTGTAGAAATGGGATATGGCCTGCTGTGGAGTGGAAAGACACTTGAACTGGCATGGCAAGGGTTCAAATCCTCCTTTAGCCACGAAATCACTGGGTGGCTTTGAACAACCTACTTGAAGACACCAGCAGGCTTAAACCAGGAAGTCAGGGAACAGGAACCAGGTCTGCACTACCAGGACCATGAATGGCTCATCCCATTTTGCTGCCCGAGGTGAAATGGGAAGGTGCTGCCTTGCGCATGTTCCACCTTGCCACCTCCACCGAAGCCTTGTGGCTGTGGCTTCCAAGTTCCATCGAGATCTCATGACAGCCTCATGAGAGGCCTCACATGACCTTCCCTAGCCCCTAAGTGAGGGTCTCCACTGGAGAAGCAAGAAGTGACTGCAGCTGGTTCTGGTGAGATCTCATGAGAGACCCACAAGATTGTGTGGAGGCAGTGGTGGAGTATCGTGGCGGAATACTGTGGAGTATTACACCACCTGAGGCAGCTGTCTCGGTCTGCCTCATGGTTGGGCTGGCCCCAATGAAGACAGATTGCTGGTTAAGGAAATGGCTGGCCTGACTCCACACTTCATAGTGCCAGGAAGAGGCTGGTCAGTCCAGAACCAATGCCTGCGGAGAGGAGTAGAAGGCCAGAGGTGCCTGCATGGGGGTGCCTGCTTCGTGCCCCTTCAATAATCTGTACCCAGAGTCATGGCCCCTCTGGCACCCCTGATGCCACACCCCTGGCAGTGAGTCATACTGGATTTTGCTGCACAAGAAGCACTTCTAGTGGGAAAATAGGAGCCAGGTTATCATGAACGGTTGGCAGTTCACCAGACATTTCTTCTCTCGAAAACTTAAATGTGAACATGGAAGCACCATGTTTCATGGTGTCCATGGGCCAATTTCAATGAAACACAGCTATCTTTCAAAATCTGTACTTCTCTGAATTTTACGACTTAGGTCGTAAAAAATCATATATGTACTTTAAAATGCTTTATATTAGGGGAAATTGCTTGCAAAATGTATATGTAACACCAAAATGTGTTTATTGGGGGAAAAATCACATTAAAATTTGATGAATTTCCATGAGGATTTTTTTAAAATTGCAAATTGCTGCACAAATGTGGAGAAATGAATTTGAGATAGGAAAAAAGAGAAACCCAGAGAGCTGAAATTCCTCATTCCTAGTTAGTAGTGCCCCTACCTGGAAAAAAACAAACCCACGTGATGGTCCATGTATCAGAGTGCAACTTTCCAAATGGATGCTAAATATTAGATTTTGGCAGTAGCTCTCCACACTCTTGCCTGCTCCCTCACGCTCTTGCATCTACAAAATGCATGCTGATTTTCCATTCCAAGGTAATATCATACTACTACTTAGTGTGCATATATTCTGGCACGAGTATTCCCCACAAAGGAGCAACGCGTTATCAGATTCTGCCACAAAGCTGCTCGACTTCCTTTGTGTGTTACTGCTGAAGATGTGCAAGAACAGGAGTTTTTCCAGGCCAGCCATTCAGCCTCCCCCCTTCCCACAATGTATCATCCCAAACAGATCACAAGATTAGCCCCCAGCAGTGCTGTCAGATTTTGTTTCTTTTAAAAATTCCACTCTGACTTCCTTGGAAGAAAGAAAAAAGCAAGATGGCTTATAAAACATCAGCATTATAAACATCAACATTGCATGTCAAACCACAAGAAGTCATCCCACTCTGAACTGATTTTTTCTCTTCTGGAAATGTGTGACAAAAACGATGCAGCATTTGTTCAATATAAGTATTTCATGGTAATTAAAATATGTGCTGGATGACAACAAATTCCAGTTAATTTTAGTCAGGCTAATGCAGATGTAGCACTTCTTTGTTTTATCAGTCAAAAATGGTACCTTGTGTGGAGCACAGACGGTGTAGCCATTTCACCTCAGCTGTAGGAGAACTAGGGGCACAGACAGTGTGGCCATTTCACTTCAGCCGTAGGAGAACTAGGGGCACAGACAGTGTGGCCATTTCACCTCAGCCGTAGGAGAACTAGGGGCACAGACAGTGTGGCCATGTCAGCTCAGCCGTAGGAGAACTAGGGGCACAGACAGTGTGGCCATTTCACCTCAGCCATAGGAGAACTAGGGGCACAGACAGTGTGGCCATTTCACCTCAGCCGTAGGAGAACTAGGGGCACAGACAGTGTGGCCATTTCACCTCAGCCGTAGGAGAACTAGGGGCACAGACAGTGTGGCCATTTCACCTCAGCCGTAGGAGAACTAGGGGCACAGACAGTGTGGCCATTTCACCTCAGCCGTAGGAGAACTAGGGGCACAGACAGTGTGGCCATTTCACCTCAGCCGTAGGAGAACTAGGGGCACAGACAGTGTGGCCATTTCACCTCAGCCGTAGGAGAACTAGGGGCACAGACAGTGTGGCCATTTCACCTCAGCCGTAGGAGAACTAGGGGCACAGACAGTGTGGCCATTTCACCTCAGCCGTAGGAGAACTAGGGGCACAGACAGTGTGGCCATTTCACCTCAGCCGTAGGAGAACTAGGGGCACAGACAGTGTGGCCATTTCACCTCAGCCGTAGGAGAACTAGGGGCACAGACAGTGTGGCCATTTCACCTCAGCCGTAGGAGAACTAGGGGCACAGACAGTGTGGCCATTTCACCTCAGCCGTAGGAGAACTAGGGGCACAGACACTGTGGCCATTTCACCTCAGCCGTAGGAGAACTAGGGGCACAGACAGTGTGGCCATTTCACCTCAGCCGTAGGAGAACTAGGGGCACAGACAGTGTGGCCATTTCACCTCAGCCGTAGGAGAACTAGGGGCACAGACACTGTGGCCATTTCACCTCAGCCGTAGGAGAACTAGGGGCACAGACACTGTGGCCATTTCACCTCAGCCGTAGGAGAAGTAGGGGCACAGACAGTGTGGCCATTTCACCTCAGCCGTAGGAGAACTAGGGGCACAGACACTGTGGCCATTTCACCTCAGCCGTAGGAGAACTAGGGGCACAGACACTGTGGCCATTTCACCTCAGCCGTAGGAGAACTAGGGGCACAGACACTGTGGCCATTTCACCTCAGCCGTAGGAGAAGTAGCACCCTTAGTGAGAAGTGACTTTGGTGCCTCCCCACCTGGTGGTCAGCTTTGCCTGGCCACCTAGAGGGTTTATGGGCCCTGGTGCAAGTGTGATGTTGGAGGCCCTGATGCTGCACCCTACCAGGATCCATAAGAGCTAGTTGGTGCAGTGGTTAGAGTGTTGGACTAGGACCTGGGAAACCAGGGTTCAATTCCCCTGTCAGGAGCTGGAGTCAAGCGTAGGCCATCTTCCCCATCGCTACCCTTTGTACCCTTGAAACTGGACAGCCTATTCTGAGGATCTTATCAGGGCATGGGTAGGTCCATGTGGGAAGCAGAAATCATTTAGACCTTGAGGTCCTTGGCTATGCATGGCATTTAAAACCACCACTTAGAACTGTATTTGGCTGAGAAATTGGGCTATCTAATAAAATGTGGACCAGTAGTCTCCATCAAAGCTCCATCCTGTTAGTTTTTAGGTCTTGGGACATTTAACCTGTTCCAGCAAATGTTTGTTGACATGGAAGTTCTATACTAAGGCTAAATATACTGGAGTTCTGTGTGTAAACTGTCCTGGAAGAATGACGGGAGTTGTATTTTTAAAAATGCATTCCAGTACACACATGACTTTAAATTAAGGCAAACATGTTTGAAAGGTTGGAACCAAAGTCTAATCTAGCCATCTTCTTTGTCATTTTTGTTTACATGTTTTCATGTAGATTCACATTTTGATCACAAATTCATCATTACTTGAGTATAAGAAGGAGCAGCAAGCACACCAGAGGTCCCCGTTTCCCAGGGACAGTCCCCGGATTGACAAATCAGTCCCCATACAAAATCCATTGAAGTTGAAAAGTGTCCCCGGATTCACTGAAAAAAATCTGGTTACCTTATTCTAGGTGCTATCGTAGTCTGATAGCTCTTAATACTGGAGTCACCCCTCCAAAGCATCACCCAAATCAGAGGTCACCTGGATTGCAAACCTCACAAGCACTAAGTCCTCTTACAATATCTGATGCATAACTAGTTTTCACAGGAGATTGTTCCAGTATTTGAAAGTCAGGACTGATTATAGAATAAATATGCTTTCCAAGTACAGAAATATTAGGGTCAAAATTCCCCTTCAATATATATTTATTACATTTCCGCTACTACTACTGATTGACTATTTTTATTTTGTGCACCAAGGGAAATTTCCCCGCATCTGGTACTAAAACTGGCCTGCCGACTCGTAGTGCTGCCCAGTTGGAGCCACATCGCCACCCAATGGACAGTTGGTGGCAAAACAGGACGGCAAGCCTGGCAAGCCTTCCAAAGTGTACAGTACTGTAAAATTGCCTTCGAGCTTTGGGCAATGGAATCCTTTCAAGATGAAGAAGCAGCTCCTCCGTGATTGATTCTGGGTTAGATCTTTCTCCTGCTTTCCGCTCTTTGTAGTCTGATGCAGCTGCTATGAGCGTAATGGACATCTTCAGCGACTTGATATTTGGGATGTTCAAGGAATCGGGCACTTAGGCAATTGTAGATTCAAGACTCTTATGATCTTACAGGGCCCATCTTTTTAGGTGGCAATGTGCATTTCACTTACTTAAAAATGCAGCTCCCCCCCCTCATTCTGCTGCTCATTGTGCCCCACAGTCCTGCTCCAAGTGCAAAGCTAACCCAAGGCATTTTGCTGCCTGAACGTGTGGACAAGTCAGACCAGAATATGCCTTTATGGAGAAAACAATTTTTAAAGGTTGGGCAATGGACCCCGTGGACCTCTGTAAGTTATTGGGCAATGGCTTCCATTGTCTCTTGTCCAGTGAGATGCTTCCTAGGGCTGATGGGAACTGGGACCCAACATCTGGACAGGAACTGCAAGTCAGGAATGGATGTCCCTAGCTGCAAGAACCAGCACGTTCCTATTTCAAGGGTAGAATCATAGAGTTTTAGAGTGGGAAGGGACTCTGAGGATCATCAACACCCTGCAATGCCGGAATATGCAGCTGTCCCATATGGGGATTGAACCTGTAACCTTGGCATTATCAGCACCACGCTCTAACCAATGGAGCTATCCAAGCTGAATCTCTTGGCAGCCAAAAGAAGAAGTAGCCTGGAAGTTAATTGTGCTCCTTCAAAGGTGAATCCTAAGGCCACACAAAGACACAAGGGCTCAGAGGAACCACCTTGTGCTCAAGATTGGGGGCGCGTGTTGCATGTGCATGTGGTCATGTGTGTGTTGTGCATCACATGCATGCTTGCCTGATCAATAAATCTGCCCACATTAAAAATGGCCATCTATCTCCATTGTTGGGATGGGGTGGAGCGGAGAGGGGGAATCAAGTTTAGGACTATTTTGGAACTTTTCTGTGAATCATCTGAATGGAGCTAATGGATGACCAGTGCTCCCCAGGTGATAGTTTGGGAACTTCTGATACAGGCCATCCTGAAGACAGCTGAGGGAGTAAAAAGCTTTGAGGAGAAAGGGCCCTTTCTGCTAACATTCTGGATTTGGGTCTCTGGTGTGTTCTCCCTATCCTTGTGCCTTCCACAGCCTGGAGTGTCTGTTTTCACAGGCTGAAAAATCAGACATCTCTGCCATTTCCAATGCTTTCTTTGCAGTCGTAACCAGCTCCTTTCCTGGAAAAGTCTGCAAAGAGCACAGGAGCCTTCCAAAACTGGTATGCGAAACTTTGTTTTCACAGTCAGGCCCCTGGAGGGTTCTGATAATTACTTCACCAGTGTTCATTAATACTGCATCAAGGAAAAAAACCCGCCAGCACTCTGGAGAAATAAAGGGGCTGCATTGCTTCATCTTCTAACCAGTGAAGTGACTGTGAATATTATGAGAACATAAAGGCTGTCAGTGACGTAGGCACACACACACACACACACACACACACACACACAACCTCTCGCAATGGCATTCATAATGCCATAACACATTCTACGCTCATAAAAGCATTTTTTTTAAAGGCATGAAACTTCACCAACACAAATCAACAGAAAACTCACAATCCTTTCCTCATATATAGCTATTTATGCACTCAGTTTCACTCAGATACAATCCCACAGACATGTATTTTTTAATGTGCACACACATACAGATAGAAAATTGCACCCTAACACAGCATGTGCATCTATACACGTCACTTTTTCAGAGGGGGGGGGGAGGAGAGAGAGAGAGACTAAAGTGAAGATGTTACTGCATTCATCTGAGTGGCTTTAAAACCGTATTCCCTCAGTACCCATGAGTGAGGTGATAAATATATGAGGCCATTTTGAAAGCTGACAAAATGCCATTTCCCACATGCTAGCTCTCAAATACAGAGCAAATAAAGGAGGACAGTGGCATTGTAAATGGCAAGGGTTTTTGCTTTTCTTATTTTTAACAGACTGCCCCTAATGTAAGATGCTTCAAGGCTGTGTAGAAAACTCTGCGGAGTCTTGCGCCACACCATCCTGTAGTCTTGTGTTTTTGACCTAGCAGCCTTTCCTTCCCCACAGTGCGTTGGCCTGTATGAATTATAGGCACTCCACATGCACATAGATTCCTTGGTGAACTGGGGGTGGCGCTTTCGTAAGGGTGCTTTAAATCTAAAGAGATTTCAGGCAGTGCAATCTCTGGCCCCCTACGCTCTGCTCCCTCTTTTGCCTGCATTCACATGGGCGCATGCAGACCGCCATTCTGCCCCCCCCACCTCAGGGCACTCACCTCAGCATGTGGTGGATTTGAAAGGTGTAGGAGTGACGGAAGAATGAGTGAAAAGCCTTTTCTTGGTTTTGCCATGCACAACATTTCTTCCTCTCTCCTTCATCTCTTTGGAAGCCCAAAGCTCTTTGGAGATCCCAGGAGGCGGTGTCATTTGGGCATGTGTGTGTGTTCAAAGATTTATTGGATTTGACAAACAATGATTTATGACAGGGCAGCCTGGGCAGGGTGCAGTGAGGAATATCTGTGCCTCATCATGACTCGGAGATCCATTTCAATCCCCGTCTCGGTCCTCTGCTGCCTCTTATTAAAACGCTGAGTGGATCAGACTTGACAGATGCAGACAATTTATTTCTTAGTGCAGAGAAGGAATGAGAGAAAAGAAAACCAGGAGGGGCCAGCCCAGTGTGTGTGTGTGTGTGTGTGTGTGTGTGTGTGTGTGTGTGTGTGTAAATGAGGGACTTATATATCAGAGTTCCTTATCTCCACGGCTCTTGGCACCTGCTCCAGATCCACTTGGACACTTTTAAAGCATTTTAAATTAGCTTTCACTTATCAGAAGCGTTGGGTTTCAGGCCAGGTTCTTGAGGGTTCTGCGTGCCCATGAGCTTGATGTGGTTTGAATTCTCAAGCTCTCTCTCTTCTTCCTGGTAGGTCTTTAGGTTTCCAAAAATGTGACATGAGTTGATATGAAGGCCCCATTCCTCAGGCTACTTTCAGCTTCGCCATCCAAAGCTTGTCCAGGCTATGACTGCCAGATGAAAAAAAAAAATAGATAGAGGGATCATGTCACTTCTGCTCCATCCTGCAGAACTTTATTGGGGCCGCAGGGTTCTGAGATAAAGGATGGTTGCTCTGTTTTTCTGTGCTGTTGTTTTGAAGGAAGCTGCTAGACCTGTCTTTTGTTTATATAGATGTGTTTGATTTTTTTAGGTCCTTATTGATTGCATTTATTGTACAGTGGTACCTCGGGTTACATACACTTCAGGTTACATATGCTTCAGGTTACAGACTCCGCTAACCCAGAAATAGTACCTCAGGTTAAGAACTTTGCTTCAGGATGAGAACAGAAATCGTGTTCCGGCGGCGCAGAGGCAGCAGGAGGCCCCATTAGCTAAAGTGGTGCTTCAGGTTAAGAACAGTTTCAGGTTAAGAAACGGACCTCCGGAACGAATTAAGTACTCAACCCGAGGTACCATTGTAATTAGTTTTCAGTACAGTGGTACCTCCGGTTGTGGACGGGATCCATTCTGGAGGTCTGGCCGGATCCTGAGGTTTGTGCAGCCGGAGAGACCACTTCTGTGCACACACGCGTGGCAAAAACCCGGAAATATACTTCTGGCTTTGCCGCTTACGTATCCTGAAGTTTACGTAACCGGAGGGATACGTAAGTGGAAGTACGACTGTATCTCTGTTGTGTTTCTAAGTTGATTTGAGTCACCATCATCTTCATAGAGCCTGCTTGGCTCCTTGGTATACTCCAAGTTCAATGAAACAAGCTGGAAGATGGCTTGAATACAAGTGGAGGAAAACTCCTGATAAATGCAGCTGAACACTGATGAGGGCTCATTATCAAGTGTACTAAGTGGCTGTGAAGGTGACAAAGAAGGCATACTTTGCTGTCTCAATCCAGATAAGACTGAGGTGGAATCTAGACACATATAAAAAATGCTGTGAAAATGCCTTTTTAAAAAACGTTTTGAAAAATGTATTGCATTTGCCATAGCTCACCATCGCCATCTAGTGTCACATTTGTATAATGCACTTTACAACGCACTTAACATGTTTTATTTGCAGCTGTATAGCTGAGTCCTGAGTCACTGTTAGTGGGCAGTTCCCTAGATCAGATGGTTGGGAGGTGGCCTGCTCTGGATAGGGTTACACTCCCTCTGAATGAATGGGCGCATAGCTTTGGTGTACTTCTGGATCCTTTGCTGTCACTTGAGGCTGTCACTTGGTGCAGAGTGCCTTCTATCAGCATCTGGACAGGGATAGCCTAACATCTGTTGTATATGCTCTGGTATCTTCTAGGTTAGATTACTGCAATGCATTATACATAGGGCTGCCCCTGAAGATGGTTTGGAGATTGCAGCTGGTGCAGAATTCAGCAGCCAGACTGCTCACCAGGGTGAGACGGTTTGAGTGCTTCACACCAATCCTACCAGAAATAAGCATAGAAATTATCTAAATGAAATAAAAACAACACAGATGCAGGACATCAGTATTCTGAAAAATGAGTTCAGTTACAGATAGGTAGCTGTGTTGGTCTGCCATAGTCAAAATAAAAAAATTCCTTCCAGTAGCACCTTAAAGACCAACTAAGTTAGTTCTTGGTATGAGCTTTCGTGTGCATGCACACTTCTTGAGTGTATCTGAAGAAGTGTGCATGCACACGAAAGCTCATACCAAGAACTAACTTAGTTGGTCTTTAAGGTGCTACTGGAAGGAATTTTTTTATTATGAAAAATGAGGACAATGTGAATATTTTTAATTCCCATTTGGCAAATGGAGAACCGAGAGTGAAGGTAGCCACTTTTGCAAACACCTCCATAAATCTGTGGCTTTACAAACCCAAAACCTTCTCACTGGCATTGTTGACTGAACCAAACCAACTTCAGTGAAGCAATGGTGATCAAAGACTGAAAAGACATTCTGAGTGCAGCACATATGGTTTGAACACATATCAGCTGCCTTGAAAACAAATGTCTAGGAATGAATCAAATGCCTATCAAAATCACTTCCAATCCCAGGCTACAGGTGAAGAAAGGGAGGTGCTTTAATTGCCACCCATAGGCTGAGATTGCCTGCTCCCTGACTAGGGCTGAAGGCTTGTTTTGCATTTGGAGAGTCATCTAAAACCAGCATTGGATTTCTCCCATCTCTTTTTTTACCTTTTGAATACCAGCTCTAGGCCCCTTACTTGACCACGCTAAATTGGCAGCAACAATTCCCCTCTATTTTAGTATCCTTTCCCTGAAATATTCCAGTTCTAAATCCCCAGCAGCAAAAACATTGCTAGTGCCCTTTCATCCTTGTCGGCAGCATCCCTGGCAGCTCCTGCCCCCATAAATCAGATTCCATACCTAGAACTGGCTTAAAACTAAGTCAGCTCACATAGGTGCCTTGGCTTCTGCAAGGCTACTATCTCTCCACATGCGCATGGGATGTTTTACTTAATAAAAAATAAGATCTTTTGGAGACTCTTTTGGGAATGTGGTCAGCACACAGTGAGCAGCAAGGCTTTGCAAGGGTACAAGAGTCACTGTAGCCTTGCTCAGAGATGTGGGCCTCTAAGAGAGGTAGAAAGCATCTCTGCTCAAATGCCACCATAAGGGTGGCGTGTTTGCTTCTTACAGATGGGGCTGATTAGCTGGGAATGTCAGCGATGTGATTTGGGGCAGAGCAAGCAACTTATGCATTACTCTGAACCTCATAATGCAGAATTGGAAAAGGTCATGTTCCCTTTCTTCCCTAGTTGCTTCTTTTACTTCCTCCTGCTCTTCAAAGATAGAAGATAGATAGATAGATAGATAGATAGATAGATAGATAGATAGATAGATAGATAGATAGAGTGGTACCCCGCAAGACGAATGCCTCGCAAGACGGAAAACCCGCAAGACGAAAGGGTTTTCTGTTTTGGAGGCGCTTCGCAAGACGAATTTCCCTATGGGCTTGCATCGCAAGACGAAAGCCCATAGGGAAATGCTGGCGGTCGGGAGCAAAGACTTTCGCCCACAGCCGGCCTTCAGAAGAGGACCTCTTCTGAAGGCCGGCGGGGGGCAAAAGTCTTTGCTCCCCCCGCCTGCCTTCCCCCCCCCGCCTGCCCCGGGCGATCTTAAAATGCTGGCGGGCGGGAGCGAAGCGTTCGCTGCCGACCCCCAGCATTTTAAAATCTCCCCGTGTCCCGGGGAGGTTTTAAAATGCTGGGGGTCGGGAGCGAAGCGTTCGCTGCCGACCCCCAGCATTTTAAAATCTCCCCGTGTCCCGGGGAGGTTTTAAAATGCTGGGGGTCGGGAGCGAAGCGCTGCCGAACCCCAGCATTTTAAAATCTCCCCGTGTCCCGGGAAGGTTTTAAAATGCTGGGGTCGGCAGCGCTTCGCTCCTGACCCCCAGCATTTTAAAACGCTGTTCCGAAGGGGGGGCGGGGACACCTGCCCCAGCCGCCCCACTTCGGAAAGCTGTTCCGAAGTGGGGAGGGGGGGCGGGGACACCTGCCCCAGCCGCCCCACATCGGAAAGCTGTTCCGAAGTGGGGAGGGGGGCGGGGACACCTGCCCCAGCCGCCCCACTTCGGAAAGCTGTTCCGAAGTGGGGCGGGGGGCGGGAACACCTTCTGAAGGCGGGCAGGGGGCGAAAGTCTTTGTCCCCCCTGCCTGCCTTCCCAGGGGCTTTTAAATCGCCCCGGACAGCGGAGAAGTCCTCCGCTGTCCGGGGCGATTTTAAAATGCCGCCCGCCAGCATTTTAAGATCGCCCCGGACAGCGGAGAAGTCCTCCGCTGTCCCAGGGTTTTTTAAAATGCTGGGGGTGGGAAGAAAAGCCCTTGTCCCCCCCCCCCAGCCTTCAGAAGAGGTCCGGGGACAGACTGTCCCCGGACCTGGTCTGAAGGCGGTTTCCCTAGGAACGCATTAATTGATTTTCAATGCATTCCTATGGGAAACCGTGCATCGCAAGACGAAAAAACCGCAAGACGAAGAGACTTGCGGAACGAATTAATTTCGTCTTGCGAGGCACCACTGTAGATAGATAGATAGATAGATGATAGATAGATAATGATAGATATGGTTTTGCTGTTTTATTTCTCTGACACAAATAAATTGACTACTATATGTGGCCAGTCCTCAATTTTGATGATTGTGATGGTGATGATGGTGATAAATTGTTTATTTGAGTTGTCATTATTTTTTGAAATAAATTGTTTTTAGACTGTTACTAGCTGTCACTCCCCCCCCCCCTTACTTCACACACCCATGGAAATTTCTCTGTTTTCAAAATGCCCCTCACTTTTGAAATCTTATCCAGCTGTTCTGGTCCACTGTGTTGAACCAAAGGTGAACTGTTCCAGAAGCTCTGCAAACGCCATCTTGGTAGTCCAGAGGACCCCACAATTAACTGGTAGTTGTTGTAGCAATGAGCTCATATATGTTTATATTCACTTGCATTGATATTGGCTAATTGGCTTGCTTTGATGCTATCCTTATCTGTGGGCTTGGGGTGCTCAGCTCTGATCCCAGAAAGGGGAACTATCTGTAAGATTTGGGCATTTGCCATCTATGCCCTCATCTGGGCAGGTGAAGTGATGGGAAATCCTAGACAAAGTGGCACATGCTGCTTTGTGTAGAAAGAACATATGAATGTTTGCTTGGGTGCAGACAAGCCATCTCCTTGCTGCGGTGTCCTTCCCTCATGTGTAACGGCTAGGAGACCTGGCAGACTATAAGTCCACACCTTTCTTTAACAAAACACTAGAACTGATCACTCTGGCATTGTTGGCATCCTTCCTTGGTATACCCATGCCCAACCACTCTCCTCCGCTAGGCCTACGGTTCAGAACATCAATCCCTGCATTCATGCCCGCTTGCACCCATGACTGTCCACAGACTGTGCTTCACCTGTTGTGAAAAAGCTGATCTAAATGCCCTCTCCAGGACTGATTATGTGCCTCAGCACAAACATTAGGTATATGGAATTTTTAATTTGCAAGGTACTTTACATTAGCTTGATTGTCTTTCCATCAGTTCTGTTAATTTTAAGATATGGGGAGCAGAGGCTGAAATATGACCCAGGACTATCCAGGAAGTCCACTGCAAAGCAAAGATTTCAGCCTGTGTGTTTACAACCCATCCAATGTCCACCCACTGGATCACACTCACAGAATTTAAGAGTTTGCAATACTCCATTTGCTTCTTTACATTTATGAAGTCAGTATTCTGAAATCTCGGTGCTTGTTGGACCACCATGGCCACAATTCAACGTGCCTGTTAGATCTGCCAAGGCTTTCACCCTTTGAATGGCTTCCTTTGTGCCACTTTTGAATTTCACCCATACTTCAAAAGTACCTTGAAAGCAGGACAAGCACATTGCTGTGGAAAAGAAGTGCCAAAGGGACCTCCGGGTGCATATATGGAATGAATCACTCGGTTCTCTAAATTATGACCTATATTCTGAATCTAATATTTGGATTTTCTCAACATTTTATTTTTTATGAGTTGTAACTGATGCTGGTCCTGCTCAGAGTAGACCCATTGAAGCTAATGAACATGACTAACTGAGGTCCATTGATTTCAGCAAGTCTACTCTGAGTCTAATGGATGCAACTTTATGTTTACATGAATCATTGTGATATTACGGACTAATTCATTATGGATATTTCTGCTCCATGGGTTTTGATTGTAGGGTCATTAGTGCCATCGGGTGAACACTGAAAATAATGCTGGCTTACACAGAAGAAGGTGGCGGACAAGTGGGTGTATTGATGGAGATAAAGCAGACCTTCTGGTGCTCTCTGCTATGACCAGTTCCTCTCTCCAGAACCTCTGGGGTGGTGATTGTGGCCATCTCCACTGGACAGACCCCGGAGACCCCCTCCAGCAACATGCGTCCCAGGAAATGGCACAACTAGGTGGCAAAATGGCTTTTGATGGAATCTAATATGCATGGCAGTATCTCGAAAGAAAGCAGATGTCAGGCAGAATCAACCCTGGCTTCTGGGATCAGTGCTTGGTTTCGACAGCAGCTTAATATCTCTTCCCAAACACCTCCAGGAGGGTGTCTTGGCTAATAGGGCTCCTTTTTGTTAACAGCCCTTCTCAGTTGTCTCAGAAGCCATGAAGCAAAATTGCTCTGGGGTAGAAAAGAAAACATATAAAGAAATGGGCAGTGCTAAGGGAAGGGCCTCTCCTGCATAATGAATCCCTTGCTGTGTGGGTTACCAAGACATCTCAACTGCACGAAGCCAAGAAAATCTCATTACAGTATATGCATGAAACATGGATACCCCAGGTTTAAGGCCACGGACACACTATACATTTAAAGCACATTTGAAGCACATGGCACCTGCCCCAAGGATCCTGAGAACTTCAACAACGCTACAGTTCCCAGGAAAGTGCAGTTCTCAGGATACCTTGGGGGAAGTCATGTGCTTTCAATGTATGGTGTGCAGCCTAAGTCTCTACTAATGTCATTTTCTTCATTTGCCATTTTCTAGTGTCATTTGAATTATGGTGCTGGAGGAGACTCTTGAGAGTCCCATGGACTGCAAGAAGATCAAACCTATCAATTCTTAAGGAAATCAGCCCTGAGTGCTCACTGGAAGGACAGATCCTGAAGCTGAGGCTCCAATACTTTGGCCACCTCATGAGAAGAGAAGACTCCCTGGAAAAGACCCTGATGTTGGAGAAGATTGAGGGCACAAGGAGAAGGGGATGACAGAGGACAAGATGGTTGGGCAGTGTTCTCGAAGCTACCAACATGAGTTTGACCAAACTGCGGGAGGCAGTGGAAGACAGGAGTGCCTGGTGTGCTCTGGTCCATGGGGTCATGAAGAGTCGGACACGACTAAACGACTAAACAACAACAAGTGTCGTTTTCCTTTGCTTAGGGATTATCCACACTTCCACTTGTCCCCATTTGCCTTGCTTCTTTCCCTGGGAAAACCCACTCTTTAGTGCTGAATTGGAGCAAATGTCAATCTGTAGAAAACCCCACTGACGCTAAAAAGCTGGTTTCCTAGAGGGGGAAGGAGCGGGATGTGTGGACGAATCCTCACAATTATAACTCTTCACATCAAAAAGTGGTTATGTGTAATGTCATTTCGTTCCAAAGATTTCAAAGCAACTGCAGCACTGTGCTAAATTTCACTAAGAATAAATCTGGGCCAAGTGTTAGACCAGATGCAAAATTCAGAAAAGGTATACAGAGATGCTATTCTTGCCAGTTGCCAGGGAAGAGCAAGAGATGTCAGTCCTCTCTAGATTCCCAAGTTGCACAGTATTAATAGCAGCATCATGTCACAGCGATGGCATCAGGCACTGCATAGGCATAATGTGGATGACAAATACATGACAAATGGATTTTTTTTTATAAAAAGAAATGTTTTGATTTTGATATTCCAGCATCAATATACACAAAAAAACACAAAAATTATATGTCTCTCCCCACAGCTGAACATAAGTTTGATGAAATACATTGCTCCATAGTTGTAGATGTGTCAGGCAGTGGATGCCAATATATTTCTTCATGTCTGTTATAAGCGGACGTCCAGTTTCAATAAAGTTTTCATCTGACTTGTCCTTTAAATGTTCTCACCTGTTTCCTAAGTTTCTCCATCAATGCGACTGTCCACACTTTCTGCCCCCAGTTGTGAATTTGTAAATTGTGCAGATCTTTACAGCTGGGGCTATGAGTTGTCTCACTGCCAGCAAGAGGAAGGCGAACAGTTCCTTGTGTTGAAGATCTTTCTAGTCTCCGTGAAAAATCATTAATAAAAGCAAGCTGTGGAGTACCTAGCATAGTTTGCTGAATTACTGAGCTGTTTTCTGTGAAAACATTTTTCCAGAAAGGTTTGATTAAGCTGCATGTCCACCACACAGATGAAGAGTTATGGTTAATTATGGAGAGAGAAAACTTTGCTTACATTTAAGGACGAGGGGGAAATCTGAAAAATTCACAGAGGATAAGGCTATCAATGGCTGCTAGCTATGATAGCTATGATCTGCCTCCATGTTCGGATGCAGTAATGCTTCTGAATGCCAGTTGCTGGAAATAGGAACGGAAGAGTCCTCTTGTGCCCTGTGCCTGCTTGTAGGTTTCCCATAGGCATCTGGCTGGCCACTGTGACAACAGGATTTTGGACTAGATCCTATGTTCTTATGTTCACAGCTAGTCTTCCACAGGCTAGCTAGATTCTTAACATTTGCTTTTCTTGTAGTACCAATCTGTTTTTCTTCTTTGTGCCCCTTAGTCTTATTCTTAATAGCATTTCTCTAATTTGGCTTTGTCTTGGCTTGAGAGTGTGTTCTGCGACAGGCTCAAGGAACTATGTTCCTCCCATGTGACTAGATCTGTCGGCTTCAGGCTACCCGCAGAGCCTAAAGGGATTCACTAGAAAAGCAAGCTGTGCTGCTTTTGTGGAGATGGGGAGATGTTTGGGGTTGCTCCCTCCTCCCAGGCAAAAGAATCCTGGCTTATAACTCCTCTCTGCCTTGAGCTAAAGGGGAGGTGGTGGTAGACTATCAAATGCATTTACACCTGGCTTGACACCTAAGGCAGTTTTGGCAAAAGCGGAAGTGCTGTTCCTTTACACCAGGGGTCAGCAAACTTTTTCAGCAGGGGGCTGGTCCACTGTCCCTCAGACCTGGGGGGGGGGCGGACTATTTTTTTGGGGGGGGAATGAGCAAATTCCTATGCCCCACAAATATCCCAGAGATGCATTTTAAATAAAAGCACACATGCTACTCATGTAAAAACACCAGGCAGGCCCCACAAATAATCCAGGGATGCGTTTTAAATAAAAGGGCACATTCTACTCATGTAAAAACACCCTGATTCCTGGACTGTCCGTAGGCCGGGTTTAGGCCGATCCGGCCCCTGGGCCTTAGTTTGCCTACCCATGCTTTACACCATCTGAAGAGTCCTCAACATAAGACAATAAAGTCTAAAATTACCTAACTGCACCATTTCCCCCCACAGAACCTGAAAATTTGAAAATAATAGATCCATCCATCTCTCTCTCTCTCTCTCTCTCTCTCTCTCTCTCTCTCTCTCTCTCTCTCTCTCCTTTCAGGTGTAATTCATGCATATGTAAAAGATTAATTGCAAGTGCTGTAGAGCTCTATGACGTCATACACTCTGTGGCAGTTATTTTCAGTTGGTATAGTTATGGCAGTTAGTAGAACAGTCTTAATAGAGCAGCAGATGTGTTGTGCTGCTGTCTGCCTCAGAGTTAGTCTGTGTAGGACACATTAGCAATTTAAGAAACATTCACCTGCATTGTATATATTTTAATCAGCAACTGCAAATACACTAAGAAAATATTGTTTGTTCTTTAAACTTTGAAAGAGAATGTCTTGTGTAGTTTTTTATAGGAGGGGGAAAAGAGAACTAATTAAAGGATCAAACGACCCAGGCCTGTCTTCTTCATCCTCTGCAAATGGGAATGAGAGTCCAATTCCCACAGTTCAGACAGTTTTGAACTAATTCAGAAAACTTTGTGAAACTGAATGAGTTATCTCCTTCACCGATAGACTTCTGACAGCAGCACCTAATATAGTCACTAGGCTTCAGTTCATCTTCTCAGCTAGGAAGTTGCCGCCGCCCACGACACAAGATCAGTTTCAGAGATGCTGTTGCCATAACAACCAGGCTTTTTGGATTCTCTCTCTCTCTCTCTGCTGAATGGTTAGAAGAAAAGCAATACCACATCTGGAGTTGCAGTAACTCTTCCCCTACCCTCATTTTCAGACTGAAACAGCAAAGCAGATGCAATTATCTTGCAAGCTTTGAATGAAATGTACCAAATAGCAGATAGCAACAATCACCATCTCAGGCTCAGGCAATATAGAAATGCTTTATTGTACAGTTTGGGATCAACCTCACAGCTTTCTGACGGGGTGCATTGCTAGTTGAAACTGATATTCTTCTGTTCAGCTACTGTGTATCCATCATATGCTGCAATTAAAAAATATTGCATATAGATGGAACAAAATTTCATAGCCTCCAGTTGTCGAGCAGTGTTAAACAAATCCCACAGATTCAATTGTGCAGGTATCAGAGGAAAATAATGTTCTATTTTTAACACACCACTCCCCATTCATTTTCCATAATCAGGATCCCCTTTAAGGTAAGCTTTGTTTTACATCATTTTTTTTTGGGGGGGGGGAATAATTGGAAATCTTCACAGTCAGATAAAGATCAGTACCTAATTTCCAAGGCAGTAGTCGACATAAGTGTGTTGTTTTGATCCCACTGAGTTAGAAAATGAGGGCAGACATCTCACGGGCATTCTAAAATGTGTTACTTATCACTTGTGAATTTTCTCTTGCTTCAGTATATGAACATTTCCCCTGTTCACAAGTTATTCTTTCCCAGGTTAAAATGTTGCCAATGCCATGCACTGCACCAGAATCAAGTCTGTGTTAATGGAACCTGCTTAGTCTTGCCATGGCCTGAAGACGATTGTCTTGTGGTAGCACAGAGGTGAGCTTTTTCACAAGTGCTGTGGAATGTCTTCACTGCTGAGATGTAAGAGGCCCTTCCCACAAAGATACAAAAAGTGCATGACAGCTGAAAATTTTGATTGTAAATCCACTTTCCTATATGGTCACTGCACTGATGGGATTTAAAGACTGGATACAAGCGAATTTTAAACTGCATTTCTGCCTTTCACACAATGGTAGAAGGAGGGAAACAGCACCGACAGCACTTTCGGAGACACACATGAAATGGGAGGTCATAAGAACAGAGGAGGAGTCATGGGAAAACAAGGAAAATATACCTAGAGACATCACCTTGCCAACAAAGGCCCGTATAGTTAAAGCTATGGTTTTCCCAGTAGTGATGTATGGAAGTGAGAGCTGGACCATAAAGAAGGCTGATCACTGAAGAATTGATGCTTTTGAATTATGGTGCTGGAAGAGACTCTTGAGAGTCCCATGGACTGCAAGAAGATCAAACCTCTCCATTCTTAAGGAAATCAGCCCTGAGTGCTCACTGGAAGGGCAGATCGTGAAGCTGAGGCTCCAATACTTTGGCCACCTCATGAGAAGAGAAGACATCCTGGAAAAGACCCTGATGTTGGGAAAGATGGAGGGCACAAGGAGAAGGGGACGACAGAGGACAAGATGGTTGGACAGTGTTCTCGAAGCTACCAGCATGAGTCTGACCAAACTGCGGGAGGCAGTGGTGTGCTCTGGTCCATGGGGTCACGAAGAGCCGGGCATGACTAAACAACAGTGGTGAATATTAAAAGACACATACTTGGTGAGCTTTTCTCTGTATCCAGAAATAAGGAAGGCCAATGAGAAGTAAAAGCCAAGAATCGCAAGATTACCCCCCCCCCCAATTCTGGCATTTGGAATACATTTAGCACTCAAATGTGAATGTAAGGCATTGTTGTGATGGGCTCACCCCCTCCTGGCCCGGCCCTTACATGGATTCCTCCTTATGGCAAATGTGTCTTGCATTCTCAAAAGAGAGAGGTTTTGCCTATTTTGTTCCTCGGTTTCCACTTCCATCTCAAGCAAGCAAATGTGCTAAAAGAGAAGCTGGCGGCACATGGCAACAATAGAAGGAGACAGAGCGATCAGGCTCTGTGCCGCAGTCAGCTTGCTTAAGCAGGAGGGATGTGGGGAAGAGCACATTCCAGACCTTCCCAGCCGAGTCAAATTGGCCTGAAAAAGACTTCCATTCCTAAGGATCTTTTAGATTAAACAGTGGCCCGAGCCAACCAGATTCCACCAAAAAAAAGTTTAATGTAACAACTGGTGTTCAATTACAGCTGTTCACTTGTATATTTTTATTCCCCTCATCACTGTTTGATTTCTCTATTTTTAGAGTCCTAAAAATGTGACTCTTGAGCTCGTTGCCTGGTTTTCCCAACTCCTCCACAGATACTTTTTCAGCTTCTATTAGCTGATTTCAAAATGTATGATTAAAACCTTATGATAAAGATGTTGGAATTAATGTCAAGTCAGACAACTGCAGTTACACATCTAAAAGGCACTCAGGTCATAAGGATATGATTTTGTCTGTGTGGAAATTGGGCACATTTCCATCTTGTTGCTGTTCCACTGCTGCTTGCCAGCCATAGCCGTAGGTGGAGCTTTGTGGAATGCATTTGGACAATGTTTCCCTCTCCTTCCCCTCAGACGCTCCTCCTCTGCTCTCCACGGCCCTTTTCCAATATGGGGGTGTGAGCAGGTGTGCATGCCCCCCCTTAAAGAAAACCAGAAAGTGTGCAGGCCAGATTTTTCTATGTATGGCTCCCAAAAGCTGACCATCCTTGCTGCCTACTCATAAATAGACTGCAAATACCGTAATGTTAGTCAATAGGCTAGAATTTGTCACGTTTTAGAGCCACAGTGCTACGTTTTGCTCCAGCATGGACAAACTGATAGTCCAACCTCCCTGAAAACAAATGAGGAGGAAAGCTCAATAAGCAGGTTGTTTGGAATTGGCCTATATCTCCATCTCATTTCCTTTGCAAGAAACAGCAAAAGAAATCACATGGGGAAGGGAGACTTTTCCCTCCCTGACACAGTCAGAGCCAACATTTTTCCTTTCATGTTTAGGAAAAAAACTTCTGATTGGTGTCAGTAAGACATTTGTCCCCCCCTGTATTGCAGCTGTCCATGGACAGTGAGTTTAGCTTTGACTGCAGTAGGAAGAAAAGAGACAAGCCTTTTCTGCTACTACCTCCCTTCCCTGTAAAGATATGTGCCTAAAATGAAGGATATGTAGCTACATGCTACACTCTAAGTGTAACATCTAGTTTGACCCTCTTTGTTACTTATTGTGGATGAAGACGGAACAAAGGCTTTCTTTTAAGGAAGAACAAATTGAGATACCTGCAAGCATCAGATAGCTGTTGGAAATCCTTGTTTTATAGTACACATTCTTTATATCCAAGGCTGAGTGGCTGTAATCAACTCCCACTTGTTGGGGAAGCGGCAGAAGAAACGACTGCTTGTTCTTCCAGTCATGCTTACCTCGAGGGCCATCCAAGTGTGGTCTCATGCAAGGCTGCAATGGAAAACTGGCAGGAGCACAGAGGTCGCACTTCATTTGTGTGACGGGTGCTTACCAGCATGGGGGCTGCTACCCTTTTCCTTCTAGATAAAAACAACACTTGCCTAACAAGTAATGTCTCAGTCACAACAGATTCCACCTCCACTCAAGTGAGAATAAGGAGCAGCAGAAGTCTTAGGCAAAGATTCCTTAGGAAGAAAAGAAATCCCCCAATGGGTAGATAAGCTTAATAAATTCATTTAGCTGTGTGAGAGGGAAGACAAAAGAAAAAGGCATTTGAACACGAATGGAATTCATTTAGTTTCTATACAATGACAATATAAGAGAGGACATTCATATGGACCTTTTTCTTTTTCTTTTTGGCTGGTAAAGGTATTCAATTACTATGTCCTAGGATTCCTGAGCTATAGATTTTTGTGCTACCCATCTACCCTTGCTACATAAGTGGCTACAAGGGTGCCAACAGGATTTCCTCGGTCTGATATATGTGTAATAGGGCCTCTGCCTCACCCACAACCAAAGGCACAAATGTGCATAAGATTTGCATGCATATGCAGAAGTATGCAAATTTGTAAGTTTTTTTGTTGTATTTCCAGGTCTTAACCTATTGAACTTCTGCCTGCCCAACAGCTATTAATAATAATTTATAATAATAATAATAATAATAATAATAATAATAATAATTTATTATTTATACCCCGCCCATCTGGCTGGGCCTCCCCAGCCACTCTGGGCGGCTTCCATAGAAACCAAAAGTACACTAAAATATCACACGTTAAAAACTTCCCTGAACAGGGCTGCCTTAAGATGTCTTCTGAATGTCAGGTAGTTGTTTATCGCTTTGACATCTTGTGGACACCAGAACCTTTATGAGTTGTGAGTTCATTACATTACTGGAGGTTTTTCATAATTTGCTCTTAAGCTGGCAATATTATGCATGAGACCAGGTATTCCATATCAGATGGTGGTGCAGAAGGGAATGGTCAAAGGGATTCAAGATTTATTGCAACCAAGGTCCCGATTCTTTTGCAAGGCAAGGCAGTGCATTCTAAGAGGAGGTACTTATAAAGAACTAGAGCAATGCTAGTGTATATACTAGAAGCAACTTGTACCAAAATTTAGATTGTGAGCTCCTCATGCGCACTGATGATATTCTCATTGGTTTAATTGAACATGCCATTAATAACTTTAAGAACCATAGTCCAGAACTGAGCCGTTTTGTAGCAATGCCACCACATGTGAACCAAATCTGCTTTAAGTGCTTGTCAATGCCTGATGTTGTTGTTATGAAGCTGGTGATGATGTTGAACTTATATGCCACTTTCCTACAAAGCATATGAAGTGACTTACTGCTATAAATGCAACACAATCTCAGTGCAGAGGTACTGTACTGAACAGGGAGCTACTGTACTGTTGCTAGGGAGAATTCTTTGGCTGAGCCAGGTTGCCTGGCTGAAAGAAAGTAGACTCAATTTTCCAAGGGCCTTTGCCTCAACTGTGCTGTACGCCATCCATCACCACCAGGGCCACTCTGAGACCTTTTGGTCCCTGAGGACCAGTGCTCCTAACCAACAGATCCAGGCCCATGTACTGGTCATGCCACCCAAAGCAGTTGCCTCAGGTTGCCTCATCGGTGTGTTAGACATGCTAAGGCAGCAAGCTAACTTAGGGTCTGCAGGGCAGAACACATGGCACTGCTTTCTAGCTGCTTTCCAGCCCTCAGAATTTGCTGCCTGAGGCAGCTGCCTCACGTTACCTGATAGCAGGACCAGACCCAGCTCTCTCTCTCTCTCCCTCCCTCCCTCCCTCCCTCCCTCCCTCCCTCTCTCTCATACATACTCCATTAGCATCATTCCAGCTTCTACTGAATAAAGAAAGAATAACCCGGCAGCCCTCATTTGGAGCCTCTGAGCCAAGGGGATTCATCAGTCAGGCTGGTTTCTTCTGAACCCAAAATAGGCTTTATTAATAGTCCAGGCAGGGATATTTTTTATCAGCTGGTGGCTGCCCTGAGCCAGGAGCAGAGTCAAGTTACTGCATCCGTCCGGGAATCTTGACTATTCCAAGAGTAGGAGTGAGCTGCTGACTCAGGAGGTTTTCTGGTATTTCATGGGAGGCCCACAGACCCTCCAGAGCAAAGCGAACTATGGAATTGACTCCCTTTCTTTCTGGCTCCATGCCTGACACTCAAAGTGGAGTGAGGCCATTTGAGCTGGTCTGATTCCTCGTCACCAAGCCACTTCCATATGTGCAGGCAAAGAAAAAACTCTTTGAGAAGCACAACAGGGCAGACTTCCTTTTAAGGACTTCTCTGATCTATATCTTCCCTTAGTCTGTGACATGTCTCCTCATGGTTCCATTATTTAAGGAGCAGTTTTCAAACTGTGCAGGGCCAGCCCAAAACCATCTTCCTGCCTGAGATGGAAGACAAAATGGCGCCTTTCCTTCACCTAAGACCAGCCAAATGTTTATTGCAGCAATTTCCCTATCACTTGCTAGACCTGATGAATTTCAGCCTACTGCATCTGTAACAAGTCAGACTTCTCCCCCACGAGGGACATAAAAGGTAAAGGTAAAAGGACCCCTGACCATTAGGTCCAGTTGTGGCCAACTCTGGGGTTGCAGCGCTCATCTCGCTTTATTGGCCGAGGGAGCCGGCGTACAGCTTCCGGATCATGTGGCCAGCATGACTAAGCTGCTTCTGGCGAAGCAGAGCAGTGCACGGAAATGCCTTTTACCTTCCTGCCGGAGCGGTACCTGTTTATCTACTTGCACTTTGATGTGCTTTCGAACTGCTAGGTTGGCAGGAGCAGGGACTGAGCAACGGGAGCTCACCCCGTCACGGGGATTCGAACCGCCGACCTTCTGATCGGCAAGTCCTAGGCTCTGTGGTTTAACCCATAGCGCCACCCGTGTCCCTGAGAAGGCTGCAATTTCCATTCTGACCTGTCTTCATCACTGATTGTAAAGGTTTTTTTAAGTGGAAAATACTTTTAAAAATAAACAACCCTGCTCTAAACTTAAGCACGGCACGCCATTCTTTAGAAGCGCATTAGACAAAATCATGGAGGAGAGGGCCACTGATGGCTACTAGCCATGCTGTCTATGCTCTGCCTCCACGTTGGGAGACAGCAATGTGCTGGAAACCACAGGAGGGGAGAGGTCTCTTGAGCTTGAATTCTTTAATGGTTTCCCACAGACATCTGGTTGGCCACCGTGATAACAGGATGCTGGACTCGATGGACCACTGGCCTGATCCAGCAGGCTCTTCTTATGTTCTCTTGTGAGGATTTTCTTTCCAGCTCTCCTGTAGAGCTGCCTGGCTCTGGGGAGTGAGATTTCTGCCATGGATGTGCTCCTCCAGAAGAGAAGTAATGCAAAACACAAGTTCCTCAAACACGGGATTTAGTGGAGAATGCAAATATTTTCTATGCTGTCCATGTTTAGCAGGAGACATTTTCAGAAAGAAAATTCATAATATTTCCAGGAAATGACTTTTAAATAGAGCTGAGCTAAACCTAGCCAACAAATGCTCACATTCATTTTTTGCCATTGCTAAGAAGGGAACAATGGTTTTGAGATTTGTTCAGAGCTAGATTGGAAATGTTCCTCTGCATTTGGGATGATGTCGCTGACACTGTCATGTAATATACATAGGCAATTATTCTGCAGTATGCTCTCAGCATGGCTGATGCGGTTTGCCGCCCTAATTCATGAGATTTATGACCTAGTGTACTGATCCTTTGATGTGCTGATCCACCTACTCTATCATGTAATCTGACACCACACATTTCCCACATGCAAGGATGCTCCTTTCCAGTTACCAAAATGATCAGGGGGCCCTAGCATCTTTTACCACAACATTTGTGGTCATTTAATTTAGAAAGGAGAGAAAAGGGGGAAGGGGAGACATGAACAAGATCTATAAAAGGACACATTCATTCCAGAGGTGTCAGAGAAGTAAGCAGGAAGAGAGTGCCAGGGAGAGGGTCCAGTGATGAAGATGATTAAATTTATGACCCACCTTTCAGGTGTCAATCTCAGCCTTGAGAAGCACATAGAGCTGAAGTGTGAAAGAGCAAAACTCTTCCTCTCTCAGCTTTATGCGTTTTTCAAGTGAAGGGAATTTTTGCCATGTGATCGCATAGTTGGCAGGGAATGCAGAAGGGGCAGAAAGCCTTTCTGGGCACCATAGGAAGTCCCAGAGGGCCTGATTGTACCCACAGTCACCATTTTGGCAACCACAGCCCTGGAAGGATCAACACAGTGTCAGACCCTCCAAGTGTCCCTATCTTCCAGGGATGTCCCTGATCTAGAGAAGCTGTCCTGGTTTCTGATTTGATCCCGGAAGGTCCCACTTTTCCTTAGGATGTCCCTATTTTCTTTGGAGAAATGTTGGAGGGGACGTCTCTAGTTTCATCAGAGAAATGTTGGAGGCTATGTGGCTGCATTCATAGAATATAGTAGACATCCGTATGTTGCCACCTACAAGGTGTCAATGAAGTGGATCAGAAACATGGCCTTTGTTTAAGTGATCTAGAAAGTTAAAGTGTAGAGGGAAAGGGAATCACAACAAATGATATGTGTTGAAGGATGTCTTGCCATGCTTGTTACTATGTTCTTATCTCAGCACCGGAGCTACACATTCAAAATAGTGTCTTGCCTCTGATAACAGAGGAAATATATGGCCATCATGACTGGCAGCTATTAAATTATTAGCCTAATCCCCTAATCCCCTTTTATAATTGTCCAAGTTGGTGGCCCTCACTATGATACTAAGCTAGATGCGCACAATTTGACTTGGTCTAAGGGCCTCTCCACACCATTGGTTGTATTCTGCAACATGCCATTGAAGCAATAACAGTGCATTGGTAGTGATCTCATATTGGGCCATCCACATGTCATTCTGCTTTATTCGTTCTGTGATGCTCCCCCACATTTTTGCTGTCTGATGGGGCACTCTTGAGCCATGGTGCAACGAAAGCACAACACTAGCCCCCTGCCAGAAACTTTGTGGTGGCAGGATTCCAGTAGGAAGTTATGGGACATGGACCAATTGGAAACAAAGCAGCATGTTTGCCTCAAATCCTTTGTATCATGAGCACAAATCATAATAAATACACCAAAAAAAAGGATGTCTGCAGGAGCCCCTAGAGAGGCTCAGAAAACAGGAAGTATCCCTCCTTCCTGTTTTGAACTCTAAGACCCTCATGATCTCTTCCAACTCTACAGCTCTATGATGCTCATGAGGTGTCTGGTTTTGAATGACTTTCCTCCCCGTTGCTGATATCTGAAGGTGCCCCAAAGCCACTCCCTAAATATATTCCCCTTCTTTTAAGCACAAGACCCTCTAAGCTATATGCATGATAAAATTATCAATAAAACAGCTAAAATCCACAAAACCTTTTCTTTTAGAGATACATAAAATAATCCTCAATGGGATTCAGATAAATTCATGGTTTGGTTGGAAAACTGCATTGCAAAATTCGAGTAAGTGTGAATTTTGAACAACCATAGAATCATAGAATTGTATAGAGTTGGGAGGGACCACGAGGGTCATCTAGTCCAACCCCCTGCAATGCAGGAATCTCTTGCCCAATGTGGGGCCTGAACCCACAATCCTGAGATTATGAGACTCATGTTCTACCAACTAACACATCCCTCTTCAGTTGCCAAACACAATGCCCCCCCAGCACACTAGGAGACATTGCTTGCAAAAATGTGTACGTTTGTCAAAACTGCATTCAAAAATGTGTTTATTAGGAGACATTCACACTAAATCCACACTAAAATGTGGGTTAATTTTCATGCGTTTTAAAAATAAATGGCTGTGTTTTGGTGCTCATATTGTTCCAGAAGATGTGGGTTTGAGAGAATCCCCTTTAACCGTGAACTGAATCAATTTCTTCCCTGTTCCTCCTCAGAGCCTGTGATAAGCAGCAGGCCTTCGGGGGAAGATGGGGAAAGTTCCCTACAGCTTAAAGGAGGGAGTGAAAAGCCAGGCTGGAAGGGGCACAAGTATGTTCCTCTCAATGGAAAAAGGACACAGTAGGTTCAAGGATCTGAGCCATGGCTCCGTTTCAACTTGTCTCCAGCCCTCCCAGAGAGAGGTTTGCTTCCCTACAGCACAGTGAAAACAATGCATCTTAATATTTAAGGACATGGCTTTCCATGATCCCTTTGGGGATTGTGGGCAGGTGAGAGTGGGTGGGTATCCCTGCTTGGTACCAGACAGTGATACATTAAGGTCAAAGACAGCTTTGCAGATTGCTGGCAGGATGGTGGTGGGGAGAGTCATGCTCCTTCTTTGGCTCACAAGCTGTTTGTCTGCCAGGACTTCCAGAGACTTAAGAAAACTTTCCAAGAGCAGAGTTCGTCTGAGGCGTGTGTATGCAGGGCTGGGAGAGAGAGGGATACACAGACAAACAGACACACTCCGAAATTTGGCCATTCAACTCTACTCCTGGCTTAAGGCTGCCAATGATATGTGTGAGAACAGAGCGCTCTCTGGTGGCTGCAAAGAGACATGCGAACCCAAACAAACATTGGCTACGGGATTGCAGAGTGTTGAATGGACATCCCATAGAAGGCATGGCCCTTCTAAGGCTATTGAATAAAAATGATTTTTGACCAATGCAGAGTTTACATTGGAAGTTTGGGTGCAACTCAGCTTGCAGAAAGCCATTCATATGGGGTTAAAAGAGACAGAATAAAGGACTTCCAGATTTGTATACTATGCCTGTACCTTGCACCTCTGTGGTGACCTCTCTATCCTGTGAACCTTAGGTTGCATCCTGTGAATAGTGAGCTATCCAGGTGCTCAAGAACTGAAGGGGTGTTGGAAGATTGGGTGCAGCTCAATTTGCTTTTGTGTAACCTGTGTTGCATCCAAGTTTTCAACAGATTATGACCTCAATATTAAACCCGCTCCCCCTCTCCCAGTGCTCACCTCCTGCCTCCCATATTGCTTCACATACAGCCAGATGAAAAGTTCTGGTGAGTTGGAAACTTTACTCACTATTCTGTGATGTTTTGGACACACTAAAAATGCTGAAAGTTGTCCAGATAAAAGTGGCACTCTAAACCTTTGCTATGTGTTTAAACCTGCCTCTTCCTCCACTTGGCTTATTTGGCATGCAGCGGATCAGAAAATAGCACACCGGCAGATGACATTATAGTCCTTCATCTGTTCTGAAAAAAGTGGTGGCGCTTTGTTCCTGCCTGTCCTGGCTTCTGCCCAACACACGCAGACAGAGGCTCTTACTTGTAAGTAAGGAAGAGATCCTTGTTCAGGAAAGTGAAGGTACAGGCTCAGCAGCAGACACAGGGCCGAGGAGTCATGGATCAAGAGTTCAGGGGCAGGGCAGACAGCTTAGAACTGGACAAAAGTTATGAGGCTGTCCCAACAAGTTTCACCACCCCTTCGACCAGCTTTGAAAGATGAGGTGTGGCCTTAAGGGAATGTCTAGATTGAAAGTGAGCATGCTCCATCTGCAAAGGCATTCCATTGTTCAGACTCCTGTTCAGGCTCCCCTGCTCATAGCTGATCAAAGCCCTCCTCAGCCTCCAATGAGGTTCTCTGTTCCAGAGGAAGGTCATGGGGGAGCCAGTATCCCTGCTTCCCCTTCCAAAGTGATAGAAGTCAGGTTGGAAAGCAGAGAGCCTCGCTCCTCCAACCCAGGTTCCCACCACTTCCATTTCTTCCTCCTCTCGCATTGGAGCCTGCCAGCACAAGCTCAGTCACATCAGGGCTCACAACACAGCCTGCCTCTGCTCCACTCCATCCCTGCTTCCCAGAGCTCTACAGGAAACTGTTCAGGATTAGGCTGGGGCAGGGGCAGGTGGAGACAGTAGAGCTGGGTGTCAGCGGCAGCTCCTTCAGGTCCTTTGAATTCTTTTGCAAGCCTTACTCATAAAGGGCTCAAGCTTCTGTGAGTGCTTAAGTCCATTCTCCGTTTTACACATAAGGTTATTGCCCCAATGGAAACCACAGCCCAATAGTATGTCAGTCTCTTGGTAGCTGGGGGTTCTGGTTTCTGGGAGAGGAACAGCATTGCAGGGCAAATGGAATGACACTTGGCATGAAAATCTGCCAACAGGGAGGTCTCCTACCACCAGGAATAAGTGCACAGCAGCTGTTTTCTAGGTCATGCTCCCCGCAACTCAAAGAACAAATATGTAATGAAAAACTACCAGCAGAGATTTTTCCAAGGCACTAGTTCCAGGTACATGACTTTCAGAAAGCATTTCCTTGTTCAGGATATTCCTTGACTTACAAAATCACGGAGAAGCTTTAGGACTGTAGCCAGAAGAGGAATGAGTCATCTGTAATAGAAGAACTCGTCTGATTTATACACTATCAGAGATATCCGTTATGGCTTTGACCTTTCCTGCTGTCTTGCGAAGAACATTAGCATCAATCGCATGGCCCAGATAATCTGCAGTGCTGGAAGCGGTCACATTTGTCCTTGCAAACTTTCCTTCTTAGGGCTCTCTGAGGCAGGGGTGGAGAAACTCTGGGCGGTGGGCCGAGTCAGGCCTCCCCATTCCTGCCTTGGACTCCTCCGAGCAAAGGGCAGGCTATAAATCAAAGAAATGAGGAAATATTTGGCTTGCTAGGACATCTGAGCAAAGCCACACAACTTGCCCTACACCTGGCGTCTGAATGGGGTGGGCACAGGTAAGTAAAGTTGGGATTGAACCAGGAAGGCATTTGCAGGATGCTTTGAAGTCCTGTTGGTCGGCAGACTTGCAAGCACCAGCAATCAGCTGATTATCTGAAGAGAGTCTTGCCAAGCCTAAGGCTCAACTATTAGCTAGATCGACTGGAGGAAGTAGCTCTGGTTGTTCACCTATAATTCACCTAAACAAAATATGTGGCTTGTGACTTGGCTCCTGGTTAATAAGGAGTCTGCTCCTGCATAGATATCTGCAAAATTTGGGATGGGTGGGTTAAAACCTGCAATAATTCCCTGGAATACAAAAAGAGGGGCACATTTCATCTCCAGCAATTAGCAGAGACCACTGAAATGTGCTTTTATGCAATCAAAACAATGCATTGTGATACTAAAAACAGGCTGCTTTATTGATAGCTATCCTGTTTTTTTGATGTTCTTAGAAGATTCTTTCTGCAACATGATACCCAGGCCTCTTCCATATTTCTGTTATCTGAAGCTCTCCCCAATGTAGATGGCCTAATTTGAGATGCAATGCTCTCACTTCAGTAGGGACAGTTTCCATATGATGGACACATTCATGGAATTCTTTGCCATATTTCACAGGAACAAGAAGTCCTGCTGCGACCAAACAGGCTTGTGGTGACCCCTGCAGCCTTGTACATCTGATGGTATGGGAAAGGATGGGCAGTGGCGTAGCGTGGCTTGTCAGCACCCGGGGCAAGGCAAGTAATTTGCGCCCCCTAACCCGTGGATTTGCGCCCCCTAACCCTAACCCCCAGATGTTGCTCCCGGTGCGGCCGGCCCCCCCTGCACCCCCCACGCTACACCACTGTTTCCTGGCAGTTTTATTCTCTTGGCAAACCGCTTTTGTAGCTGTCAAGCGGTTTATAAATTTTAGGATTATTTTTTTTTTAAAGGGCATTTTCAGAAAAAGCTGCTCGTGGCTCTCAGCTGTTCCCTCTCAGCTGCTCGCTCCTAGTTTGTGGGAGGGTGGATTTAAGGCGTGACGGGGGGGTGCGTGCGAAGAAGGGCAACCTCTCCCCACTCCGCCGCTTTGCTCCACCCTGGCAGGCAGGCTGGCAGGCTGGCTACACGCGACGCGCTCGGAGAGGGCCTCCGGATCGTCCCCCGGGCTGGGCAAGGGCTCGTTCTCACGCAGCGGCTGTTGCGCAGCCTCGCCGCCACCGCCGCCCTTGCTCCTTCGCGTGCGGGGAAAGGCCGCCGGCAGCCCTGGGAGCGCCTCCCTCCGCGCCTTCACACGCAGCTGTGCCAGCCCAGCAGGCGGCTCCCATCCTCCCCGAGCCCCGGCCGGGCTAGCGGGGGTTGTGAGCCACCTGCAGGGAGCCGGGGGTCCTAGCAGGCTCCCTCGGAAGGTGGAGCGGGGCCCTCCTTCGCTGGAGGTTGGATGGCCAGCTGCGAGGAATTCTTAGCAGGCTCGCTCCACCTCCTCCTCCTCCCAACTTTGCTGCTGCTGCTGCTCGGCTTTTTTCCTCTACCGACGGCACGCTGTGCCTTGGAGAGGTTCCCGCTTCCTTGAGGGGGGCCGGCCAAACGCGCCCCCCAAAATGTTGCGCCCGGTGCGGCTGGCACCCCTGGCACCCCCCACGCTACGCCACTGAGGATGGGGCAATAAACTATGCAATCAAGTAGGCAATGAATGGAAGGTGGATAAACTGACTTTTGCTTTCCGCATGCATACCCAATTGCAAACACATGTGCCAGCACGCGAGCACAAAGCAGGCAAGACTTCTGGCGATTCCTACAAACCAGGAATTGCCTTAAGTATGGGAAATGTTTGTTTCTTGTCCTTTCTGTGTAAATTTCCAATCTCGTCTTGGAATTTGCCTACTTTCTGGGCTTAAGTAGCAAACTCCATTGTCCTTCTCTGTGGATTTTCACAGCACAATTGGATGGAAGATACGGCACTCAATAGAACAAGCCAGGAAAGCTCTCTGGCTTCTGGGTGGGTGGGATGCGGGGCAACGAAGATGTAAAGGAAGGCAAAGTAAAACTTGTGGCTGCTGTTATAAAAACAGGAAGGTGTTGGCCTGTTTGTGAGCAGCCAGATATATGGAAGAAGGGAAAGGACGCAGGATTGTTCTTGGCTCTGGGCTTCTCCAGATGCCTTCATAACTGTGCATTCCTGATGCTTTCCTGAGGGGGAACGTTCAAAGCAAATAGATTCTGAATTGTATCATTCTACTGTTGGAAGTCTGATGTATATTTCTCAATGGAGTAGGCCAGATATCAGTTATTCTGTTGGGATATTGAGTAGGCTTGCAAGTAATCCTACTGAAGTGGCTTGGAAAGGGTTAAAACATATTTTCGGATATCTACAAGGGACATGTGATTATTGTCTCAAGTTGTCCTCCTCAGGACCAGAAGAACTAAAGTGTTTTGTAGACAGCAATTGGGCAAATTTACCCGACAGAAGGTCAGGTGAATCAGGAGCTAAGTTGAACATATTTTGTGGGGCCAGGCTAAGACATTTTAATGCACCCAAGTATTTCAATATTGTTATCTATTTTTCACTCATTCCATGGATGGTTTTAAGCTGCTTGGTTTTTTAAAGGGATCCCTGGTGATAAATTTATGGGGGGAAATGTGTAGTTGCAGGAATTTTTGAGTGTGTTCAATTTTATTTATTGTTGTATATTTTTAATATTTATTTCTTTACTATGTAAGTTGTGTTTAGGCCTTTGGGTATAATACAACACATAAATAAAGTTATAATGACAACAACCAGCAAGGAAATTTAAGGATGGTGGAATAATGTGCTAAGGCCTACAAATAAAAACAGCTGGAAGATTGTTTCCATGGATTCACTCAGCAGGCAATTGTTGGTAACATCATGGGCGAGTTTCTCCTTAGAAAGGTAAGGTGACATGGAGAGACTAGACTTCCTTTAATTTTGGAACTTCGCTGACACCTAGTGGCCAAGTGGTTGCATAAGCAAAATCAAGGATGCTCATATCTGTTGGTTTGAGAGGTTTTTCTTTTGCAGGGACGCGGACTTATAAAAAATATTGGGGGGGCCCGGGAAAGCTCATGAATAATAAATAAGCTCATGAATATGCAAATAAAGTGGCGCCTCCTCCTCGTGAGCGAATAGGGGAGAGCGTGCTGCGCCTATTAATCAGGAAATTGGGTGGAGCTTTTGCTCGGGAGGGAGGGCAGGAGGCATGCAGTCCGACCCTGTGCATTTTGGGCTGGGGGAGGGGCGGCGATGGCGCTCTGCTGGAGGGGCGCCGGAGATTATTGGGGGGCGGAGCCCCCCCAAACGAATTTTTGAGGGGGCTCGGGCCCCCTCAAGCCCCCTCAAGCCCCATGGAGTCGGCGCCTATGTTCTTTTGCCCTGTCGCTTTACCCAGGAACAAACATCAACCAGGTTAACTGTGGAATGACATTTGTTCCAGTTCAGCAGTAAACCACGGGTTTTCCTGGGGAACGTGGTGGGACAAAAGAAAATCACGGCACAAACAGAATAAACTGTAGGGATGTATGGATGAGTCCTAGTCTGTTCATTTCTACCACCAGTGGTTTTTTTTTTCTTTCTAAAAAATGTTTAGGGGTACTCTCATTTCAACTCAGGAAAGTCACCATTTTATAGTTCAAATTGGGGAAAATAAATACAGTAAATGGACAAAAGTACAAGGATTCACAAAATGTTTAGGGGTATGCAACAGTCTGAAGCTCAACATCAAAAAAACGAAGATCATGGCCACTGGGCCCATCACCTCCTGGCAAATAGAAGGGGAAGAAATGGAGGCAGTGAGAGATTTTAATTTCTTGGGCTCCATGATCACTGCAGATGGTGACAGCAGTCACGAAATTAAAAGACGCCTGCTCTTTGGGAGAAAGGTGATGACAAACCTAGACAGCATCTTAAAAAGCAGAGACATCACCTTGCCAACAAAGGTCCATATAGTTAAAGCCAAGGTTTTCCCAGTAATGATGTATGGAAGTGAGAGCTGGACCATAAAGAAGGCTGATCGCCGAAGAATTGATGCTTTTGAATTATGGTGCTGGAGGAGACTCTTGAGAGTCCCATGGACTGCAAGAAGATCAAACCTCTCCATTCTTAAGGAAATCATCCCTGAGTGATCACTGGAAGGACAGATCCTGAAGCTGAGGCTCCAATACTTTGGGCACCTCATGAGAAGAGAAGACTCCCTGGAAAAGACCCTGATGTTGGGAAAGATGGAGGGCACAAGGAGAAGGGGACGACAGAGGACGAGATGGTTGGGCAGTGTTCTCGAAGCTACCAGCATGAGTTTGACCAAACTGCAGGAGTCAGTGGAAGACAGGAGTGCCTGACGTGCTCTGGTCCATGGGGTCACAAAGAGTCGGACACGACTAAACGACTAAACAACATACCCCTGCATACCCCCAGAAAAAAAAAGCACTGTCTACATCTGTTGCATTTAGGGAGCTTCCTCTACTTCACATATTTGAAGCCCACATCAGTGGGACATGAGGGCATTAGCTTTCTCCCACTGTCATTCCCAGTTACTGCTTTTCAGAGGCCTGCTGCCTCTGATTCTGGCACACAGCCACCATGACCAGTAGCCATTGATAGCCCTGCCCTCCTTGAGTACATCTCGTCCCCTTCGAAAGCCATCTAAGTTAGGGTCAGGGGCATCACCGAGCCTTGAGGAGGCCGTCAATTTCATGCTCTGTGTGAAGACGTGCTTGCTTTATCTGCCCTAATCTCCCACTCTTCAGCTTCACTGGATGATCCCACGTTGAGGTATTATGAGGGGGAAAACTTTCTACCCACACCCTCCTTTCTCTCTAAACTAAATAGCTCCAATTGTTGCAAGCTTTCCTCATTGCTGTTTGTTTGGAAGAAATAAATCACAAGTACTAGTTTGCCCATCATGGCAAGTCAAGGCTCACAGTTTGTTGTTCCTGCCTCTATTATTATTATTATTATTATTATTATTATTATTATTATTATTTATTATTATTATTTTTATTATTATTAATTATTATAATTATTATAATTTATACCCTGCCCATCTGGCTGGGTTTCCCCAGCCACTCTGGGCGGCTTCCAGCAGAATATAAAAACATAGTCAAACATCAAACATTAAAAACTTCCCGATACAGGGCTGTCTTCAGATGTCTTCTAAAAATTGTGAGCTTCTTCATCTCCTTGACATCTGATGGTACGGCATTCCACAGAGAGGGCGCTACCGAAAAAGAAGGCCCTGTAACTTCACTTCTCGTAGTGAGGGAACTGCCAGAAGATCTTCAGTAGACCTCAGTGTCCAGGCTGAATGATGGGGGTGGAGAAACTTCTTCAGGTATACAGGGCTGAGGCCATTTAGGGCTTTAAAAGTCAGTACCAACACTTTGAATTGTGTTCAGAAACATACTGGGAACCAGTGAAGATTCTTAAGGACCAGTGTTATATGGTCCCAGCGGCCACTCCCAGTCACCAGTCTAGCTGCTGCATTCTGGATTAGTTGTAGTTTCCGGGTCACCTTCAAAGGTAGCCCCACGCAGAGCGCATTGCAGTAGTCCAAGCGGGAGATAACCACAGCATGCACCACTCTGGCGAGACAGACTGCAAGCAGGTAGGGTCTCAGCCTGTGAACCAAATGGAGCTGGTAGACAGCAAGGGCAAAGCAAAATGGGAATTATTTGGCAGTGTACTCTGTATTGCTGCTACTTCATGTTTGGTGAATGAAGCTGATGTGGAAACTTTATCAGTTTTACAAATTCTCTTTATTTTGAGGGAAAACCTTCATGGGAAAACAAAACTCGTTTCAACACGACAGCTGCAGAATTATTGGTTTCACTGCTTTGCTACAGGAAGTCTCTCCTTTTCAGTGGAATAGCACAGATGGGTCCCTGACACAAAGTACAACTTAAGTTATTTTATGTATTTGGTTGTGCGGCTCTGATAGCTGTTTCCAGTACATGAGCTTATGTCTTGCGCTTGTTTTACAGAGAAATTTTATAGTCTCACTAAAGCAAGATCTCGCAACAAACTGAGGAATGAAGTTCTGTGGCATCAATATTTCATGATAAAGGACTAATCCACTCCAACTTTTAACATTTCCATGGACTTGCTTGGGATTTACTTCCAAGAAGTTGTATGCAAGATTGCAGTGTGAAGAACTGAATCCTGACAATCAAGAGATCCAGTCATTTCCACCCTGTTGTCAGAATCTTCTCTCATCTTCCCATTTGGGCCCATTGCTGATAATTCTTGACTGCCCGCAACTGGTATTTTTTCTACGGCTACAAACTTTTAGATTCTGGATGCCACTAATAAGGCAACTGTCATAAAATATTCCCAATTAGTTTCCATTGCTTCCTGAGGCATGCCATATAAGCTCAAGAAGCTGCCATATACTGAGTTAAGGCACCGTCCATTTAGCCCCATAGCTGTCAATTTTTCCCTTTTCTTGCGAGGAATCCTATTTGGAATAAGGGAATTTCCCTTAAAAAATGGGAAATGTTGACAGCTATGTTTAGCCCCATACATTCTACATTCACTAGCAGTCGATTGTCAAGGTCTCCAGTAGAGATCTTTCCCAGTCCTGCTCTCTGATAACCTTATTATGCCAGGGCCCATCTGTACACAACACCTATGCTCTATCACTGAGCTGTGGTCTCCACTCTCCAGCTAAAGGACCCATTTTTTTCAAGCAACCTATCAGGCAGCTCTCCATTAAAAGGCATCCCCATTTCACAAGACCTGACACACCTGGGTAGGGATGGGCAAATCTGTCAATTTTTATTTCTCTCAGTTTCTAATATTTCCAATCTTAAGTTCGATTATCCACATTTTCACATCAGTTTGTGACCTTTTTTTGAAGTTCTCATGAAAATTCAGTAACATTTTAGTGCAGATTTCTCCTAATATCTGCACTTTTGTATGCAATTCTGCCTAGCCCAATGCATTTTTATGTATATTATTTTCACCAATATGTGCATTTTAATGCACATTTTACCCGAGTATATGCATTTTTGCATACATTATTTGGCGGGAGGACTGCATTGCAAAGTTTGAAGTTAGAATTTCGAAGGATGGCTGGGCTTCAATTTGCGTATTGTTTCAGAAACTGCAAATTAGGTAGGTTTGCCTTTACACACAAACTGAATCAAAATTCTCTCCCATCCCTAGACCAGGACATTACTGACAAGCTTAGCTACATCCTATACATGATGTATAGAGAAACTTCTTTATAATTTATAAATAGATGTTAAAGCAAGGGGTTTTAACTTCCTCTGGCAGTCTTATTTTCTGTACAAATGGTTCTGACCTGGCACATAGCAATGGCTGCCTCAACCAATCCTGCTTCAGAGATGCATCCAGATACTTCCTTGGGCTGGATAATTTTCATAACGCTGATGGGGATACGCAACTAGCTCTGCTTCTTCAGCAGCCATGTGTGTGGAAGGCTGCTTCCAAGCACAGATCTCTCTTGCCGAACTCACCAAAGTATCTGATCCCAATGAATTCTCCTTGCCTTCTAGTGAACCTGAGTGATAAGTTTGTGTCTCATTACTCCTCATGTGTTCATGGTGATTTCATCCCATCTTGCTGTGAGACCTGAGAATTTTGGAAGCTGGTTAACTTTGTTAATCATGGAGAAGAAACTGTTCTTTAGTATGTTTAGCATTGTCGTACAGTGGTGCCTCGCAAGACGAAAAGAATCTGTTCTGTGATTCTCTTCGTCTAGTGGTTTTTTTGTCTTGCGAAGCAAGCCCATTGACGGATTAGCAGATTAGCGCTATTAGCGGCTTATCGGTTTATCGGATCAGCTGATAAGCGGCTTAGCGGCTTAGAAAAAGGGGGGGAGGGGAAAAAACCAGCAGGAACTTGCAAGACATTGTCGTCTTGCGAAGCAAGCCCATAGGAGATTCGTTTTGCGAAGCACCTCCAAAACGGAAAACTCTTTCGTCTAGTGAGTTTTCCGTCTTGCGAGGCATTCGTCTTGCGGGGCACCACTGCATTATGATTCCAATGTATTCTGAGGTAGTAAAATATCTCCCCCAAAAGCCATGTGCGCTTAAGGAAGTTTTTACACTGCGCTGTGTTGTAGGGTTTGGAAATCAAACCAGACTGATTTGCCCTGTGCTAAATCTCCTTTGGAGATTTCCTGCTCAACGACTGAGGGGACTAGAGTAACTCCCTACAGACTTAATTATCTGTTCTTCTTTGCAATTTTCAATCTGAGTCTTTGTTGCATCTTGGCAACAGTGTTATGCTCTTGGGCCCATTGGTAGTGGTGTCTGTGGGGAAGATGTTTGTTCCCCACAGGCATGATTCGGTAGGACTTAGCCATGTCGCTGGGTTGGATACTGGAATCCACTTCTAGTTCTGAGGTGGCCATGTTGTAATGGGAACGAACCGGGGCTTCCGAGCAGCTTAGGTTGGGCTCAGAGTAGAATTTCACTTCCAGGCTGGAGGCTGGCATGCCCCTTGAGGCAGAATGTGGTTCGCTCTGGGAGAGAGGGTTGCTGGAAGAGGGCGCTTGGCCAGCAGAATGTTGGCTGCTGGTGGACACTCCTGCCGCCGCCGCCGGGTAATACCATGAGCTCAGAGGGGTGGCTGAGGAACGGGTGGGCGGAGGGCTATCAGGCTCCGGCTGCGCCACTGACTTCTGGCTCGGAGAGATCACCATCGAGCTGTGCGGCGTGGCCACTTCCACGGCACTCCTGAATGTCTGCAGCACACGTTCATTCTTGTTCTTCTCCTTCTTCTTCTGCGACTCCTCCAGCCTGAGCTGACGCCGCTGGTCACGCACCATCTGATTCCGCGTGTCCACCAGGCCTCTGTGAAGCAACAGGGAGGATAGGTAGGGGAGGATTAAAAAAAAAGCAGGGATGAGGGAGCTGAAGAAGAAGAGTTTGGATTTGATAAACCGCTTTATCACTCCCCTTCAGGAGTCTCAAAGCGGCTAACAATCTCCTTTCCCTTCCTCCCCCACAACAAACACTCTGTGAGGTGAGTGGGGCTGAGAGACTTCAGAGAAGTGTGACTGGCCCAAGGTCACCCAGTGGCATTTTGGGATCAAAATCATTTACCTTTCTCTACCGGTACAGTGATTTCCATACATTGCAGGGATGGACAGAAGG
Source organism: Podarcis bocagei (assembly GCF_964188305.1). Classification (NCBI taxonomy): domain Eukaryota; kingdom Metazoa; phylum Chordata; class Lepidosauria; order Squamata; family Lacertidae; genus Podarcis; species Podarcis bocagei. Next base: position 31,433,479 of record NC_138125.1, read on the forward strand.
TTGTACTGGCAGATAAGCCTTTGGGTCATATGCGAGCATCGGCAAAGATTTCTGACTCCTCCCATTTGTTTATCAATAGCAACAACAAAGTAACACACACACCAATTACACTGCTGAAAGGAAAAAAGCTGTAAAGCAGGGAAGAGGAATTTTAATTGATCCGAGGGCCAGCCTGAGTTGGATACACACCACAATCACAGCTCAATGATCTATTCCACCCAGGCAAAAGTACCGGAGGATGTGGGTCAGGACCCCAGTAAGGGGTGTGGCAAGGGCCAGAGAGGGAAGCCTGGAGAGCTGCTTGAGGTTCCTCATTTCTGATACAGAGGGTGGAATAACCGGAGGTATTTTGTGTGTGTGGAAAGAATGTACAATCAGTTCAGTTTTGGTAAAGGTAAAGAGTAAAGGGACCCCTGACCATTAGGTCCAGTCATGGCTGACTCTGGGGTTGCGGCGCTCATCTCGCTTTATTGGCCGAGGGAGCTGGCGTACAGCTTCCGGGTCATGTGGCCAGCATGACTAAGCCGCTTCTGGCGAACCAGAGCAGTGCACGGAAACGCCATTTACCTTCCCGTCGGAGCGGTACCTATTTATCTACTTGCACTTTGACGTGCTTTTGAGCTGCTAGGTTGGCAGGAGCAGGGACTGAGCAACAGGAGCTCACCCCGTCGCGGGGATTCAAGCCACTGACCTTCTGATTGGCAAATCCTAGGCTCTGTGGTTTAACCCACAGCGCCACCCGTGTCCCTTCAGTTTTGGTACTTGGACCAAATTCCTGGGCTCAGAATTATTTTATTCTAATTGTCTGTCTTTCATAGTGGCTCCAGTTGGTGGACCTCAACCTTCCAGTAAAAAAGAAAGCAGGTCCTGCAAGTCTTCCCGTTTCTGTTATACAGAGGAGCCTTGTGTGAGTGAGCTGCAAGGCTGGGTGGATGCCCAGGCAAAGGGCGCTTCCAGGTGAGAAGTCCACCCACTGGTGCACTCAGCAGTGTAGCAGAACCTTGAAGGCCCTGCCTTAGTACGCAGCATGTAGCATTGCTTTGTCCTGTTGCATGGGTTTCTTCTCTTTTATCGCTTCCTTGAGGGTGCTTTGATCATCACTGTGCTTCAAGTGCTTCTCTTCTGCAGTTACCAAACCTGTCTAGTATTTCTACTAGGATACTGTTTTGCAGTTGGAGGGTTAGTCTGGATGAGTTCACTCCCAGTCCTGTCTATAATTGCAAAGCTAAGGTTTGCTCAGGAGAGTGATGATAGAACCAGCAGGACTGCTGGAGATCATCCTGATGGCACTGGCAAAGTAGTCAACCATGCAACTGTTGCGAAGAATATTTCTATCGATAGATGGGGCCTTCTGGAAGCAGAGAGTCATCTGGTAATCAGGTGTTCACATCCCACCTCCCTGGGAAAAGTGGTATCATTGGTGTGTAAGACTGCAATAGACTGGCAGTCCTGGAAATGAGTGTGAAACAGACACATCATTCGTCCAGGGGACATGTTTATTCAGCATTCTTCTTGATTTGCTTATGTAGCAGCTGGATGATGTGCACTCTTTACTGAACATTTGTTATGATTTGGTTATGGGGTGGTTACATAACAAGGAACATTCATTCTGATTTGCTTGTGGTGTGTCTACACGCCCTCCCTAGAAATGGGAAGGCCTGGGAAAAACCCGGAAAAATGGGGGGGGGTATTTCCCCCCATTTTTTTTCCAAAGCTGTTTTTTCCAGAAAAATTGAAAAAGACCAGTTTGATATAGTTTGAATATTCCACACACACACCCCATTTTCCTGGGGAAAAATCAGCTTTGGAAAAACCTGGACTTTTCCAAATTTTCCCGGGTTTTTCCCAGGCCTTCCCATCTCTAGCCCTCCCATCAATCATTTGTTCATCTGACACTTTTCAATGCATTTCCCTGTCTCTTTCCAAACTGCAAAAAGTCTGTGTGTTGTTTTTAAAGTAGATTTGTTGCACTCAGGCAACAGGGTGTTTTGATGCACTTTAACTGTGCAAACCTAAAATACTAGTATGTACTTGAATCTGGAGGGCACAAACAGAGACCTGACTTTCTGTCCTAGCTGGTGGACACCCCTGCTGCTGCTGCTGCTGCTGCTGCGTAAGAACTCTAACTTGGTTGCCTAAGCTTGCATTCCCCTCTTCCCTCCCCATTTATTTTTCTTTAAGTGTGTCATCTCTTTCAGACTGTAAGCCTGAGGGCAGGGTAGGGACTGTCTCCCTACTGAGCTTCTAAGCAGCTCTGAGACCCCTTTTGGCCAAAGTGAAAGCTTTTAGAGAATGCTTTTACAAGTGCAAACAAACAGGATGCCAGGCACTGTACAGAACAGAGGAATAATCCAGTCTGCTGCACATAACATTTCGTATTAGGATTTTAAAAGAAGTTCGGTTTCCCAGGAGAGTTAGCCAATGCATCAATTTTATTCTGTTCCTGCCCTTCTTTCTCTCCATCTACAGAGGCTGGATAAAGCCTTTAAAGAAAGAACAGGCCTTTGATTGGATCGTCATCCTTGAACCCGGGAAACCAAGAGCCAATTCAGATGTTTGAAATAAGTACAAAATACAGTCCTCCTGGGCTCGCTTTGTTCTCTGCGATTAAGAAGCCAACCTGCAAATGGAACAGCAACTTCTTTTATAACTGTGGAAACTTATTATCTAGTCCTGAAAAAGCATTTTTCATCCTCTAGCCAAAGTCAGCATGCTATTTTGGTGTGTATTTTCTTATATGCCCAAGCTTACGTTGCATTTGCTTCCCCCCAACCCGCTGAATAAAAATATTTTCAATGATTTAAGACTCTTCTTTTGCCTTAGCTTACTCAAAGACTGTGAACTATCAGTGTGCCACATTTCTTATTATAAAACTTGTATAATATCATATTATCATATTCCTGAAGAGGGGCAATGGTGAGATTCAAAGTACCCTGTATTAAGAAAGAAATGGTTGCACAAATTTCATAGAATCACAGAATCATATATCTGTTACAGATCTGCCTTTTTCTGGATTAACTACTGCTATGGAACTTGGTCATTCTGTCAAGAATTACCATATTTTCCCGTGTATAACACGCCCCCGTGTACAAGACGACCCCCATTTTGGGGGGCTCCAAATTAAGAAAATGGGGGGATTGCCCAGAGTTCTTCAGGTTTTTTTGTGTGTGGGGGGGGGGTGCTTGCCAAAAACCACTCACCCAATTGCCACAGCGGCAGCCAATCATCAACAGGCCTTGCCACAGCCACCAATCACCCGCCCACTTGCCGCAGCAGCAGCCAATCGACAGCAGCCCTTGCCACAGCCACCAATCACCCACCCACTTGCCGCAGCAGCAGCCAACCGACAGCAGCCCTTGCCTCAGCCACCAATCACCCACCAAATTGCCACTGACAATCTCCTGCTCGTGGCTGCAACCAATCGCCCGGCCCCTCTCTGCACTATACGTGTATAAGGCAACCCCCAATTTTTAACATTATTTTATAACAATAAAAATCATCTCATACACAGAAAATTATGGTAAATCTCATCTAAAGGCTAGATCTGCACAAGAAGCATTTTGGGCTCCTCTAAAACAGCCTCACTTGAACTCAGTTTACTCACCTTTAACTTTTGACATGGTGACATGGTGACCCTGCTGCTCAACGGTTCTCTGTATCTCTAGCTAAGGGCTCATCCAGATGACCTGTTTATGCAGCATTTCATCCTGATTTGCTTACACAAAGGTGTAAGGTGGTTAGACTATGTTTGGTCTTTATTGCACATTTCCTCTGCTTTGTTTACAGGGTGGTTATATGACAATGAGCATTCATTCTGCATTCATCCTAATACTGTTGTGGAGTGTTTGCACATCTTGTAATGAGCCATTCATTCATTTCAGAGTTTTCCATGTATTTCTCTGTTTCTTTCAAAACTACAAGAAGTCGGTGGTGTGGTTTTTTTAAAAAAGAGGGGAATTTGTTGCACTTTAACAGAGCACTTTAATCCGCTTTATTTGTGCAAACATAACATTATGATAATTCCTCCTGCAAAATACTGAGAAGGGAGGCACTGCAGATCACACAGCCCAGTGTTGCTACTTTGCAAAACAACAGTGCCTTGCAATTCGCAATACAGCTAATCTCCTTTGTCATGCAGTGAAGCAAGAAAAGGATCTCAGTTCTTGAATAAGAGCAAAATTCCTTAGGAAGCCTCAGCTGTTTTGAGAAATTTGTCCAGATCCTGCAGGCATGCCTCAAAATGTGCTGACTGGAGTAATATGAAGCACAGAAAGAAAACCTCCAAATCCCTACTTCTGCCTATCCTGTGTCTAGAAAGCATGGTTCTGAGTATGGGTTTTGCCTTTGCCTCACCACTTCCCACCAGAAACTCACTCTCTAGTGCTAAATCGGAACAAAGTATGGGTTTTTCCAGGGGAAAGTGGTGGGACAAACAGAAGTGTGGATGAGCCCATAGTCATGTAGGAGAGGAAATTTATGCAGGTAAAGCAAGTATTGTACCTGCTAAAATTCACTCTTCTGAAAGAAACAGGAACTCAGTGTGCAAGGAAGGCAGACTGATTGGAACTTTTACGCTTACTCTTCATCCTTAAATCACAGCAATTTGAAGTATCTTAATGTTTTCGCTTTTAGGATACAATTATGCATACTATCTTAATGAATACAAATATTTAGGAGCATAAGTACCTCAGTATCTGCCTTATGCCAAGTCAGACTATTTGTCTACCAAGCTCTGAGGCCTCAGCTATATTGTAAAGTGCAATGTACAAATGTGACACTAGATGGTGATGGTGAGCTATGGCAAATTCAATATATTTTTCAAAACATTTTTTTAAAAAACAACCACCACAGCAGTTTTTTTATGTGTGTCGATTCCATTTGACTGTCAATATGGATATGCTTCCACATCAGAGCTGTATGGCAGAAAAGTGCATGGCTGCTGAAGGGTTGAAGCACAAACAAATCACACAATGGGAGAAGTGTGTGTGTGTTAGTCATCACTTGCTGGACTAATTTTTAAAAGAGCTTGCTTTAGAAACAGCAAAAATGTGTCTCTGTTTCCAGCAGAGATGGGGGAACCAGTTCACTCCCTATGGACTACAACTCCCACCATCTCTGACCATTGACAATGCTGGCTGGGGCTGATGGGAACTGGAGTCCGTCAACACCTGGAGGCTCTTCATCTCCTGATCTAGAAAGCACTAAAACTGCTTCTGCCACACTATAAGTATAAAGCATATTAGATGATGATGTATGAAACGAAAAGGATTTCGCAAAATGGCATGATCCTAGGTGGGAGAATCATGTTGTTTGTCACTAGTAACATGACAGGAATGTCTGACTGGTGACCATGACACACACAGTTCCACATGGGAATGTAAAGATAACAATAGTAATAGTAATAATAATAATAATAATAATAATAATAATAATAATAATAATAATCCTATATACCTGAAGGAGCGTCTCCACCCCCATCTTTCAGCCCGGACACTGAGATCCAGCACCGAGGGCCTTCTGGCGGTTCCCTCATTGCGAGAAGTGAGGTTACAGGGAACCAGACAGAGGGCCTTCTCAGTAGTGGCACCCACCCTGTGGAACGCCCTCCCATCAGATGTCAAAGAAATAAACTATCTGACATTGAAGTCCTCCTCCGAGGGTCTTCTGCTGGTTCCCTCACTGCAAGATGCCAAGTTACAGGGAACCAGACAGAGGGCCTTCTCAGTAGTGGCGCCCACCCTGTGGAACACCCTCCCTTCAGATGTGAAGGAAATAAGCAGCTATCCTATCTTTAAAAGACATCTGAAGGCTGCCTTGTTTAGGGAAGTTTTTAATATTTAACGTTGTACTGTTTTTAACACTTGATTGGAAGCTGCCGAGAGTGGCTGGGGAAACTCAGCCAGATGGCTGGGGTATAAATAATAAATTATTATTATTATTATTATTATTATTATTATTATTATTATTGCACTGCCTGGGGGTTGTACTGTGTTTTCCCTAGAATATTTTAGATTCTGTATTTCTTTCTTTTGGAAATCAGTTGATATTTCAGTATATTTTACGATCTAAAGTCAAGACTTTTGATCATTTCCCCACTTCCATTACCCACAGGACATGTTTCTTAGCTTCCTGACACAACTTATCCTTCCATCTTTCACTGGCTGACCTCACGCCTGGACCTGATCAGCCTTCTTCCTCTTCCACCTCCTCAGGCTTCTTTTCTGGCTCCTCAACTTTATAATTACTAATTTGAAAGGCGAAGGGAAAAAAAACAGTGAGGATTTGTTTTTTGAAAAAAGAAAGTTTGCTGAGAGTTCTATCCAGTGTTGCACAAGCAGAAGTTTGCACAATGGATCTTTCCTTTCCCTTCCACTCTCCCCCCCCCCACCCCATGCTGCTCCCTTTACCCCCTGAAAAGCATCTCAGGAGGCCTGGGGGCCTACCAAACATGGTGAGCTATGTCATATAGGGCTGCAGTGGGAGGGAGAAATTGCCCCAAATTGGAGAACAGAGCCTTGTACAAGCTGCCCTTCACTCATGCAATATGGGATGCATACCTGAATTTTTCTCCCTCATCCCCCAACAGACCTTTGAAAAGAACTTAGCGCTGGGCACAGAACAGCCAAAGAAAGAGTATTTTTGCATGTGCTGCTTTCAAACCCACACTCACACATATCCACCACATCACATGTAGAAATCGGCTTTGGGCACATAATTACCCCATGTGGGGCTACGTGCCGAAGGCTCAGTCCTGCACATGAAACTGAAGGCACATAACCAGCCTGCCAGAGGCTGGGAAGCAATATGCGCTGGCCATTAAGTTGAGAGCTGTCCGAACAATAAACCCGATAGCAGGGTTCTCCAGCTGTTTTTGGACTACAACTCCTATCATCCCTAGCTAGCAGGACCACTGGTCAGGAATGATGGGAACTGTAGTCCAAAAACAGCTAGAGGCCCAAGTTTGGGAAAACCTGGCATATAGCATTATCACTAAAGCAGTTCTATTATTGCTTTAGAAATGAATCTAGGCTCTTAGGAAGTGTTGAGGCCAAAGGCAGTATTTTAACTGTTTTTAATTCTGACATTTAAAATTGTTGTAACCCATCCTAGGACCTGCTACTGAAGGGAAGGTAATAATTTCAACAACAACAACGAGGAGACTGAGTTTACAAAGGAAAGAACAAGGAAGAAGCATACAAGATTGCCCACCCCTTAAAGTTAAAGGTAAAGAGACCCCTGACCATAGATCCAGTCGTGACCGACTCTGGGGTTGCGGCGCTCATCTCGCTTTATTGGCCGAGGGAGTTGGCGTACAGTTTCCGGGTCCTGTGGCCAGCATGACTAAGCCACTTCTGGCGGACCAGAGCAGTGCATGGAAACGCCGTTTACCTTCCCACTGGAGTGGTACCTATTTATCTACTTGCACTTTGTGCTTTCGAACTGCTAGGTCGGCAGGAGCAGGGACCGAGCAATGGGAGCTCACCCTGTCACGGGGATTCGAACCGCCGACCTTCTGATTGGCAAGTCCTAGGCTCTGTGGTTTAACCCACAGCGCCACCTGCATCCCACCCCTTAGAGACCATCAAAGTCCAAGCCTTAGCACCTTTAGGCCTCCCCAGTGGCTGCTCCCAGACTTTGGAATTCCCTCCCTAGAGAAGCTAGACTGGCTCCCTCCTTGTTGTCCAGACAGAGCCTGCTGATTCCTCCTAACTCAAAAGAATGCCATGGAGGTCGGTGGTGTGACCCATTTCCGAGCAGATTTGTAAAAGGGGAACAATTTTGGCAGTCATGCCATAGGAAAATGCAGACCTGTGGCCTGGTTGAGAGATCTATTTGATCTCTTGACGGAAAACCAGAAACCGAGAAGAGAATAGAGTAACAGGCCAAATCTGCCTACCGTTTACTCACCTGTAGTCCACGTACCCCGTCCTGCTTTGGTCTAGCTTGCGCACCAGTTCCACAACCTGTACCCGGTCCAAAGGGATCTTTTTTTGCTTGTGATACAAGAAGAATAACATTATTGAAATGGAGTACAGTTACATATTCCAGAGATGGGGAACCTGTGACCCTTCAGATGCGGATGGACTGCAACTGCCATCACACCTGGCCACTGGCTGTGCAGAGCTGGAGTTCAGTAACATCTGGAGGGACAGAAGTTCCACCCTCCTGATATATTCCTTCCTCTGTTGGGTGGCTGTAAGGTAATAGTGCCCACCTCCCTCTCTCCCCTATCTTATCTGCTGAGAAAGGTACCATGCAACAGACAGACCCTGCTGACTCCTCCTAACTCAACTTCTCTAAACACATCCTGTTTATAATAATACACTTCAAACTGCCTGAAACATAAGTGCCAACTCCCTGGGCCCCTGGGTGCCCGAGCACCCACAAAATTCCCCATGAAGGGGCTGAGAACCCACAAATTTTGGTGCCATGGCCATGCACACTGCATGGCACCCACGGCCCCGGGGGCCAAGCTGGCATCCCTGGCCTGAAACACAAGGTGGAAAACCCTCATGACCCTCGCTCACCACTTCCAATATCTATGCCCATGACCAATTCTGAATTTTAATTTCAGCACCCACCCCTGCCCATTGCCAATCTCACATCTAGACTTTGGCCAATAATGTTTCAGCGCATCCACACTGATTTGTTTGAGTTATGTGCTCAGATGGCTCAATCTCTGCAACTCGTCTCGTTCTCTAAACAGCCACGACCCTGCCAACAAATGTCACTGCTTTTCCTGACTGTTTGATGAGCCAATTGTCTCTCTTCCCATCTGCTTCTCTGTACCAGCAATACTTACGGGGATGAAAATGAAATATTGTAACAATAAAACATAGGGTTTGTGGTAGGTACTTGGAGTAGCTAGAGATGTACCAATGTGAGAAAATGAGTCTTGTTTTCATCTGTCTACACTAAACGTTTAAATTGCTTCCATACTTGCTTGACTGTTTCACTTTCCAACCATGGAAAACATTGGAACTGCAGTTCTGGGAAAGGGCTGAAGTCCTCCCAGCCAATATTGCCGACACCCCAGTGAACTTGCAAGACCCAGGGGTCTTTGAGAGAATCCACAATAATTTAAACCAATCAAATCTCTTTGAAATTCTAGTATAGTCGGCCTCTGGGACATACCAGCATCATGGTTCTTCGAAACTCCGCCACGGGAATCTTCATGTTGCCATATTTGTCCATATTCCTAAAGAAGTCCCAGAGCCTCAACTTGTGTTCATCTAAATAGTTCTAGGAATAGAAAATGGAAGAAACCTACGTGAGACCACAATTCCGATCCCTCTCCCATGGATAGCATTTACTGTTTTTCTTATATATTCAGATTATATCTACAGTGGTGCCTCGCAAGACGAAAAGAATTCGTTCCGCGAGTCTTTTCGTCTTGCGATGTTTTTCGTCTTGCGAAGCACGGCCCGTCGCAACTGCGCCTCTTCAAGCGGCTTTTAAAAAAAGCGAAAGACGTTTTCGTCTTGCAATGCAAGCCCATAGGGAAATTCGTCTAGCGAAGCAACGCAAAAACGGAAAACCCTTTCGTCTAGCGAGTTTTTCGTCTTGCGAGGCATTCGTCTGGCGGGGCACCACTGTACATCTTGGACTTCTGGTGCAGAGGCTACATTTTCTGTTGCTCAAAACCACTAGATAGAACCACTCTTGAAGCGATTCTGCTTATTCTTTTGCTTCCTTCCTGTTTATCTTTAAGCATTTACAATACAAATGTGTTATTGGGTGCTCTTTATTAACTGAAAATATCATTCTTTTGCCAGGATACTTCTATTTCTCTTTCCAGATTGATATCCATTTATTTAAACCTGCCCATTGCAAGAATATTCAAGGCATTAAACATTATTTAGGAAGGTACAGATGGGCCCTAAGATTATTCTTAGTTGATTCTTAGCAGATGATTCTTAGTTGTGGCATTCACTTAAAGAAATACCCTCCCCAGAGACGTTCATCAGGCCAGCTCTATTTTCTCTTTTAAGCAGTTAAGAACAGTGTTGATTTTTATAAATATGTCAGTGCTGAGGAAAAAATTAAGATTATTTTCGTGCTGTTTTATTCTCTTGGATTATTTTATCACCATGGGATTTTTTATTGAAATGTTTGCTATGGATTCAAAAGGCCTGGTAATAAACTGCAAAATCAAAAGATACTGGAAAAGGTCTCTTGCAATTTGATACACTGCAGCTTGCAATTTCATAGAATCATAGAATCATAGAATCATAGAATCATAGAATCATAGAGTTGGAAGAGACCACAAGGGCCATCGAGTCCAACCCCCTGCCAAGCAGGAAACACCATCAGAGCACTCCTGACATATGGTTGTCAAGCCTCTGCTTAAAGACCTCCAAAGTAGGAGACTCCACCACACTCCTTGGCAGCAAATTCCACTGTCGAACAGCTCTTACTGTCAGGAAGTTCTTCCTAATGTTTAGGTGGAATCTTCTTTCTTGTAGTTTGGATCCATTGCTCCGTGTCCGCTTCTCTGGAGCAGCAGAAAACAACCTTTCTCCCTCCTCTATGTGACATCCTTTTATATATTTGAACATGGCTATCATATCACCCCTTAACCTCCTCTTCTCCAGGCTAAACATGCCCAGCTCCCTTAGCCGTTCCTCATAAGGCATCGTTTCTAGGCCTTTGACCATTTTGGTTGCCCTCCTCTGGACACGTTCCAGTTTGTCAGTGTCCTTCTTGAATTGTGGTGCCCAGAACTGGACACAGTACTCCAGGTGTGGTCTGACCAGAGCAGAATACAGTGGCACTATTACTTCCCTTGATCTAGATGCTATACTCCTATTGATGCAGCCCAGAATTGCATTGGCTTTTTTAGCTGCCGCGTCACACTGTTGGCTCATGTCAAGTTTGTGGTCAACCAAGACTCCTAGATCCTTTTCACATGTACTGCTCTCAAGCCAGGTGTCACCCATCTTGTATTTGTGCCTCTCATTTTTTTTGCCCAAGTGCAATACTTTACATTTCTCCCTGTTAAAATTCATTTTGTTTGTTTTTGCCCAGTTCTCTAATCTGTCAAGGTCGTTTTGAAGTGTGATCCTGTCCTCTGGGGTGTTAGCCACCCCTCCCAGTTTGGTGTCATCTGCAAATTTGATCAGGATGCCCTTGAGTCCATCATCCAAGTCGTTGATAAAGATGTTAAATAAGACCGGGCCCAAGACAGAACCCTGTGGCACCCCACTAGTCACTCTTCTCCAGGATGAAGAGGAACCATTGATGAGCACCCTTTGGGTTCGGTCAGTCAGCCAGTTACAAATCCACTGAGTGGTAGCAGAGTCAAGACCGCATTTTACCAGCTTCTTTACAAGAATATCATGGGGCACCTTGTCACCTTTAGCTGCAGTCCATTACACATTTACTTGGGAGCAAGCACTATCGAAGACAATGCAACTAAGTTGTGAGTAATCTAGTCAAATTTTAGGGTGCTTATATTTCAGAATTGTGGAAAGAAGATTTGGGCTGACCTCAGGCCTGGATCTTTGTGTTGCTAGGTGGGGAGACTCTTATATTGGCTCCTGTGAACTTCTGACTCAGCACAACAGTTTATGCCCTCAAAATGTAGGGCAGGGATAGCCAATGTGGTGCCCTCCCAAAGCTGATGGACTCCCATCAGGCTCAGCCAGTGTGGTCAATGATCAGGGATGATGGGAGTTGTAGTCCCTAACACCTGGAGTATGCCACCCTTACGGATTAGGTCAGGTTGGAGAGTAATTGCTTTCTCTCCAGAAGTACTGTAATGTTATTTTCCCATTCAATAGCACCATCTACCGAGACTTGTAGAGAATGCTTGCTTTCGAAAACAGGAGTCGACTAGGAAGCTGGTTTATGTGTAGCATGGCCAGATTATTATTAAAGGACTCTTGTACCTTTAATAATAGTATTTTTATTATTTGCACCCCACCCATCTGACTGGGTTACTGCAGCCACTCTGGGCAGTGAAGGGTTATGTCGACAAGGCATTTTGGTTTTAAACTCTTCTAAACCAAGGCTAGTGTAAGTGTGCTGTTTTCTGACATTTTTCAATATTTTAGTGCTAATTCTCTTTCTTTTTTTTCTTTTCTTTTTTGGAGACAATAAGCCGAATCCTTTTTTGATGCATCTCTGTTGTCTGTTCATTTTTGGGGTGCCCAGCTCTTGAGTACATCCAGGATCCAACATCAAAAATTCCCTAGAACTGAAAGTCAGGTTGCATGTGAGAACTGCAGGCTTGCATGCAAACTACACACTTCATAACACTGCTCCAGAGGAGAGATGAGGGAAGCAAGCTCGGGGTGACAGCAGCTGCAGCTTGCACTCGTGCCAAAAACAAATGAAAAGCCCCATACATTTCCTTTAAAATGTAAAAATTTCCCATGGATGAGCATGTTGGCCCTCCAAAAGAGAACATGTCCGGGATTTACCAGATGTATGCCAACCCTAAGTAACCTCATTTTGATGGGCAGCAAAAGCATGGCTTTTAAGGGGTGTGCTCTCCCCAGTAATGCAGTGTTTCTGTAGCACAAGTGCAGCCTTGAGATAAGTCTGTGGTTTGCAAATAACCGTGGTGGATGCACTGTTTGAAAAGCCTGACTATGCAGCAAGGCCACTAAGAAAGGAATGGGAAACCTGTGGCCTGTCAGTTACTGAACTCCATCTGATGGGAGCCTAATCACTGCTGGAATGCCACGGGTTCTCCACTGCTACCCAAAGAGAAGCAAACTCTCTCTTTGACATGACAAAAATGCGAGAAGAGGACCTCACCTGAATCAGCTTCATTGCATCTGGCCGTGGTGGAATCTTATGGGCAACGTGGCCTCCAACCCCTCCATAGACGACATCTAGTTCAGGCCGTATGTCACAGACTACATCCAGCAACCTGATGAAGCCTTCATTCACCAGCACATTCTAAAGCAGAGCAGATTGGATTTAGAGCAGACAGGCTGGATCCCGTTTCCATATACAGTGGAACCTCGGAAGCCAAATGTCTTGGAAGCCAAACGTTTTGGCTCCCAAACTCCAACAAACCAGAAGTAAATGGTTCCATTTTTGAATGTGCCTCGGAAGCCAAATGGCTTCTCTTTTTTCTTTTTTCTCAATGGGGCTTGCCGACTGCCCCATTGAGCCTCGGTTTTCAAATGTTTCAGAAGCCAAACGGGCTTCCAGAAGGCGTTACGTTTGACAACCGAGGTTCCACTGTAATCGGTTACAATTGGATGACAACCCTGGAGCCTCTCTGGTTGGTTTCAATGTCCAGGGGTTGGCTGAGTGTACCTTGTGCAATCCATCTCAATCAAAATTTGGGGCCCAGGCAAGCCAAAAATTGAATTATATGAATAGAACAAATGCTCTCATTTTGCATAATTGATTCTGCCCCCTTCTAACTTTTTGTTTACTTTGCTATTTACACACACACACACACACACACACACACACACACACACTCTGCTATTTATCCAAAAAAGGCTTGCAGTGTGATTTGCCAATCACTAAAAACAGCCCCTGTCCTCAGGTTTATAATCTAAACAGATGCAACACAAATGGAAAATGGATTGAACCCAGGACAACACCCTGCCACTTCTCATTTGTCACTTTTCCAGGATGACAAAGAACCTTAGTGAGCACTCTTTGGGTTTGGTCAGCCAACCAGTTACAAATCCATCTAACAGTTATCTCATCCAACCAACATTTTACCAACTTTCCCACAAGAATATCATGGGGGACTTGGTTAAATGCCTTACTGAAATCAAGATACACTATGTCCACAGCATTCCCTTGATCCATTAAGTTGGTAATTCTATCAAAAAAGAAATGAGATTTGTCTATCATGACTTGTTTTTGAGAAAGCCATGCTGGGTGTTCGTAATCACTGCATCCTTTTTCTAAGTGCTCACAGACTGACTGTTTAATTATCTGTTCCAAGACCTTTCCTGGTATTGATGTCAAGCTCACTTGTTGGTAGTCACCTGGGTCTTCTTTCCCCTCCTTTTTGAAGATGGGGACATTTACCTGCCTCCAGTCTACAGTGACCTCACCTGTTCTCCAAGAATTCTCAAAGATTATAGACAGGGGCTCTGAGATTACATCCGCAAGCTCCTTTGGTACTTTTGGGTGAAGCTCACCAGGCCCTGGAAATCTGAATTCATTTAAAGTAGCTAGGTGTTCCCTTACTACCTCTTTTCCTATATTGGGCTGCTGCTGCCTCCTTGCCTTGTTTATTCTGTTATCACCAGATTGGGCACTTTCCTCTTGGGTGAAGATAGAGGCAAAGTACCGTAGGTGGTGAGTAGTTCCACCTACTCTCTGTCACCTCCTAGCATTTCTCCGTCTTCTCCATGCAGAGGACCTACTACTTGCTTACTCTTCCTCTTGCTTCAAACAGCTGAATAAACCTTTTAAAATTATTTTTAACCACTCTTGCAAGCCTGAGTTCATTCTGAGCTTTGGCCCACCTGATTGTTTCCCTGCAACTGTTGGCTACTCGTGTATACTCCTCCTTCATGATTTCCCCTTTCTTCCATTTTTTAATAGATGCCCTTCTTAAACCCCAGCTCATCTGTAAGCTCCTTATGCAACCACACCAGTTTCTTCAGATGCCTCACGCTTTTCTCTCTTGCTGGAATTGTCTACATTTGTGCCTAGGCAGGATTTCAGCATTATGAATTATGAGGGCTGCTGAACTCTCCCTTAGTATCCTCTTACCGAAATATTGATTTCTTCCATTTTGGTGCTTGTGTTCTTTCTGACACATGAGACGAGAGCAATGGCGCCTTCTACTGTAATGGGATTGTGGGACATCTATAAGGAAAAGAAATCAGAGATGATCTGAAGATAGGAAATATTTCACTTGCTAGAAAGGAATGCACCATCAGTAGTCCTAAGGTTAAAGAACTGAGTTGAAAGGTCTGGGATGGTTCCAGTTCTGAGATGGATATTGTGTGGCAATATATAAACGCTTTACCTCAGTTCTTGATCTGAGAAATGGGAATTATAGTGACTGGACTAAGAGCAGTGGAACGCACTGCTTATCTATTGCTATCCATGGTGTGCTGACTGGGAGGTGGGAGCAGCAGGGACACATTGGGCTGCCTGAAAATTTTAACAAATCAGTATGTACTGTATTTAAATTTATTGATGTTTTTATAGATGTTTTTGTTGATTTTATTCTTACATTTTGCACTTTGCTATATATTTTTATGAAAGTGCATTCATAAATAAATAAATTGTCCCGATTATATCTACTACATCATAACAGTAAATATAAACAGATCTTTAAAGTGAACAATAATAATTTAGTCAGGGCAAATCCCAATCACTACCATTATAACGTGTGTGGCAGGGGGTGTACGGCTTGGTTCTTCAGCCACACTTTCTGTGGAGGAAGAGAGAATTCAAAAGCAACAGAAGACATTTGGAAGTTTCTCAGATAAGTTGTGAACTCCCTTTGGCATCTTCATCATATGTTTGTCTCTACGTTTCTCACTTAATCAACAATCAGTCACTTAATGTAAGTTATAACATAAGTTTTATCAGTGGCGTAGCGTGGGTTGTCAGCACCCGGGGCAAGGCAAGTAATTTGCGCCCCCTAACCCGTGGATTTGCGCCCCCTAACCCTAACCCCCAGATGTTGCGCCCGGTGCGGCCGGCCCCCCCTGCACCCCCCACGCTACGCCACTGAGTTTTATGTGGCATCTTGCCCTTCTTAATGGTGTGTGATTTATTAATCATGATATTTCTTCTTTACTTTTTCCACGGAGTTTCTCATTTTTTATTTCATGTCCGCCTGATCAGAGAACTGTAGATGTAGACATAGCCTTTCAGCTAACAAACAAAAAAACCCCTTTCAGTTTAGCACGTTCCTCCACTTTGGAATGCCCTTCCTTCAGCTATACCTGAAACATCATCAATTATTTGCTCCCAACATCTTGTAAAGACGTATCTTGCTCTGCTGGCTTTCTCTGATCAATAGGCTGGACTTTGCACCATTTGACTTCTGCTTTTATGATATTGTTCTAGCTTCTTTAAGTTCACTTGTAGGGTTGTTGAACACTTAGAGTTTTTTTAAAAAAATTAAGTGGTTTAGAAATACTCTTGAATAAACAATTTACAAAAACAAAACATCCTTCATATACCATATGCTCCAAACCAGCTCAGAAAATAAAATCCTACCTTCAGGATTCTAAGGGTACCATTAACTTCTAACCCCTTGCACAACTTTAATATCCCTTCGTTGTTGATATGGTTGCTGCTGATGTCCAGCTCATTTAGCACATTGTTGACCTTGAGGGCTTCCCCAAGGGCCAGAGCACCCTCATTCCCAAAACCGTTCCACGAAAGGTTCAGTACCTTCAATGCTCCATTGGCCTCCAGAAAGAGAAAGAGAGAGGAGAAATTAACATTTATTTGTGGTTTCGTGTATATGTTCTTTTTAACCCTGTAAATCACCCTGGAACCAGTTCTGGAGACATAATAGAAATAATAAAAATAGAACTCTTCAGGAGGAGCACAGAGACAAGAAACGCCAAGGGAGCACAAACAGACACCTTCATCTGCCCAGCTGCAACAAACCATGTCTCTCCCATATCACTACCTACAGCCATAGCAGGTGCTGTAACTCCCAAAGGTTTGACTTTACACTCCCCTCCCCCTGCAAGGCACACTCCTCCATTGTCTCCCAAGACAGATGGGTACCAACTGAGGGGCTTACTTCCAAGAAGACATGCTGAGGATAGCACTGTAAAGCTCTCTGATGGTTAAAGTCCAGTTTATTACAATGTGAATGGCTCTTCCATAATTCCTTTAGGATCAGCTGCAAGTCACAAAATCCTGTCTGCTCCTTCAGTGCCAGTTTTCACATAATGGTATCTAACTTGTACCCTTAATAGCACCACCAAACAACAAACTCGATTTCCTCTTGGTGCCTGTCCAAACACCAGTGATTTTATTATTATTTTTAATCCTTTTAGCGGTGCCAGGCAATTGTGCCAGCTTATAACCCACCAGCCAAATTTTTCCTCACAGGGCTAGTTTATATTCCCAGCTCGTGGGTTGTGGTTTTAGTTATGCTTTTTAAAAAAATCACTCCTGTACATTGCTTTGAAATCTTCTAAAATATAAACTGGTGGGGTATAAAAGTGTTTGAAAATAATAAATAATAGTGCCCAATTTGGACTTTGGAATGTGGGTTGACTTGGAGGGGCCTCACCTGGAGTGGGCAGCAAGGTAGGTATGGCATACCCACGGAGTGTCCCGGGGGGGAAAGGAGGGGATCCTGTTTTTTCAAGTGAGACCACAGTGGCCCTTTTGGGTGCCATGATATCACACGCTACCTTGTCCCTCCCAAAAAAAGCTTTTTTGGGGTGAGATAGTGGCACAGGTCACGTAACTTGCCCAGGAGCACGTCCTGAATGTCGCTCATCCCAGTTTTTTATCTGAAAAAGTTGGATGGTGTGGGTGTGGGTATGGTACGGCTTTACCAGGTGCTTTCCCCCCCTTAAAAAAAAATGTTTAAGGGTACTCTCATTTTGACTCAAGTGAATTGCTATTTTATAGTTCAAACCGGGGGAAATAAATACAGTAAATGGACAAAAGTACGAAGAACATGCATTGTCTCGTATTACACAGCTGACAGCTCACAGTGGTTTTCCGACTCGTATTGAAATACTGCCCCTCAATGAGGCCAAACTTTCATCAGTAAAACAACAGACATCCACATTCCACACTGCTTCACACATTAAACGCTCACTTCCGTCTGTGACTCAGGAAACACCGGGAAAAGAAATGAGGCCGCCATCGGAGGTGGTAACAACAAAACTGACCAATCAACGTGCTATTCAACGGAACTGACGATTCACCGTGCTAGAGAATAAACTAATTTTTTTAAAATTTTGAGTTTCTTCTCCCATTAGATTCACAAAATGTTTAGGGGTATGCGTACCCCTGCGTCCCCCCAGGAAAAAAAGCACATGTGCCAACTCCCAATGCATGCCCATTTTGCTGCCACACTGAGCATAAGACAAGCCTGCTGGACTCCAGCACCCTATTCTCACAGCGGTTAAGCAGATGCCCATGCAAACCAGAAAGAGGGACCTGAGTGCAACAGCACTCTCCCCGCCACCCCAACCATCTATGAGATGGGGCAGTAAAAGGTACTTTGAGCAGCAAGGGCACCCTGTTTGCTGCTCTCAATCACCACAGGCCTCTTTCCACCATTGCCTCTTCATCCCCACACGCCGGTCCTGTTCAGGCATTATTCCTGAATTGGTCTCCAGCCTCGCCTTGCTCCCGGGATCCTCTCCCCAGGATCCGCAAAGGCGAGACCCAACGAAGTCTTACCCTGAGGCCTGCACACAGGGCTACAGCCCCCTTCATGCGCAGGTGATTCCAACTCAGGTTCAGAACCTCCAGCGATTCATTGTTGGCTGAGGAGAAAGAAGAAAAGAAAAGAAAAGAAAAGAACTTGCTGAGGATGAAAAAGATTGGGGTGGGTGAAAATAAATGGCTCTTTGGAGGAGAGTCTGTGATGATCCCAGACTCGCATTGACATAATTAGGACGGCCCTGGGATTTTTGGACGTTTCAGGGGTGGGGGGTGGGGGTTCATATTTGGGGGCAGGTCGGTTCTTGCCATTAAATATGAAGTGGCTGAGGCTTTTTCTTTGCTTTTCGCAAGAAAGCCTTCCTGCCCCTTCAAACTTCTGCCTTCCCCACTCCCTGCAAATGCCTCAGCAGCAATGATACAGTCATGACATACAGTTGTATATACTGTACACACACACACACACACATACACTGAAACATCAGTCAAGAGTTTCTAAGGTGATTTCAATTCTGGGACCCAATCGTGCCTCTGCGGAGCTGTGGTGGAAAGAGATCTGAGAAAACAGTTGGATTCCTATACATTCCCAGAAGCTTTCCCTCTTGGTTCATGGAAGTCGCCAATTTGGTGTCCCTCAGATGTTGCTGGATTACAACTCCCACCGTAGGGAGTTGGAATTCAGCAACATGTGGAGGGCACCACATCGCAGCTGCTGGGATGGCGCATCCTTTTTTTAGAAGCAAGCCTTCGTTTCCAAGCCAGATTTTGACGGAGGCATAATCATATCAAGCTATCTATCCACCACCCCCCTTGGCTATCATCATAATGATGGATTTATCTGCCTCTTGCAGGCATCCGCTGGCCTTCATGCTGGATTAATAACATTAACAATGCTGAATTGGTTCTGTGAAAATGCTATTTCTGCTAAGGGGGTAAGCTCCAGACTAATTTCAAGGAAACTCTTATCTGGTTAGAAATCACATATCTGATATTCATTTTAACACCAAAAAAATGTGTGTTGTTTGTGTGTAATGGAAATGCTCTAAAAGTTTGGGGTGTTATTCCCAGGAAGCTTATTTGTCCAATAAGTGAAAAATCAAAATAATGTTGTACAATGGTATCTCGGGTTAAGAACTTAATTCATTCTGGAGGTCCAATCATAACCTGAAACTGTTCTTAACCTGAGGTACTACTTTAGCTAAGGGGCCTCCCACTGCCGCTGCATGATTTCTGTTCTCATCCTGAAGTAAAGTTCTTAACCCGGGGTACTATTTCTGGGTTAGCGGAGTCTGTAACCTGAAGCATCTGTAACCCGAGGTACCACTGTATATCTGATAGAAAGAAGACTAAAGCAAGTTGACAGGGCCACCCTTGGTAACTACTGCTTGAATTTTTCTTGGTAAGGCCAGCCTTCTTTTCCTTCCACAATAGGGAAGGGCAAAGCTACCCACTATTCCAGAAGTAAACTGAATGCCTCAGAGGCACTGACTTGGGCCCCAGGTTATGATGTCACGTTGGGTTGGCAGGTCAGCGACTCTTCTGAGGCCTCAGAAATTACATCCGAGACCTTGCAAGACCTCCAAAAGCAACTTCCGGTTTCCACCAGAAGTCTCATCAGAGGTCTCAGGAGGCCTCAGGTAACTGGAAGTCGCGTCAGAGCCCTGCATTGTGGGCGCTAGACTTGGTGCCTATGGAATGCCTCCTGGCCACAACATGGTCTCAAATCCATGAAATGATGAGGCTGCTTATTTATTTTGCATTTCTGCCTCCAGAGCAGGAGTTAGCAGACTTCAAGTTTGTCAGACACACTCCAAATTTTTTAAAATTAGAACTCAAAGATTTATCAACCTGAGCCAGTTAACAAATGATGCAGAATGCCTCTGAGCACATTATGAGCCGAAAAAATTGTTTTCAGTACAAGAACTGAAGTGAGCTCGCAGTCTTTACACAAGAACCTCCTTCTGATTAGCTTTCTTTGTTTTGGCAGTCTGCCATACATCTAAAGCACTGAAAGCACCTGGCTTCCCCCAAGGAATCCTGGAAACTGTAATTTGTTATGGGTGTTGGGAACTACGGTAGTTTTGCAAGGGTGAAACTAGGATTACACAGTCAAGGGATATTCTAAATTGTCAGGAATCATACTGTATTTGGAAGGCAGAGTACCAACATTAAAATACATGCATGGTATATTAGCTTTCCCAAAGTCTTCTTTAATTATTACATTTTAAACAAATGGTTATGATAAATTTACCAATGCACTGCTTCAGACGGAGCCATTGCACAATAGGCTTCTTGCAGAATAAATGATGAATGGGTTAGTGGATCTGCTGCCTGCTAGGAATGCTTAAGGTGCTAGTTTCCACCTGTGCTATATTTATACATTTGCAAATAACCCAACTGTTACAAAAGCAGCAGAAGACTCCAGCGATCTCTCCATACCCTCTAACATTTCTCCAATGAAAATAGGGACATCCCATTATATAATGATAATTTTACTATTTATACCCCACGCATTTTACTGGGTTGCCCCAGCACTCTGGGCAGCTTCCAACATATGTAAAAACATAACAAAACATTTAAAAAAAACCTTCCCTATACAGAATTGCCTTGGGGGTCGCAAAACCCCATACCCTCCAACATTTCTCCAATGAAAAAAGGGACATCCTCAGGAAAGGCGGGACATTCCGGGATCAAATCAGAAACCGGGACGGCTTCTGTAAATCAGGGACGTCCCTGGAAAATAGGGACACTTGGAGGATCTGTCTCTCCTCCAAAAGGAAACCAAGCAGGTAGTGTTGCCCCTTGGAACTTCTTCCTGCTTGTGGAAGCAGGGAGCACGTAACTCTTTGGTCCCACTGGTAGCCATAAGAAGGTTACCCAGCATCTGTCCCAGCTGCTCTCCTCCCTTGTCAGCAAACTCATTGTGGCTGAGGTCCAGCTCTATCACTCTGTAATTGACCTGTGGAGAGAAATGGTGCACAGACCTATGAGCTCAGTTGCAGCCTTCAGACCAAGCACTGGACTTAGACATCCCATTTGCCTATTTCGTAGTATCTAATGATCATTGTTGGGACGCGGGTGGCACTGTGGGTAAAACCTCAGCACCTAGGACTTGCCGATCGCATGGTCGGCGGTTCGAATCCCCGTGGCGGGGTGAGCTCCCGTCTTTCTGCCCACCTAGCAGTTCGAAAGCACCCTTAAGTGCAAGTAGATAAATAGGTACCGCTTTATAGCGGGAAGGTAAACGGCGTTCCGTGTGCTGCTCTGGTGCCGGTTTGCCAGAGCAGCTTCGTCACGCTGGCCACGTGACCCGGAAGTGTCAGCGGACAGCGCTGGCTCCCGGCCTCTAGAGTGAGATGAGCGCAGAACCCTAGAGTCTGTCAAGACTGGCCTGTACAGGCAGGGGTACCTTTACCTTTACCTTAATGATCATTGCTTGCCGTGCACATAAACACCCATTTGTGGTGTGCATCAACCTAGTCCACCAAGATACTGACAGTGATGACAAAAGAACATAAATAAGAGCCTGATGGATCATGCCACCCATATAGTTCAGCACCCTGTTCTCAGATGCTTGTGGGAAACTCACAAGAAGGATTTGTGCGCAAGAACAATCCCCTCCTGCGGTTTCAAGCAACTGGTATTCTGAAGCATCACTGCAGGTATTTTTATAAGGTGGCATACTCTCAGTGTCTGGTTCAATGCACACCTTACCCCAAAGTTCTGCCTCTGATTGAGATTTCAACATTTCAAATTTCAATACAGTGACCCATAAAGAAACCCAACCCAAAAAAACCCAGAAAGTTCAGCAGCAATAATATTTCACCCAAGAGGCTGTCAACAGGCACAAAGGAATTCATTCCCTGTAGTGGAGCATTGGGGACGGGGAGGATGAAACAAATTGTGCTCAACACAGTGTGCTGCTATTTCTTCCTTTTTACTCACAGTACTGAGCACATTTACTTGAGAAGAACATTCTCAGTATAGCATGAAAGAAAATATTCCCCGTCCTCTTTTCTTCTGGTCTCTTATTCTCCGATTCCCTGATACTCCCTCCCCAGTCCTCCAGTGCATGGAATATAATGGTACCTCTTACCACAGCACCTCCCTGGCAACCCACATTTCCTCTTAGGGCTAAATTAAACATGAGAAGCAGCTCCATTAGGCTCCCTTATGACAATTTTGAAAAGAAAGAAAATCAGGTGACCACTAGGTGGGCGGAGTGAGGGGCTCTTCCCTTCCTGCCATTCGCCTGTTCATACTTTCTACAGACAGCAGTTTTTCTATCTGCAGGGGGAAAGATGTAGGGACTAAATCATTTTCCCCCACCCCACCCACTGCATGAATAAACAAAGTTTGGCGAGAACGATTTTGAGCAGACAAGGCATGAAGTAGCTTCTCTTCCCGCTGCCACAGGTCATTGCCAACCCTCACTTTGAAGGGTGCACCATAACCTTTCATTTACGGCCTTTTGCACAGACTCCCAGTTTCCCCAGCTCACAAGTTACTCACCATTAATGATTCCGAAAAATATGGTGCTGTCTCTTCCCTAAAGTTGTTTCCTGAAGAGGAAAAGAGGATGCTAACAGAGGGCTGTTTCACACAAGTCAATTACCTACATTGACTTCACTTCCATGTAGGAAAATCACATAGACAACACATGCAAAGTACATATATCTTTTGTGCATGACTGAAACAGCTGCATTTGGAGCTGGAGTCCTCCTGTTAAATGTACCATAGGCAGTGCTTTTTCTTTTCTTTTCTAAAAAATGTTTAGGGGTGTGCTTACCCCTGTGTACCCCCAGAAATAAAGCACTGACCATAGCTTTATGTGAACTTGTTGCTCAGTACATCACATGCACAGTTTTCCTTTGTAGAGATTGACTTGTGTTCCCCAGACATGGATTGTGTATTACAAACGTCACAAGTCAAAACAATGCAGAACAAAGCAGAGGTTTAAGATTCTTTCTCTCATTTCCTTCCCTCCTTTCTCCATCCCTATTCATGGTTCCTTCCAAAGGGCTTACAGACTTCCTACTTTGGAATGACTCAGATGTCATGCATGGAGTTCACATTCATGCACACATAATAGAATCAGAACATTAGAAGGTGGAGACAAAAGGGAACTTCTACTGGTATTAACGGCAAAGACCAAAATTCCTCCTCATATACAAATTCTAATATGTACAGGTCAGGACTACAGTCTAATTGAAATGGGGTAAAAGTGGACTAACAGCTAAATACTGCTGAAATGTGGACAGGCCCCTAGAAAATGGTATGGTTGGCTGGCATCATGAATAGGAAGCACTCCACACCAGGGACGCGGACTTATAAAAAATATTGGGGGGGCCCCGGGAAAGCTCATGAATAATAAATAAGCTCATGAATATATGCAAATAAAGTGGCGCCGCCTCCTCGTGAGCGAATAGGGGAGAGCGTGCTGCGCCTATTAATCAGCTCCGGAGCGGAAATTGGGTGGAGCTTTTGCTCGGGAGGGAGGGCAGGAGGCATGCAGCCCGACCCTGTGCATTTTGGGCTGGGGGAGGGGCGGCGGTGGCGCTCTGCTGGAGGGGCGCCGGAGATTATTGGGGGGGCGGAGCCCCCCAAACGGAGTCGGCGCCTATGCTCCACACTGCAACATTTTGTTGCAGGTCCCACTTGACCCTCACTCATTTACAGTGGTACCTCAGGTTAAGTACTTAATTCATTCCGGGGGTCCGTATTTAACCTGAAACTGTTCTTAACCTGAAGCACCACTTTAGCTAATGGGGCCTCCTGCTGCCGCCGCGCCGCAGGAGCACGATTTCTGTTGTCACCCTGAAACAAAGTTCTTAACCTGAAGCACTATTTCTGGGTTAGCTGAGTCTGTAACCTGAAGTGTATGTAACCTGAAGCATATGTAACCTGAGGTACCACTGTATAACAAAAACATGAAAATCTGCAGGTTCACTTCTTCTTCTAGCCCCAGTATAGCCTGATCTGACTGGAAGTAGCCAAGAATTCAGGCACAGGTCTTCCCAGCCTTGTTGTCTAATATCCCTCCCCAGCTTGGTGGTTTTGGACTTCAACATTCACCAGCCCCAGCCAGCATGGTCAGTGGTCAATGGTCAGGGAGGGATGAAAGGAGCTTCAGTCCAGAACATCTGAAAGACTCCAGGTTGAGGAAGGCTACTTTTATGTGTTCCTGTGTACAGTATTCAGAAATATCAGTGTTGCTGCATCATTCCACTTGTGTCTATAGAGGTAGAAATCGTACCTGAAAGCTGAACAGCCCGGATATTTGAAATATTATTGTAGAACATCCTGCAGATAGCTTCAGCTCCTTCTGTGTTGAGATGATTATTGGAAATATTCTGAAATGCATTGGGGGGGGGGAATAAGGCAAGGAAAGAGGACGAACATCTTAAAAGGATGAAGCTGTTCTGAATAAAGAGGTGTTTGAGGAATGTGACCAGCCTACCCCCAACATGGTACTATCCGGATGTCATTACACCACATCTCTGATAAGCCCTTACCACTGGCCACACTCGCTGATTGGCATTGCCATCCAAAACATCTGGAGAGCACCAAGTTGAGGAAAGTGGAGTTGGACCTTTGCAACGATACAAAATGAACTGGTACACACCGCTCAGATTCATGTGAGGATCACAGACGCCAACTCTATGGGGCTGAGGACAGCTTAGCCAGCCCCCGTATGTGGGGATAGAGCTGAGCCCCTCCCCCCAATCTTGCACACAATGAAGATTCCCCCACCCTCCCCCCGCAATGTGGTGCACAACTCGGCACCTCTGGTGAGGATCAAAACTTAGCTGATGTTTCTGTTCTCCAAATGCTGTGATGCGTTTCTCCGCAATTTGAACATCTCAAAATATGCATTTAAATGTATTATTAAATAAAATACAGAGAGAAAGTATAAA
This sequence comes from Podarcis bocagei, assembly GCF_964188305.1. Lineage (NCBI taxonomy): Eukaryota > Metazoa > Chordata > Lepidosauria > Squamata > Lacertidae > Podarcis > Podarcis bocagei. The sequence continues at coordinate 31,458,714 of NC_138125.1, forward strand.
TATGTATGTCAACGTTAATTGCACCTAAAATGCATATTTAATGTGCATATTTTTCGTCTGAAGCAGGAGAGAGCAGCACTGAAATAATAAGATGTGTGGAGGGAGATCTTAACCTTTACCCTGCTGCACTGGCCCAGGTGAAAATCCGTCCCCACCTGCTGTTTGCACAAGGAGGGGGGTTTTCATTGTTTATGATGCAAGCTTCTCTCCTGGTGCAAGAAGCAGTGAGTATTTGTTGGGGGCAGCACTTTTGGAGAGACCTTGGCAGAAGGGAAAGGTTTATACTCTCCACACTCTGCAGTTCCCTACAATACTATACCCTCCTTCTGGATCCTATTTGCATTTGAAACAACCTGCATGTTGACTGAATTAATTTATTTAAAGTCAAGCGTATTTGGGCCCTGACTTGTTGTATTCACAAACAGGACGGCAAAAAAATGTGAAATTTTCTCCTCCCCTTACAATTTCAGTGCACATCTATGGATAAGCTGCCTGTTTTTAGGATTTGTGTGAATATGGGCCCAGAGTATGATGTTATTCTAGGGGCTAATGCAGAATTCAAAGGATGAACTTACGCATGGAACTCAAAAGACTGTGTGAAGATGCTACTTACGCGCAATACTGATATGGGCAATGATACGTATATTTTAGAAAGCTAAATTTGGCTTTCAAAATAATTTGATGTGGGGCTTAGCTCTGCTGCACATGGCATTTCTGCAGAGGGCCCTGGGATGGTCTCCAGGCTCTCACCACCAGATAAGAAGGTATATCAACAATCTCTTGCTCAGGGACTCCCAAAATCCTGAAGCTGATCATGTTGGGAAACTGTGTACGTGCAGCTACTCACACAGAATCAATTAAGGTTTGGCAGACAGCCAGAAGGCAATATGAAGGAGTAAGTCTGCCTGGTGATAACAGAGACATGGAGATTGCTCCCTGATTGGTCAGGCTCTCTCAAGGGAGTGATAATTAATGGCCTACTAACTGGAATGTGTTAGTTCAATAGTTCAGAGGTTCAGAGTTCTGTGTGTCAGTGTAGGAGTTGTGAGTCGTGTATGAGAGCGCTAGCAAAAGATCCGTGTTCTGTTCCTGTAAATAGTCCACTGTATATAATAAACACCTAACTACAAGTTCCTGGTTCCTGCTTCGACTATCCTGTCTGCAGCCAAGTTGCCAATTGCTTCCGTGGATTCTGCGTTTACTCTGCTAGGTCTGGCTAAGGTCCTGCAACTAGTCAGAAAGTTGTGAAACACCAAATAGGTTTGGCCAATAGATCAATCAACTACTATGATTCTGATGGTTTTCTAGGGTTCCAGAGTCCTTCCTAGCCCTTGTATCCGAGAACATATAATTGAAGGGGTGTGGGCTGAACATGGGACTTCATACATTGAAAACATGTAAGCGATTATTGTGAAATGAGAAGGCCCGTGAACAGTTTCCAGAGATAAACAAGAAAAAGGTTGTAAAACACTTTGCACATCAATAATAGCAATAATAATCAATACCAAAAAAAGAACGAACTCGTCAAGTAAGTGAACTCCCTTCACCCTCCATACAGGGAAAGATTGGGTACCATCTCCTGGATGTAGCAGTTCTCCCGCAGCATCTGCACCAGGTATGTGGCTCCTTCGCCCAGAATCCAGTTATCTTCTAGCTCTAAGTGGGTGATGGTTGTGTTGGACTAAAGAATGCAAAGAGGAATAGAGAACTACAGGAAATCAGCAGAACTGACTGACAGAAAAGGCTTTTTAAAAAGTTCTCTGTTTGCCCAAAATATTAGTTTTTGCCACTCGACATCACAAAACCACAAAGAACTGTAAGCCCGGACAGTTAGCATTAGAGTTAACATTAATTGAATGAATGCAGCTAATGGGCTTTGTTTTTAAAGTTTAAACAGCAGCTAAGCAGAGGAGCAGATTAGGACACCATTGGGATCTTTACTCCTAGATGAAAAATAGCTTGGGGAGAGGGAGAATTTACAAACAGGAGACAGATGAATTATATTGGGATAGGTGTGTGTGTGTGTAGGGGGGATAGTTTCCTGTTTAACCCCGGCTCCCTCGGCCAATAAAGCAAGATGAGTGCCGCAACCCTAGAGTCAGTCACAACTCGACCTAATGGTCAGGGGTCCCTTTACCTTTTTTAATTCTCTGATCAAAATCACACACCCTGAAGGCAGTATTTACCATGGGAGGAAGACAGGCTGTTTGGTTTGTTTGTTTGTTTACATCTTGGTTGTAAATATAACCTCTTAGGTTTACAAAATTAATAATACAGGTACCAACCTTTCCCCTAGCAGGGCTAGTAGGAGCTGGGAAATGTGATTCTGATGGGGAAAACAGTGTGGGACCAAGTTGCAGAGTGTAAACAAAGGACATCAATACAATTGCAATTCTGGTTAAAGCTCCAAATGTGAAGGGGAAATATGGGGACAGGGACGTTGCCACCTACACAGTACAGTTAACCAGATCTAGTGATAAGACAGTGTCCTCTTTCTTCCTACATTTAAGAATAATCTTCTTTCTCCCCTATCAACTTGATGTGAAATAGTGTGGACTATTATTTTGAAGTACTTACAACCAGAGCAATGGCAATGGCTTTCGTTCCCTTGGGTCCAAGCCCATGATGGTTAAGGTTCATGATGGGCTCTTCCATGTTACGAATGAAGTACGAGACAGGAACCACTCCTACCAGCTTGCAAGCCTCTATGTAGAGTTCTGCACCCTTTATGGTTGCAAATGATCGGTCAACATCTGGAAAAGCAAACCAGTCTGATTGGCATAGCATTTCCCCCGTGATCACTACAAAGAAAACAGATGTGTCCTGACCTAGACTTCAGTAGCACAGTTGCTAAGGAAAGGTTTAAATTGATGGCCCCTAAAATATTAGGCAACTGAACACGCCTGAAGTTCTCCCTTGTGCCTTGCAAATGTGCCAAACTCACACTGATTCCAGGAAAGAATCATAAGATCACAAATATCTCTATCCTTCCAGTTATGCCAAGCCTGCACTACAATATGCACTGCATCTATAGTTAAATCAATCCTATTTATGTTCAAGAAATAGCAACCAGGTAAACCAATACAACAAAGAAAATCCATTTGCAGGGTTGATGTAGATACACATTCTTGTACATGGCTGGTCCACAATTTTATTTGATGGTTTCCTGATACAGATGTCTCTGTACATCCACTGGCAGGGCTACTAGTCACATACAAGTAAGTGCAAATAGAACTGGATTGTGGTTCCTGTATAACATTTCGAGACTAAGAACATAAGAAGAGCCTACTGGAGCAGGTCAATGGCTCATCTAGTCCAGCATCCTGTTCTCACAGTGGCTAACCAGCTGTCTATGGGAAACCAGCAAGCAGGATCTGAGCAGAAAAACATTCCCCATTCCCCCTTAGGCTTGCAGCAAATGGAATTCAGAAGCATTACTGCTTTTGACTGTGGAGCAAGAGCTTAGCCATTGTGGCTAGCAACTCGCTTTAGCCTTCAGTTAAATAAGATTGACAAGGCCTACTATTGTCAAATAACTTTGACACTGATATCTGTGGCTGATCCATGTTTTGTTTTACCTTGATGAACTAAAATGAAGGTTATAGAGGCATTCCTCAGTTTAGCAACAGAACCAATACTTTTAAACAGACAACTACTGACATGGGTGTAGCCAAGATTTATGCTGGGGGGGGCAGAATCTCAGTTAGTTAAATATTTTTATTGATTTGCTTGATTTGGGGAGGCAGTTCCCCCTCCCTGGCTATGCCCATGACTACTGAGTGTCCTTGACAAAGTCACTACTTTCTTACAAGGTTATTATGAGGCTGTGGGGGAAGGTTTGGCTGGAAGACAAGATACTAAACAGTCCACCTTCTATCTCAAGGTCTGTGTCAGAATTTTCATCCCTTGACTTCTCTTCTTTGTCAGTGGTGTCAGTAACAGACAGGATCTCTGCAGACGTGCTGCCTTCCGACATCTCGCCATACTCATCTGGAATGAGATTAATTGCACACATTCTGCAATAGGAATACAAGCCCCTTGCTATGCCTATTACACTACACAAGAAGCCCTCGTTGCCCATCAGTGAAGCCATTCATGAACCCAAGCCCCTTAAAAAGCTTTCTCTCTCCTTCCCCATCCATGGATCTTCGTCCTTCTCTCCAGTGTGCATGACACTCACCCAAAAGCTGTCAGAGGTTGATGGTTGCTTTTGCTGTGAGATCCAGAAAAGTCCACCACTAGCTGTCTTGTGATGTTCGCTTGCAATGGATGTGCTGTTGCTCATTTCAAATGAGGTTCTCCTCCTTTCTTGGTGTTTGTCATTTCTCACACCTACAATCACTTACCGTGACTGGGCTCCCCACATTTTGTTGACCACCTAAAATGATGACAACTGCTTTCATCTCTTTCTTGTGTTGCTAACTTGGAAGACACGCCGGCTGTGTTTTGTATCAGGCAGAGAAGGCTTTGGAGGTTGGGGGTGGGGATTGTGCTGTTCTCTAATAAGATGAAATGGTTTGAATGCCACTGTGCACAGGTACTGGAAGCAAGATTTGTAACTAGATGCTATTAGATGTGATTCCACCTCTCTCACCTCCAATTCATAATTTATTTTACAATTAGGCAGAAGCAGCTTTGGAAAACTGCCCCTTAAGACAACTCAAACTGTACAAGGGATTTGTTGCTATACCTCGTCCAGCCAAATGAAGGAAAGGAAAAAAATGTGTTACACTTTATTTAATCTCTTTTTTTGCACAGGGTGTACAACCTCTTCCTTCCACTTATTGGGTTACTGAGCTGCACTTCTGCAACCTTCTTGAGTGTTATTCAATATTTAAGCTTGATACGAATGATCCCCAGTTCAGCCATCCAGGTATCGATATGGGTGGAAAAAAAGAGTGTTAGTTGAGGCCATTGACAGGTGTGTGTTGGGTTTATTGGTTTGTTTTTCTTTCTTTCTTGTTCTTGTATTATGTATTTTGTGTTTCTATCTTGCGTTTTTGAGTTGTGAACTGCCCTGAGGTCTACAGATGGAGGGCAGCATACAAATTTAATAAACAACAATAATAATAAATAACAAAATTGATAACCACAATTCAGAATGAACTGGGCTTCAAAACTATCTTGACTTACAATCAAAGATTCTGGTGGGTGCTGGGAATGGATGAAATAAAATAGTATAGAATAAAGGATCCAAAAAAAGCCATCTAAGGTCAACCCCTTATTTTGAAAAGCGAAATGGGCCACCCAAGCAGGGTTGGCCCAATAATCTTTGCAGCAAAGGATAAGGTAGTGAGCTCCTTCCCCGGTTCCATATTCAGAAGCCAGCTGGATGGGCAGCTGAAGGCTGCTTCAACACTAGGGATGTCCCCTCACTGTACCAGATGGCAGCAGGCAAGTGAAGGGATGCAAGACAAGCCATGTGACAAAACCAAACAGGTAGGAGGCTTAGGTGGAATGACTGAGAAGCTACCACTGCCTCTACATAGCATCTGCTGCCTGAGGCAATTGCTTTACTATGCCAGCCAGATGTTCTTTCCTAATTCTGCCCCCTCCCCCCAGTCCTATCAGTCCAGACAGCCTTTCTGTTGTGGTAGTGTGTAACCCTGTTTGGTGATACTTGTGGTTGGTTCTTCTACCTCAGCCTCACTGTTGTTGCCTGTTTCATCAACCTAAGATTCTTTATAATTCCTGGCACATGTGAGCATCACTTCCTAGTTTCTTTTTGTGAAAAAGATTGCTGTGGGGAAGGAGAGTTGGTTTCTGGACTCACTTAATTCTGAATACTTCAGAGTTTCATCAAGACACCAATGCCCTGCTTTTCATTTTTGGCTCTTATACATACACAGATAATTGTGATTTCTGCTAAAGCTCTAAGGGCTTTCATTTGGTGATTGCTGTTTTAAACAAAACACATACAACACTCTCACCTTCATCCTCCTCAAAGTCAAAGTTCAAAAAGTCCATGGTGTTGTTAAGGAACCAGGCGGTCTGCTTGTGGATTCTTCCCTTTCTTATAGTGTTATATGTAATTTATTGTGCTCTCTATTTCAGATTTTTTCGAAACAGAATCTTTACTGGAGTCACCCAACCATAACAATTTTTTACATCACAGAAACATTTCCATGACCTAAGGTGTCAGCTGGTGATGTGGAATCCCAGATGGGATTGTTTCTGATTAGGAAGACATTTCCTAGTCACTGGGACCGTCTCGAGTGTTGTGCATGCTGTTTGCCTCCTCTTGAGTTCAGGTCACTTTAATTTCATCTCAAGTATTCCATGACCTCATCTAGACATTGTGACTCAAGATATATAGTATCTACTATGGTCACATAGCTCAGACTTGCATCGGGTCTTCTTTGCTGAGCTGGATCAAAATGGATCAGAATTCAGGTGAGAGATTTTGTTTCAGAAAGTAGTGCTGTTGATTGCTTAAGGTAAGGTTACCAGATTTTTTTCAATGGATCTGGGGACACTTTTCAACTTCAATGGATTTTGTATGGGGAATGATGTGTAAATCCGGGGACTGTCCCCGGGAAATGGGGACGTCTGGTAACCTTAGCTTAAGGAGCAGCTAAACCTGTCAAGGTTCTAAGAAATAATGTATGGTTCTGGGTACTAATGCTGCTACTTTTCATAACCCAAGTTCAGCTCCCTCTCTTTAAATCTGGTGATTTTTTTTACAACAGTCAACCTTGGGCAGCCGATTAAGATCAGCATATGGATTTGGCACCCTAAAGCCTATTAAATTAGCCAGATCACAACAATTCATGACACAGGTCAGAATTGTGAGAATTCTTCCCAATCACAACATTTAGACATCTGTATGACACTCCTATCTGACTCCTTCATAAATAGCAGACATCTAAAAGCGAGGTGTAAATTTTTAACCATAATTTTTATTAATATTAGCTTTAAAATATTGCGTAATACAGTGGTACCTCTGATTACGTACTTAATTCGTTCCGGAGGTCCATTCTTAACCTGAAACTGTTCTTAACCTGAAGCACCACTTTAGCTAATGGGGCCTCCTGCTGATGCTGCCGCCGTGCGATTTCTGTTCTCATCCTGAAGCAAAGTTCTTAACCCGAGGTATTAATTCTGGGTTAGCGGAGTCCGTAACCTGAAGCGTATGTAACCTGAAGCATCTGTAACCCGAGGTGCCACTGTATAGGCATGAACGCTGGTAAGGTAGTGCTGAGCAAGAGTCTTCATAATAATAGCGTTTCTTAACGGACAGCAAAAATGGTAAAATCTGTAGCCATCCAAAAGTCGCATACAATACAGAAGGAAACCAAGCTGAATGTGGTAGTGTCATCTTTCCCGCCACAAAGTTGTTGAAAAGATGGTTCGTTGGGATCATTATTATTTATTTATTTGATTTCTTACCTGCCCTTCACCATAAGGTCCTTGGACAGGTTACAGCAATTAATAAATACAATTATTAGGGTGGCTCATAAAAATTATATATTGAATGTCAATGGACAAGGAAAACTGATGTTTAGACATGCTTAAATTTGTATAGGATTGGGCCATTAACACCCACTCTTGCTTTTTATTTTGGGTGCCTGTCAAGTCTCTGTTTTCTTGCTGCAAGTTGTGAGCTGCTTACAATTCTAATTAGCAAACAGAGACTGTTTTCTTGTTTTCAGTGACAGCTGCACTAGTCATAACTGTTAGACAAGAAGAAAGGCTTCTAATTATCACCTAATGTGACCTCTGATTTATTCCATGAGCATGTAAATAAATCCAAGACTGGAAGAGTTATTTTGGGAGTGATCTTGCAGACAAGCAAGGGGTAAATTTAGTAAAACCAACCCACATGGTTCAAGTAAATGACCCAGGCCTTACATGACAGGGAAAGGCAAAAAAGATAATGAAAAAAGAGAGGAATTAATCAGAGCAGCTGGCAGTACTATTATTATTTTTAGGACCTTCTTAAATTAGGTAATTTAAAATAATGGAGTTAAAATCTGATAAACTGTTTTCATTTTCAAAGAAGCTCTAAGCCTTTGGATTGTGAGGGGAAATGGAAGCTGACTTTTAAAGTATGAGACACCAGAAGGAAACTCCTTCCCTTCCAAATTATTTTACTTTTTAAAAAACACTAATAAACAAGTATCATGTTTCTTTAATTTCGGGAGGATGTGATGGCCTCCTGAATGCTTCACAAACCACACAGTCCAGTTTTGGATTCATCAATAATAATTATTAACCTTGATTCTGTGCTGCTAATGCTATTATTAAAATCCTCATAAAGCACATAACCAATTGCACAGGAAAAGGTGAGAAGTCTACCACAAGGATATGCTGAAGTGAGGTTTGTGTGTGTGTGTGATATTCCAGGAGATTCCTAAGGTGTGCACCTGACAGGCTGCTATGCTGATCTGCACAACCACGAAGCAGTGAGATGTGCGCTGAGCGCAGGGCACCTGAATTGCCTCCCAACGCAATTCCGTTGCTTCATTGCAGTACCCACCTCTCCCCGCTTAGAAAATTTGGGAAGCCCCAACGATTTATTTTTTACATCTGTATTGTGCCTTTCCTCTTAAGAAGCCACAGGTAGCTGACATTTGATCATAAGAGTACTAAGGAACGGACCCCAAGGGTCGTCTAGTCCAACCCCCTGCAATGCAGAAATCTCAGCTAAAGCATCCAGGACAAATGGCCATCCAACCTCTGCTTAAAAACCTCAAAGGAAGGAGAGTCCACAACCTGCTGAGGGAGATGGTTCCACTGTCAAATAGACTCCCCTTCCCCTTTCATCCTCACAATAACCCTCTGGGGCATGGGCACAGCCGGGGGGGCGGCAGCTGGCCCCCATAAATCCATCAAAATCAATACAAATCAGGCCCCCAAAACAAAAAATCCTGGCTTCGCCCATGCTCTGAGGTAAAGTTAGGCCTGCAAGAGAGAGTGACCCACTGAAAGTCACCTATTACTATTATTATCAATTGAATTTATATACCGCCCTATACCTGGGGAATCTCAGGGTGGTTCCCATAATAAAATCGAGATATAAAACCACAAAATACAGAAAAAAATAAAAACAACCCAATACCCCCCTCCCCGAAGAAAAGCCTTTTAAAAGGGCATAGAATGTAAATCAGATCAACAAAAGGCCTGGTTATTGGCTGTCTTATTTAGACAAGCTGCCCAGATGTTTAGAAAGCCTGCACGATTTTAAATTTGGCTTCAGTCTATCCTATAGTAGTGTGTTCTTATCTATCCGCATGCTCTTAAATGACGGCTGCAAACTTTTCACGGATAATTTCATTGTTTTGTCTTTATTTTAGCTTTGAGTGTGCCCCCTCCCAGCTACTAAAACCAAACGGGTGTATACATTTTATGAACTAAGATAAATAAATGAACATGGGCTGGGGGGGGGGAGGCTTCCAGAGTTTCCCACAGAAGCGCCTGCTTGGGATATTCCGCATTTAGCCGCAGGCACCGGGGAGATCCAGCAGCGGGATCTGTACAGGTGCTCGGTCCCCCCTCACAGCCTCCGTCAAGCGGGCGGCGGAGGCGGCGCCGCGTCCTCCCGAAGCCTCTCGCGCCAGTCCTTGAGCACCAGCCCCGCTTACTCGGGGAAGCTCCTCCGGGCCCGCCAGCCTTCCCAACGCAAGGAGGGCCTTCAGGCCGCCGCGACGCCCAACGGCTCATCCCGCCCGCGCGCCGCTCCCAATCAGCCCGCTCGAGCCTCGCTGAGGCGGAGTCGGCCTCGCGCGTGGCCCACAGCTGGGAGGGGAGGCGCGGGCGGCATGATCGGGACCGTGCTCTGTTACGTGCTGCTGCCCGTGGCGCGGCTCCTGCGGGCTTTCCGAGGTAAACTCCCCTCCCCGCGCCGCCGTCCCTCCTTTTTTCCCGGCCTCCTCCTGTTTCCCTGCCACCCCTCAAGCCGCCTCAGAAAGAAGAGGCGGCTTCGGCGGCTTCTCACACGACGCGAGGGCTTCTGTCAGCCGAGGCCCAAAGCTGACAGGAATCCCCGCTGCCCCTCCGCGCTTCTTCACCAGGCCTGGCCGGACGACGCTCAGTTGGCGGCCTGGAAGCCTCCCCTTCTCCCCGCCTCAGGGACCCCTTTTTGCGAAGTCCGACCCCCCCTCGAAGGACGTGGTGGTGGTTGTTGTTAACAGTTCTGCCCTTACATTCACGAGGACAACATTATCTGTCGCCGGTGCTTTATTTCAGTATAATAAAATGCTTAACATCAGTGGGGGGCTGTGTTATTTTAAAACCAGGTGGCCACTTTCCCATATGGGCAACCGAGGGGCGGCGGCGGGGGGGGGGGGGAGTAGGACAGGCGTGCCAGTTGTGGGCGGGGCCCGACGCAGAAGTGGGCGGGGCAATGAATGCAAATAGTGCTTTTGTACCGTCGGCTGGTTTCTTCTACCCATGCTGTTTCTCTATCCCGCCGTGAACGGAATGAAAACGCACGCACGCTCAAAGAGGGTGTGTTTTAAGGTGTGCGTGGCTGCACGCGCACGCGTCCGGGGGGGGGGGAAATAACCTAAAAGGCCAGACGAAGAAGACTGTGAATCCCCCACTCCCGCCCCGCGTATCCCTACCAAATGTTGCTGTACGTAAGATGCAGTAATTATGGTTTGGCTGGATGATGGCAGTGGGGAAAGAGATTAAGGAGGCAGGTGGTTTGGAGCGAAGTGTGAGCGGGAGCGTAGGAAGAGTAGGCAAACGCGTGTATTTGTGGTAATCATAATAAATGAAACATATAGGTCTTTTGAACTGTTCAAAACACTTCAGATTTGTGTTGTAATCCTTTTAAGTTAGGTCGCTGTTACACTTAGCGTGAGTGAGTATGTATAGTTTCAGTTTTCTAAGTAGCCTAGCATTACCTTGTCTCCTTGTATGACTAATAACCAGAGTGTTAGGAGCTAGATATGTGCCCAATTTTCATTTTCTATGTGGCTTTGGAAGTACCTTTTTGGGGTATGCTTTTAATACATTCTCTCCCCCTCCCCCTTTTGAAGAAGGGGGGTACAGATGTCCCATTTCAGAATTTTCTAACAATTCAATGCTTTGAACTGTAAATGTATCAATTTTCAGGGCTCCAGCACATTGGAAAGTACTCTTAAGGGTTTGTCTTTCTCTGTGACCCCTGGCCCTAGTTTCTTGCATAATAAAGTTATCATCCTGCATCACACTCTACCCATCATGATAACAAATATTTTGCTACCATGTAATATCAGGTGACTAAAAGACAAATGTGAGGGAACAAGGATTAGCATGCTAACCCAGAGAAGAGGAGTCATCTAATAGCCACGCTAGATCCTATGCAGGAGATCTGTCTAGTTTGTTTGATTGGGATCATGACTTTGGGGGAGATTTTTAAACCTCTTCCCCTGCCCTGTTTTCTTGCTCCCTTCCAGTCTGAAACTACTGTTTCCTAAATACATATACCAGCCAGATAACATAGCTAAAACCTTTACATTCTGTACTACTACATTCTGTTCCAGTTCATGAGGTAATTCAATATCACTTGTTTAACTTTTCTATCTGTTTTAACAATGCCTCCTGATCTGGTAAGAATATTTTGGAAATGAATGTCTGTTAATGGTTACTTCTATTTGCACTCAAATCAATAATAGAAAATCATTGAGATTTTGAGATCAGCCAAAGTGATCAAGGAAGTCTTGATATTGCTAAACCCAAATGTTCAAAATCATGAACCTGCAACAATGTAGGACTGCTTTAGACAGTGGCATGGACTACTTTCCTGCCCACCTTCTCAGGATTGGTAAAAGCAGGTGTGCCCTACTGTGCCAACGTTTTGCTGATGTTTCTGAATTGTCCTCGTATCATAAACTGTTGAGTTCTAATAATTTTGTGGCACCTAATTTTGCTACCCTTTGGAAACGTGTTGTTTTAATCAGCATCTGCTGTTGGCTTATTTTGGCAGATGCTTTCTTTACATGTCGAAAGAACATGCTTCTGGCGAAGAGCACGACCACCCATATAGACGGCCTATCTGCTCCCATCAGTGGGAAGCCTGTCTCAGAGGAGCAGCAAGCCCTGCTGCAGCAGTGGCTGGAGGAAGGTGCTGGTGAGGTCCATGCCAGTGAGAGTGCTTCAAAACCAGAGAAGGTGCCCACGATATCAGAGGCTGAGTGGCTGGAAGGCCCAGAGCTGCTGATGACAAGCTTAAGTGACCTGAATGTATCACCACAATCTGGTGGCCAGGAGCAGCTGCCAAGTGAGGTCCAGATTGAGAGGTCTCCTGCACTACAGGAATTTGTAGAAGTGACAGGAAGTTTACCCGCAGAAGAAAGGGAGGCCTTAGGGGACAATGCTATATGGGCAGCAGTAAGGACACAGGCTGATCCTCAGATGGTTGAAGCTGCTCCTCTGTCTACAGAAGTGTGGATTGAAGACCCTGCAGTGTTAGCCTGGAGTCCTGCCCAGGAGACAGATGTGGGAGCAACAGAGGGAGCAGTGTGGCCTTTTCAGAATGCTGGTCAGTTTCAGCCACTCCCATTAGAGATACCTTATCATGGTGAGTATAATGAATGTATTTTATCTTCTGATTTTGACTCTGCTTTCATAGAGCAAAACTTTCCAATATAATATGACTGTATGATCTTTGCCATGTGTGAGGCTGCAACAGAGCTGAAAAACACCAGTATTATCTTTCCGCAGACTCCTTCAAAGTTTTGCCTTGGAAGCATAGTCCATTGCTAGACTCCTTTCATGTTTGGATATGTTATTACTAGTTTAATGTAGTATGGCCAAAATTACAGCCCAAAAAGCATAGGCAGAAGGTTTTGTGAATAGTTGCCATCAGAATTGCCTGGCAAAGTAGTGAAAGGAGAGTTATTTGAAGTGTATTACTATCTGTGAAACAGATGACGTTTCAGAGTACAGTTGCAAGGAAATGAATCTAGTGCTTGTTTGAAACTTGTGAGCATTGCAGAATCTTTCTTCCTCAATACATTTACCGTATTTTTCGCTCTATAACACGCACCCGACCATAACACGCACATAGTTTTTAGAGGAGGAAAACAAGAAAAAAAATATTCTAAACGAAACAGTGGATGTATGATTTTTGTGGTTCATGCTGTGGCCACAGACATGTGATCTGACGGTGAGTTTGGGGTAGCCCAATGCAAAAATTCTGAGGATCCATGTGGATCCATGCTTTGTAACCACGTTTTAAGTGGGGAGGGAAGGAAAAGCACTCAAGGGACAAGGAACAGGCATGGGGTGGGTGGAGAAGGATGCTGTTAATAATGCAGAAGAGGGGTATAAGGGGAGAAGGCTCCTCTCCTCTCCTGCTTTGCTCCTTTAAAGCAAGCAGGCTCTGCTTTTCTCCCTCCTCCCTGCTCATCCCCGGCTTAGCGAGCTGAAAAACTTTGCTGCTATGTAGCGAGCTGAGTGGGGAGGAGAGAGGGACAGAGAGCCTGCTTGCTTTAAAGGAGCCAACCGGACAGGAGCCACTTACACTCGTGTAAGCGGCTCCTCTCCCACTTTGCTCCTTTAAAGCAAGCAGGCTCTCTGTCCCTCTCCTCCCCCCCCACTCAGCGGCTCTTCTCCCGCTTTGCTGTTTCAAAGCGAGCCACGGAGGAGGGAAGGAAGGGGAACCATGGATCCTCTGCTCACGACTGCAGCAGAACCCCCCCGCCACCCGTAGGCATTCCCTCCATAACACGCACAGACATTTCCCCTTACTTTCTAGGAGGAAAAAAGTGAGTGTTATGGTGCAAAAAATACGGTAAGTCTGGAAGACTAGCTATCTTAGTCTGCTGCTGTAAAAATTCATCTTGTGAAGTAAGCCTATAAAATACCACACTCTATTAATCTTCAAGATGCCACCATGCTAACTTTGTTGCTTTTAAATACATTTATCCATTGGTCGCCTATCCATCTCTGCCAGTGGAGTACTTTTACAATCTGAATAATCTTTCTGAACGATTATATCATAGTTCAAATTCTTCAGGCAATTGGTGAATGATTAATCCTTCATTTCCCACATAGCAGAGGTAACGTAGGGCCAAACTGTAAAGATAGTAAATGTGTCTTTGCATTTAACAAGTACCTTTTAAAGTAAGTAGTAGCTTCTAAAATATTGTAATTATGAGGATCACAGCTAGAGAGGATTTAACTCTTTCATCCCCTGCTTTGGTCCTGGTGAAAATCACTTCTGATTGTATTGTGGGGGAGGCAGATTGGTGCTATTTGCAGTTTTTAAAACCATGCATGTGAAACGTAAGGGTGCATTTAACATCACATTTAATTTGGTCCATAGGGTCAAACTATTTGGGATGCTGGAGATCTGTGATCAGGATCTCCCACTGTATTTTTAAATTAAAAGCACCTGTTTGAACTTTTGGAATGGATTGGGGTTCTGGAAGGGGGTTTAAGCCTTTTCCCTCATGCAGTTTCCTCTGCCTATTCCCTCATCCCCCACTCCCATATTTCTAACATTTGTCTTCCTTTCTTTGTCATTATGCAGAAATTCTGTGGAGAGACTGGGAAGATCTTTCTGCTCAGGCTTGCATCCCAGAGTTGAGCTCAGAGGCGGGGTCTTTATTTGAATTCAGAGTCATGTCGTATAACATTCTGGCCCAGGACCTGATAGAACAGAGCCCTCATCTTTATATGCATTGCCATCCAGACATTATGAACTGGAGCTATCGCTTTACAAATCTCTTACAGGAGATCCAGCACTGGGATCCTGAAGTGAGTGTAACATTTGCATTAGGCACTATATTAGTTAGAGAGGAGAGGGAAATCCTAAGTATATTGCTCTTAGCTAGTGTCTGATAATATGGCCCCCAGAGTCCTCACTTGCAGCAACTGGAATTTGGGTCCTTCTCGCACATAGCTCACGTGACTGTAAACCTGTCTTTTAGTTTGGATTGTCTGTAGATTCCTATCAAGGGTCACTGAGAACTTTCTGGCTTTAGGTAGCACTATTCAGTGGCTGTGAATCTGTAAGCACTTTCACTTTCAGTCTCCCACTCCTTGAACTCTTTGCGCCTCCTCTCCTTATTTTAAGTAATTTTTTGAATATGTAATTGCTTGTAGTCCCAAAGGATTCTGTATTTTCCCACTCTGCCGTAGGGGAAATAGGTATAGGGAAGATATTCAGTCAGAACTAGTTATAGTGAGGGAACTTAATCTGTTGCACTGCCTTGGGAGAGCTGCTGCTAAGTATGTTCTCTGTTGCTTTCCAGATTCTTTGTCTGCAAGAAGTTCAGGAGAATCACTATTGGGAACAGCTGGAACCAACACTTACGATGATGGGTATAAGTAGTTTTTGCAATGGAGACTAGCTCAAGAATACTCCTATGGATTCCCCCAAGCACTGCTTTTTCTACACAGTTTTAGTGGCCACAATTTTTCTGGGATGATTTGCTTTACCCCCTGAATTTGATAGAAGGAATGGTTGTGGGGAAGTTGGAGCTTCTCTGCTATCTTTAATGTCACACAAGGATATCATCATTTAGTAAGAGGCTTGGTCTGTCTCTCCCATGATTTTCGGAGTGGAGTTTTAGCCTAATGCTGGGGATTAAAGTCAACATTCCTTTTAAAATAAAAAATGAGAAGCAGCCATGGGAGGCTGCAGTTAGGAACAGGATGCAGGAGGAGCTGCTTAACTTCTCTCCCTCTTGCTGTCTTCTCACTCAAAATCCTGCTCCTACCTGCAAGCTGTTTTTCCTGTGAGTCAGGATATGGATCCCAGCAACCCTTCTCCCCGCTAGTGGAAAAGCAAGTTGGGGAAACTGATTTTGTGCAGGGAAACATCCAGGCTCAAAAAGGATTAAGCAGTCTTTGACATTCCTTTGCTCAAACTTGGGAGCTCCTGTAGGATCTTTTCAGTTTAACAAGGAAAAATAGTATCAGGAGACAGTTGTATGCATTTCCTCTATAACCTCTAGTTGAGCTTTGTGAATAAAATCATGCCAGGTTTAGAACCGTCTGACTTTTAGGTTGGCCCTTTTTTGTACCAGAGTAGGGAACCTTCACCCCAGACATGGTTCCCTGCCTTCCTGAATCTCCTCCAACTCCTGCAACAGTTGGATGTGTTTGGCTTGGCATGGTTTCACAATAGGAACAGGAGGAACATTTGTTGGCTGGACACTGTAAAAACAGAAGTGTAAGATCTCGATATAATTTAATCTTGCCTACAGAGACTTGCAGCCTAATCCTATGCAGATTTACTTCTAGTTCAGTGAGGCTTATTCCCATGTATGTGTTAGAGTTGCAGCCTTAAGTTCTTGGTTGTTTAAATTGATCTGATGAAGCCTTTTGTTGTTTGGCTAGGCTTCGCCTGCATCTACAAGCGGCGGACAGGCAGGAAGACAGATGGTTGTGCAATCTGCTACAAGCAAAGCAAGTTTCAGTTGATAAGTGCTAGTCCTGTTGAATACTTTCGGCCTGGCTTGGACATCCTTAACAGGGACAATGTGGGTCTGGTATTACTGTTACAACCTTTACTCCCAGAGAGCTTGGGAGACAAATCAGTCAGCCCTTTGTGTGTGGCAAACACTCATGTGTTGTATAATCCCCGTCGGGGCGATATCAAACTGGCTCAGATGGCTCTGCTCCTAGCCGAGGTAGACAAGACTGCAAAAATGGCTGATGGCAATTACTGCCCTATTATCTTATGCGGGGACCTGAACTCTGTGCCTGACTCACCGCTATACAACTTCATTCGGAATGGCCAGTTGTACTACCATGGAATGCCAGCCTGGAAGGTAAGCAGAGAAAGGGGATAGATGGCAACATCTCTTGACTCAGCTTAAAATGTATCGTGCCGTTCCTCTGTAGACTTAGCAGCTTCTGAGATTTTCTACCATGGTACCACCTTTTCTGTGGCTTTGGTCAGTTCACTAAGAGAAATTGAATGAGTTAATTTCTCTTGTGATAAAAAGGCCATTATTGTATTTGGGTCATAGATGCTACAGGAAGAAGTCCGTGCTAGAATCTATGTAAACTTGGGCTATCTGCATGACAACTTCCTGCATTGCTGCTTTAGTATATTAGCACAAAACATGAAGCTGGGGCGGTGGACAAAGCAGGCACAAAAATAGGAAGTTATTGAGAACAAAACTTTTCTACAAGTTAAATTAAATGTTCAAACAGATATTACGATACCTTCAATTTAGAACAGAGAGAAACTACTCCCCCTCAGTCTAGCTGCCCCCAATGTATTTTATTCATTTGAAAATAATAAACTTTGTGAAAAGCAGAAAGTCAAATGGGTGTATTATTCTATACTGAAAATGTGAAATCTGTTATGCAAATGGAACAAACTGCTGGTTTTGCCGAATGGTCAGATGGGAGCAGAATAAACTGAAGCTACCAGCATGTGTGGGCTGCTAGATAAGGGTGTGCATTGGATGCACATTGAAAACTGTCATGCATATACCAGTTTAAAATTACTGGATTCTGAACCTTTTTCTCTCCTTGAGACAACCACACGTTTGCTGTTGTACCCTCATCTGCTATAGGCTAGCTTTCTAGCATTCTTGATTACCTGGGAATAGTCTAGACTGGGTGCTTCCAGACAGAGGCATAGTATTTTAAAAGCGTCCTTAGCAACAGGCTTCATTAACTTGCTGTATTCTTTTTGGAAAGCGTAACTTCAGATTAAATTGGGGTGGTGGGAGATACATGCTGGCATTCTGATGACAGCAGCACTGTACGGGTGCTTCAAAAACTTGCATGCAACAGCACCTTTGATCCCATAATACACACCCTTCATTGGATTTTCTTTCTTTTGACTAAGTGACTAATTCCTTTGCTTGTAAATTCCTAGCGTAGTCACAAAACTGTAGATGTAGGTGCCAGTTTTTAAGCTTGTGTGTGTGGCTGCGCCTACTATAAATTTTGCTGTATTTGAGAAGATGGTGTGTTTCAAAACACTTTTGCGTGTGCTTGTGTTCTGCCCCTGTAGGTGTCTGGACAGGAAGACTTCTGTCAGAACCCACACCAGCGGAAACTGCTGACTCCCCTGTGGCCCAGCTCTCTGGGGATTACAGACAGCTGCCAGTATGTCAGTCTTTGCCAAAGCAAGAAGTCAGGTGAGCTTCATGGTGGAAATGAGGACAAGTGTTGCAGAGACTTGTTCTCTGCCATTAATGTACTGTCTGAAAGTTTCTAGTTTTTTGCACTCTAAAACCGCCAGACTGGCTAAGAGCCTAACCACATATAATGTTACTATTTTATAAGTAATGTTTATTCATAAAAGTGTGTATTCCCGTCGTCCATAATTGTGGGTTAGGGTCCCCCTCCGTCGCTTTAACCAACATTTTGAGTTTTGAAATTGCATTTTGATGGTTGTATGGGTGCAGTGTGGACTTGTACCTCCACCTCATGCAAATAACAACACTAGGTTGTGTGAAAATAATCAAAATCAACTTAAATGCTTCATTTTATTTCCCTCCTTTGATCTGCCTTTCTCCCTGTAGACAGGCGCAAATACAGCCGTGACTTCCTGCTTCAGTTCCGTTATTGTGATGTTGCATGTGAGCGACCTGCAGATCTGATCCTGTTGGAAGGTGTGACGGATGCCACGCCAGGTATCCAAAATTTCCCACCGCTTCATTCTGCAACTATGATACACCTAGTTGGAACAGATCTTTTAATACTGAATGGTTTGGACTCACTAGCAGGGTTTGAGTAAACACTTAGAATTAAGAAAACCAGTATAAAGGTCAAGATGCAATAATGGGGAAATAACAAAGGGTAAGATTTACTGTGAAAATATGGTACAAAAATTATAAGATTATAACAATATTTAATTAGAAGATTATAAAATTATAAAATTAAAGTAGGAAAAAACAGGCAGGAGAAGTAAATAATTAATGAACCAGAAGAGGAAGTTGGGGAGGTAGAGATTTATACATTCTTTTTGTGATAATACTGATTGTGTTGAATATAAAATTGTAAAACTTATTACAAATTATTTTTTAATAATAATAATAATACTGAATGGTTTGAGGCACTGCTGAACATGGGCATAGCCAGGATTTTTGTCGGGGGGCAGGCCTTTTATAAGGGGTCAGAACCTCAGTTTGCTATGTATTTTTATTGAATTTTATTGATTGGGCGGGGGCAGCTGCCCCCCTTGGCTATGCCCATGCTGCTGAAGGTGTTCGTTGGTGGGCTGAAGCATCGCAGCATGCTTCTCTTGGTTCCCTGTGGCTCTTTTGAGGACTTTGTAGCAAACCTTGCATTCCGAAAAGAGTGTCAAATTTGATTAAGTTTCCCACAATCTTTGAAATCTGCCTCATGCAATCTTCTGATTAAAAGATATTTGTGGATTATTCTCATCCTCTCCAGAGGACACCCTCTTGTGGTTTGGTAATGGTAGTCCATTATGTGCCAACAGCAAGTTAAGTCCAAGGATCACAAAACATAAGCATTGAGGCTTGTATTCTTCAAATAGCAATCAGCCTTCCATGCCATGTGGCAAATTTATTTTGAAATTTATTTTGATCCTGTTGGAAATTTATTTATTTTGAAATTTAGGACTGTTACAAAGGCAGCTTGTGTATGTCATGCAGGTTTGCTGTTTTACAAAAAAGTCTACAATTACTCTTGGGCATTCCTAAAGTGGTTCTTTCAATCCTGGGCAAAATCTGTTACTTGAAAGAGCAGCACCTTTACTCATCACCTGAGCCTTGTCTTGGTTTTATCTTGTTCCTGTTTGCGTATGAACTGCTTAATCCAGTTCTGGAGGTGAGAAAGCAGGAGGGGCCCATTTCTAACTGGGGTAGATGTTCTCACCTCCGAATCTCTTTATGCACCAATATATTTCATTGAATGCTGAAACCTTTACCTGTTCCCCACTCTCTCCCATTTTGCCACTTGGCCTTGACAATGTAGATTGTTGAAGCAGCAGTTTGGATGGGTTACTAATTGTGAGTTTAACCCAAAAATTGTACGTTCAGTGGTGTATCTGATCTGGATTTTCTTTGGTGCATTGCAGACCGTCCTGTACATTGGCCTAAGGAGCTCACTGTAGTGAACAACTCTGATCCAGATCTCTGTTACTCAAGGTAACTTGAAGGGGAAGGGTGTTGGGTCCCATGAATGAGACAGTTCCATAGCCAGGATTGTTATCTTGAGAGCATAGTGGAGTCACCTTTGGTTGAAGGGGATTGTATGATCCTTGTCACAAAGCCTATGTTAGAGTCAAGGTTTTCTCCAAGGAAAGGGGGCTGTGTTTGCAAGAGCAAGTTAATCTTCATACTGCAGTTGCTCTCTGGGTCACAGGAGGGAGTTTTTCTTTTCATTTGTTACAATGAAATAAATTGAAACCAACCATGGGTGGGCCAAGTGAGAATCTCTCTTGAAACTCAAATTGAGGTACAGTGGTACATCGGGTTAAGAACTTAATTCGTTCTAGAGGTCTGTTCTTAACCTGAACCTGTTCTTAACGTGAAGCACCACTTTAGCTAATGGGGCCTCCTGCTGCCACTGCGCTGCTGCTGCACAATTTCTGTTCTCATCCTGAAGCAAAGTTCTTAACCCAAGGTAATATTTCTGGGTTAGCAGAGTCTGTAACCTGAAGCATATGTAACCCGAGGTACCACTGTATAAGATTAGATATATGCCAGGATAGTGCAACAGTTATAAAGGCTACACTAGCTTGGTCCCACCTTAGCAAGATTTAGGGCTCTGAGCAGACTCCCCTTGAAAATAGTCATTTATCAAATAGAGTGTTGTAATCAAATTTAAGGGAGTTTCCCTAGGATCAGACAGTAATAGCAAAGCAAATGTCTGTGGAAGGCAGAGTTGAGTAGTTCAATAGTAGTACTTTTAAAGTGCTTTTCTTGCATTAATTGAGTTTCTTCTCCTCTTCCCCATGTTTTGGGGATGGGGAGCTGTTTCTCCTGTACAGGTATCCAGGCAGTATCCAGCATGGCCTCAACCTGACTTCTGCCTACAGCCACTTCCTGCCTGAGAGAGGTTGCCCTGAGATTACAACCATGCCAATGGGTGTCGGGGCCACAGTTGATTACATCTTCTATTCAGCAAAGCCTGTCCAGAGTGATAATGAAGAATGTGAGTGTTACAGAACTTAAATCTCCTGTATGGCTATACTTTGTGTATTTCATCAGAGCTTTTGTGATGGATGGACTGCCTGTCTGTCTCAGCCTCAGCCCTTCAGTGAGCCACTGAGGATGGCAGTTTATGTAGTCATAAAATGCATAACTCCCCCTGTTTTTCATCTGGCTATTACTCTGCAGTGAGTTGCAGTGGTGATCATGTAAGTGCTTTGCTTCTTACGGCTGTTCCTTTAATTGTTATTGGAACAGACTATGGAAAGCCCCTGCCAGTGAGTGTAGACATTACTGAGGCAGACAATTGGTATAAGGCAGCTTCAAAATTGCCATTTTCCTGTTTTCCTGGTTCATATTTTATTGAATGTTGAAAGATTTGGGAATATGAGCTGAATACACATCTAGGATATTGCAGTCAGGGAGGGATGGTGGTAGAATTAGAAAACAAATTGGTTATGATTTTGAGAGGCTGTATAAGTGTGTCTGTGTTAGTGCATTATTTAGTTACTGAAAACAGTGTTTTGTGTGTGTGCCCATGACAGTTGCTAATATCAGTATTTTTACTTTTTGACACTTTCATTGCAGTCTGTCTGTGGTTGAGCTTATGCTTCCGCCACTCCACATGGGGAATGAGTGTGCATGCTCTGTGCTCCTCTTATTGCAACTGTGATTCATTTTCAGGTCGCAGGATGTACCAAGATGGAGCCCTAAAGCTGCTTGGCCACCTCTCCCTCCTCTCTGAAGACATCCTTTGGTCAGCAAATGGCTTGCCAAACCCTTTCTGTTCATCTGATCATCTTTGTCTGCTGGCCAGCTTTGGCCTACAGATCTCTGACTTCTGATCATGTGCCAGATCTCTAGGACTCTCGCAAGAGTTGGTCTGAATGGGAAAATCATGCCGTTGAAGTTTACATTAGCTATCTTTAAAAAAAAAAAAGCAAAAGCTATTTATCTTCCCTACCCTCACCCCATCCCTTTTTGAGATGTCCTTGTTCGTTTCTCCCACACTTCTTTTTTCATGAGGAAATAACCTGAGTTCACCCAGAATACTACAGTGCTTCACTGCCAGTTTATGGCTGCTGCACCAGCTTTTTTTTCTCTTTTAACAAAGTGTATCCCGCCAACAAATTAGCAGATTTCTGTCAGCCTGGCAAGTATGCTTAGCCACCATTGCTTAGAAGTCAGCAGAGCATGTCTTTGTACACCACAAAGACCTTAGCAGGACTAGAGATGATTTGAGCCGGAGTCTAATCTGGGCTTCATTCTTTTTTCTTTTCATTACAAGCAGCAGTTGGCCCATACATTACTGTTTCTGTTGCACCTAGGCCAGAATGCTGATGATGATTTTTGCAAGTGTGCAAAACATAGGGCTTTTTTGAAGTGCTGGTACTGCTCATAACCTCCAAAGGTGGGTGCTTGTTGACTGAAATGTGTTTCTCTTATCTGCTTGGAAGTAGCATCAAATCAACCCGTGTCAACTAACCGTACCCTGTGGAGGTCACCTTGCCAAAATTCAGCTCTCCTGCATGAACATTTGGAAGCCGCCTGCTCATACTGCAACAGACTTTTATCTCTGCTCTAAGAGCCCGCTTGGATTTTATGCTCAGGTTCTTGAGAAGGCTGTTTTCTCTCTCCCATCAACTTGTGACATTTTTGTTGCCTCTGGTGGCACTTCAGGGAAGAAAAAGACTGACTAAATGTGGCAAAAACCCAAATGAGCGCTGCTTTGTTCTTTGTTACAGCTTGTAAGCCACAGTACTGGGTACCTCAACTGGTCCTGGCAGTTGCTGCTCATTTTTTCCTTTATCACCAATGAATTGTGACAGGAGCATGTGGCTGCAGAGTTAAGGCCAGCCTCTAAATAACCCACATCCTTTCCTTGATACATGGAATCCACAGGATCAACTTCAGCTTTGTGTGGGCCATGGCACAAATTTTGTGGGGGGAGGGAACGCATTGGGAGTTGTCAGTATTTTTAATGTTTTCTTAAAATTTGAAAAAATAAAATAAAATTTTATAATTTCAGAAAAGTTGTAAATTCAGTTGGTTGGAATGGCATGGGTGAAACTGAGCAGGATGCTTTGTGAGAGCACTTTGTGTGTAGCCCTCTGGCGAACACAGTGGGAACTGCTGCTGAAGATGCACCCTGCTGTGTGGTGCCTGCAAATCCTGAAATCCACTTTAATATTATGCACACAGAGCCTCTCTGGAGTGATTACCTGAGTATAACAGCTCTTAGGAGCTTTCTGTAGAATTTGGCCAATAGGGCTTTTCATTTTATAGAAATGCAACTTTCTATCTCTTACAGATATGAAAGTAGGCTTGGAAGTATGTGGGCACTGGGCCATGCCTTGTTGAATGCTCAGTAATAGTAGTAGTAGTAGTAGTAGTAGTAGTAGTAGTAGTAGTAATAATAATAATAATAATAATAATAATAATAATAATAATAATAATAATAATAATTTATTTATTCCCCAGCCACTCTGGGCGACTTCCAACAAAATATTAAAAATACAATAAAGCATCAAACATTAAAAACTTCCCTAAACAGGGTTGCTTTCAAATGTCTTCTAAAAGTCAGATAGTTGTTTATTTCCTTGACATCTGATGGGAGGGTATTCCAAAGGGCGGGCACTACTACTGAGAAGGCCCTCTGCCTCAGGTGTCAGAATGGAGTGTGGAAGGCCTTGTAAGACTTCAAGGGTGGGGAGAGGGGTATTCAGCACAGTGTGTCACTCCCTTGTTGCTCTCCTTCCTTTCACAATTTTTCAGAAGCAAAATTAAGCAGGTGCAAACAAAGTTGCTTAATCCATACAAGTTGCAGAGTTTGGGTTACATTTGGTTAAGGTTTTATTGGGGTGCGGTGCGGGTTAAGTATACACATACAGCCCTAGATATGAGTATACTCACCTTAGAAGCAGAAGAGACTTGGTCTGCAATCCTGTGTCCACTTACATGGAAGTAACTTCTAGTGAACTTTCTGGGATTTCTGTGAGAAGGGGCACACGTTGCCCCATTTTTTTTACCCCAGCTGGAGAAAAGTTCTGCCTTCATTTATTTAATCTTCCTGCAAGGAAGTGGTGGTGGTCACTTTTAGGAATGCATGGTGGAAAGGCTTCCTGAAGGGGAGGGTGGGTAAAGAATGTGGAAACTTCTTGGACGTAGAAGTGACTACTTAATTGCAGTGCAAGGAGCCAGAAACTTACAGAGTGATGCTTATTAAGTTCCAAATGTGGGAATGTTAAGATGGCAAGTCTCCATGTTATGTGAGGCATATTGAGTGGCTGTCAAATGTATTATTTTGTTTCCTTTCCCTAATCCATAAAGGCTCCATGTACCTCTTTGATTAGAATACGTGTCATTGCCAAAGCTTATTTGGCTGTTGGCGTGCATGGGAGGGCAAGCAGCCACATCATCACACCAGAAAGTTAGCAGCAGCAGCAACGAAAAGCCGAGTCTTACCTTTACTGGAAAGAACCCTACTTCATGGCAACTTTGGGAATTTACCAGGGCCTCTGGCATTACCTTGTACAGTTCATCATAGCTTTACTCTTCTAGATTCTGGAATAATGAGTATTAACTGCACCCAGCAATGATGATTACAGAAATAAAGAAAATTCCTTTGACCAGGGAGTCCTCCTGGTTGCCAGCCTTCTGATTTAATACACCACCTGGCTATAGTATCCCTATCATGCTAATTATCCCAGAAGTACAATTTTTTTGGCAGTTGGGTAGAATGGGCCCACAGAAAGCAGAGCCTAGTTTACCTTTCATGATAAACACCTTGCAGCACCACTGAACTATGAACATAGGAAGAACCTACTGGATCAGGCCAGTGGCCCATCTGCTCCAGCATCCTGCTCTCACAGTGGCCTGGGGGAAACCTGCAGGCAGCTTTTCTGCACAAGAGTACGCTCCTCTCCTGCAATTCCTAGGATACTGCCTCTGTTGGCATAGCCATCATGGATAGCCTTATCCTCCCATGATTTTGTCCATTCCTCTCTTAACGTCATCCTTATAGGTGGCCATCACTACCTGCAAGGCCACACCCACAGCTTATATTTAAAGCACATAGCTTCCGCCACAGAGTCCTGGAATTTGTAAAGGGGACTGGGAGGTGTAGCTCCATAAGGCTTAAGCGAAAATTGCCAGGATTCTGCAGGGAAGCTATGTGCTTTAAATATGAGATGGAAGAGATTTATGCTGTTTTTATTCCCTTACACGGTGCAAACTGTGGAGAAAATAACTTTGGGAAGAAATACCAGAACTGAGAGGCAAGACCTAAGGAGGTTCTGTGTTATCTACTTAAGATCCAACAAATGGTGTTAGTTTTCCATACCGAGCGCACACAATAGCCACAGAAGAAAGCAAACCATCTGCTTCAGTTATGCGCTGTTATGACAACAGCTCTGAAAACAAAACCTAGCTGCTAAAACCGGGTAAGTCATACTGATTGTGTCAAAGCAAACCCCCAAGGTGCCATGAACATCATCTTATTTCTGACACACCAGGCTCTGCTCAGCTTACAGGGAGTCACAGTTGTCTGAAGCAGGTGGTCAGCACACTATGTCAAGTGGGAAGAGTGGTTTGGTGAGATGCAGGACATCTGCTACTGACATCATGCTTCGTTTTAGGATTCCCCAAGGAGCCCAGCATAGATGACTTTCTGGCCTGTTAAAATGGCTGGAACAGCAGTCAATTAACGAGGCACTAAATCACAAGTTCATTTCATACATCTTAGAGCAGGAAAGTTTATTATTTAGTATTAATTAATTAATTGCCTATACCGCCCTTCATCCGAGGATCACAGGGTAGTTTATAATATAAAAACTCAAAATTACCATTGTAACAAACAAACAATACCCCCTCCATAGTTTAAAAGGCCATTGATTAGAATTATCCAAAGGCCTGTGGAATATTAACTTTTTTTGCCTGGTGCCTAAAGATATGTAATAAGGGCCTTCCTGGGGAGAGCATTCCACAAGCAGAAGACAAGTGTAGACACATAGGTTTGGGTCACAAGAGATATGCAGTGATTTGTTTACTGGCCATCCTTCAAAGGCAGTTGATTTTGATGGAGTGATGCCAGGAGTCCAAAGGTTAGGCAAAGGTTCCCCAGTGTAGAAATCACTTTCCTTCCACTATGCATCATATTCTGCAATAGGCAGCTTGGTGGTGCTTGTTTGGGGGCACAGGCTCTGTTCATCAAGGGGAACAGCAGCTTCTCAGTCGTACAAACTGGTTCCAGACCTGCTCCAGGGTGCCTGCAACATGCAGAGGTTCTCCAACAGGTGCCTTGTGTTTCCTCCAGGTAGAGAGTTTGATCAGAACTGCTTTAAGTCAACCTGTTGTTCCCCTGAACTGAACAAAGTAACCCCACAATTAATTGGTAGTTGTAACCCTGAGCTCATATCACTTGCTTTGATATAGGCTAATTGGCTTGCTTTGATGCTACCCTTATCTGTGAGCTTGGGGTGGTGGGCTCTGAGCCCAGAAAGGGGAACTATCTGTAAGACTTGGACATTTGCCACCTATGCCCTCATCTGGGCAGGTGGAGTAAAGGGAAGTCCTGGCCAGAGTGACGTATGCTGCTCTGTGTAGAATGGAGGTATGAATGTTTGCTTTGGTGTATGGGCAAGCCATCTCCTTGCTGTGATGTCCACCCAACATCTGTAAAGGCAGGGAGATCTGGCAGGCTCAACCGCTGTAAGTCAATACCATTCTTTTAATAAAGCACTAGAACTGGTCATTCTGGCATTTTTTGACATCCTTCTTTGGGACCAGTGTTTCAAAACACTCACACCCATGAGTTTGGTGACAATTGAGGAGTTCTTTCCTAACCTTCTGTCACAGCCCACTTTGCTGTAATTATAAAGCTCAGCAGAGACAGCAAACAGCTTCTTCCTCTCAAGATCACTAAAACTGTTTCCCCCTTGTGCCTTTTTGTTGCAAATATACCCAGTTCTCACCTCTCCCACAGCTGAATTGCTGGTTGCAGCTTTCCTCAGAGTCTGTTCCAGCTTGCCAACTAAAGCATTCTCTCTGTTTACAGCCAGTCTTTTATTTTTAAGAAAACAAAAACAAAAACAGGCAGAGACTGCTACATGGCTTTGCAAAAGAACACTTGTTCCAATTGTGTGTGATGTTTACTTTCTCATTAGTTGCAAGTTTCACGAACAATGCAACCCACCAAACTTAGACTGCTTCTTTATAAGGGTCTACCTGCAGAGAGATCACTATCAGTTCACCTCAAGGACCACATGATGGATGCCAACCTCCTTTACATCTAATCTTGAAACTTGGCTCAACTTCTCCAGCTCTCTGGAGGATGACTAAACATTAAGGCTCATCTCTCAGCCACCAAAGGTTCATTGGCCCCAGTAATGAATGTGATCCCTCCCCACCCCCTTTCATTATGCATTTCTTTTGCAGATAAACTTGGCAGCTAACAAGCTAGGAAAGAAAAAAACAAGGGATAGTTGGAGGACTTTGATGAGAGGACCCACTATTCTAAAGAGGAAGATGTTTCAGACATTTCAACACAGGCAATTGCTAATGGATTAATACGGGCTTTGTTTTCAGTAGAATTTCACTATTTATTACCTAAAATTAGGCTCGATGTGAACTACAAAAAGAACATCCATCTTTAAATATAAATATGATCCAGTCATATTTAAAATCTTTTTCTTCTTAATTGTAGAGACACAAAAGGAGACAGGCAACAAGCATGTTGGATGGTTCCTTAAACAATGCTCCAAAAGTGTTGTTATCTTTTAAATCTGTGAACATTTTCTAACATGATATGTTTGCATTTGGCTCATAAGTGTCTGTACACATTCTGTATTGTAGTAAGACATGTTAAATATTCCATGTGTGAACTCCCACGCCCCCCCACACCCCAATTATGTTAACATACTGTAGATCTCACCTCCTCTTTGGGCCCTACAGCCCCACCCCTTATTGCCTCTTCCTCCGTCCACAACTCACAAATAAAATACTGATCACAGACAACACTCCCTGGCCCTATAGACACCCACAACACACCATCTTCTGAAATGTTTAATTACTTTGCAGCAGCTCACTAGTCAAGAGGAAGACCAGCTCAATCCTGCTACAGAAAGGCAGTTAAGTAAAAAGAGGCTTTTTTCTTTAAGTAAAAACCTGGAAAATATTGTCTGTTGGGGGGGGTGGAAGAGTGGTAAAAGGCAATCAGACTTCCTGGAAAAGATGATGGAAAATCCACAGCCAGAACAGTTCCTATGGAACAAGAGAACTAGGAAACATGATACTGTGGAGCAAGTGCTTTGCACTCTTGAAGCAGGGATGGGGAATTTGCAACCCTCCAGATGTTATTGGGCTGCAACCCCCATTATCCCTGGCCATTGACCATGCTGGCTAGGAATATAGGGAGTCAGAAGACCATCTGGAGGGCATCAGGTTTCCCTTCACTGCTTTAAGCTGCGTCCCTTACATAATACATGAGCCCTTTTGTGCACTGTCCCCTCTCTCAGCTACTGCCGAGTTCACACTGCTCTGAAAGCCAATTGAACCCAAGGAGGCCATAAGCTAATCAACAGGGATGAGTGACGAGCGAGTATCATTTGTCGCAGCAGCATCTCAGATTCACTTGCTGCCTGGGAGGGACATCTCAGCCCTGTTTGCAGAGCAGGCTCCTTTTAAGGTTGTGGCCATACTAGTCCTTCCCACATTTCAGTTTATCATCCTTTATCATCCCAGGGCATGTCTTCTGCATACATACTATCTGCAATGACCATTCCAGATGCAGAGATTTCCCCCCCCCTTTAAATTAAATGCTGAAATTGTCCCGACTGCACCCACAGCCACCAGCCCACCTATCCATCCATGTTTTTTGAGAAAGGGACATAGATGGAGCACTGAGACGTGCTACCACATTTAATTAACAAGGTGGCTTAAGTTTTTTTAAAGGATTTACAGGTGCACTGGCACAAATTTTCTGCTAAAAACATATGTCAGACAGAAGGGCAACACAGGGCTTCAGTCAAGGACAGACATAGAAAACCCCACACTTTTCATTATCTAGAATATGATTGGCAGAGGTGGTGGGCACACGGACGGACCAGAAAAGAGGGCACAAACAGTGATAGATCCACAGGATGTGATGTGGCTGGTACCCCAGTTATATGTTACTATCTGGATTTTTAAAAAGGCTATGGGTATACCTTAAGAATAATCGGTGTGTGATCTTTAAATGACAACAACAAATCAACACCTTGATAAAGAGAACGAGCAAGGGTTGTGTTGCTAAAAGAGAGGGAGCGCAAAACATCCTTTTTTCTTTAAAAGGGAGAAATACTCATGGAGTCAAGTTATATGGATCTGCTCTTTGCATCCACATCACACTCCCACTTTGAAAGGCTATGATGCTCTGCCAATGCACTCGAGACACCAGAATAGCACCAGAAAGTAAAGAGATGGAAAACTGGTCTCCAACCAATCTCTTGAATGCATCACAGTGGCCGAGGGCCACGATTAGGCCAGTTAAGATGCTACCATCCTTCATTTGGCTTCTGCATGCAAGAAATGTCTCCTGAGCTGCCCGCTATGAAGGCTCACTTCCTGGGACACCAAACCGGCCAGCTTCACCTTGCTGCAGGAACTGCAGGAGAGCGCTGTTCTCATCATACAAGGCACTCCATCATTTGAAACAGAAGTACAAGATGGTGGTTTCAGGGCATATGCAAAGACGGTGCTTGCTTTCTCCTCACTCCAACTCGATAAAAATATTAAAATTATCAGAAGGTACAAATTCAAAAATTCTTCCACAGGATTCAGCTTTTTGTTTCCAGACCCTACTTCTCCTTCTCCGAGGCCTCACACCAGCTTGATTATTTCAGAAATAAGGGTGGAAAATATGCCGCTCTAAAGGGATTAAAAGAGGCTCAGTTCCCGTTGGGCTGGCGGACACAAGTGTCTCACCATCAACTCAGCAAAAAAGACGACTTTTCTTACCAATACTGTACAACACTGCAACACTGGCTGGCAGAGTCCACTGCTTGTGCAGTTTGTTTAGCTGCTGGATTACAAAATATATATATAAAGGGGGAGGAAATCACCCCTTTAAAAGTCAGAGAAGCAAACTCCCAGAATGCCCTGTACCCCACAGAATAGTGCTCTGGGAGGTTTAGCATTGCAGGAATACCTCGGAGGAAACCAGCACTTCATGCCCCCTGGGCCCCTTTCCCCACACATTGCGCCCCTGGTGGGCAGACTCGGTCCAAACAAGTGTCCAGAAAGCAATCCTTGAATGGTGAGAAGACTTCTTTATACTCTGATTTGGTAACCGTTGAGATCCGGCATAGCTTTGGGCTCTGTAGGCTTCTTCTCTCCAGATGGTCTAAAGGGTAGGGGAGAGAAAGGGGGAAAGGGAGGAACACAAGTGAAATGGAGTATCGTTGTGCAGAACCTTTTCCAACTGTTAAAGAGAGGGTTGAATATGCACCTCTCAATGCCCCACCCAGCTACTACAGTGATGGGAGGGATTTTCAGCCAACTGGACATACTGAATGTTCAAAGAGTAAGTTCAGGCAGAGGTCCAAGTCTTGGCTTGGCCAGCCACATTTTCACTCCCCAACTATCCATCCGCTTTACCCTTGGGGGACCTCGGGAGAGATGGTGGCAGCTTTGGGGAAGGCTGGAAGTAGTGCCAGCTTCTTGCTAAGCTTCCCCAAGGTGATCTGGCCAAGCCAGAGGGGAGTGGGTGAGGTTGCAGATGGCATGGATTTATTTTCTGCTATGCATATCAGGGAGAGAAGACCTCCTTGACTTAGAAGCAGGTGCAGATGTCTGTTCCAACCCTGTGGGACACTGAAGCTGCCATCCTAACACATGCTTGCTAGGGAAGAAGTGGGGATCCTTTGACATTGCAGATGTTGCTGGACTACAACTCCCATCAGCATCAGCAGGCATGGCCAATAGCCAGGGATGGTGGGAAGTGTAGTTCAGCAACATCTGGAGGACCAAAGATTCCCCACACCTCTGCTGAACATAGTTGGGCTTATGCCTAAATAAACATCTGCACAATTGCTCTGTAGGACTGAGGGCTCCACTCGGGGGCTGCACTTAAAAGTTCAAAGATGGCAAAGAAATAAACGTAACAAAGTTGCTGGTGGTGCTATGATCAACTTCACAACATCCAAACAGATGGAAAGTGAGGTGTTGCTGAAGTAGCAATCAGAGGCTGTATGCACCCAAAAGATGCAAGTAAATTTTTGTGACATGTGCCTCAGATGACAACCAGCTATAAAGTTTCAAAAAGTGTGTACTGCAGATTTGCTTGCATGCTTAAACTACAATAAGTTGTTACAGCTATTGGATTTTAATTAATAGTATGTATATGCTATTGCTGTTTCATAGAAATCATTTTTCTATATGCAATTGCTTTAACTGCTTTTATATAGGCAACTGTTTCAAATACATTTTTATTATATTGCAAATTGCTGTGGAATGTCTCAGGGGAAGTGATTCGTAAGTGAAATGAATAAGAATAAATGAGGAGAGAGATGGGGACAAAAATCCCACATCAGGATTGGTCATCTACATAGAATCAACATCCTTTGTGCTCACCGCCGTTCTGTCCGGCTATTGCGACGATGTGGACTGGACTGGCTTCGCTGTGGGGATGACACATCCTTCTTCCTATCCTTGGTGGGCGATGGTGGCCCTGTTCCTTTGCTGATCTAGGAGGAGGAAAGTGACAATGAGCAGTAGAAGCCATTAGGCTCTTCCCGCAGTAGCCATGTAAATTCACATCCAACAAGTGCAGTAAACATTAAGAGCAAGGAGAAGGAGGTTACAGCGGAGAATGCTAACACTAAGCATCTATGTATAGCTCCTTCTGAAATGTTCAAAGCACATAACCAATATGTCCAATAATCAACCTTCTTCAACTTGCAAATCTCCAGATGTTTGGGACTACAACTCTCATCATCTAGGACTATTGATCACGCTGGCTGGGGCTGATTGGAGCTATAGGCCAAAAGAGGAATGCACCAGGATGCAGAGAGCCTTGGTTTTACATTCATACCTTGGTTTTCAAACAGCTTAGGTCTCAAATGTTTCGGCTCCCGAATGCCGCAAACCCAGAAGTGACTGTTCTGGTTTGCGAACTATTTTTGGAAGCCAAACATCCGACGGGACTTCCGCAGCTTCTGATTGGCTGCAGAGTGAGATTTTAATCAGGGATGGCCCAGCTCATATTCTTGGCCATTTTACTATGCCAACTCTTGGTGTTTCTGCATGCATTTTACTACAGTGTGAGCTGTGTGAGCATCATCTCACATCAACACCTTATCAAGTTAAAACATTTTTTCCTTGCTGTTCCACTAGAAAGTCTCCCTGAGTGGCTTAGGTATGATCAGTAAAACTGGTCTCTGCCCAGAGGCTTACAATCTAAAAAGACACCACACAAAAAGGAGATAGGAAGGAAGGGGAGGAGAGCAAATTACACATCAATTCTTACAGAAATATAGTAGTTATTGTGTAATGACCAACTGGAATATAAAACAGTTCAGGGAGAGGAGGAACCAAAGCCAGCTGCTCTCTCAGCAGAGCTGAGAGAGTAGCCCTGGTTCCGTCTGCTGCAGCCTGATGGAATCCTAGGTACAGAATAAACGAGATACTGCGGCTATCAGTTTGTTAATAAAAACACAATATAAAAATGGAGTAAACAGACAGATCTGAGACCTGGATCAATGGAAAAGCAAACAATTCTCCTCTCCTTTCCATTCCTTAGCCCACTTCTGCCTAGCACTCAAGAGACTCTTAAAGACTTTGCCCTAAAGCATGGCATATAAAATTCATTAACAGGCATCCAAGTAAGAGGATTCAAGGACAGCAAACACGGCGTACTCCACAAATCCCATCAGCAGTGGCGTAGCGTGGGTTGTCAGCACCCGGGGCAAGGCAAGTAATTTGCGCCCCTAACCCGTGGATTTGCGCCCCCTAACCCTAACCTCCAGATATTGCGCCCAGTGCGGCCGGCCCCCCCTGCACCCCCCACGCTACACCACTGCCCATCAGACCTTGTCAGCATAGCCAATGGTCAGGCATGATTGGAGCTGTTGTAGGAGGGGAGGTTATTGGTTTGGTTTGTTCTTTTTCTTATTATGCATTTTGCGTTTTTACCTTGTATTTTTATGCTGTGAACCGCCCCTGAGATCTACGGATGAAGAGCAGTATACAAATTTAATGCATAATGATTATAATGGTCATGATAGTAATTGTCCAACAACCTCTGGAGGGAACCATGTTGGCTACCCCTGAACTAGACAAACTCAACCAAGGGCTTTTGGCCTTAAGGCTTCACCCCAGCAAACAGAACTCAGCGTTAATAAACCGCTCGCAAGTTAACAGCATCTCCCACCCTCTCACCTTCAGCCTCATGTCACGGGAATGCCTCTCGAGCTCCTTGCGGAAGTCCTCACGGCCCAGCTTCTCCACATCCAAGATGGAGTGCTTCCACTCAATCTGCTCCACACTATGTGGGTCATGGGACACACACTGGCCAAGCTTCACCTTTTTTAGGGTGTGCCAACAGCGCCGGTAGGCCTCCTCATAATCAAAGATCAGTTCGCTCAGCGTGCGGAAGGTGGGCGCTTTGTACATGAGATCCTCACGCCGACTAATGCCCAGGGCACCGTAGCGGCCCCCAAAGTTCACTCCCAGCACAATATGGCGGAAGTAGTTCCCTGAGAAGTAGGTTTTGAAGCTGATGGGGAAACGCTCCAGGGTTGGCATGTTGTTGGTGAGGTAACTGTGAATGGTGAAGCATTCAGGAAACAGGTGGTACAACAGAAAGAAGAATATAGTAAGGGCCCTTCCCCACATCTCCAACAATATCTTAGCCACCTTGGTTGATTATGTCCAACTCTTAGGGCTATGCAGATAGGTAGATCTAGATAGCAAACCCCATTGATCTCACCTGAAGATACAAGCTGAACAGACCTGTCTGCTTTGGAGGGACCTTCTCCTCTAAGTGATATCCACATGTAGTCATGCACTTGGGCATAGTCCTGAAGCATCAGTGGACCAAAAAGACTATTTGGTACAAAGCTCATTTGGTTCTTCTTGGTTGAGACACAAGAGAACTCCCTGCCTGAGGAAACTCACCATGCCCTTCCTTGATGTCGGCCTTTTGTCACCTCCTAAATATTTTTTTTTATTATGGCAAGAATTTGTTCCCCCAAATGGAATGCTTGGTAATACCAAATGTATTTTGCTAGCTGGTTTGACAGGACATGACTTGGTGGGCTTCAAATGCTACAGTATTAAAGCCATCCTGTTGAAATTACTGTGCTTGAACTGATATGCACACACACTCCTGAGAGAAAAGGATACATTCCCAGGATCACAGCTTCCAGACACTTGATTGGCAGAGCCTCTTTTGTCATTTCTTTGGCCAGATCCATCAGCCTATGGAACAAGACAACAGGAGGAGCAAGAGAATTAAGGGGGGGGGGAGAGTTAGTCTCAAGCATAACATAGGTAGAGAGAATGGTCTGGGAGAGGACAGAATGGTCTGGTCGCACAAGGACAGAAGGAAAACCCTTTGCTTGATTCAGATTCAGTTCCTCACCACAACCCTCTCCCTCGCTGATGACACACAGTTTCCCTTCAATAATTCAGTGACAATTCATCTTCCTGCGCATATATTTGGATTAATTTCTATTTTGATCAAACCCATGGTGTTCCTCTTTTGTTATTCGATGTCCCAAGGTAGGAGGAACAAGTGCAAGGTGGAACGGAGGTCTGCAAAAAGCCACGCGTAATCAGGAATGTGCAGCTCCAGTGTTCATTAAATGAGTTGAATGTCTTTATATAAGCAAGACATCAACTAATGACAGAGGTTCCGAGATACTATGCTGCATGGAGTTCAGGGATACTGAAGCAGGAAGTATATGGACTGTATAAGGCTTATAAATCCGGAAAATAAAGACAGAACATTGCTCTTTTACAGACTATTATGCATACTTTCCAGGACCTCAGCATCTGGAAGAGTACTGTGCTCTTGTACTGTAGTTTGGGCAAGAAGTCAAAACTCCAAGCAGCTGCATCCAACTTGAGTTCAGGTTTTGTGCTGTGCCTCCCCTGGGAGGGAAGTCATTGAGACACCAGCCAACAAAGAGCTCAGCCTGGGCCTTTTGGCCAGCCTCAGTAGAGTCTTCAGAGAAGGTGAGATCCAACAGGGATGACTTCAGAGTGATAGTACTTACCCAGTCAAAGGCCTGCTTTTCTTGATTTCAAAGAACTGTGTCCCAGTGTGATTGTACCTGGGAACAAGGAATTAAGGGCCACACAGCTTGGAAGAGGTGGCTGAAGGGGAGAAAGTTGCTACAATCACAAAACTCCTAGCTAGCAAAGCATCAACAGCACAAAAACAACAAAAAGAGAAATTGGGTGCTCTGGGACAAACTAGATGTGATGCTAAATGCATAATTAGAAACCATGCCAAGGCTGTTGCTTTTATGACTTAATAGCAAGTCCATAGCTCCCAATTTTCATCAGGGCTGCAGTTGTGCATGGAGAAGCTTAACCCTTCTCCCTCTGGCCACAATACTAATGAAATTCCATCCCCTCTCTGGCCATGCAGCCACAGAAAAGCTCCCACTGGTGCCAGTTGCAGTTATGGGCACCTACACGGTTGGCTTTTAGCATAGCCAAGAGCCTTCAGCAACATGTTAAATCCCTCTTCCTTACCAAAGCTAGGCAGAGGAGAGCAGCACATTATCTCCTGTCCCTGACCTTCCTCAAAGAATTAAATGCAGAGTTCCTCCTTTTGGACTGCACAATGGGCATCAAGTAAAATGCATTTCTCATACCAGAAGCCTGCAATGGATTAACTTCATCTTGCTTACGCAGAGGATGCTAAGATACCAAGGGAACAAACAAAAGGAAGCTAGTTTTAGATGGCAAAACCACAAACAGCAGTTTCCTTTGGGAGGGGGCTGGACTTCTTTCCCCAGTTGGTCTAAAGTGCCAAGCAGGCAGAAATTCTCTTTTGTGGTCAAAGCAGGGAACTTGCCCAGCTTCCCTTTTCATTCCTTGGCAATGTGGCAGAGGTTAAAAGGATACTGAAGCTCCCTGATATAACGCTGTACAGCTTCCAGGCGCTCAGGGATAAGAGTGGACGGCTGGAGCGTAGGCACACTTGGTATGGGAATCTGTGCATAAGAGGGGGAGGGTGGAGGCAAGGTATGAGATCACCAAACAGACATCAACTTACAGACACAGCCCACACCCAGACACAGCACCGAAGGCACATTGAATCATCGTTCCACAGAACCACACAGAATAGCTCATTTTTATTACCGGTCACCTGAGGTTAGTAATGCAGAGCAAGAAAGCAAGAGAGAATTATTCCATTTTCAGATAACCTAAAAGAGAAGTCTGATTATTTCAAGAAATTCTCAAAAAAGGAAAGAGCTGTGATATGCAGGATGAGCTGGGAGGATACCACAAAGTGATTTGGAAAGCAGTTGCAGCAGAAATAAAAAATGTGCATCACAGACTTAAGGAGTGTTATGCCAGCATTAACAATGGTAAGTAGTAGCAGCAAGTAGATGCAGGTGAAATGGACAGGTTATTCCTGTGAATGAGGAACACATTTCACATCTCTTAGGGAACAACAGCGCAGGAGTCCCAGCTAGCAGTATCACGCAGTCACTCTTAGCAGAAGGTGATTAAAATGAGGGGTAGGAATTAGAGCACCTACAGCCACTCCTAGTGCTGTAGCACTCATTACTATTCAAGATGATGAGCCGTGGTCTAAAATCTAAGCATGCTAAACACACAGAGACCAGCCCTTAGGCAGAGCCATTAAAGGTCTATGACTTCAGGTGGGTGCAACATTTAGCAGTTATTAGTTTCTCCAGAAAGGGTGTGCACCGGAGAAAGAGAAAACGGAGAGCTGAAATGTACTTGCCAAGCAAAGTGATAATGCTAGATGGGCTTCCAGAAATGCAGTGCAGGCACTTGGGCATTTTTAAGGTGTAAGAGCTGCACAGGAGAGAACTGCCTGGGAGAGTCCAGATTTTTTTTCTTTTTTTAAATCAACAACACACTTCTTAAGCCAAGGAGCTAAGCTACAGATAGCAAGTGAACGGTGGAGGTACAAAAACCTAAAAACAAACCTCCACATGCAACCTTCCAAATACTAGAAGAGTCGCTAGTCAACCTAATCCATACAGAAGTTGTGCCTTATCTAAATTGCAGCTATGTTAAAAAACAGTACTCTTAGTTGCTTCCTCCTCTGCTGGAAGAAGCAGAAGTTGCTGTTGCTGCTTCTCCCCATCTGCTTTACTTCGAGCGCATATGAAATATTCCCAGTGTAACTGAAACCACTTTAAAGTGCAGAAGAATCTCCTAATACCTATAACTAGTCCTTCACTTAAGCAATTAAACTGATGAGGAATCCAGTATACTCTACACAAACCTGGGCCTGGAGCCCAGACCAGGTTAAGATTTCCTCTTTATCCAGGATCCTAGTCTTCACTTAGTGAAAGGGAGGGAGGGCAGAATGAGAGACAGTAATCTGTCCCTTTTATCTCAGAGCTAACTGATAAGCTGTGTTAATGCTTTGTTGGGACACTGCCCTACTGCTTTCCACTCAAAATATGTCCAAGCAAAAGCTTTAATTGATCCAAGCAACTGCTAAAAGGAAACATAAATCTGTGGCTGCTAGCCCTTTCTGAAGAGCTTTGAAAAGCAGAGTGTCGTGCTTATGGCTACTCAGTGAAGTCAGCAACACAGCCAAGAAGAGACAGTGCTTGTCCACATCAGAGAAAAATGTGGATTTGCACCTGCCTTTCTCCCCTTTAATGTAGGGGTGTCCACATGATGTCCTCCCCTCCCCCCTTTAAATGCATGGTTGTTTGGTCTTAGACATTTTGGATTTTTTTCAAGGATTGAAAGCCTGTTCTTCTTAAGTTTGATCCCTGAGCCAGTTAACATGTTTAGGAATTGTTTCATCGCATTCAGGGGAATATCTGAAAGGAAGCAGAAAAGTTTGCATGTAATAAGATGGTCTCCATGTGGACTGGCAGTGTGCAATCACTGTAGGATACCAACAGAAATAACTGGGCACCTAAGGTAAAGGTAAAGGGACCCCTGACCATTAGGTCCAGTCGTGACCGACTCTGGGGTTGCGGCACTCATCTCACTTTATTGGCCGAGGGGGCCGGCGTACAGCTTCTGGGTCATGTGGCCAGCATGACTAAGCCGCTTCTGGCAAACCAGAGCAGTGCACGGAAACGCCGTTTGCCTTCCCGCCGGAGCGGTACCTATTTACCTACTTGCACTTTGACGGGCTTTTGAACTGCTAGGTTGGCAGGAGCAGGGACCAAGCAACGGGAGCTCACTCCATCACGGGGATTCGAACTGCCGACCTTCTAATCGGCAAGACCTAGGCTCTGTGGTTTAACCCATAGCGCCACCCGCGTCCCTAGCTGGGCACCTAATGCAACATTAAAGTGGTCGAAGTTTAGAGGGGGCCCAACAAAGACAATGCTTTACTGGAGATTCTACATTGTAGAAGATTTGCAAAGCATATATATTTCCTCAGAGGCAGGACACTGAACACCATTGTTAGTTTGCAACCGCTCCTACACAAAATACTCTCGTTGCATTTTGCAATACAGACAAAACCATAAATCTAAGTGTGAATTCCTGGCATTGAACTACTAGACTTGCCAGCCACCCATGTTTGACTCTGAGAACTTGGGGCTGGATCTCATCCAGATATGAAGTCTACAGGAAAAAGTATTACAGAGATGCTTTGGAACTGTGGAGATTTGGCAGGTCTAGTGTGTTCTAGCCTTAAATCACAAAGCATCGAGGGAAAACATTTGGCAATAATATACAATGATAAAGTATTATGTACCTTTAATGTGGTCTTAGGTGGTACATAATATAGCCCAGTACTAACTCTGAGATGCACTTTTCTTCACTTCTTTCATAATGAACAAGTCCTTCTGGATCTTCTATAACCATTGTTCCCAAATCTCCCCTTACGGACCTCTCTATACCTTAATATAATCGATGGGAGGCCCCTTTTTAAAGTGTTCCTTCAAACTCAAGCACAGAGAGTTACTCCATGGATGCAGCCATGACCCTACTTCATCCCAACTGAGGAACACCTCCATGGCACCTACTTAATTGGCCTTTCTGCACATCACAACTTTTTGTTCTCCCACAACTTTTTAACACCCTCCCATTTTAAATTAACATTTTAATATTAATTACATTGAACAATTTATACCTTTTTTTGGCCTTTTACAGCTGGGCTGCTTTTAGCTTTCTGAGATGGTTTTTAGCTTTCTGAGATCAAGACCACTTGATACAAGTGGCTGTGGCTGCTATTAGATTTTGCTCTCTGTGCTCATTATGGATGATATGGTGGCATTTGGATGGTCTTTTATCTATTCTTCTTCTTTATAAACTTGTCCAAAAACTTTCTACACATCACCCAGAGAACTGTGTATTGGATTTTTTATAATAAATAAATTATGGAAAACTACACAACCTTACTAAAGAGCATAAGGAAGGGAAAGACAGCATAGGGGGCATTTGGTGCACTGCAATGCTAGCTGGCTGAGTTGGGTGAGCCAAGGGAGGCAGCAGTCTGGGGAGAGCAAGGACAGATGGAAAGCCAGCACTCTTGAAATGGAGAAGTAGAATGGACTCCACTTAATACTGCTTGCACTTGCTATTAACAGCTGTTTTGTCTGAGGCAAACATGCTAACCATCTGCCATACATGGTAACAGCAGCCAAGGTCCCACTCATGCATGTAGTCCTCAGCATGGAAGCTACTTGAAAATGCAGCCATGTGGCAAACCTTCTGGTTTTGGCACCTTTAACTGCTTGCTACCATTGCAAACCCCTGGATCCCCACTGTGGGTGCACAACAGGGATCCCGTCACATGCTACTGAGGAATCTGCCTAGATCAAGGGTGTGGAGAACGTAGCTGAAGATGTATGGGTAGCTCTCCAGGCGACTGGCAGTTAGGGATGTACAAAGGCATTGCCTCCCATCCTGCTCCATATAAGTCACACGCAGCACTGTTTCCATTCCACTGCAGTTTGCCTTCTGCCAAAAACTGCTACCTAATTTACACAGTAAATTATTCAAGTTATGTTGTCACTGTGTTATTGCGCCTCATTCATTTCAGTGTAAAGGAAACACAATACATATTGTATGTGGATTAAAGGAAACCACAGTCGTGAATATTGATTGTATTCACTGGATTGATTTCTACTTTGGACATGGGATGAATAAGTGAACATTGGCTGTTTCTGTTCCTGTTTCCATTTCAGTTGCAATTCATCAGCATCCCAATTTCCAGTAGACCAGCAAGAGCTTCTGACTGCCAATTGTCTAACACTATGAACATCCTGAAAGCTCTCCTACCTCCAATTTTGTTCTGGTGGGGTGGGGGATGCTTGAGATGGGGTGAATGTTTTTGTGAAAGAACTTGTGCGCCAGATTCTGGTACTGGCCACAAATTCCTGGGCTGAGCATGTGCTTAGAGGTGTCCGGTCCACCCTGAACCCATTATTTGCACCTCAGGATTTGGACTGCAGAATTCTATTAAAAACCCCAACCGCCCAAGCCCACTGGACTAAGGGCTGAGACTGTTAAGGTTTGTGGCATTCACCTTTTGTCTGCCTCCATTAAATGTTACACTACTTGATTTGATACAAGTTGGTACCTACAACTCTTTTGCAACTCTTTTTCCTTAATCTTCCCTATACATTTAGTGTCTAGATCACTTCAGGCACCTTGACCAAGCTCAGACCACGATAAATGTTGACGGCTACTAGTCATTTTTTGCCACAACATAATAAGATGGCTGCTCTGTTCTGGAATTTGGTTTCCTACGTTGGTTCATTTCAGAGACACCTTCAGCACACAGCAAGTAAGAGCAGTCCTTAGTCTGTGGGTGTGTACACACATACAGCTGTAATGTGCATTTGCTGACTTCCCTTCTGCAGATGCATTTTCTGGTCTGTTGCCTTCATACAGTTGCCTTCATACAGTTTGTTGCCTTCATACAGTTGGCATACTGCTCTCTTGGTGTTCTGAAAGCACCTTTTGGTTAGAACGGTTATAAGTAGTCATATGTTTTACAATGCATTCTGAAGCATTTCTTGTGTGGAAGCTGAGAGCGCCTTCTCTGGGAACCTACTATTGGGGAGGGTTTTATGATGTTTTGGGGCTTAACTCGTGTAGTCACTCCTCCACACTTTCATGGAGATTCATCTGAGAAATACCCAACCCATTCGGGACTACCTCAAAGATCATGCTTGAGCCCCACTCCCCCCAATATATATCAGTATACTGATACTTTAATCTTTGGAGACTCACATAGGTTTCACTAATATTTTATTCATTAAAAGGAAGGGCAGAAATAACCTCCAATAAGCGATTGTGCTCTTTAAAAACACAGGTGGAAACAGCAACCAATAACTCTTTCTCCTCTGTACAACTGGAAAGGAGCTGGCTTCCTCCACAGCATTCAAAAATAATAATAATCCCCACAGTTTATCAAAATCCCAAAGCTTTGATCAGCTTAATGTTGCAATGGCTATAAACTTTTCCCACTAAAAGCCGTATTATCTGACGTCTTATGGCTGCAGGTCAACAGATTTGAAGCTTTTCTATTTTGTGCATTGCCCTTTAACAAAATGTAGTATCTATATGTTGCCCTTTAAAAACCACAATGTCTCCAGTGGAATCAAATGGTGTAACAGGGAGCCTGAAGTGCCTTTTTTGCACTCCTCTTTCAATAAATGAAACTGTTGTAATGTTGCGTGCCTGGTGGCAGGACAAAGGGAGACTTTGAGACCTTTTCATATCATACTGTAGGCATTAAGAGTAGTATACTAGCCTCATCCATCCAGTATAAAAATTATGGCAAAACTTTTCCTAATACCGTCTCTTCCTCAAAATGGTTCCTTTTCTAGCCCAAACTAGTTGCAGTATGCCTATTCTGTAGCCCTTTTGCAAGTCAGTTCTCAGCACATAGTTATACAGTCTTGGATGATGATGTGCATGTTATTCAGTTACTTTACCCCAGCAGAGGTCCCAACCTCATATGCTTTCAGCATTAATATTTTAACAAATTTGTTCAAAAGCCGGATAGTGCTATCAGTGGCTACTTGAGTTACCTCAATCACTCATGCACACAAAGGGCACTTCTGGAGCCAATCTGAGCACACTCCTCATCAAAACAGGGAGCATTCCCAAAGATTGTTCCAAGAATTCTGCATTCTCTTGTGCTGCTATGGAAGATCCTGACTCCCTTAACAAACAAGAAGTCGCTAATGTAGACAACACAAAAACATCAAAGACCTGTTGATACCATCTCAGGTATGCAAAGGCAGAACCCCAGCAGTTTGCAGTCTGCAGTTCACCTCCTTCCTCACTATGAATTAGAATCTTGACATTGCCGGGTTTCAATCCCACATTCTCCCCCCCCCTCCATCTTCCTATTTCATTCATTCGCTAGCCTGTAACTCCGAGATTCAGCTCACACCTGCACAAAAGAACTCCCTCTCACCTTGGGCAGGTCACTGGCTCCCCGGATCCTCAGGGCCACCCTTTCTCCCTGGGGGTGGATCTTGGCCACGTGCTTCCACATCCTCTCCCAGGTGGCCTCGTTGACCGGCAGCCCGCCTCGGTTGACGAAGAAAGGGACTCCTCCATCTCGGAGATCTTCCTCCGCATCTTCTTCCTGCTCCTCGTCTCTCTGCGCCACCCCTTCGCTGGCCTCGGACCTCCGATGCGCGGCCGCGCCGCTCCCGCCGCCGTCCACTCTGCCGCTCGACATGCCGGCGGCCGCATCCACCGGCTCGGCGTCCCGCTCGCTTAGGGCGCCGCCGCGCTGCCGGGCCTCTGGCGCTTGCTGGGGCCCGAGCTGGCCGCTGCCGGAGACATGGCAGTTAGCGAGCCGAGGCCCTTGAAGACAGACGAGACAAAGAGGGTGTGGCTCATTCACGCCCGGAGCCCGCAGCGCCCAGGGGAGCCCAGGGCCAAACTCGCTCGCCCGCCCGCCAACCAGAAGGGCGGAGGAGCCCCGAAGCGATGGCACGAAATCGCTCTCTGTTCACATGCAGGGGCGCAGCAACGATGCGGATTTAGGGGTTTGGGGGGGGGGGGGAAGACATGCATACTTTTTCTAAAAAAAATGTCCCTAATTCTTATTCAATCTGAAATGCCTCACTCACCTAGCAGGGCATCGCCAGCCGGTAGAGCAGCAAGTCCACGAAACCATCCCAAGGGAGCCAACGGAGAGACTCGCCGCCCGCCCGGCGGCTGAGAGAAGCCAAACAAAAGGTGGCGGCGGCGGGAGTCAGGCGCAGGCGAGCGGAGGAGCCGCTCTTCTGCCGGCTGCAGAAGGGGAGAGAGGGAGGCGGAGTGGTGCTTCTCCTCCTCCTCCTCCTCCTCCTCCTCCTCCTCCTCCTCTTCCTCACCCTCGCGGGGTCCTTCTGAGGCGCAGCCCAAAGCCGGCCGGCTGCGAGGCAGGTGAGCTCAGCTCCTGACACAATGCCAAGAGCGCGGCTGCGGGGCGAGGCGGGCGCGCGCGGGAGAGAAGCCGGGGAAGGGGCGCGCGCGCGCTCGCTTCCTCTCGGCCAGACCCGCTAGCCGTGTGTGCGGCTGAGCCGGAGGGACAAAGGCCCGCCCGCCCACTCTGAGGCAGCGGCTCTCATTGCCCGCTGGACGACAAGGAGGAGGAGGAGGAGCCGGCGGAGCAGATGCTGCTGCTGCTGCTGCGGCTGCTCCTCCTGCGCGCAAGGGAACCTGCTCGCGCAAAAAATAAAATAAAAGCCGGCCTGGTGGTGGCGGCGCTCAAGAAACGACACCGGGGGGCGGCCGCCGCTGGGTCTCCCTCCCTCCATCCCACCCACCCCTGAAGCCAAACTCGCTCTGCGCATGCGTTTCTTCCTGGCGGCCGCGGCTAGTTAAAGGGACAGTGACACCCCCCCGCCCCAAATCAGGAGGCTGCTGCAAGTTTCGTTGTAGCCAGAGCGGCAGAGGGGAGAAGGAGGGGTGTCTCTCAGCCCAAAGCTCCCTTCATGCCTTCCCTTTCTAAAACTGCATGCAAGACGCGCGCTCTGCTGCGTATTCTTAGCCCCGGATTTTGGGAACGGATTGTTGTTACGGTGGCACTCTGTACATGCTCAGAGGCAATTGTCTTCAGGTTTTACTTCGCTTGCTCCAGGGCGGAGCTCTCTGGCATTGAGGACAGGCTTCTGGATGGGGGCGGGTATTGTTTTTGTTCGTTATTGTTCTGTATAGAATTGTGTTTTTATATTGTAAACTGTCCTGTGATCTTCCAATGAATGAATGAATGAATTATTCTTTTCTGTATCCGCTTAAAACATTTTAGTTCAGGCACGCCTACCCAGACTTGTAGAAATTACATGTGTTTTACCTCCTTTTTAACTAATGTTGGTTTTAAACATCGCTGAAATGTTATAAATACCAGTTTTTATTTGTTTTTATAATCAACAATTGTGATGTTTTATATTTTTGTTAACTGCTTAGAGGGTTTTCTGACAAACAAGCGGTATATAAATTTTGTTAATTGAAATAAAAGATAAGAGCTACACTATTGTACAAATGCATATTAATGCTTGCATTTCAGTTCAGATTCCCAACCAATAACTGAATGGGGTTTTCCCCACCCAGCTGGAAAATGATACACAACTGCATGTGACTAGTGACCATGCTGCAAGGGTGTGTGTGTAGGGAATTC
This sequence comes from Podarcis bocagei, assembly GCF_964188305.1. Taxonomy (NCBI): domain Eukaryota; kingdom Metazoa; phylum Chordata; class Lepidosauria; order Squamata; family Lacertidae; genus Podarcis; species Podarcis bocagei. Next base: position 31,503,540 of record NC_138125.1, read on the forward strand.
CCTGGTCCACACAAATAAAGCAATCTGAAGTTGGCTTATCACCCCCAGGCATGGAGTTCAGGACTGGCCTTACAAACAGGGGGAAGCTCGGCCTTGTGCAAGGTTCTTCTGGATGGGGAAGGGCTGTAGCTCAGGGACAGACCATCTGCTTTGCACACACGAAGTCCCAGGTTCAACCCCCAACATCTCCAGGAGGTAGGGCTGGGCGAGGCCTCTGCCTGAAACCCTGCAGAACTGCCACTGATGGCGAATGCAAAAATGACTGAGCTAGATGGACCCAATGCTCCAGTGGTGTAGCATGGGTTGCTAGTGCCCGGGGCTGGGTGAGTGAGAGGGAGGGAATCTGATGCAGTACGTAAGTGCATTCAACTGCCTAATGGTGTTGTGTCATCACAGCCACAGAGATAAGAGGAGTTGTTCCCTTGTCTGGAGAGGTTACTTCCTGGTTCACATGGTGAAGCCGTTTTCAATGGAGAAGCATCCATCAGAAGCACACAGCTGCCTTGAGGCAGCATCGGGTGTTGAAATTTTGTACCCCTAACAATTTTGCACCCAAGGCAACCACCCCTCTGCCCCCCCCCACTATGCCACTGCAACTCAGTGTAAGGCATCTTCCTAGAAGCTGTTTTCAAATGGTGGTGTCACTGGCAGAGGAAGAGAAGTGCGGGGGGAGCGCACCGCCCCCGGCAGCGCGATCACAGTGAGGTGCCATCATGGCTGCCCCCTCACCCGCATTCAGTGCCACACCCCTGCGGGTGGCGCACCATGACCCCGGGATGTGCGCCAGCCCCACCTCTGCCTGCTCTCCTACCCCCAGTGCTGGAGCATGAAGCACCGCTACTGGGTGGTGTGTTCATATGAGAAGACACTCTCAGATCTCACCCACAACCCAGATCTATGATTGGTCATTGGCCTTAGGGTGTGATTTGTGGACTTTGCATGTTACACACCGATGGACAGAGAAATGGGATTGATTTATGTTTCTGGGGAAGCCTGTCTCAATACAACAGGTCGTTTAATTCAACTCATGATTTCTTATGTCTGTGTATTCCCTTTCCCCATGTTATATGTAAAGTGAAATTTCTGTGGTAGCCTGAACAGGGTTATGAACACGGATGATTAATATGCATTTCTATATGTTCATATTGTTGATGTAAATGGAAAAGTCAGGATCTGGAAAAGCTGTAGAAAAAAGTAACCAGAGTCAGGGGGCTGAAGGATTTCCCCTGTGAGGAAAGGTTACAATGTTTTTTGGTTTAGAAAATAATATATTTGGGAGAAGACAGAGGTTATTACGTATGTTACGCATTCCTGAGCAAATATGCAATTGTAACAAAATCAGTCACAGATTTGCTTGGGCAGAACAGCTGCTTGTCTCCTCCTCACAAAATGGAGCTACAAGCATCCCAGAGAAGAGACCCTGCTTTGTTATTTAATGGGCAGCAGCGGTTTTTTTAGGCCTGTGAAATAATCTGAGAGTTGCAAATGTCCAAAGGGCATTCTAAAAATTCCTGTACTCTACACAAAAAGTGCTTGTGAGACACTTAAGAAGCAGGGCATGGACTCTTTGCTAATAAAAGTGACGACACAGTTGTCTAAGAGAAAAACCTTTGGATCCCTGGACTCTGACATGATTCTCTTATCTGCTGGTCTACAGGGCCAGCCCTACCATTAGGTACCCAACAGCTTCTTTAGGCAGAGGCAGCTGAATGTGGGTGTCACAAAAGGGCAGCAAATTGTTAAGTTAAATTTAATATTGCATCTTCACAGCCAGGGAGGGAAAGAGGTGCTTGGGGAATTTATTTATTTTGCCTCAGGTGGCAGAAAAATTTGACCAGCCTTGACCCTCAAGAACTACACACCTTCATTTGGTGGCCTTTTAAACTTTGCGGGGGGACGACAACGACGACGACTATTGTTCTGTTTGTTATTATGTTACAGATATTTATGTTTTTATACTGTAAACTGCCCCATGATGATTGGATGAAGGGTGGTATATAAATTTAATAAATAAATATGTAGATTGAGAGAAGGAGCCATTTGCTTGTCCTCAGGCACCATAATGTCTTGGTCAGCTCTGCTGGCCCATTTCCAGCTCTAGGTGCAATTCAAAGAGTTGGTCATTCCCTTTAAAATCCTGAGCAGCTTAGGATCAAGTTTTCTAAAGTTGTGGTTCCTTGCCTTTTTGGTTTGGCGACCCACAAGGCCAAATTTACTTGCTTTGGTGACCCACTGATTTATTGTCACATTAGTTTTGGAGTATAAGTATTCATTGGCAATCAGCTGCATGCATTCAATTGCAAAGTTCGCCTATTTTATAATCATTACTTGAGGCATTCAAGCAAAAATTTACTTAACACTGCTGTTAATGTAAAATTGGTTGAAATATTTACAGTATTTACAAATTTATCCACATTTTTCTTTAACGGGAATGCAAGAACACAAATTACCTGATTACAGGATATTGCTTCATAATCTATACAAATCAATTATAAAAACATACAGATACACAAGCAGTGCTATATATATAATGAGCTAGGGATATTTCAAATAGTTTTATTCACATTAATGTACCTTTAGGCAAGTATCAGTTGGATGGTTGAGCTTGCATTCTGCCAACAAGCAGGTCAATGTGGGGTATGATATGGCCTCAGATCAGTATTGATTCATAGCAGTCATTGCTGGAAAAGTTCCACATTGTGAGATGCCATCCCAATCTCCAAACGGGGCTTAGTTTGTGTTTCCTTCGGGAATGAGGCACAGTGGAGACCATGGTGTCTTTAGGATATATGGTTTATTTACACACATGTACAACCTGAGTCTACCGAGTCTCCAGCAGTTACATCTCAAGAGGGGCTTGCTTTCTATAGAAGCACAACATTGGTTTCAAAGGCAGCTAAACAGCTTCTGTGGGTCTCTTTGAAAAATGGTTTGTCCCAGCTAGCCTGCCAAGACTTCTGCTGGCTCCGCCTTCTCCCCTGCTTTTCAAACCTTTTGCAAAATAGCACAATTTTCTTTCAGCCTATGTCATCCAAGCTGAAACCCTAAACCTTTTCTTTCCCTGTCCACTACTGCACGCTGCTGGAAAAGGAGCCCGACCTCTCCCTGTCTTGCACAGACTTTGCCCGACTGATGGCTTCCCCGATGAGTTGAATAATAGAGTAATAGAGTTGGAAGGGACCCTGAGGATCCTCTAATCCAATCCCCTGCAACACAGGGATATGCAGCTGTCCTTTATGGGGATTGAACCTTTGGCATTATCAGCACCATGCTCTAACCCAGTGTTTCCCAACCTTTTTTGGGCAAAGGCACACTTGTTTGATGAAAAAAATCTCGAGGCACACCACCATTACAGCCCCGTGACGTCAGCGCGCAGCGTCACGCCGGGAGGGGTAAGTTTCAATTTTTTCCCCTCCCCCTTGCCGGGGAACCTCCAAGCTTTGGGGGTGGGGGGGGAGGAGGCAGCAAAGCGAGGCAGGAAGGAGAGCGCGGCTTGGCTGGGTGAGCTTTGGCAGGGGCAGGGAATGAGAGCCGCGAGGCGGGCGCTGCGGACGGAGGCGCTGCCCGCCGAGCTTGCAGGCAGCCAGGCAGGCAGACGGCGAGAGCCCCGCGCTGGGCGGGCTCTCCTCGCCGCCGCCGTCCCGCCTCTCACCGCCCGACTCGCCCGCCTCCCTCCAGGCAACATCTCGCGGCACACTAGTGTGCCACGGAACAGCGGTTGGGAAACACTGCTCTAACCAGCTAAGCTATCCACATACGACATCGCAGGTTGATGACTGGCCATCATTAGCCTTTGTTCGGAAAAACAAGGTTAGCCTGCGTATTTACATTGCTGAATCCAACATCTGTCGGCTCATCTTAATTCTCAAAGCACCAATAAAACCCCAGGGTCCAGGAATCCAGAGTGTTTCAGGGCACCCAGAAACCCGTAACAATATGTATTGCCAAATGACATCAGCCACAGCTACTGCTTCACCAGCAAGTTCAAGATAGTAAGCTAAAATCAGATAAACGTCACTTCCAAAAATGCATCTTTGAGGGTCCTTTCACATGACATGACAGTTCAATGAGTTGTCGTTCTTTTTGCACAGGCAACTGCTGCAATTGAGTTTTGCATCTGCAGAAACTTCTCTGCTTCTTCCGCAGAAAAGCGGTGGACAAGTCTTGACTAAGGAAACTTCAAATCACCCTTGGCTAAACTCTTAACTCACCCTGGTGGGAGATCCGGTGACAGTTCACCACAAGATACTTACCCAGGAAGTTCTTTGGAGTGACAATTACAGCTCTCCTCTGATGTGCAAGCAAGCTGTAAGAGTCACTTAAAACAACTCCCTATATGATAACAATAATAATTTATTATTTATACTCTGCCCATCTGGCTGGGTTTCCCCAGCCACTCTGGGTGGCTCCCAAAAGAACACTAAAAACACAATAAAAGATCAAACATTAAAACCTTCCCTAAACAGGGCTGCCTTCAGATGTCTTTTAAAGATAAGATAGCTGCTTGTTTCCTTGACACCTGGTGGGAGGGCATTCCACATAGTGGGCGCCACTACCAAGAAGGCCTTCTGCCTGGTTCCCTGTAACCTCACTTCTTGCAGTGAGGGAATCACCAGAAGGCCCTCGGCGCTGGACCTCAGTGTCCGGGCAGAACGATGGGGGTGGAGACGCTCCTTCAGGTATACTGGGCCAAGGCTGTTTAGGGCTTTAAAGGTCAGCACCGACACTTTGAATTGTGTTGGGAAATGTACTGGGAGCCAATGTAGGTCTTTCAGGACCTGTGTTATATGGTTATATGAGCACTTTGTGGCCAGCTATCATTCCCAAGTGTTAAAATGTTAGATTTTGCCTTTTTTGATTTTTGGTTACACTTGCACAGGCTTCACAGTACATAGCTTGGGAAGCACTGACCATCTCCTCCACTTCTCTGCATGAAACTAGGGGGATTCATGCAACCTGAGATGTGATGAAGGCAGGGATGCTGCCCTGGTGCTTCTACTAGCTGCGCCTCCCACCAACCGCCCTTTGGAAGTTGTTGCCTAATTCCTGCACTCTGTGATGTGTGTGAGAGAGTTTGCATGTGATTTTTGATTGAGGAGGCCACGGTGCAGGGAATGTTATTGCCAGCTCCAAAAACGACCCTTTGCATGGCAATTAGGTTTGAAATCCACTCCTCGTTGGAGTCAATGGAAGGCACTTTGGTGTTGGTGAGGTTGCAGCAGACGTGAAAGGGAGGGTTAAATATAAGGTTGCCAACTAACCAAAAAATGCCCTCTCCTCCTTTTTTCCTTTTTTTAAAATTTCTTTTTATTGATTTTAATTTGACAAACCAAAAATAAAAACAAACATAAATAAACAACATAAACTAATATAAATTTTCATTACTATCTTTCTTTGTTTACATCATCTTATTAATATCCCCCCTATATACACATGTTGACCTCCCTCTTTCCCGATTTCGGGCTTCTTGCTAAATCTTCCTTTTTGCAGTTTCATTGTTAATAATTTACACGTCACAAGTTTTATGTTACACCTACTGTGATTTTTAAATTTCTGAAATTTCCTTCAATGTATGTTATAATTTTTTTCCAGTCGTCAATAAACTTTGTACCTTTATGGTATCTAATTTTTTGCGTCATTTTTGCTAGTTCCACATATTCAAAGAATTTTATTTGCCATTCTTTAACAGTTGGGATATCTGGGGTCTTCCAATTTTGTGCTATTAATACCCTGGCAGCTACTGTCGCGTATTGATAAAAATGTCTGATCTTTTTTAATCTCATCTCCAATTATTCCTAATAGGAAGGCTTCCGGTTTTTTTGGGAAGGGATATCTAAATATTTTTTAAAATTCATTGTATATAAGTTCCCAAAACTTTTTGATTTCCTCACAGGCCCACCACATATGGTAGAAATTCACTTCTTTAATCTTACACTTCCAGCAGGCTTTATTTCCACTTGTATACATTTTTTCCAATTTCACTGGCGTCATGTACCGTCGGTACATCATTTTCTCCAAATTTTCTCTAAGTGTAGCACAGGCCGTGCCCTCTCCTCTTAATAGGTTTTTATTAGCACCTTCACTAGCATAAATTGGCAATGGAAGCTTTTTATGCCATGGACACAGGTATTATTACCTGCTAATAAGCTGTAAGGTGAGCTATTCTTGGCAGAGGAGGAGAGGCTAGTAAAAAATTGGCAACTTTTGGCATCAGTAGCTAGCTAGCTAGATTGATAGAGGTCACAATAACTAAGCAATAAGCAGTGCTTCTTTAAAAAACACACACGTTTAGGGGTACTCTCATTTTCCTATTCATATTTGAAATGCTGCCCCCCAATGAGGCCAAGCTTAGATTCACAAAATGTTTAGGGGTACCCCTACCCCTGCGTGTCCCCCCCAGAAAAAAACACTGGCAATAAGCAAAAAGAAACAGTTGGCAACCCAGTACAACTAGTGATGAAATGAATTATCATAAGAATTCAAAATCTGACCAACTCCATGCATCAAGATGACCACACACCTGGCAGGATCCTGTATCTTTAACTGCATAAGAGGCAAATACTCAGTGGAAGACTTCAGCACTCCAGGATGTTGACAACTCATCATGAATCACTGGAGCTGGGAGGGGACCACCTCTAACTGTAGACTGCCAATCCTATACATATCTAATCAGATGTAAATTCCAGTGATTTCAAAGGGACTTCCAGTTCTTAAGGTGGTCTAGCACTGCAGCCTTAAATTGTGAATCATCACACAATTTTTTTAACGTTCATACTGTAAACTGTGAAGTCGCAAATTCAAAATCTAAGCTAGAAAATTGTTTCTCTGTTCAGTTATCGTGGTGTTTTTTCCAGCTGTTTAGATGGGACTTCCGTCTGGTGTCATATCACTTGTGATGTGACAGAGATTTCCCATCGAAGAGATTGGTCACAGAGAGCGAAACAGGAATACTGTACATGCTTCTAAGGCAAGCGATCGTGTCTGAGTCATTTGTTCACAAGCTTCCCAGAAGGATAGCTTCATTGCCCGTAATTCTTGAACTGCTTATTGGAAGAACTGCCTTCTGGTTTCTGGATTTTAAGCACATTTAGAAAGCAGTTGCCAAAAATGATTGCCATTTTAAAAAATTAATAAACACCAGGGATGTCCTGATATTCATTCATGGTTTGCCTCTGGGGCCATCTTGTGGCTACTGGAGAGATTTTTAAGTAGGAATCAAGACAAGGTTTGAATGCTGCATTTTCTGGGAGTGGGGGCACATTTCAGTCATGCAACGACTTGATATGAAGATGCATTATTCTAGCCTGTATTGGATCAGTATAGATATTGAATCAGGCCCTGCACCAGACTTCAGGAGACCCCTGGCATGATGTTGCTGATGCCCCCTGCAACACATGCACCCCATTGTGGCTACATATTTTTTCTTCTGGTGCCACTGCTCATGTCTTTCTTGCTGGACCTCCGAGTGCCATTAAAGCAATGTCTGGTTGGCAATGCTGCTCCCACCCCCGGTGGATACCCACCATCTTATTTTACACACAATACAGTCTACAATACAGTCCCAGCCTACAGATCTACGAAATCACCCTTGGCAACAAATCACTTGTACTTGGCCAAATATTATACTTAATAGAGTCAGATCTCTTTGTTAGGTTTTGCCATTCAAGTGGTCCTACCATCATGTAGTGCCTAACCTTACTGGGAGGGATCCCAAGAGGACATCCAGCTGAACCCCAATCCCATAATGTTATAAAGGACTAGAAAAATATCAGACTTCATTTTCAAAACCATACATTTCTTTTAACCTGTTTTTCCCTTTTCACTGTTATAGAGGGCATGACTCAGCTGAAAAGTTCAGAATAATACCATGAAAGTCCACGGTGAGCACTGTGTTAATTATGTACTGTATAGATGACCATGCATAATAGCTGCAGTACATAGTCTCATGAGATGCTTGTTTCACCTTAACTTAATATAGGCGAGCTCCCATCATCCCTTGCAGTCCTGACTGGGGCTCGTGGGAATTAGCTGGAGACACAGAGGCTTTTCTTGCTCTGTGATGGGCCCTAAGCTATGTATTGGGAATCTGCCTGGGAACCTAATGGAGAAACAAAGTTAGTGGGGGTGTTAATGTTGGGAATCAAGCCTTTATCAGGAGAAACTGGCCGTTCTCCAGGCACCCGGCTTGATCTCTGCTTGACCTCCCTGTCTGCATTTCCCGGCAGGATACAGGCTAGGTCGCGATCGGCGATCCTCCTCAGCGTAAGAAGAACACACCACTCTTTCCTGCCCCCCCCCCCGTGGGCAGGGGAAAGAGATAGACAGAAACGTATTTACATGCCTTTATTTCTGTATTTGCAGCGTTACAGAAAACACGTCTGCTCTCTTCAAACTCCAGCAGCCGAGAGACAAACTCCTCCTGTACTTCCTGTACAGCTCATATTACACTCTGAGCTAATTCCGGTGCTTCGCACTGTGAATAGACTGTCCCTCTGTTTCCCACGGAACAGTCCCAACATTCCCATTTATGTTTTGCTTTCAAGCTAGCAGCTCGCTGCCGCATTGCTTCTATATCGTAACAGTTAATTCTGCGAACCTTTCCATCCTGAGCTCAGGTTGTATATATGTGTAAATAAACCATATATCTGAAAGACACCACAGTCTCCACTGACCTTCATTCTAAGGAAACACAATACACAATAGGCACACAATACACAACAGACCCCCTTTTATTCCCGCAGGAATGCTTGCTTGAGCAGAACTCTAACAGAGCTAATGAAATGATCCCCATGATAAACCGTATCTGTTCTTATGAAAACAGTCCCACAGAGACTCATTATGGTTATTGCAGCCAAAAAACTTGTGAGTGCGAGTGTAAGATTTGCAGGATTTATATGGCAGTGGATGATACTTATCTATTTATTTATGTCACACCCACCAGTTCTTCAATAGAAGTCAAGGTGGCATAAACAGGGCTCCCTGGAGATCTCTCACCCAAGCAGTGAGGATAGGAAGCTGCCTTATACCAGGACATCTAGCTCAGAGAGGTAGTGACTGGGCTGCCATTTGTCAATTCAGCCCAGACTGGCAGCAGCCCAGACTCTAGGAATCTGTCCAACCAAGAGCACCCCAGGGGAGGCGCAAAGGAAGAGGATTTTGACCCTGGGGATGAGTGGTGGGAAACCGGCCACACCTCAGAGGAGGAGACGAGCTGGGAAGTGCTAGAAGCAGGGCGCTTGAGGGATAGCAAAGTCACAAGACAGGGTGGAGAGGTTTGCAGTCTGGATGCAGCCGTCAACAGTGATGACAGAGGGGAGGTAGACCATGGGCATATAGCCAGGGGGTGGGTTGGGGCAGCTGCCCCCCCCAAATCAAGTAAATAAATAAAAATACTTAACTAACTGACCAATTACATCACAGATAACTTGGTTCTGCCCCCCTAACAAAAAGCCTGCCCAACCCCAACTAAAAGTTTCAAGGCAAAAAGCCATTGTCGCACAGATGTTGTCAGTCTTGCCTGACTCAGACTTTGGCTTTCAACCATGCGTGATGAGATCACCTGGTGCTGCTTGCCAAGGGATTTCACGAAGAGTTTCTCCCAGTTAGATTCAGCATGTTCCCAAGTTTGGCTGATACATCTTCTCTTTTAGTGTTTTGTTGGAAGCCGCCCCAAGTGGCTGGGGAAACCCAGCCAGATGGGCGGGGTATAAATAAATAAATAAATAAATAAATAAATAAAAATAATAATAATAATAATAATAATAATAATAATAATAATAATAATAATAAAATAACATGCCTTCCAGGGTTCACATCCACACCATACAGTTAAAGCACTCTTAAACCGCTTGAACAGTAATGGCTTCCCACAAAGGATCCTGGGAACCGTAGTTTGTTAAGGGTGCTGGGAATTGTAGTTCTATGGTGGGTCTCCTCACAACCCTCAGCACCCTTAACAAACTGCAGTTCCCAGGATTATTTGGGCAAAGCCTTCATTTCCAATGTGGTATAAGAATGTTTTAAATTTATGGTGTGGATTTGACTGACAATCTCTTCCCACATCTGTCATGAGCCTCTGCTTCTTGGGGTTTTTATGTCACCAGCCTTCATAGGAATGACAATATTAGAGCTCTCTCCATCCTCCCTACCCTATCCAATTATCCCATGGACCAGAGATCTGGCTGGTCTTTCTAATCTTGTTACTTCAAGGCTTCTCTGTTGCAGCAGACAGACTAGTCCTCAAGAACAAACTAAAGCTGGACACTTGGAAATTAAGTCTTTTAGGCATAATATGCACAGTTCTTTCCAGACCTGATATTTAGCACTGAGAACGAATCCATTTTTAATAGAATGCAATTGAATAATAGTTGAATGAATGAATGAATGAATGAATCCCTTACGTTGATCTACCCTTTAACAGTCTGTCCTCCCTCCAGTCTGTCCTTGTGCTACATAACTTGTTAATAAAATAAAATAAAATTGCATTTGTGGTTTTAAGAGAAAAGTCTGTGAAAGGCTTTGGGGGCAGCTCAGTCATCTAGAACACCATTTAACTTTTGAAAGGGAAGAAAGCGACTTGTTCATTCCCCCCTTCAAATATATCTTTAAATAATGTGCTTGCTTAGGCTGTAGCAAAGTGCTTCCATTTAATTAGGTGGAGTTCCAATTTACAAAACAGTTTATTGTTCTTGCTTTGCTGGGTCTGCCTAGCTGGTGGCAGTGGCACAGAGCCTCAGCCCTGCAAGTGCGTTTTGTCATTGATTAGAACAGATTGAATAATATTCGCCAAACAGTCATTGTAATGAATGGGAGTGGATTTGATTCCCACAAATTATTTAATACATCTTATGCCACATTCTCTTGGGCTGTTCTAGGAGCTGCCTGAACTGGCATTAATCAACATTTCCTTTGCCTCCAGTTGTGATTATGTTAACAGCAGGAGATGCCAGTCATCGTGATACCACATCCTGATGAAATTTGAACATTTTAAATAATGTCTTGGCACATATTTGTCAAAGTTGCTGAAGAAATAAAATGGTGGAGCCGTTCTGAAACGTCCATGTTTTGGCAGAATTGCTTCTTGAAATACAGAGGTGGATCTTTCTGAGACAGACAAGAGAGACACAAAGTGGTCCTGCGATAAGACCATCGAAACCTGTAGAACAGTGTTTCCCAACCTTTTTTGGGCAAAGGCACACTTTTTGATGAAAAAAATCTCGAGGCACACCACCATTACAGCCCTGTGATGTCAGCGCGCAGCGTCACTCCGGGAGGGACGCACGAAAGTGTAAGTTTCAATTTTTTCCCCTCCCCCTTGCCGGGGAACCTCCAAGCTTTGGGGGTGGGGGGGAGGAGGCAGCAAAGCGAGGCAGGAAGGAGAGCGCGGCTTGGCTGGGTGAGCTTTGGCAGGGAATGAGAGCCGCGAGGCGGGCGCTGCGGACGGAGGCGCTGCCCGCCGAGCTCGCAGGCAGCCAGGCAGGCAGACGGCGAGAGCCCCGCGCTGGGCGGCCTCTCCTCGCCGCCGCCCCGCCTCTCGCCGCCCGACTCGCCCGCCTCCCTCCAGGCAACATCTCGTGGCACACCAGGCAACATCTCGCGGCACACTAGTGTGCTGCGGAACAGTGGTTGGGAAACACTGCTGTAGAAGATACAAGTTGAGAATCATTCAAGGAGGATTGGAAACCTTTTCTAGTCTATTTGAAAAGTAACTTTTCATATGCAAAGTCCACAGTGGGGTTTGAAGTCTAAGGGGAAAAAAACAGCAGAGCACCGTAAGAAATTTGTTAAAGATGAAACTGGATAGGATGGGATTTTTAAAAATGCAATTGTATGTAATCATAATTATAAACATCGAGGTTGGGTGGGCGGGAAATCATTAGTATTGTAGAACAGGATTATAACTGTTGAGTGACAATGTGTCACTTTGAATCTTGAAATAAAATATTAAGAGCCAAGACGAAAAAGGAAACCTGTAGAAACTGTCTTTTGTTTATATGATGGTTGGAAGTGGTGACGACTTTGGAGGTGATATGAATGGGAAACAATTAGTACCAAATGAGTGAAGGGCAAAAAAGTGAAATAGTTTTGTCACAGATTTGACAGTGGTGGCCACTAACCTGGGCTAACCTCCAGATGCTGTTGAATGACGGCTCCCACCAGTCCCAGTCAGTACAGTATCTCCAATAGCTAGGGATAATGGGAGTTAGGGCTTAGCTAGGCTTGCCATATTTCAAAAAGTGAAAATCTGGACACAAAAGTTGTTGATCTATACTTCCAACATGGGTTGGCATACACCTGGATTTTCCTGGACATTTCAGCGATTTCCTCCTGTGTTTTTGACAGCTAAATCCCAGCTATGTCCAAGAAATTCCAGACATATGGCAGCCCTAGTTTAGAAGCCTTTGGAGGTCCTCAGGTTTGCCACCCCATTTAAAGTATAATGAGCATTGCATGGCATTTAAAAGAACAAGGCTGTGCACAGATGCTTGCATTCTAAAAAAGGAAACAAGTTTAAAAACATCCAGGGGTTAGGCTAGATGACCCTCGGGGATCCCTTCCAGCTCTGCAATTCTATGATTCTTATTTTCTTATTTGTTTTTTCTTTCTTTCAAGGAGCTGGACTCTAGACTAGACACACTTTCACCTGTACCTGATTTATGCTGTAGTAAGGGACGCCGGTGGCGCTGTGGGTTAAACCACAGAGCCTAGGACTTGCTGATCAGAAGGTCGGCGGTTCGAATCCCCGTGATGGGGTGAGCTCCCATTGCTTGGTCCCTGCTCCTGCCAACCTAGCAGCTCGAAAGCATGTCAAACTGCAAGTAGATAAATAGGTACCGCTCTGGTGGGAAGGTAAACAGCGTTTCTGTGTGCTGCTCTGGTTCGCCAGAAGCAGCTTAGTCATGCTGGCCACATGATCCGGAAGCTGTCTGCGGACAAACGCCAGCTCCCTCGGCCAATAAAGCGAGATGAGCGCCGCAACTCCAGAGTCAGTCAAGACTGGACCCAATGGTCAGGAGTCCCTTTACCTTTACCTTTAACAAGATTTTACTTTGCCACCTAGTGGAAAGCCATAGAATTTTCCCTAGCCTAGCTATTTTGCTAGGATTTCGTTTTAAAGAACATCTTCCCTGATCTGTTGCTGTGAATGTGTGAAAGATAGAAATGTATTTAACAACAACAACAACAACAACAACAACACTTGCATTGGCTTTTATACAGTGGTACCTCTGGATGCGAACGGGATCCGTTCCGGAGCCCCATTCGCATCCTGAAGCGAATGCAACCCGCATCTGTGAGTCGCGATTCGCCGCTTCCGCGCATGCGCGTGTTGTCATTTTGAGCGTCTGCACATGCACAAGTGGCAAAACCCAGAAGTAACGTGCACCATTACTTTGGGGTCACCGTAGAGCGCAACCCAAAAATATTCATCCTGAAGCATATTTAACCCGAGGTATGACTGTATTGATTTGTGATTTTGAACTTCTCTCACAGAGGGTCCAGGAAATATCTACAGTGCCAGGCATCTCGATAGTGCTATACAAATAAGCAATTGTATGACTAGCAGTAAAAGTGACAATAAATATCTGAAGAAATTTCATCCCCTTTCTTCTTTATTACAGTAGTATAGGAACCCCCAATTTTCTTCTTAAAGAACACATCCCCCCAGTTTTTCAAATTTTATTTATACTTTTCAAGTTTATACATTTCACTAATTTTACAATCATTTCAACATTTCAGAATTTAACTTCCTTCCCCCTCTTTCTGCAGTTCCTTAAATTTATTTTTAATATCCTCTGCATATCCAAATTAACTTAATTTGCTCATGTATTCATCTACTTTAAATATATACTCTTATAAAACTGCAGGTTATTACAATAATCCTGCCAATGATCTTATAGGTTTACAATTTATCTGTAAATATTCAATAAACCATTTCCAGTAAAAAAAAAAGTTGGTTATCTAGATTTCTTATTCTTCCAGTAAGTTTCTCTATTTCTGCGTATTCCATAAGTTTTTGGGTCTATTCTTCCTTTGCTGGGACTTCTGCTTCTTTCCATTTTTGGGCGAGTGAAATTCTAGCCGCTCTAGTAGCATACACGAATAAGTTTTTATACATTTTAGGTAGTTCTGTCCCTATAGTTCTCAAAAGAAAAGAACAGCTTTTCTTAAAGAACAGATTCAAGCAGGGTTTGCTTTGACTAGTTAGCATTGTTTTCTGCTTCTCACAGAAAATAATTGGCTTCTGAGCGCTCCCCTACATTAGTGTGGGCAGAAGTCAGATCAAGATCTACGGTCAGATATCTGGCTGGTTTGCAGTAAATAGCCAAGGCTTTTTGACTTCCCCCAATTAAATTAGTGACAGGAGTGAGCCAGCAGTAAATCACACCATGCACCCAGCAGCTAGGCGAGGAGGGTGGAGGAAAAACCCACCCATTAGCCAGGTGGGCACCATCACCTACTTGTAGCACTCGCAACATAGCTCATTCTTTTGGGATACTGATGAGGACACATCAGTGGCCAGCTAAGGCCGTTGTCTTAGAAATAAACTTATCTCACCAGTTCAGCAAACTCCTCTGTTAGGTTCTAACCATGCCTAAGTACAGGACCCCAAGAACTGGAAGGAATTCAGGGCATCACCAGAGTGACCTTGTTAAGTATACTTATTTGATTGACACTGAAATGGAGAATGCCTGAATGTGTATTGTTAAATAGCGGATTTTCCCAGCCAGCATACTAAGAGCTCTCTAAGCTCTAACTAGTTGATAATTAACTGTGGTGTACTCTGCTCTTAAACTGAGTGTTTAACTTTAGATCATGTGATGAAAGTATTCAGTTGCAAATTTGTCATTCTGGAAGGGTGGTGGCTGCCTTTCTTTGTTCCCAGGCTCCGTGAGAGAAGGATGTGCAAATGACTCGTTCCAAGGAGCTCAACATCCTTGGGCTAAAATGCAGACTAATGGAGCCCATGTATGAGAGAGGTCTGTTTATCAGCTCTGGTTATAAGTTACTTTATTTCAAAGATTAACCTATGCCTTGGACAGGCATATGTCATGGAATAATTTGAGTGCCTCTTTGATTACTTTTGCACCTTTTCCCCAAGAAGGTCTGTTTAGTAAGCTTGAACATTGTTTTATTCTAAAAGGAGTCAGTTTTTATGCTTCAAACTGCACAATATTAATATCTGCAATAGACTCCCTCCTACCAACAACAATATGCATTTAGAAACACAGGACTGGAAATGTAGTGAATACACAATAAATGGGTGTGTGGACACAGCCTGTATCTCTTTTGCATCTGACTCTGATTGGCTCAATCAACCAGAGCCAAGAGCAAGAGAAATACTGTCTGGTAAAAGCAAATAAGTAGACCTGGCAAGCTTGAAGTCTGCCCACTCTTGCCCTAGACTAGCCAAACTGTCTTTGGAGCTTTCCTTCTGAGAAGAAAAACATGTTTTTTGAAGGAAATTTCATGCCAAGGATGTGTGTGTAAAGGCATCCCATAGAGCAGAAGGGCTGGAAGGTAAGTATTCTATGTGACAAGTGAGGATTAAGGCCTCCAGCATTTCAAAATGGATTCTCTCCGGCAACTCTGTTTTCTAGACTCCAGGCAGACAGAGTTGTGAGAGAGAACTTCATGGGGAGATACATCCGACACCCTGACCTGGGAGTGACAGGAGACATTTGGCTCAAGTAGGAGTGTCCCTCCAAGTCCCACAGTACCTGCTTCTGAGTTAATGACACCTAACCTTGGTCAGTCCCTGGAAGGACACTTTTTGTTCAAAAAAAGAGAAAAGGTACACAGTGATAAGACCATTTCCTTTCTCACAGCGTCTCCTTTAATGTCAGGCCTGAAATATGAAGTCATTAGGGGATATTAAAACAGTGCTGACAAACTAATTAACAAAAGACATTACGCCGGATGGGCTCAATTTATCCTTTTTAATGGTTCTTATAAATGGGCGCCGCCAATTAAAATTAATAAAGATTTACCAGCGATTGCCTGGCATACACTGCTAAGGAGTTCCACTGAAGGTCGAACTTAAAGTCAGTCTCCTCATAGCTGCAAGTTCAGCTTCCCACCCTGTGCCCAGCAGGGCTGCTCTTGGCTCATTTTTTTCCACGTTGTTATCTGTTTCTAGGTGTTTACCTGGTTCTTGTCTTGGTTGCTTTAGAAATCCATCTGTCTCTGTGTTGAAGCAGCCTTCTCACTCCCCAGTTCCTAATGCACGTTTGGATTGGGCACAACTTTCTGTTAGCAGAATGACTGGAATAAAGCAGATGGAGTCCAGGGGGGGAAAAAACCTGATAATACTTTCCTGAGGTAAACGGAACAAGAACAGGATATAACTTGAGGAGAAAGGAACAAAGAGCTTTGTCTTTCCCAGGCTTCCTCCCGCTTAATCTGCATCCAGTGCACTCCCATTGCTGGTTTAGGAAGCGATAAACTCATGATGTTAGCCGCAATCCATATCTAACCTGGCTTTTCTTATGAAATACTGTGTTTCAATGTGCTTCTCCTCCCAAACCACCTTTGATCCGAATTTTGAAAAAGAACAACTTAGCAGGCTTTTAAGATGATAATGTGGACAAGGCCTTAGTTGGGAAAAGTCTATGTAAAAGAAAGAAAAAAACCCTTCAGAATCACACAGCCAATCAGAACTTGAGTCACTTCAGAATGATTGGCCCATTTTGAGTGGTTGCTAGGCAACACTTTCACCCTTTCTTTTGCTGCCTGTCCAAACAGAAGCAGAATTAACCCTTAGGTGACCAACTGGATGATCCCTGCTGTTGCACTTCTGACACCTTCACAGCAAAATTTCAGCCCTTGCAGTTCTGCTGAGAATTTGGTACTCTCTTGATGCTTATCAACCCTGACTCTCGTTTTCCTGCTTTTCCCTGGGGGAATCCACTCTTTATTGCTCAATTGGAGCAAACAGCAATTTGGACTTTCTTCAGATTGATGTTTGCTCTGATTTAGAGCTAAAGTATGGGTTTCCCCTGGGAAAATAGTGAGGCAAGGGGGAAACCACTCAGTCCTGTGCCTAGAAAGCCACTTGGACTCATGCTTTCTAAGCATAGGACATTTACAAGCAGAATTGTGGATGAGCCCAAACTTTGATGTATTTGGAATGCATCAACAGATATTGAAAAGTATCTGCTTTCTGAAAATGCTTTGGAGCATTTCATTTACACTAGGGCAAAGAGGGCTGAATTGCTTGGTTGAATGGGGCACTCTGGGTGCAGGGGCACATTGGTGGAAGATGACAGTTCTGTTTGAAATATCACAGTGGTGCCCATGGGAGACTACAGTGTATATTGCAGGGTTTTTGCCAATTCTGCCAGATGTCATGTTTTACCTTTTGAGATTTTTCCTTTTGAGGTTTTGTGTGTGCTTTTTAAATGGGTTTAAGATTTTGAACAAAGCAAACCTCTGATGAAAATATCCATGTGCTCCTCTCATGCATGTTTTGCCAGAGCCTTGACTCTGTTGACTAGTTCAACAGCTGCTTATCACTTTTCTATTACAATATTTCACTACAAATATGAAAATCAGACTCTGGTTTGTGTAATGAAAGGCCTTTTAGGTCAAGCTCAGAAGAGGGAAATACAAAAGCCCCGGAATTTAGTATTACCGAAGCACTATTCCTATGTGTGTGCAGTGAATGTGCCCAAGGGGAAGTGGAACTGCCGTCACATTCATTTGCCCATCTGCAATGTGCCTATACGTGTACCAAAAGTTCTGTGAACAGGCTGATATGCTGAGTCAAGGACTTTTCAAATAGCATCGCCTTCGACTGCGCTTACGAGCCTACATGTGAACAGTCTGGAGGCATGAATATACAGCCATAATGTAGATCTGCCAGTGAGTGTGTATGCTTAGGGAACAAGGTTTATTGTCATGACGCCTCTTCTCCATACACACATTCACATTACCTGTGGGGTAGGAATATCTGAATGAGGCTTGTGTGGGATTTTGCATTTCTCCCTTTTCACTAGCATGCCTGTTGTGAACAAATTGCTTTGCAACAGTCTCACAAGCACCATGTCTTGTTTATTTTGTGCCTGTGGTAGTATAGATGCTGCAACACAAATCAGTCCTATTGCATCCTCCCTCCCAGCCCCCATCCACAGACCATTTTAGTTCCCTGCTGTTTTGACAACTCTTTCCCTCCTTTTCTTCCCCCCAGCTCCACCACCCCACTAGGAGGCAGATCCCCTTTTGTACTGCCGAGGGGGCAGAGTACACAATTCCTCAGGTACCTTAACAATTGCAATCACATCACCTATGCCACATCTTTTATTTACATGGTAAGCTGAATTAACTGATGCTGGTACTCTTCTAGGTGTTTGCAATACTCAATATTTATGGTTCAGCATAATTTGGTATCTGTATGAAATAATTACAAATGTATTAATTATATACCCTCCAACCTCTGGAGGGAATCAAAATCGGGGCACTCATTTTTTTGGTCAGCCACTCTGGCACGAGCCAACTGACTCCCGTCAGAGCACATGACCAAAAACCAAATATCAGTGTGTCAGAACATAAGGCAGGATATTCAAAGATCCAAACAGAAGCCAGGATGGCTTCTGTAATTCCTGGGTGTCCTGCTTAAAATGGGGCTGTAATTACCAGTCTTGCTCTCTCTCTATAACTGAGATTTCAGAAGCATTTGGGTCTGCCTGATGTAGTTCCATAGTTCCCTCCCTTTCTTTTTGGCTCCCTGCTGGAATGAGAAGAAGTGGCTCAGTCCATTGAACTTTGGAAGTCTCCGGGGAATGGCTTTATTTGAGGCAGGCCTCCTGCTTAGCCTGGGCTGGAACACATTTCCAATGCTAGGACTTTGCAGAAGAGGACCTTGTGGGAGAGGATCAGAGATATGAGAAATAAACAAATTATAATGAAGCTCTTTAAGCCAGGGATAGGGAAACTGAGAGCTGGCAGTCAAATGTGCCCCTCATCCTAGCGATCTGGCCTCCCCAGGCCTGATGAGAAAAGCCTGCTAGATCAGACCAATGGTTTATCTAGCCCAGCCTCCTGTTCTCACAGTGGTCAGCCTATGGAAAAGGCCTGCTAGCAGGAGCTGACTGCAAGAGCACTCTCCCCATTTGAGATTCCCCAGCAACTAGTACATTGCTTCCAGCAGCAGAAGCAGGAAGCCTCTGTAATAACATAATAAGCTGCTGCAATGTAAGCCACACTGAGAGAGAGCAGATGAATATTTTAAAGTAAAAATGAAATATGTAGAATTAGCAGGTGGTGGGAGGTTCAAGCCCTGTCCTGCATGAATGTCCTTCCCTGCAAATGTCCCCTCCCAGTGTTTGCATTTGGGACGCGGGTGGCGCTGTGGTCTAAACCACTGAGCCTAGGGCTTGCCGATCGGAAGGTCGGAGGTTTGAATCCCCACGAAAGGGTGAGCTCCCATTGTTCAGTCCCAGCTCCTGCTAACCTAGCAGTTCGAAAGCACATAAAAGTGCAAGTAGATAAATAGGTACCACTCTGGCAGGAAGGTAAACGGCATTTCGCCAGAAGCGGCTTAGTCATGCTGGCCACATGACCTGGAAAAACTGTCTGTGAACAAACGTCAGCTCCCTTGGCTTAGTAAAGAGATGAGCCCCAGAGTCATTTGCGACTGGACTTAACTGTCAGGGGTCCTTTACCTTTTTAGTGTTTGCATTAGTGTTCCAATGGAAACAAACATGGGCTTCTAGTTTGGGCCTCAAGTGCATGCAAATGCCCCTTCTTTCAAAATATGGCTTTCTACAAAAGCATTCGCTCAAGGCATTCAACGCCACGTTACCAAATTTCTCTCTTTCCCCCCTGTAGCTGTGCTCTGTCGGCTCATGTACATTACATTAATCGAGTCCTCCCTAATTCCTGCATTGTGATAAATCTCCTACTGTCCTATTATTTGGCTAATTGCTGTGGATTATATGGCAGTCAGGTGCTCCTTGGCAGGAAGAGATAAATGGAGGACATTTCCCTTGTTTTGATTTCATTTACTAATTGCTGTGTGGAGAAGTGGTTATGTTAATTCGTCCCCTCTCCCTGTTAGATAACAAGCACTTGTTTTTCACAAGCTGGGGAGGGAGTGGAAGAACAAGAGCCCCGGAAGGATGACATTCATTTTGTGCTCAGAAATTTTCCCGAAGGTAGTGTGTCTTTCCTTTCTCAGCCTGCTGTGGACAGAAGCCTCCCCTCACCTCAGAATGCCAATATAGGCTCAGGGCAGGGCTCAGGTGCCATCCCATGGCACAAAGAGTGGATTGCGATATACAATAGGAGGGATATGGAAGAAAACTGCATTTAGCCAATGACCGAGGTACAGCTTTCCAGGAACAGCACAACCTTCTCAGTTGCCTTGTATCCACACATTAACATGTTCCATCTTAGCTTATTGAAAGCAGGACTGAGCCTGGAAAACCTTAGCAGCCACATTTCCTGTTCTGACATTCCAGCATGGAAAAACACACCATGTAGGAATTAGCTTGCAATGTGCATGCTAGGTAGACTTTAATGGAGATTGTGACATACTGTTATGGGTTTGTGGGGATCAGTCTGGGTGATGCCTATGGATCCCTTTCAAACCTGCAAGCCTGTGCATATGGGGTTAGAATGCATAAGTGGATGCCAGCCAAACCAATTCCTTTATTAAGGTAATGGCCCTAGCCAGTTAAGTACCAATGATTACAGGTACTTGTACCTGTTGCCATAGAGACAAATGGGTGAGCGTTTTCCCACTTGACTGGGCTGGATGCCATGGCATCCTAGGAAGAACAATGGGCATGTATGGGCAAATTTGGGGGCGGAGGTATGCCTGCTGTGTGCTGGACCCAAAACTGTGACTTTGGACTCTCCTGGCAACCTAATGGGGGAGTAAGATCTTTGGGGATTGTAATGCTGTGAGCTCCTCCATCCTATTCTCAGGTTGTATATCTGTGCCAATAAAACCATATATTCTTCTTCATTGACCCTCATTCTAAGGAAACTGAATCCTGGGTAAGTGCCAGTGCCCCTGAGGTCTCTCACCACTGAGAAACTAGCGTCACATGCAACAATCTATTATTGTTGTTTTGTGTTTTGGAGTGTGAGCCATGTT
The DNA here is from genome assembly GCF_964188305.1 of Podarcis bocagei. Taxonomy (NCBI): domain Eukaryota; kingdom Metazoa; phylum Chordata; class Lepidosauria; order Squamata; family Lacertidae; genus Podarcis; species Podarcis bocagei. Next base: position 31,524,640 of record NC_138125.1, read on the forward strand.
GAGTTTCTTTGAAAATTAGATAAGGATGTGCACTACAAAAATTTAAAGAAAGTAAAACACTAAAATAAATTAATCTCATATGTGACAGACCAAATGAGTGGGGCATGACCTGCTGTGGATGGGGTTACACTCCCTCTAAAGAAGCAGGTGCAGAGCTTGGGGGTACCATTACTGTCATTTGAAGCTCCATCAGCTTTGTTGGTGCAAAACATCAGCTTCACCCCTCTCTGACAGTGGCAGCCTAACTTCTGCTGCCTGGTGACCTCTAGGCTAGATTACCACCGTGGGTTATATGTGGGGCAGCTTCTGAAGGTAGTTTGGAAGCTACAACTGGTGCAGAGTTCAGCGGCCAGATTGATGACTAGGGCAAGATGGTCAGTGCATATAAAACCAATTCTGGCATGACCACACAGGCTGCCAGTTAGTTTCTAGGCTCAATTCAAAATGCTGCTGTGGTCTAAACCACTGAGCCTCTTGGGCTTGCTGATCAGAAGGTCGGCGGGTCGAATCCCTGTGACGGGGTAAGCTCCCATTGCTCAGTCCCAACTCCTGCCGACCTAGCAGTTTGAAAGCACGCCCAAAAGTGCAACTAGATAAATAGGCACTGCTCCGGTGGGAAGGTAAACGGCATTTCCATGCGCTGCTCTGTTTTTGGTGTTCCATTGCACCAGAAGCGGCTTGGTCATGCTGGCCACATGACCCGGAAAAACTGTCTGTGGACAAACGCCGGCTCCCTTGGCCTGTAAAGTGAAATGAATGCCGCAACCCCAGAGTCGTCTACGACTGGACTTAACTGTCAGGGGTCCTTTACCTTTTACCTTTTTTACTTTTCCCAAGCAACCTTCTTAACAGCAATGGATTGATACAAACTGGGAGACTGTGATGAGTTACAAACTCAGTAACATTCTCAAAGACTCAAAGAATTGTAGAGTTGGAAGGGACAACAAGGGTCATCTAGTCCAACCCCCTGCAATGCAGGAATCTTTTGCCCAACCTGGGTCTTGAACCCATAACCCTGAGATGAACAGCCTCACGTTCTACCAACTGAGCTATCCCAGGGGATATGGCTAAACTCTGAGTATGAGTAATATTGGTTACAACCCATTGCTTTATGACTACAATCCCATAACTTTCTCTCTAGTTAGGTAGCACCTCCTTGGCTGATTTTGCTTGGATTGCCCCAGAAGCTTACCTATGATAATACCAAGGACTGTGACCAGTTAGCTTCTGTTTCCCTTTCATTAGTGATCTTCTTGTTTGTGTTTGTGTTTGTGTTTGTGTTTGGGTGTCCTTCCTTCTGATTTCCAATAACCCTTTTCCAAAATAAAAATTCACGTGCTTTGCTTTGTATTCTGTTTTCTTATTTGACGTTTGTAAAATTTAAAAAATTCAAAAATTAGATGTCCCATCTGGAAAAAAAATCCATGCTCATTAGGGCAGTGCCACCCTTATTACAAAACACATAGGCAATACCTTTGCATTTCAGATGGAGCTGTGAGGTTCCCCATGTCTCTGGACGAGGGCCTGGGCTATTTAACTCTTCGCCAAGCAAAGAGCAACCTGTTTCTCAGGGTGACCTTCCAGATCTCCTGATCTTTTAATTAGTAGGAACTGATAACAGGAAGGTGACTGCCACAGATAGTATAAAAGCAATGACACTGAGCCTTGCATAGAGATTGCAAAAGTTTAGACAGCTGAAGTGGTGGTGATGTATATAGGGACAGATCCAGAGTTCCTGTGTATGGGACACTCCTGCTGGAGCACAGGTGGGCGGGAAGCTGATCTTTGCCAGTTCCTCCTCCCCCTTGAAGATCCCTGCCCTACTCCCGAATCTGCACTTAGGGGGTTGAGGCACTTTCTGGTACAACCTGGGAGATGGTGCAAGAGGGCTGTAGTGGGGAGGAAGAATTGTTGAAAATCCTCTCTCCCTTCTTCTGATATGTCTCTGTCCACATTCACACCATACATTTAAAGCACACTGACACAGTTCCCAGAGTGGTTTAACCATCAATCCCTCGTCTCAGGGAACTCTGGGAATTGTATCTCTGGGAGGGGAACAACTCTCAGCAAACGTTAACAAACTACAGCTCCCATAATTCCTTGGGAGAAACCATGGCTGTTTAAAGTGGTGTCATAGTGCTTTAACTGTATAGTGCGAACATGGCGTCTACTGGATCTCAGTCCTTTCCATAAATGGAAGAGGCCCTTCTATTCCCAAAAGGGCATGCTGTGCACCAGATTCTCACATCAGTACAAAACCATTCTGAGCACCATAGGAGCCAACTCCTAGTGGCTGAGGTCCCTTTGCCCCCCCCCCCATTGATGGGCATTGGCATTTGAATGGTGTGCGCACGCAGCATAATAATAATAATAATAATAATAATAATAATAATAATAATAATAATAATTTATTATTTATACCCCGCCCATCTGGCTGGGTTTCCCCAGCCACTCTGGGCGGCTTCCAACTGAATATTAAAAACAGTACAGCATCAGACATTAAAAACTTCCCTAAAGAGGGCTGCCTTCAGTTGTCTTTTAAAAGTAAAATAGTTGTTTATTGCCTTGACATCTGCTGGGAGGGCATTCCACAGGGCAGGTGCCACTACCGAGAAGGCCCTCTGTCTGGTTCCCTGTAACCTTACTTCTCGCAATGAGGGAACCGCCAGAAGGCCCTCAGCGCTGGATCTCAGTGTCCGGGCTGAACAATGGGGGTGGAGACGCTCCTTCAGGTATACAGGACCGAGGCCGTTTAGGGCTTTAAAGGTCAGCACCAACACTTTGAATTGTGCTCGGAAACGTACTGGGAGCCAATGCAGATCTCTCAGAACCGGTGTTATGTGGTCCCAGTGGCCACTCCCAGTCACCAGTCTAGCTGCCACATTCTGGATTAATTGCAGTTTCCCAGTCACCTTCAAAGGTAGCCCCACATAGAGCGCGTTGCAGTAGTCCAAGCGGGAGATAACTAGAGCATGTACCACTCTGGCAAGACAGTCTGTGGGCAGGTAGGGTCTTAGCCTGCATACCAGGTAGAGCTGGTAGACAGCTGCCCTGGACACAGAATTAACCTGTGCCTCCATGGACAGCTGTGAGTCCAAAATGACTCCCAGGCTTCGCACCTGGTCCTTCAGGGGCACAGTTACCCCATTCAGGACCAGGGAATCCCCCACACCTGCCCGCCCCTGTCCCCCCAAAACAGTACTTCTGTCTTGTCAGGATTCAACCTCAATCTGTTAGCTGCCATCCATCCTCCAACTGCCTCCAGGCACTCACACAGGACCTTCACCGTCTTCACTGGTTCTGATTTAAAGGAGAGGTAGAGCTGGGTGTCATCTGCATACTGATGAACACCCAGCCCAAACCCCCTGATGATCTCTCCCAGCGGCTTCATATAGATATTAAAAAGCATGGGGGAGAGGATGGAACCCTGAGGCACCCCACAAGTGAGAGCCCAGGGGTCTGAACACTCATCCCCCACCACCACTTTCTGGACACGGCCCAGGAGGAAGGAGCAGAACCACTGTATGACAGTACCCCCAGCTCCCAGCCCCTCTAGACTGTCCAGAAGGATGTTATGGTCGATGGTGTCAAAGGCCGCTGAGAGATCCATCATGTGATTGATTGTGCAGGGTGGCGCTTACCTGCCACCCGCTCCAATATTTCATTCAAATTGGCACCCCTGATGAGCACAATGACTCTGGTAAAGCAGTGGTTCTCAAACTGGTCTTCAGGTGAGGTGATAGAATGCGCATGAGTGGCCACAGGAAAAGCACATTTTGTACAGGGCAGTGGAATAGGAAGAACTTCCTGACAGTAAGAGCTGTTCGACAGTGGAATTTGCTGCCAAGGAGTGTGGTGGAGTCTCCTTCTTTGGAGGTCTTTAAGCAGAGGCTTGACAACCATATGTCAGGAGTGCTCTGATGGTGTTTCCTGCTTGGCAGGGGGTTGGACTCGATGGCCCTTGTGGTCTCTTCCAACTCTATGATTCTATGATTCTATGATTCTATGAATAAATTAGGGCTTTGTATCTGGCACCTTCCTTATATGGTTTTGTTGAATGCCGACAACACACCTCTTCATCCTGAGATCTATATGGTTAGGACCCACTCCAGTTGTGACTGTAATTTGTTTTAAACGGCTTTTAATGTTGTAAAGGTAAAGGTAAAGGGACCCCTGACCATTAGGTCCAGTCGTGACTGACTCTGGGGTTGCGGCACTCATCTCGCTTTATTGGCCAAGGGTCATGTGGCCAGCATGACTAAGCTGCTTCTGGCGAACCAGAGCAGCGCACGGAAATGCCATTTACCTTCCCACCGGAGCGGTACCTATTTATCTACTTGCACTTTGAGATGCTTTCGAACTGCTAGGTTGGCAGGAGCAGGGACCGAGCAACGGGAGTTCACCCTGTCACGGGGATTCGAACCGCCAACCTTCTGATCGGCAAGTCCTAGGCTCTGTGATTTAACCCACAGTGCCACCTGCTGTTGTATATGGCTGTAATCTGCCCTAGGGCCTTCTAGTGAAGGGGGAACAGAAGAAGGAGAAATAGAAGGAGGAAAAGTTGTTGCTAGTCTCATCTTTAGTGATTTACATCAGTAGCTTTAGATGAGAAAAAGGCTTGGGAAAGGTAGGAGTTCGCTGGAGCAGAGCTGCGGGCACCGCAACCAACAAATGCCCACGTGACCACAACATTGGCCTACAGCCGCTGCTGCTCACTGGCACCAAGGAAGAGGCCATGAGTGCGCTGCGGAGTGCTCCCGTTCCATTCATGAAAAATGGCGAGGCACAACGCATGGAGCTTTTAAAATTGTTTTTATTTATTTTTTAAAAAATCTTGGGTTACTTTAAACAAAAAAACCAAACAACCCCCCCCCCCAACATTTGCCAAATTAAAAAACCCACCCGGACAGAAATTCTAATCCTGAAAAGAGAAGACGTGTCCTGGAAAAAGAGGACATATGGCAACCGCAGTAAGTACAGTCAAATTTATCAAACAGTTCCTTAAAATCAAATGTAAATATAACTTCCCTTTGGGGTCATCCCTTCAGCAGTTACCCACCAGTTCTGGTGGCGAGCCAAATGAAGAAGAGCATCCCCCAGAAGCCAATTGTAGATTTCACTTCTCAAGGTAACAAGGCTTTGTCTTACTCTATTACTGATCTCACAAAGCTGCAGCCACTCACAGCAGCAAAGGTCTGAGCCCATAAGAACGTCAACCAGTTCTCCCTCTGGTCCTGTTGCGTCTCGAGGCTCCAAGACCCACCCCCAAAATAAATACACAGGGACACTTATATTAGTTTAAGTTTTTGGGCAAATTTTGGCTACAACTTTATTGAAATACAATCACGTGAGCAGTATTGGTTTAGGCGTTGACTCCCCACTATAACTGACTCCACCTCTCAGGGTGATCGTCCAATGGGGTAAACCAAACGAGGGAGCTAGGTCGATGAGGACCAACCTAAGCTCACCCCGGGGTTCCTGTGGTCCTGGCATGGCCCTAGCCCCTCAAGCGGACTTCGGACGAGATCCTGGACCCCCAGATTCCTTTAACGGAATACCCAGTTCCTGGAGGGGCAGGTGATGGCCGCACCTCCCCTCCCCACAATCCAACTGAGCCAATGCCTAACCGCCACCTTACAAGTTGTGACGATTTGCTAAGGGGTAGGTGAAAACCAAATGGCTAAAGCCAATCTGCCAAATGGAAAAATTCCTACCCAGCCCCTGTTCCAAAACAGGCGACCCAAACCAAAGCAAGGCCAAGCGACTCTACCTAAACTAGGGAGGGTGGGTGGGTGTTCAACAGTGCAAAGCAAGTGCCCCTCCTTGCGTCACACTGCCATTTTTAAAGCCCCTGGGATCACGCCACCCACTGGCTATTGGCTAAAATCGCCTGGTGTGATCCCAGGGGAATGGCCAGGACTTCTTGCCCCCCCCATTTTAACCCTATCAGGTGAGCTCTTGGGTCCCATGCACAACCAGGACCCTCTGTTATGAGGATCCCATATACTGTCCCTTTAGTGCTGCAGCTCTCCCTGGGTCTGGGTGTCAAGGTTCAGATCTAGTCAAACATTTACTTATTTTCATATCTATATATTTAAGTATTTATTTCAGGGTTGAAGCAGAATGTAATAACTATATGAAACATAAAGTAAGAGGGATGCAATGGGGAATACAACCTCCAGCCACGGAAGAATCTTTGTTGATAAATACTGAGTCTGAATGTGATAAATGATGAAGAATATGGTCGCTCAACGCCAACTGCTCTCGGGAGAAGCTGACAAAAGCAAACATTTAGCCCATAAGACTGCTCACCAGAAAATCATTTAAAAAATGGACTTCACTATGAAATGAAAAATTTTAAATGTAGCATGCAAATAAGTAAATATCCTCAAAGGCCATGAAGGTTGTGGTCATTGATTTTTCGCTCTCGGTGGGACACTGTCTTCCGGGAATACTAAACGGCGTGTCCCAGGCCACATTCAAGAACAAGGAGTTTGCAAAAGCACTTAATCAATCTGAAGATATTGATTGCGTTTCGCAGGGACAAATAAAGGAAAGCTGGTGATGTGGTGTTGCTACATGTTCCTTCCTTGCTCCCTAAAAGATAGACCCATGGGAGATTCAGAGCTGGACCATAAAGAAGGCTGATCGCCAAAGAATTGATGCTGTTGAATTATGGTGCTGGAGGAGACTCTTGAGAGTCCCATGGACTGCAAGAAGATCAAACCTCTCAATTCTTAAGGAAATCAGCCCTGAGTGCTCACTGGAAGGACAGATTGTGAAGCTGAGGCTCCAATACTTTGGCCACCTCATGAGAAGAGAAGACTCCCTGGAAAAGACCCTGATGTTGGGAAAGATGGAGGGCACAAGGAGAAGGGGACAACAGAGGACTAGATGGTTGGATAGTGTTCTCGAAGCTACCAGCATGAGTTTGACCAAACTGCAGGAGGCAGTGGAAGACAGGAGTGCCTGGCATGCTCTGGTCCATGGGGTCACGAAGAGTTGGACATGACTAAACGACTAAACAACAACAACATAAAGTTATGCGACCCACAAGCCAAGGAGATAAGTAGCTATGTAACTTTTAGAAGACATCTGAAGAAAGTTTTTTAATGCTGATTGTTTCATTATTATTTATATATATATATCTTAGAAGCCACCCAGAGTAGCTGGGGAAACCCAGTCAGATGGGTGGGGTATAAATAAGAAAATTATTATTATTATGGAATAGGGTGTCCCTATTTTCGTTGGAGAAATGTTGGACGATATGCACTGGCTGTGGGACTGATGGGACTTGAAAGCAACAAAATCTGACATTTAGAAGCATGTTCCCTCCGACAGCACAGGGAGAACATAGATATTGTGGCTTGTATCCTTCATTAGACGGATGATTAAGAGGGGGGAATTGAATGGTTGCACAGTACTAAAAAAAGTAATATTGCAGTCTGATGCATGCTTACTTGGGAATAACTTCCTTTGAACTCCACCAGTGTCTTACTTCTGAGTACATGTGCCGGTGTCAGTCAGGATGGCAGGGGGAAGGCCTGCATATTGCAAGTACACTAAATATATACACCTCCTCCATAAAAAGTTAAAGGTACCCCTGCCCGTACGGGCCAGTCTTGACAGACTATAGGGTTGTGCGCCCATCTCACTCAAGAGGCCGGGGGCCAGCGCTGTCCGGAGACACTTCCAGGTCACGTGGCCAGCGTGACAAAGCTGCATCTGGGAAGCCAGCGCAGCACACAGAAACGCCGTTTACCTTCCCGCCAGTAAGCGGTCCCTATTTATCTACTTGCACCCGGGGGTGCTTTTGAACTGCTAGGTTGGCAGGCGCTGGGACCGAGCAATGGGAGCGCACCCCGCCGCGGGGATTTGAACCGCCGACCTTTCGATCGGCAAGCCCTAGGCGCTGGGGCTTTTACCCACAGCGCCACCCGCGTCCCTTACTGAACCCAGTGGCAAATACCTCCTCCATAGCACCTACTTATTCATTTGAATTCATTTATGAATTGGTTTCCATAAAACATATGGAAGTGGTTTTATAATAAAAACAAAACATTTGTAAAAAAACAATTCCATATGTAAAAGCAATTTCAAATCCAGTTCAGATTCAGTTTTCTGCTTAAAAGCCTTGTTGAAAAAGGAAGACCATAAAGAGGCACTGAAAATAGAGATGACACCTTTCTGACATGTAATCAAAGTGGGAAGGAGAGGAAAAGTTCCAGAGAGTAGGGGCCATCACACAAAAGGCCAGTTTTCTAGAGAGATGATTTTTTAAAAAATAAATAAAATGCAAAAGGTCTCTCTCGCTATCTCTCTCTGTTATTTTCTTGATGAGAACTGGCTCTTGGTCCTTGCTGAACACTGTGGACTGATACATGCCTGATGTATATACCTATCAGCAGATATTTCTCTAAATCAGGTGGCGTTGGTAGGTGGGAATGAGAAAGTTCTAATGCACATACAGTGGCTAAACTAAAGGCAAAATCATTTGGCACTGGACCTACAGATCTGTCTTAAATGAGTTAATCTAACTCCCCTAAGACATGTATTATTCAAAGGGAACCATCCCTTAACATCAGCTTGAAGCTTGAATCTTGCTTAACCCCTACAGTCAGTGGCATAGCGTGGGATGCCAGCGCCTGGGGCTGCACAGAGGTGGTGGGTGGGAGGGAGGGAAATGAACAGAGAATGTGTGCGCATTCAACTTCCTAATGGCATCCACATCACCCAGGAGATCGCAGCCACAGAGATAAGAAAAGAAGAGTCATTCCATTGTCTGGAGAGGTCACTTCCTGGTTTGCATGGAGAAGCCGTTTTCAATGGAGACCAGCATCAGGAGCCTGCAGCTGTATAGAAGCAGGATTGGGTGTTGAAATTTTGTGCCTTCTAACAATTTTGCGCCTGGGGCAATCACCCCTGTGGCTCCCCATGCTGCACCACTGACTGTAGGGGTAAGGGATGAGGAAGCTGTGGTCCTCCAGATGCTGTTGACCTACAAGTCCTGCCATCCCTGACTATTGGTCATGCCGGCTGGGACTGAGGGGTGTCGGAATCCAACAGCATCTGAAAGGCCATAGGTTCCCTTACCCTGATTTACCTGAACATCTTATACTTCCCCTAAGTGAGATGGTTTGCAAGATCCAATCCCTTATCTTGGGTGGGGGGGGGGAGTGGATAAAATACCGTATTTTTCGCTCTATAAGACTCACTTTTTCCCTCCTAAAAAGTAAGGGGAAATGTGTGTGTGTCTTATGGAGCAAATGCAGGCTGCGCAGCTATCCCAGAAGCCAGAACAGCAAGAGGGATTGCTGCTTTCACTGCGCAGTGATCCCTCTTGCTGTTCTGGCTTCTGAGATTCAGAATATTTCTTTTCTTGTTTTCCTCCTCCAAAAACTAGGTGCGTCTTGTGGTCTGGTGCATCTTATAGAGCGAAAATACGGTACATTCTGATTGCTGCTGTTTTTTTCTTATGTGATTTATGATGCCAAGTGATCAGTAATCAAAGTGGGAGGGTGGGGGATTTGTACTACCTGAGAGGCTGGGATCTCTGCTCTTTGAATTGCATAGAGGATTAATCTAGCTGCCGGAGAGATCAGAAGCTAGAACCCAGTGGCAAATACATCATTTTAAATGGTTTTGTAATGTAGTCCATGTTGGCCGCTAAGTGCTCAGAAGCATGGGGCCTCAAGCTAGGATCACAAGGGAAGCTGATTTGGGCTCATAGTTTTAGGATGTCTTAGGAAGGGAAGGGTGTCCACAACACTTTGCCTTTCAAAATATTGATTTCACAGCCTTGCTTTTCTCATTTATCAAAGTAGTAATATTCTCTGTAAAAGGCCACACATTTCTTGATGGCTCAGAGCAGATCAGTGCCACTCAAAACACAAAAGTGACACTCATGCTTTTGTTGTAGACTGTGTACCTCTCAATGGTGATGGGACTCAAAGCTACAAAGCTTCACCTGTCCATTGTTGCCATCTGTCTGTCTTGAGAGACGATGGAGTGCTCCTCCAGGGGTGTAGTCCCTGGGGCACAAGCCTAGGCAGTGTGTAGGGAGGTCCTGGGCTGCCCACCCCACTCTCAGCCTCACTGATGTGGTCCAAAGGTAAGCAGAGCAATATGTTTGGCACCAGCGTGGCTGCAGGAGATGCTGTACATATGGAGTGGCAAATTATGACCACACCTGTGTGGGATTCTGCTTCTCTTTGGGCTCCTCCAGAAGATCTATGTCTTGCACATCCATCCTGACTTGCTTGCACAAAGCTTGCATGGAGGTTAGATTATATCCAGTCTTTACTGAGCATTCGTTCTGATTAGTTTACAGGGAGATCATATCGTAACGAACATTCATCTTGATTTGCTTGTTATGTCTTCTCATTAGTCATTCATTCATCCCACACTTTCCAAAGCATTTCCCTCAGAAATGTCTGAGCAAGACGGTTTGAGCATATTACACCGATCTTGGCCTGACTGCACTGGATACCAGTTAGTTTCTGAGCCCAATTCAAAGTGTTGGCTTTGACTATAAAACCTTAGACAGCTCAGAACCGCAATACCTCAAGGGCCACCTCTTTCCATAATAACCTATCTGGACCCTGAGATCATCTTCCAAGGCCCTTCTCTGTGTGGCTCCTCCAGGAGAGTTTTGGAGGGGGCAACACAAGAATGGGCCTTTTCTGCAGCAGCTCCCTGTCTGCGGAATGCTCTCCCCAGGGAGGTTCAGTTGGCGCCTTCATTATACAACTTTCAGTGCCAGGCAAAAACGTTCCTCTTTAACCAGTCCTTTGTCTGATTGACATCCAATGCCCTTTTAAAATGTGGTTGGGGGCAGGCGGGGCGACAGCATTGTTTGTGTTTGTGTTTTTATTTTGATTACGGTATGTATTTTGTGTTTTTATACAGTGGTACCTTGGGTTACACACGCTTCAGGTTACATACGCTTCAGGTTACAGACTCTGTTAACCCAGAAATAGTGCTTCAGGTTAGGCACTTTGCTTCAGGATGAGAACAGAAATCGTGCTCTGGCAGCTCAGCAGCAGCAGGAGGCCCCATTAGCTAAAGTGGTACCTCAGGTTAAGAACAGTTTCAGATTAAGGCAGACCTCCAGAACGAATTAAGTACTTAACCTGAGGTACCACTGTATTGTGATTTTATCTTGTGACCCGCCCTGAGACCTGTTGGTATGGGACAGTATACAAATTTTAACAACAACAACGCCCTGAGTATTTCATCAGCCCTGTTACTGAGGTCACTTCCAGAGGAACTGATTATTAAACATTAGCAGCTTCATAGCCAGCATTGCTCAGGAATTCTAAGAAACAGAAATAAAAAACAGTGCAGTTTTTATATCAGTGGTTTTGAAAGGTTCGGTCCACCATCTTGATTCAATATGGCATCCAGTTGTACCCCAAAACAGACAAAAACCTGCTCCTTGAACTCAGGAACCATCATGCAAAATTCGTATAGTTAATAATAATAATAATAATAATAATAATAATAATAATAATAATAATAATAATAAAGACACCTTAAGGAGTGTCTGAATGAATAACGAGCAGAAAACTTTTCAAAATATAAAGTAGATTTTCCCTGATTTGTTTGTACATACGGTACTTTGTGGGGAGGTTAGACAATAGTTGCTACTTATTGAATAATAATAATAATAATAATAATAATAATAATAATAATAATAATAACAATATATTTTATTATTTATACACTGCCTATCTGGCTGGGTTTCCCGAGCCACTATAGGTGGCCTAGAGCACATATAAAAAATTGTAAAACACCAGACATAAAAAATTTCCCAAGGGTTTATTCTGACAGGTTTGTGATGATGGAAGATGATGTTGGGTCAAGTTTTCCCACACTTTCCTGTGCTTTTTCATGTCACTTATTTGGAAAAAGCTGAGATCTGTTTTGACGGGGGGAGTTCCAAATCAACTTGAATTTGTGATTGAGTCCCACCCCAAAATAGCAACAACCTAGAAGTGCCCTGAATCCATATTTTAATGCTTTATCCCTATTATGGCCTGCAAGCTTTACCCTATAGCTCTTAGCTATCCTGATTCTTCATATAGGTCTTCATCATGAAATGGCTTAGAACTGGATCTTCTACGAACTCAGGTTTTAAAACTGCTTTGCTATCTAACTCCTGAAAGGCAGCCTGGGTTATGACCTGAAGGCTAAAACTCAACCTCTGCTGGCTGTCTTTTATGCCTAGTTCTTCCACAGCTCTGTGACCAGAAAAAACAAAATGAGCCACTCTGTAACCCATTGGCCACGTGGGGGCACCAAATGCCTACTTTTTCAGCCTGAGCCAAGTTTCTATAAATCTTCACTTTGGTTAGTCAACAACAGTACTTAATCCTGAATTACTGCCATTCCTTTGTTCCATGCTCACAGTCCTTATTCTCACAGGTTAGACTCCCCACTTCACCATTCAGCGTGCATGAAAAAGGAGGAAGCACTTGCTCTTCATTCATAATAATAATAATAGTGCATTTGTGGTGGATTTATTCTGCTTTATTAGTTGTTCTGCAACACGGCCATATTACTGCTATAGCACAACGAAAGTGGGACAAAAACAAGCCAGAAGAATTGTTGGTGGTACAAAAAGTTTGGGGATTTCAGAAGTAAGTTACAGGACATGCACTGACTGGAAATTAAGCTGTATGCTTGCTTGCCTCAAAACCTTTGCAACTGCAAATAGTCCTGGAAGCATCATGGGCATGAAACATGAATGTGTAATAACAGACCCTCCAAGTGTCCCTGTTTTCCAGGGACGTCCTTGATTTAGAGCAGCAGTCCCAATTTCTGATTTGATCCCAGAATGTCCCACTTTTCCTTAGGATGTCCCTATTTTCACTGGAGAAATGTTGGAGGGTACGGAATTATCTGACCCCTGAGCCGTCTGAAGGCAATCCTGTATAGGGAAGGGGTTTTTTTTAAAAAAAAAAAAGTTTAATGTTTCTCTATATGTTGGAAGCTGCCCAGAGTGTCTGGGGCAATCCAGTAAGATGTGTGGGGTATAAATAGTAAAATTATCATTATGGAATTTGGGACGTCCCTATTTTCATTGGGGAAATGTTGGAGGGCATGTAATAAAATGGAAGTCTGGAGGAACCTGTTTACAGGGAGTATGATGCTATATTTTCTGCTTTCTGGTCTGTATTGGAGAAGATACTCACACCAGACTTCTAATTAATGGACATGTTAGCTATGGAAGCTAGACAATTACAGAGGTAGCTTCAGTACAGAAAATCATTATTTGAGTAACCACTTTATCCCTTACACACAAAGTAGATTGCCACAGTCTGTGTGAGAGTTTCTCCTGCCAGTTCCAAAGATCTCAGAATCCAATCCTTACTAATGGTTTTAGTGTGGCTGCCCCAGTTCTATGGAACTAAATTCCTGTCAAGATATGACAGGGAACTCACTACTGGCACTTTCTGGAAACAACTGAATATATTTTTGTTCTGACAGGCTTTCCCAGCTGGATAGGTCTTTACCATGAATATCCACTTGTTAATGTTTTAGTCTTGTTTTAATTGTATTTGGGTTTTTTGTATTTTTAACTGTTCTTAATTATCTTACATGTAAACTGTCTTCAGGCAGTGGTTTAGAAGGTACTTAATAAATAGTAATAATAAGAATGAGAGAAGCAGGTGGCGCTGTGGTCTAAACCACAGAGCCTAGGGCTTGCCAATCAGAAGGTCGTGGTTTGAATCCCTGCGAAGGGATGAACTCCGATTGCTCGCTCCTTGCTCCTGCCAATCTAGCAGTTCAAAAGCATGTCAAAGTGCAAGTAGATAAATAGGTACCGCTCTGGCAGGAAGGTAAATGGTGTTTCTGTGCGCTGCTCTGGGTCGTCAGAAGCAGCTTAGTCATGCTGGCCACATGACCTGGAAGCTGTACGCCGGCTCCCTCGGCCAATAAAGCGAGATGAGTGCCACAACTTCAGAATCCATTAGTTCCATTTTATATTCAGTTTTTGCAGAAGTTATAACTTCTGCCATATAATGCAACAGTGAGGATGGGCATTGAGGGGAAAACACCATCTAAAGACAATTGAATGCCACTGTTTTTATATCACTTCAGTATGTACAAAAAATCTATATAACATTGTATAATAACAACGAGGGCTGCTTTAAAAAGATGCTTTTTATCTGGTCATAAATGCGGGAGCATGGCCCCTAATGCACCAGCACGTTATGTGAGTTTGTGGAACTCTTAACAGCCAAAAGACTTTACACTGGAGATCAGTGAGCACTATCTTTGGAACTCTCTGATGCACACTGAGGAACCTGGGAAGAGAAACAGGATAATTAGACTGAACACTGGTGTGTGTGTGTGTTACCTTGGTTGTAATTCTGGAGATTGATCTCATTTTTTAAAATGTTCAGTATTCTTGTCTTCTACAAAAATAATAAAAATTATTTATAATGCCTCTCCAAAAATAAATAAGCCAAGCTAATATACCAACTTAAATTAAACAGCAAAAGGTTAATACCCTTCTTCTTCTTCTTTGGCGATCACTCATAGCTTAGTAAGATTGTCTTCCATGAACATGGTCTTAACAGTGAATCCGTAGGTGACTGTGAAGGCCAATTCTGGATCCAGACGTCCTTCCACAGTGGAGACATAGGTTTCCAAGCAGGAGTTGATCATGGTGACGGTTTGCCAAATGTGCCTTCCTCTTAGCACGTTTCTGCCTTTCGTCCTGGGACAGAGCAATGGGAGCTCACCCTGTCATGGGGATTCGAACTGCCGACCTCTCAATCGACAAGCCCTAGGCTCAGTGGTTTAGACCACAGCACCACCCGCGTTGAGCCACCTCTTTCCTCTCATTGGAGAACCAAAAAGTAGCCTCAGCCAATACCTCATCAGGGATTCCAGAGCTTCCTCATTGCTGCTTCTTCCTACCTTACATCAGTGCCGAAGAGAGGATGTACAGGTGAGCATCCTCAGCACTGAGAGAAGGGGTACAATTTGTGCTGTGTGTTCATGCATGTGTGTGTGGTGGCGTATTTGGCCCAGGGCATTTCAACTATACAGGGCACAGTTGTCCCCCATTAGGCTATCAGCAATGCTTTCTTAGCTGCAGCCTTCCATTCCTATAACAAAGGTTGACCAGCCATTGGCTGGGGTCACCGACCTTGTGACTCCTCTCATGCCCTTTGCCCTTCCCCCTTTTAATAATACTAGTCCCAATTTAATGGCTTGTGTGTGTTTTAAAAAGCTTGCTTTGATCTGTTCCTCAGGCTTCTAAATCTTTAGGACTGGAGGCTGTCAGAACAGCGCATAGGTGGAATGGGCAGGCAAAGTGGTTCAAAATGTGCTGTGGGTGCCATGGCCACATCTGATCTGGAAGTACAGCTCCATCATGATTTATTCCCCTTAGCTCTGTAGAGGGACTGTCTTGAGCTGCATCCTGCTTAGTATGTTAGCTGAACACCCAAGTGTCTCTACCTTTCATCCTCAGTGAATCCTCTTGGCTAATCTGGCAGACGCGTCCTTAATGTCTGGCAAATCTAATGCTAGCTTTGCTACTTTATAGCTAATGTACTGGTCAGAAGGGGCACGCCTGTCAATTTTGTGCTGAGGTTTACAGCCTTTTTGAATTATTTCCCCCTCCACACACATATTTGATGGGCGGATAAGGCCACATTCACACCATACCTGTCAACTGTCCTTATTTCCTGGGACATTAATGGAATTACAGAAGCCTTCCAGTGCTGCCTCTGAAGAGGATGAAGGGGTGCTTGCAGCCAGGACTTGTACTTAGCAATGGAACCCTCCTGAAGTGGAACCCTTGTGTTCAGGGAAGGTTGTTCCCTGCCAGAGCGGAGGTGGCAGATGTGTGCAACACTTTTGCCAGCCCCTTTCTGCCACCGTCAAAGCCACTGCTGCTGCCTTGACGGCGTGAGGTGCAGTGCAGGCGAAGGAGGCGAGAGAGGAAGTGAGAGCCAGCAGCTGCCAGGTAGGGGCAGCAGCAGGGGAGATGGCCAGCTGACTTGCCCATCTTTGGGTGCCATGCTTCATTGTGAGTCGGCTGACTCACGTAGCAGCACAGTTCCAGAAGACACACATCCCAATTTTCAGATTAAGGGCACTAATAATAAAGCTGAAATGTGACAAATCAACGCTATACAGTGGTACCTCGGTTTACAAATTTAATCCGTTCCAGAAGTCCATTCTTAAACCAAACCATTCTTAAACTGAGGCGTGCTTTCCCTAATGAGGCCTCCCACTGTCGGTGCCCTTCCATCATTCGGATTCCATTCTTAGACCGAGGTAGAGTTCTCAAACCAAGACACTGTTTCCGATTTTGCGGAGTTTGTAAACCAAATTGTTCTTAAACCGGACTGTTCTTAAACCAAGGTACCACTGTATGTGGTTTTGGTGGTAAGTTTGGAGAGAGGAACCATTCTTGATTCATCCTTGAATGTGCAGAGAAAAGAACCTGGTAATCATGATTCATTATTAGTCAAATAGTTCAGATTTATTATTGCTGTTTCTCCCCCACCAGTGCATGTCTCTTTGCCTGGTCAAAAGGTATGTTTTCAGCTCCTGGACTGAATTTTTATACAGCAGATAATAACACACCCTGAAGGTTCTGCTTTTGATATGGCTTGCATAAATATTTTTCACAAATTCTGCTCGTAATGAAGACATTTTAATGATGCTCCCATGAGTACAGTGAAGCAGACTGTAAGAATGCGGTGAACTCCTCTTATGTGGAGCTTACTGGAGAAGATCTGTTTTATAATCAGACTCAAGAGATGGACAGTCCAAGCAACTGTGGTTATTTCCACTGTCAGCGAAACGTTTCCAAATTTCTGTCCAGTACAAGTCACTTAATATGTGTTTAACTGAGGTTTTAATGACCCACATCAGTCCCACTCCTGAACTTATTTGGGACTAGATCTGGAGCAAGACAGGTTGGTGGTTCCCCAGGAGGGTCAACCCAATTCCCCCATGGATTGGGGCCATAGGGCAGATCGGCTGGGGGCTGTGTACAGTCCTACTAGACAGGAATAAGTTGGTCACAGAGATTCATGCACAGAGAATGTCAGGTGTGGACTCTCATAGGGTGCTTTATTTCGGCCTTCACATGCAGCTGGTTCAGAGGCTGAAGCTGCTGCAGAATGCTGGTGTCAGAGACAGGGCCAGCAGAGAGGACTCCTTGCAGAGCGGGAGGAAGAGGCAGAGGAAAATAGAAACTTGATTCTTTCACACAACGAAACTGAGGTAAGCCCTTCTTGCTCTGGAATGCGGCCTGTAAGTTTTCGCAGCAGCACAGGGATGAAGGAGCAGGAGGCAGGTGGTAGGAGGGAGTTGGATTCAACTCCCGAAGGGGAGAAATTGGCTGCACCTGAGTCTCCAAGAAGTAGGAGGCGGAGAAAGCGATTAGAACAAAGGTGGACCAGCAGGAAGCGGGGGCAGTCCTGGGTATATCTGGCCTTGGGAAGGGCAGGAATCCAGTCGAGTCAACTGACTCCAGTGGTGAGGAATGAGTTGTGGGAAGCTTGGGTTGCTGGAAGCCTGTTGTTGCTAATAAACCTCAACTAGTTAAATTGCCAGTGTGTCGTGTCTTGTATGAGAGAAATGCTAAAGCTGACAGCTGGGGACTGAGTGGAGAGTGATGCTCCTTACTAGCCACATATCACACCAGCTCCGAAGGATCTACACTGGCTGCCAACTAGCCACTGAGTCACTTTTCATGTTCTGCTACTAAATAACTATGAACCAGGTTACCTGAAAAAAACACCTTCCCCTCTGCTGCCTGGTAAGGGCAATATGGTCAGCTAATGGAACCCAGTTGGTTTTGGCATGGACTGAAAATTATTGGCTTGTTGGTAACACATAGGTGGGCTTTTTTAATTATTATTTTTACTGGTGGCACCAGTTTTGTAGAATTCCCTCCCTGCTTAAATACCCCCCCATATAAATAATAAAATAAATGATACCCTGTGGAGTTGATGCTGTAGCAGAGTGTCACCCTCCTTCACAAAGGGGGAGGACATTGCGCAGGCAATGAACATGTTTGCCTGTGAAAGTTGGGGGACCTGCAGGTACGTTCTGCCCTGCTAGACAGAAGATGGATTGGCAAAAGAACTTACCTGAGACACCACAACCTCTTGCCTCACCTGTGCTTAAAACTGGTGAATGTCACAACCCCACCCGCTTACATGGACATTCAGACAATAATGTGCTACTTTACCCCCCCCCCCAAAAGCACACTCTTTCTTTGTCTCCCAAGTAGATGGATGCCAAACATGCAAGGAGGTGTGGTTTCAAAATCAGATCTAATTATGAGGGTGTCTCTCTTTTGGATTAGTTTTTTGTTTGTTTGTTTGTTTACTGATTGGGGGAAAAATGATTCTTTACTCTCTTTCTTCAGTTCTCCACATTTCTGCTTCACTTCATAATTTCTTTTTTAAGTCTTCATGAAATTTCATAAGCATTTCAGTGCAAATTTCTCCTAACGTACACAATTTTGCAAGCAATTTGCCCCAATATGATGCACACTTATAAGTTATTTTCACTAATAAATGCATTGTGTTTTAATAAATACACATTTTTGTACGCATTATTTGGTTGGAGACCTGCACTTCAAAATTTGGAGAAGTGTGAATTTTGATGATTATTGTGGTTTGGTTTGCATATTCTTTTGAAAAGTGTGAATTAGGATGGTTCTCATTAAAGTTTGAATCAAACTGAATTTCCCCTCCATTCTTAGTGAAGTACTCCTGGTGATTTTTTTGTCCCCAAACTGTATACTTCAATTATACCTATAATAGAGCTATCCCCTGAAACAAATTAATGTAGCTTTTGTTAATTGTTAAACTGATGGCCTTTTGGTGACCTGTGCCAGAAATGTCAAATCTGTTTCCCACTTTCTCCTTTAATCAGTGGCCCATAACAAATGAAAGAACCAAATTTCTTGACTGTAGCTCAAAAGGACATTTGAATGATTGAAATCCAATAAGAATGTCTAACCTTTGGTTGACCTCTGATGAAAAGTGCGAGGGTCAGCTTTGGAATATTACCCCTGCCCTCTTATAATGAATGAGGGTATCACATTTTAAGATTGTTGGTCAGTAAGAATTAAATTCCATTATGCTGCATGTGCTATTGAGTTCATTTATGAAATTCAGACAAGAAAAGATGAGAGACTTGCCCAAGTCCACAGAAACATTCAGTGTCAGAGCCAAAGTATAGAACTTTAATTCATAGTCCATTGCTTAGCTAGAAAGGCTTCAAAATGTATTTATCACATTTGTGTCTGATCCTTCCTTTAGTATACATGGAACTATTCTGTTTTAGCTTCACAATAACTCAGTGAGTTAGGTTAGCCTGTGGGACTTGGCACACTCTCTGAGTGTCGTGGTTGAGCAAAGATTTGGACACAGGTTCCAATGGCACAATCCTTTATACCACACTGGTTCACTGGACAGTGTGTGTGTGTGTGTGTGTGTGTGTGTGTGTGTGTGTGTGAGAGAGAGAGAGAGAGAGAGAGAGAGAGAGAGAGAGAGAGAGAGAGTTTAATGTGA
This sequence comes from Podarcis bocagei, assembly GCF_964188305.1. Classification (NCBI taxonomy): domain Eukaryota; kingdom Metazoa; phylum Chordata; class Lepidosauria; order Squamata; family Lacertidae; genus Podarcis; species Podarcis bocagei. The sequence goes on from NC_138125.1 coordinate 31,544,205, forward strand.
GCCTCTGGAAATTTATATATTTCTTAGACATACCCAACAGTTGCTATGCTATACTTTATTATAAGAACACCATATTCAGTATGACCAAAATTAAAAGGTGTTGGAATGTGGATCTATGGCCAGTGAAATCAAATTTTGACATGTATCTTAAAAGCCATCATCTTGATTGGGCCATTTGGAGACATCCTTTTCTAATTTGCTATGATTTATTTAGCAGTATCACAGAAGTATCATTATTCATTAATATTTTGTGCCTTAAGACCTGTTACATGCAGAATTGTGAACACTAGCCCTTTTCTCAATAAAGGTTTGACATCACTTCTGGAGCACACCAGAGTCTGAGTTTTAATGACTCATTGGGTGAAATTAAAGTTCTGAAAATGTGGGAGTCAAAAGTGAGAGATTTTTTAAAGTTGGGTTTGCAGAGGTGCAGATATATATTGTAGGCGGGACTTCCTGTCATGTGATGGCGCATAGTTGTATGAATGGGCAAAGCCCTTTGGTGGCCCAGTAGTGATAAGGATGGTAAATTCACAACTGCAAAGGGTCTGTGCAGGAACGCAACAAAAAGAGAAAGAGAGGAAAAATCCTGAAAGTGACATCCTGCAGTAAGAATATGAGAGGAGCATGCAGAATCAGGCCAAAGGCTCCGTTACCGTATTTTTCACTCTATAAGTGAAAAATTTCCCCTCCTAAAAAGTAAGGGGAAATGTGTGTGCATCTTATGGAGCAAATGCAGATGGGAGGCTCTGCTCAGCACTCCCTTTAAAGAGCTCGCGGAGCACACACACTCCACACACTCTTTAAAGGGAGCGCAGCTCTTGGGGGAGCCTTCAACTGCTGTCCTGGCTTCGCCGCACAAAGCCTGTTGAGGGCAGGGGGAGCCTTCATCCTGCTGCCCTGAAGAGGCTTCGCCCGGCTATCCCAGAAGCCAGATCCCTCTTGCTGTTCTGGCTTCTGGGATTCAGAATATTTTTTTTCTCGTTTTCCTCCTCCAAAAACTAGGTACGTCTTATGGTCTGGTGCGTCTTATAGAGTGAAAAATATGGTAATTCAGCATCCTTTTCCCATGGTGGCCATCCAGATGCCCTTGGGTGTATGAAGAAGGTGGAGAGGAATGAGACAATGAGACAACAGCATTTTATGGATATTATTCAGTATCCTTCACAAAACAGCCTTTCCCAACCTGGCGTCTTCCAGAGGTCTTGGGCTACAACTCCCATAAGTCTCAGCTAGAATGGCAAATGGTCAGGGAGAATGGGATTAGCCTAATCCAAAATAGTTGGAGGGCACCAGGTGGGGAGATACTGGTCTAAAGGCACACGGGGCCACCATTTAACATAGTGGCTAGTAACCTGAGCTAAATAGCTCCCAGTTCAAATTTCATCTTGGTTATGCTGACGTGACCACTCTAGTTAGAAGCTCTGACCTGCAAGCGCTCCAGTTGGAGAATAGCCTTTACCAAAGGTGTAATGGGCTTTGGAGACGCTTGAACTCAGGACAAAAAGGAGAAAGTGCTAAGAGGAAGGCACACTTGGTGAACCCTCACCATGATCAACTCCTGCACAGAAACATATGTCCCCACTGTGGAAGGATGTGTGGATCCAGAATTGGCCTCCACTGTTTAAACCATGTTTATGGAAGACAATGTTACTTGGCTATGAATGATCGCAGAAGAAGTAGAAGAAGAAGATAGAAGCTGAATAAACAATCCAAAATAGCAACAAAAAGTGTTTTGAGTACTAGAAATGCACCATCAAAATGGTAAACATTATTATGACACGACTCTGTGGAGTGCTATACTATTATGGGTTCTTATACAACAGTAATAGCCTGACGAAATTATTCTGGGTGTGTTGGGTGTTTCTTTCTCATGGATAAGGTTGGTTTCCATTGCGCTGATTGTCACATATCATTTGAAAAACTACCACCAACTGCAGCTATTTGTTATCAGCCTCTTTGCCTTTACCACTTCCATTTGTAATTTAAACACCCTAATTTAATAGGTTTGTCTCATTATTTTGATTAATCATATTAACTCATACTAATTAAGAGATGGATTTAGGTAATGACAGAGGTTAATGGGATCAATTTTCACTTTCCCCTGATTTTTCGGGCATGGGGTGCAGGAGCAGAAAGAACTGTGGAAGGGAGGACTAGAATGAAAGAATGGGGGAAATGAAAAGGAGTTGGTGAAAATCACAGTAAGCAATCAGAAATTCTCTGCTAATTGAATGTCTGATTTTATTAATGATGAAATTTATAAAGGTCTTTAAGAAAAGAAAAGAATTTAGCCAGTTCAGCAGTTAAGTGTGAAAATTAACTTACTCAGAGATAAAAGTTAAAATATCCATTTCCCTTTATTTTTCTTCCTTTAAAAGAAAAAACCCTCTTGGTTGACATTTCACCTCATTAAGGTTTTAGTTCTCTTTGCTTTCTGCTCCCAAATGAACAGAAACAGCATCAAAGAATAACATTCTCTGGATTTGTTCTAGAATCTCAGCGCTCAGAAAGGAATAATAATAATAATAATAATAATTTATTATTTGTACCCCGCCCATCTGGCTGGGCCTCCCCAGCCACTCTGGGCGGCTTCCACAGAAACCAAAAAACACTAAAATATCATACATTAAAAGCTTCCCTGAATAGGGCCGCCTTAAGATGTTTTCTGAATGTCAGGTAGTTGTCCATCACCTTGACATCCGATGGGAGGGCATTCCACAGGGTGGGCGCCACCACCGAAAAGGCCCTCTGCCTGGTTCCCTGTAGCTTCGCTTCTCGCAATGAGGGAACCGCCAGAAGGCCCTCGGCGCTGGACCTCAGTGTCCGGGCAGAACGATGGGGGTGGAGACGCTCCTTCAGGTAGGGAAAACATTAAGTTCATAGAGATGTCTTGTTTTGTTTCTTTGTCATTTTTATCTTCTTGGGATTTTAACTGAATCATTGCTGGAGTTTTGCGGAAAATTATTGGACCAACCTGTCAAGTTGTGCAGTAGAGCAGTGATGGGGGACCCATGGCTCTCCAGACGCTGTTGGACTCCAATAAATCATCATCATCATCATCATCATCATCATCATCATCACATTTTTAATCCAGAAGCAAAATGAGTATTTCTTGTACAAATGCAGAACAAACAAATGAAAAGGTTCTTCAGTGGTCCATTGAGACCCCAACAATTTCAAGCAGTTCATGACAACAGCTGTTTGACAACAGCTCTGACCTGATGGACCTCCAGTCTGATCCAGTAGGAAGACTTCTATGTTCCCATGCTAAACGTGTGTGTGTGTGTTTATGTATTTCCTGGCAGCAGTGCGCATCATCCACTTCCCAAACTGGTGTGCATTCATTTTCATAACTTTTTCTTCCATTACAATATTAATGGGACTATCAGTGGCAAAGGACAAGGGAAGCATTTTTAATGTTTATCTGACAGTTGCAAATTTCACTTGAGGTTGTTTACTGGGATCTGATTGTTGGCAAAGAAGAGTAGGAGAGGCAGCAAGATGAATGGGATCACGGCTATATGAGATGTATTTATGGGCCTTCTGAATACCATCTAGGAGTAATAAAAAAAGCCCTCCTCTTACTCCTCCTCTAGACAGTCTTCAGAAGTTTTAAGCTCGGTGAGAAATGAGGGATTGTTTTAATTAACTTCCATCTATTCCAGGTGCCCTGTTCAAAGTGAATCATGTTGCATTTATGTCTCAGTCCATTAAAAATTACACCCGGGCTTCTGAATGCAACGTGTACACCCCATCCTTTCCACTTCTCCCTCATGCATATTTTGCCTAAGAAAGGATTTTGGAGAGGAAAAAGGGATACAGCCTGCTGCATTAATAACATAAGAACGTGAAGTGAGCCTGTTGGATCAAGCCAATGGCCCACTCAGTCTAGCACTTTGTTCTCACAGCAGCCAACCAGACGCCTCTGGGAAGCATGCGAGCTGAACATCAGCACAACAGCCCTATGCCCACCAGAGATTCCCAGCAAGTGTTATTCAGAGGGAAAACAACTGACAGTGGAGGTAGAATGCAGCCTATAATAACACTGGGATCTGTACTTTCACAAATAATAACTCTTTTGGCCCTCAATCATGTTCAGATTCCCATTCTGCCTGGGAGTCCTATAATAGCCAAATACAGGAAGTCCAAAAACAACCCAAGTGCTTTCCCACAGTGGCTCGGGTTCAGGCACCTCGTTGAGGAAGTTCTGCATGGAGATAGTGTTCCCAGCCTCCATAGTCTAGGCCAGGGGTCAGCAAACATTTCCAGCAGGGGGCCGGTCCACTGTCCCTCAGACCTTGTGGCAGGCCGGACTATGTTTTGGAAAAAAATAATGAACGAATTCCTATGCCCCGCAAAGAACCCAGAGATGCATTTTAAATAAAAGCACGCATTCTACTCATGTAAAAACACCAGGCAGGCCCCACAAATAACCCAGAGATGCATTTTAAATAAAAGCACACATTCTACTCATGTAAAAACATGCTGATTCCTGAACTGTCCGCGGGCAGGATTTAGAAGGCGATTGGGCCGGATCTGGCCCCTGGGCCTTAGTTTGCCTACCCATAGTCTAGGCCATTTGGAAGTATCCTTCAGTTTGGGACATATGATGGAAGGACCTCATCTCTTTGCCACCATCACAGCCTCCCCCAACCTGGTGCCCTCCACATGTTCTGGACTACAACTCCCACCAGGGCCATTAGGAAGGGATTGTGAAAGTTGTAGGCACTGTACTACTTCAACATGGTAAGGCTAGTCTAATTTCCCCTCTTCAGTACACATCTTCCCTGGTTTTTCATTTAAAGAGAGGGCAACAGGAATCAAGCTATCCCTGCAGCACTGCTCTCCTCCTCTCTTCCACACTTCGGTAAACCTGGATGAATATCACAGTATCACTTATTTACAAAGGCTAAAATCATGTTGTTGGAGGCATCTATATTTTTGATCATCCAGAGAAGCCCTAAGGCATCCTGATGCTGATACACAGGAGCCTTTTTTTTGGCCAGCAGATCTGTAGAAGATGCTTCTTTCCATGATCTCTTTCTTCCTTAAACTAAGCAAATGTTTGAGCCAGCATGCTGCTTGCTTGAGAGGAAAAGAGACCAGATGTTTTGGACTACAACTCCCATCAGCCCTAACCCCCATCGGGGCCTGATGGGAGTCTGAAATATCTCAAGGGCACCAGGCTGGCAAAGGATGCATTCAGTACTAATAACTGGTGACCAGAGAGAACTTATTCCATGTACATGTCCCTCCATTTATGTTCACTTTAGGATAGTCCCTGGCCCTATGCAGAGAAGCAAATAAGCGCACATGTTTATGGGGGTTTTTTTGTTTTAAACTCCACATTTATGTTTTTTCCACATCACAAAATCTAAGTGAAAAGAAAATGCCATGAGCATTCAAAGCAGCCCAGAGAGAATGTGGATTCCATGCATCACCACCTAGCAACGCCACCTCCGTTAGTCAATTACCAGGACTAATTAGGCTAATTACAGTCAGGTTCCTTCCAGTAGTTAGGTTAATTACACCTAGATGTTCCCTGTGGCCACCCATTCCACAGCAATGAGAGATGGTCCATTGCTGTGTGTCAGTAGCAAAAGCCAGGGTGGGATGGAAGCAAGGCAGGTGGCCAGACATCTCTTTTGCTTTGGTAATGCACAAAAAGGTGCAGTCGGACACCTTTTAGTATACTTCTGAACACTAGATGCTGGGGACAAATAAAAGGAGAAGGGTCATCACTACCTCCATGATCTGCTTCTGAGCTTCTAGAGGCATATGGTTGACAGCTATGGGAGAAAGAATGTTGGGCTCAGAGGGCAGATGCAACCCAGCAGTTCTTCTTTATTAATACATTTATATCCTACCAAGTGAGAAGTGAGAGCTGGACCATAAAGAAGGCTGATCGCCGAATAATTTATGCTTTTGAATCATGGTGCTGGAGGAGACTCTTGAGAGTTCCATGGACTGCAAGGAGATCAAACCTCTCAATTCTTAAGGAAATCAGCCCTGAGTGCTCACTGGAAGGACAGATCGTGAAGCTGAGGCTCCAATACTTTGGCCACCTCATGAGAAGAGAAGACTCCCTGGAAAAGACCCTGATGTTGGGAAAGATGGAGGGCACAAGGAGAAGGGGACAACAGAGGACTAGATGGTTGGATAGTGTTCTCGAAGCTACCAGCATGAGTTTGACCAAACTGCAGGAGGCAGTGGAAGACAGGAATGCCTGGCGTCCTCTGGTCCATGGGGTCACGAAGAGTCAGACATGACTAAACGACTAAACAACAACAACATCCTGCCAAAGGAGCTCAAAGGAGCAGTCATGATTCCTGCCCACATTTTCTCTGTCAAACCCTGTGATGTTAAGCTGAAAGATCATTACTGGCCCACGGCCACACTCCCATTCCCACCACCCTTCTGAGTAATACCCCTCCCCACCTTCTCACTATATAGAAGGATCTGGCAACTTCTGTTTCAGTGTATCTGAAGAAGTGTGCATGCACACGAAAGCTCATACCAAGAACTAACTTAGTTGGTCTTTAAGGTGCTACTGGAAAGAATTTTTTTATTTTGACTATGGCAGACCAACACGGCTACCTATCTGTAACTGGAACCACGGCCACACAGTGAGCTTTGTGAATAAGGGGAGATACCAGTCTGGGTTTCCCTAGTCCTAGTCCCACACTCGAACTCGTACTTCACACTGGGGTGCAGCATAGGAAGTGTTGCTCCACCATAGCACTGAACTGTGCAACCAGTTACACATTCCCCTGAGCTGGCTGGTGCCATTGCCAGCAGCCAAAGTAGAAAAAAAGATTTGATTTTTACTGTATATGGTCCCCTCTCCCCTTCACACTGCTTTGGAAACATTCATCGGGAAGTGGTTTGCGGATCCTTAAATAAACAGACATTTAAGGGTACAGGTATCACGTTCACGCAACAGTAGTCCCCAGCCCTAAGAAGCAAATGTGAACGAAAGAAAAATGAAAGAGAAGCGGAAACAGCTTAAAAACAAATAATCCCCTGAATGGAACTTTCCTGTTCCCAGTTGCTGTCGAACCACTTTGATTTGTTTGTCTTCCAGTTGCACTGATGGGACTGGAGTGGGAAGAAATTTTGGAGCGTGTTGAAGTTTTGGCATAAATCACAGGCTTTCTTCTGCTGCCTCTTTGGTTGGAAAGTAAATGTGCCCCTGTTTCCTGGTGATCATCCAGGTGATAGCCTCTTTGGAATTCCACAGAAGGACCTTCTGTCCATGTGTAACAAATGATGGCTATAAAGGAAAGTGATTGCAGAGCTGATACAGGAGGAGGCATTTGTTTATATTCTTATAGTATGTATCTGATGGAATAGAAATTATCACTTAAAATTGACAAATGGAGAGGTACACTGTGGAGATGCCAGAATTCAGTGAGGGCTAAGCTGGCTGTGAACCTTTTCTTCCCCAGGAGATGTCCAGAAGGAATCAAACTGCCAAGACAGCTTCAGCTTAATGTTAGAGCAGGGCTACCAGGCACCTCGGAGAATAATAATCCTTTCAAGGCCCTGAAAAATTGCAGGCTGGATGATTTGGGAGCTTTTCACCTCAAACGCATTTGGTGCTTAGAAATATGCAAGGAATCATGAGATCCAGAAACTTGCACATGGCATGTGACGAATGCGCACATTTGTGGAATGGATCGTTGCGGGAATGCTGCAATTAAAGCAAAACGAAAGCAGAGGTCAAGTATGAATGTGGCAAAGGAAGTTTGCTGAATTTGTCCTTCAAAATGTGCAGGCTACGTTTTATATAATTGTGTACATCTTGTCTGATAAGCCACCACAGTACATGCTGAGCCAATCCTGTGTTGGCATAGAAACGTCTGTTCCCCAGGGCCTCTTTCTGAAAGGGCTGTGTCAGTCAGTCAACAGCAACCTTCACGTAAGAAACTTTGCTTTGCCCATAAAATTACGGGTTTATAACTCCCCCAGGCCAGCGAGAGGGAGAGAATCTAAACGGCTGTGTAAAAACAGTAATGTACTTATTCGGCAGTCTTTATTGATAGCATATTTTGAGAACCAGGGGGATTTTCAAGGTATGTTTTGAATGGAAACACCCGTGGCTTGTTTAAGTTCAGTTTATGATTGGCTAGGAACTCGGCAACTGTTTCATGTAGTGTCTCGATTTCATGGATGTGATCTTGTTTCTTTCTTTGGGAAGTGGCAGAAAGGATTAGTATGGTCTGGGGGCGGGGAATGGACTTTTGAAGCTTCATTTAGTGGCAACCCCTAGTGGGTGATATCACCTAGTGGATGATATCCAACATTAGTCAAAATCTGAGTAGACTCACTGAAATCAATGGACTCGTGAGCTGTTTGACAAACTCCCATGAGAGGTGGTGGGATCTCCTTCCTTGGAAGTTTTTAAGCAGAGGTTGGATGGCTATCTGTCATGTATGATCTAGTTGAGATTCCTGCATTGCAGGGATTGGACTAGTTGACACTCAGGGTCCCTTCAAAATCTACAGTTCTATGATTCTGTGTCCCACTGGTTTCAGTGAGTCTGCTCCGACTGATGTTGACTATCACTCACTAAAGGTACAAAGATTGGTTTGAGCCCTTTTTATAGCCGATACTTTGTTATCAGAATGTTTTTAGCAAACATGCTGTAAGTGAATCTTTCAAGTCAGGACAAACAGTGGCTAATTAGAAAATGTGATTTAGCACATATGGGGGGCGGGAATTGATCAAAAGTTTTACTTTAAAATTTTGTATTAGAAATGGCATGCTCAGAAGTGTCCTTTCTCTGCTGCGTCACACACTGACTACTATGTACAAAACACAGAATCATAGGATTGCAGGGGGCCTGAAAGTGAGATGAGTGCCACAACCCCATAGTCCCCTTTGACTGGACTTAACCATCCAGGGGTCCTTTACCCTTTACCTTTTACCTTTAGAGTAGGAAGAGACCCTGAGGACCATCAAGTCCAACCCCCTGAAATGCAGGAATATGCAGCTGTCCCATACAGGGATTGAACCCGCAACTTTGCCATTATCAGCATCATGCTCTAACCAACTGAGCTAACCTACTGTGATGCAAGCACAGAAAAGCACAATAACCTCCTAAGTGTGGAAAGGCAATTGAGATTCTGTTTGTACCTTATTGTGGAAGAGCGGGGCCTGGATATCACGAGGAGTTACCACTCTGGAAGCACCCGTATATAGTAAAGGCAATAGCGAAAGGCTGAACTTACGAGTCTGCTCATTGCTCAGTGACAACATCAAAGTTATTGATGTTCTTCATCGCAACATTGATCAATTTCCTGTGGATTGTTTTTATGTCTGCCACTTAGCAATGCAAATAATTAAGCAGTATATAAATGTCTTAAAGAAATAAGTACCGTATTTTTTGCACCATAACACTCACTTTTTTCCTCCTAGAAAGTAAGGGGAAATGTCTGTGCGTGTTATGGAGGGAATGCCTACGGGTGGCATGCCTACGGATTTTCCTCCTCTAAAAACTATGTGCGTGTTATGGTCGGGTGCGTGTTATAGAGCGAAAAATACGGTAACTAATTTAACTGCTGTGGTTTCCCAAATTCTTGGAAATTGTCATTTGGGTGATAGGAATATGCCGCGTGGGACCCTTATCATTCTCTCACCCACAAACTATTGTACCTGGGAGACAATAGTTGATGACTGTTGGAAAATCGTTGCAGGATAAAACTGCACCGGCAAAGCTTTCATTTTACCTCAGATGCTATATTTTGCCTTAGGATTTTAAAATAAATATAAAACGATAGACAGTAAAAAGTAGAATAACCAAAACAATGAAAGACAATTACTAAAGAAATAAAGACTCTCACCGGCTACCATCAGTATATCCTTAGTTGGGGAATTGTGGTCAGTAAACGCACTATCATGAGAGCCTCCATAATCACCACTACCCCTGGAGAGTCCAAAAATACAGCCAGCTGTGTGGATCCATCATATATACAGAAATACAGAAATATCCTGTCCCTCCAAACCGCATCAGTACATAGCATAATTCTGAAGTGATTAGAATCTGCATGACTGCAACCTAGATATAGTTCCTCAGGTGAGCTACGTTGAATTTCTGACTGCGCAAGTTCAACTTTTAGGGCACATGGCACTTGAAAGATCTACAGCCTTCAGCAGATGTGAACAGTCCTGCAAAGAAATGCTTCCATCTAAACTGTCAGCATGAAGTAGGAACCCCATCCAAGAAACAGAAAGATGTATCTGGCCTCTGCTTGATTGTTTTCCTCATTCTCTGAATTCCTCTATGGTAATCGGTCACAAGCAAAAGCCTCAGTAGCTCCGCATTCACTTGCCAGAGGGAGGAAGTTCCATTAATTAACTTTGTGCTCCAGCAGATGACATCAACGTTCCTGCTCTGAAAAAGAAAAGTTCCAGAGCTGCACTCCATTACAGTCCCACCTCCGCTGCACCATTGATTCTTAGTATATCAATAATCCATCTTTTCAACAGAGGCAGTTGTGATTCATTGAATGCTAATACATCATCGGGTAACTTACAAGCGCATGCAACTCAGCCCTAAGAAACCACAATGCATATGATCACACGCAAACCATAGTATACACAACCAGTAATCTGCATATGAAGAAACCCCTTATTTACTTTGCAGAATCAACCTGAAAGAGGGAGGTAGAGAGCCTCTCAATAGTTGAGGGCTCACCTTTGCTCCATCTTAGGAATAAGTGACAGGATAAACAGTAGAATTGCGATTATGCCAAGTGTCCAGAGGTGGACGAACCTGTGACAAAGACACAAATCTTTACGTGATTGACTAATTGCTTTTAATATAGTGAGCCATGTATTCTGCAGGGACAGGAGCCTAGGAGCGCTTCAGGACTATACGTGCAATAGAGAAGTAACGAACAGAGCACAATGGTAGGTCTCCTGTCACCTTTCAGCATTTTGGAAAGAAATACAAAGGGAAACTTGAGCTGCAGTTCTGCGTAAAGTGCTGCCACCAGCTTTATTATAACCTCTTCCTGTCGCATTTTGGCTTTCCTTGAGGCATAGATGTAACAGGAAAGATTTCCTCAATGAACTCAGCACCTGAAACTTTCAACGTCAATGACTGAGAAAACCATTGAAAGTGATACCAATCTACTTAATGCTCTCGTGCTGGAGCAGGGCTGCTGAATGAGCAGCACACGGCCAGGAAAGCTGCCAAAAGCACAGGAAGAACGGACCTATAAACATATAGCTTGTATACTGTTTGTTTATTAGGCAAATTGCCATTTCGTTGGCCTCAGTGCAGTGCATATATATATACCTCTTTCAAAAGGCCCATTAATAAAAACTTATTGAGTCGGATGGTAAAAGCATTAGTTGTTCAGCTTCATCTCAACAGACAAAAGTGTGGGACACTGGACTATATATATACAGTGGTACCCCGCAAGACGAATGCCTCGCAAGACGGAAAACCTGCAAGACGAAAGGGTTTTCTGTTTTGGAGGCGCTTCGCAAGACGAATTTCCCTATGGGCTTGCTTCGCAAGACGAAAGCCCATAGGGAAATCTCCGGGGACCTGTTTTAAATTGCTGGCGGTCGGGAGCAAAGACTTTCGCCCACAGCCGGCCTTCAGAAGAGGTCCTGGACCTCTTCTGAAGGCCGGCGGGGGGGGGGCAAAAGTATTTGCTCCCCCCGCCTGCCTTCCCGGGACAGCGGAGACTTCTCCGCTGCCCCGGGCGATCTTAAAATGCTGGCGGGCGGGAGCGAAGCGTTCGCTGCCGACCCCCAGCATTTTAAAATCTCCCCGGGACAGCAGGGGCTTTTAAAATGCTGGCGGTCGGCAGCAAAGCCCTCCTGTCCCCGGAGCTTGCGGGGCGGGAGGTGGGAAGAAGGGCTTTTCTTCCCACCGCCAGCCTTCAGAAGAGGTCGGGGGACAGACTGTCCCCGGACCTGGTCTGAAGGCAGTTTCCCTAGGAACGCATTAATTGATTTTCAATGCATTCCTATGGGAAACCGTGCTTCGCAAGACGAAAAACTCGCAAGAAGAAAAAACTTGCGGAACGAATTAATTTCGTCTTGCGAGGCACCACTGTATGTATATATATATATATATATATATATATATATATATATATATATATATATTCCTTGACATATTTTCAAATACTCCACCTAGATCTATTCAAAATTAGGGCAATCTAAAAGGGGGAGCACTTTCCACGAACATTCTCAGCAGTGTGAATAAGTCTCCCTCCCCTTTAAGAGTTATTTTTCATTCTTTAAGGATTGTGCTGAAAGACTTAACTCAATCAAAGTGAGGGCAATCTGTGACCTGACTGGCTGGGATAACTCTTGTGATTATGCAGGAAGTGTTACCTTCACTCCTAAATTGCTTCTTTGTCCTCAGTGATATTGTCACATAGCCAAATTTGATTGGCTACATCCTGCTGTAATGTCATCTTGTTCATGACATCATCCCTGATTAGCTGGAATCGGTCTAGGGAGGAGAAAGGAGCTCTAACCAGGACATAAAGTAGTGCAAAAGTTATCCGTATTGAGGGGGAGCAATGACAATGAACAAGGGGTTGCCATTCTCCCTGCAAGGGTTATTTTCAACCCGGAACGTGAAAGCGGAGGCAAAGATTTGACGCAGGACTATTCTAAACAGAGGGTCTTTGGAACATTAAACTAACTGCAGGCAATACGGAATACAGTGAAAGAAAACCTATTCCCTTTGTCAAATGGTTGCCACTGGGAAGATTACTTCCTCTATGCTACCGCTTTGGCTAGCTTTAGTGGGTGTGCTGTTTCCTCTTCGAAGAGGAAAAGAAGCTTTCAGTTCACTTCTTCAGTCAGGTCCATGGCATCACCAGAGGGCAGTTTTTGAAGGCTCTTGCTTTGTCACTTTGGGGCATAGTCATAACAGAACAGATGGGCAAATTTCCCCTTGCTCATTTTGAAAAGCATCCATTTCTCTGGACTATCTCAAAAGATTCTGAGAATAAGCTCAGGAAGTTCAGACTACTGCAAATCATATTCTGGGCCCTGCCTGAACATTGTTCCAGCCTAGGTTGTGGAGCTGGGGCCCCTGACACACCATATCCATTTGCTGCCATTCTAGATGGAAATTAGGAATGAAGGATCACGTGACACTGATTTGCCTCTGCATGCCAGATTCTTGTCTGCCTCAGCATTCCTGTTTCTAGAACTGAGGGCAAAAGCAGCAAACTTTGTAGACTTTCTGAACCTCATGCCAATAATTGAATGCAGACCAATATGGGCAGGACTTTATTGAAGTTCTACAAGCTGGTGCTCACAAGCTGACCACAGCTCACTGCAGCACATAAGAAGAGATCTGCTGGATCAGACCAAAGGCCCATGTAGTCTAGCATCCTTTTCTTTCAGTGGTCAACCAGATGTCTCAATGGGACGACCACAAGCAAGAGGGCCTGATTGCAACAGGGCTCTTTCCATTTGTGATACCCAGCGATGGGCATTTGGAGGCAAAGTGTCTCTCTTTCTGTATTTTCTTCTCATCCATTGTCAGATTTCTTTTAAATCTGGTTTTCCTCCAAGTTTCAGAGTGTGTTAAGTTAATTGCGGATCATTTCTCTTTGTCTCTTTAAAGACTGATCATATACTTTCTATAACCCACCCTTTCTGGGCCCTCTGTTACTCCCCTCTGTGTATTTATCACCATATTGTAGCTGCAGAGCACCTACAATGCAAAGTACCTAGGCCTGCAGCTTTGGCATAAGGCCACCTCACCCCCCCGCCACCCCCCACTGCTACTAAGAACACGCCAAGTGCATCGGGAATCAGCCAAAAGGACAGCAATAAAAATAATAGAGCTGGCACCATCTCTCCCTCCTCCTGCTTTGCCAGGGCTCCCTGAGCAGCATTTATTCATTGTTGTTAACAGGGATGGGGCCTCTTAGTCCCTCTGCAGTGCTTGGGAAATGTTCCCTCTATGTTATGTTAGGCTTTTATCTCACTCGCGAGCCGTTGCCTCCTTCTGTCATGAGTTTCATTGTTAAATCTCTGTGAGCAACCTAGACATTTTCCTCATTATTTCCCCTTTGTGGTGGTGGTGGGGAGAACCTTGGAATCTCACAGATTTTCTGCCCCTCACTCTTTTGCCCAGTAAGGTAAAGGTAAAGGTACCCCTGCCCATACGGGCCAGTCTTGCCAGACTCTAGGGTTGTGCGCTCATCTCACGCTATAGGCCGGGAGCCAGCGCTGTCCGCAGACACTTCCGGGTCACGTGGCCAGCGTGACAAGCTGCATCTGGCGAGCCAGCGCAGCACACGGAACACCGTTTACCTTCCCGCTGGTAAGCGGTCCCTATTTATCTACTTGCACCCGAGGGTGCTTTCGAACTGCTAGGTTGGCAGGCGCTGGGACCGAACGACAGGAGCGCACCCTGCCGCAGGGATTCGAACCGCCGACCATGCGATCGGCAAGTCCTAGGCGCTGAGGTTTTACCCACAGCGCCACCCGCGTCCCCCTTTTGCCCAGTATGAATGAACAAATCCAGCTGTGTAGGAAGGGCTATTTTTTTAAAAAAAGGGGGCCTATATCCCCATAGTACTTGAAGGAGCTCAGTGTTGTGTATGTGGGGGGTTTTCTGCTCCTTCATTATTCCCAGAATAACTGGGCAAGGAAGGTTAGGCTGAGAGATAGTGACTGAAGCTCACCCAATGAGCTTCATGGTTGAACAGGCGTTTGAACATAGCTCTCTGTGGTGCTAGTGCATGACCTACAAATGTTGCAGACTACTGCTCCCAACCTAAGAGCCTGCTGGATCAGGCCAGTAGCCCATCTAGTCCAGCATCCTGTCCTCATGGTGGTCAACCAGATGCCTGTCAGGCTTTGGGGGCTCGGCTTCCTCCCTGCTTAGCCGTAGATAAGCCGTACAAAGAGAAAGCAGTCTCTTACCAGTAACAGAAATGTTTAATGAACGCAGCAAAAGAACAAGCAACCATTCTCAGAGTGCAGGTGTTCTCAATTAAGGTTCCTCCTACTTCCCTCTAGTCACTTCCGTCCTCTCATCTCCTAGCAACCTGATTTCTCAACCACTGAGTCTTTTGCAAAGTTACCTTATCTAATCTCCTAGCCTTGGGACTGAGAGGCTGCACATCTTCCACTTAGAGAGAGTCTGCTAGCTCACTCTCTTCCCGTTCTTCTTCTTGCTGTTCCCCTCCCAGTTCTGCCCAACTGTTGTCTTCTGAACTGTGCCCCTCAGCAAACCATTGTTCCAAATCAACACTACTCCGCTGCTCCTGTGGAGTTTCAGGGTCCTGGCCATGAGCAGGGGGAGGGGGAAGCTCCCACCATTCCTCATCAGAGTTGTACTCTTCAGCCTGGTCTCTGACAATACCTGCGGCAAACATGCAAGCACGATCCAAGCACAACAGCAGTCTCTCCTCCTGTGGCTCCCAGCAGCTATTATTCAGAAGCATTATGGCTGAAGTAGGTCGATGAAGAATGTTGGGGATGCAGCTCATCTTCAGCCCTGCTCTGCCTTGACCAAAGTATCCATTCCTTGACACTTATAACAGTCTTATTTGAGGTTGGTCAATGACATTATTAATCCTTTAAGTGCACAGAAGCTATGGCAGAAAGAGCAGGCACATAGCAAATAATAGTTTTGATTTCCATTTGCAAAACATCAATCATCAACTGCAACATCAGGTGTTGAAATGTGTGACATTTTAGGGCAGCTTTTTCAACATCCAGTTTTCTCAAGGTGTACTGGGGACTTTTGGTGCCTTTTGTAATCATCTGGTTATTTTTGAATGTACAGGTTGACCAGATGGGGAGCAAGCATGCAGGCTGCCAATGATGATGATGATGATGATGATGATGATAAAAATTTATTTATACCCTGCCCTCCCCAGCCAAGACCGGGCTCAGGGTGGCTAACACCAGATATAAAAACAATTGATTGAAATACAGCTTAAAAAACAAGATTAAAATACAACATTGAAACATTAAAATAGTATCCTAACAACAAAAAACCCAGCACCCTATAGCTCCTGAGCTATTTCTGTCCGTCAGATACCTTTTAACAACCTTCCTCCAGAAAATTCCAAAGTTTGCTGCTGTTGTGTCTGCCACTTACATTCAAACATCAAAAGCTGGTTTTAAATAGGCGGGGAATGCACAAAAGCTTGCAGTAGCCACCAGCCATCAAAATACATTAGGCAATGCAATACACTGTTGTTGCTCATCAAGTAGCAGGCTGTAGAAAAGCCTGGAGAGATGAATTCATTTTGCATAATGAAAAATCACATTGTTGACAATACTTTCCAAAATGAGGCACTTCATACATTCAGCTCCAAACCAATGACTGATAAATCACTGGGTGATGGGACACGGAAAGATGTACATGTCATGATTCCAGGGTCAGACATCCCAGGTTCAGCAAATGAGGCTGTGACTTTAGAAGATGTGTCAGAGTGGAAAGAGGCATCAACACTGAATCCGGGTGGCCCCCATTTCCAAGAAGCACTCCACAGCCACAGTCTCCTACGAGTCCATGGCGGCTGAAGCAGGCAAAGTCCCTTTAACAACTATCTGACTTTTAAAAGACATCATCAGATGGGCACAAGATAATGTTGGCAGAATGGGAAAGCTTTTGGAAAACAACTATGAATTTTACGGCGTGTTACAATATTAAAGAGAACATGCTAAAGATGCAGTATAGATGGTATCTTACCCTGTCAAGGCTTTCCAGGATATATAAAAATATCGTGAGTAATGGTTGGAGGTGTGGGGAAAGTAATGGAGACATGTACCACATGTGGTGGACGTGTAGGAAAATAAGAGAATTCTGGGGCCTCGTCTATGATGAGCTGAAAAAAATCTTTGGAACAACATTCTTTAAAAAGCCAGAAGCATTTTTGTTAAGCATTGTTGGTAAAGATATCCTGAAAAACTTAAGAGAAATATTTCTATATGCTACGGCAGTGGCCTGAACACTAGCAGCAAAGAACTGGAAAGGGGGAAATGTTCCGACTATAATGGATTGGCAGAATAAGTTACAAGAATATGTGGAAATGGCGCAATTGAACAACAGCCTAAGGGGCAGTTCAAGACAAGAATTTGCACAAAAATGGGAGAAACACAAGAGATATGTACAAAAATATACCAATGGTTTTTCATCTATGGCAGCATTTGAATGACCTTGGATAAAGAAATATAGGAGAAATAAGATTAATGGTACAAATTGTTGTAATAATATTTTAGAGAATATATAAAGAATAGATTAATAATGGTAGGTACATTCACTATTAGAATAAAAGCATACAACGGGAATTGACAGGAAGTCCAAAGTTTTTATGATATTTTTTGTTAATAACTTTTGTTAATAATCTTTGTTAATAACCACATAAAAGGTAGCATAAACACAGCTGAAGCTTAAGGTTTATAACTACAGTGGTGCCTCGCAAGACGAAATTAATCCGTTCCGCGAGTCTCTTCGTCTAGCGGTTTTTTCGTCTTGCGAAGCAACCCTATTAGCGGCTTAGCGAATTAGCGCTATTAGCAGTTTAGTGGCTATTAAAGGCTTAGTGGCTATTAAAGGCTTAGCGGATTAGCAGCTAAAAGGCTATTAGCGGCTTAGCGGCTTAGAAAAAGGGGGGGAGCGAAAAAAAAGCGGAAGACTTGTAAGACGTTTTCGTCTTGCAAAGCAAGCCCATAGGGAAAATCGTCTTGCGAAGCAGCTCAAAAATGGAAAACCCTTTCGTCTAGCGGGTTTTCCGTCTTGCGAGGCATTCGTCTTGCGGGGCACCACTGTATGTAAGAAAAGACAAGTATATGTTTTTTTTGTGTGTGTGTCTATGATTGAAAACTCAATTTACTCTACGAGATGCACTATATATATGTAATGTATTGTAAGACTATTAATAAAGCTTGTTACATTGGGGGGGGGGAGACTTCTGAAGACATCTGAAGGCAGCCCTGTTTAGGCATGTTTTTAATGTCTGCTGTTTTATTCTGTTTTTAATCAGAATGGCTGGGGAAAACTAGCCGGATGGGTGGGGTATAAATAATAATTTATTATTATTATATATTATTATTATTATTATTATTATTATTATTATTATTATTATTATTCCCAGTGGAGGTGGTTAACCACTCAGAAAGCCCTACTCAGGTCTCAGGCAGGGGTTGTCTGTTGCTGAGGCAATGGTAAATGTAGCTTTACAGTCTGAGCTCTGCATGGAGCTGTCCACGGTGCTCCCTGGAAGGTGCTACCTTGCCTTACTGGAAACTGTTCTTTGCCTCACAGTATACTGAGCTTTGGGACGCGGGTGGCGCTGTGGGTTAAACCACAGAGCCTAGGACGGCGGTTCAAATCCCCACAACAGGGTGAGCTCCCGTTGCTCGGACCCTGCTCCTGCCAACCTAGCAGTTCGAAAGCACGTCAAAGTGCAGGTAGATAAATAGGTTCTGCTGTGGCAGGAAGGTAAACAGCGTTTCCGTGCGCTGCTCTGGTTCGCCAAAAGCGGCTTAGTCATGCTGGCCACATGACCCGGAAGCTGTACGCCGGCTCCCTCGGCCAATAAAGCAAGATGAGTGCCGCAACCCCAGAGTCGGTCACGACGGAACCTAATGGTCAGGGGTCCCTTTACGTTTATATTGAGCTTTGCCTTGGCTGGCCTACTGAAGTCTTGTTTGGAACCCATCACCTGACTGAGACCATCATCTGGGACAGAACAGTATGCGAATGTACGAATCTTCTGTCCCAGAAATGGGAGCAGACTCCAGGAATTTTTATTCCCAAAGCCGCCTCTCGAATTAGCTTCCCTGTCTTGCATCTCCAAACAGGCAATAATATCCACAGAATCTACAGCTCCACCTGCCTAGGCCACCCTACGCAGTGCAATGTTCTCTCTTTCTCCATGGCCTTGTCCACCTTCCTTCTTTCATCACCGCTTCCCTTTTGAATTTAGCCCTGTTCCCGTCATCCGCAGGTAAGCTCCGAAAGGGAGAAGCTAATTGCGCAATAAGTCAAGGTGGGTATCAACCCAACCTCCCCTCCCCCCTCCTGTCCATACAAGATTGATAATGAAACCGATACCTTTCGCCAGCGTAATTTTCATATTTAATGAGCGTGACTCAGAAACTATTACATTAATTAGTCAAATCCCACAAACCGTTAATAGTGCATGGTGTAATTAATATTGTATTCAATTAAAAGCTGACCCATTTCAGGTGCCTTCCCCTGGTTTGGGGGGAGGGGCTCTTTGGAAATGGCGTATGTCACAGTGCCCGGGGCCAATCCTTTCTCTTTCCTAGCAGCGGGTGAGGGAAAGAGATCCATCTTCTCCGTTTTGCTTCTGTGCTTCTTTTCCCCGCAAACATATGCTGGGTTCTTTCCCTCCCCATCTCTGAACGAGGCTGCTCTTGCTGTACAGACAACCTGCTTGCTGTGATTTATGGGGTAGGCCTGTACGGGGCTCACAGACTGGAAAATTTCCAGTTTACACAAGAATTCCCTGAAAAATGAGCTTGGCTAATTTATTTCTTTCATTAACAACTTCTAGCTGTGAGGTAATCTTTCTGGAACCCCCTTCTCCCCCTTCACAAACCAAAGCCCCACTTGCACCACTAACCCACGAGACACACACACACACCCTCAGTACACACTCAAGATGTCTCTCAGGTAGTTATAAACAAAGCAATGGCGGATGAAACTTCCTTTACAAATGATGATGACAGGACAAACTAGGTCCTGAGCACAGTTTCATCTCTGAACATGAGCTTTGTGACCAAGGGATTCAAGCTTTCCTCATAAGCTCCTTATATACCACAAGGAAACACCGATATCCCAGACTTAAACACCACCTCATCCTTGGACAAAATGTGTGGTTTGAGCAAGTCACTTTCTCTCAGCCTAAGGGCTTTTTAAAAAAGCTGAAATTTTTGGGAAGGGGTCCAAAATGTTATGGAAGGGGCAATGTGTCCACAGGCCGTCCTTGGTGGCCTTGGAAGTAGACAGGAATATAAACACCCATATTTTGAGTAACCAGAAAGCAGGAAGGAAACTTGAGAGTTCTTGGTCATAGTGGACTTCACCCACTAATGCCTAAACTTATCAATATTTGCAGCATCTGTTTTTGGATATGTGCACCAGCTTTTATACATAGTTATGCAACCCCCAAGCCAAGGAGATACCGTATTTTTCGCCCTATAGGACGCACCGTCCCATAAGACGCACCTAGTTTTTTGGGGGGGAAATAAAGGGAAAAAAATTTTTTTTCCCCAGGCGCGGGGCTGGGGCAGCCCGAGCTTCCCCCGACCCCAGCCCCCAAACAGGCAGCTCTCTGCAAGCCGTGGGAGCCCAGCGGTGGCTCCCGCTGCTTGAGAAGAGGTCCGCAAAGCCTGGACGTGCTGAGATCAGCGCGCGCAGGCTTCAGGATGCCTGCAACTCTCCCCAAGCAGCGGGAGCGTTCCCGCTGCTTGAGGAGAGATCCGCTAAGCCTGCACGCGCTGAGATCAGCGCGCACAGGCTTCGGGATGCCTGCAACTCTCCCCAATCAGCGGGAACGTTCCCGCTGCTTGAGGAGAGATCCGCGAAGCCCACACGCGCTGAGATCAGCGCGCGCAGGCTTCGGGATGCCTGCAACTCTCCCCAAGCAGCGGGAGCGTTCCCGCTGCTTGCCGAGAGGTCCGCGAAGCCTGGAGAGCGAGAGGGGTCGGTGTGCACCTACCGCTCTCGCTCTCCAGGCTTCAGCGAAAGCCTGCATTCGCCCCATAAGACGCACCCACATTTCCCCTTCATTTTTGGAGGGGAAAAAGTGCGTCTTATAGGGCGAAAAATACAGTAAGTAACTATGCAACTTTTAGAAGACTCCTGAAGGCAGCCCTGTATAGGGAAGTTTTTAATGTTTAATTATGGGGTGGGGGGGTTGAAAAGAATATCTCAAAGAGAGGGGGGAGAAAAAGAAAATAAAATAAAAAGATTGACTTCCTTCGACCACCATACGGTTCCTATATCTCATATCTTGGTTGTCTGTAATCATTTTATACATTGTGGAGAGACAATTTGTTTACCTGTGGAGTTTTTAGTCTAGGCTAAGCCAATCATAATTTTGGGAACCTGCTTTCCTCATATAATTTGCAAAGACATCCCATTCTCTCCTGATTTCTTCACTTGGTTAACTTCTTACTAATTCTGATAGTTTTGCCGCTTTGAGATACTTGCTTAATTTTAATAACCATTCTTCTTTTGTTGGAATTGTGTTGCTTTTCCAGTATTTTGCAATCACAATCCTAGCGGCTGTTATTGCATATGGAAAGACTCTTTTATTATCTTTTGGGCTGTCTGTTGTGAAGATACCTAGTAAGAATAACTCTGGTTTGTTTGTTTTTTAAAGTGCTTCTTACCTTTTTTTTTTTAATTCTTCGTAAATCATGTCCCAGAATACTTTAATTCTGGGACATGTCCACCACATGTGGAATACATTCCCATCCTTATGGTTGCACCTCCAACACTTACTACTGATTTTTTTATTCATTTTCACCAATTTTGATGGGGGTCAAAGCTTTATTATGTTTTTTATATATGTTGGAAGCCTAATAATAATAATAATAATAATAATAATAATAATGGAATAGGACATCCCTATTTTCATCAGAGAAATGTTGGAGGGCATGAAGTGTTGCTGCCCCATCAGAGCTCACCTTGTGCTGCTTTGAATACCACCCTTGGTGATTTCTGGCTGTTCTCCAGGTGCGAATTGCTGACAGACAACTTCAAGGCCCCCTCCTGCTCTCTCCAGTGTGGTGTAGTGGTTAAGAGCAGTGGTGTGCTGGACCCCGGGGGGGGTTACCGAGAGGCGTGGTCAGAGTCCGGTCCTGGGTCGAGGGTCTGGAGACTGTCCACCAAGGGCGAAGCGGGGTCCAAAGCAGGAAGCCGGGCGTGGTCAGGAACTCCGGAAGAACAGGTCTGGGTGCTGGCAGAAACAGGTTTCCAACAACGCTGCTCCCGCAACCTGGGACCGGGTTGACTGGCCTTTATCTTCTCTGAGGCCAGGGGCGGTCCCGGCTCACAGGTGACCCGCCTCTCCTGGCCTTAAGGCGAGCACTCCTCCTGGGAGAAACCAGTTCCCTTCGCCTCTCTGCCCTGAGCCTCTGCAGTTCAGGAGAGGCTGAAGGGTTACTGGACCCAGGGGGAGGCTCACCTTCCCCTGACAGGGCTGGGAGAGGCGCACCTGTAGGCAATGGGTCCTCGATCACCTCCGGAGCCAGAATGGATTATTCTGGTGTCTGCTCCTGAGGATCCGGCACAGGTGCAGGTGCTTTAGATTCAAGGCCCTGGAGGTGGGGACTCCTGTGCAGGCTGGGATTCCTCTGGTTCAGCCTCTGAATCAGACTCCCAGGCCATCACAAGTGGACTCGTAATCTGGTGAACTGGGTTCGTGTCTCCGCTCCTCCACATGCAGCTGCTGGGTGACCTTGGGCCAGTCACACTTCTTTGAAGTCTCTCAGCCTCACTCACCTCACAGAGTGTTTGTTGTGGAGGAGGAAGGGAAAGGAGAATGTTAGCCGCTTTGAGACTCCTTCGGGTAGTGATAAAGTGGGATATCAAATCCAAACTACTACTACTACTACTACTACTACTACTACTACTACTACTACTACTACTCTTCTTCTTCTTCTTCTTCTTCTTCTTCTTCTTCTTCTTCTTCTTCTTCTTCTTCTCCTCCTCCTCCTCCTCCTCCTCCTCCTCCTCCTCCTCTTCTCGTGGTTCTTTATCTTTAAAACAGATTTGGACTTGGCAGCCCTTATAGTAGAGGACTGTACTTTATAAACTAGAAGACATGGCCACCACAAGATGGGAATCCTACCAAGGTTCTCTGGGAAAAAATAACAATTGGATTAGCATGCCACCATCTCAGCTTGCCCAAACCTTCTTTGGCTTGCAGGCGTCAGAGGGCTCACTGCCCAGGCAGCTAGACAATAACTTTATTGTCTCTCTCTAACAAGGACAGAACAGGAACAGGAAACTCCTGACTACCCAGATACAACTAAATCCAGTTGTGCTACTTAGGGATTATACTATATAATAGCAATATCTTCCAGGTGCCCCTGCCATATGAAAATGAGATCTTTACCAATGGAGGCAGGGCTGGATTAAGACTTTTAGAGGCCCTAAGCACTTAAAAGATTTTAGTATCCCCATATGTATCTAACTCAAAATATAAAACAATAATAAACCATAAAATAAATTTTTATTTTTCAAAATGAAAGAAAACCTACAGTAAAATGGAAAATAATGTTTACTTTTGTATACTTCTACTTTATTTATTTTGTATACTTCAACTTTATTTGTTTTCTGCTGCTCCAGAGAAGCGGACACGGAGCAATGGATCCAAACTACAAGAAAGAAGATTCCACCTAAACATTAGGAAGAACTTCCTGACAGTAAGAGCTGTTCGACAGTGGAATTTGCTGCCAAGGAGTGTGGTGGAGTCTCCTACTTTGGAGGTCTTTAAGCAGAGGCTTGACAACCATATGTCAGGAGTGCTCTGATGGTGTTTCCTGCTTGGCAGGGGGTTGGACTCAATGGCCCTTGTGGTCTCTTCCAACTCTATGATTCTATAACTCTATGATTCTATTTATAAGGGACGCGGATGGCACTGTGGGTAAAACCTCAGCGCCTAGGACTTGCTGATTGTATGGTTGGCGGTTCGAATCCCTGCAGCGGGGTGAGCTCCCATCGTTCGGTCCCACCTCCTGCCCACCTAGCAGTTCGAAAGCACCCTTAAGTGCAAGTAGATAAATAGGTACCGCTTTATAGCGGGAAGGTAAATGGCGTTTCCGTGTGCTGCACTGGTGCCGGCTCACCAGAGCAGCTTCGTCACGCTGGCCACGTGACCCAGAAGTGTCTCCAGACAGCGCTGGCCCCTGGCCTCTTAAGCGAGATGGGCGCGCAACCCCAGAGTTGGTCACGACTGGCCCGTACGGGCAGGGGTACCTTTACTTTACCTTTACTTTATTTATATTTGGGGGGAAACTACTACTATTTCTAATTGCAAAGATTTTGATCAGATCCTCAAAACTAATATTATTATACACATCTGCTTCTATGCTTAGTAGAGATAAGCACCCAGCCTGCCTTGCTAAATAGTTGTTCTTAGTTAGGCTTTTTAATATACTTCAACTGAGAAAATGAACCCTTAGCCGAGCAATTTGTGACCATTAATGTTAAAAATCTGGCAATGGAAAATTTCTTTGGTGCCCCCCTTCCCTTGATGCCCTAAGCAGGTGCTAATTTTGCTTAATGGTTGATCCAGCCTTTGCTGGAAGAGTAGGGTTGCCATATTCAAAAAAGTAAAAACCAGGTCACCCAAAAATTGTCGAACTCTTTAAAGGAAAATGCAAAACAAAAACCTGCGATTTTTTGATTGACTTGCCTAAGACCCAGGACAAAGCACCACCTTTCTGCTTGGACGTATGACAGTCTAATGGAAGAGACTCTTTTCAGAAGTGCTGCCCTGGTTGTGGAATGCTGTCCCCAAAGAAGTTTGCCTGGCACCTGCCTTGTTCTCTTGCTGGTAGCATGCCAAGTCCTTTTAAATTATCCCATGCTCTTCCTCTGAAACTGCTTTTATATTTACCATCACCATTTTGATTTATTACTTCACCCTAAGGTCTCGGTGGGGGTCACAACAATTTAAAACACAAAATTAAAACATTTTGATTTTTTTTTTAAGAATTAAACATCCTTAACATTTTAACTTTTGACAACTGAACATTTTAAACAATTTGACATACGTATGTTAAAACATTTAAAACAAAATGCAGCTTCAATTTTTTTTATAATGTATTCTAAATGTTGTTTATGTAGTTATCATGTAGTTATCTGGTAGTTTTAAAACAGTAGCTTTTAAAATACACTTATTCCATTTTAATGTCATATTTTGTATGGATAGTATTTTATTGATTTCGATTTTAGCGATATTATTTATTCAGCTGCTCTGAAAAATATTTTCTGAAAGTGGTTTATCCATCTTGTAAGAAAGAACCGAATAAAGGTACCTCAGTATGACCTAGGCATAATGATTTATTTGTTTATAAATGCATGTGCCTGCCTCTTTTGGTGAAAGAGACCTTTCAGTTGCTCTGCATCAAACAAGGGGTCATTTGAAAGTCCACAGTATGTTGCCATGGATGAGGGGTTTTATTTCACAGAGGATGCTCATTGATCACGAGAACAGATTTTAAAGTTTCCACTCCCTAGAACCTAAGTACTCTGCTGCCCAAGAGAACAATAGCCCCCTCCTGTGTGACATGAATAAGCTGAGCCAATGGCGCTCAAAGGGGTCGTAACTCCCTCCTTGCCATCCTGGGACCACTGTGACTCGAGGCAAAACGAGAGGCAGGGCTTTCGTAATCACAGAGGAGGCAGAGGCGGAGGAAGAAAAAGTCAAAGTAAGGGAATCCAATGTTGGCATCACACCTCCAGTGTTACAGGCAGAACTGAATCACTTGTACCAGTCCAGGTGTTATCTTCAGCTTTGGCAAAAAGAGGTAAACAGCAGCACAAGTCACCATGTACCGTATTTTTTGCACCATAACACTCACTTTTTTCCTCCTAAAAAGTAAGGGGAAATGTCTGTGCGTGTTATGGAGGGAATGCCTACGGGTGGCATGCCTACGGATTTTCCTCCTCTAAAAACTACGTGCATGTTATGGTCGGGTGCGTGTTATAGAGCGAAAAATACGGTAGTTATTTTCTAAGTGTGAGCATGTGGCACGGGGGGGCAGAGCTCAAAGTGGCCCAATATCCCATTATAAATTACATTCAAAACTGTATTGAAAATACACAACAATGAGACCTGTTCAGGGTGCCAGCCAGGCAGGAATACTCCCTTCCAAGACACTCCATTCCAGCCCACTTGTTTTCTACCCTCCCAATAGATTTCCAGCTTTCAGTTGCCTTATTGCAGTGATGGCAGACCTTTTAGAGACCGAGTGCCCAAACTGCAACCCAAAACCCACTTATTGATCGCAAAGTGCCAACATGGCAATTTAACCTGAATACTGAGGTTTTAGTTTAGAAAAATACACACCAATACAGTGGTACCTTTGGTTACAAACACCTTGGGTTACAAACACTTTGGGTTACGGACCTGGAAGTAGTACCTCAGGTTAAGAACTTTACCTCAGGATGAGAACAGAAATCGCACGGCGGCGGCGGCAGCAGGGGGAGGTCCCGTTAGCTAAAATGGTACCTCAGGTTAAGAACGGACCTCCAGAGCGAATTAAGTTCGTAACCAGAGGTACCACTGTACACAGATAGGCCTAAATGGAACATACAAAGAAAATCATCAAACCAAACATGTAGGGGCATATAACTTCTATTGTAGTGCCTACCTTTAAACTCCGCTAATGATATAATCCTGGGGGAAATTCCGTCGGGCTGCTACTGCCTATTGTTCTACAAAAGGAGGGCGACGGTGCATTAGATGCACAGTTACACTGGATGCTAAGCCTGGACTACACTGCTGGGTTATGGTCACATATGCTTATTCAGTTGCTCCCCTGCCAGTATGGGGAAAGGGACACAGGACTACACTAGTGGCCAAAATTGTGGAACCTTCTGGAAAAAGTGTATTTCCAATTAATGAAGGCTTATTGAGTCATTGGGCTGTTTGGGGGTTTGTTTTGAATTTTTGCGTCCTTATTCCCAGCGCCCCCCATATTTTTTCAAACTTCTGCAAATCCCGAGGTTCCACCAAGTCTACTTGCTGATACCTCTTTGTTGTGCTTATGTGGTGCTGCTATAGGTAAGGACTTCTTGCTCCAGAACATTGCTAATGTGTCCAGAATGACCGAATACCTAAAGGCTCACTGTTTAGGGCTTGGTCTTCTGAACCTCAGCTTCGTCTGCCTATCTGCCTGTAATAAGTGTGGGGAATCTTTGACCCTCCAGATGTTGCTGAACCACAACTCTCACCAGCCCTAGCAAGCTCAAGGGCTGTCGCTGATCTTACCTGCCGAATCGGATCTGATTGGATGCTTGGAAAATCCAAAGAGAGATCTTGCTTAACTCAGCTCCAGTTCAGTGGGTAAGATAGGATATTTTGACGGCATCACAACAGAACAAGGAGAAAGCTCTCAGATCCAGGGGAATTAATTGGTACACAATATGATCAAAATATGGGTTAAGCAAAAGGGTGCGTGATCCCCACCATCTCTCCCATATGCCCTCACTTATGCATGCTTACACACACGGTGGAGGCATATTTTCTTTCAGGTATGCAGGTTGCCCTGCCCTTCCTTTCAGCTGGAGCTTAAGTAGATCAGCGTCAAAGGAAAAGCACCCCCCCCCACACACACATTCACCTCCATCAGGGAAGCCCTCTTGAATTATAAGGAGACACCATATGAATGTAAAGTTGTCAGTTTTACAGCTTCTTTCATCAAGAGCGAGAGAAAGCAGGAAGCGAATAAACCAGACTTCCTAAGCCAGGGGTTGGCAACCTAAGGCCCAGGGGCCGGATGTGGCCCAATCGCCTTCTCAGTCCGGCCCACTGATGGTCTGGGATTCAGCGTGGCTTTTACATGAGTAGAATGTATCCTTTTATTTAAAATGCATCTCTGGGCTATTTGTGGGGCATAGTTTTTCGTTCATTCCCCCCCCAAAAAAAATGGTCCGGCCCACCACATAGTCTGAGGGACGGTGGACTGGCCCACGGCTGAAAAAGGTTGCTGACTCCTGTCCTAAGCTCTCAGTGGATGGTTTTCTCAAAAGTATTAAGAGAAAGGGTCTTTTTGTTTTCCTCCTTAATTCAAAGTTTTCAAGAGTTTAAAAAAATACAAGTTGATGAAGCTTGCCTTTTGCAAGAAGAGATATCTATATATTGCAGCATCTGCAAGCATTGGCAGGGGGGGGGGGGCTCAACCTGTTCCCCAAATTAGGCCTGGTGATGCAACTGAAGTCTCAGCATTCCATGGGCTTGGCATTCTGTACAATATCTATGACTTCATTCCCCAGGTTTTGACTGTTAAGTGTAAAGATGTTCCATTTTCAGACTTTTCCAGTAATCAGTACACCTGAAGGCGTGTCTCCACCCCCATCATTCAGCCCGGACACTGAGGTCCAGCTCCAAGGGGTTGCTGGCAGTTCCCTCCCTGTGAGAAGTGAAGCTACAGGGAATCAGGCAGAGGGCCTTCTTGGTAGTGGTGCCCACCTTGTGGAACATCACATCAGATGTCAAGGAAATAAACAACTATCTGACTTTTAGAAGACATCTGAAGGCAGCCCTGTTTAGGGAGGTTTTTAATGTTTGATGTTTATTGTGCTTTTAATTGTGTTGGGAGCCACCCAGAGTGGCTGGGGAAACCCAGCGAGATGAGCAGGGTATAAATAATAAAGTAAATATAATAATAAACCCAGCCAGATGGGTGGGGTATTATTATTATTATTATTATTATTATTATTATTATTATTATTATTATTATTATTATTATTTCTACTACAACGTATACAGCACATTTTTAGCTTTCTGGGTATATTTTAGTTATACTTCTTGTCCTCCTCTTCTGGGGAGAGGCTTCAAAGTGTCTTCCCTTAAGATTTCAGGTTCCAATTCCAATTAAACTTTTTATGGCACTAGCCATTGGCCATGGCATCATTCAGAAGGAGAACAAACAACAACAACAACAACAACAACAACAACAACAACAATCATAAAAATCATTGGGCACAGACATACAATAAAACCACCGTCATGGCTACTAAAATTATTTGTAAGATTTCAGGTTGCATTTGAAGTATACTGAATATGCATGGGATGAATGTGGGGCCTACCATCATAATTCCACTTCCCCTGTGTATTCAGGGTATGGCACTGCACACCACTAAATCTCTGCATAGGGCTAGTCAGTCAGGCCTAGGGTGGCCTGGTGTAAAAGCAGACAGGTCCCCCACAACTTTAATAGCGCTGTAGAAGAGAGACTGAATCAGCCTGTCACACCAAGCCGTACCTGCTGAGATTCTGTATTCTGTATTTAAAGATTAAAGAGCCCCGTCTGCTTTTGCATCTCCTCACCCTTGTCAGGCCTGAGCATCTGTGGCTTCTCCAACCCATGACACAGTTGAAAGAAATAACGGCTGCACTTACTTACTTTGAACCAGTGCCACTTTTTTACCCAAGTAAACCTGGCTAAGATCAAGGTGAGGCAGTGTGAACTTGTTGAATTTTACTCAGCTGGAAATTGGATTGTAACTTGGCCAAGCAGGGCTTTTTTTTTGGAGGGGTGGGTGAGGAAGGGGGCGGGGCATCTTTCTGAATTGTTTTCTCCTTAGCTCAAAGGCCATGATAGTCCAAAGGCCAATTTTAAATTTACATGAAAGTTAATGACTTGGCCCATGCCAATGGATAGCGGCTGGTTTTCTGTCCTGGGGGAAATGGCATCCCCTAAAGGGAAACATTCAGAACTGCAGGGCAGGCCGCATGCATATTCTAAAACCCATCGCACCAAAGAGCCGTTTGCCAGATTAGGTCTTTTCCAGGCCGATGGCAAACCGGTCTGGTTGTGCCTGAGCCTCGTGTGTAGTCCAGGGGGAGAATTCAACGATATTTCACCCAAATGAGAAATGTTATTCTGCAGATTAAACCCACGCAGTGCCTGGTTTTGTCTTTATTTATGCCTTTCTATTTCCTTCTCTGCTGACATGGGTGCACATGCCGGGAAGCACTGA
Source organism: Podarcis bocagei (assembly GCF_964188305.1). Lineage (NCBI taxonomy): Eukaryota > Metazoa > Chordata > Lepidosauria > Squamata > Lacertidae > Podarcis > Podarcis bocagei. Next base: position 31,573,918 of record NC_138125.1, read on the forward strand.
AGGACATAATTGGCGTTGTGAAAAATTATTGGGAAGCCAGGACGTTCCCTTGCAGTGATCCCCCCCTTCTCTTCCCCATCTGTCACCATCTAATGTGACAAAGTTTTTATCGGGCATTGAGGCAGAGGAGATTAAAAGTAAATACTGCAATCAGGAAGCAGCTGGGGGGAAAATGTAACACATTTCACACTAAGCTGAACAGCTCATCAACTTAGCCTTGTATATCTACAGCAGGCAGGCAAAAAGGAGAGGCCATGGGTTTTGGGGAGGCGGGGGTGGAAAGACAGCTTGAAAATGCTCCTCCACACCAGGAAGGCTGGAAGTGGGTTACGTTTATACTATATAAACAGAGATCCCATTCACTTAACAGATGTTTGCTAAAGGGATCAGGCTGAAACCACCCCACCCCCTGCAATTCTCCCCTTTCTTTGATTAAGCAGCACTTTGGCTCCCAGGCTCTGATCCAGATCATGAAGGTACCTTGTTGTGACTGCTGGGAGCAGGGTAGTTGATGCTGAGCACAGTGGTTAATTCCCATGCAGCTGGCTCCAGTAATATTGGAACATTGGGAGGGGGGTGGGGAGTTAGCAATGTTGCTCCTTGGTGATTTCCATGCAAAGTAGCAACTGCATCGCCAGACCTTCCCTTAATTAACTGGTTAAATTTGTATTCTGACCTTCCTGTCAAAGGAGCCCAGGGTGGCAAACAACAAAAGATAAAGCAAGAAACATCTTAAAAACAAGTCCCGTCTAGGTGCGGACTGCGGAAGATCTACGCTTAAAGGTTTGTTGGAAGACGACAGTCTTCAGTAGGCGCCAACAGGACTACAGAGGTGGAACCTGCCTAATATTTAAGGGGAGATCATTCCAAAGGGCAGGTACCACAACACTAAAGGCCTGATTGGCTTTAGTGTTGGCTGGCAGGATGTCTAGAAGGAATGGGAGTCAAAAAATGATTGCCAAGTTTCCCTTGGTGTTGATGGCTGACACCCACCACCATAACTGGCTATAGTGAGATTGTGATTTGGCTAACATTGAGACGGGGAGCGAAGAGGTCAAGGTTAAGGTCTCATTAAGGATCCCCCTACTTCCCAAACCTGTAGTTTAAGGACTGGTTGAGCTCCTTTAAAACCTGATCACATAATAAGGAACAAACTTCAAGCCAAGCTAGAGAGTATGAATTTCAGCAACTGAATGGTATGTACTGGGAATTTCTATGACACAACTGCTCCTAAGCTCAATAAATCAAGCATCTGCATGGATCTGCTAGTTTAAAGCATTTTAAACTGTATGTAATAAAATATATGACATGAAAGAAGTAACATTTTCAATATTTTCAATGAAATGAGTAATCCACATAGAACATAGGACAATGAAAGAAAGAACTAGGAAGTTGGACATTGTATATTAGGTGTAGATGCAACAAGTACTCTTGGCTTTAAAAGGAATGGGACATGTATGTTAAGTGGATAATTACTTGATATCTGGGCATTGCCAAAACATGAAATGGCTTTTCCGAGAGGTACATATGGAAAAGTGCTGAGTGCCAGAAGAATGAAAAATTGCACACTGGTGATAGAGACCATCTGATTTACTGGAATAGGCAGTTAAAGGTGAACTTGTTTTTAATTGAGGAAAAGCAAAAGAGGTTGCTGAGCAAATGGCGTGGGCAACCCTGAATCTCTGCACTGAATCAGGGATGGGGAACCTGTGGTCCTCCGGATGTTATTGGACTACAGCTCCCATCATCTTTGACCAATGGCCATGCTGGCTGGGGATGATGGGACTTGCCATTTGATGGCACCTGGAAAGCCACAGGTTTTCCGCTCCTGCATCCCATGGGTGGGGAATCTCAGGACTTTCTATCTCAGGACTTTGGGACTCTTACCAGGCTGTACCCTTCACCAGCTCTGCTCCACACTCTCCTCATTGACTTTGCCTGGCTGGAATTCATCTTTGAAGTGTGACAAAGCCTATTGCTTGCCTGGAAGAAGGATTATTTGCAGCTTGATCACTTGAGATCATCTGCAGGAGCATAACTGATTGTCCCCAGAGTTGGTGAGGCTCTTTTGACAGCAACAAGAAACGGAGCCTCTCCTGTTACTGGACCAGTCGTGTGGAACTCTCTGCCAACAGAGATTCTGCAGATACCTTCTGTTTTAATCTTTCAGCATCTCTTGAAAGCATTTCTGTTGTTGTTGTTTAGTCATGTCCGACTCTTCGTGACCCCATGGACCAGAGCACGCCAGGCACTCCTGTCTTCAGCATTTCTATACCACCAAGCTAATGCCAGTGAGTAAGAAAACTGTGAGGTTTGGTGTTTACAGGGTGTTTAAAGCTGTCTAGTTTAGAAGAACTACAGCGTGTGGACTCTCTCTTCACTCACATGCCAAGCATGCACTGTGCCCGCTCTGCTACGAGTCCAGGAATTGAGTTGCTGTGGAATGGAACCGGACCGGTCAAAAACATCATTCGGTAGTAATTGATTTCTGATTTTTAAAACTGTGTATTTTTTTTATTATTGTATGGTTGTATGTACAACTGTTGTAACCTGCTCTGATTTTTTAAAAATTGTTTTTATTAAAGATTTTCTTTGGTTGCTCTGATTTTTTTAAATGAATAACAGTATATGAATAATTTTACCAATAAATAATAAAAAAGTGTGTGTATGAAAGCTTTGATTTCAGCATGGCTGAAATGTGGCCTACTGCAGAGGTAAGAGTCATAACCCTTGCTCCGCCCATGTTTGCCTCTGGCCCCGCCCTCCATTGGCCTGTGGCCCCTGGAAGGTTGGCCATGGAGCTGAAAAATATCCTCCACTCCCAGTTTAAACAATACCCCCAGACCTCCATCATCCAGGTTTTGATTCTCCCTTTTCCTTTTCCTTTTCCTATACCTATTCCTTCTTTCTATTGTACCTATGTGTCTTTTTTGCACTGACATTATATTTTAAATATTATTTTAAAATATTAATAACTTGCATTACTAGGTAGAAGAGAACCGAGATCTAAGCGAGTATAAATTGAGATGTATTGTGTTTTTTACCCTGATGCAGCTCAGAGCCATGTGTTTCCCCATCTAAATCTCTGGCTGAGGAACTGCATGTGTGAATCGGTGCCATGCGTGTGTGGTTCATATTTGTATTCCAGTAGCTGGTGCTATGTGCTGTTTGGAGGGCTGGATTTTCTCCCTCCTGTTCCTCCCTCCCCACCAAACAGATGACTTACTATGCAATTACTGGGTTTGGAAGAGAACGCTTTGCTCACACACTCAGTTGAATCAGAGCAAATCTATATTTGTATATACAGTACATATGTATATATAAAACTCATTTATTCATCCATTCATTTTTTTTACCCATGTAATTTAAAAATGCAATACAAATACAATGATGATGAGAGGCAATGTGGGGGACGGGGGAAGCACTGGGAAAATTAATAGTAGAGAAATGCATTTGGCTGTGAGGTTACATACTAAAGACTGCTGCAACAGGACAATTTTCTTATTCATTCATTTCCTCATCCCTATGCTTGCTACCTAAGGTGTCGACACTATTTTCAGCAAGTTTATGAGACCATTCTTATGTTTCTTCAGTTTGAGATGCAGGATGTTTCTAATATATTTATTTTTACAAGGCTTCATGCTGGCAAGACTGAGAATAACTCCCTTGTTTTAAAATGAGATTAAAAAGCTTAACCCTGGATTTTGACAACTCAGTATGTATATTTGCAATATATAATTTTTTTTTGTAATTGTAAGTATTTGAAACTGTTCTTAATGCTGTATTTTAAATTGTTGTACCTACATAGAGACCTTTCATGAAGGATGGATAATTAATTAATAAATAAATAAGTGTACTAATTTCATGGCCTCTCCCTAATGACAACGATTTCCTGGATCTCTTTAGCAGATGAATTCAGTCTCTAGCTTCTTGCAAAAGCTCCTATAGAATGTTGCTGAGAACAACAGTTGGTTGTTTACTGTGGAAACAGAATGCTGGACGAGATGAATCCAGCAGGGCCCTGTCTATGTTTGTGTGTTCATACAGCTCTCCTGCCTTTATGTGCAACCCACAGAAAATCACAAGTTGCGATTTCCATCTCATACCTGTGACTTTGTGACAAATCCTTGTCAGTGTGAACATTTGTTACTGTATATTTGAAGGGTGATATACAAATTAAATAGGGATGCAGGTGGCGCTGTGGGTTAAACTACAGAGCCTAGGGCTTGCCAATCAGAAGGTCGGTGGTTCAAATCCCCGCGATGGGGTGAGCTCCCGTTGCTCGGTTCCTGCTCCTGCCAACCTAGCAGTTCGAAAGCACGTCAAAGTGCAAGTAGATAAATAGGTACCACTCCGGCGGGAAGGTAAACTGCGTTTCCGTGCGCTGCTCTGGTTAGTCATGCTGGCCACATGACCCGGAAGCTCCCTCGGCCAATAAAGCGAGATGAGCACCACAACCCCAGAGTCAGCCACAACTGGACCTAATGGTCAGGAGTCCCTTTACGCCTTACCTTTATATAAATTAAATAAATTTCCCGTGTGGCACAATGGGTCAGTGCATCTCGCTGTTAACCAGAAGGTGGTTCAAAACCCACCCGGGGTGGCTATGGGCAGGATTCCTGCAGGACTAGATGACCCTCAGGGTGCCTTCCAACTCTACTGTCAGGGACTGGACTGAAGAGGAGGAGGAATGGTGGAGCCTCCCCCCCTTCTCCTGTAGCTTGCAGAGAAGAGGAAGGCAGTCTCGAATTACAGCAGGCCTTTGAGGAAGAGGGCTTTGAGGGCTCAGAGACAGGTGAACAGCAGAGTTATGAGGTGTTAGGAGAAGGAGGTGGGGAGGCAGAGCAGCTAGCTGACATGTAACTGGATAGCATAACCGACCCCTCTTCTCCCCAAACGTGGCGTTTGTTAAGGGTGCAAGAACAAAGGGCACAGAGGCAGTTGTCTACAGATGGACGCCGTAGAGGCAGGTGTTGTTGTTAAATGAGAAGGGGGTGAGGAGCTCAGTGCGAGAAACGCCATCATTGAGGAATGACCGTACTTCTTTGTCTTTCACCGTGATGACTGAAATACATCATAAGTAAGAACTTTCTTGTTTCCTCACTGCTTCTTGGTGCCATCGGGGGAGAGAGAGAATTCCTCACGCCTGACATCTGCAGTTCTATAATTCAATTATTGTTTTTTCATACATTAAGAGAGCCAATGTTGTGTAGTGTCAGACTAGTGTCAGACTAGGACCTGAGAGACCAGGGTGCAGATCTTCATTGGCTCCCAGTACGTTTTCAAGTACAGTTCAAAGTGTTGGTGCTGACCTTTAAAGCCCTAAACGACCTCGGTCCTATATACCTGAAGGAGTGTCTCTACCCCCATCATCCAGCCCGGACACTGAGGTCCAGCTCTGAGGGCCTTCTGTCAAGTTCCCTCACTGCAAGAAGAGAGGTTACAGGGAACCAAGCAGAGGGCCTTCTCAGTAGTGGCGCCCGCCCTATGGAATGCCCTCCCAGCAGATGTCAAGGCAATAAACAACTATTTTACTTTTAAAAGACAACTGAAGGAGGCCCTGTTTAGGGACGTTTTTCATGTCTGATGCTGTATTGTTTTTAATATTCAGTTGGAAGCTGCCCAGAATGGCTGGGGAAACCCAGCCAGATGGGCGGGGTATAAATAATAAATTATTATTATTATATTATTATCCCCACTTGGCCATGAAACTCAATGGGTAGCCTTGGGCCAGTCACTGCCTGCTAGCCTAATCTACCTTATGGGGTTGCTGAGATGATTAAGTGATGATGGGGAGAATCATGCATGCCACCTTGAGCTCTTTGGAGAAAATGATGGGATATAAATAAATGAATAGTATGACATAAGGAAGTTCAGTGGCAGGGCCCATATTCAAATTCCAGATAGCAGGACTGGGAAAGTCCTTTGCCTGAGAACTTGGAAAGATGCTATCACTCTTCTAGCCAGCATAGACAATCCGTGATTAGATGGAGCAGTGTTCTGGCTCAGTCGTAAGTTCACATCATATATCCATAGGAAGCAGGCCATGTTGCTTTATTTAACAACTTCAGGGGACTGAACCACTGTGTCTAGGGTGTTCTGCCCAAGTGCAAATCTGAGGATCACTGCACATCAAATGTTCACCAGTGTGTAACCAACCTGCACAATCTGCATTATGCTGTTGGTTGGCTGCACAACAGATGCACAATCAGCTGACAGGATCTGCACCGCAGAGGCTGCAAATAATGTCATTACTGCTGCCCTGTGTTTGGGCATTAGTTTGTCTGACATGGTTCCTGTTTTTAGAAGGGTTAGGAGCACCTAAGCAGACACCTCATTCATCTCTGGAGATTGGACTTTGTCATCACAGTAGGTTTGAAACGGGTCCTGAACACTGTCCTTTCAAATCGTGGCTTCACCACCCCCATCCTAATTCACATAAAGAACATATAAAGGGTGAATAGTTTTCTCTTAAAAGCTTACTTCTGGATAGCTGCAGTATCAGTTGAATTTCCTTCTGTGGCTGTCCAGATGCACAGAATACAGTGCTTCTGCGCCATTCCTTGTTTTGTACAAAACGTAGTTTTCTGAGCTGGGATAATCTGAACTCTCTCAGTTTCAGTTTTGTGCCCATCATTGGTGATTAAGGACCAGTTGCCCTTTTTGCTGCACGTTCTTGAATATTTGTGCTCATAATGCTATCAAGGAAGTCAATAGCAATCCTGTTTTTCAATACTATTTGCACCTCCAGAAGAAGTACAGTTTCATTTCCAATCAGCGCGCATGTTGCGACTTCCTGCTGAAATCCTGGTAACTTTTTATACCACAAATGGAATGGTTTATATTCAGCCTGTATCTGTTGCACTGTAGCCCTTTGAGACAGCAACAATGTGGTAGCATTGTGGAAGCATTGCTGGATAACTAACAGAGCAGAATAAATCTATCACTAATACACTATTATTGTGTAAAGAACATGTTGCAGAATACACCTGCCCCCCCCAAAAAAAAACCATGCGAGAGGGCCCTAAAGACAGTGCTAAAGTTGCAGGTGGGATGTCTTAGGTTCAAATACTTTTCACCAATAAAGTTCAGCAGATGTACTCGGCAGTGCTCAAATTACCAACCGCCACCATTATTGTTTAGAAGACTACAGGGCAGGGGCGAAGGAAGAGGGGGTGGTGGGGGCAGGCCACCCCAGGTGTCACCCCTGAGGGGGGTGACAAAATGCCGGGCGGCACTCACCGCGGGGCCTGCAATGCGCCTGAGCCACGTGTCTCTCCTGGGAGTGACGCGGTGGCTTGGGAGCCCACAGGCTCCGCGCTGCTCCAAACGGTCTGCCCACCACTTCCCCCTCAGCTGTAGGGTGGCTGTGTGGGAGGAGGCAGGCAGACTCCCCAGTGGCCCCACGGAGCACCCTGCCCTGGCTCGCCCTGCTCCCGCGGGCAGCTGGTCCCACCCCTGGGCGCAGGGCATGCACACCGCCCCAGGTGCCCAATCGGCTTGCTGTACCTCTGCTACAGGGAGTCATGATTTAGGTAGAGTTAGGAGACATCAGGGTGCAGGGGTGCTGACTTGGGCCCCAGATTATGGGTGCCCAATGGCACCCGTGACGTAACGTGACATCATGACATCAGCGTGCCACAGCAGTGCTTCCGAGGCCTCACGAGGCCTTGGAGGTCACATCCGAGGTCTCACAAGACCTCTGATGTGACTTCCGGTAACACAATAGGATTTAGATGAGCTTATGTACTGGAGAATAAACTCCACTGTTTTCATAGTAAATCAATTTGTAAAGCGCTTTGGGATCTTTCAGGATGAAAGGTGCTATATAAATGCATGCCGTGACCATTCATCATTATTTAATATGAAATAGAGATACGCACTCTATCAAGCCAGCAGCAATAGGCTGAGGATCATGATTGCTTGCAAGCTCCAATCAGTCATTGGCTTCACAACACCATACAGTGAAAATAAAACAGAAAAAGCCAGCAGATCATTCCAACCACTGTCGTCAATGGCCAGCCCTCCAAAATGCAAAGTTTTGTATCTGATGAACGAGCCTCATGGACTTTCACACAGATTCAGTTAAGTCTCTCTAAGCACAGAGACAGCAGTTAGTTTCACTGCCAAAAGTAACCTTAGGTAGCAGAGAAAGAGAATGTTATATCTAAATGTCTAGATAGATGGCTGGTGCATTTGCTTTAGATTAAGATGGAACATAGCACAGTGTGACCTGTCAGCTCCCTCATCTACCTTCCTGCATTAAAAGATGAGGTTGCCCATAATTTGCTCTATTACTTGCCAGCTGGGAGCAGGCTTTTGGTCTTCCCTGCTTTGAAGGCTGGGATGTTGGCCAGACTTTTAAAATACTCTTCAGGGGTTGTAGCTTAGTCACAGAATAAGTGGTACACACTCAACAGTCTATTAATTAACCTCTCAGGGAAACCTAAATGCATAAAAGATCTATGTTACATTCCGTCTCTGAAGTCGTTTTTTGCATGATAGATCTCAATGGGCTCACACAGCAAAAACAGCAGCAGAGTGGGGTGGATCTTTGGGTCATCTTCTTTGACTCATCATCTCCCTAGATTGGAAGCGACGCTATTCCAGGTCAAGGAAAACTTACATACTGTGCATTTCATAGCCATCGCAGCCTGTTATCCATATATTTTATGCATGTAGCCATCCAAGATTTCTGTTTCAGTGGGGACATTCTATTGCTACGGGATGTAATATGGGGCAGGATATAAATTTAACAAACCAACAAACTAATAAAGTCATAAGTATGAGCATGTGTTGAGCCATCCACGAGACCAATGTTCAATGCATCTAAATCTGTTGTGCCCAGAAGGCCTATGATGCAGTTACTTGGCTGGAGTTAAGCAGGTTTGGGTCTGGCCAGTGTCTGGATGGGAAACCAATAAGGTAGGTTGGCAGGAGCTGGGGCAGAGCAACAGGAGTTTACCCCATTCTGCAGATTCGAACCACCAACCTTCTGATTGACAAGCTAGTATGTTTCCAAGCACAATTCAAAGTGTTGGTGCTGACCTTTAAAGCCCTAAATGGCCTCAGCACAGTATACCTGAAGGGACGTCTCCACCTCCATCGTTCAGCCCAGACACTGAGGTCCAGCTCCGAGGGCCTTCTGTCAAGTTCCCTCACTGTGATAAGTAAGGTTGCAGGGAATCAGGCAGAGGGCCTTCTCAGTAGTGGAACCTGCCCTGTGGAATGCCCTCCCATCAGATGTCAAGGAAGAGAGCCCCTTGTTCTCCTTGATGGCCTATCACCTAGGCTATCACCCCAGCAGGAAGCTAGCCTGGTTATGCCAGGAACTAGAAGCTTAAAAAAATTCTGAAACTCGAACTTTTAATGCTTGCTGGATCCAGGGATTAGAAGGGTCTTGGCATGCAGCCTAGCACTCCTCCCCTGCAAACCCATGAGACTATATTTCTATAGATCCAGCCAATGCCAATACTTCTAAGAACAGCAAGTAGTCCTAGTGCAAAAGGTGCAGAGTCACTATGCATTATCATCCTGATAGCTGAAGAGGAATATTTAACCCTGGGCAAGTTTCTGAAATAATTACACCATAAAGTGTTTATTGTGGTGGTGGTGTCGGATGTGTGTGAGAGGAATGATTTTAAAGGTTAGAAAGATGTTTGAAAGAAACACATTCCTTTCTTTGTCATTCCTTTCTTTGGGACACCTTTATCCACTGGCACTTGTACCACTGAAATGTGATTTCTCCTCTCTATAATTCTTTTCTTGGTACCTTTTCTTGGTACCTCAAGACTGTAATTAGTGTTTTACCCAGCAGTGATCAGTATCCTCTCCATCCACTTTTGATAAACTGATGAATTAGGGATTGCAGCTAATTATGTAGCTCTTTGATTAAACGATTAACTAATGATCACACAATACTTTGGAAAGATTACAGTTTATGTAAGTGCAAAATAATATTGTATTAATCATTAATGTTAATATTATTTTCCATTTCAGTGGACCAAATCAATTTGTTTATACTGGGTGTGTTGAATCCTGGATATGATCTACATTTTTCGAAACAAAATATCAGTCCAAGGGAAAGTCAATATTTTTTAAAAATAAATTATTTTTGACTACGTCTATATATTCTGTTTTTATTTATCTCACCATGCAATCTTTAAAAGGTCTTCAGGGCAATTTACATCTATTAAGAAAATAATATTTAAAAAGTGTCAAATAGCCACCTCTTGCCAACTAATTAAATCAGGGGTGGGATACCTGTGCCTCTCTGATATTGCAGAAGGAGAACTTGCATCATCCCTGACTATTGGCCACATTGACTGGAGGGCCACAGATTCCCCATCCCTGAATTAAATAAAACAAAAGCTGGAGGGAAAAAATGCCACCATGCAAAGAAATAAAACAGATCAACATCAAAGAGCATCCGCCACCCTGAGTGTCTGCTATAGTTTTTTTTTGCTTTAAACCAAACTTTATTTCCAGAAGGTGAGTTAACCTTGAGCACATTGGATAAAATGGTGGAACATAATTGCAATGCAACACAATACAACACATATATAAATAAAATGTTCTGCCTCTGTGGTTGGAGGCAACAATGCTTCTGAATACCAGTTGCTGGAAACCATAGAAAGAATTAAGAGTTCTCGTGCTCATGTCCTGCTTGCAGGTTTCCTACAGGCGTTTGGTTGGCCACTGTGAGATGCTGAGCCATGTTCTTCTGTGTAGTGATGGAGAGATCCATTAAAGTCTGTTCCATCCCAGTTCTACATGCCAGTGGTAGCAAGCTTCTCCTGTTCCATTTCCATGCAGATTCTAAAAGGAATGAATGGAAGAAGAAGAAGAAGAAGAAGAAGAAGAAGAAGAAGAGGAGGAGGAAATGCTTGCAAGGTGGTTCAAAGGCTTCAGTATTGCTTCTGTCCTTGTTTTAAACTCTCATCCCCCTTTTAAAAAAGCTCCATTCTCCATAAGTCTTTTAACCTCTTACAGCCTGGAGTGGCTAGTGCGCATCTTCACTAGAGGAGCAAGTCCTCTTGCGAGTGATGGGATTTGATGACCTTCTGCCACTGCCAGAGAGAATTGTATAGCAAATACATAGCTGCTGCCATGGGGGCAGCTGTGGGTGGCTGTAAGACTTCTGAAGACTGTGGTTTTTTGAAATTATATATATATATTTGAATATATGACAGAGACCAAAGCCCTTTGCTACCCTCATGAAGAAGCCTGTCAGACTGCTGATTCCAAAGTGGATGGATGATTTGATCCAGTCATGAGCCACCCAGATCAAATCGGGCGACTCCACTTTGGAAGGTGAGCTTGGTGGATTCTTCCCCCATCCCTACTTTTGTGCAATTGAAATGTAGCCTACTATACAAAGTTAAGAGTCGCAACCAGTTCTCCACTTGCTTTCTCCTCTGTCCCCACCAAGCGCTGAAATGTGGCCCCAGGAAGCTTGTCCACAAGGCAATATGGCCCTCGGGATGAAAAATGCCTTACTTCTTTCACTACCTTAGGTTCTGGAATTCCTGCAGAGGCTACAATCGTATGTACTTCAGAACATTGTTGGTTTACGGCCTTCCCGCGTAGACGCAGCATGAGATCTTAGGCCTTTAAAGCACTGTCGTCAGTGTCCCAGCAAGCTGCTCCTTTAAGTTCTGTTCAGCGAAGTTTAGATGACCCTGAACTGTTAAGTCACCGCCTGTGCTGCTTTCACTCTTCTCCGACCGGAGACCAGAGCTCTTTAGATGGTGCTTGACTGGTATCCTTTCGTCAGGATGGAGGAACCTGTGCTGTGCCTGTGTGAGACTGCCTGTCATTACAACACTAATGGAAATACTGCACGGATCACAACTCTCAATTAGCTCCTCAGGAGATTGCTGTGACAGCCAGTTACTAAACAGCAAGGTCTGGAGGAATGAATTAATTTGTAGTACAAGGCAGTTAGAGCCACAGTGCTAGTGACAAAACGAGACAGCAATAGACCTTGATTAGGCTCAGCCTGTGAGATGCAATCGGCTTGTTACCTGGGGAGATGGCCTTTCCCTCCTGCTGCATCCCACTAGGACTAAGAATGGTCTCGAGCCAGAAAGGAATATGTTTGGGGGCTTACCGCTCTGCACTTGGAATTCCAGTCTGCCTGAGGCTATCGGGCAGCCGTGCATTTTCATTTGACTCAGAGGAAACTGGCATTCTGCTGACTTGGAGCCAGGCTTGGCGAACAGTGTTCAGGGAGGATAGCTCTGACTTCCTCTTGGTCTTCAAATGAAAGCTCTCTTCCTTATTAAATGCGTAGCGCTTCTTGCTTCCCGGTGCCACGGGGCTGAAGGTTGCTGGGTTTTTTGTTGAGGAATCAGGAGTTGTGCGGACCAAGTAAATCTCTGGAAGACATTCACTGGATTGTTTGGATTATACATACCTCAGAATGCCTCATTTAATAGACTTAGGGTTGTTTTCAGCACAACACTAAGGCTAGCATTCTGTCAGTGTAGGGATTGTTCCTTGTGCAATGGAATCTTCTCCTCTTCTCTTGACTGCCCCTAAATCTATTCTGGAGGTTCCCCCAACCCTCCATAGCATATCTGGGGCTGGTGCTGGGCATATGCTAGGAGAGGGAGGGGAAAGTGCATAAAATGCATGTACTAACTACATTCTATTAGTGGAAATTGCATGCAAAAATGTGTACCTGAGTCGAAACTGCATACAACAATGTGTTCATTAGGAGAAATTTGCACTAAGATGCTAGCAAGCTTCAGGCTTTTTCTTTCGTTCTTTTTTTACATCCAAAAATTGCTGAGGAAAGGTGTTAAGATGGCAAAACAAAAACTGACCGATTTGTCCATCCTTAGCTTTTGCCCTGGCTGTCATCCAAATCCAGACAACAGAGAAGCTTACTTGAAAGTAAAGAAGTCAACTTTCATTATGGCAGTCTAATGGCGCAAACTCAGCAGCAAGGAAAGAGCGGAATCTAGTCCTGGTGCTCTTACAAGGCAGAGGAAAATAGCAGCAATAAATCCATTCCAAGAGCAAAGATCAAGGTTCAAGAGTCCAAGATCAGTAGGAAAGATGCACTGGAACTGCAGGACTTGGAGATGGGCACTTCTCTGAGGGGTGTTGAGTCTTCTTCCTTCTCTTGATGAACCACCTTCCCCTGGGAGAGATCACTGGATGTGTCTCCTCCTCCTCAGAACTCTTCTGCCCTGTCACAACAGGCTGTGCCACTGTGCAACACACACACACCCCGGCAGTCCACAGATTGGGAAGGGGCAGTCCTGAGTCTCCTGCCTCATCAGGTGTAGTAGACACATCTAAAAGTGGCAGGAGGGGGGCTTCATCAAATGGGCTCTGCTACAGACCCTCCCCTTCCTCATCCTCAGCTTCATGTGCCTCCCACTCCTGATCAGAATCTGGGGCCTCAGGGAGAACCGTGGCAGTTTTACCCTATGTTGGTGCAGCAAAATTGATTTGTGTGTGCATGCTCGACACATTTGATGGGGTGCGCATGGTGTTCCTGCCTGACAGGAAAATGTTGTGCACGGCACAGCACTTTCTGAGCTTCTGTTCAGTAGTCTCCCCGAAGCCCATGATACTTCAGGGTTCAAGGGGTGAGGTGGCAGGCAGGAATATGGTATCTTCCCTGAAATTAAAATTATTGTTGTGCTTTGGATATTAACTCCCTTGCTCCCCAAAAAATAAGCCAGGGATCTAGGCTAATATCTCTGTGATACTGAGGACCACAGACACCAGAGAAGGGAAAACACAGCAGAAAGAAGCAGGGAGTGTGGAAGAGAAGAAAACTGATAAATAAAAAAGGGGTTTAAAGCAGAGAGATTCTCCCCTGATTAGAATTCATGAACTCCATTCTTACATTAAGTCTATGTATGACACCTGGCCTTTAATGTGGAGCTGCCTACGGACATTAAAAATTAAAAGCAGAAGGTAGGATCCATCCATCTCGAGTGGCGCTGCTCCCCTCCTATCTGAGCTCTGCACAAAGCTATTACACATTGATAAATTATTTTGGGTAATAGCTGAGATATTACATTGTTTCTGAGTGAAGGTAAAATCTCTCCATGACATGGGCATTTATCAGGAGCGCATTTCATGCTATTTATTATGGCCAAGACGAGATCACAGCTGTGGGCAGAGCTGGCATATTGGGCTGATCCCTCCCCCCCCCCCAGCCTCCCTTCCCTCTGTCAGGCAGATGATGGGATATTGATGGAGTTCATGACAACTTAATTATTAACTAAAGATATGCAGTTCACCTTTGTCGAGGGAGGGGGCACAGAGAGGAGCACCAGTGGTGTTTTCAGTATTTGTGTGTGCGTTTGTACACATCCCTTTTGGATATTCCTCCCTCTGTTCTTGCCTGGCGTTAAGCTACTGCGTTGTTTTTTGGATCGGGGCACAAAAGGAAATAAACTGGGGACACACACACACTTTGTTGAATGTGCAGAGACAGTCTTCTTTCTCACTCTTTTTCAACTGCTCATCTTCCACACCCCTTCCCCCATGGCTTAATTAGTGGATGGGTCAAAAGGGGACAACAAGTGTGCAGCTCTTTACCTACTTTGTTAATGGGTTCTGGGCAGCACAGTTTAAGAAGGATATCGACAAGCTGGAAAGCTGGAACATGTGCAGAGGAGGGCAGCCAAGAAGGGTGATGCCATCCACATGCTCATATGCTCAATGACAGAAAAAGTGCAAACATTTCATAGAGGATATGTTGTGCAGTTTGTTACTCCTCTCTCCCTCCTGTGTAGGATTGTTCAGGAAGGCTGTTGCTTGCACAATTTTTACGGAAGAAAAGGCAGGTTTGTTAATGCATATGAGGAACAAAGTTTGGGTGTTTTCGCTAACAGATACATCTTTTTGGAAGGATTCTTTTGCTACTGGCTGATGATTGCCAACCTTGTTTACAAAATTCTTTCCCCAACATTCAAAAATATGCCCTGATGGGACGTGGGCAGAAAACAGGAGCTATCAATGGAAGACTTCATCTACAGCAGGGATGGCCCAATTTGGCCCTTCAGATGTTTTGGAACTACAACTCCCATCATCCCTAGCTAACAGGACCAGTGGTCAGGGATGATGGGAATTGTAGTCCGGAAATGCCTGGAGGGCCAAGTTTGGCCATGCCTGATCTACAGGGCTGAAATGCAATTCCAGAAAAATTCAAAATTGGGCAACATTCCAAGATTGAAATTCTGATTTTGCACATATCATTTTACTTCAAACTGTGTACAACTGCTTTAGCCTTTTTCCAAATCCATTTATTGTTTTTGATTTGGGCTGGTGTTAATTGTGAAATCTTTTTGTGGGGAAGGTCATAGCTCAGTGGGAGAACACATGCCTTGGAATGAAAAGTCCAGGACTGGGGGGGAAATCTCTGCCTCATATCCTGGGGAACCATTATCAGTCAGAGTAGACAGTATCAGGAAGTGGGGGTAGATGGACAGTGTAAAGAAGCTGCATGAGGAATAATAATAATAATAATAATAATAATAATAATAATAATAATAATAATAATAATAATAATAATGCCCTGCCCATCTGACTGGGTTTCCCCAGCCACTCTGGGAGGCTTCCAACAGAATATTAAAATACAATAATCTATTAAAAATTAAAAGCTTCCCTAAACAGGGCTGCCTTCAGACGTCTTCTAAAAAACTGGTAGTTGTTTTTCCTCTTTGACATCTGGTGGGAGGGCGTTCTACAGGGCGGGTGCCACTACCGCAAAGGCCCTTTGCCTGGTTCCCTGTAACTTGGCTTCTTGCAGCGAGGGAACTGCCAGGAGGCCCTCAGCGCTGGACCTCAGCGTCCGGGAAGAATGATGGGGGTGGAGACGCTCCTTCAGGTATACTGGACTGAGGCCATTTAGGGCTTTAAAGCTCAGCACCAACACTTTGAATTGTGCTCAGAAACGTACTGGGAGCCAGTGTAGGTCTTAGACTATTGACCCATCTAGCCCATAATTGTCTGCTCTCTCATTGGCAGTGGCTCTCCTGGGTCTCAGGCAGAGGTTCCCCCCATCATCTGCTCCCCACTTCTGACTCCTTCTTCATGCAAAAGCACATACTCTGCCACTGAGCTATGGTCCCTCCCTAAATTGTGCCTTAGCTTTATAGTCCAACACTAAATACCACTGCATAACTATTAAAACTTTCAAATGCTGAATACCATTGCATGCCAAATATCCAATACCAGCGTTTGTTAAATACTTTGGGTGTGCATGGCCTCAAGATTTGTCTTGCATTTGTGCTTAAAGTGTGTGTGTGTGTGTGTGTGTGTGTGTGTGTGTGTGTGTCGGGGTCTAATCTGTTTCTGAGTCACTCTGTGCTCTGTCCTTTTCAATTTGAGCCACTCTGTGTAAAACAAAGCTCTGTGTTCCCTATTCACTATTATGGGGGGGGATCTAAAATGCCCCTCTTTTGAGAGAAGCATGCACAGGAGCCCCTCAAGAGTGGATCATGCTTTCTACTATAAATAAATAGGTCCAGGGGCTTTTGTGGGAGAAGTAAAAGGGATACACTTTCCTCCATCATCCATATTATCATTATTAGCTTTATATCTTTATTAGGCCAACTAAAATTCAAAAATCCATATTAATTTAATATTTTTGAGGGGGATGGAGCTAGAGGCTGTCTCTTGCTCTTTCATACCTTAACATAACTGAGAGGTGGCAAAGCTGTGCATCTTCTTGCTTTTATGCATTATTATTATTTTCAAAACAAACAAGCATCATAAGCTTCATCTCTGACACTTGTTTGTTTTTCTCACTTTCTCATTTTTCCAAACTTAAGTTCAGTTCTCCACATTTCCACATCTTGGCTTGTGATTATTATTTCTAATAGTCAGTATTTTAAATAGTGACTATTAAAAATAATCATATTCAGTATTTAAAATATGAAGACAGGAGTGCCTGGCGTGCTCTGGTCCATGGGGTCACGAAGAGTCGGACACGACTAAACGACCAAACAACAAATTTAAAATATTTGTTAGAGAAATTTTCTCTTCATATACACATTTCAGTATGAAATTCTGCCTAATAAATATATTTATTCCAAAACAAGTTCCCCTAACATTATGCATTTTTGTATGCTATATTCACTAACACAGTGGTACATTGGTTTTCAAACATCTCCGCTGATGAATATTTTGCTTTTTGAACACTGTAAACCTGGAAGTAAATGCTTCAGTTTTTGAACATGCCTCGAAAGTCGAACATGCCATGCAGCTTCCACTGAGTGCAAGATCCTGGGGCCTAGCTGTCGGCTATTGAGTTTTCGGTTTTCGAACGTTTCAGAACTCGGACGGTCTTCCGGAAGGGATTATGTACGAAAACCAAGATACCACTGTATATGCATTGTTGTACATAATAGTTACCCAGAGAACTGCAAATTTCAAAGGCTCACAGAATTATCCTGTAGGGCAGAGGATGTACCTCAGTGCCAAACTAGACATATTTTTGTTTTCTATCTTTCTGCATCACACTGTGCTGGGAACACAGCATGAGGGTGAAGGGGGCTTAGCTCTTCCCTACTCCGTAAATCAGAACCGTCACTACCCCACCCCTACAGCTAGGAGCCTTGAGGGGAGGGCGGAGAAGGGTTGTCTCCAAAGCAGAGCCAGTGGAGTCCTGCTGGCTCAGCAGCTCTTCCATCTGAAGGAGTGTCTCCACCCCCATTGTTCTGAGGTCCAGCGCCGAGGGCCTTCTGGCAGTTCCCTCGCTGCGAGAAGCCAAATTACAGTGGTGCCCCGCAAGACGAATGCCTCGCAAGATGGAAAACCCGCTAGACGAAAGGGTTTTCCGTTTGGAGGTGCTTCACAAAACGAATTTCCTATGGGCTTGCTTCGCAAGACGAAAATGTCTTGCGAGTTCCTGCGGGGTTTTTTTCCTCTCCCCCCTTTTTCCCAAGCCACTAAGCCGCTTAACAGCTGATCCGCTAAGCTGCTTAACAGCTGAGCCGCTAAGCCATTTATCAGCTGACCCGCTAAGCCGCTAAACCACTTATCAGCTGATCCGCTAAGCCCGCTAAGCCGCTAATAGCGCTAATCCGCTAATCCGCTAATGGGCTTGCTTCGCAAGATGAAAAAACCGCAAGACGAAGAGACTCGCGGAACGGATTCTTTTCGTCTTGCGAGGCACCACTGTACAGGGAACCAGGCAGAGGGCCTTCTTGGTAGTGGCACCCACCCTGTGGAATGCCCTCCCACCAGATGTCAAAGAGAACAACAACTACCGACTTTTAGAAGACATCTGAAGGCAGCCCTGTTTAGGGAAGCTTTTAATGTTTGATCCATTACTGCATTTTAATATTTTGTTGGAAGCCGCCCAGAGTGACTGGGGAAGCCCAGCCAGATGGGCGGGGTATAAATAATAATGATCATCATCATCATCATCATCATCATCTCCTGTCCTCCTCCCACGTCCCAATGTCATGGACTGGTTGAATGCAGAAGAATGGTAGGAGGAAGCAGCTGGGGAACCGCCAAGGGAAGAAGGCTCAGAGCCCAGGGATTGGTGGTGGGACAGTGCTGAGTGGTCAGAGCGACAAGACTGGGAAGAGAAGGTGTTGGAAGCTGAAGAGGTAACAGGGCTTAGTGAGCCGGGAGAGCTGAAGCAGGAGGGTGGGAGGAGGGAGGCCAAGAGGCAGAGATGAGTCAGGAGGGTGAAAAGTCATGGGTGTCTCTCCCTCCTGTTGTGACAAGCTCCCCTCCCAGAACCAGAAGAGGCATGAAAAGGGTGGAGGAGAGATGGCAGAGGGCCTTCTCGGTAGTGGCACCCTCCCTGTGGAATGCCCTCACATCAGATGTCAAGGAACTAAACAACTACAGTGGTACCTCGGTGTGATGGCCTGAGATTCTGAGTCTGAGAGTGAACCGGAGGAATCCCAGCCGGCACAGGAGTCCCCGCCTCCAGGGCCGGCTGAACTGGGGCAAGGCCTAGATGCTGAGGAGCCTGCACCTGTGCCAGATCCTCAGGGGCAGGCACCAGGTGAAACCATTCTGGCCCCAGAGGTGCTGGAGGACTCAGTGGCTACAGGTGAGCCTCCCCCGGTGCCCAGTAACCCTTCGGCCTCTCCTGAACTGCAGAGGCTTAGGGCAGAGAGGCGAAGGGAACTGCTCTCTCCCAGGAGGAGTGCTCGCCTTAAGGCCAGGAAAGGCGGGGCTCCTGGGGGCCGGGACCGCCCCTGGCCTTAGAAGAAGATAAAGGTCAGGCAGCCCGGTCCCAGGTTGCGGGAGCAACGTCGTTGTGGAGTACCTGCTTTACCCAGACCTAGATCTGCACTCCCGGTGTGCCTGTTCCTCGCCCGGCTTCCTGCTTCTGACTCTCCGGTGTTCCTGTTCCTCGCCCGGCTGCCCGCTGCTGACCCACCTGTGTTCCTGTTCCCCGCCTGGCTTCCTGCTGCTGCCCTACCAGCGTTCCTGCTCCCCCGCCCGGCTCCCTGTTTCGGACCTCGCGTCTCATCTAGTGATCGTCTACCCTGCTAGTGACTCTGGACTGAACTTCGGCTACGGTATTAGTACCTTCCCCCCCCCGGGACCAGCACACTCGGGTTATGTACTTAATTCGTTCCAGAGGTCAGTTAACCTGAAACTGTTCTTAACCTGAAGCACCACTTTAGCTAATGGGGCCTCCCGCTTCTGCCGCGCCTCTGCTGCACGATTTCTGTTCTCATCCTGAAGCAAAGTTCTTAACCCGAGGTAATATTTCTGGGTTAGCGGAGTCTATAACCTGAAGCGTATGTAACCTGAAGCGTATGTAACCCAAGGTACCACTGTATCTGACTTTTAGAAGACATCTGAAGGCATCCCTGTTTAGGGAAACTTTTAATTTCTAATGTTTTATTGCACTTTTAATTTTGTTGGGAGCCGCCCAGAGTGGCTGGGGAAACCCAGTGAGATGAGCAGGGTATAAATAATAAAGTATTATTACTATTACTATTACTATTATTATTACTATTATTATTATTGCTGCAACATGCAGATGCAGTCTCTGATTGCTTGGGGGGAAACCCTGGAGAGGAGGGGACTTAGGGAGCTGTGGGGAGGTGAGGACCTTCAGTCTCGGCAACTGCTTCATGGGGGCAAGACTTACTGGAGATGAGCTGTTGTGCTAATCAGGCCCAATGCTTCTGGGTCGATTGTGTCTTTGCTAATAAAAAGTTAATCCCAACTTGCACGGTGTGATTTACTGCTAGCTTGCTGCTCTCTCTCTCTCTCTCTCTCTCTCTCTCTCTCACACACACACACACACTGATTTTTTTTCCTGGAGGGTCTCCCCAACCCCCCGGGAGCTAATTTTGAGGGCACACAGGGGCCACAGGACAGAGGAGAGGAGGGGAAGTTCCATTCTGCTGAGCGGCTCCCTTGTGCTAGGACCCCAGTTCCCCATTAGTACCAATCGGGACTTTTGCGTGGACAGGTGGAATCCCCAGATCCCAAGCGGTCCCCCCCCGTCATGTGGAATAACGACTCAAGACAACGTGCTATGGGATTAAATTGGCCACAACTTTATTACATTTCAAATGTGGGTAGACCTTGGCTCAGGCATTGGGCGTTCTCCCTCCCCAGTCCCCAGCCGGGGACCTAGGGAGCATCAGGGTTATCCAGTGTGTGTGGGGGGGGATGGGCCAGCTATGGAGAACATATGTTCAAGCAGAGATAGCCGCCCCCGTTACGCCGCCGCCGCAGGGGAGAGCAATGACGACCTTTTGGCGTACGGTCAAAGCCTCCCTTCAGAAACCCCTTTAACGGGGAACCCTGGTATCGCCGCCGCAAAGAGGAAGATGGACTAAAGGATTCCGCCCAAGGCCTGATACCGCCACCCGAGACCCCAAAGAATGCGGTCTCGCTGCCAAGACTACCTACATCTGAAAAGCCCCTTTGCCATCCTCCAACCAGTCAATCAGGCCATGCCTGATGTCGCTCAGCCAACGCTCATTACCAAGGTCCGATAGGTGCACGCCATCGGGCCGAAATAGCTCCTTCATGTAAACTTTAATGTTGGGGTGTTTCACGACCCGACCTCCCATGTGAGTGGTTGCAGAGCGCACTGCCCTATTGATTTTTTCAACAGTGTAATTAAATCTAGTGGGTTTGATGTTGCCACACCAATGCAAGCGTGGCAGAAGTTCTGACCAGAAAATCGTGATATTGGGTGAGTGGCATGTATGCTTTCCAGGTCTGCGATCGCTGGTTTGATCAGAATTATGCTTTTATGAACGACCAAGTCATTTTCACCGAGGTGGAGCACAACCGCAATTGGCGGGTGGTGGAACGCAAGCTCGTGACGCAACCGAGGGAGCAGGGCATCCCATCGCATTCCATGTTGTCCGAACCAGGAAATGGAGATCTTTGGCTGCAGACCCAGATGTTCTCCGGCTGGACCGGTGGTGGCATGGACGGCCGCCCAATGCACTATGCTGTGGCCGAAGATCCACACATGTTTGGGGGTTGAGCCTGAAAGAAAGGATTATATGGTATCTGTCAGTGCCTGCTGGTTGTGTCTAATGTAGCCTTTGAAGGCAGCTGAACGCCACCGCCCCATTGTTTTTATGTGTTCTGCCGGGAGGCCGCTTGCAGCTGCCGTGGTTGCTGCACCGATACGAAAGGAATGCCCGGAAAATTGTGCCGGGTCGCCACCACAAGCATGGATGGCCTTACGCAATATTGAGACAAATTGGCAACGGGTCATGGGGCGGCCTGATGCGTGAATGAGGAGGGGGCCTGGTCCCGGAGGACATACCTTCAGGAATTTGCGTGTGTCCGAGACAGGGCATGGTCCAGTGTGTGGGGAGGAGGCTAGACTTAGCGTGGAACCCCTACCTAGTTGATCGGTTTTAGAGGCTCAGATTTTGACTTGTATCATGTGCCTGTCAAGGTTGATATCAGCCACAGACAAGCCCCTGCGATGAGGTGACAATGTGCCCCCAACGCACTCTCCGATACGGAGCGCACCAAAGAAGGCCAGGGAGGAGGCCGCCCTGAAGAGCCTAACCTCATAGTTGGACCAGCAAATACTGGGGAGCGCATCCCATATCAGCCGGAGGATCTCAATGGTTACTGGCCTCCTCTTATCTGGAATGGGCGGGTGGGAGCGACGCCACCCTGCAATAAGCTTCCTTATGTGGAAAGCCAAGTGAGGATTCCCAGGTAAGATCCTCCCTCTATTGTGTGGGCAGGTAATCCCTCCCCTACCTGGCCTGGTTTCCTTGGCAACGCTTCTCCCAGGTGGGATTGGACAACTGACTGAGGTAGGCGGAGACCTCCAGGTATCCCACCTGAGGGAAGGCAAAGCCAAGCCTATGCTGTTGGAGCCGCTCCAGATCTAG
Organism: Podarcis bocagei; assembly: GCF_964188305.1. Classification (NCBI taxonomy): domain Eukaryota; kingdom Metazoa; phylum Chordata; class Lepidosauria; order Squamata; family Lacertidae; genus Podarcis; species Podarcis bocagei. The sequence continues at coordinate 31,596,258 of NC_138125.1, forward strand.
GGGCTGCGCGCGTCCACGCAAAGGGCGCCCCCCCTTTTAAGTGGGGAGCAGTCATTCCTCTAAGACTCCTAGCCATGCCCATGGGTGGTTGTTTCTGATGATGCTGGGAACGGAAGAGATAACCCCTGCCCCACCCATGGACTCAGGAGAGGAGGGGTTTTCAGTACTCCATGATCAACATGTGGTAAAGAGCAGGAGTAGGAGAAGGAGGAGACGCTGCACATTCATTGTAACACATATGCTTCATTAGAATAAACAGTTTGCAGCTCTCTCTACCGTTGAGTATAGTCACAATCTTCCTTGTACAAAAATAAGGCATTATACTTCTGAATTTCATAAATATGCCAAGTCATACCATTTGATGTGTTAACTAAGCTTCAAACGATGCATTTTGCATTCTATAGCAGTAAAGGAAGTTTAGGTTTCATAAGAAAGCAACTATGAGATCAGGGAGTAGCTATTACATATACATTTCAGTTTCCCCCCAAATGTTATTTCCCCCCCGGGGGGGGGGGGACTGGTTCACCCCCCCATGGCTTCAAAACTTCCTGAAATTTTACATCTCTAGCTATGAAAGTGATACAAAGCTGAATTCCATGTTCCAGATAGTCAGATGGTAAGATTATTCAAAAGATCCCTTCCAGCTCCTAGGATTTTCTGACTTTTTAATTACTGATATAACCAGTATATATTGCTTCATTCTGGCATGACAACACCGACAAATACATTGCATGCTGACATGAATCGTCAACATGCATATTTATTCAGGCATCCTTTACATCTTTCTTGCACTGCATCACAGAGAGGGAGACCGTAAGCTTGGAATTCTTTGGAGAGATTCAAAAAAAGAGAGAGTTAACCTTACAGTAATTGTATGTGGGAGGAAGGAAGGAAGGCTGCACGACGGCAGCGGAGGAGTTCCCATAAAGCCATTGCCTCCGCTCAGGGAGCCTGCTATGGGGCAGTGGTCAGAGAGAAACAGAGGGGGAGAGAGAGATATCAAGTGTAGTAATCAGAATGAAAAATGGAGCTCCGGTTACTTTAAACAAGAGCTAATTTATCACAAGAACGAGTGGATAAGTAGCTGAGTTTCAGGCGTTCAGTAAGTTCCCCGTTCTGCTCCAAAAATTATTCCACCCCTGTCTCCATGCTCCCATAAATCATCCCCTTCTTCACTTCTGCTCCGATTACCAATTACTCCTGCCTACGACACGCTTTCCCCTGCCCAACACAATCTGATGGGGCCCTGCTTTTTAATTTTACAAATGCTTTCCTCTCCCCCTCCCCCAGCCTCCTTTTCGCCTTCTTTCCTCATCCCCCTCCTCTTGTCTCCCCCCCCCCCCATGTGGAGAGGTAGAGGGCAATCTCCCCCAATACCTCCCAAAAACTGGAGGAATAGTTATTTTTCTCTGTGCATGGACCCTTAAGTATACTAGATTGTTGGTGAAGGTTCCTTTCCCTCCTTAAGAGGAGAAGTTGACACGGCAGATCATCTGGTTGCAAGCATGCACTTTGGTTATGCAAAATGTGTGCACACGTGCTCTCTCTCTCTCACTCTCTTGCTCTCTCTCTTTCACACACACATTTTGTATAGTTTGACCAGCAAAGAGGATTGCTTCAGTGACTGGCTACTCCAATCCCATAACATTTGTGCCTTGTTCCCACCTCTGTAGGTGAGGACTAAAAGAAGTGATGCAGTTGGATTCTGGCCAGAGAAAGGAAACGCCACCAGAAGTCTCTTTAAACTAAATGATGTCTAAAGAAGAAGAAAACACAGTCCCAGTGGCTGGACTGAAAGGCAAGAGGTTTTTTTTTCTCTTCTCATTGTTACAGCAAGAATCATCTTATGGGTGTTTTATGTGCCAGGATATTTTTATAAGGAAACAGAAAACAATTTTATTATCAGCAAAGGAATAAGAATAAACATTACCTTAGGACAAAGCCATGGAAAGTCAGTGAGGAAACATAGGGTCACAATGTAAATGTCAGGAGTGCTCTGATGGTGTTTCCTGCTTGGCAGGGGGTTGGACTCGATGGCCCTTGTGGTCTATTCCAACTCTATGATTCTATGATTCTATAAATTAAATAACTATTTGCTGCTCTTTAATGACATCCTAACACAGGTGCCCGAGGCAGCTGCCTTACTCTGCCTAATCTTGGAGGCATCCTGGTGCCTTTGCCTGAAGGATCTCTGCCTCCACTCAATATCTGCATTTGACTTTGAAATATGGGACCATCCCATATTATACAGGATGAGTAGCAACCCTAATAGGGGGCCCTGCACAACCCTAGTTACAGATAACACACTCAGCTAATATAGTTTCCCCAATCTGAGGTCCTCCAGATGTTTGGCCTAGAAAGCCCCTCAGCCCCAGCCAGCATGGCCAATGGTCAAGGCTGATGGGAGTTGTAGTCCAAAAATCTGAATCACTATTATGTTTCATGCACAAAAGCTCTTAATACATAGAATAAAATGTCCCTGTCCCAGTTCAGAATTTGTCCCAGAGAGTATCATTTCTCTCTTAGTTTCCTATTACCTGGTTCTTTCTTGGACTCTCCCAATTTTATTCCCTGCTACTAAGGAAACGGTGCAATCTTATATGCCTACCTAAAAGTAAGTCCTGCCAGGTTCAATGAGGCCGATTCTTCAGAATGGAGGTATAAAACTGTAGCCCAAATTAAAGAGGAAAGAGATCAAATAAGAAGAGGAATTGGTTGGGCCTTGCTCAGGTGACCCAGGGCTGGGAACATCATCGCTGCGCGAGGAGAGCCTTTTCCGTATCAAGAGATCTCCAAGCTGCAGTAATGTTTCCTGCCACAGTCATTCTGTGTCTTGAAAACAAATCTCTGCAGGGAAGGTTATCTCAGGGGCTCTTTAACCAATCCCCTCGTGTGTCCATCACAGTGGGAGACCAATTAGGCAACCCCTTTCGCCTGCCTGAGCCTTGTTTGGAAGAGGGGAGAGGACGGAGTATTTTGGGTCTTATACAGATATGGAGAGTTACATTCACTCAGAAAGGTCTCTAAAGAGCAGCGTTGCTCTTTTTGGTGTGAGAGAAAGAGAGAGAGCGAGAGCGCAAGCATAGGATGGCAAACATGGTTACCCCTCTAGAAACAATTAGGAATGTATCAGTCAGTGCCTTATAGAATGAAAGTCAACAGCATGACCCACCCTAAGTGAAGCATTTTTTTTTGGGGGGGGTGAATACGCACAGAGCCAAACGTCAGGAGGAGATGAATGTATATGCTTAAATCTCCCCAATTCCATTGAAATCAGTGGGATAGAAAATGTCATTTTTGGCTGGATTGCAATTTTGCAAAAGGCTCTTGAGGACATCTTGCTTTCCAGACAAATTCTTTCTTCGGTTTTCCCCACAGTACTTAAACCTCTGAATTAGACTGTAGTTTCCATGTTGTTCTAAGAGAATTACAGGAACAAAATAGAAAGGTAATTGTGCCTCTCTTTTTTGAGCCAGTATCTGTATGGTCTGGGTGTGAATTAGGGATGGGGGATTTTTCTTGACTCACCTTTCATTGAATTGTTATCCCAACTCATTCCTGCTTTCTAAAACAATGCATGAATTGAAATGCAGCATCCCTGTCCTGAATTTCGCAATACAGCTCTCCAGCCAATTAATGCGTGTAAAAATGCATGTACCAGGGCAAACTGTGCATAAAAATGTGTAATTGGTGAAAACATATAAAAATGCATTATTTTGGGGGGGGGGGAATTGCTTTGTAAAATGTGTATATTAGTCAAAATTACATACAAAGATGTGACTGACAGATGAAGTCTGCCCTAAATGCTGCTGAATTTTTAAAGAAGGAAGGAAGGAAGGAAGGAAGGAAGGAAGGAAGGAAGGAAGGAACTGATGTAGAACTGATGTAGAAGAGCAGTTTGCTTTGGGCAGGTGGGACTGTAGTTCATTGGAAAGCAAGGAGTCAAAGGTCCACCTGGATATGCCCAAGGGAATCCTTAAAATAGCTCTTTCCATCCTGCACCTGGAAGTGCACACTGATGCTCATCTCTATCTGGATGCGCAAGTAGATATGAAACGAGCCCCTTTCTGTTTTCCCAGCAATGCGGATGGGATTGTGCCCCCGCCATCTGCTGCCTAATGCCACTGTATGCCAGTATCTCATGCTGCTGATTGCAGCCTCTAACTCCGATTTGTGCTTTCCTTCTATTTCATGCTCCTGCTTGCTATTTTCATGGCTGATATTTAATTGCAATGTAACAATACAGCAGACTGAGGCATTTAAAACTTATTTTTTAAAAAAGCTTAAATTGTAACCTGTCTTGAATGCCCAGGCAAAAATGCAACATATAGATGGAATAAATAAATAAGCAAATAAAACTACCCATGTTACTAGATCCATGTGGCATTCTGGGTCAAAGTATCAATATAATACACCTTGCAAGTTCACATACTTAATGTTATTACTGTGCCATTTATGCACAAACCTGAAGGGTTTTACTCATGTTATAAAATATCCACAGTCAAAGTTACAAAGCAAACTTTGAATGAAAACGTTGCTGTTGATGGTGATGTTACAAATATTGAATTCCAGCAAAATATTGTTTGAACTCTTTATTATGATTACCTATCTTGATCCTAGAAAATTAAGGAAGGAAAGAAATATAGGTGGTTTCCTTTGTGAAGTCATCAAGAGGATGAATTCTTTTACAGTGGTGCCCCGTGAGACGAATGCCTCGCGAGACGAAAAACTCGCTAGACGAAAGGGTTTTTCGGTTTTGCGTTGCTTCGCTAGACGAATTTCCCTATGGGCTTGCTTCGCAAGATGAAAATGTCTTGTGCTTTTTTTTTAAAGCCGCTTGAAGAGGCGCAGTTGCGACGGACCATGCTTCGCAAGACGAAAAACATCGCAAGACAAAAAGACTCGCGGAACGAATTATTTTCGTCTTGCGAGGCACACTGTACTTGTTATGTGAATATAGAAGTTGAATTTATCATGCAAAGAACCAGCGCATGAGACTCTTAATCTCAGGGCCATGGGCTCAAGCCCCATGTTGGGCAAAAGATTCCAGCATCGCAGGGGGTTGGACTAGATGACCCTTGTGGTCCCTTCCACCTCTACAATTCTACAATTCTATGAACTGCAGGGAACAAAACTCTCCCTTCCAAGCTACTCCCTAAATGCATAGGATCCTCCTAAGGAGGTTAAGAGGTAGTGAATGGCCCAACTTCAGCTAGCGAGCTTCATGGCTGATGGGGGATGATTTAAACTCCCATCTTCCTGGGTCTAACCACTACACCACACTGTCTCTGACTTTCCATGAGCAGCCACAGACATTGATGCTGGCCATAGCTGCGATCCTCATCCACTTCCCATATGAGCATGTATCCAGGGGAAACCAAGCCTGTTCACGTGGATCGGAAGAGCTGTCTTTTTAATTTATGCTTTATATTATGAATGGTAAACATTCTTGAGTGTTGTTGTTTTTCAAATCAAATTGTGTACTTATGCTGAAAGTTTTTATAATGAGATGCATTGTATAAATCAAAACATAAATCTTTATTTCTGACACTGTGCTTTTCACAGAACAAATAATTTGTTGGGCTAGTTTACCAGCTAATATAACAAATTACATTTACATCCTATATTTTTCTTTTGCCATTTAGAAAATTCATGGTAATCAGGGTTTTTGAATTTGTTTGTTTTTTAAGTTGTTGTAAATGTTCAAACTGGTTATCAACTTTTGCTCTAAAGTGTAACTCACAAAAACTTAATTTAGTTTTTTTCTAAGCAGTTTAGAGTTTCAGAATTGTGTAACAGTGTGTTGCAACAATGCCATGGGGGGGGCAGAGGGGCAGTGATCCTGGGCGCAAAATTCTGAGAGGGCCACAACCAGGTGTGGCTGGATAAGGAGCTTACAGATGAGCTGAGATTTAAGAAAGGCATATATAAGAAATGGAAGAAAAAGGAAATAATGAAGGAAGAGTATATGTTGCCAACAGATGCAAAGAGAAGGTCAGGTGGGACAAAGCTCATAATGAGCTCAGAATTGCAAGAGAGGTTAAAAATAAGAGTTTCTTTGGCTATGTCTGAAGCAAGAGGAAGAAAAAGCAAGTTGTAGGTCCTCCGTGTGGGGAACACAGAGAAATGATAATGGGTGACAGAGAGAAGATGGAACTGCTCAACACATACTAAGATTCTGTCTTCACCCAAAAGGAAAGCAGTGCTTAATCTGGTGATGACAGAATAAATGATGTAAGGAGGGAGCTGCAGCCAAGAAAGGAAAAGAGGTGGCAAGGGAACACCTAGCTACTTTAAAAAAATTCAGATCTCCAGGGTCTGGTGAGCTTCACCCAAAGGTACTAAAGGAGCTTGCAGATGTAATCTCAGGGCCTCTGTCTATAATACTTGAGAATTCTTGGAGAACAGGTGAGGTCCCTGCAGATTGGAGGCAGGCAAATGTTGTCCCCATCTTCAAAAAGGAGGGGAAAGAAGACCCAGGTGACTACTGACTGGAGTTGGGTACGTTTAGCCTGGATAAAAGGAAAGTGAGAGGAGATATGATAGCCACCAGATCTCTAAAGGGCTGTGACGTGGAAGATGGTGCAAGCTTGTTTTCTCCTGCTCTGGAGGATAGGACCTGAACCAATGGATTCAAGTTATAAGAAAGGAGATTCTGATTAACATCAGGAAGAACTTTCTGAAGGGAAGAGCTGTTCAACAGTGGAATGGACTCCCTTGGAAGGTAGGTGGTGAACTCTCTTGGAGCTTTTTAAGCAGAGGTTGAATAGTCACCTGTCATGTATGATCTAGGTGTGATTCCTACATTGCAGGAGGTTGGATTAGGTGACCTTGGGGTCCCTTCGAACCCTACAATTCTATGACTCTACAATTCTACTTCCCACTTTGAGTGTGAGGCCTAATTCACTTATGTTTGCTACCCTAGCCTATTCTTAGTGACAGATCTTTCAGCCGTGCTACTGGCTGGAGCAGTCTGTTTGGGCGACCCAAGGAAAAGCAAGGAAGGTGATGGTGTTGTGGAAGGAGTTCCCGTCTTCTGCCTGAGCCCTGCCCTCTCTCATTTCTCGCACTCTGGAATTCCACCTACTCCAGTTCCGAAAACACTTCGCAGACCCCCTTATCAGAATTCAGCATGGTAAAAAGCTGTTTTTAATCCTCCCCATATCTCCCTTATTTCTCCCCCTTGCCAAGCCGGCTGGGCTGTAATGTTTCCCTCCACGTAATCCATCACAGACACCATGTCGCTTGTGCAAATTAAAATGCACCTTGGAATAATAAAAAGGGGGCCTTCGCCCCCCCCTTTCTTTTCCAGCAGCAGCACCTAAACACCATCCATTTGTCTCAGAGCAGGAATTCAAAGAAGTTAACCCCCTGCGTGCTTCCCTGGGAGGAAGGTGTGTGTGCCCACCTGATGAGGGGTCAGACAATGTTGACCACACTCCAGCAGATTTGGACAAGTACGAGGCTACCACTATAAGCTAGGAATGAGCAACATAGCTGCTCTCCCTTTCAGTTGCTTCTGTGCTGGTCACTTAGCATAAAAGAAAGAGTCGACTATCACTTCACTTTAGTAGAATCATTAGCCATGCAGATTACTTTTCACAGTGCATTAAGTTGCACATGTAGCTCATATTCTTGGATCTCGATATGGAAGCTGGACCTCTGCTGGTATGGCTGTTGGTATTTCTTAGATTTGGGGATGGGAGATTTGATCCAGTTCACACTTAAAGGTGAACCTGCCTGATTTCCAGTTCCCAAAACAACATGCCAACCAAAGCAGAGCAATCCATTGGATTTTGCAATGTTTGGATTTTGCAATGCAGTTTTCCAGTCAAGCCATTTGTATGAAAATGTGTATACTAGGGTAAAGCGAGCATTAAAATGCATAGTAAAGATCATGTACAAAATAGTACGCGCAATTGCTTTGCAAAAAATTGGGCAAAATTTCATACAAAAATGTGTATATTAGGAGAAACCCGCACTAAAATGCTGATGAGTTCATGAAGATCTTTTTTTTTTAATGCAAACTGATGCAGAAATGTGGGGAACTGAAGATTGGGAGAATGAGAAACCGAGAAGACCTGAAATTGACAGGGTCACACATGTCTACATATATCTGAAAAGCAGAGTTCTAGAGGGTTATATGAGCAAGCCAGCAGAGTGCATGTTAGAAATGTGGAGATATCACTGAAGTAGCATGGATAGGCTCTGAAGGCTAACATAGGGAGCAACCAGGTACAGAGCAGTAGGAGCAGGGGAGGGGTCATGTGCCTTTAAAGCAGGGCTGGCTGAAAAGGTCTCCTTTTGCTGCTCAAGGTGAAGTGCAAAATGGCAGCCTCTTCCATTCTGCATACAGATATCCACTGTATCGGCAGTTGAATCTTACTTATTTTATTTCTCACATTACTTAATATACTACTTAGCACTGAAGTCTCTAAATGGCACACAGCAAGATTATTTTTAAAAATACCAGAGTTAATATCAGTTAAAAATAGCCATAAAATTGGGGAGGGGTAGAGAACTAACTTAAAATGCCTGCTGAAATGAAAACAGCTTTCATTTGAGGCATTCACCACGAAGGGGGCTTGTCTGATCTCAGACAGAAGGAAATTCAACAGAGTTGGACCCCATCCAAGCTATTGGCTGGCACTAACAGTGCCTCCCCTGAAGTCGTCAGGGATCAGGTGGTCTATAAGGTACCTTGGATCCATGTTGTTAAAAGCCAGGTAAATGAATGGAAGAACCTTAAGCTTGGTCCAATAGCCTATGGGCAGCCAGTGCTTTTAAGCACTAGGGTTATGTGCTCCTGGTAGTCTGTCCCCACTAACAGTTTAACCAAAACATTTTGCTCCAGCTGGAACTTCTGAACCAGGCCTAAGGGTGTTAGAGTGTTACAATTATCCTGAGGTACCAATCACAGTGGCCGGGGGTGCGTCATGCAGGGGAAGTGGGGGGCAAGTCCCACTGGACAAGCAGAAGTTCTTCCGCTTCTGCATATATTTAGTTGAATATCACTCAATCAGTGTGCCTAAAAATGGGCTGAGGTCTACATCATGGGAGTTTAGCTGGTGTGACAGTGAACAGAGAGAGCCAGACCCAGTGTGGATTTCCATTATTTTTAATCATTTTTGGAAATGTAGAAATAACACAATCATTTCCAGAATTCTAATTAGGGCTAATGAAGAATAATGAGACTGTAACTGTTCCTTCTATATGTCCAACTGAAGCAAAATGCACAGCTATTTAATTCACATTAGAAGTGGCATTCTGGTAGGCAACACAGACTTTATTTCTTTTCTTACTGGAAGATTTATACAGGGATTCTGAGCATAGTCCGCAGATGGATTCTTCTGCACTGGTCCCATTCCCCAAAGCTTTTGGGGATTATGTTTATTGGGAAATGTGGTACAATTCCTTCTTTAGGGAAGGATTATGTACATATTCTCTACAAAGGGTGTGTGTGAGAGAGAGTGTGTGTAGATGTGTGTGCATGTATGTATGTATGTATGTATGTGAATGTGACTTCACCCCTGGAGGCATGCTCCATTGTCTCTTGAGACAGACAAATGCCACTGCAACAGCAGCAGCAGCAACAACAACAACAACTGGAAGCAGCTCTCTGGGGTTTCAGGCAGAAGTCCTCCCCAGTCCTACATGGAATGGTTGAACCTGGGATCTTTCGCATGCAAGGCCTGTGTTCTCTCACTGAGCTCCCATTGAGTTCTACACAAATGATCAGGATCTGCCTCATACAGTGGTACCGTGGGTTACAGACACTTCAGGTTACAGACTCTGCTAACCCAGAAATAGTATTTCAGGTTAAGAACTTTGCATCAGGATGAGAACAGATATTGTGCGGTGGCAGCGGGAGGCCCCATTAGCTAAAGTGGTACCTCAGGTTAAGAGCAGTTTCAGGTTAAGAACAGACCTCCAGAACGAATTAAGTTCTTAACCCGAGGTACCACTGTACATCTACCCAAATATTCCAAATATCTGTCCAGATTCCCTCACAACCCTTACTCTACCTCCACATCCCTCACACACATGGGCTGTTTATCCAGGGGCAATCTTGCCCCTTGTCACCTATGCACACCTACTGCCCAGATTAGAAAGGCCTACCCGTAACCTGTATAGTTAAAGCCATGGTTTTCCCAGTAGTGATGTATGGAAGTGAGAGCTGGACCATCAAGAAGGCTGATCACTGAAGAATTGATGCTTTTGAATTATGGTGCTGGAGGAGACTCTTGAGAGTCCCATGGTCTGCAAGAAGATCAAAACTATCCATTCTGAATGAAATCAGCCCTGAGTGCTCATTGGAAGGACAGATCGTGAAGCTGAGGCTCCAATACTTTGGCCACCTCATGAGAAGAGAAGGCTCCCTGGAAAAGACCCTGATGTTGGGAAAGATTGAGGGCACAAGAAGAAGGGGACGACAGAGGACGAGGTGGTTGGACAGTGTTCTTGAAGCTACAAACATGAGACTGACCAAACTACGGGAGGCAGTGAAAGACAGGAGTGCCTGGCGTGTTCTGGTCCATGGGGTCACGAAGAGTCGGACACGACTAAACGACTAAACAACAACAACAACCCGTAAGCTTGGATATTTACAAGGTTTCAGCCCTACACATACCAAACTGCCTGGGCACTGCAGGCACTATGCAAGCTTCTCGTTCCAACAGAATACCAAATTATTTCTGGCTTTGACTAATTTGTCGTCAGACGTCCTAGTGGATATGACTGCACCATTGTTTTTCCATTGTCTAGAAGTTAGGTTCCTTTTCGCTTTAGTGGTCCTTTGTGGGTTTATTTCTTGGCCATTTAACAATAGTGTTTTTTGCAGCCTCTCCAAGCTTATTTTCATTTAATATTCATGAGCTCTCCCATTTCATGTGAGCAGAGCAAGCTTTTAGCCTTGACATTCTATCCTCTTTTTGTCTTCCCATGTGCCTCCAGACCCTTTGCAGCAGGCAGACAGTTATCTCGATAGCCTTTGGTACAGGACAGTGCCGTAGGTAGGCTCATTCGAGCCTCTGGTGTGGTGTGATGTTATGCCAAGCAGGCCTGCCTCAGAAGATTCACATGGAAACAGGGGCTCCCATAAGATATTCCTGGCACTCCCACTGAGGTCAGCAGGAGGAGGCTCCTTTGTGGGTCCTGACCCCAGGCCAAGGTGTGATTAGTGGGGAGGCGAGAGAGGGCCTTCTCTCGCACCACCGATCCCTTGGAAACTCCCAGCCCTGGGAGATTCAATCGGCCATGTTGGGTTTATTTTATCAGTTGTGCTCACACCATGCATTTCAAGCACGTTTAAAGAATGTGACTTTCTCTCAAAGAGTCCCTGGAACTGTAGTTTAAGGGTGCTGGGAATTGTAGCCCTGTGAGGGGTAAACTACAGTTCCCAGGATTCTTGGGGGAAGTCATGTGCCTGAAATGTGTAGCATGCACGCAGCTTTCCTTTAGTCTCTCAGTCTTGCTGCTGTTTTCTACATTTCTCCCTCTGCTCCTTTTGCATTTATTTTATATTGTATTTTTAATCAACATTGTTCAACATCTTGGTTGGTTTCTATCTTTAGAAGCAGCAAGTAGTATAAACGTTCTTATAAAACCAGATTAAGTATAAGTAAGTAAGTAAGTAAGCAGGTGGGGCCAACGCTCTTTAGCACAACTAAACTCAGCGCAGTCTTTCACTCTATGCTGAGTGTCAGAGGTGATGAGCTCAACCCCCGTGGCTTCCAGGCAGATCTGAAACTACTCAGAGGTAAGTAGAACTGTTCACTTTTGAGAGAGAAAGCCAATACGGTCCAGCAGATAAAAGACTGGTTTAGATCTAGACAATCTAGGCCCAGGATTGTGCCATGATCTCACCTATGCCCTGTTTGTGCACCTCTGATCTGGATCTGTACCACACTCTCCCAGCACCCATTGAGTTATGATAGACTTGAAGGAAAAGCTGATCTAGATGCATGGGCAAGGAGGCTAAGGAAAGGGCTGCCAGGAAGGGGCTCAATTTCCTGCGAAGAGCTGACATATTTACTATGCTGCACACATCCCAAATCAATTCCCTGACCTCTAGGTGGGTAGGAACATATGAAATGTATGAAGTTGTCTTATACGAGTCAGACCATTGGTGCATCTTGCTCAATATTGTCTGCACTGGGGGTCTTTTCCTGAGTTGCTGGGAGTTGCTGGGGATTGAACCTGTGGCCTTCTGAACACAAAAGTTTGTGGTCTATCACTGACTCATGTCTCGGCCACAGACAATGTGGTGGCTGCTTATAAATGGACTATGGGGCATCTCTTGGGAGGCTGTGTAGAGCCCAGCCACATGGTGAACATACTTTGGCCACAGCCAGGTCATCTCCCTTTGGTTGTGAGCCTTTCCATGTGGCCAAATGTCTAAGCTGACCAGAGAGACAAGATCCCAACTTTGTTGTATGTGCCCTAGGATGAATTCACAAAGTTGCCCCCCCCCCAGTAAAATGGTCAGCTGCAGGTAGCCACCTTCCCCCTCAGTTTCAGGGGAAGCTGTGGAAGCTGCAGAATATGAATTGTCTCTGTCCAAAAGTGACTTGATATTCTGAGCTCTTTTGAAGCACAGTTCTGTCCTGGAACCAGATCTTGTTATGTGCCAACTTCATTGCTCTGACAGCATGAAGGATGCTTGGTTTTGTTCCTGCTGCTCATGACATTCATCATCTTCTTGTAAAGCCAAAACCTTCTGCTTGCTCCTCACTAGTTTAATGTTCTCCTCCTCTCTCTTTGCCACCAGAGGCTTTTATGACCAGGAAGCAAAAAGTAAACAAAACGTCATGACAGATTTGGGAAAAGCTGTTTGGTACACATGTAATTATGTCGCTTTTGCTGAATAATTTGCTGTCATCAGTAAGCAAGGACACCCCACTGCTCACTCTTAGCTCCAGATCATTTGAGAACAATTTAAAAATTGTTCCTTATTCATGCAGGAACTGGGAACGCATATCTATATTTGTAATATTCCTCAGGAGTTAAGAAACTTTGTACTAAAATGTCAATCTTTCTAGCAGAAAATTCTGGGCGATCTCAAAGTGACTTGTCCCCCTGTTGTGGAGATGTATGACAGGAAGAAACTCAAAACATATTTTGGGGTGGGGGACAATATTAACCTCAATTCTGTATTGAGGTTGCTCGCTCAGCTGTGTGTCAGAGACTGGGTAGTGGAGGAGGAATGGTGGAGACTGCCTTCCAGTGAGGAAGAAGAGGAAGACAGTATAGATTTACAACAGGGGTTTGTGGGAGGTCACACCTCAGAGGCAGATGGGAAAAATTGGGAAATAATGGGAGAGGAGGAGCAGGCAGCTGGCTGAGACGTTGTCACTAGAAAGCATTCCAGACCCATCATCTCCCAGAACCTAGCAAGCCTTAGAAGTAGGGAGAGCAAAGAGTTCAAAGACAGAGGGCACTCAGTGGCACCCATAGAGGAGGTAATGATGATGACAAATGAGGAAGTGGAAGAGATGGGGGGCAGGGTGGAGATTCACTCGCTGGGTTCTATAGCCTCTCTCTGTAAAGTCTGAAATAAAAAAGGACTGTAAGAAACTCTTCCTTGTCTTCCTTGTCCTGGGCAACCAGCCGGGAGCCGCTGACAGCATCCTGAGTAAGGAACTGAGTAAGGTGTAAGGAACTTATAACCCACTTTAGCCTTATTTTGCTTCCCAATAAATATAATTGGTCTCACAGTCTTTCTTAGAAGGAAGCTGGCATATAATATTTTCTTATCTGAAGGAGGCAAATTGTGTCATCATAGTGCAAATACTCATCAGTTTCATCTGTCCTACCTTCTTGGTATGATATATCTGCGTCTGCTGCTCTTATCCTCTGAAACTTTTTGTTCTCCCTATTTTCCACTTCTCTTAATACCTTCCAAAGGAAACACAGAAGCAAGCACACTTGTAGGCTATCTGGGGAAAGGTCACTGAGATGGGACAGAAGGGAATGTTATTCCTGTGCATACCAACTGTCCCTGTTCTCAATTAGCTGCTACACTATTGGCTGCCTGGAGATTTTAGGAACATGGGGAACTGTCTTATATTGAGTTATACCGTTGTTCCGTCCCACTCTGCATTGTCTACCCCAAGGGTGGAGTATCTGTGGCCCTCCATATGGTGTATGACTACAACACCCAACATCCTTGACCATGCTAGCTGGGGCTGATGGGATATGGAGTTCAGCAACAGTTGGAGGGGCATGGATTCCCCAGCCCTGGTCTGCAATGACTGGCAGTGGCTCTCCAATATTTCAGGCATGGTTCTCTCTCAGCCCTACCTGGAGATGCTGGGAATTTCATCTGGGACCTTCTGTATGCAAAGTAAATGCTCTACCACTGAGCTCCTTCCTTCCTTCCTTCCTTCCTTCCTTCCTTCCTTCCTTCCTCATCACACTTCTGCTTAAGCTCAAGGCAGCTTACAACAACTTCCAAAGAAGACAAGGGCTATCTATAGTTGATTTTCAAAGAGTTAAATGCCCTGGGTAACAAGCAGAGAGGGAGGTATCAACAACCATACAGCTGGCCAGCATGAGCGTGTCTTCACTCCGAGTGTCACTTGAAAAAAAGGGGCTTCTGAAAGCATCTTTTGTCTTCTGATCCAGATGCCAACTTCTTCCCTTTGCTTCTGGGGCTGCTGGTAACAGCCTCTTATTACCCTTATTTATAGGGTGCCATAAACATTCAGAGCACTTTACAGACACATAAAAGGCAAGATTCCTGCTCTCAGAGGAGATGACAGTGTAACTCAGACATACAAGATAGATGCGGGATAATAATTCAAAGTGATGGGGTTGATGGGGAATACGCTGAATGGAGCCTGTGCATCCAAGTGCTTTGAACAGACGCATCAATGGAGAAGAAGAGTGAAATTATCTGGACCCATGAAAATAATAATACAATAATAATAATATTGGGAACGTTCACAACAAAAGGGAGCTGCATGCCAAAGGATATGAAGTGTAAGAAGGTGACGAAAGAAATTGGATGGGAGGCCATGGAAGGTCCATCCTGGATGAAAGCAAAACCCATTCATCAGAGTGCCATCCAGCAGTCCCCCCCCCCTTAAAATACAAGTTGCAAACAGCAGTGCAGCTACATCTTGCGGCATCCATCCTCTGCGCCTGACCTCTTCCAGGGTGCACCTGATCATACTGGAATGGGAAGTGCTGTGTCTTGCCCCTAGTGCAGCGATGGAGCATTTGGGGATATGACAGCCCGTGTGCAATATGGTTGTGGACCACGAGGAAAGTTCACAGGCTTGAGCAGTGACCAAAACAGTTTTTTAAAAAACATAATGTGCCCCCAAATTGTTAATAACAGTCCAATGGCTGAACCACACTAGGCGTTTTCAAAAACGTTCTTACCGGAGGTGGAATCTTTTGTAATAGTATGTGGTGATACAGGAGAGAAGGAAAGTTGCTATGTTCAATAATAAGGAACAGCTGCATCTGAATCAAAGTGTTTGCATTGTATTCTGTAGAGCCGAGTTGCCTTGAAACGACAGCCACTAGTAGGGCTAAAGCAGCGCTGAGGAACCTCAGGCCCAGGAACCAAAAGCAGGACAGAGCTCCAGGTGTCCCACCCAGGGCTGCTCCCTTCTTCCCACCTTGCCTAATATCAATCTTTCGCAGGGCAGAGCTATCACCAGCCCATCAGTGCTGAAGACATTCTCCGTCGCTGGCATTAACTTGATTAGGGCAGCAAGGAGCAGCTTAAAAGGGAAAGCTCTTCCCCACGGTAGGCATTTGCATGTAGTGATTGATGCCGATGTGTCCTCTAAACACATCTACATTTTGCATTTTAAACAAAGCTATTGCAGCAGAACTGCTCTCTGTCAATCAGGGCAACAGACTTCAGTTTGCTCCTGCCTTCCTTTCTTGAAGGGAGTTTCCCTCGCCTCCAAAGAAGGAATGGTTCAATAGAATGGCAGGGGTCCTCTGAAAGTGACAAGGCAAAGCAACTTTGCATGATGTTGTAACACATTTGTTAAAGGGAGGATTCTCAAGGATGTGGGGACATCTGCTTTGATAATTGTAGAAGTGTAGAGTTGGAATGGATCCCAAGGGTCCAAACCACTTGCAATTTAGGAATCGCAGCTAAAGAATCTCTGATAGGTGACCATCCAGCCTCTGTTTAAAAACCTCCAATGAAGGAAAGTCCACCATCTTCTGACGTAGTCCATTGTTGTTGCTGTTGTAGTTAATTTATTAATCACCTTCTAAACAACCATCTCAAAGCGATTTACACTAAAAATAATTTAAAGGAGTTGAAAATACACACAAAAATACATTTAAAACAAGACTAAAACCACACAAAGTAGACACCTGTGGCAAAGACCCATTTGTTCAGCTAGGAAAGCCGGTCACAACAAAATGTCTTCAATTGCTTCCAGAAAGTGTGGAGAATGGGCATGTGTGGTATCTTGAATACTATTCCACAGAACAGGAGCAGCCACACCAAGGGCCCTGCTGGAAATTACTGTGGAGAGGTCTTCTCAGATCTTTGGAACTTGCAAGAGGAACTCTCCTGGAGACTGCAGCGATCTACTGGATGTATAAGGGCCAAGTGGTCTCTCAAGTAACCTGGTCTGGAGCTGCGTAGGGCTTTATATTTTAGTGCACACACCTGTTAGCAGACTGGCAGCCAGTGCAAATCTCACAACAGAGTGTATTATGCTGGCAGTAGTTTCCCCGCAAAGGCAACCTGGGCGCCATGTTCTGCTGCAGCTGCAGCCTTTGAGCCAACTCCAAGGCACATGGAAGAGTAGCCCTCTTATGACTAAAGGTGCATCTCAAGGATGCTTATGAAAAGGGAGACAGGATCAGACACAAGAGGCTGCAGAGGTGTTTAACCAGTGCTTAAGCACCCGTCCTGTGGAACGCCCTCCCACCAGATGTCAAAGAGAAGAACAACTACCAGACCTTTAGAAGACATCTGAAGGCAGCCCTGTTTAGGCCCAGTATACCTGAAGGAGCGTCTCCACCCCCGTCATTCTGCCCGGACACTGAGGTCCAGCACCAAGGGCCTTCTGGCGGTTCCATCACAGCGAGAAGCAAAGCTGCAGGGAACCAGGCAGAGGGCCTTCTCAGTAGTGGCACCACCCTATGGAATGCCCTCCCACCAGATGTCAAGGAAATAAATAACTATCTGACTTTTAGAAGACATCTGAAGGCAGCCCTGTTCAGGGAAGTTTTTAATGTGTGGCATTTTAATGTATTTTTAATCTTTGTTGGAAGCCGCCCAGAGTGGCTGGGGAGACCCAGCCAGATGGGCGGGGTACAAATAATAAATTATTATTATATTATTATTATTTAACAGACCACTGTATTTTAATACTTTGTTGGAAGCTGCCCAGTGTGGCTGGGGAAACCCAGCCAGATGGGCAAGGTATAAATAATAAATTATTATTATTAAGCAGGCGTTGCATGCATTGGCTTTCCTCCACACACACTTTTTTTAATCTCCTTGAAATTTTTCAGAAGCTTCCTTTTAAAAAAGGAAGAACAGATTTGATGCTGGCTGTGAAGGGAACCATTTTTGAACCATAGCCAAAAGCCACGGAGGGCACTTGTGTGCTGTTTGGTAAATTGTGTGGGACAGAGATGAGGTGAACAGAAAGGTCTCTGTCTTTAAAGAGTGGAGAATGCTGACAGGGCTAAGTAATGATAATAGTAATTTGTATTGCATTATCCACAAAGCAGCACAGTGACAAAGCCCCAATAAAGAATGTGTCATGGCAAGTGACATTCATCATTTGTCCCTGGCGGGCATTCTCCTCACACATGACTCTTTGCTGTGAAGCTGGAGTTTAATTTCCCCCAGGTGAAATTCATGGAGGCCTCCAATGGGTCACAGTTCTCTTGAAGCTTGCTTCTCCTTCCTTCCCTTCACTCCTGCTAAGGTGGTCATGTGTCCTCCTTCACAGAGGACAATCCTCTGTTTGAAAGAGTCTTGAAAACCTGAAAGGCTGCCCAGTCTCAGTCTGGCTTAACGATAATGAATCCCCATAAGGGAGAGGAGGTTGCAGGAGCATGTGGGACGTTTAGTTGAGAGAAAAGGCGATGATTAGGTGATGCGATAGAGGTTTGTAACATTATGCATGGAATGAAGAAAGAGGATGGAGAAAATGTTTTCTCCTTCTATCATAACATTTTGTTCAGAAAAGATACCAGTGGTATAATGGAAGGGAGCAAGTCCACACTCCTTAGCAGAACAGGGACGAGGGATTCATCCTGTGCTGGATGGGGGGTAACTTCCCCTTAAGACACAGCTTTGCAGTTTGGGTGGTCTCTGCAATGGCCAGGCCTGCATTTGCACCATTGAAGCTCATGTGCCAGCTTCACCTGTTCCTTGTGATGTCTGATTCAACAACAGTGGTGCAAGCCTTAGCTACATCCCGTTTGGAGTAGTGTAATGCACTCTACGTGGAGCTGCCTTTGAAAAGTGCTCAGAAACTTCAGCTGGCTCAGCTGCAGCCAGATGGTTGACCAGGACGGGTTATGGGGAGCCTAGGATTCATTTGCTACAACCATCCCACTAGCTACTGGTCTGCTTCTGCTGCTGGATATGCCCTATAAAGCCCTATATGGCTTAGGTCCAGCCTATTCTCTCATACAAGGGTTTTGAGATCTTCAAGGGAGGCTCTTCTTTCAGCCCCACCACTCTCGTGGGCATGCTTGGTAGAGATGTGGGAGAGGGCCTTCTCAGTGGCTGATCCCAGACTTTGGAACTCCCTCTAGTGGCAGACTTCAGGCTCTCAAATTTCACCAGGGAGCACAACCCTAAAACTCCCTCTGCTCCCTCCCCTGGGAAGCTCAACTGGCTCCCTCCTTGTTGTCTTTCTACCAGCAAGTGAAGCCTTTATCCTTCTAACAGACTTTTGGGAACTGGCTGCTTTTAATGACGGGCCAGATGCCATGCTGGTTTTTGTTGTTGTGATTGTCTGTATGTTTTTAATAGATCTTTTATATATTTAAAGAGTTTTAATTCTATTAATGTTTACTTGTTTTAAATGATCCACCCCCACCAATGTCTTCAGCACTGCTTATTTTATCTGTAAGCTGCCTTGAATCCCTGTCAGGGGAAAAAGTGGGGGTATAAATAAACATAACGACAACTGTTGCATGACCCACCTTTAGAACGGTTGGATGAACTGCAAAAATGAAAAATATTCCTAAGATCAAGGGCTGCTTCTCATACTATAGTGGAAATCACTATTAACAGTAAAGTTAAAGCTTGATGTTACATTTTGGTCATCTATTAATTGGTGCCGTTTTGAACACCTGAATTATTATTATTATTATTAGGGCGGGTTATAACAATTTATTTTTTAAAAACACACACACACACACACACACACACACACACACACACACACAAACACATATTGCACTCACAAGGATAGAATGGATACTGAAAACATACAGATGTCAAAGGCCAAGGAAAGTGTGTCTTCCATATTTGCTGAAAGCTGTATAGAAGTCGGATGCCCCTGTGTGGGGATGGATCCTACCATTCCACGATTCCCTAGATAACTGCGTGTGGCTGTGACCTGGTAGAGCAAAGTAACAGGGGAAACCATCTTGGAAAGTTGAGGAGCTGCTGAAGGCTCCTTCTCCACCGCTCCCCACAGCGTTACCCAATGCTTGTGTGCCCCCACCAACCTTTGCTTTCATTCAAGCCTTTCTTAGCTGCAACCTGCTGGTCATGAGCAACTATCTCGTTTCTCAATCGTCTCCAGGAGGGAAGCCAACCTCCTTCTTGAAGGGCAACCAGACAAGGTTGTTCATCCCGCGTAGCTGCTTCCTGAAGTCAGCCCATCCGGTCTGGCCCAGCCTGGCTATATCTTGTCAGAATCTCTTTGATCCATACAAATCGCTGAGGCTGCTTCTCTTCCACTTCGTTGTCACCTGTGAAAACAATATTCCAAATCTGCCCGATAATCTTTTACCACCAAGGACACCATGGCTGCAGCGAGCGAAGGAGCCCCCTGACTAATGAATGGCCCAGGTTAGCTGGCTGGGAGACAAGCCACAAGTGTTCTGAGAGGCATTGTTTTCCCCATATTATTTTATTTATCTCACAGGCCAGTGAAACATTTTGACGCGAAATCCAAACATCCCTAGGGGACCTACCTGCCATGAAAAGTCTCCCAGATTCTCAGGCTTTTAAAAATAAACTCCATCAATATTAATTTACTTCACTTGTTCATAAATTAGACACAGATCTTTGGCGACTCAAAGCATATTTTCGCCTGGGACAAAGCATATATTTAAAGGCTTCTGTTTTTTTATTTTTAAGAGTCCTCGTAGTACAAAGAGGACAGACTATGAGAACACACAAGCAGTTTCTGTTAAAACATTCTGGCCCTGAATCACAAATCAATATATTTATGTTATCATGAGTGAAGATGGACCACCTCAAACAGACAAATGATGTCAGCTTTGACACCTAGGACAAAAACTCCTGCGCCAAAAGGATGGAGTGTTGTTATGCATTGTTTGCAACATGCACCAGGAGGCAGGAGGTGGTTTGCTCCACCCTCTTAAAAACTCTCTGCCCCTAAAGTACGGCTGTCACTGGACTTGATATGTGGAGAACATTTTCCAGCTTCAGGGCCATATTCATTTCTATGTAACCTTCTGGGGGCCACATGCCAGTGTTGGGCATAAGTAGGTAGAGGAATGATGGATGCAATTTTTTACTTTGTACGGTAGACTAGCAGCTACACATGTGCTCACACAACCATCTTTCCTCTATGCAGGCAAGCAATACGCTTGTTAGACTTCCAGGACACATCCTGTCCAGTCGGAGGCTCTCAGGGATGGTGCAAAGCAGGACAGCTGACGGATGTGGCATGGAGAGAGGCTTGTGATCTGTGGTGGGATGTGCTCAGAAAGGAGGAAGAGCTCCACTCTTTCCCAGAATTAGAATGTCCCTTTGCCTCTCCTTGCTTCCAATAGGCTGCATCCCACCCTGATATTTTGTCCATCCCAGTGCTGAGAAGTGTGCTTCCTCCTCTTCCTCCTCTTTTCTGCCTTAACCTTTCCAAGGTGCCCTCCACCAGCCTCTTCCAGCCTTCTCTTCATCGCTGTGGGAAGTGCTGCTTTTCATACTCACAGGATCACTCACCAACCCACTGAAAGAGTCTGCTTATATTGGGAACATGCAGGTGGAAGCTATTGATTTCTCCATCCATTACTTATCACGTGAATTAATGCATGGAAGTGTTTCTTCTTCTCTCTTGCCCCACATTCCTGAGGATGCTTTTATCGTGTTCATGTAGACGGTCGTAGCTTGTTCGAAATCGTTTGCTTGTGTGTCACCAAGCAGAGAAGAAGCCCTTGAAAGAGTCTTCAATTACGAGCCGATTCTCTGTCTGGGACTGCAGGGTCATCACCAGTTTACATACTTTCCGATTAGCACCCATCTCTCTCTTTCTTGTTGTGTCTGCGTTAGGTATCTTCTAAAACCTTTTCTTGCACTCCACACTCCCAGTAGGTGGTCCACAGCTGCTTTGAAGCAAAGACTTAAGGGGGGGGGTGGAGATGAAAATGTGGAAAGCCATATATAAAAGCAGAGCATATTTTTCAATGCGCTCATACATTTCCCCTGCCACTGTGACAGTTCTGACAGCATACATTACACACAGCAATTCCATCTCCTGACATCGTACTAGTCAGCCCTCCATCCTCCTTGAGAAGCGTCTGGGATGAGCTACGCTATGCGTTATTGCTCAAAGAACGGCTGCAGGACCTCCGAAGCTTGCCAGATGTCATTGACATAGGTGTCGGGGGGGGAGCCTTAAATTAAACATTGACATTTGCCAGTCTTAAGGGCCTATGTTGACACTTGTATAGGTTTTTAAATCCCTGAAAAACCTACTTGTCGAGTGCCTAGGGATGGGTTAATCTGTCACTTTCTGTTTCGCCCAGTTTCTCATTTTTCTCATATTAAATTCAGTTCTCCACATTTCCATACCATTTTGTGACTTTTTAAAAATTAGTCATCATGAAGCTTCATTAGCACTTTAGTGTAAATTCACCCAGTACAATTTTCCCCCAATACAATGGCAGCAGCAGGCGATCCATTGGGAAAGAGATCTGCCACCCCCATGGATCTTGCCCCTGAAGGCAGCTTCATATCACCTCATTTAAAAGCCAGCCCTGTATGTGGTTTATTTCCATCTTGTTACTCCCAAAATCTCAGGTACGGGACTTGAGAATTCGTGTGTGTGTGTGTGTGTGTGTGTGTGTGTTGTGTTAGCCCTCGTTACATCTTGTTCTCAGCCAGCTTACTCACTGTGTAATGTTCAGGGAACATAGAGATGACATTGTAATTTCAAAATTATTTCCTGGGTATTGTTTTTTGCTGTTGTTAAAATGGCCAGACCCTCCCTAGAATATCTGGCACGGAAGTGGCTTCCGTGCATGTTATTATATTTGGGTTAATGTGTGTGCCTTTAATAATGTAAATGGTAATAAACATTATTTGCAGGATCGACTGACTTCAATATTAAAATTGAAGTGAATTTACAACTCTGAAAATGGAATTGTTGGAGATGATATAATCTGGCTTTAGATCATTTTCTGTCCAAAAATAACATTCTTCACCCCGGTAAGATTATTCATAACCTGCGTATTGCACTCGATTTAATTGACAGGCTGCGTAAATTACCCCCCTCATCTCCCCATGAAAACAACATTTATGTGATTTGTTTTTTTTAACTCAGCTGTTAAATACAGGCTTTAGTTTCTATCAGTCGCCGCCAGTTTAGCTAAAGTGGTTTTCCTCTAGCTTTGCTCTTTCTTATCTGATCATTGCTCTCCCTTTATTGCTTCTGCATTGGAGACACATTTGTGTTACGATAAAGCTGCTGAAATCCAAAGACTACTCACTGAAGCAAGGGCCGTCAACAAATCCTTGGTTTTTGGCACAGAAAATTTTTGGGCTGGGGGAACTTTTCTCATCTGAAGAATAAAAACTAAAAAAAAAAAACAACAACAGAAAGGTATTTTGCTTCTAGATACACTAGGTTTATGTTCCGAAAAGTGGTGCCTCTAGAATATTTAAATTTGTTCCCCTTTATTTTTGCTAATGTTAAAGAGGTATTTATTTATTTTATATACAGCCCTATACCTGGAGGTCTCAGGGCAGTTCACAGAATAAGATGAGAACCCGTTCATCAGTCTTAGTAAGGCTGCAACTATAAACCCACTAGCCTCACTGAAATCAATAGGATTTACTTCAGAGTAGACATGTATAGGATTGTCCTGTAAAGGGCAAAAACAGAGAAAAATGGATACTGGTTAATTTTGCCTACTCTTACATTGCTTCTGAAGGAAACTCATTAATAAATCCTTTGCCACTATGAGCTGTGCATATACAATATGTGTAGAGCACGACAGCCTAACTTAACTAAATATTGCCCTTGGGGGTTTTGTGTATCATATACACAAAACATTTCTACCTGACACCATAGAATAGAATCATAGAATCATAGAATCCTAGAGTTGGAAGAGACCACAAGGGCCATCGAGTCCAACCCCCTGCCAAGCAGGAAACACCATCAGAGCACTCCTGACATATGGTTGTCAAGCCTCTGCTTAAAGACCTCCAAAGTAGGAGACTCCACCACACTCCTTGGCAGCAAATTCCACGGTCGAACAGCTCTTACTGTCAGGAAGTTCTTCCTAATGTTTAGGTGGAATCTACTTTCTTGTAGCTTGGATCCATTGCTCCGTGTCCGCTTCTCTGGAGCAGCAGAAAACAACCTTTCTCCCTCCTCTATGTGACATCCTTTTATATATTTGAACATAGCTATCATATCACCCCTTAACCTCCTCTTCTCCAGGCTAAACATGCCCAGCTCCCTTAGCTGTTCCTCATAAGGCATCGTTTCCAGGCCTTTGACCATTTTGGTTGCCCTCCTCTGGACACGTTCCAGTTTGTCAGTGTCCTTCTTGAACTGTGGTGCTTAAAGAGTCTTGTGAAGCTTAAAGTTGATGGTATGATTTCTGTTGCAGGGGGTGGTTAGAACTAAAACTAATTGGATAGTTCAGATTTTGGGGAAATATAGTGGATTCTTCCTGCTGATTTGAGTGGAAATTCTACTATGAGATATTATCTGTGTGGACCTAACCCTCCACAGCTGATTTTGAAGGTGCACAGGGACCTTGTAAGGAAGAAGCAGATTTGTCATGTGCCCCTGCCCCATATTTCCCCCATAGTTCTCTGATTGTGCTTTTAATTGTAAGTGCGGTGTAATACGAAGCTTACATGTAGGCGTGACTTCATATAACTTTTTCATTAGCTCGTTTCTGTTTTTACTAGGACCTGTGCCCCTACTTGCTACACTTGTCAACTCCACCAACCTCCATAGCCCAGTTGGTTAGATCATGGTGCTGACAATGCCAAGGCTGCAGGTTTGATCCCCATGTGGGCCAGCTGCCTATTCCTGCATTGCAGGGGGTTGGACTAGATGACCCTTAGGAACCCTTCCAACTCTACAACTCTATGATTCTAACTCCTTGCCCCTTTATTTACACTTCACATAAAAAGAAATCAGACCTCACCACACCTCTGCAGCTCATCTTGGGCTACCTGCCTGATCAGCTGCCTGCATCTGTGTCCTCTGGATCCCTCTTCCTCACTTCACCTGGGTTGCCCACCTGCCTACATCTCCCTCCTCCAGTTCCTTCCTCCTCACATCTCCTGGGCTTGCACCTCCGTTATCCAGATCTGTCCACTCCTCTCCTGGACCACAGACATCAACTGGATCCAGTTCCCCCTGGTTTATGGTCTGTGAGTAATCAGAGAGAAGGTAAACCACGTAGGTTTTTGTGCTAGCCAAAACACAAGAGAGGCACTCTTTTTTTTAATTTCTGCACATTTTTTTCTGTTCAGCAGGAGTTCTGGAGCATGTTGCAACTGGCATCCATTGTGGTTCATGCAGGTTTAGTTGCACTATGGCTAGCAGCTGTAAAGGCTTGCATCAGCCCTGACTGTTGTGGACCTATTGACACCACAGAGTTGTAAGATGGGGAGTGCTGAATATAATGTCCTTTTATCATTGTAAAAGGTGGACTCCTGATGTGGTTTCTACAACTAGAAAGCGATGGATTTCCCCCCAAGGTTTAGCTATTGATTAAAGCATTCAATACATTTCAAGTTTTACAAAAAATAAAATCTGCAACGTGGCTAATGATATTTAAATCAAATACAATTTAAATCAAATATATACACTGCAAGTACCGAAAACATTTAACCCACTGAAGCTGCCTTCAAATCAGATGTCATGCCAAGCCATGAGCCTGCCAGAACTTTGTAGTCTTGACCAGTTGCCAAAAAAGTCACAAGGACTGAAGTGTACCTTTCTGGGAAAGAGCTATGCAAGGTTTGTTCTACCACCAAAAAGGGTATCTGAGATCTAGATGCTTTGGAGCAGAGATGGGGAACCTGCAGCCCTACAGATGCTGTTGAGTTACACACACTCACCCTCATTCCCAGCCATTGGCCATGCTGGATTTCTGTTGCTGTACGTAAGGTGGAGCGGACCTGCAGAGCCCTGCTCCTTGCTGCCGCTTAATTGGATGGGTCTGGGGCAGAGCAGAGCAGCGGCAAAGTCGAAAGCATGTGAATGCACCCGCAAGAGTGTCAGGTTGGCAGCAACAGCCTCACAGGTGCAACCGTGTGGCTCAGGCATTGCTCCCATTCTGCCCTGTGTAGGTAAGCAACCATGGCCCAGGTATCAAGGAGTGGCTCTGTTCTACCGCACAAGCTGCTACTGAATTTAATGATTCTGTCTCTGTTGAGATTAATTGTAAATTTTGACCCAGGCCACATTCACACCACGTGTTTAAAGCTCTAGGACACCACTCTGAACGATCGTGGCTTCTCCTAAAGAATTATGGGAGCTGTGGTTTGCTAAGGGCGCTGAGAGCTGTTAGAAAATCCCCATTCCCCTCCCAGAGCTACAATTCCAAGAGTGGTTTAACAATTAATCTCACTTCCCAGGGAACTCTGGGGACAAACAACATAGCTCAGAACATGAGATTCTAAATCTCAGGGTTGGGGGTTTGAGCCCCACATTGGACAAAAGATCCCTGTGTCCCATCTAACTCTACAATTCTATGATTCTGTGTCAGGAGCGGGAGTCAGGCGCAAGTCGGTAATAAATCACAAGACATGAGTAAAGTTAACTCCTCATTCAAGGAAACAAATTCGACTCGGGGGCCAGGCCTAGTGATCACAGGAACGCATCCCAGTAGATCTTTCCCCTCCTCCCCAGGTCCTTCCCAAGCAATCTGAGACTATGTCACCATTTCTATATTTGCTCTGCCCTCTTCATACCTCTTCTGGTTCTGGGAGACCAGGGTGGGAAGGGAGCTGGTTGCAGCAGGAGGGAGAGATTTCTTCAGCAACATCCCTCATCACTGCTTCTGGCCCCCCAGCCTGTTCAACCTCTGCTTCTGCCTTTGCTTCTGGGCTGCTCTTAGCCCCAGCTTCTTCCTCCCCCAGTCTGCTCTCTTCTCCCTCTGACCACTCATCATCATCCCAGCACCAATCCCCTGACTCTGTGCCTTCTTCCCTTGGGGGTTCCCCAGCTGGTATCTCCCACCACTCCTCTGCATCCAGCCAGTCCATGACATTCTATAATTCTAGCTCCCAGAATTCTTTGGGGAAGCCGTGACTGTTTAAAGCAGCATCATAGCACTTTAAATGCAGGGTGAGACCTTACAAAGTGTCTGTTAGTCAGCGCTTCTGGCTTACTAACAGTAGCATAACTAGCTTTGCCTCATATTGCGTAATTATTGGACCCAAGGCACCTTTTGCTTTGGCCAAAAACCGTATTTCTCCTTGTTTAGCTTCATGGATTCATGGATCTGATCCATTGCTCATTTTCTTGGGATCTTCCAGTGGCATGCCATATGTTTGGATTCCATCATCGAAGACAACTGCTCCTTTTCTCTGAGCGGTTCTGTCATCTCCCTCTGAAAAACCTCAAGAGCGTGTTCCTTTTTATTTTTCCTCCAAAAGAAGAGCTTGGGTGTTTGGGATGAAACCTAAGCATCATTTCCAGGAGATGATTATGCACTGCTGAGCTAACAAAATTCATGTTTGGGGTGCTTCTACACAAGAGCTCTTCAGTGCTGTTAAGACATTGCCTTTTTTTGCAAGTAGCAGGAAGCAGAATTAAAATTAAGGTTCCATACAGCTTTAGCTGTGCCCTTTCATATGGCCGAAGATGGTTCTATAATATCTTCTCACAAATAAGCTGCTCTCAGCCACTTACCTGGCTACTTCAGGTTTATTGCTTGCAGGTCTAGCTGGTTTTATTGTTTTCTTATTGCTCCCAGTGAGACGATTACTAAGTAATGTCTCCTTCAATAGGTGCTCTATGAATTGCTCCATGTTAATTTATTCTCCTATAAGGGAGTGGCCTTTGCTTTTGGTTCCTGATTTCCTCACATCTTTTTTCTTATTTTTTCTTTTTTCCATTAAAAAAAAGTAATGGGGAAAATAGGAAACCAGTAATTAAGCACATAACCCCATGGGGGAGGGGGTTCTGATGTGGAGCAATTTGCAGAGAGGCTATTCAAGGGGAAATTACAAGTCACCCAGCTAGGGTCAACAGGAAGCAATAAAATCAGCTGACCATACAAAGAGGAAGTGATTTGTTTACAGGCACAGGAGCCTTGAAAAACATTGGTACTGCTTTGTTGGTACACATTGAACAGCCTCAATCTCCATTTATATTTTAATATTTTAAAACAATCACAAATCAGGTCTGGAAAAACATGGGAGGGCAGCACAGAAAGCAAGTGATTGGGGGGAAAAATATGGATGTTCTATAAAAAGTGGGTGAACAAAGGAGAGCAATTCCATAGAAAAGGGTTAGTGTGGAAGCATCTGTGGACTAGACAAAGTTAAAATGGAAGGGGAGGCTCCCCACTTCAGAGGTTTGCCCCCAAATTCTAAAGAGCGACAAGGATGGGGGAAGAAAGGTAGTGCGCACATTCTTGCTCCCTTTCCGATGTGTTTATTTTAACCCACAATGTGAATACAGTGGTACCTCGGGTTAAGAACTTAATTCGTTCTGGAGGTCTGTTCTTAAGCTGAAACTGTTCTTAACCTGAGGTACCACTTTAACTAATGGGGCCTCCTGCTGCTGCTGCGCCACGGCCACATGGTTTCTGTTCTCATCCTGAAGTAAAGTTCTTAACCCGAGCTACTATTTCTGGGTTAGCAGAGTCTGTAACCTGAAGCATCTGTAACCTGAGGTACGACTGTACCTGGATGTACCATAGTGTAAAGCAAATCTCTCAGTGTGATAAGGTGAAGTGATGATTCGGAATACTCAATAAATGCAACCTCAACAGGATTTGTTTGTACATTTGTTTTATTTCTCAGTTTGTTCGAAATGACCTGTACCACAAGAATACGATTTATTTAATTAGTTATTTGACAGTTTTTTCTTTCTTTCAGGAGCAGATAATAGTTGAATAGTTACTGTTTTATTTCACTCTTGGACTATGACACCCTGCATAGTTTTGCACAGGCTTTCCCATCTTTTCCCCTTTGCTTGTTTTTGGCTTCTCTTAACCATCAAGTCACCAGAGCAGGACTGGCTTTGGACCACATGACTGGCCAAAAAACCTCAGCCACATACATTCTTAGGGTTTCTTTCCTCCCTTTTTTGACAGCTGCTTTAGCATGGTTTCAAAATATGTGTTCGACATTTCTGAACACATGAGTCAGTCTGGTTATGTAGAGAGAAGAAAATAACGCCCCTTATTTGGCATGAACAATACTGTTGGGTTGTGGTTTTGCAGTTTCTTCATATTTTCACTTCAAAATAATGCCCGCCTTTTTCTCAGGTGCAAGGGGTGGTGGGTATCGCACCATTGATCTGAAGCGATTCCCGCCAACTTGGGTGTTTGCTTGCTGGTTGCACTAAAGGCCAGAGACCCCAGAAAGGAATGTGAATGCAAGCAGCATGTGTTGCCTCCATGGCTCAAAGGGAGGGTTGTATTTCAGAGCAGAAGACAGTGACCTATGTAAAGTTTTGGGAAGGAGAGAGTACACGGCAGGTTACAGGTAGGCACAGAAGTAGGGTGACACAGCTTCCTGGAAAGGGGGAGGTTGACAGATGTCATGCTTCTATTCTAGTGAAGGCACTTACCTGCATGCCTTGCCCTAAACTAATCCTGGGGTTAGCACTTGGGGACTTCATTACCTACTCCATGGAAGCTACTATTGTCTGAAGGCTTGCAGTTGTCAGAATCATTCTTGTACCAGTAGTTCGTACCTTACAAAATATTTGACTCCTATGTGCAGGACCGGATAATTGCTTAGTGCATGCTTGCACACACACACACACACTTTCTGCTAGTTCCAAAGGCATGGAACCAGAGCTGTCCCCATATTGCTAAAATCTGAAGCTGGTCTGTGCTATCCACTCTCCCTATAAGATCTAAAGCATTACCAAGTTGCTGCTCTGGTTGATTGCTACTGTCTTCCTCAGATGTATGTTCTATTAAATTAATTTGGAATATGTTGTCTCAGCCCCCTCTACGATTATGGACAGTATCCACATAATGCCTTCCACCTCCATGTGGATTTCCACTTGCACAGTGGGACTTTCCCCCCTTCTTTGCACCATGCAACCTCCCAAAATCGGCTTTGGAGGGTTGGGAGAACCCCTGGAAGAGATTTAGGGGATCGGTGGTCAGAGGAGAGTGGAGAAGTCCCATTGTGCAACCAGAAATCCTGTACCTATTCACTTAGTTTTTACCAGTCTTCTCCAACCTGGTGCCATTCAGATGTTTTGGATTACAGTTCCCATCCTCCCTGAAAACTGGCCATTCTAGCTGGGGCTGATGGGAGTTGGAAACCCCAAAATCATCTGGATGGCATCAGATTGGGGAATGTTGGTTGAGAGTGATGCAGCTATATCTCTGATTGAACCAAAAAGGGCGCAGTGAGTCATGGACAAGCAGGCTCCACATTGCCTCTGACTTCAGAAAAAAATAAACACTGGTACAATATATCCTTGATTATGCAGAGGTGTGGGCAATGCCCTACTTGAGAGCTTACCAGAACAGCCACAATTGGAGACAAAAGACTGCACTAAATGGACCCTGGGTGTAACCCAGCAAGGCAGTGATTTTATGCTCCAGCAACATAAGATGACCTTAGGCTATTTGCAAATGAACAAAGTGGTAGTTTTACAAACATGGGAACAAGAAGCATTTGTTCCCGCATTTATTGCATTTACTGAGTCTTCACTTGTTTACTGCCCCAAAGTGGCAATGAAGGAAGGCTGCTTTAAATGAGCATGAAAATGCTCCTCCCAATAAGGACCCATGATTGAGGCCTGTAGTTCCAGGAACTCTTTTTTTGGCCTTTAGCAGAGAAATCCCGCAACCATGCTTTGCAAAGGAGAGACACAGGAACATAGGAAGTCTTGTGCAAATTCAGGTCTATTTGCCCGTAGCCCAATATTATCTACTTTGACGTGCAATGGGTCTCTAGGGTCTAAGCTGGGGGCCTTCCCCATCACCTGTGATCTGATCCTTTTCAACAGAGATGCCAATAAAGGAACTCAGGACCTCTGCCAGTGAGCTACGGTTGTCCCTTACATGTGATGGCTATTTTGGAGAAGAATGACAATGACTGTTAGTAGGATAAAGAAAGCTGGGGAGAGAGGAAGGCTACTCTGAGAAAAGGTGCATCCATCAAAATACTTTCCCCCATGAGTGGAAAAGAAGTAGGGAGCCATTTTGAGCAGAAAACTGGAGCTGTTTGTCATCCAAAAACAAAACTGTCAGGAGATTGTAAGTATGGTCCAGCCCCCAAATCAGTTGCCAACCGCAGGCGTCCGAAGGGAGCTTCATGATTACTGTGTTTATTTGTCGCATCCTTCATAGTCATGGAAGACCAGTTTAGCAATCTGCTAAATCCTACCCACTTTTTCCCTCTTCAAAAAAGAGGACCTTTGGATTAGCATCTGGATGAAGCACCACAGTGAATTAGTACAAAGTAAAGAAGTTGAGGCCTCCGTTCTGATTTACCTCAGGAAGCAGACAGGACACTGCCCAGCCCTCACTTGGCAAATGATATATATATTTTTGCCATCTATACCTTTTATTGCTTTGGTTAGACCTATTTTCACATGTTGTTTTGACCACTCCCTTTGGAACAAAAATTCACTTGTATGGTCATCTTGGCTTCAATGCTGCTTCTGCAACAGTGGGTTTAACTCTTGAACTCACTGCTGGATCCCAAAATAACCATGAAAACAGACACACAAACACATCACCCTCCTGAAAAGCCACAAACCAGTCAAAGCCATCTGGACTTGTGGCTCTGTGGGACTGATGAGAAGAAAAGTAATTAATCTCTGAAAAGAGGGTTGGCAGGGGCCACACTAACTTGGAAGCCATTATTTTTATAAATATAACCTAGAAACCTTACCTCCCCAATCCCTCAGTGGGGAGGGAGAAGCAGAGGCACTCTCTTACTTATCACTTCAAGCCTGCCATTCAAAACAGGTTTTGGCTCAATATAAGCCTTGCTACCCTTGCCTGCCTTCAGCTACATTCAAGCTGGATTCAAGCAACTGACCTCAATGAGAGAGTTGCCACAGTGGGAAAGGAATGCGGAGGCAAAAATTAAGTATCTCCCCTGGGTTGTTTTAGTTCTCTTAACATGGCGCAAGCCCAGCAGGTAAGTTCTTCTAATTCTTCTTCTCCCCTACCTCTCAGGGAATATATCCAATATTTGGATTTGGAGCTTGAAATCTATTGGTGAGGAAAGACTGGGAAATGCCCTGGTTTGGGATAACTTTTATTTTGGCCCACTCCCTGTGATTCCAGTGACCTCAGGCCATGTGGAGAAAGAAGGAAAGGAGGTAGAGGGTTTTCTTTTTCTTTTTAAATAGCACCACGTCTAGGAGGATGAAGGGATGACTGAGTGACTACAGCCTTGGAACAACAACAGAAAGTATCCAGCTACTTCCCTCTGCATGTTCTCACACAACGAGATCTTCTCTCTCTTTCTCTCTCAAGGACATGTCTCCAGCTTCTCTAGTAACCACCACCGGGAATGTTATGACTGCACATGGGTAGGGAAAAGCCAGGTGCAAATATGCTGTACAATATCACAGGATATCTTACACAGTCAGGCCTGTCCTTCCCAATAAGGAGGGCCTCTATGTACATGTTTTCTGTGTAGCTTGAGCACAGGAGGCAGCCATTCTCGACTTAAGAGATCCCATGACGCTCCTCCCCAAACAGACCACCAGCACGTGGACCACAGAATTGAGGAAAGGGGTCAAGCTGTGGACCCACTGACACCCAGATATATTTTTTAATCTCCTCTCACGCCACCATGCTATGAATGTTACAAACTCTTATTTTTCACCATTTTCTGCTTCAGTCCCCACACCCCTTCTCTTAGGTCAAAGAAGATGGGAATGGGCTGCCCTGGATAGTGCAAACAGCATCACTCTTAGGGGCTCCAGACTCCCTTTGGCTCCCTCTGCAAGTGCAAGAGCTTGTTCTATAATTTTCCAGAAAGAAAGAAAGGAGGGAGGG
The DNA here is from genome assembly GCF_964188305.1 of Podarcis bocagei. Classification (NCBI taxonomy): domain Eukaryota; kingdom Metazoa; phylum Chordata; class Lepidosauria; order Squamata; family Lacertidae; genus Podarcis; species Podarcis bocagei. The sequence continues at coordinate 31,628,880 of NC_138125.1, forward strand.
GGGAAGAGTGATGTTGATTAAAAGAGTTTCCTTCTCTGTACACAATAATCTTCAGATGGATGTACAGACTGGCGTGGCTGCCAGATGGATGTTAAATAATTCTTCCATAATAAATGATTGGAGATAAAAGCCAGCTGCCACCTCTGTTTGGTTAGCTCCATGGCCGCAACCTTGGCTTCCAGTTTGCTTCCTGGGCCCTGTCAGACCTTGGCTTCCAGCATTTCTAGGAAGAGTTTGTGCATGGGGACCTTGCCCTGCAGTTTGATGCTATAGAAGTGCTGCACAGCCTTGGCAGCTGTTTGCCGCAGGAGGGGAAGGGTGAGCAGCAGCTTCCCCGCACGCCGTGGTTCCTCATGACGCTGGCTCAGCTCATAATCCTGGAGAGCTTCGTGGAGAAGGTCTTGGAGTTTCTGCACTGCATCCATGTCCTCTATGTGCATTGAATCTGCAAAGAGACAACCTTTTATCATATGTGGTGGACCTGTCCCAAGGTGAAAGACTTCTGGGAAAAGATTTATAATGAATTGAAAAAAAATGTTGAAATATACATTTATAAACAAACCAGAGGCCTTTCTTCTTGGAATAACAGGTTTGGAATTGCCCAAGAAAGATGTTAAATTATTTTTGTATGCCCAACTGCTGCTCATATTTTGTTAGCTAAAAAGTGGGAAACCCAAGAATTACCAACAGTAGAAGAATGGCAGATGAAGATGATGGACTTTTCGGAGCTAACCGACCTAACCGGAAAAGTCCGCAACCAGAAGGAGGAGGAATATCAGGAAGAATGGAATAAATTTAATGATTATTTAGTTAAATTTGTTAAGTTAAATTAACTGGAAATAGCTTGCAGATACTTAATAGCTTAGAATTTTATTTATGTTAAGTGATGAATTAATATGTTTAATTATATAAGGTGAAGATTTAAGGATGTTAATGTTTAAGTTAAATTTCATAAAAATTGGGATTTGGAAAACCGTTAAAAGGACATGGAATGAAATTCAACCAAGGAGAAGCGAGGAAGTCACTTAACAAAGTTAATAACTGTAATTTTCAATAAGGCTATGATTTATGTTTGTTATGTTTGTTTGTCGTGTGTGTGTGTGTGTTTATAATATTGTGAAAACCAATAATTATTTTTTTTGGGGGGGTGGGGAAGAATCTGCAAAGAGACAAGGCAAAACAAACCAACCAGTGAAAAAGTGAGAGGGCAAATTTGCCTGTCCTTTAAGAAGAGCTGATGCACCCTTCTTATGCATATCACTGTCTTCTGAGGTGTGGTGTGAGAGGCAGCCTTCTCTGTGGTATGCACCACCTCCTAGATGGAACTTCCTGCCCTAGAGGTTAACACATATTCCACCAGCATTTGAGAACCTTTCTTTGTTTACAAGCCTTTGATTCTATTACTGTTTGTGGCTGCAATCTAATTCCACTTACCTGGGAGTAAGTCCCATTGCATTTTCCAGGACTTCTGAGTAGACATGGTTAGGATTGCACTGTAAGTTATGGGTTCTTGTATTTTGAGTTCGGGATCTTATGGTTCTTTCTAACGCAATTTTCAGTGTTGAGGCATTGGGGGGGGCTGTTTTTAATGTATCTATTTTTCATGATGGAATGTTTTTAGATAGGCCTCTCTACAATGTGCAGCTGCCACAAGCCAGGTTCAAGCACTGGCTCTGTATCACAGAGCCTTTTAGTGGCAGTTTTCCAAGATCAAGGTAGCATTGGAGTTAGTAAAAAATGAAGTGAAGCAAACCACAATGCTGGTTAAATATGAAATTGCTACGACCCAGTGATCTGGAAGCTGTTTCGACAACTAGGGGGATATAAAAACTAAAGGAGGTGCTCAGAACATCCTTTCTACCTTGACCACTGTCAGACTGAACCAAAGGAATCATAAAGGAATGTTATCTCACTCTAGTAGTCTAGAAAGTCCCCATTTGGACCACATGTAAAGCTCATGAACCCAATGTCCAACCCTTTCTTTCAGTGAGCCTTTCAGATGCATGGGCGATGGTGGCCAGACTCTCATGTCCATCCCAGATGGTAACCTTACCTGAATTGGCAAGAGCCAAGGCCTTGAGTGTCACAAACTCTTCCTTCTCCACCTTCAGCTTCTTATACCTGCGCACAAGCTGCAGGATGGCCAGGTAGAGCTCCAGCAGGCCCGTCAAGCGAGAATGTTCCTCATCCATGATGTAATCTTCAGCATAGACCAATTTATCCTCATAGGGTAACGAGCGGTAGACGATACCCAGGATGAGTATCTCCATCCATGCGCTCTGCAATAGGCTCATCTGGTCCCCCAGGGAAAGATTAGAAAAGCCTGGCAGGGCAAGAAGAGCAAGTCAGCTTACATACACAAGTAGGAGACGATGTTTTAGCACTGCCTGCTCCAAGCCCTGAAGCTCAGAACTCTGGCGGGGACTCTGTTAGGTCACCCAATGATGGAAACCTCAATATTCCCATGGGGAGCCCTTGGCCATAAACATTTAACCACAGTTCAAGGTAAAAAAAAATGCTCCTTTGACAAAGTGCTAAAAAAGGAAGAAGTGAAACTTTCAATCATTTCACTCACAGATGTGCCACATTTTAAGAGCCAGTTGCATTTGCAGTTCCACATGGTAAGCCACTTCCTATGTCAGGCATGGCCAAACTTGGCCCTCCAGATGTTTTGGGACTGCAGTTCCCATCATCCCTGACCACTGGTTCTGTTAGCTAGGGATGATAGGAGTTGTAGTCCCAAAACATCTAGAGGGCCAAGTTTGGCTATGCCTGTCCTATGTAGTTTGGGTGATTTTAACCATTCCATGACACACATGGATTTTGTAATGGAATACTTTTATTCATACAATCCCATTTGGAATCACCTTCAGCTTGCCACATTCCAAAGCTTCCCATTTGCTTTGGAAGCTGCACACATGATTGAAAGAAAGAGTAAAGACTCAGGTGTTTTATTTAAAAGGACTGATCTATGTAATTTAGGTGGAACAGCTGCCTAATAAACCATGTATACTATAAACAAATAAATGCTCTCCATGTATACTATAAACAAATAAATGTAGAGCTGTGGATGTGTTTTCACACTTGCTGCCATAGAATAGCATTAAATACTGCCATGTGCCTGGCTATTAATGTTAGGCTTGCTTATACATCACACCAACAAGCTTTGTAGCATTTAATCACAAAAGTCCATTCACAATCCATTAAGTCCATTCAGGCTGCGAACAGAAGGACCCCCTCCATGAGTGCAACTCCCTTCCAAAAACAGAAGCTCATTCCGTTTACAGAAAAAAAGTTAAGATCCAAGTCAATTTTTCTTAACAATGGAACTCAATCCAGTTTTATAACATTGCCTCCACCAACCAGAGGATCATTAATGTTACCTTAGGACCCACAGGAACAAACAGCACCTATTCTGACATGAACATCAATTTGGGTACCAGGCAGACCAGACAATGAAAAGCCATGAATGAAAACTGAACAAATTAGAATTAGTAGTATTTATTGAGATCCCCACAACGGAGGAATGCTGTGCTTGAAAACTACATAGTAAGATCATGTGTGTTGGCAGGATTTTTTCTAGGTGGTGGTGGGAATGCAAAGTACATACTAAATGGGGGGCCTGGCTAGTTTCTCACAAAAAAATAAAAAGAATAGTTCCTGTATGTTTTGCCTTATAACTCAGATTCCGCAAGTACTAGAAATGTACTCTCTCACTTCCTTTTTTTTATGTGAAAACTGGGGATCTGGAGATTATGGTTCATCTGGAGGCAGAGCCACCTCGCCTGTCCACCTGCTCTCAAAACTGGAAAAGTCAGAAGGAATCTGGGAGATGAATAACATACAGTCCACACTGGAAAAATGAAATCAGGCATCACAGCTAGTGTGGGAAAGGAGGCAAGGAGATGGGCTTTGTTTCTGTGTGAAACATAAGTGTAAGAAAAGGCCACTTCCTATATCACAAATTTCTTAATGTGCCAAGGACAAATGTCTGCCTACAAGTGATTCAGACATGAGTAAGACACTGGGAGTAGTTTGGCATATGACTATCTGACTCACAAACAGACACAGGTATAAATTTCCCTCTGTTGCAACTTTACTCACAAGAATGTCATGGACATCTCACTTTAGCATGATGAAATTTTCCAATTTCACTCTTGAGATGCTCTTTCAAAATTAGCAGACTCACACAAGAGTCCTGAAGAAATGGGGGGAACTGTTCTTGCTGAGGGAGGGAGAGGATGAGAGTAGAAACACTACTGACAACTGAGCTTCTTCTCAGTATTTCCTGACTCTTCCTAGTCTGTCACAACACATACACATCCTATATATAAAGAAAGCATGGAGACTCAACCTAGCCCAAAGTCTGCCTGCTCCTTCCACAAAGAGTGGTTTGTTTTCACACCTTGGTTACAACCAGGAATGGGGGAGAAATTCATTTTGTTCATTTGGCTTAATGTGAACCTAGATAACACCATACTTTCCACACCAATACACAAATTGAAATGCAGTTATCCTTATAACTCACTCTTCAACAAATTTTGTGATGCAGTTCTCACAAAACATATATTAGGGAAAACTAAGCACAAAACTCTGCATGTGATCTAAAATAGCACACAACAATGCCTTATATTAGGCTATTGCAAAAATTCATATACCGCTTGCAAAAACTGATATATTAGGATAAGTGTACCCCAAAATGTGTTTGAGTTTTTAAGGGTTTGCAAACTGATGCAAACCGAATTTGAGATTGGGAAATTTAGAACATAACATGGACAGATTCATCTGTTCCTAGTAACAAACAGGGAGTTACCTAACATTTCTTGCCAAGTGTTGTAAGAGATCATTCTGGTTCCTTTTTCTTCTTTCTGTGCAACTGCTTCACTGCTGCCCCACAGTTCTTCCTAAGCTCATTAACCTTTGACTCATAGATGCTCCAGTCCCTCTAGCTGTGATTTACGCTCAGCAGGATGCCTTTATTCCCAGAGTCCTTTGCTCTGGTACTCGTGCGCCTGCATCTGGGCCAAGGGAGCCAGTCACTGCAAGGATCATTTGATTTCTCTTGTTATCAACTTGGCAATTAACAAAAGAGCTGGTGATTGCTGTATTGACTGGTCGGGAGTTCCATTTTTCTGTCTCAGCTATCTCAGCCCAAGGAAGTGAGGGCAGAGGGATGGGTTAGTGGTATTTATTTATCACTACACCATGTTTTGTGTTTGTGTTGCCAGAGGAGGTAAGGGGTGATAATGGCACGGCAGTCCTTGGACATCCAATTTCCCTTATCAGGCCACTGAATAGAAAAGAGGCCGCAGGCCACATTAATTAACAGATACCAATCAGCTGTCACGTGTTGTGTGTGCGTGTGTGAGGCCTGATGGGTAGGAGGGAGAGATCGATAAAGCACTGGGGAGGAGTACCAGAAGAAATAAGAGGACAGCTGAAGAGGAGGCTGGGACATCAGGGACACGAGCTGCAAAACCAACCCTTCTTGGCAAGTCTGAAGTTGGAAAGGAGCTAGGCTAGGCAACTAGGTTGCAGTGCATTGCTGACCACAACCCAGTGCTTTGCCCTGTATATGTCTGAATAACAACAAGCTGCCCTTTTAGCAAGGGAGCTGTGCTCTTCTGTTGCTAATCCACATTTAGGTAGCAAGAAAACTATGCTCACAAGTTCTTCTGGAGACCTGTAAACTATTCATCGCACTGACTTATTACGGTCAGTTCATTTATGCTTGACGATGTCCTAATGGAGGAAGGCGCTTCCATTCCATAACCGAGAACCATCAAAACGAAATAATAATCCAGCCACTTTAGCAGTTACAGAAAAAGCTCAATCTTTTCTGAGCCAGACAAGCAGACATCATTTGAAACAGTGTGAGAGATTAAACATCCCAACCACACGGAACAAGCTGTGCATGAGGTATTTGATCTGGTATCTCAGGGCCTCTTCACTCATTACAAATGGGATTTTAAGTGTATGCCTGAAGTGTGCAGCGTGAATGTGACAAACACACACTTGAAAATGTGTTTCACACAGGTACGTGCAACAGAGAACTGTTGATAGTAGATCCCTGCCAAGTGTAGACACACTTCTATAATGGGCAAAGAACACCCTGCCACTCCAAGTTCACATCCTGAGCATTGTGCTCAACACTGTAGCTGCGTCTCCGGGACGAAGCAAGAGCACTTTCTCACCAACTCTGTCCAGAGAGGATGGTGAAATCCTCTTTGTCAGATTCAGACCTGATAGCTGTCATTCATGTTGCATCTCCTTGATATCCAACTGGCTAATGCAAGGTGTTCTATAGGGGGCTGGCATCAAAATCTTCTCTTTTACAACAGAGGGAATTAAACAGTGGGATTCCTAATGCATCTGAGCAGAGAGCAGATCACATCCTGTGCAAGAAAATGCTATGCCCGCTGCGGATACCAGATTGTGAGCAAACAATGAAAGCACTGCAATGCTGAGATCAACGTCCCCCAATCTGGTGTCCTGAAGGTGTTTTGGACCACAATGCCCATCAGACCCACGTGTTGGCTGAGGCTCGCTGATAGGTTCACAGCTCTTTCCCTCAGCATCACCAACAGGGTGGGTTCTTTCATAAACCACAAAGAGGGCTATGAATTCATGGGGTTTCAATTCTGGCTCAGCACTATTTGAGACCAGTGCTTTTAAGTTAGTAATAAATTATCTGGGATCAAGATAAACCTAGGTCTGTGGTTGACACCAGTTATTCAAGATGGTTTAAACCACAACAAACTGTAAGAATGCCAACAGAGTAACTACTTGTGAAGGAGATGTACCACTCAGGGGAAAGATCTTGGACTAGTAGTGGAAAGCTCACAGGAAAAAACGGTCAAATCAGTGTACTGTAGGAGTAAAAAAGGCAAATCCTGTGTTAGGAAGAATGAGTGATGAGAGTTAAAGGAGCTGAAAATAAAATGATTGCTACAATAATGTTATTATGTGGTGGTGTAAATGGGTTTACAAAACTGCATGCAGATTGGTTGCCCCTTTTCAAAAAGACACCATAGAGTTGGAAGGAGGAGGAGGAGAAGGGTTTGGATTTGATTTCCAGCTTTATCACTACCCTAAGGAGTCTCAAAGCGGCTAACAATCTCCTTTCCCTTCCTCCCCCACAACAAACACTCTGTGAGGTGAGTGAGGCTAAGAGACTTCAGAGAAGTGTGACTAGCCCAAGGTCACCCAGCAGCTGCATGTGGAGGAGCGGAGACGCAAACCCGGTTCACCAGATGACAAGTCTACCGCTCTTAACCACTACACCACATAGGCTCTAAGGGATGGAATAAGGCAGCTAAAATGGCCAGAGGGTTAAAGCATTCTCCCTATAAGAAAGGCATATCTGGATGATCTGTTGTGTTTATAAAAAGATGTCAAAGGGGACATATCCCAGGTCACCCAGTGAAAATGATTAGCTCTAGGCTCGGGCCATTTTTTTAAATGCATGCATAACCAGTTTATGGTGATGGCCACCAGCTATACATCTTTCTTAAAAATAAAAAATAAAAACACACCAGAATATATAGACCTATAAATCTATGGCTCTAAACTAAAATGGAGATGGCTAGTATCTCTATCCCCCTTCATGGACAGTGTTCTCGAAGCTACCAGCATGAGTTTGACCAAACTGCGGGAGGCAGTGGAAGACAGGAGTGCCTGGCGTGGTCTGGTCCATGGGGTCACGAAGAGTCAGACACGACTAAGTGACTAAACAACAACAACAACAGCATCTCTATCATGCCCTGTTTGGAGGCATCTGAGAACTGATCCAATTGATGGCTGGAGTGGCTAACTTTCCAGCTCCATCAGGCACACATTCCAGAAACATGGAATCTGTCCTGTGAGAACAAGGGTGGGGAATCTGAAGTTCTCCAGATGTTGCTGAACTTCAACCCCCATCATTCAGTCTTCACCATTGGCCATCTTGGCTGGAGGCCACAGATTCCTCCTCATCCATGTATTAGAAAATTGTTGCATGCCTCACATTGCTACAAATAAAGCACATTACTTCATCCTTTCTTACAGAGAAGCAAGCATAAGCTCCTCTTGGCAGTATCCCAACTGAACTTCACAGATTCCCTCTGAAACCTGTAGTATTTGTACCCATGGGTGTAGAAACCTATTCTTTTTTAGACATTTGGCAGCAGGAGCTACCAGAATCTTTAGAGAGAGGGGGAGAGAGAGAGAAGAGAGAGAGAGAAAACACATAATTTGTGGCAAGTGGAGTTCATAATCTGTTAATTTATTATCATCTCTGTCATCCTGGAGGGCCATTAGCAGCTGTAATAAAGAGAGATGTAATTATAGGATCTGAGGCCACTCTAGACACAGCTGCTGTCACTCCACTAGCCATATTTCATCCTGTTCGAAGCTCTCGTCTTCCCAGCAAGAGCAGCAGCAAAACAGTCACCCAAAGAGCCCCTGTCATCACCCCTCAACAGAAGTCTCCTCTTCCTGCAGGGAGACACAGTGATGGGGAACCAAGGTACAGGTGATTAATGCAGGGGCTGGGTGTGAAGCAGGAAGAAAGGGGAGTCCTGTCCAGAGGAGAAGACAGCCTTGGTAGGGAAGTAATAATATTTGCTGAACACTATTAAAATGTATTCCCCCCCCCCAATTGCTGAAGAGTGGCTTCAAGCTTAATTGGACCCATGTGCTGACACCACTGAGAGGGTCCTTGCACAGTTGTTTGTCTGAGGCAGGTTTAGGAGTTAATGCAAACCTGAAAGTTGTGCACATGTACACACATACTCACAGCTTTCAGAGATTTCATTGGACGAAATCAACCTATTGCCTTAATATTCAGAAACTTAGGACCTAACTATATTGTTACCCTTAGATCATTCTTCCTTTTCTATCATGCTGTCAACTTACTCTGGGCCTGTCCACACTCAGTATTATTTAGCTATTAATTCACACACCCCATTTGAATTAGCTTTGGGTTTGTCTGTGAGGAGCAACTTTGTGGACTTTTCCATTGCAAAATTTCCAAACGATGGGAAAGGATTTCACAAAATGGTACATCGGCACACTTTGCTTTGAGAAGTAGTGGAACAGGATGTGATCAAGTGCTCTCGGGGGGGGGGGATGCTCCACATCTTTCTAGACAAACAGACAGAAACGAAAGTGTGATTATATCTAACCTGCTTGGAAAATGTGGTATCTCCACAACAGCAGCTCTACCTAGTCAACAACTGTTTGGATTGTGCACTAAAAATGGGAAAGTACACTGACCTCACAAATGTTCTTGCAGGAAGGGCCTCATCAATATGGAGATGGTGGCCTGAGTATTAATAAGTTGTCGTCTGGTGTAGTTTGTTATTATCCTTCCTGTTAATTCTTCCCAGCTGCTGGGTTAGTGGAGCAATCCAGACAGAGTTTCCTTAATCAGCAGCATTACACCGTTTGTGCTGAATCAGGCCCTGGCAGATTGCGCAGCCAGTGAGTGGGGTAATCCCTGTTATGACAGGCCTCCTTCAAGAAGGGCACCACTGGGATTAAGATTTGCTGAGAAGCACTATCCAAAGACTGACCTCCTTTCCCAAGTACCCATCAGCTGGAGTTTTCTCAGTTCAAAGCTAAAGCTATAAGATAATCGCAAGCATCTAAAGATACATTAATTTACACCAATAAAACAATAACTGCATTGGAATTCTGATTGAAAGCGAGGAGTCTGTTGTAAACTAGGAGTCCTCTCATAACCTCTATTTTCTATTGAACTCGGGTTCTCCTTGAGGCTGCTTCGCATGGTTAAAACAGCAGCAAAAAAGCAGGGGTGTGTGTGTGTGTGTGTGTGTGTGTGTGTGTGTGTGTGTGTGTGTATACTATTCCCACTTCAATTAGTTGCTTCTCGTAATGTGCAACAAGAGAGGTAGATCCCTCCAAGGCTGCTCACAGGTTAAAGATTCCCATTGCATTTTTATTCCATTTGCAAAATGTGGGGACTGAAGCTGCAAAATCTTGGGGGGTTTTTTACACACAAAATTTCAGAGCTCCTCATCAGGCAATGGCAGCTTCCCTGTTGAAAATGATAAACTAGTGCCCATGATGGTAAGTCACCACAACCATTTTTTGCCACTCATCCTTAGCTTCTTACCTGGGATGTGCTTTGCCCAGCCAATGATCACAACCAGTTCTCTGTCTGCCAAATCACAGAGCGTGGTCAGAGCTTTGATGTCGCTCTCCGGCATGGTAGGGTCAGGCATAGCATAAATCTTTTCCGGCTCTGCCACCAACAAGTGGGAGACGATCTTGGTCACTGCAAATTCCAAAGCAGAAATCAGTATGTGCATCTGACGAACCTATGCAAGTAGCTTAAAACTCCACTGTCTGAAATAAAGGTGAGATTATTTTTGCTTGAGAATGCCAGGTATGTAGGAAGCTGGTTCCTGTCTGATCATACTGTTTGTTCCTCTAGCCCAGTATTGCCTTCTCAGAGTTGTGAACAGCTCTCCAGAGACCATGGCGGAGGTCTTTCTCATCACATGCTACCTGCTCCTTTTTAAACTGGAGGCCCCAGGGATTGAACCTGCAACCTTTTGCATGCAAGGCATGTGCTCAACCACTGAGCTATGATCGGTCCCTGATCCTATCATAGATATTTACATGTGTTAATTACTGATATACCTAAGCATCCTTTGGCAAGATATAAGTTTCCATTCTGAACACTCTGCATATTTCAACTGATAATTGTTTTACCATGTATTCTGGCTAATTAATACTGATAGGAAGCTCACATATGGACATTCTGGCTGGAATAAATGGGGAATCTTCTGACATGGGGGGAAATGCAGGGAAAACGGCTTAAGGAAACACCCCTCTGGAAACTAAAATAAACTACAGTCTATTTCTCATGTCTGCTTCAAATATTTTCCCAACTTTCTATTGTAAAATACAGATTTTTGGAAAGTGAAATGGCTCTTAGGGTGTTTGAGTCCACTGGTACATTAATGGAGGGGACCTCATCCTGTTCTGACCACTCTCTAGAACAGGGGTCAGCAACTTTTTTCAGCTGTGGGCCGGTCCACCATCCCTCAGACCATGTGGTGGGCCGGACTATATTTTGGGGAAAAAATATGAATGAATTCCTATGCCCCACAAATAACCCAGAGACAAATGTTTTGTGTCACTGGGAAGGCGGGAATTCTGTATTGATTTGCTATGGATGTTTGTATGTGATGCCAATAAAAGGTTTGGTGATGATGAAATAACCCAGAGATGCATTTTAAATAAAAGCAAACATTCTACTCGTGTAAAAACGCCAGGCAGGCCCCACAAATAACCCAGAGATGCATTTTAAATAAAAGGACACATTCTACTCATGTAAAAACACGCTGATTCCCAGACAGTCCGTGGGCCAGATTGAGAAGGCAATTGGGCCACCTACCCCTGCTCTAGAACATGCAGCTGATCACTGGTGCTGCAGGACCAGCACAGATGGTGCAGTCTGTGTGGCTTGGCTGAACTCTGACAGAAGGTACTCTTGGTGGGAAGGATGATATATCTTTTCCAGGGATAGTTTCTCCACCTCAAACCAAAGTGCTAGTAGCTGGGCACACATTAGAATAAGATCTATGAGCAATGAAACAAGACCTTCCAGAGGACTAAGAACCTTTACCATTTTTGCTTAGGTGTGCACCAAAGATGTCTTAAGTGTAAGGTATCAAAGCAAAAAGCACAGGTATCATACAGGTATATAGGCACTAGGGAATCTGATAGGCTAAATCTCCCCCACTGAGTTCAGACTCAGTGGCAAGCTCAGGATTTCCTCTGAATAATAAAAATAAAAATAATAAATAATAAAAATAAATTATTTATACCCTGCCCATCTGGCTGGGTTTCCCGAGCCACTCTGGGCGGCTTCCAGCAAAATATTAAAATACAGTAATGCATCAAACATTAAAAGCTTCCCTAAACAGGGCTGCCTTCAGATGTCTTCTAAAAGTCTGGTAGTCATTGTCTTTGACATCTGGTGGGAGGGTGTTCCACAGGGCGGGTGCCACTACCGAGAAGGCCCTCTGCCTGGTTCCCTGTAACTTGGCTTCTCGCAGTGAGGGAACCGCCAGAGGGCCCTTGGCGCTGGACCATGTGTCAAATGCCCCAGTAATAGATTCTACGATGCATAGAGCATAGAGATCTACGATGAATAGGTGGTCAGGCAGCTAGCAGGATCCTGCAAAGCTGGAGAACATCATGGTGAGATGGGTAGGCCACCATCTTCACCTGCAAGCTGATCTCTTGTAGATTTAGGGAAAGGCCAGGTGTCCCCTTAAACCACGTATCTGAACAATTGCCCTCGGTTTCAGTTTCAGAAAAGTCTCAGAGGACACTAACTCATGCGGCTCCCTAATTAAGACAGCTGGGAACTGGTTTCCTATGAAGAACACTCAGGGAAAGCAGCACAATAGCACAATCCACAGCACCATGTTAGGGGAAAGGAAATGGAGGGCTTGCCCCAGGCAACAGAGTGCGATACCGGCACTTACATGGCTTTTTGGCTGGAGGAGGAATCTGTAAGCTCAAATAAGTGCTGCTCTCGGAATCCAATCTCCTTTTGTACTTTTGACGGCCTCCGCGAACTCGATCCAGACGGACCCCTGTAGGCAAAAGAGGAAGGAAATCTTAAGGCTTTTTTTTTTTAAGTGGAATCAGGTATGTTTCCTTATTCTTAACAGGTATATTTGTATGCACATGCACTCCTATTGATTCCTATGCATGTGGTCTGCAGTTCTAACTACGCATCCTAGGGAGTAAGCCTCACCGAGCCCAATGGGATTTACTTCTGAGTAGGCGTGTTTAGGATTGCGCTGCCAATGAAGAGAAAAACTGATAAGAGAAATTGACTGATGGAACAATCCCTCCTGGAAGTGGGGCAGATAGGATAGAACGAGATGTCCATTCACCCAATTCTGTCTGGCTGTGCCAGTGGCGGGGGGGGGGGATAACCATCCAATAACATCACATATGCAAATCATGATGGATGCTTAATAAATAGGATGTCTGCAGGAGCCCTTAGAATGAAACTTTTCATTTACTCAGTTACTGCATTCTCACCAGGAATGGGTAGATCTGTCAATTTTGGTTTGTCTCAGTTTTTCAGTTTCCCATTCTTACATTCAGTTTTCCACATTTCCACATGGTTTTTTTAAAAAAACAACAACAACAAATCCTCATGAAAATTCATCAGCATTCTAACACAAGTTTCTCCTGATTCACATCTTTCTGTATGCAATTTTACCTAATATACACATTCCTGCAAATCACTTCCCCCCTAATATAATGCATTTTTGTATGCTCTCTTCACTAAACAGGTGCATTTATAGACACCCTTTATCCTGCTATGTGCATTTTTATACAATTACTTGGCTGGGGAACGGTGTTGAAAATTCAGAGAAGTATGGATTTTGAAGGATGGCTGTGTTTCGGTTTGCGTTTTGTTTCGGTAAGTACAAATTAGGTGGGTTTGCTTTAACAAAATCTAATTTCTCCCTCATCTGTAGCCACCAGCAATTGGCCTGATGTGAATCTGTCGGCTTCGCCAACCTGGAAATGGCATGTGGGGGCAGGAGGAGACGTTATTTTCCAGTGCAACCGGTGGGACTCCAGACGCAGCAGTTGCTCCACTACTTTGTTAAATCCTGCTGCCACCCACCAGGAATTTGGATTGCTCTGTGAAATATCTTTCTTAAAATATACACAGATATCCCTTCTGCCCACTGTTGTAAATAAAAATATGCCCTTTTCCCTTATGGGGTATCCAAGAGCCCATATAGAGTCCTTACATAGGTTCCCTATTGGTAGGAGAAAATAACAGAGGCCAACCAGAGAATATTGTGAAGCAAAGCAGCTAGTAAGCTTGATCTTTATTGATCTGTTGCAACAGGGTACTCTCCTCACACGCAGGAGAGGAAGAGGACCCAGAACAATGGCCTGCAAGGCCTTATAAAGACTTGAAATTCCCATTCTCTAGATCAAGACCACCCCAAGAAACATTATGCATACATCACAGAAGGGGTGTAACCTAAGACCACCCCTCAGATACATCCCACCTACATCACAGAAATTTAAATGTTGTTTTTCTCCTGTCACAGTTTATCTCCTGTCTGGCAAGTTACTTGATTGGATTGCCTGGGGAGCCTGGCCATTCTTTTGTAGTGGTAAAATACTTATTTCCTGGGCCAGGTCACAGGCTCACACCTTATTCAAACACAGATTAAGACAGGATTTGTGAAGGAAGAGACAATGGGGAGGCTTTTCCATTTTTAACCTTGCAGAGAAAGGATTTGGTCAGTTTAGGAATCAAAATGGTTCCAGGTTGGCTTTCCTGTACTGATCTATGTATGTGCAGTTATGAACATTACTATATATCTAAGACCATAAAATTCCTATCACATTATTCCCCCCTTTGGGGCTAGAATTTTTCTTAAAAATTTTTGCCCCACAAATAATAACATCATACCGTATTTTTCGCTCTATAACACGCAGATTTTTTCTCCTAAAAAGGAAGGGGAAATGTCTGTGCGTGTTATGCAGCGAATGTGTGGTCCCTGGAGCCGAAAAATGAGGCAAAAATCAAACCGCGGTTCAGGGAGAAGGGAGCTCCGTGAGAGAGGAAGTGGCAGCTTTCCTGCATTCTGCCTCAGGGTCTTACTGCCCACCCTCTCTGTTTCGTTACTGTGTTTGCTCAAATGGAACAAAGAGCAGGGAAAGCCCCTCCCCTCCAGGCAAGAAGAGAGGAAAGGAAAGGAGCGTCCCTCCTTCTATCCTCTCCCTGCTCCGGAGGGAACAATGTTTGTGAAGGGAAGAGAGATTACAGGTTCGGCTTAAAATTCTGATTTGACTTCCTGCTTTTTGTTTTTGGAGACACACAGCATTCAAATATGCTTTCTTTCATTTAAAAGGATGAAATCCTTAAACAGTGTTTTGCCTGTAAATTCATGCGATCTGGAAGATTACAGTGTCTGTACCTCTTAAGGGATGGCAAAGCTTAGGTTTCGCTGCTAAATAGTTCTTAATGCAGTTAAAATGCTTTCTTCTGTCATGCTGGTGGGAGGGAGAGGGAGGGAGGGAGAGAGAGAGAGAGAGAGAGAGAGAGAGAGAGAGAGAGAGAGCACGCTGGCTGGCTTGTGTGGGTGGGTGGGGGGAAACTTTTGCCTTCCTTTCCTCACGTTATAGCCCTCTCCTGCATTCTTAGCCTTCTGTGTTTTTCCTTCCCTCCCCACTTAAAATGTGGTTACAAAGCATGGATCCACATGGATCCTCAGGATCTTTGCATTGGGTCACCCCAAATTCACCATCAGAGCACACAGCATGTCCATGGCTACAGCCTGCCCCTCCAAAATCACACACCCATTGTTGCCTGGGGCTGCAATGGTGCAAAAACGTGGTTACAAAGCATGGATCCACATGGATCCTCAGGATCTTTGCATTGGGTCAGCCAAAATTCACCATCAGAGCACATAGCATGTCCATGGCTACAGCCTGTCCCCCCCCAAAAAAATCACGCACCCACTGTTGCCTGGGGCTGCAATGGTGCAAAAACGTGGTTAAAAAGTATGGGTCCACATGGATCCTCAGGATCTTTGCATTGGGTCAGCCAAAATTCACCATCAGAGCACATAGCATGTCCATGGCTACAGCCTGCTCCCCCAAAAAAATCACGCACCCACTGTTGCCTGGGGCTGCAATGGTGCAAAAACGTGGTTACAAAGCATGGATCCACAGGGATTCTCAGGATTTTTGCATTGGGTCACCCCAAATTCACCATCAGATCACATGTCTGTGGCCACAGCATGAAGCACAAAAATGATACGTCCACTGTTTCATTCAGAATATTTTTTCCCTTGTTTTCCTCCTCTAAAAACGATGTGCGTGTTATGGTCAGGTGCGTGTTATAGAGCGAAAAATACGGTATGTTGTAAATGGATGTCTTTGTATGAATATATCATATAAAAATAACACATGTTGTGTTTTGCTACTAAATTACTTGTGGCATTCTAACACTTTGGGAGAGACCATTTACTCAATAGTGTTCTATGCTTTACACCTAGCAGGAAGGTCCACTAATGACTGAAAAATGCAGTTGGTGTTTTGTCCTTCGCCATTTTTGTGTGTTTCTCAGGTGTCAAGCTAGCTCTTCTGTGGTCTCACACTGACATAGTGCTACAGCAACACATCCTGTCTGTTGAATCCCCTCAGGGCTTTCATTTAACCATGTCGCCTGGCATTCACCATAGCTGGCACAGGTTTGGGCATCTCGTGAGGGAGATGCCTTGGCCTTGGCCTTTCTATGAGATTTTATTATAGGCTGTGGTCTTGCACTCATGGGAAGTTGCTCACTTGCACTTAAAGGACCAAAAAGCTAATTGCAGCCTGGATACACTTGCCCAATTCAAACTGAGTCCAATTTGAATTTATCTTGCCCCATGGTTCTCAACTCTTCAAACCAATCTGTTAAAAGAAAACCATTCTTAACAAGGGCAGTTGTCCAAATAAGTCAATTTAAGTCTATAAGGGATCCTTCCTGCTAAACCAAAGCATATCCACCTTCATGTTTCTTAGAAGCTTCTCCTTGGTAAAGCAAGTTTTAGCACATTTTTAAAATGGGTAGGGAAGGTTGGCATAGTGCCAGGTGGGACAATGAAATGTGGTTATCTAAACATTGGACTACACAATAGCGTGAGCTATTAGAAAGTATAAAATGCATGAGAATTCTCCATTGGTGTGTAAGCAATAAGACATTAAACATAAAAACAGTTACACACAAAAATACCCCCCCCCCCTTTGTGGAAATAACACACTGTCAGACACATTTCAACATTCCTACATAATAACACATAATACAAAACAAACTAATTAAATATCAGTTGCATATCTTGACACAATTGTGATCTTTTACGTATGTATCTTTTGAATCCTGGAGCACAGAGGCTTGAGTTTCAAAAGTGAGAAAATGTCCTTGCAATTCAACTCCTCCCCCCTTTGTCAGCCCCACTCCCCCGTCAGTCTATATCCTTTTAAAGAGATAGCTGTGGGCATTTTGAAAACTCTGCTGTCTGTTGTTGCAGGTCTTGTGATGGTGAAGAACTGAGTTGAGGGGTTGTTGCTGCTTTTCATCATTGCACATCTCTAGAAGTGATATCCTGTAAGGGGCAGGGTTTTTTGGGGCGACTTAAAAACACAGTTAGACAAGGAAGGGGCAAAAGGCAAAAAGGATGTCCTCCAGTTTCCATGGGAAGCTGCAAATAATAACAATCTTAGTGGATTAAACATTTTATTCATTATCACATGTCCATATAATTACTGTTATTATCTGCTAAGTTTGTTTGCTTTCCTTCACTTAATAAAAAATTACTCCACATGTAGAGAAAGAGAACTGTAAAAAATACAAGAAAGGTTAAAAAATAAAAAGTAAGCAAAAAATTAGATTACCAGTTAGATGAAAACGGACTTGACACAAAGACATCAGATTCAGAAAAGAACTATTATTAAATAGTACAAAGATATTATCAAAACCACACAGATTACTACTGGACTAAAAAAAAGGGGAAACAATGGGGGAAAAACTTAAAATTCACCCAACTGATAAAAAAGGGACCAAAACAAACAATGCACTTTTAAACATCAGAGCTTCTTCCCTTTTCACCCTCCTATTAGCATCTCAACCCAGTGAGGTAGAAATGTTTCAATAGTGTTTGTTAAATATTATCCAAGCAAATAGAATGACAGGCAAGACCCAGTTCCCAGGAAACCAACCTGACTAGCACTGAATAACCCAACACTATACAGGCAGCCTGTCCTCATTAGTACCTTTGGAATAGCTGCACTCTCCAAGAATATTCTCCCAAATCATGCACTTAAGATCTCGGCCAAGATCAAATGAGCTAATGGGTTGCAGCAAAGTGTTGTTGGTGTTGTTTATGCATATGAACACCACTTATCCGCAACTTTACCAGCACAATGAATTGGATGCTCATTTGCACACTCTAAACTATTTTGAGGTGTGTGTGTTTGTGTTTACACTCTAGTGGTATTTAAAATTTGGGAAATAAATGAATAAATTCATTGTAAAAACCCTTAGGGCTCTCACACCCTGGTCAGGGTCAAAGAAGTGTGCAGACATTCACTCTCCCTTTGCACCCACTGAATCTATGTTATTTATTCCCTAACATTTACCGTATATACCATTTGATTATAAAAGAAAACAACCTCCCAGTGGTTTACAAATATGTGGGAAGGGGTTAAAGTGGGACTGAGTCCAGTGGCCATGCCCACCACTGTCATGTGTTTGGCATTGGTGTGAAATGGGCCTTATTCACTTTGCACCCTTTTGCACTAATATTGAGCCTTCAGTGCTCTGGGGGGCATGGCCTATATGCGTGGCCCTGCTTCTCCCCACATCTTCACTGGACGAGTGAGGTGGGAATGCCTGTAGGGCAAGATGTACAGTGGTGTACACTGGAACGCCAGTGAAACTAATTTCCACTGCAAGTCCCAAGTGTGTAGTAACAGGGCATTTAGATATAGCAAAAGGGAAAAGGTGAGGAACCAGTGGAGGGAGTTATGCTATTTTTACCAAGCAGAATCATGCACATATAAGCGTGTTGTCCTCGGTGCTTGGCTAGGAAGGTGGCTGCACAGGTTGCAAAGGTATTAGGCACCCTCAATCAGATTAGAGAAACACAAAAGGACTTAAGTGCATTAAAAGAGATAAGCAAGAGAGAGGGAGAGAGGGAGATGCAAGGAGATTTACCCTCCATCCCTCTTTTCCTTGCTGAGTAGATATGTCTATTCATCCAAGGACATTAGCTCGTTAATTTCAAAGGAGAGACTCTGTTCTCCTCCTGTCCCTCCATCCTGTTTGACACTCCTTCAGGCAAGCACTTTAAATAAGGTCACAGTTGTTGTTTCATCCAAACAGTCATCATCATGGCCAGCGTTAAAGAGACAGTGTGTGCAGACTAAAACCTCCTGCTCAGCTGTCGCTCTCGCTGTCGCTATGCAGAGGAATCACTAGGTGCTCTAGCAGCAAACCTCACCACTTATTATTATTATTATTATTATTATTATTATTATTATTATTGAATTAAAACCCCACCCATCTGGCTGGGTTTCCCCAGCCACTCTGGGTGGCTTATAGCACATAAAACTGTAAAACATTTATATGCTGAACCTAGAGTGCAAAAGACACCGACGTGAGATCCCTGCTCCAAAGAGCTTACAATCTCTGCAGAAACGAAAGGCAACGCAATCCAGCAGCTAGGAGGTAATGTTTGGCAGGGCCCTGAGCTGTTTCATAAGTTGCTCTCAGAACAGTGAAAAGAAGAAACTTCTTTTGCTAATGCACATGAGAAAGGAACGAGAGAGAGAAACATGGGCCGTGCGAATTTTCTAGAAATGATGCAACCACATTGATTTGGGGATGAATGAGGTGCTGCTTGGTGGCCTGGGGAGGTGGAATAAGCTGCGCTGGCTGGCGACTGGGGCCAAAGCTCTGTGGCCTGCCCTCGCCACTGAATGCAGGGCAGCTGCTCCTCTCCCCCCTGCTGTGTCCAGTGTGGCAACTTCTGAGGAGAAATGCCCCCCTGAAAGGCAGGGAAAGGGTCAGCCAAGGCCATAAGCCTCCAAAGGTGGCATGAAGCAGCTTGTTTTCCTTCGCTACCGGCCATTGGAGTGGGGCCATTGAACTCCTCTATCTAGGCTCCTCTGCCCTAGGCTTTTTGGTGGGAACCAGGCTGCGGTGTCATCCTCACACCCAGCTAAAGGTACCCAAAAGAAGAAGAAGAAGAGGAGGAGGAGGGGGAGTTTGGATTTGATATCCCGCTTTATCACTACCTGAAGGTAGCTTTATCACTACCTGAAGCGGCTAACATTTTCCTTTCCCTTCCTCCCCCACAACAAACACTCTGTGAGGTGAGTGGGGCTGAGAGACTTCAGAGAAGTGTGACTGGCCCAAGGTCACCCAGCAGCTGCATGTGGAGGAGCAGAGACGCGAACCCGGTTCCCCAGATTACGAGACTACTGCTCTTAACCACTACACCACACTGGCTCCCCCCCCCAATTTTAAAAAAATAAAATAAAATTGGTGATTGTGGAGGAGAGGAGAAAAGAACTGAAAGTAGGGGGGGGAGCTAAAGGTGAAAAAATAGGTTTTAAAAAGTTCTAACTTGGTTAGAAAAAGTTATAACTGCAGGAGCCTGACCTATCGACTCATAAGCTGAGCAAGAGGTTCGATGCTTTGCCTGTTTAATCCTGTGGGAGGCGCCATTCCAATGGGGGGCAATACCACCTAACCTCATGTAAACAGGATGATCAATAGGATGCACCATGCTTTCCTGTATAGCTTGGGGGCCTGGCAAACACTGAATGAGGACACCTGCAACCTGCAAAAATGAGTGGGTGCAAATGGCTTAATTTTTCCAAGCCTCAGAGCCCTGTCTGCCCTTCAGAACCCCTTTGCCCAAGCCGCAAGAAAAATGCATTCAATGCTTCTATGAAAGCCCAGTTGGTAGGATTTGCATCCATAAAGAGGAAATGGTAGGGATGGGGGTGACGGAAACAAAACAAAAAAAAATCAGTTCTGAGGCTTGAACAGAAATGGAAGTAGGATGCATATGCTGAGATTTGCAAGATACATGAGGATATCAATCACAAATTAAGTTACAGTAATTATTCTGCATTTCACGCCGGCTACTTGAGTCTGAGCTTTGACAGCATTGCAGTGACAGCACTAAATGAAAGTGCCCTATAGAAGGCAGACAAAGACGACGAGGGAAAACACAGCACATGTGAGTCATACTGTCCAAATCAGTCTAGTTAAAGTTCCTTAACAACACAGTCAGGTCACCTGCAGCTGCAGAAGGTTCGCTGCTGTCTGAGATGGGGAGTTGTGAGTAGACGTTAAAAGGTCTCTAGTGCGGCTTGACTGAGCTATCCCCTCATTGCACCATGAAGCAGTTCCAGTTTTGGTTTAGGACTGCTTATTTGGGGGAGTGGAGTTACCTAACATACCAAGTTGTCTTACCCTGTTCCAGTTCGCTTACTTGCCGATTTAAAACAAAACAAAAACCCAACTACTCAATGGTCGTTTGTGTGAAGCAGTGGCGTAGCGTGGGGGGTGCAGGGGGGGCCGGCCGCACCGGGCGCAACATCTGGGGGTTAGGGATAGGGGGCGCAAATCCACGGGTTAGGGGGTGCAAATTACTTGCCTTGCCCCGGGTGCTGACAACCCACGCTACGCCACTGGTGTGAAGCAGTACATGGGCATGCATTAAAAGAATATAGGCAGAGAATGAAATGCTAGACTTTCCTCTGGGAAAGATGACAACAGCGTGTGCGACTCTGTGTCTGTGTTGTGTGAAGCAATAGTGAGTATAGAGCTGAGGCAAAATTTCTCATAAGAGTTTTTTCAGAAAAAAATTCTCAACATTTTCTTTTCTGGGCTCTTTCCCTAAGAGGGCCATATTGCTGAATATTCTCCACCATTTATGTGGTGGGTTACCATCTCCCTGCAACCGCGTGACTGAACAACACTAGGTTTGGGACTTTGTGCGGGATGCAAAATGGCTGCTGGACACTCAGCAGTTTTGAACTGCTGGTGACATTTTTGTAGGGCAAATATGTCCCCCCCCCCAATGTAAAGGTAAAGGGACCCCTGGCTGTTAGGTCCAGTCGTGCCCAACTCTGGGGTTGCGGCGCTCATCTCGCTTTATTGGCTGAGGGTTAGCTTCCAGGTCATGTGGCCAGCATGACTAAGCCACTTCTGGCAAACCAGAGCAGCGCACGGTAACGCCGTTTACCTTCCCGCTGGAGCGGTACCTATTTATCTACTTGCACTTTGATGTGCTTTTGAACTGCTAGGTTGGCAGGAGCAGGGACCGAGCAACGGGAGCTCACCCCGTCGCGGGGATTCAAACCGCCGACCTTCTGATCGGCAAGTCCTAGGCACTGTGGTTTAACCCACAGCGCCACCTGTATCCTTCCCCACACCCCAATGTATCGTTACCCAAAGAATGGCTTTTGAAGGCAGGTGAACGTAATGTAATGCAGCTTCCCAACCTGCTTGCTGACCCTATTTGGGAAAAGCTGCTAAGAATTTTCCTTCTCCTTGTAGTGTTTTCACTTTTTGCTTTCTTACTATTAACTTTCTTTTCTGGAAAAAAGGGACTTTTGATGCACTTCACCGGTGTGGGGGCAGAGTCACGGTGGCTTCAGATTCAGCCTTACCTCCTGCCTTGACTAAAGCTGTCAGTTTTCTAATCATCCTGTTGGTGCCACTCATGTTCCAGAAGTCCTTCGAAGAGAGCTGTGCCAGCACCAGCCCTCTGCAGTATGAGAGCCATTCTACTGATCTGTTTGCTCTCTCTGCCTTTCTCCAGCACAACCCTGCCAAGAGACATCTGTCCAACAAGTTTGAGATCAGATGTCCCCTCACTGACTTGATAACATCAGGCTTGGGAGGTTTTTTTCTTAATGGAAGGCAAATAATTCCAGCTTCAGAGGCCCCCCCCCCTCTACATGCTGGATGTAGGCCCAGTCTGTCGGAAGTAAAAATAGCCGAGTGTGCAGAGGAGGTAGCACAAGCAATCAAGTTTAGTTTCTTTTTTCTTACG
Organism: Podarcis bocagei; assembly: GCF_964188305.1. NCBI lineage: Eukaryota > Metazoa > Chordata > Lepidosauria > Squamata > Lacertidae > Podarcis > Podarcis bocagei. The sequence goes on from NC_138125.1 coordinate 31,651,511, forward strand.
CGGAGACTAAAAATACCTCTAAAAGCTCCATGAAGCAAAGCCCTAGACAGTGGGAAATGCAGCCCATTTGCTGTCATATGGAATTTGCAGGCTATGCATCCTTTTCAGTTGAGTCCCTTGGCAGGGTAGGTCTCCCGACTTTCCATTCTGTATTTGATCCTTGGGGCACCACGTACCGGTACGTCTGTCTGCATCTCTGCATGTGTGTGTCCGTATTTAAGAGTTTTTCTGCCTGGCCAGTTTAAGGAGTCCCCATCACCCCAACTGTTCACAACTTATTGCATCTTACTACATTACTCATCCCTGTGCTTTTTACGACAAGGGTGTGTCTGGCTGCTTTGAAGATAGGAAGCTGAGTCCTGTTACATAGCAATGCTTGTTACTGTGAAACACCCTGCTCTGTTTTTAATGTCTTGGTGCATATGTGGGCATGGGGGTATGTGTGCATGCCCACAAACATATATGCCCCCCCTAAATAGACCTGAAAGTTTGCTGCTCAGAATAAAAAATTATATATAAAAAAAGAAAGTTTGCTGATCACAATCTGCTACCTTATTATTTCACACGGTATGGCCAACCCTGCTACATCCCCAGTGCCAGGCTATTTCCTACCATTAAAATCCACACTGCTATGCAGAGCACCATAAAAGCATTCACCAGAAGCAGCATTTTATTATCATAATAGCCAAAAGAGAGAATGCGCATGTAGGTTATCAATTAAGTCCGAAGAATCATACCATTTCCAGGGTGCAAGACCACCTATTGTCTGGAAATGCCCTAACACAGGGACTGGGAGCCTCGGGCCTGAGGGCCAAATTAGGGCCTCCAGGCCTCCCTATTTGGCCCCACAAGGCTGTTTTTCAAAAACCATGCCCATTTGCCCCACACCTGTTCTCAGAAAGCAGGATTGAACTCCCCATGCATCAGCTGATGAGTAAAGAGTTCAATCCTACTTGGTCATTATCTCCCCCTACCTGCACAGGCCAACTTTGACAGCTGGGTGGGACCACCCACATGCCAATCATTTGACATCATTATGACATCAGCTGATTGACAGGTGAGTGGTCTGCCAGGGAAAAAATATTCCCCATCCCTGCCCTAAAAAAACCAGATTGCTATAAGAGAGAGGGTGCAGTGCAGCAAATCCTACATTAAGCATCTGGGACATTGGAAATGGTTTAATAGTAATCAAATTTGTTCTTAAAACTAGCGCTGAATAGTACATTTCCAGCTCGTATCAGTTTTGCCTGTTCATTCATAAATCCAATTAATCTGCAAATGTTTTGTTAATCCACAAAATATGTCTCTGTGTATACATTTCTAAACATTTCATCCCAAAATATGCATTTTTAATTTATATTGATACATTTTTTTAGTCAATGGGTATATAGCAAAATTAGGAGACGTGCAACCTTCTAATGATAATTAGATAACTGTGACCAACACTTCAGTCTGGGAGGTGATGAGGCCAGGTTGCATCAGAATTCACAGAAACTTAATTCCTCAAGCATCTCTCCTGAATACATATCAGCATTGTTATAAACACACAAAAACCACAAATTGTTTTTCAAAGCGCAATTGTCCTTCAGTGAGAGAACTTTCCTCCATGTGCTTTGTTCACCTGAAGTATGCAGAAACGTGGTATTTCTGGCACGGGTAGAAGCAGAATACTCTATACATACAAAGCCATTAAACCCCATGCAGCCGCAACCTGATCAGGGCCGCCTTTTAATTTCCTGACATGAGCTGGCCACTAACCCAATTACCCAGAATCCCCGGAGGAGTCCTCATCCTTCCCAGGAAGCACAAAGAGAAAGTGCAAGCATATTGCATGGATGTCAGCAGAGCTTTCACTGAAATCAAATATCTTTCAGAAAATGCACAGAATGGAAGGGGGGTTGGGGGAGGGGGGATCCCTGGGAACACTTGAGAAGCAGGGGGCACTTCTCGAACGGTTGTGCTCCACCGAAAGATACTTAAAGAGAAAGCAAGAGAGACAAAAATAACCCGTTCAAATTAATTCTTTATTGTTCTAGCTAGCTGCTTGGATTACAGCAGTCAGTATAACAGAAGTGGATTTAGAGTACTAGAGTATGCTGTTTTCTGTTTAGAGTGTAAGAGAAAGGAATTACATTTTTTTTTTACTGACACTGGTCCTCTCTGCCTCTAAGAACAATGTCAATCAAAATTTGATGATCTCCTTCTACAATAGAAAGTGTCCTTTCATACTGCATCACGGTGTGGTACGCTGGTTTAACATCAACTGATAGGAAGTGCCTACAGAGCACAAGATATTATGGGCTGTCCCGTGAATCCGCTGGATGAAATAGCGGAAGAACGTTGCCTCAGGAGAGTGAGGAAAATTCTCAGGGATGATTCACACCCTGGCCGGCACTTTCTTGATCTCCTGCCCTCGGGCAGAAGATACAGAAGCATGATTAGTCGCACCAACAGGGTAAAGAACAGCTTCTATCCGTGGACTCTTAGGCTGCTGAATGAAAGGATAACAACAGGGTGGGTGGGTGTCAGTAAACGAGGGGAATTAAGACTAAGAGAGCTGAGTGAGGGGTGCTCGTGTAATCTCACTATACAAGTTGTACAAGTGACAATAAAGTATTTCAATTTCAATTCAAGAACTATACGGCATGTAGACGTTGAGCAGCTGAAGCAGATTCTAGCAAGGAGGTGTGGTCAATGGGAAAGCATCCCCAATGAAATTAAGCCTTTTGATGCAGGTGTTAAATCAGAGGGTCCTTGCAAGAGAATGTGTTACAGTGACAGACCCTCCAAGTGACCCTATTTTCCAGGGATAGTACCAGATTTACAGAAGCAGTCCCACTTTTTTTATTTGATCCTGGAATGTCCTGCTTTCCCTTAGGTCGGAGGTCTGCATTTTCATTGGAGAAATGTCGGAGGGTATGCAGTGAGCTGTGTTTACAATCTGCTCGATGGAAGAAGGAAATTTCTTGGAGGCCGGAATGAGGGACCTCCTTCGCTGGAGGTATTTAAGCAGAGGCAGAATGGCCATCTATGAGGGATGCTGTAATTGCACCCTGCACAGTGCAGTGTTGGAACAGATGGCCGCTGAGGTCCCTTAAAACTCTAAAATTATATTGTTAGAGTAGGAGTGGAAGTCTATTGGAGGGTGGAATTCTGGGAAGGAGCAGCTGGGATTTGCTAGTTAAAGCAGTTAGCAGGTTTGGGATTAGGGTAGAAGGAAAATGGGGTTCTTAGTGTCATGGATGTTAGAGAAAAGTGGATTAGCTGTGATCACAGAAGTGGTTAATACATTATTTCTCTTAGTTTTGAATTATTTTTGTAAATTCTTGTTGCCTAAGCAGCTTGCCTTGTAATCTCGGGTTCATGATTGGATTGTTGTTGAGTTTTATCTTGTAGAAATATCAAGAGAGAGAAAGGAAATATATTCACTCTCAAATTAAGCTTAATACAGCTAACCTCTTCTCTTGGCCTTTTTAACCCTGTCCTCTTCTGCTAGCTTTTCCTCTTAGTTTGGTGTTTTATAATCGGTTTCTGCTCACGTGGTTAGATATTTGTTCCTCTCCATTTCCTATGCTTTATTCCTATCTCTGGGAGAGTAAAAAAAAAAAAAAAGATTTTGAAAGATGAAGAACCTGGTAACTTGTATTGTTAACACTGCTTGCTAACACAATGAGATAAAGGTAATGGAAATATTATTCGAGTTTCTATGCAATTCAGGGTGGGGGGGCAGGTTCACAGGAAAGGAACTCAAACATGACCTCAAGTCAAGTGTTTTGATGTGAAACGTAGCAGAAATATTGTTTAGGAAATTCTGAAATACAAATGAATCGGACTTTAGACAGGTCATTATTTAAGAGTAATGATCCAAGACGTTGTTTAAAATTAGAGATTATTGCTCATGATGAGTTTAAGGTGTACAGGTATTAAAGCCAGTTCAAGGAAAATTTAAGGACACTTTAACCCCTTGCATCAACCTGACTTCCTCTCTTCTGTTTTGATACATGTTCAGAAAGATGATTTGGATAAGACTTTTTAAAGAAAGGCTATACTGTACTCTTGAGAGTCTTTAGAAAGCTTTTGCTTATTACCACTATGTCACTACTGTTGTTTTGTACATTTAATAATTTATAGTTTTTACAATTATTTATAGCCTGCCTTTCAGGTTTTAAGTCATTATTTAAGCCATTTATAGACAGCTTTCTATCAACAGTTCTTGAAGCAGTATCCAAGCACATAAGTATACAATAAGCACAATCTCTACTACTATTAAAGAAAAAAAAAGAAAACCAAAGCACACAGATATTGAGACTTTTAACAATAATTGTGTTGTCAATATCAAGACTTTTAATGATAATTGCATCAATATAAAATTATTACATGTTTATGCATATATGTGTCCACCTAAACAGGAAAGAATAGTCAGTTTTTAAAAAAGCCTCTGGATCTACTTTCTCACAAGGCTATCAGCAACCTTAGCCTGAAAAAAACAAATGGGAAATTCCTTGAGAATTTTTTTATTTTTATTTTTTGCCATGCAATTCTGTCACAGTGATTCCTCTTTTGCTGCCTCTATTTCTTGTTTCTCAGAGGTCTTTGCATGCCTGCTACCCTTCAGCCCTTCCCAAAGAAAGGCTTTTCCCTGGAGGGAAAATGACAACAGGATTCATTCTACTGATCGCACAGGCTAAACATAACCAGCCAGTGTTTAGCTGTGTGTGTGTGTGCTAAGCTCTGCCCATGCCTGCTAACCCAAACCACCCGAGTTGCCTAATGCAGAGTAAATGGACAAAACGGCATTTTTCTGCACCAACGCTTTGTAATGTCACAATCGCAAGAGAATGACCTCAGTGCATGATCAGAAACATGCAATTTGATCTAAGAAAGCCTTATTCAAGGAATTCACATTTGAAATGCGACCTCGCTTACTGTCATTTTCAGTCTCTCATCTCCCTGCCTGCCCCGCAAACAGATAAAATACTAGTAGAGTTTGAAGAGCCAAACAACTCTACTGTGTTCCAATATGCAAGATTCCAACTTTCAGCACTCTTTGAAATATTTCCTACAGGGTGAGTTTCATATTTTAGAATTCTAAGAATATTATTATTATTATTATTATTATTATTATTATTATTATTATTCCCATCAAAATATCTCAGGGCAGTTTGTAAGAAAAAAGAGAGCTATATATTTATTAAAATAACATTACAAAGTCTTCCCTTGATTTTACCAATTCAGACTGTAGGAGGACTTACCTCTCTAATTATACCTATGCAGCACATCAAAGAGAAAGGTACTAGGCTATGCCTGTTCCTGATGTGCTGGTTTTTTTCCATATTAAAGGAGGGCACTGTTGCTGCTTTTAACATGGGGGGACATTCAAAAATATCACCCTCCACTTGGCAGTCTGAAATGCTGTCTACCAAAGGATTTTGTTGGATTTGTAGCTCAGTTTTAAGGTTTTCCGTTCCTAGTCTAGACTGATACTATCACCATGTATCAGATATATATGTATATAAAAAGGTAATGGTACCCCTAACCATTAGCTCCATTCACGGACGACTCTGGGGTTGCAGCACTCATCTCACTCTATAGGCCAAGGGAGCCAGCGTTTGTCCTCAGACAGCTTCTGGGTCATGTGGCCAGCATGACTAAGCCACTTCTGGCGAACCAGAGCAGTGCACGGAAACGCTGTTTACCTTCCCGCTGGAGCGGTACCTATTTATCTACTTGCACTTGACGTGCTTTCGAACTGCTAGGTGGGCAGGAGCAGGGACTGAGCAACGGGATCTCACCCCGTCATGGGGATTCGAACCGCCAACCTTCTGTTCGGCAAGCCCTAGGCTCTGTGGTTTAGACCACAGCGCCACCCGCGTCCCTATATATGTATATACCGTACCAATTAATTTCTAGGCAAAGGTATCCTTAAGACATAAAGACTAGCCAGGATGCCATTTATCTGGCCCTCGGAGCCATCACTACATGCAATAGTGGAAGCTAGGGTGGGGCTATCTGACCTGGCAGATGTGTTACTGATGCTTTCCTGTGAGGGAAAGGGGAGGCAAGGCAGTGGGGAGATCAGTGCCATATGAATGTTCCAGCGGAGCCAATAGAGTGTTTCTGCTCACAGTCTCCTTGCCTTTCCCCTCTCCCTCCCAATAAGCAGCAGCGACTCCACCACCAGGCGGTCAGGTAAGTCCCGCCCCACAACTAGTTGACTATTTGTCAACCAATGCTGAACTAGAATTGTACAACTTAAGATGCCAAGGGCGAATGGAAGCACCAGCCCCATAGGCATGTTGAGCTGCAGATCCCAACCTTTGACACCAAATGGATGCAACAGTGGCAAATCCTTGTAGGAATGAAGATGGTTAACTACAGGTAAGAAAGCTGGCATGTTAAACACGTGTGCTCTGGGCTTATATATCAGGTTTGACATGGAAAGTTTCCCACACTGTGTTTTATCCACATGCTGTAGTGAGTTTCCACTCTGCAGTGTCATGAGGAAAGAAACTGAGATGGCCCGGCGCACATGCATTCCCTGAGTTGCACTGCATTGATTAGGGCTCTCTTAAGCAAAGTGGCCAGGATATCTGAGAAACCTATTGATTGCTCACTCTGCTCCCTTCCTGCCTCTGTTTCTCAATCGCTTTCTGCATTGCCATAACAAACCCCCAGTGCTGGGTACATCACAAGGATAGTCTTTCACAGTCTTTAAGGATTCATTTGGAGCCTTCCTCTCCACCTCCTCCGCCCCCCCCCCGTCACCGTAACCTGACAAAGACAGTCTCTATTTCTGGCAAATCTTGCCTTTTGGGTTTGTGCCCAAAAGGTCTTCTTAGGCTGCAGTCTGATCCCTACTTACTGGGTTGTAAGACCCACTGAATTCAACAGGACTTAGTTCTGAGCAGACATAGTTAGGATTGCACCATTAGTGTGTGAGCTCTATCACACAGCTCCTAACCAAAGTCCTACCTAAAGATGAAGAAGGAAGCTTCTTGGGTGGGGAAAGGGACTGCAGGGACTAGACTACTGCTCACTTCTTCTTCCTTCCCCAAAGCCCTTGCAACTCATCTGAGGCTCAGGAGAGCGTACAGCCATTGTCAGATGGGCTTCAGACAGACAGCAAGGGTCTTTCAGCTTGTAACCAGCAACAGTCAATAAACTGTGCCATTAAGTTTGAGGGAGAAGCAGATGTTTGCTGATGCCAAACAGAAGAGAAGCTAGAGGCAGGTGTCTGGAAATATCCAGCAAACTTGTTTAGGGACTTTTGGGAGTAATGTTGAGTCATGATTTCAGTAACTACTGGATTCGTTAGACACGCAAGCTCCAAATAAATCTAACTGCGCTATGATGGCAAAAATGACCTTACAGTAACTTCAAAAAAAGACAACTCCCAATTATATTATTTAGCTCTGGGCACTTCGGAGATGACATTGTGCTCAGCTGGACTCTATTTTTAGTCTGTGTGAAAATGCCCCAAAGAACAAAACACCAAACAGGGAATCTCGTTATCCCTTTGTTAAGAAGATCTGTGTTTTCACTGGGATTTTCACCAGAACTTTATAGTAAGTGACTGGTAATGGGTCACAAGAGAAAATCAAGATTTTAAAAACTAGAAAATAAGAAGAGAGCTATCTTCTATAACTGCCAGAATTGTTGTTACAGTCTGATGTGATCCTAACGTCTCTAGAGATGGCAAAAGCACATTGTATCTCTTTCAAAACAGCAAGCAGTGGAGAATTGTTTAATGTGGTATTTGGAAGTGTTGGTGATAGGGGACAATATGACGAATGGGATCCCGGAAGGAGAAAAATATTACTTTGAATATCAAGGCTCTCTTCTGATCAGTATGAGGTGCTTCTCAAGGGAAGCACTTGGAACTTGTAAGGTTGACCTGGATATAATACTAGAAAAATGTGCACTTGGGAACAACCCTGCCTTGACTGGGAGATTAAATGGATGATCTAAGAGAGCCAGAGGTAGGAAGAGCCAATGAACCCTTCATAAACTAAAATCCCCAGCCAATTCTGCATCTCTGTGCTGAAAGTCAAACAATTTTGGATTTGTTCTTCCTAGAAAATTGCTGACTCCTTGGAGACTAAATGCCACAAAACTATTTTTTTGCCTTTATTGGGCTTTTTAAAGCCATTGTATTGACTGAATTCCTTTTCTTCTGCAAATAATATTACTGCAGATAATAATAGTAATAACAATGCTACAATGATTGTTGCTAGTAGTTGCATACCTTATAGCAGTAACAGTAGTTCATGGCTTCCTGCATACAGATGTATATTATCATAGGATGGAAGTATAAATGATCACGACAAACAGCAGCAATCCAAGTTCCTGGCAACAGGCACGTCCTGAATCACTACTATTAATGGTTGCACATATAATATGATTACATGTCCAATTAAAGCAGTGTGCCTTTAGAGCAGTGTAATCTAAACTTCAGTGCTGCAAAGCCCATATGAGATAAAGAACTGGACCCTAAGTGGATGCTGGAATGAATGTGGTTTGAAGCTGTAAAGGAAAAGAGCAAATCAGAGTAAGTAAAATGGAAGAATCCAAGGGACCGAGAGAGAGTTCATCTTTCCCGGCTTCCGAGGGACAACACATCGCTAGGTCACTCCACCACCTTCAAAGCAGGCTAATTTCTCTCTCTGAATCCATCACCATCCTAATCTAAAAGCAAGGTCACGAAGGGTCACAGGCCTGAGCTCACCAATGTCAGGAGAGCTCCAGTCGAGAGAGAGTGAGCGAGAGGCAGAAATTTAACCTCAGATAACATCTGTCAATCAAAGGGCAAAACAGGGTTTAAATCTACATTACTAACAGCACTAGCTTTTTATCACTCTTGCAACACCTCAGAGGAAAGCACTATGGCTTCCAATTCATCTCTGGCTTCCACAGATGGCAGCCTGCCTGCTTTGGCTGAAATGTGCTGGGCTGGAGCACTCTCCAGTGCTGATATCCTTTCCGTGTGGGTTAGGCTGTGAGGCAGCTGTGCTTTTCCAAGTACATCGATGCAGAGAGTTACAAGTGCTACATTTCCTCCCTGCCCCCCCCCCCAGCCTTCCATTCTGGAGGGAGCCCAGGGAAATGAAGCTTTGAAGCCAATCCATAAGAATGTGTTTAATTGCCATTGAATTCCCAGTGGCGCACCTTGAATGGATGGATGGAGGGGGCGGGAGGAGAGGAGCACAAGGGGATGAGCCAAGCACTGTTCAGACAACACTGAGAAGATCAATAGGTGGGGTGAGATGGTGGGCTGAGCACTGCAGGGCAAAGGAGACCACCTGCACAGGGACAAAGGCCTCTCTCCAGCCAGGGATGTTTATCTCCTCTCAGAACAAATGGACTATGATCAAACTTTCTTCCCAGTCGTGCCTAGGGATGTGTGTGTGTGTGTGTGTGTGTGTGTGTGAGAGAGAGAGAGAGAGAGAGAGAGAGAGAGAGAGAGAGAATTTGATTCAGTTTGCACTGGAAGGCGAACCAGCATAACACACACTTTCTGAAACAATACAAGAACCGAAACACAACCACCTTTCAAAATTCACACTTCTCCAGGTTTTGTAATGCAGTTCTCCAGTCAAGCAATGTGTACCAAAAGGCATGTAACAGAGTTTGTGTGTGCATAAAAATGCATGTCTTAGAGCAGGTGGAGACATACAAAAATGCATTCTATGAGGGGGAAATACTTTGCGAAAATGTTTATAGTAGGTGAGATTTGCATTACAAGGCAAATAAGTTTTCACAAGGACTAAAAAAAACCCCACCAACTGATATAGGACTGAAATGGATAGGTTTACTCAACCCTTCTCATTCCAACCCCACATTCTTCTGCAAACACACCAATGTTCAGTGCACAGTTCTGTTTTTACATGTATGGAATCTTATAGCTTGTAGCATGCCACTTCCGTAAATGTTTCATATAAAATAAACGTGTACAAATAAATGGGGAATGAAAGGAATAGATTCTTCAGCCATTTTTAAGTGCCTATAAACCTATAAAGAAAGCGAAAGGGAATGCCACTGCTCAGATGACTCTCCCCCCCCCTTTTTTTTAAGGAAAAGGCATTTTTCACACGTGGAAAATAAGCCAAGTGCAACCCCTCTGAGGAGGGTTTCCAATGGAACAAAATATCAATACAAACAGCACAATAGACTAAAAAAAGACAGCAGCATATTGCGTTGGGAGCCATGGCACCATCTGCATGTAACCATCAGTGTCAGAGTCTTACATTCTCACCCAAATGTCATCTTCTAAGTCCCTTCTCTGGGTACTTCCACATTCTGAGATTAGGCAGGCCACAGAGAAATATTGTATTTTTTTCAGGTGTGGTACCCAAACTGTGGAATGCGCTCCTCAGATTGGACTGGGGAATCTTAAGTTTTTCCAGTGCTGGGCAAATACCCTTTTATTTGCCAAAGCACCTCAAAACACATTTCCCTTTTTTGTGGAAGCTGACCTAGGTCTGAAATCGAAGGCTGGGACACCAACTCTTTGAAACAAACGAGCGAAACATGCATAACTGCAGTTAAGCCCATATGCATTTTTCACACCTGACTGTGGTGTGTTCGTTTTCAATTTGCCTGCTTTTAACATTTTCAGTCAGGTCAGGAACAGAATTTCACTTTAACACAACCGGCATGTCATTGTCTTCCCCCCTTTGGTCACTCAGAATTCGAACCAACTCCAGCTGCTTCCTCCTTCACATCCAAAGCATAACCTGGCCTCAGTCTGAGAGAGGTGAGGGTTTCCAGGGGTTGGCAAACCGACAGAAGTCATGCGCCCGGCTCGCCTTACCTTCTTTCAGCATCCCCACTTTGAGGCATTTCATGAAGCGGCACGCCTGGCAGGATTTGCGCCTCCGTTTTGTGATTTCACACTCATTGGTCGCCGGGCAGCTGTATTCAATGTTCCCTGCAAAGACAAAGAGGGGCTCACTAAGGACCAGCACCAAATAGAAGAGAAGATGACTGCAGGGTATTATGCCCTCAGAAGTGTTCTTCAAACAACAACAAAGGAATCTCTGCTTTGACCAGTGCCATTGTTACACGAGCCCTTCTACAAATTGGGCAGGTGTATCACTTTTGATTTCTCACTTGTTTCTCGTTTTTCCAGTCCTAAATTTAATTCTCTGCATTGCCACATCAGTTTGCAGGTTTTTCTTATGAAAAGGAAAAGTCCCCATTATTTCTAAAATGCATATGTTTGTATGCACTTTCGTCTAATATGCACATTTCTGCAAAGCAATTTCCCCTAATATCATGCATTCTCGCATGCCATTTTCGCATTTTTATGCATGCATTTTATCCCAGTATGTGTGTGTTTGTACACATTACTTGGCCGGAGAACTGCACTGTAAAATTCAAAGAAGTGCAAATTTGAAGGATGGCTGTTTTTCGGTTCTCGTATTTTTTCAGGAAATGCAAATTAGGTTGTACATGAAAACTGAATCAAATTTCTTTCCCACCCCTTGTTCCTGCAAATAAGGCTTACAATCTACATTTAAAAAATGAAGGGAGGAGGTCAGAAGTTTATAAATTCATGAATAGTGAAGGTGAGGTGGCAGAGGAAGAACAGTGAAGATGAAGATTCTAGAAAAGATTTTTTGCAGATACAGTTCTGACATTACCCTTTCACATATATGCAGAAACACACACAAAGTACTTATTTATGCATAGAGGGAGGAAATGTACTGAGATGACCTTAAACAAGTCACCATCCTGCAGTCTTAGTACATCATCTCTTAACTTTAGATAATCTTTCTTACATGGTCCATACTGGAATGAATGAAGCTGGGTTGAGATATGACTTGGAGCATAGGGCCGCTATTAAAAGCAACTGCACCCTGCCATTCAGTTTTTGGCAAAAATGTGGTGCAACATCACATAGTTCCTCATCCCTTGCGCCACATCATTGGCTGATGCTGGAGAATGCAGGAAAGCATATGGCATGATGATATAATGTCAGGCATTTCCTTAATGACATACAAGGAGAGGAGGAAAAACTTCAACATGGATTGCCATTTTGGGCAGCGGCCCCATTACAGGCCTAGCTTCTGGTTCTGAAATGAGCTAAGGACTGAAAATCACATTGAAATTGCTACTTGTTTTTTAAAAGAATAATTATCACGCTGCCAAAACAGCAGGATGAACTAGTTAGCTCCTGGGGCTTATTAAGGAACACTGTAACCCCCAACGATGCTGACTCTGAGCCTGCCTGCCTTACAAAAGGGTTTCACCTTCAGAGTATTATCTTTTAAGACCCACATCCTGACCGTCAACAGCAACGTGAGGCAGTTTCATTTCTCTGATGCCCTTCTGCATGCTCACACAGCCCTGCCACCACATGGTTAGATTCAGGAGCTCGAAGTGCGGTACCAGCTGCTTCCATTCAGTCTATACCATGGCATTGCACAGCGCCTGAATTTCAATAGCCAAGGAAGTATCAAATATCTCTAAAAGCTGGAAATTGAAATTCAAGCTTGATCTCTAGTTAACAAATGAACTGCAGTAGCAAGGCAGGTACAGCCAGCCAGCCACAGAATCCCTGCTTTTCTGCAGTGCCTCCCCTCACCCAAACACACACACACACAAGAATCAAAGAATTATAGAATCATGGCATTGCAGAGTTGGAAGGGACCTGGAAAGCACAGCAGGTTTGTCTGTTTTGCATTCCTTTATTTAAATGACCCATTTCTCACTTTCAAATGCAAGGGTACAATTCCTTCAGAGCAAACCTACAGTTTTATCCATCTTCAGGTAACAAACAAACAAACAAACAAACAAATAAATCTGGTGTCAAGAATCAGCCAGCAATGTTGCTTTGTGACCTGCACATCCTTTTATCAAACTTTGTACCAAGTCACAAAGAAAAAACTGTTCCGGTGCATTCATGTTGTCCCTGACTAAAAGGGAGGAACTATGAAAGTATCGCCGATAAACCTTAATGCCATCAGATCACCTTGTATTGTGTCTGGTAGTAAGAGCAATGTGATGCAATGAATGGGTGCAGATAGGCTTAAGCAGCAAAACCCCTCTTTCTCTCTTCTTTAGAGAAGAGCACAGGTAAAAGAAGGTAGCAGTCAACCTCATTCAAGAGAACCAACTCTCTTCAAAATTTAGCAAAGTTCTCTGCTCTGTTGTTGTTGTTGTTGTTGTTTTATTCCTCCCCACCCCCACCTCCCACAACTTTCCCAATTTCTTTTATGGGTCCTGAGGCTGCCTGCCAACAGGACAGAACCACTCACGCTGCCTTGCAATTTCTGTAAGTGCCCTGTGATAAAGTGATGAGATTAACTCATTGGGATTCCAACAGCCTTCCCACCGGCTGGCAGTCATGCTGCCACTTCAGTCACTGTGGACTTGGGGCGATCTGGCAGCCGAAAGAGTTCCAGGGTGTCTTCAGAAGCCAGAGGAGGAACCTGCGCACGCCAATGAGCAGCAGCGAAAGATGCACACATGTGTGCGAGAGTATGCTTTGAGCGTGTCACTCATCCTGTTTGACCAAGCATAATTGAGGGAAATGGCTTCAAAGAGTGGGCTAGCTAGGAGATCCAGGGCTTGAACTGGGACATAATCTTGAAAACAACCCAGGACATTGTGTGCTAAGATCTCAGAGCCCTCTTTGGCCCAGCAGAGAACAGAGATATGCAACATCAGGAGTCTTGGGGGTTGACAGACAGCATGCGGCCCCTGGATTGGCCAGGGTTGCTATAAATATTGAGAGCTCAACCTTTTATCCTTTCCCTGTGAACAAGAGCAGAAACTGCATCCTGCTATTTTCTAGCTCCCATTCCCAGAATTCAGGAGTAGAGGATTGGGGATCGTATCAGCATCCTCAGACAGATGCCAGGACACCTGCATCTCAGCAGAAGCTACTGCCGATGCCCACTCTGTCCCATCTGCACCGTCCATATGGGAGGTGCCTGCCTTTTAAAACTACCCCTAATTTGCATTGCTCTGTGGTATTGTGGAAAACATTGTTTATTATTATTCTGCATTGCCTTTGTTCTGACTGTAAGCCATATTGTAGCAGTCAGAAAGATGGAGCGTTATATAGGAGTGTGCATCAGTTCAAGGTGGGTCGCAAATAACAAGGCGAGTTGGAATCCATACAGGCACACAATCAAGTTCGATTAGCAGCCCCCCTAATGTCTTGTGCCACTCTGTAATTTCTGTACCTCCTGTATTTCTATGTTTCTTTAGGGCTTTGCAAGAAGTGAGGCTGTACAAAATGCCTGCCAAGCACCCAGGAGCTCTGGATTTTGTTGTAGTTGTTAAAGCACAGAAGCAGACTATTTTTAAAACAAGATGAAAGCTTCATTTAAGATTGTTGTGTGTGTGGTTGTTTTTTTTAAAAAAATAAAACCCTACATTGCACTGTTTTAACAAAACAAAACAAAACAAAAAAAGAGCTCTTTGGAACTCTCCAGACAACATTTTGGACAGCCTCACATTGTAAGGTCTACTGGAAGAAACAAACAAGGAATAGGATGGAAAGGAAAGGAAAGGAAAGGAAAGGCTGGTGTGAAGCTACAACATTGGGGTTTTTTTAGCGTACTACAAACAAGACACACTCCGGAGGGTCTCCCAGGCTTGTAAATTTCATCCGTTTTGGCCAAAAGAGGAAAAAACGTATAGTCCATTTTTGGATTTCCCATTCTGCTGAATGGAGAACACAGAGCCTCATTTTACACAGAATGGATTGGACCCCAAATTACAGAATCAACATGAAGAGAGCAAAGAACAATCCAGAAACAGCTGGATTTTGTTTTAATGCACAAACGCAGATGCAAGCTGAAGCCTATTTTCACTCCTTAATGTGAGAAAATAAAATAAATGAAATGAAAGATGGTCCATTCCCCATAATTCTGTAGAGAGAGGCTACACTGGGGGCTTTGTGATTAACTAAAATAGAAGTACTCTATCCCACAACTACTCAGCACAGAGCACTGCGCTGCAGTCATTTTCAGAGCAGTCCACCAGAAAGCCCTTCTCTGGAAGAGGGAGAGGCTCAAACTTATTCTCCTTGTGGAGAACATATACATCAGGTCTAACTTTGGACCAGCTACCCCTGCCCCCCACCCCACCCTAACAGAAACCCACAAGGAGCATTCTGTACCCTTTTCACATCCTCTAATTCAAAAGTTCTCTTTCTGTCAGGACTGAACAGCACTTGGCTGCTGCTGCAGAAGCACACGGCTATTTTTGATGTACGTTCAACAACTGTTACAGTGAAGTGACTGCCAGCTATTGTTAGGAGGCATTTCCTGGTTCTGTAGCATCGGCTGATGAATAATATTACCATAACTCTGTATTAATGCATCTTCTGTCATTCGCCCCCCGACACACACATTTTGAAGTGGTAATAGGTGCTAAGGGATATACAGACTGAATATAAATGAGAACCTTGAGGGTGCCCAATGATCCTGTCTCACAGGATTGCTAACATGTTAACAGCTGAAAGCCATGGAAATCGGCAGTAGCCCTTCTTTGTAAAGTTGCCGAGCATGACTTCACTGTCACAAGCAAAAATAAGGGTCAACCCATAATAACAATCAAACATGACAAGCATGAGGATGCCCTTACTTTAAATGAACAAGGCCCTGGAAGTGTCAGGGTTGAAAGAGATGTGACACAGGAGACCTGTGTTCGAATCTTCCCCAACCCCCTTTAAAGCAGCCATTGGAGGCTCCAGTTTTGATCAGAGCAGTGGCAGGAGGGCCTGGCAGCGCTGATATATTTTTATTGTATAGCAGTATACAAATATTTTTATAAATAAATAAATTCGGTGCCTGTCACGGAATCATAGAATTGTAGAGTTGGAAGACTCTAGGATCATCTAGAATGGTCTAGTCCAGCCTTTCTCAACCTGTGAGTCCCCAGATGTTGTTGAACTACAACTCCCATTACCCCTAGCTAGCAAGGCCAGAGCTCAGGGATGATGGGAGTTGTAGTCCAACAACATCTGGGGACCCACAGGTTGAGAACCACTGATCTAGTCCAACCCCCTGCAATGCTGGGATTTCAAATATAGCATCCATGACAGATGGCCATCCAACCTCTGCTTAAAACCCTCCAATGAAAGAGAGTCCACCACCTTTCCAAGGGAATCCTTTCCACTCTCAAACAGTTCTTACGGTCAGAAAGTTCTTCCTGATGTTTAGTCAGAATCTCCTTTCCTGTCACTTGAAGCCATTGGTCTGGGTCCTACCCTCCACAGCAGGAGAAAACAAGCTTGCTCCATCTCGCATGTGACAGCCCTTTAGATATATGCAGGTGGCTATCATTTCTCCTCTCTGTCTCCTCTTATCTGGGCTAAACACACCCAGCTCCCTTAACCGTTCCTCACAGGGCTTGATTTCCAGACCCTTTCCAGCTTATCCATATCCTTCTTAAACTGTGGTGCCCAGAACTGGATACAATACACCAGGTGTGGTCTGACCAAGGCAGAATAAAGTGGGACTATTACTTCCCTTAAGGACACTATACTTCTGCTGATGCAGCCTAGAAGATCCTTTTCACATGTACACTGCTTGCTACTGACCCAAATGGTAAGGATTGCAAAGCGTTTGATTTTTCACTTGGGTACCCTGCAGTCTGACTCCACATTCACCAAGAGTCTCAACTGTCAGCTCTCACCCTTTTCTACAAACATAACACACCCCAGATCTTATTTCAGTTACTGGGAAACATACGACAACAGCTTCTGCTTGCAAACCAAAGAACCCATTTTGTCACATTGCTTGCATCCCTTCTCCCAGGCCCCATACCTTGAATTGTCCTCTTGAAGAAGGCTTTGCATGCTTCACAGGACGCCACTCCATAATGGTACCCGGATGCAATGTCCCCGCACACTAGGCACAGCCTCTTGGGGATGGCGTTCAACATATACTCGCACTTGGTGGGCGAGTCTTCCATGATGGCGCTGGCGCAGTCATCGTACCGTTTGCGGCAGGGCCCTCCGCCAATCCCCGCACTGCTGAACATGGGTGGTGAATCCAGGCCATTGGGGTGGCCGCCTATAGTGATGCCGTAGCCACCGCTGGCGTCGGATGAACCACTTGGGCTGTGGTGGCTGATGGCATCGATGCCGGAAGATGGGCTGGATGGCTCAGTCTTGATGAAGGATCCACAACTGGAGGTGAGGTGCCGCTCATCTGTGGACATTCTGCCTAACAGCCTGTGGGTAGGAAGCACAGGAACCTATTAGCTGATAGGGGGACACACACACACATGGAACTGGAACAGAATCTGCTTCAACATTTGATAGTTAAAAAGTATTTTCCCAAAAGAAACCAGATTCCTTTTTGTTGGGGATAATTCAGACTGAAATTCCCAGGTGTCAAAAAAGGTTGTTTATGTATGCCACGCCTGCAGCCCATGTTTCGTTAGCCCCAAAATGGAAAATGAACAAGGTCCCAGCTAAAGAAGAATGGCAATTTAAGCTGACGGAATATGCGCAGCTTGCAGACTTAACATATAGAATAAGCGAAGAAGAAGAATGTACGTTTAGAGAAGATTGGGAAACGTCTGTTGAATATATGGGAAATAATTGTGCACAGCTAAAAATGCTGGCAGCATTAAGATAAATTCAACAGTGTAAATAAGTTTTGATGGATCCAATAATGGAATGCTGAATGGTATAGTTTTTTGTAAAATATGCAGGGATTCATGATATGTAAAATGAACCATGGAAAGAGAAGAAGGGAAGTCATTGATATCTTAAGGATGTAAAAATGAGTATTTTAAGTTGTATAACAGAAAATTTTATATGTGTGTGTGTGTGTGTGTGTGTGTGTGTGAGAGAGAGAGAGAGAGAGAGAGAGAGAGAGAGAGAGAATGTATTTCAACATTTGAAATCATGCATTGAAACATAGTGTGTTTAACATTTACTCATTTATGCATACATTCACCACTACCATGATGGTTATGCTAGGTAACTTGGTTTTATTTCTTCAAAAAATATCCAAAAAACAGATTTGTGGATTTTTTTCTTGATGCTGAAGCCACAGAGCCAATCAGAAGCTTTCAGAATCTGCCTTGGGACAAACTTCTTGTCGTTTTAATTTACAATTTTTATTCAGTGGGATGCCTTCTTAGTAGCTTAATCAAACTTAGAAACATGAGAACCTTTTCTGAGTCACCCCGGTTTACTTCACAATTCACAGTGCACACAGAGCTGATGAATACTGCTAGTACATATATTTCAACCAATCTGGGTATTGTTGGGTACTTCCATCATTACCCATTTCCCACAGTATATTTGTGCATATATTATAATAATTATTAATTGGTTTAGATGCAACAAACTTATCTTGCTAGTGGACGGCCACGCAAGGAGATCTCCTAGAGCAACAAGGCATTCCCCTCTCCTCCTCCTCCATATGCCCTCTTGTCCCCCAAGAGGGGGACAAGAAAAGAAACCCAGAATAATGTGACGGGGGGAGACTGTTCCATCAGGCAAGCAGACATGCTTCAGTGATGGAGCAATCCCCTTAGTGTTACATTGAATTCCACCCATTAAATTCCTATCCTGCCCTTCATCCCAGGGTGATGTACCTGGAAATGGTTGGATGAACCAAATGTTCTGTTGACATCAGAATGGAAATTTTGATAATTGCCATGATTAATGTTTAGGAGTCTCAAAACCAGATATGTTGTAGTTACAGACACTGGGCATATGGAAAACTTTGCTGCAACTGGAAAAATGCTGTAAAAAATTAGAATTTTGCACTATAGAAGCCACTGGTCTTTTAAAAAAAGAATAATCTTCAGATTATAGTGATCATTATAGCAAATTGTGGGTCCTTGTGAGGAATTATTAAAGCATTTGGGGCTTTTTTTATTTAGAAAAAAAGAGGGACATTAACGGAGTTTCTAAAATTAAGACGGGTGCAGAGGGAGTGAATAGAGCAAAACCCTCGTATAGCCCCAGAACCACCAAAATTAATTCACCATATGAAAACGATTAGTAGTAGATTCAGGACAGACCCCCAAAAAAGTGATTCTTTACACAATGCATAATTAACATATAAAATGCATTGCAACACGATGTGACGGTCACTTGCTCAGATTGCTTTATCAATGTTTGTGTTGATAGTTAAATAAAGCCTCCATATTCCAAAGCAGCATGCTTTAAAATAAAGATGAGAACAAACAAGGGAGGGCTGTTGCCTGCATGCCTGGCTTGCCAACTTTCTAGACACATGAGATTCGCCAATCTAAATGACAACTGGCCTAATCTGCTGAAGGTTTTCTCATGTTCTTAGGTTGTTTCTTTGAGGTTTCAACTGCACTATTCACCATCTATCCAATAAAATTTCCACAGTTGTTGTTTTTTGAATGCCATTACGTATTTGTTCTTCTGTTGACCCAATTCAGAATTATTGCAAGTATTCAAAAGACACCTGAAATCTAAAACAGCAAAGTCTTGTGGACATTATACAAGGGCAAAGTTTTCCTATTTGTCTTAGGATACATCCACCATGAGGAAACATTTTACTTGGCTCTACCTGAGGAATGTGAAAGGGGAAGAGATTTGATCCAATTCTCCTGTGACCTGGCAAGGGAAACTCTATTACTATTCCTGGCCCCACATAATAGGCTCAGAGGTTCTAAACATTGTGTCTTTTCGTTCTTTTTTAAAAAGGTCATTTCCTAAAGCCCCTTATAGGACTATAAGATCTTTGCTACTCTCTGGATCTTCTCCAAATGGTCTCATGCATTTCCTGAACTGAGGTGCCCAGATAAGAACGCAGACCCTGAAACACGGACGGGGCAGAGGAGTGGAGTGAGAGGCTGCTTCCTAAATATGAAGCCCAAACAGTTCTCTATACGGCTTAACATGCCATTTGCTCTCTGAGCCATGTATCACATTGCAGATTGATATCACTGGATAGCCATTCTTCCCCTCAGATTTCTCTCAGCAGGGTATATTAGCCACTTTGCAGCTATTATATCCATTAGCTTCTGCAATCCTTCCTACTACTTAAAAACTCATGGGTGGGATCTAAATGGCTGTGTGCAGAAGTTCTCTGTGGCAGCAGGAGTTTCTCAGTCACAAGCCTCAATTCTAGCAGTGCAGCCGGCAAAAACTCCCCAAAAGTCAATGAAGCTTTCAGAAAATGTTCCAGTGCACTGTGCGTTGGAATGGGAAATTAGGAAAGCCCAATGCGTGCTCACTCACATAGAAGCTTGTGCATGCGGCTCTTTGGATTTCTGTGTGTGTGTTTGTGAAGTTCTATTACCTACGATGAATTTCTCATAAACATTCACAACGTTTTTTTCTCTCTCTAAAAAGCTCTGGCACTACTTAAAAAGCAGCGGCTGTTTTCTCTGTCTGTGGCCAGTGATGGTTTGTCTGTTTGATGATGAGGATGATGTGTCGCTTACTACAAAAAAATAATCTCAAAGTGACTTACATTTTTAAACACACACACCTTACAATGCCAAATTAAAATACATCAAAAGTCTTTTTTTAATTAACTGCTCAAATAATTTCTATCAATAAGTATCAATCAGACTTCAGATGTTCAGCTCTTAACCAAGTTTTGGGCCATATACCATCTTCCGGGGCTATTGCATCATGTTCCAAACCACAGACCTTGCATGAGACCTGGCAGTCAAGGGGTTAATAGTATTTAATAGTCATGATGCTGCCACTAAATTCAGAAGTATATGACTTGACTTCTTAGAGCTCTTTGAATGCTTATTTTATTTTATTACAGTTTGGGTTTGCTCACCACATTTCCCCTTCTCCCCCTCCTTCGCTTCTTCTCTGTCCCTCCCTCCCTCCCTCCCTTCTTCCCTCCCTCCCTCCCTCCCTCCTCTTCTTCTTCCCTGAAAAGCAATAACTACACGGCTTAATTTCACAGACGTTGCTCGTAGATCCTAAATTCAAATCTCTTAATGACTGCAGCTGATCTACTCTGATGTCACCAAAAGCACTTTAGCCAAGAGTACACTACTAGGTCCAAGCTAATATTTCAACAAAAGGAGTAGGGCAGGTAGTAAGAAAACTTTATGGGGGAAATGAAAACACAGGTGTGGCACTCATACCTATTATAGAATCACAGAATCATTGAGTTGGAAGGGACCCCAAGGGTCATCTAGTCCAACCCTCTGAAATGCAGGAATCTGAGTGCAGAACCTGACATTTATCCCTATTGATTTTACATTTTGTTCCTGGAGTTGTTTGCAAAGATAAAAGGACCCATCGCTGATTCCTAGTGGTCCGTGGTGCAGCAATAAAACTGCCAGCCCATTTGCAAAGCTAAGCAAGGTCTGGGATGGTTTCAAATTGGATGGGAGTCTGTGTGCTACAATTTCTTCATGGCAGAGGGTTGAACCTTGGGGTCCCATCCAATTCTGTGATTCTATGTTACATTATGCTCCACTTTTCCATTTTCTCATTATCCTCTGTGAGCTGGCCACCTACAAACATCAACATTTGCATCCACATTCAGCTCATTTAATTTCCCTAACAAGATGTGCATAGCTCTCTATGGTGAATGTGTGAGTAATGTCCAAGAAGCAGTTTATACACTACGGCACTTTCCCTTTGACCACTTACTACCTAATCACATCATGAAAAGCTATATATACATTTTAATGAACACATTAATCTTGATTCTTCACGATGCTCAGTTTGTCCAACCCAGATGTGTCCCCTCAAAATCCCACTGATTTTGCCTTAAAACAACTTTTTGGTTATTTATCTATTATATTTCTTAGATGCTTTTCTCACCAAGCAAATTACATTAAAGCCAACAATAAAAAACTAAAAACACAGCAATACAAATAAATACTAAAAACACAGTTAAACAAAGTTTCCAAATGAGCCCATTTTGACAGTGCATCAGCTGTTGTTGCTGCTGCTGTTATTAAACACAGACACCGAACAGTAGGTCTCAGGGCAGGTTACAATTTAAAATTCAGAATTAAAAACAGTTAAAACTGTGCATCAGATCCTTTCACTTTATTAATATATATCCCATACAATACTTTTGTAAGTGGAACCCTCTGTCCTCTTGCTAAACCCTCATTTTGGCTATTCCTACCTAATGTCTTTTAGCTACTCTCACCTCAATCAATTTTCTAAATAGCCAAAGCTTTGTTATTACTGAGGAAAATCCTTTTAAAATATAAGATGGGGAAGTAAATTCATTTTAATCCTTGTTTCTGTTCTATTAACATTTCAGAAGTATTTTCTCACTGAGCATTTTTTAATTTATGGAATTCCCATGATCCCAACATGATCTCATAAACTGCACATATGCACCCCAGTGGCATGCCACCTATGGGACAGGTATTGCCCAAACCAGTTTTAAAAAGATGGCATGCAATTTTGAATTAAATATACTCCTTTCTACTTTGACTTGGAAAAATTACTATAGCATTTCCCAGGCAGTTTCCACCAGAAAGCATATAAGCTGTTTGTTTTTCACAGATGCTTATTGTGGAATAATGTACGTACATATTCACAATAAAATACTTGCTGCATTTAGAAAAAATATTGGTGCCTTTATATACACATAACTTAATCTGTGTGGGTTATGTAGAGTGTAAGAATATGGTTTTGGGTGCTTAAAGGCTCTACTGGCAAAGATATTTGAGTCTTTGCCTTCGGTGACCATGCAGATTGGCACACCAATCACAAAAGAGTCACTTGAAAATCAGCTTGCATTGAAACGTTAGGCAAAAACTATTCCCCTATGCTGGATTGAAATAAATATTTGTTTAACCTCCGAGCTTCAGTTCAGGATAAAGAAATACTCCCTCTAACTTGGGGAGCATTCAGCTATGTTAGAGTAGACCCATTAATTAACATGATTAAGTTAGGTCTATTAATTTCACTCTGAGTAAAACCTACTTGAATACCACCCAAAGGCTATAGATTATGTAATCTGGAATAAATTGTAATGGCTGCTAAGATGTATAAACAAAGGAAACTTGGAAACATAAATAAAATAAAGATTGACCTTTTAAAAAGTTCAGCCCTTACAATGAAGGTAGACGCAGTGAAGTTCTGGAAAAGAAACCAATGCAGCAAGGAAGGAGAGGGGTTAGCAAAATATAAATTGGGGTGGTGATTAAAGATATCATTATAATTTTCTGGTTATGAGTTGTAGACCTGTTAGCACAGAGGAAACCAGGCAGTAAGTTTGCATTGTCTTGCTTGATAGAAAGTACCATGGACAGCGCTGACTGTGTGCTCATTTCAATGCAATCCATAACACAGCATAATGCGAATAGGAAGCATTTGATAGTTCTTTGCTGAATTTTTTGCAGCATTTTTTGTTGTTTGCTTAAGAATCAATTAATTAAATTGATTATGCATTATTGGCAATATAGGCAATTGCTTAATTGCTTTGCAGCAAGTTTGTCTTGCTGTGGATCAATTAGCAAGACTGATTAAAACAAGAGTTGATAAAAATTAGTATTTTCTGAAAATATGCCTAGAGGGGGAATTTATAGAACATAAAAAAGCTAAAGGAGAGTCTTTTGAGGGGGAAATGTATTTTTCTCCACACAACCACTTTGCAAAGGATCAAAAAATTAAGAAGGGCCCTATTCTGTGTAGATCCTGAATAAGTCTCTACCAGTGAGGAACAGATATCGTTAGGAGTGAAGTAGGTATTTTATGCATTTAAATTGCGCCGTAATCTGAAGAATTCAAATTTTGGCCTGTGGAATTTTTTTAAACTTCATCTCTTTAAATAGCCCCCCCCCCCGGTCCTCCATCTTACCTCTCGCACTGCTTTTGAAACAGCACTCAAGATCAATAACCATTTGCCAGTGGTGTTGGGTCTGCAGTTTGAGACCGATGAGTATAAACCTTCTTTGGGTGCATGGAACAAGTTATGTGGTGGATCCCAGCCTTTGATTTTGTTCTTTGCTCTATCTGAATTTCCTATTTCATCAGAGCACGTAAGGAAAGTCTGTTGTATGGGTTCATCTATCTTGGCATTTTGTTTCCAGCTGTGGCCAGCCAGATGCTTTGCAAGCAACAACCCACTACAGCATAAACCGAGAAACAACATCAATCAATCTAAAGAATGCAATAAACCCAGGTTCATAGGGCCAAAAGTACAGTGACATTTGAACCAGGGAACCAGACCAATCCACCACCTTTTGCCTTCTCCACACTGTGCACCAGCTCTCTTACGACACTTCTCTCCTCTGCCTTTTACAAATCTTCCTGTGAGCAAAGAATGAATAAATCGCTTCATTTCAAACAGGAGAGCTGTTTTAGATTTTGGTTCTCTGGCTTCCTTCGAACCAATAGCAATACTTAGTAATTTTGTGTTATTTATTTGCGTAATTTGAATCCTGACCTTAAAAAACTCTGTGAGGGTGGCTTACACATAGTATAGCAGAAACAGTAACAGTAAAACACAGTTTTAAGCAAATTACCAAGGTTGTAATGCAAAATCATAAGGCAATATCAAAGACCTCAAACACAAATTTAAAATTCCAATGATTTTTAAAAAATCTCTGCCTGTTGCTGAAATAACAGCGGTAGATGCCCTGTGAGCAGAGATTTTCCCCCCTAGAAAAATAGGAGCCAGTACTCATCATGAAGTTGTTACAGTATGTGTCACACTTCTTAACAACAACCAAAGAGGTGGCCTTGTGTACTGTCTTGGGGAGACAGGTGAAGTAATGCCAGTGTACTGGAAGAAGCAAAGATCACCAGTGTCAAAGCAATGATTCTTCAACATCAACTTCTTTGGACTGGTCATGTTGTGCAGATGCCCAATTATTGTCTTCCAAACCAACTAGTCTATTCCGAACTTAAAAATACGAAGCATAATGCTGGTGGTCAACAAAAGAGGTATAAAGACGCTCTCAAGACAAATCTTTTAAAAATGTAGTATAAACACTGACAACTGGGAAACACTGGCCTACAAGCACTCCACTTGGAGAACAGCCTTTACCAAAGGTGTCATGGACTTTGAAGACACTCAAACACAGGACGCAAGGGAGAAACATGCTAAGAGGAAGGCACACTTGGCAAATCCACATCGTGATCAACTCCCACCCAGAAACCAATGTCCCCACTGTGGAAGGACGTGTGGATCCAGAATTGGCCTCCACAGTCACTTACAGATTCATTGTTCAAACCGTATTTATGGAAGACAAATCTTACTTGGCTACGAGTGATTGCCAAAGAAGAAGACCCCCTTTTAAAAAAGCATGGCCTGTGAGCCTCTTTTAACAGAACATTTCATAATTGGTGGTGCTACCACTGAAAAGGCCTTATTTGTGGTTGCCACCGACAAGATCTTGCAAAAAGGCCCTGACAATGACTGTGAACAGACTTGCTTACAGAGGCAGCAAAACTATAGTGGAACTATAGCTCAGAGGAAGATTACATGTTTTGAATGCAGAAAGTTTCTATCCCTAGTGAATCCAGCACAAAGGGTTTCAGATATCAGGCTGTGAGAAATAGCTCAACCTGAGACGTCTTCCAGCTGAAGTAGTCGGTCCTGGACCAGTTGCCTGAGTGAGCCTAAGGCAGCTTCATGTGTTCACTTCAACCTGAGTTAAAATTGAGCAAGTGCTGTAGAGGCTCTCCCATAGCCTCAAAAAGCTACACAGATTGAGATCTGAATTGCTCAAGAGCACTAAATGATAGATCAACAACATCACTGTTGTTGTTATTTATTAAATTCACAGCCGCCTTCACACCAAAGCCTCTAAGTAATGTTGTTAAACACACCCGACATAATCAGCTATGAAATAAACACAAGGGAAGCAGCCACAGCAAAGCAAATGTGTTGTACTGTTTTACTGTTCTATTGTTGTTAGCCGCCCTGAGCCCGGCTTCGGCTGGGGAGGGCGGGATACAAATAGAATTTATTTTATTTTATTATTATTATTATTATTATTATTATTATTATTATTATTATAGATAGAACAAATGGCTCTCATTCAGATTCTTTTCATGCCAAGCTTTGCTTTGAATCTAACTTCTATCACAACTTCTTTGACGGTCTGTTCATTACGTGTGTGCACACTATAGGCATCTTGCTGTAGGGTTTGCCATCAGGTTATGGAAAGTTTATGTCCAAAGTAAAAGGTGGGGTAGATTGGAACTGTAAAAACCAGGAGTACCCAGTCAGTGCTCCCCAACCTGGAAAGCCTGTCTCGAGACAGGGCTCCAGAGGGCAGTTTTGCTGGCAGCCCGAGGAGAACTGGGTTATATTAGGTCTATTGATGTGGAAGTTGGCTGAGACCCAGTTCTTCCAAATGAATCGAAGAAATTGATTTTTTTTCTTTCCCATGGAGGAGATGGGGAGATTCAATTCCAGGCTCTGTTGTGAAGGGGTGGGGGTAGCAGATACTTGGGTCCAGACTTCTGAACAAAAATATATTCAGTAGATTAAAAACAGAGAGACTTCCCCCCTCCTTTCAGGGGTGCCAACTTGAATAAAATGTGGTTTTTGGGGGGAGGACTTGGTAGATTGGGGAAATGCTGCGGACATAGTGTACCTTGATTTCAGTAAGGCTTTTGACAAAGTCCCCATGGTATTTTCATGGGGTTCTGAAATGAGACCCCCAAAATATTTTCCTATTCAGAGTGAGAGCAATGCTGTTCTAGGAAACATTGCTGTCACTCTGAACTGGCTTCAATTGGCCCTCAGTGGTACTGTCATAACGCTAAATCTGACTGACTTTGTAGCATGGCGATGTCATCCCATTATATTCTGTTGGCTAGGGGTATCAGCCATGTGATTGACTGATGAAAACACAGCAATAAGAAGCAAACACAACAGCACCATAACAGCAGTAACAGTGAGGGGAAAGAATAGCAGAGAGATATGACAAATAGGAACATTTGTGTACTTCGTGGGATTCTTTGAGAACTATTCCACTCACACACAAAAGTTGCACTTTTAGCCGAAAATGCAGAAGGGGCAAACTTTTGGCACAGCCCTAGAATCCAACACCATCTATAAGATCAATAGAAAGCAGCCAGTCCTGGATGACAAATTGCAGTCTAATTCAGTGCATCTTATGGCATGGAAAGTAATGATAGGCAATTAGTTCTTTTCAATTAGAGTTTGTTATCCGTGATTTTTCTGGATGTATTAATATGAAGAAGTGTGAAAAGGAAGACTGGGGGTTTGACTTTGCACACAGGACCATATAGATATATCTGAGCCAGATTCAAAACAGTCATGCACAAATGGGAGGAATGACAGCAACTAAAGACTAGAGATGGGGGGAAATGAAGTCACACAAAAATGTCTAGTGAGGGCACGTTAAAAGCAGAGATTCCAGAATGAAATGCACCAATATATCTGCAGAGCAAGCTCACATCTGGGATGGAATAGGCAGCTACATAGCAGCTCTGAAATTATCTTAACATCATTTAACTATACCCACACAACCCCCAGGCATGCATACTCCTTGAAGCTGAACCCCCCCAAAAAAATATTTGTTTGAGGGGGGCCAGGCCCCCTCAATGTTCATCATCGGAGGAGCAGGGAATTCAGCAGCAGCACAGCTTCATTGATAGCTCCTCCTCCTACCACAGAGGGGAAGGAGGTTGGAAGCAGCCCCTTGCCCATGGTGGTGGCATGAGGAGGAGGAGGAGGAGGAGGAGGAGGAGGAGGAGGAGGAGGAGGAGGAAGAGCCACTGGCCACTGGAGCTGTGTTGCCGTCACGTTCCTAGCTCCTCCAACCAGGCGCGACGTCCGGATGTCAGCATCCTAGCAAGGTGACGTCCTGGCATGATGTCGTCATGCTCCCAATGCCCTGATGTAACGTCATGGTGTCACATGTGTCCCCCCCCCCAATTGCACATACAAGATGTCACCTCTGACAACACCTGTAACCTCTCTATGAAGTTCACCTATTTTAAATAATGTGCATTAAATATAGAATGCCTATAGCCCCATCCATTAAAACAATTAACTGTATGCCAGAAGGTACATTTTCAACACCTACTTTAACACGTCCAGCTTAAGTGGTCATTTCCAATGCTATTTTCCCCCACCGCAAAGGCTTTCACTGAGAATGTACAATGTAGGGATATACAACACATTCTGTTTTCGGACATTTGAAATGTATATGACCTGTATTCAACTAAATAGTTGTGTTAGCCCAACAACTTTTAGCTGTGCAATGTAACTTACCTGCCCCCTCCCAGTACACATCATGCACATCACCTAAATTTGCTCAGATTGGGGAGGGGCAGGGGGAAGATACATTGTGAAGCTAAAAGGTCTTGTGTTAGCAAGACTAGAAGAAGAGTTTGGATTTGATATCCCGCCTTTCACTCCCCTTCAGGAGTCTCAAAGCGGCTAACATTCTCCTTTCCCTTCCTCCCCCACAACAAACACTCTGTGAGGTGAGTGGGGCTGAGAGACTTCAGAGAAGTGTGACTGGCCCAAGGTCACCCAGCAGCTGCATGTGGAGGAGTGGAGACACGAACCCAGTTCACCAGATTACGTGACTACCGCTCTTAACCACTACACCCTACAACCACTACTTAGTTGAACGCCACTTTATCTTATCAGTAACAGACCATCCACACAACCACTACTCTCTCTCTCTCTCTGTGTGTGTGTGTGTGTGTGTGTTGTTTGTTTGTTTGTTTCTAGGGGCAGCATTTTGAATTTAATATGGAAATGGTGAAGTAGACAAATTTGTGCTTTGCCAGATCCTCAGCACTAATTTAACACATCCCTGCAAATGTCTTTAAAAGGCTTAAGAAAACCCAGCAGGACGTTCTTCTGCACAAGCTTCACCAAAATGCCACTACCTGTTTAACTCCCGTTCATCTCAATGTATCTACTCATTTTTAGCATTCATATTCTAGGCATTCACCACAAGGTCAAAGGTCTGGTCACAATATAATTCAAAGTATATGATGAGTAATTCTGAAACATAGATCTTCATAAAACTTGTTGCCATCAACACTCCATCCATTCCAAAATACCTCAAATTTCTGAAAGCAAAACAGGCAGTAGTATACTCACATCATCCAAAGGCCTGGTGAAATGTTTTCACCAGATCAAAGCAGGAGCTCAAGGAGGAGAGTGTTCAAAACTGAGGTGCCACTGCCAAGAAGACTCTAAATATGAATCCCAGCCAACCGAACATCTACTACTAATGGTATATCTAATATGGCATGTGCAACAGATCTAAAATCATAGCCATGATTATACTGAAAGAGGCACTCTTTGAAGTAGGTAGGCTCCAATTTGTCTATAGCTTTATGTGTCAGATGATGCTTGAATTCAATTTGGTGACAACTTGCTTGACACAACATGGTCTAACCTCCCTGCAAACAAACTGGGATGAATGCTCAAGAACAGCATCTCTGGCAGTGACCTGTGACAGCTTGATTGTTTTGGAGTCCATGGGTGCTACAAGTTGTTGGTTTTCTCCCTGCTGCTACAAGACTCCCTAAAATAATTTTAAGTGGTTCAGAAGTCCTGAAAGAGAATAAAATCCCTCTCCTTTTCCAGGTATATTTATTACACCAAAAGGGGAGTAAGGTAAGTCAATGAGAAGAAAGCAAGTTATGAAGTTTATGTTGGATATAAAACAGATGTGATCAAAATGACTAGTGAAGTAAATTATTCCAGCAATAGCATTCTAAACAGAGCTAAGCAGGTCAAGGTGGGAATGGGGAAGGCCAGTGAAAAGAAGATTAATCAATAATCAAGATGGGGAAAGAGCAAGACTTTGATCCAGAGCAGCGTGCAGATAGCTCTGAGTCCAGTAAGCCCCTTTGCTGCTGTTGTTTCTTACTCTCCATCCCACACAGCAAGCTGCAATAAAAGTTGAAAGATCATCTGAGGCAGTTTGCGTTGTGATATGGCAAAGAAGAATTTCTATCAGCCACAGTGGACCCAGGCAGGCCACTTTCCATGCCTAAAGTGGCTTGCTAGATTGTGGCCCAACGCATTAACCAAGGTCTTGGCAATGGAAATAATAAATAGCAAAATCCATTATTAATCCTTCATTTATTTTAACACGCTTTATCCAAGGACTGATGACCAAACTTAGATGTGACATCAGAAATGCATGAATACATGGGGATGGGCGAGGTGAGTGGGAAGAAAATGAAAAGCCTCTACATGGGGCATTTTGGATCAGGCCCAAGTCAGAGGGGAAGGCGTTTTTCCACTTTCACCCATGTGGGTTCCCCAGTACAAACCAGGCTCCCTGTAAGCCAGAGGGGGAAACAGACAGGTGAACTACCAAAACTGTATGCCTAAGCGACTGAGCAGGTGATCAGTGATAATGGAAGAATTCTTAAGAGGGGTAATAATAAAGATTCTGGCTTTTACATATTGAGCTAGAGCTGACAATCTAATCTGAGATTTCTAAAAGCAAATTAGAAGTCTGAACTTGAAAAACACGTCGAAGAACAGATATGAACAGAAATAATTGGGTATCAACAGCACCCTGAAAACCATGCAACTGGACATAATTGTATGGTGAGGGGGGAAAAGTGAGTCCAAGGGCTCAGACTTCAGGAGAGGGTGGCAAAATGTTGTTGTTGTTGTTTAGTCGTGTCCGACTCTTCGTGACCCCATGGACCAGAGCACGCCAGGCACTCCTGTCTTCCACTGCCTCCCGCAGTTTGGTCAAACTCGTGCTGGTAGCTTTGAGAACACTGTCCAACCATCTTGTCCTCTGTCGTCCCCTTCTCCTTGTGCCCTCAATCTTTCCCAACATCAGGGTCTTTTCCAGGGAGTCTTCTCTTCTCATGAGGTGGCCAAAGTATTGGAGCCTCAGCTTCAGGATCTGTCCTTCCAGTGAGCACTCAGGGCTGATTTCCTTAAGAATGGAGAGGTTTGATCTTCTTGCAGTCCATGGGACTCTCAAGAGTCTCCTTCAGCACCATAATTCAAAAGCATCAATTCTTTGGCGATCAGCCTTCTTTATGGTTCAGCTCTCACTTCCATACATCACTACTGGGAAAACCATAGTTTTAACTATACGGACCTTTGTTGGCAAGGTGATGTCTCTGCTAGGCTATGTCAATTTTCCATTTTGGGGCAGTTTGTTCATGCAAATCCCTAAAATCTGCAATCCATACCATCCAGACCTTGAAACTCTTTTAAAAGAATACACACACACACACACACACACACACACACACAATGATCCATCAGGAACTATGATGACTATATTACTTACAAAGCCCTATCACATTAGAACACCTTTATAACGAGCAAAGAAAATCCTTGACAGACACCCTTGTCAAATGGCCCCCCAAACCTGAGCCCTGCCTCTCCTGGGGATGCAAGAAGGGAAGCAATTCCCTCATATGGTTTTACAGACACATCTAGGATTGGATTCAATGGTCTATTTAAAGGGATGTTTGCTTTCCTGTTGCTAAATGTGGAAACGAACATGCCGCCCTTGGTGAAAGCTATTAGGAAGACGGCTGCCACCGACAAGGAAAAGAGAAGGGGGGGAGCATGTTTTGGAGACACCCCCCACCCTGCGCACCCCACCCTCCTCCTCCTGCATGTCCTCCCTGCTGTGTGCGTTCCGCTTGCCCTTGGAATGCTATCACTTATTATCACACTGACTTCTCCAGATGGGGCATTTTGGCTATTGATCTGATAAATAAACAGCCTGCTCGCTCGATCAAAATGTTATTTTGCATTTCAATTACTGTTCACTAATGCAACCTTCATCCCGCCAAGAGCGCTGCTGGCAATGACACTTGACCTGGCACAGGCGCTGCGAGCAAACTCAGCGGCAGTGCCTGCTGCAAACACCTAACAGGATTACCACCCTCCATTAGGTGCATGGGAGAAGGAGAGATGGGAGACAATGGTCCTGCAAGGGAAGTGGACAGACGTAGGCAGAAAGGAAAGCGTGGCGGAGCATGATAGGATCAAGAAAGAGGTCACACATGCGCACGGAGCAAGGTTTGGCTTGGCTAACTGGATTGCTCACTGGGCCCCTGGTGGGTAACCCTGAAGTTGGATTGAGCCCAGTGCCCAAGATTTCAATGGTATAAGGACTGGAAATCAATTTGTGGTGATGGACCATCAATATAAATATTGAAACAGAGAAGGTGGTCTGCTGCTGCTGCTTTCTCCCCTCATGCTATTTTGGGATGAGAAGGATTCTTTTAAATGTTAACTATATTCCTTCACCTCTCCTACCACCACCACTGGCTCAGCCACAGGACTAATTCTGCTGTTGCTGGGTGGGTTTTCATAGAAGGAAGCAGGGTGGCTGCAGGATGAAGTGACATCCTGCTCTGCCTGCTAACTTCTTGGCTATCGAAATGCATGACTTTGAGGACCCTGCTTGAAAAGAGACACTAGTTAAACAAACTTTCTGGGGACACAGAGCACGCTAGCTGGAAACCCTGGGAAAGTGGTTCCAAACAACAATTGTCCTGTGGAACACAGAAAGGCCATATAAATGCCCAAAGCTGCCCATATGTACTTACAGTGAGTCAGCTAGGCCACATTGCTCCAGATTTTTGAATCATTCTTTTGAAGTCTTTCCATTGACTTCAAGGTTCAATGTT
This sequence comes from Podarcis bocagei, assembly GCF_964188305.1. Taxonomy (NCBI): domain Eukaryota; kingdom Metazoa; phylum Chordata; class Lepidosauria; order Squamata; family Lacertidae; genus Podarcis; species Podarcis bocagei. The sequence goes on from NC_138125.1 coordinate 31,684,050, forward strand.
TCAAAAGCTGAAAACAAAACAACTTGACAGTGGATTGTTTGGTTTTGTTCTTTCACGTGAACGTTGCCAGGGTTGAAAATCACTATAAAAATGTTTTACAAACACAAAACCCATAAGAAGGACACCCAGCAACTCATCACACAGCACACTCTGATCAGTTAGGATCTGCAAAGGTCCTCTGACTCTCCTCTCTTGCAGTTATTGATTTTTATTTATTCTTTTTTTTAAAAAAGGTTCTGTTATTATTTTATCACACTGTGTCTTGCAACAATTAAAGGTCACGTCATAAAAATCAATAAAACAGAACCTCCTACCCCCAAAAAAATACAAATAAATGACAGCCAAAGAGCATAATGCCAGTTGTAAGGCACTCTGGAAAGTCCTGGAAGGCTAAACAAAATAAAAGCCCTGTGTTGCTTCTTTGAAGTATTGAGGACTGGGAAGCCTAACTGTGTTGCTTGCCCATCCTTAAGGATTGTAATGTTGCTGGAGGGTTTTGGAGCTGCAGTTTCCACCCTCCCCCACATTCTTTCAAGTGTCTTTGCCCTATAAACCCTGTCCTCCTCTCCAAGCTTCCTGGGCCCCCATGTGGGGACAGGTTCCTCACTTTCTAAAGCCAAGAAAAAGAAATGTCACTCAAGTTTGGGAGAGAAGAAGTCTGTTAAATAACTATAACCTTGAAGTCACTGGGGAGATGCTGGTGCTTACTCAAGGGCAGTCCTGGGGATAGTGTAATTAAGGGTGCATCAAAGAGAAGTTTTATTTGATTACGATCTTTACTTTCGACTGTGGTCCCAGGTGCCTCACGTGGAGACAGGAATATAGAAATGTCATACTCCTGAAACATAGCCTGATATCAGAAACCACTGAAGTTTGCATGCTACCATCTTTTCTTCTTCTTCTTCTTCTTCTTCTTCTTCTTCTTCTTCTTCTTCTTCTTCTTGAAAAATCTCACTTATATAAATAGAATATCAGATACACACAATAGCTGACAATGCAACTAATAAAACATACATATCAAGAGAGCGGGGTGGAGTTTCCATGAAAGAAGGTAAGAGAGATGATCCCCCGAGAAAAAAAGGAAAGGACTCATCTGCATCTTAATGGATTGTAGGTGACAACGGCCTGGAGATGCCAATAGGTCATTTATTGAGAAACACATAAAGGTTTGGTTTTCTGCGCCACAAAGTAGGACCCAAACCAATGGATTCCAATTACAAGAAAGGAGATTCCAACTAACGGTTAGGAAGAAATTTCTGATTCAACAGTGGAACACAATGCCCTGGAAGGTGGTGGGCTCTCCGTCCTTGGAGGTTTAATGTACATCTGTCAGTGTGTGTTTTTTTAGCTGTGATTGCAGGGGGTTGGACTAAATGACCCTTGGGGTATCTTCCAACTCTAAAATTCTATGAATCTGTGGTTCCCAGTGCCCTCCAAGTTGGATCTCCACTAGAAATCTTTTTTTCAGGTTCTTGGTGTCTCCCAGGGTTGCAAGTGTAAGCAAGTGGGCAACTGCAATTCAGCATGAGAAATGTGATTAGCAAAACCATTTGTCTGATGTAATCTGTGGATTATAAAACTCAAGGTTGCTCCAGCAATGAAGGAACTCACACCAAATCTCCATGTACTGCAAGACTATATCCTTACAAAGCTTCAAGTCAGCAACTTATTCTTAACCCAGGGATAAGGAAACTTTTGCTTTTTTTCTGCAGGCCAAATGCAGCCCTCCGAGCCTCTCTATTCAGCCATCAAGACTCTCCCTGGGCCACAGCCCTAAGCCATACCTACTCTCCCTTGGCCACACCCTTCAGCAGCCCTGCTCTGTGTTCAAGTGGTTTTGCCTGGCTGGAATGTGTCCTTGAAGTGTGGTAATGCCTCTTGGATGGAGGATGAATATATGCAGTTGAGTGGGAATGCAGTGTGTGGCTTTTGCATGCCTAGAATGTACCCTACTGTACAAAGTAGGAGTTGCATCCATTGCTCTACCCACCACTGGCATGTGCCCTCTGGAAATCTGTGTGCGAGGAAATGCAGCCCTCAATCTGATAAAGGTTTCTCATGTCTGCCTTATATAAAAAACATCAAGTGTTAATTTCTGTCTCTACACACATGCACACAGAAGCCAAGGGATGTGACTGTACTATAAATATTCAACCCCATCTCTTCAGGCAAAATTTTTCCCTTTGTTATGAAACTTGAAAATCACAATGGGTTATTTTGGGTGCTGCTCTAGAAACTGAACACAACTGGGGAGGGGGGGGATGTCGGAGCAATTGCTAGCGTTGTCTCCCATTTCATAGAAGTATATATTTCTCTGCAAGTCATGATGCCATGGGACACCAGAGACAAAGAAGTATCTGACACCAACCTAAAAATCTGGACTTTGCAGGGTGGGGGTGTTTCTCTTATTTGAAAGTACTAATTAGCAAAGATTGTATTTGCGCCTGACATCTGCTTCTCTCCTATAGGCCAAGTCAGGGTTGTTGGGTTGTGTGTTGTTGTTTTTTTACTGATTATCAAAGTTAGGAAACTGTTGATAAGCTAAGAGTTAAAAATAAACAAAGCCATAGGAAATTGTCACATTACATAAATGAAATTCTCGGTATAATACAGTGAACTGAGTGAGATCAATATGATGTGTGAAGACAGAGAATCTATAAACCCACAACCGTCAGCCTCAACTACTGCATAGATCCCAACTGTTACTGCCACTGATGCGATCTGTACCTTGAGCCCAGCTTCTTGAGGCTAAAAGGCATTTACAGTCAAAGGTTAATGCTGTATTTACCTACCTCCTGCACTCATAAGATTCTAAAATGGGTACATTTCCACAGTTCATTCTGGACCGGCAGCTTTTAATAAATGAACGTAGAGAAGTGATTGCAACACATGCTCAAGTCATACTGAACCAAAAGAAGAAAGAAAAGCTGTCCAATATCTTACGCTGGACCCTTGGTACCACTCACTCTGGAATATAGCTATAACAGAGAAGATTACACATAATTTGAGGTTTTGACAAGGGCTAGAACCTCCAGAAGCTTTTCATATGATTTGGCGTGTTTTTATGACATATACAATGGAACCCTCATTTGTGGTTCGAGGACCCGACCCCCGCGATGTGAAATAAATACACAAGGACACGTGATCTAAGGTTAATGGGCAAGAAAAGGCCACAACTTTATTGATTACAGCAGTGAAAAGGTATTGGCTTAGGCATTGGATGTCTAAAACAAGGGGGTTTATTCACCAGTAGGTGGAGCCTGTTGATGCTAATCCAACTATAGGCTCTCCCCTGATGTCACCGGGGGTCGTGCCATGGCCTCATGCCAAGCAGGCATCGGACAGAGTACACGACCGCCAGATTCCTTTAACGGAATACCCAAAAATTGAAGGCATAGGCGATGGCCACACCCAGCCCTTCGACACACCACAACACATTATTCCAATGCCTAACCTACCCACCAATACCACAAAAAGTTGTGACGATTACTACGAGATAGGCGAAAAAACCAAAAAGCCTAATGCCAAATGGAAAAATTCCTACCAGGCCCCCTAGACAACCAGGGCGACCAACCTAAGGTCCATAGCAAGGCCAAAGAACAAAGACCCTGAGCTAAAAGGGAGTGAAGGGTGAGTGACTCGCGACGAGAGGATGGAGAAGAATGTGGAAGACAAAAGATTTACCCACTCTGGAAGAATGGCAGATGAAGTTGATGGACTATATTGAATTGGCAGAAATGACTGGCAAAATCCGAGACCAGGGAGAAGAAATGGTGGAGGAAGATTGGAAGAAATTTAAAGACTATTTGCAGAAATACTGTAAAATTAATGAATGTTAAAATGATGTTGGACTGAAAAGAAGTGGTTTTGGTAATAAGGTTAATAAGAATAGGTAAATATAGATAGTTATATGGATGAAAATGTATAGTTATAATAGGTTAAGTATAGAGCAAAGTCAAATGAAAGAGGGTAAGGATTTGCTGAAAAGACTTGGAAAACGGGAATACAAAAGGGGAGGTGTGAGGAGGTCAAGGAAATAAGCAAATGAGATCAAAGATGCTGAAAAATGGATTTATCCTTTTTTTAAATATCTTTTTTTTTCTTCTTTTTCCTATTTCCTTTTTTTCCTTCTTTCTAGGTTGCCTTTTTGTCAACTTTCTTGTTAGCTTGTGTTTGTTAGTTTTTGTTTGTTTTTTCTTTATGTGTAATTTTTTGTATAATCTCAATAAATATTCTTTTTAAAAAAAGAGAGGACGGAGAAGAATGAGGCCGAGGAGAGGCTGGCGCCGCCGCAAAAGGCTGCTGAACACGCCCCCTCGAAGGCAGCTGGTTGGATGCCTGCAGAGGGGGCGTGGGCGCCAGCCAGGTGAGAGGAGGAGGCAGGGGGCTAATGCCCCCTGCTAGGGGCGGTGCTCGGGCTCCCGCCCACAACCACTCCCCTCTCTTCCAGGGAGGAGAGTCTTTTCAAAACAACCCTTGTCGTAAGGCCAGAAAATCTGGATCTATACTTGATAATCAGATAACGCTGATAGTCTTCACTTGGACTTTGATATTTTAACCTATGTGCAACTATACCCATTCTATGTGCCTATTTTATAGTTTTGCCTTTTCCTCTTTTAATTTACATCTGTTATTATAACTGTTCTTTTTTTTATATGCATTATAAAATGAAATTAAATACATTTTTTAAAAAAGCTAACCCCAAAACAACTCCAAGTAGGAAACACTGCCTGCTGCTTCTCTGGCCTTCAGGGAAACAGCTCTGATCATGTTCAGAACCCATGTATGATTCTGATAGGCTACCTCTGCTGCCACATAAGCAGTCCTGACTCCTCCTGTATCTGCTATAGTGGTTGTGCCAGACGGGCTCTTACCAACAAATGGACTATGGCATAAGAGCTTTCCTACTAGGGCTGACTTCCTTGCAGCCCAATCAGTCACATGGTTTTTCTGCTTGGAGACACCTGGGAGGGACCTCTTTGCCACAGCAATGCTTTCGGGTTGGAATTAGCTGAATGGCGTAGAGAGCTGATTGGTCAGAGAACAGGAGATTGACAGGAAATAGTGGGTGGATTTGAGGAAATGTTCAAAAATTGCTTGACATTTTCAGTGAGAGAGCTGTGCTCCGGTGGCCTGGTGAATCTGCCTCCGCTGCCTGGATCTCCAGTGATGCTATGGGCAGATGAGGCACACCAATGGAAGTGCTCCTTGGATTAGAAGCCAGGCACATTTGTAGTCCAAATGCCAGAGAAATTAGAACTCCCTGCAACTGATGCTTGAGAACTTTGGGTCACAAACATAGGGATACCATATAGTTCACCCTAACTGGGAGAAGGAGGCTTGGATTTACAGCCAGAACAAGGGTGCGTTCCCTCTACTATAAAACAATCAGCTACAAAGATCTTCCAAAGCACATTCCCCTGGAAACTAATGAACACCAGTGTCTGTGGCAAAAGGCTGAGATTTAAATCATGCCGATAATTTGTACTGGAGTTTGTTATAAAGAATGTACACAGATACCATGGCATCACACAGATGGAAGGGACCCTACAGATCAATCTTATTTTTCTTCCATTATCTTTCCGCTACTCTATCTTCGCATGCCCATTACACATCTTGCAAGACTCTTCTGACCCCAGCTGCTTACATTTTCTGTTGTTATGCTTCATCCTCATCAGCTTCAGACAGAGTTTCTACCTGAGCCCTCTAGTGTTCTGACCTCATCTGCAGTGCACTGATTCAGCACTTTAGGTTTCTATCTATACATTTGTGCTGTATACAAAAATTGACCAATTTGGAAACATCGCACAGCTCCAAATTCAGATGGGTAAGAAAGAAACACAAACATATGATTCAGACTGGATCAGAATGACCTTAAAATAAGCAAAAGGTAGCATAGAAGCCATAGGAATTCAAGAGTTTGAAGTATACTGTGGCCATAAACATGCATGAAATAAACACATGTGACATGAGAACTAAACATGATATTAAATGCACCTTTGCATGTACAGGTTTTTAAAAACAGAAACACTGTTGTTGTTGTTGCCAACATCAGCATCATTTATCTGCCCTACACACGAAGGTCCAAGGGCCGGTCACAACAATTTAAAATACATCATTAAAAATAGTTTAACACAAATTGCAGTCTCAGGAATAGGTAGGTAATAAAAGCAGGCAGGATAAGAATGAATTCTCAATGAATGTCACTCTGCATAAGGGGCATGTTTAGACATCTCCCCCCATCATGGTGTGCCTATAATGGTGTTCTCCTTATACTGTATATGGTTGCCGTTCACTTAACAGTGTGCAAAGGGATAAAAAGAGAGCTGTGTTTAAGGATATCGCCACACTGTATCACAGCAAAGACAAAAACTGCCCTCTACTCCAGACACTGAACATTCTGGCCCTCATTGGCAACAGTTCCGTAATACTGCATGTTCCAATGTATCTGTATGTACAATATTGCACAGAGACACATTGCTGGACCCTATTAGGAGTCTTTTTAAAGAGCTCTTTGCCTATCATAAGGATGGGCATTTTGCTACTGTTCCGAAAAGTGAGCCATGAAACAGAAGACACAACTGATTTAAAATGAGAACGCATAAGGAGGATGTGCCTTTGTCAGAGGCATTTCAACAGAGGGTGGATAGCAGCCTACAAGGGATGCTACAGCTGTGGAATTTCTCCTGCGTCAATAGAGGTCGGGGACTAGATGACATCTGAGCTCCCTTCCAGCTTTATGAATTTATAAAATCATCCATATAGTGTCACTGGAACGTTTGCATTGGTTTCTGCTGGCTTCCTATTGACCTGCAAATATTGACCTGGACATTAGAGGCTCTTTAATGCACAGTTGACTGAAATCTCTTCCCGATTTGCTTCACCCATGTTATCTCCTACAAAAATAATAGAGCAGTGAATTTTACACTCTGCTTAAGGAAGGATTGTTTGAGACTCTAAAATTATATTATTTAGCCCATCATAACCATTTTAGAGTATTTGATATAGTGTTCTGATTTTCTGTGTCATTTGACTGACTGAAAGGTGATGGAAGCAGCACCCTGGTTTGCATTCATTAACATGAATACTTGCATTGACTTCAGCGCAGTTCCTGAGAAGATGGAAAGCAGTTAATTAAATAGATTTTTAGCCTGACTTGGGGGGGGGTGCCAACACTAAAAGCAAGGTTTGGTCAAACTCTTACACAAAATACCTGTTAACTCGCTAAAATATGCTTTCAGGATTTCAATTAAACCAAACCTGTCTAACCACAACTGTTAAAAGAGACCCCAAATTAAAACAGTTCACAGCACTTCCAGAAAACACTCAGTCTCAAACTTTGGTGAGTCTCAGAGGAAGGGAACTCTTCAGTTGCCCTTCTCATACAAACATAGGGCTCCTCCAAATGACCTATTTACTCAGCATTCATTTTGGTTTGCTTGCACAGAGATTATGTGGAGGTTAGATTATATCCAGTCCCCATTGAGCACTCATCCTGATTTGCTTACAGGGTGTTTATACATCTTCATGCTAGTGATTCATTCATTCCTCACTTTTCAATGCATTTCCCCGTCAGTTTGCTAACTGTAAAAGGTTTCTTGGGTTTTTAAAAACCAAATTTAGCAAAAAAAAAGCCTTTTAACTGCACAAACCCAGAGCTACAGTACTGTATGTGCTTCAATCCCTTCCACAAAATCCTGACTGTCTGGAGATGTCCATAGTCTGCAGATAGTATATTCAAGAGGGTCTTCTTAAAATTACATAATCAAATGTAAGGGTCTCCAAGGTATTTAAGGGATTTATAAAATCAGCAGCTTTAATTGTGCCCAGAAGATAGAAGTGAACCAGTGAAGATGCTACAAATGCCCATCAATGTCATTTTAGTACAATCATAACAGGAATCTAGGTATAACATTATTATGACATGAATGATCCTTGTTAGATATGAACTGGCTATAGCAACTGGAAGATTGTTCAAAGTCATGTTCTAAAGTTCATGACTGAGGACTTAACACCATACAAATATTTCATTTTGCTAATGCTAATTTTGCTGTTTCTATTTCTGGGGAATCTGCAGACATGCTAAACTTCCCTGCTCTTGTAGGACCACACAGTACAGAACCAGAATTCAAGGCAATGCAGGTGGTGTCGGGCAAACTGTCTGTGCAAATATTCAGAACAACCTGGAAGAATAATCAATACAGAAAACTCTTACAAGGATGTAAAGGAAACATCATTTCAGGATGGCCCACAAGGTGAAAGAAAGCCAGGACTGCACAACTGGACTGAATGCAAGAAACCACCACAAGTGTCCTACAGATGCAATTGCCACTCAAATGAAGTGATTCTTGTCACAGCGAAGCCTTCTGAAGGTTGGATATTTGGTTAAGTTTCAGTCATCTGACAATGAATTTGGTTCTATTTGATACCAACCTAAAATAATAATAATAATAATAATAATAATTTATTATTTATACCCCGCCCATCTGGCTGGGCCTCCCCAGCCACTCTGGGCGGCTTCCATAAAAACCAAAAATACAGTAAAATGTCACACGTTAAAAACTTCCCTGAACAGGGCTGCCTTAAGATGTCTCCTGAATAATCCTGGTTTACTTTCTCATCCCTGATTGGTGCCATTGGTTACAGTTACTTCGTGGTTGGGGGAATGCAGTGAGCAAGAGTTCAGAACCTATATGCTTCCGGAGGGTATTTTAACTTGAGCCATTTTAATTTATTGAGACAAAACCACAGCCTTGTAGCACCTTAGTGACTAAGGCTGTGCACATTTCCCTGTTTGCTCTGCATCCAGTGTGCTCCCACCATTGGTTTGGGAAATGGTACACACATGGTGTTAGCCACAGTTCACATCTATCCTATAGTTTCTTAGGAAATACTGCATTTTGATGTGTTTTCCCTAAAACCAGCTTCAATCCAAATTGAGAAAAATGACACCTGGGCTCCATTTTAATCTGGTAATATGTGCACAGCCAACCACATTTATTCATGCATAAAAACATTTGCCAGAATGAATCTGAAACTCTTGAAGGTATGTATTGCAAGACTTTCCATTGTTGTTCAGACTTTACCTTCCCATCTACTTCCTTTCCTCTTTCCCTGGACTGTGAGGTCTTCCTTCCCTTGAAAATCAAAGAAGATGGAAGCAATGTATGCCCTTCAAAAGATGACCTTATCATCCCAACCATCCTTTTCCCCTTTCCCCGGACTATGAGGTCTCCCTCCCTTTGAAAATCAAAGAAGATGTAATAGAGAAGGAGTCAAGGTGTTAGGTTATGAGGTGTAGAGTATCCTGTCGGATCACAGCTTATTTTAATCAATCGACTCAAAAAATAGCAGCAAGGAGTAATTATTAATAATCAAGGAAAATTGGATTATTTCTCTGCAGTGCGGTGCTGACTGGATAGAGATGTAGGTGCAGAACTAAAGTTCATTGGTGCAATCCACAGAAGTAAAAGAGCTGACTGCTGCAGTTTGCCAGGGAATGTGGGAAGGAGGAAATTCACTAAACGCAGCATGTCATAACCTACCAAACACAGAATTATGTGTGCTTGCCACCAAATACTTTGCAGGAGAAATACCTTTGAGTCTATGGATGAGTTCTGAAGCATATGAATTTGCCTTATATCAGACTATCTGTCCATGTAGCCCAGTGTTACCTATGGCAACATTGATGGGCAGCAACTTCCAAGGGCCTTAGGCAAAGGTATTTCCAAAGACTACAACCCTAAACTGAATACAGGATTTATCTTTCAAATTTCTGCATAGACAATCACTAAGATATTGCTTGAGTCTGATATAATATTTTGAGACAACTCTTTCAAAAAAAACCATTGTGAGGGACTGTTTGCGTGGGATAAAAAAGCAAAGATTTATTTAAGAGAAGATATACATATAAAATTAGCAGCCTGACAGGCTTGTTTGTTTAAAATTTCCTCTCTCTAAGAGGATGTGAATTTTGCAAGAGCACTTTTCATTAGCACTTTTATAGCCCTTGCGGAAGAGGACTTTTGGTCTGGGAGGGCTGGTGAAGGCTGAACGCTTCTCATACCATGGGCCTAAAACCCAGGTGTGGTGTCTCTCTTCAAAGGAAAGTTAAGAAATACCCAGCAAAAAGTACTCCACTTGCCATTTCAGGAAATTATTCTATATCCTTTTGATGTGTTCCCCTTTGCCTGCAACCAAGCAGGGGCGTAGGAAGGGGGAAGCGGCCCACCCTGGGTGTCATCCTTGGAGGGGAGTCACAAAATGGCACAACGCAGGGGTCAGCACTTACTACGGGGCCTGGGCTGCAGAACGCCTGAGTCATGCGTCTCTCCTGGGAGTGACGTGGTGGCATGGAGCCCCACGCTGCCCAAAACGGCAGTGTGGGGCTTGCATCCGCCAGGTGGACTCCATGGACAGCTCACTGCACCCCACCCCAGGCGGATCGCCATGGCGCCCCCATGCGCGGATCACTTCGGCACCCCCATGGGTGGCTCACCCCGGCCCCACCACTCTGGGTGCTGCTAGGCCCCTGCAACCAAGTCCACATTTCCCACAATATTTTTTTTAATGCAATTCTTCATTATTTTGGAATGATGCAATTCTAATACAATTCTTCGTTATTCTGGAAGGTCAGAATATCATGCTAGGGCCACTAGCCTGGAGCTAGCACAAATAAGGGGGTAGCCACTCGTTCTTTAACCATCATTATCTGGCTAAGTCCCAAGTTTAAGAATATAACAAGAATTCCACTAGTTCTGCTGTACAGGCCCCTAAGATGTTCTTTGTCTGACTGCCACTAATTTCACTGGGGCTGTTTCTCAGGGGATTGTACTTGTCATCAATTTTAAAAGGAAAGGAGAGAGAGGCCTACTGAACAAAGGGTATCCCTATTTTGTTCAGCGATGAGAATGATCAACTGAACTGTATAATCAGCCTGCATAATACAGTATCAGGGAGTTCAGCTACTTTCCTGTGTTCACAATTGTTCATCAGTGATGACATCACTTCAGGTTCAACCTTTTGACAGGTCCATCAGTGACCTAAGAGAGTTTTTAAAAATCAAAGCAGCTCCCCCACCACCGCCCTAAGGAAAATCTGCACAAGGGCCACAGGAGAAATACACCATTTTGTAATTAACGTTTCAGTTGGTGAAAGCCGTGTGTATATGCTGTTCTTTACATATAAATAGAATGGAAGTAAAACAGTTACAGAAAATGCTTAATACACAGCACAGTGACTGCCCCTTATTTGCCTGGGGTGGGAAGGGTTAATCCTGCTTTGAGGATCACTTTGTTGGCTATTATTTGCGTAAGTCTGGCAGTCAATCAAGATTCTGCTTTCATGTTGTTCCTTTTTCTTTTTCACCCTGGGAACTATTGCAGCAATATCATGCCCAGGATCTTGGTTTAACTCTGAAATTCTCTATCAAGCAGACCTCTCCCCCCTCCACCAGCCCCCACTCCCAAAAGGGGCCTTCTGAGCTCGTTTTGCTAATGTATTCTCAAACCAAATTAGGGGCTCTGACTCTCGGTGAAGTTCGTGAGTTAGTTGCCACGATGCACTGAATTAAAGATACCATCTCGGACTCAAATCAGATTAGCGCCCACACACACACATGCAAAAGCCCAGTTTCTAATCAATTTTATAAAGGGCCATCAGCAGAGATACACTAATGGTATTGAGCCGAGATCTTTAAACTAAGTCTTCGCGAAGACTGCAGAGATAAAACATACACTGTAATAAAGAGAGAGCTCTTTGCTGCTCCCTGGCCACTGAGATCCCAATGCACATGGGGAAAGCACTTCAAAACACCACACTGCTCTTCCTGACACCAAAACATTACTGCTCCGATCTTACACACAGAGAGACAAACACTTTTGTTCTCCAGTCAGATCCCTTGGACTCCCACACCCCACTTTCCTTTACAGACTGAATCACAATACATCCAACGTACTAGAATTTAAGTTGATATAGGAACAACTACTCCCAAAATTAAAAGACGCCTGCTTCTTGGGAGAAAAAAAAGTAATGACAAACCTAGACAGCATCTTAAAAAGCAGAGACATCACCTTGCCGACAAAGGTTCGTATAGTTAAAGCCATGGTTTTCCCAGTAGTGATGTATGGAAGTGAGAGCTGGACCATAAATAAGGCTGATCGCCGAAGAATTGATGCTTTTGAATTATGGTGCTGGAGGAGACTCTTGAGAGTCCCATGGATGGCAAGAAGATCAAACCTCTCCATTCTTAAAGAAATCAGCCCTGAGTGCTCACTGGAAGGACAGATCCTGAAGCTGAGGCTCAAATGCTTTGGCCACCTCATGAGAAGAGAAGACTCCCTGGAAAAGACCCTGATTTTGGGAAATATTGAGGGCACAAGGAGAAGGGGACGACAGAGGACGAGATGGTTGGACAGTATTCTTGAAGCTACCAGCATGAGTCTGACCAAACTGCGGGAGGCAGTGGAAGACAGGAGTGCCTGGCATTCTCTGGTCCATGGGGTCACGGAGTCGGACAGGACTCAACAACTAAACAACAACAACTCCCAGAACAGTGCCTCTGCTTGGATCAGCCAAGCTTCCCAATGCAATCTTCGATCTTACAAGTAAGATTTAAAAGGTGGGTGTTCAAGAAGGTTTTGAAAGGAAAAATAAATACTGCTGAAAGAGGGTCTGGGGTCTAACATAAGAATATTAGAACAGGATCAGGCCAGTGGCCCATCTAATCCAGCAGAGGCACCAGGTTGCCCCCAAGATGTAATAATGTGCACGTGATGGAGGAGGCCAAGCGCTTTGGAGGAGCCAGTCAATGCACGCAGGGCAACCTCAAGATTCAGGGGCCCCGGTTCCCTTAAAACAAATATGGGGCAGAGGTGCCTTCCGCCCCCTAAAGTTGGCACACCTGTAGTCCAGTATCCTGTTCTCACAGTGGCCAAATTCCCGCAGTTTCCAGAAACTGGAAGCATAGCGTCTCCGACTGTAGAAGCAGAGTATAACTATCATGCCTAGCAGCCACTGTCAGCCTTATCCTCCATGATTTTGTCTAGCCCTCTTCTATAGTCATTCTGAAGTCAGAATTCCCTGTCTGCAGAGCTGAGGTAATATAAAGATGGTAAAGAAAATGACTTGTTGTGTTAATTAGCTAAAATCTGTCAAGGCCTGTGGTTACACAGAGGAATACCTGGGGTAAAGAAGTAAAAGAGGAGCCGGGGCCAGCTTCACTATTAGACAAAGAGAGCCAATGTGGTGTGGTGATAAGTGTGTCGGGCTATGGCCTGGGAAACAAGGGTTCAAGTCTCCATTCAGCCCTGAAGCCTGCTGGGTAATCATGGGCCAGCCATCTTCCCTCAGCCTCACCTACTGCACAGGATTGTTGTGAGAATAAAGTGGAGAGCAGGAGAACAATGTGATCTTGGGAGGAAAGACACAAATGCAATAATAAATATCTTGTTATTAATTTGGGGGTGGTTCTAAACGACCTCGGAGGAGCCCCTATAATGCACTGACTCTAATTATAAGGTGAGACTGCTAAAATGGCCCATCTGATTGGACAAATCTAGCCTGACTGAATTCTTAATGCTATGGAGATGAGCTGTTGCACCTCCTTATCAATGGCCAGCAAATATCTGAATGAGCTAGAAAGGCATGAAGCAGACCAGCTCCTATTTGTCTTCCTGCTGACCAAGGGGAAGAAGTGAAGTCAACTTGCAGTTCTGGAATCTGAATGAATCAGACAGGGAGGAGAGCACAGAGGACTGGCTTGCTTTCTATAAGAAATTGTAATGGTTCTGCTGATTCCCCTGGAAATCTGATGAGGAGAAATGAACACCACAGAAACAGGAAGGAGGGCTCATTCCATCAGCTTTTCTCAAAGCCCAGCTCCATCAAGGACCCCCTACTTCTGAACTACACAAACTGGTCATTAAAATAACAACTCTTTCAGATCTGGTGCCTTTGTCTGATTTCCTGCTCCCTCTTCCCTCCCTGACACTTTTCCTGTGTGTGTTATGTTCAGATTATAAACCTGCAGGCAGGGATTGTCTTGTTCTAATTGACTCTGGTGGAATCTACACACATATAAAAAAATGCTGTGAAAACGGTTTTTTAAAAAACGTTTTGAAAAATATATTGAATTTGCCATAGCTCGCCGTCACCATCTAGTGTCACTTTACAACACACTTAAAACGTTTTAATTGCAGCTGTATAGCTGAGTCTTCTGTGAGCCTTTTGGACTGAAAAGCAGGCTACAAGTCCTATAAAAAAGTAAAATAAAATAAGTTGGGGTGTTCAATGCTGTGAATCTCCATCTATGCTCAGCCAGTGTAAATAAACTGCTTATCACAAAATGCCAAAAATCCTCCAGTGACCTCACTCTGCAGGAAACGAAACCTGGGCACATGTGACAACCCCTGGAGTTCTTGCTGCTTGGAGAATTGGGATGCACGCAACAATATAAGATTTAGTCTGGCATGCTTCTATATCCTCTCATTCTAATCTCTCCTTTCTCTCCCTCTCATACCACATTCCAAACTGCAGCAGAGATTTCTTGTGCATCATCACTATTCAGCACTGAGCAAGGAGAAATAGATTAAAGGCTCCCTCTGGGGTAAGATTCAAATGAGAATCCGAGGTCCTAACTGGATCTGATGGTGGCAGACACATTTCTTTCCACATGTCCATTCTGTTAAGTGAAAGGAGTTTCCCCCCCAACTTTAGCTCTAAAAGGGTCACACAGAAGAGGGGTCCTCACCCACTCCCCAGCTTCTGTCCACTCAATTTGTTGCTCTCAGTTCCAGTATTGGAGCTGGGAATTGGGGGGGAGCTGTTGGAACAGCCAACTGCAGAGATGTTTGCACCCCGAAAATGCTTTTCTTTTACTGTAATACAGGGAAAGTGTGGCCCTACAGATGTTGCATGACTACAAGTCCCATCATCCTACCCATTGGTCATGGTGGCGAAGTCTCAGGAGCTGGAGTCAAACATATAGAGGATCACAGGTCTCCTAGATGTTCGCTAAGACACACCCATCCATCCCAAATACCTGTTATGGACACCTGTAAGTTATAGCTTAGTCACATTTGCTATAGTCCTGAGTTTCTGTTAATTACTGGAAGCTTTCTATTTCTGAATCTTTATTTTTTTTTCCCAGGGGTATACATTTTTATTATTTTTTAAGTCAAATAAATGTCTATCGCTGTTTCCATTCCTGATACTTAATGGATTTCTAAAGGGAAAATAATAATGATTGTCCATCTGCATGCATATGCAAGCATTATGTATACATATGTCTAGCTACAAGTGTGATACTTCTGAGTAGATATATACAGGATTGAATAGTAAGTCCTTCTGGATTCAGTCAGGCTTAGTGTATAAAGCTGTATGGGACAGCAACCTTAATAACATTCTATGAAAGGGAGGCATGAAGTAATATAATGGAAGCCTTGATATTTGGCACCAAAAAGCAGCTTTCCAATAATCAGGCTGGAAGCATGACAATCTTTAGGGCAGTCTATAGCTTTGGACAGAGACACAGCCCCCAAATAGTCACCCAAGTTCTGCTCTCTGTGGAAGAGGCAGGAAAAAAGCAATCTCTCCTTCACAGAGAGTGAAGACTTCTGCAAAAGTGAGTAGCAGGATTCAGCAAAGCACTGGCTCTCAGAGGCTGCAGCACTGTGGACTGCTCAAGGAGAACAATGTGCTGCTCCAACAAAGGTTTGAGGTGAACTGAGGCCTTATAAGCCTCTGCTTCCAGTCCATCCTTCTCAGACTCTGCCACCTTCACCTTCCTTGAAGAATGAAGGTTCTTACATGGACTGGAACCAAGTGCCTCTTATCTTCTCTGTGGGCTCCTGACTGGTGTGCTGCCTGCACAGTTTAGAGGTTCAAGGAGAGGTGCTTGTGGGCGTTCTGGTCCCAGATCTGGGCGTTCTGGTTTTTCAGCCTGCTGTTTGCTATCTATAGACACAGCACCAGTAGACTCAGGCTCAGTGTCTGTAGCCCGGCTCAGTTTCCTAGCCAGCAGCTTGGTAGTCTCAGATATGGCCAGCTCATCCTAGACTTGGTATTAGATGTGGGGCAAACGACCCTTTTAGCTGCAGCCTTCATTTCCATATTAATCTGTGATAGAAATCTGTTGCTTGTGTGTGCTCATATCGCTGCACAGTTGTGATGAGCCTCCTTTGTTGATGAAAGAGTTTTCACCACTGATAAACTCCCAGAAAAATGATAGAATGCCTCTTAAGAATGGACTGTAGAGATATAAATGAAAGCAGAAATGAAGCACACAGAAACAGATGGCCAAATGAGAAAGGGATAAGGAGTCTAGAACTTCGTTGCATTCTGATTCCATTCTGTTTTGAAGGCATGCTTGTTCTACAACAGCTGAGCTGAATGGAATTGTCTTTGCCTGCATTCCTAGTAGTCAAGATCCTTCCTCTCTGGGCAGATTTCAGGCCTCCTGCTGTGGTGCAGTTTTACGGCAATCATATATGAGGAAGATGATGCCAGCTTTCAATGCTATTAACCTTTCCAGCCTAATGAAATGGTTTTATTGGCTGCAATGGTGGTGAGAAAACCTTTGGCTCCAGCAGGTTCCTGTGAATGGGTTATCAAGGCCATGCAGTCTTGTTTTATTTGCAGGCTGCTCCTAATCAATGCCAGACCTGAAAGGAGCAGGATCTGCCAGCCTCAGTCTCATGCTCCTATTGATCCAGGGGAGGAGAGGTGGCTGGAGTCAACCTCTTTGGACGGCTGTGTCACATACAAAGTCTTCCAGGAATGTAACCCTAGCAAAAGGAGCACATTATCCATAGGCTCTAAGAGAAAGGGATGTCTAAGAAGAGCACATGAAGCCAAGGATGGGGCAAAAGACTGAATCCTCGACTCTAAGATATGGATATATCAATATTTAGGGCACAATATCAATCATATATCTCCTGGAGTCCGAAGGCAGTTTCTTACACTGTTTCTCTAGACCAGTGTTTCCCAAACTTGGGTCTCAAGCTATTTTTTGGACTACAATTCCCATCACCCCTGACCACTGGTCCTGCTAGCTAGGGATTATGGGAGTTGTAGTTCAAAAACAGCTGGAGACCCGAGTTTGGAAAACACTGGTCTAGACAAATATGGCTATCACAGCAGACAGCTTTGATACTCTTTCATTAAACTGATGTGCTCCAACAAAGGACTGTGACACATTGCTCAACTTCTTCCCACCTCAATCAGTTTCTCTTCAACAAGTCTTCTGTCTGCCTCTATATAGCCTTTATATATCCCATAAAAGCTCTCCCAATAGTCTGATTAGTCCAGGGATGGAGAGTATGTGGATCTCCAAAAGTTGCAGGGATCTAGTTCTCATCAGCCCCAGCCATGGTCAATGGTCAGTACTGAAGGGAGCTGGAGTTCAACAACATCTGGGAGAGCCACAGAGTCCCCATCTTCAAGCTAACAGCAGCCTCGTGAGCTTTTCTGCCCCATGCCTCATAATCACCCTGATCACATAGGCAGAGGATGAGAACGTTTATAAGGAGATGCTGCTTTGGGCTTACTCAAGGACCATGCAACTCTCTGGCTGAGCTTCGGAGGTTTCTCCTTGTGTAGACTATTTTTCTCCATGGGTCAAAAAGCTGATTTGGAAAATGATATGGAAGGGGGGCGGGACAAAGGCTCAGTGCCCAATCGAAAATGGAGAAGTCACTAGCTTTATTTGTCCTTGAAAAACATAGGAAATTCAATCACAGATTTTCTGCTGTTTTGTCCTCTTGGGCATCCTCGAGATTGCATAGCTTCTTCTTCATCCATGTTCCATTAGTGTTGGCTAGGGATTGCACAAGTCTTTCAGCTGAGGCCTTTTGCTTGGGGACTCCATGTTTCCCTTGGAAATAAGACAAATCTTTGAAGATGGGGTTACCAAAGGTCAGTAGGGGGAGGGGGGAAGAGCTTTCCAACACTATACAAAGCCAAAACGAAGAGAGTAGATTTGGCTTCAGTCTATTAGAAAGAAAGAACGAGCAATTTTTGTTTCCTGGGGAGAAGTTTCAAAATAGCAAACTGAGCTCAAACGAAAGAACTTTCCATTAGGAAGAAAGGATGGGTCCAAACGTTAGGTGTTAATTTTCTCCTTCCATGATGCTGTGTCTGATCTGTTGGGATGGTTTCAAATGTTACTTTTATGCTTCATGCAAGCACCCCAAGTGCTCCTGGAAACATGTACACGTATATGCATGTACTGTGTGTAAATCAGGCAATAGAATCACAGTGTGTAGAAAACCTACCCGGCAATCATGGAAGTTGCTGTTAGCCAATCATCGTGAGATATTCAGCAGCCACAATCCAATACAGAATTAAGTGCACTTAAGCCTATTGTGTTGGACTGTGGCCAGGAAGTTTGCATAAGGAACTGTGTATCTGGAAATGGACAGCATAACTTGTGTGAACTGGAAATCTGAACCATTCTTTAGATAAACTAAAATCAGCTGAAATATATTTTTTAAAAAATTATGTATATGCCATGCTTTCATCCAAAGATGTCTTTCACAGCAGTATACATAAGAATTTAAAATCTACAATGCAATATTAAAACGATATCAAACAGAAATATAATGAAATTGAGAGGGATAAAACTATTTCTACCAGCTGATAATTTTAAATGCCTGGGTAATTAAAAAAAGGAGACAGGACTTTCTCAATCAACTTTTCAAGAATAAATGCCTAGCCTTTTATAGCCTGGGAATCTTTCTTACTTTGTCTTATTAGCTTTCACAAAATCACTCAGAATTTCCAGCATGATATCTAGACCACCCAAGGTGCTTCTACTGTGCCTTTCAATCTAAGTTATTCCATTCTCTTATTAAATGTTAGTAGTTGAGCTTCAAATGCTAAATATTCACAATATTCGGTTGCCTTTGCTTTAGCAATCTTTCAGAGGTGATAAATATGCCAAAGACACAAACACAATTCCCATGCCCTAAGCTTCAACATGAAGACACTTCTGGGAGTTCTCTCCCAAAAACAAGTCTTTAAAACTGTGGGGAATATTGTTGCATATCACCCCAATGTCCCGGCAATGCCAGGGGTTCCAGGCGCTCACATAAGGTTCATGCTTCCTCTGGAAATGAGAGAGACTGCGGTGTTTTTGTGATGTATGGTTTATTTACACATATATACAACCTGAGCCTATGATGGAGGGGTTCACAGCATTAGCACCCCAAGAGGGCCTTGCTTTCCCCCATAGCTGCAGCCTTGGATTCAAACATAAATCAGTCATGGCTCTCTCTCTGTTCCCAGCTTGCTACTTTGCTTCTAGCTCATATCATTTAAAACTCTGTGCTCCCAACCCTAGCTTTGTCTTTCTAACTAGAAAGGAGATGGAAAGAGGACTTAGGCCTACAGGTTTACACATATGTATATGAGCCCTTAAAAGAAAGTAAGATGGTGCTTCATCAAGGGAAAAAAGGGCAGAAAGGTACTTTATTTTTATTAAAATTATGTCCAAAAGTATTCATTATTTTAGCTGATCAAAGTAAAACACTAGAAATTACATTTTCAAAATTAGAGAATGAACTACAAAGTAAAGTTTCTAGCCCATATTTCTGCTTTCTGTGCCCATTTGGTTGATGTTTCTTTTATATCTCATCTTTGGGGCAGAACATATTTCTTCTGTCTTTTTCTAGCAGTATAAAGAATTGGTGAGCCCATAGTCATAGGGATTACTGGTGTGTGTGTGTGTGTGTGTGTGTGTGTGCGCGCGCGCTAATATAAATATCTAATGGCAATACATTAAACATGCACCTACACCATTCAGTATAGCTTCAAGTCTCTGGTTTGGTGTTCTGATTGGTTATTTCAGAAAGGTTATAAGGGCAGCCTATTCTTAGGCTTGCTTTTGACAGCAAATCATATATCTGTGTGTATCCCACTTGATTTTTAATTGGGCATTTTATTATGCCTTTGGGATGGAGCAGGCTAAAAGGTCAATCAAAATAATCACATAAGTAAAAGTATAAATAATAGGAGTCTGGTGGAGGAATTAAGGAATCCACTACAAAGAGTATGCTAAGAATTAAGATAATGGTGCACTGGCAGAAACAATGCTTTTTTCTGGGAGCACACAGGGGTACACATACCCCTAAACATTTTGTGCATCTTTGTGCTTTTGTCCATTTAATGTATTTATTTTTCCCAATTTGAACTATAAAATGGTGATTTTCTTGAGTCAAAATGATAGTACCTCTAAACATTTTTTTTAGAAAAAAAAGTACTGGGCAGAAATATAGGGGAAAGATTGAGATATGCATGAAAAAAACAGTCCCATCTCATTCCCCCCTCCAGATTTTTCAGGAAACATGAGATATTCAGAAGCCCAGCTGTTTACATATTGTGACATTCCACACTCAACAACAAGATTTCTCAAACTTGAGTCTCCAGCTGTTTCTGGGCTACAGTTCCCATCATCCCTGACCACTGGGTCCTGCTAGCTAGGGATGATGGGAGTTGTAGCCCAAAAACAGCTGGAGACCCAAGTTTGTTTGGCAAACCCTGATCTGCAACATACACAAAATGAACTCAGGCAGCCCTGAAATTTGGATAGCCAAAGTTTACAAAATGCCTAAACAGAAGCTCCTATAGGTTGAGAATAAAATTGGTAGCCAATATGTTGAGAGAATCAGCTCACTTGATGTGTGCTTGCCACTGGCTCAAGGTGTCAGAACCTCACATTCGTGAGCACTAAATTCATGAACACTAAATTCACACATTAAAAAAAAACACCACCACAAGCTATTTAACAATGATTAGTTAGTTCCCATATGTAATATTTAAAATCAGACCTGGCTTGTACTGACACCACAGAAACTTCTAATAGCTTGCTTATGTATGTGTGCGAGAAGGAGTATTATGGACTCCTCTCTTTTTAAATCATTTCATTTTCCAAACTTCCTCCTGCTTCTACTATTATAGAGGTGAGCTCCATCTAACAGAGGCAAGAAGGATGCCTTTGACATTTGACAGTTCTGACGCAATTAAGTCCAAATAAAAAAATTCCTTCCTGTAGCACCTTAAAGACCAACTAAGTTAGTTCTTGGTATAAGCTTTCGTGTGCATGCACACTTCTTCAGATACACTGAAACAGAAGTTGCCAGATCCTTCTGGTACTGAACTTCTGTTTCAGTGTATCTGAAGAAGTGTGCATGCACACGAAAGCTTATACCAAGTACTAACTTAGTTGGTCTTTAAGGTGCTACAGGAAGGAATTTTTTTATTTGGACTATGGCAGACCAACACGGCTACCCATCTGTAACTGGACGCAATTAAGCTTTGCTTACATTGACCTATCTCTTGCATTGAATGCCCACTTATATCTGAGCTGCCCATGCCTTCTTGGTTGAAAAGGAAAAAAAGAATAATGCAAGAATAGTTCGTATTTTTAGTAGAACTGCGGCAAAAACTTGATCCTTATTGAGTTTAAGGAATGAGAGGGGAATTAGAGGAAAAAATTCTATACAGACAAGCTCAACATCAAGATTTTCAGAAAATTTCATCAATAACACACCTTAAGAAGAGAGGTGAGAGGGAAGGGGCTTCTAATGAAAGTGCCGGCCCTTATATAAACTGAATACTGAATAACTTCACACCACACCACTCCCATGCTAGAAACAAAAGATTGATGAATTATATAATGTGTTTTCATTGTTATTAATTTTACTGAGTGCTGCTATTTGGTGCCTCCTGGAATCCAACTTGCCCTTTTGGTCACGCAAGGATATTAACTGTGCTGCCGGAAACAATGTTCTGTCCTTGCTTGCTGAATAATCAAGCAACTGCAAGTACTGTATTCACAAAACCGAAAGGACCTCAGAGCATCTGTGCAGGCAGAACCCTCAAAGTTTGCCAGCTTCCACAATCAAAGTATTGACCTTCCATGTTCTATTGCACCCATATATACTCATATGTCTGAAAATGTGCAAAGTTCTTTCCACAACTCTTTTAAACCTTCCCTAGATGACATAAGTTAGGAAACAATCCTCTGATTTGTAGAAAACCCCTTGCCCTTCTGCTCTTATACCTACAATCTTATTCAGGTGGAAGTTGTTACAGAAAGTACCGCAGCCAAAGTACTTTACAGTATATCCGATTCAAACATACAGGAAATAACACATGGTTCGGTTGTCTCAGAAGTGCACCATTTCATAATACAGATGGGGGAACCCTACAAATAAATGCTCCTCCACATCAAAAATTGACTTCATGTCAGGGAGAGAGAAGGCTAGGGCAGGCTAGGCCAGATCCCTTCCCTATGGTGCATTGGCTTTCCACACACAATATACTTTTTTTGGGGGGGAGAAGCATTCAAACTTGGAACCTCCCATTTATATTCTAAAATAAAGACTACAATCATGCACCACTGAATGTTCACTTGTGAACCATTTACGGGACCGCCTCTCCTGGTATGCCCCGCAGAGGACCTTAAGGTCCACAAATGACAACATTTTGGAGGTCGCAAGTCGCAAGGTGGTTAGATTGGTCTCAACTAGGGCCAGGGCCTTTTCAGTACTGGCCCCGACTTGGTGGAAATCTCTGTCACAAGAGACTAGGGCCCTGCGGGATTTGACATCTTTCTGCAGGCCTGCAAGACAGAGCTGTTCCGCCTTGCCTTTGGTTTGGACTCCGTCTGACCCTTATGTTTCCCTCCCCTTATGGTTTTGATTTATGGGCTACTATTAAATTGAGGCTGCATTTTAAGCTGCATTTTAACCCATATTTTAATAAATTTGTGGGTTTTTTCCTGTTATGTTTTAATTGTAATTTTACTGGTGTTAGCTGCCCTGAGCCAGGCTCTGGCCGGGGAGGGCGGGGTATAAATAAAAATTTATTATTATATTATTATTGATCTCAGCCAATCAGGGAGCACACAGTGTGCATGAAGTCATATTTTTATATAGCCAATCTGATTTCTTTATTATAATTACTGTTATTTACCCGCCTTTCATCTGAAACTCTCAGGGCGAGTTACAACGTTAAAACACAGTATCAAGAACAGTTTAAAACAACTGACGATAGGTGAGACCTAAAAATAGACACTTCAAGTGTCAAAAGCTAGGGTAAAGATATACACATTCAGCATTCTCCAGAAGCTATATAATGAAGGTGGAGAGGTTGTCACAGAAATGGCCCTTTCCTAGGCCAATACCACCCAAACTTCTGAGGGCAGAGAAACTACCAGGACTGCCCCCTTCTCCACCAATCTTAGCACCCAAGAGGGTCTGTAGGGAAGGAGGCGGTATCTCAGGTATTTGGTGTTACCTTCCTATTTTCCCAACACATACCAGATCCTTGTTCAGTTTAAAGCAACACCTATCCCTTTAATCTGCCTACCCCACAACCCAAACTATTCCCATCTGCTTCTGTTTTGGAAATTGTAAACTGGAAGCCTAGTTCTCCTTGGAACAACTTTATATACAGTTTGTAAAATGCATCCTGTGGTATGAAGCAATTGACAGGCTTCAAAAAAAAAGGCAAAACAAGCATTGGGTTTTCAACCATTATACATGTTCCTCAGTCCACCACCATCCTTCTTCACATGCCACAAGAGTGAGCATGGCATACCGCTTAATTGAGGAATGCACAATTAAGCAATTAATGGTTTCTTGCTTAAGTGAAGAATGCACAATGCCTTTTAATTCCCATTCTCCTTCAGACCCTTGACAGGAGTGATTATCAGCTTCCATCCATCACAAGCACCAACGTCTGCCTCCCCTTGTAGCCTCCAACTTCTTATGCAAAGCATTCGAAAGCCTTCAGTTCTATGCAAATGTTATTTCTTTGCATCTGGTTCATATGCTGCCTAGGATTAGTCGCCGGGGAACTTGACTAGAGTTTCTGCTGCAAAGGCAGCAACTCAAAACCAAGGGGGCAGGTAGCCTACATCTCTCGACATCATCTTTCATAGTCATTTTCATACCAGACTCCATTTAGTGGCGCTATATAAAATGTTATGAATATGAAATCCAGATGTGGAGTTTCTCTTTAAAGCCCCATTATATCTTTGACATTTCATACCCAAGACTGATAGAATCAAAGATTTTGAGAGAGTCCTTGTAGACTACCCAGTCCTTTTCCCTTGCTTGATACAAGAAACACAAAGCTTGAATGCCTCTAAAATATGCTCTCCAGTCTCAGCTTGAAGCTCTCCAGCAAGGATGAGCCCGCCACACCTCTAGGCAATTGGATTCATTGCCAAGCTTCTCTTATACTCTAGGGTCGGGGTGGAAAGACTGCAGAACAGTGGTAGAGCATCTGTCTTACATACAGAAGATCCCAGTTTCAACCCTGGCATTTCCTGGTAGAGCTGGAAGAGACTCCTACCAAAAACTCTGGAGAACAACTTCCAGACAATACTGAGCTAGGAGGACCAAATGGTCTGACCTGGTATAGTATAGCTGCCTATGTCCTATGACCCTCCAGATGTTTCTGACTACAAATTCCATCATCCCAAACCACTGGTCAAAATGGCTAGGCTGATGGGAGTTGGAGTCTGTCAACATCTGGAGGTCCATAAGTTCCCATCACTGCACAAGGTAATTTATTTCATTAACAATCTGTTCTTCCCCTAATAATAGTCAACTGAAATCTATCCTCCAGTAGGGTAAGCCCTTTAGATCTATTCTTGTCCTTTTGGGTGGTAGACAAGAAGTCTGTGCCCTTTCCTTTGTGGCCACCTTTCAGGCATTTGAGGGGAGCTATTGTGTCACCCGCCTTCTTCTCTTCTCCATAACCCGTTCCATCAGCCTGTCCTCACAGGTCCTGCTTTCTGTAGCTCTGACTGTCTTCACTGCCCTTCTCTGAACTTGCTGAAATTTGGTAATGCTTCTTAAAATGCTGTAGCAGAACAGACAGGGCACAGTCCTCCCGATGAGGTTTGGTTGGCTCAGAATAATGTTTCACTTGTGCTTGACTACAGTCCCAAGACCCTATTCATATATTCTACCACCAAGCCAGGCCTCCCACACCCAACATCTGTGCATTTTACTTTAATTCTTGCATAAATAATTGGTCAGTGTTGGCCCAATTTTTCATTTTGTCCAGGTAGTATTGACCTCTCCCCCCATCTTCTGAGGTGTCAGCCATCCCTCCTTCCCAGTTTAGGGTCACAATGACCTCGTCTTAGCCTTTGAGTGAACTTGCCCTCTGCTAGGGGTTTCTTCTTTGCTGCCAGCTTCCAGTTCTTGTTCTGTGTCTGGTGTGTAATTCTGCTTCTGAGCCCTTTACTCATCTCAGATGTGTGTGTGTGCGTTTTAAAATCCCAATAATAATCATCTTTGCAACTTCAGCGAGTTCACACTTCATCTCCTCTCACACCTCATTTGGCATTTTTGTCCTCTGTGCATTTTACCAGTGCAAACTACTCCCTGGTTACTACTCTGGAGCTTCCTCCCAAACACTCCAAATTACTCCCAAAGAGCTAAAGGAATCGTTTCATGCACTGGAAGCATGAAACCTTAACTCAGAAGGAAGCAGCTGGTGATTTGAGTCAATAAATGCACCTGGCAGGGTTTTGCAAAAGTGATTATCTTGTGCTTCTTGCTGTTGGCATAAGGAGTATGCAACTAGTGGTTCCGGGGCAATTGCTAGCCACCGAATTATGCCACCTGCCCTCCCCATCTCTCTTGTCCTTGTTTGCCTAGAAGCTAAACAAGGTTGTGGAAAGGGAGGCCATGTCGTCACTTCCAGCTCTGGGAATTTGAGACGATAATAATAAGGGGTTGTTTTTCCCCCCTCAGAATAACCACCTAAGAAAATCTGTTGCATTTAAATTGATTTGATTTTACCCATTTGTGAGCCCTTCAGTCAACCCTTTAGGGTGAAAAACAGCAGCAGCAACAACAACAATTAAAACCAGCATAAAATAAAAACAAAGAAAAATCTAAAAGACTGTCCTATTTTTAAAAGGCAGGTTTAAAACATCCCACCCACTCCACAGATAGAGCCAAAGGTCCAATGAAAAAGAAATGTCTTTGCCTGGTGCCTAAAGGATAGCACCACAGAGCCATCGCTGAAAAAGCCTGGTTTCATGTTGCCACTCTCTGAACCTCCCATGAAGGGTCACACCAAGAAGGGCCTCAGATGACAATCGCAGGGTCTGGGTTGGCTCATATGGACAGAGGTGGTCTTTAAAGTATTGGGGCCCTGAGCCACACAAGTCTTTATAGGTCAAAACCAGCACTTTGAATTGGACCTGGAAACTAACTGATAGACAGTGTTGTCGAGACCAGGATTGGTGTTACGTGCTCAGACTGTTTTACCCCGGTGAGCAACCTGGCTGCTGAATTCTACGCCAGCTGCAGTTTCCGAATCACCTTCCAAGACAGCCCCACATAGAATGCATTGCAGTAATCTAACCTAACGGTTACCAGAGCGTAGACAAGTTAGCTTACCCCTGCCAAGAAAGGGATGTAGCTAGGCAAGCAGCTGAAGCCTATTGGAGGCACTCCACACCACCAAGACCACCTGACCCTCAAGTGAGTGTCTTGGATCCAGACCCCAAGCTACATAGCTGCTCCTCCAGAGGAAGTGTGCCCCCATCAAAAGCAGGCCACCTACCATCTGTCCAGTCTAGGAAACTGCTCACTAACAGCTCCTCAGTCTTATCTAATTGAGCTTCTGATAAGTCCATAAGTCTCTCATCCAGTCCATTACTGAACCAAGCACATACACAACAACACACCTGCAGATGTAAAGGAGAGGTAGAGCTGTATGTTAACAGCATGAGGCTGACAAGATACTCCAAGACTCTGGATTAAAGTGTATGCAACAGATTTTCAATTCCCCATGGTTCCACATGTTTGCTCCCCCCTTTTTCTTCAAGTTTTCATGAAAATCGCCAGCATTTTAGTGCAGATTTCTCCTAACACATATTTTGTGTGCTTAACATACACATTTTTGCAAAACAAGTTTGCCTGATATAATGCACTGAAATGAATATCTGAAGGACACTTTACCCTAGTATATGTATTTTTGTACATATTACTTGGCTGGAGAACTGCTCTGCAAAATTCAGAGACGTGCGAATTTCAAAGGAATGCTTTTGTTTTTGTCTGTGTTTGTTTTGAAAAGTGTAAATTAAGTCGGTTCACCTTCAAATGCTACATGTATCAAATTTCTTTCCCCAACCCTAGCTGGGAGCCATCATGGAGCCCAGAAAATGTACCAGGATGCTAAATGCTTGTGCTGGGTCTGGTAATCACGAGGGTTAGAAAGTTTTCGTTCTTACAGTTAGTAATATCAAGCGTCAATATCCTATGCAGAAAAAAGGTATGAATGAAAATTCATCAGCATTTTAGTGTGGAGTTATCCTAAGACACACATTTCTGTATGAAATTTTGCCAAATATACACATTTTTTTTCAAAACCATTCCCCCATATGTAGTGCAATGTTGTGTGTTGTTTTCACTATCATATGCATTTTAAAGCACACTTTGCCCTGGCTTACACATTTTATTTTGCCCCTTCTCTGTCTGAAGGATCGCATGGTGAAATTTGAAGCAGTGCAAATTTTGAAGGATGGTTGTGTCCCAGTTCGTGCATTCTTTCAGAAAGTGAAAATTAGGTGGGCTTGCTTTTAAATGCTAACTGAATCAAATTTCTTCCCCATCCCTTTCCCCAAGTTTATCTGATCTCTCCCAACCCCTATATAAAGCAGTTTGGTCCATTTGTTTTGTGGCAATCAGCTAACTTCTGTGCTCAAAAGCATCTGAAATTCAGTCTTGAACTTCTGAAGCTTTTCTTTTTAATCACAGTTTATTTCCCATTGTAAAAAGCAAGAAATTCAAGCACCCTATTATAACCCTTATAATGAAGTTGAATGAGAGGCATGGCCATGTACATATAGCAGAAAATTGACATGTTTTCCTGCCTGTTTTAAAAGAAAAAATTTTTTTCCAAAGAAAATGAAACTTGCAATGAAAATAAATTTTAAAATGAAATATTATGTGCCAATTCACAGCAATAGTATGCAAATAACTGAATGATCCAATAACTTGTTTCAAAACTACTTACATACAGGAAAGATAAAGAAGAACTTAATGTAAAAAAATGAAACCCTGCTAAGCTCTCTAATGAGGTTTAGAAATTGAAAGCTATTTAAAAATTGGTGCAGACCACAAATTCGACAATTTGCAAATGTAAGGATATCGTAGCTGTGGTCATTCATGTACATAAATGTGTTTTTCAGTCCAATTCAAACAACTGCCCAAATCGCTTTCTGATATTTATCTACCCACTTTATGAAGTCCATCCTCACTTGTGAATGATTAGACCCGGCCATACATTTGTAAAATCAGAGCTCTGCACAATGAATAATGTAGAGAAACCAAGAATGGCATGATTGAAGGAAAGTTAAGCATTTAAAATCTCGCTGATTTTAATTGAAGAGATATAGGCTGCAATTCTGCACGAACTTGCCTGGGAAAATGCCCCATTGAATTTACTTCTGAGTAATATGAACTTACTTCTGAGTAATATGCATAGGATTGCAGCATAAAGTCTCCCGCTAAAATCAATGGGACTTAAAAGTTACTAATTTGGGGTGGATCTTGCCCTTTTTTAATCCCAGGGCCACAAATTTATTGGAGGCAGAAAATGACTTCCACTATAAAATGGTTAACATTCAGTACATCAATGGGCAGCATTGAACATTTCTTCATTTCCTATACAGAGTGAAAACTAGACAAAAGGACCTAGGCAGAATAAAAGAAATAAAGTCATATTTGTCTAGCATTATAAAAACATAATGTGAAAGCAACACACATTAAATAATAAATTGTGGTTTTGGAAACAGCAATAGACATAGAAGGCAGAATCTGAAACATAGGGATGCAATTAATAGAGGATAAAACACAGAAATTGAGTGTTTAGAATAGAGGAAAAAACAGTTATGACATTGCAGTAGGGACATGTCTGCCAAAAAGAAAGGGGGAAAAAGAAGTTGCAGTCCTATAAACACATACTTGGGAGTAAACTCCACTGAGTAATGTGGGATTTACTTCTGAGTAAACACATATAGGATTGCACTGAGGTTGCCTGCCAAGGGAATCTTGTCATTCAGTGAAGATGAAGATTTCTCCATGTAGCACTGTGTTGCAAACTGAAACTGAAGCACCAAAAGCTATGAAGTGATATACCTGGCCCATAAGGCAAGATTAAGGCTGAACTGTTATATTATATGGATTAAATGATGAGCTTAAAGCAATAGTGGTAGAGGCATTTTTAAAAAATATATAGAAAAGAAAAACACCAAATATGATAGAAAAAGGTAGAAATATTTGTAGAACGGGGTTAATTTAATTGCAAGATAAATTTTATGGCTGGAAAAGGAATGAGGGAGGCAAATCATTGATCCTATGAAAAGGAGTCTAGATAGACTACTGGAATGTACTCTGTTTATTCTGCAATACAGCTGCCTATACAGAGCAGCAACTAGTATTGATGGCTATATAGCCGTGTCTGCCCTAACTGGACAAAATGAGATTGCACCAATTAGAAAACATCCTTCAGGACAGAATCCTGAGATAGCAAACAGAAGCCCGTTAGAGAATCTGATCTGTATGCTCATCTCAAGCACTGCAAAAATTGTGCCTGAGAAAGGGATTAAACAATCATCAAAGTATGGCAGAGGAATTTGTATTTTGCCTTTCAAACCACAATGTAATTTCATTACCTCTCAGGATTACATCTGTAAAAAGAATACCATGGCTGACCCTCCAGTGCAATGCAACAGCGACCATGCCTCTTTGCTCTGCCGAAAACCATGTGCTGCTAAAGTGTCAACCGAGTCCTGTAGGGGGCTGTCGAGTTCTTCCGCATTCACATTCTGTGGCTGCCACAGCACATGGACCCAAAAAGCCTGCAGAGCTATTTGGAGGAGGATTGCAATGATGCTAAACTGAGCTAGTCAAAGACTTTGTCACACCTCCTCTGTAAAACAGCATGTCTGCTTCACACTAAACAGATAAGTAGACACATCTTCCTGGATAGCCAGTTCCACATTTTTCCATTAAGGCTTCATGGGACCCAAGCTTACATTACATTTAAAGCTTGCATTGCTCTGGGACACAAAATGCTTCCATTAATTACACTCTATTAACGAGTACCATGCAGCATAATCCTATGAATGTATACTCAGAAGTAAGTACAACTGTGCTCAATGGTACATACTCCCAGGAAAGTGTTATGGCCGCAATCCTAAGATACATAGGTGACTACCTATGTACACCTATAAGTAACACCAATGAACACAGTGAGCCTTAGGTAAAGGGACCCCTGACCATTAAGTCCAGTCATGACCGACTCTGGGGTTGCGGCACTCATCTCGCTTTATTGGCCGAGGGAGCTGGCATACAGCTTCCAGGTCATGTGGCCAGCATGACTAAGCCGCTTCTGGCAAACCAGAGCAGCTCATGGAAACGGCGTTTACCTTCCTGCGAGAGCAGTACCTATTTATCTACTTGCACTTTGACGTGCGTTCGAACTGCTAGGTGGGCAGGAGCTGGGACCGAGCAATGGGAGCTCACTCCGTCGTGGGGATTCGAACCGCCGACCTTCTGATCGGCAAGTCCTAGGCTCTGTGGTTTAACCCACAGCGCCACCCACGAAAGTGAGCCTTAGTTCTGAATAAAAATGTGCAATACTATCATGTTAACTCCCCCATCCCTTTGCATTACCAGGTAAACTGAATGAAAAAAGTTGACCGGAATGGCTTCCTGTCTACATGAACAGAAGTTGCAACACATGTACCAGATTAAAAGGTGTTCTAACTTTTAGTGCCCCTTGGTCTTAAAAGCAAAACAAATTTTTCTTGCAGTGCCATACCCAGCGTCATCATTCTGTTTTCATTTTCCTTCCCAATCTATATAACATAATCTGATGTTGACAGACTGCTCTTGACTGGGCAGTGACAGATAAAACAGAGCTCCCCATATGCCTCAGTCGTCTTCACAGCCTGATCACTAGGACTACTTGTCCGAATAACAGCTGAGCGCAAACTCTGCTCTTAACCCTTGGTAAATGTGCAATTTTTGCCTGTGGATTGTAATAATAATAATGTAGCACATCAGTTGGCATGATGCTTTACAGAATACAAGAGGACTGGCCTCGGCTCTAAGCAGTTTATAATTTTAAATTACCACAGGAGAACAAGAACGGAACTGAAGTGGAGGCAGGGATAAAGAGGGGGAAATGTGTATTTGACTTGTGTCACACCTATTTTGGTTCGGTTACAGTAGGACATATTATGCAAAAACCGTATTATAATCAACATTTCATTAAAGAATCAAATTAATGGATCAAATTGCTTTTGTTTGATTAAAGCAGTGTTTCTAAATAATCAGGAGGATTTCTTAAAATGGCTAATTGTTTTTAATGTGCTTTTTTACAAAAAAATAAATAAAGGGTGTCCAGTTCCACGTTAGAAGAGGTGCTGGTTTTATTTACGTATATCTCTCACACTTACACAGAGATGTAGGGCCTCTTCGAAAATGGTGGATGTTGTGATACAACCATGCAAAATCAAAGAAACTAAGACTGGAATCCAGCTGGAAGGGCCTTTGCTCCAGTAGATGCCTCCATCAACAAAAGAGGAGGGAGGAGATTTCCCTGTCCAACTTGAAGCCCTCTCAGGTTGAAAGCGTTTGGGGAGAACATACAAATCAGGGTGTGCCAGAGAAATGGGAAATCCACAAAAAGTCACCTCTCCTTCTTTTCCATTAATGGAGGTGCCTGTTGAATCAGATTTTGTCCATAGCCAAAAAACCACTAAATCAGATTCCACTTTTAAGGGGAAAAAAACAGCTTTATTTGTTTGTAAATTTATGCAAAATTAGCTAAGCAATGAATTAAAACTCATAGAATTGACTATGATTTCTTTAATGAACAGCCCTGACTATAATCAGTAAGAATAAAAGTAATCCCAAATATGAATATTATATCTTCTAAAAAATTCGTTGCAATGAAAGTCAGTGTGAATATTTCATGGATCTAACACGTCAGAGCTTTTTGAAGTTTCTATTCTGTGTTTGCGCAAAAAATTAAAGTGTTCGTGTTTTGATTCCAATCTGCTGTAACCTCAAAACAGCAGGTTCATCACATTTTCCCCAAGCTGAGCAAAGTAGGCAAAACGGCACACTGAACAACACTACCACATCATAAGAAACTGCTTTATACTTAACCAGACTATTGGTCCATCTTGCCCATTAGCATCAACGCTGACTGGAACAGGCTCTCCAAGTTTTGAGAAACCCTATCCAGGGACTGAACCTGGGATCTTCCAGATGCAAAGCAGATGTTCTACCACTGAGATATCTTAGTGGATCTAGCTGATACTTCAGCTAAACAAAACACCCAACCCAGGAGATGGTTTTACAGTTTTGAATCCATGTGCTCTCTGAACAGAGGTGTGGGGATAGAGATGAAACTTGTGGGAAAGCGTGGCTTTTGGTCACCTGACATCGTAAGCCTGGCTGCAAGCAAATTAATAGAATAAACAGTGATGGTTTGTCAACAGCAGATAAGGAACCTGATAAGGGACACATCACAGGGGTATGTCACCTGGAGCAGGGGTAGGGAACTTGTGGCCCTCAAGACATTGTGAAAGTACAACTCTCAACATGTTGGCCATGCTGATTTAGGATTATGGGAATTGGATGGCAACTTCTCAGGGTCCACAGGGTTCCCATCTCTGCCTTGCAGTCATGAGGAGAAGAATCCTCTCCTAAAAACTGAGATGGTCAGACGGGCTCAGCAATGGAAATAAATGAATAAATAGCAGCCAAGGCGCCTCTGTTATACAAAGCACCCATCACACAGGAGGAAATAAAAAGTATTCCAAAGGCTGGGATAGCCTGACTTAAAATTACCTTTAGTATTTATGTACTGAACCATAACCTCACCAGGGCAGGAACCGACGTGAATAAATGTGCATAGCGTATGGAACTGAAAACAGTGTTGGCGAACGAACATCCAAATCTCCACCTGGCTTTCAATGGAAAGTAATAATCTAAATCCCTTTGAAAAGCTCTATCCAACTAATGAGCAACAGTAGCAAGAACTGCTCTCATTCAAATGTGCTTTGTAACCATCGCTTTACCTTCCAAATGCTTTCGAATGAAGTGAATTATCTCTGAAGGGACTCAGAACTTGTAACAGACACTAGCTGTGTGACCTCTGTTAATCCACCCAATATTAGGCTCGTTAGTCATCAGGATAACAACTGTATTTTGCAAATCAGGCACTGTTATCAGATAGACCAGCAAGACCCTATACAATGTCTAATAGTCCAACAACATCGGCACCAAGATATATAACTGCTTCTATACAAAAACCTCTCTTCTAATCCCTCTTAAACTCAACAAGACTGATTGGTTTTTATTATTCATGAATTAATTTTTAACACTTGGGCCAACAAGGGAATTGAATCTATACAATTTTGCACAGACTGAGGCAAAGAAGCTTCACTCTGACAGAGAGAAAATAACAGTCTGATTCTCTCATTCTTCAATCGACAATTAAATAGTGTTTACTCTATTTCCCTTAAATTCCTACATGCGAGTTGAAAAGAAAAGTGAATCAATGCAAGATTGCTTGGGTATATGTATTTCTCATATTTATTCCTCAGATATATATATGAATCAAACATATTTTGTGAACAAATGCAGTATTAAGGCTCAACTGCACTGGTTCTTTAAAGACAGAAAAGTATTTTCAGAAGATGAGGAACTCTCAGATCAGTAAGAAAGGGGAGCAGTCATGGATATCTTTTTTTGCAGATGCTTTCTGCAATATTAGTCTGAGAACTAGAACTGTGAAAAAGGAAACTATCTGTTATTTTAAAAGAATAGTTGATGTTTTATAAGTTAAAAAAAGAGAAAAGTTGTTTGATGCAATTAAGTGTTTTCAAGAGCAATCTTTTGTGATGGCTTCTAGGGGAGAGACATACAGTCCTGAATTTCTCATATTGTAATAAACACTGAATGTACAATACCCCAAAATACCCCTTCCACAAAGTTATTGAAGAGCCTGCATGAAACATACATGAAACTAGAGAATGATAAATCCATAGAATCAACCTGCTTGATTGTTGCCAGACTAAGGCAGTGATTTGTTAATGCTTTGTAACAAGGCAAAAAAAAGCCATTGCCTGCTTCTGCAACATGCTGCTTGCTCTCCTGCTCTGTTTGCTCCACATCAAACTATATCTTCCAATAAGCCATATGAGCACTGTATTTACATTTTACATTACTGTGCATTTCTGTTATCTTTATACAATAATCTTTGACATTTCACAAGCATCGACACAGAACTACCTTTTAAGGGAGATAAGATTAAGTTTATTCTATTGCTACAGACTGATATGCTTAGAGATACAGATGATGATAAATGTAGACTGCAGGTACAGATTTAAAAGTACATTCATGCTGTATGTAGAAGGATATACATATAGCATATGCATACTTCTGTGTACTAAATATGTACCTATACTGTGCGTAGTTCACACTGATTTACATATATATTGATTCTCACATGTACTATATGTGTGTAAACGTAGCACAGATATGCCTTTGCATATATACACACATTACTCAGGCTTACGAGTGCAACTGAAAACAGATTCCTTTCTATCACCTATGCAATGCCTGCATGAGAAGAAAGGTACAGCCACATGAACATTTATTCTATAGCTATGTCATCCATTACCCTTTATTTAAAGTAACACCTGAATGCACCGATTGCTACCTTTCTCAAAAGGGTGCATTGCTACAACCTGTTAATGCAGGATCTACTACTACTAGAGAGAAGTCAAGGCAAGCCTTTCTAAAGGGTATTGGGACATCAGCCGAAGCAGCCCAGCCTGGGGTTATCTTTGTGCCTGGAAGGAAGGTTGTGACAAGCAACACCTTCTCCCCCTGCCTCTGGTCCCAGGTTAGACTGCATTGCAGACTACCCTGACTCCGATGTCACCGCATAACAAACCAGGTAGCAACACAAAGACCCCCTTCCTTGCAGATACCTCTTTTTGACAAAGCAAGACTTGTATGCCAAGCTGACTGCTAAAGTGTGGCAGGCAATGGGCATTAAGGTTTTAGGTTTCACCAGATCTGCTGCCGCAGCACAAATGCCCCTGCAATTCTCCCCACCACCACCCATCCTCCCTGAGTTACTAAAAAAGTAAGTGGCATAAAAATAGAAGCACTTGAGATGTTGAATGAAGTGGTAAGTGGAGAGGGGTGGCAAAAGGACAGAAGTACTTGGAAAAGGATAATATGGGTGGTGGTAGCTTATAAACAGGATTTTGAATGGAGATGTGCCTCAGCTATTTATCATCAACATTTGATGTTAATTTGAAGTAATTTCCACATATTAAATGCATAATGTGTTTATAGCAATCAAAAGCAAAGACCCTGTAACTCAGATGCCATTTTGTATCAGAGCGTGTTTTCGCTTTTTTGTTTGTTTTTAAGAGGTGGGAAATCTGCAGAGTATCTCAGGAATAAGCCCCCGCTACTAATCTAATGACTGTCCTAGAAAATGTGAAGACCTGTTCTCTCCTGAAATGAATATCCAGATTCTTAACAGCCATCTACGCAGATAAATAATCAACAATTATAGGTAACTGGCATTCGCTTACATTTCAAAATGAGTAAAAAATTATTTGCATAAAGACCATCTTGCAAAGCCATTGGCTGAAGAGACCTATAAAGTGACATGTATAGCAGTAAAAGGATATGTCCTTGGTCTCTGGGGCACACTTAAAGAATATTATAAAATCTATTTTACCGATAAAATTATATTTATGTCCTTTACCTCCCCCTGTATTTTTACAGGAAAGAAGCAACAGTATTTCAAACAGTAGTTCTCCTATATAATACCAAACCAAACATTTTTTAAAAACATACTTTTTACCCTATGCTTGGCTAAGCAAAACAATATGCGCTCAGGTACCATAAACAATGAGTGTTCTGTTTCAACAGAAAGGTGTTTTAAAGGGTAAGAGTGCAAGAGTAAAACTTGAATTACAAAAGAAAAAGAAATTAACCCCAAAATTAATGCCCACTGATGGGAATTCGGGTTTTATATGTATACATAGGGTGGTAGTCAGCTAGAACAGCTCAGTTAAAGGATATACTGTCAACCCAGAAGACGGATAAAAGACCATCTCCTTCGTCACCACAGAAGATGCTCCCAGCTGGAGGTCTTGAACACTACCCAACTGTTATTTGATGCATACAAGGAATATGAAAATAGTTTTAGTTGAACAAGAGAGGAACATGTGGACACAAGGATATGTCCAAATTTTGGGAGCCTGCCTGTGGTGTTTCCCTTTCCTCCCAGCCACCCCATAAACAGGATGCAATAATTAGGGAGATACCCTAGAAATCAACGCCTCACCGGCAATGCAGAATCGGACAAGATACGCCGCCTCTCTCTATTCTCAATCCATTCCCTTTCACACTAAAAAACAAAACAAAAACAGCTTGGTCATGGCATGTTACTGCAACTTAAATACTGCACACAAAAGGGACAGAAAAGAACCTCTAGCATGACAAAATTTGCATGAGAAAGCAAACACCTCCTGGACATGCACACACTCAAAGTTTGTGAATTTCTGAATGGACTCTGTGTCTGCTTTTTGCACGACACTCCGGAGGCAGGAATATTATTTGCAGATTGATAAAATTAGCAGGGAACTTGGACGTTTAGGGGAGGTGATCCCCAAAAAATCTAAACATGGAGATTTCTCCCTGGGGAGTGAGAAAGTGAACTCAACACGGTAGACGCAGGGAAGACAATAGAGCAAAGGAAGGGACAAAATCAGTCACAAAGCTATCACAAGTTGCGTGACCACATTGTGCCACCTGCTCTTCGCAGTTTGCCCGTGCAAAGTACAACCGGATAATTAAGGGCAATGCTGTCTGCGACGCTCATGAGCACCAAGCAGCTCTGCAAACTAGTATATTCGTCTTTCACACGGGGAAAAAAACGTAATTCTTTCTGGAGAGAGCTCGGAGCACAGGGAACACTAAGAGCAGAAATCTATGAGCAGCAGATATGCCCAGACAAAAATGCAGAGTTGGCACGGGTTAAACAGTGCACACCATTCCTGTTTGGCTAACACAGGGTCAAGTCATGTGCAGCGAAAGTTTCAACTCCTTAATCCCCCAGAGCTTGTTTGCTAATTACATTTGCAATTACAAACATGACAAAGATATTATTCTGCAGTGCTTTCCACTTCAAGCAGGCGCACTTTCCCTAACAGATAGTCACCTCCAGCAGCACACAGCTCACAAGTGCTTCTTGACAGACAAAATAACTGGCACTTCAGCTGTAAAGGCCACTTTGTGGGCAGTCCAAGTGGAAAGAGGAGGCAGGAAAGAGCTTTCGAGACAGGAGGCCAAGCCAGGGCAGAGAAGGGAGAAAAATTAACTTGTAAGAGCTCCATAAAAATTATTCTCCAGAAATGAAGCTCTCCCCCCCCCCTTTCAAGTCTCTGTCGGGGGTTTATAAATTGCAAAATTCACCCCAACTGATACAATTTCAAGTTGAACTTTAATGTGCTTTTCTGTCTTACATCAAAACCTGCTAGCTGTGTGGAAATAAAGCATACTCACCCCCACCCCGGTTAATTTCTAGAGTTGGTCGTGAATGGCATTTGTTATGTTGACCTATCCCTAAACCAATTCATTAATATCTACAGCATCTTTAGTTTCACGCTTTGTAAGAGGTTACTGTGGGACGCCTGTGCTGTGTGTGTGTCTTTGACACTTCCTAGATAATGTAACTATTTCCCCACCTGTTCATATGTATAGAAATAAAAATAATAAAATCGTTATTGAGCAGCTGTCAAACGAAGCGTGCCAATCTCACTTTTAGCGTGAACTTAATATGTTTACTCAGAGGTATGTTCCACTGAGATCAGCGGAGCTTACTCTTTAGTAAGCATGCTTAGGATTGCAGCATATTTAAAGGAAGTTGAAGGAGCATCTAAGTGTCTCCAGAGTGCCATAAGGTTCCACCCACAACAGGGTTACCACGACCATTTATCAACCCCAGTGTGGTAGTAGGCACAGAACAGAGAAGGGAGAGCTATAAGCATTTCTGGCTTATTCTGCTTTTGCTATTTCTTTCCGTATGTAAATACATCACAAACATTTAGACATGCTTATGAGATATTTAGTATGACTGCATTCGTGAAACGTGGTTACATAACAGTTTAAATCTATACTCTTCTCCCCCCCCCCAAATCTTGGAAGTGATTGTATATCCGGAACAAAAACATTTCAGATCTTTAGAGTTATGGCACATATGGAATTTCTTCCTGGAGGGATTAAATAAGTGCGGATGTGAAAGACATGTCACACACACAAAAACTTTAAAATGAGAGAACAGTAGAGAGCGTGGGAGTGGATCAGAAATTTAAAGAGAGAGGATTTCAAGTACCATATTCTCCCAAAAAAATAATAATAACCACGGTGAAATTTCTGTCACAGCAACTTTCTCTGACGCAATTCCTCCAAAGTCTTGTCCCTATCAGGCTAAACACAATATCTATTGATTGCTTTCAATCAATGCAATGAAAATATCCCTGTCCCGCTGCATTTCCTTCCTTGAAATATTAATAATAAATTGATCTTTCCATAATTTTCAATAATTGATATGAAAAAGTAGGACCTGAAAGACAGGCAGAAGAAAGGCTAACATTTTCTTTTCACATTCAAGACTAGCCTGGCTCTTGAAAAGGGGACCCAGCGACACAATAGGAAATCTGTTCAAGGGACAAGCTAAGTCCCGTTGCTTTGCATTACAGCTTCTTCTTGAATTAATTTGTCAGTAAGAAAATAGACACACAGAGCAACAACTCCCTATTGTAGGTACACAAGAGCGCCCAGAGCACTTACAGCTTCATTCAGTCTCTCTGTTTAGAATTTTTCCCCCAATTCACAAATCTGGAGAGAAGGGGAAAAGAGCAACCACTCCTCACTCTAGATTTCCAGGAGTGCCTAGAACTAAAGACGCTTCATTCAGCTTTTCTGACAATACAGAAGCAAATGCACTTCAACAATCCTTCAGAATCTAAGTCACATTTCTTTGGCCTGTAAATAAGGATCAACAGAATCAAATGCAAAAGATAGTAATTATCCCCAGTTTATTTGAATACTGAATGGAATCATACTGATTCCTCTAAATCTGGGTTTCCATGTTCACAGGTGAAATTATTATTTTGCACTTTCTTTTGCAGCTGATAACTCATTTATTGGGCCGACATTTCTGCATTTTTATTTAACCTGTCAAAGAAAGCATTTTTAACAGGCACACCTGACAGAATATTGCTGTACTCCAAAGTGACATTTTTTTCATAATGTGCTAACCTTGGTCTATTCTATTATTCCATACACACTATTGATTAGGAATGGCAAAAGGTATCGTCCTACAACATCTGAGGCTATAGCTGAAAGGAAACAAGGAGGGAGAAATCACTTCTCATCTTGGGCTGTGACATTAATGCTAAAGCAAACAAAAAGTGCTGAATTTCACTTCAAGGGATATTCTAGGTGTTGACAATTACAGTCTGAAATGTAAGCATGATGTACACGCATAGATACATGCACAGATGTAGCTGGACCTCATACATATTTATGCACACATACAGATCTATATTACACAACTGCTGTACTGCAGACAAGCAGCACTGGTACAGTTTGACTAATTTTGTGGACTTTACCTGCCTTGACCTGAAAGAGACAAACTGCAGATTCATTTATACAGCTGGTAGTTTTTTGTTTTGTGTGGGGTTTTTTTTTGGGGGGGGGGCTTTTTTTGTATGCTTGCTTGCTAACCCTACTCTTACAAAATGTTTCAGTTTGCATCTTGTTCTCCATGTTACATTCAGGCAGGTAGATTTTTCTAACATATATTGGAATTGCTCCAATATATATATACGGAGATGAAATTAGCAAAAGGATATAGAAATGCTTGAAGTCAAGCTACCAGGGGCAAGATCCTAAGCTTCATGAAGGATACTGCTAACACTTCTTTTCAATTCCCTGTTGAAGGGCTCACATTTGAACTTTCCTAACCCCAGTAAGGTGAAATGCCATGTCCTGAGTGAATAGATGCTGATTTCTTCAGCTCAGTCAGGCCCTGGTGAGAGTCACTGTAGGACAGGATTTGAACTCCGTGGTATGTACTGAGTCCACAGTCCCGAGACCTGCATGGAATACTTCTCTGCCACATCTGCTACTTTCTCAATATTAAAACATGTATACTGCAAGTTCCAAATCAGTGTTTGGAACATATAAGGGGAACCAACCACTAGCTGCAGCCATACTCATTTTTTTATAATCAAATGGCTTTGCAAAATAAGAAGAGCTCCTTTTCAATATTATGAATTAATATGTGCTTCTTGCTTATTTAAAAATAGCAACAATAACCATTACAGAAAAGGACCGGCTTTCAAATAATTGTGCAAATTATCCAAGTGACCAGCATTCAAGGTGGGAACTTGCAACACATGTGCAAATGATTTTTTAAATGCTCTTATAAAATAATCCATACAAATATTTACATATCATTTTAAAAAATGCTCCTACAAACACGTGCAAACCCCAGATGAATTACCATTTGCACAACCGTAGCTGGCCTTGACTTACACCTTTGCTGTATTATGCAACAAATATGTAAATGAAAACAGAAATGGGATGCAGAAATAATTAGACCGTGTTTTTCAGAATGCCTTTTATCCTGCACTTTCTCCAGTTACCAGTGTCTTCCAAATCCATTTTTAATGCAATTTATGAAAATCCTCCGGACCTTATATGGCACACAATCCTTCAACATCAACAACAAAAGAAGTCCCATGCCAACTCAGAAAAAAACCACTTCTGCCAAGTCTGATAGGACTATATTTAGTAACATGAAGAACAGTGTACCTCTTCTGCCCATCCATTCCATTCTAGGAAATCCACCTGGTCCACTTTTGTACCTTTAATTGGAAACCAAGTTAAAACTGAAGCAGGAAAATTGCACCAGGCTCACAGCCCTGTTGGTTACTTTCTATCAAAATTTGCAAGCCATTAAAAACAGAATATGTTAAGTACTTCATTTTGGTTTTCTTCCTGAGTCTGCAACCACCCTTCTTGTTCTACAAGTAGGTTGGATGTGAACAACAACAAAAAGTTAGGAGGAAAAGCACAAAACCAGAGGCTACAAAACCATAAAAGCCTTCTTTTGAAAAGAGACCACACTTCACTTTTTAAGCTTGCAGTTTTTAGTAAAATAAATGGTATTTGATTTCTATTTTACTCTGAATCCACTGTTTTATGAAAATAAAATTTGGAGGGGGGAATGATAATTTTATAATATAATTTTATTATTTAAACCTCGCCAATCTGGCTGGGTTTCCCCAGCCATTCTTGGGCGACTGGGGAACTTTACTTTTAAATAGTTCTGTAGGAGAGACTAGCATAGACCAAAGTGCTATGAAAAGCATGAACCAACAAAATTAGAAATTTTCGTATACAAATATATATACATATATATATATATCACTAGAGGAGATGAGGAATGACAGAAGGATTGACAGCTGCTCAGGAAAAAAAGAGATGAGGAAAAAAAGAGATCCAATGAAACAGAGTAGGGAATGATTGTTTTCAAAGAAATTATAGCCCTTTTATATTTCTTTTTCTAATGTGTAGCTTTTTAAACTATGCCCTATCCATCCGGGATGACAGGACAGCGGAGGTCTTTCCCCCTCTGGGCAGCGCACGGTGCTTTCAGGCGCTTCATGCAGACCAATGCACAAACACACTCAAAAGGGGGACTTGGCTGCTTCCTTCGCAGCTGATTTATCAGAAGAGGAGAAGCGGGCTGGAGAACGCATCGCGCAAGAGGAGCGGACGCAAATGACAAGCGAAGCCCGTTCACTTTCCAAAGTTCCACGCAAGGCGCGCAGCTTTTATTTGCTTAACAGGAAGCGCAGGCAAAGCATCACCGCTGCATCGTACAAAGGAAAAACAAGAACACCAGCAGCTGACGATCTGCCTGTCATCATCAGTCCCAGCTTGGGATGCTTGCTCCGGTCCACTCACAACATCCCTACACTGGCTTCCCTGTGAACAGAAGGGTCGCCTTCTCTGGGGAATTTCAGATGGAATACATTTTTTAAAAAAATAGCTCCCAATAGCCACAGAAATATATATATGCATATATGCATATATGCATATATATATATATATATATATATATATATATATATATATGAGTGCGCATGGTACGCTTTGGTGCACATACATCTCTGAGTTAATACAGCCGCATAAAACTTTTACAGTAAAGCAAAAAGGCCACACCTTTCCAACGTTTGTCAATCTACATGCCTGGGAAACAAGAGAAAGAAGTTTTACGATCGTTAAAGCCGCGCCAGTTGAAGCCACCCTAAGCTAGTTGCTTTCCACGGCAAACCTCTTGGGTTGTTTTTTTTTACGGCAGCCCCACTGTCTAGGCATCTCTCCAAAGGGAGAGTTGCATCCTTCCTGCTTGTTAAGAGAGGCGCAAGCTATTTACACCATGATGCACAGCACACACGCGCGCGCAAAAAAACAAGACACTTTGGCACATATTGTAGCCAGGAGGTGGTGCAGGTGTGATGAGAGATCTGCATGCAATTGGGGGGGGGCAGAGGGGCTTGAGAGAAAGTTAAAATAATTCCTTCTCCCCTTTCCAACTCAAACGCATCTGGCTTCCGCACGCTCTCCTGCAAGAGTCCAAAAGGAGGAGGGGGAAAGAAAACACCCCCCTGCAAGCAGCATCCCCAAGAAAGAGAAGAAAGCAAGAAGGGCACCTACTGGTTGTGGTAGCTGAGAGGGTCTGAGATGCAAAGTTCGGAAATGTCCATCAGTTCTGTTTTAGCATTCCCAGTTGGCAGAAGGGGGGGGGGAGCGACTAGATCACACCGAGGAGAAAGGGAGCGAGAGGGGGAAAGGGGAAAGCGCCCGAGGCAAACTCGGGGAAATGACCAGACTCGGGGAAAGGAGGGGAAAAGGAAAGCGAGCGGGAGAGAAGCAGAAGAGGGAAGGCGCCGGGACAGAGAGCAGGACAGGCAGCCCGGGAGGGAGAGCTCAGCGCTTCGCCCATCCACACGCTCCCGCTCATCCAATCACACTGAAGCGAGCCGAGAGCAGCCAGGCGGCAGAGGCGGCCCAGGCGCCGGAGATTTAGATGCCACTAACCCCCCCACTGTCGCTTTAAGACGGGCCGACTGGTGAATATGGCACGGCTGCTATTGGCTGCCTCTCAGGGGCTGGACTTGGAGTGACAGAGCGGCGGCAGCGGCGGCGGGCGGGGGCGAGAGGGAGAGTCTGCGAGGGGAGCGCCGGAGGGAGGGCAGCGCGAGGGCGACTCGCAGCAGACCCGCACGTGGCCAAACAGCCGCCGCAGAAGCCGGGAAGCTCGCTTGCTTTCGCGCTCGCTCTCTCTCTCTCGCTCTCTCTCTCTCGCGCGCGCGCACTGCCGGAGGGCTAGTGGGTTGGAGCGGGGGCGGCGCGGGCGACCTTCACACTCATTCCCACGCGAGGAGAGAGCGGGGCGAGGAGAGAGGGAGCCGGGCGGGCAGGCGGCGGACGGAGCGAGGAGGAACCTCGCGGCCGGCTCCGAGGGGCGCGCGCGCGCGTTTAGAGCGGCCGCGTGTAGCTGCTGTCGCCGCGTCCCGCCCGCCTCAGAGGCTGCGACTCGCTCCTTTCCCCGCCGGTCCGGTTGACAGGGAAAGAGGCGCTTCAGTGCCAATGGCTGCTACAAACGGCGCGGGTCGGACGCCTGTGTGGCTCCTTGCTTTTCTCTTTCTTTCTTTCTTTCTTTCTTTCTTTCTTTCTTTCTTTCTTTCTTTCTTTCTCAATTTCCTCAAAGGCAATTATAAAATGATCCTGGAGGGAGCGGGACTCTGAGCCAAAAAGGAAAGGGAAAGGGGTGAGAGAGAGAGAAGGCAGCGTTGGCATTGAAGCTAAGCAGTTCGCAGCATAGACACTGACAGAGAGGAAACGAATCCTCACAGAGCCTGATCCTGGCTGACCTCCCCCCCCCCCTCCCGCCGCCTTTCTGGCAAGGGACGAGGTCAGTCTCCGTCCTGCAACTTTTGGAAATAACTTGCAGGACGCGCCTCCGTCACACGCACACGTTCTCTCTCTCACACACACAAACGCACAGCCTCCCCCCCCCCCCAGTGGCTGGCCAGCCTGGCGCGCGCACGCGCGTGGCTGCCAATCTGACAGCTCTTTATCAGCCCATTAGCGAAGCTCTCGGTTTCCTAAGCGCCGCTTATCCCAGAATGGTGCCTCGCGCCTTGTTAGCCGCAGATCGTGGAAACGGCCAGCGTTGAAACGTTTTTATTGGGGAGGGGGCGGTTTTGAGCGGGGAGGGGGAACACAAAACAGAAGAGGGCAGACTTAAGCGCCAGATTCGGTCTCTTTAAAACGTACAAACAGCAGCAACAAAAAAGGCACAAACCTAAAAAGACTCTCACGCACAACGTTCTGTAAAGAGCAGAGGCAAAGTTCGTGGCTCTGAATGCAAAGTTGGCATCTCATATGGGAATTACGTTGTCAGGTGTATACTGAAAATGAAACCCGCTGTAAAAACATCAGCAGGGAAACTGCCCGAGCCAAAGGACAAGTTTCCCCCGCCCCTCCCAGTTTCATGTACAGAAGCCAACTGGAATGGCAGCTGAATCTTATTTCGAC
Organism: Podarcis bocagei; assembly: GCF_964188305.1. Taxonomy (NCBI): domain Eukaryota; kingdom Metazoa; phylum Chordata; class Lepidosauria; order Squamata; family Lacertidae; genus Podarcis; species Podarcis bocagei. Next base: position 31,728,818 of record NC_138125.1, read on the forward strand.
AGTGGTGGTGGGGCAACATGTCCCCCATCCCTAAGGGTTTGTGCTTGGGTGGAGAAGAGGGGGGCAGGGCAGACATGCAGCAAGCCCACCCCCATCTCAGTATCCGCCATTTGAAGGTGGCGGCCTCACTGCCTAACGGTAGAGCTGGTTCTGTCACGCACTCTACCACTGAACTGCATCCCCTCCTGCTGAGGACTACATAGGTGCACAGGATTGCACTGGCATCCACAAAGTTGTAACATTAAATATGACACCCACCAGGTGACCTTGAGCAAGTTGTGCGGATTGACCTCTTGCAAGCAATCATTTCCCATGCACTTGCCTGGAAGTGTTTCCAAAAGCCATTCCACAGCTGCAAAATGTTGTGTCAGAAACACCTCTCTGATAAACCTACATTCACGACCTACCAAAGGTTTAGTTTTAGGTAAATATATGGTGTACATTTAAGAGATGTAGTAATATGGGTTTACCAAAGGGGGGTGGGCAGCAGCAGCCACCATGTTTGTTCAAAGTTGCAAATACGTAACAGATTGTCTCATCCTCCTGCACCAAGTCAAGAAAACAAGTTGGGGAGAGGTTGAATGCTTGGCAGTGGAATCATATGTCTACTCCGAAGTAAGACCCCTTTCAGGACAAGTCTTCACATCTCAACAAGACTGTAAACTCTTCCCCAAGCTGTAAAAACAAACATAAAGGCATTCTTGCAACCTCTGAACAGCACTGTACCATGGCGGATAGGGAGGTGGGCAGGTGGGGAAATGGTATATTTATGATTTCTTCCAGTTGTACTTTGTTATTTCTTGCATAACTAATAAAAGAAAAGAAATAAGGCTTCCTGAATTCAGTTTACTCCTACGTGAGTATGGGAGTGCAGTCTGTAAACATTCAGCTTGTTTCTTCCATATCATTTGTTGAGCCACATGAACTTGAGACTAAAAACGGGACAAATTAGTGGACTGACAGGCCAGCTGATGTGAATAATTTCAACTCCGTGGAAGTCATTGACTGTATCTAGTTATGATGATGCAACTGGTTTGGGGTTAAATTGCACACAGAGACTCAACTGGGCACTGGATTTATGTTGGAGGAGCATACGTTGCCCTGAATATAATCACACTGAGACTTCTGAATTTAGGAAAATAAGAAATCTATGTTTATTGCAGGAAGTACAAGTGTGATAGGAAAGATCTTAGTTTTAACTAAGTAAGGAGGAGATGCAAAGAGCCATGCTTTCTCTTTCATCTCAGCAGGAGAGTCACAAAAAGATGTTTCCTCTCCAGAGTCCCAAGGTAATGAAAAAGAAGAAGAAAGTAGCAAGTGATTTCAGCAACCCTGAGAGCATTAGTATAGCACCTGAGGGAAGGTAAGCACAGGTTTGTTCAGAAAGGACAGTCTAGGAAACTTGAAGGTTCCTCCCTCCAGCTATTATTTCCCATGCAGACACATCAGGCTCTGGTGCTAGCTGACTGCATTTCAACACTTCCAACAATCACTTGATATAGAATACATTTAGCATTGCATCCAACATAGTCAAATTAAAACCCATTGAAATCAATGGCTCTAAGTTACTCGGATTCATGGCTAACCACAGCTCATGGATTTCAGTCGGTTCACTCTGAGTATGGCTTCATTTTGAATACGGTAAGCTCACAACTTACATGCATTTAACTTGTGTGCATTCAGCTTTACATACTTGGCAAAAAAAAACAACCAATAAAAAGGGGGCAGATGTCCAGGGGAAAAAGACTTTGGCAATTCCACCCACCACAGCACCCAATGTGTTTTGAAGCATGATTTTGGCTTTCGGTGTAATCCCCAGTATGTAAATTCCATTTAAGTTGCATGCTTACTGTGCCACATTTATGACATCACATGGTTTAAGGTGGGTGTGTTTGTGGTGCTTCAACCATTTCTCTCTGCTTCCCCCACCCCCTGCTTTTGCTGCTCATTGTCAAGGAAGAAGGAGGATTGCAAAGAAGAAAGACATGCACAATGTGTGTGTGTGTTGAAGCAAGAGTGCGGCATACAACTTAAATATTAACTTCTGGGCATTTACAGTAAAGTGCATGAGGAGGGAAAGGAAAATTAAAAGCAGATTGGAGGTTGGTGTGAAACATAAGCCTGAAGACCGAAGACCGCTGTCAATGCTACAAGACCTGAAGTGTCAATGGCACCCTATCGTTGAACTTGTATGTAAACAAAACTGAACAAATAAGGATTTAAGAGCATAACATATTCTCGACTATGCAAATATAGTTGATGATGTGGAACTCATCAAACAATACTCCAAACTGCAGGGGGGGGGATCAAACAGGAGTTTCTCTTTTGCACATAAATCTCACTTTAGCTCGTGCGAAGTCTGCAGCTGAAAGTCATAATAAACTGTGACAGGAACTAGCTGCAGCAAACCTTGGGATTGCATGCTGCCTCCCTCCCCTCTCCTACTCCAGCACAGCCACAAGCAGATCAAGCTGCAGTTAATCTTGACTATGCTTGCTTGAACAAACTACTTTCATAACCCCTGGTTTAAAGCTGGCTTGTTTCAAACAAACCATGGTTAAGATCCTGGCTTTTTTCCCCAGATGGAACTCAGTTCTGGCACCTGTCAGGTGGGCACCGTTGCCTTTATAAGAGAACAAGGAAAGTGTTCGTGATGAGTTCCGGCACGTCTTTTTCTGGCAAAATAGCACTGGTTAAGATTCACGGATTCAGATGGCTGTGGTTAATGAAGATTGGGCACGAAAAGTTTGGTTTCCTCCTTGGGGCTGTGCTGAAGGAAGTGAGGAGTGCATGAGCCTTCGTACCTGTCAGATCCAAAGAGTTGTATCTAATACTGCGCAGGCGAAGTGCTGCTCATGCAACAGGACTGGCCTGCTCTGGAGAGTTCCCCAATACTCTGGAGCAGGTTTTGAGGGTGCCCATGGGGGTGGGCTGCAGGGAGAAAAAGAGGAAGAGGAAGATCCACTGCACAAGCAGCAGGGTGTTGCATGAGTGGCACTACATACAACCCAAATGCAGTATGTCTCAAAGACAGAGGGAATAATATGATAATTTGTACATCATGAAGGCTGTTAAAGAAGCAAGGTTATATTAATCACTGTTCCTTCTAAATTTCCTCTTTTGCTGTCTTTGTGGGAGGCTAAACTATTAGTACGCTCAATTAAAATATGTGAATGCCTAAACAAAGGAAATGGTGTATTGTCGATTGATGGAACTTGCTTCATTGAAGGAAATGAGAAATGAGAAAGTGAACTGATGTCTTGTGAAGGGGCATGAGGCCCATTCCACACATTTACATTTGGACATTCTGCCTTCTGGATTACATTTTTGTGATTAATATGCATCTCCAAGGGAATATAAGGGACATCCAAGAACCCTCTACATGGAGACAAGCAGCTTGTGGACAAAGAACAACAGGAATGTGTCCCCTGCCCCTTGGCATCCATGCATCCAGCATATTCAGCCTATAAGTGTGTGTGTGTGTGTGTGTGTGTGTGTGTGTGTGTAAACCAGGCTTCCTCAACCTCAGCCCTCCAGATGTTTCTGGTCTACAACTCCCATGATCCCTAGCTAGCAGGACCAGTGGTCAGGGATGATGGGAATTGTAGTCCCAAAACATCTGGAGGGCCGAGTTTGAGGAAGCCTGGTGTAAACTCATGCCCCATTGCCTTATATTCAGATCACTGCAAGCATTTCATCATCTGACTGGCAATAAGCACAAACCTGGAATCCCCTAATAATAATAATAATAATAATAATAATAATAATAATAATAATTATTATTATTATTATTATTATTATTAATTTATACCCCACCCATCTGGCTGAGTTTCCCCAGCCACTCTGGGCGGCTTCCAATCAAGTGTCAAAAACAATACAGCGTTAAATATTAAAAACTCTCAGTGGAAGGCAACACATGCTCCTACCGTTCCTCTTCTCAAAATCACAACCTCCTAAGGCTAATTTACATTTAATGCCACCGCCACCACAACACTGAAGCTTTGTTGCATGCATTTACCTACTTTGCTCCTTGCAGAATGCAGCTTTCAGAATACAGATAGGATATCAGCAATACAAAGCATTTTTTAACAAAAGATAAAGCAACTGCAACCCCCTACCAACAGCAGGAAAGCCAGCAGGAAAACATAGTCAGTTCAGAACATTGCCACCAGGACAACAATTAACCATTAGAACTAGGGAATAAGTGGGATCTGTTGGCAGTGTTGGGTGCCCCCTTACATGATACTCCATCCCATCCCTGCTCCTCCAAAGTCCCACCACCATTCACAGCCATTGAGCATGCTCACTGCTCATTGGACTGTTTGGGAGGATGTGGGTTGTCTCCCTAGGATTCTTGCTATATATATATATATATATATATATATATATATATATATATTTGCTTTCGTAGATTTTCACGGGTACAGGAATGCAGGTTTTGGTGTCTTCGGGTGTCTTCCCGTGTAAGAGTTGGGGTGTCTAGGCGACGTTTCGACTCTTACACGGGAAGACACCCGAAGACACCAAAACCTGCATTCCTGTACCCGTGAAAATCTACGAAAGCAAATATCTCACCTCTACGGGGAGGAAACCTTCCAGCTGACAAGAACCTACGAGAAACTAGAAATCCGAAGAGCCACCATCTTATGTGATCTCTTGTTCCTACGCAACTGCCGAGACAACAACTTAATTCCCACATGCTTCCAACTTAAATTCCACTCTAAAACCCCAGCTACCGAAAGGATCCTGAAACGAACTGAACTATCCCTAATCAGAAACGAACTTCACAAGAAAAGATACCTACTAAACCAAACCAACAAAGATCTGCTCACTCTTCACCTCAAACTCTGTAACAAAATCCACCCTGCACTCTGGGACAAATGCAAACAACTAGCCGTTTGGAGAGCTGAAACAGAGTCCTCACATAAGACAGACACACACACCAACAAACTCCACAAACTAGAGAAACGCCAGAAGCCCAGCCACCCTCCACAACAACCCATGAAACAAACAGTACATAACATATCAGACAGGATCCTCACCTCAACTGAAACCAAAGTACTCTCCAAAGGTTTCAACTTTGCAGTCGCCCCGAGACGCATCCCCACGGAAAACATCATATGCGGAGTCGAAGCTAGCCTAACCAAAATCAACCCAGATGAAGCCAATAAAATCAGACTTGAAGTCACCAACATCCTCTGCTCCAGCAAACCACCCAGAAGCAATTTACACAAAGAAGAACAGAAAGCACTCTCCAACCTGAGGAAAGACAACAACATAATCATTCTCCCAGCAGACAAAGGTAATGCCACTGTTGTGATGAACACATCGGACTACCAAGCAAAACTATCAAATCTACTCCAAGACCCTACCTACCAACCTATAAAAACAGATCCCACCACCTATCTGGAAAAAACCACCAAATCCAAAATAAAAGCCTCTCCTATCAGTGAAGAAATCCAGCTAAGAATCATCCCCAGAGAAAAATCATCCAGATGCCCCAAACTCTACGGTCTCCCCAAGATACACAAAGAAGGAACACCACTCAGACCAATAGTCAGCTCCATAGGCTCACCTCTACAAAATCTCGCTAAATTTCTCGCTAAGCAACTTCAGCCCTATGCAGAATCTATCGCTTCACACGTTACAAACTCCTTCCAGTTCATAGAAACAATAAAGAAGCAAAACCTACATCCCGATGACCTACTTGTGAGCTTCGATGTTGTATCTCTCTTCACACAAGTGCCCATTAATGAAGCCTTGACAGCCATTCAAAACAAATACAATCCCCCCGAATACATCCTGGACCTGACCAACCACTGCCTAACCAACACGTACTTCATCCACAATGGACAAAGATATAAACAGATAGAAGGAGCACCTATGGGATCACCCCTCTCACCGGTCATCGCAAATCTGTACATGGAACACTTTGAAACCAATGCTTTAGACAAGTCAGAACACAAACCCAAACTTTGGCTCAGATATGTTGACGACACCTTTGTAATTTGGCCACACGGGAAGGAAAAACTAGATAGCTTCCTCACACATCTCAACAGCCTACACCCCAAAATACAATTCACTATGGAAATAGAAGCCAACAACCAACTTCCCTTCCTTGATGTCCTAATCTACAAAAAACCTGATGGCTCCCTAGGACACACTATCTACCGGAAAAAAACACACACCAACCGCTACTTACATGCACAATCACACCACCACCCTGCACAAATAAACTCCGTAGCCAAGACTCTCATCTCCAGAACCAAACGCCTGGCTGACAAAGACCACTTGACAACTGAGTTACAGAATCTCTCAAATGTGTTAATCGCCAACGGATACCAACAAAACAGGGTTACGAAGCTAATCCAAAAAGAAACACCCCCCAAAAACCAAGACACAGAAGAAAACAATGGCATGGCCCTCCTTCCTTATATCAAGGGCACTACAGATAAAATTAGCAAAATCCTCCATAAACACAATATCAAAACAGCCTTTTGCACCAACCAAAAAATAGCCAATATCCTCAGAAACCCAAAAGATAAAATCCAGTTAGAAAACCAAGGGGTCTATGAAATACCCTGCAAAGTCTGCCCAGCCACGTACATTGGACAAACAAACAGACGAATAAATGCACGTATCGCAGAACACAAGAATGCCGTCAAAAAAGAAGAAAAAACTTCCTCTCTTTACCAACACATGAAAGAAACAGGACACGAAATTAATTTTGCAGATTCCAAATTGCTCTTTAACATGGAACATCACCACAAGAGAATAATCATGGAAGCCATCGAGATAGAGAAACACCCTCACAACATGAACAAGCGTGACGACACGTCCCGCCTGCCAGACATCTGGAAATTAGCCCTCCCCACAAAAACCGACACCAGAACCAGAGACACACAGAACGCCATCTCCAATCAACCACACCAGACCCAAACCCAGACCCTCTCCACAGATAAAGTACAGACACCATCCAGTAGCCAAACCATAGTGGCACCTCCGGATGCTGCACCCCCCTGCAATCCCTACACAGATCTGGCTGGCACAGGGCACAAAACCACAGCTCGCCCCTATACACGAAGCCAAGCCAGAGCACAACTAAGTGCAGTACAGCCATCTTCTCAGAAAAACTCTTCACAAGCTCAAGAGGTCAAGACACGAAAGCTTTAGCAACTAATCCACACCTAATGACCCTCCTAAGTGGTACTCAGAATATCACTCAAGAAATCACTCAAGATATCCCTCAAGTAATTAAGGAACAAAAGAAGAAAAGGCACACTAACCTGGGAACTCCCTCTCTGCCCAGAACGTTGGAGGCTATACACCACACCCCCTCAACAGTATTTATAGGAACTCAAACACTGAGATCCTGCTCTGTTCTAGTAACAAGAAGCCGAAAGCACCAGCCTGAAGATGACGAGTGAGACCTCGTCGAAACGTCGCCTAGACACCCCAACTCTTACACGGGAAGACACCCGAAGACACCAAAACCTGCATATATATATATATATATATATATATATATATATATTCTTATTTGGCGATCACTCGTAGCCAAGTAAGATTGTCTTCCATAAACACGGTCTTAACAATGCGTGCGTCCATAGGTGACTGTGGAGGCCAATTCTGGATCCACACGTCCTTCCACAGTGGGGACATTGGTTTCTGGGCGGGAGCTGATCACGGTATGGATTTGCCAAGCGTGCCTTCCTCTTAGCACGTTTCTACACACACACACACACACACACACACACACACATTTGTACTTCTGCAAACCTCAGGGTTCCCCTGAGCATTCTAGTACCTTCTTCATGTTTCTCTGTAGCCCCACTTTGGCAGCAATCTGTCAGCAGCGCAGCCACCCGCTTAATCCACTATTAGAAGGAATGATTGTTCCTAGCTGCTCTGGATCAGCCAGCTTTTCATTACAAGCTGCAAGGATCTGTTTGTGAGTGCATGTTGAGGACTGTACTTGGCTAGGCATGCTGCTGTGTGCATGACAGTGTGGATACTGGAGAGGGTGCTGACTGCCAGTAATTGGAAACAGTTCCTTGGCATTGAAGCTACCCAGATACCCAATCCTTACAGTAAATAAAAACGGGTACCACTCTGTTAACCCAAAGCGACTGATGGCACTGTATTCTGGTGTGGATACAGTGGTAATTTGACAGCAGCTGTACACAATGTTACAAAGCTAGCAGAATTGCCACAGATTTGAAGACTCAGCCTGTTTATTAAAATGTATAAGCCACACGTTCATCCAAAAGTGGCTTTCAGAGTGGTAGATTTTGAAAGACTGCAAGTACAATGTAACCAACAAAACAATGAAATCAAGTGAGTCCTCTAGTCACCTAAAGATACCATAAGTATAAGTGGCTGGGCAAAGAAAAAAACATTTCAAGCTGGCACTGGGGGAGAAATACAGTGTTGGTGTCAAACAGACCTCCCTCAGAGGGGCATTCTGCTGTTGGGGCACCACAACAAAGAAGGCCCTTTCTTTGTACATCCATAATGCACTGCTCTTAAAGATGGAGCATGGAGAACAAACCCCTCTGATCTTAATGCACAGAAAGGAGGGTGTGCTTTCCAGATGTTTAGCCCCAAACTATTTGGACCTTTAAAGGCAAGCACCAGCACCTTGAATTGGGCTCAACAGCAAACATGGTTCAGCATGAAATCTCTGGAATGGCCATGACTGGGACAAATACTAGGAGAGACTGCTTCTGCTTGGTCAACCAAACAATACTTCCTGCTTCTTGCACTTTGGGCTCTGGCTTCAGCTCAGGCCTTGAGTTGAAGGCTTCTGAGCTTGAAAGCAGCCCCATGACTAGACATGAGTATGGCTACCCACAGTCCTGGTCTGGAAATGAATGGGGAAGCCCTTGCAAGCTCCCCATACGCTCAGTACAAGGAATCACAGCACTGAGGTTTGTCTCTGTTAGAGGAATTATTTCGGCCCATAATCCATTCCAGGATTATTGGGTTGCAGTTCCCTCAAAAGCATCACCTCACAAAGTATATGTAGGCAATCTGTAACAGGACTGACCCTGCCATATAGGATGGGGTAGAAGAGAGGACATGGGTGAATGTGCCCCACAGCTCACATATTCTTATGCCACTTTACTGAATCTCCAAGATATTGAATTTTAAGGCAGGTGCTGGTTTCCAACAGCTGGAGTTTTTAATGCAGGGTTTTAACTTTTATCAGGGCCTAGAAGAGTGAGCCATGGAGCCACCAGATTGGCTGGCACAGACTTCATGTGGTCTAATTAACTGATAACGGTAACACAATGGAGGTTTGTGCTCAGATAATGGACTCTTGCTGACAGAGAAATGCCCATGCAAAAAAAGAGAGGAGGATTTCTGAAAAGGCTTGACAGAACCATTTCTGGAACAAAAAAAAAATATTAATATTATTTTATAGTCGGTGTAAAAGGACAAACAGGACTTTTTCTTTTTCTGGAGGAGCTGCTTCCTTCTTTTGGTAGGGGATTTCTACATTTATCATCTTGGACACCCTGGTAGCCACTCAGAAACAGTAGCTTGTTCTGCAGCTTTGGGGCATGAGAATTTCTCATGTTCTTGGTTTGGCACTATGCTGCCAAATCTGAACTTTGTGAGAAGATTCCTGGGGAAAGGCTGAACGTCCTCTTCTGCCATAGAGGGACAACCTGCATTTGTCCTAAGGGCTCATAGGGCTGTTAGCAAGTGGACGGTCTGAATAATCAAATGTGATCTCTGGGGGAAATCACACAAACACATGTTAGCTAAAGGTAAAGGTAAAGGGACCCCTGACCATTAGGTCCAGTCGTGCCCGACTCTGGGGTTGCAGCGCTCATCTCGCTTTATTGGCCGAGGGAGCCGGCGTACAGCTTCTGGGTCATGTGGCCAGCATGACTAAGCCGCTTCTGGCGAACCAGAGCAGCACATGGAAACACAGTTTACCTTCCCACTGGAGCGGTACCTATTTATCTACTTGCACTTTGATGTGCTTTTGAACTGCTAGGTTGGCAGGAGCAGGGACCAAGCAACGGGAGCTCACACCATTGCGGGGATTCGAACCGCCGACCTTCTGATTGGCAAGTCCTAGGCTCTGTGGTTTAACCCACAGCACCACCCACGTCCCTACATGTTAGCTACTCCAGCTCTAACAGAACAAATTACTATGAATCCCTTCATTCTTCCTCTCACCAGGAAGCTCCTTCCAGCAATGAGATCCATACACATTTTTACCCTACCATGTAGAACCAATTGTATCCAGCAGAAAACAATCATGCTGGGGTATAAGCCCTCACTGCCTTGGTCCCCACTCTCTGGTTTGCCCTCCAGAGCCAAACTATCAGTCCATGCCTCTCAGTTTTCAGTAATATGCTCCAAAATAGAGGAACAATGGAGGTACTGCAAGAGGAGGAAGCAAGCAAACAGTGGAGCCAAGTATTAATGTAGGCACTGGGAAAGTCCAGAAAGCTAATTTGTACAAATTAGATCTCTGATTTAATTAATTGATCATACCAATTAATCAACAAATGCTTTCAGCTTTAATACAGATATATCAGGAAAGGGGAGGAAAACATAGATTTTTGGATTTCATCCTAGCAAATCATCCATATGTGTCAAGAAAAAAAAATTGGTTGAGCTGCTGGATGCACAGCAAAGTTGGACAGTTCCAGTCAATAGCACTCATCGTCACCCCATATCTGCTGACAGACAAACATTTTAAAAATGGTGGAAACAGGACCACAGCATATTGCCAGGCCCATGGGAGAAAGACTTACAGATGCAACAAGGTCAAGAAAAGAGCAGATGTCCCATTAGGTCCCATTTCAATCAAAGAGCACAACAAGGAACTGAAGAAGCTATTATTCTTATTTTTAACCTTCTAACAGTTTGACTTCACCCCCAAAGGCACACTTCACCATTGTCTCCTGAGGCAGACGGATGCCTACATAGAATCATAGAATCATAGAATCATAGAGTTGGAAGAGACCACAAGGGCCATCGAGTCCAACCCCCTGCCAAGCAGGAAACACCATCAGAGCACTCCTGACATATGGTTGTCAAGCCTCTGCTTAAAGACCTCCAAAGTAGGAGACTCCACCACACTCCTTGGCAGCAAATTCCACTGTCGAACAGCTCTTACTGTCAGGAAGTTCTTCCTAATGTTTAGGTGGAATCTTCTTTCTTGTAGTTTGGATCCATTGCTCCGTGTCCGCTTCTCTGGAGCAGCAGAAAACAACCTTTCTCCCTCCTCTATGTGACATCCTTTTATATATTTGAACATGGCTATCATATCACCCCTTAACCTCCTCTTCTCCAGGCTAAACATGCCCAGCTCCCTTAGCCGTTCCTCATAAGGCATCGTTTCCAGGCCTTTGACCATTTTGGTTGCCCTCCTCTGGACACGTTCCAGTTTGTCAGTGTCCTTCTTGAATTGTGGTGCCCAGAACTGGACACAGTACTCCAGGTGTGGTCTGACCAGAGCAGAATACAGTGGCACTATTACTTCCCTTGATCTAGATGCTATACTCCTATTGATGCAGCCCAGAATTGCATTGGCTTTTTTAGCTGCCGCGTCACACTGTTGGCTCATGTCAAGTTTGTGGTCAACCAAGACTCCTAGATCCTTTTCACATGTACTGCTCTCAAGCCAGGTGTCACCCATCTTGTATTTGTGCCTCTCATTTTTTTTGCCCAAGTGTAATACTTTACATTTCTCCCTGTTAAAATTCATCTTGTTTGTTTTTGCCCAGTTCTCTAATCTGTCAAGATCGTTTTGAAGTGTGATCCTGTCCTCTGGGGTGTTAGCCACCCCTCCCAGTTTGGTGTCATCTGCAAATTTGATCAGGATGCCCTTGAGTCCATCATCCAAGTCGTTGATAAAGATGTTGAATAAGACTGGGCCCAAGACAGAACCCTGTGGCACCCCACTAGTCACTCTTCTCCAGGATGAAGAGGAACCATTGATGAGCACCCTTTGGGTTCGGTCAGTCAGCCAGTTACAAATCCACTGAGTGGTAGCATAGTCAAGACCGCATTTTACCAGCTTCTTTACAAGAATATCATGGGGCACCTTGTCAAATGCCTTGCTGAAATCAAGGTAGGCTACATCCACTGAGTTCCCTTCATCTACCAGGCTTGTAATTCTGTCAAAAAACGAGATCAGGTTAGTCTGACATGACTTATTTTTCAGAAATCCATGCTGACTATTGGTGATCACAGCATTCCTTTCTAGGTGCTCACAGACTGTTTGCTTAATGATCTGCTCCAGAATCTTCCCTGCTATTGATGTCAGACTGACTGGGCGGTAATTATTTGGGTCCTCTCTTTTCCCCTTTTTGAAAATAGGGACAACATTTGCCCTCCTCCAGTCTGCCGGGACTTCGCCTGTTCTCCAGGAATTCTCAAAGATGACTGCCAGTGGTTCTGAGATCACATCTGCCAGTTCTTTTAATACTCTTGGATGCAGTTCATCTGGCCCTGGAGACTTGAATACATCTAAACTAGCCAAATATTCTTGTACTATCTCCTTAGTTATTCTGGGCTGTGTTTCCTTTGCTGAATCATTTGCTCCAAATTTTTCAGGTCGGGCATTGTTTTCTTTATCGGAGAAGACTGAGGCAAAGAAGGCATTGAGGACTTCAGCCCTTTCTGTGTCCCCTGTTTGCATTTCACCATCTTCTCCTCTGAGTGACCCCACTGTTTCCTTGTTCTTCCTTTTGCTACGAACATACCCATAAAAGCCTTTTTTGTTGCTTTTAACCTCTCTAGCAAGCCTGAGTTCATTCTGTGCTTTAGCTTTTCTGACTTTGTGTCTACACGTGCTGGCTATTTGTTTGAATTCCTCTTTGGTGGTTTCCCCCCTTTTCCATTTTTTGTACACATCCTTTTTTAATCTTAACTCAGTTAAAAGTTCTTTAGATAGCCACCCTGGCTTCTTTAGGCACCTTCCATGTTTCCGTCTCAATGGTATTGCCTGACGTTGTGCTTTTACTATCTCCCTCTTAACAAACTCCCAGCCATCATGAACTCCCTTTCCTTTTAGTATTGCTGTCCATGGGATCTCACCCAGCACTTCCCTAAGTTTTATGAAGTCGGCTTTCTTAAAGTCAAGAAATTGAGTCCTAGTATGCTTGGCTGCTCCTTTCCGCTGTATAGTAAACTTCAGAAGAGCATGATCACTCGCGCCTAATGATCCTTCCACATCTACCCCACTAACCAAGTCATCAACATTGGTTAGGACCAGATCTAAAACGGCTGTTCCTCTTGTTGCTTCTCCCACTTTCTGGACAATGAAGTTGTCTGCAAGGCCAGTGAGGAATCTGTTTGACCTTATGCTCTTGGCTGAGTTTGACGTCCAACAAATATCCGGGTAATTGAAGTCCCCCATTACTACTATCTCCCTTCCTTTTGCATGCTTGGCCATCTGTTCCAGGAAGGCATCATCTATGTCCTCCGTTTGGCTTGGGGATCTATAGTAAACTCCCACAATGAGGTCTCTGTTATTCTTCTCTCCCTTAATTTTGACCCAAATGCTCTCACTTTGGCTTTGAGGTTCTAAATCTTGGATCTCTTCACAGGTATACACATCCCTGACATATAACACCACTCCTCCTCCTTTCTTGTCTGGTCTGTTTCTCTGAAAAAGATTGTATCCCCCCATTATTACATTCCAATCGTGGGACTTATCCCACCAGGTTTCAGTGATGCCTATTATGTCATATTTAGTTTGCTGTACCAAGAGCTCAAGCTCATCTTGTTTATTTCCCATGCTTTGCGCATTAGTGTACAGACATTGAAGTCCATTAATCATTCCCCCGTGTCTCTTATTTAAGGATTTTTTCCTCCCACCACTAGGTCCGCGTGCTGTTTGCTCCATTTGGTCTATGACATTTGGATGATCATCTTCATTAATTGATAGACTCCTACCTTCAGGAGCACTGTCTCCCTCCTCCACATTAGTCAGTTTAAAGCCCTCCTGATGAGGTTTCTGAGATTTTTGGCAAAAACATTTCTCCCAACCGTTGTGAGGTGCAGCCCATCACTTGCCAGAAGTCCATCTTCAAGAAACTGCAGTCCGTGATCTAAGAATCCAAACCGTTCCTGTTTACACCATTTGCGAAGCCAGCTGTTCACTTCCACTATTTCCCCCTCTCTCCCTGGGCCACGTCGTTCAACTGGGAGGACAGATGAGATGACAATTTGTGCATTTAGTTGCTTCAATTTCCTGCCAAGAGCCTCGTAGTCTCTTTTGATCTTCTGGAGGCTATTGCTTGCAGTGTCATTGGTTCCCACATGAACCAAGAGGAAGGGGTATTTGACAGTGGGTTTTATGATTCCTTGCAGTCGTTCAGTTACATCTTGGATCTTAGCCCCAGGGAGACAGCACACTTCCCGAGACATCTTGTCAGGCCCACAGATCACTGCTTCTGTTCCCCTCAGTAGGGAATCCCCTATCACCACTACACGCCTCCTCTTGGGTTTGGTCGGGGTTCTTCCGTGAGCTGTCCGTTCCAAGGTCGCCTGCACATTCCCTGAGGACTGACTTTGCTGCTCGTCTTCATATACCTGATCGACTGTAATGAGGGAGAGATCCTCAAATGGAGTCTGCTCTTCATCTTCCATGCTAGGGGAGAGGACCTCAAAGCGATTATGTATTTCTAAACAATCAGAGTGAACCCTGGGCCTCCTACTTCTTTGAGTCACGTTTCTCCATATATCTGGCTCCTGTGTTGGTGAACTATCCTCCTTCTCAGGGGAGTCCCCTGTCTCCTCCTTGGTGGGGACGGTGTGCTCTGTTGCTTCCAAGAAGAGCTCCAGCTCTCTAATTCTTTGGAGCGTAGCTACACGTTCCTCCAGTTGCTGGACTTTGTCTTTTAAAAGGGCAATCAACATGCAATTGCTGCACGTAAAGCTGCCTGCAACCTTTGGCAAGATGGCAAACATTGCGCAGGAATCGCAGGCGACTGCAGCTGTTCCCTCCCCTTCCATCTTGAGATCATGTCGTTGGGGGTGGCTACAGAGGTCCTCCATCATAAAAAGCTCGAAGACAGGACAAATAACTTCCCCCACAAAAAAAAACCTAGGTCTCCCCCAACAAACGTTTGAGACTAGCTCCCCTAAATCTAAAAGATGGGTATAACTGCGCGCGCCGCTAGGCGCGCGCCGCTGCCCTGCAAACTCTGATAAGCTCCTCCCACAGCTAATCCCCTGCCTCAACAGAAACATCATCATCATCATCATCATCATCATCATAATCCAAACACAGAATCAAGAATGCCAAGATCTTCCTCCTTTCCTAAGATCCGTTTCTGTCCCCTTAGGGCAGCCTTCAACAACTCAGTACATTCCAGATGTTTTGGACTACAACTCCCATCAGCCCCAGCCAGCACGTTGCATAGCAACCTGCTAAGCAACAATCTTTATGTGGGTGTTGTTGTTGTTTTAAAAAAGGAGGCCCACCAATTAGATCTGCAGTTGTAAGACTTGAAACACCTTGTAATGTTCAAAATGGCGCATAAACATCTTCCCCTGCTGCCAAACCGAACTAAACCTCACCTGCTAAACAATGTTAAACGTCCATAATTTAGAACTTTCCTTTGTTAGATTTAGCTGCCAAACCCCTAAGGGAGCATCCAAGTTGCTGAAATATTTGCCATTGGCAGACCGTGCCGTGATTTATTCACTGCTTGTCCATTTTAAATGCTTTCTATTGATAGTTTGTTGTGGTCCTTTGGATGCAAATAAATGTGCCACTGGCCGTAATGACACTGACAAGAGAGCCCACCCACTTTGTTAGTTCTTTGCATGACTTGTAAGGTTTACATCCCTTTACCTTGAGGTATCTTTGCCTTGAGGTAGAGGGCAATTGGCACCTTTCTCCAGGGTTGAAAGGACTGCTTATTTATCTGGATGTTATGCTCACCTAACAAGCAACCTCCAGCTCTCAAATGCATCTGAATTTCCAGAGTGATTGCCTTGTATCCCACATCAGCAGGGTCTTCCAGTGAAAGTACTCTTTCAACCATATTACACTTTTCATCAGTACTCAGGCCCAAAACTGGTAACATTCCCTTCACTTCTGCAACAAACAGGACTTCTGCGGGTGGTGGAACTACCAAATCCCATCCACCTCATATGCATTTGACCAAACGGTTCTGAAGGGAACATCTGTGGTCCATTTCCACCCCTGCCTTGTTACCCAGCAACATTATAACATAATACATGTACGTGACCTCAGGGGTGAACCCAGGTGTTGGCTAGGTTGGCCTCCAGCCAAGGGTGCAGGCACAGGGGACACAAAACTCATGCCTCTCAACTCTGGAGTGACTAAGAGCTCACCTGTCCATCTGCACAGTCCCCAGGATCTCCTCCGCCACTCTGGGAGGCTGGACAAGGTGCACAAGCTCCTCTGGAGGTTGTGCTCAGTGGAGGAATCTGGTTGCTGGCATGGGCTATCACAGCAGAGTGGGCAAGAGTTGCAGGAGGAGGGAGGGAGGGAGATGGACTGAAGAAGAGGAGAAAGTAGAGGAGGGAAGGCAGAGCAGAGCAGACCCAAATGGCCATGGAGGAAGTCACTGGTGGAGCGTGAAAGCTGATAAAAAGCAAGCATTTTGAGTTTCTGGTCCACGGTCCCTCTGAGCTTTGGAGCCACTGATACAGCTCCATGCCAAGCGTGCAAGGGAGCCTAGGTAAGCCTCTGCATGCCCTACGTGTATGTGCTGTACCCATGATGCATCAGAAACAGAGAGAGGCTACTGTGCTAGAGAGCGATTCTTCCCCCCAGTGCAACAGTAAACATGGCAACATCACACTGATATTAGAACCCTTTTACCAATTCAAAGGGATGCAGGTGGCGCTGTGGGTTAAACCACAGAGCCTAGGACTTGCCGATCAGAAGGTTGGCGGTTCGAATCCCCATGATGGGGTGAGCTCCCGTTGCTCGGTCCCTGCTCCTGCCAACCTAGCTGTTTGAAAGTACGTCAAAGTGCAAGTAGATAAATAGGTACCGCTCCGGCGGGAAGGTAAACGGTGTTTCCGTGCACTGCTCTGGTTCGCCAGAAGCGGCTTAGTCATGCTGGCCACATGGCAGGGGGTTGGACTCGATGGCCCTTGTGGTCTCTTCCAACTCTATGATTCTATGACCTGGAAGCTGTATACCGGCTCCCTCGGCCAATAAAGCGAGATGAGCGCCGCAACCCTAGAGTCGGTCACGACTGGACCTAATGGTCAGGGGTCCCTTTACCTTTACCTTACCAATTCAAAGTCACATTAGCAGCAGGATTCAAATGAAAGGGAGCGAAGGCCACATTTCCCCCTCCTCACTGGTGTGAAGAAGAAGAAGAAGAAGAAGAAGAAGAAGAAGAAGAAGAAGAAGAAGAAGAAGAAGAAGAAGAGTTTGGATTTGATATCCCGCCTTTCACTCCCCTCCAGGAGTCTCAAAGCGGCTAACATTCTCCTTTCCCTTCCTCCCCCACAACAAACACTCTGTGAGGTGAGTGGGGCTGAGAGACTTCACAGAAGTGTGACTGGCCCAAGGTCACCCAGCAGCTGCATGTGGAGGAGCGGAGACACGAACCCGGTTTCCCAGATTACGTGACTACCGCTCTTAACCACTACACCACACTGATTTTCACATCCCTGCTTTCACACACACACACAGGGGGAGGGCATTATACCATTCTCAGATATGATAGACTGAGAAATTGACTTTACGCTCTCCCCCGCCCACCCTCCAATTCTTTAATGACTAAGCAATTTTTCGATGGATTAATTTTTGACTTTTTAACTTTTATCAGAAAATAATGGCCAGCTTCCCATTGAGCTGACAGAATGACTGGCAGAAATTTCATTTAGTATAATATACATGAGAAGCTGGAATTCATGCCAAGCGGGCTTGATTGCACCGTTTGATAACACAATACTGCATGCGAATAAAGGGAACTAAAGCAGCCTGAAGAGACCTAGGTCTCTCTCTATATATTTTAGGCTCTATGGAAAATTCTCAGAGCAAAGGCAGAGCTATCATGGAAACATGGTGCAAATCTGAAGAACAGCTTAAGTAACAACAACAACAACAACAACAGCAACAACAACAACAACAACAATAATACGAAAAAATCCCACACAGCAAACCAGGTAGAAAATGGCACCAGGTAAAATAGAAGTATTATATAGAAGGAAATCATGAAAGCCAAGGAAGAGGTTAAACTCAGAGTTGTTCTATGCATTGCACACCATATGGTAGAATTTTGGGCTGTAGCACAGCAGACTGCAAGTGGGAGGAGTCATCGTTTTTAATCCTGCCCTGCATGTAGCAGATCAGAGAGAAACATACAGAGAGCCCAGACTCTGATGCTAGTTTACTACATGCAATGTGTGTAGCAGACAAGCATTAAATGGAGGAGCAGACGGAGACTCTCCATCTGCTTGCAGTCTGAATAAGGATGCTACAGAATTCTTCCACAACCATCTCCGGTGTGTAGAATGGCTCCCAGTGGTTTATCTCTACACATTTTTGTACCTTGTTAGGCTTTAGCTGAAACATTTGCTGCTTCTCAAAGCAGGGTCCCAACCTGCCTTATTTGATTGCTAACACTGTTTAGCCTTTGTAAACAAAAAACCCCAGAGCTAATAACGCCCATGAATCATGAACAGTTATTCCACTATTATTTTCCAAAGTAGTGCTGGTAATTTAGAGGTCAGCGCTGTGGGCTAAACCACAGAGCCTTGGGCTTGCCGATTGGAAGGTCAGCGGTTCGCATGACAGGGTAAGCTCCCGTTGATCGGTCCCTGCTCCTGCCCACCTAGCAGTTCGAAAGCACGTCAAAGTGCAAGTAGATAAATAGGTACCGCTCTGGTGGGAAGGTAAATGGCATTTCCATACACTGCTCTGGTTTCGCCAGAAGCGGCTTAGTCATGCTGGCCACATGACCCGGAAGCTGTCTGCGGACAAATGCTGGCTCCCTCGGCCTATACAGCGAGATGAGCGCACAACCCCAGAGTCGTCCACGACTGGACCTAACGGTCAGGGGTACCTTTACCTTATTGTCTACTTTAAGAGCATTTTATTTTATATTATTTTCAGGTTGCATTAATTTACCCTTATGGGGGATGAATTTCGTTGTTGATGTCAAACCAATGTGTTTTCTTCTTGCCCTTTGGCTCGGCCACAGTCTGCTCCGCTGCGCAAGGCAGAGGAAGTGTCGTAGAAATGAACGGCCGTTGTGCGAGAGCTGCAGCCACTCCCATTCATTCCAATGGGTCTTGCTTCTTAATGAACTACGCAGCCTTCTGTAAGGCACTTTAGGAGATAAGATAAAACGTTATCACATCTCTTCATTTAACACAAATAAATTAAAAGCCTGGTTAATCGATAGTCCTTGTTTGTGCAGCGCTTGCCATTCTGCTATTGCTGGGTGCCTTTTCTGAGCCTCTGCTAGATTAGCCATATCTAGTATGACACAGTCATAGGGTTTGAAGGGTTCTCAAAAGTCACCCAGGCCAACCTGCTGCTGATGCATGAAACCCACTGCTGCAACATCTCTAGTATGGGACCACCCTATCTTGTTTCGATGCAATGCAGTTCCATTGCATCCTAACAACTTTGCGTCAACACTTGAAAGAATGACACAATGAAAGACCAGGCACCAGGGCAAGGAAAGGAGACCCGGGCATCATTCACCACAAAATGTGCAGCTTTGGTTGTGGATAGAGGTACAGTCAAAACTACTCAAGGCACTGGTATCTTCTCTACATTAAAGGCTGGACATTTCAGTGCTGGGAAATGCAATACAGGATCTTGCAGTGAATGGCAGGGAAACCCATGGTAGTAAATAGTACTAGTAATAGCACTTTGAAGATATGTGGATTGTAAACAAAACAGAAATGGGTAACTTCTGCCTTTATAAACCTGTCATCTTGAAAAGTCCTCGACCTCAATGAAAAGGTCCTTCGATATTCTCCCAGGCCTGAAACACAACACGGATATTTCCGCAGTACAGCACAACAATGCAAGCACATTGCAGCCAGCCAGATGATGTAAAACAATGCACAGAACATCAAATTCTAACCCTATGAGCATCTCTGATATATTCAGTTCATGGCAACTGCGCTGCCTCTACACACATATTTCTGGTCCAATCTGTTTAGATGTTGTGCAGAAGCCAGTGACCTACCGCACATCATTTCATTTCTCTATTCCAATGTAGACGAAGAAGCAATACTTCAAATGAGTAAGGAGAGAAGAGGACTACTTGGCTCCCCCATGGCTACCACTGCCATTTGAACGGGTCCCATGTTCACCCCTTTCTCACAAAGCAGCAGTCATGCTACAATCCTTTCTTCCTTTCACTCGCCAGCTTTCTGTGCTGAGAGACTGGAGTGGGAGCAAGAGATCCCTGGGGGAAGGTAAGGGTAGAGGCAATGCCTGAATCAGCACACGATACAATACTGTCTCTTCCTACTTTGATCTCCCTGTCCAGTGTAACCACAGGAAAGATGCCAGTTCCTGGAATATTTTGATGTTGCAAACTCTTTGGTGCAGGTTATGTCTTTCGTGCAATGCACATGTGCCGATAATATCATCTACCCTTAGGGAACTTTTAGAAGACATCTAGTGTATTTTAATATTTTGTTGGAAGCCGCCCAGAGTGGCTGGGGAAACCCAGCCAGATGGGCGGGGTATAAATAAATTATTATTATTATTATTATTATTATTATTATTATTATTATTATTATTATTATTATTATTATTGAACAGTGTGTTGTCTAACTGCATTTCTCAGCAGCAGTGCTTTATGGCAGAATTCAGTTCAAGCAGACTTTGTCTCCCAATCAAAACACTTTCTCTATCCCCATCGCAAGGCCACAGTGAGCAAGCTCGACAGAAAGATTTTTTTAAAAAAATTGCAGCAGTCTACATGTTTATCCTGGATTTTCCAGATAGTTTTTCTAATCAAGCACCAAAATGTCTCAGATTGTTTATCTGGGTGCCACAACATGGTGCCTCCAGATCGTCACTATTTCATGGGATGGATTCAAGTGCATACCATAACTTTAAGTTTGTGCAATTAAAGTGGATTGAAGTGCTCTGTTGCCCTTGCACAACAAATACACTTTTGAAAAACCAAATGTACATTTCGTGGCAAGGAAAATGAAGAGGAATTGCACTGAAAAGCGTGGGATGGATGAATGATTGATGGAAAGACATTATAAAAATTCCTTAAGATCAGGTCTCAAGAAAATCTGAACGGATCACTCCATGTCAGTCAGGCCTCTCAGATAGAGCAGGGCAGGGATGCTCACATACAAAATGTTGGTACAATTCCAAATTTATGCACAGACTCCTTGATCACCCCTTTGATTGGCTGTTGATACAAACCTCAGTTGTGCATCTATTTTTTATTTTATTTTTTAAACCTAAATCACTGCAGGAAAGGGATGCTTGCCTTAAGCCTTGGGGATGAGGCAGGCTACATATCTAAATAAATAATTCTGACAAAAGAGTGAGGGGGCTCAGAGCCCTCCATCCTATTCCCAGATCTATCATTTTACTGAATGAGCAGTTTAGGACAAGTCACTTAACCTCTCAGTGCCTTCACAGGGAAATGAGCGTTTTAATGCTGCCCTCGCAGCACATGGTGAGGGTTAATTAATTAATACTTGTATAGTGAGTAAAGCTGTCTCTGAATGACGGGCGATGATATATGTTACATGCTGAAATACCCAGGGGAGGGGGACACGCACTGTGCAAGAACGCTCTGCTCTGCGTTCCCTGGATGCCGCCGGGCTAAGCCGGAGCCTTGTGCCCGAACCGAACAGCTTCCTTTTGTAGCGGCTCAGCACACCACTGAGATGCCAACCCCAGCAAAACCCCAAAGGGTCACCAAAAGAACAAGACCACCAAGAGAGCAGCGAGAAGGGAGGGAGCGAGAGAACAAAGAACAGCCGCCGCAGTAGCAGCAGCACTATCCAAAAAGACATGGCAGGAAGGGAGGGGAAGGGAAGAATCCTGAAAAGCACTTCGACAATGAACGCAGGATTGAGACCATTCCGTGGGGATGCAGTGCAGAGCCAGCTCCTATTATTGGTGGCTACAAGAAAGGAGGAGAGAGTGGCTTAGGCCAAAGTCTCGCAGGCCTGGTACACAAGCAACTCTTGCGGGGCCTTTTTTTTCTTACGGATCCAGTGAAGCTGTGAACAATTCAAGATGTGTGCCTGAGGTCGCATCCACATCATGTATCTAAAGCACATTGTAAGCGTAGGGCTTCCCCCAAAGAATCATGGGAACTGTCAGTTGTTAAGGGTGCTGGGAATTGTAGTTCTGTGAGGGGGTGAACTACAGCTCCCAGGATTATTTAGAGGGAGCCACGGGCGTCAAATATATTGTGCGCATGTGACCTTAGATCCCTTGCACAGGATGCAAGAACACAACTCTGCATAGCCACACACAAACTGGGACGTGTCCCACACCTGCTGCTCTGTTGCAAAGGAGTCTGGAAGTGGATCTCTTGCAAACACTCACAAGCACAACAGGCAGCAAAACATCCTTGGCCAGCCAAATCCCACAGCATGGAGGTGGGTATCTTTCTTCAGTTACAACAGCTTTTATCCCACTCTTCTTCCACGATGCTCAGGACAGCGCACAAGTTTCTGCACTCATTCCATTTTATCCCGTAAGGGAGAGACTGACTCAAGGTCACCCAGCTGGCTTCATGGCTGAGTGAGATTTGAGGCTGGGGGTTCTTAGTCCTGGGCCAATACTCCAACCCACTACATTGAAGCAGCTGTTTCTTTTCACCCATGAAATCGCCAGTCAGGAACAGCCCAGGGCATTTTCCTGCCTGAGATGAAAGACAAGATGGTGGCCACCATGCCATACAGTATCTTTCTGTGTATAAGACTAGGTTCTTTCCCTAAAAAATAATGTCAAAAATTAGGGGGCATCTTATACTCGGATACATCCCCTCCAATTTTCTTAAATCTGAGTCCCCCGAAATAGGGGGCATCTTATAGGTGGAAAAATACAGTATATATAGAAGTTAATTGGGTAGACGGTTGGATTTTACTTCAGTAGTGGTGGCTGACAGGCCAGCATCCTCCAAAGGGCAGCAGGATAGCTTGTGGATGGACACAGAACAGGCTTCATGGTACCTTCAGCTCTGTCTTCATCATTGCTCCTTTCACCCTAGGATCTGTCACCTGAGGTGGCCACACCACTCTGTCTAATGGTAGGGCCAGTCAAAACAAATATCTATCTATCATCTATCAATCTATCTATCTATTCATCCATCCATCTATCATCTATCTGTCTGTCTGTCTGTCTGTCTATCTATCAATCATCTATATCTATCTATCATCTATCTATCTATCATCTATCTATCTATCTATCTATCTATCTATTTATCTCTATCATTTTTAAAGGTGATAGAACTACAGATATGCAATTGTTGTTGTTTCTCCAGGGAGAAAGGGAGGAATTGAATGATCGTACTGAGAGAGACTTCAGGTTTTTTAAACAACAACAACATTTTTAAGGCAAGCTGATCACCCAGGACAGCTCACTGTTCTTTGGCCTGATTAAGAGAGACAGAAGAGATCATTTACTTATGGAGCTCTTTCTACTCTCCTGGGACAACCCTTTTTGCTCAGAAAGGTTCGGGAGGCTGTGGTGGGTTGGTGGCAAGCACACTTGGAAATCTTCTCCATTTCCACATCCAAGGTCTCCGAGGGGTTAGGGAAGGTTCATGCCCAGAATGTTCATAATACCATACAGAATGTACAAATGCCCTAAGGGCAGAGACGGCTATGGAGAACATCAAGGTGGCCCCCTGGGGAGCAAAAAACAACAACACTGATTACCCTCGGAAGGAGCCAAATACTTTTCATTGAATTCCCTTGGGAAGGAGCTCTTGTGTGCAAGGGCTTTTCTGCTTGCAAGTAGAGAAGATAGATCAAGGTTCTCTAGGGATTGGGGAAGTGTTTAACAAGCTGATGTAGTAAGAGGGAGGAGGACTCCAGCAGAAGAACCAGGGGGTGATGTTCAGAGCAGGGCAATTCAAATCTACAATAGCAGAAACAGAGTTTGGATTTATCAGCTCTGACTTATTTGAAAGTATAACTATAAACCATATTTGCACTCTGGGAAAACCTAACAAGTCACACTTGCGTGATGAGGTTTTCATGAAGGTACATGTGTGTGTGTGTGTGTGTGTGTGTGTGTGTGTGTGTGTGTGTGTGTGTTTTGAGAGAGGGAGAGAGAGGTTCCAATTTACCCTTGAAAATTCTGCTCTTTGCTCTGCAACATCCTACAATTTCTCCAAATCGGTAGCACACCAGACGTTATTCTGTAAAATTAGGCACATCAGCTGAGCAAATCTGCAAATTTTACAGGTTGCTTCAGGGTTTCCTTTTTTGAAGGCATGCACATACTCAGGTCATTCCTGTAGCAATGTAGCTATAATAATCAAGACCATTTCCATGTGAGTACAACAAGTCAGATCCAATGTACTGTTAGTGGGCATTAGCTTGTGTAACTGGGGTTTTCCTTCCTCTCTTCCCCGCTACAGCCACCTTTGGCTTCCTTAAAAAGGTAAAGGGAACCCTGACCATTAGGTCCAGTCGTGACTGACTCTGGGGTTGCGGCGCTCATCTCGCTCTATTGGCTGAGGGAGCCAGCGTACAGTTTCCGGGTCATGTGGCCAGCAGGACTAAGCCGCTTCTGGCGAACCAGAGCAGCACACGGAAATGCTATTTACCTTCCCACTGGAGCGGTACCTATTTATCTACTTGCACTTTGACGTGCTTTTGAACTGCTAGGTTGGCAGGAGCAGGGACCGAGCAACGGGAGCTCACCCCGTCGCGGGGATTCGAACCGCCAACCTTCTGATCGGCAAGTCCTAGGCTCTGTGGTTTAACCCACAGTGCCACCAGCATCCCTTTGGCTTCCTTGGATGAGCCTGAATTCCAGTATTAAGAGAAAGGGAGAGAAACTACTCTCTGTCCACTTTCACCACACTAAGCATAATTTTATACACCTCTATCATGCCATCCTCTTATTTGCCTTTTGTTCCTAAACTAAAAAAAAAACCCCAATATTGCAACTTTTTCTTGTAGGTGAGTGGCTTTAGCTCCTTTAGCTCCCTGATCATTTTGGCTTACATTTTCTGCACCTTTCCCAGCAAGCCGATTCCAAAATTGAGCCAAAAGGAACCCACTCCTCCCTAATTATAATACACTCTGCCATCAAACCTAACTGAATGTAAATGAAAAAAGGGCCTGGAACACACACACACACCCTTGAACTAGAACACAGCACATAGTACTAGAGCATGGCTGGATTGGCAGCAGCTTGCAGCCATGAAGGAACAAAGAGCATCTATCTTTCCACTTTAAAAAGTTAGAGTGGTGTTCTGCAGGACCTGGGAGAGCTCCCATGGTTAAGCAGATGCAGCTCTTTCCATACTCCAAGAAGGCCCAAACTTTGGGCAATGTGGTAAGGTATTCAAAGTGGTAGTGAAGTGGCTTGCAGAGGGTATCTTCAACCTTTTCAGACCCAGAACCCACTTCTAACTTATGAAAATGCTCCCCAAATGCATGTTTATTTTTATTTTTTTACCATATATTTGCATTGTGGTGGTGCTCCTGCCATGACCCAACTTGCATTGGGCCATAGCCCACTAGTGAGTCCCAACCCACCAGTGGCCTAAAGATGTACAACATAATGCCCCACAAGTTTCATATTTTTGCCTTTACCAGAGGGACTTTTGGCATATAAGCAGTTCTGAGTGACTGGTGAGGTGGCTCTGATGTCTTACACAGTGACTCACTGATTCAGAGACTGCCAAGACCTGCTCATCATTTCCAGAGACGCCTATGGGCAGTTTGTCTTCCTTCACAACTATTTCCAGTACACCTGAAGAACTCCAGGGCAGAAAATTCTGCCTTAATAGTCCCTATTGGCTTCCCAGAGGCCTTCAGTGCTATTCATGGTCATCTTCATCCTAAATCTGCATAAGATCCAAGACAGCAGAAATGTGATCAGAAAGACTATGCATGCTTTTTGCTACTTGTGTTTGTAAGTCTCCTAGAGTCATTTTTATGAGTAATGTGACTAATAAATAGCAGCAGCAGCAGCAACAACAACAAAACAATTTGCTCAAGTCAAACCTGCTGGTTTAGCCCCGGATCTTACAGTATTGTAGCTAATGAAACATGTTAACTAATGAAGGTTGAGGCAGGCAGGCAAAGACTATCCCACTCAGTCTATTTAATCCACTTAAAAGAAAGAGAAGGGAAACCTGAGCTGAATTTCTGTATGCCAAGGAGTGGACTATACTGCCATCAGCATATGTGAAAATAACCAAAATCAGATTAGTGTGAGGTATTTCTTAATGCCAAACCTCTCCATTCTTAAGGAAATCAGCCCTGAGTGCTCACTGGAAGGACAGATCGTGAGGCTGAGGCTCCAATACTTTGGCCACCTCATGAGAAGAGAAGACTCCCTGGAAAAGACCCTGATGTTGGGAAAGATGGAGGGCACAAGGAGAAGGGGACGACAGAGAATGAGATGGTTGGATGGTGTTCTTGAAGCTACTAGCATGAGTTTGATCAAACTGCGGGAGGCAGTGGAGGACAGAAGTGCCTCGCGTGCTCTAGTCCATGGGGTCACGAAGAGTCGGACACGACTAAACGACTAAACAACAACAATTTGTTAATGCCAAGGGTGGGCGGTGAGGGAGAAAGAAGATCTCATTGGAAAACTGGTGTCCCTAGAAAAACACAAATTCTGACTTTACTTCAGAACTTGTATGATTTTGAATTCTGAATTTCCAGGTTATCATGAGGGATGATTCTGTGTTTATGACTGAATTATGCATGTGCAGTTTAGAATGATCACAAGCAATAACCTCCATGCAGGGTTCCTGCAGAATTCATCCTGCGTGAAGTGGCTGTCAGGTGAAAAAGATATAACCCAATAAGATCTTGGTATGCTCCCTGGAATAACCTCTGGACAATGAGCTGCTGTCAGACTGCAGGACACCGACATCATACTGCACCAAACGTACATTTCTGAAGGAAAATGCAAAGTTTGGAAAAGGGGTGTTTTTAGAAGCAAGAACACCCAATAAGTATGCAGACAAGATTGGGACTATACCCTACAATCTTCCATTTTCCATGTTCTTGCCATCCATATTCCATCCTCTCCACCTAGGGAAGAAGCCCCCCCAAGTGTACCGTGATGTTTGCAAATTAAAAGCCAGAGGAAGCCAACCTAAATATACTAAACCTGTATTGCTGCGAATCTCGCCTGCTAGTCATGGGGAAGGTGTGTGGGTGTCCTTGACCACTAGAGGGCGCTCCCCATCTCAAAGACAGTGTCAATGTCACACAGGGAGCTCACGAAATAACAGAGACAGTTAAGAAAAACCCTTATTTCCAGCAGTTGGAGAAATACGAGCAGAGAAAAATTAGAATATGAATAATAAATAAATCCGGTCATCTATGTCTCCCCATCCCCAGCTGCACCCCACACAAGCAAAAGCTCTTTGTCCCGTATGCCCTCTGCAGCCTGCCTACTCAGCCAGGTGATTTCCAAATCACTTTTATTCTTTCCACCTTGATCTGGAATCCAAAGCGGCAAGCAAACATTTTCTGCTTGACAGATCTGTACAAGAGAGAGAGGGAGAGAGAGACGCCCATTCAGTGGGGAACTCCTGCCCTCAAAACCAGGAGGCTGCTGCAAGGCCCAGCAGACTGAGCCCACAACCATAGCTCCCATTAACATGCTTCTCCTCACACCTTGCTCCCCCACACAGTAAGACAGTCCAGGGGGCTTCTTAAAGCAGGATTTATTTATTTATTTATACATACATACATACATACATACATACATACATACATACATACATACCCCACCCATCTGTCTGGGTTTCTGCCCAGCAGAATATTAAAAACACGATAAAACCTCAAACATCAAAAACTTCCCTAAACAGGGCTGCCTTCAGGTGTTTTCTAAAAGTCAAGCAGTTGTTTATTTCCTTGACATCCGATGGGAGGGTGTTCCACAAGGCAGGCGCCAATACCAAGAAGGCCCTCTGCTTGGTTCCTGGTAACTTCACTTCTCGCAATGAGGGACCTCAGTGTCCAGGCAGAACAATGGGGGTGGAGATGCCCTTTCAGGGATACAGTGGTACCTCAGGTTAAGAACTTAATTCGTTCTGGAGGTCCGTTCTTAACCTGAAACTGTTCTTAACCTGAAGCACCGCTTTAGCTAATGGGGCCTCTTACTGCCTCTGCACCGCCGTCGCGTGATTTCTGTTCTCATCCTGAAGCAAAGTTCTTAACCCGAGGTACTATTTCTGGGTTAGCGGAGTCTGTAACCTGAAGCGTCTGTAACCAGAGCTACCACTGTACTGGGCTGAGGCAATTTAGGGCTTTAAAGGTCAGCACCAATGCTTTGAATTGTGCTTGGAAACGTGCTCGGAAATTATGTGACCTTCCAGGCGTTTTGGGGACTCCAAGCACACAGTTAAACTATGGAACTCACTGCCACAGGAGGCAGTGATGGCCACCAACTTTAAAAGAGGACTAGGCAATTTCATGGAAGACATGGCTATCAGTGTCTACCAGCCACAATGGCTCTGCTTTGCTTCCAGAGTGCTCAAATCCTGCTTGTGGATTTCCCACAGGCGTCTGGTGGGCCACTGTGTTAACAGGATGCTGGACTCGATGGGCCCTTGGCTTGGTCCAGCAGCCTCTTCTGGTGATCTTTGGTTCTTAACTCTCACCTGCCCCAGCCAGCATGGCCAATGGGGAGAGATGATGGGAGTTGTAGTCCAGCAACACCACAGGTTCCCCATTTCTGTTTTAAAGGTTGCCTTCAGTAGTGAAGAGAAGAGCACTGGAAAATTATGCTGCCACATGCAGTGCCTGTTTATCTTACAAATACACTCACTGAAAATTGGGGGACAGCCATGCAACTAGATAGTCAATACTAATCTATACTGCAGAATCGGTTTCTTCAGAATCCCAAAGCAATCATGAGATGTCTGTGTGTGTATAAGACAGACCCTATATTGATACTTTAAATATTTCTAATCTATTGGGAAGGGGGGGGGACTCCTTAAACATAAAATGCAAAACCCTAGAGGTGTGCCCTCCTCTGTCCATTATATGGATTTTACATGCTGTGATAACTGAACCCGAGTTCCAAAAGGTTTCTATTGTCTCAATCAGCATTGAACACTCTAAGGCTACAATCCTATACACACAGATTTACCTTGGAGCAAGCGGGTGGCACTGTGGGTAAAACCTGAGCGCCTAGGACTTGCCAATCGCATGGTCGGCGGTTCGAATCCCCGCGGCGGGGTGAGCTCCCGTCATTCGGTCCCAGCTCCTGCCCACCTAGCAGTTCGAAAGCACCCTTAAGTGCAAGTAGATAAATAGGTACCGCTTTATAGCGGGAAGGTAAACGGCGTTTCCGTGTGCTGCACTGGTGCCGGCTCGCCAGAGCAGCTTCGTCACGTGACCCGGAAGTGTCTGCAGACAGCGCTGGCTCCCGGCCTCTTAAGCGAGATGAGCACGCAACCCCAGAGTCAGTCATGACTGGCCCATATGGGCAGGGGTACCTTTACCTTTACCTAAGCTCCATTAAGCTCAATTATTCTTACTTCTGAGCTGACGTGCCTAGGATTGGCCTGTCGTTCACCCATTCTTTCCACCTACATGCGCCCCCCCTTTTGTTCTGCATGTGTCAGAAAATAACACATAAACATAATAATGAATAAGTCATGAAATTTGTATCATTGCTAGGGTGGCTGCAGCTGCTGACTTCTGCTTAAGGCTGCAGGCAACTTTGATCTGCTGTTCATTTTGCATATTTAAGAAAGTAAGGGGTAGCTGGACAAAATGCAAATGGCATTACAAGTATTCTTTAAAATAAAAATTCAGTATGGATGGGTCACTGGATATGAAACTGTTTGTCTACACCCACCGCTGACACTGCTCTGACATAGCAAAAACCCAGAAACTAGCAGCTGTATGGTCTTTGGCTGTTTGATAATGAAAACTAAGCTACTCTGCCTATTTCCTTAGTTGTGCTGGTGGCCAGACCATTAAGAGCTAAATTTGTGGCTCAAATTGGAATGTTGTGGTTTTACTTTCTGTTTTGTTGTGGCTTATAGCTAAACAAGTAAAATTATTACCTACCTACCAAAAGAAGGGTGTCAAAATGTTTCAACCGATATATAATAGGAATCACAGTTTCAGGAAATGGTGTGATGATTCTTCAGAAGCTGCTGTAAGTGTGGCCACTTCACTGGTTTGGCATACTCATGGTGACATTATTTATTACATAAGGCACACCTTTATTTTGAAGATAAAATAGTGGTAGGGTCCTGATCCTAAATGAACTCCTGATCGAGTTTCCTGCATTGAATGCCCCTCTCCCATTTGCTGTTATTTTGCCTTAAAAGCAAGAATATACAGTTTAATTTGTCCCTAAGTGGCATAAACCATTAAATGAGTTTGTGCAGCATGTACGCATGTCAAGGGCCCATATCCCTTGGCTTCCATGTGACACTTTACTCCATGTTAATCATCCTAATAAAGTTACGAAGTTTGAAGAAGTAACCATAGCAAATGCTCTTTAACAATACAGCACTTTTAATTTTCAATATATTCAAAAGTAGGTTTTGAAGCATGCTGTAACACACTCCTGAAATTTCTCTCATTTCCCTGGAACGGTGATATGAAACGATACCCCAGAGTCTAGATTCTGGCAGTGGGGAGCTGCTTTGAGGTACTATATTAACTTGTGCAGTGCGGGAAGGGAAGCAAATCTGAAACGAGTCCCCATGCATACAACTGTATGTGCTGAGGGCTTCTTTGTGGAATCAGGACACTGGTTTTCCGGGGGGTCCAGTTGTTCTGAGAGCTGGAAATAAAGGGTCGAGAGCAGGCATTCCCAAACTCAGCCCTCCAGCTGTTTTGGGACTACAATTCCCATCATCCCTAGCTGACAGGAGCAGTGGTCAGGGATGATGGGAATTGTAGTCCCAAAACAGCTGGAGGGCCGAGTTTGGGGGTGCCTGGGGTAGATCATTAGACTCCTAATCTCAGAGCTGTGGGTTCAAGCCCCACGTTGGGCAAAAGATTCCTGCATAGAGAAGAAGAAGAGTTTGGACTTGATATCCTGCTTTATCACTCCCCTTCAGGAGTCTCAAAGCGGCTAACAATCTCCTTTCCCTTCCTCCCCCACAACAAACACTCTGTGAGGTGAGTGGGGCTGAGAGACTTCAGAGAAGTGTGACTACTCCAAGGTCACCCAGCAGCTGCATGTGGAGGAGCGGGGAATCGAACCCGGTTCACCAGATTATGAGTCCACTGCTCTTAACCACTACACCATGCTGGCTCTCACACCATGCTGGGGTTGGACTAGATGACTCTTGTGGTCCCTTCCAACTCTATGATTCGATGTTATTCAATGAATATCAGAAAACCAAACTGCTGCATAGTCTTTAAGGCCCTAATATTTTACTGCACCCCTCTCCCTAATTTAACACAACCAATTATATATTAAATAAACTGTTGTGTTTTCAAAGTCTATCACATTTTAAGTCTTGCACTCGGCCATATGCAGTAAAAACTACATCTTGGGGGGGGGGAATACGAAATAAAATGGGAGTTATCTAAAAGTTCCCTGTGCAAAGCAATTACCATAGCAAAGATCTGCATTTGGTTCTCACTTTTAGCCTAGACATACTGGCTGGCTAATTAAGGTTCTATGCTAAACAAGTTACCAGAATATAGCCCCATGCAATTAGTTGATATGCATCTCCATGGGACTGGGATGGGCCCCAGTAGCAGTTAGACACATGAGCAGATTAAGCAATTAATTGATATGCGCCTGTGTGGAAGACAGGATGTATTGGACTCAAGCAGATTTTGTTATTTGCATTATGGGATATACAGCTATAGACATTGCAAGAGAAGGTGTAGTCGTTCAGGATGCCCAGAGTTGTTTTGCTTCTGTTATGTTGTGATCACATTACTACACAGGAATTACATCCGCTGTCTGGTCAAGAACTCTGCGAGAGAACATGACGAAGTACATGCATTTTTCATGCGGTGTGTTACACTCTCGAGCGTACGAGACTGGCAAACACATGTACAAAGCTTGGCCAGGAGCAGCAACAAAAAGCAACGCTGATCCACGAGGCCAAAAGGCTGCAGGAAGTTTGTAAATCTGCCGCCTCAAGCAGCTGCAACTTGTCGCAAACCAGTAATAGGTGGCAGCCAACAGAAATAACAATCTTCCCAAGAACGCAATCCTCAGAATGAAACCAGAGTGACAAATCTTATTTACAGCAGTGTCCCTGGTGCCTTTTTTCTGGCCGTATGCAGTGCCAGCACCTTCCCCCACCCCTGTCCAAATCAGAGCCTTGCACCTCTGTGGCGTTTGCCCACCTAGGTGTGTGGCATCATAATAGGTTCATAAGGAAAGGGTTATCTAATTGTAAAATGACTAACCAATGGGAACCGAAGGGGCAGAGTTAACTGTGTATAAGGTTTAAGCACAGATGTGTGTTTTGTTTTTGTTGTTGTTTTTGAGGAGTTAGAGTTAGGGTGGTTGAGAAGACAGTCTGGAGTTAAAAGAGACAGAGAAGTTAAGTCTGTGGGTTGGGTTAGTCTGGAGTGAGAGAATTTGTTAAGAGGAGTCAGTCAAACAGTTGAGATAATCAGTCAGAAGGTATTAGGAAGGTATAGGCCGGTAAAGAAACTGAAGTTAAGATACTGACAGGAATATTATCTGAGAAACCATAAACTTGTTAATGTTTGTAAAATAAACTGGTTTGGGGTTTTTTTGTTCACTTTTAACAATTGACTGGACTCAGTGTTTTACCAGAGAGTAACGGGCTGGTGGCAGCGGGGAAGCGAGCACAGTGGTGGCACAGGGATCAATAGATCATTAAACGTCCAGGGGCCCTGTGTGATCGCCACAGCCTCTTTCTCACAGCAGCTTCCTGACCAGTTTTGGGAAGGAGGCAGGAGCAGGGGCATAGCGCAAGCTGGGACAGGGCACCCTACCCCACCCCTTGCCGCTGCCTGGTGGGGGCAGGGGGTGGAGGGTGAAGAGAACCCTTCATGCCCTGTGCCCGCCTGGCATGCAAGCGCCCGCCCGTCAGCAGTGGGGACTGGGTGAGCGCAAAAGGCTCCCTCCATGTTCATCTAACATGGAGGGTTGGCATGGAGGGATAGTAAGCTGGTGAGCAGGCCCTTGCACAAGCAGGGGGTGTGGAGGGTGAAGAGTACCCTCTGTGCTTGGTCTCCACCAAGCATTTACAAATGGCAGGCATTTATATTGAAGAAGAAGAAGAGTTTGGATTTTATATCCCACTTTATCACTGCCCTAAGGAGTCTCAAAGCGGCTAACAATCTCCTTTCCCTTCCTCCCCCACAACAAGCACTCTGTGAGGTGAGTGGGGCTGAGAGACTTCAGAGAAGTGTGACTAGCCCAAGCTGCATGTGGAGGAGCGGGGATGTGAACCCGGTTCACTAGATTATGAGTCCACCACTCTTAACCACTACACCACACTGGCTCCCTATATTGAGCCCTCCAGCTAAATATAAATGCCTGCCACTTACGCCATTTAAGATGGATGCAGTCATCTGAGAAATAAAACATGCATCTTTTGGGGTTAGGGTTTGGATATTCGTTGCCATAAACTTGCCTTGCCTGCAAGTTGCCACCAAGCACCCAGGTGATGCAGAAGTAAAGGCCTCCCTTTTGAGGAAATCTTCCTATAAAGGATTAAGATGGGAAAGAGGAGTCTACATAGTCAACATTAGCATGTGATGGTGGCATAAGTGGGGGGGGGGATGCATAATGTTTAAGAGTGTATCCCCAGGTGATGTTATTCCCAGCAAAGAGTAAATAAGACAGTGGAACTTGATTCATGAGGGCTGACAGGAAATCTATAGCAGGTGGGCGCTATAATCTGCTCGCTACCGTGTGGCAAAATGGAAAGACAACCGTCCAATTATCAAGTCCTGCTGCTCCTGGGAACATCCAGCATTCTGCAGATCAGCTGGAGCTGAAGAGAACCAGAGGGAAGCACCTGGCTGCATGCTGAAATCCTAGTTCTAGGCTAGAGCCAGCTGCAGGAGCGATCTGTAGAACTAGCAACCAATAGATGTGCCGAGGCTGCGTTTCAGAACAATTTCCTGCTCACAGCTCCTCCTCATATTTTGGTCTGGGCCTACCTGCACAGTACAGTGGTACCTCAGGTTACATATGCTTCAGGTTACATACACTTCAGGTTACAGACTCTGCTAACCCAGAAATAGTGCTTCAGGTTAAGAACTTTGCTTCAGAATGAGAACAGAAATTGTGCTCCGGTGGCACGGCAGCAGCAGGAGGCTCCATTAGCTAAAGTGGTGCTTCAGGTTAAGAACAGTTTCAGGTTAAGTACGGACCTCCGGAATGAATTAAGTACTTAACCTGAGGTACCACTGTATGTTATTTACTGGAGCAACAGAAAGAAGGAATGTATGAGGAACTGAGCCTATATTCGCCACTGGGTAAAGGAGTGTTCTGGCCACAACAAAAAGGTATATTTTTAAAAAATAATGTAAATGTCTGGGCTGTAGCATATTTGCTCATTGAACTGACTGACAGGCAGGCAACCCTCAGTTTGATCTTAAGTGGTGTGAGATGTAAGTGCTGCTGAACCTACTGGGTACAGCGGCCGCAGTGCTATCAAATTCAACTTATTTGGCTAACGCAGCCACATTTGACTTCCAAAGAGGAAGTGTCTCAGCAGTGAAGGAACTGGTAAAAATGAAGCTGCAAAGGAAAGCCAAGGGGGGCGGATCTCTTCAGAATGCTTGGAAGTTGTTCAAAACCACAACGATAGAAGCTCAGCTAGAATGTATAATGCACATAAGGAAAGGGGACACCGTGGCCAAGAAGCAGAGGCAGGGATGCTGCGAGAGGCAAGAAGGCTTCCTTCAGAAAATGGAAGTTACATACAATTTGAAAGGCAATGCCCATCAACTTTGGGGAGCCCGGCCCCCTCAAATGTTTTATTGGGGGGCCAAAGACCCCGCGGCCCCTAGGAATTGGCTCCTTGGGACCAAAAGGAGGAGGACAAAATTGAGGATATAAAAGAATATAAACTTTGCGGGGGAAATGCAGGCAGACAATAAGGAATGAAGGGGGGAAATCAATGAATATATTGCTAAAAGCATTGAGAGCAAAAGTGGAAAACCTTTAAATTCATTAGAATCCAGAAACCGGCTAGGGAAGTGATTTGAGGATAAGGAGATTGCAGAGAAGCTAAATTAAGATGCAGGACAGATCCTTGGGTCTGAACTAAACTTTCTCAGGAAGGGAGTCTGAGGAACTGAGACAAATAGTGGGGACAAGAGATGAAGTTCTGGAAAGAGATTAAAAATTAAATTAAAAATGGACAAATCACCAGGTCCTGAGGCCACCCACCCAAGTCTGGCATCCGTGTACGGTAAGTGTGAAATTGCTGACTTTCTAACCAAAATATATAGCGCCCCTCCTGATTTTTGTGCTGGAAAAGCCAAAAGCCATCAAACATGGTACTAACTAAACAGCTCCAGTAAAGATTGTAATATATGCACATATACTGGCCAGTCCAGATAACATTTCCCACAAGGCGGGGGGAGGCACATATGTAGATAGTACAATCAAAAAGCATACCAGCGTACCAGACTTTCTGTTTTAATATCTCTATTTTTAAAGGTTTCCTGCACTAAGGAGAAAAAGCTCTAGTCCCATTTGCCTCTGTTTGTATCCCAAACTGAATCTTCCAGACCACTTCCGACACCCCCCCCACCCAACCCTGAATTCCTGCCTTTAAATGACCCATGAATATAGAGGTGATTGGTCCCGTCTTCCTTCTGGGCTGTAAGGATGCCAAAATGGCAAAGTACCCATGAATTTCCCATGGAGCTATGGGAGACGTCTGAGCTTTTGCAGCGCAAGGATATTCTGGGTGTTGCTGTCCTTTCTCTAAGACCTCCCACCCACTCCCCACTCCCCCCGCAACCCCACTACTTGTTATCTGTCAGTAAACAGTAATTAAAGATGGGGCCTGTTTGATAAAGCTCCTGCCCGCCTTCACATAGTGTGCCCTCTCGGACGTGTCTAATTAAAATCCTGATGAGAAGATGAAGAAATCCCAGCAGCCCGGCATCTGCCGACTCTCCCCGCACTCAGCCTCTTCATTACCAGCGACGAGGCAGAGAGATATAAAGGACCCCAGGAAACACTCTGACAGACCAATCGATATGGCCTTTTGTGGAATTTGACGGGCCATTCTGGGCTGCCTTTTCAACAGCGTGGGACAAGAAGGTTACCACAGCACAGGGACTAACAGGCGAAAAGTCCCAGCAATCAGGCCCAATTGTTCCTGCTTCTGGCGACCAGGCCCCAGGGGCATCTCCTAAGGCAAACTCAGTGAGCTCATCCCAAGTTCTTGCACCAACTGTTCCTCAGTATTATCAATACCTCATCAGGCCAACTCATGCCACTGTTACCATGGCGTAAATGCCATACCTTCCAATACGACGTGGCCCAAATCCAGGATGCCATCTTCCAGGTCCCCATTCCCGTGTGAGTCACGTGACCTACACAAAATCAGACACACCCCAAAAAGTGCTTTTTGTGGGCACAGCACTCCAAAATGCACATGCAGCCCGAAATCACGCGATATCACGGCAGCCATTTTGGCCACTTTTACCTCGTGAGAAAGAACAGGATGTCCCATTTCTTCCTGGTACAATTGATGGGTATGTAATGCTCTCTATGTATCTGTAGCCCTCTCGTATGTTGGTGGATTCAGGACAGACTAAAGAAAGCACTTCTTCACATAGTGCATAGTGATAGCTGTCAACTTTTCCCTTTTCTTGCGAGGAATCCTATTTGGAATAAGGGAATTTCCCTTTAAAAAAGGGCAATGTTGACAGCTATGTACATAATTAAACTATGGAACTGGCTCCCAGAGGAGGCAGGGACGGCCACCATCTTGAATGGCTTCGAAAGAGGATTGGACAAGTTAATGGAGGACAAGGCTATCAGTGCCTACTAGCTGGGAATCACAGGTGGGAAGAGTGCTCTCATGCTCATGTCCTGCTTGGGGGCTTCCCATAGGCATCCAGTTGGCCACTGTGTGCACCCAGGATGCTGCATGAAATGGGCCATGGGCCTGATCCAGCAGGATCTTCTTACATCCGTATCTGTGGCTCAAATAGTTATTGAGTACCTGCCAAATCATGTAGACATCACAATGTGACAAGAGTTGTTACAGGGTCGGGTTCCCACCCCCAATAGGTTCCTAGGGCAGCTTACAAAAAAGTTAAGAAAATGAATATTCTTAAAAGAAAATGAATATTCTTCAAAACAACGCAAAAACAAATTAACAAAGCATAATATAAAAGAGAAGACAGGAGTGCCTGGTGTGCTGTGGTCCATGGGGTCACGAAGAGTCAGACATGACTAAACGACTAAACAACAACAACAATATAAAAGTATGATTATGAAAAGCAGTCAGCAGAGGAGCATTAATTCAACGTACAGAAGATGAAAAGGGGGGGGGGGTAAAAAGCCCTTTTGCTGGTGCCAACATGACCTAAGGAGAGTATTCCACAGTTGTGGGGTTCCCACTGAGTAGGCCACTCTCTGTGCCTTGGATCATGGCAGCATCTGAAGAATGGCCACAAACTCAGCCTATAAGGAACTGCAGGATTTGAACCTCAATTTGCAAGATCAACAGTAACTGGGATGGTTCTGAAACTTTCCTAAGGTAAGTTCCAAGGGCCTATAAGGGAACCGCTCTCAGGTGATGGCCTGAGACCCACTGCAAGTAATGTACTCAATATTTGGCCCTTTGGATCCAGATCAGAAACAGCCTGCATTAAGGCCAGAGGTAAAAACGGTGAAGACTCACAAGCTTGCAGTCAAGTGGAATATGCACTCAGCTGCTTGGCCAGATTCCTCTATATCTGCACAAATTCAACAAACTTTAGCAAGCTAGGAAGGAGCACTGGGCATGCATGTGCCTTGCTTGGCAATCCCCTCCCTTTCTTCTTCCATGGGTCACCTTCACCATGCCAATCTCTGTCAGCTTGAAACAACAGCAATGGATCCAAACCACAAGAAAGAAGATTCCACCTAAACATTAGGAAGAATTTCCTGACAGTAAGAGCTGTTCGACAGTGGAATTTGCTGCCAAGGAGTGTGGTGGAGTCTCCTTCTTTGGAGTTCTTTAAGCAGAGGCTTGACAACCATATGTCAGGAGTGCTCTGATGGTGTTTCCTGCTTGGCAGGGGGTTGGACTCGATGGCCCTTGTGGTCTATTCCAACTCTATGATTCTATGAACAGTGACCCATTACATATGCAACACATAAAAAGGTAAAGGGACCCCTGACCATTAGGTCCAGTCGTGGCCGACTCTGGGGTTGCGGCGCTCATCTCACTTTGTTGGCCAAGGGAGCCAGCGTACAGCTTCCGGGTCATGTGGCCAGCATGACTAAGCCGCTTCTGGCGAACCAGAGCAGTGCACAGAAACGCCGTTTACCTTCCCATCAGAGCGGTACCTATTTATCTACTTGCACTTTGATGTGCTTTCGAACTGCTAGGTTGGCAGTAGCAGGGACCAAGCAACTGGAGCTCACCCCATCGTGTGGTTTAATGTTAGTTTACTAACTGGGTTCTTAAACCATGATTTGAACATGGTTTAAGATTCTAGCTTCCTTTCGTCTTCCCCTCAACCCTGGTTAGCTTAAACTACAGTTTTCTGTTATACCCCAAAACAGGGAACTCTGGGTTACTGTCAGCTTAGTAGCCAATACACATTCAAACCATGGTTTAAGATCCCAGTTAGATCCCACTAATGTTACATATATGTAACTGAATTTCAAGGAGACTTCTGAATGTAACTACGTGCAGGAACCTAGATTTCCCATGAATGTGCAGCTTGCTCGCAGGAGTTTAACAGTGCAAGGAAAAGAACGTTCTGTTTCCTACATGGCAATTATAATCAGTAAATGTCTGCTATTATAGCAGTGCTATAATATGAATTTAGCAGTCAAGTGCAAAGTTCCTACAGAGGTGAAGTGGAACAAGCCATGGCCAATGAGAAAGGAACCTGGGGGTGGGGAGGGGGTAGGAGGGGAGAGATGGGGGTCAGCTCGCTGCTTTAAAACCACCAATCCTCATTTCCCCAGCAGGAGGCACCGAAGGGACAAAACTGGGATGTTGACGGAGCACAGCCATCCGTCGTACCTGCAATTTGATGGAATGACACAAGGCTGCTGCAGCTAATAAATAGAAGTAATTTGATTAGCTTCCTCTAACTAGTGATAAGATCCTGACAAACCCTTTTTAATGCATTTCTGGAGCAAGATGAAATTGTTTCATTTGGGAAGCAACTCCCCCTCCCCCCGTTTCCCAGGGGGAGCCGCCTCCGAGCTCCTTTAGAGAAAAGTAAAAATATGCCAATCATTAATGAGGAGAGAATTACAGAGACTTTAATGCAATCAGAAAAGAGGAGCCCTGAGGCAGCTAGGGAATAAAACCTGCCCTTAAATCAGAGGCAGATTCTGCAGGAGCACAGAATCAGAGGAGCAGCATTCTCTCCTACATAGCAAGGTGAATAACAGCACCAGCAGAAACTCACACATGATATCAGCAACTTATTGTATTCTAGACAGGTGTAAGAGAAACAAGAGGTATTTCGTACCCACACATTGAACACCAATCTGTTACGCAACGTGTACTGACTCCCATTTAAAAGTGGCAGCAGATTTTTTTAAAAAAACAAACAAACCAGATCCATTCCGACACAAAACTCCACTCTTTTCTGCTAGGACATTTATTTATGACAACAGCAACACAAAGTATTTATGCAAGGCAACACTTATGTAATGTTCAAAGTGCTTCATATCCATCACCTCGTTAACCTTTTCAAGAACCCGTAAGGTAAGTCAGTATAATTATCACTCCCAAAAATTGAAGATTTGGGGCAAGATTGAGGCTGGCAGATACTAGATTGCACAAAATTATCCAACAGGCTAATAGTTGAGGTGGAATTTGAACCAAAGGCTTTTTGGCTTCATGATTTTAGCCTCTAAGATATTTTAGCGCCTCAAGTGTAATCTGCCACAAAATGTTGCAGTGTGAAGTACTTCTGCTCTGCTCAGAATTCTAGACATTCCATTCTATTCCATCCATTCCCTCCCCAGTTTTACACACACACACACACACACACAGAGAGAGAGAGAGAGAGAGAGAGAGAGAGAGAGAGAGAGAGAGAGAGTCAGCAAGCATTCCTTGGGCGCTGAGCATGCTCAGTCCTCACTGGCCTGTTTGGGGGATTTCCACCCCTTAGGGTCCCCCCCCCAAATATTCTTTGTACATCTGCAAATGCTGGGATTCCCCCCCAGCCTGCTGAGACCTCCCTCATGTTCAGAGACAATGCAACTTTGGCTACATAAACAACAGCTCTCACAACCTGTACATTGAACTATACACACATATATGCATAGACAAAACATGTGGCGATTTGATTTTAAATGTTCAAAGACAGACTATTTGACCATGGCATATACATTACTTCTGACTCCCCTTTCATCATTTGATGCGCTCCATCAGCTGCATACTAAAAACCCCATTCAGAGCCTCAAATCAGCTCTCACCTGCTGAAAGTTGTGTCGGTAAAAGTGTAGCCATTCGTCTGCTTTCCACACTCCTTATTAGACCCTTTAGTCTACACACACCACAGTGGAGCTGCCATGAAGTGACACAAACCCCATGGCTCTGCACCAGCTGCCACATAATCCACCACAACATCCAAACTGCTGGGACACTGTGCCACATTCCTGATATTTAGTGCTATTTCTTGACATTTCCCAACTGATCAGGCAGCCGACTAGTTGAAGAGGCTTGGGGTGGAGCATGAGTTCTGTGCTCCTCTTAAAGGAAATACAGCGTTCACATAATTTTTATACTCATTAGAAAACCAACGAGCAATTGTATTCCTGGACTATAACTGACATTTTAAAAGGTATGGCTAAAACTCCAAATATCAAGGTCATGGAAGGGGGGGAAAGCATAAAAGCTTTTATCCTACCACAGTCTCTGGCATTTGTTTTCCTCTAACAAGACTATCTCATTTCATTCTATTTAATTATTATTTAGATTTCTTAGTCGCCTATTAACCTAGTTCTAGTCACTTAGCTTTTATGCATTTACAGTCTTTCGATGCAAAACGTTTCCAGGGCTGTCTGCAGTGGAACATACACTAAAAATC
This sequence comes from Podarcis bocagei, assembly GCF_964188305.1. Taxonomy (NCBI): domain Eukaryota; kingdom Metazoa; phylum Chordata; class Lepidosauria; order Squamata; family Lacertidae; genus Podarcis; species Podarcis bocagei. The sequence goes on from NC_138125.1 coordinate 31,770,164, forward strand.
TGAAACAATAATAAGAAAACAGCTGCAGAATAAAAACTGCAGGATTTTGTTTAGAAATTAAAAGCCCGGAGGTATAAAAAGGTACTGTGGTACCTTGGGTTACATACGCTTCAGGTTACATATGCTTCAAGTTACAGACTCCGCTAACCCAGAAATATTGCTTCAGGTTAAGAACTTTGCTTCAGAATGAGAACAGAAATTGTGCTCTGGCAGCACAGCAGCAGCAGGAGGCCCCATTAGCTAAAGTGGTGCTTCAGGTTAAGAACAGTTTCAGGTTAAGAACGGACCTCCGGAACGAATTAAGTACTTAACCCGAGGTACCACAGTATTTCCCAGCCACCAAAAAGATAGCAGGCAAGGCTCCCTGATTAGAGCTTTCTGTAGAGGGAAGGCCTTTGAGCCCAAGTGGTTCAAAGAAAGTGTCCTACTGAATAAATCTACTGTCAAGTTCTTAGCTGGCCTTAGAGCCACAGACCACTGGCGCAAAAGGAGTGGCGTTTCTGTCTCTTTACCTGGCCCAGCTTCAGCTGTCTGTGCTCATGCAGAAACTACTGAAAAAGGAACAAGGGGTTGATAAAAAATCAATGGAGACTATGGAGAACTCACAGGATGGAAGAGAGAAGTGAAGATTCTAACGCTACTGGACAAACATTGACTACCAGGCTGCGTCAATGCAGTAAATATTGCAAGAGTGTCATTTTTGACAGTGGGGGAGCCTGACTAGATTTGGGGGGAATGATCAAATTCCTACGCCCCACAAATAACCCAGAGATGCCTTTTTAAATAAAAGGACACATTCTACTCATGTAAAAACACCAGGCAGGCCCCACAAACAACCCAGAGATGCATTTTAAATAAAAGGACACATTCTACTCATGTGAAAACACTGATTCCCGGTCCATCCACGGGCCAGATTGAGAAGGCGATTGGGCCGGATCCGGCCCCCCGGCCTTAGTTTGTCTACCCATGGTCTAAAGTTCTTTCCGTGCCCTGAATAAATTATTCTTACGAATATAGTGAACCGCCTTGTATATTGAGTCAAACCATTGTTCCCTCGAGCTTGGTAGGCTTACAACACCACCAGTGAGGAATCTTCACCCCACAGACCTAATTTCCTGTACACGGACAGAAAAAAGTGCAAAATTCAAAAAGCACTCACTTTTTTAATTCAGAGGAAGAATGTGCTCCTGATTGTTCCTTCGCAGCTCCAACTTGAATTCAAGCCAGAGGTGCAAAGGGATGTTTTTCCCATTCTTTCCTTTGAAGTCAAGTCACCTGACATCATGGTGACATCAAGGGTTCTCTCTAAGTTCTACTCAGAGAGGACCCATTGATATTACTGAAACTAAGTAAGTCATGTTCATTTATTTCAATGGATCTACTCTGAGCATGACTAGTCTTGGCTGTCACCTGGTGATTAACAGGTAAGTGACTTTGCCCACCTCTCAAAGTGGTCCATGGCAGAATGAAGGGGATCCAGGAATCAAACCCATCCCTGGCTTACAATGACCAGCAGTGGTTCTCCAGGGTTTCAAACAGGGCCATTTCCAGGTAGGGCTGAGGGAGAACCATGCCTGAAGCCCTGGAGAGCCACGGCCAATAAGTGTGGACAATACTGAGCTAGATGGACCAACCATTGGCTAGAACATGGTGCATTTCAGAAAGACGGCGGATTCTAGATTCTACGCCATTTCACCTTAGAACACAGTTTCCCTGCAGCTGCAGAGGTACGAGGTGCGTCACACTCCACAGCCCTACACACAAAGCTGCTTCATCGTAAATGACTCCTCATTCTGGTTTGTTATGATTAAAAATGCTCGTCTTCCTGCGAGGCCTTGGAGTGGAACCCAGCTGGAAATTGAATCATTAATATTCCCTCTCCTGTCCATTGCTACGATTTCTTACCTTTTCACAAGCAATTGCTACTAGCGCAACAGTTTATGCTCTAAAATGAAAGGAGGGGAAAGCAGCTTGAGGTCCTAGCTGTCTGCCCATGAGACCCAGCGTGGTGTAGTGGTTAAGAGCGGTGGACTCGTAATCTGGGGAACTGGGTTCGCTTCCCTGCTCCTCCACATGCAGCTGCTGGGTGACCTTGAGCCAGTCACACTTCTCTGAAGTCTCTCAGCCCCACTCACCTCACAGAGTGTTTGTTGTGGGGGAGGAAGGGAAAGGAGATTGTTAGCCGCTTTGAGACTCCTTAAGGAGAGTGAAAGGCAAGATATCAAGTCCAAACTCCTCCTCCTCTTCTTCTTCTTCTTCTTCTTCTTCTTCTTCTTCTTCTTCTTCTTCTTTTCAGGAGTTCTAGCCATGACTAGGGATGGATGGATCTGTCAACTTCTGTTCTCTCACTTTCTCATTTTTTCAATCTTAAATTCAGTTCTCTGTGTTTCTGCAGTAATTTGCAATTTTTGAAAAATACATCTTCATGAAAATTTGTCTTCATTTTAGTTACAGTGGTACCTCGTGTTACGTACCGTCCCCCTTACGAATGTTTCGGGTTATGCAGTCAGCTAACCCAGAAGTAGATGCCCCTTGTTGCAAACTTTGCTCCAAGATGCAAGTGGAAGTCGCGCTCCGGCGGCGCAGCAGCATGAGGAGGCCCCATTAGCGAAAGCGCGCCTCATGTTACGAGCAGTTTCTGGTTATGAATGGACCTCCAGAACAGATTAAATACTAGGTACCATTGTAATTTCTCCTAATTAAAAAAATGTATGCAATTTTCCCTGAGCAATTTTCCTAAATTTTGCATGTCATTTTCACAAATATATATGCATTTAAGTTCACAGTTTAGCCTACTATATGCATATAATGTGATATATATTTCTACAAATAAATGCATCTTTGTACATTACTGGACTGGAGAACGGCAATGCAAAATCTGGAGATGTGTGAATTTCAAAAGGATGGCCATGATTCAGTTTGTGTGCTGTTTTGGAATCTGTGGATTTTGTAGATTCACCTTTAAATGTGAAAATAATTGAGTTTATCCTGCATCCCTAGTCATGATGACCGCCAGGAGGCAGCACCAATCTCTTTCCTAATGTTTCCCATCATGCACTTCACATACCTAGTTTATTCATCAGAAGAGACTTTGAAATACCCAGCAGGCCTCAAGCTCTCCAGGTCAGTTCTTGAACACTGGCCACACAATACTCATTCCACACTTGTAGGAAATCATTGTTTTAGTGCGGCAGCACCTACGCTTTGGAACTCCCTGCCTACTGACATTAAGCTAATGTTGCCATATTTCAAAAAGTAAAAACCAGGACATTCAAAAGTTGTTGAACTTATTTTAGGAAGACCCCAAAATTGTTCAGCTTTTTAAAAATGGAACCCTCAAAATTGTTGAGTTGTGGTTTTTTGTGTTTTTTACAAAAACACCAAAAAATCAAAGATTCCCTGTAATGTCCAGGAAATCCTGGATGTATGGCAGCCCTAATTAAGCAAGCACCTTCACTGTATTCTTTTTGGCAAGTATGTCCAGACACATTGTTGTTGTTGTTGTTGTTGTTGTTGTTCATTAATCTCTTTTTTGGTTCTTTTCAAATGTGTTTCATTGCTTGTTTTCAACTGTTTTTATTGATCATGTTCACTTTTCTTGCAAACTGCTTAGAAGTTTCTCTACAGTAAAGTGGCATATAAATTTTGTTAAAGAAATAAAATAAACAGTAAGCCCACCCTACACATTGAGAAAAGTCTTCCGAAAAGGGGGCGCTCAAGGTCAGACGGGTTGAGTCAATCAACCATGTTGAGCACCAAGTATATAAGTCCCAGGGGAGGAAGAGACAACATTTGCACTTAAATTTGCGTTTGCCAAAGGAGACGTTTTACCTTGCACTGAAAGGAATAGTTCTCAGTCTCTTCTGGTCTAGTCTTCCTAAGGCATGGAGTGGTGTCAGCCATGCACCCTCCAAATCACCTGATCCTGCCCTTAGTTGGCTTCACCATCTCAGGTGCCTGACATCCTCACCAGATCTTTTCCCCACATTGATTCCAACCTTAGGAAATATTAAATTAGCTGGAGACCTGGCCAATGGTAAACTATAGCTAACCACAGCATCGCCGTGCAATTCAACGCCAAAGTAGACATGATGGTGGCAGTTCCAAGGATTTAAACATGACACTATCCCAATCGTGTAGAATTCGGGAGATGGGATTTGATTCTAATCATCAGAACATAAGGCGCACCTGAGTGACAGGAAGAACACTAAAGAGTACTTCCTCAAAATATTTCCTTCTAGCCCATTTTGCTCTTCCAGCCTTCAGAGAACAGGATGTGAAGGTTCCATACCTGCTCACCTAATAATTGTCCTTACCGCTCATTTGTCATCTCCAACTAGTTTTCCTAGAGTTACTCCTTGAGGGTGAGTAGTGCAAAAAATAAATTCCCCTGCAACTTATTTACCAAAGCGCTTTTCTCCTCATCTGAGCTCTGATGCCCCAAGTGACTCTGGTTGTACTTGGAGAAACATGTTGCAGAAAGAAGAAGCAGAGACCCTCAGGGCCCATCCGACCACAAGGCAGAGCGGGGAAGCCATTTTAGGCAGCTGGTTTTGGATTTCACGAGAGTTCTTTCGTTTATTGCTGTTGCGTTTTAACTCCCAGGGTGAGGCACTTGTGGTATTTTCTATCTCAGGTGCCAAAATAATCAACATTAGGAATACAGTTTCCTGCAATGGAATAACACTTCTTCCCACTCCTAGGGAGCTGCCTTATCAAAAGTCAGGTCCATGCATTGCCCACACTGATAGCTCTACCACTGAGTTATGGCTTTCTCTCTGCCAGAAGCAGAGATGCCCAGCGATGGCAGCAAATCAGCATTTTAAAAATTCTGGCAAAGTGCCTGAACATCTGAGCACAGCCCCAATGTATTTTAATGCTCTCTCACCATAGCTTCAACTTCATTATCCTGCTCATGCTGGGGCAACGGCTATTATTACGCGCCCTGACAGGTCGGAGTGGGAACCTGTTAATATTAAACCTCTGGATCTCAGTCGCCGCTGCTGCTGTTGGGTTTCACAATGGAAGTTAACAAAAGCTCACCTGGAATGGTCTCCCATTCCTAGCTAATTATTCCCATCTCACCTGAACCCTGGCTGGGCTCCCACTTTCCCCCATGTCCTTAGCTAGCACCGGTTGGCTCACTTCTCCCACTCTGCCCGCCCCTCCCCCCGCCCGCCCCACTCCCCAAGGACAAGCAAAGTTATTACAATAATGAATTAGCCAGGCTGCTTACTGCTGCCAGTGGCGAAGGCAATTATCCCACTCTGCGTCCCCAGCCACTGCTCAGCTCCCTCATAAAGAGAGGCTTTTGGGGCTGCTTTGTGCTTTGATTGGAAATGAAGAGATTGCTAATTAGGGAACCCCTGCTGGGACCAGGCTGGCAGGAACAATGGCAAAATGGACAGAGCACTGAGTCCATTTCAGGAAGTGGGGGAAGGATCAGGGAATTTACATGCCTCCGTAATGCAGTGCATCCACACGCACACCATAAACAATAGGGGAGACAATTTTATAGAGCTTTTCACCTTTTAAAGCATGCTAATTTGTTTATGGGGAGGCTATAATTTGCCATGTGTTTGCATAGGTCAGTGCCTATTGTTTCAGTGCAAAATGCACACATATACACACACACAATATCAACCTGAACCACATTCTCTTGAAATACAACTCACCCACATAGCTCAGCTTCTATCCCCATCATGACTCCTGCTGAATAGCATTTCTTCTATCTAGGGTTCACAGGATGTCTTCTGCACATAATCCTGCAAAGGATGTCTGGCCACAACTGGTCTTCCTTTTGGACAACCAAACAACTCAACAAGGTCTCATCGCTTCAGGTGTTTAGGAAACCTCTGAAGACATGCAATTTTATTTGTTTTATCCTTGAGGTGTGCTCTTCTGATGCCTTTTGATACAGTTGCATTTCAGTATTTTTTAAGCAGAACGTTTATAGTTTATTTTTAATGGTGTTATTGTTGTGCTGCATTGTATTTTCATTGTATGATGCCTTGGGAGGGGTTTGATCACTTACAGACAACATAAACATGTTTACTATTTATTTAAAGTAATCCTAGTAGTGCTCTCTCTGACGCATTGTGGGATATGATGGGTAAGAAGCAGAGAACTTGCTGCAGAGGAGACAACTTTGCCTTGTGAGTGGAGCAAGTCATGTTGCTGGGTGACTTTCTTGTTTAAAGTAAACATTTAAAAACACTGCTAGATATGAGCTCCAGAACTGGATAAAGGAATCAAGGGCAAGACCACATATGAGATGAGTTGGTTTTCTATTTTTTCTGGGCAGTCATAGAAATTAGGGAGACTTGTTTTCTACTTTTATTTGTCAATTAAAAGAAGGCTACAGTGTGCTTACAAAGGAGCAGTCAAATGATGGTGACAATGTCACAAAATGCTGCAGACATGTGTGGGACATTGAGTTAAATCTTTTCTGCTGTCATCAAGGCACTATCTGACAAGGGTCCATGCAGCCACATTCAACAAAACAATCTCAACAGTTATGGCTGCATAATAGGGCAGGGTGGGGAGAACTTTGCAAATTATTTGTTGCAAAATATTGTCACCTGGGTGCTAAGAAATGCAACATTGCTGCAACAGAAGCATAACATGGTGAACTGCATACTGCAAGTAAAGAGATAACAACTGTGCATGTCTGATGCAAAAGAGAGGAGGAAAGGGGGAGAGAGAGAGATCGTGCGGCAAAGCTCATGAAGCCTTGATCTCCCATTTGATCAGTTTGCCCCAGGCCAAAACTGGACCATGTCAAGAAAACTAGCAGTCTTATAATTTAGTTTAGACCTCCTCTGCACAATAACATTAAGGGCTTTGAAAGTATTGCAGTTCTTTAATACGTGTGGTCTAAACCATTACTATTTTCGGAACTGAACAATCCAGAGCGAATGTCCACTGTAATGGTTTCATGACTAGTTTGGCAAGTTCCCCCTAATGCCACCAAGCTCTGCCGTGGAACCATTAGGCTGCATCCTGGCCCAGAATGCTCTGATCCCTGGCATATGCAGGAAGGTCAGTGTTTTGCTCTGTTTGAAAACTGAATTGAAACCATAGGGTAGATTTGCAGCATTGTCGTAGGGCGTTTTTGCTTAGCAATTTATTGTGGACTTGGTGCTGCTCAGGCATCACACGTTAATTGCAGCATCCACATCAAAATGCCGTCCCATATTTCCCACCCCCAATTAAATCTGGATTTAGCATTTCTGCAGCGTGAGGAAGGGATATACTTATCAGATTTGCTTTTTTTAAAAAATCACTAAATAGGGAAATAACTTCTGTTTCAGTGTATCTGAAGAAGTGTGCATGCACACGAAAGCTCATACCAAGAACTAACTTAGTTGGTCTTTAAGGTGCTACTGGAAGGAATTTTTTTATTTTGACTAGGGAAATAATATAAAGCAGAGTTTTTATGAGGACATATCACATTGACAAAGCTTCACAAAAACTGCATGCATTGAGCAGCTCCCTGTCCACACTAAATGGTCATGTGGAAGTGCACCTAAGTCTAAAAGTCTTGCTTTTCTAAAAAATAAAAATAAAAAGTTGCTACTCACAGAACAACTGTGGTGATTATTCAAATAAACATATATGTGATGTTATGAGCACTTAGTAAAAGCGCTATAAAACAGCATAGACCTTCCTTCAATAAAAGTATTGCTATCCATTATATCAGTGCTCCACAGCCTCCTTTGGCTGTCTTCCCTTGTAGATACTATGGCTGAATTTCTTCTATAAAGCTCTAAAGACCTCAGGTCACACTTCACACACACCCTTCCAAATTCCAGTAGCTTTGTACACTTAGGAACATAGCAGCATATAGGAAGAGCCCTTCTGGATGAATCCAAAAGCCCATTTAGTCTAGCATCCTGTTCTCACCTTGGCCAACCAGATCCTTATGGTCATGATGCAATATTGCAAAACAATTCTGCACTTACACACATTTTTAAGACTTCTTTCACGTTGATTATATTTTTTCTAATTGTTGCTCTCTGAATGAACTTACTAGCTGTAACATTAAGATCAATCTCCTGAGATATCTGCTTATCTCTGTGATGAAGAGCCATACGATTGAGCCTTCCTTATCCCATGCTTGACCACAGAAAGGTCTTTATCCTATGAAGGCATGAGAATTACTGTCTGGTGTACAGGAAGAAACAGGAATGGTAAGGCTTATTCTGATAAGCATTGGCAATTCTGGTGGTAGCTCACACAGACGTTCTCCTTATTCCTCACTCAGAAGATCAAACACATGTATTTATTTTAGAAAGATACAGAGCCTACATCTTCAGAGGCATGAGTCAAGAATCTGTCTGGGGGACATACAGTCAATTCAGTGTGGTGAGAGAGCCAGTGTGGTGTAGTGGTTAAGAGCAGTAGTCTCGTAATCTGGGGAACCGGGTTCACGTCTCCGCTCCTCCACATGCAGCTGCTGGGTGACCTTGGGCTAGTCACACTTCTCTGAAGTCTCTCAGCCCCACTCACCTCACAGAGTGTTTGTTGGGGGGGGAGGAAGGGAAAGGAGAATGTTAGCCGCTTTGAGACTCCTTAAAGGGAGTGAAAGGCGGGATATCAAATCCAAACTCCTCCTCCTCCTCCTCTTCTTCTTCTTCTTCTTCTTCTTCTTCTTCTATTTCCTAGCCATTCAGTTACAGATCTTAAAGTCATTAAGCTCAGGGTCCCCACTTGTCCCTAGAAAAACAGGATTGCCCTGTTTTTGGACAAAAGTGTCCCCTGTCCTGTTTGGACTTCAAACAGGGTGCCTTTCCCCCCATATTCGAGCTTGGCCAGCCCAAAATGGTGGTTGCATTGCTGTTGGTGTGGCTGACAAGCCCGGCCTGAGCGACAATAGAGAGAAGGGAAAAGGACAACCTCCTCTCCCTCCCTTGCTTTCTCCTTCCTTCCCTCTCACTAGTTCTCTACCTCAGCTGCCGCCTGCCAGTCTAGCATGGTGCAGGTCCGCCACTACTTGGCCCCCTCTGCCACCCCAACCGGACCTCCCCTCCTCCCTCCTCCACACTTGAATCTCTTCGGATGCCAGCATGTGTGAGAGGCTGGAGCCGAGGCTCACATCACCCATGGGAGCCAGCTGTTCTCCCTGGATCCTGCCCATCTACATGAGTCAAGGTGAGGAACGAAGCCAGGGTGTTCAGGGTGGTGGGAGGCCAAATGCAGGGAACCCTTCCCCCTCCACAAAGGGGGGAGGATTTGATGTCATGAGAGTGTGTGCCGCTCCCCAATCCCCACCTCAACCTGTCCCTTATTCTGCCTAATCTGTCCTGTATTTTGCCCAACCAAAGGTGGCAACCCTATTAGGAACACACAAGCTTAATTTTAAAACCATCTCAAGATGGCACATAAGACTAAAAAGAATAGTGAAAGGCCAGATACTTTTACATCAGTAAGTTTCAGCAGCAGAATTGGGGAACATTTTTATCTTCCTGTCCATTCACTTGCAGGTGTGTTTTTTCTTCTTCATTCAGAAGGGTGAATATGAAATTGATTCAGTTATAGCATCATGGATGCCTTCGTTTGGTAAATGCATGGTTGTAGTCTCTGAGCCAGTGGTGAATGCTGTGCACTAACTTGGTTTCTGAGCAATGGACGGGGTTCAAAGGAGTGGCAATTTGCTTTTCACTTCAGATTCTTAACCAAGTATCCTATATGTGAGTGTGAACACATTTGGGGGGAAATTCTCAACAATTGTGAAGTGCCATTCCTACAAGCAAAATTCAGAGTAATGCCATCCAGATTTTATATACAGTGGTACCTCGGGTTACATACGCTTCAAGTTACATATTCTTCAGGTTACAGACTCCACTAACCCAGAAATAGTGCTTCAGGTTTAAAACTTTGCTTCAGGATGAGAACAGAAATTGTGCTCTGGCGGCGCGGCGGCAGCAGGAGGCCCCATTAGCAAAAGTGGTGCTTCAGGTTAAGAACAGTTTTAAGCTAAGTACGGACCTCTGGAACGAATTAAGTGCTTTTTGAACACACTGTTTTTAAATTCCACCTTAAAAACAATGGACATTCAAAACAAACAAACTACAAATAAAATCTCTTAATTAAGTTTATGGGGCACAACTGCAATCCTGTGCATGGTTACCTGTCAAACTCTTCTTGCATATGGTCCCTCCAGTGCAGCGTAGTGGTTAGGTGTCCGACTAAGACTTGAGAGATCAGGGTTCAAATCCCCACTTGGCCATAAATCTCACTGAGTGACTTTGGGCCCGTCACTGCCTCTTGTTGTGAGGATTAAATGGGAAGAGGGAGCATCATGTACAACATCTCACTATATAGAAGGATCTGGCAACTTCTGTTTCAGTGTATCTGAAGAAGTGTGCATGCACACGAAAGCTCATACCAAGAACTAACTTAGTTGGTCTTTAAGGTGCTACTGGAAGGAATTTTTTTATTTTGTCCTTAGATAAAATGTGGGATAGCAATGCAACAAATAAATAATGAAACAGCTCTGATTTCCAACTATACAATAACTGCAAAAATCACCACATGTAAGAAAGACGTTTAACTCAAACATGATGGAGATAGAAAACCAGGCACAGGGAAAAGCTGGAAGTACAGAGCAGTCTTCACCAACCTGGTGCCCTTGAGACATTTTTGATTATGACTCCCCTCAGCCCCAGTAAGCACAGCAATGCTGGCTAGGGATGGTGGACTTATAGTCCAAAGTATCTGGAAGATGAACAGACAGGAGTGGGAAGAAACTAAAAACTTTGTGCAGGAGAAAGCGAGGAAACAAGGAGACGAGAAGAGAAATAATAGAGATCTTCCAAAGTAAGGTTCATATGACTCAACAAAATTCCAAGCAGGCAGTGGGTGTGATGACTTCAAATTACAAACGTACTGTGGCTACGACTCTCTTGGAGTGTGAAGCCTTATGGAAACATTAGGCTTATAGGAAAGTGAGTGCAGGCTTCCTCTTTCACACCTTGGTAATCTAGTCCATAGGGGACGCAGGTGGCGCTGTGGGTTAAACCACAGAGTCAGGACTTGCCGATCAGAAGGTCGGTGGTTCGAATCCCTGCGACGGAGTGAGCTCCCATTGCTCGGTCCCTGCTCCTGCCAACCTAGCAGTTCGAAAGCACGTCAAAGTGCAAGTAGATAAATAGGTACCACTCCGGCAGGAAGGTAAACGGCGATTCCGTGCGTTGCTCTGGTTCACCAGAAGCGGCTTAGTCATGCTGGCCACATGACCTGGAAGCAGTACGCCGGCTCCCTCGGCCAATAAAGCGAGATGAGCGCCACAACCCCAGAGTCAGCCACGACTGGATCTAATGGTCAGAGGTCCCTTTACCTTTACCTTTAATCTAGTCCATAGTAATGAAGAAAATACATGCCTTGTGAAGAAAAATATATAAATTGCAGAATTTTCATTAAAGCTGCATCTCTCTCTCTCTGGCTCAAAGCACAAACTCTAACAAATGGAAAGCTCAGTAGAGTTGAAGCTACTGGAAAAGCCATTGGACTATAAAGTTGCTCAAGGGATACCAGAATTATGCTGACAACACAGGAAAGTGACATTGAGACCAAGAGGAAGCTCTTTTCCCCGGGTCCGTTGGTCTTTCCAAGTGAAAATTCATCCCCAGCCCCCTCTGCCCGAACGTCATTTTGCTGTTTTTGTGACTCTTCCAGGGAGCTTCAACAGAACTGATAGGAGTCGCTTCCAAATGGCAATTCCATCTTTTGTCCATTACAGTCGCTGCAGACAACAGCTTCGCAAAGGGAATTGTATGATGGGCTATCCTTGTGTATTGAAAGATAAGATTCCCCAACCCTTACTCCGCTTCACTGACTGCCACTTGTGGGGACAGTATAACGCAACATGCAATATCGCAACACATTTTGGCGTACACCACAAGGGGGAAGGCAGGAAGGAGTAGGAGATGCAAGTTGGGCATAATTTGAAGTTCCAGCTGCTACTACAGAAGGCTCATTAGGGCAGGTTTGGCAGACATGGCCAACAGGCAAATATGCCCAAGTTTAGCACATTCAACTTGCCTTAGTGTTTGGACTGGACCTAAAAGTACAGGAGTGGGAAACCTGTGGACTTTCAGGTGTTTCTAGACTGCAACTCTAATACAGTGGTACCTCGGGTTACATACGCTTCAGGTGACAAACGCTTCAGATTACAGACTCCGCTAACCCAGAAATAGTGCTTCAGGTTAAGAACTTTATTTCAGGATAAGAACAGAAATCGTGCTCCGGTGGTGCGGCAGCAGCAGGAGGCCCCATTAGCTAAAGTGGTGGTTCAGGTTAAGAACAGTTTCAGGTTAAGAACGGACCTCCGGAACGAATTAAGTACTTAACCTGAGGTACCACTGTAATCCCTGACAATTGTCCACACTTGTCAGGGGTTGATGGGAGCTGGAATCCTGCAACACCTGGACGACCAATGGCACTCCCATCAATCATCCTGAGTTGCTTTGCTGCACAGTATATCTTACTTTGCAGTCCTAAACACACTGGCCTGGGAGTAAACTCCCTTGAATTCATTGGAACTCCCTTTTAAGTAAACATAGGATTGTGCTATAAGTGTAGAAATTCATACTTGTAATAGATTTAATACAGTGGTGCCCTGCAAGACGACTGCCTTGCAAGACGAAAAACTCGCTAGATGAAAGGGTTTTCGGTTTTGCGTTGCTTCGCTAGATGAATTTCCCTATGGGCTTGCTTCGCAAGACGAAAACGTCTTGCGCTTTTTTCTTAAAGCCGCTTGAAGAGGCGCAGTTGCGACGGACCGTGCTTCGCAAGACGAAAAACATCGCAAGACGAAAAGACTCGCGGAAGGAATTATTTTCGTCTTGCGAGGCACCACTGTAGTAGGGCTCCATGTGATGCACTACTAAAAAAAAAACCTTAAGAGCTTATACTCCAGTTAGATATCTACACACACACACACCAATTTCAGGGATAATCTTTCAGTAAATGAGAGCATGGACCCATTTGAAAGGATCTGTAAGATTTCAAAACAGGAAATATTACTTTCTTCAATTCTCAAGAAGGAAATATCAGATTTTTTTAAAAAAAAAATAGAAACTTTTCAGCTTGAGTGTTTCTCAAGATAAACACCAGCAGCAGACCATTTGAGTGCACCTTTATGGTATATTTTTCACAATTTGCATTTATACACAGCCGCAGAGTGGGGGAAAGCATGCTTTGCTAGACAGTACTGGAGGAAATTTTACAACCAAACACCAAAATAAATCCCTGCACTTGCAAAAAAAAAAGGAATAGAAGTAACAAGAGAAAAAGAGTATGCTGTGTAGTACCAGGGAAATTAGTGAGAGAAGAGTCCAAGGAGGATTGGCTGCTGCTCACGTAGATAGCAAGAAAACTAGGAAGGTGGTATTAATTCAGAATATCTGTTGGTGAACACTTAGTAATGTTGAGATTCAGTGACAGGAGGTACGCATTGATTTGATCGATGTCTTGCCTCTGCATTTCAGTGACGGAATTAGCTGTTGTGTGAGTGACTCTTCTTGAAGCACATGGCAGGTACAAGGAGCCCAATCCAGATTGAGAACTGAAGTGACCTGCTTCTGTTTCAGTCATCGGTGAAGAGACTTAACAGCCATATTTAATTCTATCATTGCCCACTAATACATGACCCATATGTGAGAGGGAGAAGGGAGTGTTAACATTCTGGCTCCTCCCCCAAAACAGTGGTCTCTGATCCAGATTGCCTGCTATCTGTTTTGGAAGGAGGCGGCATAGGGGAAGTGGTGATCAAGAGTAGAACCACATCAGGGGCAAAGTCCCCACAACATTGCTTTCTTAGTGTGATTGTCTTATTGCTGTTTGGGGTGGGGGGCACTCTTGCGCTACAGTGCAACAAAAGAATGGGACTAAATACATATACATATGGTGACCATTTCACGCAGGGGCTCTGTTCCCAGCCCCCACGCATGTCAGTGGAACATGCATAAGCATGCCCTGCCCCCATTGCACCATGTTCCACCCCCTTTCTGCCCTCTTCCAGGTCCAAACAGAATTAGGTGTCAGTGATCACACATAAAGTGGATGTGCCTAAAATGGTCACCGCCTAAATATATAAATTTAGTGTGTGTGTATATACATACACACACACACACACACACACACACACCTATATATACCTGGAACATTTGTGATATAAAAAGTTACAGGATTTCAGGAGGATGTTATGGGAAATTTACTGATTGGAAATTAAGCATTACATCCACCCTGAAACTTCTGTAGCTGCAAACGGTATTGGAAGTAGGGTCATAGATAACTGTCCCAGTAGCATCATGAACACAAATCACCATGAATGCTCAATAAGAAGGACATGTGGAGGGGCTCTGAGACCTCAGCAAAGGGGGCTAGAGCAGGATGGAGACCTCATAGCACTCCAGATCTTGTGGGACTTCAACTGCCATCAGCCCAAGCCAGCATTGCCATTGTTCAGGGATTATGGGAATTGGAGTCTACATATAGGAGGGCCAAAGGTTTGCAGATTTGCAGCCCCCTACGCTCGCCCTCAATCTGCTTCAGAGTATTGGGGGACCCTCAGGAATAGTGTGAGGAGCATTTGGGTTTGCAGAAGGGAAAGGGAATTGGCGAAAATAGCCTTCTGTGGTTTTCCCAGTAGTGATGTATAGAAGTGAAAGCTGGACCATAAAGAAAGCTGATCACCGAAGAATTGATGCTTTTGAATTATGGTGCTGAAGGAGACTCTTGAGAGTCCCATGAACTGCAAGAAAATCAAACCCATCCATTCTTAAGGAAATCAGCCCTGAGTGCTCACTGGAAGGACAGATCCTGAAGCTGAGGCTCCAATACTTTGGCCACCTCATGAGAAGAGAAAACTCCCTGGTAAAGACCCTGATGTTGGGAAAGATGGAGGGCACAAGGAGAAGGGGACAACAGAGGGCGAGATGGTTGGACAGTGTTCTCGAAGCTACTAACATGAGTTTGACCAAACTGCGGGAGGCAGTGTAAAACAGGAGTGCCTGGCGTGCTCTGGTCCATGGGGTCGTGAAGAATCGGACACGACTAAACGACTAAACAACAACAAGCCTTCTACCTGTGGAAGCATCCAGATATCAGAGCAGGAACCTCTCTCTGGGGGAATCTGACACACTTCCACAAACAGAAGCAGTCCTTCCATTCACAGAACAACCAGTCTAATTCCAACCCACAGGTTCAGCTCTATAATCTGGTCACACTGGCACTTCTGGAATGATACAATCTGGGAGATTCCAGCCGTTACCGATCCCAAGAGACCCCAGCATCATAGATAGGAAGGGGTTGTCCAATGAACATGCAAGATCAGTAGAATACAGCTGTATGTCCACCAAGCACAGTCCACGTTGTGAAAGCCAACTCATCACCAAACCACCACATGCTGAAGTGGTTGTGAAATTCTCCTCAAGTAACACATTACGTGCATCTTACAAAAGTAGCACAATTTATGGCTAGCTGTTCAATTGCTTAAGAAAAGGGAGTTGGCAAGAAGTCAAAGATGATAACCAAAACGAGTGCCTTGAAAAAGAAGTGCAGAGCTATTTCAAAGCCAGCAGAGAAGCAACCCTCCTTCTCACGCGTTCACCATTTAAATGATCGTTTATTTGTAGCTTCTGCCAGATTTTCACAGTTCATACCATGAACATTTTGCCCATCTGCAGGGAAACTGTTTGGAAGCCTCCCCTGACTTTGTTTTAAATATCTCACGGCATCATCCATTTTAACACTGCCAGATGATTATTCTCCCTCACCGTCCCCACCCCCTTCTACAGAACTGAAGTTGTACAGCAGTTGAAAATGCTAATGGCTTAACTGGTTTCATTTTTTTTTCCACAGCAGCCCTGAGGGGGTTTAACTCTTTCCACTGCGCTGCGATCCTGCTTTTGGAGTTCAATGTTTAACTCGCGCTGGGAGACTCATAAATATTCGGAGTCACTCTCTCCCTCTCTGTTTGATTAGGAAATGAGCCTTTAACTCAATGTAATCCCCAAGCCATTAACAAAAAAGACCTCAACAGCTCCACTATTAGAATTTCACTTCTAACCCACAGAGGATTGAATTAGATTAACATAACTACCAGCAATCTGAGTTTATTTTCTGTGCCAGAAAGAAATGTGTTTTCCAGAAAAAGAAAAAGGAGGGGTTGATAAAAAGATGGAGAGCATAATGTAATGTAGAAATTGAGAGATGATAAAAAGTCAGTCTGGAAAGATAAAAGAAGGAAGCTAAATAAGCACAATCTCTTTAAAAAAACAAAACCCAACAACAACTGGGCTGGTAAGGCCTTATTTACTTATTTTATCATGTGAATGGTTTATAATTTAAGTAAAACTAGTTGTTTCTACTCACTTTCCAAGCATCAATTCCATCACCTGAGGCTCCCAGGCATATATTCCTGGCAGATGCATTCCACACACCTGTACAAGAGCCTACTTGGCACACAGCATTTATGAAGTGATGAAATAAAATAAAAGAAGAAGGGGGTGGTAACGTGGTCAGACAACACAGCATCCCTTGTAACTTTGCAAGCATAGATAAGTCACACAGGGCTGAGCATGGTATGCCCTCTCTCAAAAATCCCAAAAAACTTCATCTGAGAAACAAATTCTGATGTGTTGCTGGCGCAAGTATAACTGTTAAAGAAGCAGGAACAAATTAATAGCATCATACCTTTCACTTACTATATCAGAGTTCCCCCATTATCTATAAACTAACTACCCAAACATAGGAAAGAAGAGCATTCCATATTCTGCTAACAGCTGCTGATGTTTGGGTCGGCGGGGGGGGGGGGATATATATTTTGGCTAAACAAGATGGAACACACAGATACAAATAGGGGAAATCCAACTACTTTTCATACATATGCCAAACATGTCGAAGAAGAAGAGGAAAGAGGAGGAGAAGTAGAATGGATATTTGCAAGCATGTGATGAAAAGAGGCATCATAGAAGTTTGAATGTTTTGTGGGAAAGAGATTAGGGTTACAATTCTAAACCTGCTAAATGTACACTAGTCCATAAAAATATTGACTGTAATGGGACTAAGGGCACATAAAGGGGTACTGGGGTATAATTTGTGCATTTATTGAGAATGCAAAACCACTCCTTTCTCCACTAATTTGCAAGAGGATCTAATACATTAGTTTTCATGGAAAATCTGGCCTCTGCTCACACAACTGAAGAATGAAATACAGAAAACAAGGAAGGAATGCATGGACTTAATGTAAAGCCAACATAAACTAGATTTACAGAGAGCAAAGTCATTTGATTTCTAAGCACAAAAGTTACAACAAATGCAAATTAAGTATTTTATGAAGTTGCTGTCTTGCTTGTTTTTAGAGGAATTCTTTTCTAAATACATCTTGAGTTTAAATGGTCATCGGATACATTTTGAACTTGTGTTCCATTACATTAAATCAGAAGTTACATTTACCCCATTTGATTGTGCCAACAACCAGAGAGTTTTATGCTGCCGGTCACAAACTTTTCAGGAACATGTTTGCTTTTTCTTACACCAAACTATAAAATGCATTTGTAAGCTACAGAATTTTGCAAATTGTGTAGCTTTTGTACAGCAAAAGGAAACAGCTTTGTGGTATACATTCACTCAAAAAGATTGCTTTCAAAACAGATTCCCCTCATCTAACCACATAATAACTACTATCAATCATTTCATTACATTTTATGCAAACCATCTCTACGCTTAAAGTAAAGAAAATAATTTTTCTCAAATGTATTTTACAACTGTAATTCATTTCAATTCTCTCAACAAAAAGTTGCCAGATCAATTTTTGAGATCATTTTAAAGTAAGACAAAATAAAAGACTGAGAAGCTAAACGGTATAATCTTTATGAGGTGGGGAAGATGATATTAAAAGGAACAACTAAGAAGATGCATTAATAAAGAATTTTATTTAGGACCAAAATGACAAATTTCTGCACTGGAACTATACAACAATATACTCATTGGTTTGCCAAAATAAAACCCAAAATTGCATGAAGAACAAATACTAATTACTGATTTTCTTAGCACTTTTTACAGTTTATGATAATCCACATTTTTGCTATTACTAGAGACAAGCTGCAAAGGGGTGTTTTTGTCTGTGGAATGCCTCAAGGCAAGCTTCTAAATACTAATCATAAATACAAGGCATTGACCAGACTGACACCGATATCACTAAACTGTCTTCCCCAAGTCATCTGTGTTTCTTTGGTCACAGTCGAGACATTCTATACTAACTAGGTAACATTTTTTAAACACACACACTGAAATCTCAGAGGCAAAAAGCATTCCATAATACCCTTTTTTCCACATGGGTGCATTAATGAACACTTGTACCAAAGTTTCCCGTGAATAGTTTTAGGTGCAAAAAAAATATGTCTGTGTTGCTGAACTTTCCCTATATTCAGACCTGATATCAGTGCTAGGGGCACAGAAGAACTCTCACCTTGACAAGCCCTTAAACAGAGTTACGCTGTTGTGCGCTGGCTTTCTTGCAGCAGCAGTGTTAACAACTCTTTGCACTCTCTAAACAATACTATCTAGCACAAACTTTCATTTGTTTGCTTTGGGATGAAAAACACCTCATGATTAAATGACATTTGTTTCCCCTGCAGAAATAAACTTGCCAGCCTTCCTCAAAAAATGTGAAAACAGACTTCACACACACACACACACACACACACACACACACACACTTTAGTTCGGCTAAAATACGTGCTCCCATAATTTCAAGTCCAAAGAAAAGGACTGATGCAAGGGAGGGGGGAGCCAATTCCCCCAATAAAAAGTGGGAAATTAGGTACTTACATGATTCAGGTTGAGAGGTGAACCTCAGGACCAGGGTAGGATTTCCTTTGCCCCTTCCCAGGTGTTTCTAATTGCTGATTAAATATCTTTTGGTTCCGCTCGCACTAGCCGGGAGTCCCCTCTGCGTCTCTGTGTCTCTTTGTGACTAAGGACACAGTACTCTGAGTCCCAACCTATAAATAGATTCCAGCTCCGTGATTGATATAACAGGCAGCTGACAAGGAAAAAAAAATAAGCAGGTCTTAGGCATAGCAGCAAAAGCTGCTCCACAATGCATACAGGGAGGACGCCCCGTAGCCACCCATAGGCTCAGCAAAGGGAGAGTGTGCAGCAATTGCTTCCGCAGCAGCGTTACAGCAACTTGAAACAAGGGAAGCGAAAAGAACAAAATCCAATATATGAATAACACAAAAGGAGCAGCCAATATCAGAGTCCTCTAAGTCTCAGGCTAAGGCCCCAGATACAGTCGGCGTACGCTTTCCAAATTGTGTGCGTACCAATTCCAGGCCCAGCTTTGAAAAGTTTCTTTTCCCAGAACTGTGTTGAGATAGATACCTGGTCCTGCCAAAGTAAGGCAGGATGCTTTGCATGACCCAAGACGAGAGGTTTTCTCTTTCCAAAGCACCAGCTCAGAAAACACAGCCAGGGTATTGCTAACATTTTCTCCTCATAAAAGATTTCCCAGCCTAAAGCGTTTTCTAGCCTCGGTTCGGCATCCTTTGCTTTTGGAAAAACTTTTACGGATTCCGTTATTTTGTTCCAAGCGTGTCCAGGGAAACATCATAACCCAAAGTTTGAGGTGGCTGAGCTACTGGAGGGCCCAGTGACAGGGGGCTTTCTGAATGACCTGGCAAATCCTTGAGAATGAACTATGTGAGGCAGATTCAGGTAGGTAGCCGTGTTGGTCTGACGCAGTCAAAATATATAAAAAAATAGTCCAGTAGCACCTTAGAGACCAACTAAGTTTGTTCTTGGTATAAGCTTTCATGTGCATGCACACTTCTTCAGATAGTATGTGAGGCAAGGGGAGAGATACTCAACCTTGGTGTCTACTAGCCACCAATATTCTTTTGCTGCCCCTAATTTTATTGACTGTATTCAAGCTGGTTGCAAAAGAGAGAGAAATTGAATTGGTTGGGAGCTGCAAAAAACCCGGTTTTGAAAGTCTTTTTCAGGTTTCTGAAATGAGAACTCAGGAGAATATGCCACATTCACTTTGGGAACACAGGAGTTTAATGTGGATTTGAAGTTTCATGTGCCTTGTCCACATGAGCATAGCTCACATTTCCATCTAAGTGGCAGCCCACAGTTTTTAATCTGGGGAAAGGGGGGAGTAAAACCAATATAAAATTACTCAACTGGGAGTGTACTGGAGTGCATTATGAGTTTCCATCTATCACCACACCTCCTACTTCCATTTTGCTTCTGTCTGCCCATAGGAAAGGATGCCGGTTCCTGGTATTTTTTTCAATTTTTAAAACAGTTCTTTTGTGCAGAAGAGCTATTGCGCAAAACAGCTGTATTAAAAATAAAATTTGCCACAGAGAATGCCCTCTCCCAGGACATAGACACACCCCAAACAAAAACCAAGATTTACCAATGGTTTTTTTTCAGGTATCACTTATTCCAGAATTCTGAGTACAGTATGTATATGGTGCAGTGGGCCAGCACTAATCACGTGACCTCCCGTTGGTCATATTGCTGCTGCTTCCTGGGAAGTGGAGGGGGAGTGGCACAGAGGTGAAGTCAGCACAGTGCAAGCACATCAGCAGAGCCAATCCCTCCAGTACATTTGCACCATGCCAACCTCACTGCCCCTCTGCCTCTAGCTCCTGGTAAGAAGCAGCAATGGAACCAATCAGAGGGCAGGTGAGTGGCCACACCCTGGTGAAAGTTCTGGTCGCTACCCCACACTCTAACTTCAGCACTTATACAATGGAACTGTAGCAGAGCTAGTGAATGATGAATGGTCACTATAGAAAGCCTTGGAAATCTGCAACTAGCACAGTGAAGGATAAGTGTGGTTTACTATGTTCTTGTCCAGCCACAACCCTTCTTGTTTGGGACCATTGTTCACTGGAAGGTCCCAGTTTCAATCCCAGGCATCTCCAGGTATGGCTTGGAAAGACTTCTGCCTAAAACCCTAAGAAACCGCTGCCAAGGGAGGGTGGAGAAACTCATTTTGCTTCACATTTTCCAAAACAATACAGGACAGAAAATGCAGCTGTCCTTCCCAAGTCACCCTTCTCTGAATTTTGCAATGCAGTTCTCCAGTGCAGGTATCAAGGGAAAGTGTGCATAATGATTAGAGAATATAAATAAATAAATTCAGAAGTTAGTGAAAATAGCATACAAGCATGCCTTGTATTAGGGGAAATTGCTTGCAAAAATGTGCTTTGCTTCTGTGTTCATCTCGTGATTTTTAGTTGCTTTGTTACATTAGAATATTGGATGATTTGAATATTGTATCCTAGGTTCCTAGAAGCTGTGACATCAGAGACTAACAAATATAGTTAATTACAACAACCCCCAAAGGAATTTTTCTAGACTCTCATTCCCCCCCCCCTTACTACCAGTAGGTAACATCCACTTAGATGCAGTACTAGAACTAGTACTATCTGGCACCTGTAACAATGTCAGTTCTGCAGATTAAAGTGGTCAAGAGCATATACAGTAGTACCTCGGGTTACATATGCTTCAGGTTACATACGCTTCCGGTTACAGACTCCGCTAACCCAGAAATATTACCTCAGGTTAAGAACTTTGCTTCAGGATAAGAACAGAAATTGTGCTCTGGCGGCGCGGCAGCAGCAGGAGGCCCCATTAGTTAAAGTGGTACTTCAGGTTAAGAACAGTTTCAGGTTAAGAACAGACCTCCGGAGCGAATTAAGCACTTAACCCGAGGTACCACTGTATGCAGTAAGGTGACCCTGCAAGTTAGCTAGTCCGAAACTCTCAGGGGCTTGCTATACTAATAGTAATACCTTGAACTTGTTTGGTAGCAGTTCGGCAGCCAGTGCAGATCTTTGAGCAGAAGTGCTCTATACTGTCAGGGTCTCGCTCCTGTCAGCAGCCAGGCAGCAGCATTCTGCACTAACTGCAGTTTCCAGATCGAGCCCAATGGAAGCCCTATATAGTGCATTGCTATAATCCAGTCCTAAAGTCACTACTATGGTAGCCAAGCTCTCTTAAGTCCAGGGTTGGCGATAGCCAAGGCCGACCCAAGGCATGTTGCCACCTGAGGCGAACCGCAAAACGGTGCCACCGCTGCTGCCCCCACCACCAGGGAAGAAGGGGTGAATGAAGATCTACACCAGGATCTGCTGTCCCTGGGGAGCCAGATGCATCACCTTGCCTCATGGGTGGGCCAGCCCTAGCCATAGCTATCATACCACTAGCAGTTGGTAAAAGGCATTCATAGCCACTGAGGATACCTGGCAGTGGCATGTGGCGATTTTTTTTTGTTTCAGAACATAGCCAGCTTGTGAGCACGATTGGGGGGGGGGTGATGCACATGTGAGCCTCACACCTCTCTCCCTAAGCCATGCAGAAGCTTCCCAGGCTTCCCAAGGAGATACCAGGCCTCTGACAAAATGCTGGAGCCCTGCTGCCTCCTTCCCAAAGCCTGCTCCTCCGGGGGAGTGAAACCCCATCCAGGACAGGTGCTTAACCAATTTATTTGATGAAGGAACTGCTCACTTCCCTCTTGCCAGTATTCATGCTCAGCTTATTTTCCTTCCTGTATCCCACCACTGCATCCAGGCACCATTCCGGGGCCCTTAGAGTCTCTCCACATTCAGACGTTCTGGAGAAATAGAGCTATCATCAGTGACCTGACGGCACCTTGTCCCCAAACTCACTGCTGCTCCCTGTTCCCCATGAATCTGCTGCCTGAGGCAATACCTCATCTTGGTTAGGGGTAGGGCTGGCCCTGTGGGGAAGTTGTGCTATTCTGTTTAAACAACAACCCATCATGTACAGTGCTATATAAATAACGACACCATATACTTTCTTGAAGCAATAAGCCAAAGGTTCGTGAAAGATATCCCCCTTTAACCTAGGACCGAGCACAGTCTTCACAAATTCGGGATTATATTTTAGAACCTCGTGACGAAGAAGCACCGCTTCATTCCAAGTGGAAAGCCCCTGGCATCCAGGAGGCAGGATGGGAAATGGCTAGAAAGGGTGCAAGACTGATAAATCACAGAAAAGAGACGAGAAAATAAAAAGATCACAACGAAGCAGAGTTATTAATAAAAACCCAAACAAGCAACCTGTAGATTGGTAAATCCTCACATATTGTCATTTGAATATCCAGTCTCCAGTGTTGTCATGTGCTTCAGTGCAGGTGTACATTAAAGCACATTTGACTTTTGACATTTGACATCCCCCAAAGAATTCTGGGAATTGCATTTTTTTAAGGGTTCTGGGCATGTGCATGAGTAAAGATTTGTGTTTTAGTAAAAAAAAATCTTCATCAGTTTCCATAATATTGAAGAAGAAGGGGGAGGGGATCATATTTTCCAATAGAGCCCCAGTTGCAAGCAAGGACACAGAAAGCACAGATGAAACTTTAAAGTATATCTGGAAAGGAAAATTGAAGCTTTTCATTTCCAAATCAAGTTGAAAGCATCAGGAAGTCTAGTCTCAGCTTGCACTATTAAAACAGACAGGTCAAAATGGTGAAACTCCAAGGGCTGCATCCAGACATGTAGCCATTGTGTTTTGTGGTTTTAAAAAAATCCTGGCTTACAAGCGCCTTTGCTATTTTAAAAGAGTCCAGCATGCATTCTCATGCATGTAGGAAAAGTCTAACCAGACCTCTTAGCATTATATTTGGATGTCTTCATATGAGAACCACTTCATGTACTAGATTGTTGGTACATGCACCCCTGTGTTTTAAATGTGAATAGAGCACACATGTTTGTAGCAGTGTATCATGGAGTGTGGCACATGTCAGGGAGCAGGGAGTGATTGCAGCTGCCTGTTGAACATACATTCAATTGCAAATTTGAGTTTCACTCTCCATAATGTGTGAAATGGCCCCAATATACTATTTATTTACTCTTCTAGCATTTCCTGATTGAAAAGTGCATTTAGATAACACTCCATATACAAAGTAAAGGTAAAGGTAAAGGGACCCCTGACCAGTCGTGGCCAACTCTGAGGTTGCGGCACTCATCTCGCTTTATTGGCTGAGGGAGCCGGCGTACAGCTTCCGGTCATGTGGCCAGCATGACTAAGTTGCTTCTGGCAAACCAGAGCAGCACACGGAAGTGCCGTTTACCTTCCCACCAGAGTGGTACCTATTTATCTACTTGCACTTTGAGGTGCTTTTGAACTGCTAGGTTGGCAGGAGCTGGGACGGAGCAACAGGAGCTCATCCCGTCGTGGGGATTCGAACCGCCGACCTTCTGATCGGCAAGCCCTAGGCTCTGTGGTTTAACCCACAGCGCCACCCGTGTCCCAAATACAAAGAACGTTCCTGTAAAATACAGTATATTTACTATATAGAAATAATATTAACCTTTACACAAATTTGAATAAATAAATTCCTTCCAGTAGCACCTTAAAGACCAACTAAGTTAGTTCTTGGTATGAGCTTTCGTGTGCATGCACACTTCTTCAGATACACTGAAACAGAAGTTGCCAGATCCTTCTATATAGTGAGAAGGTGGGGAGGGGTATTACTCAGAAGGGTGGTGGGAATGGGAGATGGGAGGTGCTTCTGGAAGGATTTTTTTTATTTTGACTATGGCAGACCAACACGGCTACCTACCTGTAACAAATTTGAATAGTTTGAACATGGAGATACCTTTGAAACAAGATTGTGTTGGGAGTGGGCATAAGGGATGTTCTTTTATTGGTATAACTAACTATGTACCATAAGCTCCTGTTAACACTTCATGATGCCTCCTCACACCTCCCAAATGCATTTGATCACGTTCATTAAGTTTGGAAGCTGTCCAGTCTTTGACACTTGAACTTTATCAGTTTGATTATTTTAACTTCTTATAGCCCACTTTGTCTTTCAAGTAAGCCAAGGGGCAAACAGCAAAATCTTGAAAACAATATGTCGGACTACAAGACAATAAACAGATGTTTGGGTTACCCAGTTATGGGAGTCTTGGGAGTTATGGGAGTATCTGCTTTATATTCTATTTCCTTGTCTGCCGCAGTCACACTGAAGAATGTGGTACAACTGCATCTGGAATACTGTGTATAATGCTCAAAAAGTGTACTGTGCAATTGGAAGAGGTTCAGAAAGGAGCAACCAAAATGAGCGGGGGGGGGGGATGACTCCTCTACGGGGAAAGGTTGCAGCATTTGGGACTTAGGGAAAATGTGCATAATGGGTGGTTTGCAAAATTATGCATGGCATGATTTAAGCGGGTAGAGAAAAGTTGTTTGAACTGATAACACTAGAACTTGTGGCCTTCCAACGAAGCCGCGTGTTGGAAGATTCAGGGCAGATAAAAGAAAGTACTCCTTCATGCAGCACACAGTTAAATTATGGAAATTGTTCCCACAGGAGGCAGTGATGGCCACAAAATTCAGATGGATTTAAAAGAGGGTTGGACAAAGTCGAAAGGCTCTGGGTGGCTACTAACCACGTTGGTTATTCTCTCCCTCCACCAGTGGCGTAGCGTGGGGGGTGCAGGGGGGGCCGGCCGCACCGGGCGCAACATCTGGGGGTTAGGGTTAGGGGGCGCAAATCCACGAGTTAGGGGGCGCAAATTACTTGCCTTGCCCCGGGTGCTGACAACCCACGCTACGCCACTGCCCTCCACAGCTGGAGGCAGCAATGCTTCTGAATACCAGTTGCTGGACGCCACGGGAGGGAGGGGAGAGCCCCCTTGTGATCAGGTGATACTCCCTGGTTTCCCACAGGCATCTGGTTGGCCGCTGTGAGAACAGGATGCTGGACTAGATGGGCCATTGGTGTGATCCAGCAGGATCTTCTTGTAATCCCCCTCCCCCTTTAAAGGTGACCGATTCTTTCACCTATTCAATTTGACTTACTGAAGTCTTCATTACACACAACTAGGGACTACAGCACCTTTGGTAAACTATTTGCAGGTAGGTAGCCGTGTTGGTCTGCCGTAGTCAAAACAAAATTTTAAAAATTCCTTCCGGTAGCACCTTAGAGACCAACTAAGTTAGCTATTGGTATGAGCTTTCGTGTGCATGCACACATCTTCAGATATCAAGCGTGCATGCACACGAAAGCTCCTACCAATAACTAACTTACTTGGTCTCTAAGGTGCTACTGGAAGCAATTTTTTAATTTTGTTTTGGCAAACTATGTTTGCTTCCAGGTGAACCTGTTTATTGAGCATTCATCCCAATTTATTTGGACAAAGTTTGCAGGGTGGTTAGGTGACGACAACAGCTATTTATTGAGCATTAATTCTGATTTGTTTGAGAGAAGGTTACACAATGGTTACTTGTTTGCTTTACAGTGGTACCTCTGGATGCGAACGGGATCCGTTCTGGAGCCCTGTTCGCATCCTGAGTAGAATGCAACCCGTGACTACACGTCTGTGCGCTCGCGGGCCGTGTTGCACCACTTCTGTGCATGCGCGTGGTGTCATTTTGAGCGTCTGCGCATACGCAAGCTGTGAAACCCAGAAGTAACACGTTCCGTTCCGAGTAACCTGAAAACGCTCAACCTGAAGCATATTTAACCTGAGGTATGACTATATTACCATTTCTTCACCATAAGGTCCCAGCATGGGTCATACAGCATTAGAAAAATACAATTTTAAAAACGGTTTAAAACACATTCAAGTTACAAGAATAGCGTGGGGGTCTTGAAAACATATATATCTCAAGGGTCAAAGCAAATGTTATCTCACACTTTTTAGTGCATTTTTGCGTCACTTTCCTCACTGCAGAAAAGTGCAATTTAGCGGGGAAATGCGTTTGTTGAGCGAGACCGCCAAATCACCCTTATTCATTGCAACCTGAATTTGCTGTCATGTGATTGAATCCCACCCCAAAATAGCCAGAGTCAGGAAGCACCCTACGACTCCAAGTAACATGCTGGAATTTTCCTATCTTCGGCCTGCGTAAGACCAGATGGCATCTTGCCTGGCAGCAATTTTTTCCTGGCTCCTGACCAAATGAAAAAGGCCAAGAAGGCAGGAGTGGGCATGGCTCGTGAGACCTCAGGCAAAGGAACAGAGAGGCAAAAAAACCTGTAATTACTGGGATGAGGCCCTTCCTTCCCTCTTCCTTTCTAAGAAAAGGACAAGTTTCATCCATGTTGATCTAACAAGAGCTTATGAATATTGCCCCACATCTCACTGGGACGTCTTAATACTATCTTTTTCAGTACAGTGGTACCTCTGGTTGTGAACAGGATCCGTTCTGGAGGCCAGTTCACAACCTGAAAAGAATGCAACCCGCGTCTGCACGTCTGCGCATGTGCAGGTCGCTATTCACCGCTTCTGCACATGCGCGTGATGTCATTTTGCGCGTCTGCACTTGCGCGAGCAATGAAACCCAGAAGTAGCCCTTTCCGGTACTTCTGGGTTGCCACGGGACGCAACCTGAAAATGTGCAACCTGAAGCAAATGTAACATGAGGTATGACTGTATTGCCCTAACTTCCCAAAATGTACATATTAACATGGTACTGGGCATGAGTCAGGGTTCTCATGACTTTCCCATGACCAAGGTGGTCCTTGGTGGACCTTATTTCATTCCACTTTATGATAATTTCTTTTACACTCACATGTACCTTGTGGCTATGCTTGCAGTAAACTAGCCTGACAGTGCCTTGAATCTGCACACACACACACACACACACACACACACACACACACACCATTAAGAATATTCACACATTCACACTTGCACTTGCACTTAACACCCCCTACGCACTATTTTTCACTAGTGCAGGAGGAGGCATTCGTAGTGTACCTCAGATGTGTTTAAGGTCAGGCTCAGAAAAGGGATCTGGTTTCATGTTCTCAGTAACCTTGGAGATGTGGAGAAGGGGGGGGTGGGAAGGCAGCGTGTCTTGAGTACTTTTTATTCTTTTAAGCAAACAGCTATTGTAATAAGGAGCACGCAAAGTCTGATAGCAGGATAAAAAGTGGAAAGATAAAGAGATTGAAAGTTTAACCAATTCTGATGCCAGTGCAAATAAGGGAAAAAAGTGAGCAGCCAGACACAGTTTCCTTGTACAATCTCAAAGTAAATTTCATTGGAAGAAGTAATAAAATTAGTGTCGGAGATGGGTAAAACTTCAGATCAAAACTCCCCCCCAGCATGAAGATGCAGAGTGATGGTTTAGTAGTCCATTAGGAAACAGGCCACCTTCTGAATTCCAGCTTGGCTTACTTCCACTTTATTTACTATGATATCTATATAGTGCTTTCTACGTACTTGCAATGTGGGTAGTTGACTGAATGGAATACCATCATGTAGTCAGCTGACCTATACAGCAGTTTTGTGTAACCCAGTCAGCTGATCCACAGAAATATCATCTGGCCAGGTCATAGAGAAGAGATTTCCCTCGCCTTTTTTAACAGAAAAGGTGATGGAAGAAACCAGTGGGTTTTTTCCTGGGGGGGACGCAGGGGTACGCATACCCCTAAACATGTTGTGAATCTAAGTTTGACCTCATTGAGGGGCAGTATTTCGATATGAGTAGGAAAATGAGAGTACCCCTAAACATTTTAATTTTTTTAGGAAAAAAAGCACTGGAAGTAACAAGATAACAAGTTAACTCCAGATAAATTAACATGTGCCTACGGGACCGCCTCTCCTGGCATGCCCCGCGGAGGACCTTAAGGTTCACAGATGACAACATTTTGGAGGTCCCAAGTTGCAAGGTGGTTAGATTGGTCTCAACTAGGGCCAGGGCCTTTTCAGTACTGGCCCCGACTTGGTGGAATGCTCTGTCACAAGAGACTAGGGCCCTGCGGGACTTGACCACACGAGCCAGTGTGGTGTAGTGGTTAAGAGCGGTAGTCACATAATCTGGGAAACCGGGTTCGCGTCTCCGCTCCTCCACATGCAGCTGCTGGGTGACCTTGGGCCAGTCACACTTCTCTGAAGTCTCTCAGCCCCACTCACCTCACAGAGTGTTTGTTGTGGGGGAGGAAGGGAAAGGAGAATGTTAGCCGCTTTGAGACTCCTGAAGGGGAGTGAAAGGCGGGATATCAAATCCAAACTCTTCTTCTTCTTCTTCTTGACATATTTCCACAGGGCCTGCAAGACAGAGCTGTTCCACCTGGCCTTTGGTTTGGACACAGTCTGACCCTTATGCTTCCCTCCTATTATGGTTTTGATCTATGAGCTACTTTTAAAATGAAGCTGTATTTTAAATTGCATTTTAACCTTAATTGGTTTTTTCCCCTATTATGTTTTTACTATAATTTTTTACTGGTGTTAGCCACCCTGAGTCCGGCTCTGGCCGGGGAGGGCGGGGTGTAAATAAAATCTATTATTAATATTATTATTATGAGATGTATTAATGTTCCATGTCCACACAGCTTGCGTTTGGTGTTGAATTTAAATTCAACCCTGAATGGAAGCCCCTCAGCCAAGGAGCAATCCAGCAGAGGTAGATTTAGGGCAGTGTGATCAGTTCTGCCATACTGGGCGCCAATCCTAGGGGGCGCCACAGGGCATTGCAACAATGACAGAGTGAATTGAGCAGAATGGAAGGCAAGAAGCAGGGGGACACCAAATTCTGGCCTTGCAGAGGTTGCCCCTGAAATTTGAAAGACCGAAGTCTGCCTCTGAATCAGGGCTGCACAGCTTAAAGTGTTCGCTTTTTGGATCTGGCCTGTCAGGCAAAAGTGATGTCTCACTCCTGGTTTAGAATGAATGTGCCCAAACTAGAATGGGCCGTTTGTCTACTTCTGTTCCAAAAGTTAAAGTTCTATGCAATAAATAAATAAATAAATAA
This sequence comes from Podarcis bocagei, assembly GCF_964188305.1. Classification (NCBI taxonomy): domain Eukaryota; kingdom Metazoa; phylum Chordata; class Lepidosauria; order Squamata; family Lacertidae; genus Podarcis; species Podarcis bocagei. The sequence goes on from NC_138125.1 coordinate 31,799,930, forward strand.
ACATTCCATGTGAAAACATTGAAACAAACCCAAATTACTTTCTGCAACTGGGCCAATCTGCATACCCTTGTTCCCTTTAGAAAAGCCTGCACATATATTTTTAGGTAACCCACTTACTCAGTAGTTACCCCTTGTGTGAAATGATTTCTGACATCTTTATACTCATGTTTTAAAACCTGCTCTTCATATTTCTTTCCCATATTTCTTTCCCATATTTCTTTCTTTGCCATAATCAGCCTGTCTTTCCCCCCACTCATCTGCCCATTGCCAAGAATTTCAAATCAAACAGGATCAATGCTCTACTGCAAAGATTAGCCAATGTGGCCCAGTGTTGCTGGACTCCAGCTCAGTCCCAGCCAGTATGGCCAATGGTCAGAAGCGATGAGAGTTGTAGTCCAGCAACATGTGAAGGGCACCATGTTGGCTACCCCTGAATCACAATGACATTAGCTTCCTTGGCCATGTCTTTCTGTTTCTGGAAAAGACAAAAAACAGTCCTCCTTAGCTGTTATTTTGTTAAAGAAGAGTTTGAAGAAGAGTTTGGATTTGATATCCCGTTTTATCACTACCCGAAGGAGCCTCAAAGCGGCTAACATTCTCCTTTCCCTTCCTCCCCCCCAACAAACACTCTGTGAGGTTAGCGGGGCTGAGAGACTTCAGAGAAGTGTGAATGGCCCAAGGTCACCCAGCAGCTGCATGTGGAGGAGCGGGGAAGCGAACCCGGTTCACCAGATTACAAGTCCACCGCTCTTAACCACTACACCACATTGGCTCTGAAATTTAAGTCCAGCCTCAGGACAGGTGTAGCTGTGAGGTCCACTGGGGGGAAACTAGCATGTGTTGAAAAGGATGCATTTCATCAAATCAAAGTAGTACAAAAGTCTCGGAAGCAAGTAGTTCAAACAAGTATGAGCTGACTCATACTTTGCGCAGCAATCATGTTTGCTACAATTAGGACGTTTCCATGCTTACCTTTTGCCCAGCTCTTTCCAGGCACAGGTCTGCGCTTAAAAGATCAGATTCAGAGTGTTTATTTCTTCATTCATATGTTTGAACTGGAGCTTCCCCCACAGAAACCCATTTTTTAGCACTTGATCAGAGCAAACGTCAATTTGGGTTTTCAACAGATTGCCACTGAGCTTTAAGGAGCAGGTTTTCGTGGTGGGGACAGGACTCCAGGGTGCTCAGACAGTGCCTGGAAGAGTGGAAGAATGGTCAGTGTGGATAGGCCCTACACTTCAGGGTCAAGGTGGCATGTAACCATGGCATGCAACCATTACAAAGTGTGCACTCTGCCCACACGTCTACGGGGGGAGGGGTGCGTGCGTGTGTGTTATAAATTTTTTTGTTGCAACACAAACACACACAAAAATAAAAATAAAATAATGTAAACTTAAAAAGAAAATACAAATACCAATGCAAATACAGATACAAATACAAAACAAATGGTGAACACTTAATCATATTTCAGTTCTTATTTTCTTCTAATTGACTTCCTTCATCCTCAACGCGGGTCTGCTTTCATCTTTGATAATCTGTTTCCTTCTCCTTTCGTTTTTTCTACTTTTCTTTCTTAGGCTTTTACACCACAAATTGTTTTGCAAAAGTTAATCAAAACAAGTCCAGGTATTAATTTGAGGGCACTGCTTCTTAAGATAATCTCTATATTTTCCCCATTCCTTTTGAAATTTTTGTTTAGATTCAGGAAGTTTTTTGGGACAGAACAGATAAAAGCCTTGCTTTTGCAAAATTGCTTACATCAGCTTACATTAAGAAGACATCAATAGAAGACACCCAAATGTCCAGACAGGCATGTCCAGTTGATGTTTATAAGAAATGTGCTCAAAAAGTAGCAAAGGCAGTGAGGTCCTCAGACCGTTGCACAATAGACAGAGGGTGTTTGTTTGTTTGTTTGTTTGTTTGTTTGTTTGTTTGCTTGCTTGCTTGCTTGCTTGCTTGCTTGCTTGCTTGCTTGCTTGTTTTAACCCTCACATAAAACCCTGTGAATTCCAATTGACCAGAGGTGATTATGGGCAAGATGTACTATGTACATCTTGTACAAGTGTACTATGGAAAGTGATGGCTTGCTCAAACCATTCAGAAACAGACTGGAAAGGGAAGTTGCTGAATTGCAACTTATTACCAAACTTAAAACCATGGAGAGACCTGGTCTGAATAGAGACGTTGGATTCTTATCTCATTATACATGATAAAGCTATTTTTAGCCATCTCACCCCTTGCTTTTTCCTGTAAGACCAATTGCAGTCGTCAACAGGTTTACCACACTTATCAGCCAAGCACCCATTCCCACCACCCTTCTGAGTAATACCCCTCCCCAACCTCTTGCTATATATAAGGGTCTGGTGACTTCTGTTTCAGTGTATCTGAAGAAGTGTGCATGCACACGAAAGCTCATACCAAGAACAAACTTAGTTGGCCTCTAAGGTGCTACTGGAAGGATTTTTTTTAAATTTTGTTTCGACTACGGCAGACCAACACGGCTACCTACCTATGTTCAAACCATGTTCAACTCGCAAGTTCTTCAGTCTCCATGACATTTTCATCTTCATCTTTTTCTCTTTTCTCGAGCACCTGCCTTTCCTCTATCTTAAGCTGTTATTCTAGATGAGAAGGCTTATTTCAGCTTCTCTCTTTATGCTAACATTTATTCCTTAGATCTGTTCTTCCTACTACTCTCCTCCCCACCCCCTTCATGCCTCTGCTAGTTTCTCTGCTCCCGTCTCTCTTTCCTCCTCCTTTTATTTTGACCCACAAGCCGATCTTCTTGCATGTCAAAGGCAGTGGGAAGTAACCTAATTAATAGTCATTTGATAGACTAACCACCCCTGCTGTCCCACCGGCAATTCAGCAATCTGCTCTGCAGTCAGGGAAATATATTTATGCTCATTAATAAAAACTAAGGGAATTTTGGGACAAAAGAAGCTGGGAATCCCATCTAGGTGCATGCTTTTCATTGCAGAGCTAACAATAGCACTCCACACTTCCCATCTCTATGTTCATAGCTTATTTCAGTAGTACAGCTGTTTATCTTGGTTTCTAGTCCTAAGAACAGCATTACGAAGATCAGGACTTATATTTATTTGACTGAAAAATCCGGCACAGGTTTTTTCCCCTCTCTCTTTCTCTTTCCTACATTAGATTTATTCAATTTACTCATTGCTTCCCACTAACAAGTCCCGCAGCAATTTACAAGCACAGCAAAACAGCAAAATAATAAAATCACAAACATGATTAAAAACAGATTTAGCAGGTAAGTGGTCTTAACTGCCCTCAGGCACAGAAGGGCTATCAGATGGAGTGCATTGCTGCAGTTGTGGAACTTGGCACCAGCTGTGTCCATCCTATTCCTCTCCTCTCCTCTCCTCATCTTGTGACTGTGGACTTACTGGTGACCAAAGCAAAACCCAGAACTGCTGCCACAGAGGGGAAAGAGATCAGTCTGAACCACATCTTAAACTAAATCTCATTACTCCTCTGCCCAAAGCTCTCCATTTTAAATGATGGCAGCTTAGCTCTTGTCTGCTATGTGGGGGGAAATGACCATTCTGGGGTTTAAGTGCCAGGTACCGGGACACGGGAGGCGCTGTGGGTTAAACCACAGAGACTAGGACTTGCCGATCAGAAGGTTGGCAGTTCGAATCCCCGTGACCGGGTGAACTCCCATTGCTCGGTCCCTGCTCCTGCCAACCTAGCAGTTCGAAAGCACGTCAAAGTGCAAGTAGATAAATAGGTACCGCTCCGGCGGGAAGGTAAATGGCGTTTCCGTGCGCTGCTCTGGTTTGCCAGAAGCGGCTTAGTCATGCTGGCCACATGACCCGGAAGCTCCCTCGGCCAATAAAGCAAGATGAGCGCCACAACCCCAGAGTCAGCCACGAATGGACCTAGTCTTTACTTTTAGCATTACCACCAGTTATTGTAGTTTCGAAAGAGCTGGTGTTATCCCTTGCTTTGTAATTACAATACAGGCATGGGGAACCAGTGTTGTTGGACTACAGTTCCCATCATCCATTACTATTAGCCATGTTGGCTGGGGTGATGGGAGCTGAAGTCCAGCTATATTTGGGGGGCCACAGGTTCCCCATCCATGTTTCTACCTAGTAAGGACAACATCTCCCATCCTGACTGATGCTCTTTGACCATATCATTAAGAAACATAGTGTTATGAAGGAAATTGAGTTTTGTAGAGTACTCTGACTCATTCATGTTCCCTTTCCCTAAAACAGGAAAAACAGAAATGAGCAGCAGAAGAAAGGATAGGCCTGGAATCTGAGAAGACTATTCAGCCACACCTAAAGAGTTAGATGGCTCTTACTAAGAAACATTAGAAAATGAGTGTCATTGAACTCAGTGAGATTGGCACCACATGCCCTAAAGATGTAATTCTAGCCCCCCCAAAAAAAAGCTTATAAGAGAAGAAATATTATTATAGTGACAGCACTCACCCTCAGTTAATCTGACCCATGGGTAGGCAAACTAAAGCCCGGAGGCCGGATCCGGCCCAATCGCCTTCTAAATCCAGCTCAAGGACGGTCCGGGAATCAGCATGTTTTTACATGAGTAGAATGTGCTCTTTTATTTAAAATGCATCTCTGGGTTATTTGTGGGGCCTGCCTGGTGTTTTTACATGAGTAGAATGTGTGCTTTTATTTAAAATGCATCTCTGGGTTATTTGTGGGGCATAGGAATTTGTTCATTTTTTTTCCAAAATATAGTCCCGGCACCCCAGAAGGTCTGAGGGACAGTGGACCGGCCCCCTGCTGAAAAAGTTTGCTGACCCCTGGTCCAATACACTGGAATAGCAACAAAAAAATAAAACACCATTCCATCTTGGTCACAAATGTAGATCTGTATCTACCCATAGATCGCCGAAGAAATGATGCTTTTGAATTATGGTGCTGGAGGAGACTCTTGAGAGTCCCATGGACTGCAAGAAGATCAAACGCATCCATTCTCAAGGAAATCAGCCCTGAGTGCTCGCTGGAAGGACAGATCCTGAAGCTGAGGCTCCAATACTTTGGCCACCTCATGAGAAGAGAAGACTCCCTGGAAAAGACCCTGATGTTGGGAAAGATGGCGGGCACAAGGAGAAGGGGACGACAGGGGACGAGATGGTTGGACAGTGTTCTCAAAGCTACCAGCATAAGTCTGATCAAACTGCGGGAGGCAGTGGAAGACAGGAGTGCCTGGCGTGCTCTGGTCCATGGGTTCACGAAGAGTTGGACACGACTGAACGACTAAACAACATCAACATCTACCCATATGTTTTACAAAATGTATCTACAGGAGAATAAGCACCTAGTGTTGATGTTTGGAGGATTTTAAAAGGTCATCTCTATAGGACCCGCCATTCTAGTATATCTCATAACATTGCAAGCAATGGCAGACTTCCTAGAAAATGTGATTTCCTTGTTTCCTCTATCTCTGTGACTGACCACTTACTCCTGCCACTAAATAGTTAGTTCCAGAAGACCAGGGTCCTGGACAGAACAAATAATAGATATGCTTCCTGCCCAATAGGTTGGAAACCTAATTTGCTACCTGCAGTGTAAATGCACCTGCCCAAGTACAGTACTGCGAATAAGTTTGCTTCACATCATTTTACCTTAAAGCACTTCAACATAAAGCTAGTCTGTCGGCTATTAACCACATCCCATTTGTCACACCTTCCAGTGTTTTTCTTCAAACTTTGGTTTTTTCCCCTACCTGGGTTGCAGTTTCAGCACTTCCTGGTCTTCTTTTTCCTGTCCTCTCACTTCCCTGGTTACCTTTCCCCATGGACCGCATCCTCTCTCGCCTTCCCAGTGCTCTAACCCTACCCCAAAATGCTTGTACCTCATCTCAGTACACAATGTATTTATCACATGGTGAAGTCTTTCATCTACCGCATAAGGCCCTGTCCACAATGAATGGAGAAAAGGCCAAGGGAAGGAATTAAGGGAGAATTTAGAGGAAGGTAAGAGAGAAAGATGGAGACAGAGGAGTGGGTATAGAAAGGGGAGAGAGAGGGGCCATAAATTCCCTTCTAATTCCAAATAATTCCGATTACACGGATGAGTAGTTTTCAATCAGAAAGATAATCTCAAAGATAGATGGCAGGATAATTGCTCGTCGGCGCGACGTAAATATTGTGTCGTTTCTATTAATCTCAGCGAATCGGGTGTCAGAGTTGTCACTCATTCATCAAAACAAATTAAAAAAAACATATTAAAAAGAGAGAGATGCCGGGAGGAGGAGGGGGAATGTGTATCCAACCAACAGTGAGAGGGCCTATTGCTCAGTAATGAATGTTGCTTACATGCTATTTGTATTTTTTATTTTAGAAGAGCCTGGAGGTAACCAAGGCTGTAGGTCTTTATTAACCTTCCTATTGGAATAGAAACAGCCACAGAAGAGGGGAATGAGCCACTGCAGAGCAGCACAATGGTTGCTGCAAGTGAGGAAAAGATGGGGACGAGGCCAATTATGAGCACTTGCAATGAAGACCTTAGCGGTGCCACCAAATTGGGATAAGAGGCTTTTGGGGATCCCAGGGGGAAAACCCGCAAGGGCCATTCACAAGAGTGATAACTGAGCAGGGGACACGGAAATGCCTAAAAGGATAATTAAGGAAGGGCAAAACGGGCTGGGCTGGCCTTAGCATGAAACAACATCGAGCCACTGTTTCAGACTACAGATTCCCGAAGGGAGTGCTGTTTTCCTGGCCTTTGATTCCCATTTCTTTGTATTATTAACGAAAAGAAATATTCCAGCCAAATGTGGGGAGAGGTGCCATTTTGAATGTTGCCTCACATGCATAATTGTCTAGAGAGACCTGGCACTGAGGAAGGAATACTCAATAAAAGTGGGGGAAGGCTCAAAGGAGCTGATTCAAAGTAATTTTTCAGTATAAAGAAATATAGAGGTGTGATGGATACTGAGCTTGAACTGGATCATCTCTGTCGATTTCCCTTATGCAAGCCAAATTGGCCACTCTGCTTAGAATTAACATTGGTTATCTTGTGTACATATGTGCTTCTCTCCATAGATAGAGGGATAGGGAAGTTTTAGCCGCTCTATTTGTAGTGTTTGCCCTATCATTCATCAGAAACCACCATTCAACTCCTTAAGGAATAGATTGCATCACACTGCCCAATGTACAATTGTAGCTAATGAAATCAAACAATGATGTCACCATTACAAACTGACCCAGGTGGCTGATCTCATCCTTCCGTCTTTGTTCAAGGGGGGAAATTCAACAAAATGAGCGCTTCTACCATTGCTTGAAGGGAAGACATGCAACAAGGATGTGTGCTTGCCTTTGCATTGCTATTCAGAAGTAAATTTATGAAGGTAGACAACAGCTGCAACCCTACACATGGGAGTAAGCCACATTAAAGACCGTTGAACTTGCTTCCAAGTACATATGCTGAGGGTTGTGCGACATGATAGGCTGTTAAGTGAACAATTGCGTGGACAGCACAAGGTCTTCTTGCAAAGTGACAGCCATTCAGTGTTAGAGGGGACTCTTCTTCTTGAGAAAGAGTGAGCTTTGCTTCAGGAAGAGCATTCCCATTGGGTCATAGGTGCTCAGGGTTGGGATGAAAACATAGACCCCAAAGTTCAAACAACTCTCGTTCATTTCAGCTTTACTGTCAGTTCCAAGAGTGTCTTTGTCAATTCATTTCTCAGTGGCTGTTAAAAGTTGGTCTACTTGTCACATCAGAAGTGGTTGCATGTTGACCAGAGTTGACATCCCCCCTCCACTCTTGTTTAACATCAGTTTCTGTTTCTAGAGTGATTTCGGATGCATGGAGCAGAAAATGAAAGATACTGTTATACAGTGGTACCTCGGGTTAAGTACTTAATTCATCCCGGAGGTCCGTACTTAACCTGAAACTGTTCTTAACCTGAAGCACCACTTTAGCTAATGGGGCCTCCTGCTGCCGCCGCGCCGCCAGAGCACGATTTCTGTTCTCATCCTGAAGCAAAGTTCTTAACCTGAAGCACTATTCCTGGGTTAGCGGAGTCTGTGACCTGAAGTGTATGTAACCTGAAGCGTATGTAACCCGAGGTACCACTGTATACTATTTTAAAGCATTTAAACACTATTCATTTAAGAGGACATGCAGTATTCTGAGTTATGGAACCAAACTGCAGGTGAGGTATTTGTCCACTAGAATTTCTTTTTGGTGGGGGGGGGGATCTCAAGGAACAATCGGCGATGCCAAGGTATTCCCACACCATCTTACCTGATGTGGATCCAACAATATACCTGAAGCCAAGGCCAGTTCTCCCCCCCCCCCCACCTAGTTCCATCACTAATTCTCCTTCTAAACCCTTTGGGAAGGAAGGAAACCTGTCCCAGGTGCACTTCCAACCTATCAATCCTGCAAGCAACGCAATATCCGCTGGGGAATTTCAGCTGTCATTGTGCCTCTGGTCTTATCTCACCGTCTCCTGGTTTGCCCACTGCCCGGTGAAATGTCATTTCTTTCTCTCTTTCTTCCAAGATGGAAGTGAACTTGTGTGCCTGGCATGGGGGCTGACAGACATGAGCTGAAGGGCTGTCAAGGACCCTCTGAAAAATTACCAGGCTGCCCTGTGTCAGATTTCGGGGTCTAACACTGCAGCTTTCTGTCTGCTCTGCAGCCAGCTCTAAATGGAGCCTTTGATGAAGAGCCAGGGAGCTGTCATCAAGGGTTGGCCTCCAAGGCTAAACTCCGCAGGTATAAACACCTGGAAAGCATGTGCCAAGCCATGGAGAATAGCAGTGGCATTGTAAACCCTGGTGCTTCATGAGACCCCCTTCTGCAACCCAAAATGGGGACCAGTACATGGGCTGATGAATGCAGCATGAGAGAAAAGTCTTAGATCTAAGGGGGAAGAAACCGTCCCCATTTCTACCAGATTTCACATACCAGGGAGGAAAAGAATCATGGAGGAAACTTGGGTAGCATTTCTGTACCATTTGGCACTTTTGTCATCCCGTTCTGTAATGCAGAGACTGCTTAAACAGCCACTGTGACTATTGTTGATTCGGCAACAAGTTTCCACATGAATATTTGAGGCTATCACCTGCTGAGTCAGACTACTGGTCCACCTTGTCCTTTATTGTCTACTCCGATGGTTGGCAATTCTCCAAGAGACGTCTCAACCCTGCTCTGCCATCTTTTAACTAATCCCAGGAACTGAACCTTGCTCATACTCTCGCGTCAAGCTAAGGGCTCTCAAGATTTGTCCTTTTTTGGGGGGGGGAGACTTTGCCACTAATCCAAAAAAGCATCAGATGTGAATCCAAGTCACTGGCTGTAGCCAAGCAGACTGCAACTGTATGAGCTCCACATACTGCTTTTCACACCAAGCCGCCAAGTAGCAGTCAACCACGCTTAGACATGTCAAAGCTTAGAAGGGTGAAACAGATGAGCAATTAGCCGTTTCATTGAAAGGACCCCTTTTTTTTGGAAATCTGCAGTTTGCCACTCATTCTGTGTTATCCAACAGCCATTACCCCCAACTAGGTCAAGAAATAGCCACAAGACTAATATCACTTGGCCAGACAATCCACCTAATTCACCTTGAAAAGGCAACATTGGAAACCTGTAGCTGCTGTAAATATGGATTTGCAAGCTGCGCTGCAACGATAGAGATGCTTTACCTCTCCAGATGTTGTTTCACTTGATCTCTCATCAGCCCCAGCCTGCATGACCAAATGACAGGAATACATATATATTTACATACATAATTTTTTGTATGCTGCCTTTCTATAGTTCAAACCACTCTCAATCAAGATGGCTTAGAATGTGAAAAGATACATAACTATAAGATGACAAAAGTAATCATATTCCTGCATTGCTAGAGGGTTGGACTAGATGACCCTTGGGGTCCCTTCCAACTCTACAATTCTGTGATTCTATGAATCTAATAAATAATACTTTAAAAGATTCACTATGGGAGCTGTCATCCAACACATCTGGCCACTCCATGTGTCAGCTGTTATGCCTTTCCTAGTGCAACAGTAGTTCACGTAATGCTTTTTACTTTAGTTTTATACTTTATACCTCTAATGAAAATATTTTTCTCTGTTTCTAAAATCAATGCTTCATATAAGCCAATTTTTCTATTTGGTGTGGGACCTTTGCACCCACGCTTAACCGCAAGCTTATGCTTAGTTAGAATTACTGAAATGGCTGAAGAATAGGCTGAAGAATAAAAACAGAAAGGGATTCCAAGCCCAGGGTAAAAATGTCATAGATACGAGTGGCAACTGCTCCTAATACTATTCCATATTTCAGCAGCTGTGTCATGGACTGGTCAATTTATGCTGGAACCGGCACACAAGCAGGTCACATTTTTTTTCTGTTGTCTTCGCGTATAACCCTGCAATGCTGGACAAAGCACTCCCATCATAAACTGGATATTACCACATTTATAAACCAGCTCTATGAAACATGCCCTTGTGCCTGCATGGAAATATTCTATTAAAAATGTGGCACACAATATTTGCAACAAGCCAATGTCCACAGGATGTTTGACGAGAGCTCCCATTTATCTGAAAGGGGAGTTTCTGTGTTCCGCAATTATCTTTCTGGCTTCTCCTGGGGTCCCTGTCCTCTACTACCTTTTCTGCATCCTGACTTTAACAAACCTTTCGTCTCACATGCAAACCAGGATGACTGCAATCAGAATAATGGATATTTAGCCAGTTTAGGCAAATGTGATTACACAGTTTATTCAAAATGTGGAAGCTGGACATTTTGGTATGGCATCTCTGATATAGGTAAATATTGTTTACTAAGATCTTGTGAGCATAGTTCTCTTTTTCCCCCCAGTGATCACCCTAATACCATTTTCCATAGCGTGTCAAGCACATTTGCTGTGTTTTAATCCCCGAGCCTCTTTCAGTCTATATTTCTTTTCTCCACTTCTTCTCTTCATTAAACATGTGGGTTTCACAATGATTTTCTTCCCCCATCATGTGGTGTTGTTGTTGTGTTATCCAGGCTGAGTGCAATTTTATTTCTTCCTCATTTTTTAATCTGTTCAAGGCCGTCTGCATTATTGCTGTTTCCTCACTTGTGTTTGGAACACTCCCAATTAAGTATCGTCTGCAGATTTAATTAATGGACTGTTTACCTCCTCTTCCAGAGCACTAATGAAGAGGATTAATCACACCAGACCTACCATGGATGCCCTCCCCACCTCATTGGATCACCCTCCCAGCATCTCAGTAAGTTCCTATTATAATTTACTGCAGAGGAGATAGCAGGAACAGTCCAAAAAGACCTTCCACGTCCCATTGCTAGGATTCTCTTAGGGCTGTTGCTACCTTGGGCAAGTGATCTGTCCTCATAACAGCCCTTTCTCCAGGATCTTAATTCTAATGAATTAAAACAGGGCTCTTGAATACAACAGGGAATGCTGTTTACGAGGCTCTCATATCCTACAAATTAACAAACACACACACACACCAAAAATGATAATCTAGTTCAATTTGGACTTTACTAATCTGTAGCCATTTGTGTGGTCTACTTCTTTCTTCTGAGTTAAGGATATAACGATAACAACAAGAACAAGAACAACAGTATATTGTCCTTCATCCAAAGATCACGGGGTGGTTCACAATACAAAAATACAAAATGAGAACAAAACAAAAAAATTCATAATAAAACAAAAACAAACCAATAACCTCCCCCAAACACATTTAATAGCCCATAGAATATTAACCAGCCAAAAACCCATTTACAGAGACATGTTTTTGCCTAGCGCCTAAAGATATGTAATGAAGGTGCCAGGCAAGCCTCCCTGGGGAGAGCATTCCGCAAATGGGGAGCCACCACAGAAAAAGTCCTGGTTTGGCAGCAGACTTGGGCTCAGACTTTAAGAAAACAAACCATGGCACGGTGGAGTGCCTGAACAGAGCCACTGAGAGAAAAGCTAGAGTTCTTTTACTTGTGGAAGCTGCTAAGGGGCTGAAATTGCATTAGAGGCAGTACGGCCTGCATAGCATGCTCACTTCACAAAGGCAGCTCCAGGGAGTTGTCTTAATCTCCCTCCTTCCTTGGCATCTGAGCAGTTGCTTCCCTCTAGGGTAGCAGCTGCCATCTATATTTTTCTGAAATTTAATGTGCCAGGAATTCCAGTTGTGACACATTGTGGATAAAACAACATATCTCCTCCTCAAAAACAAAACGCCCAACACAGTAGCCATGTTTTAGTGTCTGTAGCCATCTTTGTTTTTACCCACAATGCACCATGAGGGACTCAGGCAGCATGGTGCCCCATGTTGTTGCCCCCAGTGGAGGGGGCCCTGGCATTTGCCCAATGAAGCTGTGTGGTTGTGCTGGGTCTTTGGCTTCATACCTTTTCCGAAAAATCATTATTTTTAAAAATAATTCCTTCTACCTAGTGAATGCTTCCATTCTGAGAAACATCCAACTACGAGTGAGGGGCATGTGGAAAGCAAAAAATAAATGAAACTGCCCTTTCCCCATCTGTGGGTGAAAACAGAGAACATACAAGAATGTTAACTGGGGGCAGCAGGACTTGCCTGAGGCCACAGCACTTGGGCGCTGACAAGTGAACTGACAAAACAAAGCAACATCTGACACCCACATGAAACCTGCCTCGCTTGCCCTCAGGCCAACCTCAGAACAAAACAGATTCTCCCATTGGACAGCCCTTTCCCCCCTCTTTTTCTCCGCCTGGCCCTTATCAGGCCGACGATGGAATTATCTCTCCAGGCTTCTTACAAGGAGGAAGTGCCTGCAGAGAGCTCTCAACATCCAGAGGAACTCGGCAGCTTTGGTTACGATTGTTCCGCTTAAGCACCCTGTTGGTCATTAATCACAGTGCTGACAGGTACAGCTTCAGAATTGTGGGGTAGATGCTCACAAGATTCTTTGGCCAAGGACCTGCTAGGGCCACAGAGAGATCCGGTCCAAATTTATCTCAGGTTTGTGAGAGTAAAGGAAGCTACTTGACAGCCCCATGTGCCCAGGAGTTAGTTCAGTGAAAGGGCTACCAGCATTACAAAAGCAGGGCAAAATAGATCCATCAAATCCATCGATCATTTTTTAAGCCCATAGCACACTACAACTCAGACTACAAAACCAGAAGTCCAAAAACATTTTGTGTGTGTGCGCGCGTGTGTAAACGGCATTGATGTATGATCTTTTGGACTAGGATGTTTTAAGTAGGGCTATGGATTTGAAAATGATGCTGAAAAAATGTTTGGCATTACAGTATACAGTGGTACCTCGGGTTAAGTACTTAATTCGTTCCAGAGGTCCATTCTTAACCTGAAACTGTTCTTAACCTGAAGCACCACTTTAGCTAATGGGGCCTCCTGCTGCTGCCGCGTCGCCGGAGCACGATTTCTGTTCTAATCCTGAAGCAAAGTTCTTAACCTGAAGCATTATTTCTGGGTTAGCTGAGTCTGTAACCTGAAGCATATGTAACCTGAGGTACCATTGTATAGCTATGCTGGATTTTTGGTGAATAAAAATGGAATTTGTATTTTGACATAATAAAAAACAACATTTTATTTGTAAAAACACACTTTTAAAAACCCTGTATGGAGATCACACACAAAAATGCCTTCTTCTCCACCCACCCCATTACAATGTGTTAGATTCCTCTTTTCAGATTTGCTCAGAGATGTGGCATTAAGGCAGCAAACACTGCCAACCCCAAAACAACTAACAAAGCAGATCAATCCATTAGGTTTTTAATAAATGGATTAGATCATCCAGAGAATTTGGCCAAAATGGGTATCACTGCTTCATTTCTTACAGATACAAAGTGGGCTGGGGAAGAAAATGATTTTAATGGAGCTACTTTGATTAATATTATATTATACTGAGCACCAATAGAATTGGGTTGAAGGAAAAAAGATAGTGGATAACTTACAAATTCGTTTCAGCAAGAATCCAACTTCACTGTATGTTTGTATTAATAATTCCCAACTCTTAACAATCACTGAAGTAGAAGGTGAAGCTTCATAACTCCAGGTCAGCTGAAGGATGTTACAATCTCAGCCAGGATGTGAAGCTCCACACAAGCCGATGGAATGGTTATCAGTGTATGACTGATGCAGAGTTCGCTTTTCTTGGTGGTACAGAATTTGTCATGGAATAGACGAAGCCAGGTTCTAATTTGGTAGAGGGAAAACATGAGTCTTGGAAGGAGAGAAACACTCCCTTTCTTGGGAAAACTTTGGGGATTAGGCCAGAGTAGTGTGAAAACCGGTAGACTCAGAAAGAGTTGTGCTATGAAGCCATTCAACAACAATTAAAGTAGTGAATATCAGTCTGCTGCTTTAAGATTTGTACCTCTTCCCCACACAGTCTCTGTCCCTGTTTCCTTTCCTGCAGTACCACCTGCAGGGAGTGGCTTCAAATGAAGGCAAACCACTTACACCATTTCCAACTTTGGGAAATGGAGTGGGATCAAAAAGTCTGTGTAAATTTACAGGGCAATGGGCTTCCTTCGTGCAACTCCGTCTTCCAGCAAGCAGCACCCCAGTCTGTCTGCTTGTACTATCTGATTGCCATTTCATACATCCCCCTTTCTCTAGCTCCAAGACCCAAGGGTGAAAGGTCATTGCCTGATCCACTGAGCCACCCAGTCTCTGGATCGCAATGTTAACAAATCATCATTTATCTTTGTTACTATAGCAAGGGGAAACAGGCCCCCAAAGATCACATCTGTTGGGATAACCTATTGATTTGTGTCATATTCCACCCAATCCCTATTTTATTCTTGTTGAAGCAGGGGTCAGGATGGGTTAAAATGACTCTCTCAGTCTGAGGTGTAGGGATGGAGGAATTTTAAAGCCAGACTTCTACTCTATGAAGGCTACAGAATAGTGCCACATTGGTGGCTCATATCAATTAACACAGCGGTTCTCAAACTATTTTCCCCCTCTGGGTCAAACTTTCAGAATAAAAATTTGCTCACACCACACTGAATTTTTTTATAGAAATACATTGTTAAACAAAAAGAAGTTTGATTTATAACATAGAACACAGATACTTTATAATACGATCATGGGATATCCAGAAAGTATCAAACAAAGCAGCTACGTAAGAAGATAAAACATTCCCAAAATATAATTATAAGCGAGTCTTCTCCAATGCTCTGTTCGAATGGCAATTCTGGATCACAGCTAGGATTGTCCTCAGTATCAGTTGGTCTCGTTTTGAAGATACCTATCCATATTCTAGGGACGCGGGTGGTGCTGTGGGTTAAACCACAGAGCCTAGGACTTGCCGATCAGAAGGTCGGCGGTTCGAATCCCCGCGACGGGGTGAGTTCCCATTGCTTGGTCCCTGCTCCTGCCAACCTAGCAGTTCGAAAGCACGTCAAAGTGCAAGTAAATAAATAGGTACTGCTCCAGCGGGAAGGTAACGGCGTTTCCGTGTGCTGCTCTGGTTCGCCAGAAGCGGCTCAGTCATGCTGGCCACATGACCCAGTAGCTGTATACCGGCTCCCTCGGCCAATAAAGCGAGATGAGTGCCACAACCCCAGAGTCGGTCACAACTGGACCTAATGGTCAGGAATCCCTTTACCTTTATCCATATTCTGCAAATAATAATAAAAATATTTTGATACTATGCTATACTGAAATGTTTAAATGTTTCTTTGATTGTCCCTAAATCTTTCCACCACACTTGCCCTCCTCTCCTGCCACACCAGTGTGATGTGCCATGCCCTTTGAGAACCACTGAATGAACACGTGCTTTCAGTTTTAGTGCAATTCAAGGTGAAGTGTGTGACTACCAGAATAGTTTCTTCCCCTTCATAATATTTTGTGATTACAGCAAAATCCACAGAAAGGGGTGAGGGAGGTTGTACGCAAGAAGACCAGACTTCATCGTGAGACCTCCTTGTTGTTACCTGCTCTTTTTGAAGCAGTATGCTTGATTTTCACAACCACAGCCATTTGGATAAGTGAGGTTATAACAATATGCTCTACATGGGACTGTCCTTGAAGACTATTCAGAAACTGCAGCTAACACCAGTCTGTTGATGGATGGGTGTAGGTTGCCAAGAAATCTATTTTACTTTTCCTGAAATTTACCCATTTGTGATTAGACCATTTCCAGGCCCAATTCATGGTGGTGATGGTTTTGATCTTGGATGTGAATTAAAGATAAACTGCTATGACCATTTGATTTATTTTCCACCTTTCAAACCAGAAAGATTTCCAAGGTGGCTTACTTAAAATAGCCATGGGCCAGTTCACAGGAGCATCTGTTGTTTTCTCCATGCAATTATGTTCTCAAGTACATTTATTTAGCAAAATTTACATACCGTTTGATTGTAACAATAAAACCTCTGAGCAGTTTACAAGAAACATTAAAATTGTCAATAAAAATGGTTAAAAATTAAAAACATTTAACGATGATTAAAATCAACAGCAGCTTAAAAAAAGAAAAGAAAGATTAAAGCGTGTCCACATCTCGGTGTCTGGATAGTAAGGGTAAAGGGGACCCCTGACCATTAGGTCCAGTCGTGACTAACTCTGGGGTTGCAGAGCTCATCTCGCTTTATTTATAGCTTCTGGGTCATGTGGCCAGCATGACTAAGCTGCTTCTGCCGAACCAGAGTAGCACACAGAAACGCTGTTTACCTTCCCGCTGGAGTGGTACCTATTTATCTACTTGCACTTTGACGTGCTTTCGAACTGCTAGGTTGGCAGGAGCAGGGACCGAGCAACAGGAGCTCACCCTGTCGCGGGGATTCGAACCGCCGACCTTCCGATCGGCAAGTCCTAGGCTCTGTGGTTTAACCCACAGCGCCACCTGCATCCCTGTGTGTCTGGATAGGTTTGCCTAAATGAAAATGTTTTAAACAGGCTCTGAAAAGGTTTCTGCCCAATGTCAATAGGCAAAGAGTTCCAAAGTGTAGATACTGCCACACTAAAATATCAGTTTCTTACAATGGCAGACCAAGTATTATGTGGCACCTGAAATAGTGTCCGTTCTGCTTAGGGTAGGATAGGATTGGCTTCAGCTGTAGAACTGCACAATGAGTCTTCCAACCACTCGCTGGCCCATGAAAAAGAAGAAGAAGAAGAGTTTAGATCTGATATCCCGCTTTATCACTACCCTAAGGAGTCTCAAAGCAGCTAACAATCTCCTTTCCCTTCCTCCCCCACAACAAACACTCTGTGAGGTGAGTGGGGCTGAGAGACTTCAGAGAAGTGTGACTAGCCCAAGGTCACCCAGCAGCTGCATGTGGAGGAGGGGGGAAGCGAACCCAGTTCACCAGATTATGAGTCCACCGCTCTTAACCACTACACCACACTGGCTCCAAGCCTCTGGGAATTGTCTGAAGAACTATGATGCAGCCACAGTTATGGAGAGAATTCTGTATTGCTGTACCCTCCAACATTTCTCTGATGAAAATAGGAACATCCTATTATTATTATTATTATTATTATTATTATTATTATTATTATTATACCCCGCCTATCTGACTGGGTTACCCCAGTCACTCTGGGTGGGTTTCAACATATAAAAAATAATAATAGAACATTAAACATTTTTTTAAAAAACTTCCCTATACAGATATCTACTAAAGGTTGTATAGCTACTTATTTCATTGGCTTGGGGGTGGCATAACTCCATATTCTCCAACATTTCTCCAACGAAAATAGGGATGTCCTAAAGAAAAGCAGGAGAGTCAGGGATCAAATCAGAAACCAGCATGGCTTCTGTAAATCCGGGACTGTCCTTGGAAAACAGGGACACTTGGAGGGTCTCTGTATTGCTATAGTAAAAAATAAAAGTTAACTAGTTCATTCCTGCAGCGCCGACATGACCCTAGAAGAGCCAATCAAGATGTACACACAGAAAAAATGCTTCAGCAGTAAAATCCTTCCAGGCAGACAAGCTCTGGTGGCCCTGACCAATGGTCAGAAGATTTAAGACGGCTGAGGGAGAAGCACCTGGAACTCAGGTGCTCCAAGAGTTAACTACTGACAGGCCTAGATGCTTATTTACAGGTTAGGGAGAAAACACCAAGAAGGGGAAGGAGGAAGAGGAGTCGTGTGCAGGAGGCAGCCGAGACCAATCACAGCTGAGCTTCTGGGCTTTCATTCTGTCCCCCCTCCCTCCCTCCCTCACCCCCCCCCCGCCTCCCCTCCGGTGGTTCTGCGGGCGATTACTCCGAAGCACCCAGCCATACCAAAATCAATAAACAATTTCAACGCAGCCCAGGGAACTTTGCCACACTTAATAAAAGTCTCCAGTCACAGTTATGGCTTCATTTCACCTTAACGTCTTCTTTAACTGTCCCTTCTTTTCAAGATCAATTAGAGACATGTGCAAAGAGAATCAAACAAAAACAAAGCACAAGGTCAAATCAGCAGCCGGGACACACTCTCCTCTCCCCCACCCCCCACCCCCCACCCCCCACCCCCCACCATGATAGCACATCTCAGGGAAAATGTGGGGATCTGGCACACCAGGCACACGGCTTGCCATGGCACTAAATACACATAAAAAGAGAGCCAGCAATATGAATGGTGGCGATGGACAATAAACAAGGAGAGCTTCACCAACCGGATTCAAGTATGTTGGCTCCTGTATCTTTGTCGTGCAGAAGCAGAAATACAGACACTTAACAGCTTTGAGGCACTGGGACATGAGAGGCGCTTCCAGTCCAAATTCCTTTTGCAATACACAACTTTAAAAGGACCGTGTCCTCCTTTGCCTCTGGACCGTTTGAAATTCTCAACACAGAATCAACCAGAAAGCTTTGTAACCATGAAAAAGTATGGGAGAGTCACTTACACATTGCCAGAAACAAGGAAATGCAACACACACACACACACACAGAGCACATACATCAACAGTGATTTGCATGAATTGTACATATGCTAATTCATATATTTCATCTCTCTATTATTTTAGAAATATATAAGGACAACCATACTTCTCACCACAGAGGGAGTGATTGTGCCCATGTGTTCTGGGTGCCTGCTCAAACTGCTGTCTAGGTGTAATGTTTTATCTCTTCTGGAAAGTAGGATATCCTAATGAACAGAAGGAAACCTCACTGCATCTCCCATGAATAGACAAGTTTAGCATCCAGGGTAGTTGGTGCCCAATGCCCAATAAACTCTTGAACCAGTGGCCAAGACCACCTCAGGATGCTGTTCTCTGAAAAATTGGCATTAAAATCTGACAGCTAAGACATGGTTACTTCTCTCCCTGCCAAAATCCACAGCTGAGTTTCCTCTCTGTCGCCCTGCCCAAAACCTACTCCTTAACCTCACACCTTAATAATAATAATAATAATAATTCTGTTATTTATATGCCACCCACTCTGACTGGGCTGCCCCAGACACTCTGGGCAGCTTCCAACAAAGTATTAAAATACAAAAAAAAAAAATCTCAAACTTTAGAAACCTCCCAGTACAAGGCTGCCTTCAGATGTCTTCTAAAAGTCAGATAGTTGTTTATTTCCTTGACATCTGATGGGAGAGTGTTGCACAGGGCAGGCACCAATACTGAGAAGGCCCTCTTCTTGGTTCCCTGTAACCTCACTTCTTGCAATGAGGGAAGCGCCAGAAGGGTCCTCAGAGCTGGATCTCAGTGTCCGAGCTGAACAATGGGGAAGGGAGCCCCTTGATACACTCCGACCCATTTAAATGGCCACAGGTTAAGAATACGTCTTTCTTTTTTTTTTTTTTTTAATTTTTATTGGGTTTTCCGCTTTTATGAAGACAATACAAACACAACAGTAACACAAGACATAAACATGTATAGGTTCAGCAGATCCTCTTCTCATAACCTTGTTCCCTGGCTTCCCCCCACCCCACCCCCCTCGTGCATCCCAATTCCCAAGATTATATCAGCAAGTTGGTATTTCTCCTCTTAACCATCTTATTCATTTTGTTGCCTCTTTTCTAATAAAAAAATAATTGATTTTCCTAAGTTGGACTTAAGTTCTCTTCCATCGATTTTTCATTTTGTCTTGAATAAAAGTCATATTAACCAAACATGAAAGTCTTAAGAGTTTTTAAGAATCTCCTCTTCCCTCCCTCCCTTCCCCGGTTTTTGTCCCTTCCCAATAAAAATCCAAAGTCAAGATTCTCAGCCTGGGTTCCTCACGTCCGAGGCTTTCAAGTCCCTTTCAGTCCCTCTCCGCCGGTCTCGCTGGTTGTCCTTTATGTCAGTCGTCGAGTCTGGAAAAAGATCTTTCACCATCAAAACATATTCTCTTCCCACAAGGAGTTTTGAAAGCAACTGCTGGAGTATTTCCACAAAGCCTGTATCCTCAAAGTCAAAGTCCAAAAGGAGGCCCCAATCATATTTCTTTATTTTAAGTTCCTGTACATATTGTCCCAGAACCTCCTTCTTCTTCTGCATCTTTCGCAGACTTGTGGTAGATGTGTTCCCAGAGTCTCCTTGCTTGTGTTCCACAGATGTCAGCTTTTGATTGTTGCTTCCCAAGGTTACTTTCTCTTTTTCTTGTTTAGTCTCTTCCACCTCTGTAGACATTGTTTCCCATTCAGCTGTGGATTCTTTCTCATTCAGGTCCTCAATACAAACAGCAGAGTTGCCTGTTCCCAAGGTCATAATGTTAAGTTGTTTATTCATGGCTGAGCTCTGCTCTTGTAAGATTCCCACCAATTGAAACATCCTTTCGATTTCCACTAGTAACTTTCCATCCACAGCCATTGTATCCATTGTAGTTTCACAGAATTCCCCCTAGAGGGAATCTGGTTACTTATTAGTCTTTTCTCCAACAGTCCTTTAGCTTGTTATTGTTACTTTACTTCCAACAATTTTAACTCAATTATAACTCCTCTTAATCCAGAGGGATCTTAAATAGTGATTTTTCCGCTTTAAACTGCCCGTTTGGCAGCTTTGACAGCTGTCAAACTCCGCAGCTCTTACACAGGCACAAAGGCAGGACGTTCCCGAGCCCGGGAGGGGGGGTTGTTCAAAACTTAAAGAGGGTCTCCAAAACTCCACTCTCCAGCACAAAATTTCCTTTAACTAAATCTTGAAAGTTAGTGTCCTTTTTAACTCACCCCACCAAGGGTAGGCTCTCCAGCTTAGCTCTTATGTCGTTGCTTAGATCGTCTGCAGGGGGGGTGCGGACTTCCTTTTAGCACACCCCCCGGTCGTCTCCAATTCAGGGAAGAATTTTTAAAGTCCCAATCCGTCTTACTCACGGGTAATTCTTTCAGTCCAAATTTTCAAGGAAGCAAGTCAGCGCTCTTCAGCCATGGCACACGGCTTCGCTCCGCTGGGGTAGCGGTTTACTCTCAGCACCACGCCACTCTCCGTATCCTCTCCGTAGCCTTTAAAAAGGCTCTTCGTGAATCGGGAAGGGCGCTTAAGGTGCCCACCGAGTCACCAGGTCCTCAGGCATCCGCGCCTGAGGTTTTTGAGGGTCCCCGCGTCGCCGTCGCGGCAGGACCCGTCCCCAGCGGAGCCGATTCCCTCCGGAGCTCGGAGGGAATCCGCCATTAGCTGTTCGCGCCAACCCGGAAGTCCAAGAATACGTCTCCCCCCCCCCCCCATAACTAAGAGGTAGAGATGGAAGACTGACAGAGAAGCTGAGGGAAGTCCAAAAAGAGAGAATTTGTTTGTCAAAGATTGGATAAAATTATATATTTGTGTTGTAAATCAATAAAAATTATTATTAAAAAAAGAATACGTCTCCCCAATGCTCACATACCCCATGTCTACACTCTCTCAATAACTAGCTATAAAGGACCACTACTTCTCCCCAGGTTGTGCATTCTTTGAAATACTTGAACGGGCCTTTTCTCCATGATCCATGAGAGAAAGTGGCTTTCCTAAAGCCAGTTTGTGAATATGCTTAAAGCTTCTTGGCTGAACTGGAGATATTGGCTTGCATCCAATATAGTGCTAAGAAGCCACTGCATCAGTGCGAGGACTTCCGGTTGCTCAATGGGACTTCTCCCCCCCCACTCCACCCTGTGCCCTCCCCAGATCTGCTGCAGAGGATTGTGGGGAAACCCCATAACTGATTTAGGGAGGCACAGTGGGGAAGAGAGGAGGGGAAAGCCCTGTTGCAAAATCCCTTGTGCCAACAGGGAGGTTACTTAATGTTACATTGGATACAACTCACACATCACAAGCCTTAGCTATCATACGGCGTCATGTTGACAAGTAGCGTCCTCAGCTTTCGGCTATTTCTATGTAACGTCTGAATCAGCAGATGCCATGCATGACTTCAACAGGTGTCTGGATGTAGGGCTAGTTTGGATGAGAGTCAGTAAACAAAGTGAATTTAGATAAGATAGAAACTCAGTTGGGGGGGGGGTCTCCAAGGTCCAGGAATTGGGAAGCTTGCCTGCTTTGAATGGAGTCGCACTCCTCCTGAAGGAGCAGATCCGTAGTTTGGGGGGTGCTCCTAGATCCATTATTGTCACTTGAGGTTCGAGTAAATTCTCTTGAGACAGAATACCACCATCCAATGCTATCTGAGGAACTGGGATTTAAGGCCAGGCTATATGCTGGTTCATACAATTATCCTAATATTTGCATATGCAGGGAGGGAGACCTGTTTCAACTCGAGGGCCAGTTCCATTATGCTCAACCTCCTGGCGGCTGCATAGCCATAGTGGGCAGGGTCAAAGGCAAAAGTGGGCCAAACAATGTTTAAAGGTAAAGGGTAAAGGGGCCCCTGACCATTAGGTCCAGTCATGACTGACTCTGGGGTTGCGGCGCTCATCTCACTTTATTGGCCGAGGGAGCCGGCGTACAGCTTCCGGGTCATGTGGCCAGCATGACTAAGCCACTTCTGGTGAACCAGAGCAGCGCACGGAAACGCCGTTTACCTTCCCGCCAGAGTGGTCCCTATTTATCTACTTGCACTTTGGACGTGCTTTCAAACTGCTAGGTTGGCAGGAGCAGGGACCAAGCAACGGGAACTCACCCCGTCGCGGGGATTCGAACCGCCGACCTTCTGATCGGCGAGTCCTAGGCTCTCTGGTTTAACCCATAATGCCACCCGCATCCCTAAGCAATGTTTACAATCCAGCTATTCAAAGGTTGGAGGTTTACACAAATATGTGCACAAACCTCTCCGTCCCACTTCCAAGCAAGCAAGAGGCATGGTCACAGTTGGAGGGCACATTCCAGTCACGCAAAATCATTCAAGGAGGGAATGTCCTCTGGGAGGGAGTGTGTTCTGGTGAGAGCCCCAAAACCCAAATAAAGAGGCCTGGAGGGGCCTGAGGTTCCCTCTATGCATGCATACACCCACCCACACCCACACCCACACCCTGTGTCTGTGGTACAAACAAGGCTCAGAGGCAAGAGGTGAGGACAGTCATTATTCAGGCAAGTTCACACATTTGGCAGTTCTAATTCAGTTGAGAGATACATCATAAGAACTGAAGTATTTCAGAGCAGGTTATGCAAACTTGCACCAGTGAAGCCCTCATCATTTGAGTTGCCTCTGGGAACATTATGATCACCGATACATTCGAGAACAAAGCAGAAACTAATAGAGTGTTAAATATTTCCAATTGAAAAGGGCCTGGATGGCTGGGAGAAGATTGTGTGCCTTAGTGCAAGCCTTCAGCAAGAACAATTATTTTCCTACCTTCAATATTTTACAACTATTGAAGACTTGGGAGTGGAGCAGGAAGACAGACAGAGAGCTTTATTCTTTCAACTCAAATGTTTCCAGAATTTTTTTTTATAATAATATTTATTACTTTTACAACAATTTAAACACTTACAAAAGAAAAAAACAATACATTATAATACAAAAACACTACATAAAAATTAACAAAACAAAACAAAAACACTTTAAAAACACATCAAAAGAAAGAAGAAGAAAAAGGGGGGGAAAGAAAAAAGAAAAAACTTCCAATATCTTATCTTTCTTTCCCATATTTCCACGGCCTCCTCACACGTCCCTTTTTGTATTCCACTTCTATTAATTATTTCAGCAATTCCTTACCATCTTCCCGTTTTCTATCCTGTAATTATCTTAACACCTTTTAACCTTATTTTCCTTTAATACTCTATTAATCTATTTATACTATTTATTCCTTATAACATTTCTACTGAAGACATATAATTTCATTCCAACATTCTTCTAACATTCATTAATTTTACAATATTTCTATAAATAGTCTTTAAACTTTTCCCAGTCTTCTTCCACCGACTCTTCTCCCTGGTCTTGGATCTTGCCAGTCTTTTCCGCCAATTCCGTCTAGTCCATCAACTTCATCTGCCATTATCCAACACTTCAGTGCTTTTAAAAAACAACCATTCTCTCAGCCAGCAAAAAGTAGATGATTCACAACAAAGTTTAGGTGTCTGGCAGGGCAGGTCCACCTCCTTCTTTAGCATCCGTCAATATCTTAAGTTTTACTCGAGGCTTCCTGCCCTGCCAAACCAATCCAGGAACATCCCTCTGCCACCCCCTGAAACAATCCCTCCCATCCAAAACTTGCACTTTTTGGCACAAAAGCAACATCCCCGGCAACACAGCAACCCTCATCCCCACCACAACAGCTTGGCCCAACCATAACAACTTCAGATTTGTCCATATTTCCCAATATCCCTTCTCTTCAATCCAACGTCCTTCACAGTTACCCTTAAGTAAATTCACATTTTTGGCGGTCCTACTGACCCCCAAAAATCTCTCTTTCTCAGCCGATGTTGATCCTATCTCCTCCTGAAGCTCTGTCAAACTTTCCTTTCCCAGTTCTGGTGGGGTTCTGATCCTCAAATTCATCTGTTTTTCTTTAAGCTCCATCATAGCAAATGTCAGCTTATATTCGTCAAGTTGCTTTTGAATGTATGGGGCTCTCTCACACTCCAATTGTGTTGTTTTACATTCAGCAGCAAAGGTTTTCTCCCTGACTTCATCCGCAGTTTGCTGTATTAAAGTAGATTCCTGTGTCAATTTCTGGGTGGTTTCTGTGTTGGTGTTCACCTTTTGTCCCAGATTATTTAAACTTTCTACAATTAAATCAATTTTATTATTTGCAGCGTCCGCTTTCACATTCATCACTTCTGTTTTCTTATGAAGCTGTTCCAACGAGTCATTTATTTTCAATAATGCGACCACTAAGGCCTCTTCTGTTGACATTTCATCAGTTCTTTCCTTTGCATTTGCCATAACACTTAAGAGATTCAAGGTCATTCCCAGAGTCACACAGTTTTTATCTTGCAGCTGGAAACTCCCCTAGCCCAGCTCTTATAAAGTAACCATTTTCAGAAACTTCCACTAGGGAGAAACAGTTTCTATTTATAATAGCAAGAATGTCACCTTTAAGCACAACTCGTACAATCCAAAGTTAGTTTCAGTTTTCAGTTACTTTATTACTCCTTTTTAGAAGCAGCCGGAGACAGTAGAAACAATATATCTCTCTTATTCTGCTAGCTGTCAAGGAACGTTCTAAGTGCTGTCAATGGACATTCCAAAACGTCAGTCCTACTAGCAGCCCGTTTCCAGGGTCAGAGCGGCAGTATTTTAACTCTCTTTACTCTCTCCTGCAGGCATACTCAGTCCACAACTCCCCCCCCCTCTTCTCCTGCCTCCAAGGGGGGGGTTTGTACTCTTTACCAATGGAAATTTAATCTTTTACAAAAGACTTTCCAAGACTTCAGCTTACAGACTCCTTGCCTCAGTCTATTTACAAATAGGGAAGGCGGACTTCCTGTTTTGATCCTCCCCGTTTCGATGCCAAATTAAACTTTTAAAATCCGATTCTCCCGTATCAGCTCTACTCACGGGTAATTACTTTGGAGTCAAATTGTCCACAGAAAAAAGTCAGTGCTCTCTGGCAACAGCTATGCGGCTTCGCTCCGTGGAAGAAGCAGACAATTTGAAGCACCACGCCACTCACCCCACGTTGCTCCGAGTCCCCGAAATCGGGTTCCCCCGCGAGTAGGGGAGGCGCAAAAGGTGCCCGCCGAATCCCACGTTCACAGGCTTCTCCCGCCTGTGATTTTTATGGGTCTCCGCCTTCGCCACGGCGGTACAGACCCAAATTCCCACGGGGCAAGTTCCTCCCGATCAGAGGAACTCCGCCATTGCCGGAGGCACCAACCCGGAAGTCCTCAAATGTTTCCAGAATTAACATTGTAGGAAATTCTACAGTGCCCTCTCTTTTACAAGATCCAGTCTGAGCTGTTGTTGTTTTTAAAGGCATTTAAACCTGACCCCTTCACCAAAAAGTTTCTGAGCCACTTGCACAAATCAGTCCTAAGATTTCCCTGCCCCCTGTTCTATGATCTAAAAAGACACGACACACAAGGAAAAAGGAACAGGAGGGAGGGAGGAAAAGCAAGCTCAAGCACAAATTCTTACTGTTGGAACTGATTGGAAGTTCACTGATGTGAACATATGAGTAGAGAGGAGGGAGAGCAAATACATTTTATACTGCAGTTGAATGCAAAAGCAAAGCATGGAATGTTTATCTTTTTAAACTATTCAACAGGGTTATTCAAAATTTATGGTTTGCTGGTGAGCTTTACAGCTGCTTGATACTACCCCATTTATCTCCTCCTCCTCCTCCTCCTCCTCCTCCTCCTCCTCCTCCTCCTCCTCTTCTTCTTCTTCTTCTTCTTCTTCTTCTGCGATCACTCGTAGCCAAGTAAGATTGTCTTCCATAAATACGGTTTTAACAATGAGTCTGTAAGTGACTGTGGAGGCCAATTCTGGATCCACAAGTCCTTCCACAGTAGGGACATTGGTTTCCGGGCAGGAGTTGATCACAGATTTGCCAAACATGCCTTCCTCTTAGCACGTTTCTTCCTTGCATCCTGAGTTCGAGTGTCTTCAAAGCCCATGACACCTTGGGTAAAGGCTGTTCTCCAACTGGAGCGCTCGCAGGCCAGTGTTTCCCAGTTGTCAGTGTTTATACTACCTTTTTTTAGATTTGCCTTGAGACAGTCTTTAAACCTCTTTTGTTGACCACCAGCATTACGCTTTCCATTTTTAAGTTCGGAATAGAGCAGTTGCTTTGGAAGATGATCATCACAACATGACCAGTCCAACAAAGTTGATGTTGAAGAATCATTGCTTCAACACTGGTGATCTTTGCTTCTTCCAGTACACTGATATTAGTTCACCTGTCTTCCCAAGTGATGTGTAAAATTTTTCGGAGACACCGTTGATGGAATCTTTCAAGGAGTTGGAGATGGCATATAAGTGGTCCATGTTTCACAAGCATATAGTAAGGTTGGTAGTACAATAGCTTTGTAAACCAGCATTTTTGCTTCCCTGCGAATATCCCAGTCCTCGAACACTCTGCACTTCTATCGGGAGAAAGCCACACTCACAGATCTCAAGTGATGCTGGATTTCAGCATCAGTGTTGGCCCTTGTGGAAAGATAAACGGCCTAGGGAGGAGAAGTGATCGACATTTTCCAACATTACACGATTGAGTTGGATTTGTGGCCCTGCAGAGGGGTTATTTTGTACTTGTTGGTGCAGCACTTTGGTTTTTTGGAAGTTGAGTGATAGGCCAAGCTTTTCGTAAGCTTCTGCAAAGATATTTAGGATGGTTTGGATTTCATATGTGAATCATTTGCCATGGAAAATCCCATTTAACAATAAAAACATATATAAGCAGAAGTTTCTCTAAACAGGTACAAATAAAGACTAGGATAAAAAATAATCCACCAAAAAGCCTTTTTGGAAGAGGAAACTACACAAGTGGAATACAATATACCTTTGGTGAGAACTGTGAAGTTCCAAAAAGGAACCATATACTCTGGTTCCATATATATGCTCTCACAGTTTAGTATTCTCAGGTTGTTCCTCAGACATCTCAGGGTGTCCCCCTTATTTGCCCCCATATAGCCCCCCTATGGTCCACGGGGTCACAAAGAGTCGAACACGACTAAACGACTAAACAACAACAAGCCCCCCCACTGTATCCAGAGACTGGTCCCAGGCTTGCACAGATACCTGATTCAGGTCTCACCAAGAAATAGAGCTGGGTGTCACCAACATACTGATGGAACTTTGCTCCACATCTCCTAATGGCCATTCATACTAAATGGAAGTAGGGACAAGATGTACCCTCTGGGACACAAAATGCAATTGCCAGGGACCTGACAGGCAGTCTCTTGATGCTGTGTAACAACCCATGAAAATAGGAATATGACCACTGAAGGACAGCACCCCCAGTTCCCATTTCACAGAGTTGGTCCGGGGTACCATAGATAGACATCAAAGGCTACTGAGAAATTAGGAGTAACTGCTGCCTCCTTAAGAACAGCAGGCACCACTCCCTAGTGTAACTACACAGCCACCACATCTTGGGCATATCTGATCACACATCCCAGGCTAGCTCTAATCAGCCAAGATTGCAGAAAATTGAAGAGTAAGAAAACGTCTTTCCATTCATCTCACTGGCTGGAAGAAGAAGAAGAAGAAGAAGAAGAAGAAGAAGAAGAAGAAGAAGAAGAAGAAGACTCTTAGCCTGTAATGCTATGCACACTAAACTGGCAGTAAGCCCAGCTGAACACAGTAGGACTTACTGCTAGGGGAACAACAGATTGTGTGTCTACTAGGCGAACTCTTCTTGATTCTGTAGCACGGAGGAAGATGGATAGTCACACAAACTCTGTTAGCTTAACTTCACGGTTTTGAGGACACTAGAAGAAAAGAACAAAAGGCTGGAGAACAGAAGCTGAAAAGTTGATCAGCAAATAATCACATTTTTCACCTGGGAGGATAGTATTACTGGACAAATGGATTAGAAAACATAGGGGTCTGGTTATTACCAAGTTGGATCACTGGTCCATCTCGTGCGGTATTTTCAACACTGATTTTGGCCCTCCAGGATCCAGACAGAAGTCTTTCCCCAGCACTATCTAGAAATGCCAGGGATAGAACCAGGAACCTTTTACATACAAAGCATGTTGCTCCAAGGCAACAGCCTTGCCGGTGTGGCGTAGTGGTTAGCGTGTCAGTCTAAGAGCTGGGAGACCAGGCTCAAATTCCCACTCAGGCTGATCTCAGGCCAGTCATTCATCCTCAGCCCAACCTACTTCACAGGGTTGTTGTGATGATAAATGGGAAGAGAAACCATGTACACCCCTCTTGGGCTTCTTGGAGGGAAGGTGGAATATAAATATAATGATGTTGTTGTCCTTCCCTTGGTCATCCAAAACCTTATTCCTCTACTAAATAAAATAAAATGTTTCCATAGACCAAGGTTTCCCAAACTTGGATCTCTGGCTGTTTTTGGACTACAACTCCCATCATCCCTAGCTAGCAGGACCAGTAGTCAAGGATGATGGGAATTGTAATCCCAAGTTTGGGAAACCCTGCCGTAGACCAATGGTGGGGAACCTAAGGCTTTCTAGCTGCTCCATCACCCCTGATGATTAGCCACTCTGGATAGGAGTGATGGGAACTGGGAGCTCAATACTATCTGGAGGGCCATAGATTTCCTGTCACTGTCATCCCTTATGAGCCTGGATAGCTCAGTTGGTTAGAGCGTGGTGCTGATAAAGCAGAGGTTGCAGGTTTGATCCCTGTATGGGACAACTGCATATTTCTGCATTACAGAGGGTTGGACCTGATGATCCTCAGGGTCCCTTCCAACTCTCTGATTCTGTGATCTATATACATTGACTGCTCTCTGCAAATAAACCCTTACGAATTCCAAGGACCAGCTGCTTTGCCAGATAACAGTCGAGAATGCATATAGAATTCCAGCCCGATATGCCGTTGTGTCGTGAGCGAAGCAGCAACCTTGACCAGTCACTTCAGAGCTCAGTTATATCCATAATGATACTGTCTCCACCTTTCCCTTCCCCTTCAGCATGAAAGATGAGTGGCTGTGTGGAACGAGTCCCCGAGCTGTGATGGGAATCCGTCTCGCTTGGCTGCAAAAAATATATATATCCAGGTACGGCTGTGATGAATCCTTTCATTATTCATCTGCAATTGCCCTGCTGTTACCATTGCTTCCTGGTTTCTCTGGCATTCTCTCTTTTTTATATATAAATAAAAACGGAGGGAAAAAAGGTTAATGACAAATGCTGACAATGATTGCCTTTAAAGAACCTGACCAGAGCGCAGAGAGAGAAGAGAGATCGTGGTAAGGGGCTGGAGACACAGGCAGGAAGGAGGGGGCGGAAGAAAAGCCAAACTGGCAAAAGGCGGTACTCGATCCCTCCCAAACTGGAAGGGGGGAGGGGGGGAACAGGACGTTTATCACGGAAGCAGGATTTAGCTCACTAATCAGTTGTGGATTTCCTTTCAAAGTCTGATGCACTTGAACAAGTCTGCCTGCTCCATCCTGGTATTTAAATAGAAGTGGGGAGAAATTACTCTCCCTCTCCAGTGATTCACACAAGTAGGGGACCCATTTCTCTAAGGATGAGAGACATCCCAGACATGGAGCCATGGTGAAAACGTGCAAGGTGCATGGCACGATAGCATTCCAAGGGAAAGAAAAGAGAGAGAGCTGTTTGCATCCCTCCCTGCAGGGTACAAAACCCTACAAGGCAGCTTACAAGCAACATCAATTCACATTGGAAAAAACACATAAACATACAAACTCTTAGCAATATCAACATATAGCAGTTGTCTTCCTAATCCTCCTCAATTAATCCCCACTGTGAAGTAAATTACACTGAGAGTCGGTGACTGGCCCAAAGTCACCCAAAGAGCTTCACGGCCAAGTGGGGACTTGAACCCTGGTCTCCAAGGTTCTAGTCCAACACTCTAACCACTACGCCACATTGGCTAGTTTGCTAGCACTGGCAAACAGTTAGACTGCTCTTGTTTAAGAGAAGTTTTAAGGGCCTTTGTAAAGTTACATACCAATGCGTCTCTCCCTCTTAGGGAAGGCTAAAACGGTCTCTCTCAACTGGGGAACGTTCACTAGGACAAATGTTCAAGAAGCCCTGTCTCCTGATCCCAGCATTCTCAGCAGCGCTAATTGCTCTCAGCAGCGCGATCCCAAAGTCCCAGAACTTTTCCTGGAAGAGAAGCATTTGCTTGCAAACAGCTCGCGACCAATCAGTCTGCAGAGCACATTTTGTAAGTGGGAGCATCTATCTGCAGGGGGAGCAGCCCAGGCCTCCCGACAACAGGCCCCCGTCTGTTCCACTAAATGAAGAAACATGACAAGCCTTTTACTCAAAGGGCTCTCCAGGAAGTTACATTGATTATTCCAAGTTAATGCTTTCCCCGTCCGTTAGAGGAAAACAGGGGAAGGGAATAGCAAGAGGTGGTATCCGGTGCCAGAGGGGGGAAATCCATTTGCTTAATTTTTACATCTCCACTCAGGGTAAGACTTTCCCACAGCTGCAAGTCAAACTGTCATCCACCAACGGGTTTCTGTGAGCTTTCAGTCAGAGGCCTGGTGTAAGCAGGTAGCCACTAAACTCTAAAATGTGAGCCTTTATTTTAACAAAAGCAATTAAATTGTGGCCTAAATAGCTATACAAATCCATGGAGTAATAGATGGTTGTCATCTATTTTATTTAGTTTTGTTTTATTTATTGTGCCTATATCCCACTTTTTTCTCCAAGGTGTTCAAGGGGCTGCACATGGTTTCCTGTCCTCTTTGTTTAATCTCTGTAGGTTAGGCTGAGAGGCAGCGACTGGCCCAAGGTCACTCAGTGAGCTTTGTGGCCACATGGGAATTTGAACCCTAGTCTTCCTGGTCCTAATCCGACATTCAAACACAATAACACACTGACTCTCTAGATCAGGGTTTCCCAAACTTGGGTCTCCAGCTGTTTTTAGACTACAGTTCCGATCATCCCTGACCACTGGTCCTGTTAGCTGGGGATGATGGGAGTTGTTGTTAAAAAAACAGCTGGAGACCCAAGTTTGGGAAACGTTGCTTTAGATGAAGCATATTCTGATCCATCTTCCGGATAGCAAGGAACACAGGGGTGGTGTGCCTGTTAACACTTGCCACAAGGAGGCTGTCCCAAACAGCTAGAGTTCCATGCTACAGCATCTGGAGAGATCTGCCACATGGGTTCATGATCCTCTTGTGGAGAACCTGCATCCATTGGCATAATAATAATAATAATAATAATAATAATAATAATAATAATAATAATAATTTATTATTTATACCCCGCCCATCTGGCTGGGCTTCCCCAGCCACTCTGGGCGGCTTCCAAAAGAATATTAAAATACTATAATACATCAAATATTAAAAGCTTCCCGAAACAGGGCTGCCTTCAGATGTCTTCTAAAAGCCTGGTAGTTGTTGTTCTCTTTGACATCTGGTGGGAGGGTGTTCCACAGGGAAGGCGCCACTACCGAGAAGGCCCTCTGCCTGGTTCCCTGTAACTTGGCTTCTTGCAGTGAGGGAACTGCCAGAAGGCCCTCGGTGCTGGACCTCAGTGTCCGGGTAGAACGATGGGGGTGGAGACGCTCCTTCAGATATACTGGACCGAGGCCGTTTAGGGCTTTAAAGGTCAGCACCAACACTTTGAATTGTGCTCGGAAACGTACTGGGAGCCAATGTAGGTCTTTCAAGACCGGTGTTATGTGGTCTCTGTGGCCGCTCCCAGTCACCAGTCTAGCTGCCACGTTCTGGATTAGTTGTAGTTTCCGGGTCACCTTCAAAGGTAGCCCCACATAGAGCGCATTGCAGTAATCCAAGCGGGAGATAACCAGAGCATGCACCACTCTGGCGAGGCAGTCCGCAGGCAGATAGGGTCTCAGCCTGCGTACCAGATGGAGCTGGTAAACAGCTGCCCTGGATACAGATTTGACCTGGGCCTCCATGGACAGCTGTGAGTCCAAAATGACTCCCAGGCTGCGCACCTGGTCCTTCAGGGGCACAGTTACCCCATTCAGGACCAGGGAATCCTCCACACCTGCTCGCCTCCTGTCCCCCCAAAACAGTACTTCTGTCTTGTCAACTGCCAGGAGCTCGTCTCCGGTTCCCACAAGCAGTTCACGGGGGTGAAATCTAGCAAGCAATCTGCAGAAAAGTAGAGTTCAGTCAAGATTAGAGTTCCCGGGAATAAGGGAAGTTCGTGGAAAGAGTTTCAGGACCTTGGACAGGGCCCAGGGAGCAGACAGCTTGATCCATTAGGAGCTCAGTCTTAGCGGAGCCCTTTTACACTCCCTGGACATGACTAGACCTCTCAGGCTCTGCCCTTCTTGCTGTGGAGTGCAGCATCTCCAAGAAGCAGCCATCTGACATGGGTCCAGCAATTCATTGTCTGCACATGGGTCAGAAAAATCCTACACACTAAATGGGGAGTGAACTGGTCATGGCTGTCTAGGAAAGAGATCCTGATTTCACCATGGATACCTGGATGAAAATGCCTTATCAATAGGTCAACCAGATACCTGTGGGAAGCCCATAAGCAGGGCCCAAGCGCACTCTCCCCGCCTGCCATTTCCAGCAACTGGTAGTCAGAAGCAAGCAGCCTCCAGCTATACATATGGCAGCTGAGAAACAGGTGAATTCCGTATTAGGGATCAATAGGAAAGGGATTGAACACACAGCTGTCAATAGCACAATGCTGTTAAATCAGTGCTTCGGTCACACTTTCAAACCCTTTTCCTAATTCACACTTACGACCTGCTGCATTCCATCACTAGAGCCAATATGGCATGTATTGCTCAGGAATCTTGGTTTTGGCTGCGATTTCAAGAGCCACAGGTTTTCACTGCTAGGCCATACGCAGCAACATTTCACAAAAGAAAAACATTGGGACACTGACATATTTCATCTTTATTCTCACACCAAGCCCTTCCTGACTCTAGCTGCTGCATGATGCACTCATGTGTTTTGCAGTAGTCAGTCCTGCACTGGCTTCTGCAGGAACATATGCTAGCAAGCAGCCCTGAAGAGTTGCCCTGTCTTTCAGCATGTCATCTCCCAATGGCCAGCTGTGCTTATTACAAAACAGCTACAAGTGACAACACATTCAGAAAGAGGTCTGGCTCCAGGTTTGAAGCCCTTGGCAAAAAAAAAAAAAAAAAAAGCCATCTGGTCGGCTGCTTCCTGCCTCTGAATCCCACTGGGATTACTGAGCGGTGATGGTGGCAGCGGTGTGACCTTCAACAGGCAACTGATTCACCCACCATCTAAATTTCCTACAATGTTCTGAAACAATTCTGCATATGTCAGGGGCCAGTGTAGGGTGGTGGTCTGCTGCCCATGGCTTTTGATGTCAGCACTATTCAACAACACTGACAATCTAGAAATTGGGACAGTGCCCTCGCCTTGTGGGTCCATGTGCACTCATTCATTAAGTTGCAAGGGCAACCAGAGTCAAGATGTTTCCATCCCATCGAGATGTGAAGTCTAGTTATCCAGGACAGGTGACTGAAACCTGATTAACTCAAGTACAAATGTGCCCACTTAAGATTATCTGAGGTGCATGGTAGCTGTCAATGATTCAGACACAGGTAAGGCTTCACTAATAGAATCCATATTAAAAAGGGGAAATCAGAAATATTTGCAGGCAAAATATATATCCACCAAGCACAACTATTACAGTGGTACCTCGGGTTACATACACTTCAGGTTACATACGCTTCAGGTTACAGACTCCACTAACCCAGAAATAGTACTTCAGGTTAAGAACTTTCCTTCAGGATGAGAACAGAAATCGCGTGGTGGCAGTAGGAGGCCCCATTAGCTAAAGTGGTGCTTCAGCTTAAGAACAGTTTCAGGTTAAGAACGGACCTCCGGAACGAATTAAGTACGTAACCAGAGGTACCACTGTATATGCCCTTCCCACTGCTCCAATCAATAGGGCTTTCCTAACAGCCAGGTTGAAGTGAATGAAGGTTGCATACTAGAATTGCTTAGAGGGTCCAGTTGTTAATAATATGAAATCACCAATTAAAAACAGTCCTCAATTGTTTCGTAGGGGACATCAGAAGCTGTCCTGTACAGAGTCAGAGCACTGGTACTGCCAACCCTGACTTGGCAGCAACTCTCCAGGATTCCAGGCAGGAAACATTCTCAGCACTATCCGCAAATGTCAGGGATCAAATCTGGGGCCTCTTGCACCCAAAATACGCACTCTTCCACTGAGCAACGGCCCTCTGCACTATCCTTTTTATGTTCCTGCATTTCTTTCCCACCAGTAGCAGACTGAATGTTAAAACCTTTCAACAATACACAAGCAGTTCCTCATTTCATTCATGTTCCTCTTATGACATTAAATGCTGTCTCAGAGTAAGAAGGTAAAGTCCATTTTTTGTCTTATACAAGTCTTGTCAGTGCATATTATTATTACCATGTAACTAACTTCTCAAATGCCATGAAAGACACAAAAAAATAGGGGGAAGGGCACAGTAACAAATAAAAATAATCTCAAGGTGAACACAGTGAGCCCATCTTCAATTACGTTCAGCAGATCAGTGTCAAGAGGCAAAACCTATATAAACCTCCCTGTCCTTCTGGCATCTAAAATAAGGTGCTCAATTGCTTTGCTATTCATGGAAACATGGCAATGTGCTGAATTTTTAGAGTATGTGATGTTTCAGAAGTATATTACTTCACACAGTCTGTTCAGACATGAGCCCAACTCCGTTCCCCTCTTTCATTCTAATTCATTAATTTGTGGTTTGCTAAAACTGCAAAGCTGGTTTCACCTAATTCAGTGTCATAGTTTGCAGAGTTAGGTAGGTAGCCTTGATGGTCTGACGCAGTTGAAATACATAAAAAATTAAAAAATTGTCCAGTAGCTCCTTAGGGACCAACTAAGTTTGTTCTGGGTATAAGTTTTCATGTGCATACACACTTCTTCAGATACCTTTGCAGATATTGTTCAAATCAGATCCTGAGTTGGGACATCACGTGAAACTGTGGTTTAACAAAGCCAAGCTTTGTGTTTAGGCATAGGAAAGAAGGAAGGAGGCAGCCATGGTTTGTTGGGAAACCATCATTATGTATGAATAAGTTTTTGCACTGTACTCTGTAAAATTCTGACCTGAAGCAGTGTGAGAATAAAATCTTACAAAATATGTAGCCATACTGCAAGCAAACAAGCAATCTCTTTCCACAATGTCCCAGCCTGAGTTCCACCGTGCAGGAAGATTGACTTACCTCATTGGGATGTTAGGAATACAGAAGAACAAAAAAGTACAGGAAGTACTTGTTTATAACCTAAAATGTATAAACATCTTAGCACTGTATACCATAATCTGCGTAGAGAATGTGAGCAGTCATTCCATCAGCCTCAAATTCACTATGCAGGCTTTTCTGATTAGCACCCATCATCCTTAATTAGGGTTGCCATATTTCAAAAAGTGAACATCTGGACACAAGTTGAGCTTTTTTGCCCAAAGCTGTTGAGCTTTCGGCGATTTCCACCCCGATGCTGTT
Organism: Podarcis bocagei; assembly: GCF_964188305.1. NCBI lineage: Eukaryota > Metazoa > Chordata > Lepidosauria > Squamata > Lacertidae > Podarcis > Podarcis bocagei. The sequence continues at coordinate 31,836,240 of NC_138125.1, forward strand.
TACAAGGGCCAAATACTGTCTATGTCCAAAAAAATCCATACTTATGGCAACCCTAGCTTAATCTGCACAGACCATACCAATTCCTGTACGGATCATCCATACAGCTCCTGTAGTGCCAAACTATTGTGTTGGAGATGCCTCTTTCGCACCATGCTCAGACTGAGCACTAGGGGAATTTGACATCTGGATGGAGACTTGCCAACAATTAAAAAGAACACATGTTGTGGTTAGCAGATCTTTATTTAACGTATTATGCAAGCTGCTCTCTAAACAGCATTTTCTAAAATAAATTCCAGAAGCACAACATAGCATGTCACTTGCCCCAAAAGGCGTTTGCAAAGGCCTTGAGAATGAAAGACTTGCCAAAAACTTGATTCACCCACAAGTGATTTGTGTGTAGTCAAGAAGCCTTATAGAGATTGCAGGGAGTAGAACTTCTGTAGAAGGGAAGTGCCTGCTATATTACAAAACTGGCACAAGAATGCCCAATCATTTGAAGACAGGACATGTTCCTGCTCAGAATAGTTGTCCTTTAGCAAGTTTCCAGAGCTTACTCATATGAGCAGCTCCATGGAGTTAAAATAAAAGGGAAGTGAGCAAACTTAGAATAAACCCTACATAACAATAAACCCTCACACATAGAGGCCAAGTTCTATGTAAGATGGAAAACATGTCACTGGAATTTACTGCTCCAGACTGCAGAATGCCTACACGATGAATTCTCCTCACAAAAGAAATCCTTTTACTTGTCAACAAGGGCTTTAGCCCAGTCAATTCACAGGAAGAGGAACGTACCTTAAAAGGGCATCTCCTCCTACCCCCATACAGGACATAGGAAATTCATGGCTAGAGCATTCCCAACAGGTAACTAAGCAACTTCATATTGGAAACGTAATGGAGAATCTACCACCTTCCAAAGCAGTCTGTTCTACAGACGGGTAAGTTGAAGTTCTTCCTAAATGTTAGTCAAATTTCCCCTTCCTATCATTTGAACCTGTTTGTTTAGGTACTACCTTCTGGGGCAACAGAAAACAAATGTGCTCCATCATTTATATCTATCTTCAATGTTTCAAGGTAGCATTCACATTGCCTCTTTTCCATGCTAAAAATACTCAGCACCTTCAACCTTTAGATGTAGGACTTGATCCCAAGGCCCCTTACTATCTTTGTCACCCTGCACCAGACGCAATCCAGTTTTTCTTCTCCCCAAATGTACATGGTTCTTATTTTTTACATGGAGAGAACATTTTTGGCATGAAGAAAGCATTCAATCCCGAGCGCCTCCATCGGAGTCTGTAGCACTACAGCTCAGTCTCCAGTTTTGCCGCCTCCATGAGAAAGAGGCCTCAATGCAAGCACTTATTCTAAGCTCTTCCTCTCTGAAATCAGAAACGCTACATGAATTGATGCAAAGCCTTGGATATCTCAAATTGTGATATGACTGACATATTATATACAAATTAAAATAAGCATTCACAAAATACTGCAAAAGGAACACAAAGTCCAACTGTAGTACAGTGCCTGCAAAACAGAGTCCCCATGAGTTCACCGGACAACTGCATTTGGCATCACAAATCAATGTGTCTAAGGAAATGTGAAAATTAAAGTTCTGCTGTAGAAAACAAATGGGGGAGGAAAATAGGTGGACAGAAAGTTCCCACCCACACCTTTCAATTGTAAAGAATGTTTTTATGTTCCTTTTCAGGAATTTGGTTACAAAGGCAACTAACTGGTTGCCTCTCCCAGGCATGAAGCTGTTGTTTAAAAGATAAATGCTTGGCAACATGACATATGCAGAGCAGTGTGGCTAGGCCAGAAAGTAGGCCCTGGCTAAGTAGCTCTGCATGGGGCTTGTCAATGGTATTTGGCCCAAACATGATATGCATCCAGCTCCATTACTCTAGACAAAATTTTCAGCCTGGGCTGGCCCCTTCCCCATTTGCACTATACAGATACAATAGGTCAGCATGGAGATTTTCGCAGCATTGCTTCCAGTTTAATGCTAAAGTGCCAAAGATAAGCGCAAACATCCAGTTACAACTGAAAGCAGCCTATTATGTGCATTTGGCTCCTAGATCTGCAATGCCAGGCTGCAATGTTGAGGGTGAGGGATATTAGGGAGTGCTCCTCTTGCCATGTGTGAGCTCCGTGAAGCTATATGCACAGGGCAGTTGCCCTATGCGGCAAGCTGCTTTAGATACTGCTTCTCCTTGTGGGTTTATCCACATGCCATTGGCAAACACTGCTTGTGGTAGCAAAACCAACGCATGCTGCAGCCCAATGCAGAAGTCAGAGCATATAGGACTGCTCACATGGATACATGCAGCAAGTTTAGAGCATCATGCACGTGGCAGCTGTTGAAAAGCCACTCTTATGAGCCACAGATATTCACCAGCACACTGCATCTGATCCCAGAAATTGCATATAACCATTATGCCTGGTAGCCATTGACAAGACTCCATGAATTTGTCTAATCCCACCTAAAGCTGTATAAGCTACTGGCCATCACAACTCTTGGCAGCAAATTCCATAAATTCTGCACAGAAAAAAGACTTTGGGGGGAGGGGGTAGAAGAAGAGGAGTTTGGATTTGATATCCCACTTTATCACTCCCCTAAGGAGTCTCAAAGCGGCTAACAATCTCCTTTCCCTTCCTCCCCCACAACAAACACTCTGAGGTGAGTGAGGCTGAGAGACTTCAGAGAAGTGTGACTAGCCCAAGGTCACCCAGCAGCTGCATGTGGAGGAGTGGGGACGCGAACCTGGTTCACCAGATTACAAGTCCACCACTCTTAACCACTACACCACACTGGCTCTAGTGTCCGGAATTTTCTAAGAGTTTCATTGAATGCCTCCAAATTCTAGTGTCATGAAGGAGAAACACTTCTTTATCCAGGTTCTCCACACATGCATCAGTTTAGAAGCCTTGTGCATGAAATAAACGTCTTTAGATAAGAACAAAAATGGCACCTGATCTAGCAAGAGAGATATACACACAGTATCAGCCTATCCCATGCATTGCTCATGGCAATGCTCATCTGGATGTGTGTCCCCATGCACAATATTTATCCAGCCCCATTTAATTGGCTAGTTCATCTTTGATGCGGCTGTTGTTGTAGGGAATTAGTAGCCTATGATTATTAGATCCTGTCATACAGTATAAGTTAAAAGTAACTTGTATCTCCCAAATGAATTGTCACAATGTGAGCAACTATGTTCAGCTGATTACATTATTATTATTATTATTATTATTATTATTATTATTATTATTATTATTTGGGGGGGATGTCACAAGCTCGGTATACAGGTTAAAATAAAAAAGAAATACAGTGGTACCTCTGGATGCGAACGGGTCATTTTGAGCGTCTGCACATGTGGCAAAACCCGGAAGTAACGTGTTCCGTTCCGCGGAGTGCAACCTGAAAACGCTCAACCTGAAGCAACTTCAACCCGAGGTATGACTGTACTGAAGCACACATCAATCCTACACACTGATTTGAAGGACTAGAGCAGGAATGCTCGAAATGGACTTTGGACATGCCTGGACTAGAGAACATGCCTGAATGGACCCACAGTGTAATACAGAAAACCTTTTAACTTGTTACATGGTTGTAATTTTTCAAAGACTTATATACAGGGTCCTGTGGGTTCCACAATTGTGTGATCATATTTTAATAATAATAATAATAATAATAATAATAATAATAATAATAATAATAATAATAATAATTTGGCAGCTGTTACAGATGCCCTCTAGATTCTGTTCACACTTTTACTGCCTCTCGTTGCTTCTACTTTGTTACTTGCCACCTCCTCCACCTAGTAAAACATTTGTTTTAAAAAGAAATCCATATCCCACATTGCAGTCAGAACTTGGCACAATATGCATTACTTGCATAAATGTATTTTAGTCACAGAATTGAGCTTCTTCTCCTTAAAAGAATATGCATTCCTTTAAAGAAGAATCTGCCCTTTATTCTGTGGAAATTATTGTGTGGAATTCATAAGGCCCAGCTTACACGGTTCACATGCTAAACAATCATCCTATTTTGAGTATGTGGCCCATTAAGTATAGCAGTGACTGTACACATCAATATAAGCATTTTACATTCTTACAAATTATTTCTTTTAAAGGAAATAAAAATCTCAGAGCTCAGTAACAAAGCCACACACTAGCAAGTTTGGGCTGCGTTTGAGACACCTTGAAGCAACCAGGTACAGGTTTTTGTTACATTTTAAAAGTGTTATATGGGGAAAGCTAGTTTTAAGTGCAAACAAAATAAGGAATTGGTGACGGTGCAACTCATCATCACTTAATGCAACTCAGTTACTGAATATTTTCATCTGAACCCCATCTTAACCTGTGCTCCAACAACTACTGATTCCGTACTCTAGACACAAAAAAAGCTTTACAAGATATTTGGGACACAGGCTAATGCCTATTGTGCAACATAGGTGTGTCTGATTGGCTACAAAAAACAAAATGGTAGCTCACATTCATTTACATGGGAGTTTGCACAGGAGACAGTAACATGAGTAACACAGATGTAATGTATTGATAATGGTGGTGCTCTCCAAGGTCTCTCAAGACTTCACCGATTCATTCAAATAAATCCTTGTCTTGTGCATTCTTCACACAGGATTAAAAGGCTCCTTTACTCAGTCAATTTCAGAGTATTTAGGACTCAGAGCATTTGAAGATCAGAGCTTGTGCCTGGGATACATGGTTGGTGCAAAAGGCTCAGACACAGGCAAGGCATCACTAATGTGACTCTTCTAGTAAGGCATGCGTGAGTTGCTCTGAATTATTTGATAAACCCAGATCAAATTCACTAACACAACCAGAAATGGTCTCCAGGGCTATCATTTTTCTACAGCAAGAACATTTTCTTGTGCCTGTATCACACTTTCCGTTTTATGAGTTGTAAGGCAAAAATAAGGGAAACATGCTAACCCTTCATCTACATCGAAACACTGATTTGCTTCTCATGAGAGGTTCTGTATGCACAAAAGCAAGCCCGATTCCATTTGCTCTGGCCTTAAGAGCGTATGAAAAGCCCGGCTGGATCAGACCAAAGGCCTATCTAGGCCAGCATTTCCAGAGGCCAACCTAATGCCTACAGAAAGCCTGCAAGCATAAATCACCCTCTCCTTATACGTTCAAGCCAACAGGATCCAATCAAAAATATAATAGTTGACTCTGTGTGCGCGCACCGAGGCGCATCTTGAGAAAACAACCCCACAAGGGAGGCTCCAGACAATAATCGGAGGAGGAGGAGGATGTGCTGTGCTCTAATGTAAATAGTGCTAGAAAAATAACATGGTTATCTGGACTTCTCATTTTGATGCTGGCATCTAGGAATTGGGACCATTTTGCAGCCTCGTTCACTTATACTGGAAAAAGGATAGCAATGAAAGAGTTGTTGGGAGAAGGCACCACTCTCTACTATATAACACATCTACATCATAGTGAGTACACTGTAATCAGGAAATGTAGAATAAAACACAGTATGCACTTCTGAGGACATACTGCCAAAAGGGGAGATTCCTTTTTTATACTGCAGGAAACATCCCAGCTTGAAGACAACAGAGCAAGTGGTTGTCATCCACAAAGGCTATTTTGAAACCACACATCTAAATGGCTATTCTCATAGCAACTTATGGAGTACAGGTTACTGTCTCAAATGATTTTTATACTGTAATAGTTTCCAAAACAGAAAAAGCTACTGTTGGCAGAGTCCATTTCATTGTCATTCGCTTTAAGGTTATATATTGGAAAGCTTCCTGACATGACAGTCCCATTTTTGCATTTATGGTTCTACTGGCTCATGCAGTAGGATACACAGGAAAGAGGATCGCAAGGAAGGAACCATAGTTTAAAAGCAATACTAGGATACCCCAGTGATACAGGAGGAAAAGCTGAAACAATAATGCTATGTTAAAGTGGGGGGAAGCAAACCTCAAAATACTGACCAACACGTTGCTTTTGGAAATGTTCCCAATATAAAATTCAAGTCACCCAGTTCAGATAAAACAGTTTATCCTCTGTTAACCTCCACTCTAGCTCAGGGATCACTGCTGGCTTCTTTTTGGGTCTTATGCTTACAAACAACACAGGCTCAGCTTTCCGAAAGAACTGCAAATAGAATTTCTTCTATTAAACACAGGACTCTGCTAACAACTGAGATGTGTCTGAGAAATGAAGAGCTTTGCAACGAAGACAGGGGCCTGCAATAACCAAATACCATTTTGCATATGCCACCAAGCAGCTTCTGGGGCTAGAAATGAGAGTGTGCGACAAATACTTGCATAGCAATAGCAGGAACACTGGAAGTATGGAAACCCCCAACACTGATTATGCGTTTTTATATAGATTTACAAACATGATTTGCAGGATGAGTGGGGTAAACATATCATGCTGACAGAGGTGTGTGTCACATGCTAACACCGAAGAGATAGCTATTGCCGGAAGGAAAATTCTGACGTACTCCAAAGTCGAACATATTAAAAAGCCCAACTAGTTGACAAAGGAAGAGCTGCCTCCATCTAGTGCAGTCAAGGACCATCTCCTGTGGCATTTTCTTAGAAAGCTGCCTGGGGTAGTAGCGCTGCAGCTCGTCTCTGATGAATGGCTTCTGCCTGTTCAGTCAATTCTGGTGCCTCTGGGAGTGTGGCACAGGCGGGCCTGGGTCTGAAGTATCTATGTGGATGGATAAAGCTGCTGGAACATCACAATAAAAAAGGAAGAGAAATACAATGAGCAAGAACATCAAAGCAAGGTACAATTTGCACATCAAATGTTAGGTGCCAAGCCCCACCGTATGCTTCCACTGCCATGACTGCCTATCCTATTCGTTTACTTTCAGCCAGGTTTACAGGGCTCTAAAAGACTAGAATACTATGTAGATTCCAAGCATTGTTTCATTTGTTCATTATTTGCATTTCAAAACGCTATGTAGAAAGCTACACCCTCTGCCAATAAATGCTCTGCTCATAGCCAGCGTGTTGCTGAGGAGGGAAGGGGCGGTCAGTCACAATAAAAACACAAAAACATCATCAATGCACCCTCCTCTTTATGCAGACTGCAGGGTGCCATGGGGGTGGGCAGAAAGGGAGAACAGTGCCAATTTATAGCATGATATGGATAACTCCAGAGCTTCTGAAAACCATTGCTGGTTTCAGCACTAGAGAGCTCCCAGCAGTTAAGACTTTCTTTTGCTCTAACCCAGGAATGGGGAACCCATGGCTCTCCTGAAGTTGTTGAACTACAGCTCACATGAGCCCCAGTCAGCATAGCCATTGGTTGGGGATGATGGGAATTGTAGTCTAGCAACATCCAGATACTCACCTCTGCTCTTAGCTGTGGAAGTGACCTGACAAAATAAATAGTCCCTGTTCTGTGTTTAATATACCCAAGGTTGTGTTTATTCTGCGTCAAACGGAAATTTGAATTCTCTGCCCAAACAGCCAAAATTCTGTGATCAGGCTTGGACAAATTTGCATCTACTTCCTTGCTTTTGATTTTTTATTCTGCTTCTAAAGACCCATGTTTCATAGAATACATGATCTGCCACAAATATGCAGTCGGCAGAAAGAAATAACGCATTTTCCTTGTGGAAAAAGGGAAGCGACAACTTTAGGGATAAAGGTGGGAACCTGTCTAAGCACCATTTTAAATTCGTCAGAAATGGAGCCAGACTCTTCTGGCTAAAAGAGAAATCAGCCTTGCACAAAAGAAAATGGATGACGTTCACTTGATTGTCACTGAAGCAGCTTGAGCACACCTTGCAGTGTCTACCCACGCTGCAGGAAAGCGGTGGAAAGAAAACTAGCAATGCTTTTATTCGTCCCATTGAAGTGACTGAAATAAATTGAGCAAGAATATGTTGCCTAAAAGGCCACTAATGAAACCACCTCCTCCGTGAAGACAGCTGGACCAAGAGCAAATGCAAGGCCAGCTGTAAGAGGGTCCAAATGCAGCTCACATTCTTAAAAGCTAAGGGGACCTGTGAGGCTATGAGACATGCCTAAAACAAGGGAACATAAAACTGTTTCTCAGGTAGATTTGGGAGGTATTTTGAGGGGGCGGGGTGGTCTCCAAGTCTAGTTAAGAATCAAATTCTAATAAGCCTGCTATAATACCCTGCTATTAAGCCTGCGTAATATCCTAGACCTCAACCACTGCCCAGCAATAGAGTAGGTAGAACGTTACCATACTTTCAATTGAGGACTATTTGTGGCATCTGACCCACACACACAGCTGCCCCAGGAGCATGTGGAACTGCAAAAGCCCTTGTGCAAGTGTGACTTAGGGTCTCCATGGTGGAATGGCAACAGTGGTGTATATAATAACCCCATTTTTAGGGATGGCAGCTGCTCTAGAAGCGTGAGGTGGTCACATAGGGTTCTCATGTGTGAACCGTTTCTTAGGGATTGCCAAGGAAATGTAGTTACAGATTCACCCAGAGTAAGTGGGCATGACCTTGTACAGGTGCCATTAAATATATATTAGGTTAAAAGAAAAAACAACCCTCCAGATTGCAGCTTCCGTTGCCACCACTGGATGCATCTTAAGTGGCCTGACTATCATCATCTAAATTCAGTCAAATTCAACAAAACTTTCTGTAGGTGGGGAGGGGGAGGGGTCTACGACAAAGGAAGATTTGTTGCTGCATGTTTAAGAAAGAAGCTAAATTCATCACAATGACAGGGGAGAGTGTTGGCAGAGATTTGAGCTATTTATTCTTTTAGGAAAATCCTATAAAGAATGACATGAGGAAGCCTCTATCTGCAGTCTTGTTCATCACGGTGGTGAGGAGTCCGATAACAGATGTATGCAGTAGCGTGATTTAGTGCCGGGAGCTGGCCCCTGATGTGTATTAATACAGCGGCAAAGCGGAACGAGCCTCTCTTCATCACTCATCTCTATAAAAGAGGTGGAATCCGAGATGGCCCGATGTTAGGCAGAGCAAGCCCATTTGTTCTGCTGACTGATGGAGCCAGCTCAGGCTGTGTCCTTCACCTCTCTGGGGCACACGGGTTGCATAAAAGGAGTTCACTGAAGCAGGACCTGGTCAACAAGTGAGATGAGAGCTGTTGGGCTCAGCCAGAGATCTGTTTTGGAGGCACGGTCTAGTCCAAATGGGGCACCCTTGCTTGTACAACCCCCCTCGTTCTCAGGCCTGGGACTGAATGGTGACTCACACCAATCTTTCACTGCCAACACAAAAAGTCGTCACGTGAAGCTAGAGCTACAGTGAAAGAAAATTGAGTCCAACAAGCTAGTCAGAGAGGAAATGTCCAAGTCAGTGCTGACTGAAAGCATGCCAGGGGGAGAAGAAGCTTTGGCCAGAGATGTGCATGCCCCATGTATCACACAAAAACACAGAAAGATATCTTGCTTCCTTGGAATACTGGCTCTCATCTCTCCCCTCACGTTCTTTTCTAATAAAGAAGAGGGTCATTTCTAGCTCAGCTGACTGTAAATAGAGGTGGCCAATCTGTGAGCTTCCACACACTGTTGGGCTCAAACGCCCATCGTATGCGACCATTAACCATGCTGGCTGGAGGGAAGAGATACACACAGGCAGCCTATATGTCTCTTTCTGTCCACGCTACACTGCGACAATGTCCTCCATCTGAAAGCCCTGGGTTGCTCTGGGTGGATCTGAGCTGACCTGGGATGATCCAGAGATGCCTCAACCCAATCTAGCTAAATCCCAGGTTGCCCCAAATCGATCTAATTCAGTTCAGGATCCAGTTGCATCCAGTGCACAAACCTGGTTTCAAATTGTTTTGTCTTATAACAGTGTATTGTTCATACTTTGTACGTCCTTAGGACTGAAAAAAGGCACGATAAAACCATCAATCTAATTCAAGCCACTTGCCAGCTTGCCTGAGGCCATGTCTTTTGCCAGGCACAAGCAAACTCAGCCCTCCAGATGTTTTGGGACTACAATTCCCATCATCCCTGACCACTGGTCCTGCTAGCTAGGGATGATGGGAGTTGTAGTCCCAAAACATCTGGAGGGCCGAGTTTGCCTATGACTGTCTTTGGCCCTCAGTGTGGTCCCTTCTTAACACTACCTACCCTGATGCTGGTGCACAGGGGTTTGGCTGTGCTGAGCTTCGGAAAAGACAAAATCAGTTTGCAGCGCTTCTGCCTGCTCCAAAGCTCAGCACAACATGCAACACAAATCCAGAGTTCTCTAGCACACAGAGAATTTCAGCGAGTGCAACCACAATATATGGCTGGCTAGTAAGTCCATAGAAAATTTAAGGACCCCTATATTAAAAGAAACCTGGAAAACTAAAAAAGTTGCTAGAAAAATTGAGACAGATCGCATTAGAGCACACCAGGGGCTACCTTTTTTGCCTTCTCAGAGAGAATGATTTTCACAAAAAGGAACAACACAGAAGGAATATTTAATATTGCAATAGCTGTCTGCTCCAGATAATTTGTACGTAATTTGTTCCAAGAAATACAGCAGATAGCAACTGAGTAGTCGCTATCTAATCCTGCATTTATTTCAACTATCACTGCACTTCAGGTTTCTTAGTGCAAGACAGGATCCATAAAACCTTCCTGAGACAACTGCTATGGACAAATGTTTAGCAATACTCTTCTCATTCCACTCACTGCCTCAGTGACTGCTCCTCCTCTTTGCTATTCTTTAAGAACTGTGTGCACATTCACGTATGCAGAGAGATCCATGAGTAGACATTTTGCTTGTGTCAGGACACAAGGTGCACATGCAGCTCTGTGTTTCAACAGTTCGCCCCCTCTCTACATATACACCTGCATCATCTGCTGCCTGAGGCAGTCACCTCACTGTAGTTAATTGTAGGGCCAGCCCTATGGTAGATATGCATTGCAAGATTACTACGACCACCCACACCAACATTTTATTTTGTTACTTGAGCCTGTAGGAGTAGTACAAGGGTAGTAGATCTGCCTGCATGTGCATTTAGAGTGGAGGAAGCATGCCTGAACAGAACACACACAAAGCTGCGTAGAGACCGGAAACATCAAGGGGCAAAAGATATGGGGGGAAAACATTAAGACTGGCAATGAAGAAGGCAGCAGTGCTGGCAAACCAAGGAGCTGGTTCTATTTAATTAATCCTTATTAGCTGATTAATTGCTACCTCATTCTGTCCAAGCATTTCCTAATCAATGGGAGTTCACTTTTTTTGTTAAAATTAATGCTTTTTCTTTAGGGACCAGGTGAAGATATTTCTCTATAACCAGGCCTTTAGCTGATGAATATTCTATGGCCTTTTAAATGTGTTTAGGGAGGCGGGAGTTATTGGTTTGCTTTTGTTTTATTATGCATTTTGTGTTCTCATTTTGTATTTTTAAGTTGTGAACAGCGCTGTGATTTTGGATGAAGGGTGGTATATTATTATTATTATTATTATTATTATTATTATTATTATTATTATTATTATTATTATATTGGATTATTCTTATGTGTGGGTGGCCTTCAATCCAATAACCTACATTTTCTTGGGGTACCCGCATACTCCTCTCTCATCCAGAAATGTTGTTTCTTCTGCTTTAAGAAAATAAAGCATACTCTCAAAGCACAAAACAGTTTCTCTCAATGAGTAAGATGCTCTTTAGGCAAAGTACCAAGAGATTGGCACAAGGGAGAAGCCAGCATCCATGTCCTATTTCCTTTAAGCTTTCCAAACACTTCACTACTAGTAGTTAGACTGTGTCAACCAGACTTTGCAACTGTTGGCCTCCAGATAGGTTGGACTACAATTCCCATCAACTTTAGGCGGCACAGCCGCAGGTCACTAGGTTGGAAAAGGCTGGGGTAAACTCTCTGCTTTTTTAAAAAACAGTGATGTTAATGTGCAAAGGAAGGCCAAGTTCTGCAAACTAAATTACATGAGCTAAATTAACATGCATATACTTGGTTGCATGACCAATTCTGCCTCTGCTAGTCACAGAAGGCAGAAGAGCAAGGAAATATTATTAAGCCCTACTCCTGGACATCAGGAGCTGAGTGCCCTCAATACCTTTTGATTATTATTTTCTAAATATTTTTACTAAACTTTTTAACAGCAAGCAAACTGCAGCAAAGCTGCCTTTTGATGATTCATCAGGCATTATCCAGGCATTTCCCAACTGACTGCCACAGTCACAAGGAGTAGAAAATGAACTTTCTGCATCCAATACTAAATGTGGCATTTGTGCAATGCAAGTGATACAACCCTGCCCTGGGAAGCCTCCGTATCGCACAGGGGAACAGCTGAAAGGGCAGATCTTTCTTAAAATTCAGGTGTTTTCCTGCTCCTTCAAAACAGTAGCCCCCTAAATCATTAACCATTTATACTGAGGTTTAGCCAATTTACCTGAAGTTGGGCTGGAAAGGGAGGCTGTTGCCATTACAGGCTTCCTCTTCCTCTTTATGTCCCTTGAACATGGGGGTCCGAGATGTATATTGGTCTGCCTAAAAAGGAAGAAATAAAGTATAATGATTAAAAAATTAAGGCAACAAACACCATCTTGACAGTCCCTTTATTTATTATTTATTTTTTAAGTACCAATTGCAGGGCCACCACCAAGAAAGACTTGTTTCATGCACTCACAAACCTCACTGATTTCACTGGCAGGCACATAAAGCAGGACACCATACACAGATCTTAAGGTTGATCTGCAGAGGTGGAAACTCCCAACTGCAGGTGAAGTTTTACTCTCTTGTCTAATAAGCATTAGGTTGGAACACTAGAATCATCATATTTAGGCTGGCAATAGAGCTCCCTCCACTCCCCCAGAAAAGTGAGCCTTGTTTTCCCCTATGCATAATGCAAACAAGATGGAAACAGGCATCTCAAGGAATCCTCTACAGTGGTACCTTGTTTTGAGTCCAGGATCCGTTCCGGAGCCCCGGACGCTCCACGAAAGGGATGCTTGACAAAGTGCCGCTCTGCGCATGCGTGAAGAGCGATTTAGCACTTCTGCACATGCACGAGTGGCAAACCCAGAAGTAACCCATTCCAGTACTTCCAGGTTTGCCGTGGACATTCGCTGAAATGGACGGTCGACAGGACAGACTTTCACAGAGGTATTATTGTACATTAAACAAGCACCCTTCTTGAAATGTACATTTAATTGCAATTGATCTTCTGAGAGACAGCCATACAGAGCATTCCCTTTAGAACAGAAAAGTGTTTCAGTTGAAAAATATGATCCTTTGTTATTATAATATCAAACTTAGGAATTTCATGAGTTTCCTAAGAACCTCAATTTTCAGGCCTTCTCTGTAGATAATACAGTTGAAGACTCTTGTATTTTCCCCATTTTAGAAAGCAAAATATATGGATTGTACCAATGCAAATAAGGAAATGTGCTTATTAACTGATCGCCTTGAAAATGATTAGCTCAGCTATCCTCATGCAGAAGGAAACATTCAGTAGAAGACACTTCCTATCAAGGGTATTGCTACTGTGACAGTATTCAGCTCAGCTGTTGCAGTTGTATTTAACAGTTTCCACTGCAAATACCAGATGCATAAAAGGTGCTTTTTCTAAGCCTTGAGGTACCACCTGGGGCTATTTCTGATGCCTTCAAAGGTCAAAATTAATAGTGAGAACAGAGATCCTTCTCTTCTTTGAAACACCACCAGCCAGCTGGGCACCCAATTCTGATCTGCACATCATAGGTAGAAATCACTACAAGTTGCTCATCCCATCCAGCGAACACAACATCTTTGCATGCAAGGATTAACCCATTGCACAGCACAGAAAAGGGTCCTGGTAACAAATGATAACCAGTTCATTAAAAAAAAAAAATTCACTACACATGTACTAGAGAGACTGGCAACCAGACTGGCCTATCCAAAATGTAGCCCTAGGAAGATTATCTCCACCCTCTTCTCCAACAGTCAGCATCAGATGTGTTTATAACAAAACAACAGCATGGAACCATTGCCATCCATGTTCACATTACTCACGGGCAACTTTCAACAGAGGTCTCTGTATTTCTTTTCCATTATGCTGGCCACTAGCACCCGTCAGTGATTAATACACACACACACACACACACACACACACACACACACACACACACACCCAATATGGAGCTACCTATGATGATGCAACACCTGCATTTGGCAGCACAGCAGACACAGATAAAGAGATGGTTTGGTTGTCTACTTGGTGTCCCTCCTTAAACTACATTTGCAATCACATACCAGAAAGATGGTGACCCAGGATGAGAAAAATGTTTTCCAAGGGCTCAGAAAGGCACCTAATGCATTACCACTGTATGCAACTCTGAATGTGGGCTTCATGATGTAGGTTGATGGTATATCATGCTGCAGTGAGATTTTCATCTGTTGCCGCCACAGTATGGGCTCTGCTTTAGCATTCTTCATGGGTTATATTTCCTCTGGCGACATGGGCCACATATTAATCCTGTCTTAACTTGAACTTGGCAGATCTCATACTGAGACCAGACTCTTACTAATACCTGGTCTTAATCAGTGGAAAGAATTGGGACAGGAGGCTTGGCTCAGCTTAGGAAATCTTGAGCTATACTGAGAAATACCATCCCATCCCAAATGGTCAACCAACCAACCACTAAGGCAATGAATGCCCTAAGCCAGGAATGAGGAAGCTCAAGCCCAAGCGCCCAATGTGACCCCTCCCCAGTCATCTAACTGACCCTTGGGACTCTCCTGACATCACTGGCCATGCTCTGTGCTTTTGCCTGCCTGAGATGTCTTTTACCTCTGGCAATGCCTTCTGCTTGCCTGGATGGAGAATTGTAACTGCCAACTTTTGCATGGGCAATATATAGCTAATGTGCACGGCTGCCCCATGTACCACTGGAATGTGGCACCCAGAAACTTGCCCAGGCTTTAGGCTAAAAAAGCTTCCTGCTCTAAGCATTTCCAAGGAAAGCGAAGACAGGGAACCTTTATTCTGCCACCTAGATACACGGAATGCAGTAAGTTCAACCTGCTACCTCAATGCAATTCACACTGGTACTGAGGAACATATTCTCAATGCCAACTTCTTCATGCTTTCCACTTTTAAAAAGTGCATTGTCAAACAGAAGCTACAACAGACATGGCATGATTAGTAAATGCTTTGTGCTCTTAAAGAGCCGCAATTACAGGCATGTGGAAAGAAGGAAAGCGGTCCCTGAGATGCGCTCTCTCACATGCCTCCCAAGAAGCGGCAGGCCATTAAAATTCCATGATGAAGAATCAAAACAGCCTGGGAACAGCCAGGAGGCAATACAGCAAATTAATACACCAACTATCCCCAAGGAGGATGGCAAAAAGGGAGGGAAAGGGGGGGGGCTCTCGTCGCTTTGCAAAATAAAATTATACTACTAATGATAACAGAGTCACCAAACCCACCCCCCCTCCCACACCACTTCTAATGATGGGTGTGGAATTCCCAGTGCTGCTTCTGACACTTTGAGAGAAGTCTCACCACATCACAGACAGACAGCTGAAAAGAAAGTCTTGGTATACTACAATTTATACAGCCTTTTAACTGCATCTTCCAAGGAACCCTCCATGCAGAGCCTTCTCCTTGACACCAAAAAGCCGCTCCTCGCACACCCATGGCTCTACACTCAGCAATCTGGCTGGCGGCTCTGTTTAAATGAAGCAATGGGTTACAAGACAGTGACTATGCTACCTAGATGAATTTCACCGGAAACCACTAGGGAGGTAAAGAAAACATAGGTTAAGGCAGACAGGTGAAAAAAACAGAATTTGCCTGATAACAGTGCTTCCAATTGCATAATACATTTGTGAAAGGCTTTCCGGAGGCAGACAGTGCTTATAAGAACTGGCAGTTTGAGCAGTAGGGAAATAATTTACATGGCATAGAGCTAGTATGGGCAACTATGGCCCAAGGTGCTGCACTTTTTGAAGGATGCTTTTCTTTCTGCTACATGCCAGAATATTATATCTCTCAAGTAATACAGCCTCAATAAGCTTGGAAATTATGGGAGGAATTCACCTTGCGCTAAGCTGATCAGCTGTCATTTCAGCTTGCCTGAAGGAACAATTCCCCCACCCCTTCCCCTGAATGCTATTCCAGGGGTTCTCCAGACTGACCGCCCCTCACAAGCCAATTCTGGAAAGTGGAGTTCCTTATGCAGGTCCTCCACTGATGGGGCTAATTGATTCCCACCCATTAGCAGGGCCCACTCATAAGTTACAAGCCCCAAAACATGTTTACTTGCTCACCTAACTGCATATATACATAGATGTCCGTCATTAGATATACAAAGTAAGACCTAAAGCAGGCACAGGCAAACTAGGCCCTCCAGATATTTTTGGGACTACAACTCCCATCATCCCTGGCTAACAGGACCAGTGGTCAGGGATGATGGGAGCTGTAGTCCCAAAACATCTGGAGGGCCGAGTTTGCCTATGTCTGACCTAAAGCTTAAAAAATCACTTGGAATCAAATTAAATTCACTACCAGAAACGTGACAAGTAGCTATTTACAAGCCGAGCTCAAGGCTCATCCAAGTTTAAGCTACTGGCTTTCATCATCATAACAGAATAAGAGCTGCAGAGAATATTAAGGTTATCTAAGCAAGTTCCTGCCATAACGTAAGGTACTTCCAACCACACACCTCTACAGAGTATGTGTGCCAAATGACAAAAAAATGAACAAGGTACTGAAGCAATAGGTTTAATAAACATTACAAATGGCTCAAAAAGGACAAGACAAGCTACATATTACAGTAGAATTTGCCCACCCAAGTCTGGGTTGTTAAATAATACTGAATCTTTCCATTTTAGCAATGCAAATGAAACCTTCTTGACCCTCTAGCACAGGGATGCCCAACCAGTAGGTCGTGATCTACTGGTAGATCCCCAGCTGACCCTGGTAGATCACGGGATCCTTATCGTGTACAAAAAGTTATGTGGGGAAAGCTAAAATAAACTCTGCGCAATTCTCCCCAAAAAAGCTCAGCAATTCTGGGCAATCCACTCACACCACGCACGCTCCTCCTCCCTCCAATGACAATGGGTAGATCACTGTCAGTTTTTTATACTGGGAGTAGATCACAGTCTCTTGGGAGTTGGATATGCCTGCTCTAGCACAAGTCCACTCCACTCAACATTTCATCACCAGTCATGACCAGTTTTCCTGCATGGCAGGGGGTTGGACTCGATGGCCCTTGTGGTCTATTCCAACTCTATGATTCTATGATTCTATGACATTCTGCCAGGACTATAGAACAAGAGTGAAAACTTCAAAGATTTCTAATGAAAATTTCTTCCTAACCTCACATATCCCTCACTGAGGCACCAGATTAAATAATAAAACATCCTTCATATAAAATATGTTGTCCGCTCCCATGACAAGAATTTGAAGTGGCTATTTTGGATTTTTACATTTTCTACTTTTAGTTAGCATTTTCTTCAGACTCCCAGGCTAAATTGAATAATGGATAGAGCCATTCCTCACATTTAAAATTTATTTAACCTCCCTATTCAATTATTCCCTTGCTATTATATTGAGCTTTCTAATGCACAACACAAAGTCTGCTCCTTGTCCAGGTATCAGTCATCCAAATTCATTGGCCCAGTTCACATGTAACACTAACAACATATACATAAAATCAATTCAAATTCAATACAGAAACCAACAGAGTATTATCATTTTAATGGGTATTTTTAATGGTATTTGCTTTATGCTGCAGCGCAGTTCTGCAGTTGTTGTAGTTTGCTGCCTTGGACTCTTGAGGAAAAGCAGGATAAAAATGTTTTAACCCAAAGAAGTAGAAAAGGAAGTCACCTATGCAATTTGTTTCTGACATGCATAATCCACAAACCAACAGATGCCATACCATTCCTCACAATGAAAGCAGAAGGTGATGGTTACCTGGCTGTGCAGTGTGCTGGTGAGCACCTTCGGTGGGAAGCATCAGCAAGAACATCCAAAGAATAGAGAGGAGATAGCGGATTGAACTGGAAAGACAAGAGAGAATTGGTTAACAACATGTGAAGTAACATTAACTGAATACAGACAGTTGAACTATCCTTACCCAGTCTCTCTCACATTATCTGGAGTCTTACATTCCATATGTAGTGGCAGCCAATTTCTGACCCCAGGCCACACTGCTCACTCATCTGGAGGAGAAAACCAACTGGACTTCGAACACACCTAGTCAAGAAGGCAACACCTTTCTCCACTCTCAAGTAACAAAGAAAACCTCTACCAGTTAAGTCTGTTTTCATTTGTACAGAGCTGTGTACAAAGGAGACTGACATCCACCTTCACTGCGAGATGTTTCTTTGATCATAGTCAACTTGAGAACCACCAGCATAGATGCCACTTTAGCATCACAAGATCATCTGCAAAACTCAACTGCAGAAACAAATTGTTCTTTACAGAGATGTGAGCAACTGAAGCAATCAGCTTCACCAGTACTAATGATCACAGCATACTGCATTTATTTCTCCAGAAAAAGAACAAAACTTTTACCACAACAAGAAATATTTTCTTCTAGAAGGCAAGGGAGCAGCACTTGAGGTTCTAAAAAAAAAGAACAACCTAAACACTATTCAAACATTAACAGAACATATGATATAGTCCATGTGGTCCAGAACGAGTGAATTAAACAGTTGGATGCTAACACACATTCTTCCTGCATGTGCAAAACTAACATGTCAATGATACAGCTGACCTCAATGGCTTCCTCCCATGTGCATGAGAAGACTAACATGCAACTCCCCATCAACCTATCTGTTGTAGCGTAGTCTCAGGAAGGCCCTGCTAAACAGCAGGATCAGTTCAATCTTCAATCACAGAGAACTTAAATAAATAGTAAGGAAAAGCACCAATAAACTACAGCATTGCAAGATGTCAGTTTTTACCCTATCAGCTATCTTTATGGAAGCCTGCAAATTCCAATCTTCTAAACAGCTGTAGTGCCTCTTACCACTTGCTTCCAACCAAACTTCAAAGAAATTCAAATTGCTAGATTGACTGGGTACTGCAAAAAAGCACTATTTCCTTTAAAAATAGATGCCCTCTTACTTTAATTTTGAACAATATAAACATATAAGTTATCCAGTTACTGGAAGCTCACTATAAAACCCAAGGAACTTCAAAATAATGTGAACAGCTGGTTGGAAAAAGTTTGGGCATACTGTAATCAGATTCACTTTCAGATGGATTATGAGTTCAAAATGAAGTACCGGTATGTCACTGGAGATTTTTAAACTACACTTTTGAGTTTATTAAGAGATTTTTTTTTGCTATCAAATGAGGAACACAGACCTCATCTAATTGATTAAATTGTAACTGAACTAACAACTACTCTGTACATTCAGGAGTTAGTCCATTAACCTTTTGCACTGGTGTAAGTTAGTTGAGGCTGCAAATTTAATTGAGAGAACAGAAGTGTAAATATTCAGTGGCTCTCCCTATTAGCAGTGGGAAACAGAACATGGAAAAACCATCTTTAAATATACTTGGAATTACCAGCTTTTTCTCTGTCTTACCTGCACAGCTAAGAAAGTACCAGCATGGCTAAATAACCAAGTTAAAGCAACTATCAAATGCAGTAAGACTTCTTTTGAAGACAGGGAGAGAATGTTGTTGTTACTGATAATGAACAAACAATTAAAAGGGGCAGAGGGAGAAGACACTATGTTCTGGAAAAATCACATGAAAATTTATAATTTATTTATTCTTACATTTACATCCCACCTCTCCTTCAAGGAGCTCAAGGTGGCACATGTTTCTCCCTCTCCTCATTTTATCCTCACAATAACCCTGTGAAATAGGTTGGATCAGTCACTATTTCTCAGCCTAAAAATCACCAGCTGAGCCAATGGCCAAGAGGGGATTTGAACTATGGATTCTCAGGTCCTAGTCTGATGCTCTAACCACTACACTTTATTGGTGATTCAAGATGAACCAATAGAAAAATGCACCCCAAAAATGCTTTAAATAATCAGAAAGCTAGATGGAAAGGCAGCTAGAAAGAGGGAAAATGTAGGAGAAGGCCAAAGTTTTAGGCCCTAGGGCACTGTTTGATACAAGGAGTCATTGTGAAGTAAGGTCTTCCAGTATACAGTGTATGACCAAAGGAAGGTCTTTCGGCCTTGCACACAGGCTGCAAACGTGGAAGAAATTGGAGGCCACGACTTCATTCTTTCTAGAGACAGAAATCAAGTAAGAATACACAAGAGAAGCAAAGTACAGCCATCTTACCTGGTTGCGATCTCTCATTCCCATTGACGGCAACCAGAAACTAGAGAGATAGTAGAAGAGACGAAATTGGAGGAAGCATGAGAAAAGAATTGGAAAAAAGGAGGGGGAAACAGATGCACAGAGAAGAAAAGAAGAGGATTAAACATCCATGTAAGACAGGTGCATTAAAGACAGGTTTAAGACAAGGGGAATTAATCTAGGTATCAATGGATGAGAGAAACTCTATCCAATGGATGCCACACTTAAATTAACAGCAAAAAGAGTAGGGAAACCAGCACCCCATAAATAAAAGGGAAATTTCAGGCATGCTCATCCACCCACCCACATCTGTGATGTCCAAGAGGATATACTAATTCAGAAATGTAGATAATTCATTAGTAACAGAAGCTGGTGACTACCTTGGGTACCCTCCCTACCATAGCCCAGCAGCTCAGGTACTTCTAATACTGAAGTTTCTTTTATTAATCTATGCTGGGTTCTTGTGCATTTTGCCAATTCACATAGTGCAAGAATGAGGAAGATGATTACATTGACAGGAGCATTGCACTGGCCTTTTTTTTTTTAGCACAGTGGGAAGAGGATAGGAAATGCAACAGGAATACAGAAAGGCAAGCACATCACCCCTTCTATAAAAGATGGCTTTCTAATAAAATGGGAGGATCCTCTCTGCAAGTTAAGAAGGGACAAATTCTGTATTATGAGCCTCCCCCTCCCCCTCCCCAGACTTATAGACCTGTCTGCAGCATTCAGGTGCTTACTCTTTTTGGCAGGAATCACCAATGATGTGGCTAATCCTCTCAGTGCCCATAGCACTCATGATGGTCTCCTGAAACACAAAGTGACAGGGGGGAGGGCTGAGGCTACAATGGCAGATGACAATGGATGCCCTATTTATTTAAATCTGGGCCTGCCTCAATTGGGTTTTAAAAAGGATGCAGTGAAAGGCAGATTTTAAGAGAAGAAGGGCACACAGGTAGTGGGAGCTGAACCCTCCCCCAGCTAATCCCCTATAGTATGTTACCTGGACTGTCAGGGTTGGATACTGAAGAGAACCTGGCTGAGAGGGACTTCAGGAAGGTAAGCTGCAGCAGAAAGGCAGGTTTGGTTCCTCTCACCAATGTTTCCCATACGCTCTTAAAACTAAGTCTCCTATCTCCATTTCTATGTGTGATTGGGGCAGACTCAGGCTTAAACGAACAGGTCTGCTGCTATCACATGAAATATGAGCCTCAGGCACTCTCCCTCCAAAAATCAGGCAGCACAGACACACATGACACACCCATAAGACAGTGCATTCTTGTTCACATGGGGTCAGAATAAATGCATTACCCTCTGAGCAATCAAGAAGTGTGACTCCAGCAGCCTTGCAAGAAGTTAACATCTGAAGACAGTTTAGGGAAGTTTTTAACGACTGATGTTTTAATGTATTTTTAGTATTTTGTTGGAAGCGGCCCAGAGTGAGGAAACACAGCTAGATGGCTGGTGTATAAATAATAAAATATTATTATTATTATTATTATTAACCTTCATGTTGATAAGAGAAAAATGTAATGGAAATTCATGTTTCCTACACTGCATAGAACTAACACTGTCTCTCTGTTTCCTATGACATAGTTATCCAGAAGGGCCAAAATATTACTGAACTGTCCAATAAGCATATAGCTAGAGGTCGCAGTATGGTCAATGTCTCAAGAACATGATGGATTCAGTCTGAATATTGCTGGGAGTGATTTAAGAACTGGAAATTTTACTCCTAGATAAAATCTCAAACATTCACATGAAGATGTTAAAGTTTCATACATTCACTATCCCTATTAAAGTTATTGTGCAGAAAGTGAGGAGGATTTTATTTCCTCTTGCTTCAAGTTCCTTCTGTGTTTCTTTCATTGGCTTGCATTTTTTCTGCTCTGTTTAGGGAAGTAGGAAAGGAACGTTTAAGACCACCCGCTTTGCTCTTGGTTATTTAAAAGCTCTGACCTAAAGCCACAAGAGTCTTAATTCACTTATTTTCTGCTCCAGTTCATTAAGGTCAACAGATGCTGAAGTGCTTCAGTGGTGCTGCGTGTGGGGGTTTTTTTTAAGTGTATATATGTCACATCATGTTCTACCTGTGTTAACCAGAACTACTTAACAATCTTGAGTAAATGAGCAAGTCCCATATAAAAACCTGATTAGTTTGCTCTTGTTTGTGCATGTAAAACAACAAAAACCTAGGACTGGATTAGAATATAAGAAATGTGGTCACTCATCCAAGATCAGCCCTCCGATCTGAAACATTACCCATCCCTCACAAGTGATTAATCACATGAGGCAGCTTGCAGTCATTTCTGGTACCCCCAGCCTTATTATTTCACATGAATAAAAGCAAAGGTACCCAAGACATAGAGGGCAATGGTATGTTCTTAGTAGATAAAATAGCTTTCAGAAACTCAGCTCAGTGTCCTGTAGTTGCATATACTCACAGTTCTGTGCATGAGATTGCTTGCCACACAGAACAAATTGCCAGAAGATTAGGATCAGGATCTGATCATCAATGGGTAGCTTATGGCCAGGAACTCTGAACACTATCACATGCAAGGTTTGTGGGGAAGCAGCAGCAGGGGTGAAAGATAGGCTATTTGTTACAGTAGAGAAATTATTAACTTAAAGTGCCGTAATGTTTAAATTTACGGTTTATTACTGTGTAAATTACAAGTCGTACTTTGGGTAATTAGCAGCTCGCTGGCGGGGAGCTTTGAATGAAACTCATTATTTATTATTACAATTTAGAAGAGAATGGGGGAGGGAGAGCAGTGACCTCCACTGCAAATGACATAGATCCCTTTAAGGTGATGAAGATAAATTAAACAAGTAAATATTATTCTTATTTTGGTTCATTAGAAGTGCCTCCTAAAAGCTTAGGGCCCTAGGCTCTTACCAGTGGCCTAGTCAAAGGCACTGTATTCACCACAACTAAATCTGCAATTCAACAGTATTTAACTTAGCAAGATTAATAGAGTTGGGGTGTGAAAAATCTGTCAAAGACAGAGAACAAAAAAGGAAGGGACACCACCCTCCTGTACAGATGAACCAGCTAACATATAGGCTTTATGAACACAAACTCCCAATGCACAGAACTAGATCTGGAGTTACACTGAGTGGAATTAGTAAAATTCCAAGGAGGGAGGTGAGAAGCAACTTTTGCCCATTCTCCCTTCCCTTTGTGCATCTCTCCAAATATCTGCTATGCAGGTTTGGGAGACCCTACACTCCAGTGTTGGAAGTGGTAGAAGAGGAAAGGGGCTAAAATGAACACACCCTGCCTCACTCTGCCTCCAGAAGAGTCTACATCAGTCCTGTCCAAAAACACAAGGAATTATGTTTACAGAGGGAGATGCCTGGATCCAACCCACAGAGCTTCCAACTTCCACTCAGACAAGGATTAATTTTCCTTCAGCGAGAGCTCCAGGTGAGTAAACTATTTAAAGGGTCCAGCTTCCCACAACAAACTCTGCAAACTATATTCAACCAGCCCCTTAAAGTTTAGAAAGCAAAGGTTGCAGAACTCCAGCTTTACCATACAAATGCTTATGATGCATAACTCAAAACCAGAATCCCTGCAGTCAACAGCCTTTACCTTTCAGCATTTAAACACAACACACGTTCCACACTATATACCAGTGACTATGTATTACAAAGTATTACAAAATCTTCCACCCCAGCTAATAATACTGCATTTCAGGGAATCCTTCCTTGCACCTTACAACTGGCTCTTCCAGTATTGTTTTTAATATTTGGTTGGAAGCCACCCAGAGTGTCTGGGGAAACCCAGCCAGATGGGCGGGGTATAAATAATAAAGTAGTAGCAGTAGTAGTATACTGCACTTTTATAGCCAGCCACCCTCCTTTCCTCAGCACTGTCCTATTGTCTAGTTTCCTGAAGCTTATGGACTTCTTAAAATTAGCTTTACCATGACTATTTACAAGTAGCTAAGAAGTTTGACATACGTCAACATATGAAGCAAATTTAAGGCCCATTCAAACTTTTCTTTGTCCTGTGATTTGGTCAAGTATTTTGTATCGATCTATCATCAAGGGTCCGAGACGGTATTTTGTCCCACAACTTTCCCCAGGAAAGCCAGCTGTTTACTGCTGAATCAGACCAAATGTCAATCCAAGAAAAACCCAAAGATAAATTTGTTCCTCTTCTGAACCAGTTATAAAATAGCTCCTGAACAGGATTTCATGCTCTTTCCTGGGAGAGGTGTTGGGAGTGGTTTGCTTCTACCTCCTTTCTTTCTTTCCCTGCCTACCACTGCAGGATCATGTTTCAATTTGTCTCTCCAGCTTCAAGCAGTGCACTTCTGGTTTTCTTGGAGAGCTTGCATTTTTTATTTATTCTACTTTCTCCAGCTAAGCAATCATATAAAAACTACAGTCAAATTATATACATGTTCCCGCTTTGGTTGGACCCATCATAACCAATCAAAGCTTTATTTTCTGTCTTTAATAATAAGTATTAAAGAATATGTATTGGAAGGGTTCCAGCTCCTAATGATTATTTTATTATCTGGTTTTCTGATTCCCCAGTTTTCTGATTCTGTGACTCTCTGCTACAGGTGGGCAGAGTTGAAGGTGGAGACAACACAAAAAGTGGACTGGGGCAATAAAATCACAAGTAGGAACATACAACCCCGAACTGAACTGAAAACAGGTCAAAGATGGGAAATGTGGCTGGGCAAATTGTTGTATGGTCCACTTTCAGCTGCAGGTAGATCTCCTGCAAGTGATGCAGCAGTCACCAACAAATTACTATTCTCAAAAAAGCAATACCTTGCTCACCAGCCTCCTACGGCCCTTCCTGAGGCAGCGGGTAGGAACACTGGGAAGACGGTTCAAGCGGGCATGAAACCCTGGGTGGGGAGAGGAAAGAAGAGAATGCTGAAGACAGAACACTATCAAAACAAAGACCACAATTAACAGTTAGTTGTAATACAGAAACAAGAAACTAGACTGCATTCCAATTTCCAAATCTACCTACAATATTGAGCTTGGGCATGCTGTTATGCTCTCTGTATTTCTCTCTATTTACATAACCTATATGAAGAGTGACCACAGCCATATGGCAAGAAGGCAGCATGGGTTAAAGCACCCTCTTCTGACACTGTTGTAATGCATGCTAGGTGAGTAGTATTCTCGCACCAAGAGCACTGAAAGTTGAAGGTACTGACCAAGCTACTTAGGATAATAGGCATAATCATACATAGTCAGAACACCTTTCTGTAAGTCAGCCTGCATTTATCCACAATAAATTAGTATTTGCTTCTCAGCTACATGGTGAGTGACAAATTTCACACATCTATTAAGGAATCTGACTGACATACAGTGTCTGTCTGACTGCACAATGAACCTCCACTTACACAACCTCTCTCCCCCACTCCTCCCCTTCTAGCTCCATATCATCTCCAGAGCCCCACCCCCAGCAGATTTTAGAAGCTACAAGCAGGAAAAGGAAGGAGGAGTCTGCTCACACAAAACCGGATGTTACCCGCAAGCATTTCAACTGTGTCAACTTTCTCCACAACATTTATTGAGAATCTCACCTCTCGTAGCTGGCCGAGAGGGCAGAAGGAATGTTGGATCAGAGATTTTTTCAAGGCTGGAATCCATTCGTTCCATGTCAGACTGGCGGTCAGTTCCCCACTTGGGCAGGAGGTTGGGAACCGTGAATCCTGAGACACATTCTCCCTCATAGAACCAATCACTCTGTTCATCATCACCTAAAGGAGAAGGAAAAAGCTGATCCAACACTCCAAAAATCAACATCATTTGAACACTGTTGGTTCTCTCCAAGCTATAACAATGAAATAAGCAGCATTCACTTGTATGAATATTCCTTGCTAGAACCATTATGTTTGCTCTTGTACCTAGAATGCAGAACTTTATCCTACATGTATAACAAAATGTCTGAACATTATTGCTTGTGTTCCAAGGTGAATTTGTTCTTTTTGTTTGAGCACAAGAACACGTTTAATTGTTAACTCATTGTCTATGGTAAGAAATAATTTGTTAGCAACTGCACAGCTTTATGATACGCTCTATGTAGGGCTACCTTTAAAGGTCTCTACCCCCATCATCCTGCTCGGACACTGAGGTCTAGTGCCGAGGGCCTTCTGGTGGTTCCCTCCCTGCGAGAAGCCAAGTTACAGGGAACCAGGCAGAAGGCCTTCTCAGTAGTGGCACCTGCCCTGTGGAACACCCTCCCACCAGATGTCAAAGAGAAAAACAACTACCAGACTTTAGAAGACATCTGAAGGCAGCCCTGTTTAGGGAAGCTTTTAATGTTTAATAGACTATTGTATTTTAATATTCTGTTGGAAGCCACCCAAAGTGGCTGGGGAAACCCGGTCAGATGGGCAGAGTAGAAATAATAAATTATTATTCTTATTATACAACTATATATATGTTGTAAAAAAAAATCAACCTGAATTTGAAAGCTAGAGGAAGACCCCTCAGCCTTCAAAAAACTGGGGGGGGGATCCAAACAAGACTCACAAAAGTGGGGGGGTGTCACATTTTCTCAAATACACACAGTATTTCAATGCTGAGACAATGCAACTGCCCCATGAGAAAACCACTGCTTTGAAGGAAGGCATAGATTTGTTGCAACAGAAGAACAATTACAAGTTTACTGAACAAAACCAAACACAAGACATAAGCATTTAGAAAAGGCATACAATTTTCTCTCAAGACCAATTAAGAATACATGAAACCCAATATTCTCTGGTACTCTTATTGTCTAGCACTTACCTAATTAGGACATTAACTCTGAGTAGTGGTTTTTTCTACTTCATCCTTACACATCAAAAAAGAAGTGCTGAGAGCAGTTGGCCATTTTTTTCTAATATTCTATATTTCTCAACATGGATGCTGCTAAATATTCTCTGAAGCTTGCTAGCTCTCCAGTTTTATTATGATTTAGAAAGTAACAAAAAAGGACTGTTTTGATACTGAACAAGAGTCATGATCTAAATTAACAGAAAGTCTTGTAGCAGCTTAAAGACTAACACATTTATTATGCAATAAGCTTTAGTCTGTGATTATCATCCAAGGACCTTCTTCAAGTGCCTCCTCCTTGAGAACAGGCCTTTTTGGTGGTGGTTCTTCATTTGTAGACTGCTCTCCCCAGGGAGGCTCAGCTGGATGCCTTCATTACATATCTTTAGGCACCAGACAAAAACGTTTCTCTATAACTAGGCCTTTGGCCCTTTAAATGTGTTGGGTGGGTGTGTTATTGTTTTATTATGCACTTTGTGTTCTCATTTTGTATTTTGAAGTTGTGAACAGCCCTGTTATCTTCAGATGAAGGGCAGTATGCAAATTTAATAAATAAATAAATAAATGTATAAATACTTTAAGCATAAAATTAAAGAACAGAAACATAAGAATGTAGTTACCTTGGCGACCTTCATCATTGGTAAAAAGGCCAGTGTCACTACTGCTGCACACACTACTGGTTTCACTGAAAAGAGAACAGAGAAAATTAAGCACAAATGCAATTGATATAATCCACTTTGCAAAAACTCTTCACTGCAAGAGGGTCTCAAAGCACTTTCTAGACAGCACACAATAATGGTATTGCTTTATTCATCTTTACAGCCTGGTTGACCCACACATGGGATGCCAGGAGACACTTATTTTTTTATATATATGATATTTATTAAGTTTTCAAAGGGGAAAAAATTACATAAGTAAAAAGAATAGAAAAAAGACAAAAAGGAAAAAAAAGAAAAATACAGGGAAAAAATAAAAAACATTTAAAAAGAAAGCACATCAATCTTTCCATGTCATATATTCATATCCTTACTTCCCTGACCTCCTCACACCCCCTTTTTTGTATTCCAATTTAGTTAGTTGATTCAGCAATTTCTTTCCCTCTTTGTTTTTATCTTAATCCTTTAACTTAATATAATATAACTTTAAGTTCTCACCTGTTAATAATCCATTTTTCATACACCTTTAAAACATTACTGCTTAAACCACTTAACTTCATTCTGACATCATTCTAACATTCATTAATTTTACAATATTTCTGTAAATAGTCTTTAAATTTCTTCCAATCTTCTTCCACCGACTCTTCTCCCTGGTCTCGGATTCTGGGATGTCAGGAGACACTTAAATGAGCGGCACAGTGGTGGCCTATCAATTTAGATGAGTATCACATATGAATCTTATAAAGGGTTTTGATATATAGTAATCCTAAAAAGCAAATTAGTTTAGAGACATTGATTAATATTCCTGCAGATGCTATTTTACTAAGAAAGAAACCAGGAGAGGGTAAGAAAACAGGTGTTTCAGTTACCCAATTATGGGAGAGTAAGTGTTGTTATTATTATAAATTAAATTTGTATGCTGCTCTTCATCCGTACAGGAAGGGCGGTTCACAATATGAAAATACAATATAAAAATTGTTAATGTGTGCCAATGACATCTAGCTACTTTATACGCTATTTCTTCTTCTCCTACAGTCATAATGAAGAATATAGTGAAAACACAATGGTAATACTGTGTATTAACACCTCCACTGTCAAAAGTAGTATGTTTCTGAATACCAGTTTTCTGGGAATCACAGGTAGACAGGATGCTACTGCATTCAGGTCCTGCTTGTGTGCTTCCCACAGGCATCTGTTTGGCCACTGCAACAAGATGCTGGACTATTGGCCTGTTCCAGTGACATAACATACAATATTTTAGCCTCTCTTTCAAATGGCATCATGTCTTATAAGAAAGAATTATATGAAGCACATAAGCAGCTGCCAGTTACACCAGGCTTTCAATTTGGTCACTGCAATTCTATTAAGAGATAGTGCTCCCCTGAACACCAAAGTTCAACTTGAAAATGAGTAATACAGATATCTGTAAAATGCCTGGCTTCCAAGAACACTAAATTTGTATGGGGGGATTTAATACTGGGATTAGAACAATTCAATTATTGTGGTGCATTGGGAAAGACAAGCACAAAATTCACTTGGAACGCGTTACATTTCATGATTTAAACTACAAGAAACAGCAGAGCATAACAGCAAATAAAAACCAGAAGAATCAAGAAAATAGGAGTAGTCAACATGGTGCCTTTCAGATGGTTTGGACTACAGTTCCCGTCAGCCCCAGGCCCCCAGCCAACATGGTCTATTGTCAGGTTTCATGGGACTTGTAGTTCAAAACATCATGTTGGCTATCCCTGCAATAAAACCAGTTATTGTAGGCCTGGGCAAATAAAAAAGGGTCTTCACATGGTGCCAGCAAAGACATCAGACTTGACACTAGGAAAGCCCTTTCTCTGGCTGCTGCCCATCTAGCTTCAAAGTATGCATGAGTGTTGTGGGGAGACTCAGAGGGTGACATCCAATAAAAATAATAGCCTCTGGGCAGTCTCATGCAGCAGAAAATGGTCCTTCAGGTAGCTAGATCTTAAACCATTTAAGGGTTTAAAGGTAATCATCAGCATTTTCTATTTTGCCCAGAAACCAGTAAGTTGCTTCAGGACTGGTGAAATACACTCCGTTTACTAGCTTTCAAGAAGTGTTTAAAGGCAGTTCTACATACTTCCTTCAATAGTCATGGAATGAAGAATGTTGGTTCTGCAGTTATTTGGCACTGTTCAATCATGACACAATGAGCAAATAAGAAGATGTATTCGAAGAAAAATAACTGTAGGGAATGAAATTATATTCTCCTCCAGACATGCCAGCAATCTGTTACAGAATAATTAAGAGTACAAAGAAAATGAGAACAACTGATTGGGTGTTTGCAAGGCAAAGTGAATGATGATATGAGACATGTTTTATGAGCAGTGGAAACATTACAGAATTTCTCAGCCTTACAGTCATTTTGTCACTCTAACTGATGAAACTTGAATTTTAACCAGCAGATGAGTATTAGATTAGTTAACTAGAACAAAGGGACACCATTGACAAAATCTGATGGATAAGAAGATGCAGTTGGAAAAGGGACTTACATTTCTTATAGGATAGCGGTGTATGTACAGTGATTAACTTTCTTTGCCTATTAATTTCATTAAAATGCAAAATAATTTGATTATTTCTGAAGCTCTATAGCTATTCATTGTATGTCAAGCAAACAATTCCCAGTACCAAACAGACACTTAGACAATACCCTGTCAACTATTCTGCTTTCTTTCACTTTCATAAAGTATTATTTCACAAAATGAATCTAAAAGATATAATCAGGAGCCTCTCGGGATATTATCCAATGAAGTAGTCCCATTTGCGCAACAGAATTTCCCCTACATCTTCCTCTCCCCATCCACCCCCTAACCTGCTTCAGAGAGTTGGGAGAAATTCCCAGAATAGATTTGGGAGGACATGGTAGGGGAGGAAAAGAGCAGTTACAGAAGAAGTTTTGCACAAACAGGACAACTTTGTTGAATACAACTCAGTTTCTTGTCAACAACTCAAGATAATACAGTAGGCTAAGTGCTGCTAAGTGTGAGAACCTTTGGGAGGACAGATGGGATATAAATTTAACGAACAGATAACTAATGAACCCAGGGTAGAACAATCCCTGCTCACAAACTTCTAGTCATTCATCTGGTCATCTGCAGTGAATTAAAATCAGCCACCAGACACAGCAGTCTGGCAAGTCAGCCATGCTACAAAGTAATAACATATGCCCAAACTGGCTTTTTAAAAAAAGGTAACAAGTAACATTTACAGTGGTACCTTGGTTCACAAATTTAATCCGTTCCAGAAGTCTGTTCTTAAACCAAAACATTCTTAAGCCAAGGTGTGCTTTCCCATAGTAGCGGGGGACTCAATTTACAAATGGAACACACTCAACAGGAAGCGAAACATGTTCTGCTTCCAAGGCAAAGTTCGCAAACCAAAACATCTACTTCTGGGTTTGCAGTGTTCTTAATCCAAGTTGTTCATAAACTAAGCTGTTCTTAAACCAAGGTACCACTGTACACTTATTTGCAAGGCTGCATGCAGCCATGAACTTCACTGGGTTACTTGCACAAGTTACTGTGTATATAATCCGCCTTTCAGGATTGTTGTGAAGTTAAACTTTCATTCTGGCCTATTTTAATGAAGCATGGAATACAAATACAATAACTCTTATGTACTTCTTATGTTCCTTCTAACTTCTGAAAACCAGCTTTTTACTACTATAAAACTTCAAGAAGCAATCACACTATAGTCTGAGCTACAAGAAATACCACTCCAAATTTGCACACAGGAAATACCAACATATTACACACAGGAATGGGGAACGTAATGCCTGACATCAGCTCAATACCAGTCTTTTATTAAAGAGGCTTTCAGTGCAGCCACAGAAGACAACATCACAGAACCAGTGTTTGCAATTCGCTACTTGCCAGGTGCGTTTTGTGACAGGAGTGGGTCCAACTGCAACTATGTGGAGATCTCTGGATGCCAGATTGGCAACTGACTTCTCCATCTGGCTGACTCCCAACTTTCTTAAGCAGGTAAGCAGAAAAGCTTTATTAAGTGCATTTATATCCCACCTTT
The DNA here is from genome assembly GCF_964188305.1 of Podarcis bocagei. Taxonomy (NCBI): domain Eukaryota; kingdom Metazoa; phylum Chordata; class Lepidosauria; order Squamata; family Lacertidae; genus Podarcis; species Podarcis bocagei. The sequence continues at coordinate 31,867,989 of NC_138125.1, forward strand.
TTCTCCAAGGAGTACATGGTTCACCCCATCCTCAGAATCCTTACAGTGATCCCGCGAGGAAGGTTAAGAGGCTATAACTGGCCCAAGGTCGCCCAGTGAGCTTCATGACTGAGTGGGGATTTGAACCCTGATCTCCAAGGTCCTATTCTGACACTCTTAACCACTATAGTCTGAGCTATAAGAAATACCACTCCAAATTTGCATCATCATTTGTAATATCTCCAGGAAATGCAAATGTATTACACACAGGAATGGGGAACATAATGCCTGACATCAGCTTAATACCAGTCTTTTGTTAAAGAGGCTTCCTAGAGCACTTCTACTATGGAGCAGCTATATAAAATTTAAGTAGGTAAATAAATACAGTGTAGGGAAAGCAAAATGTCACTTAAGAGAAGGATCTGAAATATTTTCCTTGAAACTTTTATTTGTTTTATTCTGCATTGTTTTATTCGATGTTTTAATATGCTGAAAAGCGCTTCAAGATTTTTTTCTTTCAAATATAAAGTGGTATAGAAATGAATAACAACAATAGTAAATTACACATAAACCCCACACAAAAAATGGCACCTAGACATTCTGTGGCTGTGACCACAACCTAGGTTTAAGGTGCCATTTGGTAATTAGCTCATATATATGGATATCTAACACTTGACAGCGTTGGGGAATCTTCCAACCAAGGCCTTCTTGTTTGGGCATGTTGTCAGGAGTTCATATTGTATTTCTTTTATATATTTTATATATAACGCTCTGTTTTAGAAGCACCATCACCTACTCCAAATTCCCAAGGTACAGTGGTGGAACTAAACTAATAAATCACTAGATGGTTGTTACAGGTCTACAGAATTATATATCTTACTGTAGCTTCAGCGCAAAGGTTCATGCAAGGAAACCAGAGTTTCTTCAACCTGCACACAGATGGCAAAGCACACTATCCTTTAGTATAGGCCTTGCAGTCCAGTAAGCACTGATTAATGACCTCCAGTTACAATGGAGGCTACTTACTTTAACCACAAAATAATGAATGCTATTGATCCGACAAGCTACTGCTATAGAGTGTTATTGATCATCCAATCTTTTGTTAAAATGGCCCTCATTTAGCAATTGCACTGTTGCAAACACCTGGAGCAAAGCATGCCTATAATTAAATAGCCTGGAAGAGTTAAATTGAGAGGTGATGGACAGATCTCAGCTCTCCCCCATTTAGTCCTGCTCCTGAGCTATTGTTTGTGTCAGGAAGGATATTGATTTTCTATAAAAATAAGAAAACAAGAGGCACAGAGGGGGTGCAGAAGGTCAGGCCGGGCTGAAGGAGGTGGGGGAGGCTGACACTCTGTCTCTGTCACTTGCCTTCTAGGAGTAGGGATCCCCCCCCCCAGGCAACCTCTAATACATTAGCTCAACCGGGCTCTCAAGAGCTACTTCAGGCTATCACCAAACAAACTGCCCGTCAAAGGAGAAAATAAGTGAACAACAAAGAGGGAAACAAGTGGGTGGTCTGATAAGTCTAGTATTTAACAAGCCATGGAATGCAGCAACTAAGGTGGTGATTCAGCATGGTGTTTTAGTTAGAATCAAGCACTACTAAGAAAAATCTATTTAGCGTTACCAAAAGGAAGTTAAGATATACTCAGCAAGTCTAAAAGACCTGAATCAATTTTGTTAGCCCTACTAACAGAAGTACAAATTTACTGTTCCTATGAACATTGGTTGGCTACAGTTTTACTATTGTCCCTCCAAAACATGCCTGTGTCAGCCTTACAAATGGCAACAAAGGCATTTGACAACACAAAGCTTTGAACTGCAATCGTAAACACCCTTCTAGAAAGTAGGTTCCATTGAACACAGTGGAACTTACTTCTGAGTATATAAGCACAGGATTGTGATATAAATTAATGCAAGAACTCAGCTAATGTCCTGCCTGGAAAGAACACAATTGCTACTAAAAAAAAAAAATCTAAACATTAAAGGCTCCATTTCTACAGTGGTTCTATTTCTTGTGAGGTTGTGGACAGGTTTTAAAGCAGAGGTGTGATGGTCATTTGTCTTGGTTGCTTTAGTTGACATTCCTACACTGCCGGGGGTTGGACTAGATGACCCTTGGAGTCCCTTTCTATTATTCACAACTCTACTGCAATCATCAGCATGTACCGTTAATTTGTATGCCCTTTCTTTGGAGGATTTTGCTCCAAGTAGTTCACAGCTTGTCAAATGAAACACAGTATGTTATAGCAATATGCACTACACAGCTACATGATACAAAAGAAAGGCCTAGACATCTCACCATTCTGACATGTTTTCATCAGAGCCTTGTTTCTGTTCATCTGCTTCACATTCCATCCTCTCATTTCTTCCCCCTTTGTTGAGGAAGGCTCTCGTCTCTGCCGACTCACAAAGTCCTCGGCTTGATGATGTCCAAGGAGCATTCTCCTTCCAACGTGACAAGCGCTGCTTCTTAGCAGATTTGAACCTGCAACCCTTCTCATAACTCCATTCAGATACTCTGAGTTTTTGCTGGAGGCTAGCAGCCACCTCTGAAGTCACACGCTTAACTTTTCGACGGCGCCTTAGCGGCCGGCAAGGTGCATTCTCAGTGAATGAGTCTGACTCATGCCACGAGTGCTGCTTACTTCTCAGAGTTGCACTGAGCGTTGGATGGCGTTTGGCTACTGCCATGTCATCTGAGTCACTGAAGTTAGCAGTCAGCACTTCACGGCAGTCCTCAACAACTTCATCCAGGCTGGATTCAGATGCTCCACTGTAGCAACAAGCATGCTCTGCTTGGTGTGTTAGGTCTGAACGCCGTTTGCGTCCTCGCCTTTTGCGAAGCTGCCGTCGCTGCTGTCTTGGGCTAAGAGTCATTTCTTCCCACAGCTCATCCAGCTTGTTCTGTTCAGAAGTCTGCTCAAGGGCTGAGGCCAAATCATGCACCAATTCATCCATGGGCAATGTCTGCCAAAATAAAAGTAAACAATTAGAACTAGCCATCATGTTAGAACATAAAATTCATATCATGTACTTTCAGCCGAGTAACCAATGCACATCTACCAAAAACTGTTTTTGATTCTATACCACAATTGTGGCTTGCCTTTTTAAAAATTATTCACCTTTCCAGCTAAAGGTACTGAAGTGTACTTTGCCTCATACACACCCCAAGACTACTTTTCTACTTAAGGAAACATGGGGAAAGAAAACTGACCCCAAAAACTCCTCACAGGAAAGAAAAGCTTTGTTCAATCTCTCCAAGACAAGTAGGAACTACGGCCCAAGGAGCCTTACGAAACCATTTCAGCTATATAACCAGACTGTACGAGTAACCTGGATGAAGTACTGTACACAACAAGAGTTATCACATCTCAGTCTAATATATCCTATGGGTTTGCTGCAAGAATAAGTGAAGTGAAACAATGTTCACCACCCCTAAGCTGCTTTGAGGAAGTGTGTGGTGGGATTGTGATCCCATCTGGCACCCTGTAGTCTTTAGAACCGTTTTTATCACTACACGTACGTGACCATCCATAAAGCATGCCACATATAGTATCAAAAAAGAGATGGCTAGCAAACTTGTTACAAGGGACAAGTTAATAAATAATTTTCGGTTTGCAACGCTGCTCCTAACTTGCTCTTACATCCATTTCACCCGGCCTGCCACTTTGCATTAGCGTTTGGTGAGAGAATGGAAACAGGAGAGGCTATTCCTTTTTCCTAACCCTCATTCTTATCCCAGCTGCTGCCTGAACCCTAACGGGCAGGCAGCCCCAGGTTCGCTCCCTAGCAAGGACACCTGCCTGAAACCCAGGAGGATGGCCGCTGACAGCCAATGCAGGCAACACCAGCTACTTCCCTGCTTACCTTCTCCTTCAGAAACTGCCTCCCCCTTCAGCAGGATGGCACCGAATACCAGCGAATGGCGAGCAACAATAGGAAAGGGGCCTATTGTCCTCGTGTCTCTGCCTACGTCGACGGGACGGCGAGATGGGCGGACTCGACGGGAGCCCAACAGTCTTCCCTGCGCGGCGGCCGCCTCCGTAAACAACCACCGCACCCCGCCCGCCTGCTCGGGCTGCCTCCCCTGAAGCACCAAGGGCCTCTTCGCTCTAACCAGCCCGGCTGGCCTCCCCCCCCCCCCCCGCGCCCGTTTCCGCAGCTCGGCCTCGCTTTCCGGAGACTTCGCCCCCGGCCCCTTCCGACGGCTTACCCGGCTCCCGCGACGGCCTCTCAGGCCTCATCCACCCCTCACCACAGCCGCCTCTTCCGTAGGCCTCTCCAACTCGGCGCCGAGTCCGTTCCACACGCCACTTCCGGTTCTCGGAGCGGAGATCTGCGGGCGAACGGGGTGGGGGTCTTAACGTCACTTCCTCCCCTAGCAGAAGCGGTGACGTCACACCCTGACCGGCTTCGTCTCTCTCGCTCGCTCTCGGACGCCCCAGTGCCTCGGCTGAGGCGGGAGGAGGAGGGGACGGCGCTGAGCGGGTTGCCTCCTCTTCCCCACTTGCCTGTCATGTCCAGACATCCTTGGGGTGGCTTCCGCGCGGAGCTGGAAGGCGGCAGCCCAGCCCAGCAGCATCCCCCTGTGAGGGAGGTGGGGCTCTGTCCTTCTCGACAAGGGCTTATCCACGCCCAGCAACTACGAGTTAGGTCCCAAGGACAAAACACGCCACCCGCGTGTCCAGATCAGTGGCGAGGTGGAAAGCGTTTTTGGTCCTCCCCGAGGCTTTATTTTCCCGTCTGATGAAATGGACGAAAGCTTGTGCCATAATAAGTTTTAAGATGCCACGAGGTTCTCGTTTTCACTCCTTCAGACTACGGTAGTAAAGAGAGAGGGGGGCAAACGTCGCATTTTACGCGCGTGCCTCTTTCGCAGTTCAGAAGGTACGCGTGTATTTTGTGCTTAGATGTCCTATGCAAAGTGAGCATCAGCCCAAGCGGTCCCTTTTTTCTTTGTTCCATTTATATTGTGTTTTTCCTCCTCATGGATACTCAGATCGGGGTACAGAGCAGGTTCCTATGCAGGCACTGACTACACCTGCTTGACTGCAAAAAAATTTAATTGTTCGGTACATCTGCTACCAGAAGTCAGAACATCAGGACTGTGGTTCTTTCACTTTAGATGTTGTGTCCAGAGCAGACTATTGCATTCAGTCAGGCTCTTGTCTTTTCCACCTATGTAGAATAAGTTGGTACTGTTCTTTATTTGGGGCTTTGAATATTTAACGAATCCCCATTCAGTTATGGAGCTCCTTGAGTGACCTTAGGCAAGTTACTCTCAGTCTCACATACACCACAGAGCTGTTTTGAGAATAATGGGGGGTGGGGGTTTACATCACCTTGGACTCAGTAGAGAAAAGGCATTAATAAAGAAGTTACCCCACGCATTCAGCACAAACTTGAAGTTTAGAATGGTGAGTTTAGTCTACACAATTATGAGAAGATTGGAATTGATGTAGAGCAGAGTATAATAACATGGGGGCAGTGAAAACAATCACGTCTTGGAACAGGTGGGGGATACCACACTTCCTCCCACACTGTAGAACTGCACTCTTAGCCAGCATGACTGTACGAAAAGGTGGTGGGAAGTCAGCCTTGTGTTTAATGAGTCACCTACTAAGCATTGGCAATAAGGAATTCCATGTAGGCAAGTGAGTGCACTAGCATGGGGTGGGGACAGCCCGCTTGCCAAAGAGGAAGGGAAAGACATTCCTTATTGGCCTGCATGGAAATGCAACAGGCTGCTCAAGGATTTTGGACTGCAACTCCCATCATCCCTGATCATTACCCATTTGGACTGGAGTTGTAGTCTGAAAGATCAAAAAGGCGCTAGACAGAGGATGGCTGCATTAGAATGCTCCGAGTTGTGAGGCAGTTCATCACTTTATTTGGTGGTATTCACATGGAATTGGTGAACTGGATACACTTTTATTTATTTTTAATGATTTTTGGTAACAAATTTAACAAAGAAAATGTGACGGGGAAAACCAATCAGCTCCCATTAGCAATACAGTAACCATTAACAATTAATTTATATAAAAATGATATAAGCCTTCCAAAATGTCCAGATATGTATCCACACAAAGTTGGAATTTGTATAAAATATGTTCAAATGTAGCAAGGGCAATGAGGTACTCAAGCCATACAGCGGTGGCAACCACAAGGGCTCACAAAATCCTCTTTTGTTGTCCTGCTGTTAATCCCCATACTACAGGAATATAATCTTAAAACACATGAACCGTGAACCTCTGAAAATATCAAGGATACAAAATGGATATGGACAACAACTTTAGTCAAAAAATATATATTTTATGTCCACATAAAAACTATAGACTTTTTATTATGGAATTGTCTTAGAAGGTGAGAATTACCCTATTATTTGGGTTGTCAAATCTGTTTCTCATGGAGTGATTTCCATATAAGTGACTAATCTCATGCCCGATCCCTCCACAGAACCATAGAAATCCTCCGACCACATTGTTATAAGAATGGCTAAATATGGCATTTGCTTCCTGACAATTCAATGAAGGCAGTACACTTTTCAGAGAGCTATCTGACTTTTAGAAGACACTTGAAGGCAGCCCTGTTTAGGGAAGTTTTTAATGTTTGATGTTTTATTCTGTTTTTAATCTGTTTGGAGCCACCCAGAGTAGCTGGGGAAACTCAGCCAGACGGGCGGGGTACAAATAATAAATGATGATGATTATTAGTTTGTGAGGAACAAACTAAATACTCGATGCCCCAATCCTACCTGCTCTTTGGTCCAGGAGTAATAATATCAGGACTGTGATTCTGGGACCTGAACCCTCGCAGTTGCGCAAGGGTAGCTACTAACATTCTTCTACTAATGGCAATAACCTGTGCTTGCCACCACATACGCAGCTATGGCACCTCTAACTTATGCAATACCTTATTGACCCTCCTGGACTACAGGAACTACCCCTTATGTGGCTATTGGTTCTGCCCTCATTTGCAGGGCACATCTGCAATGCTCCAGGCCACTGCTTATGTTGCTATAGCTAAAACCAATCTACTGAATTTCACCCCCACGCTGCATATTTCCACATGGACCCATTTAGCAACATCATGTTGGGGAACCATATTGTGTGTAGAAATCAAGTCAAGTGACCTACAGTACATCTATGCCTCTAACCTTCAGTTCACCTGCCTGATTTACTAGTGTATACAGTGTCTTGCCACAGTTTATGAAGTTCGTATTTATGAAAATACCAGTGAGTAGTTCTCTGACCTCTAGCCTTTATATAACTGAAAGTAACATTTCTCCATATTGAAGTTCTGACATTCTTGTATTGATTCACTTAAGATTTGTGCTTTGGCAGATCCTTTGTTTGGACTCTCTTTTCCTTCCTATCTTGACCTGTGCATAGAAATCATAACTTCAGTGGTCATTGTGCCCCCATATGCTCACGCCCAGTCTGTCATATTAAGATTACACACCTTAAATCATGGGTAAGTGAAGAAGTTATATCCACAAATTCAGATAATGTGTGGAAGAGAGGAAATCTGGCTGAGAGGACTCGTTTTTGAAGAACAGAAATGCTAACACAGGGGTAATCAACCTTTTTATACCTACCACCCACTAATGCATCTTTTTTGATGGTAAACATTTCCTTACCACCCACCAGTGCTCAATGGAAGGAGAATTCAGCTTATGTCGTAGAACCCCCTACCGCCCACCTAGAATCCTGAAACGCCCGCTAATGGGCAGTAGGGACCAGGATGACAACCCCTGCTCTAACATGTTCAGAGCTTCACTTGTCCAGCCTGCTTGCATATGCAGATAAAATTAATTCTAGATAATGCATTTGAGACATAGGTTACACAGGTTTCCTTGGTGACACAGAAATCTATCCCAGATAGCAGCATTAAGATATACCGAAGTATTTCCCAATTTATACTTCTCCTGGCTACCATCTTTTAAAACAGGTGAAGACTCTGTCCTGGACTGTGTTGTGAGAAAGGCTAAGAGTTCTTCACTTCTAAAAATGGCTTTAGGTTCCAGTACCAAAGACTTATTTCAGAAGCAGGTTCTTATTTCAGAAGCAGGCCTAGTACCACCAAAGCAAACCCATTATTAGAATTAAGTATTCAAGCAAACATTTTGTATTTCAGGCTGTAAAGCAAGCTAGCCATTTAATTTTACTTGGATGAATTTATTGTGGTTCCCTGGGTGACTACTGACCTTTAGGACAGGTAAATTCTGTTACATTTACTTGGATGCCCTTCCCCAGAGAATAATAATTACTGTTTGGGAAAATGTGTCGACATCTGGCGACTTCTCACTTTTTGAATTGGCTTTTTTTTTTTTAACTCCAGAAGTGCATCTTACAGTATTAGGTTCTTTAGAGACACTGCCAGAAAGAAGGAACCTCAGATGTGACCATCCCTTTGCACTTCCTCCTAAATGGAAGTGCAAAGACTTCATTTAGCTTCTGATTTTCCTATGTTCCCTCAATAACACTTCTACACTTTTGTCAGTTAGCCTTATTGCCTCCCTAGCTGATTTCCGGCTTCTGATATATTTCATATACATTTACCCAATCTCTTTGAAAACGGCACACTTAATTATTACATTTATTCTTTCACTGCATTCCCAGTCCTTTGCATCCATATAATTTCCCAATACTATATTACAAATGTACAAAACAGTATATTTGCAATAGGTTTTTTTCCTAGTAAATATTATACGTTTTATGTACTTATTTTAAGACAGGCGCCATCTGCTTGCATCTTTCTTACCATTCAGCCCTCCCGAGCGACGTGAGTATATTTGGACAGGCCTCGTTGGCCAACACTAGTCTTTCTCTCAGCTAAGCTTTCCTGTGAAGGCCTAACTTTTTATTAGCAAGTAGGGAAAATGAGCTGGTTTGCTCTGGCTAAGTGAATGTTCTGCAACCCCTGGTGCTTCCCAGCTAACCTTTCAGGGGTTAAAGAGAAAGATAGAAAGAACAAGAGACAAAGGGAGGAATAAAGTTTAAAAAAAAAAATGTGCCATGAAGCTTCTTGCAGCAAAATGCAGAGAAAGTCATTTCCAACTTCTTTCATCTCCGAGATGAAGCCACTAAATAAAAGGGCAGTGCAGAACACAAGGGCTTTTAATCTGTCTCATCTCCTTCATAATAACTGCAAATTTTCCCTGGGCTCCTGGGAGTGAGCCTCTTTCCTCTGTCTTTGCCTTATCTCCCCCCTCCATATTTCACAGCCGGCTCAGCTCCCCTCACTCGGCTGCCCCCGGCCTAGTCTCTGCGAGGCCTGTGGGAGCTGCCAGCTCCTAGGGCCTCATTGTTCCCGGCTTGGGAGGAAGCTCAGAGAGGGAATTGAAGGCAAGTCAAAGGGAAACGGCATCATTGCTGCTTCATTAATGGGAGCCTTTCAGCGGCAAACATATCAGAGAGAGGTCTTTTCAGAGGCAGTAATTAGCAATTTGGAGCTTTCCCCCCTCAGGAGATGCAGCTGTGATCTAACGAGCGGGAGCAGCACTCGCCTCCTTTTACACTTCATATTTATTGTTTTTCATTTTCTCCATCTTCCTCCCATTGTCCAGACTCCTCCTCGTTACCAGATAAGGCCCTTTTATTAATCGCTCCCTTTTAATTCTTCATTAATGATAATAACTTTCTCTGGCGCATGGAGAGGAGTTAATCTTTCCTGGGTATTGAGAAGGACAGAGCTGAAAGAGAGAGAGAAGGAAGGACTGAAGACTGGACAAAGCAACAATTGCACCTCTGGCTTCTTCCTCGCCGCCTTGAAGAAGTTTCCGAAGTCTTTGGATACAGGATTGTCAGAAACGCTTCAGCTAACTGCCTAGCTAAGTTATGGATTTGATGGCCCATGCCAGGTTCTCACCTAAGGGAGAAAGCAACACTTGAGGAGAAGGAGACACTTATGGAGAACCCATAAGAATGGCCCTCAGTTCAGCTGGCAATTCTGGTTGACTCCCAGGATTGATAGATATGGTGTCCTGCAGAACAAACAGTGATAAGTAGTTGTTTGTTCACAGTTCATCCCTCAGTCACTAAAAAGCCTTCTAAGAGAACCACAGATGATGCAGGACTCTCTTCTGGAGTTCTTGTTCCCTGAAGCACAGTGCATCTTATTTTAGAATGCTCTTGGGATCAAGTTGGTCCTGGTTCCAAACTTGGGAAGAACCAAGATTGCTCTTGTCAAATGGCTTCAGATTGCATTCTACCATGTATACGCTTGCTATGCCACCATTCACTAGAGGAACCTCTCTTGTCATTTAAGACACTGCTTCCATTGGAAGCCCTGTGTGGAAGCTACTCTGAGCTTCTCAAATACACCCTGCCACCTCCTTCCCCTGCCTTTTAGGATCAGGAAGCAGTGAGGCAGTAAGGTTTATCGCCCATTTCAAGTGCTGCCCCTCTGATGTTCCTCTATCCAGTGGGCAGTAAGTCAAAAAGGAAAGGGGCATGTTCATTGGCCATGATCGCTGCCAAGCCCCGTGCAGGCAATAGAGAGCTTGATGGCAAAGAGGAGGCAGTAGCTGAGCAAGCGTTAGGATGGAGCTGCCGTGGGAGGGGAAAGAGAGCGGTTTGACAATCTCTTCCGAATTATAAACATATCCTCTTTAAATACATTTCTAAGGATAACATTTGTATTACGGCGTCCTGTGGTTGCTGATAGGGCCTTGCTTATCGCCTTGGTCTCTCCTCTTTTCTCTGGGCTCTGCTGGGAAAGGTTCCTATCTGGATCTGAGCTGACAATCCTCCACTAGGCAATTGTTTCAGTCCCGGGGAAAAATTAATTTCTGCCTATCGTTAATTGAGAGAATTGTGTGGAAAGCTGGGAGGGGGCTGGAGAGGGAGGGAGATCGTGTTATTAACAGTGTCCCTTTCATAACCAAATACCCTGATTTCCATCAGCGAGATGAGAGACTCATTACAGCAGGAAGGTGATTAGAGAACTTGGAAGAGCTAGCAGGCTGAGCAGCAAAAGAGTGAGGAATTTGGGAGGGGCTTCCAGCAACAGCCATTCCATCTCATGCTAGATACTCTCTTCCTCTGCCCCTAGTACCAGGTGACCCCTTTGCAGTTTCTGGCCGAGGATTCAGCAACGGAACATAGGAAGCTGCCTAATAACAAGTCAAACAATCTAGCTCAGTATTGTCTACATAGACAGGCAGAAGCTCTCCAGAGTTTCAGGCAAGAGTCTTCGCCAACCTTGCCTGGAGATGCCTGGGATTGAAGCAGAGACCTTCTGCATTCAAAGCATATGTTTTACATGAGAACTTGGGAAGAGTTTTGGATCAGACCAAAGGTCCATCTAGTTGGCATCCTGTTCTCATAGTGGTGAAGAACATAGTGATGAGCTTTCCTAGGGGAAGCTCAGAAATGGAACATGAGTGTGAGAGCAGCCCCTGCCCTGGAGGTAGAACATAGTCATTGTGACTAGTAGCCACTGGTAGCATTAACCTCCATGAATTTGTCTAATCCTCTTTTGAAGACATCTAAGATGGTGGCCACCACATCACCTTGTGGGAGCAAATTCCACAGTTTAACTATAAGCTGTGTGAGGAAGTACTTTCTTTTGTTGACACTGGTTAAGAAAGTGAAATATTTAGGGGTTAACATGACTGCTAAGAATGTGAATTTATTTAAGGATAATTATGAGAAATGTTGGATTGAAGTGAAAAAGGATCTAGAAATATGGTCAAATTTGAAGTTATCGTTGTTAGGCCGAATTGCTGTGATAAAAATGAATGTATTGCCAAGAATGCTGTTTTTGTTTCAAACATTGCAAATTTTGGATAAAATTGACTGTTTCAAGAAGTGGCAGAGAGATATCTCTAGATTTGTCTGGCAGGGCAAGAAACCTCGAATAAAATTTAAGATATTAACAGATGCTAAAGAAAGAGGTGGATTTGCCCTGCCAGACCTTAAACTTTATTATGAATCAGCTGCATTTTGTTGGCTGAGAGAATGGATGCTTCTTGAAAACACGGATGTGTTGGATTTGGAAGGTTTCAACAACGTATTTGGTTGGCATGCATACCTGTGGTATGATAAGGTTAAAGCACACAAAGCGTTTAAAAACCATATTGTCAGAAAAGCACTGTATAATGTTTGGATAAGATATAAGGACTTGTTAGAAAATAAAACCCCAAAATGGTTGTCACCAATGGAAGCAAAGGCTCAGAAAAAACTCAATATGGAGGCCAAATGGCTGAAGTATTGGGAAATCTTGGAACAAGAGGGAGACAGATTAAAATTGCAGAGCTTTGAAAAATTAAAAAACAGAGTACGAGATTGGCTCCATTATTATCAAATAATGGAGGCATATAATTTGGACAAAAAATTAGGCTTCCAGGTGGAAAAATCAAAATTGGAAACAGAATTGTTAGACCCTAAAGTTAAGAATTTGTCTAGAATGTATAACTTGCTGTTGAAATGGAATACTCAAGATGAAACGGTGAAATCTGCTATGATTAAATGGGCACAAGATGTTGGACATAATATTATGATGGCTGACTGGGAACAGTTATGGACCACTGGCATGAAGTTTACGGCATGTAATGCCTTAAAAGAGAATTTAATGAAAATGATTTACAGGTGGTACATAACACCAGTCAAGCTTGCAAAAATTTACCATTTGCCCAATAATAAATGTTGGAAATGTAATGAAACTGAAGGTACATTCTTTCACCTTTGGTGGACATGCCCAAAGATTAAGGCATTCTGGGAGATGATCTATAATGAAATGAAAAAGGTATTTAAATATACCTTTCTGAAGAAACCAGAGGCCTTTCTCCTGGGCATGGTCGGCCAATTGGTGCCTAAGAAGGATAGAACTTTTTTCATGTATGCCACAACAGCAGCAAGAATACTTATCGCAAAGCACTGGAAGACACAAGATCTACCCACCAGGGAAGAATGGCAGATGAAGCTGATGGATTACATGGAACTGGCGGAAATGACTGGCAGAATCCGAGACCAGGGAGAAGAGTTCGTGGAAGAAGATTGGAAAAAATTTAAAGTATATTTACAAAAACATTGTAAAATCAATGAATGTTAGAAGGATTCTGGAACGAAGTTATATGGCTTTAGCAGAAATGTTATAAAGAATTAAGTAAGAATAGATTGTTAATGGACCAAATTGAGAAAGATGGAAAGGACTTGCTGAAATAGCTAATTGAACTAGAATACAAAAAAGGGAGGTGTGAGGAGGTCGATGAAACAAGTATATGAAAGGTAAAGACATGGAAAGGCTGAATGTGTTTTTAAATGTTTTTGTTCTCTTTTTTGTTGTTTTATTGTATTGTTTTTTTGTTATTTCTTTTTGTTTTTTTGATGTATTGTAAGGTATTGTTTTGTTTTGTTTAATTTTCTATTGTTCTTTTTCTCTTTCTGTAACTTGCAAACTCCTAATAAATATCTTTTTTTAAAAAAAAAGAGGAAGTACTTTCTTTTGTCCTTAATCTTCTTTCATTTAGCATCATTGGATGGTCTCAGGTTCTAGTGTTATGACAGAGAGAAGCTTCTTTCTATTCACGTTCTTTAAACCATACATAATCTTATAGCGCTCTAGCCTATCCCCCTTACTTTCATTTCTTCCAGATTAAAAAGCTCCAAATGTTGTAACCTTTCTTCATGGGGCATTTGTGCCAACTCATTGATTATTTTTGTTGCCGTTTTCTGAACCTCTTCTGGGTCTACAATAACTTTATTTTCAATCTCTTTCCTAATATCCCTCAGCACTGAATTCACCTTTTTCACAACTGCCATACACTGGATTAACATCTTCACTAAGCTATCCACTCGTTCCTAGTCAGTCACCAGTTCAGACCCCATTAACTTACAAAATTAGGAATTCCCCCACCCCCATGTGCATCACTTGCTTGCATTGAATTGCATCTGCCGTTGTACTGCCCATTCACCCAGCACAGAGAAATATATTTTGGAGCCCCTTGCAATTCCTTTTTGTTTTAACCACCTGGAACAATTTGATCATCAGCAAACTTTACTATCCCAATGCTCACTCCTCTCTAGATCATTTATGGAGAAGTTTAAAAGCACATGTCCCATTTCTGCTTCTTGGGGACTTTTCTACATCCCTCCACTGTGAGTACTATTTATTCCCATTCTTTGCTTCCTGCTCCATAACCAGATACTGATGAGGGACCCTATCAAAAGCTTTTTGAAAGCACACAATGTCTACTGGATCACCCATATCTATATGCATATTTGCTTGTGATCCAATCTCTTTTAGGGGTTCCTAAGGATGAAAAACCATGTCTCCATCCCCCTGCTCCCAGGGCTGCACATTTTTAGCTTTGGCCTCACAGCTAGTGGCTATAATAGTCAGCTTTGGCAGGGTCAGTTATGTCATCAGAGGAAGAGCAAGGTGGGGCCTGAATCCAGTTCTTTCGCATTGAGATGGTTAGGTGGTTGGGTCTGCCTGGGCTCTATCTGTGATTCATGATACTCAAAGCACTTTTGAACCACTCTTTCATTGTTGGTGTGCATCTGTGAAAGACAGAAATGCATTAAGTGCACCTCTGTCAGGTTTTGAAAGTGACTGAAGTCCAGGTAGGAAGGTTGGTTAATTTGCAAAAGAGTCACCGAGATATCACAAACAGGTCATTTCCTAAAGGTTTTTTTTTACTTATCTTTTTTTTTCTGGGAATGGATTGGGGGAGAATATAAACTGGCATTTTTATGCAGAAACGCTTCATGAGCCGCACCAATCCCACAGTAAGCACGTTTCTTGAAGTACCTGTGTATCTTAGTACTTCAGCTAAGCTGGGTTGTGAATTTGGCTGCATATCAGTGCAACAAAAGACCCAACTCATAGTTGGCAAAACCCAACTACAGCTAGTCTAACATGGTTAAATTATAATTATTTAATATATATTAAAATACTTAAATACAATAAATCAGATATTAACATAGCATAACAGTTTGCCAGTCACCTGTGTTTTAGTACTTACTGACCAGATCTCTAAAAGGTGGGATCACATTTACTTCTTATTGAATACATGAGTACAGTATTGCTTCACATTTTCCTTATGTTTTTGTAAGTAAAATACATTACTATTTTTTACTTCTTTTTATTTATTGATTTTTTATTTATAGTAAAAAAATTGTATTAATATTTTATTGAAAAGGTTTATGTTATAAAGAAAGAACGTGAGACAAAGAAAAATGTGTAGAAAGAAACAATATACAAATACAATATACGGAAAAAACCTCACCCATACATTCTTAAATAAATTTGATATTATTTTCCTAATACATATGTAAATCTCAATAGCCTACTACATTTTGTATAAACTCATTCCAAATATTGTCATACTAATCCAAACAAAGCCTACGTCTGTAAGCAGTCCGTTCATAAATTATATATGTTATATTGTCGATCCATTTATTAAAAGGGATCATATCTAATGGTAGCCAAGAGACTGATATTGATGAACTGGAAGAATAACGCTATTTATAGTAAGTTAAAGAATAACACTCAGGAATAACTCAAGGTGGGTGCCAGCTTTTTTGCTATGGCCTTGCGGAAGAGGCTGAAGATATTGTAGGAAAAAGAGAAAATGAGAGAAAGAGGTGTGCCAGTTTTAAGAGGAGGGTTTTTTTGTTTTGATTTTTAATGAGTCTATCCTGAGTGTGCTGAGTCTGGTCCACAGAGAAGCAGGCCACTGAGTATCTGTGTGTTGTGTGAGGGGGGCCTCACATCCACAATAATGACTGGAAGTGTTGCAATGTGTTCAGCACAAAATGAACCCAGTCAAGGGGTGGAGGTGTAGGAGGGGATGGATCATGTCCTAATTAAAAGAAGAATAGTAGGGAGAAGAATGAGAAAGACAGGTCCGATTTAAAAACAGCCTGACATATAGATGCATAAAGAAAATTGCTTGGAAATAGAGAGAGTGGCTAATAAAAAAAAGGAATGAAGAAGCATCACTGGAGAACCAAGCAAGGGAAGAAGCATCATTTTTAAGGGTGGACATATACCGTAATCCTAGAAATTCACATTAGCTACAGCAGCAAAAACAGCAGTTTTGATGCCAAGGTTCATGTGATAGCCTGACCCTAGCTCTGCTCCGTATGAGAACAACCCTTCCTATCTAACTGTACTGTTTCCTAGGTCTCTAGCAACTCTCCCCTCCTCTGTCTTATACTCCTCCCACCCCAGCTTGACTCACTGACCAAGGCTAATGGAGAAAAGGACTACAGGAATACAAGTATGTGTGTGGGAAGTGGAGATTCAGCTTCCCTCGCCCATCTGCCCCTTTGGATATCAAACCCTGCCCAGGTTCTGAGATCCTCAAGGGAGACCCTTCTCTTGGTCCTGCCACCCTCTTAGTGTCAGGAGCTGGAGTCAGGAATACGTTAGCAATTAAACACCCAGTGTCAGTGAAGTTACCGGTAACTCTTCATTCAAAGAAACCAAAACAGCACAGGCCTAGTGATCTCAGCAACTCATCCTAGGAGGTGTTGCCTCAATGGGGCAGTTGCGAGGACTGAAGGTCCCCATATTCCCACTGCTCTCTAAGGCTTCTCTCCCAATTCCTTTCCCAGTAAACTGAGGCTCCTTTGTCTTGTCTCTATTTGCTCTACTCTCTTCATTCATCTCTGTGTTATGGGAGACCAGGGAGGAGGGGAGCTGGTCACAGCAAGTGGGGAAGACTCACTGCAGCCTGCTTCATCTCTGCCTCTTGACACACACCCACACCCTTTGCTTCTGCCACTGAGCCTGGACTGCTCTCTGCCACAGCCTCTTCCTGCTCACTAAACCCTGCTACTTCTTCAGCTCCTGACCCCTCCTCTTCCCAGTCTGCTCTCTCTTCTCCCTCTAACCACTCATGGTTGTCCCACCACCAGTCCTCTGGCTCTGAACCTTCTTCCCCTGGGAGTTCCCCAGCTGGTGCCCACCACTTTTCCATCCAGCCAGTCTATGACACGCAGGCATGCTTGGTAGGGGGTTCGGGAGAGGACCTTCTTGGTGGCTGCTCCCAGACTTTGGAACTCCCTCCCTAGAGAAGTTAGAGTGGCTCCCTCCTTCTTGTCCTTCTGTCAGTAGGTGAATGTTTATTGGAACTGACTGTATGTAATGAGATGGATGGTAGCATACTGATTTTGCTGTGATTTTATGGTTTAATAGATCATAGATACTGTATTTACTCGATTCTAATGCTTACCCTTTTTGGCCAAATTACGTTGCAAAAATTATTGTGTGCATTAGATTCAATGGCACATTTACATTTGCCAGCAAATACTTTTTTTGGTTTTAAGGTTCTGAAATTTGAGGTGCACACTAGATTTGATGGTGTATTAGACTCAAGTAAATACAGCAGATAGTTTTAATTCTGTTCTTATTTGTTTTATTTTACTTGATCCCCCCTATATTTTTTAGTTGTTCTTAGTTTATCTGGAAGCCACCTCTGTGGCAGTATATGACCTGGTGTAAAATCCCCCCAAAAGCCCAGCAACTTCAATCCTAAAAAAAGCTCAACTATTTTGGGGGTAAACTTCAATCCTTAAAAAAACTCAACAACCTTGGTCGGCCCTCACACATGTTCACTTCATCAAATCTGGCCCTCTTTGAAAAAAGTTTGGGCACCCCTGCACTATGCCATGGTTTGGCTCAGCATGAGGTGCCAAACAGGCCAGTTTTAGTTTAGTTCAGTTTATTTCTATCCAACTCCTGATAAATCTGAACACAGCTAAATCATGAGCTATGGCTTAGCTCAATGAGAGGGTGTAGCATAGCAAACAGGGAAGAGTGAAGTGTCCAGAGTCACTGGGAGCCCACATACTCACCAAGCTATGTTAATTTAGTTTGACCCTCTTGCAGAGATCAGGGAAATGGCTGGAGATCAGGGTTGGGTGAATCTGTCAATTTTTGTTTCTCTTCATTTCTCATTTTCCAGTCTTGACATTTCCACATCCGAAAAGAAGACCTTGTGAAAATTCTCCAGCATTTTCATATGAATTTCTCCCAATATACACTTTTTGGTGTGCAATTTTACACAATAAGGACATATTTGCAAAACATATTTCTGTTGTTGTTGTTGTTGTTGTTTTTGTTGTTGTTGTTGTTGTTGTTGTTGTTACATGTTCTGCCCATCTGACTGAGTTGCCCCAGCCACTCTAGGTGGCTCCCAACAAAATATTAAAAACAAGGCAGAATGGGAAAACAGAGAGAGAGAGAGAGAGAGAGAGACCGTGAGGGAGAATCTTCAAAACATGAAATACAAAGGAAAGAAAGTGTGGAATGGAGTAGACACAAATTAGACAGAGATGGAGATACAGGGAGGGATAGGAAGCATGGGAGATGGGAGGGGGCAAAGTCCGAGGCACTTTGTTAGCAGGTTCAGAACAATCTCCATTCTCTAGAGCACTTTCTGTTTAAAAAAAATAAAAAAGGAATGATGGAGAAGGGGAGAGAGTCAGACAAGTTTAATGATGTGTGTTCAAAGCTCAGATTGGAAAAATGACAGAGAAAAGCAGCCTGTTTCGGCTCTAATAAATTGTTCTTTGCTGTAAGAGGCGCCTGTCGCGGCATTAATACAGGCCCCTAATACACGGGTCAGGGTTAAGTAATTTTCTCCGGCAACTTAAGCGAATAATGAAGCTGGCAGCGGCTGGTGGTGCAGTGGGAGAGATGGCCCAGACCGCCGGCACTTTGTCTTCATTTATTATGCCAGCTCTCATGATTTGGGTACCGGCTGCGGCGACGGGAAGCCTCCACCGAGGAGATATCGCTTCATTTCGGCAAGGTAATGAAAGCCGAGATGGGGGGAGGATAAACCAATTTGCTGGCTGACATGGGAAGGAGTGATTTGCGAACCTGGGAGAGGGAGGGGTGGTGTCCAAGGAAGAGGAAGCACAAGGCTGAGCCCAGGGAGGGTGCTCCAGGCTATTCCTGAGGCTGTGGCACTGGAGATATGCAAGGGACGTGGGCCTGAGAAGGGGCAGAGTAGCAGCAGCAGGAGTCTATCTGGGCATGAGTTGAACCAAACCGTAGGATATGGTCTGTAGGCACATGATGCAGAAACCTTGCTGAACCTAAACAGATCTCCATTTGGTCTGAGAACTACCCAAGAACTCTGAGGTACTGCCATGGAACTCTGAGGTTCTATGGGACATCAATGGAAAGGACAGGAGAAAGTGACCGTTTTCCATGTCAGAGCTTGGCCTGGAACAGATGGAATGATAAATAATAGTGTCTCTGAGCATTTGCCAAGTGCATCCCTTTCCCTCATTACCTCATAACCCACAGCTCAGAGATCAGGGCAGAGGATTTTCATCTTAAAGGGGTATCTTAAATAGGTATTTACTTCCCTCCAAAAGATGAAACATTGCTTTTCTGGAATTAGATGGAAATGGAATTAAAATGATAACTTTACACAGCTTTTAGTACAGCACTGTGTTATCCAGCAATGCCCTTCCTCAATCCTAATATCCTCCTATATTTACTCAAAAATGAGTATCGTTTAAGTTCCCTGCAACATTAATTAAATGTTTCCTTCTTGCAGGATTTATGTTTTTTATTGCTCGTTTCTCAGCATATCTTGATGATTAGTCATGAATTGGCCTTTAATTAATCAGCTTCTTTCCTGCACGATTGTGAGTTTCCTTTAATTATTTTCCCCTTTTAAGTTTTCTTATAAAACTGTGCTATTTTGCCATTTTAAAAATGAAAAGAAAAACATAATGGAGAGAAATCAGTATACTTAAGGAACAAATACTGACTTATTAAGAAGCAACTCACCACTAATCTCCCTGCTACGCTAATCAGGAAGCAATAAAATGGGTTGTACAAGCGAACAGGAATCTTTAATTAAAGTCACAGAGCGCTGGGAAGCCTCCTTAGTGTTTTGCCAGTTCACACCAGAAAAACTGGCATTGCAGTTATATTTTATTGTGAAAAGAATGCCACAGGTGTATAAGGACAACACAGAAAACATTGAAATGCGACCATCTGGGGAAAATGTCATCTGGATGCTTCATGAAAAGTGAATGAACAAAGGATGGCAATTCGAGAGAAAATGTCTGGTACAGAGCCAAGTCTTAAGAAACAGGGAATTCTATAGTTTGGGGGTCACAATGGCAAATTGGACTTCTGCTTGCAATATATTATAGTGGAAGTTGTTGGGGATATGTGTCTTGTTTTCGTTTGTGGGTCAGTCAGTATGTCTTCTGGGTTACTCTGCAGGGCTCTTGGATCTTATTTGCAAAGTGTGGTTAAAAGCTAGGATTTTGCAGCATCAGTACTCCCAGTTTCTTGCGCCACAGTTCGTCAAGTAGCGTGAAGTCCAAAACACTAGACGCAGTCCCCTCAGCTCCCCTACCAACTGCCCACTTTGGTTAAAGATTTCCAATAAGTATCCGGTATTGGAGGCTTAACACTGCGGTCTCTGGAGAAGCAGGCCAATTTCACACTAATCTTCCCCATGAAGGGAAAGAGCATCGGAAGCGAGAATTACATCAAAGAGAAGTTAATGCCGAGAAGCGGACGACATAAAAAGGAGCTGCTTTCAGTTTCAAATGAATGAGCACAGCTGGATTAAGAGATCAGGCTGTTCAAAGCTTGTAACACCAGCTTTGGTACCCAGGATTTAGCCAGCAGGGAGCATCCTGATCTGGGGTGCTTTTAAAAAGGGAGAGGATTTGTAACTGTGGGAATTTGGGGAGGTAGTGCTTGCTTTTCAACCTGGCATTGATTTCTCTCTTCTAATAAATATCAACAGCTCCAGGCAGCAGGGTAGTTACATGATGGCAGAGCAGAGGACTTACTCAAGCTGCTTAGAATCACAAGTCATTTCAATTAACTGCCTTCAGTGTCACCATCTGAACCCTAGCCTGGAATGGTCCAGGTCTCATCTTTATAGACTGGAAGTGGGAAGAGCTTCAGGACCTCTCCAGTACAGCATATTGTGCCATTCCTGACTCACACAAAGTTGTGGACAGATGATTCACTCACAGGAGGTTTATGCTGGTTTGACAGAACCATCATTGTTTGCAATACATGTGCTCATTCATTTGTTGTTGTCCTATTGTGGTTTCTGGCCGTAGAGGCTGGTAACCACCAGGAGGACCCACAGGGCAGAATGCAGGGAGGCCAACAGTAGGCAGAGTCAGAACCAATGACAGGGACAGTCAACTAATTCCAGTTTAGGTTCTGTCCTTCTTCCTACTGAGTTCTACAAAAGGAAAACAGAGACTGAGGTGGGAGCAGACAGTCAGGACTGGTTGCAAATCATATGGCTTTTGGGCTTGAAGGAATCAAGAATGAAGTTGGTAGGGCAGTTCCCTATTTTTTTTCTAATGGACCAGTCTCCACTGGTTTCTGGTCAAACAAGGTTTGGAAGTTTATGTAGTGCTTGAAAAAAACACCCTGTGAAACCTATTCGACAAGATAGTATAGTGAGACAGAAAAATGGATGCGTGCAGAATGGCTCATCTTTCATATTCCCTTCAACTGTTTAAAACAGAGAAGGCCCAAAATAGTTTGATGCATGAGGCAGAGCATCCAAATAGCATCCTTCCTGGTGGCAAAAACCATCATGTATTAGCTAACAGGGAACATAGGTGCTGCTGTGATGCTTAGGTAGTTAAAGCAGGGCTATTGAGAAACAAGGAGAAGGTATCAGTTTCAAGACACCCAAAGCTGACAGGAATCTGGCACTGGGAAGGACTGATAGAGGGAAAATCTAAAGGGGCAAGGTAGATATAGATAGATAGATAGATAGATAGATAGATAGATAGATAGATAGATGATAGAGAGAGAGAGAGAGAGAGAGAGAGAGAGAGAGAGATGATAGATAGATAGATAGATAGATAGATAGATAGATAGATAGATAGATAGATAGATAGATGATAGATAGATAGATAGATAGATAGATAGATAGATAGATAGATAGATGATAGATAGATAGATAGAGATAGATGATAGATAGATAGATGATAGATAGATGATAGATAGATAGATAGATAGATATAGATAGATAGATAGAGATAGATGATAGATAGATAGATGATAGATGATAGATGATAGATAGATAGATAGATAGATAGATAGATAGATAGATAGATAGATGATAGATAGATAGATAGATAGATAGATAGATAGATAGATAGATTAGATAGATAGATAGATAGATAGATAGATAGATAGATAGATAGATGACAGACAGATCCAGCTCAACTACCGAGAAGGCACAGTGACCGCACAATACTGAGTATCTGTTGTGGATAATTTTTTTTAAAAAAATGGCAAAAGGTGGAAAGGTATCTCCTGAAGAAGTTGTGGCTGCCTGGCACATAGAATTGGAGTTCTTTGCACTGTGACGTTGAGTTGCAGATACCATTTGCAGATTGAATAATTGACAATTGGCATAAATACAGTGGTACATCGGGTTAGATGTGCTTCAGGTTACATACACTTCAGGTTACAGACTCCGCTAACCCAGAAATAGTACCTCGGGTTAAGAACTTTGCTTCACGATGAGAACAGAAATTGTGCTCCGGTGGCACGGCGGCAGCAGGAGGCCCCATTAGCTAAAGTGGTGCTTCAGGTTAAGAACAGTTTCAGGTTAAGAACGGACCTCCGGAACGAATTAAGTACGTAACTAGAGGTACCACTGTATTTCCCACAATCTGCCACCTGAGGCAGGCTGCCTCAGCCTACTGAATGAAAGGGTTGGCCAATCCTGTCTGAAATACATAGCCAATACTCTTAGGGAGAAGTGGCAAAGCTGTGTCCCACCAGATGTGGTTGGATTCCAGCTCCCATCAGCCCCAGCTAGGATGCCCAGTGGTCAGGGATTAAGGCAGCTGTCATCCAGCCACATCCAGAGGCCTACAGTTTTGCCATCCCTGGTTTTTGGGATGCAAAGTGTGACCATGACAGGAGGAGGGCAACTACAGAAACAGGTGTGCTTCAAGAAGGAGGGTATGTCACTGCTGTCCCATGTTAAGCAGTGTTGAAGTGAATGCCATCACTCCCCCCTCCAGGAAGCTGACAGGTGTAAATCCCAGGATGAATGAAGGCGCTGAGCCCTATAAAGCTGGTGTCTCTCCACGCATCTCCGCTCTGATTGACTTGTCGTCTTGCTGAGACTGACTATCAGTTCCTCGCTGCCTCCAATTCCAGGTGTGATTTAGTTTAGAGATGAGAGGTGACAGTTAACATTGGTACTCGTCAGTGTAGATCAGGCACAGTCACGCTGTCTTCTCTTCACTGGGGCTCTCACACCTCCCCCTTTTCACACTCTTCCCTCCCCTCCCCACAGCAGCTTCCACTCCTGTCAATTGCTCTCATTCTCCCTGCCTGTTTTTGTCCAATCCCTTTCTTCCATTGCCATGTCTCATTTCCCCTGCACCCCTGATCTCCATTTCCAGGGCTACATTTCACTCATCTCCCGGGCTGCTTTTCCTTCCTCTTACCCCTTCATCCAACTTTCTGCTACTCTCTTCTGGAGCAATTTATGAGTTCTGGAGTAATTTATCAGAAGTTCATCTTGTACCAAGTTTCACACATACATATACACGTGTATGTGTTTGTTTGTTTGTTTGTTTGTTTGTGTGTGTGTACTGTGTGTGTGTGTGTGTGTGTGTGTGTGTGTGTGTGTGTGTGTGTGTATGGACTTCTTTGAGTGATTTGAAATAATGTTGTAGCCTAGCTGTGGTTCAAGTATTTATGAGAGAAGTCTAAAATGCACATATAATCAGAATAATGAATCAGTTGTGTTTTGCTTTAGCAGTGGATTTCAAGAATACCAAAATTCATTTCTGCAAGTGTATTCCAGCCTAGTTTCGTGAATTATTTCACTTGTTACTGAGCTGTTTCCACTAGTATTTTTTATTCATTATGGCCCATGAGTTAGTGTAGTTAAATTCACAGATCAGAGATTCAGAGATTCAGCTTTGAACCCAGATTTTTAATTTAAAAAACCTCAATCTGCTCTTTAGTAAATTCTTTATTTTCTATATTTTCCCTACTCCTTTTTATCTTATCACTCAGCTTACAGATCTCTCAGTTGTATTGGGGGCTGGGAATGCATGAGTCACAGCTTTATAAATTACAATAATATGGTGAAAGGTCCCAGGTCCAATCCCTGTGGTCTCCAGGAAAGACTCCTACCTGAAGCCCGTCAGTATCAATAATACTGAGCTAGATCGACCAATAGTCTAACTTAGCGTTGCCATATTTCAAAAAGTAAAAACCAGGACACCCCAAAAGTTGTTGAGCTTTTGTGAATAATTTTCAATTGACTTGCCTACTATCCAGGACAAAGCATCGCTTTGGACATCACATTGCAATTCCACCTTTGAAATCCTGGTAATGGCAGCCCTAAAAGCAATTTAGGGCCAGCACCAGTTCATTGAATTGTGCTTGAGAGAGTGACCAATGCAGCTCTTTTAGAATTGGTATAATAGGATTTCACCTGACTCTACCAATTAAAATTCTGCCCATGACGTTCTGCACACCTTACAGCTTCCAGGGCAGCCCTATGTAACCAGTTTGGCACCTTTGGTACCTTCCCCCACATAAGACTGCCAGGTCTTACATAGCTGCTGCCAAACTTCTTGAAAGAAACCCTACTTCCAAAACTAACACTTATTATGTAAGGATGTATTGCAATAGGTATGTGCAATCTTTTTTGGTGATATGCACATTAATCCCTTTTATTGTTAAGTTGAGAAATGATTTATAGAGTTGCACAGAACTAATCAGCTATATGTAAGAGAAGCCATGGATATGCTGATATTACTCAACCAATGTGATCAACGCTATTTTATCATTCACTGCAGCAACCTGGTGCCATCCCAATGTTTTGGACTACAGTTCCCATCAGCCCTAGCTGGAGGGCACCAGGTGGGTGAAGGTTAGATAAGGGAATAAACAAATGCTGAACATAACCATTTACTTCTCCACTATAGCAATGATTTGGCAAACTGTCTAAAGCCAGAAAGGACATCTTTATGTAGATTAAAGTTTTCTACTGCTGTGGAGGTGCCTTGAATATGAGGCTGAAAATCCCCTTTAGACTCTGGGAGTGATGGGAGATTATGACACCCCTCCCCTTCCAAAGGCCTTGTTTAGAAGAAAACATGTCTATCCCCATGGGCATAACATCTCTCCCAGAGCATCTTCAGCATCATCTTTAAGGCAAATGGCAGTAACTGTATTTTCTAGAATGCTCCAAGAACCTAGAAAAAAACTGTTTGAGGAAGAAAAAAATGTTTAAAGGGGGGGCAATTATTGGACCACCCTGCAGAACATTTAGTGGGGTGGGGGTTGTTTTTGCTTTTTGCTTTTTAAACCCAGCACATTTATGCAGAATTGGGACAGAATGGACTAAGAGGGGAACGAACATGCAAGGGAAACAGAACAGAAACGGATTGATCCACCTCTGATCTGTTTATATGGGACTACAGTACTTGACAATCAGTATACAAAGAGGTCTACAGCATCACACCAAAGGCCCATCTAATACAGCATAAGTCCAATATATTTCCACTTTTGTATGGTTATCCAATACAGTTTTATCAAAATCCACTGCTATCTTCACATTAACAACTTAAAATGCAGTGAGTTCATTTCCCCCTTACTGCATTTCAAGTTTGCCTTTGGATGCAAGATGACTTGAACAGATTGGATAACTGGGCCCAAACGAACAAAACTAACACGCAGGAAGAACAAGTGGCACCAGTATAACATGGGGGGCACTTGGCTTGCCAGTAGTATATGTGAAAAGGATCTAGGGGTCTTAGTAAAACAAAAGCTTAACATGAGACAACAGTGTGATGCAGCAGCAAAAAAGGCTAATGCTATTCTGGGCTGCATCAACAGAAGCATAGGGTCCAAGGCTCTATTCTGCCTTGGTCAAACCACACCTGGAATAATGTGCCCAGTTCTGGGCACCACAATTTAAGAAGGATATTGATAAGCTGGAATGGGTGCCAAGAAGGGCAACCAAGATGATAAAGGGTCTGGAAACCAAGACTTATGAGGAACAGTTGAAGGAGCTAGGTACGTTTAGCCTATAAAAGAGGAGACTGAGAGGAAATATGATTGCCATCTACAAATATCTTAAAGGCTGTCACACAGAAGATGCAGCAAGCTTGTTTTCACCTGCTCTGGAAGGTAAGACATGTACCAATGGGTTCAAGTTACAAAAAAGGAGATTCCAACACAACACCAGAAAGAACTTTCTGACAGTAAGAGTTATTCAACAGTAAGAGCTATTTCAATTGTAAGCTGTCTTGAGTCCCTGTTAGGGGGAAAAGCAGGATATTAACAACAACAACAACAACAGCAACATCATTTATATATTGCACAGAGCTTAGATATTAAGCCGTTTATTTAGTGCTTTTAAATACCGTATTTTTTGCTCTATAAGACTCACTTTTTCCCTCCTAAAAAGTAAGGGGAAATGTGTGTGCGTCTTATGGAGCGAATGCAGGCTGCACAGCTATCCCAGAAGCCAGAACAGCAAGAGGGATTGCTGCTTTCACTGCGTAGCGATCCTTCTTGCTGTTCTGGCTTCTGAGATTCAAAATATTTTTTTTTCTTGTTTTCCTCCTCCATAAAACTAGGTGCGTCTTGTGGTCTGGTGCGTCTTATAGAGCGAAAAATACAGTAAATACATAAAAGGCAGATAATAAATATTTTACCGTCTACAGAGAAGTATAGTCTAAATTATAACACTTCAATATTAAGCATAAAAAACACCATATGAGTGCTTCAATCTGGGCCCCAAATTCTGGCAACTTGTTGAAACATGAAATAAATAAGCTCATATTGGATAAAACCCCTTTTTCATTTGACCTGCAGATGTTTAAAAGATAACTCCGACAGATAACAAAACCTTCAAATAACCAGACAACTATGATAACTGCAATTACCACACAAAAGGCAGTACTCCTATGACTCCACCGTAGACCAGTTATAGCAATGGGTCTTGCAGGGCAAGCCAAACTGGGGTGTCTTGAGCCATCTCATATAGCTCTTGAGGGATCCTTTTACAGCCTTCCAGATGTTGTGGACTACATCCTCCCTTCACCGTCAGCTAGCATGGCCAGTCGCCAGGGATGCTGGAAGTTGTAGTCCATAACATTAATGTCATAATGGTCTCTTGAGGATGTTACTCCTCAGCCTTGTTTCCAGAAAACTGTTTAAAAGGCTTACAAACCCTGTAGATTTGCATGGAATGTTTGGGAATATCCCTTTCGATCCCTGTGCTTGCTTGGGGTGGGTTAAGGCGAGGAAAAACCCCAGACATTTCCTTCTGCTGTTTCCTCTGTCCATCCATTCCTTAGAACCTCCTTCCCCACCCCCAGCCAATGTGTGTTGATCCGTTAAGGCCCCCAGCAGTATGTCATAGGACTGATAATTACATTCCACACTCCCATCATGCCGTCTGCTGCTGACCTCTCACCCCTCTACTCTTTTAATCACTACTTGGCATCACTCACTCTGACAGAGCAGCAGCACAGCCCATGTGACCTGTCAGGCAGGGGACATGACTTATAGGGCCCGGCCAGTGGACAAAGGGAAGGGAGATAGGCAGCATAAATCTCTGGGGCAAATAAAAGAGTGAAAGGGTGCCGTGCCAGAGCCTGCGCTAGCAGATTCTCGGCTTCTTGTTATTCACCCTAGAGTTATGGTGATGAGGAAGTGGCCTAGAGTGACATGCGCCGGTCCCCATCAACCTTGCACATCCTACAAAGACCTAGAAGAGCCTTAATGTCATGCCTGGTTGACAAGAGCCCCAGGGAAGAGGGTTAGCGCCAGTCGAATAACTAAAGCAGTTTTCAGCAAAAAGACCAGTGACCATAAGATGTTTCTATCAACAGGTCCAAACAGAGAGGGCTGAGCTGGACAAGAAGGTCAGGACTTTAGCTGCTAGTTTTCAGCTTCGTTTCAGCACATGAGGCTGGTTCCCTCCAAATGTTTTGGTCTACAACTACTATCAACCCTAGCGTGCCATAAGGGATGATAAGCGCTGATGGGAGCTAAATTATTTATTAAATTTAGGTACCACCCTTCATCTGAAGATCTCAGAGCGGGTCATAAGATAAAAATACAGGATATAAGCACAGAATGAATAGTTAAAGCAAAAATGAAACAATAACCCAGCCTCCCACAAACACATTTCAAAGACTGTAGAATATTAATCAGCCAAAGGCCTGGTTGAAGAGGGATGTTTTTGCCTGGGGCCTAAAGGTGTCATCTTCTTCCTTCGTTGGTGATCACTTGGAGCCGAGTAAGATTGTCTGGGGTGTATAATGAAGGTGCCAGATGAATCTCCCGGGAGAGAGCATTCCACAAACACAGAGCCCCTGCGGAAAAGGCCCATTCTTGTGTAGCCACCCTCCGGACCTCTTGTGGATGAGGTACACAAGGAAGAGCTTCAGATGATGATCACAGAGTTCAGGTCAGTTTATATGGGAAGAGGTGATCCTTGAGGTATTGCAGTCCTGAGCCGCTTAAGGCTTTATAGGTCAAAACCAGCACTTTGAATTGGACCTGGAAACTACGGTAACTGGCAGCCAATGCAGTCGGGCCAAGATTGGTGTGATATGTTCAAACTGCTTTTCCCTTTTGAGCAACCTGGCCGCCAAATTCTGCACCAAGTCAGTGGCGTAGCGTGGGGGGTGCCAGGGGTGCCGGCCGCACCGGGCGCAACATTTGGGGGGCGCGTTTGGCCGGCCCTCCTCGAGGAAGCAGGAACCCCACTGTCCTCGGACCTCCTCCGAAGGCTGGCGGTGGGGCGGAGAGCCTTCGGATGGCTGTCCTGAAGACTTGTGGTGGGAGCAGTGGCGTAGCGTGGGGGGTGCAGGGGGGCCTGCTGCACCTGGCGTAACATCTGGGGGCGCGCGGAAGAGACTCAAGTGCTAAAATCCACGGGTTAGGGGGCGCAAATTACTTGCCTTGCCCCGGGTTAGGGGGCGCAAATTACTTGCCTTGCCCCGGGTGCTGAGAACCCACGCTACGCCACTGCACCAAGTGAAGTTTCCAAACTGTCTTCAAAGGCAGCTTTACATATAACTATTATCCAAAACATCTGAGAAAAGGCTGGAGAAAATAACCCATCCGCTCTCTCACTTAATGCTGTGTACAGACTTATGAAATTGAGGTCTCTCTGAGCCCATTAAGGCAACTAAACTGCTCTGGAATAAGTTCTCCTGCCTCTTGCACACCTGAGCCATCATCCAAAGTGACAGGAAGGATTTTGTTACAGTTCAAGTGTAGATGTGTGGTAAAATGACAGTACTGTACTTGGCTCTCAGTTGCACTTTTTAGTCATAAATTGTCTACTCTCAAAGTACTAAATTATTCAGAATTTCAAAATTTAGTAGACTGGCGAAGCTTTGTGAACTAGTTTCAAAGTCAGACTGAAGCAATTTGCCAGTTCTTGCACGGCTGCCAAATTTGTACTGGGTACAAATTTGAATCAAACCACAAACCTGTACCCATGGTGCCAAAATAGAAATCATACCTATTTCCTAATGATATTTTAATCTACTGCTTTTGCTAGGTGCTCAGAGTGCTTCACAATTATTGCCTTTCCAACAAACCTGTAAGATAAACAGGATTATTACAGATGTATTAAAAATGGAGCATGGGCTGGACACTTGACATCCACGTTGGCTTTGCCTGATGCTTCCCATTGAGTTCATATCTGAGCTGAGATTTGAACTGGAAACCAGATCATCACTCAGGCTCCTAATCATTGGACTTTACTATTTTCATAAAGCTTTATACATACTGCTGATATTTAGGCAGGATTAGATATTCGGGAAACTATAATGGCTGGACACCATGAAGATACGGGCCAAACTACAAGGGGAAACTTTTCATGTAATAAGAAGCCTTAAGCAGATCCACAGAATGGGGAAGACAGGCAGCAAATTCTACAGCAGCCATGCAAAACACAGATCCCCCTGAGCTTCACAACTGGAATGACAAGTGTGCATCCCAGTGAACTGAATACAGTACTGGCTAAGTCATCAGTCATGTCCCTCTACCATGCTACATAGTTATAGAATCGTAGAATTGTAGAGTTGGAAGGGATCCCCAAGGCAGTGGCGTAGCATGGATGGGCCACAGGGGCGATTGCCCCAGGTGCAGAATGGTTAAGGGCACAAAATTTTGATAACCAGTGCTGCCTCAATACAGCAGCATGCCTCCGTTGCTGGGCTCCATTGAAAATGGCTTCTCCATACGAACCAGGAAATGACCTCTCCAGACAATGGAACAACTCTTCTTTTCTTACCTCTGCAGCTGCAATCTCTTGGGTGATATGGACGCCGTTAGGCAGTTGAATGTACATGCGTACTCCACCTGTTTCCCTCACACCCACCCCTCTGCGTGGCCCTGGGCTCTGGCAACCCACGCTACACCACTGCTCCTAACAACTCTGTCCCTTTAACAAGCTGCATCTCTCAGGCACACCTATTTTGCTTCACAGCTAGAAGAGTCTCTGGGAGCCCGGAAGGGCCTCTTGCAACTCCCACCCCCCAGACTAGCAGGGCCCCAGTCTTTCAGAGTAGTGTATGTAGCTCCATGCCCTCCTCCCCACACCTGCCGTTTAACAATGATGGAAGCTGCTGTCAGCACACCGCGACAGTAATAAACACTCTTCTTAATAACACAGGGTGTCCCTCTTATTAAAATGAATAGACTTCAGCGGCAGAGCCAGGCCACCTACCTCACAGCCTGTTGGGGCCTGCAGCCCTCAAGCAGAGCAGTTTATCTGCTGTAAAATTACTAGTATAACACAGCAGCTTGTCCACTGCACCATTCTTTCCCATGGCTCTGCACTTTCTTGGCA
Source organism: Podarcis bocagei (assembly GCF_964188305.1). Lineage (NCBI taxonomy): Eukaryota > Metazoa > Chordata > Lepidosauria > Squamata > Lacertidae > Podarcis > Podarcis bocagei. Next base: position 31,898,812 of record NC_138125.1, read on the forward strand.
GAAGAAACAGGTTGCCTTATAAATGGCAGGCAGGCAGGCAGGCATGTCCATGCACCAAGGTGAAGGGGCAAACAGCAGGTGGGAAATAAGCTGTGAGCACACAAAACATGAATCGTTTAGGAAACGTGCTGTTGCTCAGAGCTGCTCTGCATACCTTTAGAAAAGCAATAGCGATCAGAGCCATGTGCAACGCTATAAAAGAAAGGTTACAAAGGCACCACCAGTACCCAACTCTTCCTAAAGGAGAAACGGTGGAGCAGCAAATGTTGCGCTCGCCCATCAAGTCGGGGTGCATGGTGCCCAAGGCCAGCTAAGTTATTTTGGCAGCTGAGCAGAAAATCCCAAAAGCATCTCTCCACCTCCCTCGCTGGCAGTAAAAATACAGTAATAACTAACCATTTTGTGCCCTTTCATGGCACCTAAAATCAGTCGCCTGCCTAATGAAAAAACAAAGTGGGATAGTTTTGTTTCACATTTCTGCTTGTCCCGCACTTTCTAGGCACAGGTCCAAGCAGTTTTGCCTTAGCCCTGCTGCTTTCCCCGGGAAAACCTGCTCTTTAGCGCTAAATCAGAACAAACAGCAACCTGCGAAAATCCCAATTGCCGTTTGTACTGATTCAGCTCTAAACCACTGGTTTTCCAGGGAGAAAGCAGCAGAGCAAATGGAGGTGTGGATAAGCCCCAAGATGGGCTCTATGGCAGCGGAGGAGTATATGCCCGTGCTGCCCGGGGTGGGTGCAGGAGCGTGCCCCCAAGGGGGGCGGGGCGTAGAGGATGCCCTCCCAGGCACCACACTTCAGGGTAGAAGAGGGGTGGAGAAACTTCCTCCCACTCCCGCTCTCCTTCTGCTCTCTGCCACTGGGTCAGGCTTGATTCTGCAGTAGAGCTGCTACGGCCAGGCCATGGCCAAGGATAGCGGGCAGCAGCTTTGCTGCTCCCTCTCCCCCTGCTCCCCACTATCAGGTCAGGCCTGACCTGGCAGCGGAGGCAGAGCTACTGCAGCTGGGTGTGCCTCGCCACAGCCAAGGTGGGATGTTCTCCGCTGCCAGGTCAGACCTACTCACCTGCTCTCCTCTGCCGGGTCAGGTGTGACCCAGGGGCAGAACTGCACCAGGCATAGGCACTGCAGCCAAAGGTCCAGCTCCTTCTGGTGCAGAGCCAGGCTCCGATGAAGGAACCTGCTATGGGGGTGCCTGTTTGCGCCCCCTCTCAAAATTGTGCCTGGGGCCACAGTACCCACCATGCTACGCCTCTGCTCTATGGCAGCTGTTGAAAAAGTGGTGTGGTTTTAGGTGTGGCTGAGGAGGATTGGAATGGCATCCTAATGAAATGATGGGACCCTCGTACCTACGGGACCGCCTCTCCTGGTATGCCCCACGGAGGACCTTAAGGTCCATAAATAGCAACACCCTAGAGGTCCCGGGCTCTAAGGAAGTTAGACTAGCCTCAACCAGAGCCAGGGCCTTTTCAACACTGGCTCTGGCCTGGTGGAACACTCTGCCTCATGAGACCAGGGCCCTGCGGGATCTGATTTCTTTCTGCAGGGCGTGTAAGACAGAGTTGTTCCGCCTGGCCTTTGGCTTAGAATCAATTTGATTCCCTCCCCCTCTTTCTGTTTTCCTTCTCCTCTTCTGAAGAGGCTGCATCTTAATGTTTTAATGCTGTATTTTAATCTTGTTTTTTAAGTTCTGTTTTAATCAACTTGTTTTTATGATTGGTTGTTAGCTGCCCTGAGCCCGGTCTTGGCTGGGGAGGGCAGGGTATAAATAAAAAATTATTATTATTATTATTATTATTATTATTATTATTATTATTATTATCTACACACCTTTTGTTACATGAATTAGCTGACAGTGATTAAATCTGCCCCGGCCTGGGCAAATTTGCTCCCATTTAAAAGAAACACAAAACATGGTAACTTAACCAGAAATGAACGAATGATAAACTTGCAAGCCTCACAAAGATAACACTCATAACTTAGTATTCATGTAATAGCCTCTACATATTTGCAGCATAATTCTTGATTAGAGTACATGACAGAAGATAGACCAGGATCTACTATTGGATCTCTAGGTGTTGAAGGGAGAGGGAAGGGTTGCTTTCTATACCTTGTACCTTGTACCTAAGAAGGATCTTCTATATTCTCTGTACCTTGGATCTAAGTCAATTTCTGAGCTAGAAATAACCAGACCTGCAGAAGGGGCCCCTCGCTTTCCTACTTTAGGAATGCAAGATAAGAAAGACACATATGAAGGAGACTGTAAGCTAGAAATAGCCAGACCTGCAGAAACGGCCCCTCGCTTTCCTATTTTAGGAATGCAAGATAAGAAAGACACATACGAAGGAGACGGGAGGAGGGGATGCAGGACGCTTAGAAAGACACGTATAGGGAAAATAGGGAGGGCTGCTTAGAGGGCTAGCAATATAGACATGCCATGCCATATAAAAAAATAAGTTGAAAACTTTCCAGTTGATTGGGGAAGTTTCTGGAGGGCGTTTGGGGGAGGAGGGAGAGAGCTTTCTCAAGGTATAAGAAAGTCTGCAGAGGCGTATTTCTGGGCAGCCAGTCTTCCAGAAGTTATTCTGCTGGCTGTCTCTCGTGCACAGAGAATAAACTGCTTTCCTCCAAAGAAGGATCTTTCCTGGTGCTTTCTTTTGCTCTCTCTCTGGATCTGAGGACGCGGGCCAACGATTCCCTGGCATGGACTAGGCTCAGCCTACATCTTGGTTCCCTGACCGGGAATCTGCCCCACCTCAGAGGGCTGGGGAGAGCCAGGCTCGACCTTGGTGGACAGCTCGGATCGGCGATTGCAGGCTCCACGTGCACCCTGCCAATTTGTGGGGGGAACCAGCCACACCGCTCCGGAGCAAGGACCCAGGTCGAGGGAGGAAAGAGGACTGGCCAGGGAAGGGAATCCGCAGCAGAAAAACGGTAAGCCCAAGGGAAAGGGCGTGGGCGTGGGCCCAAGGGAAAAGAGGGAGGCCTGATCAGCCTCACCTGGTCATGCAGTAGAGTGCAGCCAGGAAGGGAAAAAAAGGGCGTGGCAGTGGTGTGCCACCAGTAAGGTTTGGTAAAAAGGGGAACAGAAGGGAAAATTATTTTGGTGTGTTTTGTGTATTGCATGCTGAAATTATTTTGGTGTGTTTTGTGTATTGCATGCTGGAATTATTTTGGTGTGTTTTGTGTATTGCATGCTGAAATTATTTTGGTGTGTTTAGTGTGTTACATGTTGAAATTATATTGATGTGTTTTGTATGTTGTATGTTGTATGTCAGATACTCTAGTGACTGAATTGTCAAGTGTGGGCCAGGGCTTAGTGTCCCCTTTGGCCGAGCGATTGTAGGGCTGTAGTGTGTGGAGAGTGAAAGAATTTACAACCTGTTAGCAGCAGAGAATCTGAAAATGGGGTCTGGGGCAAGCCAATGTAGTCCTCTGGAATGTTTTTTAAACAACTGGAAAGCAGCCACAAAGCATGATGCTTGGGGAATCAAATTGAGGCAACAGAGGATGAGAACATTATGTGAGGTTGACTGGCCCTCGCAACAAACTAACTGGCCCTCGGAGGGGAGCTTTGATTTGCAACTAATCAACCCACTGTATCAAAACATCTTGAACGTCCACCCAGACCAGATCCCCTACATTTCTACTTGGAAAACCAATGTAGAAAAGAACCCATCGTGGTTGAAAGCCTGCCGAGGCGACGCCCCACAAAGTACAGTTTGTGTAGTTCGACCGACAGGGAAAAAGCCCCCAGTGATACCAGACCCAGAAGAAGAGGGGGGGGGGAGTCATTAAACCACCTCCACCCTATGCTCCACCAACTGCCCCTCCCCTGGACCCAGGCCCCCAGGCACCGGGAGGAGCTAGCCCCCAGCTTGAACCCCCCAAGGCTAATGAATCAGAAGAGGAAGAAGAGGATGATGAGGAATTTGTAAAGGGATTGGTTGAGTTAGCAAAGAAGGGAAGAGAGTGGACTCAGTATCAGTCTTTGAGATTGCAACAGTATGTACAACCCTATGCAGAAGAAGTGGATGTAAGCCCCCACGTGTTGGCTGCAGCAGGATGCTCCTCAACACAAAGGAAGAAATGGCAGAGGGAATGGATAGAAGCAGCAACCAGGGCAGCCTTCCATAAGTCCCATGAGGCACAGAAAAAGGGTGGGGTCAGAGTAATGCCCCTCCGAAGGGTTTATGACCCACCAGGACCTCCAGGGGCTAATGGAGCAGAAGCAGAACGGACCTACACGGTCCAGCATATACTCTTTTCAAGTGCAGATGTCTGTAACTGGAGAAATCAAAACCCATCCTTTGAGGAAAACCCAGCGAAGATCATAAAGCTGTTTGAAGGGATTTTTAAAACTTATAATCCCACCTTTGATGATGTGCAGTATTTGATGGATGCGCTGCTAACCACAGAAGAAACTAGGCGAATCCATGCTGAAGCCCGAGCACACCTGAGAGCGCAGGGAGTGCAGGATCCAGCTATGGCAGCAGGATATCCAGAAAATACCCCGAATTGGAATTATCAGACTGTTGATGGCCAGAACATCCTCACTACCTACCGCCAGAATGTGTTAAATGGAAGAGCAGCTAGGAAACCCACCAACTTTGTGAAGGTTCGAGAGGTAGTGCAGGGGAATGAAGAGGCCCCAGGAGCATATTTAGAACGCCTGAAGGAAGCCTACTGCCAGTATACTCCTGTGGACCCAGATGAGGCTGCCAACGCCCCTATCATAAAAGCTGCCTTTGTGGCCCAAGCGGCGCCCGATGTCCGCCGAAAGATTCAAAAACACGAGGGGTTCATGGGCCACACCCTTGAGTGGATGTTAGAACTGGCTCAAACCACTTATAATCAGAGGGAGGAAGAGGCACAAAAGAAAAAGGAGAAGTATCAAGCAAAGAAGTTGATGGCGCTACAGGCTACCGCACCCACCCCTCAGGAAAGAGGAAGTGCCCGGGGAGGAGGGCAAGGCCGTCTGGGGAGGAACCAGTGCGCCATCTGCCGGCAGGAAGGGCACTGGAAAAGAGAATGCCCACAGGCTCACTCAGGTGGAGGAGGACGAGGAGAGCGAATCCCAGGCCCAATCCCCGTGGGACCTGGACAAGAACTGAGACCTTGGACATCTGCAAATACAGGCAGGGGTAGAGGACGTGGACAGGGACCTCCCTGGCACCCTCCAGCCCAAAGACAGCCCGCCGCGATGAGCCTGAGAGAGGAGGAGGAAGAATACTAGGACAGACCGGGCCCAGCTGATTTAGGTTCCCGTGAGCCCATGGTCAAAATACAAACAGGGAACCGAACCATCCCCTTCATGGTTGACACAGGAGCCGCCCACTCTGTTTTGCCAGTACCAGTGTCCAAGCCCACCAAGCAAACAATTAACATAATAGGAGCTACAGGCAAATCGCAAAGAGCCCCCTTCTTGCAATCTGTTGCCTGTCGCTTGGGCGGCCAAGTGGTCCAACACAAGTTTTTGTATATACCAGAGTGTCCCATCCCATTATTGGGCCGAGACCTGCTATCAAAATTGCAAGCCCAGATTTCCTTCCAACCGACAGGAGAAGTGACAATGACTACAGGGCAAGGAGGAGAGTTCTCCTTAGAGGTACCCTTGAGGGAACACTGGTGCTTAATGATGGTAGAAGAAGAGGAGGGGATTATTCCAGAAGACCTCCTGCAAGAAGTTAACCCTGGTGTATGGGCAGAAAGCAACCCGCCCGGAATGGCAAAGAACATCCCACCTATAATAGTCAAGCCCAAGCCATTCGCCAACCCTGTGGCTGTGAACCAATATCCTATCCCCCGAAGACATGAAGGGTACCTATTTCCTCTCCCAAGCAAAAATGAGAAAGTGCCAGATGCTATTGTTGCACCCGCGTTTGAAGTTCCAGGTTACCACCGCCCTCAACCCAGCTACCCTGTTGCCGGTAGGAGAAGGTGAGGAGCAGATGCACGATTGCATTGAAGTGATGGATGAAGTATATTCCAGCAGACCTGACCTAAAGGATGAGGCAAACCCCCACTGGCCTTCATGGTTTATAGATGGAAGCAGCTTTGTTGAGACTGGACAGCGGAAGGCAGGCTATGCAGTGGTAGCCCTGGAAGACCAGGTGATCGAAGCAAAGTCACTCCCACCTGGAACATCGGCCCAGCTGGCAGAGCTAACTGCGCTTACCAGAGCCCTGAGCCTGGCAAAGGGACAGAAGATAAACATTTATACAGATTCTAAGTATGCATTCCTGACTTTACATGCCCATGGAGCCTTATGGAAAGAAAGAGGTTTGCTTACCTCCAGAGGAAGCCAGGTGGCCCACCCACAAGCCTTATTGAACCTTCTGGATGCTGTATGGGAGCCCGAGGCAGTGGCAGTTATCCATTGTTATGGACACAAGACTGGACCAGGGGAAGTGGCCAGAGGAAACCGATTGGCAGACAGAGTAGCCAAGGAAGCAGCCCAAGAACTAGCCCCCGCCTCGGTTATTGGAGCACTGGTCCCAGAAGAGATTTTAAGCACTACTGACAAGCCAGCTTATACGAAGCAGGAAAGGGACACTGCAGACGCTCAGGGGTTGACGTTGTCCAACGAAGGATGGTACCTTACCCCTGATGACAGGATATGGATTCCAGAGTCCCTTTCTCGGCAGGTTACTCAGAGATACCATGATTCAACCCACATAGGACCAGATGCTACAACCAAGCAGCTGGAAAAATGCTTCTATATAGCCCACCTTTACCAACTGGCAGCCCAGATCTCCAGGAAATGCCTGCTGTGTCAAAAGAATAATCCCAGAGCCGGACCACTGGCTCCCCCAGGGATTCAGCACAGTGGAACTGCACCTATGGAAGATCTTGTCGTGGACTTTACTGAATTACCCCGTTGTGGACTGCACCGCTACCTGCTGGTAGCAGTGTGCACCTACACCGGATGGGTTGAAGCATGGCCCACAAAGACTGAAAAGGCACTTGAAGCAACCAGGTGCCTGCTTAGGGAAATCATCCCCCGCTATGGACTGCCAAGGTCCATAGGATCTGACAATGGACCAGCATTTGTTCATGCAGTCCTACAGGGACTGGCAAAAGCGCTCCAGATCAACTGGAAGCTGCATACTGCTTATAGACCCCAGAGTTCTGGAAAAGTAGAGAGAATGAACAGAACTCTAAAGAATCAGCTGTCCAAGCTGACACAGGAGACCGGGTCTAATTGGGTGACCATGTTGCCCTTGGCATTACTCAGGGTCCGCAGTCTCCCGTCAAAACGGACCCATTTGTCACCTTTTGAAGTTATGTTTGGGAGACCAGTTCCATATGTTAGAATGTTAACTCCATATGTTAGCCAAGATGTGCAATTGAATAATTATGTACAGTCACTCTCCCGAGTTCTTTCTTATCTCAACAGGTGGACCCAGGCTCGCACCCCATGTGTGTTAACTGAACCGTTCCATCAGTTCGAGCCAGGTGACGAAGTGTGGGTGAAAGACTGGCAGCGAGCCCCCCTACAGCCCTGCTGGAGGGGACCCTACACTGTGCTACTCTCTACCCCTACTGCTGTGAAGGTTGCCGGCATCACCCCGTGGGTCCACCATACTCGAGTGAAGAAAGCCATTTCAGACTGGACAGTAACACCAGATCCAGAGAATTCCCTTCGGCTGACCATCTCCAGACGCCCGGTAGACAACCGCCCTGCTGATATCACTCTGGAGGCTGATATCTCCACGCACGGCTGAAGAATTAGATGGGAGGGGCGCCCGCGGGCAGCGTCCCCAACGTAGAAACTTGCTCTCCAGCAAATTCAGAGGCACCAATCGGACTTTTGGTATCGGGTCCGGAACCCCTTGATATAGTCACCCCAAGTGTCAGGCCATTGCAGGGGTGGACATATTCCTGTGGGTGCATGCTGATATATGAAGAGGGAGGAGCCCCTTTTGGGTATAATATCTTGAAGAGACAACACGAGAGCCCAGTCCACCCACAAGGGATTGTAGGGAAATTGCTCCGTATAGTAGGTGCCTCAGCAGAGAAGTGGAAAGTTACCCCTGAGGCCCAGGAAATAGTTGAATACGAGTATCAGTGGGCCCTTCAGCTGTAAAAGAAAACTAGAAATGAACCCCGAGTATTGGTGGGAGGAACCATGGAGATATTGGGTTTGGTGGGTAGGAGTGATATGTACCGCCCTTGTCATATGGATGCTCTCGTATTTCTGTTGGCACGAGCGCCATAGGTTTTTTGGAAGGAAGCGATCCCCCTCCATCCCCTTGGTGATCCTTCTCCTATTTATGATGGGAGAATCTATTCCCAAGGCCGAATGCTTCCAGGTCTTAAATCGTAATAGCATTTTCCCCACACAGGAAATGAGAAAACAGGGGGCTCAGAGTCTCTATAACAAGTGGCTTCAATTGGCAGAAATAGTAGCCCATGAAGCAAATAAAACTGCTTGTTTAGTTTGTACCCTTGGACCCATAGATGGAGGAGGAGGAATGCCCATGCTCCCCATACCCCTCAATCGTTCTCAGATCCAATATACATATAGTCCATCCCGCCCAACTCCTTATTGGAACCATTCAGCTCCTTTACGAGTTTATAGGGTCTCTGGATGGTTCTGTATTAATCAAACCCGAAATGCCGTCCACAACTATACGAGGTTTATAGGACGGTCATCATGTAACTGTACATGTAGTAGTCCTTTGGACATCTCTGAATGTGGCGGGGCTTGTACCAACCTTGCACTCATGGTGGGAGGTTCTCGAGCCAGCTGGACCTCTTCTCAGCGCGGCAGTAATATTTATTGGATTTGTGGAACAAAAGCTTATCACCTCTATCCACAGAACGGATATGGTGTCTGCTTTCCAGCATTTCTTGTACCTCCAATGTGGATACCCTCTTCCCCATCCCATCGTACCCGCCGCTTTGCTGATATCTCCAACATCGCGGGGGGTAGTAAACAAACCTGGGGAAAGGACGAATGGCCACCTGAGCGGATAATCGCCCACTATGATCCTGCCTCCTGGAACCCCGATGAGCTAGTAGCAGGCGCCAGAGAGCCCATTTACAATCTCAATCGAATCATCAGGCTCCAGGCAGTGGTAGAAATTGTGGCCAATGCCACAGCCACCGCCCTCCGCCTTGTTGCCACCCAGCTAGATGAAACCCGAACGGCTATTCTCTAATTGCGTTTGGGAATGGACTTCATTTTAGCTAAGCAAGGAGGTTTTTGTGCTGCCCTGAACCTGACAGGTGGAGCATGTTGCTTCAACATTTCAGACCATGGCGAGGCTATCCGTGATCTGGCAGCAAGCATTGAAAAGGTAGCACATGTCCCTGTACAAACCTGGGAGGGCTGGGATATGTCTTGGTTGGACGGCATCTTCCCAGGTGGATGGATGGGGAGGATATTTACTATGGTGATAGGTCCAATAATGCTTCTATTGCTTTTCTGCTTCTGTATGCCCTGCTTGATGCAATGTATGCAAAATATGATGGAGAAGATGATGTCTCGCATGATGGGACCTCGCGTGATTGCTTTCATGAGAGATTATAGACCCCTACCCCAGAACGAACCTAAGTATTAGGTTGTTCATAAGAAGAGGAGGGAGGGAAGGGAGAGGGAAGGGTTGCTTTCTATACCTTGTACCTTGTACCTAAGAAGGATCTTCTATATTCTCTGTACCTTGGATCTAAGTCAATTTCTGAGCTAGAAATAACCAGACCTGCAGAAGGGGCCCCTCGCTTTCCTACTTTAGGAATGCAAGATAAGAAAGACACATATGAAGGAGACTGTAAGCTAGAAATAGCCAGACCTGCAGAAACGGCCCCTCGCTTTCCTATTTTAGGAATGCAAGATAAGAAAGACACATACGAAGGAGACGGGAGGAGGGGATGCAGGACGCTTAGAAAGACACGTATAGGGAAAATAGGGAGGGCTGCTTAGAGGGCTAGCAATATAGACATGCCATGCCATATAAAAAAATAAGTTGAAAACTTTCCAGTTGATTGGGGAAGTTTCTGGAGGGCGTTTGGGGGAGGAGGGAGAGAGCTTTCTCAAGGTATAAGAAAGTCTGCAGAGGCGTATTTCTGGGCAGCCAGTCTTCCAGAAGTTATTCTGCTGGCTGTCTCTCGTGCACAGAGAATAAACTGCTTTCCTCCAAAGAAGGATCTTTCCTGGTGCTTTCTTTTGCTCTCTCTCTGGATCTGAGGACGCGGGCCAACGATTCCCTGGCATGGACTAGGCTCAGCCTACAGTGTTTTGCTGTAGGTTCTGGAAGGTTCTCTCACTTGGAACTGTTTAAATACAGCAGTGCCTATGGGCTTGTCTACATTTGAACATTATTCAGCTGTTAATCTTCATTTTCCCCATTTGAATTAGACCAGAGGGATCTGCATCTGACTTTATATAGGAGGAGCAACTTCATCCCCCTCCCCCCTGACATTCATACCAGTAGGCATTGCTTTTAATTTGTTGATTCTACGGTGCCAATTAATTACTGATAGGGCATGTGCACAGGTAGCTGCACATGCACCTTGTTTTTGTTCTGGTTGTGTGTTTTTTTAGTTGCCATTAAATTGTGCAAACGTGCACAGTCAGGCAACTGTAAATGTGTTTGTGTTCAGTTTTCTGATTTTGTGTAGATCTGAGGGACCAAAAGAATTATATATATTTAAAAGGCTATGATCCTGACTCATGCTTACGATCATGATGGAAAATGAAGAAAACCAATTGAAAATCACACTTTTCAGTTTGCTGCCCAACGTATCCAGTGTAGAATTATTATTATTTTCTGATTTCGTGTCTGTGCACACACTTCCTGTTGCTTTGTATGGGGCACTTTCTGTGTGTGAGAGAGTGTGAGCAGGGTGCTTTCTGTGTGATGGTATATTCAGTATATGTTCTCTGTGTTTTTGTGTGAGGCGCTAAGTATACTTTTTCTCTCCTTCCCATGCTCCACTTTTCCCTCCTTTATATTCCTGCCCCTGGAATTTTTTAATATGGTTTTCTTGTGCAGTTTTCTGATTGTGAAAATCTGAGGGGTCAAAAGGAGGGAAATAGTTTGGGAAAGAATTGAAAGCACTGAGGAAGTAGTGGTCGTGGAAAGGGGAGAGGCAGCAATTGACAGCTGATCCATCTACCCCAAAACACCGAAACAAATTTTCTACGAATCTGAGCAGAGTGATTTGGAGCCTGATTTTCCCCAAGTAGTTGGATTATCACTGTCTTGGGTTGTTGCAGTTTAGGGGATGATGCAGATTACGGAAAATAGAACGCAAACAGCTGCAAACATATACAAGTCCAATGTCTTTTGCAATCTGCCTACTTAATCAAAAAGGATAATTTCTCCTTTTATTATCACAGGTCTTGCACAACTATGTTAAATCAAATTGATCTCAAACAATAATTTAAAAAACTTGACAAACTGATGAGAAGAATAATAAAAACCAGAAGCACATTGGATGAAAAGTTTACTCCTGTGCTTAAATGGGTGATTTCAGTATTGGATGGAAGACAACTAATTCTAGGACCAAACAAGTTCATGAAACAATTAATTAAGTGGGGAGGAGCAGGGTGGTCACTGTTTTTAATTGTTAATTCTTATTTTTAGGAAAAGGAATTGAGTTGCAAAATGGCTCTGTAACCAGAAATGCAAATGAATCAGTCAGGTCCATTGGAAGTACGGTACTGATCAATTGCAAAGGGACTAGATTCCACCATAGCATTAAAATAAATAAATAAAAGCAATACCTACAGTTTATCAAAACCCCAAAGCCTTGATCAACTTAATGCTGCAATCACTATAAACTATTTTCACCAAGAACCATATCATCTGACTGCTTATGGTGGCAGTTTGATAGATTTGAGGTGCATCCATTTTGTGCATTGCCCGTCAACCAAACATAGCTGTATGTTGCCCTTTAAGAAACCACAATGGCTCTAGTGGAATTGATTGGTATAACAGGGAGCCGATACATCTGAGCCTGAAGTGTCTTTTTCTTTTCTTTTGCAGTCCTCATTCAATAAATCAAGCTGTGTGAAGTTCCTTCCTGTCTGGAGATAGAGCAGAGAGACTCTTACGATGAGCTTACAATGCCATTGATGTCTTGCAAAAATAAGACACACATTTGCAGGCAGTAATTAGCCCTTCTGTGGCACCAGAACGAGCAGCCTCTGAGCATACCCAGAGTGCCCTGCAAAAAGAGATATGCAGTTGTCAGAGAAATTATAAAGTTGTCTGCATGTTGCAGGAGAAGAAAGCTTCTGGATGAACATTGAGTGCAATGTACGTAACTAACTGAGACTTCACAGTTCACTTGCAGAGAGGGGGAACGGACTGCAGTGGGTGTTGAAACTAATGTGCACTAGCCACAGAGAGCCACATATGGACAGATGGAAATGATTTCACAATTGCTCATGCTGTCGGCATAGCTTTCAGGTATGGAACCTTGAAAAACAATGTCTACAAAAGCACCATTAGAAAAACTCAAACTGGGATGTTTCAGAGGCTGAAGTGTGCATACAACCATAGAGATAATGCTACACCATAGGTAAAGCAAACCAAGGAAGTGAGGGGAAATTGCACAGAAGAAAGGAAGATAGGTAGGAGATCTGGATTGTTCATCAGTGCCATAGATGGGTTACCTTGGCCATCTTTCCCAGGGACACTGCTATAGAATTTTACAACACAAATAGTTTAACACGTTGAGTGGGATCCAACGTAGTCATCCCATGAAAGGAAGGATCTTCTGTTCACAGAAAGGGAGTTGCAACTCTTCTTCCCTTCAAAGAAACTCCTTCCATGAATGAAGTACTCCCTGTTCAGATTTCCATCTGTAATTATTAAAGGCAGATTATCTGATTTACGCAGAACAAAAAGGTATACCCATTTAATTTCTCGCTGGCTTCAAATTACTAATGGAAAAGGAGATTTCTTAGATGAAGAATTGGCAGTGTTAATATAAGATAAATCCCCAGGAAGAAGAAGAATCACACCTCAATCCAAAACAACATCTGTTTGGAAGGAAATCCCATTGAATTTGATGTTACTATCTTGGAAGCATGTCTTTTTGGCATTCAGCTATGGATTTCCCTTTTCTCAGTTTAATTCTTTCAATTTCACCAAACAAACTGCAAGTTTTAAAACACCATCTAACAAGAGCTTTGCCATTTCGGAAGCGTACAAAGAACACATTGATGAGTGTCTGCGTCGCCACGAGTGTTCCTTTCCCTCCCTTCATCTCCGTTCTGCAGCTTGCAATCCTGGAGTCCCCACCTGTCTCCCCATCTCTCTTGGACATGACATGTTTCATTCTGGGCTCCTCAATCTTCCCTATTAGGAGAGATTGCAGGTTCAGGGGACAGACATAGGCACCTGTCACAGCTGCTGCATATCACCTCTCAACCAAGCAATGGCCTCATCTTCTTCAATCTATCACCCCTGCTTCCTGCCACGCTCACTCTCATCAAAACGCTGTGAGGTTCCCCCGAGAGCCCCCAAAGATCTGCAAACAGCCCAGTCTTCTTTGCTCTTAGATTGATCCTCTCCAGCCTTGTGGCAGGCTGGATAGATTGATGATGATTGCGAGGGATTCAAATGGCGACCAAAGAAATTGCTGACTAGGTGGCACAAAAGATGGCGGCGCCGGGGGTTTTCACGACGATGACAAGATAACAAAGTTATCTACACAGGAAAGAACTTCCTAGAAAATCCCTTATAAAACTTGCTTCCTTAGCAAGATCACTTTCCTAAAGCACTTAAATAAGATGCTGACTGCAGGGACTGAAAATGCTATTTTAGCACTTTTGATATCTCTATAGAGCTCTAAGGCCTGCAAACCTATAAGGCCAAACCATCTCGGCCCCTTATAGATCAAAGAGCTGACAGGAACTAGGTCAGACTGGCCATCTGCATGGGTGGTATCCTAACACAAGGACAGCCCAGGAAAAATATTACCTGCATTTTATTTTATTTTTATTTTATTTTTTGGAGTAGGGAATACCCCCTGCATTTCTTTCTGGTTAAGTGATATAGAATCAATCTAAATCAGTGCCCAGAAATCGGCCACGTGGACTCAAATGTGGCAAATGTTGAGTTAAGATGGCTTGACTATTCCATTTACATATCACAAATTAGACCATGTTGCATTCTGTAACCCCAAATGAGGTTCGCTTCTCAGTGACCTGTAGGTTGACTGTTCATCCTTATTTCTTTGTGGAAAGGTTACACAACTTCAGCTGTTTATCAAATAATAGTTCTGATTTTTTTCTGGGGCAGTTAGGCAACATTGGCTATTTATTGAGCAATAATACTGATTTGTTTAGCCATCATGACTAGCCCTGTCCTCCATTAATTCGCTTAATCCCCTCTTAAAGCCATTTAAGATAATGGCCATTGCTACATCTTGCAACAGCAGAATTATGTGCCGTGCAATGAAGTTCTTTTGTCCATCCTGAATGACATCAAGTACAGAATTAGGAGGGAAGGATAAAATAAAACTAAACTCTGGACACTTTTTCCACATCATGTACCATTTATAAACCTTTATCAGGATCTCCTTGGTTATTTTGTCATTGCTCCCTAAACTGAAAAGGAAAAAAACATTTCCTGGGGAACTGCCTGGTCATTTTGGTTGCTGCTTTTTGCATCTTTCCAGTTCCATAATATCCTTTTTGAGAGAGGGCAACCTGAGCCAAATATAGGATACCTAATGTGGCATATGGACATTATACTTGCAGTTTTAATTTTAATCCCTTTTTAAATAATCCGTTGCCTGCACAATGAGTTAATGTCTTAATTGAACTATCCATCACGATCCTGAACTCATTTGCCTGCTGTTGCTGCCCCATCAGTGAGAAGTTAGGAAATTTTGTTTCAACTTTATCTTTATTTGCATTGCCATTTTTGCTGCCCAGTTACAGATTTGGAGAAATCTTTTTGAAGCTCTTAACAGTTTTCACCATCCTGAATAAATGGTTGTTTCCTGCAAGCTTGGCTGCCCCTCTGCTGACCCCTAAGACTTGGGCAAGCCCCTGGCTCCCTCCCTGTATGTCTTCATTTCATATTCTTGAAAGTAAAGAGTCAACAAAGGGTCAAAGACTTTTGCAGTATATTTCTGGAAACCTTTTTTTTTTTACAGTGACAGTAACAAAGTCACCTGTCTGCAGGTAATGGGGGCGGGAGAGATAACAATTAGCATTGCTAATTGGCCTCCCTTAAAAAAAAAAAAAGCTGATTCCACATATTTCTCAGAAAACTCAACAAAAGTTCTGAACTCTCCCTCTCACTAGATAAGTGCTTTTTTATTGTAGCTGTAAAACAGGGGAGTGCACAGCCCCAAAATTGTGCAGGCATGCAGGTGGGTGAGTTGTATTTTTCATCATTAATCATGTCACAGAAAATAATAACAATGAATGAGCAATTGCACATCCCCAAATACAAAACGTTGTGCTTTGAGAGGTGGGAAAATGCTGTGTCCCTCCACAACTTTGGAGGAAACATGCAACAAATGAGAAACAAAAGATGCATTTATTGTACATGAAACTGTGCAAAAAGGCCCTCCTTCACTTCAGGTGCTGCGGAAGTTATGGAGCAATTGCAAGCCATGATGCAGGGCATTCCCTGTCAGTTTGCATCTAGGGGAGCACTGAACCACAGAAATACAGACCTCTGTAGGTGAGCTGGGTTTGTGCTCTCCAGAAAGCTGCGAGATGTCAAGTGCCCAATGAAGAAATTATTGAGAGCAAGTGTGTTTCTCTCCTCTTGCCCTCCAGACAAGAACTCATTGGTAGAGAGAGACCTCTAGTGATTGCTGGAGGGAGCCCGAGTTCCTCTACAAAGCTGTACGGTTCAGAAAGCAGCTTTAGCACTGTAACCGGATCCGTTCTGAAGTATTTCAAAATTTCTTTGACATAGCATGCCAGATTCTGAAGGAGCTCACACACACACGCTATCTACTATGAATTTGTTAGTCTATGTATCATAAAGTAAATGTGCCTATTCTCCCATGTGTTAGATGGTCATGAAGTGAGAGCTCTTTCAGACAACCTGTTTATTGATCATTCATCCTGATTTGCTTGCACAAAGCTTATGTGGCGGTTAGACTATGTTCCGTCTTTACTGAGCATTCATTCTTCTTTGTTTGACGGGGTGGTTATTTGGCAATGAGCATTCATCATGATTTGCTGGTGCTGTGTTTATAAGTCTTCCCATTAATCATTCATTCATTCCATACTTTTGAATACAATTCCCCATCACTTTCCTAACTGCAAAAAGT
Organism: Podarcis bocagei; assembly: GCF_964188305.1. Lineage (NCBI taxonomy): Eukaryota > Metazoa > Chordata > Lepidosauria > Squamata > Lacertidae > Podarcis > Podarcis bocagei. The sequence continues at coordinate 31,915,070 of NC_138125.1, forward strand.
GAGGGTTTTTTTTGGAGGGGGGTGGATTTGTTTCGCAAGGGAGACAGATTGCTTTATTCCACTTCAATTGTAGTAACCTAAATTTCTGGTATGTGCTTGATTCCGTCCCGGAGGCATCTTGCTGCTCTCCTCTTCAGGTTACAGTCTTATGCAAACTGCATTAGTATTTCCATATAAACATGTGCATTGGATTGGGCTTTTGTGTGTGAAATGTATGAAGATTGTCGTGTTTAATAAGCATTTGAAATGTGAGTTTTTTGTTCATTGCATATGCAGTGGTAATGACTAACCGAGTGAGAATGTGATGTAATGGATTATGACCAAGGAGACCCAGATTCAAATCCCAACTCAGCCATAAAGCTCACTGAGTTGGTCACCCTGTCCTGACTTCACAGGATTGTTATGAGAATAAAATGGGAGGGAAGGCGTATATGGAGCCGTGAGCTTCTTGTGTTGGCTAGTAGCAACACCTAATCTAGTTCTCTAGCACATATTCACAGTGTGAAATAGGGGTGGGAGTGCCTGCCAATTGATTATCTGTTTCTCATTTTTCCAGTGGTAAATTCACTTCCTCACGTTTTGCAGCATTTTGCTTTTTTATTTATATTGTTTTAAAAAAATCTTTGTGAAAATTCACCCGCATTTTAGCGGCAATTTCTCCCAATAAACACATATTTAAATGGAGTTTTGACTAATGTACACATTCTCTGCAAGCAATTTCCATCAGTATAATGCATTTTTGTATGTTATTCTCACTAGTATCTTCACTTTTGTGCACACTTCCCCCTAATATTTGCATTTGCGTGAAAAAGTTTGGTTTGGAGAACTTCACTGCAAAATTTGAACAAATGCAAATTTTGAAGGATGGTTTTGTTTCACTTCTTACACTGTTTTGGAAAGCGTGTGTTTGACAGAGCCAGCTTTTTATGCATACTGAATTGACTATCTCCCCCAATCCTAGTGTGGAATAAGCAGGTTGACCAGAATCTACAGGTGAGGTTCACAAAGTCTCCTAAATGCAATTGACCTGCGTGTAGGAAATCTGCAGCATTCAGCATGGTCCTTAGTCACCTGAGCGCTCAGCAGCTTCCTAAGCACCTTCTGTCTTTCCAAAATAAAAAAAATTCCTTCCAGTAGCACCTTAAAGACCAACTAAGTTAGTTCTTGGTATGAGCTTTCGTGTGCATGCACACTTCTTCAGATACACTGAAACAGAAGTTGCCATATCCTTCTATATAGTGAGAAGGTGGGGAGGGGTGTTACTCAGAAGGGTGGTGGGAATGGGAGATTGGCAGATAGCTGAGATGAGCCTCTGGAAGGAAATTTTTTTATTTTGACTATGGCAGACCAACACGGCTACCTTTCTGTCTTTCCAGTCTGCTTTCCTGCATCCCAGCCTGCAAATGAATCAGACAGAAAGAGCTGATCTACCTCCTCCCTACCGTCTCTTATTCCCAAATTAGCCCAAACCCCACTGAACCCCAGATGGGGATGAGGCAAAGGATTTCTGCCTGGGCTCCCATTATTGTGGGAGAATGTTTTATTTTCTTAAGGGGAATGAAGAGTAATGGGGGGGGGGGGGAGCAGTAGAAATGCAACGCAGCATGTGTACCAGCAGCCAGGCGGATGTCCTTGTCCTGCAAGGTTATGGATCTATTCTAGCTTGATTTAAAAAAAAAAAAATCCCCTATGGAAGCTGGGGATTCATAAAACAAATAAGAGCCAGGCATCTTGCAGCAACTGCCCATAGTGTGGGAAGGAAATGGGTCATAGTGGAAGAAGTGTTAGCAAGCAACAGAGGTTATCAAAGAGGTGCATATTGGGAAAGGAGAACACTGTGAGCAAAAGAAGGAGATGGCCCTCAAAATCTAAACAGCTACTTTCTGCTCTTCTGTTTATGAGGGCCAAACTGCATGGGTCACAGGTGATCTGTGATGGGATCACCTGATATCTTTTACTTTCACTAAACTCCGCTGTGGGAGGGGATCCTTTTCGTGCCTCCTCTGCTTCTGGGAGACAAGTGAAGAAAAGAGTTTGTAGTAACAGGACGGGGAAGCACCTGTCACTCTTCACCAGCCAGATTCACCTCTGCCTCTTTGCCTCCCTCCTCCCCTGCTTCAGCTTCTGCCTCTGCCTCCAGTAACTTCTCCCTGCCACAGACTCTCCCAGCTCACTAAGCCCTGTTACCCCTTCAGCTGCTGACACTTCCTCTTCCCAGTCTTTTCCCTCTTCTCTCTTTGACCACTCATGGTTGCCCCACCACCACTCCCTGGGCTCTGAACTTCCCGACATATGATAAATATTTACCTCACTTGAAGCCACAGTTGTGATAGGTACAAAATCATCTTCCTACCCCTGGCCCCATGGGTGGTCCAACTTTCATTTCCAGGGATGCTATGGGATGTGAAGACTGCATAGCAACATAATGACCCCCCCACCCATTCCCAATTCTATGCCTTCCCCCCACCCCCCAAAAAAATTCTCCTTGTATTCCTCTCCCCTGCAGACTGGCAGGCATTTTGCCTGTAAACAAACAGAAGCAAATAAACCCAAAACCCGCCTGAAAGCTCCATATTACTGTATTTGTTTTGCTCTCGAAGTACATTTGCTCACTCCTTGGCTGCAGCCCATTGGTCAGCTGTTCACTTAACAGTTTATTTATCTGGTGCAAAAGTTTGAGCCCTTCCCTTCCCCCATCTCCACCCACCATCTGGCCATTGGTTTGGAAATCTGTTCCACTTGACCTCTAGCTGACCAAAGCTTCTCTGTTTCGACTGTCCTGCCATGGGCTCCTCTAGGCGTTCCCAGCTCAGCTCTGGCAGTTTTAGCTGAATATGCAAATATTCCCCCAGCCAGCTGGTGTCTGCCTCCCAGAAACACATGTTCACAAGCCCAGTGGACTGTTGAGGAAAGGAGGGAGCAAATCTCTGCACCCAGGCCTGCGGGCTGCGGAGAGAAAGTGACTTTAGCAAGGAATTATACAGCAAACAGATGGGAGGAAGAGAGCTACGGGATCGGGAGGAACAGGCCAGATTGTCTGTGTATATGTATGTACATGCTGTATACATATATTTGCCTGTGTGTGCTTGTTAATACATTTATTATAGTTTTGCTAGGCCTTCTCCCACCTGTGTTCAAACTGGGAAGTGTGCACCTCTATGAGGATACTTAGAATGAGGCTGTTTAATGACGCAAGAGTCTAGAAGGCTATAAATCTATTCGACAATAAGGACAGACCACTATCACAGCGTACACAGTTCACGTATTTCCAAAAACGGTAAGAAAGCCGTTTGACATACATTGTTCTTTCAGAACTTATTAGGTTTAGCACTGCTGCTTCTCTGAGATTCTTGGGAGGTTTGGAGGTGTTGTGTTTTAAAATGCAAGGCTTTCCTTTAAAGAAAGAACTATTTGATAGCCATAGCACGTGATTCTCTTGATATTAAAGTATGACCACCAGCTACATATAACTAATACAAACATATCAGTGTGGGTTGTGTTTTTTTAACCTGTTAAACATAATGTCTCCCTCCCCCCTCCCCCCAATGCTGGGACTTACAATAAAATGATCCCTAGGCCAAAGTGCTTTAAATGGATGTTGAGGATGTGACCATGAGGGTCACGGTGTTCTTTGTGTCATTTGGCTTTGCATAGGTTTTGGATTTTTTAAGACCTAGAAGGCATGGAAGAATGAGCTGGTTTAGAGCCATGACGCAGGATGAGGCGGCTTTAATTCTTTGCCATCACCACTATGTTTGTGATCAGAATCAGATACCATCACACCTGCAATTTGCAACAGGATGAAAGCCTTCATTGGCACCAATCACACAAGGCCAAACACCACAAATAATATGACAGCTAATGTTGCCCTTGCCCACACACACCAGGTTGCCCCTCCCCTTTCAAAGAATTACATAATTTGAAAATCTAACTACAATAATAATTTTAAGAACCTAAATATTACCTACATCTTTGTTAGAAAGTGAAGGAAAATCTAACAGGACCCCATTGTCCATAGAAAGGTCACATCGACGCCATACATTTAAAGCAAATGACTTCCCCCAAAGAATCCTGGGAATTGTCGTTTGGTAAGGATGCTGGGGAAGGGACGCGGGTGGCGCTGTGGGTAAAAGCCTCAGCGCCTAGGGCTTGCCGATCGAAAGGTCGGCGGTTCGAATCCCCGCGGCGGGGTGCGCTCCCGCTGCTCGGTCCCAGCGCCTGCCAACCTAGCAGTTCGAAAGCACCCCCGGGTGCAAGTAGATAAATAGGGACCGCTTACCAGCGGGAAGGTAAACGGCGTTCCGTGTGCTGCGCTGGCTCGCCAGATGCAGCTTTGTCACGCTGGCCACGTGACCCGGAAGTGTCTCCGGACAGCGCTGGCCCCTGGCCTATAGAGTGAGATGGGCGCACAAACCCCAGAGTCTGTCAAGACTGGCTCGTTCGGGCAGGGGTACCTTTACCTTTACCTTTAAGGATGCTGGGAGTTGTGGTTCTGCGAGGGACAAACTACAGTTCCTAGGATTCTTTGGGGGAAGCGATGTGCTTTAAATATATGGTGTGGATTTGACCAAAGTCAAGGCAAGGACAAAGATCTGACAGCCCTGAACTTTTTATAAAAGTCGTCCCAAGGGAAAAACTTCATTTTGAAGTAGTTTGACATCACATATTTATAAAATCCTTTAGGCACTCCAGTCTAAACATTGCCTTATTAATATGCAGCCTTAATACTGAGAGGGCCAGGAATGGGAAGAGAAAGCTGGGGATCTTATTAACATTAGTCAGCAGCATATGGCTGTCAGTCCTGGCTCATGCTATGGCGAGCCAGTAGCCTACATTGTGGTGCATAAGATTGCTAAGGTTGGAGTGATCAAAGTTAAAATCCTATTCAACCATGGCCATGATGCTCACTGAGTGATATTAGACAAGTCCCTTACGTTTCAGCCTAACCTGCCCCACAAGATTGCTTTGAAAATTGGGAGGGTAAGGAGCTAATACCTTGTCCTAAGCTGTTTGGAAGAAGAGTGGGTATGATTTTTATCAATTTCAGGTGTCTCTGGCCAAGACAACTCAGATTTAGTTCAAAGGGAAGTTAGAGAACAGGTGGTCATAGTTTCAATATACTGAGAAGACAAAGTTGAGAGGCTATGGCTAGAACATGTGAAAAATGCAAGTTTATAAACCAAAACAGATACATAATTAATTAATACACTGAATATTCCATACAAGCATAGTTTCTTCAGGTTTTTAAAGGGGAAGAAAGCCTGAGCTTCCCTATATAGCCATCACTGAAAAACTGAAGATAATTCAACCTTCCCTTCCCAGCCCAGTCTTGACAGCAGCAGTATGGTCCTTTAAGCACAGCCCTTTGGGCTTAATGTTAACTTGGTTGGCATGTTCAGATGCAGCCAACAGATGCTGTTTTTCTTCCTGGCTGCAGGCAAGAACTATGAAATCAAGAACCACTAACCATCTCTCCAAGAAGGGAAACGAGAAAGGCAGGTTAAATAGGGTAAAAAGGGACGCTCTAGTTCGAGGGATGAGAAGATGTACCGCCCTTGTGCGGGATGATGACATCGACAGATTCAACTGATAAAGAAAGGTTTGATTACGAACAAATACACAAATATAAAGCACAGTAGGCCTACTTGGTCAGTTCATAGTACCAGAAGTTCCATCATATCCTGAACCTTCCCTGTTTCTCTGGAGGCTAACAGATGTACCTGGGAGATGGACTTACTTAAACCATCTGGGGACAGATGGTATAGGCTTGCCTAGTTCAGATTTTCTCGGACTTTGGCACAGCAAGCTTCCCTCAATTATGAGGGAAATAAAAAATGTTGTAGTTTATGGATTTGCCCCACCTTTAAAATCTTGTATTTTATAATTAGAGTCTTCTTCGAAAAGATGGAGGGCAAAATGAACAGATTGAAGAAAGAAAGAAAATGCACTAGAGACTCTAGGAAAGAAGATGGACAGGGAGGTCAAAGCAGCTATTTTATTTATTTAGTTATGTATCATGCCTTTTATTCCTTTAGGGTGTGTCACTGAGATTTGCCGCCTGAGTGGTCTTGGGAAGCAGCAAAAGTGCTGATCAGGCTGTGGAGGATGGAAACTGCCCCACGCCCCCAATGTGGATGTCCACATTTGCAGGTCTCCACTGTGCAAGGTACACTGGCCGAGCGGCCAATCACAGTGGATATATGTTATGGATGGGATCCAAACATGCTCTGTCAGTTCACACGCCACATGTCAGTTATACCAGATATGAGGCAGGAGCAAGTATTTCCCTCCTAGCAGGTGGCAGAACTCATATCTCCATTTCAACTTGAGGAATATATGGAAGGATGTGCTCCAGGTTCATGCCATGACTGGGGTGTTGTTTAAGAGTTGGTATTGCTAATTGGCACTGATATCAACCTGACTGGCGATTCATTTCTCAAATGCAAAGTGGCAGGGACCCGATCTTTATCAATTTCAGTTTGGGGAGACATGCATTCTGTGCATGCTCAGATGTACTCAAACTTCATTCTTACTGAGATCAATGTTGGATCGATGGGTTATATTCTAAAGCACACGGCTTCTCCCAAAGATTCGTGGGAACTGTAGTTCACCCCTTACAGATCATAGCACCCACAACAAACCACAATTCCCAATATTCCTTTTCTTGTGGGTGGTGGGTGATGTTCTTTAAATCTGTGGTCGCTCACCTCCCCCTGCTACGACCACCACTTTGTGCTAAACCTAATGACAAATTCACTGCAGCTTCTTCCCGGGGTGTAGACTGCCCCGTTTTGAAACTCCGATTCAAAGAGGGCCCTTGTGTTTTTGCAGTGACTCCTCAGTGCAAACTAGGGAGAGGCGGGAGCAACAAAACAGCATCAGCTCCAGGGGAAAGGAGCCACAAAAAGCGACGGGAGAGAGAGAGAGAGAGCGAGAGAGAGAGAGAGCGCGTTTCAACTGGAGTTTCAATGCAAGCCGGAGTCGTTACCAGCTGGCATGGCCTCTGCTCCAAAGCACCAGCCAGACCCAGCGGGGCCCGGGCCCACTTGCGGGTTCAGTCAGCCTAGACCCGCGGAAGCTGACTCGGAGAGCCGAGGAAGGCGGGCCGGCCGCCCCTCACCGGGGGAGCCCAGCCTCCGTCCTTTGGAGCCGGCAGATGCAAGGCCGGTCCCGCCCCGCACTTGAAAGGCGGCTTCTCTTTCAGGCCTCCCTCCTCCCCGCCGACAGGGCTGAGCGGGAGGCGGGGAGCGGCTGGCTGGGCTGCCTCGTCTCGTGTCTCGCCTCTCCCTTTGTGCGTACCTCCCGGAACGATTATTAAACGCAAATTACAAAAAGAGGTGACCCAAGCGATCTTTATTTCTTCTTTCAACAAGTGCTGCCTGGAGGGTCCTGATTCCCAATTCTGTTTCAATTACCGCTTGCCATTTTTTATCCGCCCCGCCCCACCCAAACACAAAGTGACTCGTGCCTGCAATTACCAGCTCCCGAAAAAGCAGAGCAGAGCCTGCCTGCCTGCCTGCAAACTTTTTTCCTTCTGCATTGGCTGGGGGATTGAAGGCCTCAGTCGGTGAGCAATGGCAGCCCTGCAGTCGGCGATGTGCGGCGCAGGCTCCTCATCCCCGCCCGCCTCTCGGCCTTCATCGCTGCTCCTAGGCTCCTTTGCGCGTCAGGATAGTCCTGGGGATACTTCTCTGCCCATAAACTCATCACAAACCCCTACAGGAATCCATGACTGGCAATCATGTACTTTGAAAATATACCTGTTTTCTCAGGCCTGACATTTTTGCAGGCACTGAAAGGCCCCTCCAAACAAAATAATAATAATAATAATAATAATAATAATAATAATAATAATAATAATAATAATAATAATAATAATAATAATAATAATAATTTATTATTTATACCCCGCCCATCTGGCTGGGCCTCCCCAGCCACTCTGGGCGGCTTCCATAGAAAACAGAAATACAGTAAAATATCACACGTTAAAAACTTCCCTGAACAGGGCTGCCTTAAGATGTCTTCTGAATGTCAGGTAGTTGTTTATCGCTTTGACATCTGCTGGAAGGGGCGTTCCACAGGACGGGCGCCACTACTGAGAAGACCCTCTGCCTGGTTCCCTGTAGCTTTGCTTCTCGCAATGAGGGAACCGCCAGAAGGCCCTCGGCGCTGGACCTCAGCGTCCGGGCAGAATGATGGGGGTGGAGACGCTCCTTCAGGTATACTGGACCGAGGCCGTTTAGGGCTTTAAAGGTCAGCACCAACACTTTGAATTGTGCTCGGAAACGTACTGGGAGCCAATGTAGGTCTTTCAAGACCGGTGTTATATGGTCTCGGCGGCCGCTCCCAGTCACCAGTCTAGCTGCCGCATTCTGGATTAGTTGTAGTTTCCGAGTCACCTTCAAAGGTAGCCCCACGTAGAGCGCATTGTAGTAGTCCAAGCGGGAGATAACCAGAGCATGCACCACTCTGGCGAGACAGTCCGCAGGCAGATAGGGTCTCAGCCTACGTACCAGATGGAGCTGGTAAACAGCTTCCCTGGACACAGATTTGACCTGTGCCTCCATGGACAGCTGTGAGTCCAAAATGACTCCCAGGCTGCGCACCTGGTCCTTCAGGGGCACAGTTACCCCATTCAGGACCAGGGAATCCTCCACACCTGCCCGCCTCCTGTCCCCCAAAAACAGTACTTCTGTCTTGTCAGGATTCAACCTCAATCTGTTAGCCACCATCCATCCTACAACCGCCTCCAGACACTCACACAGGACCTTCACCGCCTTCACTGGTTCTGATTTAAAAGAGAGGTAGAGCTGGGTATCATCCACATACCGATGAACACCCAGCCCAAACCTCCTGATGATCTCTCCCAGCGGCTGCATGCAAATGTTGAAAAGCATGGGGGAGAGGACAGAACCCTGAGGCACCCCACAAGTGAGAGCCCAGGGGTCTGAACACTCATCCCCCACCACCACTTTCTGAACACGGCCCAGGAGGAAGGAGCGGAACCACTGTATAACAGTGCCCCCAGCTCCCAGCCCCTCAAGACGGTCCAGAAGGATGCTATGGTCGATGGTATCAAACGCCGCTGAGAGATCCAGCAGAACTAGGAAACAGCTCTCACCTTTGTCCCTAGCCCGCCGGAGATCATCAACCAGTGTGACCAAGGCAGTTTCAGTCCCATGATGTGGCCTGAATCCCGACTGGAAGAGATCCAAATGGTCCGCTTCTTCCAGGCGTGCCTGGAGTTGTTCGGCAACCGCTCGCTCAATCACCTTGCCCAGGAATGGAAGATTTGAGACTGTGCGATAGCTGGCCATCGTGGCCACATCTAAAGATGGTTTCTTAAGAAGCAGTTTAATAACCGCCTCTTTCAGCGGGTCTGGGAAGGCTCCCTCACAGAGGGAAGCATTCACCACCCCGCAGAGCCCATCGCCCAGTCCTTCCCGGCTAGCTTTTATAAGCCAGGATGGGCAAGGATCCAGGAGACAGGTGGTTGGTTTCACTCGTCCAAGCAGCCTGTCCACATCCTCGGAGGTAACAGATTGGAACTGATCCCACTCAACTTGACTAGACAGAACTCTAGCACTCTCCCGCCCCGGCCCTGCTCCCACGGTGGAGTCTACTTCTTCCCGAATCTGAGCGATTTTATCTGCAAAAAAACTTTGCAAAATCATTGCAGGAGAACATGTGGCCCGTACTGGGCCCCGGTGTTGCAGGTGGTTCCGCTAAATTCATTACATTTGCACAATAATTTCTGCTCAGGATGTTATCAGGGCAGTCATACACGATCCAGCTTTCAATACTGTTCGCACCAGCAAACGTTTTGGGTTGGTCATTTCCAACCGGTGCATATCCCCGTAACTACCAACGGAAATGCCACAACTTTTTATCCTGCAAAATGTTCCTGTTTGTTGTGCAAATAGCCCCTCTGAACAGCGCACGCACCCAATGCGCATTTAAAGCATGTGGCTTCCCTGGAAAGACTCCTGGAAGCCTTGTTTGTTAAGGATACTTGGAATTGTAGTTCTTTGAGGGGGAAAATACGGTTCGCAGGATTCTTTGAGGGAAGTAATGTCCTTTAAGGGTGGCTGCACACTGCATGGTGACGTGCATTCTGTGCTGGATGCAGGCATGTCTTTTGGGGGGTGCCATGCACATAACATCATCCCCATGTTGTTGCCGTCCCACAATATTTGTCAATTTAAAGCAGGTTCTGCTGGGACGGTTATAATCCATTTTGTCCTGAGAATGCTTGCTGCCTTCTTTGTAAATGTAGAGCGCTTTCTCAAGTCATCTCTTATTGGAGCAGGCCTACAGACATCGCTACTCTCGTCTTGCCATGTTTATCTTGCCTGTGAATGAAATAGGAAAAATAGGAAGCAGTACAGTAATTCAAATGCCTCTCTGTGTATGTGTGTGTGTATATATATATATATATATATATATATCCTCTGTATATCAGTATATGTTGGCTAGCAGCCATTTTATTGTGTGTTCACCTTCACAACAGTCCTGGAGGATAGGTCACGGCTGTTCCCATTTTACAGATGAGGAACCGAAGTGGTGACAGATCACAACCTGCTCAAGGCCACACAAGGTGTTCAACGCTCAGGTGAGATTCATTGCACCCCGTCTGGATTCTCACTACTTCCTTCCTTTTGTGTTGACGGATGTGAAGTTGAAGGGGCTGTGGCGCTGCAACTTGGCACGTTTCAAAGCTGCTGTTTAATTGCTTTTACCACAAAGTCTGCTGTTGAGTATGCAATAATCAAGGGTTCACCTAGACAGCCATTTTATCATCTACTACCAATAGTCTCAAACTGTGTGTGTATGTGTTAGTATCTTGTTAGGGCACATAAGGAGAACAAAAAAACCATACTCCATGTGAAAATGACCATAACATTGGGACTCTCCCTACCAAAATCAAGAAGTATGCCAGCACTGTGAGATCTGAAATATTCGTATGTGCTACAGTGTTTTTGAATACAGTGGTACCTCAGGTTACATACGCTTCCGGTTACAGACTTCGCTAACCCAGAAATATTACCTCGGGTTAAGAACTTTGCTTCAGGATGAGAACAGAAATCGTGCGGCAGCAGCGGGAGGCCCCATTAGCTAAAGTGGTGCTTCAGGCTAAGAACAGTTTCAGGTTAAGAACGGACCTCCGAAACGAATTAAGTACTTAACCCGAGGTACCACTGTAAAAGGATTACCCCTCACAACCACAGCAATATCTTTAATAACCTTCCAAGCAATATATATATATATATATATATATTAAGAACATTTTGTATCTTTATTTTTAGAAATCAAGGCACTGAAAGACAGTGTTGCTTCGGTCTGGTCAGACCAGGAGTAGAAGAAGCTCCTGCCCCACCCACATCGCACCAAGCTTTTGGTAAGAATTCTGTTATTTTGTTCAGTCAGTGGAGTTATACAGGCTGCGTATACACTATACCTTGAAAACACATTTGAAGCATGTTTCCCTCCTCAAAGAATGGTAGGCACTGCAGTTTACTCCTCACAGAGCTACAATTCCCAGCACTCCTTCACAAACTACAGCGCCCATAATTCTTTGAGGAGGGAAATGAGCTACGTGTGTGCTTTAAGCAGGTACTTAGGAGAGTGCCAGTGGCACCCACAGGTGTAGAATACAGTTACCTCTAAATTTGAACCACAAATCTACTCTGATGAAGGGAAGCAACAAAAGAACCAAGTTAAAAAACAAAAAACAAATTTAGGCTAAAATCCCAAAACTGTTCAATTCAGAGCATCTGTATTATATTTGCAGGACATCCCTAGCAATTGAAAAGTAGTGGTAGTGTTGCTTGAAAGTCCCACATTAATTACTTTTCCTATTGTAACTGAACAGCTAAATCCTCTGTTCCACCAGTGTCAGGCAAATACCCTTGTGCAGCGTTTATGAAGGAAGGAAGGAAGTCAGTAAGTAAGTGGTATTGCAAAGGGCAGGGCTGGAACAAGCACTGGCTCCCAGGCAGGCACCACTTGTGTCCTTCCTTCTGCTTGCTTCAGGAACTTAAGCGAGCTACAACGCCCTCCACCAGCACCGCCATGACCACTGGGCTCCCGGCTTGAGGAAGGTGAGCAGGGGGAAATTTACAGCCCTGGTTATTGAGTGGTGCGTGAGCTGTTTGTCACACTGAGCCCTGGCACCTTGTCCTACCTGTGTTGTGCGTATTTTATTGGTGTTGAGCAGAACGGAGGCAAGAGCAGAGGGGAGTCTGGGAGGAAAGCCACTCATGTGAAAAATGAACCCAGCCAAACAGGATTGAGAAAGAGAGACATGTAGGGGAAGCGGGTGAAAGGGCCAGATTATAAAACACAAGACAAATGTCCTCCCTGGCAGCAGAGTTAGGCAGAGGAAAGGCTGGGGAGAGAGAATAGAGATGCTGCCTAGTAATGCTCCCACAAAAGGGACTCTTCACAAAGCCAGAAGTAGGGGGTTGGGGAGCCATAGGAGAGCCACATGGAAAATGCCCCAGGGGGACTAGTCTGCTGGGATTTTGCACAAAAAGGCCCTTGCCCCGTGATCACCTGGGAGCCTTCTCCCTCCACCACTAACACCAAAGCAGAGGAGGGATAGCAGAAGGTCTGTTTTGAATTTCACATGCTTTCCATCTCCCTGAATGCTAAACTTTCAAGGCAGGAGGAAAAAAGCAAGGGAGGGGAGGGAGAGAGAACACAACAAAATAAGCCTTGCTTTGTTGGCGAGGCCGATCCCAAGATTTCCTGTTAGGAACAAGAAAGGAAAGAGAGAGGAAGGGAGGAAGAGAAGGAAAGAAAGGGAGCTAGACGGAGGGGTTTGCTTTGTGCTTGCAACAAGCCACTAAAGGTGCATTTTTAATTAAATTTATACAAAATGTGTCAGTTTTATCTCTGTGTTTCAAACCTGACTCTTTTCTATCAAAGTAAAGTATTGATCTTCATTGCCCCGAAGCTACCCGACTGAATTAAACAGAATAAATAGAAGGAGGACTGCAAGGGCTTAGAAACAACTGCAGAGAGAGAGAGAGAGAGAGAGAGAGAGAGAGAGAGAGAGAGAGAGAGAGAGGCGCATGTTTTAATGGCTCGGCAGTCATTTGCTGCAATTAAAAAACAAAACCATTTAGAGGGGGCTGTTAACACCTTGAAGTCTGAAAAATCCTCACTTCAAAAAAAAAGCCCCAAAACAGCTCCCAGGCAAAACATTTTAATTGCCATAAATACTTCCAACCTCAGCCACGCACTGGTGCATATGCGCAAGGCAGAAGCAGAACAAGGGGATTGAAGCAAGGGAGAGAGATGGGCCCAGAGATCTGCAGAACCAACAGGAAGGGGGGGAAATCATTTGTCTGATATGGTATAGACAGAACAAAGGTGCCCAATAATAGATGACAAACACACGTATACAAAAGACTTGGTGATCAGACTGCAATGTGGACAGATGTCATATGCTTAAATGCTGAACGTAGAAGTATGCAGGAACAGAACAATATATAAACCCACATGCATTCTGAGGCACAGAGATCTCCAATCTCTGCCGTAGTCATTCACCGTAATTTAGCATCGATTCACACCTGCCTGTGCCTTACTCCATGATTTAGCATTCAGTAGCTGGCAGATGAATGTGTGAACTGTGCCCACGGGCAACATTTTGTGGTGTTAAGGGATATGAAAACTTAGTTTGTAGTACAAGTCATCAGTTTTGCTGTTTAGGGGGCAAAGTGGGGGTTGAGCACAGTTCCCTCCCCCTGTGCATGTGCCAGAGCCAAACCACATAAGACAGGAGATCTGGAATCAGGTCTAGTGACACTTACTTAACGTTAAATAAACTTTTAAACTCAGGTTTTTATAGATGTCGTAGTGTTAGAGACAAGTGTATCTTCTCCTTCTGCCTCTTCACCCGCTGCCCTCATTTTCCAGATCTAAAGCTGGTATTAGCCCTGCTATAGATACCTGCCAGTATTTATATATCATATATAATTTATTTATATATATATATATCAGGCACGTCCAGATCCCAAGAGACTGCAATCTACTCCCAGTATAAAAAAACTGGCAGTGATCTACTCATTGTCATGAGGAGGAGCTTTTTTTAGGGGGGAAATCCATTAACTACGGCGCTAACAGGAGCACACAACCATAAAGCCAACTAACGTTGGCAACAGCCTAGAAAATAGCGCCCTTTTGACACTACGTAGGGACAGCGCAAGGGGGGCGGAAACATTCCTTACACATTGCTTTTAATCCCGCGATCGATAAGGATCCTGCGATCGACCGCGATCATCCAGGGATCTACCTGTCAACAGGTTGGACATTGCTGATATATATCATTTGAGCAGCTATGGTAGCGTACATAAATAACTTCCTTTGTTCTTTGGTACCTCTGGACCTATTATTCCTAGAAGGAGAGCTTCTGGGTTTTTTAATAAACATTTTTAAAAGCATTTTTTCCAAGTCATTATAAATCATTTCCCAGAATGCTTTTGCCCTTACAAGACCACCACATATGAAAAAAGGTGCCCTCTTTCTCCTTGCACTTCCAACAGGCATCCGATCCTGACTTACACATCTTTGACAGTTGTCAGATACCACCTATACATCATTTTTGTGCAATTTTCTTTTATCACAACCTGGCATTATTTTTAACTGTGTTATTGGCTCCATTGTGGAGCTAACGACAGCTTGAGAGTTGTTAAGGTGTTGTTGAGGCCCAGTTGCTTGGAGTACATCATCCTTGTTCTTGCATTGGCTCCCAACTTACCTCTGAACCTTTAGGACCTTTAAACTCCTAAATGGTTTGGCCCATTTCTCCCATATGATGCTGCCCACCAGGTGAGATCTTCAAGGATGGGGCTCTGCTCCATGTACCACCACTGTCAGAAGTTAGGTTGGTGGCTATGCATGGGACTGGGCCTCCTCCATGGTGGCTCTTGGGCTTTGCAACTCCCTTCCTTGGGCCACTTCACTTGCCTGTTTTTGGTGGATGGTGAAAGCCATCCTCTTCCATCAGACATTTCATGATGATCTATTTCTTCCAGCCCCAGCTTATCTCCTGTTATGTGGCGGATGCTGTTAGAATCATAGAATAGAATCATAGAGTTGGAAGAGACCACAAGGGCCATCGAGTCCAACCCCCTGCCAAGCAGGAAACACCATCAGAGCACTCCTGACATATGGTTGTCAAGCCTCTGCTTAAAGACCTCCAAAGAAGGAGACTCCACCACACTCCTTGGCAGCAAATTCCACTGTCGAACAGCTCTTACTGTCAGGAAGTTCTTCCTAATGTTTAGGTGGAATCTTCTTTCTTATTTCTTGTTATTTTATCCTGGCTTCTATTTTGTATTTTGATTTGTTTTCTGCTTACCTGTTTTCTGTTTTGAGGGGCTTGGGGCTGAACAGTTAAAAATAAATGTTTACTTACAAATAACCAGAGAGTTGGAAGGGACCTCACTTGCAAAGAATCACTGAACAGGAAGGTCTGATCTCTGCTCGGTGCATGATCTGCAGTACAGGATACACCTACAGCAGCTTGGATTAGATGACCATGCACTCAGCAAAGGAGAGGCTACCATCTCCTGTGGCAATCTGTTCCACCGTCAAGCAGCTCTTACCATGAAGACATTTCTTTTAATATAACCCAAAATCTGCTTCTCTGCAATTTCCACCCATTGGTGTTAGATTCGCCCTCTGGAGCAGCAGAAAGCAAGTCTGCTCCACACTGATGGCATGCCTAGAAAAGAACTGTGAAAGAAGGGACAGTAGCTCAGTGGCAGAACATCTACTGGTACTTTGCATGGAGAAGGTACCAGCTTCCATCCCTGACATCTGCAGGTGGGGCTGGGAGTGCCACTTACATGAAACTGTGAAGAGCCACTGCAAGTCTGTGTACAGACAATACTGAATTGGATGGACCAATGGTCTGGTTGAAAATAAGACAGCTTCCTATAGCTGAAGCAAACATAATCACTAGACAGGCTCATCCCACCCATTTGGGAACTATAACCAGCCTTTGCAGAAGACCCTCCTAACATTTATGTAGACATTAGGGATCACGTTCCCAGCCTCCACTGACCATGTGAACAAGGGTGCAAATAGGCATACCTATGGCCTGGTCCCGGCAGTGACCATCGAGATGTCCCCCCTCTCCAAACTATAGAACATACTGTGTTGCCCATCCGCCTGCCCTTTAAGCCTGAAGATCTCTTCCAATGTATCAGGAGAAGCAATCAGCATTTTCTTTGCACGGGGAAGAGTATGCTGACCAGATTTCTTTAATTAAAAAAAAGGATCAGGTTTTATTTCAGATAAGCATGCAGGATTAAAACAGACAGAAAGAATAGACAAGGGGCAGCTGTCAGCACTCGTAACAATCTGGAGCGATTATTAATAACGATAAGCGGAAGAAGAGGAATAATAAAGGGGTAATGAAGTGGTCTTGAAAGTGACAGGAGATGGACCTTGATAACAGGTTGTGCAGCCTTGCCTTGGAGCTGCTCTGGAAAGGCCTGCAGGAAAACTCAGCGAAAGAGTGAGGAAAGGCAGGAGACTGGAGGGAGAGAAGGAATTGTCTGTGCTTTCTCAGGTTGCCACTTCTTAAAAGCCACCCCAAAGGACTATGGCTGAGTGGTAGAGCATCTGCTAAGCCGATCCCAGGCTCAAGCCCAGCATCTTCAGGTAGGGCCGGGAATGCCTCCTGTCGGAAGCCCTGGACAGCCGCTGCCAGTCAGTCTGGTCTGACTCAGTATAAGGCAGCTTCCTGTGTTCCTGGCCACGCTCAAGTACCTTTAGCAAAAGCCCACTGCAAAAGCATTTAGCCCTGTGTGCACTCTGAAACCTTGCGTCCTTGTTGCCTCTCGGCATCTTGTAGGAGTCCATTGTGTTGGCATGTGCTGAAGTCAGATTCAGTGGTCTTCTGCACCTGAAATGGGGATGGGGGGCACCTTGTCCTTTGCCTCAGGTAGCAAAACATTTTGCCCCAGCTTTGACTTCCTTGGTGGAATGATAGCAACAGCCACAAATCAAGGCCCCGCAGCAGTTTGTGCTAGGAAGTGGCTATTGACTGCGGATTCTGATCAAATGTATAACGCAGTATGTTTGCACAGGTAACTAAAAGGGGCACTCACCTGCTAATCAGGGAACCATCACAGAGCCTTCCTTTCAGTTCAGGAGTCATCTTCTTCCCTCAAGCCGCATGTTGTGCTCTAGGGCAACTCGGCTGCAGTGGGTATGGCTCTGGCTTCCCCATCTACCTAGTGAATACAGGCTGCATGCCAAGGCAGAAAAGGATCGGGGGAATGCAAAAATTTGGCTCTCCCTCTTTTGCCCTGTGATCCCGCCACTCCAGGCCACCGCAGCAGATGCTGGGAGCATATGCCATGAATTAATTCTGCTTTCCCCGAGAAGCTCCAGCATGAGGAATCATCAGAGTCTTTCCAACTTATTAACATAGCAACCTCCCTAACCTCCAGTCATTTTGTCTCACTTAATGATGTAGCCTTTTCTGAGGTTCTGAGCTGGCAAGCTGAAAGTTGCTCAGAAATCTCCCTGATTTTTAGCCCCTTTCCACAGATTTCTTGGAGATAATAAAGAGCCTCAATGCATATCTAGCGTTTACTATAAAATTGCTAGTTTTACTTGATAGGGTTACTAACTTTAATATTGAACTCCTAAGGCAAGTCCATATACAAAATTGGTAGCCTCATTCACTGTGATGTACCACAGCTGCATATTCCTGCATTGCAGAGGGACTAGGTGGCCCTCGGGTCTCTTACAACCCTACAGTTCTATGATTCTATGCTTCTATTCTGTGGTTGTCACACAGGGCCTCTCCAACTGGACAACAGAAGATTTTGGGACACTCGCTACATGAGGGCAGCCACACCTGGCTACTTAATGCACACTGATGGCCACCAGCAGTTTTCATCTTGTCGGTTGTTTACTTGGCCCGTGAATAGTGCAACATGGACATATAAACTCACTCAGGGGGCCTGTCTCCATGAATATCCTAGCATGAGGCCAAGTGATCATCACTGGTATGATAAAGCTTTGAGCTAGCTAGGTTTAGAATCATAGAGTTGGAATAGACCACAAGGGCCATCGAGTCCAACCCCCTGCCAAGCAGGAAACACCATCAGAGCACTCCTGACATATGGTTGTCAAGCCTCTGCTTAAAGACCTCCAAAGAAGGAGACTCTACCACACTCCTTGGCAGCAAATTCCACTGTCGAACAGCTCTTACTGTCAGGAAGTTCTTCCTAATGTTTAGGTGGAATCTTCTTTCTTGTACTTTGGATCCATTGCTCCGTGTCCACTTCTCTGGAGCAGCAGAAAACAACCTTTCTCTCTCCTCTATATGACATCCTTTTATATATTTGAACATGGCTATCATATCACCCCTTAACCTCCTCTTCTCCAGGCTAAACATGCCCAGCTCCCTTAGCCGTTCCTCATAAGGCATCGTTTCCAGGCCTTTGACCATTTTGGTTGCCCTCCTCTGGACACATTCCAGTTTGTCAGTGTCCTTCTTGAACTGTGGTGCCCAGAACTGGACACAGTACTCCAGGTGAGGTCTGACCAGAGCAGAATACAGTGGCACTATTACTTCCCTTGATCTAGATGCTATACTCCTATTGATGCAGTCCAGAATTGCATTGGCTTTTTTAGCTGCCGCGTCACACTGTTGGCTCATGTCAAGTTTGTGGTCAACCAAGACTCCTAGATCCTTTTCACATGTACTGCTCTCAAGCCAGGTGTCACCCATCTTGTATTTGTGCCTCTCATTTTTTTTGCCCAAGTTTAGCTTCTGCTGCAGTCCAGGAGAGAATCTGAAAGTCAGAAGGGCAAACTTGAGATCAGTTCTAGAAAGGTAGTCGGGTCAGGTGAGGCAGATGCAAGTAGCGTAATTGGTACAAACTGAGGAAAAGATTGCAAGACCAAGAATCCAAGACAGAAGCAGCCAGAAGGGGCAAAGAAGGAAGCAATATCTGTGAATGGCATGCAGGACACTAACAGAAAGACACGCCACTTGGTTCCTAAGGGCCAAAAGAGGTGCAGTAGCCTAGAGATTCCTGAGTCAGGGCTCCAGGACAGCTCCCAGAAGCCTTGTGATTGATGTCTGCCTATGGCTGATGGTCCTGAAATAGATTGTGCAGCAGAAAAAAACACAATAATATGAAAATACTCCTAATGTGTCAGAGTCACTATAGGTTGTATAATTGATAATAGTGCTAAGTAGTGTTTTGCGTCAGTAGGATGATTTCCACTTGTGCAACAGGACTTCCTTCTTCCTCCATTTACACCCAATAAATCTGTTCTGTTGGGTTCCTCCCACCCCGCCACCCCCGGCCAGATCTGAGGATGGTACAGTGAGTCCTGTTGTAGAAGCGAAAGTTGTTCCACTTGTGCAAATTTAGTTTAATGCCACCCAAAGTCACATTTTGAGATCCTTTGCTCCTTGCTACCCTTTTAACAGACCTCAATGTTGATTTCAACAGATGCCGAGTGCTGGAATCAGCTTGCATGAAATATGTCACTGGTGCCATAACTTCAGTGCAACTGAGAGTAGTTACAAAACGGAACATTTTGCTCTGGAATTTTCAACACATGCAGATACTTTCCAGAGAATTCTTTTACATATCAGGGCTTGCCATGCAGCTCCATCCCAGCCAGGACACCTGGGTGCATTCCAGCACATGGCTGAGAACTTGTTGGAGCCTTCAGTCTTGTCTCATTGTTTCCAGTTGCTTACAGAGCAGTGATGATGCACAGCTCATCCTGGGACAGTATCAGGTCATGTGAAAGGGGAAGCAGCAGTTCCCAGCCACATTCCAAAGTCAGTCATGCTGCCAAAATCAAGATCCTGAAGAAACTTAGCAGAGAGGGATAGAAGAAGATGGGGAAATCATGACGCTCTTTCTCCTACTGATGGTGGCTGGAGAATCTGAAAAGCAGGGTGCTATGCATTTGCTTCCAAATTGCAAATTGAAGGGTGATGTGTTGAATTAATTGCATATAACTGACGTAATGTATTTGGACTGCATCTGGGTTTTTAGGAACCTAGGAGGCTGCTTTATGCCATGTTAAATCAATCATTTATGTAGCGCAGTGCTGTCTGCAATGCAAAAAATGGCTTTCCACGGTTTCAGGCAGAATTTCTTCCATGCTCTCCTGTACCAGTCCTGTGGCCTTCTGCATGCAGAGAACATGCTGTACCACTGAGCAGAATTTTGAAATATTGTGGCAAGGGCTGTGGTGGTAGGTTAACTTCTCCTATCCCTGTCAAACAAGGGACCATATACCGTCATCCTCTCTCTAATGCAATGGGCTGAAAAATACTGCAATGCATATAGGGGCAGTACCAAGTCAAAGGAAGATGCAGAATACAATAAATGAACACAGCTGGAACATATTCTGCACATTTCAGCATGGAGATTAGATCCACGGTTCTCCCTGATTTTGTGTGTCCTTGTTTGGAAGAAGCAGCCCTTTGCTCCTCCATTCCAGGTCTGTCTCCCTGAAACACCAGCTGAGCACTCCATTATAACTGAATGCAACCATACCCTGGGCTCACAGCTCCTTTTCCCTTTCAGATTTCAGTTGCCCAGTATCTGAGTTCCTTTGTTTTCATGTTGAAACGAAGCAGACTTGTGTGCAGTAGAGGGGAGGCTGAGTACAGCCAGAACATATAAAACAGGGTGTCAAGGGAGCTGCAGTCCACTGCAATGACCCACTCCTGAGGCTGCTGGGGCCTCCTGCCCTTATTCTCAAGGTAGAGATTCCCTTCAGGTTTCGGGAGTGACAAACAACAGCAAGCGCAACCACAGCAGGACGCCAGCTAAACAGGAAAGCAGAGCACGCCTGAGTTTGACCCTGGAAGATGAGGAAGAAAGTATTCCTACCCCAGTAAGTCCCACAGCTTATAATTAAGAATCGCAATACGCGTTTTGTCTGTGTAGATCTCCAAGGTTTCCAGGTGTGCATCCAAGGGACTGAGCCACTTTGTTTTTCTGAATTTTAATGAGAGGCTTTTCAAGTGGGGTGTGGATGCTAGGCTCCGTGTGGGTCTTGGTGGAAGAAAAGGCAGTGGGATGGGGGAAGAATATCACTGAAGATCAGCCCATGCCAAGCACTTTTCTGTGCTCAGTGAACAATGATGGTTTTTCTACTACATGTCTAATGCCATGCATGCGTGTACAGATGGAGGAAACGTCAACTCTCTGCTGTCATCCACCCCCATTTCAGATCTTTAGGGGCGAAGACCTTAATAAAAAAATATCCCAGCAGTGCTAAGAATGAAGCCTAAGAATGCAGAGTATCAGCAGATCTTGGACTTTAGGACCTGCTTCATGGCAGGAGTTCTTAAAGCACTATTATAATTAATATAACAAATGATGTCAACGGAGCACCTCACAGGAAGTCTGACTCCACCACAGGGGTTGGCCTTATTCTTTCATAAATGAGGAATAAGCAGCAGTCAATGATCCTTTTCTGAAATTTCTTGTGAACTTTGACGGCTCTGGGTTCAGAGCAAGCACTGCTGTAACTCCCAAGGGAATCTTAAGCAAGAATCTGCCCCCACCCACAAAGAAGTCAGCCTTCCTTCTGCAAAAATTATCACGGAGCAATACAGTGATTTAAATCTAGCACCATGATGTGTAAGCACCCCTGACCATGAGTGCTTTAATCCGGGGGGGGGGGGGGGAGCTGGCAGCACAGAAATCATCTCAGCTAGTCCCCAAATGGCCACCTGTCATGGATGCTTTAGCTGAGATTCCTGCACTGCAGGGGGTTGGACTAGATGACCCTTGGGGTCCCTTTCCAACTCTACGATTCTAAATAGAGCAATAAAGTATTAGGGCTTTTGCTCACCTCCTTCCCCCCACCCCATCTGAGAGACTTGGTTTTTTTCTTCTTTTTTATCGGGAGATATTGACCCCTCCTATCCGCTCTCTAGGGAAGCGGGTGGCGCTGTGGGTTAAATCACAGAGCCTAGGGGCCACAGGGCCTAGATCAGAAGGTCGGCTGTTCAAATCCCCCCAACAGGGTGAGCTCCCGTTGTTCGGTCCCTGCTTCTGCCAACCTAGCAGTTTGAAAGCACGTCAAAGTGCAAGTAGATAAATAGGTACCACTCCAGTGGGAAGGTAAACGGTGTTTCCGTGCACTGCTCTGGTTTTGCCAGAAGCGGCTTAGTCATGCTGGCCACATGACCCAGAAGCTGTACGCCAGCTCCTTTGGCCAATAAAGCGAGACGAGCGCCGCAATCCCAGAGTCGTCCGTGACTGGACCTAATGGGCAGGGGTCCCTTTACCTTTATCCGCTCTCTAACTAGGGAACGAAGAGGTAGGAGAGAATACAGTGGTACCTTGGGTTAAGAACTTAATTCGTTCTGGAGGTCTGTTCTTAACCTGAAACTGTTCTTAACCTGAGGTACCACTTTAGCTCATGGGGCCTCCAGCTGTCGCCGTGCTACCAGAGTACGATTTCTGTTTTCATCCTGAAGCAAAGTTCTTAACCCGAGGTACTATTTCTGGGTTAGCGGAGTCTGTAACCTGAAGTGTCCGTAATCTGGGGTACCACTGTAGTAAAAAGATCCCAAGCTTGCAACTTTGGCACTGGTTTACTGGTGCTCAGGATGATCTCCAACTAAGCCCTGTACACTGCTAAGCAGGTAAGGCTGGTCTGGAGGCTGAGGGGAAGTCCCTCCCCTCATGGTATGACATCATGACAACAGCCCTGGTTAGCAAAGGAGAGGCACTTTCTGAATGTCAAAGACCACTCCACCAGAACCTTCAGAGAATTGGATGTTGGGCAGCTCCCCAAAAGGCTGTTTCTGTCTCCTCTCCCTTTCAGGAAAAGATGGGTCTTTGGTAGCCTTGCTTTCCTCACTTGCATGGCATTTAACTGTTCCTAATGCTTTATACCTGTTAGGGAGGGGGCCAGTAGTATGTCTTCAGCCTGCTTTTAGAAGGGTTTCTCTGTTCTTACAAATATTTTTCCACATACCTGCAAAGTCCCCTGAGTATGCAGAAACTCCTACTTTGTCCGTTGGTGGCCTCATTTCACTGCCCTGCCGGTTTGCACATGACCACCAAAAAAGAAGCGTTGATGCTGATAAAAGCAAGAGGCGCTCACTCATTTTGGTTTGGGGAAAACGAGCAGACAGCAAGATCAACCAGGATCTGGGCTTTCAGTGCAATTCATAACAGAAAACTTCTGCTTGCAGTTTGCGTTTCAGTGTAGAACAAAGCTCAAGACAGAATGTGATGTACAGTATGGTGCTTTTTATATGGATGAACCCATTATTGTTTCTTTCTGTGTGTACTATACAATTTCTCCTCTACATTTCAAATTGTTTTAGAGCACATGCTAGGGTTGTCACTCAATTAAAGAAACCTTTGTCAAATTATCAATTCAATCTGCATAAATATTTTAGGAAGAATATATAATAGTTCTGAAAGAAAAAAACATACTTCCTTTAGGTCAATCAAGATATGTATAAATTGCAGGTCTTGAAAGTCAATCTATAATTCGTTACGTGTACTTATATAAAAATATTTTTAAATGTTGTGCCCAATTAGTAACTCAAAAGGTTTTTAATCTCAGTACAAACTTGTGAAAAGGTCCAAAACGTCTGGCTGCATGGGAATCACTGGTGAAATATCTAGAGAAGGCAGAAATGGACAAATTAACTGATCTGATTCATAGGAGAAATGGTAGTTCTTAAGAGTTCTATGGTTGTTGCAAAGTGGTAAGCTTTGACAAGATCTTGTTTTTATAAGCATTTTTATTCATCATCTTGATCAGATTGTACTAATTCTGTAATAGAAATACTCTTTTTAACCAATTAAACTGATTAACTGACAAGGTTGGAGCCCTCGCAAACACACCATGAACAAAACTCCTGCTGAACTCTATTAAACAAGTTTATTAAGTGGACTAAAATGACTCCTCAGATACAAAGCATGGGTTCAAAATATAATGCATTAGTAATCTGTAGTTGTGCCAGTGTGGTTGGCAGCTGTGCCTGCTTAGCAAAGGAGGCACTCCTGGCTGTCAAAGCTCAACAGCCAAGGCTCAAGCGTTCTTAACTGGAGCGAGGGTCTCCTCCTTTTCTGCCTGCCCCAATTCCCACTCGCTCAGAAGCTCCGAGGCCACCTCTGTGTAGAGATGATTCCAGTCCCAGCTGATATCATCCTGCCAAAAAAAGGAAAGAAATACTAAGTGGAAAAATGCCCCAAAGCATTGCAACACAGTCCAAATGGCGGAAAGAATGCCATGTCTTGTCAAAAAGCTACTTCATAGCAGTAACCCAAATTCTACTAGAAAGCCTGAAGGTTTGACAGTGCGTTTTAATCCATACCACTTGCAGTCCCACTATTTTATATATCACTGTCAATTATACTGTATATATGATCACAGTAAATGCAAGTCCTCTAGGACTTCTTCCAAACAGGGGTTTGGACATGTTATATGACTGAATTGACTTTGGTCGCCCTGATGGATGACCTTTATCGAGAGAAGGACAGGGGGAGAAAGAGCCTGTTGTTCTTACTTGATCTCTCAGCAGCTTTTGATACCATTGGCCATTGTATCTTCCTGAACTATCTCCATAAGATGAGCACTGGGGTCACTGCTACACAGTGCTTCAGTTCCTCCAAGGCTGGTTTCAGAGAATAGTGCTGGGCAATTATTTTACAAGCCCCTTGGCAATTGTTTTTTTTTGGGGGGGGGCCTGCAGGGTACTATCCTGTCAACATTGCTATTTAACATCTACATGAAGCCACAGGGAGTGGTCATAAGAATTGGGGGAGGGGGCTAGAGGGCCAGCTGACCTCAGTGGCCAGGAGTGCCTTTTACCAACTTTAGTTATAGCCATTTCTGGATTGGGATAGCCTGACAGCTGTTGTTCATGCACTGTTAATTTCGATTGGATTACTGTAATGTGCTCTATGCAGGGCTGCCTTTGAGACTATCCTGGAAGCTGCAGTTAATACAAAAATTCAGTGGTTTGACAGCTCACTGTGGCAGAATCTTGCCATCACATTATACTGCTGCTGAAAGAATTGCACTGGCCACCAACTGGTTACAGGATCAAGTCCAAGCTGCTGGTACTGGTGTGCAAAGTCCTACATAGCTTGGAACCAGGATACCTAAAAGATTGTCTCATACTCCTATATACACAAACACTTGCTGCATTGTTCGTTTGGCACAATGTTGTAATCGGGCCTTTAGGGTGGATAGATATGTTGATAGATAACCAGTATAAATTTATTTTTAAAGAATAGTTCACAATCCCAAGAACAGGAAGCTTGCATTGTTAAGAACAGGAAGCATATACAGTCGTATCTTGGTTTTCGAACAGAATGCGTTCCGGAAGTCCGTTCAATTTCCGAAACGTTTGGAAACCAAAGCATGGCTTCCGATTGCAAAGGCGTGCCAGAAACAATAGTGGAAGCCGCATCAGATGTTTGGCTTCCAAAAAAAAGTTCGAAAACCAGAACACTCACTTCCAGGTTTTGATCATTTGGGAGCCGAAACGTACGAATACCAAGGCGTTTGACAATCAAGGTACGACTGTATGGGTAGAAAACTGCCAACAGGAGAGGATTGCAGCAAACAGAAAAAGAAGAAGTACATGTTCTGCATGGAGAAGGACCCAGAATCAATCCCTGGCATTTCCAGGTAGGCCTGGCAAAGACTGAAACCCTGCAGAGCAGCTGCAAGTCAGAGCAGACAACACTGAGCTAGATGGACCAATGGTCTGACTTGGTTTAAGGCAGCTTCCTATGTTCCTGCTGAGCAAAAATTATGGTCTAGTTCTCTTCTTGGCCCAGAGCAAACTCACCTCTCGTACATCCTGTTCTGGAGCTAGAACCTTACTGAGCAACTTCAGGTCAACCTCTCCATCCTGTGGGAGTGCATAAAAACGTAATTCAGATCCAAGAACAATAACGGAAACACACATGTTGCACACATCTGTCCTGCTTCTGGATAACTTACATTGCCACTAATGGAGCAAAGCTGTTCAAACGCATCAGCATCTGGATGAGAAAACCAATCCAAAGAGAAATTTTGGCACTCTACAATCTGGAAAAGCCTTTTTACCTTGGGAAGGCTCTGTAGCTAGAACTGCATGAGAGCTTTCTAATTCTCCAGAGTTATCCACATGCTGAGCCTTGGCTCAAAGTATAAAACGGAGTGTGCTTATTTCTTCTGGAGGGAAGGGAGCTCCACCAAAGGAATTACAACAAAGGGATGGACACTGGATTTAAGTAAAGATCACTAAAGTGGGAAGTGAAGAGGAACACCCAAAGATGCCTTAGCAGACACTGCAAAGCATATACCATGCAGATCTGCCAAACAGGTACTTAACATCTTGTGTTCCAGAATGGCGCTATCAGTAGAATGCTAACCTTATTCACACAGTCTCACCATGAAAAGGGACACCCTGGGGTTTCTGGGAATATAGATTTCTAACTGCCTGCACTCACCAAAGTTTGGAAAGCAGCATACTTCATGAGGTCATTGTCCAGGTCACGGTAGGTCAGCACTCTGTTCACCTGGACGCTGCAATTGGGGACAGAGCAAGGAACCAAATTAGAGCACTCCACACCCCTCACCAGAATCCATATGTTCCACTTGGAATGGGTTTACTTGCTTTATTATTGTATATTCATTAGTTATAACCTGCCTTGAGATCTTAGGATGAAGGGCAGTTAAGAAATATTATGAATAAATAAAGCAGCTGCCATAAATACAGACTGATCTTAATAAAAAGTTTGTATTTTTTGGGTTGACACACATATTCAGAGTCCATAGCAGCTGTTCTCTCTCTCCATATGAAAACAACAGAGTTTATCATAACCACCTGTTATTCATAGCAACACCATGTAACTGCTCAAGCAAATCACAACAAAATCTGAATGAGTGGGGTCCACTTATGACTACCAGTTCAGCACAAGGATTTCCACGGCAGCTGTGATCTTGCTGTTACCTGGGTGGGGCTGCAACCTGCATGGCAAAGTCTTCCTCTTGTACCTCCTCCAAGTCAGGGATCACTGGGATATCTGCAAAGGATGGAGGAGTCATAAGGCTGCAGAACTACCAAAACTCCCTAGTTTTCTCTGTGAAAGTAACGTGGAGGAGTCATAGCTCAGTGTTACAGCTCATGCTTTGCACACAAAATGTTCAGGTTCACTTCCTGACGCCTCCAGTTAAAAGGATCACGTAGCAGATGGTGGAGAAGACCTCTGCCTAAGATCCCGGAGAGCAGTTGACAAGAGTGGACAATCCTGGGGTAGATGAACCAATGGACACCAGTGTAAAGCAGCTTGGTATGTTCGTGCAATGTATCTCTGAAAACACCAGAGACCCACACTGCAGGGTAAATGCCTATGTGGCTGCTGCACCCTCTTTAAAATTAAATGGATGGATTTGTGCTCCAGTGGGAAGAGTATACAGATCCCAAGAAAGAAAGAAAAGCAAAAGGCTCTCTGTGAAGATTGAGGGATAGCCTGACTGTTATGACAAACTGCCAAATACTACCCAGAGTAATGTTCTTGCAGTCATTTGGCAAAACATACGAGCTCAGACAGCAAATAGAAGATGATCGGGATTATCTCTGTCTTGTTGCTGGCATCCATCTGTCTCAAGGGACAATGGAGTGCACCTCTGGGGGTGAAGTCAAACTGCTGAATTAGCAGCACTGAAATAACCTCCCTGGGGCGCAAGCCTAGGTAGTGTATATGGAGGTCCTGGGCTGCCCAGATAACAAGACCCTCCCCCCTCAGTCTTGCTGGCGTGGTCCAAAGGAAAACACAGCAATATATTTGTCACCAGCTTGGCTGCAGGAGTTGCCAGAAGGAGGCATACAAGGCGCCATCCTACTGCCTTAGAGATTCCACTCTGGATTTGTGTAGGGTTTACTCCTTAGCCTTTTCCCTGGTTTAGGTTTAGGATCAGAGTTTTCCATTTCCTAGGTGGGCTACCTTATCTCTATTCTATTTATGTGACAATTCAGTCTGCTGGGCTTCAAGTGACAAGAAGCTTCCTCAGGCTTTGCCTACACACATGGCTCAATGTTTTGTGAATAAGGCTGTCTCTCAGGACAGCGAGAGTGAAATCAGCTATATTTCCCCCCAGGCAAATATTTATAGTTCTGTGCAAGTACCTGCCTGTGTCCATCCAGCTCAGTTCTATTTACATTGACTGGCAGTTACTCTCAAGGATTTCAGAAGAGATCTTTGCCAGTCCTACCTGGAGATGCCAGGGATTGAACCTGTGACTTTCTGCACGCAAAGCATGTACTCTACTGCTGAGCAAGTGGCCCTTCCCCAAGCTGGCCTGCCAGCTGCCTACAAGCAGCATCCAACCGACCAGAACGTGTTGACTATCTGCAGCTCTGGATAGTTCACACTAGACTTGGTTTCACTGCATTCTAATTTTGAATTTGAATAGTGGATTTCATTTTTCTTTTTCAATGCCAGACATTTTGGCCACCCTGGTATGATGAAATACTCCATAAACACTGCATTTCCATTTCCAGTGAACTAGCCCTTGAGCAGCTGAGCTCTAAAGTATGCACCTCCTCTGGTTTTAAGGAGCTGGCCGTCCCTGACTTGTTCTGATTCTGAAAGTGGTTCCAGAACCATACATTCCTCAGGAAACTGGCTGGCAAAGCTCTACTGTGATCCTTTACTCCACTGCCTGAAATGAAAGGGAGATGGCGCCTTGGCAGTGAACAGGCTGCTTCCAATTTTATCCACAACTGTGCTTTTCTAACTAAGCATTTGACTGTTTCCAGCTCTGTCCAGTCTGCAGCCCAGGCTGAAATGAATATTCAAGAGCTGGAAAGGTGCCCTGCCTGTGGAGTCTGGGGTCCAGGACTGGGTCTTTAAAAAAAACCTGTGTTTCCCCTTATAGCCCTCTCCCAGTTCTGAAGTGCACAGGTCCCATCTTCCTATCCGCTCTGCATCCCTGCAGGCTTCCCTGACCCTGGCGGAGAAAGTGCTGGTCCATCTGCAACAGGGCAAGGGTTAGCCCGGACTCTTGACAAGAGGGCTGTTTGGAGCAACCCACACAGTGGGATTTCTTTCTAATTGGCTGCCTGGTGAAGGGGCTGAATGAAACCGAGACTGAAGCCAGAGCCGAGCTAAAGCAAGAGACGGTGACAGCTTGGACAATCTCTGCAGAGTTGTGCTTTCCAGCTCCCCAACCACTCAAGGACCTGTTGCCTTCAACGGAGCAGCTTTCAGCTCACAGCAACTTGGATAAAGAGGAACCAGAGCACTGGAGGTGCCATCTTTGTGCCAAACAGCACAGAGATACTCTGTGGCCACCTCCTCGGTGCCGTAGCACAGGAAGGCCGGTCAATGCTCATGGAAGATTTGCATAAGCTTATTTCACAGCAGAGGCTCTGGCTGAGCAGGCCACAAAAGAATGACAGAGGGGAAAAAGGGGTGAGAGATAAGCTGGAAACAAATCTAAGACCTGAATCTGTAAGGATCTGGTGGCCTATCAAAGGTTTTGCATACTCAGTCAAGTCCCTTTTAGGAGCTGGTTCTTGCACAGAGAAACCTGCCTTTTAAGTACCACTTTCTGAGCGCAAGAAGCTCAGCAGCTATTCAGAAAACATAGATTGAAGGTATTACTTGGGAACCCTTCATGCAACCCATTTAGTATGGCAAGTTCTGCAGCATACACTGAATATCATACTTACTTGAAATGGGCAGCCAGCCGAGGCCAAACTGATTACACTATGTGCTGTTAACTCACATTTTGCCAGGCTGAAAATGCTTATTGCAATTAAGAAACCAGAGGATCAGAATCATGAAATCAAGAGGAAATACCAAGAATGATGAGGCGCAAATAACATTAAACTAAGTAAGGCTTATTTCTTTTAGGGAAGGCTTCTAAGTACAGTGTATTTCTTTCAGGTAAAGTTTATGTCTTTTAACTTATTCATCTTGTTCATTGGAAAAAACCACACATAAATAGAACCCTGTATGATATTTTTTAAAAAGATCTAATGGTGCAGGAAAAAGGGCATTATTATCCTGCATTATTACTTGGGGAACCTCTTGCCCACAAGTCAGATTAGGTCTGCCAGGCTATCTTCCAGAGCCACACCAACTCACCCCATACCTGCTGCCATATGATAGCAGGGGTCGGGTAGGTAAAGCCTTGGCTGCAAAGGAACAGTTGGGAGCCTTAGGATCCCCACCTGATTGTTCCACTGCAAGCAGTTTTTGCACTGGACACCTCTTAAATTTGCCCCCAAATGCAGTCCCCACTGGGACTGGTTCTACTTGGAAGCTCCCAAATGAAGTCAGTCCCTTCATTTGACAATAATATTTGCAGCTATGGTTTGAATTCAAGCAGCGGCTGCAAGAATCGGGAGTGCACTTGGAGTACACTTCAAATTCTTTGAAACTTAAGGAAGATGTCAAGTGATTGACAGGTGGGCGGCCCTGCCCACCTGTCAAAATTGGCCCACCAGTCAAATCAAGTTCTCTACCCCTGTGTTATCAGATACAGGGCTGGTAAAGCTTTAGCAATAAAGAGCTGTTCGGCAGCTCAAAAGTTACACTTAGAGGTTTCACAAGTACAGCATTTAAAAATCAGCCTTATTCTTTGCTAGAGGTTTTAGTGAAAACATATAGAACCTATTCCTGTTAGAATAAAATGATAAATCTAATAAACATTTCTCAAGGGCGAAGTACCTTCATAAATTAGTTCCCTACAGATTAATCCACATAGTTCAGATAAGAGCATACAGAGAACAGTACAAGATGCATATCACCAGAGATGCTGATCAAATACAAGAAATCTCCCCCCCCCTTTAGTTTCATTTCATTTAGAAGCATTTGCTTCCAAAATCTTTATAGTAACTCACGCAGGTACTCCCTGAAACCACTGGCCCTGCCAAACAGTCTGCCTCAGGCAACCCTTGGCCTGTTGACCAGTAACTGTATCCCCAATTGCTGTCATATGAAAATTCACAAGTTTCTGAAGGCAGAAGAAGAGATGCCTGATGGACTGTATCTCAGCTAGGGAAATGAGTCTCTATGGGTAGGAAATTTCAACATGGGAATTTCTTTAGTTGAAATCCCTCAGCCTAGTTCCCACATTCTCAAATAGTGATGCTAGACTCTAGAAAAAAGCCACATGAGAAGCAGGAAACAATGCTGCAGAGAGAGTAAAAAGAAATTGGTGGATTGAGTTTCCCTGGGAATCCTACAACTCTGAAAAACACTGACCTAGTTTGTTCTCAGGAATTATCGAAAGCCCTAAAATAATGCTCTCTGCTGTGCTATGCCACACTATGTTCCCATTTATTGACCTGCCATTTTCAATAAGCAATTCAACATGGGAACTCCTCCAAGTATAATCCTAGTTAGTTGCTGTATCCAAAGAATGCAAGAATGCACACCTCTAGAGCTGTGTACATACAAAACTATATAAGAGCAGAGCATGAAGAAAGTGAAATTTTGAAGGCCAGCTCTCTGGGTCCTCCCTGTTTTGTGCACAGCACTATGAGAGGCTTTAAAAGCAAAGGAAGTGAGCTAAGTTTTATATTTTAACAGAAGAAAACTTCAGCCAGACACAATTCTAATTTCTCTGCTGCTGCAAAACTTTGTTTTACTGAATGCTGTTACCTTCTGCATCACGTTTAGGGAATTTTAAACAGGCAAATGGAAGAAGGTATCTGATTGAAGATGAAGTTAAGTGAAAGAAATTGGTCTCATTTAGCACATGACAGGATTCATCTGTGTTCTCGAGTCCACTGAGGTAGCATCATGGGCGTTTCATATTCATGAGCTGCTGCGACACTGTGTCCCCGCATTTACAAAGCACCGTGTTCAGCAAATTCTGTCCCTGTGGACACCCCATGCATTTCATGGTCTTGTCAGAGAGACATCAAACACGCCAGTAACCAAATACCAGAAAATGGCTTTAATTAGTGCATCTCAATTCGATAATTTTTCCCTCTAAATAGAAAAAGGAGGAATAAAAATAGAAAAGTGGAAAGCAACAGGCTAGAGTCTTCAAAAAATGCAAGGAACAAGGAATGGAGGCAGCTTCTGTGGAACACACAAACAAGATTGAGTTCTCTCTCCTTTGAGGGTAATAAGCAAACCAATGAGGCATGTATAGATGCCCCAGCCTCTCTGGACCACTGGCCAGGGCATTGATGGTGGAGGGTTACAATTTACTCTTCCAGCATCAGGTCACACTACCCATTGGTGATGCCATTCACAGAGAAGTGGGTTTCAAACCTTGTCATTAAAAGGAAAGTCATAGCCCTAAAAAATATAGAGATATCAAGGAAAAACAAAAAAGGGGGCTGTCCAACTTCCTGAAAGCATTTACGAACAGCTGCAACTGTGCCAACATGCTGACTACAGCCAGAAATTATCTAAGAAGCTTTAGGATGATCTCATCACCATCATAGCCCTTGCCCTATGCTGTGTAGTGCCAAAGAACACCACTTTATAAAGGCCATAATTTTAGGAGAAAACAAAAGCAAGCTGCATTTTATTGTCTCTTAAATCATCTAAACCTTGATATTTGGTTGCCTGTTCTGATTTGGGGTGGGGGAGACAAGGAAGCAGCAAACAGCCCCCCCTGCAGCAAGGCTGACTTCCCTTCCACTATGCAGTATAGTAAAATAATTGTTGCACTATTGCCTCTGTGTTGAGAATATTCCAAAGAGAGAGAGAAAATGTGGGTGAACTCACTTTGACTGACTTCTTGGCTATCCTTTTAAATAGAATTGTAGAGTTGGAAGGGACCACAAAGGTCATCTCACCGCTTGGTAGTTACCTGGGTCTTCTTTTTTCCCTTTCTCAAACATGGGGGCAACATTTGTGCGCCTCCAGTCCATAGAGCAGTCAACATCTAGCCATTTAGATTCATTCATACTGAACATTAATATAAGATCATAAGAAGGGAGCCCTGCTCAGCAGCCTGAAGGCTAGATGCTCCCCACTCAGCCATTCGCTCCAGAAAGCCACTATGTTCAATGGCATTAAAAGCCGCTGAGATTCAGTAGCGCCACATTCTTCTGTCTCTCTTCTGACGCAGTATCCATGCTAAACCTGGCCTGAATCCTGACTGAAATGTATCCCAAAAAATCAGTTTAATTTAAGAGAGTCTGAATCTAGTTGGCCTCACCTTGGCCAGGAAGGGACATACACCACTGGGCTAAAATGACGGGTACCTTCTAGGTCCTAGGGAAGGCTTCGTCAGGAGCAGATTTGCTAATGTCCCTTGCAGGTACCTGAAGATCACCCCCAACTCTTAAAGAGACACTGATCACCTTCCTGAAGCCACTTGGTAACCTTGGGCCAGTCATGGCTTCTCAGCCTAACAGGATTGTTGTGGGGATTAAATGGAGAGAGAAGACCCATGGATGCTACCCTGAGCTCCTTGGAGAAAAGGTGGGATCTAAAATCAATCAATCAATCAATCAATCAATCAATCAATCAACTGAGACTTATCCAACAACAAGATTGCATTCCATATATTTCACTAGATTCACCTGCTGTAAAGTCCTGGAGGATGCAATTAATTTTATTCTTAAAATGTCTCACAAACATATCGCAGTGGGCTTTGGATGGTTGTACCACGTCCCACAGTTCAGCAGGTAAAAGGTTCTGGACCTTTTCAGAGACTTTTACATACTGGCTGGTATGTGTTTGCACATGATTGGAGGACACTGGCAGGGTTGTTGTGGGAATCCATGCTGCTTTTCTGTTTTAGTTTTTTCCCTGCTGTTTTCCGCCTTCTCTCCTAGGCTGAGCATGAATTTGGCTATATGGTCATTCCACTGGTGTAGCTGCCATGTATCTCTTGTCCCCACATGAAGGAGTGTATACAGGATCACTCTGTTCATGCTTCTGTGCCAAATAGTTGTGTATGTTAAAGGCTCAGATTCTGGAACCAGTTAATTTCTCCCAGCAACTCTACCTTAATAAACAAATATGTGAAAATTTGTGATTGGCCATTTGCACATCGTACTGATAACAACTGTGGAATGTAACTGCCTGTAGATGCTAAAAAAGAAAATACACGGAACAGATTTCAGTTGTCCTCATAATAATTGTATAAATGTTGCCTGAGGGCGTGATGCAAAGATTACATCTGTAGATGCCATAAATTATTACTTTCTGGAGCAGCTAGTTCTGAGCTGTAGGTAACAAAAAGCAATTTCTCATCTATCACCAAGTGATATACACAAATTGGTCCAAACAGTAACAACAGCTGGAGCACCGGAGAACAGGATGCTGTACTAATATTAATAAATGCAGTATTTCTGAAGCCAAAAATGTGTCTATACTCTCAAATACAGTATCATTTACCTTACAAAAGATAGGATACCAGTTTGGGGGAAAATGAATAATGAAGCTGCTACTGAAGTGCCTATAAACCAAAAATCAAAATAAAGGTATATCCCCATTAATTAAAACAACACCACCAGAAAATGTCAACAAATGCCATCAATGCAATAAAATGCCATTAAAAGACTAAAAGGCATGCTTTAAAAATAAATGCATTTTTGTTTAATTTTAATTATGTGAAACAACAAACATATTACATATTATATTTTCCTGCAACTAAATCAAGATGTATACTCATACAAGCCAATATATCAGCAAAATCCTGGACTTTACTATGCTAATGTACAAAATATGCCTGGAATTCACTGTCACAGAACAAATTTTAAAAAATAATTTTCAAAGGTCCCAATCTTTTATTTTGTTAGACTCTAATATAAGTAGGTATCTTTAGCATTTGTGCTGTGTCCCAAATGTTTTTTGTTACACAAAAAACCCCACAAAAACCAACTGAGGAAAACATCTCTGATGCACTGGATATGAATAACTGGATCAGAAGTTTCTTCGAATTCCATTTTTTAAAATGAAAAACAATGAATGAGATAAGGCATCAATTGTTTATTGTCACAGTGGAAAAAGGTAAGCAATTGGGGGGAAAGGTAAGCAATTGGGGGGGCGCCTTGTGGAAATTTTACAGAGAGTACAAATTGTTCAAATCTCTGAAACAGATTGTGAGTTAGCAGAAAGCACTCACAGAGCTGAAAGAATGACTGAGAAACTAAGTGATTAAATTGATTTTTAATTAAGAGCAAAGTCTTGGAAAAAATAATTCCAACTAAACAGACAAGGCATTGGGATTTTAAAACACGCATTACCACAAGACAAACAAAATAAGGGGCAAGAAATAAACTATGATGTATTACAGTGCACCTTCTTGAGTATCTGAACTCATATTGTAATTCAGCCCCGAAACATCTGTGTTGCCAAACCAGAAAAGGGTAGGAGAAATTGTCATAGGAACGCAAAAGCTCCATGCAGAAAACAAACCTAAGATATCAAATCACCATGTTGTGAGTGTGGAAACACCAAGAGTCCACAACTCAGTGCTCATTCATCTGCTGCATCCCACACCCTGTCTGCAACTCAGCTTAGGTTCACTGCCATCATTCAGCCCCTTTAAGCAGCTTTCTCATTGTGCATTATAGATTTACTTCAAGTGATTCGTGCCAAAATCAACATGGATTGACTCAAAATTGCACATTTAAGTTGCTAGTGTAATTTGGTCCTGTGAATTGACTCGAAGAGAGACGAAAAAGGAATGTGGCTATACTCCCAACTGCCAGAATAGCAGTGGTGGAAATGAACAAATGGAGCTGCAGGTGTCCTGACCATTTTGATCGTAAGCAATCAAAAGGCCTTACTCATTAAGTTCATTGATCTTATTCCCATTGGTTTACAACTGGATCGTGCCTGTTGCCTTCAGTATCTGTGTTCTATTTGTATTTAAGACATACTGAACTCCACTCTGCAACATTTTGTTGCAGGTCCAACTTGTTCAGACATGTTACGTTGCCCAATACTAGATCATACCAATGTTGTGTTATAGACTTCCTCACTAGAATGTGGCACTAACTGCCTTTGGTGATAGGGGAATTGGAAAGATGGACCATTTATCTGACCTAGGAATGCTGTTCTTAACACTTCTCCTTGTTCAACTGTGTGTCATTTCATGCTCAGCACAACTACTTAGCTTGCTCCATCCTTTCAAAATACGCATATATGTGACATTGTAATTCTTGCCCACGTTCATTTTCAAAAGACAAAACTCAAGAGGCGATCATTATTATACAGTTTTATCCTACAGTTTAGTCTTTTGCACATTGAGTAGAGTGCACAGGGTATGGAAGAAATAGAAAACTTCCTTCTGTAATGCCAGTTTGGTGATTTTTGCCTTAATATGAGGCAAGAAAGAAGTTTCTTATAAGCCTCTCATTGAATTATGTTAGGGAGCAGGTATGTCTGATTCTATTTAATCCCTTTCATGCTCCAGTGCAAAAACAAGACAAACTACATTTCTTTTATGCTAAATTCCTTAGGGTTTTTTTTATTTAAAAAATCTTATATATATTTATTTAAAAATGCAGCTTTGATCGGTAGCACTCATGACATTTCCACATCCAGAAACTCCTCAGAAGCCCCTCCCTCCCTGCACATGAGGCCACCACAGCTGACAGCCAACTGGGTTTGATCACAGCCACTTGGAATCGGATTTTCATAAGACAGACGAAGAGCCTAACTGCTGCTTTCTTTCTCACTCCTATCAGATGAGAAACTGGGGGGGGGGGGCGAGCAGGTCCTGAGGGAACAACGCTACAATCAAGGGCTATGCGGTTCTCTTGCTGTCCCTCTACAGCTGCAATTTTCAAAGAAGCATGCCTCAGGCACTTTCAAATGATGGTGTCTCAATTCTGTAATCATATTTCAAGAGCTTTTTCTTAAAGGGTCTTTTAGGTAAACCTAGTCCGTCAACTACACTTATGGACTCAACAATCACAGCTGCCAATAGGACTGTATATTTAGGGTTTCGCGGAATTGTGCCAGGAAAGCATTGCATGCCAAAAGCCCGTTCTGAAGCAGGCATGCTTATCATTGCCCATCACCATTACTCCAACAGTGTGCATTGTACCACTTTGGCCTTTCCAGGGAAACACTAAGCCCCTCTGTAAAGAAAGGGACTCCGAAAGAGCAGCACCACACTAATGTCTGGTGCCTACACACTATGTCATTTCATTGCATGTATGTATTTAATAAACTGGTATCTTGGTTTTCAAGACAAGTCTTCTCAAAGTGGGTTACAGCCACTATCTATTCCCTTTGATCAACCTTAGGTCAAGGAAGGTAGCAGCTCTTTTTGTAAATATCCTCACTGCTTGCCTCTCCGGTGACATCCTTTGATCTCTAACTACTCTTTAATGCTATTACAAACCAATCCTGCTGTCCGAACTAGAGTCCTCACTGTAGTTTAGAGCAGTGTGGGCCAAAGCTTTGGTGGCAATGCAAAGTCACGCACATGCCCTAGTAGAAATGTGCGGCTGGCCAAATTCAAAGGTGCAAAAATAATTGTCACCTGACCTCATTGTTCCTTAGTCCGTCCATTTTGTTCCTTGCTCACTTCCCATCTTAATTTCACCAGTCCTCAATGTTCTTCCTACACAGTTCTTTCCAATGCCTCCCAGCTCTATACCTCAGGATCTTAACTCTACCAAAAGTCTCATTGCATAGCCATACTGCCCTGCACCCCTCCAAAGCTTGGACTCTGTTATTTGCAAAGAACTCTTGTAGTTTACGACTCAAAGGCTCCTATCTGCCTTGAGATCTCAATTTTTAAGATTAGTGAAAGGAGCTATAATACTTCATTGTGTATTTTTAAGGACTGATTCAGCTTGTAGTGGCCTGTTCTGAGCTCTGCTGTAAACCAGACCCAAATCCCAAACTTGCTACTTATTAGTAAGGCATTTGTCAGTAGGGCAGGCTGTAGTTACAGGAGACAGAATAGGGACTGTAGTCATGTAGTTAGTTAAGGCATAGACAAAATCTGCCCCAAGGGGTCAACCTTTTGCATCCGCCTCAACACCAGTCATCATTGCCAATTTGTTCCAAAAGAGGAGGCACAACAGGGCATGAAGGCAGCTAAAGTAGCAGCTCTGCTGAAGCTAAGCAGATCTGGGTCTGTGTAATAGTACCTGGATGGTAGTCTGCCTTTGAACCCTAAACATGCCACCTTGAGTTCCATGATGGAAGGAAATGTAATAATATATCCTAACTGCAAGCTCAATTCTTGAAGAATTAGGCAAAACGACACTATCCATGCATAAGATGGTGCATGATATCAGCAGACTTGGGTAGAAATCCAGTTTTCAGAAGTATAGCAAAATATTTACAGTGGGGGGCGTGTGTGTGTGTGTGTGTGTGTGTGTGTCCAAAATCATTCCAATGGGGACTGAGCGTCCTGAAAGACTTGGGGAGGAAAGAGGAAAACCAAGTGGGAGGGGGAATGGGTTGAGTATCTTAGAATTGTAGAATTGGAAGGGACCCTGATCCAACCCCCTGCAATTCAGGAATCCTGGGGTGGACTTGAACCACCAACCTTCTGGTAACAGCCAGATGCACTGGCCTGTTGCGCTACTGGGGCATGGCCAACTGAGTGGAATACTGAAAACACTCTACAGCACAACATTTCGTCACAAGCCCCATGTGTAAATACATATAAGAAATTAAATGTTGCAAAGAAATTTTTAGACTCATCAGGGACATTAAATCTGTCCTCCCCCCCCCCAATACCTGACACACAGATTGATGTTATGGGGGCAGTTTTGCTTCTATCCTAACCCTGTTCCCAAGCACGGTGCTTTAATTGCTTCTGAAGAAGTGAGTGGCCACCGTTGACTTCTGCAAAAGAACAAAATGGCTGCAATGGGGCAAAACACAACTCACATGAGGTACCAGGCCAGCCTGCCCATAATTATGTTCCTGGGGTCAACAGAACCCCAAACAAATCCCTTTTCTTTCTTTCTACTTTTCTTTTTAAAAAGGCATTCTCTTGGCTCTATTTCTCAAAAAACATATAAGAGAGTGGGACACTTGTGAAAAGGATGAAGTTGGATATTAGAGGGAATCAGAGTCTGGAAAGAAGGAAGAATAACCTCTAGTGATGTCCAGAACTACCCACACAGGAACTGACCACTTACCTGCAGTTACAAAAACAAGAAGGGAAACAAAAGCAAAATACTGGGTTCAACCCCCAGAGAAGGGTCAGGGACCACCCCTTTCAAAATCCTTGTTTTTTCCCCTTATGTAGGTCTACAGAGCAGCCTGAGCTTAGAAGAAACACCTAGCTCTGGGAAGGAAACACTCAACAGATAGCACTTTTCCAATTCACCTAACAGCCTGGCATCTTCCATCTCATCCAGCTCTATTACTGTGCTGAGCTCAGCCACTTCTGCCTATTTTCCCTGTTGACACGGATAGAAAATTGAGCAATTACCCTTAAATGCCTCTCTCTCAATTCACCCAGATTGCTACATACACAATATTAAGCCCCCAATTGCCCCTGGCCAAAAGTGGTTCAACCAGGCCTGTCCTTTAGGAATTAAACAATTTTTGTTGCTTGCAAGAGTTTATTATTCCTAAGGTTGTCACTATATTAAATCCTATTAAAGCAGGCTTCCCATGGTGCAGTAAGCCACAGACCTTCTCTTTGAGTCTCAGAGCAAGAGGACTTGGACAGAAACAAGGCAAAAGTAGCAGAGGTATGCTGCCTACTGACTTAGCACACGTTGCTTAGGTACGTTCATACTTACACACATGCCTGAGCACACAAAGAAGCAAAGTATTGACAAGATCAGTCAGTAGAGCATGAGACTCTTAATCTCAGGGTTATGGGTTCAAGCCCCACATAGGACAAAATATTCCTGCATTGCAGGGAGATGGACTAGACGACCCTCGTGGTCCCGTCCAACTCTACAATTTGATGCTTCTATGAAGGCAAACAGTCTTCATGTGCGCAGACCTCCCTAGTGAATCCCAGTATCTGGGACAGAATTTGTATTTCTGAGAATCTTTGATTTTTAAGCAAGTTAGTTTCTAGTTTCCATGACTATGGAAGCACATTAGAAAATACATTAGTCAATTCTGCAGAAGTGAAAATAACAGGTTAAGAATATGGCGTGTAAGTCAGTTTAATTTGTATGAACAATCTTATATTGTTCCAAGCTCTGAATCTTGGTATTCTTGGCCCCGTATTTTATTACTAAAAATAAGTGCTGAAAAAATATTTATGCGCCACTAGAAGTATGCTATGCTCTCTGAACACAGAAAATATCCAGACCCCAACCAAAGAGTTACATTCTTAGTGAAGAAGACAGGAAAGAATTATGCCACCCATGCAGATTCTTTTTCATAAAACTCCAAGAAATATTGTCAAAGGCTTGGGGGATGGGGGTAGGCCAAGGATTTGAGAATGGTATGGGTGCGATATACTCTGAACAAAAAGCCAAGTTGATTGTAAATAATGTGATAACTGAGGAACTTAAAATAGAAAAAGGAACACGACAGGGATGCCCAATTTCCCCATTGCTTTTTATTTCTGTCCTGGAGGTGTTGCTGAATATGATTAGAAATGACCAGCAGGTTAAAGGTGTACAGGTCGGAGTTAAACATTATAAGTTAAGGGCATTTGCAGATGACTTAGTATTGATCCTACAAGAGCCAAACACTAGTACGAAAAGGGTGTTGGAGATAATTCAACAATTTGGCCAGGTAGCTGGATTCAAACTGAACAAACAAAAAACGAAAGTTTTAGAAAAAAATTTAACAGTCATGGAGAAGGAGAAATTTCAAGAAGAGACAGGTTTGACAGTGGTTAAGAAGGTGAAATACTTAGGGGTTTATTTGACATCTAAAAATTTGAATTTGTATAAGGACAACTATGAAAAATGCTGGTTAGAAATTAAAAAAGATCTAGAAATATGGTCAAATTTGAAACTGTCAATGTTAGGCCGAATTGCAGTTATTAAGATGAATGTATTGCCTAGAATGTTATTTTTGTTTCAAACCTTACAGATTCTTGACAAGATGGACTGTTTCAAGAGGTGGCAGAAAGATATTTCGAAATTTGTCTGGCAGGGCAAAAAGCCCAGAATTAAATTTAAGATATTGACAGATGCCAAAGAAAGAGGGGGATTTGCCCTGCCGGATTTAAAATTGTACTATGAAGCAGCTGTGTTTTGCTGGCTGAAAGACTGGATGCTCCTCGAGAACACAGACATGCTGGATCTGGAAGGGTTTAATAATGCATTTGGTTGGCATGCATATTTATGGTATGACAAAATCAAGGTGCATAGGGCCTTCAAAAACCATATTGTCAGAAAAGCATTGTTTAATGTTTGGATAAGATACAAAGATTTGTTGGAAAACAAAACCCCTAGATGGTTGTCACCCTTGGAGGCTAAGGCATTGAAGAAACTCAATATGGAGGCCGGATGGCCAAAGTATTGGGAAATTCTGGAACAGGATGGAGATAAATTGAAATTACAGAGTCATGAGAAACTGAAACCTAAATTACAAGACTGGCTTCAATATTTCCAAATAATGGAAGTTTTTAAACAGGACAGGAAAATTGGCTTTCAGGTGGAAAAATCAAAATTAGAGATTGAACTGCTAGAACCCAATACTAAGAATTTGTCAAGAGTGTATAATTTGCTGCTGAAATGGAACACACAAGATGAAACAGTTAAATCGGCTATGATTAAGTGGGCACAGGATGTTGGGCATAACATTATGTTTGCTGACTGGGAATGGTTGTGGAACACCGGTATTAAATTCACGGCATGTAATGCCTTAAAGGAAAACATTATGAAAATGATCTACAGGTGGTACATGACTCCAGTCAAGCTAGCAAAAATTTATCATTTGCCTGATAATAAGTGTTGGAAATGTAAAGAAACTGAAGGTACTTTCTATCACCTTTGGTGGACGTGCCCGAAGATTAAGGCTTTCTGGGAAATGATATATAATGAAATGAAAAAGGTACTTAAATGCACTTTCCCTAAAAAAACAGAGGCCTTTCTCTTGGGCATCGTCAGCCAATTGGTGTCAAAGAAGGACAGAACTTTCTTTATGTATGCCACAGCAGCAGCAAGAATACTCATTGCAAAGTATTGGAAGACACAAGATCTACCCACCCTGGAAGAATGGCAGATGAAAGTGATGGACTATATGACATTAGCCGAGATGACTGGCAGAATTCGCGACCAGGGAAAGGAGACGGCAGAAGAAGATTGGAAGAAATTTAAAATTTACCTTAAGGACTACTATAAGCTTGCTGAATGCTAGAATGTCGAGGTTTTGAGTAAGAAAGGGTTACAGCGATATAAGACTAGACTAAAGGAAAGATTAAGAGGCAGAGGACTGACAGAAATATTTAGAGTTGCTAAAAACTTTTGGACATTGGGATGCAGAAAGGGGAGGTATGGGGAAGTCTGAGAACCAGGGTTTATGAAAAGAAGGTTATGAAACTATACATGTGTGTATGTCTTTTTATATGTTTGTATTGTTTTAAAAAAAATTGTAAAATCAATTAAAAAAATTATTTAAAAAAAAGAATTATGCCACCCATGAAGTATACCTGCCTGTGTGGATCACTGGCTCCACTGCACGTATTGGCAGTTTAACTTCATTGGTTGTGTGAGCTGGTTCTTGCACCTCGCAAGTAACAAGTGTCACCCCATTGTTTTGTTTGAGAATAAGCACATATTGATCAGTTCCTCATCCCGTATGTGAAATTCCCTTCTCTTTGTAGGCAAGATTGGGTGATTTTATTCTTGTGTTTGTGAACATTAACCCTGCAGGTCACTTCTCACGTGGACTGAGATTTAGTCATTTCAAGTTAACCGTAGCACCTCCTGGCAGAAAACATGTCCTTGCCTGCCAGGTTTCCTGCTGTCCTTGTAAATGTTTCCCTACACAAGCACCTTGAGCATTTCTCCACTTGTTTCTCTTGGCTGATAAAACTGTTCCTAGGTGCTGGAAGCCCACAGCAAACCAGGCATAGCAGAAGCCCAGTCAGGAAGTTGTGGAAAACCACAGTTGCTATTAGAAGAAAAACAGCAGCAGGAACATTGCAGGGCTGCACCTGTGCAACCTTTGCAGGCAGGCCGGCCGCCAAATGGGCCAGACTCTTTATTTCCAGAAGTACTTTTGTGAGACTTCTCAGTATTGTTCTTGAGGTGTGTGAAAAGCTTGCCTTGAGGAGGCAAACGAGGGTGTTCAACAGGCATAGGAACAGTAAGCGGTACAGATAAATGGGGAATATCCAAGTTCTAGAGACAATTTCTGCCTTATTTAATGCCAAAGCTAAACCGTTCAATTCATTCCCCATTTCCTGCCCCTAGGCTCTGATGCTACTGGTCTCTATCACATTTTTTCCAGTTCTGCAGCAAAGGCACATTTCCTGTAGCTGCTTCCTGTCTTCAACATTCTGGATACTTTTAGGCGGGTATTTACTCTGGAACAAATACGCTTTATTCACTCATTTTTTAGGTGGCAACCAATAGTCTTCGTCAACCAAAAGTGAATCTGATTCTGGTCCAGTGATTCTGAAGCATCTGGTCCGGGCGAAAAAGTATTAATTTCACTTATTTGCTCATCTTGTCCTGAATCAGTGATGACTGACCAGGAGGGGAGCATGCTGTCACTCTCAGATCCTGCTTTGCGGCTTCCCATAGGCATCTGGTTGACCAAAGTGAGAACAGGATGCTGAACCAAACAGGCCCCTGGCCTGATCCAGCAGGCTCTTCTTAGGTCCTTTTGTTTTCTACGCTGCAGTAAAATGTTTTGTGTTTCGCTGTACGCTGCCTCTGCAAGTGCATTGGAAAGGAGGAGGGTGCTGAATGAGCTCTTCCTCTCCCACACAATTCCACAAAGGGAACATGCCTGCACATACACAAAAAGCACTATAGCCCTGGTAGCGCAGAAAGTCACTTGCTATGCCTCTTGCGCCTTATAGTAGAAGAAATACCCTTTATCTTACACATATACAGTGGTGCCCCACAAGACGAATGCCTCGCAAGACGAAAAACCTCGCTAGACGAAAGCGTTTTGCGGTTTTTGAGCTGCTTCGCAAGACGAATTTCCCTATGGGCTTGCTTCGCAAGACGAAAACGTCTTGCAAGTTTGTTTCCTTTTTCTTAAAACCGTTAATACAGTTGTGACTTGACTTCGAGGAGCAACTCATAGCACGCGGTGTGGTAGCCTTTTTTGAGGTTTTTGAAGACTTTGGTGATTTTTGAAGCTTTTCCAAAACTTTTCCGA
Organism: Podarcis bocagei; assembly: GCF_964188305.1. Classification (NCBI taxonomy): domain Eukaryota; kingdom Metazoa; phylum Chordata; class Lepidosauria; order Squamata; family Lacertidae; genus Podarcis; species Podarcis bocagei. Next base: position 31,959,280 of record NC_138125.1, read on the forward strand.
CACCGTGCTTCACAAGACGAAAAATTCGCTAGACGAAAAAACTCGCGGAACGAATTAATTTCGTCTTGCGAGGCACCACTGTGTCTTAAATCCACTTGATACCTCTGCTAGGGGAGATTCTATTCATCTTAATCTTAACTGAAAAGGCTTCCGGAACACAGATGTAGACACCTTAGAGCTTCTCCAAACAATCTATTTCTTGAGTATTCATCCTGGTTTTGTTGCAAGGTGTTTATACACCTTCCTTTTCATCATCTGCTCATTCCACACTTTTCAATAGCCTTTAATTTCTCTAACCACAAAACGTCCCTATATTTTTGGAACATGGATTTGTTACACAAGGAGCAGGCTTGTTTTCTCCAGCTCCGGAGGGTAGGGTATGAACCAATGGATTCAAGCTACAAGAAAGGAGATTCTGGCTCAACATCAGGAAGAGCTTTCTGACGGTAAGAGAATGCTTGAGTTAAGATTCCTGCATTGCAGGGGTTTGGACTAGATGACCCTTGGGGTCCCTTCCAATTCAATGATTCTATGATTCTAAGGGTAACAAGGCCCTTTAATCCACTTCATTTGTGCTAAATTTTCTGCTGATCTCCTAAAATCCTATTTTAAAAATTCAGTTAGTAATGCAGGCTCTTACCTGCTTCTTCATCCTCTGCCTCTAAACTCTGCTGTCTCAGGCGATGGCTAGAAGAAACCAGAGACAGAAGACAATCTTAGAGGCATAACTATAAAATGATGTCTCCTGAAGTCCTAGTTCACTCTACTGTCTGCTTCCTCTGAAGAAAAACAGAATAGGGCAAGGTGATATGAGGGGCTGGAAGAGAAGGGGGAAATCGTGAAATTTCCCTCCGCTAAGTTCCACTTGCAAAAGTGTTAACTAGAGAAAAAAAGGGTTTTCTGAAAGTGGAGGGGCAGAATTGGATGCAGCCCCCTATGAATGATGAGGGAGGCAATCTTGGTATCTGTTCCAAATACACCATCACTGAACTGACAGTGGCAGTAGAGACAATGTGATGTCCAAACTCAGAACCATGGGAATGACAGGTTTTTGGGGGGTTTTGCAAATCACGCCTTCATAATCTAAAGATTCGGGAAGTCTTGTTAAGTCTGGCTAAGCTATTCCTTCTGAGCACTTAAAGAAGAATATGTTCCAATCTTCACTGAGCAAAGCTGACTAAACGTTGGTCATGTTTGCATTAGCAAAAAACTAGGAAGGTCTACTGCCACAGACAGAAAATAAAATACAAAGATGTCACATTTGGCTGATTCTGTTGATATATATACAGAAATGTGGTTGATGGTGAAGCAAGAAACTTACTCTTCCGCTTCTTGTTCTGTCGGTCTCTTTTTTGACCTGAAAGACAAGAAAAGGCTATTGCTGAAACGAGTATAAGAATATTTGCAAGGAAGCAGCAGTAGAGAAATGGACTTTCAGCAACTCTTTTGAAATCTCTCCTAAGGAAAAGTTTATTTCAATGTAATCCTGGTAAAAGATGATGATGATGATGATGATGATATTTATTTATTTATTTATTTATTTATTTATTTATTTATTTATTTATTTATACCCTGCCCATCTGGCTGGGTTTCCCCAGCCACTCTGGGTGGCTTTCAACAGAACATTAAAAACAGAATAAAACTTCAAACATTAAAAACTTCCCTAAACAGGGCTGCCTTCAGATGTTTTCTAGAAGTCGGATAGTTGGCATTTTAGTTGGTGAGGGCATCTAGCTATAACTCAGGATGCTCATAAAACCTAAACGGAAGCCTGTCAACTAAAGTAGTGCCCTCCGTGCAGCAAGTTTTAAAAAGCAAGGGTGAAAGTGTGGAACTTCCTCCACTTCTAAGGCCCAACAAGGCCTTTCATGTGATGAAGCAGCAGCAACAGCAGTGGTGGCTACCAAATTGGATGACTTTAAAAGAGGATTAAACAAACTCATGGAGCATAAGGTGATCAGTAACTACTAGCCGTGATGACTGTCAGAGGCAGCATAGTTGTGAATACCAGTTTCTGGAAACTACCAGAGGGGAGAGTGCTCTTGTATTCAAATCCTGCTTGTGAGCTTCCCATAGGTATTTGGCTGGCCACTGTGAAAACACAATGCCGGACTAGATGGGCCTCAGTGTGATCCAGCAGAACTCTTCTTAAGTTCTTAAGAAACAGCAGATGCACAAATGACTCATGCAGCCTTCTTTCACACTTGTGTCAGACGCAAACTTGCACATTTCCCCAGCAGGGAAAATGCATGCATTTCATTGCATGGAGGAGATACACAAGTTTATGTGTTGCACTTTGCACTAAAGGGATGTAGAGAGGTTGTACAAGTCACTCCTTGCATCTAGACATTGCTGTTCTCCTGTAAGCTGAAAGTTGCTCTTTTTTAAAAAAGCAATGTCCTTTGTATGGGTGGGGGGAGTGCTAAGTAATGGAAGGCAGTCATTGAGCATGCTCTGAGATACAGTATTCTAAAATTTATACACTGAAAACAAATAGATGGAGTGAGTGGGTTAAAACTCAAATCAAATGATGGGCTGCTGAACAAAAAGGAATTAACAATTGTACAAGGAGTGTCACAACAAAATTGTGGCAAAACAGTTTTCATTTGGGTTCTCTGTTGCCCGTAAAACTGCCCCTGAACACTATCCCAAAGCAACAGCAATTTAAAAGCATAGAATCTGCAATCCTTATAGGAAGATTATGCCAGACTAGTGACAGGTACAAACACTTGAGAGAGGAGGCTCTCCCGGCTGTCCCTAGTTCATAAACAAAGAATTTGCTATTTAACCTAGCTGCCCTACATGGCCCTGGAAAAGGCTGGACCAGACGCCTTGTGGTTCAGGCAAAATCTGGCTGAATTACCCAGAGTTCATCATCGTAATAATGTGAAGTTGGAAGGAGAAGGCAGGGCGACAAGGGGGCGGGGGAGATGGCAGGCTGCTCTTTCGCTCGTTCTCCACCCCAGCAAGCCCAGAACTAATTCAGATCCGATTAGGGATGCTTGTTCAATATTCAAAATGTAAAACATGGAGGTTGCTGAACCAGCACTTTGAAAAGTTAATTAAATGCCAGGTTTCTTTTTAGCAGATACTCCATCACTTACTGATTGCTTTGACTATTTCACAGGATGAAGTTTTTTAACTCTGTGTACTGGGAAATACTCTTTTCTCATTTCCTAGAGTGGGGGCACAGCATGACCAAGAACAAAACAGGGCTTTCCTTTACATGTTCTGCCCGCAAGGAAGGACTGCCACCAAAAAATCAAGAGGCAGCACTTTAAAGGGCTTGGAAATATCTGTCTCCTTAGCTTTTATAGAATCAGGCACTGTCTCTAAGTGGCAAATGTTATCAAATGTGGCCTCTATTTCTTGTTAATGTGAGATAGTATGGCACAGGGCTCATTTTCTTATACTGCAGAGCTTCTAACTAGGGTGGCCATGTGTTCTGCTTTACGGAAAACAGTTCTTGGTTTGGAGGGCTGTCAAAGGGCAGTCATCTGTTCAAAGGCATCCTCTGATGGGCTTTCTAGTCCAAGTCTAGTTTAAAGATGAAGGACCATAAGAAGGAAGATCATGAGGGGCCTTCAAGTTGTCCCTCAACAACTAGAACCTAGAGAGAAGAGTAAGCAGGCACACGGTCCACCTGGCCACAGTCTTTTCTAGTACGGTGAGATGATTTTACTTCAGTTTAAATTATAGTGATTATTTCTAAATTTCCATCTATGGGTCTAAATTAGCATGTATTAGAATGTTATAATGTTCTGAACTTTGTAATCTGGCCTGAGATTGCTTATGATGAAGGGCAGAACACAAACCCTGTCAATAAATAAAGGAAAAATAAAAACAAACAGTTTACAGTGTCACGTGTTAGTCACTGTGTGAACCACAAGAGAACCAGCCGGCAGAATGCTGATGGTAGAATGTCAGGTTTGAACACAGGGAACCCCAGTTCAAAGGTCTTTTCAGAAATAAAGCCCAGCTTTTGAAAAGGATCTCTCAGCCTAACCTATCTCACGAGGTAAACAATCGGGCAGGGGGATGACCTAACCTGAGGCTTTGGGATAGGGGAGGGAAGCAACACGGATGAATACAACACCTGGTTCTGTCAAGCCTGTCAGAGGATATACTTTTCAAATAGGAACAGCTTCTCTAAAGACATTCATGTACACCACTGATGCTTCCCCCCTTCTCTTTCCCCCTAAGCTACACACCAGATTTTGGGCGAGGAGGCAATTCTCCTCCATAAGTGCCAGTGTCTCAGAGGTTAAGTGCTGAAGGGTGAAAGGCAGCACTAATGTAGACATCATCTCTGCTAAAATGTTTCTCTCCTATTTAATGGAATACTGTGGAGATTTAATGGAGATAAAATAGCCAGGTTCCAAGAAGAGCAAGGATGTTATATTCATGCACGATGACAATGTTCAGTGGTTAATTAGACACCGTTAACCTGTTTTAACAGGGGACATAAGTGGGACAAATGTGGGCAAATGCCCTTGATGTTTTGTAATATCCGTAGCTCAACGCCGGCCCTAGTTATTCTTCCTTGCTGTGGTACAGTATAGTACATACAGCTGAGCACCAGGAGGTCAGCCTATTGTACAGGCATGCAACATGAAATGAATAAATTGCATATGAGTGGTGAAGCTGGTAAAGAACAGGGAAATAACATAAGCTGCTCTGATAATATATTGGATATGGGAGTGTGTAGTCGAAGAGTGATTGGAGACCATCAGTGAGACAGGTTTTCCAGAAAATTTTGAATTACACATTTGTAAGTTGCATAAGTAGTTTGCATCAAAAACTTTTCAGTTTGCATCAGGAAATTTTCTGATGCCCCTGATGAGTGATCTAATTTTAGAAAGTTTTACTTGTATTTGGTAAACAAAAGGTAAAAACTCTGAAACAGTTAATATTGCAATCCATTCTTTGTTACAAATGAATTTATGAAATGGATTTTTTCCCACGGAAAAATAAAATGCAGGGAAATTTCCCATGTCACATCACAGGGCAATATATGAAACAGAATGATTAGGCAGAGAAATCTGAACACACTGAAGGATATCACCTTCATCTTCCTGAAACCTACTCCTTTACCAGCCATTACTACTTGCAAATATTATGTTCAGAATATACACTTCTGAGAAAATACCTGCCGACACTAACAGTTCTCTCTAAAAAAAGAAGGTAAACAATATCATGCTGGAACCTTGTTTTCTTTGCAGAAGTAAGTTCATCTTGTCACCCTTGACTGGATGTGGTCAAAAAACAAAGTCTGGGTAAAACAAGACACAATCAGGCAGCATATTTGCTTCAGAGAGAGGCAAAACAAGGTGAATGACCCATGAGATTATAACTCAGGTGAGCAACACATGAATAGCTCTGAGGTTTGGTAAAAGCAAAAGGTGCATTAGGAAAATGGAATGAGTTGAGTGTTTGCACAGCAATTCTGCCTTCCTCTTTCCTACCAGACCTGTATTCTTTAGACTGGGAGGCCATACTATTGTCTGACTCTGTCACAGCCCCCAGTCCACTTTGGTTAACCCTTAATGCTCAATTTATCCATAGAGGAGCACAATAAGTATTGATGGGGCCGAACTTAGTAGAACAGAGACTGCCAAGGCTGCAACTGCATTGGAGTTTGTGCATATTTCTTTGCAAAGTTTGCCCCCTTCTGACTAAACTTACAACAGCATTTCCATTTAATTCCCTGACCAGCACTTCTCTGCTTTAAATTCCTCACAGCTTTGCTCTCCCCACGTGAAAAAAGAAGACTGTGGCTATACATATGGTGTAATATGCAATTCGCCCCACCCCCCAGGCAGAAAAGGACAAAGGGATCTCATGTTTTCTGGACTTTCATTCAGTCATCCCTGCCCAGTGTTCAACTGCCCATTCAGTTAAAAGACTCCCCTCAATAATTATATCTGTCTGCCTTCTGTTCAACTTCGTGAGCAGCTGAGCCATTATGCCTCTGCATTCAAGAAATGATCTCGATCTCCAAAAAAATTACTTTCGGGAATAATTCTGGAAACCACAGTTGACTGTCCTGAACCGTGCGACAAGTAGTGTTGTACTCAAAGAGTCATGTTACTTTGAAAACTCCAAAAACAGAAGGCCAATGTAGACACACAGGAGCTACAGTGCCTAGTTTTTTCACTTCTGGAGAGTGACATACACAGGCAGAGCGACCCAGTAGTGCTAGTTGTGAGGGATGGGGATCGACAGAGCTCTGCAGGGAGCCAAGGACTGCAATATCAAAGATGCTGTAGGTCCAGATGCAGAAGCTCTGTCATCACAGCTGAAGGGGATGTTTCAGCATGGCAGTGAACATACTTCCTAGCCTGTCTATGCCATTTCTCTTTTATGAATGACCCGCAAAACGAAAGCCCCTTGAAGACGCCCTCTTGCTAGAAGAACAGAAGGGAAAGGAAAGTACTGATGTTCACAGACATTTTATTCTTGAAGAGCGGATTCATCAAAGGGAAAACAGAGCAATTTGTTAGGCTTGTAGCATTCAAAATCTCTCCGCTTCCAAACAAAGCTGCTGAAAACACGGGGAGCTTTCGCAGATTGCCACTGGCTCAAGGGACGGAGAAAGGACAGAATTTTACTTCTTGCGTAAACAGGAATGCAGCACTTTGCAAGGCCAAGTTTTCAGTCTTTATGATATGGTCTTGTGGACCAAATCTGCCAGAGACTCAAACTTCAGAATCAGGACAGAATTTCCATTGACTAAGAGCCGCAACTACTACTGCTTTTACCTGGATTATAATTTTTAGCTCTAAGATATATCTGCTAAAAACTATACATCTGTGATCAATGTAAAGTGAATTATTCTCCTTTTTTCCTACAGACTACTCCAGTTAGGGGAGAAAAGTGATTTTAGTGCAGTGCTGAAGACCCAGCTGCAACTTGCCTAAATTACATGGAGTTGTCTATAACGTGTATGTTTTAGTAGGGTTACCATGAATTTTCGCCAGTGTTGATTTTAGAAGTAAAACAGCAGTTTGGGTGGAATAGTCTTCTCCCTATAAGATACTTCAAATGTGTGAATATTTACTTTAAAAAAAAAAATCCTACTTTACTGGATTTTACACAGACTCTGAAAACATTTATTATTTCAAAACTGCTTTTTCATATGTGGTGCTGTATTGTTTTAACTTTTGTTGTTTTAATGCTCTAATGCTGCAGTGTTTTGGTTTTATATTGTGTTATTAATATAGTGTATATTATAGTTTGGCGAGAGCTATATTTTGTCTTGAAAAGCAACACATACATTAAAAAAAAATCATCATCATCATATTGAGGACTATTCTTTTCTATGTTTGCTTCTGCTCTCTCAACTCCACCCTGGGATCACATAGTGAGCAGGAGGAAGTAGATTTGATTATGTGACTGCATCACTAACACAATTGAATGCGGGAAACGTGTTTCCTAGATTAACCACATTGGTGACCCTAGCCAATCAAGATTATGTAGCAAGCAGGATCATGTCGCTATGCTACATAGCCAATCAGATTTGACTACAGGATATCAATGAGAGTGAGATCAAGTGTGAGCAAGATGAAATCTTTACAAGGTAAAATAATTTCCCCGCCCTAGAATTGCCAATTGTATTTGTGAAAATCTGGGGGAAATTTCAGCTCCGTCCTTATTAGCACCAGCATGGTGTGCACTTCAGCCATATTCCACCCAGCAAAATCTCTGACCCCGGGAATGGTTATGCTAGTATATATCACTTCCAGGGTCCTTTGTGACAGCAAAATTCAACGAAGTACAAAGCCGCCAACTTTCTGACGTTTGCAACTTTATTCTTTTTCACAAAGGAGATTTATGATGAAACAAAAAAAGATTCACATTATAAACAAAATGATAATTAGTGGCATAGCAGCCTCCAACATTAGAACTTTTAATAGATACAATTCAGATCCCAACTCTCTCCGTATTAAGCTATACATCAGATGCTGTGTTAAAGCTCATAAGAAATTATACTATTCACCTACGAATGTAACATCCCTGATAGATCAGACCAAAGACTTATGTAGTCAAGCATCTTGTTCTCCCAATGGCCAACCCGATGTTCTGGGAAACCCACAAACAAGCCCTACGTGCCAAAGCCCTCCCCTTCAGCACTCTCTCGCTCATGTTCAGAGGTATCCTGCCTCTTTTACTGGAAATAACAAACAGCCATTGATAGCCTTCCCTGTTTAGGGAAGCTTTTAATGTTTGATGTATCACAGTATTTTAATATTCTTTTGGAAGCCGCCCAGAGTGGCTGGGGAAACCCAGCCAGATGGGCGGGGTATAAATAATAAATTATTATTATTAATTATTATTATTATTATTATTATTATTATTATTATTATTATTATCTCCATTAACTTATTTTAAAGCCACATAATTTGACTATCACCACTGCGTCTTGTAAAGAATTAACAGCATTACAGTTTACTGCATGAAGCATTTCCATTTGTCGATTCCTGGGGTCCCAAATGTGGAGCCGTCGGGCACCATAATGTCCTTAGTCACCTGCGAAGGCCCTGTGCCCTTACCCATTGTATTGTATTTTTCTAACTGAGAGTTCTTCGGACTTTGGCATGGTGGGTCGCCTGTTTTTTTTGCCTGTGTTCTCTTTGGGGGTTTTGGAGATGGTTCTGAGCATTGCCCATTTTTCTTCTCTGAAATGCCTCTTTTTTGGTGTTAATGTGTCTCCAGGCCTCAAAGGCTGGGAATACCTTGTCCACCCAGAATCTTCCACCATTCAGCATCACTGGATCATTGAGAGGGGGAGGGGAAACCTCTCCTTATCTTTTCTCTGAACCATGCATTGTTTTATACACCTCAATTATGTCCTCTCTTCTTCACCTTTTTCCAAAGCTAAAAAGCCCCCAAAGTAACCTTCTGTCATACTCCATACACTTTATCATGTTGGTTGCCATTTTCTGCACCTTTTCCAGCTTTACTGTTTGACTTACTCTATTTAAGAAAACAATGTCTCAAAATGATCAGGTCTTATAAGAAAAAAGCAGAGTAACAAAATCCTACCACCCTGCCCCCATTTTGTAAAAATCCTGCTCTTTCAGCTTTTCTGGATAAAAAGTAGGAAAGCAACAACCAATTGTGATTACCCACACACCCCTAGGATTAAACAGAACAAATAAACCCAGAGAACAGAACACTAAATTGACCCTACAGCCACCTTTGTACAGGTAGCAGATCCTTAAGGCAGTGTTTCCCAACCACTGTTCCGCGGCACACTAGTGTGCCGCGAGATGTTGCCTGGTGTGCCGCGAGATGTTGCCTGGAGGGAGGCGGGCGAGTCGGGCAGCGAGAGGCAGGGCGGCGGCGGCGAGGAGAGGCCGCCCAGCGCGGGGCTCTCGCCGTCTGCCTGCCTGGCTGCCTGCGAGCTCGGCGGGCAGCGCCTCCGTCCGCAGCACCCGCCTCGCGGCTCTCATTCCCTGCCCCTGCCAAAGCTCACCCAGCCAAGCCGCGCTCTCCTTCCTGCCTCGCTTTGCTGCCTCCTCCCCCCCACCCCCAAAGCTTGGAGGTTCCCCGGCAAGGGGGAGGGAAAAAAATGGAAACTTACACTTTCGTGCGTCCCTCCCGGCGTGACGCTGCGCGCTGACGTCACGGGGCTGTAATGGTGGTGTGCCTCGAGATTTTCTTCATCAAACAAGTGTGCCTTTGCCCAAAAAAGGTTGGGAAACACTGCCTTAAGGTAAGTCTTCTGCTTTCCCCTTCGCCTTTGCTTTTTTTGCTAGGTCTCGACATAAGAACTGACTGTGAAAAGGCAAGGAGAGAACCACCCCAGCAATGACACTGAAGGAGAAGAGGACAGGAGCCAGTTAGCATTCCTGGAACATCCACTCTATAAAAAGGAGGAAAAAAATCCAAGCCCACACGCTGTAGCTCTCCCGCCATCTTGATGCCCTTGATGCGTGCTGATGGCATGGAGGCGGCTGGCACCAGAACAGCCCAAGAGAAGGAACGAGAGGCCAATGGAGATTTATGTGAGGAGAGTGAGATGGACAAGGTAAAATTGTCAGGAGGAGTTGTTAGAAAGTAAAATATATTGTGACAATTCCACTCCTGCCGTTCATCAATAAACTGACAGATCATTTAGTGTCAATTAGGTGTGATAGATGGACAAGTCCCCATGATCCCGGGCCAAAATTAATGACTGGGAGGGAGAGGGTGATTGAAAATGACGGCTGACATTGAGAAGAAAGTCCTGAAGGTCCCCAAGGGGCCATTACTTGCCTCATTCCCTTGCAGATCAATGCAGGGACAAACCCAAAAACAGACACTTCGAGACAAAACTTAATCAGACTTCCTTTCCTTCCGTCCAAGTTCTGCTCGCTCACTCTGCTTCCTGTGCCCCCCGCCTCTCCCGGTCCCTGAGCAAGGACATCAACAGGTGGAAGCGTATAGGGAAAGGCTTTCATCTAAAGGTAGTTAAGATTCAGGAGCCATGGCAGTGCCACCAGCAAGCCCCCTTCTTAGACTATGGGCTGGTTCAAACATCCATAGGGGACATTTATTGGCGCCCTCCCATTTAAAATGTTGAATGGAGAAACCTGTCTATGAACCGGGAAGTATGTAGGTGCCAGTAGCCGGGGGGGGGGGGATGCCATTGTAATAGTGGAAGTGGCTCCTACAGGATGCGAGCCATGAACAGTATAATTCTCTGAATTTTTAATGTCTTAATGGTTCGATTTGATTTGTGATAATAGAGTTACATTTTATTTTTACCTCATTTTTGTCTAATTTTAAGAAAATGTATTGAAATTTGCCATATTGGTTTTTTATTTTTATGTCAACCACATTATTATATTAAGCAGTACATTTTTAAAATAAATAAAGTATATGGCGATATCTCTGCATAACCCCCTCTATTGCATGTTTACTGGGTTGGCCAAAAATAAACATCCAATTTGCAACCCCGACTTTGGCAATAGAAAACTTTTGCTAGCATGAGAAGAGTTACTCTTGAGATTTTATCAATTCTTAGAGTCACTATGTACAAAGAAAAGACGATGGCATTATTAATAATTTGAATTCAGAGCCCAACTTGTTCTGAAGACGTGGGATGGGAAACTATAAAAATTAGATCATCAATGGAAAATATCCTATTAAAATCAAATTAATTTCCATCTGTGATTAACAGATTTTCACATCTCTAGAGTCCTCAAATTAAGGATTCAATCGCCAGTTTGGTTTCCAGTTCTGAGGTGCTAAGCCTCAGGTGCTTAAATGCTTGTAGACTTCCCAGCCTTGTCAGCCTCAACCACTTATGGCTAGCTCAGAACCCAAAGCTGCCCCTGATAGAGATCTCTTTTACTTCAGAGCTTTCCAAAGACACTTCACCTCCCTCTAACCATCTGCAGAGTGAGCTGTCAAAACACTTCTGAATTACAGACGCTCTTGAGGTACAATCTGGAAGTTTTCATATGGAATATTGCACCCCCCCAAAGATATTGTACAGCTGGAATATGTTCAGAAAAGAGCAAGCCAGATGAGCAAGGGTGTGGGGCAGCTCCCCTATGAGGAAAGGTCGCAGCATTTGGGACTTTTTCCATTTAGAGAAAAGGTGAGCAAGAGGTAACCTGAAATAATTTCAAAGAATTATACATGGCATGGAGAAAGTGGCCAGAGAGAAAAAATTCTCCCTCTCTTATAGCACTGGAACTCGTGGACATCCAGAAAAGCTGAATGCTGAAAGATTCAAGACAGACAAAAGAAAGCGCTTTTTCATGAAGCGCGTAATTCAACTATGGAGGCAGTGATGGCCACCAACCCAGAATGGCTTTAAGAGAGGCTTTGACATATGAACGGAGGATAAGTCTGTCAGTGGCTACTAGCCACAAAGCAGGCTGTGTTCTGCCTCCACAGTTGCAGGCAATATGCTTCTGAATACCAATTTTTGGAAACTGTTCTTGGTCTCCAGTCCTGCTTGTGGGTCTGCTATGGGCATCTGTAAGATGAAGATGTTGGACTAAATCAGCCATTGGCCTGATCCACCAGGCTCTTATGTTTTTAACTACATAATCATCTTGCCTAGATTATTCACAAAAGAAAAACATTAACCCCTTATAGAAACATTTCTTTCTAGACACACACACACACACACCCGCGCTCCCCACCTTACAGGGGCTCAGATCTTGAATGTAAATCAAAACACATCAAATTTATCCCCCAGGTTTGATGCCCCTGTTCTATGCATTCAGGCACCCATTGGATGTTATTTTCCTGGGCTGATTCCTCTTTAATCATTTTGCTCTGTTCTAGTTGCTGGGTACTGCACTGCAATTTTCAAGTTCTGCACATTTTAATGGTGAGTTTTATTTACTGTATTGTTTTTATCAATTTATATTGTGATTATATTACGGTCAGCCATTTGGAGCCTATTTTGAAGAAAGAAAGCCGGATAACAACATCTTTAGTATACAATTCAGTACAGCCAAGTTTCAGGCCCCCAAATGAGGTAATTAGGCTTCTATCCTATATCTACTTGCATGTGTCAGTAGACAAGCACAGGATTGCGTTGTCAATCTAATTATTCATGCTAGTTGTCAATCCCACCCTCCTCCTTTCTTGTTCACTGTGCTTTCTGTGCTGATGGGACTGGAAAATATATCATATAATATCCCTGTGAAATTCCTTTTCACTCTTTCCAATACTGCTTGTCTGGACGAATCATTTAGAATTCTGCATCAGTGTGTTTTTGTATAAAAATTAAATTGCAACAGCAATAACAACAATAATAGCACTTTATTCAAAGTGCTTCACATACATTATGTTACTGTAATCATTATTACACATATTTAAGTTGGTAAATATTAGTATCCCAATTTTGCTGATGGGAAGTGGCTTATCTGGGTGAGTTTATGATAAGAGGCAATATTTCAACTTACTGCAGATTTTCCAACTGCAGCTCAGATTGTTAGGCACTACTCTACATTAGCTCTGCTAAGAAACAGTAGTTTGCATATTATTTTAAGTGTTCAACCACAATGAAGTAAAATATGTCCTTTATTTAGGCTCAGCTGTTTAGGGTGCTTTGAGAAGACTGACGGGTGCAGGCAGGGACTTCCATGAAATGCCCTTCATGTCTTGTACTCCTCTGGTCCCAATTCCCCAGCTATAATACAGCAATATACAGACCTATCCACTCTCTCTCCTAGGAGAGACATAATTAAGACTACAGCAAGCAAGCAGTTGTATTGATAGCTCCCACCAATATATTTATACTTTAAGACAAAGACAACATAATATGTTTCATGTATAGAAACAAACAGAAATCAGGAATTTATGCTTAATATCGGTTGGGGGTTTTTTTGTTTTGTTTTGTTTTAAACAAGATCAGAGAAAGGAACAAATACTAACTGTAACAGACTCCATAAAGGAGATCTCTAGAAACTACTGTGTTTTTAGAAAGATGTCGTAGTGAGTCTCTCACCGCCGTCCTCCCTTCATTCCATTGAAATTTCTTAACGTGAGTACTCTTTGTCAGGCGCCTGATGATCTCTTCAGCAAGCACATGCTCTTTTCCCCTTGTGTCTTATAAATATAATGCATGAGCTAACATAACGGGCCATTTACTGTAAGTCTGTTTATCAAAAGGTAATGATGTCATGAAGCGCCTCTGTGTCCATCAGCTTTCAGAACAGAATTGGAGTGCCCTCTGCTGGTTGGAGATTGTCTTTGCCGCAGAAATAATATATATATTAGGGATTCAGCTAACTGTATTCTGAGAAGAGTGGGTGAACTACATAGAGGGCGACTAGACCACAATTTCTTGTTCGCTTTGCTGTTCATACATGCTTTGAATGGCTCCTCTTGTTCTGTGCAAGAATTTGCCCTAATCACTAGTTTCAGTCCTCCTCACCCACCCTTCTTGAACTCTCTGAGTGAATGGGGCTACAGGCAAAACGTATTAACACACCTATGTAACCTTTTTTTGCTCTCAAGCTGAATTTCAGGATATTAATATTATATGTTTATTTATACCCTGCCTTTCACCCTGATGGGACTCAAGGCAGCTCATACTGTACATAGAAACAGGAATAGCTAAAAATGTAGAAAAAACCACAATTAAAAAACATATATATTGTTTAAAACATACAAATCATTACAATAAATATAGCACAGCAGGGCACAAGATTAAACAAAACAAAACAAATACTGGTGTTAATCGTGGTGGGGGGAGCTTTGCACAATGTTTACCTGAGTTATATGCACTTCACAGTTTCTTCAAAACTTGGTATGTGGAGGGTTGTTTTTTTAACAGAAAACTAACCAACTATTCATCTAGTAAGAAATAAAATGTCCTCATTAGCATACTCAAACTTAAGCATTAAGTTTGGGCACTTTTGGGGAAGGAAGGGTGATAAAATAAATAATAAAATTAACAGAAATTTGTTATTTTATTCCTTTTGCTATGCCAAAGCTGCTGAAGACACTCATGAATTCAGCTTTGTTGCACTAACCAGAAGAAAAATGGGCTGGGGCAAGTATGAAGGGCATCTCCTCTGCAGTCACTGATGTCAGAGGAAATGGAATTTAACAGCCTAAGGAAATGCATCTAGCAGGGTGTAAAGACCTAAGGAGCAACAACCAGGAAGATAGCTGCTAATCTAGGAAACTGCCCCAGTGACCACAACAGCACACTTTGAATCATTGTTGAATTAAATAAAACTGCACTCACTTGGAAGCGCTGGCGCCAACTGAGCCATTCCATACGCTTTGCCGCGTTTTTACTGGTTGAGATGATGAATGCTTACAGTAGGCAGCAAGCAATATGAGGGAGAAACAAGAAAGAAAACCTAGGTTATTATTTTATTATATTATATAGTAATAATTCACATCCTGCCCTTCTGTCCTACGAATGGAACCTCCAGGATGGCTTTACAATCATAACAAAATCAACAGTCAAATAAACTCAAAATAATAATAATAATTTAAGCAAAAATGCAAACATTTATACAATAAAGGTAAACATAACGGCTTAAATTTGTGGAAGTGGGATTTCCCTTGGGATTAGGCTTTGAAGAATGTGACAACCCTAGCCAAATCCACAGCAGACACATTTACACCAATGTTTACAAAACAAATTTCTCATTCCAAATTCTGATATGGCATATCACAGAAAACCTGTATATACAGTAAACTCTCTTGAGGACTTGCATAATATCCTAGTCTCTTCCTCACTGAGAAATTGTTCTACTTGTTCAAAAACCTTCAACACCTGTTTGGCAAGCCCACCTAATAACCTGAAAAGAGCTAGCTAAACAAGAGAATACATTGTTTCTACTGTCTCCGGCTGTTCTTAAAAAAAAAAAAAGAGTAAAAGTAACTGAAAACTGAAACTAACTTTGGATTATTGGAACTGTGTTTAAAAGAGGATTTTACTGACTAATACAAATAGAAACTGTTTTCCCCTAGTGGAAGCTTTTGAAATTGGTTGCTTTACAGGAGCTGGGCTAGGGGAATTTCCTGCTGCAAGATAAAAAATTGTGAGACTCTGGGATTGACCTTGAATCTCTTAAGTGTTATGGCAAATGGGGACTTCCGGGTTAGCGCCTCCGGTAATGGCTGAATTCCTCTGACTGGGAGGAATTTGCTTCGTGGAAATTAGGGTCTGGCCGCCACGGCGAAGGCGGGGACCCACAAAAAAATCACAGGCGGGAGAAGCCTGTGAACGTGGGATTCGGCTGGCACCTTTTGCGCCTCCCCTACTCACGGGGAAACCCGGTTTCGGGGATCCGGAGCGACGTGGGGTGAGTGGCGCGGTGCTTCGAATTGACTGCTTCTTTCACGGAGTGAAGCCGCATTGCTGTTGCCGGAGAGCGCTGACTTTTTCCTGTGGATAATTTGATCTTAAAACAACTACCCATGAGTAGAACGGAAAATTGGATTTTTAAATGTCTTAATTTGGCACCGAAACAGGGAGGTTTCAAACAGGAAGTCCGCCTTCCCCTTTTGTAAATAGACTGAAGCAAAGAGGCCGCAAGCTAAAGTCTTGGAAAGCTTCTGATAAAGGATTAAACTTCCATCGGCTAAAATCATCAAACCCCCCTTGGAAGCAGGAGAAGAGGGGGGAAATTTTAGACCGCGTAAGCCTGCAGGAGAGAGTGAAGAAAGTAAAATTACCACCGCTCTGAACCTGGAAACGGGCTGCTAGTAAGACTGAAGTTTTGGATATGCTCATTGACTGTGAATAGATCGTTTGTTGACAGTAAGCTAAAGAAGAGAAATACATTGTTTCCATTGTCTCCTTCTGCGTTTAAAAAGGAGTAAAAGTAATTGAAAATTGAAACTAACTTTATTGCTTGAACTGTGCTTAAAAGGATTGATACAAATAGAAATTGTTTCCCCCTAGAGGAAGCCTTTGAAATTGTTACATGAGCTGAGCTGGGGAAATTTCCAGCTGCAAGATAAGACTCTGAGAATCTGGGATTGACCTTGGATCGTTAAGAATGTTGACAGAAGAAGCCTTAGTGGTTGCATTATGTAAGATTAATGACTCACTGGAACAGCTCCATAAGAAGATGGATGTGATGATTATAAAAATTGATAACTTGGAACAAAAAGTGACTAATTTGGGAGAAAAGGTGAATATTAATACAGAAGCTATTCAGGAATCGATACAGGGACCTACTTCGACATGGCAAATTGAGGAGAAGGCGGGGGAGAAAGTTGTTGTTGTGGAACCTAAAGTAGCACAAGTGGAGAGGGAGAGAGCCCCAGCCTCACAGATGCAATTTGATGACTATGGGTTGATGCCTTTTATGACCGAATTTAGAGAAAGTCAGACTTTAAGGATTGGAGCCCTGCTTGGACTGGAGAAGGAAAGTTGGATAGATCCCTTCATGCAGGGATTTATTGACCTTTGGGACCTGGATTTGGGTCAGGAGGAGACTGGAGTTGTGAGGACCGCCAGACTTGGAGGAACTTTGAAATACGACAGGAAATATCTTTTGAATTTTAGTTTTAACTATGGAGATTTGGCTGACTTGTCGAGAAGGAATAAAAACATTGCTAGGTGGGAATTTCCCCGAGATCTACTTCTCAGCATCAAAGGAAGGAAAATAAGAACAAGATCAGGAGAAGACAAAGTAAAGTGCATGTATAAATATGAAGAAGACCTGCAGAAGGGACTTGGAAAAGAGTTAAGAGCCTCAGACAGAAGATCACCAGGTTGATGGACTATATGGAATTGACAGAAATGACTGGCAGAATCCGAGACCAGGGAGAAGAGACGGTGGAAGAATATTGGAAAAAGTTTAAAATCTATATATGGAAATAATGTAAAATTAATGAGTGTTAGAAAAATGTTGGAAGGGAATTATACGGCTTTAGTAGAAATGTTTTAAGGAATTAAGCATAAATAAGTATTATAGTATTAATGGAAAATAAGGTTAAAATATGTTAAGATAATCATATGACAGAAAATAGAGAAAGATGGAAAGGATTTGCTGAAATAATTAATAGAAATGGAATACAAAAAGGGAGGTGAGAGGAGGTCGATGAAACAAGGGAATGAAAGAGAGGATATTGAGATGGTATGATCTGTGTTTTTTGAACTGTTTTTGCTTTCGTTTTGTTTAATGTGTTAATGTTGTGTTGTGTATTGTTTATATATTGTACTGTATTGTTTTTTCTTTCGCTTTTTCTTCTTTTTCCTTTTCTTTTCTTCTTTTTGTAAGGTTTAAAAGTAATAAATATTATTTTTAAAAAAATAAGTGTTATGGCAAATGGAAAGGAAAAAATAGACGGAATGCCGACAGAAGAGGCCTTAGCGGTCGTATTAGTGAAAATAAACGATTCGCTGGAACAGCTTCACAAGAAAACAGACGTGATAAATGTGAAAGTGGATGCTGCAAATATTAAAATAGACTTAATTGTAGAAAGTTTAAATAATCTGGGACAAAAGGTGAATACCAATACAGAAACCATCCAGAAATTGATACAGGAATCTACTCTGATACGGCAAACTGCGGATGAAGTCAAGGAGAAAACCCTTGCTGCTGAATATAAAGCAATACAATTGGAGAGACAGAGAGTCCCATCCATACAAGGACAACTTGATGAACATAAGCTGACATTTGTTATGACTGAACTTAAAGAGAAACAGATGAATTTGAGGATCAGAGCCCTACCTGAGGAAAAGGAAAGCTTGACAGAGTTTCAGGAGGAGACAGGACTAACATCGGTTGAGAAAGAGAGGTATTTGGGGGTTAGTATGACCGCCAGAAATGTGAATTCATCCAAGGATAACTGTGAAGGACGTTGGATTGAAGAGAAGGGGGATTTGGAAATATGGACAAATCTGAAGTTGTTTTTGTTGGGCCGAGTTGCTGTGGAGGGGATGAGGGTTGCTGTGTTGTTGGGGATGTTGCTTTTGTTTCAAACATTGCAAGCTTTGGATGGGATGGATTGTTTCAGGAGGTGGCAGAGGGACGTCTCTAGATTTGTTTGGCAGGGCAGGAAGCCTCGAGTAAAATTTAAGATATTGACGGATGCCAAAGAAGGAGGTGGACTTGCCCTGCCAGATCCCTAAATTTTGTTGTGAACTATCTGCTTTTTGCTAGCTGAGAGAATGGCTACTTCCTGAAAGCACTGAAGTGTTGGATAATGGCAGATGAAGTTGATGGACTATATGGAATTGGCGGAAATGACTGGCAAGATCCGAGACCAGGGAGAAGAGTCGGGGGAAGAAGACTGGAAAAAAGTTTAAAGACTATTTATAGAAATATTGTAAAATTAATGAATGTTAGAAGAATGTTGGAATGAAGTTATATGGCTTTAGTAGAAATGTTATAAGGAATTAAGTATAAATAGATTAATAGAAAATTAAAGGAAAAAATAAGGCAAGAATGTGTTAAGATAATTATAGGATAGAAAACAGAGGAAGATGGAAAGGAATTGCTGAAACAATTAATAGAAGTGGAATACAAAAAGGGAGGTGTGAGGAGGTCGTTGGAAATAAGCGAATGAAAGATAAGATATTGAAAATGTTTGAGGTGTTTTTAAATTGTTTTTGTTTGTTTTTGTTTTGTTTTGTATGTAGTGTTTTTGTATTGTATTTGTATTGGGTTTTTTTCTTTTTCTTTCCTTGTTTGTAGTGTTGTGTTGAAACTGTTCGAAAAGTAATAAATATCTTTTAAAAAAAAAAGAGCTAGTGTAGGGTAGTGACTAAGGAACCAATCCATCCCTGGCATAAATCTCACCAGGTGACCTATGGCAAACCCCCCCCCCTCTCTCTTCCATCTGAAATATGTACAAGATGAGAAAATGAAATGTACCACCAGAGATGGAGGATTCCAGTTTTGAAGGTTCTTCCACATTCCCCCACGATAAGAAAACTAGCACATGTTTAACCAGACTGTTCTCATTTTCTATTTGAAGTTTAAAAAAAATATATATATGTAGGGGATCATTCAAAATTACATTGCCCTTGTGCAATCTAAACAGATACAGCCCATTCTACCTGGCCTCAGCCCAACCAATTCCAGTTGCCACATCTCAAAAAGGATGCCATAACACTGGAGAAAGTATACAAAAGTGCAACCATTGATAATCCATTGAATCCATTTTCCTATTAGGAAAGGTTTTAAAGCATAGTGGAAAAGTCTACTATGGGGGAAATCATGTGACAGGGTTTTATAAAGTTATGAATAACGTGGAGACAATGGTTAGATTCCCACCCCCTCCAAATCCTAGAATTTGGGATCACATAATAAAATTAGCTGGCAATAGTTCAGCCTGGCAAAAGGAAGTGGAATTTGTGGTACTTAAATATTCAAAACATATGATAATAGAATCAGAATTATACAGCTGGAAGGGACCAGGAGGGTAATCTAGTCCAACCTTCTGCAATGAAAAAATCTTTTGCCCAATGTGGGGCTCAAACCCTGAGATTAAGAGTCTCATACTTGGGGCTTTTTTGCAGCCCCAACAACTCATCGGAACTGAGTTCTGGGCCTCTTTTGTGCGTTCCGGCACCTCTGTAGCATTGCGATGTCCTTCCCCTAAAAAACTTTGGTTCTGGCACATCTTTTTCTATATAAAAAAGCCCTGCTCATGTCCTATCAACTGAGATATCCTAGAGGATGGACTGCTGGGTTCATGGCCTGCTGGTGTACTTCCCATCTGGCTAGCCATTCTTAGAATCAGGATGCTGACCAACATGGGCCATTGATCAGATCCAGTAGGACTCTTCTTATTTTCTTAACAATTGATCCCCCAGCTGTAGCGCACAGTGGTGCACTCCTACAAGGATTACCACATGTTGTTAATATATGTTTGAACTGACTATCAGGAACTCTAAGAACATTTTCAGAGGTGTGAAGTCTTCAGGTCACTTCAGCTTTTTCATTGCTAAAGTGGGGGGGGGGGAGAACATTCTAGATCCCTCCAGAAAGTAGCAAGAGAAAAGAATAGATCCTGAGGGTCTCTCAAAAGCCATTGTGACCTTCACTCTGGTGGAAAGGCCCAGCATCTTCTACAGGTGAGGGGGAAAATTGTTTCGTGATGTAATGTTTGTGACTGTGGGAAATAGACAATACTTGTCATTGGGGTCCATTGCCTGCTGGAAGAAGGGGGCACGACCCAACATAACTCCCTAAGAGGAGCAGAAATAGTAACTCTCCAAAAATAAACAGGGAGAAGGAATGAGCCGAGAGCTGCAGTTTCAAATACCAGCTTTCTTCAGCAAAGGGGGCGCGGAAGGGCAGAGGGACAAACGGATCGCTTGGAACGCAGGAAACAGCTTCCTTATATGGGCTCATCCGCAAGCGACAGAGCTCAGTCGACTGGAATGACTGTGTCACAAAATGTGAAGCCTTCAGGGGCTGCAGTGAATGGAGTTTTCTGATCTTTAAATGATTCCTCCGGATTCTTAAGATGCCAAAACCAAGAGGCTGTAGTGCCAAAAAAGGAGCATTTCAAACTGGGATGTTTCAGGAAAACATACCACATATGGATGTACATGCACATGCACACATACACAAAAGAGCCTACACATAGTTTGTCATCCTACCAAAATATACCACCAAAATATACACAGAACCTTCTCATGGAATCACATTCATTTGTCTTATATCCAAGCACTTTAACCTATTTATTGTAAAAAAAAACACCAAACCCTTTTACATGGAGGTTTCTAATAATATTCTTTTCCGCTGCCCTTAAGTAAATTGCACATATGTACGTCACAGTACAAGCCATCCTCAGGCAACACGGCTATCCTGCTGCTCCATCTCCCTGAAAAGAGTACTAACAATCCTTTCTAAAATGGAAATCGTAAGCTCAGATGGCTATAAGTGCAACCCTTTCCAAAGCCCAACAGTTAAGGCAATCCTTCAGCGGCACACATACCTCACACAGCATATAGCCCACCATGAAAACTGCCACCTCAAGTGTTCCTTGAGGTGTGGGGAACAACTCTCATCCGCTCCAGCAAACATGGCCAACGGCCAGGGATTATGGAAGTTGTAGTTCAGCAACATCCAGAGGACCAATGGTTCCCCACTACAGATGTCTCCCCACTTGTGTGCGATCAGCATGTGTGCTCCTGGTGACATGTGTGTTGTTTTCAGGGCTGAAAAGGGGGGTGGAATGGGGTGGGGCAGAACAGGGGAATCCCCACTCACATGAGTCTCGGTGACATGCACAGCAGCTGGGGACGGAGCCCTGCGTAAGTGGGGATTCCCCTGTATATTATTCATATTGTGAGACGGCTTCAGTGACAAAAAGAAAAGGCAAAGGGATGCAATGCAGTCAAACAGCTCAGGCCATTTGTTTTAGGGTGCCCCCCAATTCCCATCAGAGGCCAGCAGGAAATGAGTTCCCATGAGAAAGGTAGATGTAGTAGACATCAGCACAAAGGGGACAAGAGAAGTCAGGAGCATGAATGACAGTGTGCATGTGTCTTGTATACATGCATGCAGAAAGAAGGGAATTTGTAACTATTATTATTATAATTAGTACTAATAATCTTTCATTTCTATATGGCAAACTCATAAAATATATCAATGTAGTGTACAGAATTCAAACTAAAACCAATTTTAGACAGAATAGCCGTCTCCCCATGTCACATAGCAATGAAGAAAGTTTAAAAAGCAGTTTGTCATATTTTAAGAAAGTGAATTCCACTAGGTAGCAGAAACCCCCTCGCATGGCCCTAAGGAGCTCTTTGGATCCAAGCCATTAAGGGGATCATTGAAAATGATTCTTTTGTCTTCCCACTAATTTTGTATGCTGGGTTTTAATACATTTTTAGGAATCTTGAATTATACATTATACACTCAAGTGCAAGCTTTCCAAGTGTAGTAAGAATATTCTGACGGGTTTAACTCGGGAGACAGAAGTTGCAGTCTGATGGAACACTTATTTTGGAAATAACTCCCATGGAATTCAGTGGGATTTACTTTTAAATAAACTTGACCAGGATCTGAAAACAATAATGGAGTGGTGAGAGAGGTGGAGAAATGAGGAGTGTACAGAACTTTGAAACTGTAAAATGGAGAGCCATTTGAAGAAAATGGTATAAGGAGGGTTGAAGGCACCAGGCAGATCAATAAACAGCCCTTAGATATTTGTATAAGGTAATTTGGTGAGGAAGACAGGAGTGCCTGGCGTGCTCTGGTCCATGGGGTCACGAAGAGCCGGACACGACTAAACGACTAAACAACACTAATTTGGTGAGAGTAGTTTCAAGAGAGTGTGAAATAAGCAAAAAATAAGATCAAGCAGAGACCTGGGAGGATAAGTCACAAAGAGTTATAAATTATATGCTTGAAAAACGGGTAAAGGAAAGAGAGACACAGAGCAATAAGTGGAAGGAGAAGTGGGATCAAAGGTAGCTTTTTCTAGGAATGGCAGAGATTTGAGCTCTTGAAATAAAGGGGAAGAAGCCAAATGAACTAGAGATGTCAAGAGACACACAAAAAGTCAGGAGAGGCAAGGTCAATATATGGAAGAGATTGCAAGACTGGAGTATAAGAACTTAAAAATAGTAGAAAAGCCTGTTGGATTAAGCCAATGGCCTATCTAGTCCAATATCCTGTTCTCTCTGTGGCCAACCAAATGCCTGTAAATAGAACCCAAGGACTAAAGCACTCTCTCCGACTGCCTCTAGCTGTGGAGGCAGATCATAGCCTCCAGCATGGCTAGCAGCCATTAACAGATTTATCCTCCATGAATTTCGCTACCTCTCTTTGAAAGCTATTCAAGATGGTAACTATCCCTGCTTCCTGAGGGAGCAAGTTCCATAGTTTAACTACACACTGTGTGCAGAATTACTTCATTATCTTTCAGGAATCTTCCAACATTCAGCCCTGAGTTCTAGTATTATGACAGAGAGAGAGAAAAACTTTTCTCTACCCACTTTCTCCATGCCATGGATAATTTTATAAATGCCTATCATACCAATTCTTACTTACTTTTCTCAAAATTACCAAACATTGCAAATTTTCCTCATAGGGGAGCTGCTCCAACCACTTTTATCATTTGATTGCCCTCTTCCAAATGTTTTCCAGCTCTACCATATTCTTTTTGAGGTGAGAACTGTACACAGTATTCCAGATGCACTTACAGCATATATTTGTATAGCAGCATTATGATGTCAGCAGTTTTGTTTTCAATTCTTTTGCCAACTTACATCAAGCCATCCACTATGACAGCAAGATATTGTTCCTGGTCAATAACTGCTAGTTCAGACCCCATGAACAAATATATGAGATTAATATTTTTGCCCTGACAAGCATCATTTTACACTTGTTCACACCCATTTACTCAGTTTGAAGAGGTCCAGCGTCTTTTTTGTAACACTGAACAATTTTGTATCATCCGCAAATTCTCTCACTGAAACTGAACGGGGTCAATTATTATATCTTCCAATTGTGTCAATATTTTTTCAGTCGAATCCATTACTATATAGGAATCTGAATATACCTCTTTTGCTGATCACTGTGTGATGGAGGCCTTTTCAACCATGTTTGTACATGAAACACATTTGTTCACTGAAAACACATCTTGAGTCTCTTGCAACTTGAAACACCTCAGTGGAGTTCAGATTTAAAATCCTTTGAATATCCTTCTTATAGGCTAATTTGACTACACAACTCCTGACAGCAAGCTGCAATTTTCTCTTTCCCACACATCATGCTGCCAGGATCCAATGATCCCAGGCCTCTCCCTCAGGGGGCATATGTAGACCCATATAGCCACAGTGTCCTAGGAGCCAAGAGATGTGTGGTGTAACAGTGTTCAGCCAATGGTTCCCTCCTTCTTCCTTCAGTGGGCTCAAGTTGGAAACTATTCAAAGAATGAAATAAATGTGTGGAAATAGAATTTTAATATAAGTCTTTCCCATGGCTTTGTGCTCAACACTCAGCAATCTTCAATGCAAACTAACAGCGAAAACTAAAATGAAAAGGGCTGGGAAATAAAAGATGCTTAAGAGAGTTATTTTGGTGAGGATGATGAAAAATGTTATTGAGGATAAGGAGATAACCCCAACAGGCTGAAAATAACTAGGCAGCTATTCAGGGTGCCAGGGGCTGACGAGAAGGCCTTGGGGAGCTCCAGGCTGAATGAGGCCAGGGCTCGTTCGAAATAAGCCGGCCTAATTAGGGAACATGAGTTCAACTACATTTTTCAGATTCCTGTTGGAGAATTTGGCCATATTCCTAGGGAACAGCTGGAAGCCCAACACATTTGCAGGCCATTCGGTAGTTTCAGGAAGAGAAACACTGATCCATTACACAAACCTGAGTGGAACAGGCAATGCTCACCTATCCTGATACTCTTCTGATGGAAGATACATCTCTCCCACCAGCCAAAGGTCAACTATGAATAGGACACAGTAGTATATTTCAGTCCAATAACTAGTGAGTAGATATGAAAGGATATTTAGCAGTAAAATCATTCCCAAGGAGCTAAGCACATTGCATGTGTGAACTACAATAGTCTGGATGGAGAACAGCAATGTCATATCATAGCAAGTGTAGATTGCCATATACCGTATTTTTCGCCCTATAGGACACACTTTTTCCCCTCCAAAAATGAAGGGGAAATGTGTGTGCGTCCTATGGGGCGAATGCAGGCTTTCGCTGAAGCCTGGAGAGCGAGAGGGGTCGGTGCGCACCAACCCCTCTTGCTCTCCAGGCTTCAGGAGAGCCCCAGCCCCACAAGCTCGGGGGACAGCAGGGAGGCGGAACGCCGCCATCCCGTTGTCCCCCGACCTGGTTTGGAGGCTGGCGGCGGGGAGAAGCCTGCTCCTCCCCGTCGCCAGCCCCGCAAACTCAGGGATAGGAGAGGCGCGGCACGCCTTTCCCGCTGTCCCCCAACTTAGTTAGAAGGCTGGCGGCGGGAGAAGCCTGCTCCTCCCCGTCGCCAGCCCCGCAAACTCGGGGGACAGCGGGAGAGGCGCAGTGCGCCTTTCCCGCTGTCCCCTGACCTGGTTTGAAGGCTGGCGGCAGGAGAAGCCTGCTTCTCCCCGCAGCCAGCAACACAAGCTCGGGGGACAGCTTCCCGCCCCAGCCCCGCGCCTGGGGGGGAAATAAATTTTTTTTTCTTTATTTCCCCCCCAAAAAACTAGGTGCGTCCTATAGGCCGGTGCGCCTTATGGGGCGAAAAATACGGTATGTATGATGTGATTCTACGTGTGGGTCTTATGTACCACAATTGCATAACACGCTGCTCCTCGATTGTGGCTCATTGTCCACAATCATAGTGTGTAGCAAGTTTGCACCAAACTGTAGTACTGCAGAGGGTAGACAGTTCCCAGGAGGGCAAGTTTGAGATACAAATAATAACACTGCACCACTCTATGATACATCGCAAAAAGCAAAACTTTGGCAGAATAGCACAGAAGGACCTTTTTACACATGATTTTCTTAGGTATACCCTAAGATTCTAAAGTCTGCCTCTAAAATGTAACATATAATAATAATAATAATAATAATAATAATAATAATAATAATAACAATAATAATAATAATAATAATAATAATAATAATAATAATAATAATAATAATAATAATAATAATTTATTATTTGTACCCCGCCCATCTGGCTGGGTTTCCCCAGCCACTCTGGGCGGCTTCCACAGAAACCAAAAAACACTAAAATATCATACATTAAAAGCTTCCCTGAATAGGGCCGCCTTAAGATGTCTTCTGAATGTTAGGTAGTTGTCCATCACCTTGACATCCGATGGGAGGGCATTCCACAGGGCGGGCGCCACCACCGAAAAGGCCCTCTGCCTGGTTCCCTGTAGCTTTGCTTCTCGCAGTGAGGGAACCGCCAGAAGGCCCTCGGCGCTGGACCTCAGTGTCTGGGCAGAACGATGGGGGTGGAGACGCTCCTTCAGGTATACTGGGCCGAAGCCGTTTAGGGCTTTAAAGGTCAACACCAGCACTTTGAATTGTGCTCGGAAACGTACTGGGAGCCAATGTAGGTCTTTCAAGACCGGTGTTATGTGGTCTCGGCGGCCGCCCCCAGTCACCAGTCTAGCTGCCGCATTCTGGATTAGCTGTAGTTTCCGAGTCACCTTCAAAGGTAGCCCCACGTAGAGCGCATTGCAGTAGTGCATGGAAACGCCGTTATCTACTTGCAATGGTATGTTTTTGAAGTGCTAGGTTAGCAGAAACTGGAACAGAGCAACAGGAGCTCACCCCATCGTGCAGATTTGAATCGCCAACCTTCCAATCAGCAAGCCCAAGAGGCTCAGTGATTTAGACCACAGCGCTACCCACATCCCTATAACACATGTGTGAAATTATGTACAGTGGTGCCCCGCAAGACGAACGCCTCGCGAGACGAAAAACTCGCAAGACGAAAGGTTTTTTCGTTTTTGAGTTGCTTCGCAAGACAAATTTCCCTATGGGCTTGCTTCGCAAAATGAAGCTTGCCCCCGCACCCCGGACATCTTTTGAAGCAAGGGGCGGCGGGGAGAAGATTGCTTCTCCCCGTTGCCAGCCCCGCAATCTCCGGGGACAGAGGGGAAGGCGCGCGCGGACCCCTTTTGAACCAAGGGGCGGCAACGGGGAGAAGCGATCTTCTCCCCTCTGCCCCTTGCTTCAAAAGAGGGGACAGAGGGGAAGGCGCGCGCGCGCCTTCCCCTCTGTCCCCGAACCCCTTTTGAACCAAGGGGCGGCAACGGGGAGAAGCGATTCTCCCCGCTGCCCCTTCCCTTGCTTTAAAACAGGTCCAGGGACAGAGGAGAAGGGCCGCGGCGCTTCCCCTCTGTCCCCGGTCTCCATAGGAACGCATTGATTGATTTTCAATGCATTCCTATGGAAAACCGTGCTTCGCAAGACGAAAAACTCGCAAGAAGAAAAAACTTGCGGAACGAATTAATTTCGTCTTGCGAGGCACCACTGTACAACCTAATACTTTTTTGACTGATTCTGCCATTGATCTGGTTTGAATCATAAGAGATTGTGGCTTCATTCTAATGAGAGCAAGCTTCAGTGAACTTTGGGCTCATGAACTCATGACTGCCCTCCTCCAGTGTGATTGTAAGGAGATCAGAAGCTTTCACTTCTATTTTTTATTAACCAGCTTGTTGTTTCATCCAAAGTTGACAAACTGTTAACTTAACAGTTAACTGTTAGCTTAATTAACTAAACTGTAAACTAAACTAAACTAAACTATGGTTTGTTTATAAAGCTGCCTGGTTTCAAAACACCATAGATAGGCTAAACCAGGGGTAGGCAACCTAGGGCCCGTGGGCCAGATGCAGCCCAATAGCCTTCTCAATCCGGTCCACGGACGGTCCAGGAATCAGCGTGTTTTTACATGAGTAGAATGTGTGCTTTTATTTAAAATGCATCTCTGTTTTATTTGTGGGGCTACCTGGTGTTTTTACATAAGTAGTATGTGTGCTTTTATTTAAAATGCATCTCTGGGTTATTTGTGGGACATAGGAATTCGTTCCTCCCCCCCCCCCAAAAAAAATAGTCTGTCCCACCACATGGTCTGAGGGACGGTGGACTGGCTCACAGCTGAAAATGGTTGCTGAACCCTGGGCTAAACCATAGGTCAGCTTTCAGGTGTAACACTAAAGTGCAGTTAATCAAAACCAGAATCAAAACCTTCTGACCCCTTCTTTGAAGTCATGCCAGAGAAAGAGTGGGAGGTAAGACAGCCCAAGGATTGTTGTAGCTCATTCCTGTCACAATAAACCATGGTTTACTGTCTGGCAGTAAGTAAGCAATCGTCTCAAATGGGCTTGGCAGACCAAGGTATCTCCTTACAGTCCTTTTGGCTGCCACTGGCTTAGCTGCTCTGTTACCGTGGTGCCCCGCAAGGCGAATGCATCGCAAGACGAAAAACTCGCTAGACGAAAGGGTTTTGCGGTTTTTGAGCTGCTTCGCAAGACGAATTTCCCTATGGGCTTGCTTCGCAAGATGAAAACGTCTTGCGTTTTTTGCAAGTTTGTTTCCTTTTTCTTAACACCGTTAATACAGTTGCGGCTTGACTTCGAGGAGCAACTTATAGAACGCGGTATGGTAGCCTTTTTGAGGTTTTTGGCGATTTTTGAAGCTTTTCCAAAACTTTTCTGACACCATGCTTCGCAAGATGAAAAATTCGCTAGACGAAAAAACTCGCGGAATGAATTAATTTCGTCTTGCGAGGCACCACTGTATAACAGTGCACCTGTGCAGCCTTTGGGTTGGCTGCTGAAGGAATTTGGGAAAGCTTAGAATTTTAATGCTATACCGATGAGCAACTTTTGATAGCTTAAACCACATAAATATTGCCTAGACGACATGGGTTTTCAAATGACACCTTTTGAATGAAAATAGTTTCAATGCTTTCATAATTTTCCAATACAAACAAAGAACAACTGGTGCTTATAAGATAATACTCAAAAAGCATCCATACAAATCAGCCTGATCTATGCTGGTAAGGTAAAGCATTTGCTGTAAGGTCAATTTTCAAGTCTGGGGGAACTGTTAGATAGATTGGAAATGAAGTACAGAGCAAGCAACTGGAATAATGAAACAGGATTGTTTCAAGAGGTATAGGTTGATTCAGGTTAAGTCTTATTAATTCACATAAGTGCACTGATTTGCATGGATTCCTTATTTAGATGCAATGAACAATATTTTAAACTTAAAATTATTTGTGTTCACAGCCTGAAAACCTCTCCAGATCTCCTAGCTCCTAACTGGTGATTCCCTCATTGCGAGAAGTGAGGTTACAGGAAACCAGACAGAGGGCCTTCTCGGTAGTGGTGCCCGCCCTATGGAATGCCCTCCCATCAGATGTCAAGGAAATAAGCAGCTATTCTATTTTTAATAGACATCTGAAGGCAGCCCTGTTTAGGGAAGTTTTTAATATTTAATGCTGTATTGTTTTTAACACATAATAATAATAATAATAATAATAATAATAATAATAATAATATCTTTATTGTCATTGCCCCCTTCGGGGACAACGAAATTACTTGACTGCTCCATAAAAACACTAATTAAACAATACAGTATAATACAGCAAGGGAGATTAGATGACTTTCAAAGTCCGGGCTTCCCATTCAGGGCCGAGATCGCTCTGGAGAAGAAGTTGTTCTTAAGACAGCTCGTTCTTGTCTTCATCGTCCTGTATCTCCGTCCCGACGGCAAGAGCTCGAAGAGACAGTGACCAGGATGCGATGGATCTTTTACTATGTCCAGTGCCTTCCTATGGCACCTTGTGGCATAAATCTGCTCTAAGGTGGAGAGTGGGCAGCCAATAATGCTCTCTGCTGCCTTAACAACCCTGCACAACCCCATCCTGTCCTGGGTAGTACAGCTTCCGTACCACACACATAAGCCATAAGTGAGCATGCTCTCAATGGCACAGTGATAGAAGGCAAGCAGCAGTTTCTGCGGAAGATGGTTTTTCCTTAGTATTCTCAAAAAGTACAGTCTCTGCTGTGCCTTCTTCACAAGCCCCCTTGTGTTGACACTCCAGGACAGATCCTCTTGTAATTCAATGCCCAAAAATCTGAACGTTGTTACCCTCTCCACACAGACCCCATCAATCAAAAGTGGCTGGACGTTGCTCTTCTGTCTCCTGAAATCCACCACAAGCTCCTTTGTCTTCCTTGTATTTATGAGCAAGTTGTTAGCTCTGCACCACTCTATCAACCGCTCCACCTCATCTCTATAATCCGTTTCACCCTCCCTTTCAGGGATGAGCCCAATCACAGTTGTGTCATCTGCAAATTTGACAACCCTATTACTAGGGTGAGTAGCGACACAATCGTACGTGTAGAGAATATAAAGGAGCGGACTGAGTACGCATCCCTGTGGTGTTCCTGTGTTAGTCTTAAGCGTATTAGAGGTATAAGGGCCCAACCGAACCCTCTGGGAGCCAACTGGGAGCCACCCAGAGTGGCTGCAGAAACTCAGCCAGATGGACAGGGTATAAATAATAATAAATTATTAGTAGTAGTAGTAGCAGTATTACTCATATTCACATTTTTCCAGCCCATCAACTAGATTTTGTCCCTCAAAACCAGATATGATCCTATGATCCCTTGCTTAGCTTAACTGCCCAACTTCATACGGCAACCAATGCTTCAGATATAGGCACTAGTTAAGAGAGATACAGACACCAGAGAACATATAGAAAGAGAAAACAGACCAGGTTCTGCAGTAGGCTGAGGGCCAGAATGTCACCAACTACAAAGTCTAATCTGCAGAAGAGGTATGGCTATTCACTATGAGTCAGTTACCCAGCAATGTTGTTAGCTGGTTTTCTCACAAAGGGCTCCTGATGGAGTGTTTGACTATCAAACAAACAGACCAGTCAGAAGCCAGATTTTGATTTTTCTTCTACTTTCCAAGGAGGTCCTGGCACATCCCAAAGTTTTCAGCTCCTCTGCTTCTCAGATAGGGTGCCATAATTCCGTATTTAGCCATGAAGACACAGTAAAACTATGGAAAAGAAATTTCTCTTGGAGCAATTGAAAATGCTAATCCTTACTTTTTCAGTGCAAGAGAACTCCTTAAATTAGGGGTGGATAACTTGTGGCTCTCCAGATGTCGTGGGACTCCAATTCTCATTAGCCCCAGCCAGCATGGCCAGTGTTAAAGGATGATGGGCACTTAATTTCAACATCTGGAGGGTGGCAAGTTCCCCATCCCTGCCCTAATGAAAACTTTGGCTGAATGGATGTTACCTACAAAAGTCCCGTTCCCTCCGCCCCAAGTCACTGTCCTAATCATCTAAAATGGAAGCAGAAGAGGAGAAATAATCATTGCTGTTCTGTACGCTTCCTATAGACATCTCGTTGGCCACTGAGGAAAACAAGAGGCTGGGCTAGATTGGGTTTTGTTCTGATCTTTTCTAATGGACTCTTCTTGTGTTCTTACTCTTATGCAAGTTTGACTTATGGTTAAGATCCTGGTTATAATAACCTGGCGCCTAGTCTTCTACCCTAGATGAAGTCATTCAGCATGTTTGATGTGAAACTAAGCCCAGGTTGCAATCGGTGTTGACCCATCCAGTTGTACCTACATCGAAAGGTGGAGGGCTGGTCGGGCTACGATGGTTTTCCTCTGCGGCGTGATCCTGGTGAGCTCGTCGGCCCATCTTTGCTACTACCTACGTGGAAGACAAAGAATGATTCAAAAGGGGCGCTTCAGTCACAACATGTGTGGTCAAGGAGGCAGATGTACAGCCAGGATGATCAAGCTAGGGCTAGGTTACACAGCCAGTCTCTAGGGAAGTTCATATATGGCCGGCATAGGCAAATTCGGCCCTCCAGATGTTTTGGGACTACAATTCCCATCATTCCTGGCCACTGTTCCTTTTAGCTAGGGATCAAGGGAGTTGTAGACCCAGAACATCTGGAGGGCCGAGTTTGCCTATGCCTAATATATGGCGGCTCCTAAAAGAAAGCCAATAGGGATGCGGGTGGCGCTGTGGTCTAAACCACAGAGCCTAGGGCTTGTCGGTCAGAAGGTCGGCAGTTCGAATCCCCACAACAGGGTGAGCTCCTGTTCCTCAGTACCTGCTCCTGCCAACCTAGCAGTTCAAAAGCACATCAAAGTGCAAGTAGATAAATAGGTACCACTCCAGTGGGAAGGTAAACGGCGTTTCCGTGCACTGCTCTGGTTCGCCAGAAGCGGCTCAGTCATGCTGGCCACATGACCCGGAAGCTGTACGCCGGCTCCCTCGGCCAATAAAGCGAGATGAGCACTGCAACCCCAGAGTCGGTCACGACTGGACCTAATGGTCAGGGATCCCTTTACCTTTTAAAGAAAGCCAATAGGAATGAAGGATGTATTTGTTGGATTCCAGCTCCCACCAACGGCCAGCGACTCTGAGGGCTGCAGCCCATCAACACCTGGAGAGCCACGGCGGATACCTCCCCCCCCCCCCCTATAAAACAGGGAAGGGGCCACCAGGAGGGCTATTGCCTCGGGCTGCGAAAGCCCTCGGCCGGCGGTCCTCCCCTCCGGGAGATCGGGGGGACAGGGCAAAAGGCAGCGTGTGGAGCGCCGGGCGTTGGGACAGCGTGTAGGCCTCTCCGTCGCCATGGCAACTCGGGCCGCGCGCCCTCCCGCTCTTCTTCTTCTTACCCCCTTGCAGACATCCTCGTCCAGCTCCAAGTCGTCGTCCATCTTTCAGACCGAGCCGCTCACTTCCGGGAGAAAGTCCCGCCCCCGCGCGCGTCCTTAGCAACCCTTAAAGCGACAGCAGCCTTTTTTGTAGTCCGTCCACAGTCCCCGGGCTGTTCAACCTTATAGGGTCCCTGGACGTTGTTGGGACTACAAGTCCCGTCATCCCTGGCCTTTGGCTAAACTGGCTAAAGATGGTGGGAGTTGTAGTCCAACAGCAGGCGGGGAGCGAGGGAGGGCCCTTTACTTCCATCTCCCCGGCTCTCACCCGGCAGCAACTTTCCCCAGCCACCCCGAAACAACAAGCTAAGCGCCTCCTGGAGCCGCAATATTTTGTCCGCTTGTTAACGTCGGAAGCGCCTGGCAAGCCCGGACGCCTGAAAGTCCCTGCGTGCAGTTGACCGCTCTCTGGTTAACAATCCTGAAGAATGGTTCAGGGCTTTGCCCTGAGATCTCCTGCGAATACGACGAAGACAGGAGAGCCTGTAAGCCAGGGCCGAGTGCCTCTCCCTAGAAACTGAAAAACTAGACACACACGTACACGTGTATTATGTATTCTGCCAACATAGTTATGGACACAAGAAAAAGGGGCGTTCTTGGTGGATGGACATTGCTTTACATTGTTGTTAAAGGCTTCACATCATCCCTGTCAGGCGGAGCTAGGGCAGAAAAAAGACTGAATAAAAACAAACCAGAACACTTGTGGTATAAAAAGTTACAGGATTTCAAAAGTCGTGCAATACCCTCGTGCAATAGGCATCGGCTGGAAACTAAGCGCTGTGACCGACCACCCCAAAAAACTTCCAGAAGGCAGACGCAAACTATCGAAAAAAGGATTGTGTATGGCCACCCTGATAGCATCCTGAGCACCAGTCATCATGAATGTGCAATAAAAGGGACTTCTGGAGAGACCAGGCTTCCTGAGCACAAAGTATAGCTTTCAAGGGCTAGCCAGCCCTTCTCATTTGAGCCATTTCCTGCTCTTAGCTTGATGCAGCAGAAACAAACCCAGGGCTTTCTATCACATTGAAGCTGAACACATTCATCGGGTGCATCTGTTAAAGTGGGATCTAGTCCATAAAAGTTGATGAAACATGTTAATAATTAAGGTGCTACTAAGTTCTTCATGTTGGAAAATGAAGAATAAACAGAATTATTACTTATGACCCCCTGCCTGCTCCATCCCTTATTTATTTTATAACATTTTAACCTACTTTTCTCACAGAGGTTCAACACAGTGTATAATTCCACCCTCTGGAAATCTATGGGTACTCATATGCTAGCCATAAAGCAGTCACATGAATGTTCCATCACCACATAAACTGTTGCTAAAAGCACAGCAAATCGAGTAGAATTTTCCATTCACCTTATTGCTTGCTGGATAGTGATTTGGCCATGTTGTGGAGTGCTCTTATGGTCATTTCTGTTAGACTGGCAAATGGAACATGCATTGGAGCCACTGTGCACTGACGGTCCAGTTTGATCATGGTGTATCAATCCCATACAGGGAAATCATTTAATTTGTGTTTTGCATTTTTTTCTCCAAGGAGTTCAAGCTGGTACACAAGATGGTTCTTCCCCTCCTCATTTAATCTCCACAACAACCCTGTGAGGTATGTTAGGCTGAGAGGCAGTGAATGGACGAGCTTTATGGCTGAGTAAGTCTCCCAGGTCCTAATCTGACACTCTAACCACCACACCACACTGGCTGTCTCATGAGAAAAGAAGGACGAGATGCCATTTCTCAATTTTTATTTTTCAAGGGTTTATTGGGTGATTGGTGTTTCCTGTTTGTCAGCTTACTCTAGTTTTATATGATTTTAGACCGTTTTTTAAAGATGTAGGGTTGTGTTTTTTGTTTTCTTTTAAACTAAATTTTATCATGCTTTTGTTGTTCATTTATGCTGCATTTTGTAAACCACTTTGAACATTATTTTACAGTAGTGTCATACAAATATTTTAAAACAAATGCATCTCACTTGTGCTTACCGTATTTCTTTCTAAAGAAATAATTTCTGGCATTTTTCCACCCTAAGAGTTCCTAAAACCGTACAACAGGTGTGCTATTTCTGTAGCAACTACAAAGATTTCTCACATGATGGAAAGGTCACATTAGGTAAGCTTTAACTTTCGAGATGCTGTTTAGCAGCTGGAAATAACTGGGAGGCGGACACCACGCCAAGTACCCAACCCACACCTTTTTCGGCTCAGGGACAAGCTTTCTTGGAAATCGCTCCTATATATAAACAAGGACGCCTGGAAGCTACTTTACCGGCGCAGCTTGTCCGCCAGAGGGCACCGTTCGCTTGCCTTCGTTACTCTTGACTCTCAGCCTCCGGAGATGTTTGTACTGTAAAATAAATGAAGCGGGGCCCGCCTTGATCAGGTCTAAAAAGTGCACAAGCCTCAGACTTTTCCCTCAACCCACAATCTCCCCTTCGAAGGTGTACAATATTTTAAAAGGGAAAGCAGAACCGGGGGAATAAACTCGCCAGATCGCGTACATTCCAGTTTTGCGAGTTCAAACCTTGATGTCCCTCCATCATGAAATTATTGTTTTACGGCACAGACGTAATTACCATGTCTGCTCAGAAGCAAGCCCTATTGAACGGGGCATACTCTCAGGTAATACACTGGCAAGAAAAGTGATTGAAAGGTGGATACCAATGTCCCCGCCCCGCCCCCTATTGTTGGCATTTGGTCATTCCCATGGAAGAATCCGGACTCGGACTACATAATTCGGCCACAACCCATCCATCCTACAACCATCCCATTGGTTTCCGTCAAGTTTCCTTGCGAGCAAGGCTGCGGTCCTCAGCAGCGCACCAAAAAATCAATTCCGTTTGAACCAGTGGGGCTTCTTGCGCCACGACCCCCAATCCTGTAAAACTGTGCAGTGAAGGTCGGGGTGCAGCTGTGTTTCGGATCACCATTCACACATCCTTTAAACCCTAACTGCTGGCAACGATCCGGGCAGAATTATGGACGCTTCTCCCCTGCCCCCGAATGCGTGGGATGGAGGCTCCCATCGGGGGGGGGCACCATCGGGTGGTTGGTCTGGATCCATGAATCCGCGCGCACGCGGTCAGAAGCGGAATTCTCTGGCCAACCTTTCATTCGGGGGTGGGTGGGGGGGGAGTTGGCAGCATACAGGAGAAAACTTGTGATGCCCGCCCCCACTTCCCCGGAACCGCAGATGCGCGAGAAACAGGGCCTGGAAGGACAAGCACCCCCACCCTAAATCAGCGCAGGACGTGGGCGTCAATGTGTCTGTGTGCATGTATTCCCCCCCCCCCGCGGGCCTTTCCACAGGACGCGCCTGTTTAACACATTAGAACTGTGCTGGACGCGCAAGGCTGGGCTGGGAGAGCTCCCTCGCTCGCTCGCTCCCCCTTTGCCCGTCCCAGAGACGTCATGGGAGGGAGGTATAAAATTTCAGGCGAGAGGAGCAGAGAGAGGCAGTGTGTGTTGTGAGGGCGCGCAAAGGAAGAAGAGGAGGAGGTGGCGGCGGGACGGGGCGCGAGCGAGAGAGAGAGAGACGCGAAGGGGGCTCGGCGCCGGGAAGCCCCGTCGAGCTCGAGGGGAGCCGTGGGGAGGAGGGGCGAGGCGGACCAAGGGGAAGGAGACGGCCGCCTGGCACCTGGAGACGGCGGAGAGAGACGCAGGCAGGCAGGCAGGCAGGCGGCCGGCCGGCAACCAGCCCAGCCAGCGCCCGCGGGTCTCCCGCGACGGCGCTCGCTCCCTCCCTCCCTCCCTCGACGCCGCCAATGAAGCCGAGGCGCAGCTCGTGAAGCGCCTCCGCTTCGGCCCGCCTGGCGGGGGAATGGCGACCAAGCGGGAGGCATGATCGGGGCGCGCCGGCCGCCGCAAGTGCGCTCCCGGGCCCGCCCGACACGTGCGCTCCCGGCTGCGCCTCCAGGGCTCCTGGCTCCGGAGCCGCGCCGCGCCGCATAATTGTGAGCCCGGGGAGCAGCGGGGGCGCGCAGGCACGGCGGTTGGAGCCCCCTCGACGGCCGCTGTGCGCCTTCGGACTCATGGAGAGGGACCCCGGCAGCGCGAGGCGCCGATTCGCTCCCTCCTCTTCCTCCCGCTCCCGTTGCCCGAGTGCTGCCCGCGCGTCTTCCTAGAAGTCCCCCCTCGCTCCCGCGGCCGGGGAGTTCCTTCATGCACCTTCTCGCCGAGCGCCGCCAGCCTGCAGGATCCGCCTCGTCGGCGGCGCCCTTTTGCGCGCGCGCGCTCTCCGCCGAGGGGGCGTCCCGCCGCCGCCGCTGCTTCCTCCTCCTCCTCCTCTCCCCGCTCCCTGCCGTCACCGCGCCTGAAGATGCACTTGCACAGGGCTCTGTTGCTCCTCTCCCTGCTGAGCTTGGCCACCGTCAGCCTGTCGCTGTCCTCCTGCACGACGCTGGACCTGGAGCACATCAAGAAGAAGAGGGTGGAGGCCATCCGGGGCCAGATCCTGAGCAAGTTGCGCCTCACCAGCCCCCCGGAGACTGTGGGGCCGAGCCACGTGCCCTACCAGATCCTGGCTCTGTATAACAGCACCCGGGAGCTCCTGGAAGAGATGGAGGAGGAGAAGGAGGAGAGCTGCTCCCAAGACCACACCGAGTCTGAGTACTACGCCAAGGAGATCCACAAGTTTGACATGATCCAGGGCTTCCCGGAGCACAGTAAGTCCCGAATCCTGTGTCCCCGAAAGGGCTTTTGTTGGGGAGGTGATGCCTAAGATTCGCAGTGGAAAATCAGATCCTCAGAGGCTGCCCAGGTAGCTTGGAAGAGATGTTTCTGTGCAACTAAAATCTCCAAGGTGGGGAGAGGATTGGGAGAGCACATCTGACTTGGGTTACTCTTAAGTCCATTTTAGGGATGGAAAGTTGAGGCAGAGTGGTATGGTTACATGGGTAAACTGGGATTTGAACCCAGGATTGAAGACCCAAGGCTTGGTTCCCTGGATTATTCTGATTCTCATAAATGCCTGGGAATTCCAGGTTGCAAGGATGGAGAGAATTTCTCTGCCTGAGCTGCTGAAATCAGGAAGGCAGTGTCTTGGCAGCTGAAATGCCTTTTCTCTGGGATGCAGAATCCTGTCCAATCAAGTGGTTGGCAACAGCTGCCCATTGCACCACTGACTGCAGTGCATGTGCTGTGAGTGTATGCCAAGGCAGCTGTGCTGTTGCAAGTAGTATCCTTGCACACATATCGGCTATTCAGCTAATCTAGCATTAGATGCACTGTCTGTCTTTGCAAAGACTTGTGCGTGTTGCCAGTGTATGTTTTGGATGCACCCGTATATCCGAAGCAGCCATGAGTCAGGAAGGAATGTTTGTGTGTCCAGGTTGAAGTGGGGGAAGCATTCGAGTGAGAGAATGAAATGCATCTGGCTGTGAATTTGTGGCAGATGTATGGAAGTGTGGGTCTGGCCGATTTACATGTAAGCTGTGCGCTCTCTGTGCACTGACATTTGTTCATATGTATCCATGATTTTTGTACCCGCAGTAAACACTTTTCAAAACTGGGCCTGGAATCTTGGCAAACGCTTTGAGTGCATAGGCAGGTTTTCCAATCATCTGGGGGCTGTGAGATCCTGGCAAAAGCCATGTTTCCTTTTGCTGCCATTAGGTGTCCTCGTGGGCTCTTGAATTACAGCAGAGCGGTTTGGGGGTGGGAAGAAGGATGTGGCCAAGTGCTATTGAGGGAGGGGTGCAACCGGAGGAGGATGGCAGGAGTATCTTTCAGGATGTTGATCAATGTGAAGAGGTTGGAGGAGCTGTGGAAATGTGGCTCAGAGGCAGGCGCCCAAACAATAGGGGCTTCGATGTTGCGCACACTTTGGGAGCAAGTCCCATTGAAGAAAGCGAGCCTTGCAGCAGAAGGCTAACTTGCTTTGAAACCCTGAGCCATGGAAGGCAGGCACTTGCTGTGGATCTACCCCTCCCAGCAGGTGAAGAAGCCTGAGCAGCGTTGGCACCAGGGCCAGCCAGAGCTGAGCCAGCTCTCAGTGTCTTGGAATAACATCAGCCCCAAACCCAGCCAACGAACAGGAAACCGAGCCAATGTCTAGAAAACTAAAGTAGGAGGGGTGGAGGGAAGTGGGAAAAGAGAGGCTGAGAGGGAGAGCGGGGAGGGACGTACTTCAGGATTGGGAGAGAAAAGGCGTTATGAGGCTTGGAAGCCAAACGTATCCTTGAAGGGATAAGCAGATACATTAAAATGTTCCATATGTGAGTAGCGGTCACCACAAATACTGGGCAAGAGTCCTTCCTTGTGGGGTACATGCACGCATACATGAACACTAGGCTTAGTGAGGTAAGCCGAGTTGAGTGGATTTGGGTTATGTTTGGCATGTGGCAAAGCGGGGTGGGCATGATCAGGCATAGCCACAACTCTTCAACCCACACTTGGATTTGCAGCCGTAAGGGGAATGTAAGGGGAAATTGTTCAGCCACTGAAGCCCTTTGGCTCAGATCCACTCCTTCCACCGTCCCAACACACCACTGTGGTCGCATGACCTGAGTAACGCAGAAGCTTTGCACAAAAACAAAACAGTGTGGATGTCTTTCCAGGCAGGAAACCATTTTTACAAAGCAGCTCCCCACACAGTTTGGGCAATCCCAGCTTTGCCAGCCAGCGCTATCCCCACCTCAACAAAGAGGGTTTGTGTTAGCATGGTGGAAGTGGCCAAACCATGTGAGGAGCCACTTCCATGTGAACCTACACACTTTCCTTTTCAAGAGGGGAACCAAAGCCAGCATCCAACAAAATAGACGCAGGCTAGTGCATGGACTTTTGACTGCAGAAACTAAATTCCCCCACCTCTCCCTGTGTTGAGGGCATGTGGTGGTGAAGAAATAGGATCTCTTTTGGTTGGATGCTACCCCAAGTCTCCAAATGGAGTCTAAGAAGAACTGGGGGCAGCCCAGAGAGCAAGCCGAGGGGAAGCATGGAGGATGAGGAAAAAGAGGTGGAAAAAGCTGGAGTAACAGGGCAGCCTCTTCCCAATGCAGAGGAGATGGTCACTGAGCTACTAACAGGAAGGAAGCACAGCAGAGCAGCCAGATCCTCTTTATCAGTGGCAGGGAAAAGGAAGGTGCTGAGGAGGCACCACAAAGATGCAGATGCTAAGCAGATGTTGTGCATCTGTGTCTCCTCACACGGAGGGGTGGCAATGTGGAGCCCTAGAGGCTGAGCCTATGCAGATGTGGAGTCATGTCAGGAGGTATCAGCTTTTCTTAGCGCTGCTGTTGCAATGCCAGCACTGTGATGACAGCCAACCATCATCTGTGTTGTTATTCTTGCCCAGCTTCCCAGAACAGTGAGAAGTTCCAGAGGGGCAGCGCCTACCTAGATTTGGTTTCCTTTAGAAGGGTCACTGGAGACTGGCTGGAGTTTTGTAATCTTCAACATTATTTTCAAATACACTGGTAGAGCATGCGGTAGGTGGAAGCGCACATCTTAAACACCCTGACAGTTGATCCAGCTGCTCCACATCAACTCTCCAGGGAAGAGCAGTCAGGACCCCAAAATGCTTTCAACTTCTGACAAGAGGGTAAAACTCATCTTGGCGCTCTCTGTTTCTCCCATGAAAGCAAACCAACCCGGCTGATTTAAAACCTGATTCTGTTATTCTGTTTGTGTACAGAGCCAGATTACATGAGGTAGGGGAACCAGAAGACTTGAGGAAGATCCAGCCATTGAGAGCAACCAAACTACAATGTCCTGAACAAAATGTTAGGAAGCGGTAACTTTCCCGCCAGCTGTGAAGGAGATTTCGGCAGGTCCTTCTCACTCCATTAACCCACTTCTGTATTTTTCTCAGTGGGTCCTGTCTCTTCTTGGTGATGTGAATTTCAAGCCCAGAGCCAATTTGCACACTCCAGTTTCAGGATCAGTTCTCCGAATGATCCTTCTGAAAACAATTTGGGAACATATAGCTGTTGTTAATGGGTCCAGGGAAGTCCTTGAGCCCAAAACCAAATGGAAACTTTAGAGGTGACTGCTTGAAATGTGATCTAGTGCAGGGGCACATAGCATCTCCTGTGTTCTATCTACCTGCATACTGGTAGGGAAGTCATTCAAGAATATACAGTAATGTATTCACACATTACATTCCCACAAGTATTTAAGTCAGAATAACTCATCTAAATGGATGAGGGAAAGAGAGGTGTCAATAACCATTAATAATGGATCTACATTTATGGTGAATGGGAGCCTATGACCTGGCAGGTCCTGTTGGGTTCCAGCTCCTATCACACCAACCAGCATGGCCAGTAGTTGGGGGTGATGAGAGGATTCTAGCCCATCAAGATCTGGATGTCCACTGGCTGCACACATCTGATGCAGAAGGACCATGCCATTGCCCCAAGATGCTCTTGATTAAAGTTAGACTCGCCATAAATAGGAAGTTGGAACCCATAAATCACTATGAAGAAGCTGGGGAAATGGAGGCGAGGTTGTCAAGATCATTTTGTAATAGATATGCCCCCCTCACTTGCTGCGAGAGGAAACATGGCAGCTGCTGGGCTTCTCCCTGCCGTACAGCTGTGCTGATGCTCATGTAGATTAAAGCCAGTGGGGAATGCTACCTAGAGGAAAGGAGGGAGCAGATTAGTCAAAGTGAAACATGGGAAGGTGGTTGGCCCAAGGTGAGCCTATTCAGAATGCTAGGGCAGTTTACTTGGGTGTAGAGAGAGAAAGCACAGGCCAAGACAAAGGTGGAAGGGGTGGCGAGACTCAGAAGAAGCTGGTAGAGAGGTGCCGCCAGGTGGAACTGGGTTGCTCTGGCAGAATGGCTTTAGCCTACCGGGCAGGTATGTTCTCGGTCTGTAACTGTGTATCTCCACAATACAGTGATAACAGCTGAGCCACAGACTCCATGGGCAAAGGCCTGTTAGTCCTTTGGGACCAAGTTGTCTTCATCCCAAGAGACGCCACTGAACTGAGATCACAGGGAGGAAGATGGGGTTGAAATTTAGCAGGGATTTGCCTTGCAGAAATCTGTGGTGCTCCAGCCACTTGCCTGAGCAACGGATTTGGTCCCATGTCTTAAAAAAGGAGAAGTGGCTGATGTTCAACTTTCCCATGGCTCTGTCCCTCTGCCAGGTGGTGATTCAGAATGAATGCGGAGCCAAAGCCAGTCTCCTCCCCGTTTTTCTCCCTCAGGAAGCGGGGAGAGCCTTATTCCATGGAGGGTTTCAGGATTGATACAGGGAAATCTGAGTTTACACACACAGGAAACTGTTCTGGCTCCAAACCATCCACCAGAAACCTCGCAAGTATTTGTCCTGTTCCAGGACTTCGGTCCAGCAAGGGAAGTGAGATAGCAGGAGGAGGAGAGCTTAAGCTCTGATAGGAAAGCAGACCTGATATTTTAGGAGCAGCCTCACATCCTTGTTCCAGATGGTGATAAAAGAGGAAGCTCCCTACACATGCACACAAACACGCCCTGCCTCTCCAGCATTTCATCCCTGGGACAGTAGTGCATCGCAAAGAGAGAACGGGTGGCTGCGGTCCATGTTTAGCCTCAGCGTGGCAGGCTTCCCAAAGGGCCAGGCATGCTTGTCAAAAAGCAGCTGAGAACACCACAGCTGTCTGCCTCTGGGGAAGCCGCCTCTGTATCTGTGTGAACTAAGGACCCCACCCAGCCTTCCTCTGGTCTTTCTAAATATTCCAGTCTGACTTTGGTGACCAGGGTGCAACTGGTCATCTTTTAGCAGCCTTTAGCCTCTGCCCAAATTCATGTAGCTGTTTGCAAACAATCTAGCCATCCCCCAGAATCTGGATGGGCAGGAATGAGAGAGGGAGGGAGAGAGAGGAGGGAAGGTGGGAGGGAAGGAGTTTCCCCACCCACTTTTGGCTCTGATCCTGCCCACAGCCTTGTCTCCCACCAGCATGCGGTCCTTGACAGATTACCCCTCCCTCCTCAAAAAAAAACTCCAGGTTTTTCACTCCTGCTTTCCTATGCATGTAAACATCTATCCATTATAAGTTTTACCATTGTTGCTTGTCCCGAGCATTGGGAATGGAATGGGTTTAAAGAAACGAACGAATGTGCAGTATAAAAGAGAAAGAGAAAACTAAAATGCAACCAGTGTTTTAGTAGTGAATGTGCCTGGGACACAGGGCTTCTTTGTTCCTTGGTGCCGAGAATTGTTAATCCACTTACAGGAACAGCAGCTCAGTAGAAGCCACAGCTACCTTCCTCACTACCTGTGACTTGGTGACTACATGGGACTATTTCACACTTGGAGCCCTAAGCATGTTTGCTATGGCTTTATTGGTTCTGAAACAGGGTTCGTGGCTGTAAGCATGTAAGAGTGTGAAAGATTTGCATTTCCAAAGTAATGGCGATCCTGTGCCATATGTACAACTATATATACTTGCGCATACCTAGGGAATCCCCCAAGTCTGTAGAAACCACTGTCTTCTTATTGGGTGTCCCTGTTTCCTCTTCCAGTCTGGTAGTGAACTTGGGTGGTCAAGTGCCTATTGGAGACTGCATTCCCCTCGCCTTTGTTATGTGTATCCAAGTGATTCTTTCATGAGACACAGAGATCATCCGTACCCCTGAGCTACTGCCAGGAACGTAGCTATGGGCAAAATGATACGTTTTATTGAGCCATTGTAATTCAGTGAAGTTCTTGAATTTAACATATGGTTTGTTGGTTTACAGGGGTCAGCAAACTTTTTCAGCAGGGGGCCTGTCCACTGTCCCTCAGACCTTGTGGGGGGGCGGACTATATTTTTTGGGGGAAATAATGAACAAATTCCTACACCCCACAAATAACCCAGAGATGCATTTTAAATAAAAGCACACATTCTACTCATGTAAAAACACGCTGATTCCCGGACTGTTTGCTGGCCGGATTTAGAAGGCAATTGGGCCATTTCTGGCCCCCAGGCTTTAGTTTGCCTACCCCTGGTTTATTCCTTGCAGAGGAGGCTGGTCCTTTAGAGTGAGCAGGGCACTGTGCCACCAAACGCAGCCTGCCCCCATTTGCCTACTGGCCCTGGCTGTCAGTTTCCTCCTGCTCAGTCTCAGTCTTGCCCAGGCAGAACCAGCAGGCAAGGGGGTGGTAATAAAATGAGAATTAGTTGGCTCTGCCTGTCATTGACTCCACCAGCAGTAGGTCTCCTCTCCTGGCATCAGCTACCACTGATTCCTTCAGGCCAGCATGGCAAAACGACTGTCTACCATGACAGTGCTGGAAGCAATGGGGATTTTTCTCCTGCACAATTTAGGGAGAAGAATCAAGGTGCAGCTAGACCCTGTCTCAGCTATTAATAACGCTGTCACCAAGTGCTCAATTTATGAGCCTGAGATCCTCTCATCGGTTGGATTATGGGCCAGCCTGGCTAATAGGTTATTTCGGTTCCTTCTTTTTCTCTTAGATGAACTGACTTACTGCCCCAAGGGCGTAACTTCCAACCTGTTCCGTTTCAACGTGTCTTCGGCAGAGAAGAACAGCACCAACCTCTTCCGGGCTGAGTTTCGGGTCCTGCGAGTGCCAAACCTAAGTTCAAAACGCACAGAGCAGCGTATTGAACTCTTTCAGGTGAGCAAGCTCAATGCTGGGGCAGAGTGAAGTGTCTAATTGCTGCCCCGTCTCCCCAGAAAACATAAATGCTAACACTGGGACCCTCTGTTATTAAACACCATTTAATGTTATTTCTCTTAACGGTGTTACAATATTCTGCACCCAAAGAAGAAATGTGGGAGGGGAAGAAATGTGCAAAGCTGTAGCATTAGGGGAGCGTTTTGTAAATGATCTCTCCATCCTCCCATTTTCCCATTTGTTTTCTACATCTGATTTAACTCCCCCATTTAAAGCAAACGCTGCTGTACTTCAGGGAATAGCCTGATGTATTTAAAGAAACAATAGAGCATTGGAACATTGTACATGTTCCAGTGCTCTATTATTTCCTTACATACATTAGGACTCATGGTTTCCCAAACTTGGGTCTCTGGCTGTTTTTGGACTACAATTCCCATCATCCTGGAACGTAACCCTCGCATAAATGGGGAGTTGCCTGTGCAATGTATAGTTGGCCCTTTAGTACCTTCTTTGCCAGCGTTGCTTCCCCAGTATTTGTGGTGACACGCTGGAAGCAGAATCCTGTAAGCAGTGGCACAGGACCAGCTGGCCTATGCGCAAGGAGGCAGCACATGTGGAATTTTC
Source organism: Podarcis bocagei (assembly GCF_964188305.1). Taxonomy (NCBI): domain Eukaryota; kingdom Metazoa; phylum Chordata; class Lepidosauria; order Squamata; family Lacertidae; genus Podarcis; species Podarcis bocagei. Next base: position 32,004,080 of record NC_138125.1, read on the forward strand.
CAGCAGTTTTCCATCCGATTAGCTGCCGCTTGCCTAGCTGTTGCGCAGCAGATCAGCCTTCAGTTTCTGACTGGCCTCCTTGTTGCATTTCATCACACCCAGTCAATCCTTGTGTGTTCTCCTGTATATTTTCACTTCTTCCTGTCTAAAGCATGTACAGAACTTGGAGGGATTCTCCTCTGTATTGAGCAGCAACTATTCTGAGCGTTCTTGGGCTTCATCGCCTCCATATCCAGCAAATTGGTAACACACGGGAAGCGTGCAAATGTTTGTATGGAGAGGATTGTCCTAGTCCCTTCTAGTTTGGCAAGACACACTTGCTGCTGTTGCTGAACTGAGCGTGTCTTGCGTGTCTCCTGCCCATGCAGATCCTGAAGCCTGATGAGCACATTGCAAAGCAGCGCTACCTCAGTGGCCGGAACGTGATGACGCGCGGCTCCCCTGAGTGGCTGTCCTTTGATGTCACGGACACAGTGCGAGAATGGCTTTTGCATAGAGGTGAGTGCAGCAGGAAGTAGGTTCAGGGATCCTCTTTGTCTGGATCAGGTGGTCACGCAGACATGTCCGTCAATAACTCGTCACCGAGAGTGAACTACTCGCCATTCACAGCACAATGTTTGAATTGTTTCCACTGTCCATTTTTATTTTTTAGTTTCCTGACCCTCTGTCTGTCTCCCCCAACAAAATTAAGGCAAGATGTTACATTTTGCCCCAAGGGGGAGGCAAGCTGCGGCAGAAATAAGCTCTCAGACAAGATTTATTTCCCATTTTTGTTTTTGTTGTATAATTATTATTGATAATTTAATAATAATTTGATGTCAATGGCTTTGTGAAGTTTAGCAGTATATAAATACCTCAAATAATAAGTAATGTAAATTATAACAAGTAATACAGTACATATTTGCAATTAATTAAGGAAAGGGAATACAAATCAAAATAGGGAGAGCTAAAAAGAGGATATTGACCTCGGAGAAAGGCATTGTGCTTGACATGATATCTGTGGCACCCAGTCATATTTATTTCGACCTCCCCATTCCTCTAAACTTGCTTCTTTATCCTCATATATTTCTTCTTTATCCCTGTGAGGTAAGTTAGATTGAGAGGGAATGGTCAGCTGAAGGTTACCTATTGACTTGGTGGCTGAGTGGGCATTTGAACCTAAGTCTTTCCAGTTCTACAAGCCATTCAGACATGCAAATCACCATTTTGATGCATTATGCTCACTCGTTGACTACAGCATCTGTGAAGCAGACAAAAGAGTCTAAATTTAACCAGTAATAACTGTCATCGGTTCATTCTATTTTGTGAGGATGTAAGCATTCTGACAGATTTCTCAGCAGCTTCAGATATATGAGTAATTAACTTCTCTGGGGGAAGTACGCTTTTGAGCAAAGCACTTCACTGGATTTCCGTCATCCTAAGTAATAGTGCTGTTCAGAGAGTTCGCTGGCCAATAATTTTGTCCATTTCTCAAGTAGTTCATTAACCTGCTCCAGTTCTTAGATAAACAGACCAAAATCAGAGGGAGAAATCCTGTCCACGCTACAGAAAATCAAGGCAACTAACTTGTAAGGGAGGCCCATACTTGTAAGTTGAGAGTGGCCCCCCACTGCTTCTGTGGCTGTTCTTGCCAAGCCACTTCCAACTCTGTTGCTTGACTCTGCTGTTGTGCCCTGCCCCAGTGCCCCTACTCCAATTGCACAGAGGGTAGACCAAACTAGCCCAAGGAAAGTTGGAAAGGTCAGATGGGTGGGGGAACCCAGCCCCAAAGGTCTCATGGGCAACTGGTATCCCGACTGCAGGTGGAGGTGACTGGCATGAGACTGCCAGTGAGTGCCACTGATTCAATGGTACCACAAACCCCTCAGAGCTGTGCCAGGGTTGTGAGGGGGTCTTGGCAAAGTGCCATCGAATGGCCCAACTGCATTTCCCATCCTGGTTTTCTCAAAATGCCGTGCCTTTGAGGTTCTGTCATTCCAGGGCACTGTGGGTTAAAAGAAAAATGTAAGCTCTCACGGGTAGCTGCCATGTTTTTGTGACATGATGGCTGTTTTTGCTTTTTTGTTTTTAAATCAACAATGTTCCGGAAAGTTGGGGACATACCATTTTGGAAAAAATAAGAGACTGAAGCAGAGATCCTGTCAGATGTCACCATTGGCAGGCTTCACCATTGATGTACCACCACCGCTGTAACTCTTCCATTTTCAGATTTAGCATGTAGAGGCCATGCTCTCGTCTACATGCACACATGTGAGCACACACATGTGTTGCACCGACACCCCCTCACGAAGGTGGAATTCATGTAAGGGGGTCACCAATGGTCAGCTACGATATTGGGCTAAATCTGTCACCCCATGGTGAACCCAAATGCACACTCATACAACACGCATCAAGTCGATGTCTACACTGTCTTAGAGGAATTGGCAAGAAATTTGCTTCTGTTTAGCACAAGAAGCTGCTGGACATGAGGGCATCTTGAGGCAAGAATATTGATTCATAGTTGGCCTGTCCTTGCAGGTACAGTCGTATCTGGGTGCCAGTCAAAGCTGGTATGCAGGCAATAAATTCTAGGAGGAGAAGCCGATTTTACGCTTCTTAGATTTTTCTTGGCCAGAGTCCAGGGACTGAACTATTGGTAGCATGCATGTCGCATAGCTTTTGATGTAGGTGACGCTTGCAGATACAAGCAGCAGGTACCTTACCCAGGGCTTTGCGGCTTGTGCAATATAACAGTTGGTGCAGAGCTCGGCATTCATCAGAGAATAACAGGAGAAATGCCGGCAGCTATAGAATTCAAGATGTGGGATTCAGCAGCTGCCACCAGCTGGGAAGATTAAACAGGTGCTGAGATCCAATGGCTGCTTCTAGCTTGATCCTCAAGAGCCTTAGACAATTCCTCTGACTGCAGCTAGCAATGTCCCCTTGCACAGTATATGTTGGTTACTGCTTCTTCCCCCCACCCCTTGCCAGAGCTTTCAAATGCCATGACAATGCAAGGCAAATTCAAGGTCGAAATTACATATGTAAAACGGATGAACCTGTGTTACTGTTCCCAACAAAGATCCCAGTTGCAGCATTTAGGGTTTTGTGGTTGTTTTGTTTTTGTGGGATTTCTGACTTGCGGTACGGAATTCCAGAAAGAAGCTTTCTTGTTAGTCTCAACCATTTACCGTATTTTTCGCTCTATAAGACGCACCAGACCACAAGACGCACCTAGTTTTTGGAGGAGGAAAACAAGAAAAAAAATATTCTGAATCTCAGAAGCCAGAACAGCAAGAGGGATCGCTGCGCAGTGAAAGCAGCAATCCCTCTTGCTGTTCTGGCTTCTGGGATAGCTGCGCAGCCTGCATTCACTCCATAAGACGCACACACATTTCCCCTTACTTTTTAGGAGGGAAAAAGTGAGTCTTATAGAGCAAAAAATACGGTATATAAAGACAAGGACAGGAGAGTTGTGCAGCCTAATGCTGTTCATATTTATTTAGAAATAAGTTCTGTGGGATTTCTCTCACCAAATTATCATTGGTCTGGAGCCTTGAGTGTCAAGAGTCCGCTCTTTTGTGTGTTTTCTGATTGGGCTCTAAATCTTATTATGAACATAATTCAGGAAAATCCTGCTTAAATGGATGGACTCATACAAATTCAAAAGGACGTGACAACCCAAAATCTCAGTGGAACTTGAAACAGCATCAAAGTGAAACTGCTAGGGATCAGTGGATCGTTAAGTGTTGCTTTCTATCAGTTTCTCATTTTTCCAATATTAAATTCAGTTCTCCACATCTCCATATACGTATTTTTTAAATGAAAATCTATTAGCATTTGAGTGGGCATTTCTCCTAATAGCCACATATTTGTACGCAGTTTTGCCTAATACACACTTTCCCCCCAAGCCATTATGTCTAATATAATGCTGTTTTGAACATTTATGTTCACTGATTTATGTATTTTCAAGCATACTTTATCCTAGTACATGCACTTTTGCATATATTATTTGTTGGGAAAACTTCATTTGGAGAGGCATGCATTTTGAAGCTGTGTTTTGTACTGTTTCAGAAAGTGCAAATTTAGTAGGTTTGGCTTTAAATGCAAACCGAAGCTGCATTCACACAGTCATTTATTGCATTTACATGTTGCTTCCCTAGCTGTTAATTTCCACATTATATTTGAGCTTTCACATGATACAAAAACCACTTCTGGAACTATAGTGAAACATGGCAAAACTATAATGGAATATAGTGCAAGTTTAGCACTCATTTCCATAAAATTTGCAGACTGTTTTTTGTTTTCTGGAAAGAAATTATATAGATATGAGCACTAAACTTGCACTATATTCCACTATAGTCCTAGCAGTGGCTTTTATGTGGTGTGGAAGCTCAGATGTAATGCAGAACTTAAAAGTTAGGGGAAAGTTGCAATAATTGAATAAACTGCCATGTGAATGCAGCTAGAATCAAATTTCTCCGCCATCCCTAGAAGGCTTTCGAGATTGCTGCCAAAGAGCAACCCGGGTCTGCTTACCTGCCCCCCCCCCCCGTCTCTCTCCATAGCATATTCCCTGTCTTAATGTCATTACATTATGCATTTTCCTATTTCTGCCACTGGCAGCCAATGTTGGGGAGCAAAGGTGAGGAACCTGGATGATGTCAGGACATGAGGTGACTTCAACTCTGCAACATGGAGCAGGATAGGGAAATGCATCATGAGTCGCCACTTTGGGCAGAAAGTCCATATTCACTGCATGCAAAACTCCGCCCCCATTTTCAGCAGCATAGGAGAATGTCAGTCCCGTTGTCTCCAAAGAAATTAAACATTGGTGGGGCAAAGGAAATGGAATTGCCAAAGAACTGTTTGGATCGCAGGGACATTAAGTTGCTAGTTCTCATGAATTCTTTCTCTCCAAACAGAATCTAACCTGGGACTAGAGATCAGCATCCACTGCCCATGTAACACCTTCCAGTCCAATGGCGACATCCTGGAGAACTTGCATGAGGTGCTGGAGATCAAGTTCAAAGGTGACAGGGGAGAGATTGGAGGGGGAAGCAGCGGAATGGGCCATCAGGAGAAATGAATCATTTCCCCATCTGCATCGGAGTGTTTTTAAAACATTGTTTCTGTATGGGTTTTGCTGTGTTTCTTAATGATAAACCTGTGTAGGGGTTGTCATAGGAGGGCAAGGAGTTACTTCAGAAGTGTGGAGGCACACGTACCTCACAAATGCATGGGTTTGATAGTCATCTCCTTTCTGTGGGGACTCTTGGGAACTGTAGTTTTGTGAGGGATTCTAGGCATTTTTAACAGAATTCTAAGCACCTCCCCCAAACAACAGTTCGTAGGACTCTTTGGAGAAAGGCCATGGCAGAGAAACTGGCACAGAATGCTAAAGTGAAGGGATATATTCAAGGGTGGATCTACTATGAAACTACTGAAGCCTAAGCTTCAGGGCCTCTAATCTTGGAGGGGCCCCAAAAGCAACAGTAGTCTACATTGCTTAAAAATTTTAGGTCTAGTAAGACCCAATTTGAGTCACAGGACTTAAATGGATTAGGTTGTTCGTTTGTTTTTGGTATATATTTCAACAGTCCCAATGTTTTAAAAGTCAGTCACACAGATGTTGTCAAGGTGTGGTAATCTGTCATGGTACAACCCCAATGAAGAAGATAACAGTGGTTACCCCCACCTCTTGGTTGCTGGTTGTGAAGGGGCCCCCATGACACTTCAAGCTTCAGGGGCCCCCAAATGTAGCTCCACCACTGCATATATATCTTGTTGCATAAAGGTGTGCGAAGCAGATACATTGCTGAAGTTAAAGCCTCTCTGGAAAACTCGGTTCTGAGGCGTTCTTGGTTAGACTCTAGTTTCCAGCTGTCATGATGTGGGCATGAAGAATTTGGGCATCCAGCCTGAGGTGGCACAGCCAGCCAGCGGCTGAGTTAGGTTCAACATTAGCAGCTGCCTGGCTTTGGGCCCTGGGCTGTGGCCACGATACCCACAGGCTCCACATCCTGGATATTCCTTCTGCCACACAGTTCCAGTCATCTGACATCTTCCTTAAGCCATTAATCTTCCTCGGCCTTTCTTGAGACTGAAACCAGTAACAAGAGGAGCAGATTAATGGCTCCACCACCAGTTTACAAATTATAAAGCAAATGACCCACAACACTTGGTTTCAGGCTAAGAGGAAACCTCGTTTCTCCTGGCAAGGCTGGCTGCAGTCCTTAGAGAGGAACCTCACAGGGGCCAGGCTGCTGGAGAGTTTCCCAAGCTGCCCTCCTCTTAAACATCCTTCATGGATTCCAACATTTTCCGCTGCAGCTCTAGAGTGGCCGTGCAGTTTTGCTAATGCCCTTCCCCTTCCCCTTCCAGGCATTGAGAGTGAGGACAGCCACGTGGGGCGTGGGGACTTGGGGAGCTTGAAGAAGCAGAAGGACCTGCACAACCCCCACTTGATCCTGATGATGCTGCCCCCCCACCGACTGGGAAGCCCCGCCCTGAGAAGCCAGAGGAAGAAAAGGGCGCTCGACACCAATTACTGCTTTAGGTAAGCGAGGGGTCCCTCTCTTTCCCTTCCACCTCACCCCTGGGGTTAACTGTGGCTCCACCTGATTGCTCTGCAGCTGCAAGGCTGGCAATTGGCTAGTTTTTATTTTGTTTCCATGCTTGCACTGTGATGGGGAAATGTTCTGGAAGCCCAATGCAAAGCAGGGATGGCTTGTTCAGTCAAATATTGTGCTTGACAATGAGGGGTGCCTTTGAGTTTCACATTTCCTGCTTAGCACGTGCGGAGCTCAATGGCTTGCAGTGTTTCCCTCAGTTGTGGTGAAATAGGAATTCAGGGTCACATGCTTCTCGGAATTTCAGCCTGCCTGATCAAAGGACCCACACTCCTCCCCCATGTGCTTTTTTGGTGGTTCCCCTGACCCTCCCCCCAGAGCCTTTTTTTTGGGGGGGCGGTCCATTGTGCAATAGGAAGTCCTTGCCCATAGCTTTCGCTGATGGACTTGTTAGGCGAGTAGTTACAAATTTAACTAATTCCTGTCAGGCAGCATAACTTAATTTGGGCTGCCATATCCAGCTGGTAGACTTCAAATCCAGCTTGCTAGGTCACTACCAGCACCTCCAGCACCAAGTGAAAACTATGGTGCAGAGAAGTTCCTCTTTCTCCAAAGCCCTTGATTCCATTTCAAACCCTTTTGTTCCAGGAACATGGAGGAAAACTGCTGTGTGCGTCGCCTCTACATTGACTTTCGGCAAGACCTGGGCTGGAAATGGGTCCACGAACCCAAGGGATACTTCGCCAACTTCTGCTCTGGACCTTGCCCATACCTCCGCAGTGCGGACACAACTCACAGCACGGTACATCAGTTCCTTAATATTAGCAGGGAACCTAGAATTTGGGAGATCTGCCTCCCACAACTTAAAAAATAAATAAATCATAGTTCATAGAGGCTCACAGAACTGTTGTTGGCATCCGCCTGTCTCAAGAGACAATAGAGTGCGCCTCCATGGGTGAAGTCAAACTGCTGTGTTAGTTCACTGGGTCACAAGCCTGGGCTGAGTGTAGGGAAGTCCAGTGCCCCCAGATGACAAGACCCCCACCCCACCCCCGGCTTCGCTGATGTGTTTCAAAGGAAAGCATAGCAATACATTTAGCCAATACATTCTATTGGCAGAATATATTCTATTGGCAGAATTGCCAATAAATTCTTTTGGCAGAAGTTGCCAATAGAAGGCCTTAGGGGTGTGAGTTTGAAGGAAATCTGTATAGAGAAATGACATTTTCTAATTCTTAGAGCCATTTTTTTATTTTCTTGTTTTATAATGCTCAAGACTTTGATCTGCCTCATGTTGGTGTGGCATGACTGATGGAAAGGCACTCTGTGGACACTCAGAATCAGTATACCTATTTAGGCTTCTCATAACGTAATTCAAAGTTTAGAGTGGAGTAGTTTGCTAGCAGCTGGTATTCTACCCAGGGATTCTGTTTCACACGGCGTGAGAATTAGATTTAGTCCTGGGTTCAGCTGCCATCTCAGCTCTGTACTCACTTTCAGGCCTTTGGCAAATGGCAGCCTCAGTAGTTGTCTTTCTGCAGAATGGATGCGCCTTTGAGCGAACTTGGGAATAATCGTTGATGTGTCTTGGTTGAGGCTGCTCTTCTCGCATGCATTGAATTTAACTGGTCAAATTCTAGTACTTGTGCTACTGAATACACCTGGCTGCCTCTGGCATGTTTCCTCATGTCCTCTTCATACAGTGGTACCTCAGGTTACAGACGCTTCAGGTTACAGACTCCACTAACCCAGAAATAGTACCTCGGGTTAAGAACTTTGCTTCAGGATGAGAACAGAAATCGTGCTCCGGCGGCACGGTGGCAGCAGGAGGCCCCATTAGCTAAAGTGGTACCTCAGGTTAAGAACAGTTTCAGGTTAAGAACGGACCTCCGGAACAAATTAAGTTCTTAATCTGAGGTACCACTGTATTGGAAATGGGATGAATTATGCAAGTTACCCTAAATGTACTTCTGTCCAGCTGGAATATTTTGGGTGGGGAACGGAATATAGGAAGGGAAGGAGTCATATGCATAACAATGTAATAAGGTATAGGATGTGTAGAACTACAGAGTAGGAAACGAAAACTGGGAAAGGGCAAGACGTACAATAGTCATTGGGATCCTTCCATCCAAACCCATCCTGATTTTTGAGATAGGTCAGATGTTGTATACTTTAAGCTTTGCTCTCACGTATGCAGGCCACAAACTCCCCGCCCCCAATGATTCTGGTACAAGTCCCTGAACTTGTGTGGCACAGTAGAGTCTACAATCCATTGTGCAGTTGCGGGGATGCCTATTTCTAAGCACTGCAAGCGTTTCCTGGTTGTGGCTTTTTGTAGAGGAGATCTATGTTATCCCTAGTGGCTGGTCTCAGCTGCTCAGCCAAGCTGTGTTGGCATCTGTACAGCATAGGCAGCTTCCTGCATTCCTCGATGACCCAAAAAGAAGAGAGCCCTATGGAAGAAGTGGTAGTGTTTTTCTGGCAATATACTTGGCAGCATCAAGATTTTAAAGGCAGCTGATGTTATGTCATAATCTCAGACTAAAATGACAGAAAACCAGTGCCTGACAGATGGTGTTATGGTCTCAAGGGAAACATTTCCTAGAGCATGTGGAAAGGGCAAGACTTTATAATGGAGAGAGGGCATCGTGAGAGTTTCCCCAATGCAGCTCAATAAAACACTATTACTTAGGTTGTGAGCCCTATGGGGATAGACATGACCTAGATGAAGCTGCCATAAGCTGATCTGAGCCCACAGGGCAGGGCAAGGTTTAAATATAATTAAGGAAAGACACACACAGTGCGAGAGGATCTGTTTATTAGGAGTGAAGGCAGGTTTTGGCTCCTGTTTCCGAAGGAAGAGAACCCTTCACTAGTCAAATTCTAGTTATATGCAGGTGTGCCAGCGGCACGATGAAGCTGTGAAAAAATGGTCAAAGGTGTCCATTATGGAGAAGCCAGTAGAGGGGATTCCGCAACCCTTGTCATTTCATACCTTAAAGGGATGATTTATGAGGGTTTAGGGAGAAGCTGAGGACTAGAATGTGTGCCATCATGGTTAGCGTTAGGCAGGCTTCTGTAGGCTGAGGAAAATTGTTCTTCTTTTACAGTAAGGCAGACTCCTCAGTATTTAGAGAGGCATTTTTAGTAGGGATAAAAGCAGATTGTGACTCTTCCCCCCATAAATCACCAACACCCCTCTTGCATGAAAAGCAGCAGCCTTTGGGGAGAAGCACTGCTCTAAGGTTAGATGTTTAAAAGAGTGGTTCAGATCCAAGACTAAGGAGGAGGCGGAAGAATCTGTCAGAGTCTCCCAGGGCTCTCATCTGGCACTCCCTCTCTCTCTCTCTCTGGCAATATATGAGATGGAGCAGAGAGAGACCTCATTGGATTTGTAGAGGATTCAAAAAGCTGGGAGAGAATGTAGATACCCGAGAGGGACTGGATTAAATCCAGCATGATCTGCAGATGCTGGCCAAAGCAAGTTGATTTTTTTCAGCTGTTTTTCTTGAAATTCAAACAGGGCCATAGGATGGTTACACCCAGGGATTTTTGTTTTTAAAAGAGCAGGCTTTGCTTATTTGAATGCAGAGTGGAGGTCTGAGGGCTACAGGGCTGCACTCGTGTTTCTTACTTCAGGCTGGGCTTTACTCAGCTGCTGCAAATTAATAATCATATTGCCTAACAAGCTGTTAAATATGTTAGCGGTGGAGCTGGGTGTGGTAAGCTCCACAGTTTAAGATCACTGAAGAGAAGCATGTTTTCTGCCTAATGGCAATTTGTGTTTTGGCCTAAACAGATTCGTGTGTTTTTCCTGGTTGCTTTTCCAGGTACTTGGCCTATACAATACACTGAATCCTGAAGCATCCGCCTCCCCTTGCTGCGTGCCTCAGGATCTAGAGCCTCTCACCATCCTGTACTACGTCGGAAGGACCCCCAAAGTTGAGCAGCTCTCCAATATGGTGGTGAAATCCTGCAAATGCAGTTGAAAGGGACCCAGTGCAACCATGGCCGAGAAATTGCAGCGATCCATTCTCTGCTCCCAGGTCAAAAAGAAACAAGTACTTGAAGGAAGGTACTGTAATCTGGCTTTTCTTACACTGCAGTCAAGGACAATCTACCCACTTTGAAAACCTTTAATTAAAACAACAACACCACCCACCTCTCTGCCTTCATGCCTCTCTTTTTCTTTGGGAGTTACTTTTGCAATACGGAGGCTGGGGAAGAAGACACACGTACCGGCTAAACATTTAGTGGACAGACAGAAAGAAGCAAATGAGGAAGAATTCACGGAAGGAGGAGACGATTAGCAGAGCTGTGGACATTTGGCAGGAACAATGGGACTTCTTATCCCACCGTTGACTTCTCTGCGAGCCCAGCCTTTTCTACAGAATAACGAAGATTTCCTTATGAAGGAACGTAATATTTTCTTAGAACCAGAACATAATGGACATAATTATTCTGCCTACAAATGGGTGCAGGAGTCAGTGGTCCCAACTTCTCAGAACGACCACTTTAGAGAGGACCTCTTGACTATGGTGAATTCTCACACAGTTTTCTCTCCTCCTGGAGTCCCTGCTCAATTACCTCTGGGTAAGAGTGGGCAGCAAATGCAGGATTCTTCAAAGTAATCTCTAAAGGATCCTGCACTTGCTGTGGTGGCTAAGGTATTGTAAGGAAATCTGCACATCTCTTGCACAAGGACCTGGCCCAGGCCACACCTGCCAAGGTTTTATTAAGAAGTATTAACCTCAACTATTGTAAAAAAATAAAAAAATAAATATTTTTTGGAATTGGGAACTTTCTGTTAAAACAAGTTGCTTGGTCAGAGGAGGGGAATGGGTAGATGCACCAGAACTGCCAAAATTGGCTCCTTTCTGAAAGCCTGCTGTTCTTGATAGATCTGTGGTCTGAGGGATTGGAGAGCAGATAGAACTTGAGCTTGTTTTCTGCTGAGAATGAAGTCGCTTAGCTTACCATGAACATTTGGTTGATTTTGGTTCTTAGTGAACTAGTCAGATCACTTTACCATGAACATGATAATGACGCTGTTTACTTCAACCGCATTTTGTCCTCCTGTGAAGCTGCTTTATACCAAAGCTATTCTTCATTGTCCTATTATGTTTGAGGCTGCCGACACTGGCTGGTAGCAGCTCTCCAAGGTCTCTGGCAGGGGTCTCTTGCAGCTGTGCTATCCCACATCGTTTTAAGTGGAGAGATCAGGAATTCAACCTGGGACTGGTTCCATGTGCTCTACCATTGACCTCTTTCAGGAATGAGGCCAATAAAAAGGGGGCCAACTCTGCTCTTGTTGCAGTGCCTATTGGTCCTTTGCCCTTCTACTTATGTTTCATTTTCACATACTTAAGTGAGGGGCTGTGACTGATCTACAGTAATCCAGTTCTCCTTGCTTGCATTTCCTCCTTTTCCACCATAAGCCCCACTCCATTGCCGTGACTCTGCTGTTTATGCTCACTCCTCTGCTTTTTTCGTGTGTGGTCTCCCATCTACATCAGCTTAGTACCAAGCTCGCCTGCCAATGAGATTAACCTTCTGCCCTTCACTGTGGTCCTGAGCCAGACTAGGGTTCCCACACCTGTAACCTGGACTGGAAAAAGCTTTTCCCAATATTAATAGCTGGTGCAGACAGGCAAGAGTTGGGAGCATGGAGGTGAGCAAAAGTGCCAATGCCCTGATAAGGACTGGGGTGGGTGGGTGGGTGTGCCTCCAAGTTGCTTCTTGTTTTTTAAGCCCATCATGCAACTGCTGCTGGTCGGTTTCATTTGACCCTTAGCTAGATAAATACTGGTGATAAAAATCCATGTGGACCTCCCCGCCCCCCCATAACGTTTTTTCATAGGTAGTCTTCAAGGGCAGGGGGAGTACATTTCGCCCTTACCCTGGAAGCAGTTTGAGCTCACCCAGGTTGAGATGCACTTTTTCTAGAACTTGGACAGTGATCTGTGCCATCGCCTCTGCGGCCCTTTCAATTAAACCCCAACCAAGCTCCTGTAGCCCAAGTCTATCGCTGTTCGTTCTCTACCATACTTGCTTTAATTCATAATTTCAAGCATTATTTTCACAGGGATGTGAAAAGCTCTAGTTAGAGCAGCTGGGCTGCTGTCAATCCATCATACAGGCTTTCTTTGGCTGAGTGCCTGTGACAGGGAAATTCATGCTTGGATAAGAGGATACTTACCCACTCATTGCCTAACTTTTGGCATTTTGATTTCTCTTTAGGTCTCGTTGACCTGTTATCATGCTCAGATGAAGCAAGCAGCTCTCGTTTTGTTCTAACTTTGTTGCACGTTTTAATTCTAAAGGGCAAGCAAGATGTCTTCATCCCTCTAATAATGGAATACCCTTTTGGAATGGGAGAACTAATGCTGTACCTATGAGGACACACCACTGACTTGTGTGCCAGCATTTTAATCGTATTATTTTTCCAGTCCTTCCCCCCCCCCCCTTTATTCTGATCCCGCTTTGAAAAACAAATGCTATTGAATAGCAAGATGTTATCCTTCTGGGCAGAAACTAATTGAAAACACATTAGCGGCCCAGGACAATTTCCCCCACCAGCATAGATTAGCCGATACACATTTTGGGTTTCACATGCTGATGTTGCATTTTTATTGCATGGTTCGTGGCGAGAGACTTGCCCATTCCCATTATCCTCAGTCTCCTTTCTCTATCAGCAAATTGTGGAGTCACTCTGATCAGCCTTTTCCCAGGACCATCAACCCTTTCCAGAGCCTTGGGTCTAGTCTGGAACCCCCTAGCACAGTGTTCCCCAACCTTTGGCCTCCAGCTTTTTTTGGACTACAACTCCCATCATCCATCGCTAGCAAGACCAGTGGTCAAGGATGATGGGAATTGTAGTCCAAAAACAGCTGGAGGCCCAAGGTTGGGGAACACTGCCCTAGCATAATGAAGAACTAAACCTTTCCCTGCCCCATTCAGTATCATAAGCAATGAGTTGTACCATCAAGGGATAAACAATTTGGGATGTGATCTATTGATTCCAGAAGTCTTGTTTTTCCAGTGCTGATGTATTGTAGCTTTCTGGAGGTTGGTGACACCAGAAAATTGTCCCTCTGCTTCTGGGCAAACTCAAAAGGACACAATCTCAGCCATGTCTCCATGACTGTTTGAATCTGACACTACATGAACTTGAAGGAGGCAACTGCTTGTTGCCCATGATGGACAGAACAGCTCAACTGGTAAAGCATGAGACTCTTAATCTCAGGATAATATGTCTGAGCCCCACGTTGGGCAAAAGATTCCAGCATTGAAGGGGTTGGACTAGACAACCCTTGCAGTCCCTTCCAACTATACAATTCTATGATTCTAATGGCACACATGGCTGCCTGATGTCAACTGGAGATGTTTTTTCTTTTCTTTTAGGCAAGGGTAAGTTCAGACAATGACTAGGATGAGCCTTTTTCTGCATGTTTGGTGTTTGATCCCTTACACTTAAATCTATTGGTCTGTCAGACCTTGTAGGGTTGCTTGGTCATTCAAAAGGAATGTCAAGTCTTGGTGTGTTTTTTTCAACATTTTTCTTTGCTGAACCTGCGTTTTGTCCTTGGGTCTATACCAGGACAAATTCCCACAGATCTGCAAAGAGGATTGAGCTGGAGATTGGGGTGCTTGCTAACCTGATCTGCAAATCTGTATCTATGCCTCAGCTTTGTAGCCAGTTCCTATGTCTGGCCATAATACCTTGATCACCATTGCCTGAGATGTCAGCTAGGCTGTGACCAGGGAGAAATCGGTTCATAAGAAAATGGTTTAAAGGCCATCTTCTACATCCTTGAGAATGTTTGGCTCTGCTGTGGTGATCTTGTCTGCCCAAAGGTAAGTAGCTCAGAAGACACGAGCTGATGAGTAATGTTCACAGTGCAGAAGGTATCTACTATGGTCACACACATCATGGCTGCTGCTAAGGATAGTACTGTAAGCAGCATGTCTTCCAAGGGGATCTTCACCATGACCAGATTTAGCACTTAAAACAGCTTGTTTACCATGTGACAAACCACTTAGGAAACATCTGCATTTTAGTCCACAACTTCGGCTAACTCTCCAACCTTATGTGGGATGGAGACAATAATTTATGAATGTCATAAGGAGAAAACTTGAGTGATGCTGCCCTTTTCTCCCCAGACACAGCGGCGTAGCGTGAGTTGTCAGCACCCGGGGCAACGCAAGTAATTTGCGCCCCCTAACCCGGGGCAAGGCAAGTAATTTGCGCCCCCCCAACCCCTAACCTGCGAGTTGCCGCTGGCGCTGCCGCGCAAACAACGCTGCTTGCCCAGAGGAGGATGGAGGCAGAAGCAGCCGCCGCCTGTGGCTGGGCCGAGGGGATGGCGGCGGCGGCAGGGTGCAGAGGCTGCCCGTGCCCGGCCAGGCGTCGGTGGCAGCGTCGGCGCTGCTGCAGCGGCTGCTCCTCCTGCGAGCAGTGAGCGGAGCGCAGCCACAGCGACGGCGGGGGGCGCGCGCGCTAGGGTGCAAGGCTGGCGGTGGTGGCGGGGAGCCCGGCGGAGGAAGGAACTTGTCCCTTCCCTCTGGACTCGCGCCCCCCCAGATGTTGCGCCCGGTGCGGTCGGCACCCCTGGCACCCCCCACGCTACGCCACTGCCCAGACATTCATGACAGTACTAAAATATTCACTAAGAGTCAGCCCAAGTACGTGTTTCCCTACTATCTGTCCAGGTACAATGTAGCTCTAGCATGAAGGAAGCAGTTCCCTGGGATGGCAAGATTCCTACACAGTGTGGACTGTTATGCTGGGTGGGGACTGCAAACTGATTTTCTCAAGTCAACATCAGGAGAAAAAAAGACAATATCACAATCAGAAAGAAACCTCAATACTGAACAGTGTCAAAACTACTCTGTGAGCCTATGTAAACTTCCCTGAGAGTAAGCCCCGCTGAACACAGTGAGTGACCCTGAGAAGACAGGCATAGGATTTTGCTAAAATAAAAAAAATCCTTCCAGTAGCACCTTAAAGACCAACTAAGTTAGTTCTTGGTATGATACATCTGTGTATCTGAAGAAGTGTGCATGCAAACGAAAGCTCATACCAAGAACTAAGTTAGTCTTTAAGGTGCTACTGGAAGGAATTTTTTTATTTTGACTATGGCAGACCAACACCGCTACCTATCTGTAATAGGATTTTGCTGTTAAGCTTGCAAGTAGTAAGGGCAGTGTAATGAGCAGAGTGGCCAGTTTGGGCAGAAATGAACAGGGACAAACTCTTGTTCTGTGACTGAGTAAGATGTTTGTTTGGTTTGCAAGACTCTCTCCAAGTCCAGCTTACCTCACAGGACAAATGCAAAACACTTAGAATGCTGAATGGTGTGGAAATGATAAATAATGTACTGTTTCCATGCTCACGCAGCTGATCTGAAGTGACAGAACCCTATTAGTGGGATCAGTCTGGGCTCTGGAAACACAACTTCAGCATGGAAACATAAGAAATGTAAAGAAATGCAAGGGAAAATCAACGTAATGCATGAATAATAATAAAGCCTCCCACTGGAGTAAAATTAAATGTCAACTAATTGGAAGGACTTTTACCCAGCATAATAAATGTAAATTTTAAGCTAAACAAACAAAATGAATGACTTTATTCAGACTGAGCATTTCTATGGCTTTCTGTCAAAATTCAAGATAGCAGCCAGCAGAAGTGTCTATAGTCAAGTCGGCATTTCAGCTTCTCGTGCCACTGGTGGTGAAAGCTGCCTAGTACCTGATAGAGAACCTTGACTGTTCTCAAAGTGAATCAAAATGACTGAGTGGATGGAGAAACCTGGGCCTCAGGATACATAATACAGACACCATTAAGAGCTCCTGTCTTAGGTGAGTCATAAGCTTGACTAGTTGATGGAAGATGTGATATAGAATGCAAAGGAAGGCTCAGGGCTTAAGCAGCAAAAGCTCAGCGGAACTAGAAAGCCTCAAGTCAGGGCTCCAACAGCTCTTCCAGAAACACTCGGCTGCTCTGCTCTCCTTTCAGTGGGGAAAATTCTGGAGTGTGCGACCAGGTCTTGCTGTCAATCTGGGTGTTGCCAGGAGTGTGGAATGATGAGCACTCATTCCTGCTTCATCTCCTCCTTGCATGCTGACGCATTGGATTGTTTGTCCACCCGTTATTGAGGATTAATCCTTCACTTCAGAAAGTAAGTGCAACCGGGAGCTGAAAGGGAGACAAAGGAAAGCTGGTTAATGGTTCCAGAGAGATGTGCATGAGCCACAGGGTACAGGAGTCTTCCTTTACACAAGTTACGAAACCAGACAGGATAATTCCAGATAGTGTTAGCTGCAGGCAGAGGAAATGCTGCTGTGGTGGTTCTGATCCCTGCTGTGCAGACTGAAGAATATACTCCGCTATTCTAGAATAGTCTATATGATTGTCAGGGATCAGCAATCACACGACTGCCTTCTCACAGTAAGTGCAAGCTTGCTCTAGGGAAACAGGTACCTGCTATTTCCTGAGAGACTGAAGCTGCCACCTTCCGCATGCAAAGGAGATGCTGCTCTATGCCACTGAGCTATGGTCTCTCATAACTTGCGCTACACAT
Source organism: Podarcis bocagei (assembly GCF_964188305.1). Lineage (NCBI taxonomy): Eukaryota > Metazoa > Chordata > Lepidosauria > Squamata > Lacertidae > Podarcis > Podarcis bocagei. The sequence goes on from NC_138125.1 coordinate 32,021,214, forward strand.
GTAGCAAGTTTTACTAAAATCACTTGATTGCTCTGTGTAACCTACCTTGAGTAGCACTAAGAATATTAGCAGCATTTTACAAAGATGAATCTGTCTCCTTAAGTATCAAGCATCACACAAACCCATGGAATTTGGAATGATATCTGGGCCAGAATTGAAGTCTTTGTGAGCAATGCCTGATCCAACAGAACAAGCATATTAGCTATTAAAAATTAAAAGCTGGGTCACTGAACAGAAACTTTTGGTACAGTACCAAGTTAAGTGAATTCCCATGCTATTAACTCCACCTCTGTGTATGGCAAGCATTTATACTTTAACTTAAGGAATACTACAAATGCCAGCACTCACAGAAAAATTATTGGCCTTGTAACAGTAGCATTAGAGTTAAGATAAAACTTTTATTTCAACCCCACACTGCTTTAATACTAGTATGCAAAAACATGTATATCTGTGACTAAAGTCTGCTATGGAAATAATCTATTTTGTGACCATATTTTTTTCACTTTCTCTTTCTTTTTTGCTGGCGTTAAACCCTGCTATATTGCAATAACTGTTTGAGCTAATGAACGAGTCTTTGCCTTTCCCCCGTCCTACTCAGTTCTGGACATCCCAAGGCCACTTCACACATTGCAAGTTTGCTTTGCAAGCTCCGAACACACACTCCCCCATATCCACACACATTAAAATGCATCTTAATACACACAGATACTTAACCATTTCCAGATGCTCTATGCCTGATTCATGAGTAGCCAAAGATGTAACGTTTTGTTGGTTTGCCCTACATTGATATTTTGATCACAGGAGTGACCTTTTGGGAATATTGCCATGCATGAAAAATGTTTTGTGCATAACAGAACCACTATCTGAGCTTGGTTAAGAAGGCTGATTTCAAACAGCTTAAGAAACCACTGGGTGTGATCCTAAAGTCAGAAATACCTTAGAGAAGGGAATCCAAGATGGATGGGAATTTCTTAAAGGTGAAATATTGAAGGCCCAAATGCAGACAAGTCTAACAAAAAAGAAAAGTGGGAGGCCTCTAAACAAACCGCTGTGGCTGCTTAAGGAGCTTACAGATGAGCTAAGATTTAAGAAGGGCATGTATTAAAAAAAATTGAAGAAAGGGGAAATCATACAATTTATTAAACATAAATGGCAATGATTTTTATCCAATGCTAGGGGATTCTTGGGCAAGGGGATTTTTGGCCCTCTTCGCCATGTTATCATCTCTTGCACCCCTTCAAATGTCTCATCTGAGGGTCAGAGAACCCTCTGTGAAGGCTTGGAGGTTGTTGGAGGAGAGGCAAATAGCCCCAATCAAATAGTAAGTAATTTTTAAGAGCAAAAGCTTTTCAGAGGGTTCAGGGGAATGTACAAGGAAGGAGTGGGTCTGGAATTCCCTTGCTCAATATCACATATACAAGATCAAGATGAATTGTCACCCATGCCATAAACAAACACATCATCAAGAGAGATATGCAAAGCTTCTCTCTCAAATGTGCCAGCTTATCATGTGTTATGTTTTGTTGAAAAAATGGAGGGAATCATTAAAAACAATGAACCTTATCTGCAGGCTGAAATGGTATAGTCCAAGATTATTCCATCTCAAATCACTCATCCTACTCTGCTCTCGACTCAGGGAGCTGGTTTGACACACTACTTTTTCTCTCATTCCAGAGTTCCAAAAGTGTTTTCTACAGCAGAGAAATACTCTGTAGACTTGGATTATTTGGACTCTTTGTAGCATAAAACCAGCAGATAACAGGAAACATCTTCTTCCTCTTGTAAAACAAAGACAAAGTGGCTGACCCAAAGTACGAGGGGCAGGTCATTCTCATCAGCTGAGGATTAAAAGTATCTATTCGTTACTCATTAGAAGCAAGCACCATCCCTCAGATTTAGTGGGGAAGGGGGCTACAGTGTTTGACATTATTCACCAGATGCTCTCTTGAGAAAGCAGCTTTCAACTTTGCTGGGATTCAATCAACTTCAACTGCAAATATGATCATTGAATGAAGAGTTGCAATTGCGAAAGATGGTTGATTTTAGAACTGTAACTGCTTACTAAGGAAACCTAAGGATGGAATTACACGTTACATACAGTTCCATAGTTCATTTTTCACTGGGGTATTTGTGTGCTCTCTCTCTCTCTCTCTCTCTCTCTCTCTCTCTCTCTCTCTCTGCATTATGAAGTTGCTGAGGCTGCAATCTGAAGTGGAAAACTGGCAAAGGGCAGAGGGGCTTCTTAACCTTTTCACCTTCATGCTATTATTCCACTGAAACTCATCCTCCAGTTATTTTCCCCACAACTGGAAAGAAAAGTTGATGCACAAAAATTTGTTACAGAGCCAGTTCTGCAGCCTCCCACCTGAAATGTCATTGGAAGGGAGGTTTCAAGCTCAAGACAACTTATGCTGTCAGTTATGGTAAGCAAGAGAGGCAGGAAGGTGAAAATGAGGAACGGAATTAAAAGGGATTACTATTGTGCAGGAAGGAATGCATCACTGCGCAGAAATTGGAGGGATTCCTGTTTCCAGCTGCTCCTGCTGAAGGATTTAAAGATATAGCTGACAATGAGGAGCTTTCTGAAACTAAGAGCCAAGGCTCTCGGGGGCCAGAGTTTTCAACACAAATAATGCATACTTAAGAGTGGCGATGTACAGAACTCTTCTGACATTATAGAAGCCCTGGGAACCTAAACCTACAATATAGATGATGGAAAACCTGGATAGAGTCAGGATTATAGATGCTGCCAAAATTCACTAGGCTCCACCCTGAAAATGAACTTCAGGGGCTCAGTAACATTTGCCTAAAAAGAGATACAAGAATCAAAAGCACTCCATATTTTTCTCAAACTCAGATTAAAATCCGATTGGGAGAAAACTTCTCAGGTGACGCCTTAGAAAGCAGTCCCTGCTCACATAGAGACGATTCTCTCCATTGCCTTCCAGGGAGCTTCTTTATGAGGCTGCCCACCCTGCATAGGGGAACTTATTGTCCCAAGCGCCTCCCAGGGAGATGAGTTTTTGCCACCCAATAGTACTTTGGGGAAAGACTTGGAAAGCAAAACAAGTGCTACAATTAAAATTTCCATTCATTTGAAGGGGGCTGCACTCAACAGAGTACTGCAAGTGCACAGAAAATGGATTTAAAAGAAAGCAAAGCAGAGAAGAAACCAGTGAAGGTAACTGAAAATTGCTGAAAGCCCTGCCTTAATCAATAAAGATATTATAGGCACAATTGTAGAATTCAAGGTACTGGCAAATTCTGAGTTATGGTTGAAAATGTGACTGTAACACAAGGGCAAAAACATGCAAAAATCATAAGCGTTCATGTACATGAGTGGCAAAAATATGAGGGTCCAGCTGCTTAGCTCAAACAGCGAGAGCCTATACCATCCATTATTTATTTCTTAGAATATGCTGGCAAGTGACATATTACGAGAGCCAGTGTGGTGTAGTGGTTAAGAGCGGTAGTCTCGTAATCTGGGGAACCGGGTTCGCGTCTCCGCTCCTCCACATGCAGCTGCTGGGTGACCTTGGGCCAGTCACACTTCTTTGAAGTCTCTCAGCCCCACTCACCTCACAGAGTGTTTGTTGTGGGGGAGGAAGGGAAAGGAGAATGTTAGCCGCTTTGAGACTCCTTAAAGGGAGTGAAAGGCGGGATATCAAATCCAAACTCTTCTTCTTCTTCTTCTACTATGAACAAACTTGCTACAGGTCTTTATTGTGTCTAGTCTTTTCCCTTTCACAAAAAGTCCCACCCTCACATGTTCTCGGGGGGGATATGCCCCTTTTACTCTACTCAATTATGGAAGGAAAGGAGATGAGTCTTCTGTTACCTTAAGCTGGCCCTCCCTCCACTGGCCTTTTCTTTCTCTGCCCTACAAGTGAATCAGTGGCTCTGGATCGGCTGGACAAAGGTCTAGTTCTGGCGAAAATAATGTGGGGGGAAGCTTCCAAAAGACCTGGAAAATGGGGGGAAAACGGCTTAGCGTGGGGCAGGTTCCTCTGCTTCTTTGTACTAAAACCTCTTTTCCACTTAGCTTAAAAGGTAAAGGGACCCCTGACCATTAGGTCCAGTCATGGCTGACTCTGGGGTTGCGGCACTCATCTCGCTTTATTGGCCGAGGGAGCCGGCATATAGCTTCCGGGTCATGTGGCCAGCATGACTAAGCCACTTCTGGCGAACCAGAGCAGAGCACGGAAACGCCATTTACCTTCCCGCCGGAGCGGTACCTATTGATCTACTTGCACTTTGACGTACTTTTGAACTGCTAGGTTGGCAGGAGCAGGGACTGAACAACAGGAGCTCACCCCATTGCGGGGATTTGAACCGCCAACCTTCTGATTGGCAAGCCCTAGGCTCAGTGGTTTAACCCACAGCGCCACCTGCGTCCCTCCACTTGGCTTATCGCCCACCAATTCCAGAAAAGACGACAATGACCTGGTGCGAAATCAAACTGCAACACCATGAGAAGCTGAGTGTGTACTCCATATAGTGAAGGGGATTTCAACGTACTCACCAGCAGGACAGAAAAAAGTAAGTTGGCTTGGAGATGCTCCATTTTGGTATTTGAGCTTTTCAGGGGTGGGAAATGTAGCTCTAGCACTAATATGGATTCAGGACAAGAAAACACTCCTCCCACTTTAGTTAAAAGTGGAAATGTTATTGAGTGCTTTCTTCATTCCTCAGTTAAAAATTCAGAAAAAGTTCCGCCCAACATGACGTATGCCTGGCACAAGCAAGGACTACTCCTTTTCTGCAGCATGGAGTGGATAGGCCCTATTTTCTTAAAGACTGCCATAAAAAGTAGCTTAAAAAATGAATATATATTTTTGGCCTAAAAAGCTCAACAACTGTCCAGATTTTCACTGTTTGAAATATGGCAACCCTATTTTATGACATTTCATGTTAACTGAGGTCATGGCTGAAAACTGATTCCCGTATTGCAGGGGGTTGACAAGATGACCCTTTGGGTCCCTTCCAACTCTACAATTCTATGATCCTTGTCAGGGCAGACAAGGTAAAATGCAAACGGAAAACCAAAAAAAGGTTGGCTGCAATGCCTTAGTTCTCTCACCTTTGGAGTTTGTGAGTGGCTCACAGGATTTAGCACTGTTAAGGCTATTCTGGAATCCATTCAGATGCCCTTCTGTGGAGGTTGCCCTGCTAGACAAAACACTGAATCAGAGGATAGCACAAACCCATGTATGAGATGGAAAATACATCTCTAAAGGGTAAAGCCATTCTAGTATTCGTTAACAGATGAACCAAAAGGTTTATTTCTTCGCATAATCAATGTGTAGTTGTCAGGAACATACAAATCAACCTCATGCCACATCAGACAATTTTGTCCCATCTAGACCTATACAGTCTATTTTAAATTAAGTCATTAAAAAGCATTTCTAAGCTACTTAATCTTTTAAAATTGGTATACTAAAATGACAAAAACATAGTAAAACACGGTTATAGAAGCAGATAAAAAGAGGAGCAGTTTCAGCCTTCCCCAACCTGGTGCTGTTCATATAAATGGGCACCCCAACTTCCAGCGCCAGTGACCATGATCCATGGTCAAGGACGATGGGAGATGGAGTCCAAAACATCTGGAGGAGTCTAGATTCAGAGATGGTTGGGCTACTCAAAACTGATTCAGTTCTCAAATAATTCATGCAGAATCCATAATCAATTTCCTATGTACAATTCAGATGTTCTTCCATGAAGTAGTGCTTCGGTTCCAGGAATGTTTCATTTTTCCAGGACTTGTGTTCAGTGAATATCAAAACAAACAAATCATGAAAAAATGAGGCAATGTGAAGGGTAACCCGGCTACTTAAAGATTTTCAATTAATGCTGTATGTACCAATTCAGTTATTGAATTCAGAAAGGAGCACATTTTCATTACAGCTCAAGTACATGTCGAGAAGACTGACAGCAAGGTGCCACATGCAATGCCTCTGTCAGGATTTTTCCATTTTCCTAGTTAGAAGCTGAAAACATGGGTCTTCCTCAGAACTTAAAGACCATTCCCTGCTCAAGCAGCACCCATCATTTGGCTGACGATACATCTATAAACTTAACACACAATGGTGCAGAGATAGAAGTACACAGAGACAGAGTAAGTGAAGCAAGCAGCTTCCATTTGGGTGGGTTGCACAGTGCTTTTCTTCCTTATTAATTAATTCATGGAAGCAAACAAAAACCAAAAAAACCTGCATGCAGTAGACACGGAGAATAAAATATTCCAGCCTTAAAAAAAAAACAAAAAACTTTCAGTCTCACAAGTGGCAGAAATGAAAATATATATACAGTTATAAAACAGATTCAGCGTAGGGACAGAATGGATGGGTCAAATTACTTTCAATGTATGAAAACTGTAAGATACTGGACCGTATCTTTGCTATTTTGCAGATGTAATGAGAACTTGATATATGCATATGTAATGTAGTAGATTATGTATTTTACTTTTTTATATATAAAAAAAGCCCTACAAGAAGTTACAGACCCAGCTCAAAAGATCTACAAGTTCCATTATCAAATTCATATTCAGACATAACTTAGACATAGGCTGGGTCATTTTCCATCCGAAAATTAAAATCTGAAGTAGCCCCAAGGCATTTTGTCGGGTGAAAAGCATGACATTTTTTCTCACTGCAGCATTATGAATTAACACTGCTGCATTAAGAACTGCCTTCTACTCCTATCTCTGCGCCCTACCCTCTACCTCTTTTTCAGCCTAATAAGTTGCTATATTTAAAATTACAATCTTTGCACAGATGACTCAGATGTATTTCTCTATTTCTGACCTCTAAGCTTGGACTAATTTAATATCCTCCGATTCCACATGCTTTTAGATGTTCTGCTGGCAGATAAACATATACTTTCCAATGGAGTTGCTGATCTTCCACTTCATCATAGGTCACTGCCTCCTCCTTTATTTCCTGACAGCTGCATTTCCCCTAATTTCCAGATTTTTTTTCTCTCTCTCTCTTTAGTACTCCTCTTCCTAACCATGGTGAGCCTTTTGCTGTTTCACTTTTCTTTATCTCCTTCCACACGTCGCTCACTTTCTCATTTGTCTAAATCAAAGTTCATGCCCAAGTCCAATTCCAATGGCAGCTGATTCCAGGGGGTTGGAGAAGCAACACTAAAAGCTTGGTTTCTAGTAAAAAGGAAGTGCACCTCTAGGGCATCCAGAACTCTCAGCAGTACCCCATCTGAGAAGCACACTTACCAGGCGACCCCTTAGCTAACCTGCTCCCAAATTGTTTAATGACACCAGTTTCACCCTAAATTCCATGGCAAACTTGGCACTTCAGTAATTGCAAGCACCTGGATCTCATCAAGAATTGATGTCTAGATTCCAGCAACTGTTTCCTAGAGATTTGCCCCCCAAGTTCATCAAGGAGCCTAGACAGATGTTTATCAAATACCAGAGGTCCAAAAAAACACCTATGGTTTCTAACAGCTGTTCAGCACCTGGGGCACATCAGGATGATAGAGCCTCTCTCTTGGTGAGATGGTTGCTCATACATTGAGCCTGCCTACTGATCTAGAGAGAGGCACCATCCTGACAAGGAATGAGCTCTGAGTTGCATCAACTCCCTTCCCTAGAAGCCTGATGATGAATACAAATCCAGTGAGTTTGAATATTAGTGTCACAGGACTATCTGTAAATTTGTATTTTTCTCAACATGATGATAGAGTTATTTATTTCAATAAATAAACATTTATAACAATCCACCAAAGTCCCCAAAGTTTTAATTCATAAGTTGCATGTCTTTATAATGTTAGGGAGTTTCCTATTTTTTTAAAAAAGCAATTCACTCTTACAAATTAGGAGGTGATGCAAAATATATATAGCAAGAGATGAGCCTTCTTTGTCTAGTTCTTATTACCTTCCTCAGTGGGAAAAATATGCATGGGTTGATGGAATGGGGAAGAGTCCTAACTAGGAGGTTCTCAAGCTATTCAAATATTGTTGAATTAGAAATATTCATCTTTAGGATATCCATCACATATTCAGCAATTTTAAAAAACCTCTAGTAATTCTCTTTTCTTCTAAAGATCATATATGGTCCAGCTGAGACTGGAATAATGAGATGGTTCAGAGATGTAATACAGATTTCAGGTTTTCTTTATTGCTCAAAGACAGTTTCTCTAGAAATCTTTGAAAAGAGATTCAATGGTTGTAGCATATTATACCTATGATGAAATGGCAAAAAGACAAGGCAATAGGCAGCAGATTTAAGATAAAGAAAAATATATATCCAACACTGCTCATATTTACATGGGAATAAAGGTAAAGGTAAAGGGACTCCTGACCATTAGGTCCAGTCGTGGCCCACTCTGAGGTTGCGGCACTCATCTTGCTTTATTGGCCGAGGGAGCAGGGGTACAGCTTCCGGTTCTGTGGCCAGCATGACTAAGCTGCTTCTGGTGAACAAGAGCAGCGCACGGAAACGCCGTTTACCTTCCTGCCGAAGCGGTACCTATTTATCTACTTGCACTTTGTGCTTTCGAACTGCTAGGTCGGCAGGAGCAGGGACCGAGCAATGGGAGCTCACCCTGTCACGGGGATTCGAACCACCGACCTTCTGAGCGGCAAGTCCTAGGCTCTGTGGTTTAACCCACAGCGCCACCCGCATCCCTTTACATGGGAGTAGGCCTCCATTAAACACAAAGAATTATTTGCAAGTAAATGTGCATAGAGGAGCGTTGCAATTACCAAGACTAGAACACAACAAAGGTAAGTTTGTCCTCCAGAATACAGAATGGTATAACATGAACAGATCAAAGGAGTCGTGTAGGCCAATATCTTGGTTCAACCTTTCCTTGAGAAGCTTCATGGAGACACATGCTCCACAACCTCCTGAGACAGCTTGTTCTGAACTGCATGTTCTCTTGCTTATCTCAGTACCTAGCACTGGAACTTGCACAGAGGTTTAGCATATTCTTCCCCCACACCAGAGGAAAAATACTACAAACGTAGATTAAAAGCTTGAAGTTTGAGTTTGTTTAGAACTTAATCCCTTCCTGTTAAGGATGGGGGTTTGGGGGGGTGGGGTTTCACCAAACATAAAATCTCTTAGCATTTTCTCTCATGAGATGTAATGGAATTCTTGACAGTGGAGTTCAAAAGGCTGGAAATACCAACAAAGAACAAATGGTCTGTATTAAACGGCTGAAGAACAATGGAAAGCATAAGACTTGAAGCACCTAAGAAGTAGTTTTCATTTTAATTTTTTTTTAGTAAAAGGGAATCTCTCTTGCATATAGAACATGGGCTGGGTCCCCCCCCCCTCTTGATTCTGTAAGAAAGACAAACTGGACAATACAAAAGGACACACAGATCAGTGAAAGAGGTTTGGATGTGGTCACTCCCTCAGTTGTTCTGGAATATATTGGGAGCTCTCATTTCCGTGTAACTGAGAAAAGTCAGTATGTGATCCCACAAATTGCAAGAATAGACTTGGAGACTTATGCTAGAGTCTGAACAGCAACTCAGAAAGTATTTCCGGAATGGCTCCTTGCAGCCTTCAGTAATTGGACTACACTCTGAAATTGTAAAGGAATCTTTTACTTTTTTCACCCTTCTATGCATTTTCGATGCTGAGCTTTTTCCGGTTTTCCCACACTTATGCCTGTCACAGAGCAGAAACCACAAGAACGCAGTAAAGTCAAGTCTGTCCAAGGAGCTGCAATTCCATCTCACAAGGATAAACATTCTCCCTGCCAATATGTGAGTACAGCACACCGGCATCTTCAAACACACATCTTGTTGCTTGGCAGACAAACTCACTGAAAAGGCTTGTCACCTGAACTAACATGCATCACCCCCAGGATGGGGAGAGTCAAACAAAAGCTATTATCAGCACAGGGCTATCGAAACAGGTATGGCTATCTATACTAGCTGAACTGACCAATTTAACTAACACCTGGATCCCATTTTAAAACGTGTCTGGAGGATTAGTCTCAAAAATATATCAATTAGTAGCCCATCTTATCTCAGAGGATCATGGTAGGTGAAAAGAAAGTTAATGTATAAAAATTGAAGGGGCAATCCTTCTAATGGAACAATAATCTAAAAACCTGTAACCAGAAAGAAAGGAACAATGACACTGCTCTGTGCAGTGCACTAATCTCAGAGTTGGACGGTCAGGGAAGGAATTTTGGGCTCTTGTTCGCACTCACAGTACGTTGGCACGTAGGAATCATTTGCAATGTTTGGCAGTGAACACAGTTCTCCATCTTACACACTTCTATGAAACAGAAGAGGCAGTGGCCATACCTGTTCATTGTTGGGAATTCCCCCCTAGTCTCTTGTATTTTTCAAACAACATCTGTGCTACATAGACACCTTGTTACAAGAGAAGCCATGCAGACACACACTTACATTGTGTGGGGTTGGGGTGGAGGCTTAGATACACCAGGTTACCAAATATTAGTATGCTTAAGTGCTAGAAGGTTCCAAACAACCATAACCGGCAGCAAGGATGGAGAAGGATTTTCTTTGGTCCACCGTCAGATCAAACAAATTCAAAACTCTCAGTCTCAGAAGACCAGAATGTAGTTATTAAGCAGATGGTGTGTTGTGCCACTTTTTGCAATGCAGTTGAAGTTCAAAAAATGCTGATATACAAAGTGTATACAACTGTGCATTTTAGGGAAATTCATACAATTTAAAAACCACTGGAGAATGGTTATACTAAGGAGTTGGGCTCTTAATACAGATTTTGGCCTGGCTGATAGACATGTGAGGCATTGCTGGTCAGGAAACGTTGGTGGCTCCTCCTTCTGGCTGTGTTTATGTGCTCCAGAGGAGGCACCATTCTAAGGATTAAAGAAGCCCTTTAACAGGATGGTCCTTCCATCCCTCTGGGTCATTATTACTTCATAGGATGCTGCACACTGATGCATCCATCACTGCAGCCACGCATATTTCACCTGATGTGAAGGCTGCCTAGTCCTATAGACTGGGGGAAGCGAAGCAACACCACAATTTACAACAATAAAGATTTATAATGCAACTCAATATCTCCAAAGACAGATAATATAATTTACGAGGAGCTTGGAGAGGCTTCTGTATAATGAGAGACTGAGAATAATGAATTAATGAGATTGTTTAGTCTAGGAAAGAGACAAGCAAGAAGCAGCATGATGGAGCACAAAATAACAAAATGGTCAAGGAAAGATAAGTCAGACTCCAACTTAATGACCTCCATAAAAATAGAAAGATGACAAGTTTACAAGCAACAATGATTTCAATACCTCTCCAGAAACTATACTGAAACTAAAAACTGAGGACAATACAATATGAAATTGTTCTCACATTTAAAACATCAACAGTTAAGGTTTTTGTTAGGAGTCTACACAAGTTACAAAAGCAGTCTATCACACTGCAGGAAATAAAACATATCACCAGTACAGGGAGATAAGAATACACTTCTATATGTATTTAAGATAATTTGTTTTTAAAGCTTTCTTTGTAGCATTAAATACAAGTAAGAATGATACTGGATAATGGCTAAATTACACATTTTTTCAAACACAGATAAAGATCAGAACAAGCATACATCATAATACAGAAATGCAAAGTTTTGTTGGCTCAAAATTAATGTATTAGAAATCCATGACAAAGAAACAATGTACAGAAAGTGAAGTGTGCAATGAGGATGCAGGATGAAGTGGGGAACTTTTGACAGCCTGCCATGTCTGTCCCACTGTGTCCTGCACACCTACTAATCATATGGAGATTGGAAATAAAGAGCAGGCAGGCAGATCTCTTATTTCCAATTTTAGCACTAAGCACCATAGAGCTAAAATTGCAGATAAGTGGTCTGACTGCTCTTTAATATTAAAAAACAGAATTTCCGCCTATTCCCACTCCAATGTTGGACTGGGCCTAGGAAGCAAGGCTGAGTTTTACTCTACCGCCAGACTTAGTACTGTGGTACATAGTAGTAAGGCTGGAGGGGGGGGAATCCCTGTCTGTTCTTTAGTGCTACTGTCTAAAGCAGGGGTCAGCAAACTAAGGCCAGATCCGTGGGCCGGATCAGGCCCAATTGCCCTCTGGATCCGGCCTGTGGACGGTCTTGGAATCGCCGTTTGGATTGGCATGATCGTTCAGGCTGAGCCATTTTTTTTGCAATTTTTTGGGGGGCACCCTTCCCCCCCTCCCTCCCTCACACACACCGTGGCGGCGCCTCCTCCCTCCTCCTGGCTGCTCCCCGCCCTGTGGAGGAAGGGAGCTTGCTTTAATTGCTGCCAGCCAATCCAAAGCCTCGCTGCCCATGTGCTGAGGTGCAGCCCAGACTCGCCACCATCCCACCATCCATCCATGGCCGCACTGTGGGCATCTTCATGGGCGCATCGCGGGGCTTCGGCTGGAGCTTGGTGCGCCTGCTGGCCCCGTGCCTGGCGCCTGGGAAAGCTGGCCCAGAAAGGGAAAGCTGGCCCACCACCAACGGCTCCCAACCACAGGCAGAGCGGCAGAGGAGGTAGGAAAGCAGGGGGAGGGGGGAGAGAGAAGCCCCCCCTCCACCGCGTGCATGTGTGCACATGTGTGTGTGCATGCGCAGTTCGGCCCGCTGCAAGGTCTAAGGGGCAGTGAACCAGCCCCCTCCTAAAAAAGTTTGCTGACCCCTGGTCTAAAGAGCAGGCAGAGGGATTTTGCTAGCCACCTCCACCCCTGGAGAGGAGGGCTGGAAATGTTGTGTGTGTGTGTGTGTGTGTGTGTGTACATGGCCCTGTGTCCCTGCATGCCTGCTGTGTTTGTGCACTGTCTCTCTGCATTTTTGGTGCATGCAAATTTATTTTGTGTATGTTTGTTTTGTGATGTTGTGATTCCCAAAAGGTTGGTCAAGTGTGAATCAAGCCCTTGGGGTGAAATAGATTCCCCACCCTGGCTGTATGCCATAGCAAAGCCTTTCTCAACTTTAGGTGCCCAGATGTTGCTGGACTACAACTCCCATCATCCCTAGCTAGTAGGACCAGTGGGTTAGGGATGATGGGAGTTGTAGGCCAACAACACCTGGGGACCCAAGGTTGAAAAAGGCTGCCATAGTGTATAGCAGTGATGACCAAACTTGGCCTCCAGCTGTTTTGGGACAACAACTCCCATCATTCCTAGCTAACAGGACCAGTAGTCAATGATGATAGGAACTGTAGTCCCAAAACAGCTGGAGGGCCAAGTTTGTCCATCACTGGTGTATAGCAATTCATCATAATAATAATAATAATAATTTATTTGTTCCCCAGCCACTCTGGGCGGCTTCCACAAAAACCAAAAATACACTAAGATGTCACACATTAAAAACTTCCCTGAACAGGGCTGCCTTAAGATGTCTTCTGAATGTCAGGTAGTTGTTTATCTCTTTGACATCTGATGGGAGGGCGTTCCACAGGGCGGGCGCCACTACCGAGAAGGCCCTCTGCCTGGTTCCCTGTAGCTTTGCTTCTTGCAATGAGGGAACCGCCAGAAGGCCCTCGGCGCTGGACCTCAGCGTCCGGGCAGAACGATGGGGGTGGAGACGCTCCTTCAGGTATACTGGGCCGAGGCCGTTTAGGGCTTTAAAGGTCAACACCAACACTTTGAATTGTGCTCGGAAATGTATTTAGGTTACTCTTCCCCCCCCCCTTCATCAAATGAAAAAAAAGTTCTTAAAATTTATCTAATACAGTTACATCAAACAATCAGGACACCTCCCCCCCCCAACCAAGGAAAAGTTAGTCATTTACTGCCCATGTTTCTCCATCAACATCTTTCAATAGCGACTTCTGTTTCAGGAACACAAACTTACTTGGAAATCCTCTGAGATGCCACCTTCCTAATAACTGCTTGTCTATGGCTGGCTGGGGGCTTAGGGATCAAGTTTGAAGATGCACTCTGGGATGGCATCACCTTATTTAGGTTCGGTACCTTCTGGCTGCTAGAAATGGCACTTGATGTCCTGTGGGCACCAGAATTAGTTGATAGGGTCATAGAGCTGATGGTGGATGTTGGGAAGTTAGCAAACAGAGCCTAGCAAAAAAAGAAAGAAAGAAACGTAGATTTAATCTGTCTTCTATAACTAGGTAAGGAAGCCGACATTATGTGTCCCGCCAGACCGTTTCTACTTGAAATTTACGATGCAATACTAACTTTACAAACACCTTGTTCTATAGTTCACCGTGCAATGAAAACGTAATTGAATTTATGCTCTTCTCCAATATTTAGAGCCTTAAGATTCCTGATGTTTGCGAGATTATTGCTCCGTGCTGCCTTTGCATCTTCTCTAATTGCATGCAGACGAGGAGTTATATCACCCAGTGGGAAGAGTCAACAAAGCAGCTTCTAACAGCATGACTGTCAGAGGCTGAAGAAAGGTCAGGACTGTTTTTCTTGGGGGTAGCAGACATCCAAAAGGCTTTTGTTTCTCTGGTGTGCTGTAATCCTGGCTGTTCTACACTCTAGCCAGCATACAGAATGACCTGAGCTTCTGGATTCAGCTTCAAAGAAAGCTATCCCACTGTGAGCCCCCTTAGTGTATGTTAGGAAGCCAGGGGAAGCTACTCTACAAACAAGACAGCAGCAAGTGAAGTCAGAGGTTTGACCACACAGCAAAAGAAGCCAGAGCTGGGGAAATCTTGACGCAGATAAATGGGGAAGAAAAATGAGAAAGAAGCTTTCATCGGCCATGGATCAGGTGCAATGAGGGAAGGACGCAAGAGCAATTCAGGCATAAAAACAGTCGGATACGTACAGAACTATTAGTTTGCTGCCCATGTTTCTCCATCAACAGGGCCTGGGATAGCTGAGACAGTAGAGCACGAAACTTTTAATCTCAGGGTTGTGGGTTGAAGTCCCACATTGGGCAAAATATTACTTTTGATCCTCATGGTGCCTTCCAGCTCTACAAATTCTATTATTCTATGAGTTGTCCCAAGCAATATTTAATAGGTTAGAGATCTGTAGCTTCTAAGGAATGCCAAATGAAGTACAAACACAACCATTTTTTAAACTGACAAATCAGAGTCCTGCTCTAAGGCTAAAGTGATACATTTAGTTTGCTTACTGCTCCTCTTGAACAATCTCAGTGGAGGGGGGCACACACACCAGATTTTCTGCTAACACAATTAGTATTTCATGGTCAGCAAACAGTAGTTTGCCAGCCCAGAAAATTGAAGAAAACAATCCAGAGGGAGCCAGATATTCTGCAGCATGGATTGTATCATATTTAAAGTTGTTATAGGGTTGAACTGGTATTGTTTTGATTTATGCTATTTCTCATGTGAAATATATTGGAAAATATTCTTGGCCTAACTATCCACACACACATAATGGGCAGAGACTATAGAAACTGACAGCCAAATGGAATCTTCCCAAGAATTAATTTGTAAATGCCAATTGTTTATAAATTAACCTATCTGAGCTTGGAGTGGTAAGCTCTATGTACATCAGGCTTTAGAAAATACTGCCGTTTGAGTTAATCTTCCCTGCTTCCAACCAATGGAGTGGAGTTAAAAGTTCTTTCCACCACTATCAAATCTTAATGTAACCTGCCTTTCACTGTCCTCTCTTCTGAATCTTTGCCCTTCTCCTAACCCTTCTGCTTTCCCTGTGCTCCTGACAGAAATCAGTCAAATCTGTAATCCTTTTGCATTAGTCATTATAACTGCTGAGTCCATATTTCTTGAGAATTCTAGAAAAGAATAAAAAATCTAAGCCAGCTGTCCACAAACTCCACACATATGGCCCTGGACCAATTGAAAATTGCTGCAGGTCTTAATGATTTTTCTGTCTGTTGTTTAGCAATTGTAATATCCTGCGCTAAATGAATGTCACAGACCACTGGTTGTCTAAGTACCATACTTTGGAAATGATGATGGTGAGGATGGCGAGGATAATGATGATGATGATGATAATGATAATAATAATATTAGTATTCTTTTGTACCCTGCTCATCAGACTGGGTTGCCCCAACCACTCTGGGCTGCTCTAAGTTTACTTTGGACTGTTTTTCCTATTCTCTCTTCTAAGGAGAAGGGGCTGGACCAAATTTGCTACCCTGAACCCTTTGGGGGAAGGGCGAGATAAAAATGTAATAGATCTATACAAGCTTACTTTTGAACCGTGAGCCCACCCATGAGGTGACATGAGGCAACTACCTTGGGTGGCAGAATCTACAGGGGCAGCAGATCCAGCCTCCAAGGAAAGCACTGCCCGCCTCCACCACCACCACAGTGCCAGCAGCAGCTGCTGCACGCTCCTCAGAGTCTGGATCTACCACCTCCTCTGCAGCCCCGCTGCCACACGCAGGTGAACCAGTAGAACTGTGGCTGGCACGTCTCCCAAGGTCATTCATAGATTCCCCACTTGGAATCTCAACGGGGTACTATTTGCCCTGGCCAGTGCTCAATTTGAGCTTATAGCTTCCTGTTCCCTTGCATGTTGCTTTGGGTAAGCCCCCTGCTCCACCGGACTCCTGGGAAACAACTGTGCATTATTTGAAGAGGGCCGCCACTCTGACTGCCTGCAAGAGGGGTTCCCCTGTTTTGTATATCTGCAAGGTGACTACTTGGGCTTCACTGCACACTTTTGTAAAACACTAGAAAATAGAGACAATTTTTCTCAGTTGATGCAGCATTTGGCAGGAAAGTCCTCCAAGAGGGTTTTGCCATTGGAGGACTTTATAGAGGAAGTCCGCTTGGCTCGGGGGGGGGGGGGGTACTGGTCTCTTCTATCTGCCTTAGGAATAGGCTCCAGGCCTATTCAGCAAAAAACAGAATTTCTGTTTGAAGGTCGGGTTGGAGCACATTGTACCCAACTCTCCTTCCTGTGTGGCTGCTCTCTGGATTAGGGTGTGCTAGTCACAGCTTTTGCCAGCATCCTACATACTGCACATAATGTTTAGAGTTCTTGTTTCTCTCTTCTTGTACTCTTTAATTCTGCAGTGGAATTCTGCTGTTCTTCCTGCGATTCTTCCGTTTTGTCCTTACGAGGTCCTTTCGCCTTTGCTCTGCCAGTTAGTATAGAGGGCAGGGCAGCTCCTCCCCCCCAGAGGAAAAATGCCTTGAAGACCCTGCATGCCTAGCCCAGTAGGAGGACTCATACAGTGGTACCTTGGGTTAAGAACTTAATTCGTTCCGGAGGTCCGTTCTTAACCTGAAACTGTTCTTAACCTGAAGCACCACTTTAGCTAATGGGGCCTCCCGCTGCTGCCGTGCCACCGCCGCACAATTTCTGTTCTCATTCTGAAGCAAAGTTCTTAACCCGAGGTACTATTTCTGGGTTAGCGGAGTCTGTAACCTGAGGTGTATGTAACCCAAGGTACCACTGTACTTCCACTTTTCTTTTCATTTAGCAGGACTACCTCACTCTTCCCCTGAATGCCATCAGAACTCTGGCACTGATTGAAACATCACAGCCACAGATGCAAAGCAGTTATATAAGAAGAGTCTGCTGGGTCAGGCCAATGGCCCATCTAGTCCAGCATCCTGTTCTCAAAACAGAGGTTTGTGGGAAACCCACAAGCAGGCTTTGAACACAAGAGCACTCTCTCCTCCTGTGGTGTCCAGAAGTATGACCGCCTCCAACTGGGGAGGCAGAGCACAGCCCTCTTCTCCATGAATTTGTCCAATCCTCTTTTAAAGCCATTCAGACTGGTGGCCATCACTGCCTCCTGTGGGAGCAAGTTCTATCGTTTAACGATGCGCCACACTTTTTTTTAATTCTGTCCTGAATCTTCAAGCATTCAGCTTCATTGGATGTCAGTGAGTTCTAGCGTTATGAAAGTCTATTCGCTTTCTCAACGCCATGCACAATTTTACAAACTTCTATCATGTCACTTCTTAATTGCTTTTTTCCTAGACGTCTCTCAAGGTGGGCATTGCTCCATCTAGTTCAGTACTGTCTACACTGACTTGGAGTGAAAAGCACGTGTTCTGAAACTGAGTTACTGCTGTTCCCCTGCAACAGGAGCCATTCTGATGCAGAAGTATCTATCCTAAGTGCTCTAACAACCAGAAGCAATTCTGTTGGCTGCAGAACACAGAGGAACTTTCCTCTGCAAAGGGCTCTTGCAGAACTCAGCAACAAAAGCAAGCTTTTACAATATAACCCAGACTCTCCCACTGCCAGATAACCCGCTGTTTTCCAATAGCCCTGTCTGAAGAATGCAAATCAACAATTCTCACTTACACTCTCCATGTCAGATTGCATGGATACTGCTTCCATTTGAGATTTATACCCTAGGCATTATACAGAACTCAAAATGGGGAAAAACTTCTCTTTGAGGGTCACTGATTTATGAGAAGAAATAAAGAGGGAATGGAAAAAAGAAAGAAGGGGAAAGTGGAGGGAGGGACACACACTGAAGAAAGGATTGAACCAGGAGTTCCCAAGCTATGAGCCAGAAAAGCCAACCCCCACTCCTTCTTCTCAGCTGTTACACTAAAAATACATTAAATACATTCCTGGCATGATTTTTCTAAGTGTATGACTGAAGTTCTTTCCAAAATAAGTTATGGCACTGTGGACCAAAGGCTAAAGGACCCTGAAAACGGCAAACGTAAACCACCCTAGGAACAAACTAAAGAATGAGAAGAAAGTTAAGAATGAGGACAGCAGTAAGAAAAAGCACATCGAGCGTGATCAGAAGGGAAATAGAGAGAGAATTCCATGTATTCATTGAATGGCTGTTGTGCTTTATGTTCAAAAGCAGAAACTCAGCCAGGAAAGTGTGTGCTTTGGTGCATAGTGTTTTCCTTTTTCTTTTAGCAGGATGCTTCACCTAAAAATCTTTCATGATACAAACAACATTATCAAAAACACAGTCTGAGAAATAAGCTTATGTAGGACTCACAGTTTGAACAATTTAAATCAAGGATGGATAATTTTTATCAACCAAAGGGGCACGTTCCAGCCCAACAGGGCTGATAAGAGGTATAGCATGGGAAGTGGGGTGTGACTGGGGAGGAAATATGCTCTGGAGAGAGTCCCAAGGGCCAAACAGGGAGTGCTGCAGGGAAGCATTTGATCCCCTGGCCTGAGGTCCCCCATCTGCGATTTAGATAATTCAAAAGCAAGGAAATGCAACTTTGAACAATCTCTACACTTCAGTGGCCAACATGGCAGCCCTATTGTTACAATGGAATACAAAGTAGTGAAAATCATCGGCATCTCTACAAAACTGAAAGGGAACCTGCCTAAAAACAAAGAAAAAGATGGATTTATCAAACGTGACCCACCTAAAACCCAAGCACAGTATTATTTTGTGAGAGGAAATTAATACTTGAACATTATTAATAACTTACAGAGCATTTATCTGCCAATTTCTATATAAATGATGTGTTTTGCTCTCACAACCATCCTGGGACATAATTAAGTTTTCAATTTTAGAATTTAAAGAACTGAGGTTAAAGAAAAAGCTACTTGCCCAGGGCTATACAAGGCCATGGGCAAAGAGGGAATGAATTCTGGTCTTGTACATCGAAACCTATTACACATGTATTATAACGTCCTTCTTTCTATTATTCAATTCATGTTCTAAACTATTACTTAATGAGTTGTGAAACTTGAACGGTACATATAACAAATTAATAGGTTATGGTGGCAGTGGCTATGTGGACTTTTGCTGCAGCCTGATGTCAGCATGTAGATTTATGGCAACCCCCGCTGGTTACTAAGGGCAAAGCCAGATCATTTATATTTTGTTGCTTTTCGACATTTAAATTATACTGATCTTATGTTTGACTAAATTAACCTACAGTGTGTGCTGTGAGAGCCTCTGCCGCTGAACAGCCCCCTTTCTTCAATAATGGAAACTTCAGTGTTGCCTGAGCCTGCGGCATGGCAAAGATCTCTGTAACTACAACTCTGAACGGCTGTGCTTGGAGGGAAGGAGGAGGAGTGCGGGGGATGCAAGCAGAGGTTTAACAAAGAATCACTTTAACAGAAACTCCTGAGTAATGGCTTTGCCCCAAGCCAAGAACAACATCATCTCAATGTCAGCAATTAGAAGAGGGATCAGCCAGGCAGCACGGCCCCCTTCAACCCCCTTACAGACACAGCTTTGCTCACAGGGCTACCCTGAGCTGAGCACTGCCCGCGTGGAGCCCTTTGGATAAAAGATTACAAATGTGCCGACTATTTCTGCTCTGCTAGTACAGAGGGGAGTACAAATGGAGGGACAGTACACAGTGGGTCCTAACAACCAAGCGGGGACTGCTGAACTACAAGGGATCTTTTCTATATGTTTGCTTTCCAGAATCCGCTGTGAAACTGTGCCATTAAGTTATTCTTCAGCTTATTTGTGTACCTAATGCTTATGGGTTTATGGGAGAGGGGATTAGAAAATATGCTTATAAAAGCAAGGCTAAGTAATAGCGTGTAAGATGTGCAGTTGAGTGAATGTTGTTTCAGAAAAAGCAAACATGGAGAGAGATTATTAATTTGCTTCCATTCTGTGCCTTATCCACTTAAAATTATTAGTTCAAGTCTGAGAGAAGTCTGTGGGGCTGTAATTATAACACAATCACAAAAAAAACCTGGATTGTGATTCTTTAAAATTTTGGCTTCTGCTGATGAAGAAAAGACTAAAGGTTTGTAGGCGGCATTTCCTGTAAATGCTTGTGATCAGATGGTGTGGCTTTCTGCACAGGCCCATTCCTCTTTAAAGCTCTCCGTTGCCATTTGCAATTTGTAGGGATTGGAAGAAACAGGGAAGTAGCTATGCAAATCAAAATGCATTTACGTAAACCTGCATAATTTGTGCAATTGAACAAAATTGGGTATGGGTGCTTTATTTACAGCATTTAGCTTTATTTTTAACACTGATCTATTCAGAATGGGTTTGGAATCTAACAATGATAGATCTTCCAAGACAGACTCACTCATCTTAAGTTACCTGGTGCCGGGCTCGGCTCTGGTCCAAAAGCTGCCGAGACTGAAGCTTCTGCTGTTGGAGCTGCTGCAGGGCAAAATGAAGCTGATAGCTGCCGGCACTTGGTGGGGCCCTGGGAAGCCCTGGTTGGCCTCCTATCAATTTACTGCGTATGCAGTTCTCTGTATCTCCTTCCCAGGCAAAGTTGTCAGTCTCCAGGGTCCTGCAGTGAGAAAGGTTCCATTTTAAAAGTTTTACGTTTTAATCAGCCTGCGTATAAAGAGAGAGAGCAGCCCTAAAGACCTCCCTTGTTGTTCAAGGAGCTATGTGAGTTTTTGCCAGTGAACAGTGCTCCTACAAGGCACCTTCACCAAATGATTCATGCTATTTTAGTGGTCCTAAAATGTACCAAATTTCAGCCATTTGTTTATTGTGGACTTCACCCTCACACAATGAATAGCCAAAGCTTGTACAGTGGTACCTCGGGTTACATACACTTCAGGTTACATACACTTCAGGTTACAGACTCCACTAACCCATAAATAGTACCTCAGGTTAAGAATTTTGCTTCAGGATGAGAACAGAAATTGTGCTCCGGCGGCACAGCGGCAGCAAGATGCTCCATTAGCTAAAGTGGTGCTTCAGGTTAAGAGCAGTTTCAGGTTAAGAACAGACCTCTGGAACGAATTAAATACTTAACCCGAGGTACCACTGGAAGACTCCCTGGAAAAGACCCTGATGTTGGGAAAGATGGAGGGCACAAGAAGAAGGGGACGACAGAGGACGAGATGGTTGGACAGTGTTCTTGAAGCTACAAACATGTGTCTGACCAAACTGCGGGAGGCAGTGGAAGACAGGAGTGTCTGGCGTGCTCTGGTCCATGGGGTCACGAAGAGTCAGGCACGACTAAACGACTAAACAACAACAACAACCACAGAATTTGCTGCTCTCCTCTTCCACCTGATGGAAAGGGTAGGCTTGATAATGCAAGTTGCCATTTGAGATATGTGGGATATGTATAATTCATAATACTCTTTCGCAGGAGTCCTCCTCTTCCCCCACGCCAAGCACAGGAACTCTAGGATACTGTAATAATATCAACAACCAGAAAAAATATATATTCAGTGTCAACTGGATGCCTACAAAGAATTCTCAATAAGCACAGAAATAAAAATTACAACCTAGAAGGCCTTGTGTGCCTGTCTCTGGAAAGATGAGGCAAACTCAGCCAATCAATGTTTGCTCTCCTTCCTACCCCTCAATAACAGACATTTACCATAAGTAAAACATTCCTATTTTCTCTGAGAAAAGGGAAGACGGCATCCTTTGGGATATACCACAGCAGTAAAAACAAACTGGAAAGGGGGTGGGCAACCAGTGAGACACATCTACTTGCACCAGTGTTTAAGTTACCTGAATGAAGTTAATGGACCACTGGTGTACCACAGTTTGGGAATTCTGGCTTATATAATTAAACAACAACATACTGGAATTTGACTCAGCCATCCCTGTGACCAATGCCCCAGAAATACAATTGTGATAGAATTCTCTCTAATTTGTGGCTTCTGTAAAATTTGAGCCTACAGTACACTGAATTAAAAAGAACTCTATACTTCCTCCAGAATCTCCACATGCAAATTTTGGTCCCATGTTAAAATATACCTACGTTTTACTGTGTTATGTTTATGTCAACATCTAGTATACTGGGAAAACCATTTAACTTGCTGCTTCTTGATCAGTTTCTCACATTGTCACATTCTTTTTTCTGTTCCCTAATTTCCTAATTTTGCTCCAGTTTGTTCAAGAAGGTTCTTATTTTAATATACTGAAAGAATGGTGGTATGAAATTCTTGTATTGTTGATAAAAGATTCGAATGCGTGAATAACCGTGGAAGAGCACTTATTGTACAATACTAGCCATGTTCTGGGAAAGTGCTATATCTACTTTCTCCAAGCACAAAAGGAACAAATAGGATTTTAGAAAGTGATACAGAAGATACAAGACTGAAAGGGAATCTTGATGCTGACAAAGCAGATATGATTACAGAGCAACATGCAGCATTACTGTAATAATTTGCCCAGAACCTAGGAATCTTATAGAGATTAGAAATGGATATGTAGACTCTGGCACCAAGAAGAAGGGCACCAAAAGTCAATTTTTAGCCTCCAAAATAGGTATACAAGAATCCAGCTTGCACAAAAAAACCCCAGTTACTCCAAAATTCCTAGATGCCTAATTCCATCATGTTTTTGTAATTTTATACGAAGTGCTCTCACATACCCAAATGAGACTGATCAGACCAATTAAATACATGAGGATGTCCTGAAAAATGCACAGGAGGCGGCCGAGGAAGCTTGGTAAAGGCAAGGCTACACATGGAACTGGCTCATGATGCTTGAAGTTGGTTTTGTCTCATTCATCACACTAGTATAATAGCTGACCAAACAGTAAGGTCTTCAAATGGACAAAAGCATTGTTACAACCCAGCCATCAACAGAGGGAGCTCAGCTGTGAATTGCAAATTGATACATGCCGATAGAAGCCTGCCTGTTTGCTTTGAAGTTTGAGTTTGTGGGCCTGGCTGCAGTACTGCACTCTTCTAGGCCAGGCACACTTGTTTTGTGGAGAACAGGTGGTAGATTGACAGGGCCTGGAATATGAAGCCCCTAAAAAGCACATCACATATCTCAATGGCTCCTGGAACTTGGTTTAACTAAAGAAACAACCATGAAGCTCCTCCATGCTTAGCCTGTCAGCTCTGCATGCTTGCTCACTGGTATGTTCTTTAGATTGTGTCTTTTGTGACAGAATATTTTGTTTTCATCCACAGATTTAGCACTATTACTACATTAAGGCTATGTGCAGCTTTCTCCCGATTCAAGTGCAGTGTTTGAGGACCAGGACATCAAAATGCTTGCTTGCAAAGCTATTGTACTACCAACCTTACTGTATGCTTGTAAAACATGGACCACTTATAAATGCCATCTCCAACTCCTCGAAAGAGTCCATCAATGGTATCTCTGAAAAATTCTACATATCACTTGGGAAGACAGGTGAAATAATGCCAGTGTACTGGAAGAAGTAAAGATCACCAGTGTCGAAGCAAAGATTCTTCAACATCAAGTTTGTTGGACTGGTTATGTTGTTCGGATGCCTGCCGTCTTCCAAAGCAACTACTCTATTCCGAACTTAAATATGGAAAGTGTAACGCTGGTGGTAAACAAAAGAGGTTTAAAGATGCTCTCAAGGCAAATCTTTAAAAATGTAGGATAAACAACAATTGGGAAACAATGGCCTGTGAGTGCTCCAATTGGAGAACAGCATTTACCAAAGGTGCCATGGGCTTTGAAGACACTTGAACTCAGGACGAAAAAGAGAAACGTGCATATTTGGCAAACCCTCATCATGATCAACTCCTACCCGGAAACCTATGTCCCCACTGTGGAAGGACACGCAGATCCAGAATTGGCCTCCACAGTCACTTACAGGCTCACTGTTAAGACCATGTTCATGGAAGACAATCTTACTCGGCTACGAGTGATCACCAAAGATAAGAAGCACTGTTATACCTAGCCATGAACCTCTGAGGCTTGCATCATCAACTCGCTCTATACTAGTGACCTTGCTTATCCTCTAAACCCCAAGTCACGGAATGCAAACTGAGGCTTTACCACACTGCTGGTGTGTACATATAGGCACATGCCAATCCCTTTCAGACTTGTCTGGCAAAAAAAGCCTAGGCGCTGGAAGAATCAAGATACCTAGCAGCTTGGGGGGGGGGGCATTGGCCTATTGTGGTGCTAACAGTGAACATTTGGTATTCTACTCTATTTTGAACCTAACCAGATTCTGATGCAGTATTTTCTCCCTTTAAGTCTAGTGACCTAGATTGATAGCCAAATCCCTACTGCATGTCCTGACTGGCTCTTTTCAGTCCCAACTTGCTATAGAAGACCTAGTCTACTCCCAAAGTCACTCCTGCTGCAGGCAATATATCCTGTTATCCAATTCATTCACACTTATTTTTCACCTAAACTTCGTTGCACCTAAACTTCACTCCATAACCCCCAAGGCCCTTGCAGAAGTTTTCACAGAGCCCCGCTTAAGTCTTGTCTACTTATGACTCTGTGTTGTAACTTAAGAGTCAAAGTTACTCTTGGATATCCAAGCAAAAGCAACATCCAGCATGGCCAGAGACTCTGGCCTGCATCTCATGTGAATCACTATCCTGCATCTGTGAAAGTGCTGAAAACAAACATATAAGCCTGCACTGTTCTTATACGCACATAGCTATACGCCCACAAATTATTTGTAGCTTTCCTTAGTGGCCAATAATAATAATAATAATAATAATAATAATAATAATAAATTTTATTTATACCCCGCCCTCCCCAGCCGAAGCCGGGCTCAGGGCGGCTAACAACAATAAAACAGCACAACAGTACAACACAACATTCCTAGAATGAATGCCCTAGCTATTCTCACCAGAGCTGTGAGCTGTCCAGATACTACACTCCTACTATCTACAAATGGCAAAAAGCTACAATGCAGCTGGAAAGCAGAAAAAGAGTAACTTTTTCCTATGAAGAGTAAGCAACAGAAGCAGAGGGGCATTCTAAATCCTTTGAATATATGTAATTCAGAACCTGGACTTTCAGCACAAATTTATGTTTTCAGGACAATTATCAATACAGCTAAAATAGAATTTAAAAAGATTTAAAAGCCATGGTTCCATCTAGGCTGCAAGATTGTAGTTAGAGTATTTCAAAAAGCTTTTTTAAAATTGTTGAGAGGAGATCTAAACATGGTATCTGAGATGTGAAAAGAATACTACAACCTAAGCTTCTTAGTATCTTCCTTTGCTGTTGGAACAGCTCTCTTTTATATTTGGTCTCAACCAAAACCGCCTCCGGTGGTTCTCCAAATTAGGGGATTTGGCCCTGAGAATGACATGTCTGACACCCCACCCAGGTCAACATCATAATTCCTCAGCCAGTTGTTCCTTCTGGACAACCTGTTAACCAATAGGCTTCTGGCATCAAAGGGAATGGCATCAAAGCAAGAATCTGCCAAGAATGCCACAGATAAGGCAATTTAAAAAGAAAAATCAAACCACCCATTTTTAAAGGGCTCATGCCTTGACAAGATTAACCCATTATGTAGGGAGTCTTGGCAGCCTTCCTCACCTAAGAGCTTGCTTCCACTTTCTCCTGTTTGCTATCATCAGTTCATTTACTGAATGGGCCTGTTTGCCTATGGTAAGTCCAAATTCCCCATAATGATACTGCCCTACGTGTCAGGTGAGATAGCAATGACTTCCAGTGGCCTGGCCTCTATAGCATTGGTGGTGCAGCTTGTTGCCTCCATGACTGTGCTTTGCCAAACGGTACATTTGCCACACTGCAGTGGCATTACTAAGGGCCTGGTTCTTCAAATGCCACCAACTGTGGTGACCAGGCCCAAAAACAATAGGAAAAGAGTGTTTCTCTATCTTCATGGGGGAAGTCTTCCTTCCCTTCCTAGGATGTGCCAGAGGAGAGAGGGGAGGAGAGGAAGAGGTGAAACAAAAAAATAATGTGAAGAGAAAGCTAGATCAGGTTAGGCCCTTAAGAGGACAAAATAATCATGACCTACAGACTCATTATGCAGAGCTAGTCTGGGGACTGATGTGTGGTTTCTCCTTTGGAAGGAAGGAAGTTATTTAACTGTGGTTATGGGCTTCTATAGGATATGCCATCCTGTTCAATACCCTCCAGACAGGGCTTTTTTCTAGAAAAAGAGGGGGAGCATCGCCTCCACTGCGCAGCCCCAAGAAGCATGCAGGAGCTTGGTTCCGGTGAATTCCGGCTTTAAAAACTCCTGCCTCCAGGAGCTTCTGGACAATTTAGTACTGGACACGAATGGTCTCTATAAATTGAGTACGGGATCTCTGTGAAGGCAAAAAGGTCCAGAAACAGTCAGACTAACTGGCATACCAAATATCTGAAGATCTTGAGCTTGAGAGCACATTCTAACTCCTGGATTGATGTCTTACTGAACCAGTCAGCCATCTAGTAGAACCCACCAGATTGACAGAAAGCACTAACAGAACCACACACCCCTTCTTCCTGAATGCTTGTAGGGCCACCAACAAGCTCTAACCATTTTTTGTTTGGGCAGAACTCCAACTGAGATTAAGTCTGTTGAGCCACATGCTCCCCTGGGTGGGCTTCCCGTTGGACTATTGTTACTATGGGCTCTCTAATTCTGACTCATTCTACATGACTGCTTATGTGAGTTCAACCACAAGTCCCGTGTTAGGTAGATATGGTCTGTGAAGCTATCTCATATTTATATTCTTATATGTTCTTACATACACTGGGAGTGGTAAAAGAAGCCCTTGCAGAGGTCTGGAGGAGGGACATGACCATCATGTCTAATATTTGAGCCAAGGTCATAATAGTCATGCTTTGCTGTCTTGTCATTGACAAATGAAAAATCTTGTGTTTTTGTTTATCAGCAAGGAACATTCTGTGCTGTGCAATGTCCAGGATAAGCCCCAAGTGCTCCAGGCATTGCCTGGGAATCAGTGAGTTCTTTGTCCAGTTCACAACACAGTCAAGGGTCTAAGGCATGAAAGTACGGCCTGGGTGTTGGTCAAGCTCTTTTCCTTTAGCCAAATGGATATAGATGCCCTGCATCTATAGACATGTGCCCTGCATCCTAAAGTGTGCACCAGGACCTTGGGAAACAGCCATGGAGCCAAAGCTAGGCAAAAGCATAATACAATGCAGTAAAAATGGCAAACGTTATTCCAATCTCTGAAAGGAATGTGGAAATATGCCTTGTACAAATAAATGAATGCTACAAATTCCTGTTTATGGAAGCCAAAAAGGATTTCAGCATTTCCATCCTGAAGCACTGCTGGCCAAGTGACTAGTTCACTCACTTCAGGTCCAGGATGGCTTATTTCATTTTATTTAAAAGAAAGAAAGAAAGAAAGAAAGAGAGAGAGAAAACAAAACCCCTCTATTAAGTATACTCTGGAGCACTAGTTGGAATGAGGCACTGGTACAATGGCTTGAATTTTCAGGTGTTGAATCACGACCATGAAGAGTCAGTGCTTTGCCTGGTATTTGCCTGTGCAAAGAAACACCACGGCTCCACTCCCCATGTTTGGGGAAGGGTGGAAGAGAGAGTGGCAGTGACCTACAAGTTTCTTTCCCTCCCAAACCTGAAGGTCTTTCTTCTGTGGACTGTGGATACGTGAGTAAAAGGAGAAAAAAGGGAGGAAATCACTGTAAGTAAAAGATAAACCCAAGCAAGCTCATGGCGTGCAGAACCAAGATGAGCTACTGCCAACCGGCATGGCTGGTTCAGGGCACCCTTCCTCTTAGAGAAGTTGCTGACAGAAGCTTGGCCCTGCCTCACGATCCAAGGGGAGAGCGTGCCACCTGGCAGGTGATCAGAATGCTCTCCCGCAGTTCAGGTAGGACATCCTCACAGTGCAGGCTACACTTTTGGAAATTTAGCCTGAAGCAATTGACCAAAGCCAAGCATGGCAGTCTAGTGGAGGAATGTGGCCACGCATGATGTAGGTCTGCCAAAACGTTAGCTGGCAAAGATGGACTGAAACAGTAGAAGAGGTGAAACACTGGAAGGGCTGTATAAGTAAAACCTAAATACATTCAGATTAAACTATTTCTGGATTCAATTGACATTACCCACACTATCGTGTTCAGAACAACTAGAATTTGCCAGTTATTAAATATCTACCTTTTGGCAGAGTGGGCTTTCACTTAGCCCAAAGTAGCATCTCTGGACCTGTGCCAAGAGTACTGTAACACTGGCCTCTATGAGCTGGGAAATATTTGGCAGCTGAGTGTCTCATTTCCCCCCTCTCCTCCCTCTTTTCCTTTCATAGAAAATCAAGCTTTGAAAACAAATGGGAAAACATATGGGAACTAAGTCAAAAGGAAAGTGAGGGGTCATCTGGTTAAGAGGTTCAGTGCCTCCATCCCATCACAACACATCAGGTCAGAGGAGAAGAGGGAGTAATGGCAGCAATGCTTATCCCCTTTGTGTGATTTGGATTAGCTGAATCAGAGAGCACACAGCAGCCTCTCTTTCAATTAGCCAAAGCCAAATGGTTAGGTGCACTGAACAGGAAGCAGTCCTGGCTTCTGGATGCCTGCACATGCACCTGCACATGGGCCCAGCCTGCTGGAACATTTTAATGATAAAGACTACATGTGATGAGATTAGCATGAATGAGAGAACTGCTGCTATTCCATTATTTTGGGAAGAGGAAGAGGTGCCTCTGTAGATAATGCATGCCACAATTCCAAATTCAAAGTATTCCAACAAATGCAAAGTACAGAGAAAGCAGATTATCTGGAGAGCATGAACACAATTCATCTATTGGTATATTACATAAATTCAATCAAAACACATGAAAACTGAAGAAGTGTGCATGCACACGAAAGCTCATACCAAGAACTAACTTAGTTGGTCTTTAAGGTGCTACTGGAAGGAATTTTTTTATTTTGATTATGGCAGACCAACACGGCTACCTATCTGTACATGAAAACTGTTCCACAGATAGAAGAATTGCTCTTACGGCTGCCATGTGCACTATATGCAATTTGAGACTACAATAAGTAGGCAAAGCAAAACTTAAACAGTCCTCTGGTTGGGACACAGAAGAGCAGGGATATCCTGTGTGGGCCCTTCAGATGTTGTTGGACTAAAACTTCCATCATGCCTGACCATAGGCTGTCTGGGCTGATGGGAGCTGGAATCCCACAACATATGAAGGGCACTAGGTTGGAGAAAGCTAGTCCAATGCATCAATAACAGCTCTTTCTGGAGTGCTAGAGTGCTGAAAGAGGCGTTTATTCATCCAGTTGTATAAAAGAGTAAATCTAAAGTACATTTCTAGTGATATATTGGCTCACAAACTTCACAGTAACACGGTAGCACAGAAAGGAATTAATTCTTGGATTCTCCAGTCACTGGTTAGTAATACTACTCAATTAAACAGCACAGGTAGGTTGTACCTACTTTCACACCACCAGAATTTTCACAGAAAGAAGTAACTGCATGCCTCAGATTTCCACAGTGACAACTTACATCACTGCCTTTGTTACACAGTCCTGGCTTAAAACTGAAGATCTACAGTAACATACTTTGTTCTATAGAGAAAAGTGAAGATGAAAAGCATGAGGGTGATGGAAATTACAAAGCCCAGTAGTGAAGAGACAGGAGTGTAAGTTGGTTTCACATAGCCCCCAAATACACCAAGGCCTAAGGCAGCCTTCTTCAACCTGGTGCTCTTCCAGATGTTTTGAACTACAACTCCTAGAATCCATGACTACTGGCCATGATGGCTGGAAGGGAAGCAAGTTGTGGCCTAAAATATCTAGAGGACGCTAGATTGGAAAAGGCTGTCCCAAGACATCAGTCTTTCCCAGAAATAATCTCTGGCAGCCAGATCCTCTCTAACTTTCCAAGAAGCCATTCTCCGTCAGCTAAGGTTATTTCTCATCTTTAAAGCAAGATTGATCCTCTAAACCTTCAAGGAATGTATCTGTGACATTCTTCATGTTTTAGAGAGACAAAAGTATCAGAACACTGCACTAACAAATCTGAACTGAAGAACCGGGGAAGCTTTTTTTTTTTTTTAAAAAAAAAAGCCCAGTAAATATTAGTAAACACCTAGAAAAAGATTTCGAGTGAGTCACATGAGAAGCAGCAGAAGAGCAAGAGAGGGCTTGTGCCAAAAGAATTTTGAACGAAGTAGAACTAGGTTAAAGCCTTTTACCCCCTTGGCTAATTATTTTCCTCCCTTCCCCCATCTGCAAACATTGGCATGTGCAGCAAAGAATGCAGCATATGAAGGCTGGGTTCAGAAACACTGCACAGGGCTGAGGCAAAAATACCTGGCAGCTGCTAAAACGAAACTTCAAAGACTCGGCTCACTTTGAAAACACATCAGGCAGGAGCCACTCTTCCCCCACAGCTTCCTGAGGAGCCTGTGGGAAACTTAACCACTTCAGCATGTTTGGCAGCCTCCAAGCCCATCCAAGCAGGTGATAGCAAGAAACTGAACGGCAAGAGGAGCATCAGGCAACACTTTCCCTGCACTCCGGGTCTCACTTCCAACAGGAAACACCTAGTACAAGGGCCATTAAGGTACAGATTTGCCACCAGTAGTAGATAAAACCCAGAAGTGAGTAAGTGTGTCAACAAAGACACAGGTGCGAGTAGAGGAGACAAGATAGGATCGCTTAGTAATGCACCAATAGCTGACACTTCTATGCACATAGTTCCTGCTTTCATTCTTCAGGGTTACACAGGCAGCTTTTTCCACACACAACCTCTTACAGTTCAGAACAGCAAAAATGAGTTGCAAGGACAACTCCGATCCTAACTTTTGCATAAATCAAGATATTGATTCAAATACTAGATCGGCTGAAAGAGTTTCACTCCCAGTCTCCATCTTTAAAATGGACAAACCATCTCAGATGCACATGCCTCCACACTTGGAGGCAATAACGCTTCTGAATACCAGAAGCCACACAAGGGGAGAATGCTCCTGTCCTGGGGTTCTGCTTAATGGTTTTCCACTGACCACTGTGAGAACAGGATGCTGGACTAGACAGAATGGGCCTTTAGCCTGATCCAGCAGGTTCTTCTTATGTTATTTTATAGGCAGAGAAGGTGATTTAACTCTTTACTTCATATCCCTCTCTGATGTTCTAATGGAAAACAAGGCAAAACAAAAGTGAACTAATGGCATAAGATTACAGGATCTCAACAGACTGAATATATGTGTCCAAGACCACAACTTCACTGTTCCTATATAACAGAGTGATATACAGTCATACCTCATGTTACATTTGCTCCATGTTATGTTCTTTCAGGTTATGTCCTGCGGCGACCTGGAAGTACCAGAAAGGGTTACTTCCGGGTTTCGTCGCTCGTGCATACGCACAAGTGCTAAATCGCGCATCGCGCCATGCACCTGCGCAGATATAGCGCTTCAGGCTGCGCTCTTTTCATGTTGCGAACGGGCCTCCAGAATGGATCCCGTTCACAACCAGAGGTACCACTGTATTGTCCCTGAATGGATGTACTGGAGAACAAATGAAGATGGTGATGATGATAAAGCAACTCCAGGTGTTTTAAGCTGAACAGATTGGCTTCTGCCATGAAAATGCTTGGTGTCAAATTCTACACTTGTCTTTCTAGAAATCTGCTTGCCACATAGCTAGCAACAGAAATGGGGGAGATATTTCGGTTAGAAACCTAGTTTACTGCATTCAGTATAAAGTGCACCATACAGCTGTTTGCACCAAGATCAAATAAGATATACATTGGCCAGGTGCAAACATCAGAGCTTTGAGAACCAAGTACAGCAACTTAAGGCTGAGGTTATGAAATTAGAGTAGGGAGCATTATAGTGAAAGCAGCTGAGGGTATTCCCTAGAGAGCAGCATATAAATAACTAGAGCAAGCTCCAGCAGCTTTTGTTCAAGGAAGATAGTGAAGTTGGCATTGGTAAAGCCGAATCTGAGACCTCTTAAACAACAAAAGGCTCCTACTGATTAAAGTACCTGAGGTCACATGACCCAGAAACAAAGGAGTTATTGTCAAAATGGGAATGATACACCTCTCTGAATGCAAGGTTGCCCTCTGCAATCTTTGGGTGAAGGCCCGTGTAGAAATTTATAGTGCCAATGTCACACAAACTGGCAATTTGTACTTGTGGCAGTTAATTCATATTACTAAGCACATATTCAGTATAATTATATAGTATAAATATATAATATAGTATACATATTTATATAGTATATAATATAGTATATGACTAAAACAGAAGCAATATGAACAAGCTCTAAATTAATTCAGATGTTGAGGAGCAGCAAAATGTTGCAAGGTTCACTTTCTGCAAATAACTGCCTAACTCCCTCTTCTCTTTTCTGCAACCCTTCACATCAACAACTCAATCTGTCCTTCGGCTTGTGCGATGAAAGGTTTTTTTAAAAAAAAGAAAACTGAGAAACATATATTTATGAAATATTTTGTAACAGTAACACAACCGATGGCTGGAGGAGCCTCGCTTTAATAAAACGAAGCCAAGAATCTAACAGCAGATAGAGTGGATTCAATCGCTATAACAAGCATTAATCTCCCTTCTCCCTTCTTTTCTTGCGTGTATCAGGTTTGGGGAGCAAACTGGTAGTTTCTTTTGGAAATCTGTGTGTTCTATGCTATAATTTGATACCTCATCACTTTCCTTCAAGTATCTATTTGCAAACAGAACAGCAGAGAAATGTATGGCAGTTGCTGCAGTATCAGCATAATCTGACAAACCAACAGCCCATTCCTAATCAAATTTACTCAGCAATGTTACAGGTATGCACACTATAGCCAGAACCAACTGATACAATTTAATTTCATTTGGAGTGGAAGCTAATAGGGGTGGGAGATTCAGTTTTGAAGCAAAAGTGGAAACTAAAGGGGGCGGGGAACCCATACACTCAAGCCCTCTGTCAACCACTGGCAATAAAAAGAACACTCTTTGTAAGCAACTCAATGACTGTATTCAATCACTGTTTGGTTTGGAGGGGCAGGAACAATCTCTGGACTCATGAGGTCTCTCCTGCCCTTAGCGCCTGGCTTAATGGAATACTCCCTGGCTTGATCAAGCCAGAGTTTGCACTCCTCGTTTGGAAATCATGCTCAAAATTTTGCTGTTGTGTCTGAACCAGCAAGCTGACTGGCCAAACCAGAAAGTATTCCATTAACACATGCATGTGAGAAGAAGAGAAGGGAGCACAAGGTTCATTCCCAGTCCTCCAAACCATAGTCTGGGAGATAAAAAATGTGATGACTAAATGAAGCAAACTAAAATCTCAGTGGAAGGTTTATGAGCAGCAAAAAGATCCAGCAAAGGTTAATACAGACATTATCATAAAAGACAACTAAATTTACTGTGACATAAACCTTTGTAGGAAGGAACCTTCATCAGATACAGATTGCACTGAGATGGAAAACAATTATGCATTCCCTAACTTGAAATATTGTCATCCAGAGAACCAAAAAGCTAACATAATAATATGAAAGAGTGACCAGTAGAGGGAAAGAAGGGAAGCCCAAATATCATATGGCCTCTGCTGAAAAATCAGCTGCCTTTGGCCTTCCTTCATTGCCACCTACTTGTAGTCATTCCATCAGACCACCTGAACTGTAAATTTAGGTGTTGGTGCTTGAAATTTCTTTTTTGCTCTTCTCATCGCAGCCCTTTTTTCCTTATGTGTTATGTCTTTAGATTGTAAGTCTGAGGACAGACGCTTTCTTACTAGTGATTCTTGTGAGCTGCCCTGGAGCCCTTTCAGCTAGAAAGTGGGCTAAACATGTTTTAAATGGCTAAAATCCTTTAAATAAATAAATAATAGTTAAGTTGTTGGCAATGGAGTAAAAGATAGTTAAAGCTATGACCCCAAAAATAAATAGAGGAAAATTTAGAGAGGTGAAGCTGAAGTAAACTAATTTTTGATAACTAGGATGAATTAGTGAAAGGGAAGATGTATGATTTTCATCCCTTCCATTCATCCTTCTTACAGCTGCGATCTGAACAAACCTTGAAGCCAAGAAAAGCTAAGCATAAGGACAATGGGAATGAAAAGAATGCTACCCTGAAAGTAAGCTGAGGAGTGACAATCAGCTGTTAATTATCTAGGTGCCACATATTCCAAAAATATAGTACTGTACATGTATATTACCCTCACCATAAATGAAAAGCCATGGGGATAACATTCTGTCAACTCTCTTCCCAACCATCGCTTGAGCTATTATTGTTAACTCAGAATACATGGCTAAAAGTGGCTCGTGGAACTCACTGCATTCTACCTAACTCTCTGGCAACTAATATCCCTGATTACCTTGGAAAAGTTACAGATAGGTAGCCGTGTTGGTCTGCCATAGTCAAAATAAAAAAATTCCTTGCAGTAGCACCTTAAAGACCAACTAAGTTAGTTCTTGGTATGAGCTTTCGTGTGCATGCACACTTCTTCAGATACGATCTGAAGGCTTCAGAATCCCGGTTGCATTCACCCCCAATTCCGGTTGCCCCCCTAACCAGAAATCAGTTCTAGAAAGACCTGACATTGCGTCAAAAAATATTCAGAAAGAGATTTCAGCCGGGAGGGTGGCCGGCCCATTCGTCACTCCGCCCATCAAAGATCTTCATGTTTCCCCGCTCGGTATCGTGCCAAAGAAGGCCCCCGGTGAATTTAGAATGATTCATAACCTGTCTTATCCCAAGGGAACCTCGGTTAATGACGCCATACCCCAAGAAATGTGCACGGTGAAGTATTCTTCTTTTGATCAAGCCGTGCGGTTGGTGCGGAGCTTTGG
Source organism: Podarcis bocagei (assembly GCF_964188305.1). NCBI lineage: Eukaryota > Metazoa > Chordata > Lepidosauria > Squamata > Lacertidae > Podarcis > Podarcis bocagei. Next base: position 32,056,479 of record NC_138125.1, read on the forward strand.
CAGGGGCGCCTTCTTGGCGAAATGCGACATTGAGTCAGCTTTCCACCTTCTCCCGGTTCATCCGGAAGACTATCGATGGTTGGGTTTCAGGTTCCAGGGAGCCTACTTCATTGACAAGGCAATGCCCATGGGCTGCTCTATTGCCTGCACTGCGTTTGAGACCTTCAGCACATTCCTGGAATGGGCCCTAAAGTTTAGAACCGGTTCTCAAGGGGTGGGTCATTATCTCGATGATTTTATTTTGGTGGCAAGTGACGCTGGGGATTGCAGGTCCCTCCTCCTGGCTTTCGAGTCCCTAGCCAGGGAACTGGGGGTCCCTCTGGCAAGCGAAAAGACTGAGGGTCCGGTCACGACCATGACCTACTTGGGTATCGAACTTGACACCGTAGCCCAAACCTCGCGCTTACCAGCCGACAAATTGGTTGCCCTAAGAGAACTTATCTGCCAAATGCTGCCCTTAAAGAAGGTCACTTTGAGGCAAATTCAATCCCTCCTGGGGCATCTCAACTTCGCGTGCCGTGTGGTATCCCCCGGCCGTCCCTTCTGTGGCCGCCTAGCAAAGCTGTCCGCGGGCTTACGGTCACCCCATCATAGGGTACGCCTTTCCAAGGCTGTTAAGGCAGACCTTCTTGTCTGGGTCCAATTCTTGGATGGTTTCAACGGCATATCGCTTTGGCAGGATAGCTTGGCCCTGCAGTCAGATTTTCAGGTACATTCGGATGCGGCTGGGTCTTTGGGTTTCGGGGTGTAATTTAGGGGCCAGTGGTGTGCTCAGCGATGGCCTCCTTCCTGGCAAGGTAAACCAATACTACGTGACTTGACATTCTTAGAATTCTTTCCCATTGTAGTCGCAATCCACTTATGGGAGGGACAGTTCAAAAACCATAGGGTCTGTTTCTGGACGGACAATCAGGCGGTCGTTTCAGTTCTGAATAAACAGTCGTCACATTCACCTAGAGTAGCGTCCCTTTTGCGGTACTTTGTCCTTGCTTGCCTGCGGTTGAACCTTCATGCTTCAGCCAAGTTCGTCCCTGGTATTGATAACAACATTGCGGATGCTCTATCTCGTTTCCAGATGGAACGCTTTCGCTCATTGGCGCCGGATGCGCAGCTGCAGCCGCAACCATTCCCGGAGCACCTCTGGAATATTGGCAACGAGAAGCAATAAAGGGAGTATTGTCGGCGCTAGCGCCTTCTACCCTCAGATCTTATAATAAGGCATGGCTAGACTTCACATCCTTCCACGTCAAAAAGGGGCGCTTCAAGCCAGGCAGGCCACCGTCCAAGTCGGTAGTCATAGAGTATTTGGTTGATCTGGGCCGGGCCCCCAAGACCCTCAATATCCACTCCGCAGCGATATCCTTCTTTTCAAAAACCTTGTTTTCCGTCGATCCCTGTTCGCATTTCGTGGTGCGGAAGATGCTTGAGGGCTGGCGTAGGTCCAGACCTCAAGGACAGGACAGGAGAAGGCCTATAACACTAGATATACTCACCCAAATCCGTAGGAAGCTGAGGGCACTCTGTTGGTCTAGATATGAAGCCAGATTATTCTCCGCAGCATTTTCCTTCGCATTCTTCGGCGCTTTACGCATAGGCGAGGTGGTCTGCGAGGACCGCGTAGCCTCTAGGGGGCTATTATTGGAGGATGTAACTGTGGCCAGTGCGCATGTGATGTTAAAAATCCGCAGCTAAGACCGATCAGCTCGGCAGGGGAGCCCTGGTTCGCCTTCAGGCGACGCAGATGGCTGGACCTTGCCCCGTAAAAGACGCTAGGAAATACCTGTGTGTAAGACCAAATTCTAGTGGCCACTTTTTCGTACACTCAGACGGTTCCCCCCTATTAAAACAGCAGTTCACGAGGGTCATGCGAAAAGCAATTGCCGCCATCGGGCTTCCCCAAGAGGAGTATGCTGCACACTCCTTTCGCATCGGGGCGGCGACCACCGCCGCGCATATGGGGTTACCGGCTGTAAGAATTATGGACATGGGGCGTTGGAAATCTAACGCATACCGGGGTTATATCCGGAAGCCCTTCTAAATTCCCCACGTTTCCCTCCCTGGCATCCCTCCTGATCCGGTTCTCCGATTCTCTCATTTCAGGTACTGAGGTGGTTCGACTGTGGGTTATCGGCCACAGCATCGTATATTGGGCAAAACGGCACGCAGAACACAGGGGCTGGGATGCTGAACTACGGCTACCCAGCAGGGTCAAAGTGTCATGGATCACTAGGAGGGGTATGCGTTGGGAAGAGTTTTTCCCAGCTGTATCCAGGAAGATCGCTGCCGAGGGCCCACCCAGTGCCCTGGTCATCCAACTGGGCGAGAACGACCTGCCGTATAGAAAAGGGGTGGACTTGATGTGGAACATTATCAATGATTTGGAATTGTTGAGGGCATCCCATGATAACATTACAATAATTTGGTCATCTTTGCTGGAAAGACGATGTTGGCGGGACGCGGAAAAGCCTGTGGCCGTGAATAAGGCAAGGAGGATTGTGGAGCGCGCGGTGGCACGTAGAGTGGCCGCGTTGGGCGGCCGGGTCATCCAGCACCCATGCATCCGGTTTGACAAGGAAATGCTTTATCGCTGGGATGGCGTGCATCTATCTGATGCTGGCAATGACATTTGGTTAGCAGATATTTTTCAAGGCGTTAGGGATTGGTAGGAGTTTTTCCATTTGGCTAATTGGCTGGTTTTTGGAGCCACTTGGTTTTTTCGCCTACCTCGTAGCAATTCGTCACAACTCCCTCGGTTTTGGCGGTAGGCATTGGCCGGGGTATTGTTATGCAAATGAGGTTGGGGGGGAGGAACGCCATCACCTCCCCCAATGCTTGAAGGGTAGTTCGTTAAAGGACTCTGAGGGGCGACGCCTCGTCCGAAACCTACGGAGGCTAGGGCCTAAAGCGCGCCCCCGAGCAGTAACCCCTCGGGGAGCGCCTAGGGATATGCATCTCGGGTGGCTCCCCCTGTTGGTGTTTAACCCTTCCCGGTTAGACCGGATAGTCGGTTAGGGGCCAATGCCTAAAGCCAATACCCTTCATACCTGTAATCAATAAAGTTGTGGCCATTTACGCCCATTAACCTAAATTACTGTGTCTGTTGTCTTTATTTATTCACCTGTGGGGGGGAGGGAATAGCCACGCAATAATGGGCTCAGAACTATTTCAGAAGAGGTGGAGGTACAACTGGAGCTGCCGACACAGGTTTCTCCAGTATGGTAAAGCCAATACACAGGTAGTGCAAGTTGTGCTGCTGTAGTTGCAAGTAGGTATTTGACCACAGGAGTGGATAAGCCCCACTGAGTCAAAAGCCATGGATTGCTATCCATCCCTTAAGGCTACAGTCATGTGGCTATGCCCTGTGGTGGCCCAGGAACAACTTGCCTTAATGCTCCTTGACCTTGATGGACAATCCTTCTAGAGAAACAGTTCATAAAAAGCTGCCTTCAATCATCAGACCACTTGCCCACTTAGCTCAGGAATGTCTACTCTGACTGACAGCAACTCTCCAGTGGTTGAGACCGGGGCTTTCCCAGTCCTACCAGGGGATCCTGGGGATTGAACATGATACCATTTCTAACACAGAGCTAAGATCATTCTCCAAATACTATGTGGTTAAAGCTTCCTCGGGGAATAAACATAATTGGTGGCTACGGAATATGCAAGGAAGGCCATAAAAAAGGATATTTTCCTCTGGTGGGGGTGGCACTGGGTAGTACAGCAAAAAGCCGAGAATGAATAAGATGAATTTAGGGCGAAGGAACTATAGCCAACCAAAGCTGTGACTTCTGGAAAACCCTTGGGTTCTGGAAACTTTAGTACACAAAAAACCTTATCTGTTTTCTCAGAAGCAATTCCTACTACTGTGCTCAATGGGCCTTACTCACTGTTGTGTTTAGGATCACAGCCATTCCTTTGTATGGGGCTTAAAATGGGAACAGAGAGGAAGGGTGTTTTCATAGAAACTCTACAGCTTCTCCCACGCTAGGATTCTTCTAGTTAATCAGAAGATGTGGCAGCTGCAATGTTTGCCATGTCAAGAGCATGTGGCCAGAGAACAGAGAGTGTTGGGGCCGGTGCAAGCAGTGAAGGATAGTGGACAGTAGAGCAGTCACAGTAGCTCAGCAACGATCTGATGAGGGATGAAACAACAACAGAAGGCTGCATACTTTAAATTCAGAGGGATAAAAAGTGTGAGGCCACTGAATAAGTCACCAAATTGGGGCGGGGGGAGGTGTTCACTTACAAATTGAAGTTCTGCTTATAAAAATGTATTATTGGAGGACAGGGAGGTGTCTCATTTTAGTTCTGCTTTGTGTGAGAACTGAATAGTTTGGGTGGGGGATTGGTGGGGGCCATAAAGGCGCAAATTTACCACCCCTTATCTGATGTTTCGACAAATCTAAAAACACAGAAATAGAAACAAACAGCAAGAAACATAGGCAGTGAGGATCTGCCAGAAGAATTAGCACTTTCTAGATGTAGGCCAATGCTTAGAAAATGGACAGATGAGTACAAGTAGCTTCAGTAATCCAGTGTTGCTCAACTTTCCATGATATTAGTTACATGTTTTGATGCCTGCGCAAAATTCATCTTCGTGTCTGACAGACTTCCAATAGGACCCATGGCCCAGCACAAGAAATACTCTGAACTCTGTAATTCAGTATCCAAGGGTAGGACCAGTATGCTTGGAGTAAGTTTGACATAATCAACCTCTTACATCACATTTTTAGAAGCACCGGGGACTTTCAGAAGTAACAAATGAAATATTCTTGAAACTCTAAACAGGGGAGAGAGGGATCTTCAGATTCAAAAGGAACTCGAATCTTCCATAATTCAGTCAATAGGTCTGTTTGGAGCATAGCCTCCAGGCCACTTCTGGAGTCTTCACACCTCAGAATTACTTTTCAAACAGTTTACTACCAAACCTTGGTCACAGACCAAATCAGTGGCCCCAAATATGTCTCCCTTTTCATTAGATTCAAGATTGAAAACTTTTTGTTTTCATTTCTCTGCTTCAGAGCAGTTATTTCATGAGCTTGATTTCATAAACTGAAACAGCACTAGAAAATACACCTATGATATGGTGCACCACCTCCACATACTAGGAACATTTATTATTTCTAATTCACTTATAGAACTTTCAAAAATACATGCACGCACACAATTTAGACAGGATTATTCTCTACTGAAGCAATGTATTCTTTTGAATAATTCAGGAAAAGGAAGATCCTATCCTGCACAAATAGTAATAAAAAGGTAAAGGTAAAGGACCCCTGACAGTTAAGTCCAGTCACAAACAACTCTGGGGTTGCGACGCTCATCTAGCTTTACTGGCCAAGGGAGCCGACATTTGTCCGCAGACAGTTTTTCTGGGTCATGTGGCCAACACGACTAAGCCGCTTCTGGCTAAACCAGAGCAGCACACGGAAACGCCGTTTACCTTTCGGCCGGAGCGGTACCTATTTATCTACCTGCACTTGGACGTGCTTTTGAACTGCTAGGTTGGCAAGAGCTGGGACCGAGCAACGGGAGCTCACCCCATCGCGGGGATTTGAACCGCCGACCTTCTGATCGGCAAGCCCAAGGCTCAGTGGTTTACACCACAGCACCACCCATGTCCCTACAAATAGTAATACCGTAGAGCTCAAATAAACTCTTGAAAAGGTAAAGAGGTTTAAAAAAAAGTGAAAACTCAACTTAAAAACTTGTGTAAATTCTGCCTTTCTTGCATTTCTACACATCCTCCCTCTCCACTGAGAACACACAAAAATGTTCAGGCTACAAGAGCAGAAGAGAAATCTGCCTGCCATCTCAGAAAATCTGCCTGCCATTGTCTTTCCCATTGGCCAAGTGCCTCAGTCAGTTGGCTTGCCTTGTTCCTAAGCAGATAGGGAAGACACTTCCCTTTTAGAAGACTTTCCATGGAAGAGAAAAGGGATTCTGAATTTTACTGTCAGAAAAAAATACAGCCCATTTTCAGCTGATACTGTTACCTAATCTGCACCATCTCAGCACTGAATACATATCAAAAGCTTATTCTCAGGTTTCATTGTGGAATCAATTGGAACCTCCCATCTATTATACCTGTTCAAACTGCAGCTACATTTCAGTCACTGCCTTGCAAACTAGTAATACAGTGGTACCTCGCAAGACGAATGCCTCGCAAGACAAAAGAGTTTTTCATTTTTTGAGTTGCTTCGCAAGACGAATTTCCCTATGGGCTTGCTTCGCAAGTCGAAAACGTCTTGCAAGTTTGTTTCCTTTTTCTTAAAACCGTTAATACCCAGGGTGCATTGCTTGAAGAGGTGCAGTTGCGACTTGACTTCAATGAGCAACTCATAGCACGCGGTGTGGTAGCCTTTTTTGAGGTTTTTGAAGACTTTTGTGATTTTTGAAGATTTTCCAAAACTTCTTTTGCAGCCATTTGGTAAGTTAAACTTTTACAACTGTTTTGGGGGTTTTTGGATTTTTGGGTTGGGGTGTTTGGAATTCAAGGACTTGATGATGGGGAGGGGTTTGCAAGAATCTGGAAGCTTGTGTGTTTTCTGAGAGGTTTGGTGCTTTTGAATTTTTTGGATGTGAAGCACTGATTTATTTTTGGGGGGTTTGCAAAGGTAGGAGCTGTGCTGCCATGGGGCCCAAGAAGACTGCTGCTGCAGAGGCCGGCGAGAGGAAGAAGGAGAAGGTTACGCTGGAAATGAAGAAGGAGATCATCCGGAAGCACGACGGTGGAATGCGTGTGACAGACCTCGCCAGGGAGTACGGGAGGAATCCATCGACCATCGGGACCATCCTGAAGATGAGGGAGAAGATCCTTGCGACTGATGTAGCCAAGGGAGTCACCAGGATCGTGAAGAACCACCCAGCTGTTCTGGAGGAGGTGGAGAAGGTGCTGCTCATCTGGTTAGAAGAGAAGCAGCGTGCAGGGGACACAGTGACTGAGGCCGTCATTTGTGAGAAGGCCAAGGCCTTGCACGCAGACCTCGTCCGGCAACAGCCAGGAACCTCAGACGAGCCAGAAGTCTTCAAGGCAAGCAGAGGCTGGTTTGACCGGTTCAAGACGAGATCTGGAATCCACAGCGTGGTCAGGCATGGAGAGGCTGCCAGTTCTGATGTTCCTGCGGCTGAAGACTTTGCGGACTTTGTGGCACCAGGTGACTCCGATGCACCAGAGTCAACAGTGGTGCAGGACATTGTTTCCTTGGGGAGGACCATGGGCCTGGAGGTCACAGAGGAGGACGTCAGCAAGCTGGTGGAGGAGCACGACCACGAGCTGACCACCCAGGAGCTGGTCGAACTGCAGGCAGAGGCTGCGCAGGAGCAGGCCTCGCTGGAAGAGGAGGAAGCAACTGAGGAACGGCTGTCCTCCAAAGAACTGAGGGACATTTGCCAGAAGTGGAAAGATGTGCAGGCTTTTGCACAGCGGCACCACCCTGACAAGGACCTGACACGTGACCTTGCGAACACTTTTGATACGAGGGTCATGTCGTTTTTCAGGGAGGTGCTGAAAAGGCGGATGAAGCAGCAGACCATGGACAGGTTCTTCAGCAAGAAGCAAAGAGTGGAAGAGGAACCTTCTTCAAGTTGTCCCCCAGAGTCTTAGAAAATGTATGTACAGTACACTTTGGTGATTTTTAAATGCTTTTCTGTCATGTTTAGAAACTTAAATTATTGTTCCTTCAATTTCTGAAATGCTCTTTAAAGTATGTGTGACTTTAAAGAGCACTTAATAAACTCTTTTTGTACCAAATTTGGCTTTGTTTGGACTTTTTTTGACCATAGGAACGCATTAATTGATTTTCAATGCATTCCTATGGGAAACCGTGCTTCGCAAGACGAAAAATTCGCAAGACAAAAAAACTCGTAGAACGAATTAATTTTGTCTTGCGAGGCACCACTGTATTGAAAAGCATTTACACACACTGTATTAGTATTCTCAGTCTAATGTTGTTAACTTACCTCACTGCCAAAGATGCAGGCCTGATGTCACCGGTGTGTGCTTGAAAGGCCCAAAATGAGTTTCCTTGGTTGAGAGGTGATCGGTAACTGGGAGAAGTTACATTTCCTCTGTTTATAGCTCCACTCATCAGATTCAAATTTGTTAACTAAAAACAAACAAGAAAAAAAGGGGAAGCACTTTAAGAGACTTGACAAAGTTTGGATTATAATATATTTGAGTGAAGGTATTTTCATTGTCTAACACAAGGGTGCTGTTGGACCACAACTCTCAGCATCCCTGACTACTGGCAATGCTGGCTGGGGTTATTGGGAATCAATAATACCTTGAAGGCCACAGGTGCCCAATCCCTGGTCCAACAGATACTGTCTCTATATGTTGATAGTCAGTGGGGTGAAGGGCAGGGTAGTGGAAAGGTAGTTGTATTTAAGTCTGGGAAGACCCTGGTTCAAATCTCCATTCATCCACAAAGCTTACTGGATGACTTTGAGCCGGGCACTGACTTTCAAGTTATCCTACCTCAGAGATTGGGCGGGGGGTGGGAGGCCATGTATGCTACCTTGAAATCCACTGAGAAAGGACGGGATGAAAATGCAACAACAAAAGAAAATATTTATAAATATGGCATCATTGTTCTTTGGCGTTTATCCCTTTCCTTTCATCACTGTAATGGTTAAGATGAATGACACAAATAGTCTATGAACCGAACTGTGTTTTCTTCGATTCTGATCCAACCCCACCCTGTCCCAAGAGCGCAGGACTTGTTGCAACATTATTCAAAACCAGAGCATAAAAACAAAAACAAAAGATAAAGCTCCCAAAGCATCAATAGAGTAAAGATAAGTCTTGTGTTAACAGACACCATGTTTTTGACCCACCTCTGCAATGCTTCATCTTAGATGAACCCCTGGAGAAAATAAAAAAATTCCCTAAGAGCCAAGTAGCTACAAATATTTCCTCTCAGCATTCTTCTGCCATTATAAAGACAGTAAGAGTTAGGTGGACTCTTGGTGAGATTCAGTATGTTTGAGGATAATCCACAACATTAAGACTCCAAAAGGACGATAGTGTGATTTTGAAGAGCACTCTCTCTCTCTCTCTCTCTCTCTCTCTCACTCTCACTCTCTCTCTCTCTACTGGGATATCCCTGCTAAACTCTTCTGACACCTTCTTACTTCTACTTTGTTGGTGCAAACATTCTGCCACCTATTGTGCAGCCGCTGTATCAACACATAAACGAAAGATGCAAACTTAACCAAAACCCAACTAGCAAGCTGTAGTAACATTCATTCATTCATTCATTCATTCATTCATTCATTCATTCAATTTATTTATTTATTTATTTATTTATTTATTTATTCTCTTTATCTTGCCCCAGGCAACCCAAATTTATATTACGAGATTATGAGTGGCTCTAATTGGAACTAGGAGATCAAAAAGTCAGCTCAGAAAATGCCCTGCCCAACTCCCGCTAAAACGTAACAAAAAACGCAAAGATTTTTTGAAAATCTGAAAGCAGCATTAAAATGTGCACTTTGCAAATGTAATCAAACTGAAGAATTTGTATTTTCATAGTGCAGAATTTGTGCATTTGTGGATGCACACAAGCCTGTAATGCATAAGATTTGATTTCCAGTAAAGAAGTGCTGCATGAAGACAGCTAAAATAAGATCTCTCCCACCAGCATCAATGGCCATTTAGTCAGCTGTTTCACCACTCTATCCTATTCCTCCCCATCTGTGCTACCTTGTTGCATTTTCCCTCCAATATCAAAACACCGTTTATTTTAAAGTTGTCTTTCCAAGTAAGGCAGGTGTGTAAACAGTTGAGTGCGGCGGGTAAGGACATTTCAAACATTCCATGTAGACAGGTGTTTAAATTACAGCAGAATTAAATACAGGCAATGGATTCAAAGGAGAGCACACAAGGCATATTTGAACCAGCCCACCAGCTTCGTTCATTTTGATAGTTACTCCTCCATGCCCTGATTTGTTTCAGCTGCTATAATTAGCCTGCCAGCTTGGTGGATTCCTTGGGTAGCCCGTAATACTTAAGCATCTGTACAGCAGCTCTGCTTTGAATTATCTGATAGTGACAGTCTTTCCCATTCAGTTAATGAACTTTCAGACTGTCATGGATATATGACGACATCACTCCCCCCCCCCTTCTTTTTTATTGAAAAAAATGCCAACAGGTCTTTTTAATTGTAATTCTTAAATCACAAATAAGGAACAAAGTAGAAAACTCCTGAACAAATGAAGGGTTTTTTTACTAGAAAAGTTGGGGGCGGGATGTAAGGAAGGGAAGGAAAACTGATTGCAGTGTTTCAGGCACATGAAATGAAAGAAACTATGATGATGATGATGATGATGATGATGATGAAGAAGAAGAAGAATAAATTATTTGTTATATGAAGGTCTTGAAAGGACTTTCAATACAGCAAGCTTTGGCAGTATGTTAATAATACAGAATATCATCCTAGTCTATCAAAAGTCTGGATAAAAGGGCAAGTCTTTAGCAGGTGCTGAAAAGATGTCAAAGAAGGCGCTGGCCAGCCCTTGCTTGGGAGAACAATCCATAGATGAAGAGCCACCACTGAAAAGTGCCTCTTCCTTGTCCCTGTCCTGCCCCCTCAGCCTCACTCATAGGAGGGACCCAGAGAGGGGCCTAAGATGAAGATCCAAGAGTCATAGAATCATAGAGTTGGAAGAGACCACAAGGGCCATCGAGTCCAACCCCCTGCCAAGCAGGAAACACCATCAGAGCACTCCTGACATATGGTTGTCAAGCCTCTGCTTAAAGACCTCCAAAGGAGGAGACTCCACCACACTCCTTGGCAGCAAATTCCACTGTCGAACAGCTCTTACTGTCAGGAAGTTCTTCCTAATGTTTAGGTGGAATCTTCTTTCTTGTAGTTTGGATCCATTGCTCCGTGTCCGCTTCTCTGGAGCAGCAGAAAACAACCTTTCTCCCTCCTCTATATGACATCCTTTTATATATTTGAACATGGCTATCATATCACCCCTTAACCTCCTCTTCTCCAGGCTAAACATGCCCAGCTCCCTTAGCCGTTCCTCATAAGGCTTTGTTTCCAGGCCTTTGACCATTTTGGTTGCCCTCCTCTGGACACGTTCCAGTTTGTCAGTGTCCTTCTTGAACTGTGGTGCCCAGAACTGGACACAGTACTCCAGGTGAGGTCTGACCAGAGCAGAATACAGTGGCACTATTACTTCCCTTGATCTAGATGCTATACGCCTATTGATGCAGCCCAGAACTGCATTGGCTTTTTTAGCTGCCGCGTCACACTGTTGACTCATGTCAAGTTTGTGGTCAACCAAGACTCCTAGATCCTTTTCATATGTAAAGGATGTGAAACGTCCAGGTAGGTTGATGTTGAAAGATGTATTCCAGATGATATTGGGGTCCTGACCTGTAACTGTCAAAACCTGCACTTTGAATTGGGCTCAGAAGCATAGAGGCAGCCAGTAAAGTTCAAACAGAATTGGTGTTATGTGGTCCGTTTGCCTCGAACTTGTCAACAGCTGGACATTCTGCATTAATTGAAGCTTCTGAACAGGTTTGCAAAAGCAGCCCCACATAAACACATTGCAACAATCCAACACTGATTGGTTTACAATCCAATTGGGCTGTAGTTTGGATTATAGTAGTCAAGTTATCCTTGTCTAGATACGGTCACAGTTAGGCAAACAGGCTAAGCTGATGTAAGGTACTCTGTGTCACCGAGAACCCTCAAACCCACATCCAGTGCTTCTCATCTCTCATGGCCAATCTTTCTATAGAAAGGCAAGTTAACATGAAGTGTATTTATGGCCAATAATGGGGGCAGGGGAGAGGGTATAACTGCACTAGTGCACTATTCCCTGGCCTTAAGACTTGTAGTATCTAATTGTGGATAGGGGGCGTCTTGGGGAGAAAAAAAGGCCATTCTGTTGTCGACTGAGGCTCATTTTCAGCCACACCCATACAGTACAGATCTACCCTTAGGCAAGTTCATTTCATGCATACATTTGTATTTACAACTATAAGCCAGAGGAAAATGAGAGCAGAGACTAAAGGGCTAGAGAGGTGTGAAATCTGTGTGTGTACCAAAGTTGATCTGGCTAAAGGCCCATGACATTCCTTCCCTGCTTGCTGAGCTTACCAGCTTACAGGATATGCACATGAATAAAAAGCATAAGTGTTCTAGTCTCCAGAAAACGTTCCAGACAAAGACCTGCCAAAGACATTCCTGGGAAACCTGACAAACTTGCAGATTCGTTTGTAGTTTCTCCAGCGTATGCATCCATTTAACAATAAAAAAAAGGAGTTTGTGCTGCAGTGGATGGTTACTTGCCTCTTGCTGGTACTGAAAAGTCAGGCTCTGAATTAAGTACTCTCAGCTTCAAAACTTCTCAGTGGGAGCTATTTCAATAGGGCATAGATGTGCCAAACGTTTGATGATCATGGAATAATCCTTCCCACAACAAAAGTTCCTTGAAGCTCAGCTTGGTTCAACTGGCGGCCTCCTTCAAATCACAAGGTCCATTCCAACTGCACAAAAGCTGCTGCAGCTGGAATACAGCAGGAATGGTGGTGCTCCAAAGACACCTTTCTTCTTGTAAAGCACTGGTCTGCAGCTGGTAGGTCATGACCTAGAAATGGGTCGTGCCCTGACTTCAGGTGGGTCATATTCACCAAGTTAAAAAGTCACAAAGTACAGAGAAGAAGAAAGACAGTGGGGAGGGTGTCAGGCAGGGAAGGAGAAACTTGGGGATCCCCACAATAAATAAAGTAAGTCTCAAGTTCCAGGTTGCAGGGAAAACCGCACTTGGGTCTGAAAACTTTGAAATTACTTTTCTAATGATAAATTTCCTAACATGAGACATCTTACTGAAGTTGCTGTAAGCCAGTATTAGTGGAATGACATGATTCAGCAAAGAAGAGTGACAAAAATGTAAAGCCAAAACAATGTAGAAGAAAACAGAGCACTTTGGGATGCCATTAAAAATGACTTGTCTCATCCAAGAGATTAAATCATTTTAGCATAAACTATGTTATTCACCTGCCTCCTTCATTTTACAGCCATTGGTCCAATCTCCACCCAGAATGTGCTGGTCAGACAAAATCACACTGTAAAACTACAGGTCAGGTTTTGAAATGGTGGGTACCTAGCAGAAGGCTGTTACTGTAAACCCACAGCAGTGGGTTATTTGCACTCCATATAGTTCTATGAGGAACAACCAGTTCCTCTAATTATCTCCCTACCAGAATGAAAACATGTGAATATTTTAAATACTTGTCTTTAACTGCTTTTTACTGATAATTTCATTGTTTCGTTCTTTCTGCAAACTCTGAGATCTTATTACAATCAAGCAGTATATAGATGTTGTGAAATAAAATAAAACTTGAAAGGAATATGTGCTCATCGTCCTAGGAATAGATCATCACATTTGCAGGAAACCTGGCTTCAACATTTGAGCACTGGCTGGCTTAGATAAGAAAGATACATCTCATTCCCTCACTTGGGTGGTCTGGTTTTATGCCTGTGATCAAACTCTCTGGAAGGAAGAGCTGGAACTGTTCTTAGTGATAGCCAGCCCTAAATTCTCACACATGGACAAGGGCAGCCAGTGCTCCTACTAAATTCTACCTTCTCTTTATCAAGTCATGTCAATTCAACACTGCCTATTTGCCATCTATGACCACCAAGCACAGCAGCTTGGAAGACAATAGGAACAGGCTACTGCTTCTTGCCCCCAACACATACATAAAAGTACCATAAATACCTTACACAGATCCGATACTGCAGCACAGCATATTGTACAGAAAGGATAGGTAATTAAAAAAAGAAAAGAATCTGCACCCCCAAATGCATATCACCTCAAGTCTTACTAAGGAAAAAGGGAGGCAGCTTATTAAACAGTTGTTGTTAATTAATGGAGTTAGTTTATTAAACAGTTGTTGTTGTTGTTGTTGTTGTTTGTTGTTGTTGTTAATTAAATTTTGAACCAAAATTTTTATTGGCTTTGACCAACTAGAGACCAGAAGACTAGGATCATTAATGAACAGTCTAGGACTCAAGCCAAAAACGATGAAACATTACTTCCAAACTGCTCAGTCACAACTACTTCAATAGCCTTCTATACAGAAAACCCTATCTTGTTTAAAAGGAGGAAAAATAGGAAATGGAAGGAGTGAAAAGAAGGAGAAGGAACAGACTCGTTAGCACAGAAAAACAGAACCAAGAGCACTTTAGCAGATCCACCACCAGTTCCAGGCAAGCAGACTAGCCTTCAGGAATGGTAACTTTTCCATATAAAGTTGCACATTCTTGTGGGCACCTAATTCCATAACCGCTACCAAATACCAGTGCTAAGCAATCGCCTTAGTTGCCTTTATTCCTATTTGTAATATAGTAACTTAGATCATGGTTAATTTCTACCTCTACAAGCAATATCTGCTTGACAGTTACAGGAATTTGACAGTGATAAAAATAACAGTGGTTGCAAAGCTTTGCTTGCTGTCTTACTTCTTGTTGTAATTAGGATCTCAGTCTTGGAAACTGTTTAATCACATAACAAGTATAACTACTACGCTGCTTCACCACACTAGAAAGGAGAACTCCCCCCACCCGAGAGTTGTGAAGATGCCACTGCTGCTGCTGCCTCACACCATCCCTTCTATTTTAGCTGCTACATCTATCCTCTCAAAAGAGTAGTTTCTTCATTTCCTCCAGAAGGATCCTTTGCCCAGACAGGGGAGATCCAAGGCTGTTTGAGCAAGTTGCCTGCTGCTTTAAAAAGATAGGTCCACCTATTGGGAAGGTCAGGTTGGTGTGTGGTAACTATAGGAGTTCTTTCTGCTCCTACTTCATCTGCATGAATGTAGGAGGAGGAGAGAGTAAATCAGCTCCCTGAAGCTTCCTGTGACCTGGCTAACCATACTAAATCATGGTGGAAAATAACCCTCTCCCTCCCTTATTCAGTTTCAACAGTTGGTAGACTCTCCTTCATCCACAGGTCCCAACTGTGCAAACAAACCTCAATAATTTTATTATTCGCTTTCATGACAGCAGAATTAAAGATCAGATATTTGGGTATTTCATCACAGTCTGCTCTACTATTGTTTTCTTTTGAGCTGTGCCTCTGGCAGAACTGCATCTACATTTTATATGTAATGCTTCCAGTATCCTCTGGTGTAAGTCTAATTCAAAAAGAAATTATTTCCCTACAACATTTTGCCCTTGACAAGACCCCTTACGGACCGAGAGAGAACCTAATGAGCGTTTTAAAGTGATGCGATCAGGTATTGCCCAAGATCCATTAAAAACCATTAACTAGCGAAAACATTCTGTCCAAGCTCTCTCTCACTCATGCACAGACTTCGTTCCATAGAAGACTGCTGCCACTGTACCTGCTGTGTAAGGAGACTGATGTGACTGGAAGGAGAGTACTTCCTGGCTGCCTGCTTCTCTGCCAGTCTCTGCAGTTCTGTTGTAACAAGACCATGACTGTACTGCTTGCTCTCAGAAGAGGAGTCATCCCCATCCTTGTTAACTCTGGCAGATCCACCACGCTGTTTGCTTGGGCTGTGATTCCTTGAATCTGCTAAAGATGGCGAAAAAAATTATGTTGCAAGACTTTGTAGTAGTCGGTAAAGAATCTGCCTTGTGTGTCTGAAAATGGCAAGAGACAAGCATCTGCACAACCAATTAGAACCACAGTGTTTTCTACAGAACCTACTGATATATTCTCCTCTGAATGGCTGTGTTGGAGTTTCTACTGTTAAAATTCTCTGGCTGATTCCAACTTCATACACCCTTCTTTGTGTACAAAACAGTTTAAATCTCCATTCTTTTTCTTTGTATCCAGAGAAGGTTTAATATGTTGACACCCATCTGTCTAAGGAGACAATGGAGTATGCCTCCAGGAATGAAGTCAAACATGCATTAGCAGCAGCAAAGTGATCTCCCCGGGGCACAAGCCTGGGCAGCTTGTATGGAGGTCCTGGGCTGCCCAGATGACAAGACCCCCCCCCCTCTCGGCCTCGCTGATGAGGTCCAAAGGAAAGCACAGTAAAACGTTTGGCACCAGCTTGGCTGCAGGACTTGCCAGAAGGAGGCATACAAGGCACCATCCAACAATCTTAGGGACTCCGCTCCTGATTTGTGTAGAGATTACTCCTTAGCCTTTTCTTCTCCCAAAGAAGAAGGCAGCAGAGGTTTAGGATCAGAGTTTTCCTTCTCCTAGATGGGCTGCCTTTCTAGGTTGATGAGCCCTGTCTGCCCTTCACTTCCACCTTCTTCACTACTGCATCCATTATTAGTCTTGTATGCTCAATCTGCAGGAGTGTGTCTTCACAGGCAGGGAAAGTCCCTAACTCACCAAGGGTTTGAGACCTAGACTTAGTTTAGCCGGCTAGTTGAATATGTTCCCAGTGTGTGGCTACTGTTGCATGCTGACAGATTCTAGGAGCCACAAGTGAGAGCTGTGTGCAGGGTGGGGACCAAAGGTAGACATACTACCACAGAAGGAGCACAAAGTGTCTCCCACCAGAGGTACTACGCCTCCCCTAACACCCCATACATCTGCCAGAACACTACATCCTACTTATAAAGGACAAATGATAGGAATAGGGAAAGTTAATTTTCTTGAAAAATGATGACTTGGAAAGTTGTAAAAACCGATAAGCAAAAAAATGAACCAAGAAAAAGTGTTCTGGTTTCTAAAGGAAGCCATGGCTAAATATTACCATATTTTAATGTGTATAAGACGCCCCCCATGTATAAGATGACCCAAAAACTAAGAAATCAATATTTTAATGACGGAGCGTGATCCATCGGCGCCAGGGGCGGGCATGCGCCCGCCAGAGTGATGCAGCAGCTCCGACCTGCAGGGCACCCTTGAGTTGTTGAGCAACAGGCAAGCATCAGAATTCCAGCAGCTTCTGCATGGCAGCCGCTGCTTCTTTTACCCCTGTTCATTCACCATCTGTGTATAGTCAAAAAAAATTCGACTAATTTGTTTTAGCAAAAAACATCATCTTATATATGGATAATAATAATAATAATAATAATAACAATAATAATAATAATAATTTATACCCCACCCAACTGGCTGGGCTTCCCCAGCTACTCTGGGCGGCTGCCAATATAATATTAAAAACACAATATATGGTACGTAGTGTAGCAGAGTTATATTTAGAAGACAAAGTTAAACCAGAAGAAAAATCAAAACTCTGAGAAAGCAGCTTCAAAGAAAAACCTACCGTTGGAAATTTTGAAGAGGTGAAAGACAGTAGTTTGATACAACAGAGTTAAGCTCACCAATACTACCACTGTGGGGTAGTATTGCCACTTCTTGGGAAATCTCAGTCTCATCTGAGCAGACTTTATCTGCATTTCTCAGCTTTGGCACCTATCCCTCAGGACTGCAAGCCTGAAACAGCTAAATCTAGCTAGAGCCTAACATCCCCTTCAACACCTAAAAGGTCACTGGGCCATTTGCAGTTCTATTGTCATCTCATCCTTGTCTAACAAAGCAGAGGTTCTCAAGTTTTTTTTACCCCCAAGGTCTACTTGAGAGGCTGATAATTACTGAGACACACCACTTACAAAATTGTGGTTCAGGGGCAGAATCAGTCCCTGTATGACAGCAGATGCAGGAAGAGCTGGCAATTACTGACATTACTTCCTACTGATATCGAATCCTTCATTGCTAAATTCTCTGCCACAATGTTTAGTAGTGAGGTCTCAAGTCCCCAGGGAGGGCACTTGAAAAGAGAGGAACCATCACAAAAATGTGAATGCAGGAAAGAAGTGCAGAATAGAACACCTAGAAATACCATTGTTAAGAAAAATGCTGCAGTACTATTTTGAAGTGAGAGAGTTGCAAGCCACCAACATGAAAAGCTACCAAACTTAGAAACTGACAAGGAAAAAGAAGCATTGTATGCAAGAAGCTCTCAGGTGCTAGTGGCCCAATTGGCAATTGAAAAGCACCAAGGGTGTGAGAATATGCCATACCAAAAATGGCACCAGTCTCCATATTTAAACCCTTCATGTGTATCATTAGTGACAAAGTTCTGGGACAGCTATATTGCCTGATAATGTGAGCAGAATAGCTACTTCACAGAACAAATACAGAAAAGAGCTATTAATCTGAGTCATCCATTCATACTTCAATGCAGGTTACTTTCTGTTGCTGCCCTACACTTTGCCCTAAGCAGTTTCACATGCGTAAACTTTAATCATCACTTCCTGGACTGCCGGGGATCACTGCCAAGCCATGTCATGTGCCAACAGCAGCTAGATTGGAGAGGCAAAATGATCCTATATTTCTGGAAGTTGCCATAATAATAATAATAATAATAATAATAATAATAATAATAATAATAATAATTTCACACATGTATTATTAATCTAGGACTTAACTAGAGGCCAATTTCTGAATCTGATTAGCTGTATTATTATTTTTAGCAAGCCATAAGTAAGTATTTCCCCAAATTTTGCTTGCATAGCCACATTCTGACCCACTGTACCAATTTGAGCTATTCTGAATACTGCTAGACAGTAACAATATTACAATACGGTGCCAGCTAAGCAGTCAGATATGGCTTACCCGCTTTTGCTGAAGCTGGTCGGGACAGTCTCTGGCTGTAGATCTGCAAAGCACTCTGAAAGGAAGAGAAGGGGCTGGCAGTGTAACTGCCAGACCGACAACGGTGTAAGCTTGCATTGTTTGAGGACAGGCGGGGTGTAATTTTTGCTGTGTTAGACCAGATGTCAGGTGCTGTGCTTTGGAGAGAAGGGGAAGGAGTCAGTCTAGAACCAGATGAAAAAGAGAGCCCTGGGCGATGATCAGGCACCTGTGCATTATCTGAGGCAGCAGGATGAGAGGATAGCTGGGAGTTGATGCTTTGTGGAAGGATGGCACTTGGAACAAAGGAAGACGTACTAAGGAGGCTGGGTTGCGGTGCATTCTGTTCATCTTCTGCCGAAGAGGGCATCCCTATTTTTTTTGTAAAAAAAGACATATCCAATCTGATCAGAACATTGAAGTAAAACACAAATCTAGTACAGTGGTACCTTGATTCTCAAACTTAATTCCTTCTGGAAGTTCGTTCCAAAACCAAAGCGTTCCAAAACCAAGGTGCACTTTCCCATAGAAAGTAATGCAAAATGGATTAATCCGTTCCAGACTTCTAAAAACAACCCCTAAAACAGCAATTTAACATGAATTTTACTATCTAACAAGACCATTATCCATAAAACAAAAACAATAATCATTGTACTGTACTATAAAATAAGTAAGACAGTATTGTAGATGATTAAAATTACAATTACAATTCTTTCTTACCTGCACTGATGATAGTCATTGTTTGGATGGGGGGCTTTTATCCATTTCCACAGTTACATAATCAATCAATTAAAAGCTGAACTGGTTCCACACAGTTACAAAAACAAATTAACCAAAAAAGCCTCAAAAACGAAAACGCAAAATAAAAAGCAAAAGCAAAAGTGCAAAACTTAATCCATTCCGGAGGTCCGCCTGACTTCCAAAATGTTCGAAAACCAAGGCGCATCTTCTGATTGGTGCAGGCGCCCTGGAAACAATAGCCAGCAGCCGCACGGGACATTCAGCTTCTGAAAAGCATTCAAAAACTGGAATACTTACTTCCGGGTGTTCAGCATTTGGGAACCAAGGCTTTTGAGTACCAAGGTGTTTGAGAACGAAGGTACCACTATATTCACAATTACGCTAGAGTAGCCTTTTACAAAATTGTGCAGTAGGACAATGGCTGAAATTCAACTGAGTTACTGACTGTGCGGAATGAGATCTGCTTGTGCTATGGGACTCCCCATCTTCCCCTACAAGTCCCACAAATCTGCTTTGGAAGGTTGAAGGAAAACCCATAACAAGTTTAGTGGGCCATGGGGAGGGTAGAAAAGTCTTGTTGCACAAGTAAACCTCATTGCCCCCCACATGCCCCACTTAGCGTTATATTGAATTCCATCTTATGTAAACAAAAGACATGAGATATTATACAAGGCAGACTACACAACCATTTTCCATAACATGCTTTTTCTACAACTGAATTTTTCAAATGAGTCTTATAAAATGATGACTATGCTCTAACTCAACTGCCTCTGAATACAAGTAGGGAGAGTGCTGCAGCATTCAGGTCCTGCCTACAAGCTTCCCATAGGCATATGGCTGAACAATGTGAGAACAAGATGCTGGACCAGGGCTGATAAGGAGTCCAGCAACATCTAAAGGGCCACAAGTTCTCTAACAGTGGACTTGAGTACCTTCCACTTGACTGATCCATTGTTACTGACACCGCAATGGAAATATAGCAAAGAATTCTGACCATGATTAACTCTAGATTACAGGTTTAGAATTTGGGAGGAAATGACAATTTTTAGCATGTCAGCTGGCTGATTATTCCGTTATAAATATTAATGTCAGTGGAAGATTTGTTAAGAAAGACCATTTATCGCTGTAAGGTAAAGGTACCCCTGCCCGTACGGGCCAGTCGTGTCCGACTCTAGGGTTGCGCGCCCATCTCGCTTAAGAGGCCGGGGGGCCAGCGCTGTCCGGAGACACTTCCAGGTCACGTGGCCAGCGTGACGAATCTGCTCTGGCGAGCCAGACCAGCGCAGCACACGGAAACTCTGTTTACCTTCCCGCTAGAAAGCGGTACCTATTTATCTACTTGCACTTGGGGGTGCTTTCGAACTGCTAGGTGGGCAGGAGCTGGGACCGAAAGATGGGAGCTCACCCCGCCGTGGGGATTCGAACCGCCAACCATGCGTTCGGCAAGCCCTAGGCGCTGAGGTTTTACCCACAGCGCCACCCGCGTCCCCCATTTATTGCTGTAGCCACCAATTATAAATGTGCCTGAATTCAAAAAGAAGCCATAAAATTCTGTCAGACTCTTAACATCCAGCACCTGTTCCTAATGTTATGTATTGCTAGTTTAGTCCTCTCCATTGTTCTCACTCACTGGATAGTCTGGTTGCTTTGAGTTGGTCACTTCTCAGTTTCTCTGCCACATTTTCCTTTTCCACTGGGATTTCAGGTTGCTGTTTTGCAGCTTCTTCCACTGTTTCTGGCTGATCTGAAATTAAGTTTGGAATTGGGGGCAGGGGTAGATTCCCAGTTATAATTCTGCTGGAGAACAGTATGCAACAAGGCTTTCCAATGTGTTACCCACCACTGTTTTTTAATATGGTAAATAACTTGACAGTATGTTACAAGCACAAATCCATTCCAGCACTGAAAATTATTGTCAATTTGGTATTTCCACACATCAGCTAGGGAGACTTATGTTTTTATATGCAGTGGAGAAAATTTATAAAATATGTAACTGCAGAAAGGAGGGGAGTGAAGCTGAAAGAAATGTAGATCGTTTTTGTATACATTTGTTCTTCTTTGTTAAGTGTATGTAAAATGAGAAAATGGGGGGGAGGGTAAAAAAAAATACTGCGCCTATGTTTCTCCATCTCTTTGTGGGAAGTAACAATGATAAGCAGCAAAAAGTATGCTCACTTTCTTTGGCCTTACCTTCCAACTGGCTGGTACTATTCTGTGTAACTCCAGGATTTGTTCCCAGGAAGACACTTGCTGACTTATTCTTGTGTGTGTAAAAAGTCAACACCTCCTCAAGATCACTTTCGCTAAGATGTGAAAAAAGTAGAAAAGGAGCAAGTGGCAAGCTTTTACAATGTGGTGACAGAACTGAAATAGATACAGAGAGACTCTTGAAGCATCAGCATTGCAGGGGGTAGACCAGATGACCCTTGGGGTCCCTTTCAACTCTACTCTGATTCTATGAAAGAGAGAGACACAGAAGGAAAAACTAACTGAAGACAACGATAGGTCAAATACCTCACCTGCTTCACTAATGAACAGATGGAGGAGCACAGGCTAACACCTGCTGCTCCCAACCTTTCTGCATTCGGCAGCACACGAGAGGGGAGTTTCTATGTGTGTAGAATTGTGCTCACATAAATCCCTTCACATGAACAGAAGCCCTACATAAAGGGTAGGGAATATCCAGGCCACAGGCCAATCTTGGCCAAGGCCATTTCCCCCAAACCACACCCACTTATCAAACAGCTTGATTGGTGAGAGTGTAGAATTCGATTCTGCATTGGCTTACAGGTGCCTGTTCTGACCTAGGAACAGGCGGCAGCAGCCAACGCAGCAGGATTTAACTCCCATTCATTGGATTATGAGCTCGATTCAAATTCTGCCCAGGGAACAGGCACCAGCAGCCACAGAAAGCTTCTTTCTCCCCTTCATCTCCCCTTCATTCTCCGCCATCACCACTTTGAGGAGCACAAGAAAGAAGCCTGCATTTCACAGGCTTTCCTTGGCTGCACATGCCTGTTACCATTGCAGAATTTATCTCCCACATATCAGCTGCCATGTGGCATTTAAAAATTGTGCTCATAGAAGAGGCCTATGCAGCTAAAGAAAGCCTCAAAATCCAGGTTTTTCCCACCTAGGGAGGGGTAAAAGAAGCATTTTGCCAGCCCCCAGTGCCTCCCAAACCACTGAGCATAGTGCCAACAACTCCTCCTCTGCTGCAGTTCAAGATACGAGAGCCTGACACAATTATTCCTGCTTTCAAGTAAATTCATACCTTGCCTTAGTAACAAATTTGTGAAAGCCTTCAGCATCTACCCCTTCCTCTTCATCCTCCTGATTCTTCATTAACTTTCTCTGAGCCATTTGATCTGTTTCCTGCAAATAAGTAAAATTAAGTAACCTCTCAAACCAGCCTTTCTGCACATAAAGGCTTCCTGTTGGGTCTATATTCTACGTAACTTCAAGGCTGGATTACTGCTATGCATTACAGGTGAGGCTTCCTTTAAGACGGTTTGGAAACTAGTGCAGAATTCAGTGACCAGACTGCTGACATGGAACAGTGTCCAATCATATACACTGATCAGATCTAGCTGCAATGGCTGCCAGTATATTGCTGAGTCCAGTCTAACCTGCTGGTTTTCACTTATAAAGCCTTATATGGCTTAGGATCCCAATAGTTTATGAACACCTCCTCTGACAGGAGCCTACCTGGACCCTGAGATTATAATCAGAGGTTTTTCTGCAAGTCCACGCTCCAAGAGAAGTTTGGAGTGTGGCACAGAGAGTGGGCCTTTTGGCCCCCTCCCTATGGAATGCTTTCTCCAGGGAGACTCACCTGTGCCAAAATCTTTTCAGAAATAGGCAAACACTTTTCTGTTTTCCTAGCATTTGACCACCTGCGCTGTTATCGTAGCTATTTTTAATCTTTTGCTGATTACAACTGTGTAGGGAGGAATTCTGCTTTCCATTTTTATAATCGATATATACCTATTTTTGTGTTCTTAGAAAAAGTTTTGGGATCTGCATTGAATTAATTTCCTATAAGCTGCTTAGAAACTCTATAGTAGAAAGTGTTTGATAAATATAACAACAACAACAACAACAACAACAACAACAACAACAACAACACTGCTGCATTACGTAACACTTTGGGTGCTTTCAGGAAGAGTACTTGGATGGAGGATACACAAGACCTCCACTTGGTGAACGTGACACTCCTAAGCCACACGGGGACTATACTGATCTTTAGGCTGACCTGTGACCAGAGAAATCAGCAGTGTCACTACAAGCAGTACAGTGACATTTCCAAATGCTCCTCTGTAAAAATGTCCAATGTGCTTCTGTGCTAGAAAGGTTATCTTTTAAACAAGACCTCAGTGAATATTCCATGATATCTTCTCCTGCACTTCAAAAACTCCAAAACATGATCTGTTAGTTCAGGTAGCCAGTGATAGCTTCTCAAATGCACTTGTTGCAGCATGGCTGTGCCTGAGGCACAGGACTGAAGACAATATTCTTACCACTGGAATGTAACTTCATGGTAACAGACTTCAGTAACAAGATGAGTTTTGCTTATCTTGCTCAAGACAAGGAGCTTTTATTCAAAATGTATATACAGTTATCTCAGTTGAGTGAAATAAATTTGTCTTGAGTCCAAATTGTGAAATAAACACATCTGTGCCTCAAGACGTTTAGTAGCTTAAACATTTGTTTCTTAAAATCCTAACTATCTGTTCTTGCTGCAATAAATCATGTATGGTTATAAGCTGATTTACCATCTACTGTGTATCTTTATAATACAAATGTACCCCCAAAAAATCCTGATTGTGGAAATAATTCTAATACTTTGAAAATATAAAAATGCAAATTATTCTGCACTACCCAGATGCTGGGTATTAACTATTCAATACAGTAAAAGCTAATTCATTCTTTGGTACAAAAAGTACCAAGTATAAATGGCAAAACACACATAATGCACATGTTGGATTTACCTGAGGAGCAGGAGGAGAGAGGGGCTGTTTCACTGTAAAATGCACCTACACAATTCACAACTGACAGGGCTGAGAATGCATTTTGCCATTTGACCGTGGGCAAGATATACCGTATTTTTCGGACCATAACACGCAGTTTCTTTCCCCTAAAAGACAAAGGGAAATGTGTGTGCGTGTTATGGAGCGAATGCAGGCGGAGGAGCGCAGCGTGTCTGCCTCCTTGCCCCTCTAGGCTTTCCAGCAGCCTGTTCTCCTCTCCTCCCTCGCTGGGAAGCCAGCAAAACAGCTGAGGGCAGCGTGTCTGCCTCCTTGCCCCTCTAGGCTTTCCAGCAGCCTGTTCTCCTCTCCTCCCTCGCTGGGAAGCCAGCAAAACAGCTGAGGGCAGCGTGTCTGCCTCCTTGCCCCTCTAGGCTTTCCAGCAGCCTGTTCTCCTCTCCTCCCTCGCTGGGAAGCCAGCAAAACAGCTGAGGGCAGCGTGTCTGCCTCCTTGCCCCTCTAGGCTTTCCAGCAGCCTGTTCTCCTCTCCTCCCTCGCTGGGAAGCCCGCAAAACAGCTGAGGGCAGCGTGTCTGCCTCCTTGCCCCTCTAGGCTTTCCAGCAGCCTGTTCTCCTCTCCTCCCTCGCTGGGAAGCCAGCAAAACAGCTGAGGGCAGCGTGTCTGCCTCCTTGCCCCTCTAGGCTTTCCAGCAGCCTGTTCTCCTCTCCTCCCTCGCTGGGAAGCCCGCAAAACAGCTGAGGGCAGCGTGTCTGCCTGCTTGCCTGCTCTATGGCTTTTTGGGGAGGTGGGAGAAGAGAGGCAGCTTGGAAGCCGGCAACAGCTGAGCGCTTGCAAAAGTCAAGGTCGGAAAAGGAAGACAGCCTCTCTTTCTCAGTGTCTGCCTGCTCTATGGCTCTCCCTTACACACATGTAAGCAGCTCTTACTCTGCTTTCTTTACAATGAGCCGGAAGGAGGGACAAAGAGGGCATCCCCTTCTGTCCATCCCCCAGCACCTCACCGGTAAATTCAAACAAAGCAGCTTACAAGGCTCGTGTCCCTGCGTCTCCTCCTCTTTCTGCTCTCATTCGAGGCAAGGCAGCTGCACAAATGTGAGTTCCCCCTCTCTCTTCCTTCCCTCCCTCCCTCTTCCAACTTCAAACAATATTGGGGGGCAGCCAGGTAAGCCCCACCTCACATACCACAATGGGGATTAGGGGATGACTCCCTCAAATATTTAATGGGGGGGAGGCACCTAGGCCCATAGGAATTGGCTGCTTTTCCTAGGACAAATGTGAGCTCTCCCTCCCTCTTCCAACTTCAATAAAATATGGGGGGGCAGGTACAGGTAAGCCCCATCTCACAGACTGCAATGATCTCAAGACAAAGTGCATGCACACTGGTACCTTATATGAATGGCAATGCCCATCAGCATGGGGGGAGGATGACTCCCTCAAATATTAATGGGGGGGAAGGCACCTAGGCCTATAGGAATTGGCTGCTTTTCCTAGGACAAATGTGAGCTCTCCCTCCCTCTTCCAACTTCAATAAAATATGGGGGGGGCAGGTACAGGTAAGCCCCATCTCACAGACTGCAATGATCTCAAGACAAAGTGCATGCACACTGGTACCTTATATGAATGGCAATGCCCATCAGCATGGGGGGAGGATGACTCCCTCAAATATTAATGGGGGGGAAGGCACCTAGGCCTATAGGAATTGGCTGCTTTTCCTAGGACAAATGTGAGCTCTCCCTCCCTCTTCCAACTTCAATAAAATATGGGGGGGGCAGGTACAGGTAAGCCCCATCTCACAGACTGCAATGATCTCAAGACAAAGTGCATGCACACTGGTACCTTATATGAATGGCAATGCCCATCAGCATGGGGGGAGGATGACTCCCTCAAATATTAATGGGGGGGAAGGCACCTAGGCCTATAGGAGTTGGCTGCTTTGCCTAGGAGAAATGTGAGCTCCCCTCCCCTCTTCCTTCGTCACTGTATTGGAGATACCATACATTACTGACAGTTCCTTCATCATTTTCTTGCAGAGAACTGTATTTTCTTGCAGAAAACCTCCCCCGTTCTGATAAGGATGATAAAGCAAAGAAGACTAGCATATAAGATTCCTTTTAAACTAGAGGTAGTGAAATATGCTAAGGAGCATGGAAACAGAGCAGCAGAGAGACATTTTGGGCCACCTCCAACAGAAAGAATGATAAGAGATTGGAGGAAACAGGAGGATCAGCTGCAAAAAGCAGATAAAAATAAGCACACTTTTCGTGGACATGCTGCAAAGTGGCCACAGTTGGACGTGGCCATGAAAGAATGGATCACACATCACCGGAATAATGGCATCACAGTCTCCACAAAAATGATAATATATGAAGCCAAACGCATTGCTTTAGAGAAAGGCATTCATGATTTTACTGGCTCACCATCATGGTGCTACAGATTTATGAAGCGATGTGGCCTTGCTATGCGCACGAAAACTAGAATTGCACAAAAAATGCCAGAAGAATATGAATCAAAGATTCTGTCTTTTCATAAATTTGTAATTGATGCTAGGAAGAGAAATGGATTTGAAATTGGCCAGATTGGGAATATGGATGAAGTCCCGCTAACCTTTGATGTGCCATCTAATAGGACTGTGGATCTGAAAGGTGCCAAAACTATTGCTGTGAAAACCTCCGGACATGAGAAAACCCATTACACGGTTGTGTTGTCTTGCTGTGCAGACGGCACCAAATTGCCACCCATGTTAATTTTCAAAAGGAAAACATTTCCAAAAGAAGTGATTCCACGAGGAATTGTTGTACATGTTCATGAGAAAGGATGGATGGACGAAAATGGAATGAGAGTATGGGTTGAAAAAGTGTGGTCCAAACGTCCTGGAGGGCTTTTGAAAAAACCTGCCTTATTAGTTCTGGACCAGTTTAGAGCACATATTAGCGAAAGTACAAAAAAGTGTTTTAAAGAAGCGAAGACTCATCTAGCTGTAATTCCTGGAGGTCTTACCAGCCAGTTGCAACCTCTCGACGTTTCCATCAACAAGCCATTTAAGGTCTTTATGCGAGAAGAGTGGAACAAATGGATGGCTGCTGGTAATCATGATCTAACACCCACTGGACGAATGAAGAGGCCCACTATCACTCAAGTTTGTGAATGGGTGAAAACATCATGGCACTCGGTGAAGGAGGAAATCGTTGCACAGTCATTCAAGAAATGTGGCATTAGCAATGGTTTGGATTCAAAAGAAGATGACATTTTATATGAAGATGGCGAAGAAAGTGATGCCAGTGATTGTGAGGAGCTGAACTTCATAAATTCTGACTCTGACACTGATGAGTTCTTGGGGTTCACAGAAGACTAGAAGAGTACTCGAACTGTTAATGACAGTGATGATGGTTCTTAATGCCACTGTTGACTGCTGTTCACTTTACATGGTTGTAATATGATTCTGATATACCGGTTGTTTAATAAATAGTTTAGTACAACATTTGATTCAGAATATTTTTTTTCTTGTTTTCCTCCTCTAAAAACTATGTGCGTGTTATGGTTAGGTGCGTGTTATGGTCCGAAAAATACGGTAAATGTAGGTTCCTGCACTTCATTATGAAGAAACAGGGAAAGCGAAAGCTCAAAAACAAAAGCTTCTGCTTATCCTGTAATATCAGAAACAGAATTTGAGAATTTCACAATACCATCTGTGAGCTCCAGAAGTTCATGGATCACCCGTAGGTAACATGCAAAAAGATTCTACTCAATCATTACAGTAGGACAGAAAGCAGGAATATGAATGACTCATGCTTCTGCTTTCCCTCCTTCTCTGAAACATTTGGGCCAACCCTAGAAGCAATAAAACAAAACAAGGAGTGTTGCTCTAGATCATCTGCATAAATCCTCTGCTGTGTTAGAACTGAGCTGGCACATGCCATACTCACCCTATTATAGCAGATGATGAATTCACCTAGCTGGTGAGCCAAGATGCGCCTACGGTCAAACAGGGCCAGGCGCCGACTCGGGAGCAGCATTCTCAAAGACTGTTGAAGATTATTGGCTGCTCGCTTTAAAAAGCGAACAACCAGTTCCTGCCACCAAGAAAAAAATCAAAGAGTGAGCCCATTTGTTTATCTTCATATACATCACTCTACTAGAAACGATTTTCAAAGTGTGTTTGAGTTGAGGATAAGAGAAATTGGGTTGCAAAAAGTCAATAAATAAAAGTAAGCTCATTGACAAAAAGGTGCAAAGCAAAAGCCTTGGGATTCTAACATAATCTATGATTGCTGAAAATAACTGCAGACAAAAGTGCATCCCTCTAAGGATAGCAGGCTTTCAAATAAAACTCTGACCATTTAGATTATTGTCACCTTCATGCATCTCTGGCACCACCTCTGGTCACTCTCTATGCTCTGTGCCTTGCACCAACTTTGTCTCAAAAAACCACACCAATCCCTCCTACTATGCCATCAGCCAATGGCAGGGAGAACTACCCTCACTTTAAAGTGAGTGCTAGAGCAAGACGCCTGCTGTGAGTGTTTAGTTTCAAACATATTCTGTCTCCACTCTGGATTTACTTTTGGTTAGGTGCCCTGCTAGCATGCAAGTAAACTGCTTCATAGCCAAAGCGTTGAATTTCACAGCTCGCCTCTCACTAGCATTATATTAGGCTGGTTTGATCTGTTATTTTAAACATTATTTTTCACAGCATAGCAGACAAAGCAGCTCTCAGAGAACCAGTTTCAATTTTCCACTTGGAAAGAGCAAGGGTAACATTTTCCACTGAGGCACACTGATTATTCCCAATTCCTGACATAAGGGTTTTAATCTATGAGCTAGATTGGCTCTCTACCCATACGGGATTTTCACAGTGTCTCCATGTGGGCTGCCAGCTGAGGGCAAGGACTAGAAATGTGGACTGAAGTCAATAAGCACTGTAAGGCAACTGCCTCAGATAGAGTATAATGATTTAGCTACTGTCTGGGGAAACCGGCAGACAACTCAAAGTCATACCTGGAAACCGA
This sequence comes from Podarcis bocagei, assembly GCF_964188305.1. Taxonomy (NCBI): domain Eukaryota; kingdom Metazoa; phylum Chordata; class Lepidosauria; order Squamata; family Lacertidae; genus Podarcis; species Podarcis bocagei. Next base: position 32,085,808 of record NC_138125.1, read on the forward strand.
TTGACATACAGAGAGCTTAAGCTAAGAAGTGGGCTTCAGGGAGGCTATGCATAGCATAAAAAAATAAAATAAAATAAAATAAAATAAAATATGGCAATAACAGGTGGCCATCACTTCAGCAATATTCAAAAATGCTTCTTCTACCCTGGAGTCCAAAGTACACCTCTTCTACCTGCTCTGCACACCAACAGTCTACATTGGTTCAGAGAGGAGTTCAAGTCATTTCAGTAACAGAGGCAGGATGTGTTACAGCATCTAGCTGTTTAGCTCAAGCTGTTGGGAATCAGCTTCACACTAACTGTAATTCAGGAACATAGAGTAAGATGATGGGAATAAGCTTCACACTAACTGTAATTCAGGAACGTGGAGTAAGATGAGCTGGGCTCCTCCCTGAAAGGAGCAGGGCAAGCAAACAATTTCTTACCATCTGCTCATCCTCTTTGGCAGCCCAGGCAGGATTATGGACCTGATCTCCAGCCTCTTTCATCAGGCGCAGCTGCACACGTTGCAGATAGGCAGAGAAAGCCCTGCGAGCCTGAACTTTGCTGTAGAAACAGAGAAGCACAGACAGCAGTCAGAAGTACAGATAAACAGCTTTGTTTTTCGACAAAGAACCCCTCAGTACACAGGGCAAAGGACCATTTTACAATCTTGGCCAGCATCTATGGCAACAGAATTTGCTGCTGGCAGTCCATTTTAGAAAATGAAGTTAAAACTCTAGCTCAGTGGATTAGCTAAGAATAGAGAGCAAAGGAAAAGGTAGAACTAACAAGCAAATCATGTACTGTGTCACCAGTATGGATTTCTCTACCCCTACCTAAACACTGGCAATGGAAGTTCTCTATTGAACCATTAGAACACCCTACCTCATTCTCACTGCTTCTTATCAACACTGTCTTCACTTTTGCCCACCAGCAGGCAAATAGAATAAGCCAAATGGAAAAGTATACAAACTATTTTAGTATTCTGTATAGCATCTGGTACACTTGGGGCACTAAATGAATGCTGGGCATCAATGGTAGCATCCATCCATCGGCCTAGGGAAAATTAAGAGGCCAAAGCATATGTTTTATGAAGCAATTCCTCTACAAAATAAAAACCAGGGGTGTAGTACAAAAACATGCCTTTTCACAAGCGGACAAGGACTCTGGTTTACATGCTTGTCCTCATATGTGCCACAATGATAGACAAATAAATCTCATGAAAACTCCTACCTTAGATTACTGTTCTCCTGTAAAACCTGTAGCAAATTAAATGGAAGCTCAGTATCTTTTGGCATTGGTTCCGTTTTGGCTTGAAGAAGCAGAGCTTCACGGACAGGTTTCTGTTCAGACTCCTTTGACAACTTTTCCTTTTTGGGATGCTCCACCTGTTCTGGCAACTCTGGCTTAAATTTCACCTGCATGTTCCTAAGAGAGCCAGCTGTTTCTTCCCGAGGTATCTCCAGTTCTTCATCTTCCTCCACTATCTCCTCCTCTTCTTCACACTCCATTTCTGACTTGAGGACAAAGTCAGTTGACTGTGAAGTCCCTGTCAAAAACAGATGTCCAGTTCTCAACATTTTAGGATAAGTAAAGTAAGGCAGAAAAAATTAGGCTCTCATATGCACCATGTGTACTCCTAGAATACATGCTAGCAACTGATCACCAATACAGGAAATATCTGGTGTACACAGTCTTTTTTCTTTTAGACCAAATATGGTCAAGATCTACACATGGCAAGAGAAGCTAACCACCATTTAAGCCCAGACACCAATGTTATAATATGGGGAAATAGGCAGGACTCGCATGTACCTGACAGTTTTGCATTTCCTGGTTTCAGTTTGCCAAAACGCCGCCTTCGTTTCCGTACCTCTAGTGACAGGAGCTTCCGCTCATACAGAGCAGCATGAAGCTGAGCATTACAATCCATAATGTCCAGACCCAGTTCTCCAGCAAGATTCAAACTGCAAAAGACGAGAACAAGGAGATTCCTCAATGTCTTTCCTCCCTAGCTATACCCAGATAAAACCTATTTGCTGGTCTCTGTAGTGAATCTATACTGTTCCTACACCACCAGACAAACAGGACTGAGTTAGTACAAGTACACTGTTACACTTCTGAGAATTATCCAGTCACAAGGAGTACAGAAGAATCAGAGTTACCTACCTGTAACTAATACTCTTTGAATACACACAGTCACACTAGCGGGAGCAAAAGTTTTTATTCCATTCTTCAAAGCAGTGGGGATGTATGTGTGCATGTGTATTTACTGGGGCTCAGAGAACCATGTGTAACAAGCCATGATGTGCAATAGGCTTCTATATTAACTATACACACAGGATAGTAGCTGGAGGGCCGGGGTGGGAGGTGTGGGGAGGAAACTGACTGAACAAGGAAGCAGTTTATTTGTTCATACATCTATCTGCTTCATGGGCCCAGCTGGAAAGATACTGGTCTCTTTATGATTATGCAGCATTAAGTTCCTTGGATTTGTACACATGAATGCTAATACCAGGGAGGACTATCTGACTACTCCCAGGACATCCCTTGCCCAAATACATCTTACAGTGGTACCTCGGGTTACATATTCTTCAGGTTATAGATGCTTCAGGTTACAGACTCCGCTAACCCAGAAATAGTACCTCGGGTTAAGAACTTTGCTTCAGGATGAGAACAGAAATTGTGCAGCAGCGGCGCAGCAGCAGCAGGAAGCCCCATTAGCTAAAGTGATGCTTCAGGTTAAGAACGGACCTCCAGAACAAATTAAGTTCTTAACCCGAGGTACCACTCTATTTGTTTCATTTGTATCCTACTCTACTCCTAAACAGTCTTGTAGCCTCACAGCTCTGTGAAGTATGCTATCCTTAAAAAGAAAAAACTTGTTTAAGACTACCTATGAGCACCAGTGCACAGCTGAACAAGGATCTAAAACAAGGATCTGAAGAAAGATCTTTATCATTCCCACCATTATAGTACCGCACCAGCTATAAGATATATGCCACATCACTCGGCCTCTGTGTTGAACACTGAAATCCTAATCAAATCAGGGCACCATTAGACCATGGCAGTAGCCATCAGTTCTTGGACTCATTGTTTTTAAGATTTGTTTTCCTATAATGAAGGGCTGTCTTAGAAGAAGTTTTAAAAGATTTCCACCAAAAATCCCTGAGCATTTTCCTTTCCTCTTAAAAGCAAACTATTTTCCACTAAGAAGCTGTAGGCTGAGAAAATATGTCCAATGGTATGCCAGGAAAGGCAATAAACCTTTAGGAGGGGCATTCCCTGCAATTCCAGATGCCAAGAACACTCCAACAGAGATAGTCACCAGCCAGCACAGCTCAGGTATATTTTGCTACTGGTGAATGCAAAAGAGTAATTCATTCCATGCACCCCCTTGTGGGAATTGAGACTCAATTGTCATCAGACAAAACAATTCTAGAAATGCTGAAATACCCTTTTTAAATGCAGGCAAGGATAACGAGGATACTGGATTCTGAAAACTGAGAACTGCCGCTTAGATTCATATAGTGGCTACAATGAAGTTCTCCACTACTGGATGCCTGAGAATTACAAGTAGGGAGAGAGTTGGTGCACTTGTGGGCTTCATGAAAGCATCTAGCTGGCCACAGTGAGAACAGAATGCTAGACTTTCTGCTTGGCCTGATCTAGCAGGGATCTTATTCTCTTAAGGTTTCCTCAACAGGCTGCACTGTGCTAACTCAATGGATTCAAGCGCCATACAATGTTGTAGTAATCACTCTGAATCTCGAAAAGCAATACAATGCAATTTAAAGATCCCAGGTTTGGTAGTTCTGTGAGCCAGCCCTGTGTGAAGGAAACTAGCTGGATTTTTAAAGTTTTGTCAATTATTCATCTTTTCAGTCTAAAACTTCATTAGAATTAGCCTGTGACATTTCCTTTGTGAATTAAAACCTCCCAAATCTTCTCCCCACTTCTTCATCCTGCTAGATACTTAAGGTTAAATGCATGTGACCTATGAATGGTAACAGGAATGTCGGATATTCTGGCAAACTATGCTTTGTGAAGTTGTGAAAATTTATTTAATTAGTTTATATGCTGGTTTTCAGGGAGAACCACTCACGACTGGCCCTCAAAATTAAAAATATAAAACAATATATTAACGCAAGCTAAGGAACAGTAGAAAATTGTAGGAGCAGGGGAAAGAACAAAGACTTATTAACACAGTATAAATGACGCTTAATTTCCCTTTCCTGTAAGGGAAAGCTCAAAACGATATCATCACTGACTAGCCAGTGCAAGCCTTGCTACTTGTGACCAACGTGTACAAAGTTAATTTGTTGTCACTCTCCATGAGAGACTGGATTTTGCCGTGAAAAGGCAGGGTCAGAAGCTTTTTAAAAAGTGGTTTTCTGTGCCTCTGATATATTTAGAGCCTAGAACATGTAGTGATTTCTTCCTCTTCCATGCCATGCTGTTCTGAAGAACCATATGTCTAACCTCAAGCAGTAGGCATTGGTTAAATAAAGGAAGCTACATAAAATAGTATTTTCTACAATCAAGTAGGTGCCTGGCAAAAAAACCAGAAATTGGTACTACTGTGATTTTCTGTTTGAAGAGGGGACTGGAGGACATTCGGTTAACCGGATGACTCTTCCAACTAGAGAATATAGGCAGTGCCCTTTGAACAATACTGCCCTGCGCTGTGCTGAGGTAAACCAGGTGCGGCATTTGATTGGCAGAGCCGCCGCCACTCAGCCTCTTCTTCCCGTTGCCATTGCCAGGAGTCTTGGTTTCGCAGCGAGTTCTGGCTTCGTGGTGCAGGCCAAATCCACAACTCAGATGGGCCTGATCCAGCCCAGGAGCCTTAGATCTGGACCCCTGCTCCAGATCATAATGACTGAGCTAAGGAGACCCCGCAACCGCTAACACAAGCAAAGTCCATAAACCATGCTCCACACAAAAACTTATGTCACACATACACAGATATAAGACAGTGTATTTTAACACAGAGCAAGAATACCTCACACAGTGAAAAGGAATTCCTAGATAACTGAGATGACCTCAACAGGAATGTCTATTCCACCCCTAAACCTGGAAGGCAACAAGCAGAACCAGGGTGGGTCAAATGAAAAAGTGGACTGGAGGGCATTCGGTTAACAGAACGACCCATCTGGCTTCCATAAAAGACGAACATCTGGCGGGGTGGACAATATTCTGGCAGATTGGCTAAAACAGTTCTCTGTAATCAGGCCTTTGGCTGATTAAATATTCTATTGCCTTTGTTTGTGGGAGGGGATTTTCTTTTGATTTTGTTTCCTCTTTATTTGGTGTTCTCATTGTAATGTTGTGAACCGTCCTGTGATCTTCAGATGAAGGATGGTATGGAAATTCAATAAATAATACATAATTTTAAAAGTACAGTACTTAGAAGACCTCTGGATCAGACACTATAGGCTAGGTGTGTAAGAAATATTAACTATTATTCCTATGTTTTTGATAATTTGTTTTGAATTAATTCCATTTACTTTAAAGCAATGTAAACTTTGATATCCTTAAGTGCACACAAATTTACTTTTTAATTATAATTCTGTAACTGAAGACTCCCTAGGTCTTACTGGAACAGCCTGTAAGGTTATATGAACCAAGAGCAGAAATACTGGCTAAACTCAGCAACTGTGAGGGTGGAACCCTTCAGCAGAAATATGTCTGTATTCAGAAGCTGAAGGGAATCAGAGTTCACAGGTGGTTGAGAATTCCCCAACGTGGCCTTTGAGGAGGGCACTGAGTTCACTGAGTTCAAACTTTGGGGGGAAATATGAAGAAAAATCCTAGCCTAGTGAACTCAGTGCTTCTCCATACATGGAATAATGTGGAATATGCTGATAAAAACGTTTCATAAGGTTTCTCCAAGATTTGGCAATATTCTCTACTGTCTGCAATGCTGGAATTATGAAAAGAAAATAGGAAGTTATGATACTTGTATCTTTTTGAGATCTTGCTGAGATCTGTGAATTTTCTGAAGCAGAGACTGTACTTGAGGCTGAGTAGAGGGGACAAGAGCTTGCAGCTAGCCCCAGTTTATAAAGCTTTGAACTACTGTCTAGTTGGGATCCAAGGGTATGTGAAGCCATATGTAAATCCAAAGGAGGGGGGAAAGAGTTTTATTACCTGGACTCGGTCCTGAGACATCTGGCGGCGAGATGACCACGTTGCAAGTCAAGGCCTCTAAAGAGTAAAAGAGCAAGAATTGTGTGATTTTAAAGACTGCACCTTTGAACTCTGTCTTGTGCCTGTTGATGATATATCTTGTTAACTAGGAGGAGTTAAAGTGCAAGAAACCTAAGGCTTCTGCAATTTTCTGCCTGGAAAAAACTGATTTTGGAAACTGGCATCTTGTGCCTGAAGAACCGACTGCAGAAGGAAGGAGAGGCTTTTCCAGGGATGAATTTTGAAATGAATGGAAATGCATCCCTCTCTCAGCTTCGCTGTATGTGTGAAGACTCCTTAATATTAATGATTTACTTTCCTAAGGTGCAGAATACAAAGAACATTATAGGGTATTTCCTTTTAAGTCCTACTTAGTTTTGAATTATTCTGCTTGCTAAATATTTATTTGTTCTCTTTTAATCAAAAGAAAGCCAGACTAGACAACCTACAGAACAAGTGCTTGCTCACTGAACTACACACTACAATGTAAAATGCAAGATTTATTTATTTCATTAAAACTATATACTGCTTAATTATAGAAAAGACTTCAAAGCAGTCTACAAAAAAGATAAAACAATAAAACAATAAAATTATCACTAAAAAATTTACAACCACAATTTAAAACATACAGCCTACTGAAAATGTGAAACAAACAACAGACTTAAACCAAAATAAATCTCACAGGTATTAGATTATTTTCTCCAGAAATCAAGATCTGTGACAATCAAATTGCAATTTATGAACTGTTTGCCTGCAGCAGAAATGTTCTCTATGTCTGTCATGTGCTGTGGACCAGGAAAAATGGAGTACTACCTGTAGGCTACTGAATAAGATTCTGAACATTGGGGAAGTGGCCAGTTATTGCTTAAAACTGTGCTAATGCCTCTGTGTTCTGACCTTACTGTAAGTCACATTCTTTCTCCACAGGCAAACAGCCAGCTACACTAAGAAATTCATACTTCTCTAACCTTCTGTTATCTGATCAACTGGTGAAAATGCAACATAAGTACTGTAATGAGTCAATGGGCACAACTAGCTGATAGGAAAGCCACTCTGCCCAGTGTCCAGGGAAAATAGAATCATAGAAATGTAGAGTTGGAAGGGACCCTGAAGATTATCGTGTCCAACCCCCTGAAATGCAGGAATATGCAGCTGTCCCACACGGGAATCAAACCTGCAACCTTGGCATTATCAGCACCATGCTCTAACCAACTGAGCTATCCATGATCTATTGGTATGTTAATTACTGGCCTCAAAGAACAGTTGTTGCTTAATCTGTAAATATCAATACATCTACAATAATTATTTTTTAAGGACCACCAACAGGTAGTATGCAACAAAACTATAACTATTTCTTTCTTCCTAAAAGATTTATTAATTTTCATGACACATCTATGTACATTACACTAACTTGAGGTCCAAGCTCTGCTTTTTGCAGGGACTGGCCACACTATTTTAAAATTTCTATTTTAATTTTCTGGAAAACACAACTTAGAATAAAATCATAATCTCTGATAGCCAATCCAAAACTTGTCCTGCTAGCTGCAGCGCTATGCACATCCTTCTCTTTCAGTTTCAGATTTTGCTTACTGAAAAAGCAGAACTGGAAAACTCAATAGAGTTTTCAGGGCCACAGAAAGAACTTCCCTCTGGGTCTAGAATGCCCAGGGGCAATTTCCTGCTTGTCCATGTTTTAGAGATTGGTTAAAGAAACAACTATTTTCTACAACCAAGTAACTGGGAAAACTCCTGGTCAGAGACCACATAGGCCAGGTAAGAAGCTTGTGTTATTTGATGAATCATTGTATTTTAATATTCTGCTGGAAGCTGCCCAGAGTGGCTGGGGAAACCCAGCCAGATGGGCAGGGTATAAATAATAAACAATAAATTATTATTATTATTATTATTATTATTATTATTATTATTATTATTATTATTATTATTGTTATTATTATTATTATGCTTTTGACATTTTGTTTTGAATTCTCCTCTGACTTTTTATATATTGGAAAACACACACACACACACACACACACACACACACACGGATGTTCTCTGGCCAACACACAGTTTAAAGTAGTAATTGAAAATTTCAAAAATCCAGCAACACAATACTCAGGACGCCAGTTTACACCATTAAAATCAGCTGGTTGAGAGTTTAACTATGCAATCATAAGAACATTAATATTGGACCTTGGCAAAACAATAATAGCAAGTAACTAATTCAGCTTTCACAACCATTTCATAATGGCAGAGCAACAAGCATTCTCACGATACTGAAATCCAAAGAAATGACACAGACCACCAAAGAGGGAACCCCCTAACACAGAAACATTTTTAAGACTATTTCCCATGCAAGGAATATTTGGCAAGGGTATGAGGATCACAGAAAATGGGAAGCAGAGGGTTACCACTTCCCTCCACAACTACAGCCCCCACCACAAAAAACCCCAATTTCTCTGTAAAAGACCTCCTGCTGGATGTCTCAGCACATAGGGAACATTTGCCACTACCCCAAACACAGCAATTAGCCTTGTAAACAACCTTCTATTGTTTGACAAAAAGAGTCCCATCTAAAGTCTAAGGTGACTGCATGGTCAAAAATACAAACCCAACTTTTTCCTTTAATAACTTGCCTATACAAGCTGCTTACCGAGTTCGTTTAGAAATTAGGCATCTTCTTGACCCTCTGCAGAACAGTGAAAAAAGAATATTGTGGTTACATTACCATTATACTACATCAACATAAAGCAGATACATTAAAAGCCCAAGGCAGGATTTGCCTAATGAATCCCATCAGCAAAAGTCCTGCAGAAAGGCTTCCATAACAAGGCTTTTCACCTTCTCTCCTCACTCCCCAAATCAGCTTGGTTGGCCAACTGGTATCTGGTTGGCCACTGTGAGAACCGGATGCTGGACTAGGTGGTCCATTGGTCTGATCCAGCAGGCTCTTCTGATGAACCTCCAGAAAGAGCTAGCTACCCATTGAGGAGGGCTTTCATCTGAACAGCCAAGGCAATTGTTATGTTCTTGAGAATTGCCTTCTTTATAAGCCTGTGGATTACTCTATTTCTGTTACTGTTTGCTCCAGCTAGTGAGCTAAGAGCCAAAATGCATTCTACGAGCAACTGCCCAATGGACCCAGCACTTTGTCTACAAGCAATCTGTTCTTCATGTTCACTTTCATTTCTCTTTCCTCCTATGGGTCTCCTTCTGTACTGCAGACTCCTTGAACCACTTTCCTACCTGTCACTGAAAAGGCGAGAGGCCAGCATATAGTTCATTGTCGTCTTGTGCTCCATATAGGATCTGAAAAACCAAGAGGAAGGGAGTCAGTTTAAATTCAGATTAGGAGTATTTAAAAACGGAAGACTCAGTGAGAAAAAAGTGAAAGCTTATCATGAAAAGTGAGGGGGAAATAGCTTCATCTGTCAGGAATAGAGGAAAGGTAAGACTAATAAGGAAGCTGGTAAGAATTAGATAGCACAAAAGGCAACAGAATAGTGTTTGATAGACAAAAAGACCCTGAAAGTGAAATTTAAAGCATAATGAATGGTCTTTGAGAGTGTACTAAGGTGGGAATAAATTAGAATTTGCATCTTCTACCTCCTAATGTCTTCTATCATTCCAGGATGAAAGGATCAAAATTAGACTTTTTGCTCACCCATAAGTGTCCCAAGTTAATGGCGTAGGGAATATACGAATGAATCCCCCTCTTCGCTCATATTCCTCCTTCACTCGACGCAAGACTTTTATCTGGAATCAGAACAAGCAATGAAAGGCATTAGTACTTTTTAGTTGTTTAGGTTTGAATTGGTTTTGTCGTCTTGATGTAACTTGGCCTGGCATCAGTATTCATGAAAGGTGAGTAATAAATATTTCAAATAAATAAAAACAAATAATGGAAAGGGTTAACCTTGGGATGGAATGCATTGAGATACACATAATCTCTGTGAATCATTTAGCTATGGGGTCAATATTAATAGTTCCACTTTTAAAAGACAAACCATTTTATTCTTTGTCCCTTAATTTCCCTATCTATGCTGCCAAGATGCCAGTCTCAGTCTGCTGACACAAGGCAGAGGCATCTGGCAGCCCAATGCACCCATTCATGGTGACTAATTGCTCCCTTCTTCTGCACATGTACCATGTCCAGTGAGTGAATACAGTACATGACAACCCTTACCTCCTCCATGGAGAGCCCCAGCATGGAGCCAAAATGCCTTCCTACTGTTTTCTCCTTCGCTGAGGGCGTAAGGTTTTTCATCTCAGCATCACTGGCAGACAGCGGCCGAGAACGCTGTAGAAGCACAATGAGAAACCTGATTTTAGCATTTCCCCTCCTTCTAATCTTATTCCAATTATTTTTAACGGGGTTTCAAATACCAAAGTCATTTGCCCAGCAAGAGACATCACTCTCCAGGCATCAGAACCAGGAGTCACACTCAAGAGGCAGAAGAATCCAAGGGCACCAATGCCAGGATTCACACTCTCTGCCTCCAACTATAGCAAGTCCACACCCCATTCAACACCAAAGCCAAACTCCACATTCCCAGTGTTTGACCACAGAACCACACCCCAAAATAGCAGGAGCCAGCATTCACAGCTTCTGTCTCTATGGGCAAAATATGACACATATTCCTGGCTCTGGTACCCGGGGGGTAACATTTCCAGCTCTCAATTGCTGGATAACCCATGTCTTGTAGTAGTAACCTGCTTAGGAGATGAAGCTACAGTAAGGAAAAGAAACGCAGCTCATCTGTATTTACACTAGTTCCAAGTGTTAAAATGTCCACAGCTAAAGATCTTTACTGAGCCAGAAGATATCCTGCATTCAGCTCTATCTCACCTCACAAGGCTGTTTGAGTTAGTAATGGGCAAGTACAAAATGCAAACAAAAGGGTTGGGGAGCAGAAGCTGAAATCCAGGCAAGACATTTTTGACCTAGCTGCACTGTCAAAGTTGAAAACAAAAGGTATTTAAAGACCTTGAGATAATAAGTTCCTAGAGAGTTTTTTTAAACCTTGAGATCAAAGTAGCTGAAGCTAAAACCAAGTTCAGCTGCACCACAGATTAAAGGCTCAGCTTGATCTATCTCCATAAAGATATGAATATTAGCAATATGCCCCATTATTTCATATGGGTTATATTCCTCTTAACACAGAAAAGCAGAGTTTAAAAACCAAAAACTGAATTTGCCTCAGAAGAGACATATACAAACCTAGACAAAAGAAGACCTATTATCAGTAAGTAACTCAGACTTATGAATGAACATAGAAAAAGTTTGCTGGATCAGCCCAAAACTTCATCTAGTTCAGCAATCTTTCCCATTACTTAATAATAATAATAAACTGTAATCCTTCCAGCCATTTATAGTATGGATCTTCTGCTATTTTTAAGGAATAATCAAGGGAAAGTATCATTTCTTCTCTTGAACAAGATGTGTCTATTACCTCCTCTTTGACTCTAGAATGCTTTGTATGAAAATAACACCAAACAGTTGTGTGTGCTTGCCTCTGCCATCACTAGGTCAGTTATGAGCACCCAGTCTCCAATCTCCAAGGTTTCTTCTTCTGTTAGTACAACCTTTCTTGTCTTTCTTCTCTCTTACATTGGTATTTCTCCATATTTCAGAAATATGCATACACTCTATCAAAATAATCTAAATTTTGAATTTGTTGCAGTAACATGCATATTTTGCAGAGCATGCATAATCTTGATTAATGTGTGTGCTTTATTCTGAAACAAAGTTGGGATTCACTTGACACAAATGGCTGCAATTTTAGGAAAAGTAAGTGCGGGAGAGAGGCAGGCAGGCACACTAAGGGTTATCACCTGCCTGCAGCTCCTGCCATTCCATATGCATTGTTCATTTCTCTCCCCTGAACCTCTTTACCATTCCTTTATAGTGTCTTAAAAGTCGCTGCAGACAAAATTAATATATTACTTTAAATTTTGAAATAGACAAATGGAAGTTTGTAAATGAAGAAACATAATAGCCCAATACCTACCAATTTGGCATTTGTTGATCGGGACTGTGCAGAAACAGGGCGCTATAAGAGAAAGACAAAGAATAATGATTTGATGTTCCCCTTTGAATCCTGGAAACAACTCTGCTCATGTAGCAGTCATAAATGCATAGATTTCACACCAACAGGCATGATCAGATTTCCTATGCCTCTCCCTCCTCAATTTGCTCCAGAGAGTCTTCCAAGTACCATATTTTTCACTCCATAAGACGCACCAGACCATAAGACGCACCTAGTTTTTGGAGGAGGAAAACAAGAAAAAAAAATATTCTGAATCTCAGAAGCCAGAACAACAAGAGGGAACGCTGCGCAGCAAAAGCAGCAATCCCTCTTGCTGTTCTGGCTTCTGGGATAGCTGCGCAGCCTGCATTCGCTCCATAAGATGCACACACATTTCCCCTTACTTTTTAGGAGGGAAAAAGTGAGTCTTATAGAGCGAAAAATACGGTATATGGAGCAGATTTTGAGGGCGTGAGCTAAAGTGAGGAGGAGAGGAAAGGGAAGACACATTTGCATGAGTGGAAGAACATCATGCAAGCAGGATATTACAACTATCACCCATCTAGCGTACATTTCTAATCTGTGTAAAATGTCAACTGCTTTTGCTTCATCTTCATCATTACATTTTTACCTCTTAAATATGTACTCAAGACATTTAGGATTATACATGAAGCACACAATAGTGCTGAATGTGAAATGTTTAAAACCAACTTCCTCTTCTGCTTGAAAATACTAACGCAAAAGCACATGTAAATGAAACAATGCCAGATTGATGACCAGTTCACGCTTTTCTTCTCATTTCCCTGTGTTGACTATAAGTTCATTCTTGTACTCCAAAGCACCATGCACACTGATGGCACTATATAATCACCATAATCATCATCAAAATAGCAAAGGATTGGGTGCAGGGAATGGTTAGCATCTAGAGGTCAATTTCACTTCCAGCAGTATAGAAGCCATACACAGCGATGAAGTACTAAGATACAAAATAATCAAAGAAATCACAAAGTTGTCAGATAAGAATGAATAAATGAAACGGCAATCATCCTTGCTTAAACCCGTCTTCATAATCTGTTAATAGCAGAAGAGAAGGTTTTTATCTTTCAGCTACTTTCTCAAATTTCTCCTTACTTGAGGTTTCTGATAAGGATGTCTCCTTCCCTCAGGGGTAAAGTATGATGTTCGGCTGAACCGCTGACCTGGATCCTGACAAACAAAGCCTGAGAGCGGAAGCAAAATAGGCCACAGAAAACTTAATTTATGGGCTAGTTTAGTAACTCTGTATCAATAGCCTACGACAGCTTAACTCCTCCAGTGAAAGAACTGCGAAAAGGGGGCATTTGAAGGCGCACTGTGACACACCCATCAGCTGATGGAATAGGCGCAAATGCCCCCCCCCGCAAATCTATGAAGATTTGAAGGAGAAATACCGGGGGGGGGGGGATTGAAAGCCTTGAGTAAAGTGCAACCTTACCACTCACTCATCAGCTAATGAATGGCAGGAAGTGCTCCTCCAACCAGCACACATACTGCTGCTGCTTCTCCTTCAAGCCACCATGGTTTGAAAGAAATGCAGGACAGAAAGGGTATCTAAAAGTCTTTTGTAAAAATCCCTGCATGAGGAACCCCCATTTGCTTTGAAGTCCCAACAAAAAATCACATTATGTCACTATGCCGTCCGGTGACTAACAGGTGGGCAGGGCCAACAGGTCAACTTGGGCCCTCCAGGGGTGGGGGAGATAAAGATATAGCCTTCCAGTCAGAAAAAAGTTCTCCATTCATTCTCTAAACAAGATCTAAATGCACTACTTGGAAACACCGAAATGCAACCAAATTCAAAACACCCAGATCAGCTGATGGTGGGGGTTTATCTCCTCTCTCTGCTCATCAAATGATTTATCGGATGACAGGAAAGAAGGAGAGTTGCATCTGCGCTGTGTCAACTTTTTCCCCCCACTGTCAAAATTGGTGGGTTCTTGGGAGGCTAGAAAAATTTGCCTGTAGGCTGGGTGAGACCCATAAACTGAGGGCTAGCTACCCCAGTACAATGCTTTGTAAACATGTGAAGGCCCAAGGAAGAAACAAAAACAAAAAATAGGTTCCCTTTTTTTCTTCCTCCACCACCCCTTCACATCTCTATATCTTTTCTGTTACCTACTTGTTTTAATAGGAACCATGCCAACAAAGGTAATAATTATTCTAGAGTTACCCAATGATCCTCAGGCTATCAAAGCATCATACAGATGTCAGGCACTCAACAGCATCCCCCCCCCAAAGAAGAATTTTTTACCCACACAATAGTGTTCACCACTATTCATTACTCTTTCATACCACACAGCTAAGGACACCTACACTTCTCTCAGATTATATACTTTCCAGCTACAGCATTCCTGCCCTTCACAAAACAAGTTTGAATACCTCTACTATTCAAAGCATACCATTCTTATGTCATATATACACACCCACCATACAAACATGGCATACCCACTTATAACCCGCTATCACCAGCCTAAGCCAACTAAACACTGAACTGAAACTCAACTCACCTACAAGTGTGAACATGTCTGAAATCATACTAGCTTTAATCTTCAGGTCCAAAGGAGCATCACTATCCAACAAGAAACAGAAAAGGCAAGCAGTTAATGGTATCTCCAGTTAGAGCCTTTCCTCTAAAACATAGTATACAGTTATTCAGTTGTAGCCATCAAGAATATTCAACAGATGGTAGTCATTTCAAATTCCATCTTTCTCCATAACTCCTTACCAGGCCAGGGAAGGGGATAGGTTCACTTCCAGTAGCCAAGGCTTGAGAGAAGAATCAATGAGGACATCAAAGCCATAAAGCTCTGAAACAAAGCACACACAAAGTATTTCGTGGCGGCGCAATTGTGTTTTCAAGGAATTGAACCAACATCAAAACAAGGGACTGTAGATAAATATAGAGTATTTCACCACATGAGAAATGTGGTGATGCTTGCTCATTTCTTTAAAAGTGTGATACAGATTACCATGGCCAGTTTTGAATATGCTGTGGCCATAATCGCTCCACCTTTAAGATACTGACTCTTGCTTTGGAGTGAAGATGTACTGGTGCTATATTTTGTCACTGCTTCCTGGTTCCTTGTTTTTAGAAATATACAAGTCCAGTCCCACAATAGAGGCATCTGAATGCTTTTGTCCAGTTAAAGTTCAGGAAAAGCCCTAATGAAACAGAAAGCTTCAAAAAGGGAATGCAGAATAATGGCAACAGAATAAAGGGGGTGGAAACAAGGCATGTCTTCCAGAACCCCATCTTTTCAGACATCAGAATCTAGTTTTTCTAAGCATTTGCAAAATTAAGTGATCCAGACATCATTGCCGCCTACACCAAGAAGTATGAGTTGAAACGGGGAAAAGAGAGAGTCAAGAGAAGAAAATAAAGTTTACCCATGCTGCTCTTACAACCATTTTTTTCCCCATTTTTGAGGCCTGCCACTGGTCATACCTTGTACCTTTACCTTTAGAAAGGTTTTTACCTTAAAGAGAGAGCGAGAGAGAGTGCCTATGAAAGGGGTAGTGGACCAGTGAGAACAATCCACCCCAAGATACAAATTTTCCTGACAGATGCTCCTGCAACTTCAGTCAGTGGTCCTGTCAAGGTCCTAGGCTCTGCTTAGAATGAAGGGGTGATGGAAAGCAGACTGAACTAATTCCTCCCCCATGCCTAGTTATAATGCCTTTTAGCTTATGCAACTGAAAAGCAAAACAAAACACATAGATAAGCTACTTGGAGGTTTGAGGACTAATGTGTACTCCCTGGCTGTTAAGGTTGGCAAGGACAAGGCTAGGCACATGGATTTCAGAGGGGCTGAAAACCTCTCCAAAGAAGGGTAGGGTGCCCACATGTCTAAAGGAGGTGGTTGTGAAGCCATTACTAACTAAGTCAAAGTTAAGATTCTCTGGCTTGGAAAACTACTGCTCAGTCTTGAATTTTCCATTTTGAGACAAGGGGATGGAGCAGGGTGGCCCAACACCCTTCAGATCTTTGGTGCATGCATGCATGCACACACACACACACACACCTGCAGCAGCCCTCACACTGGCTTCTCAAAGCCAGGTAAGCAAGGTGCTGGGCTCTGGGAATGAAGTGTGAGGGCTCTGCCAGAGTCCTCGAGTTCTCCCACCTCCTTCCCAAAGCTTAGTTAGCACTTTCTCAGCTTTGGGAAGGATGTGGGAGGGCTCTAGGACTCTGCCAGAGCCTTCTGCCTCCTTCCCAAAGCCCCATGCCTCACTCAGCTGGCTTTGGAAATATAGCTGGGGCATCAAATTTTGGCCTTGCTCTTCTCTTCACCCTCCCTGCAGGAAGGCTTCCATTGAATGCCCTTCTCACATCAATGCAGGGGTGGGAAAAGGGTATATGCATGTATATGCACACACATATGCAAGACAGACACGGCTAAAGGAATTTCTTACACTGAACTGTGGGGTGAAAAGAAGCCTGAAGAATGAGGGGATAGGGGACGGATGGACAGAAATGGACAGAGCCAAAATGGACAAAATAGAGGGAGAAGCTTCTGCAAGCAAGCAATTCTGACCTGTATGTTACTAGAGGAGAAATGAGAGGAAAGCTGAAATGGACCCTGGAAGAGTGGGGAGGGAGGGAGGGAGGGAGGGAGGGAGAGAGAGAGAGACTGCTATGCAATCCTGCAAGACTGCAAATGCTACTGCTTTTGGCTCTGGCCTCACCTACCACCAGTGTGCAGCCCCAAATTACCCCCCAGAAACGCAGCCCTCAATAGAACAAAGCCCTAGAATGTGAATACCAGAGCCTACTTTGTATCCCTTTGTATTCCTCCTAGTATTACGCTTTCCTTTCAACAGATGCAGAATGCTAGAAATATTTTTCTTTTCTCGTAATAAAGCCCCAGCTCCCATTATGGTTTCTTTATGTTCTCTTTCTGCCCAGTCACATACACAAGCTGAACACAACACACTTGAGCTGTCATTCATACCTTGAGGAACACAGCCTTTCTGGCACATGTATTAATACTTGTATTGATGTTCCCATGGGAAAAAAGCACACAAAGGAGGTCTTTATACTCTACAAACAGATGTTTGTATTACCCAATTCTTTTTTTCTCTGCACTGGAGTAAGAGGTCTTCAAATGCTCTGTGTTTTGAGTCCTCCTTCCATGGCTGTTACAAAACTCCAAATACTCAGGTTCTTTTCCCAAATTCAGTTTATTAGTGGGAAATGCACCTTTTATTTGTCACAGAATGCAACAGATTGTTCACAATTCTCAGCAAGAGACTCACTCTCTGGTAAAAAACAACTTCATAGTAACTGCAAAAAGTTGTAAACAGTAGCTGCACCCTTGTCCTCTAGACCCAGAGATAACTCATGTTTTAATATGTAATACAGCTATTTCCCTTTTTGCTAGAAGTCAGGCTTTCCTAAACTCAGTTTTTTCTCCATATGCTTCATTATTCATTTCTTCATCACACTATTCCCCCCCCCCACGGTTTTCTCCCCTTCCGAAGTTTTCATGTTTCTCTTTCTATTTCTACACACACACACACACACACACACACACACACACACACACCACCTTTATTAGGCATTATCATAACTGCTCCTTTGTATTTGAAAGGCATACCCAACACAGTGTCCTTCAGATGCTGCTGAACTCCTACTCCCATCAGTCCTAGTCAGCATGGTCAGTACTCAAGGATTATGGGAACTGGAGTCCAAAAGGACCTGGAGGACATGACACTGTCCTATCTCAGTATACATTGTTCTTCTGGCATCATATCCACATAGTAAACTCTTTGGATCACAAGTTACAGCTTTGTATTTTTGAACTCGCACCACTATTCCCTAACATAAGGCCTATAGCAGGCCCAATCTTTATAGAAAGATGCATCACATTCAGAGAGCAATCATAAAATGTTTGCTACCATTCTGGAGAACATCCCAGCTAATGCAAAGTACAGAGAGCAGTCGTGGAGTTCTAAGAAAAGGGATAGTTAAGCACCGTTCAAGAAACCCAGACATCTTCTCTACAGCTGCTTGACACAGCCAGGCTTCACAGTGTCGCTTTCCCTTTGTAAAGGGATTAAAGAAAGCAGATTGATTAAAGGAGGGCAATGCTCTGGGATATCTCTTCTCATCCTGCAACATCAGCCCTGACAGCTGATATTGCACCACTGACGTTAAAGGGGGAAATGGAAGCAAACTGAAGATCATGTTTCCTCAGATGTTTTCCTAACGTTCCACTTGTACCAGCATCTACAAACAACAAATGGCTATTTCACATTCACAGCCTTTCTCCAATGAGTTCAGAAGGCAACGTTTTTTCCCCTGAGCTCCTTCTTGTTAGAGGAGCTCGCAAACTGACTTCCAAGATCCTTATGAGAAATATTTTGGGAGATCTTCTTCCCCTTAGCAAGAAATAATCCTGGTTGCCTCTAGAGAGAGGGAATAATATGTGCAATAAGAGAGAGGGAAATCAGTACTAATACTTGTCCTTATACAAATACTGAAACCCAAATTTCAAAGATTCTACCTTTATTTCTCTGTAACATCTAAATCAGGAGAATAGTGCATATCCCAAACTGGTGCCTGGATGCAGTCATGGGCTGGATGAGGGCTAGTTAAGTACAACTGAATCCTGACAAGACTTGAGATCCTCTAGATGGGTGTTTCCCAGATGCAGGAACTGGGTTGCATACCAGCTCTGGATAGAATAGAATTTCCTCTGAAACAGCAGGCGTATAGTTTTGGGCTGCTCCTAGGTACATAGTTGGTTGGTGCCCCAACTACAAAGTCAAGAGACGCCAATCCCCCCCCCCCCCGATATTTGTGAGTTATTTAAAATCACATTGTTAGAAGCACAGCTGGAATATATACCACAGACCAGGAAAAGTACTATCAGGCCAGTAGGTTGCCAGCGTGCTTCACAAGTAGAGTTAAGAAACTGTTAAGAGATAAAAATGACACTCTTGTCCAAATAGGAGCTAAAGGGAACACAAACTTTGGCTACAGAAGTGCAAAAAGGCAATAACAGATGATAAAAAAGAATCAGGGGAGAACATTGCTAAAAATAAATAAAACAAAGAAAATAATTTAAATACATTGAGCAGCATGAGACAGGCTAGTGAGGCAGTTGGACCTTTAGATTACAGAAGTCAAGGGTATGCTAAAGATCCCTCTGCAGAGACTGCAGAGAAGCTGAACAAATCTGTTGTATCTGTCTTCACAGTGGTAGAACATTGGGTCATCCAATGACGCTGAATGTAGGAAGATACAGGACAGACAAAAGAAATAACTTCTTCACATAACACATAATTAATCTATGGAGTTCACTCTCAAGTGATGGTCACCAACTTGGACAGCTTTAGAAGAGGATTAGACACATTCATAAAGGATAAGGCTATCATTGGCTACTAGCCATGACAGCTATATTCCTCTTTCACTGTCGGAGACAGTATGCTCCTAAACCAGTTTCTGGAAACCACTGGAGAGGAGACTGCTCTTACTTTCAGGTCCTACTTGTTTGCTTCCCACAGACATTTGGTTGGCCACTGTGAGAACAGGATGCTGGACTAGAGAGGACACTGGTCCAATTCAGCAGGCTTTCTTGTGTTCTCGTACATGTTGGGCTACAACGCCCATCACCCTGGATACACTGGCTAGGCTTGATAGGAACTACCATCCAAAACATCTGGAGGGCACCAGGTTGGGGAAGGCTACCTTAGCCTGTGAGAAAACTGTGTAGGGCATTCAAAGTCTTGAAAGCACTTTTGGTCTTTTCAGAGCTCAGAGCAACATCTACTCCAACTCTAGTGTGGCAAAAAAGGACCACACAATAAAAGCTCTCTCTACACACACACCTTTTTGCCTGACATAGAATAAATTAAACATTGAGTTTCTCTGCAGATTAAGGGGCCAAGGCTTTAAATGGTTGCTCCCAATGCTTTCTTTATGGTGGTTTTCAGGGGAAGAACATTGCAGTCATTTGTTCCATTCGCCACTTCAGCTTAAAAGAACATACATCATTCAATGAATAATTTCAGCAGTACGATCATGACACAACTTCATACTCTAATCTTTTACTGAACCACATGTGTTCTCTAATTTCCAAGACTGGAAAATGACAGCTTAGTTTAAGTAAGTACCATGGGGATATGATTGTATGTCTGTATTAAAACACCTTTAATGAATAAATAAATCAAATACCTTTCCTTGCTCTCCCCTTCTCCCCAGTTATTATAGTCATATATTGAGCTCACTCTGCTTCACTAATAAATCTACTGTATGTAAGGGTTGTTGCATTTTCTTGAACTACTACTAACCCCAAAGCCTCTGCATGTTCTTTTATCGCTTTGACAAAGAACAAATGGGTTACAATTCAATGTAAAACAATTTCTGTGTTATGGTCTCATTCGAGCTTTAAAAGACTTCTGGTGTTCAGTCCCTAATTTGTTTCTTTCCTGCTCAATAACTAACATTCTCTGGGTAGTTTATAGTGCTACATTACCTATATCAGTGATTATGAGAGTCAGATACGGGACTGTGATAGGATTATACTTGCGCCAGATCTATGCTGTGGGTGCAGCAGTGGCGAATGAGTCAGAAAATGAACTTAGTGCCTTCTCACCATCTCTTCCCTTTTCCCCCTAGGGAAAAATTTCAGTGCTTCAAAGCAGGACTCAATATATGCCATAATGGGGCTTTTCGATGCCCACCCAGAAGCAGACTCCAGAAGTCAAAACAATGAAACCTTTAATAGGCCTGGACCGGAATATACCAGTCTCCTGCCGCCTCCTCCTGCTGAATCACTTCTGTAATGGTCTGCTTGGAGTGCTGAAAGCTCCCACTCTCCCTTGTTTAACTCATAGATGCCTCTGTAACCCTCCAGAAGTTGTACAAATGGGAATAAGCTAGTTCTGCCAAGGAAAAAAAATTTTTTTAAATGCTTTTTGATCATCTCCCAAGACTATATTTACCACATTAAGGGGCATGATCCTATATGAAGTTGGTTTATCCCAACTCCCGCTTGCCAGTTGTCCTTTTCCCCCTCAAAATGCAGAACCTCTTTCCACGCAATGCAGATGCTAAACACAGCTTTCACATTAGAATACAACGCAGTGGCATTTTCCAGACTACCTGCCAAATTAATGCCTGGTCAGGATGTATACATAATACCTGCAATCTCCAGGGAGGCTACAGCCAGACCACCTAGGGCTGCAATTTAAGTTGTATCTCCCAATGTCAAGCTGGTTAGCATTTACAAGGGGAAATAACCCTCACCGAAGATAGAAATACATTATACTAATTGAGGTTTCTTTGGCTTTCCTCCCCCTGTTCAAAGCTTAACTCTATGTATGATGAGAGACTACTGTGTGCCTCAAGATTCAAGGATTAATAGCTATAGAGTCCAAGACATTTGGGAGGCAAATCAAGCAAATATTACTAGCCAAATAGGAATACTTCGCCCCCATGTTTTCCTTTTAAGATTTGTGCAGAAATCTCCTACTTGGGTTAATTTAGGACCCTAAATTTATGTGCAGCCACTTCTAGGTGCTTGAAAATAAAACAGAAGATTCCAAAGCAACTCTGTACAAGCTCCAAATCAGAAAATGTGCATATTGCAAGGTCTGGTAGATGCAGAATGAGATAAGAGAGGAAGAATCCTGGGTAGCATAATTCACAAAAGAGTGGAAAGGAGCTAGAGAGGACAGGACAGTACTGGCATTGCAAATAACCAGCAAATAATTATTCAATTACAGTCAAACCTCGGTTGCTGAACGTAATCCGTTCCGGAAGTCATTTCGACTTCTGAAACGTTCAATGACTGAGGATCAAAGGGCAGTCAGCAAAGTCAATGGAGAAAAAAAGGGGGGGTTCCCGGAAGCCATTTGGCTTCTGAAAAACGTTCAAAAACTGGAGCATTTACTTCCGGGTTTTTGGTGTTCGGGAGCCAAAACATTCCAAAACAGATCAGTTTAGGGAACCAAGGTTTGACTGATCACAGGAAAAAGTAAAAATGGAAAATACTGCTTGAAAAGCTGGAATCACTAAACGGTAACTAAGAATCCTATAATTTTGGTTCTCTTTATTCAACAACTACAGCGCACATGTGTAATTTGCCACTAGATGCAGTAATCAACATTGTGATAAAACATGTGAACTGTAATTAAAACAATACGTTTCTGCCCATCTGTAAAAAGAATTTATGCAAGAAATGCCTGCTGCAATCTTGGGGGGGGGGGGGGGAGGCTGACTTTTCCCCCTGGTGGTCATAGAATTTGTAGGCAGATCCTGCACATAACTCTCCACCCAGCCCCATGACTTGTAGAAGCAAACTATGCAAACTAAGGATTTATGCACATTGTTTAATATGCATTGGTTTATGAAGTTTGCACATTTAAAATATTCTTGGCACTGAACAGAGTCATTTTCAAATGCAGCTATTTGTTTTACAGTGCATGCTCCAAACCACAACTGTTACACTAGAGAGCTGAATATACACACCATTTCATAGAATCATAGAGTTGGAAGTGAAGCCCAAGGGTCATCTAGCCCAACCCCCTGCAATGCAGGAATCTCAGCTAAAAGCATCCAGGACAGATGGTCATGGATTCTTTATCAAAAAAGTGAAAAAGGTTCATCACCTGCCTCTACAATGTTTGTGCAAATGATATGAAAAGTTGTGCATGTTACTTTTGTAAGCTGTGCTTAATGTGCTTAGCAAGCTGTTTAGCCTTGGAAAAAAAGACACCTCACATACAATTATTAGTAGTCCTAGGACAGCAGTGGGGAACCTCTGGCCTGTGGGTCTACTTAGGCCCACCAAGCCTGCCCATTTCAGCCAAGCAAAGGCTGCAAACAGTGCCAAATTCAAGCCATGATTACAAAAGAACTTCCCTCTGCAGCCAAAGTTTTACTTTTGGGTTGGCACTGTTTGGTTTGGGCAACTTACCTGCCAAAGGCAGCATGACAGGGTATCAGAGACACTCAGAAGCAAGTGATTACTCCCAAGCATATCCAACCTCTTTTGAAAGCAGCACAATAGTCAAATTCAAACTGCACCAAAGGTAAAGTCTTGGCTGCAAAAAACCAATGTGGCCTACAGAAGTTTGGCAAATTTTGGCTCCAGGCCTCCAGTCCAAAGTGATTCCACACCATTGTCCTTCCATTCCAAACTCCTTGTGAGCAACTTTCTAATGGAGGAACAGGCCAACTCAGAAGGCTGATGGTGAACCTCAATCCCTGTATGAGACCCTGGCTCATACAGTAAACAAAACTGGCCGCAAGCATTCTGGTATCTGAGACAGATACCAAAACAGCAACTTGCACCACTGTCTTGGATGCTGGAATCACTGGTGCTGGCTTTCCCCATTCATTCATCCACACTGCCCATGGAGTTTTTATCCCTGTTTCCATAAACCCCAACACACATTCCACACTCTGCAACACAATTCTGACTTCTGATTAGCTGCTGTTTCATTATGTATCCACCTTTCTTCTTTAGCAGCAAGGGACCTCTGGACTCCTTGCCCACACACTCCTGCTGACACTAAGATCCCCTGCATGAGGCTTAGTACTGCTTTACATCTTTCTTCTCCGAGGGGGAGGGCAAAAGCCCATGCACATCAGCTACTGCAGCAAGAAGGTTACTCCCTACCCTACAGATTTGGTTATGAGTTCATGAGTTCCAATTAGCAGAGCAGGACCAGTAGCTGTCACAGCACTCGGTATTGCTCATACTCTGTTCCAGCTCTTCTGGGACCTACCACCACCCAGCTTTAATCAAGTCTGTACTTTTAATGTAATTGATATAGTAACTATAGTGCTATCAAGCTTCACACCTCTGGTATCTATATCCTGAGCTAGAGGGTTCTTCACTTTTAGTCTAGTAGGCCTGAGCAGCCTGAATAAATAGTAACCCTTGATATGATCAAGATTACTGGAATGAAATGCTTCTGGGTTCTACAATTCCCAGCTCTGCAGTGTCTGTCCTGTATTTACACATAAGGCTGCAGGAAGCAATAGGTTGCTGCCAAAGGGAAGGTTGAGAAACAGGTACTAGAAAGTGGGAGAAGGCACAAACTGGTACCATCCGTTGCTTTTTTGGAAACATTCCCAGGTTTCTTGCCAACAAGTCTTCCAATCTTTGCCAGCACATAACTCCAATCAAAAGCGCTGCCAGATGTGAGCTCTATCGCCGCCATGTGGTATGACCATCCAAACACAAGCCCAGAAAAAAACCCAAACGAAAGCAATGCACTTTCCCTCAAAAATGCTAAATTTGTGAAAGAGGCACGCTTGTGAGATGCAAGCATTCTGTGAATTTTCACTTAGTCATTTTTACATCATAAGGACATTTCACAGTTTTTATGGATGACAGATAGTGCTATTCACAGCTTTGCAGCTACCATCAGTGGATTTATCCTAGCCTGACAATAGTGAGGTTCAGGTTCTGGATAAAATTTAATGGTGGAAAAAGAAGTGTGATTCAAAGCTGTCCATTTGGCATGTGGGGAAATCCACAGCATTGGGATGGATACCCAGAGAATTCTAGGCACACCGTTCAGATGCAATTCATTCTTAGATCAGGATCTGAGCCAAGTGTACAGTGCTTCATAAGTTCTGAAGAGCTCCAAAAGGCTGTTTTCCCCAGCGTTTAAAATATTGTGGGTAGTTCTGTTTGCCTTTGTACAAAAAATATTGCTAAGCTGGAGAAAACTGGGGGGGGGGTGTTAAGAAAGAAGAACTAAAATCATTGGGGTAGTGTGTCATTATGAGAGAGGCCTAAGAATGACAAGAACAAGGAGTGATATGGACATTGTATTGGAGAGTAATTTCAGCTTTTTCATTAATTTCAACTACAGCTCTGGGCTACCCAGTGCAACTGATAGGCATTGTGGGATTCAGTGCTACAGAAGGCTGCAACAACCACTAACCTAAATAGCTTTAAAAAGGATTTGACAAATACATGGAAGATCGCCATAATAGTTGAAATATTCAAGACAGCATATTTCTAATTATACTCAACAGGAGACAGCAATGACAATTACGCTCAGTTTCTGAGCTTCCAGGAGCATCTGATTAGCCACTGGAGGAAAGTGAGTACTACAAATAGATGGATTGTTGATCTAATCCAGGAAGGAAATATGTTATGTTCTTACATTTGAGTTAATTATTTTAATAATTGAGATAAAATTGGGGCCAGGGTGGACAATGTACGGCTGGCTTTCAAATATTTGTCTTCATCAGGCTTCTTCAACCTTGGCCCTCCAGATGTTTTTGACCTACAACTCCCATGATCCCTAGCTAGCAGGACCAGTGGTCAGGGATGGTGGGAACTGTAGTCTCAAAACATCTGGAGGGCCGAGGTTGAGGAAGCCTGAGACTTCATCAATATCATGTCCCTCCTCCAATAGGACAGATCTTGTTGCTGACCTAATGCTGCATGTCTCAAACACAGTCCAAGATTAGTTACCATCCTCTACTTCCCTCTTTAGCTCCAAGCTTGGAGCTGGGGAAAAGTGTGAGGCATTCCTCACCATACAAGAAGCTCGTCACTGCTTTATTACTGGAGGGGGTTTGTGGAGCCTTGCTTTCGTTCTGGATCCTACAAGTACTCAACAAACAGCCAGGAAGATCTGCTTCCTTTCTTGCAGGCCTTTTCCACCAGGTCTGGGAGAGCGGGGCCCCAGCTACAAAAGCTGAGGCTGCTGAACACCCTCTTGGGCTGGGGTGGGGGTTTTTTTGGGGGGGTGTTGTTTGGTGGGACTTGTTGCTGTTTGTTTTTTCTATCTTTATTTTAGATCTTGTGGTTTATGTGGTTGTGTATTTCTTAATGTTTTATTTATGGTTTATGACTACTTTTGTTAGGTTGTAGTTATATATTTTTTCATGTTGTAAGCTGTGGAAAGGCTGCCTACAGATAAAATTATATATGTAAACACAGAAACAAGCTTCCCTGTTTCATCTTCATCTCAAAGCAAGGGAAGTCGGAGATGTGTCAAGTTCTTCTGCGCCAGTAGCATCTTCCAAGCTCAGAGTGCCCAGGAAAGGCAAACCCACATGTCTCCACCATGTTCCTCAAGTTCAGAGCCAGGGAGGAGAAGAAGAAGTGGAGGCTTGCTTTGGCTCTGCACATGCACCTGGCAAGAATGCAGTCAAAGCATATCTCAGCTCTGCTTTCAACTCAAGTCCTGGGGAGAAGCCAGTGATCCTTCCCCACCCGCTGCGGAACCAGGGTTAGGAGAAAGCATTGGGCAATACCACACTCACCAGGAACTAGTTGAATAATCTCCAACATAGACTGCTCTCCCCCCCCCCAGCAAAAAAAAAACCAGGACACAAAAGCAACCAAGTGCAAGACAAAAAGAAACAAAATGCCATGAGAAGCAGAGAGACCCAAGAGATCATAAAGAGCGGGGACGATGACCCCAATTCAATTCCTTCTGTTCTTAAAGCATCATTGAAGCTCTCTTATTTCAGGAGAAATCTGATGCACATTTTCAAACTGTGAACAAGAAATATGCTTTTCTTTTCTTTTCTTTTTTTAAAAAAGGATTAAGTTTTCCATCTCACAGCTGCTGCCATTCCTAGTCTTTCATTAATAAGTTGAGTGCTTTTTTGTTACACTTTTACTAGCGGAATGCACCCTCTAAGTCATCCGTGCACTGAACAGATGAATATTCTCTTGCATTTTAAACCTTGCATGTTAATTTAATTGCTGGCATCCTGCCCATATTACATTACTAAGAAAAACAAAGCAGCTTACCTGTTACAGTTGTTCTTTGACAGCAGCCCATGCCACAGTGGGTGTACACAAGCAACGAAGCCAGCCACCCATGTTGTGACCATGTGTGGCATCATTCAAAGAACAGCTGCTTACAACTTCATATGGTCTACAGAAGGTGTCTGGCCCATTCTTTGTCCATTAATGATCTAGTATGAAGTGCAAATTACCCATACTCCCTTCAAAATATGACCCAAGGAAGAAGAAACACTGAAGGGGGAGATTCAACTAAGTTGTTGGATGTGGGGAACGAGGTGTGCTAGTACAACGGGGCTTCCCCCTGTGCACCCCTTAAATTTGCTCTGGAGGGTTGGGGGCAGGGGTGCCAACTATAGGGGGCTCTGGGTGCCTGAGCACCCACAAAAAAATTGTCATGGGTACTCAGCACCCACACTGCAGGGCCCCTGTTGTAATTTCCGGTGCCTCGCGAAGCACCAGAAGTCACATCCAAGGCCTTGTGAGGTCTCAGAACCTGACTTCCTGTGTCACTGGAAGTCAGGTTCCGAGACTGGGCAGCGCGCATGATGTCATGACACACACTGGGCATGTCCCATTGCATGAGCAGACCTTGTCCCCATCCCCATGCATACCCCACTTAGTGCTATACTGAATTCCACCATAAGGCTGGAATCCTTTCACACTTACCTGGAAATAAAAGTTCCTCTGAACTTAATGTAACTTTCTTCTGACTAGACACATATAGGATTGCATTGTCAGAGAAACTACATACAACAGATGAGGTGCCTTCATTTCCTTACCAAAACAAACACCTCGGTGTGGGAGAAAGGCTTTGCAGGCAGCAGCTATTACCAGTTCAGCTGAAAGTATTGTCTTTATTATCAGATCCTCTACACTGGCCATCAGAGCTGGAAGGAGAAAAGGGTAAAGTGAAAAAGAATGAGAAATTTGATATGAGGATTTTTAACCTGTGATATTGAAACAAAGACACATAAGAACATGAGCATCAACAACAGGCAGCAAACAGAAAGCTCATAAGAGCACGCCCACAAGGGAACTTTAAAAGAAACTTGTAGGAAGGAATTAGGAGACTTGCTTATAGGTACCCCATAAATACCAACCAAAGTATAAGAATTAAAACCAAGTAAAGTAATATTCTAGTTTTGAGGTACAACATAAAGTGTTATTGCTTATTATAATTATTATTAATTATTAGATTTATTACCCACCCTTCATCAGAAGGTCCCAGGGCTGGTTACAGCAATATAAAATACAGCATAAAAACAGTTTAAAACTAATTACAATCACAGCTAGAGTGGGTCTTCAAAATATATAACTCAAGAGGTAAAGGCCAAGGTAAAGAGGTGTGTCTTCAGCATACAACAAAAGCTACCATATTTTTCGTCCTATAGGGCGCACTGGCCCATAGGACGCACCTTGGGTTTTTTTTTGGGGGGGGGGGAATGAATAAAAAAAATTTATCCCCCCCCCCCGCTGTGGCTGCCGCCCCAAGCCTTGCGCACACCTGCCCGAAGCACGGAGCACCCTCCGGAGGGCTCCCTGTGCTTCGGGCGACAGGCTGCCGACCCAAGCCTCGCACGCTCGACGGGACCTCCTGCCGGGCGCGCAAGGCTTGCAGACACTCGCCGGGGCTGCAGGCTGCTGCCCGCAAGCCTTGTGAGCCCGCGGGAACTCCCGCCGGGCTTGCAAGGCTTGCGGATAGCTTCCTGAAGCCTGGAGAGCGAGAGGGGTCGGTGCGCACCGATGCCTCTCGCTCTCCAGGCTTCAGCGAAAGCCTGCATTCGCCCCATAGGGTGCGCACACATTTCCCCTTCATTTTTGGAGGGGGAAAAGTACGTCCTATGGGGCAAAAAATACGGTATATAATGAAGGTGCCAGGGAAACCTCCGTGGGGACAGAATTCCACAACTTTTGCAAGTTGTGCCTCTTCTAAACTAGGACAACCAAATGACAGCCCCCAAGGTAATTAGTTCCAGTCCCTGTTAGCCCTATCATTATTTTTTAATGAATTTCCTAATATATTTGCCTACACTTTCATTCCGTGGAAAAATAAAAAGTTTGTAAACTTGCTGCTTTTCAAGAAAGGTATTCCACTTTAATGTTATAGCTTTTCTTGACTATCAGCAATTGTACACATTTGTATGTATTGCTATGCCCAAGCACAAAAGCTATGTAAAACCTTTAGGAAGCATCAGTTTTATTATGGAACCTAGCTACTGTGCCAAAAAATATTCTCTTGGCCTCAATACCACTGTCTGGAGACTAGTGACCCCACATGAATAAATAATTTGTCCATTTCTGTTGCAGACTATCGTCTATCACTTTCAAGATTTCAGACAAACACAAAGTTGATCCAAAAATTTTTAAGTACATCAGAATGCTCATGTCTTAGTCTGGCCAAACCACCTGTGTATATATAAATTGTAAGCCATTTCAATTCTCACATGAAAACGAAAGCCATATATTCTCATAGGCATTGACTCTTCACTTTTGCAAAAACAATGCCTGCTTCAAACAGCATGCATT
This sequence comes from Podarcis bocagei, assembly GCF_964188305.1. Lineage (NCBI taxonomy): Eukaryota > Metazoa > Chordata > Lepidosauria > Squamata > Lacertidae > Podarcis > Podarcis bocagei. Next base: position 32,115,310 of record NC_138125.1, read on the forward strand.
ATTCCATGCATTACACACTTCTGAGTTCACCAGTCTCCTTCCACTAAACAAGGATTTTGACAACACTGATACTGATGCTAGTCATAATTAATTAATGCTAAGAACTTGTTGCTAAAAAGAATTTCTAATTTGCATTGCTCATTCATGATGCTATCAGTAAATCAATCAAATGTGAGGAAAAGAAACTGTCCAATAAAATACAGAATTCCAAGATGAAAGGCATTCACTTAATAAAGTGAATACTACATAGGGAATAGTGTGTTTACAAAAGACACATGGGAAGTATTCAACCTCACACTCTTCTGATTGTTCTGTCAGAGCAAGAATTTTTGCTTGCCAGACGGAATTACCCCTCCTCTCTTCCTATCATGTGCTGTTCTGGGGGTAACAGTTCTCTACTCACCTGTAGTATCTTTCCCTTCCTGTTTCAGATACCTTAGCATTGCACTCATACTCCATTTGTTCCCATAATCTTCCACTTCAGGGTCATCACAGCTATGACCAAAGAAATAGATTTCACACTTTCAGGAACTTCAGTATAATGTCTCATATTTCTGTTTAAATGTCAATTTACAAGTTTTGGGGTTTTGTATTAATTATTGTTGACAAATGTTTAACAGAAATAAACAATTTGGGTCAAGTCTTACAAGTAGCATGTAGAATCAAAGATCATCATCACCATTATTATTATTTTATTAATCACCTTCTAGGCAAGCATTTCAAGGGAAAGTACAATTAAAACAGCAAAAAAAGTTAACAACACACAAAACAGCCAATACCTTTAAAACAAAACTAAGACAATACAAAATAGAGACTCGTGGCAAATACACATTTATTCAACTGGGAAAGCCTGTAGGAACAAGAATGTCTTCAATTGTTTCTGGAAAGTGCCAAAAGTGGATGTCTGTCATATCTCAACAGTAATGCTGTTCTGCAGAACAGAGGCAGCTACACTAAAAAAGACTGATTCAAGTTACCACAGAGGGGGGCGGCTGAGATCTTTGAAGCTTGCAGAAGAAACCTTCCCGCAGACCACAGAGATCTACTGGGTTAAGGTGGTCTCTAAATCAGTGTCTGCATCAATTTAAGACAGCCACAACAAAATACTAGTTTTGTTTTTTAGTGCTTCATTATTCAATGTATTATATGTATTAACTGCTGTAAGCTACTTTGTGGGGGCGGGGTGTAACAGAATAAAAATATATTTAAATAAATAAATATCATGGCTTTGGCTGCTTTTCTCTGGACAACTGAAAACTCAAAAACTCCTCAGCAAAATGTAAGTACCTGACATAGTCACCACTCTTCTTGTTGACACTGTAGTTTGTTAAATGCATGAATTGGTTCTTAATATTCTTTGCTCCCTGGTCATATCTCACAGTTGCAAACCTACAAAACAAGAACCAAGACTACAACAATAATTCAAAGCATAGCAGGCCAATTGTCCCATCATCTTTTATCTAGAGATTGGGGAATGGCTAGATATTACTTTCTCCCCTCACCTATACATCTGATGAAAGCTAGCTGCCAACTTCCATGCTTCCTCCCCAAACCCATCCCTCATCCCACCATATCAGAAATTGCTATCATCTCTTTTTCACAGTCTCTTATCCACTACCAAATTGCAATGGGCTATTTGCAGTCTTATCCAGGAAACACACATACATTTAGAAACAGCAGTGCGACTGAATTCATTATCTGTTCTGCCAACATCAGTAACAGGAACCATCTTTGATTAATTATTTTTTCTGTTTGTGTCACATAATTGGACTTATGTGAACAAATTGATTGAAGAACCCCATCCTCAATGCAGGAAGCAGTTTAAACGACTTTTAAACCATTTAACTCCATATGGACACAGGAATAACAATTGAACAGGAATGTGGAGTGGAAAATTTGTCAATGCTTTATTTTTCAACTAAAAAATGTTCTGTTTCTTAAGTTAATTAGGAACAATTGAGGGATACCAAATGCAAATAATTTATTAGGCCAGCCTGGCAGTTTCAGCATTTTTAGCCTAGTGTTCTAAATACAAGTAAAATAAACACGTTAAATCAGATCTTGCTCAGGGGCATCAGAAAATTCGATGCAAATTAATTTGCAACTCAAAGTTTTATAGAAAATCCAATATCATTGCAAACGAATGATGGAACTTAAATGGAATGAGGACACACAAATGGCATTATGGTATATAAACCATGCCAAGGAAATTAAAGTGGGGAGAGCTCTTCCCCATAAGTCTGTTGGTCTCCAAACTGACTCCTGCTTTGAGATCAGCAGAAGAGGTCCTGCTAATGGTTCTACCACCAGGTATAGCCTGTAAGCTGGTTGCCCAAGACTGAGCCTTCATGGTAGTGGCACCCTGGTTATAGAATTCCCTCTAGGAGGTTTCCCACACTGAAAATTTTCAGATGTCAACGAAACATATTTATTCATCTGGGCTGTGGGAAACTAAATAAGCCCTGGAAGCCAGTAGCTGGTATGGTGGGCTGGCTGCGTTACATTAGGCTTCTTGTTTTAGACAATCAAGCTTTAAGGAGTTTTACTTTGATTTTTGTATTGCAACATTGCTGTGCACCCCCTGGGCTCCTACAGGAGGAAAGACTGACTGTATATAAACACAAACAACTTGGCCCAGTGTACCATTTTGAATGCCACTCCAAATTCTCCATACTTCTTCAGTCAGATCTATGTAATCTCCTAATGGGTACATAATTTATTACTTGTAGAGTATGAGACTCTTAATCACAAGGCTGTGGGTTCAAGCCCCACGTTGGGCAAAAGATTCCTGCATTGCAGGGGGTTGGACTAGATGACCCTCGTGGTCCCTTCCAACTCTACAATTCTATTATTATTAGTTGCTTACTACAAAAAAGTTTCTAAGCCACTTACAAAAAAATGAAGAACCATTTTCAAATTCTAGCTACTACTTCACATGCATAAAAACAGATAGCACCAACATTCTTATATCCTGTCAATAAGCCCAACGCTCTTCAATGTAGGAAACCAATAGTGGTATTCTGTTTCATACTAGCTTAACCGATCGAGGCATGCTCAGTAGTAGCAAGAAGTACAAAATACTGTTGCTCAAAACTGATATGTTTGCTATAACCTAGGAGGTGGGGGGAGAGAGAGAAAGGAGGATCATGAGACCAACTGCAATCCCCCCACTGCTTAAGCTAGCTACATTCCCCAAACATCAAGGGCCTGCCAGGCAGGGGTTACTGAAAAGGGGACTGGGCTGCTGTAACAGGCTCTGGCCACAACACAGTCTATGAGGTAATGTGAATTCCTTGGCTCACAGTAAGTACCTGAATTCTTTGGAAACCACAGGAATCCAGCAGAGAAAAGGTAAATATCTCCATGGAGCCAGTGCTAATTAGCAAGCAGGACTACCAAAGGAGAGGGCACTAGGGGGCTTAGGGAACAGGAAAGCAGCACACTGTCAGGCACTGCGAGGTTCTGCTGCCTGCTCCTTCATTTCAGAGCATAGTTGCACAGCCACGTCCTTTTCCCACCCCTTCTCCTGCTGGGGCCCCTCTGAAGCACATTTGGTTTTCTGCTCAACCCATTGTATTTCCACAAAACGACTCTGCGTTTTCTCCGCAGATCAGCACTGGTCCAACTACAAATGTCTGCCTGGAAGAGTTTAGGCCCCAAAATATAGCTTTTTAAAACTTGATATTTTAAAATAACTGACTTTTTCCCTTTGACTCCAAACAAAGAAAAACTAAGTTGAGGAAGAAACTTGCAAAACCTGTGCCTGAGTGCCCCCTACTGGCACTTCACTGCTGTCAGAAGTTTGCGCACAATCCGAAACCAGCAAACATGAAGAGCACAGGCTACTAAAGAACACAAAAGCCCACAAAAGGAGGTGGCAACAACATTCACTTTGCAAAGGTACGTTACACAAAAAATTACCAGCATGCATCTAAGCCTTTGCACTTTGTTTTGATTGTGTATAATGGGTTGTTTTAAGATGCACCACAGAAGCTGCCTGTTGTGCTGTGATATTCAAGTGTAAAGTTGATTCCTCCCCCCCCCCAAAAAAAAAAATCAGTTCACAATTAAGTATGTTCACTTGATAAGTGAACTGCTCTGAGATTGGAGAGCAGAAGGGAAACATACCGTGACTTCTGCCATTGACCAGAGGGCCAAGGGCCACTGGGAAGCCACAGCCCTTGCCTCCCAGGAATAACATCAAGGCAAGAGGGAAACCAACTTGGCCTCATCCATCAGCCAGAGACGAAGCAGCTGCAGGGAGTTCGCTTCCCCCTTTACAGCCTGAAAGAACACGCAGCTCCAGCTGCCTGTTGCCCTGGAACTGTAGAAGCAAGAGGAAAGAACACTCTGGCCCCAGCTATCAGCCAAAGAAACAAGAGCCACCATTTGCTATTCAAGCAAGAACACCAGCAAAAGGGAAGACCAGCATGAATAAAAACAAATGCCTGCTTATATAGTTCACCACTTTGTTCTGGCCTTGAAGAACTGATCTCCCTCCTCTACCTTTTCCCTCCACTCCTTTCACTTTTGTGGGTTTGTTTGTTTTTAAGTTAGTATGCCTAATATCAGGGCCTCTCTCTTATTCTTACTGATGTGAGCCACTTTAGGAGACAATAATTTCTGGAAAATTCAATAAATAAATCTACTTCAGGTGAGGCGATAAGAGACAAATGCCAAGTTCATTAGGAGGAGTAGGGACAAAAGAGGTTAATCACAAATATACCTTCCACTTTAAAGTATCAGATTGTTACATGCAAAGGAGGCCCAGAGCTAGAATGGAAAGTTGCTCTGGAACAAGTCAAAATATATGACACAGTGTGCAACCCATTTGCCCATATCAAACAAGAGAGGACCACTGTCCCATAACACTACGTACTAAGGACACCACAACTTCTTCCTAAATTCCAACTTCTTCCTAAACAAGGGGAGCAACATTCTGCTTTTATCCCATATTATCTCACATGCAGTATTGTTGCGCCACTTCCTACAAGTCATTGCATACTGCCTCTAGTTCTTAATATAGCTACTGAAGAAAGGCTGTGGAATGCTTAAACTTTTCAAACCAAGTCCTCAATTAAAATAATGAGTCGGACACATTCCTGACCTGGTGTAAAACACCTTCCTATGTTTCTTTAGTATAGGTTTCTTGGCATTTTGGCCAGAGACGGAAATATGTGGACAAAAGAGTTGTAACCTGATGGCGCCAAAGTCATGAAAGCTTTCCCTTGTGCCTATACTCACAAATTCAGGAAAGACAAAAACTTTGGAAGGCAATGAAAGCCTTAAAGTCCACTACTGCCACCTCAAGGCCACAGTCAGGAAATGGCATTTCATTCACTAATTCATACCGTATTTTTCCATGTACAGTATAAGACTAGGGGGTTTTTTTACCAGAAAATTAGGTTTAACGTTGGGGCTTGTCTTATACATGGGTAGTGCTAAGGGGTGTTTTCTTAATTTGGAATCCCCAAATTATACATGAAAAAATACGGTATGTTCCATAATTCCCTGTCATTGCTGAGGCTGCTTGAATTTCAGCCAGTAGCTAAGCTCAGCAGATTCTCCACTAGAGACTGCCCCTAACACTTGGGGCTTGAGAAGAATAGGACAGGAAACGAATGGAAATGCACTCATAATGAGAGAAAATAATTTTTATCTAGATACTTTATAAGCATTGATTCATCATTCCCAACTTCCAAAAGCTGAGTAGGATTACCAAGAGACCTCTTCAATATCTTAAGAGACAGTCACAAAATGAAATTAAGACACCTGACTGATCAACTTTGTGGAGCAAAATATTTGCCTTCTACAGCATGGGACACAGAACCGACACCTACCTGGCCAGACCTTCCTCATAGAGGTAGATGACAAGGGGGTCATAGGATGTCACCAGAACATATAGCCGCACATCAAATTTGAAATCTGAAAAAGGAACAACACTGTTCAGTGGCCACAAATTGTTCAAAAATTGAACCTAACTAAGAGTTGAGAACAACAGGGTCAGGGGATCAGATATTTCCAGTGAGTATTCCTGAATAGTGATGCTTTGTGAGTTTGGATGACACAACTGTAGTTTTAAAGGGGTGAATGCTTCACAACAGAATCAAACCGAATTGTTTTCCTATTATTCAATAGCCAGGTTCAAATCACCACTCAGTTCTGTAGCTCATCGGGGGACTGGGCCGACTGCTATCTCTCAGCCTAATGTGCTTCATAGGGTTATTGAAAGAAAGTGGCAGAGGGCTAGAACCACATATGCTGCCTTGAGCTTCCTGGAAGCAATGTAGGATATAAATATAATACATCAATAAATAAAATTCTGAAGCCTCCACATACATCTCCTGAAGGAAAAGTTAACTCAGACACAAACTCACCATCTATGAGTAAAGGGTTGTTGATGTAGCGGGAGACCAAGATGTTCTCTTCAAGGGAAATCTGACTTGGCTACAGGAAGAAACAGATAGCACATTGGAGTGAAGAACAGGACATCTGAATGCTAGCAGACTGTCCCCCAATTGCTGCATGCCAGGGAATGTTTGCCTGATTACTAGGTTAACCAAACACTGTGGCAAAAGCTATTGGGTCGTATCCAATGAAGCTATCCCACTTATGCAAGAATTTGCTCAATAGAACTTTACATCCCTCAGGCCCTTTCCCAAATTCACCTCCAGGGGGTTGCGTAAAAACCCTGAACAGATTCAGGAGGCACGTGGGGCGAGTAGATAAAAATATGATTGGCAGTGCAACAAGTGAAAAGGGAGAATTTATCCTCTTAAATACACACACACCACCATCTGAATGAAATTTGTCCCCCTAAAACAGAAATAGGCAAACTCAGCCCTCCAGATGTTTTGGAACTACAACTCTCATCATCTCTAGCTAACACGACCAGTGGTCAGGGATGATGGGAGTTGTACAGTGGTACCTCGTGTTACAAACACCTCGGGTTACAAACACTTCGGGTTACAGACTCCGCTAACCTGGAAGTAGTACCTCAGATTAAGAACTTTGCCCCAGGATGAGAACAGAAATCGTGTGTTGGCGGCGCAGCAGGCCCCATTAGCTAAAGTGGTACCTCAGGTTAAGAACGGTTTCAGGTTAAGAATGGACCTTCCGGAACGAATTAAGTTCGTAACCAGAGGTACCACTGTAGTCCCAAAACATCTGGAGGGCCAAGTTTGCCTATGCCTGCCCTAAAACATTTGGAGATGGAGAAATGAGATTGCCCACATGGTTGCAGAAAGTTATTTTGATTCCAAAAATCTTGAAACAGAGTTGCTATTCCACTTGCAGCTTAGAGCAGAATAGCAAGAATTACCAGTAAGTGCTGCAAAACTGTCTTTATATGAATGCATCCTTGTTATTGTATATAAAGATATGCAAATATCAAACACTAAGTTCAACATTTTCAGAGATTATCCATCTTCATATAATACAAATGCATCAGAGAGCAAAATAGAAGGTAGCTTATTAACAAGCCTGTTTTCTCCTGCTTTGGAGTCTAGGACCTGAACCAATGGATTTAAGTGATAAGAAAGGAGATCCCAACTAAACATCAGGAAGAACTTTCTGATGGTAACAGCTGTTCGGCAGTGGAACAGACTCCCATTAGAGGTGGTGGACTCTTTTTTCCTTGGAGGTTTATAAGCAGAGGCTGTATGATGTAGTTGAGATTCCTGCATTGAGGGGTTGAACTAGATGACCCTCGGGGTCCCTCCCAACTCTACAATTCTATGATTCTACACAATCAAAGGGCTCCCTCTCATATCAAAACTGGATCAGAATTAAGTGGTGGTGTTTCTCCCTTTCAAGTTTTTAATATTATTCTTTCCTTCCAGCAAAAACTGGAATTGTTGACCACATTGCTATGAATGAGGCCTCTGTAACAGGAACTAAAGCTGCAATCCTATGCAGACTTACCTAGGAGCAGCCTCCACTAAACACAGTGGGACAAATTTCTAAGTAAGCATGCATAGGATTCAGGCTGCACAACATCAGCAGAGAAAACAACTTCCTTACATAATGCTTTCTGCACCACAGTCCAAATGCCAAACTAGGCCATTCTGTCCAAGGCTTTGAACTGTGAGCACAGAAAAGAACTGTGTGCGACAACTATGATACTTGTGATAGTTCAATATAGTAAAAGCTAATGTGATAAAGTCATGATCAAGGGCTCATATTTTGACAGGAATAGACTGCATGTGGATAAGTCTGAGGGCTGCAACATCCTGAAAGCACAGAACACGGATATAGTTTCTAACAGCAATAAAGATAATCAAGTCTAAAGTGGCTTTCCTATGTAGCAACCACTATTCAAATAAGTTTGGGCATGAACAAGTTAACTGCAGCCAACTGGAAAACTTTGTATTTATCTAGAGTGACACACAGAAACAAAAGCATCCCCTATTATCTGCAGGAGATTAAGGCGATTTAAGAATGAGATTCTAGAGAGCACTCGCTAAAGAAGGAGTAGGACATTTGACAGATCTGTGGGTTTAACAATCCTGGAAGAACCAGATATTATGGGAAATAAGCTTAGAGTGCCTTTCTCCAGGTTCTGACCCTTTGTTCACATATGTCTTTCCTTGAAGTGGAGAATAAAATCTTGTGCAGCTCTGGAAACAGTTGCTTCATGCACTTGGCTAGCAGCTGCCTTATTCCATGGGAAAGGAGCCAGGCTGAGAACATATGAGACAAACTGGCCCCTTCAATATGGGGAAGAGAGAGATATATATGAGTGAAAGCAGTGACTCACTGGTCAGTTTTATAGTTTGCCTATTAGTTTTAGGGGACACACACATAAACTTTCCTATCCATTATGGCTCCTTTCACGACTAGTGATAGACAAGGTAGTTAAAACAGTCAACAGTGAATTTGCTACACTGTTCTCCATGGGTGAAATCTATTTACCAAGTGCTAATCTGTGCTGAATGCAATAGATTCAGGTGAGCTAGTTACCTATAGCAAAAATGTCACCACACCCTTGCTTCTCCAGATTTCTGATCAAGTGCTTGGTAAAATTTGCCTCACCATACAGACAACTAGCCTAACATATGAGTGTATGGTCAACAGGACCCCATTACCATCTGATAGCCGCTTCTAATCATTCTGTGGCTGCCCTAAATGTATGGTAACTTTTGCACTATGAACCTCAAGATATGTCCACTTGCCAGAATGGGGATGTGTCTGTTAAGAAGTAACATTAGCCAACAAACGAGTAATCTCAGTTCAGAAGATGAGAATGCACAGAACAGCAACCACCTGAACATAACTGCTCCTAGACTTACAAAGTTTTTCTGAATCTACCCCTCTTCTACTGGATACACCCCTGAAAAGATATTCCTATAACCTCTCTGGCAATATGGCGGGAGTCACCTAATCAGCCCTGTCAAGGGAAGCCCTGCACAAAGTTAGTGCTTGTGCAACGGAACTTTCCCCCACCTCCCACAGCACCTCCCACTACAAAAAAAAATTGGCTCTTGGGGAGTCAGGAGAACCCCCAGAAAGGCACACAATGGGAGAGGGCATTGTTCCCCCTGGCAAGCTGGAATGCTTGCACAATGGGAACAACTGGAATTTCACCCAGGAAATTCACTCACAGTTTTAAAACATTCATGTCCCAAGTCAAAGGTCTTATATACACTACTTCCTTGGTATCCAAGACTCAGACATCCTTCACATGTTAAGTAGCAACCAAAACAGTAACACCTATTCTGCTTGCTCCGTCTAAGCTCTGTTGTTAGCATTTGACAAACCAAATAAACAACATCTAACTATCTAATAATTTGCTTAACTGATACAAGTGACAGGGAACAGGACAAGTGCAGCAAAACAGTACCATACTAAGTGTGTTGCTCCTAACAGTCTGAACATTTATGTGGAGGCCAAAACGTTATCATGAAATGTTATCACTACTCAAAGATGCAAGCGACTTATTAAGCTTGGTATATTTAAGTGCTTACATTGTTGATCAAATAGACACCTCGTCCTCTAGAAGATGCCACAGGTTTCACTATCCAGGGTCCCCTATCCTTTGAATAGGAACCTGGTTGAGAAAGAATAAAAATCACAAACACTATCAAATGCTTTACCAAAAGGTTTACCAGACATTGCCACAGCTTCCAGCAATGACTGAATGGAATTTCAGCAGTACTTACGGGCCTCTTTTAGCCAGTCTTTATATGAACTGCTAAAAATTGCCACAGGTGTCTTTTCATTCTGCATCTTTCCTCCTCACTTTATACTCAGTTTGGTCACAGATAGCGACACACAGCAATTATGGGATTTGGAAAATTCACTTGCTTGGTTTGTACTTAGCATAGAAAGCTACCTTATTCTGAGTGAGATCATTGGTGCATCTACAGCTGTATTGTCCACCCTAACCCGCAGCAGCTCTTCAGGATTTCCAACAGGGTTCTCTCCCAGCCCTACCTACAGATGCCAGAGGTGGAACCTGGGACTTCCTCCATGCAAAACGGATACTCTACCACTGAGCTACAGGCCATTCCCCTGTGACTTATGCCTAAATGATCAAGTGTGCCACTGCACAGGGAAACTTGTGCTGCTTCACTCCTGCTGCACTACCAGCACCCAAGCCATGGTTTGCCTTAGAGCTATGTCCAAACGCAGGCTCGTGGTTTGTTATCTCCCAACCCATAAGCAGTAAGCAAAGTACAAACTTTGGTTACCGATCAAATTTTGTGAACCCCTGTTTGGACATAACGCTAAGTCAAAGTACTGCAACAGCAGCAGGGGAGGAGCAAAGCAGACACAATTCTCTCTCTGTGCACCAGCATGCTTGCTCATTCACAATAAGCCATGGTTTGGCTTATGGCTATGTGCAATGTGCAAACCAGACTAAAGTAAGCACAGAGCTCGGGAACCACCCCCTTGTTACACTCAAATGGCTGGTGATTTTTTTAAAAAATTAAGGCTTAGGACTCCAAGTCATGTGCCTTAGTATGGAGGAACAGAGATGTCCCACATTTAAATATCTATTTCCCAGGTTTTCCCAATGCATGATTGACCTCCACTGCAAGGATTCAAAGGGTTAAGAGAGGACTTTTCCTAGGGGAGTCATTGAAATATCATGAGTGTCAGTGTCAAAAGCTGACATACATTTTGTCTCCTGGAGCACCAGGAAAGTCATAAAATGAAAAATGAAAAACACTTCCCGACTTTACTTAATACTTGGTCACTTTGATTCAGTCACTTACAGCAAAACTCTTGATATTCAGCAGGGAGAATGAAGGTCTGAGGGAGCACATGGAAGGTTTTGAATCCATAGGTTTGCTGCATGCGAATGATGTTCTTGTACAATCTGTCCTTTCGAGTTAATTCATAAGACCTGAAGAGATGTACATGCAGTTTTCAGATGTCGCCTCTTTGTGAGGATCTTTGAAAATTAATTACCTTAACACTCACAAGTTTTAAGGAGCACAAGGAACTTGCACAATTCTAGCTTGCTCTCTTGCTACTGTCAGTCTGAAGACAACATAAAGGTCTGCAGTCACCAACTGATCATTGACTCTGTCCTATTGAAGGCATTCTAAAGGATGGTATGAAACTACTTTTATTAAGTGTTTTTATGAAAGCTTTACTGAGCATGAGGACTTTGGGGACGGGAATTTATAAATCTCATTTGTCCCAATTTTCTACATAAGCTATAAGAGAGACTGAAGTATAATATAGTGTATATTCAAGTCACACTGCTTATTTGCACCCTTTTATAGAGGCATTTCTATGCAGTCATCACATATCCCCTTACCTGGGAAAGTGGTTGACCTTTTGAATATCTGTGAGGGTTCGTAGAATGTAGGGTTTCAGATGGGATCCTGTCCACATAAGGTTATACTCATTGCTGCTTGGGTGTACCTAGACATGACAAGGAAGTTGGGGGAAAGTATATTACCAACCAAACAAGACACTAGATTCCAAAATAAAAACTATTCACACAGCCAGTATTAATCCACCTCCACAAGATTTGTTTCTTCGGGTATGTATACAATTTGTAGGTTTCAAAATATCATACTATACAAAAGGATTGTACATTATAATGTTATCATGTTAGAAACGGTATATATGACAAGCTACCAAATGCAGGAGTGCGCTTTGTCATGCTTTTTGTTTGAACAGCTGTACCTTAACACACTCCATGCTCTGAACTATATCTGTCTCTTGGCTCTAAGAGCAGGCAAACTTAATTGGACTTTCAGTCTCTTCATATTTAACAAGTCCTGATGAACACACCTCACGGAATCCATGAGCTGACAAAATGCTCCGCACCAGGCGACTGTCTGTTCTCACAATCTTAAAAGACAAACGATAGCGCTCTGTGAAGAAAGTATCACAAATTAGTAACACCACCCCAGCCACATTATATTTCACTGGCTGCCAAAGGGAAACAGTGTTAGGGAACTTGACACATTCCATTACAGTGGTGCCTCGCAAGACGAAATTAATTCATTCCGCGAGTTTTGTCGGCTTGCGATTTTTTTCGTCTTGCAAAGCACGGTGTTGGGAAAGTTTTGGAAAAGCTTCAAAAATCACCAAAGTCTTTAAAAACCTCAAAAAAGGCTACCACGCCGCGTTCTATGAGTTGCTCCTCGAAGTCAAGTCGCAACTGTATTAACGGTGTTAAGAAAAAGGAAACAAACTTGCAAGACGTTTCCGTCCTGCGAAGCAAGCCCATAGGGAAAATCGTCTTGCGAAGCAGCTCAAAAAACAAAAAACCCTTTCGTCTTGCGAGTTTTTTGTCTTGCGAGGGATTCGTCTTGCGAGGTACCACTGTATTCCTACACTACTACTACTTATTATTATTGTTGTTGTTGTTGTTGTTAAATGGGATGCAGCAAAACCAATAAGGGTAAATTACAAAATTCACCCTGGCCCTCCCTCCCTCCCTCTTTCTTTTTCCCACCTGTTTGTTTAATCAGTTAATTTACTGTTGCTGCACAAGAACGAGCCTATGAACTTCTTAGACTTCCAAACAATGTTCAGCACTTTTAAACTCCTGTTGTTTTCAACAGACATTTTCAGTGCATGTTTAAATTCTTCTCTTAAGAACTTAGAAGGTTGTAACTTGATTGTTTTGATTTATTTATTTATAGTCAAAGCAACACATAACTCTAATATGTCAAGAGCCATTTCATTTATTTATATGACAAGAAGAAAAATACAGGTAATTTCATTTTATATACTCTTGATGAGATAATGAGTTGCATAAAACCACATTTACCCCCAATCAAGCGGATGTAACTGTCCTTGGTTAGAATAGCTTCTGCATGAAATACCAGGATTGGGATCCTTCTGAATCCACCTGTCCACATGATGCATGGGTGCTCCCTAAAATGGCAAAACACATTTATGAACATATACAGGAAAATGCTAATTATGAAGAGAGTCAGAATACCTGCATACAGCAATCCCTATGTAGATTAAAACTACTTAAAAGCAAAATATAAGCCTCAAGATTCAGAAACATAAAAACAGCAGTTAACACTCTTATGACAAACATTTATTGCTGAAGCGTACAGCTAAAATATACACATCTCATTAAAATCTGGTTATCTCCCATTCTTACTTATAATACATTGAACTTTAGCAATTGAGGCGAATGCAATTTTCCTTTTCCTTTTTTCTGATCCAACATTTAAAGCAAGGCATTAAAATGCTTATGAGGGAAAGAGAGATTATTTTGATATTTTATGTAGCATTAGATTGGGCTACAATGTTCAAAGAATTATTCCAAGACAAACCCTTACATTTTCTGCGTGCAGTTCAAGTTATAAACTGGCCAGGTATCGTGGCAACCCATGCTTAGGCAACACCTCAGCAAGTCAAATGGCAACACATTACTACACTAAGGTTACATCTCAGCTCAAACACAGAGATGTTGACATTTGTACAGTTACCATACAGCAAAAGGCTTAATTCAGTCTAGAATGTTGCGTAGCAACGCAGAAAAATAAGAAAAAGTGGAGTTGGAAGAAGAAAAGCCAGGGTATAGCATGTGGCAATGTAGAAGGAAATTAATCTTACTTATAAATTAAGCAAGTCATCATATGCAGAAATGCTTTTGTTTTATCAATATTTCTATTACGTAAAATTAAAATTTGGATATTTGGGTGGTCTGATAACTATACAGCATGCACCAAAAACTTCACAACAAGTTTCTAGTAAGACAGGGGTCATTATATACCCATCTTCCAGTATTACCCTGTGCTAAAAGACATGTTAGAAAGAGAAAGGAGGAACGCTTAGATATTCCCCTCACACCAGTTTCACCTCTTTTCTCTCCAAAATAACATATAAGCTGGGAGGTGGGGTGCAGTAAATTAAGAGATCTCCTACATGGCTTATATTCTGCCCAAAAACAAAATGATACAAAAACACATGCTAGTTCAAGACTCCCATTAAGGAACAGGAAGGAAAATTAGGATGTACAAGGACTCAATTGCAAGTAGGCACTTTTGCCTTTGTTAAAGTATTAAGAAAAACATGCTGTTGTTTAAGAGTATACTATGCAGGTACATAAACTGACAAGCAGACCAAGAATAATAATGTTTCTTGCTACAAATACAAAGCAATGCATTTACAGTCTTGAAGCGGTGAGTGTACTTTTCAGCTGCTGCCTTAACAGTCCTAAAAACAGCAGCTTTAGTTTACTGTTGTTTTTAAGAGATTTCCAGCTCTCACATCACTGCTGTAAACTGTAAATGTGATAGCAGGCCATTCAAGCATATGTTACACAAGGAAGGAAGCCAAAATGCTTGATAGTCTATGTAGTGCTGTCAGCACATCAATATTTCAGCACTCTCCCCACATTTAATTATTTCAGAATTTAAAAAAGTAGTGCACAGCATATACAATATGTCCACCAACATTAAATATTTTCCACCTATAGATGGAGCATGCAAATTATTATATGCAGCATGCTGCTTAGCTAGAGCTCTCAAGCATATTTTCAATATGACCTACAAGTGCAAATAAGCTATTACAGACCCTTCACAAAAATAACCATTTGCCTTCATGTGAACACATGCCCTAGTCTAGGACAATTCTATCTATCTGCATAAAGTGCAAGGAGTCAATCACTGAAGGTGACTATACAGTTGTACACTTCCTTTCCCTTAAGTTCTTTTACACAGGATTCTTTTGTTTATTAGAATCCCACATCACCATGTCAGTATGAAGAACAATTTTGTGTCCTCTGATGCCCTAGGTTGTTCACCCTGAACACTGAGCTGGGTCAAGCAAAGATGTTAAGTCAAATATTTTTCATGCCTACTCTAACACCTTATGTAAGTGGGAACAGAGCCGAGACTGAAGGAAGGTACTTTAGGCTAATTCCTGTTCTGAGGATTTACACTAAGGACACCACAGCTCAGACACTAACACTCACCCTCTTCATGACCCTCAGTTTCCTGGAATAACATGCTGGAGGACAGCAGAATAATCCAGACATCTATGCACTGCAACCAGCTCAGTATTGCTTGAAGTATACTGAGAAAGATGTCTGGACATGCAGACTGGAGATCCCTACAACTGTGGCACTGATCCCATGCTATTCTGTGCACAGTGTGGTATTTCAGACAAAAAAGCAAATGCCTGCCAAAGCAGATTTGGTTGCAAGAAGGAAGGAAGGAAGATTTGGGCCTCAATAAGAAGAATACATAGAATCCCTAGCAGGATGTAACACACACACACACACACACACACACACACAGAGAGAGAGAGAGAGAGAGAGAGAGAGAGAGAGAGAGAGGATACCAGAAAAGTGTTATGGGCATTCCCATCCGATCTGAGGTATGATCCATGTCCCTTTCAAGTCAGCAGGCAAAACTCTGACTTATTTAAATAAATTAAAATAGCAAGCTTAGAAAAAATAGTGTTCACAGTGTATATCAGTAGTCAAATAAAAGACAGCTGAGAGAGTAAGGTTGTTCAAGTAACCAGATCAAGTTATTACTTATCACTTCTAGAACACCTACAGTCTACTAAACACTTTACAGATATTTAAAAACAAGTATACCTGCCCTCTGGCCAACAATCCAATAAACATACTACAAAAGTAAAAAAGTAACCGGGAGGGAAGAGAAAATAATGCAGTTTTCAATTCTTAAGGTAAACGTAAAGGGACCCCTGACCATTAGGTCCAGTCGTGACCGACTCTGGGGTTGTGGTGCTCATCTCGCTTTATTGGCTGAGGGAGCCGGCATACAGCTTCTGGGTCATGTGGCCAGCATGACTAAGCCGCTTCTGGCGAACCAGAGCAGCGCACAGAAACACCGTTTACCTTCCCGCTAGAGTGGTACCTATTTATCTACTTGCACTTTGATGTGCTTTCAAACTGCTAGGTTGGCAGGAGCAGGGACAGAGCAACGGGAGCTCACCCTGTCGCGAGGATTCGAACCGCCGACCTTCTGATCGGCAAGTCCTAGGCTCTGTGGTTTAACCTATAGCGCCACCCGCGTCCCATTTTTCAATTCTTAATACTATGCAAATGATCTTATAGCAACAAGCTGGGATAGAAGTGCCATACATATTACTCAGGAATAGATACTGCTGCCACTTGATGCTAGTAGCATGACTGGTTAGCAAGAGGTTTTTTCTCTATTGTACCATTTCTCTATGGCTCAGGACTAACATTTTAGAAGATTCAGACCTCTACATATACAGCATATGAAACAGGATAAGGTTCCCAAACCTCTTGTATTTCAGTATCATCTTCTATTTACCTCCAAGCATTGACAGATCCAGAGCTGCTCAGGCTCTCAGGTTAGATGGATGTTCAAGTACAAACAATTTAGAGAAGCTAAGAAATCACTTGATGTTTCTCACCTTCTCTAAACATGAATACAGATGAGCACAAATCACTACCCACTCTCTAGCAAGCAGGGTTTTATCTCACTTGCCTTGTACTTTGGATAAGAAACAACAAAGTTTTTTCCAAACCACAGCACAGGTGAGAGAATAACCTCCACCTTTCAGAGTTCTCCATGCACTCCAAAAGACTTGGGGAAAGAGAGGGGGTTGGGGGCAACCACCAAAGGACCCATTAGTAAGTCATGGCAGTATCTGTTAAAGATGATCAACAACAAGATCATAAAAATTGGTGATAATTAAAGATAACCATCCAGAAAGAAGCCAGAGCCAGCCAAAGGCATATTGCAAAGGGCGAAAAGTTGCCTCCCAGGAGTCTATTATACATACAATAGCTCAGCAAACTATTTAATCTTATTTCAACATCCTTCACAGCACCCTAAGGGAAGGAGCCTAGTTTAGTGGATGAGGGAAAGGTTTGCATAGCACACACACAGAGCTCTCTCCAATCTGCCACCTGAGGCAGCTGTCTCACTCTGCCTCATGGTAACAATAATAATAATAATAATATTTATATCCTACCCATAACCCAGTGATAGTGCAAGTGCTTTGCATGTAGAAAATCCATCCATTTCAGTCCGGCTTTCGCCCTGGTCATGGGACCGAGATGGTTCTGACCACCCTAACAGATGACCGCTGTAGGCAGCTGGATCAAGGCGGGTCAGGGCCGCTGATTCTTGTAGATCTGTCAGCAGCCTTTGACATGGTCGATTACGAGCCACCGCCTTTTCGACGTGGGGATTTAGGGCACAGTCCTACAATGGCTGCGCTCTTTCCTTTCAGTTCAGGGACAGAGGGTAGCTCTAGGGAAGGAGTTGTCGTCACGGCACTCCTTGGTATGTGACGTGTCGCAGGGCACAATCATCTCCCCCCATGCTTTTTAATATCTTTATATGCCCCCTCACCCAGCTTGTCTGGAGTTTTGGTTTGGGTTGCCACCAGTATGCTGATGACACCCAACTTTATCTGTTGATGGACGGCCATCCTGACTTGGCCCCAGACACACTGATCAAGTGCTTGGAAGCTGTGGCTGGATGGCTGCGTGGGAGCCGGTTGAAGTTAAATCCTTCGAAGACCCTTTGGCTGGGTCGGGATGACATGGGGCTGGTGGGCCAACTCCCATCTCTTGCAGGGGCGCAATTAGTGCCAGCGCCTTCTGTCAAGAGTCTGGGTGTAATCTTTGACAACGCCCTTTCTATGGAGGTGCAGGTTATAGCTACAACAAAGGCGGCATTTTTCCATCTCCGCCATGCTAAGCATTTGGTCCCTTACCTCTCTCGCCCTGATCTTGCCACTGTGATCCATGCAACAGTCACCTCCAGGCTTGATTATTGTAATTCACTCTATGTGAGGCCGCCCTTGAAGCTGACCCAGAAACTCCAGTGGGTGCAGAATGCCGCAACGAGACTCCTTATGGGGTCCTTGATACAGAATCACATTCATCCAGTGCTATACCAGCTTCACTGGCTCCCGGCAGAGTACAGGATCAGGTTTAAGGTGCTGGTTTTAACCTTTAAAGCCTTATATGGCCTAGGACCCTCATATCTACGGGACCGCCTCTCCTGGTATGCTCCACGGAGGACCTTGCGGTCTGCAAATACTAACATCTTGGAAGTCCCGAGCCTCAAGGAGATTAGACTGGCCCTGGCCTGGTGGAACACTCTGTCACAAGAGACCAGGGCCCTGAGGGATTTGACATCTTTCCGCAGGGCCTGCAAGACGGAGCTGTTCCGCCAGGTCTTTGGTTGGGGTCTGACTCCCTCTCCCCTTTCATAAGAACGTGCATGAAAGTGGCCTCCCAATTTTTCTCACAGGCTCATATAAGTTCAGCACAAACAGTTGGGCCTGGTGAGCATTTAAGGTCCCCAACCCTTATCTGCGGGTTGCCATCTGACTGGATTTTATTCTGATCTTGATCTGATTTTAGGATGTATTTTAATTGATTGCCTGATTTTATGTTAATGTGTTATACATTTGATGTTAGCGGCTCTGAGCCCGGTTTTGGATGGGGAGGGCGGGGTATAAATAAAATTATTATTATTATTATTATTATTATTATATGCAGTTAAAGGATCAGAGAGCAAGAAAGACCTTGGAGAGTCACAGTCAGTCAGAGTAGAGAACACTGGACTACATGGACAAACAGTCTGATCTGGTATAACGCAGCTTTGTATGTTCATGTATGACTATTCCATCTTCCTGACTCCAGAATTACAGGAGAACACAGCTTTTCAGGCTCTAAAAGAATACTCAGGTGCAAGTTGAAAACTGATCTTTCATGAATTGCAACCAACCAACAACCCCCACCCTTTTAACAATGAGAAATAATCTTCCAAGTATGGATGATGAGATGCAAGATGTACAGTTTCAATGTCATATACAGGTACCATGTTAACTCACTCTGGTCCTTCCACCACTTCCTCTTCCTCTGAGGACGAATCTGTTTCTTCCAAGTCCCGAGCCATTCCAACGGGCATTTCCTGTGGACGTTTTCATACAGCCCAGAAACGGTGGCCTCTCAAACTCTCCCCCGTAGAATCAGTAAACCTATCCACCAGTGCTGTTTTCTACAACAACAACAATAAAATGACTGCTTTGAGTAAACTGCAGATATGGAGTGCCCTGACATTATATCCTCCCTTACAAAAAAAGTCAGGGTGGTGTCATGACAAGAGTGCTGAATCTGGGTAGCGAGAACATAAGTAATAATCCCCCTCAACCGCAATGCTTATGAGCGAAGTTACTATTTCACAATATTGCTGAGTGGATAAAATATGATAACCACCCTGAGCTTATTAGAGAAAGGGGAGGATACCAATATGAATAATTAATACTCTCTAACAGACCACCTTTAATACTGATCTAAGCCATATTTTCACAGGGGCTTCATGCAGAAATGGCAACAGTGCCTCCTGCATTTTGAGAACGCTTATCTATTCTTACTTATTTTATTTGTATTTCTGTATAGTGCATGGCATTATCTTGATGCTCAGAGGTTTATAAATATACCTGATAAAATTAAATGAATAAATAACTGGCAGAAGGCTGTACTATGATTGTCTTCCTCCTCCAGGTGAGTTGAGTTACACTACTTGTACCGCTATGGGAATCCACACTTAAAATATCCACTCCAGTCACAACCTGACAGTTGCATATATCCTTATCCCAGACACGTTGACATATATCGCCCACTAATTCACCGGCTCTAATCTACCGTCTTGAAAGATTATACAATATACCATAGACTGGAAGGGGAGAGCTGAGAGAGGCGCCTGTGCTGAAAACTTGCCGGTTGTCAGAAATTCAACTCAGATTCAGCTCAGCACCGTTTCCTTATCAACTTTTTATTCGGTTCACACTCTCCTACTGTGACTTTTGGGGCTCTTTCCCCGGCAGCCCGAGGCAAGCTTTCCTACAGGTCCTTCCTCAAAATGAAACTCAAATCCCTCCCCATACACACGACAGTGGGATAACGTCGCTCCGCAACCCAAAACTGCGGAGTTTGCTCAAAACAAGAAGTTTAATTTTAATCAGGCAGCCCTAGGGACTGAGGTGCAGGGACACCGAGGGGAGGAGGGGGGAGACACTGCAAGTGGGTAGCGACGTCTCTCAGCCCCAACTTGAAGCGCACACCGTTCCCACAGGACGCATTTGCCCCTCAAACGGGGTCTGTAGGGGAGTGAAAGTGTGAGGGGGAAGTCGGTCCTGCACGTGGCCCTCAGGAATCACCGATGTGAACTCCGCGAACTTTGCCGCTCAGCCAGCCAGGCGGGCCGCCCTGGCCTGGCCCTCTATTTAGGCAAAAGGGGGCTGTTGTGGCGAGAGGCGCCCCTCGCCCTCGGTTCCAAGGCAGGTCCTGTCCCCCCCGCCCGGTCCTTCCTGTCGAGCGGGGGAGAAGAAGCTGCCGCCGTCCAAGCACAACCCGCCTGCCTAAGCAAGCTCTGCAGCTGCCAACGCCGTCACTGCCGGGCTCCCCCAGCGCCCTACCTGCTGCTTCATCTCCCTTCGGGCCCGGTAGCCGCGTCTCCCGCCGGCGCTTCTCCTGTTACTACAACAACCAACAAGCAACCGTTCCCTCCCTCGCCCAAGACGCGTCTGCGCAAGCGCCGGCTCTCGGCTCCCGCTCGGGTTCCTTCCTCGAGCGCGTGCGCACAAAGGAACACTCGCCCGTTCGTTCGAACCTCTGCCTCTGCTAAGATGGCGTCTTGCAAGATTCCCTCTGTTAAAAAAAAGAAAGAAAGAAAATGAACCGAGGAGGCCGTAGCGCCGTCGGTTCTTCTAACCCCGCCTTTGATGAAAACGTCACAGCGCCTCAGAAGGGTTCCACGTGTGTGATTGGCGCAGTCGCTTACCCTTCCATGTGGCGCGGAGAAGAGGTCTAGCTATGGGCTTAGCGGCCAATCAGGGGAAGGCAAGCTCCAACAGTGCGCTAATCGTTGCGCAGAGTGCGGGGAGGCGGGACTGGTGCTTGCTGCTGCTGCTCTGGCTTGAGGGAGGGTGGAGAGCTGCTGCGGCTGAGGACCAGGTAAGGCGATGTAGGGTGTCCATTGATGAGTGGGGTTGCATTTTGGGGGTGGAGGATAACGAAGAGGCGCGATGTGGATGCGGGTAGGTTTGGAGGCAAGCGAGCAGGTGGCATTGCAGCGTGGGAACTGAATTGGGCCAGCTGAGGGCATTCCTAAATATGACAAACGTTGTAAGTACAAACGTTGGTCCCTTCCGTGGGAGAGGGGCGAGAATGGTTAATGCTAGGGCCAACTACAAGGCTGCAAAGAAGCGAGTTAGCCTTTAAAATCATCATTCCTAAATGCAATCGTCTAAACTGGATATAGCTATATAGGCACAGAGCTAAGCATCTTAAAAGGAAAACCAACTGTGCCTCGTGCTCCCTTTTTTCCCCTTGGGCAGCCAGCTATCTCTGCTATAGATTAAATTAGGATTTTGAACATAAAATGATTTCTCAAGACTGATCCTCTCTCCAATAGCCAATTCTAAAAGTATTTACTGTGAAATAAGCCCCGCCGTGTCCATTGTGGTTTAACCTCAAGGCAGCATGCAGAGGATCAAAGTAAAGACAGCTAGCTACCAGTCCTATCTGGAAGAAAGGCCAGTGGCTTTGTGGACGATGCGGGTGAGATTTCCATCTTTGTAATTATTATGGAATGCTATCGTATAGGGCAAATTGGATGGAGGGGAATGATAAAATAAGCTTATGGCCCTTGCTGTGATTCTTATGAAGCCCCTTTACGCTACTTTAGGAAGAAAGGTTACAGACATAGTTAAAGGAGGGTGACTGAATTATGATGCATGGAAGCATTGTGAATTCTGGGTTCTGTCTTTGTTCCCATTAGCAGATTGTGTTTTGACACTTCAAGATGAGCCGTTTCCTGAATGTACTCCGTAGCTGGCTAGTTATGGTGTCCATTATTGCCATGGGGAACACAGTGCAAAGCTTCAGAGATCACAGTTTCCTCTCCGAGAAACTATACACTGGCAAACCAAGCCTCGGTAAGATGCACAGGTTGTCATTTTTGTAGTCAAGAAATGCTGGAACCTTAATCCTGGGTTTTCTTGCCTGAGCTCTGAAAATTTTTGTTCAGAATTCAAAATAACCCACCTTCTGCTTACTTAAACTTCTAGAGGTGGCTAGTGCTATTTTTGCTTGAACAGTGACAGCTTGAAGGCCGCTAAATGTGTTACAAATTTAGGTGAAATGCTCTGCGTACCTTTGGTATACCAAAACCTCAATGATGTGTAAAAAAAGAGGCTTGTGTTTGTTTCACTATTTGTACATGAAATGGAGAGCAGGGGCCCATTATAGCTTTCTGGAGCATGTGTATGTGGTGAAATAAATATAAGACCACATAGTTGCAAATGTGTCAGACAGCCCTTAGGAACATAAGGTGCAGCTTTATACCAAATTGATCCATTGGTTCACTTATTTACTCTTTACTCTTGCTGGCAGTGGTTCTTCTGGGTTGCAGACGTAGGAATTTTCCACCCCTATTTGGAGATGCCAGACTTTGAACCTGAGATCTTTTGCATACTATGCATGTCCTCTGCCATTGAGTTAAAGCCCTTTCCATTAATCTCCCTTTCACCTGTAGTGATATTCTGCCACCTCATAATGCATTATCACAGAAGATAGTGCAGTTCCATATCCACATTGGAGTGGTCTCAAGCATTTACTGCAGTACTAAAACGAGCATTTTCCATGGGTCCTTATGGGCTTATTTGCTTCAAAGTGAACGCACAGTTCCACATGTCCTTTGATTCTACAACCAGCCAATCCACTATATTTCCCCATCTAAGAAATACAATCTCAGACACTTATGTAATACAATTATACTCACGGTACAAGAAGAGTCTAGCAAATCCTGCCATGTTATGAGCTTTGGGCATTTCCAGTCATTATGGTCCATCTGAAAAGACTGTGCTGCTGGCACTCAACCACCCAGATGACATCATCCCAGCAAAAGTTCCCATTGCAGACAATCACTGTTGAACAGCATTCAAGCCACTAACCAGAATTGTTAGTAAAAGGTATCTCTTGGCCCAGCAAGTGCAAATATTATGGATGTCTTTTTATGCAGAATAGACCTTATGATATAGGCATAGGCACCTATTGAAGCACTGCCTGGCACATTATGAAGCTCTTCCACACCATTTTGAATTCACTGCCACCTTTTCTAGAATATTGTCCCCTTCAAAGCTATACATGCGTTCCTGTCCAAAGCTGAATAGCTCATCTACATTTTTTAAGACTAGTCCTTCCACCCCAAACACAACCATATACTCTTATGTGTACAGAGACAGGGATCTGCTGTCTTCAGCTGAAGTACCAGTAAACCAAACTTCAAGTAAACGAGTAGTTTTAATTAACTGCTAGTAGCATTTTCCCTGCTCCCTTGTGTATTGATAGTAGCATTACTCCATCATTTGGAAAGACCTTGACCCCTACGACGCTTTCCAACTCCATTAGTCTTGAGCCCTATCCATACCTACTGCTTACCTTTGCCTAGACTGGGAGAGTATCAGAAAAGATAGTTGCCCCCCGCCCATATATACATAAAATGTATGGTTGTTATGCTGCAGTTCATGTGGCTGCCTTTGTCAACTCCACCATGATGGCAGGCAGGTGGACGACTTGGTGGCAGGCAGCCTAGGCCAGCTGTTTAAACGGGAGGATGTGCTTCACAGAGCGATTTTGGAAAGCACTTCCCAAATGGTCGTCCCCCTCCCACCAGTAACCATGGCTGCAATAAGGCTTAATGGAGAAGGGCAGGTGCTTCAGAGTGGTTTGTTAAACTGCTTGGTGAAGTGCCTGCTTCATTGTTAAACAGGTTTCCTTGGCCACCTGCCTGCCATCACATTGGAGTTTGCCAAACTGCTCTGCGAAGCCCTTGACCCCTCCTTTAAAAGATGGCATGGGCTGGCAGGAGCAATGGGCAGAGGGGCTTGGGCTGAACTGTGGAGGGGGCTGTGAGGGGTCAGCGAGCATAAAGAGAGGTTGGTCATGTGTAAAGGGAGGAGGGGTGGACAAAGGGGTCAGTGGGGTTAGTGAGCGGAGCAAGCTGGGCGACAGACCCTAGTAATTCTATATTTGTTATCTCTACACAGTAAATGGCCTCCAGGCTCGGACCTTTGGCATTTGGACCTTACTCTCCTCTGTAATTCGCTGCTACTGTGCCATTGATATCCGCAACAAGACGTATGTAAAATAAATGCTAAAGGGGGGGGGGGCGTTGTCTTACCCACCTCCCAATCATGTACACACTTGGGTGCCACAGTAACACTTTTCTATTCCCCTATAGCTGGGGTTGGTAACCTGTGGCCCTCCAAGTGTCGTTGGACTCCACCTCCCATCAGACCCAGCCAGCATGGCCATTGGTCAGGGAAGATGGGAGTTGTAGTCCAACACTTATCTGGAGGGCAATGGTTTATTTATTTATTGGTTCTTATACCACCTTTTTTGCCAAGGCTCTAGAGCCGATTTACAATTTTACACATCTTATACCGGCAATTAAAAATAAAACCCTCCCCGTGCCATTCCTTTTCCTTCTCACGTGGCTGATGGTGTTGGTTATATGAGAGGAGGGAATAATCTGGCTGGTGCAGACCCTCATGGTGTCACTGCCTGATTCCCTCCCGGTTATCCTAAACTCTTTTATCAAGTAGCTTGTGCAGTTGAGACAACAAGTGTTATTTTCTTGAAATGCTTCATTTGCACAGGCATGAAGGAAAGACTGTTTAGCATAATACTGATGCAAAATCAAAATGTAGGTAGTTATTCTATAGCACATGTTTGTTTAGAGGTCTGGAATAAAAAGTGGAAACACTCTAATTAGGTATTCGCCCTATCTTTTGGTGATATTTGGATAGCTCGCAAGTACACTTTCAGTCATCTTCTGTTGGAAGTTGTTTTTGGAACTTCTATTCCATTCATATATTTTGTGTCAGTGATTTCCAAGAAAGCCATATGCATGAATGGGCTGAGCTTATGTTTCTATTTGGCTTGACTTCAGCATTAGCTTGGCACTGTGTGTGCTAAGAGACCTAGTTTGCTTGTCTGAGAGGTCAGGAGAGCCTCTGCAGGAGGCTTAAGATGGGACAACAGTCTACTGTCTTTGTCTTGAACTGCCAGTGGAAGGCTTCCTGTGATAAAAATAACAAACTGTTAAAGGAGCAGTTGATGGATAAATGCAAAGAGCATTTGAAGCTGGTAACCTTTTTATAAAAGAAAAGCAGGTGGGAGCATTTGAAGTCTGGTTGGATAGTTGCTTGGAGAAATTTATAAAAATAGCAAGTTGGGCATATGGGACCTCTATAAGGAAGCACAGCTCTGAGTTCACCCACAATAGCTTTCAGTCCTCTGCAATAGACTGCCTGCTCCTGATCTTGACATTTTAAAAAATATACCCCCACAAACCCCTTTCCCTTGTTGCTTGCAATTTCATCACTCTTTCATCTGCACTGACAGGGTTCCCTTCCTTTGCCTTCCTATTCCGCTGGCAGATGAAGCAAAGTGACAGTGAAGCACACTTACCAGAAAGTTAAATTGTACTGAAATCAGTAAGACTGACATGTTTATAATCATCAGGATGAAGACCATTCTTCCTCCTTTCACCCCTTGCCCTCCATCATCCCAGTCCTGGTTAAAGCATCCTCAGTTACACAAAACTGGCCATTTACACAATTTGCAGTTTGATTTTAGTTGTGCAGTCTGCTTTATTTATTGCATTTCTAGATCAACCTTTCCTCCACAGAGCTCAAGCTGGCATACACATTTCTCTCCTCCACATTTTATCCTCACAACAAGATTAGGCTGAAAGATTGTGAGTGGCCCAAGGTTACCCAGTAAGCATCATGGCTCAAGCTGGGGTTTCAACCTTGATGGCCTAGGACTGGAAAGCAAATGGCATACAGTATATAAACATACCAGGGTTTTCGTTTCTATTTCATATATTTATTTAAAATCACCATGATTGAAATAATACATTTGCAAACACAATTTAAATGTCACTTATTTACAGAGAAAGATGTGGACTTGAAAGCACAGATTAAGTTTCACAGGGCAAAGTTTTTGGATTGCAATTCTTTTTTAAACTGCCAGTGCTGCAAACATACTTAAAGTAAAATGTAGCCATTTCATCCTCATTCATTAGTAATACTTCCATGGCTTCAAAGCACTATGCTGTCCCCATTACCCTCTGCGCAAGCATAACTGATCAGAGTTTAGCTGAGGAGCCTGTTCCAGAGATGCAAGCCAGCTCACCCTCCTTCCACTCTGTTGGCTCGACAGGAATAATGTGTGAAAAGCCACAGTAGCGCTCTTTTTTTATCATCGAAGTTGGCAGCTTCATCTCCCATTTCCCAGAGTGGCAAGGAACTGCATGCTGAGAGGGAGCTATTTGTACTGTGTCATTTGACAAGGTGAGGTGTACTTTTAAAGGAGAACGGGCACTCGGTATGTTTGCTTCCCCAGAGTTACGCGGCAAGTCTGAAACCTGTCCCCAGTTCTTTTCCAGTTGTGATGTCTATTTAGCCCTAATAAGAAGAGGGATTTAGATAATACCAAAGTAATTTTTTACCATGCAGGTGAGGGAGCAATGTTGGTTGGTGGGATGTACTTCTGGGTAGATATATAGGGTTGTGCTGTATGTGTAGGTTTTCAACATTTTGATGGTAAATCGAGGGTCACTTCAAATCTGGTTATTTTTAAAATAAAACTTTTAAAATAAAAAAAAATCCCATTTGATTTTTATCCATTTTGCTTTAACCAAAGCGATACCAGCTACCACAACTTGGTGCACCCCTTGCCATCCATGCTCTTAATCATATTAATCAGCCTGGGGAAGGCCATATATCCCATGTGGTGACTAGTGGGTGGAAGATGGACTGAACCAGCTCATCTGAATTGCCATTTGAGCAACGAAAGAGGCTCTGTCATTTCCAAGAAATGCAGAAGCCAGTCTAGCATGTACCTGTATTACCAGATAGCCAGTGTGGTGCTTTCCAGATGTTCCTAGACTCCAATTTCTATTATCCCTGACCACTGGCCATGCTGGTGGGGTCTCATGGGAGTTGGAGTCCAACAGCATTTTGAAGGCATCACCATATTGGCTGTCGCTGACATAGTGCAAAAAGGTGAGTGTGTTTGCTTTGTGTGTGTTTTAACTCCTTGACTCTTAATTTCTTTGTCGGCATCTCTCTGTGGCCTGCAATAATTCTCATTTTTTTGTTCTCTCTGGCAGCCTCTATAACATCACACTTTTGACCTTCTTCCTTGCCCTCGGCCACTTCCTCTCTGAAGTGTTTATTTATGGCACAGCAGCTGCAACAATCGGTGTCTTGGCACCCCTAATGGTGGCAAGTAAGTAGAGCCCATTCTTTGGTGCCTGGTGCTTGGCTTGTTAAAGCTGTGGCCTGGTTTTCCCCTGAGAAGATCACAAACTTTCCCTGCGATGGGTTGGTTGGACAGGCTAAGTGACAGTGATATGGCCAAAGCCAGCAAGTAAGCTTCATAACCGAACAGAGCTGAAATGGGGGTTTTAGTAACCAAATGCAACTAGCACTTCCTAAAGATATAGAAGGGGTAGCAATGTCCTCTGCTTCCTCTCATTTTCCACCTGTCTCAGGTTTCTCCATCCTGGGTATGCTGATTGGGCTGCAATATCTTGAAGTAGAAGCAACATCGCAGCTCAAGAAACGGAACTGAAGTTACGGATCCCCTATCAGCCTCCCAGCCATCGTCCAGTGTCTACTACCACATTGCCTCCTTGACTTTCCCTCCTCATCCTGTACCCTGCAAGTGGTCAGATCGTTCTTGGGACTTCAGTCATCCTTTCTTTTGTTTGCAGTTGATTTTGATCTGAACAGGCAGTACTTGACCTGCGACCAGTGGCAGACGCGGAGCCCTGAAGAGCTGTTCTAAACTGGGTGTGGGTTTCCCTGGTGGAGGGCGCCTTCCTGCATTGCAGGGGGTTGGACTAGATGACCCTTGGGGATCCCTTCCAACTCTATGATTCTTAAAGCATCCTCCGTTCTGGTGGTGGGAAGGGAAGAGAGGGCTATAGATATCTTGCCCCCATCACCTTTGCAGGGGAGGGGAAACGTAGCGCTGCCCAAAATCCAGTGGAGACTGGTATTGTGGGAAGAGGCCAGACCAAAGTCATCATGGCACATAGTAGCTGTGTGTTTGTCCATAAGCATGGTTTTTCAATAAACAGGCAAAAATTGTGCAGAACTTCAGCTTCTTTTTATCTGGTAGGGAAAAGGAGAGATATCAGATTTTCTGTCTGTTTGTCTGCCTGCCTGTCTGTCTCACTCCTTAGCAAGAGGTACCATGACTTTTCATATTCTTCATTTTAGGTACTGGGGAATCTGCTTTGGCAATTTCCCCTTTAACATAACAGGCTGTCGTTCTAGATAATGTCTCCCTATTCCCCTCACCTGTCCTCTCATTCCTTCCTAAGGTAGCTGTGTACTTCCTTCAAGTCTCCATTTGGCACACTAAAGTCAAGCGTAAGCAGGCGACATCTGTATAGTACTGTTCTTGACTGCCTTATGAGAAGAGCTAGACCAAACCTCAGGCTTCGAAAAGAAGCTTGGCATAGCAAGCTAGTTTAAAAAAAAAAAATAGTATTGCATAGTTTTTGGGTGACAGAAGTAGGAGCCATGTAGAACAGAGGACTTGAAGAGACAAGTAGAGAGATTGGATTCTCACTGCTGCTACAAAAAAAAAGGCCAGGTCACCTCCTCCTAAAATGTTGTCTTATTAACTGGAATGCCTGCTGCTGAAGTCACAAAGATGAGGACACATACGCCTCTCTTTACTAGAGTACAGCATATACGTGGAGAGAGTGCTGTTGTGCCCAAATCCTGCTTGTGGGTTTCACACGGGCGACTGGTTGGCCACTGTGAGAACAGGAGGCTGGACTAGATGGGCCACTGGCCTGATCCAGCAGGCTCTTCTTTACGTTCTTATAGGTTTGTTATAGGTTAGTGCTGGGCCGGCCCAACCTAGAGACAAACTAGGCAATGGCCCGGAGTGCCAAAATTCCAGGAGCATCTGCCTCAGCTATGCAAATGCCTTGGAGAGACACTTGTGAAAGAGATGCCCAGAGGCATCTGACCCCTTCACAGGCTGAGTGATATCCCCTGCATTCTAGGTATCTTAGGATGGTGAGATACTAACCTATTTAATCAAAGGATCAGGCCCGTTTTCATTTTGGTGCTGAACAGATCTTTGTAAGTTAAGTTGTCCTTTCAATCGGGGTGGTGAACGAATGCTAAAGGGTTGATTTTCCCTTTTTTTAAAGTGCATGCTAACAGGTGAAATTGGGATTCTGATCTTGTTGGTAATGGTGCTCAGTATTTAGTCCAGCTGCTCAGTATTTAGTCCAGCTGAAGTAATTTGCAATGCAAATAAGTATACTAAGCTACTGAAACTGAAAATAAAAATTGGAAAATAGTAATTCTGGTCTTAATCATTTAATGTGCTACTCTTAGGTTGTTCAGCATACGGTGGAACATAAGGAGGGCGAGATTTTAGCTCTCCCAAGGCAGTGCATCTGACTTACTTACGGAATATTGTAATACAGAATGGGGGTCATTTCCCTCAGCATCTTTTGAGGCTGCACAGCTCTTGGAAAGTTGCATTCCAGGTAGCCCAAGTTGGAGCAAAGGAAAAAGTACTGCTAAACATGCTGCTAGAAGATGACGGTACACTGAATTGATACTAGACCAAACTCTAAGCATATGCAACATTGCACTGTATGTGTTTCATTGCACAGAAAAGGGGCTAACTAAAAAAAAACAAAACCTGGAAGGTGCATCAAGTATATATAGTGCCCCCAAAGTTCATAGGTGAACATATGAGAATGTCTGTGAGCCAACCAAGCAACAACAACAGCAACAAAAAATGCCAGAACAAACGTAGAAAATACCATTGTAGGTCACAGAGAGGCAGGATGGAGCTAGAAATCAGCTGTAGCATACAGAATTTGGATCCTTAACTGAGGCATCTGGCTTGGGTGGTATTTGTTTCTAAAAATCTTTTATGAAAACAGACCAAAGGGATTGGGCCTCTTGCCAGGTATAGCCACCTTTGAACTGCATCAGCTCACTGGATCAGGCATCCATTTATAGCTAAGTAAACAAGGCATTTGGTGTCAGCCCAAGCATGAATGATGCTATCAGAACATTGCTATATCCTAACTGTTTGAACTTGAAAGACTAGCGCAGGCATTCCCAGACAGTGCCAGAGCACTAGTTATTTAAGAGACTCTGAACCCAAAGCACCCACTCACAGAGGAGCACCCCCCATGTTACTTTCTCCCAACACCCAAAATAATAGACACAATAATGGCGTTAGAAAGGGCAGTAATCAGAAACTGTTCAGTGAATATTTTAACATCTCAGACACTGTTACTGGCCTTAAAGGATCATTTGTAAACAAATGTTGAAGGAAGACTCCAGCGTGAAACCAATTAATTGTAATTTTGCAAGTTGTTAACATTTATCACTTGTGTGGCTTGAAGCAAGTTAGTGGGTTTTTAGCCCGCTAATTTCAAGTGCTAATTACCTGACCAATACCAGCATCTTTGTGTTACCATCGATACTGTTCTGTGAATAATCACTGTAATTATTTACATAAGTTCAAGTTTCAACACATTAGATTGTTTTTTTACATTTCATTTCCCTCTGACCTCAGTGTTCCTTTAGTGACATACCCTTAGAATTAAGTTCAGTTTGTTTTGAGTAACAGAACTGAAAAAGAGCTAAAAATCCACTTCTGGTTACCCAGAAAGTTACCCAGTATAACTGCGGAAGGTGGGGGTGGGGGAGAGATTTTGGTGCTACTATCAACAATAGGGAGTTGGAAATCCATTCCAATCTACCGCAGACCACTCAGAGATACAGATTTATCTACTGCCCTTCTGACCTTGTTGCACCACAGATTTATTCGAAAACGGGTACACTAGTGACTTTCTTGCAATTTGCTTCTAACATTCACCAATTTGCTTCTAACATTCACCCGAGCTTGCAAAAAGTGATGAGCAAAGCAATCAAGTGAATTACCTTCATGGGTCACTTTTGGGTTGTTGGCCAATAAGCCAGAAAAGATAAGAGCAGCATGGGGGGCAGGGTTTGCATGGGCTGGGAGAGTTAATGCTTCACCATAAAAAAAATAAAAATGCTGCATGTGTAAGAACCTGCCAGTCCCAGAACCTACCTCTTCAGATAGGCTATAGCACTAGACAGATTTCCCTGGATAAGGAAATGGAAGCAGCATATGCAAAGAGAGTGTGTAGGCCTGAATGAGGATAATACAAAGCCAGGTGTTGGATCTATGGTTCCTTACCTCCAATTAATGTGAAAGCCTCAATGCTAACTTCCCCTGTTTCTATGAAGAATGGCCATACATTGCCTGGATATGAATAGCTAGACCTCAAACAAAGAAGTTTGATACAACTTACCTCCATCAAGCTACAAGTTTAGTACCATTCAGTGGAAAGAGGAAAGACAAAGTTGTGGGCAATCCCTGAGATCCCAGAGATACAGAGGAGGGTGAGTAGATCAGTTTCATCGCATTTATTTTATTGCTATCCAACCCTTCAAGGAGCTCCATGATATGCTCTTCCCTGTTTTATCCTCACAACAACAACCCTGAGAGGTAGATTGGGCTTAACAGAGAATGGAGGACCCAAGGTCATGAATTAGGCTTCATGACCAAGCAGAGATTTCAACCTGGGACTGCCTTGGCTCTCTCAGATGAGTTTGGGGGCCTTGTTGTGAATGAGAATAAATTATAAGGATACTTGTCCAATTTAGAAGTGCTATGGGGCGGGGAGCAGAGTGTTGTGCATTTGTTCTAAAACCATCAAATGCTCATTGGTTTTAGAACAGTATTTGAGGTAGCACTATGTAGCTAATGTCCACAAAAATACATTTTTTATAGTTACACAGTGCTTTCCAAATAATAGCAGGACACATCCTAGTCAAAGAGCTCATAAACCAAGCCCAAATTCCCAATACCTTGGCAACAGATACTATACAACACGATCTGAACAATGAAACTAAGAGTTGTACAGGTATTCGGTAGAACTTGATGCCTTCAAAATGAAGGGAAACTGCACTCTAATTTGGAAATGGCACTTCTCGGTCTCAGATGATCGTGGTATGCATGGGGTGGGTGGGGGATTTCTATATGGTTCAACTTACAACCATTTCAAAATACACAAGGTTCATCTTCTGTCCATAAATTAAACGGCACTTTTCGTCCCCTGATCAAAGGTGAATTTCCATTAAATATACAGTATATGGTTTAAATAATTTCCATAAACCACAAAGCTAGCCACTGCATACTGTGATTGCTTCCAACACTGGCCCGTTTCTCTGAAACAGCCATCCTTAACAAATTTGGCAATTTGTTGCCAAATTGTTGCATTTCCAGTGTTTCCTGTGTTGTCGTCCTGTGTTTTTTCCAGACCTGTTTTATGACATTTTTCCTGCCTCTTGCAATAAAATGCAATTGCAGTTATTGCTTGTCCTGTGTGTGCTGGCAAAACATTATCAAAGCTTTTAAGACTTCCTACGCCTTTGATTAAAGTTTCCTCAAAGTTTAATTGTTTCTTGTCCAGCACTGCTGGGACAATTAGTGATACGTTATACTTTTTGGTTAGCTTATGTTCAGGGGCTTTAGTTACTGCTTTCCTTACATCGTTTTTTTCTCTTTCTTTGAAAACAGTGTTATTTAATTATAGAAGAATAAAATGATACAAGGAAACCAGTAATTAAATTTATGCACCCCTCCTCCAGGAAGAGTCAACTTTTAATTAACATTGTAGGGGCTCTTCATTGAATAGGACTTTCTTGTGAATAAATATTACAGAGGTCTATTTGGAACCTCTGTTTTATTGCTGCTTCCAGTCAGTTTGTGGAAAAGCAGTATCTCAAATAATACTAAAAAGCTGTAGTGTGGAAGCAACCTATGACAGGCTGTCCTTTTCAAATATTCTTTAAAAACTATTTTCCCCATAACATTTCTGGAGTATTGCCATAATTTGGGTAATAAGAGAGCATTCTCATTTCAAAACTACCGTCCGTTACTTAAAAAAGAATCTTCTCGGGGCTTGATTTACTAAAATATAGTCTACCAACAGGAAGTTTTGAAGGGGAGAAAGCTTCCCGGTGAGGTCTTTCCCCTGTGGCAAATCATGAGTTGCGCTTCAGTTTGGGCTGCTCACAGAGCAAGTGCTTTCTTGTTCTCCCTGAGGAGCAAGGATCTTCCTCTGGATCCATTTCATATCCCATTCAGTAGGTCTGCTGGACACATAACAGGATTAACAAATGGTTGCTCTCAATCCATGCAGTGGAAGAAACGCTGGATTCAGTGATTTGGCTGCAGTGGCCAAGACAAGCTATCTTCCGCTGAGCAACTGCTGCCTTTGGTCCCTTGGGAGAAAGGGCACCAGGACACGCCACCAGGACTGAGGAGCTGGCTCAGGTGAGGGTGACTCAAGTCCTGTGCATTCCTTTCCAGCAGCAGCTTCCTAGATTGTCCTCAGATGCTAGGCTACACCAAGTGTAGTGGGAGGTACAGATGTCAAAGACGAGAATGGAGGTTGGTGGTGGCGCCAGCTGGTCCTCAATCTCCCACCATTAGAATTTTGATTCCTCATACAGCGGCACAGTGCTGGTTTGAGGCACTTTTCCCAATGTCTTCTGAAAGTCAGAGAGAGAGAGAAGGGGCACAGTTAGGGGGTGCTCAAAGGCATCAGACAGCAGGAACCTATTACCACACCAAGGTTCGATCCCTGTTTGGGACAGCTGCATATTCCTGCATTGCTAGATGACCCTCAGGGTCCCTTTCCAACTCTACAATTCCATGATTCTATGAATATGTGCTCCTGAGAAGCATTGCGGCTCTTGCTTTGGGTCCAAATATCTTGAGAGGAAAGGAAAGATCCCAAAGAAGGACACGTACATTCCATTTTCTCTTACCAACAGTGCCTAATCCTTACTGCTGCTCAAAAAAGGTAACAAAGCCAAGTTAAGAAGAAAGAATTCACCCTTAGCTATGAAAAGTGAATTTCATAGGGAAGAATAGTGCTTGGGAGAGCTCTGCTTTCCAGAGTGATGGGAGTATCAATCCCCAGAATTGCCCTTCAGCACTACCATGTTGTGATGCTATTTCTAAGTCAAGTCATTGCCTTAATCAAAACAGCACAATCCCAGGTACAATGTTCCCCATCTGAGAAGGCAGGGGCTGATGGGAATTGTAGTCCAGAACAGCTGGAGGGCATCAGGTTTGTGAAGGCTGCAATGATACAATTGCACCAGGAATGCCCTTCGAGTCGTATCTGTATCCACGCTGCAGGAGCTAATACTGCTTATTCATGTAACAAGTATTTTAAAATCCTGGAGGGATCTGCAGAGAAGGAAGTGGTGCAGGAAATTTAGCCAATTACAAGCTACAAACTCTTGCCTTGTTTCTGTCTCCTGACCACACACGCCATCTGCCTCATCAATTCTACACATTAAAAAGGGTCTGGCACCTCTCCACAAGGAAGCTTGCTGGTGCCTAATGAAGTTATCCATTCATAACAGTAAGGGCATATGCACATACAAAGTGGGTAGAAATATATGGAAACTATTTAACTGTCATGGCCCAAAGAATCCTTGGAATTGTGGCAATTCTTTGTTAGAGGAGCATGGTAAGGCAATGTGATGTCCTCCAGATGTTGTGCCAGCCACCACTGTCACTTGCTAGCAGGGATAGGAGTTGGAACCCAAAAAGCATTTGGAAGGCACCACATTGGCTACCCCTGTTAGATTCTCCCCACTGCCTTCGCCAAAGAGTGAAATTCCAAGATTTCCCGGGGAGAAGGAATGAGTCTGTTGTGCTCTAAGAGTACTGTTGACCCAGATCCCACAGAACAGAGAATGATGGAGGTAGATCATTCATCAGGACTTGGCAGAGAGCAAAGTCAAACGTGCTTGCTACCTGTGATCAACTTGCCTTCCATAGTTAATCTTCAGGAAATTGATGCCACATAGGAGACAGCAGTGTCTCTGTGTGGGATAAACCTATCCACAAAGAGTGGAGTCTTTCAAAATGCCACAAGCCTTTACATTCTTCTGGGACAGGTGAATATTTGCAGTTGCCTGGAGAGGCAAATAAATGACAACTAGACCAGCCATTCGCTGAAGGTTACTGATCCTTTCGTGGAGAGAATGGTTATGTATGCAAGGCTGCCTCTCTATTTTCACCAAACAATAATTATGGCTCAGTCGTACAAGTTTCCAATAGCAAGCCGGTGAACGCTGTTAGAACTGAGGTACAATAAGGTTCACAAGTGTCCCTATTTCCCAGGGACGTCCCTGATTTAGAGAAGCCGTCCTGGTTTCTGATTTGATCCCGAAATGTCCCTATTTTCGTGGGATAAATATTAGAAGGTATAGCGTTGTCCAATCCCTGAGCCATCTGAAGGCAATCCTATATAGGGAAGTGGGTTTTTAAAATGTTTCTTATGTTTTTATATGTTTTTATATATGTTGGAAGCTGCCCAGAGTGGCTGGGGCAGCCCAGTAAGATGTGTGGGGTACAAATAGTAAAGGGGTTAGCAGCAGGGAGGCGAGGGAGATGTGGGGTGGCAGGGTGCCCAAATCGTGGGGAGGGGGGTGTTGATCGCCAGAATATGGCAACCCTAATCCGGTGATCTACATCAGACTTTCCCCACCTGCCCTCTTCTCCCCACCCCCCAAAAAAGATACTAAACAATTGTGCACAGTCTGTTGCAAAGATTAGAACAGACCATGCTTAGCTGAGCAGAAGTAAAACAAAAATCCGCATCTGCCTCACAAGTCAGGGCCTACAGAGCTTTGCATTCCTTTATCACATGCTGGTGGAACTGGTCAGCTGTGCCAGAATATACTGCACAGAATGGCAGATAAATAGCTATTTATAGCTATAAATGGCAGATAAACAGCCATTTATAGCTATAAATAGATAAATAGCCACCAGCTAGGAACCTGCTCCTAGGTGTTAATGCCCAGGTCCAAGCCTCAAAATGCTAACACACTGGTATATTTATAATGCATCTCAAAAGCCTGGCTCATAGTGCAATTGTCCCAATGATTACTTGGTATGGATTTAAAGCCATTTGGTGCTGAGGAAACATTGCCTAAAGGCTCCATCTGTGCTAGAAGCAGCAGGGAGGGCCCTGTCATTCATCTGCCTGGTGGGAGGGAAGGAGTCCAGCTGCAGGGCCTCAGCCTGAATGAAGGTTGGGGAAACCTGGAGGATATAAAAAGCCTCAGAGAGAACTCCAGAGAACATCCGGGGATAACTAGGCCTTTAAGTGCGGGCCTGCCATACAAAGAAGGCCTTAGCTCTTACTCCTACACCATCTTCAGGCTCTTCATGAGTACCATTGACTAGACTCATAGAGGGCATAGAGGCATTCTAGGTATACTTCACCACGTTTCTCCACAGGAAGGCTCCAGGAGTCCGGGACTTAAGCGTGCCAAAGCTAACAGCACAGAAGCCAGGCACCCCAAGGAAGAAGGCCAACAGGAGGGCTGTACTTATTGTTGATAGTAACCTGGGACATGGTGGAAGATGGCCTGTGAAACAGAAAGCTATCCTTTTGTGCTTCCACCACCACCTGAGACGCTTCACCCTGCCTCATTGCTGGGCCAGCTCTGCTCTCTTCGACAACCTTCCAGGGGGCACATGAAAGAGGTTGGGAAGGCAACTCTTATCTTCCTATAGTAGGCCACACTCCAGCCACACAAATGTTAAGAGGTTTCTGTACATACAACTCCTCCCTCCAGGTAAGCAAGAAGCCTTGTTACAGCTGAAGGTATGCCAGCCCAGCAGAAGAACGGGAGATGGTGCAGAATAGGGCCAGTGAGGGTGTAGCCAATGAGGTGATATGGCCTGGGAAAAGCCCCAAATGCTGGATACCAATTGGGAGATGGGGAACTATAAGCAGAAATGCATTCATACATTTCCGATCTTGCATCTTGTTTGGTCCTGATTTACCATTACTAATGTCAGGTATGGTGCCTGTGTATTGAGTCAGCAATACACCTGAAGAATTTCAGAGTCTTTGAAACAATCAAAACATCATTTCATCCTGCAAGCAATGGATCAGGCACAATAATGGCTTAAGACAGCCGGTATGTAAACATGTTACATTTTGGAAGCAGCAACGCTGAAAATCGTGGTAGTGCAGCATGTTTTCATCTCAGGATGTCCTTTGCACATGAATGGCACCTTGAAAGATGCATCAATGTTCACATATTGATTGCTCGCTACTCTACAGTGAGCTTGCACATATATATAACCCCCTCAAATGCCATGGATAGAATTCTTAAATAATTGTAAATCTAGCACTTTCTTGCAGCCAGCCCCTTCCCCACCATGTTTTTACCCGTTCTTGTTTTGACTGCTTCAGAATTCAGCCCAGGATTAAGAAATGCATTACTGCATCCAGTGACTGCCTCTTCACCAACAAACTTGATAATGGTGAGCAATAAATATGTGAGCACACATTTTCAACAAGGGGAAGGTAAGGTTTAAGGAAAGATAGATAGTCAGATGAAGCATATTCAAGCATGTACTTAGCAGCAACATGAAGGTCTCTTCAGGAAAAAGCGTGGAATTAACATTGCAAAGCAAAGTGCTTTGAGAATTGCAATAGTTATTTTACACAAAAAAGGCACCAATCCAGTGGCTGTTCTAACTGGAGGGCTTAACATTCCCTTTGACAATTGGTTGGTGGGTGATCAAATTTGCATCATAAGCCGAATCCAGCATGCTGGATCCAGTGAGTGTGCTTTTCCCCACACCAAGCCCTTTCTCTACACATTTTGGCCCTGCAACATGCCATTGGTTTGGTGCCAGTGCCATCTCACAGAAAGAGTTGTATAAGCAGGTTAGTATGATTCTCCTACCTTAGTCTGAGAATTACTGATCAGGGATGGGAAATGATGGGATTAAGGTACAATGTCCATAATTCATTATCTGACAGTTACTGCCCTGGAGTCTCTGTAACAACAGCCATATGTCACAATCCCAAAGAGGGGCAGAATTAAAAACAAAAACAGGAGGCACAGACAGACAGGGAATCGTGATGGAATAAGCTGGTGAAACTCCGCAGAACTGAAAGCAAGTGAGACTTTTGATCACTAAAAATTCCACAGAATGTTCAGCTTTATAAGCCCTGTACTCATTCCAAGGCAGCAGGAGCTCTGATTAACCTAATCCCTGAAGAATTATGTAGTCTCAATGTTAAATAAATTCATTTATTTTAGCTTCCTTCTCTTCTGCCAAGTTGCTTCACTTTAACTAAGGAGGCTCCAAATGTTCGCATTAGCATTTTGGGGTCTGAAAGTTATATATTCATGTGAAGCAATGTGTCCCCCTTTAAAATAAAATGAAACCAATTGTGCATTTCTCACTTATGCTTGTGATTCTTCTCAGAACCACTGTGCTCCACCTCTCTGTCATTCCTTCAGCACCATGTTTTTCCTCCTCTTTTACAACGTTATCCCTAGCAATCAGGGATCACGCAGCAAACATGATGGTGCTACAATGCTGTGTCATTAATCAAATTTGGTACTATCAGAACATCACTGGAAAGTAAACAAAGCGAATTCTGAAATGTGTTAGTGTTTTACATTGTTTATAGGTCATTTTATTATTGTTAGCCACCCTGGGCTCTCTTTGGAAAGAAAGAATAAATGAATTCAAAGTGAAAACAATGCTTTCCACATCACATTACCTTTCCACATTACCCTGGGCAAAGGAACACATCAATAGCCTGAGCAGGTGCCACAGAGAGAGGAACATTGATAACATTGCTGCCTGGGCTGCTGCCAAGCAACGCATGCTATGGCACAGGGGTGGGGAACCTTTGGCCCTCCAGATGTTCCTGAACTACCATTCCCATCATCACTGGTCATTGGACATGTTTGCTGGGGCTGATGGGAGCTGTAATTCAGCAATATTTGGAAAGTAAATTTCCCCCCACTACTGTTGCAGTCACTCCTTCTCTTGGTAAGACAGTGATGACACATTTTTTAGAGACCCTCCAAAGAAAAACAAAAATCAGGATAACAATGTGAATTAAAGGAAACTCCTCTCTTTTGGCTTAGTCCTATTTGTAACTCCATAAATCAGAATCCAAGACCAGAATCTTCATTATATATTGCAGAAGAGAATCCTTCATTTACCCAATTCAGCATGACCTGATTCAGAGCTAGAATTGCTTTTTTCCCCCCTGGTAGAGAGTCTGTCCCTTTTAACAACTGCATTACAGGCAAGTCTTTCCTATCCTGTATCCCAGGAAAAGGTTCAGTTGCTGAATTCTTGCCTGCCACGCAGATGTCTAGAGCACAGGTACCCTGTCAGAAAAACAGTTCGCTACATAAACTAAATATTTCAATATTTGGCTTTACACAGAAGAATCACATAACTGTCACTGTATCGAGTGCAGGGAGCTTAAGCATTAGGGAGTTATTTGAAATTTGTTAGTTTTGTTTGCCTTTTCAAGAACTGTCTTCTGATGAAGAGTTAAAACATATTGATGGCCCAGGTTTTACTAAATATGTCTGTTTTGAAGTATTGAGTACAGGTAACTTGCAACTTCCGTGCATTTACACACCTGGCAAAAAATAAAAATAAAAAGAGGGAAGAAAGGAGGGGAAAAACTTTAGCAATCCCACCCGCCTTTGAACCCGATGTGTTTTGACCATGTGTGTTCTTGGCTTTACTCACTATCCCCAGAATGTAACCCCAGAGTAAGTTGAGAGTCACCTGTAATACTGTGTGTCTGCTACAAAACTTTGCCAAAGATATATGCCAAATACAAAAATCAAATAGTCAGAATATAGACAACAAAAGTAGCAAGGAAAACTGTGGAGGAAAAGCAGAAATGCCCATCTGGTTCCTGTGCACAAGGGTCAACTTACAGGCACAGACTCTTAGAGCTGGAAGGGATCAGTAACCCATTCCTCAGCTGAAAGGCAGGATCGCCCACTCATCGGACAGTGTGCCCAGTGACACCTTTACACCGTGAGCACCATCACACCCACCCTCTATCTTGTTGCACTGTCCCATGGATTGCATAAGCCCATCTAATCCCCAAGGGGCTCTTATTATGTTCTCAGAAACAGAATGTTCTCAGAATTATCAGGGATGCTGGGAGTTGCAGTCCAGCAACATCTGGAAGGTTACAGGTTCCCTAGTCCTAAATCAATCTAAGATCAGCCAGAGCAGCTCCCTGCTGGAGCCTCCATCATCCCTCCCAATCTGCTCTGGCGGGTCTGCTAACACTCACTGGGTTTGGGGAACCCTCTGGGGCACATTTTGGGGGCACATAGTGGGCAGGTAGGAGAGTAGGTTCAGTGTGCACAAGTGAAGTCCATTACCCATAATCTTTCACCTTTCTTTAAGCTGCTGTATTTGCATTTACTTAAGGTTACAAAGAGCCTAACACTGGTCTGGCTAGTGCACCAGATGTATGCCCTCAAACACAGAGATTTCCAGCATGTCTCTCTCAGTACTCGCAGCTGGTCCCAGGCACATGCCACACTTTCTCCTGGAGGAGAATCCAACAGCATTCAACTGTTAACAACCCAAACCTGGCACAGCTGAGGCAGCAACGATACTCCCTCAAGCTGGCACAGTTATTCATCACGATAATAGCAAAGGAGACTCACAGGTGGGAACGGCCATAAGCTACCAGCATAAATAGATGATTTACTCACAGTCTGTTCATCGCGCAGGTTGGCCTGCTGTCTCCGGAGATCTGCTTTGATGAAAGCTGGAGCATTGGAGGAAGAGAAAACAGAGTCAGGAAGTCACTGTGTGTTGACCATAAGCAGCTCTTCACAGAGCAATGGAGCTCAAGGCAGGGAGACATGAAGAACATGGCTTACGACTCAGAAAGCACAACTGAAGTAGGGAACAGGGTCTGTCCTCTCCATGGTGGAAAATAAATTATTTTTAAATCTTAGAACATCTAGTCCACTTCTTAAATCTACTCCACTTCTTAGCTATCCAAACAGGTCCCCAAGGCAGCTTCCAGATTAAAAGCACAATAGCACAATAAAAACACAACAGGATATTAATTCAATTATTAAAAGAGCAGCATGGAAGAACACAAAACAACTGGGTTGGCATAAATAGGGCTATTGGAGAAAGAGGATTTTCTTTGCATTTTAATGAGAAAGGTACCTAATGCTCACTTCTTGAACGTACATGCAAACTGAAACACAGCTATTTTACTTGGAAAATTGTGTATGTGAGTCAAAACTGCATACAAAAAAAATGTGTTTGTTAGGAGAAATTTTCACTCAAAGGCATCTCAGCCTTTTGGCTAAGAAACCATCCTCTATTTTTTAAGACGCTGATGAATTATCATGAGGATTAAAAAATAATAATAATAACGAAATGCTGCAGAAGTGTGGAGAACTGAGTTTAAGACTGAAAGAGAAAATAACTGGAAGAACCAAATTTGACAGATTTGCCATCCCTGGGTTAAAAATAACTAATCAAAGTGATTCAACATTACAGCCCTACCCTAAACGTCAGTACTTTAAGCTGGGGAAGCAATACAAGAGTTGTAGGAAGCAGGACCTGAAAAAGGTTTGACAATGATTGGACAGTGTAGTTACCAGTTATAACAGTGCCGACAAACAGGAAGCTGCAGAGGAAGAGGTTTCCTGCTTGAGTTCCAAAATGTTCAAAGATCTGTGCTTGGCTAATGGTGAAAATTATTCCAAATATCTGAAATCAGATAAAAAAAGAGTTACAAAGAAGAAACTGAAGAAAGCTACTGCAGCATAGTCTGGCCACACCGCTACGCCTAGCACACTGGCAAAGCTAAGCAGGATCCAGTATGGTTTCAAACTGGATGGGAGATCATGTATTGAGATTCCTGCATTGGAAAGTGTTTAGAGTCCCAACTCAGAGTTCCAGCTCTACAATTCTATGATACCACCTTGAAGAGCTGGATTCATCAACAGAATTCCTGTGCAACAGCAATGCCAAGCTAAGAAGTGAGTCTGTTTACCTGCTATATTTTCGGAGCACGCACTCACCTGTGCAGCTACATTAAGGAGGCCCGATGACGTCCCTTCCGATTCTGGGTATGTCAGTTCTGCCGCAAATTCAAAGCCCAGTGGTAGGTACCCAGTCATGAAGAAACTGCCAGGAAAGATTGGTGGGGAGGAAAGCGTCGGCAGCTGCAACGTTTGGGCCAGGCAGTTTCAAAGTGAGGGTGCTTCTCCAAACCCCACTTCAGTCTCAAAGGCATAACCCTATTTGCTTCCCCGTGGCCAGGAGCAGCTGGTGGTGCAGAGCAGGATGGCATAGCTTACCTTGCTTCCTATTAGTTACTGCTGGTAACCAAGAGGGGAGGGAGTGAGGCTGCAGGGAAGTCAGTGCAGTGCAGACACAGCAGCAGAAGTGTCTGATTGGCTGTGCGGCAGCACCTGTACTGCACCAACCTCCCAGATGCCTCGCCTCTTTACTGTCAGCAACCTCCACATTGGGAAGCCAGGTCAACAACAGCACAGCACAGCACCCCACCCCACCCCACCAGCAGCTGTTGCCCATAGCATTTCATTCCACCATGCTCTGCAATGCAAGATGTTCATGGTCAGCAGAGACATGAAAGGATATGTTGGCTGCTATGCATATCCCAGAGTTCTCTTTCCATTGTTTGTGGTACTTTCTTACTCTTCACTGGAGAGAGAAAGAAGAGGCATCTTCATCTCCATGTCAGAGGCAGCTTCCAAATGCCTTGAGAGGGAAACTCCTTCGAAGAAGAGAAAATTCACCCTGGGTGTGAGAGGAGAAGCAAACTTACCCCAGCACACCAGCTGTCACAAAGACCACCCAGATATGGCCTAGGTCCAGAGTAAACGTGAAAACCACCATGCCTACAAATGACATGATGTAAACCAACAGAGTTGTCTGCCTGTAACAAACAAAACACAATCAGAATTAAGCTACTGCTCTTACACTGTATTCAATGTTTTTAAATTCGGATTTCATTACATTTTAACTAAAATTAAGTTCTATTGTGGGGGGGGACCCAATAAAAAATCAAATTAATCTGACAGCCTGACAATATTCATCTTTGCATGCAAGAAAGTTGAAGGCTCCTCAACCTGCAGCCAGGCCGGCAAATGTCTCCCAGCAGCAAGAGACCAAAGGAGGTCATGCAATTAGACCTAGAACTCGTGGACATCCAAGGAATCATAGAATCATAGAATCATAGAGTTGGAAGAGACCACAAGGGCCATCGAGTCCAACCCCCTGCCAAGCAGGAAACACCATCAGAGCACTCCTGACATATGGTTGTCAAGCCTCTGCTTAAAGACCTCCAAAGTAGGAGACTCCACCACACTCCTTGGCAGCAAATTCCACTGTCGAACAGCTCTTACTGTCAGGAAGTTCTTCCTAATGTTTAGGTGGAATCTTCTTTCTTGTAGTTTGGAACCATTGCTCCGTGTCCGCTTCTCTGGAGCAGCAGAAAACAACCTTTCTCCCTCCTCTATATGACATCCTTTTATATATTTGAACATGGCTATCATATCACCCCTTAACCTCCTCTTCTCTAGGCTAAACATGCCCAGCTCCCTTAGCCGTTCCTCATAAGGCATCGTTTCCAGGCCTTTGACCATTTTGGTTGCCCTCCTCTGGACACGTTCCAGTTTGTCAGTGTCCTTCTTGAATTGTGGTGCCCAGAACTGGACACAGTTGGAAGCTTAGTGTTGAAAGATTCAGGATGGCTAAAATAAAGTACAGTCATACCTTGGTTGTCGAACACCCTGGAACTTCGACATTTTGGCTCCCGAACAATGAAAACCCAGAAGTGACTGTTCTGGTTTTTGAACATTCTTTTGGAAGCCGAACATCCAATGGGGCTTCCACAGCTTCCGATTGGCTGCAGGAGCTTGCTGCAGCCAATCAGATGCTATGATTTGGAAGTCGAACACTTTGGAAGTCGAACTGATTCCCTTCAGCAACCAAGGTACTACTGTACTTAATTCACGCAGCGTGTAGTTAAACTATGGGACTCAATGGGCAAATAGCCTGATCCAGCAGGCTGTTCTTAAGTTCTTAGCTATAGAAAGTGGCAGGCCAGTCCCACCTAATTAGGCAGAGTGAAGTGGCCACCTCAGGTGTCAGGTAATAGCACCAAGTTGTTGGAACACAGATCTATGTGGTGTGCACAACCTGCCTCACACCTCCTAGGCTACCTTGCTGCCCTCAGTTTCAGTGGAGGAGGGTGTCTCATCACTAGGGCTGAAGTAAAATTCAAGCAACGGAGCATTTTGTGTCTGTACAGGGAATGGAGGAGATATGCCATCCTCTCTTTCACCACAGGCAGCAAA
The DNA here is from genome assembly GCF_964188305.1 of Podarcis bocagei. Classification (NCBI taxonomy): domain Eukaryota; kingdom Metazoa; phylum Chordata; class Lepidosauria; order Squamata; family Lacertidae; genus Podarcis; species Podarcis bocagei. The sequence goes on from NC_138125.1 coordinate 32,160,121, forward strand.
ATGTATTGAGCTGGCCCTAGAAAGAGACTGTGGGTATATCTAGAATGTCACTTTTAAATTTCTGTAATTAAATTAAACACAGGGTATCCTAGACAGATGCTGGTAAGAACCAATAGGTATAGGAAAGTGGAGAAATTAACAAGGCCAGTTAGTGAAGCTGACGCTCGGCTTATTTCTTGAGAAGCTTTCACTAGTATGCAGGGATTAAAGTAGAGAGCGCAGTCAGGAATGCAGGAAAATCAAAGGACAACTTGCGGATATAAAAAGCACATGAAAATCACTCCCTGCTGCATTTGCCTAGGAAATTAATCTACAGCTGCTCTGAAGGAGATGGCAGCTATTTTTATGCAAGAGCAGAGGTAGAATGTGGGTCCTGCAACAGTCACCTGAACTTTGCACTGCATCTGCCTGACGTGGAAGATTTTCTAAAGGTCAAGGAGCATCCTCTACGGCTTGGAAGAGGCTTCTGTAGCTGCTCTCAACGTGAACTGGCTGAGGTCCCTAAGGCTTCTGACCTATAGCGTGGCAAAGTCCAGACAAACGCTCACATGTGATATCGTGAGATACTGTGGTTGAATAAAAAGGATGGGGGTGGCGCTGTGGGTTAAACCACAGAGCCTAGGACTTGCCGATCGGAAGGTCGGCGGTTCGAATCCCCACGACGGGGTGAGCTCCCGTTGTTCGGTCCCTGCTCCTTTCAACTTAGCAGTTCGAAAGCACGTCAAAGTGCAAGTAGATAAATAAGTACCGCTCTGGCGGGAAGGTAAACGGCGTTTCCGTGCGCTGCTCTGGTTCGCCAGAAGCGGCTTAGTCCTGCTGGCCACATGACCCGGAAGCTGTACGCCGGCTCCCTCGGCCAATAAAGCGAGATGAGCACCGCAACCCCAGAGTCGGTCACGACTGGACCTAATGGTCAGGGGTCCCTTTACCTTTACCTTAAAAAGGTAACAAGCTTTCTGTTCCCAGCAGCAAACAGCATGGCGGGGCTGTACCTCTCCCCTGACCTTTGGCTGGTGTGTTACTGCATTATCCTGGGATGGGGAGGAGCACAGTGGCAGCAAGGTTGGCATGGTGCAAGTGCACTGGCAGAGCCAATCTAGTATTCCTGGTGGTGCATTTGGGAAGTCTGATTCATGCTCCTCACCCTCTCCCTCATTGTATGTGACAACATCTCAGTTGGACAGAGGTGGGCAGCACAGCCCCGGGCTGCTGGCTATACATTTGCCAGAGAGAAGGGGGGTTAGTAATGGCCTCTTGCTTTGGGACACACCCCCACGTAACCTGTCAGGACTGAAGCCTTCAATCAACCAAGAAAGGTCTCCCTGCTTCTCCCAACTACTGGCCATTTAATTGGTCATTTTTTGAACTAGCAAGACCTGGGGGACCTTTACTAACTGAAACCTCTAATCCTAAATAAACTTCCTTAGAAGTAAGTCCACTGAACTGAATGGAACTTCCTTCTGGGTAAATATCTTGTTCATGATGATGGACACCGTGCAATTGTACAGCCATCTTATTGTCTGTACCATGGCCTTTTGTACATGCTACTACACAGGAAACAACATACAATCACTTCCTGCATCATTTTTGAAGCATATTTATCTGGAATGGCAGAGCTTTGAAGCTGATCCAAGCTACTTTACAGTATTAGAGTAAGAACAGGAGTGAGAGCAGGGCTTCAGTATGCTTGCTAAGTATTCCTTGGGTGGAGCAGGGATGGTGAGAGACATTTTACACAGAGATTTTTAGGATCTCCCTGGATTTCGCCTTTAAAAAATCTGCTAGGGAACAGGAAGGGATGTCTTTTAATATGGGAAGAGGACAAGAGAAGCTGAGACTGAGTCACCCAAACCTAGTTAGCACTCTGCAGTTGAGTTTGCTATTAAAGGGAGTGAAATTAAGGGCAGTCACGATTTGCATTCTACTTCTAGTCAACTGCAGAAGAGCAATAACTCAGCAGGGCTGCTAAAGTACAGAGTTACTGTTTACAGTGGTAGGAGGTATATATAAGTTTAGTGATTACAGTTCTGCGTTGGGTCAGAGATCTATCCTTAAGGCTTAATGGGAGGGCAGCCTGCTATTTTCAGAGCAAACATGCACAGAACGACAAGAAGCTGCCAAGCTGTTATATCAGGGATAACCAGGATACAGTAAAATTGTATCCATCTTGCTTCACTCTGAAAAAGCACTCTCTGTAAGGACCCTGCATTCCAGAGAATGGCTTGGAAGGAAGGATGGGTACCTTTCCCAGTTATATAAAGGGCAGATCAGCAACAGCTGCCTTACGTCGCCCCTGTCAAGCTAAGAGAAAAGGAAAAAATAATGCCCCGCTATTTGGTTTCAGCCCAAAGAGTGTCACAGAAGCCCTTACCAGCATGATCTAATTGGTCATGCAACTTCTCAAAAGCTTCCTTCTCAAATGATAATAATAATTTTAAAAACCTCTTCCTGTACTTTAGGGGATTTACAGCATTTGTGCTTGTGTGTGCATGGATTAATTCTTATCCATAAGAGGTAAAAATGGCAAGAGGCTTTGCAGGATCCTTGTTAAATCAGATGAGCAGAAACACATCACTCCCTAGCAGCTAAATTCACCCAAAAGAATTCATTTTACTCACCTCTGTTTCAGGGTAGTCCTACATGTTACTGTGGGAAGCAGGCCAATCCCCCCCAGGAAGTGATAGTTGAACCCTTAGCCGATAAATATCTACAAATTACACATCTGGGAGCCATATTTGCTTTGGCAGCTAAGAATCTCCAGTCCAGTCATGTTAATGCATCATACTTTATGCTGTTGATTTTCATGCTGACTTTTATGCTGTAGATGTTGCTGGTTATGTTGTGCAATTTTAGAGGAATCCATTTGTTGTTCATTGTGAAGGCCTTTGGCTATATACAGTAAATTGATGGACTGACTGATTGATTGATTGATTGATTGATTGATTGATACTGAGGGAAGCATAAACCAAGTGTTCACCTCATTGCACTAAAATGGGGCCATGGGGTATCTGCAGGGGAGAAGGGTTTATCCTTCCCCTGAAAGTCTATTATTTGCCAAGATAATAATGCCTCCTTCCTCCTCCACACACTTATCTTCTTCACTTGTTCCTTCTGTCATCCCAGCTTAACTACGTATAGAGCCTCTATAGAAAGCATGACGTTAAGCAGTGCTAAAAACTAGCCATTAGGGGCTGCTGTTTAAGACAGAAAGCCCTTTGACGGAGATTTCCATGCAGTGGCACAGCTGCCTTCTGGGAAGTATAAATCAGCAAGGCCACACGCCTGGAGCAGGCCTGGATTGAGTCACACCACCAGTGTCACAACACCTGTCAGGATATAGGAAGTATCCTTATACAGGGTCACTGAATTATAGTATGTGCAGCTAGAAGGACAGTAACAACCTCTGTGCCGCACATTGGGTAATTTTTTAAAAAAATACCTTTAGGAACACTTAAGCATATTTATGAAACCCAGATATTTAAGGACTGTTTGAACACACCACAGTGGCAGAAAATTAAAAGTTTTTGTGCCTAGGTCCCAAACTTTCTTTTTTAAAAAATATGCTTTTTATTAAGTTTTCATTTTATATACACAAACAAAATACACTAATATTTCATATCCTTTTACAACCATCTACCTTTACACTCTACAGAGCATTGACGTCCCTCCCTCCCAGGTTTTCTTATTCCAATCTCTGATCCACAGTTCCTTAGTGATATCTAGATCATGACATAAGATTTATTTCAGCCTTGCTAACGTCTTCACATTTCTACAGTTCTCACTTATATAGTCAATGAATTTACTCCATTCTTTTTGGAACTTTGTTTCCTCCTGATTGCGGATCCTGTGAGTCAGTTTTGCTAATTCCGCATATTCAACCATCTTCGTCTGCCACTCCTTACGGTTGGTACCGTATTTTTCGCCCCATAAGACGCACTTTTTCCCCTCCAAAAATGAAGGGGAAATCGGGGTGCGTCTTATGGGGCGAATGCCTGCAAGCCTCGCGCGCCCGGCAGGAGGTCCCACCGGGTGCGCGAGGCTTGGGGCGGCAGCCTGTCGCCCGAAGCAGGGGGAGCCCTCGGGAGGGCTCCCCCTGCTTCGGGCGAGTGTCTGCAATCCTCGCGCACCCGGCAGGAGGTCCCACCGGGTGCGCGAGGCTTGGGGCGGCAGCGGACTGCTTGCGCGCACCTAGAAGCTTGGGGCGCGCTGAGCTCAACACGCCCCAAGCTCCTGGTGTAGCGCAGCGATCCGCTAGCCCTGGGAGAGCCCCGCGGCTCTCCCAAGACTAGCGGACTGCTTGCGCGCACGCAGAAGCTTGGGGCGCGCTGAGCTCAGCACGCCCCAAGCTTCTAGGTGCGCGCAAGCAGTCCGCTGCCGCCCCAAGCCTCGCGCACCCGGTGGGACCTCCTGCCGGGTGCGCGAGGCTTGGGGTGGCAGCGGACTGCTTGCGCGCACGCAGAAGCTTGGGGCGCGCTGAGCTCAGCACGCCCCAAGCTCCTGGTGTAGCGCAGCGATCCGCTAGCCCTGGGAGAGCCCCACGGCTCTCCCAGGGCTAGCGGACTGCTTGCGCGCACGCAGAAGCTTGGGGCGCGCTGAGCTCAGCACGCCCCAAGCTCCTGGTGTAGCGCAGCGATCCGCTAGCCCTGGGAGAGCCCCACGGCTCTCCCAGGGCTAGCGGACTGCTTGCCGGCACGCAGAAGCTTGGGGCGCGCTGAGCTCAGCACGCCCCAAGCTCCTGGTGTAGCGCAGCGCACCTGGGGGGGAAATAAAATTTTTTCCCTTTATTTCCCCCCAAAAAAATCTAGGTGCGTCTTATGGGCCGGTGCGTCTTATGGGGCGAAAAATACGGTACCTAGGTTCCAAATTTTCAATAGTTCTAGCTTTGCAAAACCGAAGACACCCTGACAACCTGCAGCCTTCTGCAAAATTCCCACTTCCTAGCTCTTCACCACTCAACTTTTCAATTCCAGTCCACTATTAACCTCTCCTGCATCCTGAAGAGTGCTTTGAGATCTGTCTTTGCTCTTGGTTTTCCTCACAATACTTTGTGGGCACTCTCACTCACTTTCATTGCCTTATCACAGAAAATCTTCCTGCTGAGGTAAGGCATTTGTTTTATCAGATAAAAACTTGTATTGCTTCAGTTTTTATTATATTAGTGGTCATGAGGTTGTTTTTCATAGTTGGCTTTAATTGCTGTGAGCTGCCTTGAGTGGTGTGAAGGCACCAGAAAAGCAGGAAACACATTTTTATATAACTAAATACATTTGCAGGGGAGAATCAGTGGCCGGGGGTGAATTCAGCATCCCTACCTCCTGCCCAGAAATCGTTCCTTGTGTCTGCACACATCTGCCAAGAGAACATCTAGTCTGGACCTAAGAGGAATATTGTGGTGCATCTCAATTCCCCTTTACTCTAGCTACCCACCTCTCTTTCCCTAGAAACACATTCAAAAAGTTGCACACGTATCTTAGGAAGTACATCAATGCAATATATTAGGGATGCTACACATTTAAGCCAGCCTTTCTACAATATGAGGGACGCGGGTGGTGCTGTGGGTTAAACCACAGAGCCTAGGACTTGCCGATCAGAAGGTCAGCGGTTCGAATCCCCGTGACGGGGTGAGCTCCTGTTGCTCTGTCCCTGCTCCTGCTAACCTAGCAGTTTGAAAGCACATCAAAGTGCAAGTAGATAAATAGGTACCGCTCTGGCAGGAAGGTAAACGGCGTTTCCGTGCGCTGCTCTGGTTCGCCAGAAGCGGCTTAGTCCTGCTGGCCACATGACCCGGAAGCTGTACGCCAGCTCCCTCAGCCAGTAAAGCGAGATGAGCGCTGCAACCCCAGAGTCGGTCAGGGGTCCCTATACCTTTACTTCTACAATATATAAAAATACTCTTGGACCTCTTGGCAAGCCTTTACCCCAAACTGTGATCCCTGCCTCTTCCTCCTACCAACCTTTTAAAAAACAAAATGCTATACTTTCTCTTAGTCTCTCCAATGCACAGTTCATTTAGCTAGGACAAGCACAGCCTCACACTGCAAATAGTAGACGTCACAGGCGCATGTGCCAAGGATTTCAGCCAAATAGCTCCAAAGCTCTTCCAAAGCAGGAAGCAGCTCCTGCAGAGTTTCCCCCTATACTTACCGGCTGAATAGGGGTGGTATAAAGGACTTACTTGTATGTTTTGGTTCTGTCCAACCAGAGGCCAGTGATCAAAGCTCCAACCATGCCAGCCACTACAATGGTGAGGCCAATTCGACCAGCGTTCAGCTGCTCATCCTGCATCAGCAACACACAAACGCACAGAGCAGTTTGCTTTCAAGCACGCAAACAGCTGGAGGGACAACAGGAGACCTCGGGGTGGAACCAAGAGCACTGAAAACCGATGTGGTACGCAGGACCCAGGGGTTAGGCTAGGACCAGAGAGACCCTGCTCAGGGCTCCACTCCAGCAGTGAGGCTCACTAGGTGAGAATCTTCCTTCAGGCAATGGAATGAGAACCTGCTCCAGCCTGAGGACCACATACTCACATGCACAATTTCCCAAGGGCAGCATGCCAATGATTAAAGAGGCCGGCGGCAAAAGTGGACATGGACTAGGGAGAATCTGGAGGCATTATCAGCACTACTAGGCTTTGAAGACACTGTTGGGAGGTGGTATTATATTCCTGATCCACACGCGTACACAAAATCAGGAGTGTTTTTCCCACGCACAAGGCTTAAAATGACATTCTGCTTGGAATACGCATGCATGAAATCTGCCTTGATTTTTCGAATGCCTCTCTTCCTTTTCCCCTTGAGCATCAGAAAATGACTGAGCGCTCGCATACATGGAATTAAGAGGCTCAGAAATGATTTTCAGCCTCGTGTTCTCATTCTAAGGCTCCCCCAGAACAGAGGATCACAGGCATCTATTATGCAGCAAGAGCCAGTGTCCTGAAGGGGAAGCCATGACAGCTGAACAGAACGTCACTTACCTTATAGTGGCTGATCACCATGCGGGTGAGTAGGGTCGAGAGCGCATAGAAGCAGCCTGTGTTTAAGCCTGGAAGATAGATAACAAGACAGCAAATTCATAGTGTGCCCTGGATGACGAGACACACAGCAGCACTGCCAGGTCTCAACCACAAAATCCAGTGAGGTCAAAGCTAAATCGGGGTTTGAACCCTTGTTAAAGTCTGGATGAACACACATAGACCAGCTTTGTCGTCTTCGCAATCTTGATACTAATCTTCAGGTATTTCCTGAACACACACAACACCCTTTCCTCTTCCTGCAATTGTACACTTGAGTTTATTTATTGGGACAGGGGGGAATTTAAGAAATACAGTACTAAAATGCAGGCGCACAGACAGGACAATGACTAGAAGAGGACATTACTTTGGAACAAGCATTATTCAGTCACATCAAAGCTGTTGTCTCATTAGCCAGGTAGGAGCCGGAGGGAGGGTAGAGATAATGAAAAACCCAGAGCACAGGTGAGAGGGATGCAGTACACAGGGATGCCACCTGCAACTCCTCTTTCACAATTTTCTAGAGGAGACCATCTGAATAACTGGGCACAGCCTTTGATGTACACTTTTATTGCAGCCCAGCTCTCCCCACAAGCCCAGCCGCTGCTGCTGTCACCATTCATACTTCTAAAATAGCATGGTGTTTCTACACAGCTCCATCAATGTCTCTAGCGGAGCCTTTCGCTGCATTTCAGTTTCCCTGTTTAACTGGAAGGAGACAAATGAGCTGTTTCAACATCCCCAAAGCACAATACAGCAGTTTGGATTCCTAAAGGGGACTTGTCAGAACAATAACGAAATGCACAAAGTGCACAGATTCATCATTGGCCTCTGCCCACAGTAGAATTAATTGCCGCAGACACAGCAGTGATTTCTAAACCTTTCATCGCTATCGATCCTTTTCTTTAAAGTTAGGACCTGCTTTTGTATGATCAGGTCCAAGAGATCAGTGACAGTTCACTGCCCTTCTGCTCAGTGTGGACGGTAATATCAATCATCATCATCATCATCATCACCATCTCAGTAGGATGGACTGCTAGTTTGACCACACTTACAATGAATCCAAATTCTGCCAGCAATGCTGTGGCAGAAACAACACACTGCAGAATATTTAACATGGCCATACAGGACGCAGAATGGAAAGCCTGTTATTTACAAAAGGGCGATAAACCACATAGAAGGAAGTCAAGAACTCCCAGTCGAGAGACATGACATTGAACTTTGAATACTCCTGTCTTCTTCAGGAGGAAGGTCGATTGCAATCACTCCGGCACACTCTTCAAACAATCAGCAAGCCAACCACCAAGGAAGTGATAAGGCAGGCAAGATGCTGACAGCACACATTCCAGGGGCCCATCTGACCCTGAACGTAGGCAGCAGCACACCTTGCCCTTTGTGCTACACTGTTTTGACAGAGAAATGGGATGCACTGAAGGATATGCTTAAGGCCAATAACACAGTCTTGGTGGGGTGGAGGGTGGGGGAACTGGTAGAAGTCAGGAACTTGCAAAGGACTCTGGAATTCATTTCATGTCATTTGTACAAATAAAACCGCATCCTTTCTCTTGTCACAAGACCACAGCATCACAAGATTTTAGTGTGACCTTATAGAGAAGCATGCAGAGCCCTACTTGTTACAGTTGTCATTGCTGTAAAAAAACAACCACACACACACACCCAAACCAATGCGTGACTTCACTGAAAAGCTTCATGATAAATTTGGAAGCCAAAAGGAATGTCCTATTAATTTGTATGAGAAAATGAATGCCTGGCTAACTGCTCATTAGAGAAAGTTCTGTCATCTCCCTTTCTCCCCTAGTGCTGTTTGTTTGTTTGTTTGTTTGAACCTTATTCAAGTTTGAACCATTGGCAGAGTCTTGGGAAAGGGTGGAAAAAATTGCTTGTGGAGGCCAGATGAAGCCCCCGAACAGAGAGTTGGCTATCCCTGTTCCAGGCATGCTACTGCTACACCTACCTGCTCCCTGTCACAGTTTAATCCAAAGGAAGATTCACCCCCCACAATTCCCCCACACACACCTAGCAACATTTAAGTCCAATGTAGCCACAGCAGTGCAGCTGTGGAATGATTATCTGGAGGGAGGGAGATAAGTGACAAGCTGCCTCTATATAGTCCAAGATATATGAAATATTTGGTTGTTTTGGATGTTTTCAACCTGCTTATCTGTGAAAGGAGGCTGGGAAAGAGGTTAAAAGGAATAGTTTTCAAAACTATAGACTGGAAAAACCCTGGGATACTCTGGGAGGAAGGGCAGGATATAAATTGAATACACTAATCATAACACATAATAACTGAAACAAAATAAAATAAATAAACTCATTCCAGTAGCACCTTAGAGACCAATTTAGTTATTGGTATGAGCTTCCGCGTGCATGCACACTTCTTCAGAAACCATGCACATGAAAGCTCATACAAATAGCTAACTTATAGTTGGTCTCTAAGGTGCTACTGGAAGGACTTTTTATATTTTTTTATATTTATTTTATTTTGTTTCGACTACGGCAGACCAACACGGCTACCTACCTGTAACTAGTACATAATAACTGGCTATACATTGCTTTGGGCTGCCCTGGGCAAGATAAAGCAACCAACAAATTTAATACTAATAATAACTAAATGGCCTAAATGTGAGAAATGCTCTCAGGGAGATCCATTTCCATCCTTTTTTTTGGAATTACTTTAATCCGTAACTGATCCCTGCCTCTTTCTTCTGAATTCCGTTCCACTGAATGACAGGGACAAAAAAGAGAGAGAAGACTTTCTGTCTGAAAGTCGTGCGTCTCTATTTCCTCAAAAGAATTCAAATGCGGAACAATAGTAGGACTGTCTCTAGCAACTAATTGTGATGCTCAGAGCAGCAGAGATGCCTGAATGCAAAAGACTCTGCGGTACAGTACTGGATCTGGAGGGATTAGGGAGAAGCAGGAACACTCTGCAAACTGTATTCCCACTCAAGACATCTTCTGCACTGTGCACAGGAGGGAGGAAAAAAAGACACCCCAAAAATTGCTCCATCTCTTTCAGCCAGGAAGCCAAACCACCCAATCACTCCTTTGGCTACATAGCAGAAGTGGAGCCAGAGCTCTCAGAGCAATGAGAGGTCTGTCTTTACAACACTGCATACCCTGATCCCTCAAATAAACAAATAAGGTGGTTGTTGTCTAGAGCTAGTGAGAACCCATAGAGAACAGGAGACATATCAATCTTTTCTGTTACTGTGGAGAGAGAACTGAACACAACCATCAAATCACTCTCGCTGTGCTAGGGCCCATAACTGAGACTTCTGTTGAGCAGAAGACATTGGGAGGAATTATGAGGGTTTGATTCTATCTGGGCAAGCAGTTCAGCTTGTCGGACAGAATAATTCCCCCTCTTCTCCTGCCACATGCTGTCCCAGGGGGTACTCCCACCCAACTCCTGAGTCAATTTTGGGGCAGGGTGTGTGTGTGCAGGAGAGGGCAGGGCAGGCCTGCTGTGCAAGTGAAAGTCTTTGCTTAGGGCTTCTGGTGACAGGACTCCTCAGCTGAACCGTGCCCACACATTTCCACAGAACTCCTTTACAACTCCTCCCTGTTTATAGATGCTTCCTCAAAGGAGGTTTCTTCATATTCAAAATGTGCCACTTCAGTGCAACTGTGCACAGTTGCTACATAAAGCAAGGATGCTTGAAATAGCACACTAGAGATGGCTTCCTGTTTTGCCCTAAAGCAGAAAAAGCACAAGTGAAGAAAAACCCCCAGGCACTCTAGAAGGCTTCCTAAGTAACACGTTTTCTCCCCCTTTTTCTTTACCATGTACAAAAGTGGGAGAATTGTGCAAGCACACTTAAATAAGCACAAAATCTCCTAAATCAGGGGTAACTAACTCCTGGGTCATGAGCCATAGCTGGGCCTCCAGGTGTTGTTGGGGTTTTTTTGCGGGGGGTGAAAGTGAGGGCTGTCTTTCAAGAGCAGCATTGAGCATCTTTGACTTCTCTACAGCCAGTTGTTGGGTTTTTCTTCACTGCTTCTACGGAGTCAACAGTCCGTCAAACGTTGCAGAAGGTGGGGCTGGAACTCCAGTGGGAAGGGTTAGAGATAGTTTGTGGGCAAGGAATGGGTGGAACAGTTCAAAAACTTTCCCTTCCTTTTTATTTTCTCTGAGTTGCTGGTTTGTTAAAGGTTTTTTGGTGTATGTGTTTGCAAAATTAGGAAGAAAAATACTTGTTTTAAAACTATCCTTCTGTACTGTGTTGGCAAATAGAGCTTCCAGTTTCAACCTTCATATTCAACTGACTAAATGAGTTAAAAATATGAAATTGCATGTGCTCAGAGGAGTTGTTGTTTATCAAAGTTAGCAAACTGTTTCTTATGGAGTTTAGCATTTAAAGCAGTGGAATAAAGAGGGGTGGAACAGAAATGTTCATTGTGTCTTCAATACTGAGACATGAAGAAATCAGAGGAGTGCCTCTAAACATTTTGATGATGGTGCTGACAGCAGCAAGAGTCTTCTGTCAAGACTAAGTACAAGGAAGCTTTCTTCTTAATAAAAAGTTACAACCTTTTACATAGGTGAGGCTAACAGAAAGGGGAACACAAATCACAACTGATCATGGGATGTGGTTCTGACTGTGCTCTTTCCTCACACAAATATTAGTTGCAGACTGTCTTAAAGGAAATTGGATGCTTTGGTATGTGTCTTTCTAAAAGCAGAATTAATTATAGTTTTATTTTATCTTTAACTTGATTTGGAATGTTTTCTGTGTTGTTGTTGTTGTTTTTAAAGGACGGCTTATTACAAAAGGAGTTGCTGTTTTATACTTAAGCTTGCTGCCTTGAGTACTGTATGGCACAAAGGCAGCCTAAGAATTAAAGAAAATGAATGACAGAGAAACTGCCATATTGGCTGCTTCTTATCAGCAGGAAAGGAACCTTACCATAACTGACTATTAGAAGCACAAAGTTGACATTGCGAAACAGACGGACAATAGATTGCAGATAGGAATATTCCTCAGGTGATGCTGTGTGGATCAAGGCTTGGGCCCGGCTCGGAGGATGTGCAGGCTTTTCCTTGAACACTATGGAAAGAGCACAGAACCAGAAGTTAGGAATGGATTGGATGCTGTGCCCGACTCTGCAGAACAAACATAGGGGCATTGGCAAAGAACCTTGCAGAGCAGGGGCTGGGAACTTGTTTCCCTCATCCCGTGGGCTGGTTTTGACAGATGGGTGGGGCCTCAGCCTGTCAATCACCTGATGTCACATGATCTCCTTTGGCCCTTATGAGTGATCAGATGGCGATGAAGCCATGGAAGCTTCAGCAATCAGCTGATCACCGCCGCTTGCATGGCATGTGTATGGCGCTTTGCAAGCCCTGGTGATTAGCTGATGAGAAGCCGATTTCAGAAAAGAATAAACCTATCTGGTGCAAACTTTAGTCATCATTCTCACCTAGAGGTTTGTCATATGGATTTACCGTATTTTTCGGACTATTGGACGCACCGGTCCATAGGACGCACCTAGATTTGGGGGGGGGGAAATAAAGGGGGAAAAATTATCCCCCCCCCCGCCAGGCGCGGGGCTGGGGCGGGGAAGCCCGAGCTTCCCCCTCCCCCAGAACGGGACCCAGAGCCATGCCGAAGCTGCGCGCAGCTTTGGCATCGCTCTGGGAGCTTGCGGGGCTGGGGGAGGAGGAAGCCTTCCGCCAGCCTCCAAACCAAGTCGGGGGACAGCGGGAATGGCGCGCTGCGCCTCTCCCGCTGTCCCCCGAGCTTGTGGGGCTGGCGGTGGGGCTCTCCAGAAGCCTGGAGGTTGTGGGGCTAGGGGGGGGGAGAAGCAGGCTTGCTTCTCCCACCCCCAGCCTCCAGATCAGGTCGCGGAATAGCGGGATGGCGGAGCGCTGCCATCCCGCGATTCCCCGACCTGATCTGGAGGTTGTGGGGATGGTGGGGGGGAGAAGCAGGCTTGCTTCTCCCACCCCCAGCCTCCAGATCAGGTCGCGGAATAGCGGGATGGCGGAGCGCTGCCATCTCGCGATTCCCCGACCTGATCTGGAGGTTGTGGGGATGGTGGTGGGGGGGGGGAGAAGCAGGCTTGCTTCTCCCACCCCCAGCCTCCAGATCAGGTCGTGGAATAGCGGGATGGCGGAGCGCTGCCATCCCGCGATTCCCCGACCTGATCTGGAGGTTGTGGGGATGGTGGGGGGGAGAAGCAGGCTTGCTTCTCCCACCCCCAGCCTCCAGATCAGGTCGTGGAATAGCGGGATGGCGGAGCGCTGCCATCCCGCGATTCCCCGACCTGATCTGGAGGTTGTGGGGATGGTGGGGGGGAGAAGCAGGCTTGCTTCTCCCACCCCCAGCCTCCAGATCAGGTCGTGGAATAGCGGGATGGCGGAGCGCTGCCATCCCGCGATTCCCCGACCTGATCTGGAGGTTGTGGGGATGGTGGGGGGGGGGGAGAAGCAGGCTTGCTTCTCCCACCCCCAGCCTCCAGATCAGGTCGTGGAATAGCGGGATGGCAGAGCGCTGCCATCCCGCGATTCCCCGACCTGATCTGGAGGTTGTGGGGATGGTGGGGGGGAGAAGCAGGCTTGCTTCTCCCCCCGCCAGCCTCCAGATCAGGTCGGGGAATAGCGGGGTGGCGGCTCTGCACCTCCCCGCTGTCCCCAGCTTTTGGGTGCAGGCTGCTGCCCGCAAGCCTTGCGAGCCCGCGGGACATCCCGCCGGGCTTGCAAGACTTGGGATAGCTTCCTGAAGCCTGGAGAGCGAGAGGGGTCGGTGCGCACGGACCCCTCTCGCTCTACAGGCTTCAGCAAAAGCCTGCATTCGCACCATAGGACGCACACACATTTCCCCTTCATTTTTGGAGGGGAAAAAGTGTGTCCTATAGTGCGAAAAATACGGTACTATTTCCAGACAGTACATATTTACAGGAAGCAGGTGTCAAAAAGAGAAGCTCACGATTTCCAGAGTTCACAGAGTTTCCAAACCTGATTTATAAATCAGCCTTAAACTGTATCCCACTTAAATCTACTTACCAAAAGCTACTAAGATGAAGAGTGCTGTTGCCACAGCTGCAGTCATAAAAAACATGATGCTAATATGATAGGCCAGCTTCTCCTCCTCTTCCACGTCGGGAACCAGAACTGGAGGCAGGAGGAAACCCACTGCAATGCCAAGCTAAACACAGAAAACATCATCAGATGGCGTTTGTCATCTCTCACACTTGTCTAGTCCAGCAAACTTACCTACGGTCTACAGAGGAGGTTGTTTTAAATCTACTTCATCGCATATTTTACCAAAAGCCATAAGAAGTGATCACTGCAGAACCGCCACTTATCCTGACAGGAGCAACATTATGCATTGGGTTGGACTAGAGGACCCTTGTCCTTCCAACTCTACCATTTTATGATTAACAAATCCTATAAAGGCTCAGAACTCTACAGCTATCAATTCTGCTTATGCTAGCTTCACCAGCTAAAGCCAAATTCCACAGTTTAAGCTGGCGAAGTATGCGCAAATACCCAATCATTTGGATACACTTGGCTAGACATTCTTAAGACCAGTGTTAAGCCCACCCAACATTCATTTGAAGCCAGGCACTAGTAAAATACAGTCCTTAGGACTGAAGCAGTGTGCCTTCGACTACAAATTGTTAGGAATCGCAAGTAAGAAGAATGCTATTGCGCTCATATCCTAACAGACTTTACATAGTCATTTGGTTAGCCACTATGAAAACAGGATGCTGGACTAGACCGAGCCTTTGGCTGAATCCAGGAGGGTTCCTCTTATGTTTACTCTCAAATTGACATCAAGTTAATACCAATTTGTGTGTGAATATACCTATTCAACTGAGCAAAACCCCAAACAGTGTACAGAGGACCATAACACCCATAACAATGATGAAATTATAGAACATCAACATGAGTAAGATACATAAGCAAAAACCTTTTGACATCTTAAGCAAAAGCTACATATTCTTACTGAAGGCTTGAAAGAATAAAAATGTATCAAAGTGTTTTCTAAAGGTTGTGAGGTTTAAGCCCAGATGAGCTCCCCATTGTCAGGAAGGTTTTTAGGCTGCCTCCTGTGAACTCTCACAATTTTCAACCAGGACTTTCAACCAGGGCTCATTGCACTAGGATGCAATGTTCTTGCACTGAGCCTTGTGTTAAGCTGCCCTAGCACTTTGTGCCTCAGCCCTATATATAATTACATCGCCGCCCTAAATACACAACAGGGTTAAATTGTTTCCTAAATTTTAAAATGCAAAGCCTTTTCAAAGAGGAAATCCAAAACTAGGTATCCTTTTAAAGATATTCATACGAGTCGATAAGGATGGGTACTTACTATCAACCCTGTAGCTAACAAATATGGATAAACCTAATATTGTACATGCTGTGACATCCCAGCATGTCAGTTCTCCTAGCTGAGACGCAGGGAGAATGGGCTTAGTTAATGCAGTACATCACTCCCTTTAAGAGCAAACTCAGGTGGTGAGTGCCAACAGATACTGAGCTAAAACAGGGGTGCTGAGAAACCAAAGAGAGGTATCGGCCAACTTAGGTGTGAGGGGGAGCCTGTCCAATAAGGACTAAGCATACTCATGTTGGGAAACAGAAACTGGGAATTTGGTGTGGGGATGGCTGGTCTGCTGGGGGAGGTTGTAGCAGATTGGCTGAACAGTTTCTGGGAATCGCAAGGAGGCAGTGCTGTTGCATTCAGGTGCTGCTTTTGCATTTCCCCTAAACATTTGATTTACCACTAAGAACAGGATTGTGGCCTAGATGGGCCACTGACCTAATTTAGCAGACTCTTCTCTTCTTATAAACAGTCCTATTGTGAGATAAAAAGACAATGTAGTCTTTTGTGGCAGGTCCCACCTTTTTGTCTAACTGGGCATTCCTTCACAAGAAGTCTACTCTAAATAGACTAAGTGAACTGGAAAAACTTATTCTCTCTTTTACAGACTATGGTGGGCTCTCAGGCCAGACTTTCAGCATTTGTGACTGCTATGCAGGCTGCATGGCTGTGTCTCGCTTATCTTGTATGAAGGTGGAATCAAAGCTTTGCTTTTCTACATGGAAGACTTGACTTGCATATTTAGGTTAATGTGCCCTGCTCTGTCACAACCAACTCTACGGACTGCTGTTTAAACACAGAACCAGAATACATCGCTTCTGTTTTGTTGGTATTACCAGCTATTTCACAATAACTGAAACAGGAGCAGAACTTAGGAAAACTGAAATATATTATTATCACAAAGATATATGACAAATGCGTTACAAAATAAATTGTGAAAACTAAATAGTTCCTCATGTTATGGTGGAGAAATTCAAATTATGGACTGTGTCATGTTTGACCTTTCAATATATTAACTTGTTTTCAATTGTGAAACCAATAATAACATCTAAACTTACAAATCATTAACTCCCACAATGTTTGCTGGAGATCTTCATTTGCCAGGCATCGCCCTGAAAGTCCCTCTTATCATTCCACACCTGGGCTGCTTTGGAGCTATTATCATAGTGAGACAAATGTGGGCAGAGATTCCTGAA
This sequence comes from Podarcis bocagei, assembly GCF_964188305.1. Classification (NCBI taxonomy): domain Eukaryota; kingdom Metazoa; phylum Chordata; class Lepidosauria; order Squamata; family Lacertidae; genus Podarcis; species Podarcis bocagei. Next base: position 32,176,686 of record NC_138125.1, read on the forward strand.
ACTCAGATCATTTATATGAATGACAGAGCCACAACTGAAAGCTATAATGCAGTGGTGTCTATCAGGTAGATTGCGGGATGAAAGAAAGTGATCACCGAATGTAATGTTGGCCCCTAAAAAAAGCTCCACAACTTTGGCTCTTCCCTCCAATGACAATGGGTAGATCACTGCCAGTTTTTTATACTGGGAACAGATTGCAGTCCCTTGGTAGTTGGACATCCCTGCTATAATGTAATGCACAACATATCCCACTTCAGTGCGTGGCACAATTAAGAAGAGATTTCCAAGAATTTTGCCACTAGCACTTTCAGTGTGAGAAGCACTTCAAACTGCTTATCACGTTCATCCTGGAAAAGGACCCTACAAATATGTAAGTGCATCCACTTTGTGGACTGGAAACAAACAAACTCAAAGGTAAGTGCCTTGCCCAAGGATAGAGTAGACTTTTTGATGACTCAGTGGCATCATAAACTATTGTGCCATGTTTTAGACCACAACTCAAAGTTGCTGCTTCTATTCAGGTCACTCTGTTCAAGTCCTCTCTCAGAAATTAGGCCCCAGTAATTCCCAAGGTCCCCAAAAGAAGACAACCAGCTTAATTTTTGTATAGCTGTGAGGAATACATACAGATCTGAGCCTTTACTTGAAAAGGAAATAAAGGCACTGGCCACACTGGCTGGGAGTTGGAGTCCATGGAATATTTGGCAGTCCCCCATCCCTGATCTACAACTATAGCAAATCCTAAAACTGATGCCAGCTACTTCCTCCCACGGTCCAGCATGCAATAGTAAAGGTAAAGGTAAAGGTACCCCTGCCCGTACGGGCCAGTCGTGTCCGACTCTGGGGTTGTGCGCCCATCTCACTTAAGAGGCCAGGGGCCAGCGCTGTCCGGAGACACTTCCGGGTCACGTGGCCAGCGTGATGAAGCTGCTCTGGCGAGCCGGCACCAGCGCAGCACACGGAAACGCCGTTTACCTTCCCGCTAGAAAGCGGTACCTATTTATCTACTTGCACTTTATGGGTGCTTTCGAACTGCTAGGTGGGCAGGAGCTGGGACCGAGAGACGGGAGCTCACCCCGCCGCAGGGATTCGAACCGCCGACCATGCGATCGGCAAGTCCTAGGCGCTGAGGTTTAACCCACAGCGCCACCTGTAAGCATGCAATAGTAGATCAGAGCAAACCTAAAATTTAAATATTCCTCTTGTCATTTCTTCTGTTTTTACATGTTCAGCTGGTGGTTAGGATAAAAGAAATTTCGTCAAATTTCTTCACTATCATGACGGGCAATCCTGCACTTTGCATGTGGTTTGGAGACAGTTGCCAATATAGTTCCTTCCATTGGCAGGAAAACCACAACAGGCTCTAAGAACAACTTTTAATTTGGATACATCGGGTAGCATTCAACATAGCATTACTCAGAGTAAAAGGAAAAGGTAAAGGACCGCTGACAGTTAAGTCCAATCACGAACAACTCTGGGGTTGCAATGCTCATCTTGCTTTACTGGCCGAGGGAGCCGACGTTTATCCGCAGTTTTTCCGGGTCATGTTACCAGCATGACTAAGCCACTTCTGGTGAAACCAGAGCAGAGCACAGAAACAACGTTTACCTTCCTGCCAGAGTGGTACCTATTTATCTACTTGCGTTTTGACATGCTTTCAAACTGCTAGGTTGGCAGGAGCAGGGACCGAGCAATAGGAGCTCACCCATCGTGGGGATTTGAACCGCCAACCTTCCAATCAGCAAGCCCTGGGCTCAGTGGTTTAGACCACAGCGCCACCTGCGTCCCTGTACTCGGAGTGCATCCATTGAAATTAATTAATAAGGTTAACTTAGGTCCATTAATTTCAACAGGTCCACTCTAAGTAAAACTCAGTTGTCTACTACCCAGTGTTTTGTGAACACTGTTAAACGAAGAGTAAAAAAGCAGAAAGAAGCCCCCTAAAAATACATTAAAGTCAATCTTGCTTTTTCACTTCTTTTTTTATTACAGACAAAAGCAAAATGAAAAGGTTTGAGCATTACTTCTCAAAGCAGCCAAAGACTCACACATCCTGGCAATCTTTATGCTTGCACCTCCTAGAAGGATATTCCAGAAAACTTTTTGTCCACAATTAAAATGAGCCTGAAATGTCTGTCAGAGAGAAAAAGAATGAATGAGCTCTGCCAGACCTTTCGGGATTTTTGGAAGGAAATGAATGCAAAGGCAAGAGACATCACCTCTCTTTTCAAGTGCTGCATATAGCCTTACTTGACACCCCACTGCACTTTGCCCTATTTTCTCCAGTCATGCTTCAGCTCTACTCAAACACAAATGCATCTTATGCTTTCATTTGTTTTATTTCCTCAAACACCCAGTGTAAGATATCTGTGATCTCCCCCCTTTATTTAATTAGGGGCATTGGAGTTGGGATATTGGGAGTGATTTTGAGTGGACCACAGCGTAAGGTAAAGGTAAAGGGACCTCTGACCATTAGGTCCAGTTGTGGCCAACTCTGGGGTTGCGGTGCTCATCTCGCTTTATTGGCCGAGGGAGCTGGCGTACAGCTTCCGGGTCATGTGGCCAGCATGACTAAGCCACTTCTGGCGAACCAGAGCAGCGCACGGAAACGCCATTTACCTTCCCGCTGGAGCAGTACCTATTTATCTACTTGCACTTTGATGTGCTCTTGAACTGCTAGGTTGGCAGGAGCAGGAACCGAGCAACGGGAGCTCACCCCGTCACGGGGATTTGAACCGCCGACTTTCTGATCGGCAAGTCCTAGGCTCTGTGGTTTAACCCACAGCGCCACCCACGTCCCTTGGACCACAGCATAGATAGAGGGTAACCCCAACCAAAAATACATGTGTGTTTAAGTGGATGCATTTTCCCCAATAAACATGGAAGTGGACACATGATCCTTTCCCATGTAAGAACCGCCTTCGTGGAGGAAGTATATGACCAGTGGTACCAGCAAAACCACTGATGGACAAACACCCTCCAAGTACCACACTCCTCCACCCTCCTTTCCAGGCTGGTTTGCACAAAACACAAATAGACTGACTCAACCTCACCACACACAAATAATGTATATTGCTTTCTAATATAGCACAAAGGACTCCATTTAGAAAAGCAATTTGAAGTTCATTTAAAAAAGAAAAGAAAAACAGCTTTGGCAGAGTTTGTAGTAAGCCTTTATGGACTGAACATCTGAAATAACCACATGCAGAAATGCATAAACACGGAGCTATTCCGGGGGAAAGCAGAATACCGCAGGGAGCATGGTCATCAGCTAAAAAAATCTGCAGAGTAAGAACGAAAGGCAGATATAACTCCTACGGAAGAAAGCACAGCCGGAAATGCGAACACATCTTGCGACCAAGCAGCCAATGACATGGCACTTTCAAAAAGGACTTCTGACCCGGTCACAACTCATCTCAGAGGTTCAAGTCACTGAGCAGCATCTTCCTTTATTTCCAGCACTCAAGCAAGTGTGCCATCACTTCTGTCATCAAAATCACACCAACCACATGCTAAAAAGGAAATATTAGCCAACTTGGGGAAACACCAAAGTTTGCACAAATACAAAAAGGGGTGGGGGGTGGGGACTAAAGAGATAGGACCCAAAAGCATCCCAGTGATGACTGAGCATGTTCACTGAGCATGAAGTGCACTGTTGGGGAGGGTGGAAAACCAAGAGGGAGAAGGAAGGGAATGGAGAGACCTGGAAGAGAAGAAGGTGGTTGACCAGGAACAATATTGCATGTTGCAGGTCCAACCTGTGGCCTTTAAGTCAAACTGGCTTAATGTTTATCCTACAGTCTCTTTTTCCTTAACAGTGCAATCTTATCCATGTTTAAATGGAAAATTCCCACTGAGTTCAATGAAGCTTACTCACAGGGAAGTGGATCTAAAAGTACAGCCTCGGGGTCTGATTTCTAATGGCTACTGTCTAGGAGGAGAGATTCAGGAACCAAACAGGTTTCCAAGTGTGGGGAAACCATACATGAGTAAGCGCCACTCAGATCAAAGGGACACTCCAGAACAAGGTAGGAACAGAGCAATGTAGTAGGAATATCAAACAAACACATTTTGCAATACCAGTCACCTAAATTTCAAAAGCAGTGTTGTTCTCCACAATTGGCCAAGACACAGAAACTTGCCAAAGTGAACTTGAGAATCAAACCCCCAACCAAGGGATAGCAGAAACATTTTTTTAATTAGTTGTCCAGGGTCAGCTGAAGGCAGCATGGGAAGGTGCTGTGAAGCTGCTCCTCCTGCCTCCCAGGAATAGCGTTGAGGCCAAGGGGAGACCAAGAAGGTCCCATCCATCAGCCAGAGAAGGAGCAGCTGCAGGAAACCTGCAGACAGGATGCTCCACTCCAAATGCCAGCTGCACTGGGACCGCAGAAGCAAGATGGGAAGATGCTCTACATCCACCAAGGAACAAGAGCCCCCAAAATACTATTCAATAAGGAAACATCAACAAGCAAATAAATAAACAGAAAATGGCCTAAACTCAACTACAGAGAAATGCCTGCTTATTCTTCACCTCTTTGTTCTGGCCTTAAAGAACTTATTTCCTTCCTGCTTGGCAGGGGGTTGGACTCGATGGCCCTTGTGGTCTATTCCAACTCTATGATTCTATGATTCTACTTCTTCCACCCTCTCGCCTTCCCTGCTGTGTCTTTGTAAGCCCGGTAGCAATGCCCCTCCCTCCCTCTCTTGTTAATGTGAACTTCTTTGGGAAACAATAATTTTCTGAAAAGCAGCACTAAGATATAGTAAAATAAATAATCACACCGGTTTTGCTGGCTACTACAAGACCCACAAGGACAGAAGACACATGGCTACACCCTATTTCCTCCTCACTAGGGAGATATTTCAGCCATGTAAAACTCATACAGAATGGTAAAGGCTGCAACTATCTGATGAAGCCTTACCAGACCGGTGCTTATTCCACAATTCCCACTGTCAGCCATATGTCTGGACAGCAGCCTTGAGCAGAGGAGAGGAAGTCCCTGGTACGTGCGGGTTGTGGGGATTGGATGTGCCATTGCCATAAATGCAACCAATCCCAAAAATAAGTGCACTGCAGTCAGGCCCAAGCCAAGCGCCAACAGATGCGCTACAGAAAGTGGTATGCAGGCTATTTGTGTCTCAGTGTTGCTTAATTTCGCCTAGGGCTGGCATCTAGTTTTACAAACCCAGTCATTTCTTCAGGAGCCACATCTCTGCTGGAATACAACACACACTCCACTTTCTACCCTGGACTTTAGAAGCAATTAGATGGTAAATGGCAAATCTGGAGTATCTCCTGTAATTAGAGTAGTCCACTTCATCCAGCCATATGGTTGCATTGGGGTTTGTCTCTCATACCACTATGGCCTCCCCTGCCCCCCCCCCACATCAAAGCCTTGCCACCTCTTGGTTAAGGGTATGTGGGAGATCCAGACCAACACCCAGCTTTTCTTTCTGCCTCCCCATCTTATCTTCCTAACAATCTTCTTCACTCATCTCACCTTCATCTCATTCACAGGCAATAAAGCATAAAAATGAATTCCTCCACCTTCCATTTATGCTGTAGCGGGGATCCTTGGCAAATGAATATTATAATGAGCCCTAGTTGGCCTTGCTGTCCTTTAAAATCTCCTTTTTGCTCTCACCTAAGAGTCCAGATGCTAACACCCACCACGGCAAGAGTAAGAAGGGAAAACAAAGAGGATCAAAGCTCCCCAGGATGCTTTGGAGTTGTTCAAATCCACACCAATAGAAGCTCAGCTTCAATGTTACCATATTTTCCCGTGTATAAGACGCCCCCATGTATAAGACACCCCCTATTTTTGGGGACTCCAAATTGAGAAAATGGGGGGAGATTGTATCCGCGTATAAGACAACCCACAATTTTGAACATGGTTTTTAAATTAAGAAACCTAGTCTTATACACAGAAAAGTACTGTATATTGCACATCAAGAAATGTACCACTGATGCTAAGCGGATGCCAATACTAAGATCTGTTGTATTTTTGTGCATTTAAGGGGTCCCACGAGCCTATAGATACTTTCCTCTCATACATGGGTGCTGATGTGGCCACCCTGCACTCTGGAAATAGAATATTTGACTATAAAACTGACTTACCCTGCAGGAATGTTGCAACATTCGCAACTCGATAGTGCTCATGAAGCACTTTGAACACTGTGCAAAGATTAGGCATTACTGTTCCTTGGCCACCTATATTATATTATTTTATTTTATTTTATTTTATTTTATTTTATTTTATTTTATTTTATTTTATTTTATTTTTCTCTTTGGAAATGTTTTCTGGTATTTCCTGGGAAAATTCCATTGCCAAACCCTTGTCCAGCTCATTTCAGTCCCCCTCCTTTGCCAAAATCAAATGCACATCCTAGTTCAGTTCAATACTCAGATAAAACTTGCCTTTCATATGCAGGACTTCTGGCCCTCCTGGGCTCACATTCAGGGCAAAGTTAAAGCAGCAAGGTTGGGTTAATCTAGCTGGCTAGCAGGAATTTGTAGTCACAGTATGTGAGGGACATATTTAAGGGCACTACAAATGTATGCGGACTGTTCTGAAAAGCATATTGCAATTATCCAATGCACTTTTCTTTGGCTCAGCATACCACCCTCAAAGCTGGCGAGGAGGTGAAGCAATTTGCCTCGGCAGCAGATCGAACCCGTGCTTTGCCATTGTGCCACTGCCAGCTCACTGCCCATGCTGCTGCCACAACATCCTTGCCCTCACTGCTATTGCTGCACCTTCACCACTGCCGCTGCATCGTAGTGGCAATGAGGGTGCAGCTGCAGACAAGGGTGCAATTATGGTGGCGAGGCCGGTAACAGTGTGGGCACAACACTGGGGGTAGGGAGGGGGCCTGGATTGGGGGGTGTGTCAGGTGGTGGGGCATTTTGCCTACAGTGGCAAAATGTCCAGGGCCACCCTGCCAGCCCATATATCAGGACATATTTTATCAGTTCAATGACATAATAATAATAATAATAATAATAATAATAATAATAATAATAATAATAATAATAATAATAATAATATCATATATATATCATATCATATATCATATATATCATATTATCATATAATATAACATTATATTATAATATAATATGCAAGAACTTAAAGGCAATGTCTGCCAAACACCATTACCATTTATGACTTCATTTGCAGAAATTACATCAAGTTTAATTTGACACCAAAGCCCCCATCAAATATATGAAATATTTAAATAAGATAAAAAGATTGGATTTGATCATCAGCCCTCTAAACTTGAAGCATAATTAATAAATAATAAAATCAGGGTAATTTCGAGAATATATTGACTCCTCCTGGAATGGGAAGTTAAGGAGGAGGAGGTTAAGGCAACAATGATTAGATGGGCACAGGACATTGGACGTCCAATAATGATGGCCGAATGGGAAGAGCTTTGGAGAACAAATATGAGATTTACGGCGTGTTATAACATCAAAGAAAAGATGCAGCACAGATGGTACCTCACCCCCTCAAGACTATCAAAGATGTATAAAAATAGTGAATACTTGTTGGAGGTGTGGTGGGAGTAATGGCGAGATGTATCATATGTGGTGGACATGTAGGAAGATCAAATTGTTCTGGGGCTTAATTTACGAGGAGTTGAAAAAAATGTTTGGAATAACTTTTTTTAAAAGACCAGAGGCCTTTCTGTTAAGCATTGTTGGAAGGGACATCCCGAAGGCCTTTAGGGAGGTATTCTTATATGCAACGGCCGCAGCTCAGACTTTGGTGGCAAAGGGTGGAAGGAACAAGAAGCCCCAACAATAACGGACCGGCATTACAAGCTACAAGAATTTGCTGAAATGACGCAGTTAACAAATACCCTGAGAGGCAATTCAAAACAAAAAAATATGGAAAAGTGGGACAGATATAAAACATATGTTCAAAAATACAGTATAGGTTCGCTATCTATGCTAGCATTTGATTGACATTGAAGTGAGAATGAGTTGAGAAATAAGACTAAGAGCACATATTGATATAGGAATGTATTAGATAAAATGTAAAGAAATATACAATAATAAGAGTACATTCATTTGTAAAAAAAGGAATATACAATGGGATAGACAAGAAGTCTAGTGTGTTGGTATGTATATGATTTTGGGGGTATTGTTTTTCTTTTTTCTTTTTGTACTTTTTTTTGTTTCATTTTCTTTCTAGGTATATAAAATTTGTATATAATTTTTGTATACATGTTGGAAATTATATTATAGTAAGTCCTGTAATGTAATATGACAACGTTTACCGATGTAATATAAGAATGTTAACAAATAAATAAAATGCAAATTAAAAATTAAAAAAATTAATTTGACACCAAAGCCCACTTTGGATAGCCACCAAACATAAGTCAAACATGTTGGGTCACAACAGCAAACTTTGAAAAAACTACAGTACCTGACAAATTATTCCTAGCTGAAAGGCAGAGGGCTACTAAAAACATTATGAACAGCTCAAGGAACAGTACTCTGTGATATCGCCTCAAACATTTTATAAGAGAAACTATCCAGACTTTTGTCCTTGAAACAAAAGCAAAGTCTACAAGATATGTCTAATGTACCACGTCCCCAATGGCAACCCAAAAACATTGTCTCCCTATCTCAGTGTTTGCATTCTGGGTTTAAGGTCAAGATACTTAGCTGGAGAGCAGGAAAGCAGAAGGAGTCTCATAGATCCCTCTTGCAACATTGTGTGTGGTGTGTTCCAAGAAATCATGTGATAACTTAAACAATGAAAAAGCACAAGTGGGGATTATTTAGAATGGGGCAAACGCACTAGCTGACAAGCCTTTAGAATAAATGTTGGTAGTTAGATGCTATCTTGAGCTACCTGAACCAGGGGAAATTGTGAGAGATAGAAAGGCAATCTGCTCTTCCTCCTCACTGATTCCTTCTCTTTCAATAACTACTTGTTGGCAAAGAAGATCATTTCCTTTCAGGCTTTACTTACTGTATCTTCTACAAGTTCAGTATCAGCAGAGGGGGATTTTGGGGAGTGTGACTGGTCCTGGTGCACTTGGTGCCAACACAAAGGACGCTGCAGGGCTTTGCAATTATAATGTAGTGAACTGAGCAGAATGAAAGAGTTGGGAAAGTCATTGAATTTTGGCCTCGTACAGGATGCTGCTGAAATTTTTAAGACCACTGGTATCAGTATTGACTGTTATCTTCTTGGTTCCAGCTTGGCCATCTGTAAACCTGTACTTAGAATGGCCTTGAGTTTTCTTTATCCTTTCAGCCAGCAGTCTAACCAGACTATTTTGTTCTGCACTATAATATAATTACCAAACTCCAACAGAGTGAGACATCAGAAAGATAAAACAACTTTATTTCAACCAAGGAGACACGTGAAATCTGGCAGAAAGAGGCTCTGGTCACATCAAATGTGCTTAAACAATGCACCATGAAAATGCAGCACAGGCAATATGCCCAGGCAACATGCTCCCCAAATATGCCAGCATCCCCTGGACTCCTGCCCAAGTGCAAAGCAGCGGGCAAATGCATTGACATGTTTCTACTGCTTACACCATGAAGCAGCCGCAAATGTTGCAAAATTACAAAAGTCAACTCTTTGTTACAGTAACCTGTACCCTCTTTAGGGAAAAGAGGGATCCCACTCTCAAATCCAGGGGTTAGCAAACTTTTTCAGCAGGGGGCCGGTCCACTGTCCCTCAGACCTTGTGGGGGGGGCAACTATATTTTTTGGGGGGGGGGAGAACGATTTTCGCCCGCCTGCAAAGAGGCCTGAAGATGCTTCGCTTTACCTGTCCCAGTTGTTGTCCCAATAGCTGCAGTTGGGCTTCTCCAGCCAGCCAGGCGCCATGGCGGAGTAGGAGGCTGCATTGGCTGGCGAAGGCAGAAGCAGCAGCCCTGGCGGAGGAGCCGCGGACAGAGGTAGGGGAACCAGGGCATCGCAGGAGCTTTTAACCACCTGCTGCTGCTGCTTCCCAAGGGGCACCCTGAAGACAGAGCCGCCTGCCAACCCACAAGCGGCGGCCGTGGCCACCACAACAACCTGCCTGAATGCCATGGGAGGAATGAAGGAGGGAGGGAGGGATGAAGAAAGCGTACGAGGAAGCGGTGCAGAGAAGGAAGGGAGGGAGGGAGGGAGGGAGGGAGGAAGCAGCGCTGAGGAAGAGGGGGGGGAGGAAAATAATGCAGCAGCCGGGAGCAGGCGTCACACGCCCCCTTCACAGCACTGCCCTGCTGAGGTGGGCAGGTGAGTGAGCCGACTCCCACCATCGATGGTGGGACAAGATTGCTCTGTCCCTGAGGAGAAAAGTGCAGCCGTGGGAGGGAGAGGGAGGGAAAAGGAAAGAACATGCACGCTGGCGATCCACTCTGCAAATCCTGGCCCGTCCATGGGTCGGATCTAGAAGGCAATTGGGCCTGATCCGGCCTGTGGACCTTAGTTTGCCAACCCATGCTCAAATCCCATAGAAAGGTTCTATCTTTGAGTTCTATTTGACCCTTTCTTTCTTTCTTTCTTTCTTTCTTTCTTTCTTTCTTTCTTTCCTTCCTTCCTTCCTTCCTTCCTTCCTTCCTTCCTTCCTTCCCTCCCTCCCTCTCTTTCTGCATGTGTGCATTTCCAGACAACTCTGGCAGAGGAACTGTTCAGCTGCTGACTTAGGTCTCTAACAGCTCAAACAGTTGTACAAAGTTAAGTGTCTCTGCTATGAAGAGCCATTTAAAATGCATCAATGGTACTTGTTGTGAGAGATCATTCTTAAGGGCATGCAATTTCAGATCGGTGAGTCAAGCACACTTATCTCCTTTCAAATGCGTACAGCAATCTTCACCATCACACTGACTTTTAATGATCACAGCTATTATTATGCCTATATCTTCTGCGTGTGCAGAACTCAGGAAGACTGCCTGAAAGCCAAGGCATCTTCTTATTGTGCAATGTCAGCATCAGGCACTTCCCTTTTGCCTTCAGCAATCCACACCTGTGAGGGGGAAGAACCTGAACACAGAGCATTTCTTATACAGGAGCCGGAGGGAAACTTATTTTGTTTGCTCTTGTTCAGCTCCGTAATATCCTGATTTTAGAAAAGAACATCATTATTGAGCACAGTAGATGCTAGCAATAATATTCTGTCTAGGTCAAACAACTGGAGAGTAGCATACTTGGCAAGAAAATAAAGAAAGATTTTCAAGTAAGAGGATCCATCAAGTTTGCAGGAGTACTAATACATCCCCTATGGTGGCCATTCATTGCAAAGAAAATGTTCCAAATACAAGCTATTATAAAGCAGCTAGATTTATTTGTTTATTTGTTTGCTTGCTGCCCACCTGACTAGGTTTCCACAGCCATTCTGAGCAGCTTCCAACAAATTATAAAGCGACAAAAAAAAACCATCAAAAACCTACCTGTCTCTACCTATTCTGACAGAAACATGGCCTTTTAAACTGCAAGGGGAGCGTTGTTTTTGTTTGTTACTATGTTATGCATTTTTGTGTTTCTTATTATAAACTGCCTTGTGGTCCTCTCACTATCTTAATAGGGTATGATTCACCTAATGAGCCCTTGGCAAGGACTTCGGATTGAACAATGTGGCTTCCCCAACTCTCCTCTTCTCAGGTACCCACCCAAATTGGCTTAGAGGGTTTCTGGAGAAAACTCCAGAACAGTGTTTGCTCTGGCCAGGGAGGGGAAGGAGAGCATTTCAACCGGCTAGCTAAAACGCTTGCATTGGCAGAAGGATCAGAAGAGCATATTGCTGAATACAACCCACAGTCTTTGAGGGTTGGAGGGTTAGTTGCATGGTCTTATATTTAAAATGAAGGCCTTAGTTTCACAGTGAGGTTAACCACAAACGCAAAGACAGGAGAGTCCTGGGATTCTCTCTTAAACAAGATAAAAGCGGCAAATGCATGTGGGAATTCCCTTTGATGCAGCAGAATCAGCATTTAGGGAGACGGCACTAGAGCAAGGGTGGCCAATGCTGTGGTCTGCAGATGTTGCTGGACTCCCACCAGCCCCGGCCAGCATGGTCACAGATGATGGGAATTGTTGTTCTAGCCTAGAGCATCAGTTGGATTCCACACTGGCTACCCCTGCGGAAGGATAGAGAACATCGAACACTTCCGCCACATCATGCACAAACAAACTCACCAGAGACAATGGTACTTTGATGTACACGTACATTTCCTTTATTTCCCCCTGCCCAGGAAGCCACTTCTCTGATAACAATGCCAATTTTGAAAGGAGGGGGAAGTATAGAGCTCAGATCTGCTGCCAGCATCACAAGAGAGCCACTAATTGTTTTTAACTGTCTTTATTAATGATTTTAATATTTATCAGAGTAGAGGTTTTACTACAATCATGCAGTATTATAAATGTTGGTTTAAATATATATATATATATATATATTGGAAACCAGTAAGAAATAAAGTATGAAGTAAAATAAGAGAGGGGGGAAAACTGCACAAAATAACTGGATTGTTATTTTAACTTCATAAGGAAGTTCTGAAAATTCTGTAACAATAAAAATCTGGAAAACCACCTTATGCTGTTCGGAGAGCATGAAAACTGTTCCAGACTTCGGCTGTTAGCTAGGAAAGGTACAGTGGTACCTTGGTTTGCAACCGTTTTGGTTTACAGCCATTTTGGATTACAACCACATCAGACCCTGAAGTGTGTGTCTCTTTTTTTGGATTACAACCCATTTTTATTTTGGATTACAACTAATTTTTTTTTTGAGGCCCCATTGGTGAAAGTGCGCCTTGGGTTACAACCTGTTTTGGTTTACAAGCGGACCTCTGGAACGGGTTATGGTTGTAAACCAAGGTATCACTGTACTGAACTTTAGCAGAAGCACATCCCTAGGGACAGTAATGGGCTGGATGAATAAATGGAAGCTGAAACAAGATACATGCACTCCCAGTCAGGAAGGATGCAGACTCTGGAATAGGGACTCAGCCTGTTTTGGATGGGGTAGTACTCACCTTGAAGAATCAGACTTACAGTCTGGGCATCCTCCTGGGTTCTGCCTTGCACCAGGATTTGCCAGGAGCATTTATGCCTAATTTAGGCTGGTGCACCAGCTATGCACATGCCTGAGGAAGTATAGCAACACATGTCTTACATCTAGATTTACTCGCCACTGTTACTTTCCACTGGTTAGTGATTCCTTTATGCTAGCAAGCTTTTAGCCTACAAAGTAGATCACAGGCGGGGAACCTGTTTGGCTCCACAGGTCAGATCCTTATCAGGACTGGTCTCTCAAACCAAATCTGAGAGGTGGGTGGCCTGCCTGTAAATCATCTGATATCACAACGGCATCATGTTATTTGGTGTTTTGAAGTCCCAAAGTCGGAACATCAAAGCACACCGATAAAGTGGGGGGGGGGGTTAGTTTTAGCAGGAGTTTTGATTCAACCCCCTTCCTGATCACAGGGGTTTCAATGCAAAGTGATTTGTTCAGGCAAACTGACCAGAATTTAACACTAACACCACCCTGCTATAAGCTGGTGAACTAAGTGTACCATCCTGTTGCATTATCTGTGAACACCAGTTCTCTGCAGGGAACTAGTGCACACCACCAATGAAGAATTGAACACCACCACCCCTGCCCACCAGCTGACACCCACCGATCAGGGTGATGTCAGCTGATTGGCAGGGGAACTAGAATCCCAGATGGGCCAATGGCAAATAGCAATTTGGGTTTGTTCTGGAATGGATTGATGTTTGCTCCAATTTAGAGCTAAAGAGCAGGTTTTCTCTGAGAATGGAGAAAACTACTTGGACCTGTGCCTAGAAAGAGTGAGTCAAGTGGAAAACCATGTGGGCCTGTCCTTTCTAGGCATGGGGCAAGCAAAAACACGGATGAGCCCTCTCAAGATCAGATGATAATGATAATGATTTATTATTTATACTCCGCCCATCTGGCTGGGTTTCCCCAGCCACTCTGGGTGGCTTCCAACAAAATATTAAAATACAGTGGTCTTTTAAACATTAAAAGTTTCCCTAAAGAGGGCTGCCTTCAGATATCTTCTTAAAGTCTGGTAGTTGTTCTTCTCTTTGACATCTGACGGGAGGGCATTCAACAGGGCAGGTGTCACTACCGAGAAGGCCCTCTGCCTGGTTCCCTGTAACTTGGCTTCTCGCAGTGAGGGAACTGCCAGAAGGCCCTCGGAGCTGGACCTCAGTGTCCAGGCAGAACGATGGGGGTGGAGACGCTCCTTCAGGTATACAGGACCGAGGCCATTTAGGGCTTTAAAGGTCAGCAACAACACTTTGAATTGTGCTCAGAAACGTACTGGGAGCCAATGTAGATCTTTCAAGACCGGTGTTATGTGGTCTTATGTAAAGGAAAGGACCACCTCCTTTCCTCTAACCCCCCTCATCTCTTTCTCTCCGACCTTATACTATTGAACAAGATGGAAATTGTTGGTATTATTTAATTTGGTGGTCCTCAAACCATGTTTCGCCATGGACTGCTAAGAATATTGGTGGACCACTCAATGATTCTTCTATTGTAGCAATTATAATGGTGCTAGATGCTGTATGATTTGTAATTGTATTTTTGATCGCTTCTTTCATTTCCATATGTTGGACAAGGTCAGTAGCGTAGCGTGGGTTGTCAGCACCCGGGGCAAGGCAAGTAATTTGCGCCCCCTAACCCGTGGATTTGCGCCCCCTAACCCGTGGATTTGCGCCCCCTAACCCGTGGATTTGCGCCCCTAACCCTAACCCCCAGATGTTGCGCCCGGTGCAGCCGGGCCCCCCTGCACCCCCCACGCTACGCCACTGGACAAGGTTCAACGTACTTTGTCCCTTCTGTGCCCCCACCCACTAATTTATTTATTTTGATGGTGTTGCCATTGCAATGACATGACAACTTGCTCAATTGATCTGAAAGAGGCACCAGGACACATAGTGGCTGCTTTGGTGGCGAATGCACAATGATTAATACAAAAAAGGGCCCCCATTAAATGTGCTTTTAATGGAAGGTGTGGGTGTGACCAGAGATCCCTGTAGAGATCAAGTGAGCACTGACCACAGGGCACTTTCCCAAAGACCTTCCTTTTTATCCTGGCATTTCCTGATTGTAGATATTTGAGTTTTATTTTAGTTGTGGCTGTTGCAGCTGAACTGCTGTAGTTGAATCACTTTGAGATTCATACATTTATAAATAAAAAGCTGTATCTAAGTTTTGAAAGACACAATCTGAATTCTATAAACGTCAACCTGCAACACAACAAAGTACAATATAAGAAATACAAATGCAATACAAATGCAATTAAAAGTCAGTACAAATATTAAAAGGCAACGGATGCACCATCTCCTAGTTTCAGCCACAGATACACTATGAAGGATCTGAGTAAAGCTTGTGGACAGCTGGTGATCTGTGGATCACAACTTGGGAACCCGTGGCTTAATGCGTACCTGAATATTTTGCCACCTACCTGGTTACCAAAGACAGCGATGGAGCACGCACTGGAGACCTCCCGGGACCCAAACCAGACGGAAGCGATGTGGGACGGCATGCCCAGGATGAAGACTTGGGCCAGCGAGCAGACCACCTGTCCCAGGACGGTGACGGGGAAGAGGTTTGGCTTCGTGCTGCCCGTCTTCACCCAGGCGCCCACGCAGTTGAGAGCGGAGCCCACCAGGGCGATGAGGCGCAGCCCCTTCTTGTCCAGCAGCCAGGCGACCGGGAAGAGCAGCGGGATGTAGACGATCATGTAGCACATGGAGAGCCAGTCGATGGCGAAAGGGGTCACGCCGTAGAAGCGCGCGAAGACGACGCTGATGCTGCCGTACTGGATCCACTGGAAAGCGTTGCAGAACGAATAGGCGCTGAAGAGGAAGACGATTGCCCAGCGCCGCCGCGTCAGGCGCACCTCCGGCACCGACCCCGGCGCCGACCCGTTGGGCGTCTCGGCGTCCGCCGGCTCGGGCTTCGCCTCTTGCAGCAGATCGGGCTCGGCTCGGTACCCCGTCCGCTTCTCTCCGAGCTCCGGCTCCCCGCTCACCATAGCGGCCGAGGAAGTGCGCACTGAGCGACAAGTTCCTCCTCCGACGGCGGGACACCAGCGCGGGCTCGGGGATCCCTCGCTCTTCCCTCAGCCAGCAGCCCCGGTGCCGCGAGCGCCCCCCGCGCGCACGCCTCGCCTTGCCGGACTTTCTTCCTCTTGCACTCACCTTTCGCGGCTCATGTTGCCAGCTCAAGGTTTGCCTCCACGGCGCACGTCACGCCGCCCCGCCCACCGAGGCGCGTCAGCCAGAAACCACCCCCCCCCGGCCCGCGTTGGAAGGAGCTACCTGGACACCCACCACCACGCCCCTCCGGGCGCGGATTGGCTGCCTGCCCCCCGCCCCTCTGCGCTGCTTCCTGCTATTGCTATGGCAACTCTCTCCGTCCCGCGAAAAAGCTCGGGGAGGGGCACAGAAAGTGGCGCAGGCGCAAGCCCCCCGACGGTCCCGTCCGGGAGTCCCCAGCCGCGCAGCGCCGTTAGCGTTGCGCCCTGCGCGAGAACCCCGCAGCCTCCGGGAAAGGGGGGTGGGGGTGGGCCTTCCAAGCTCTTCTCCCGCCTTCCGTTCGCACCGAGAGCGCGGGAACCTTTTCGGCGGCCTCACGAGCTCCCGCTTCGTTTTGCTCTGAGGGCGGGAGCGCGGGAAGGACCTGCCAAAATTCTTCCGGCGGCGCGTCGACCGAGAGGAACGGGGCTCGAAAGACCGCCAGTCATCTGGTCCCAGTCCTTGGCTTGGGAAAGAGGGGGGCGACGTCCCGGTTCGCGGTCTGCCAGGCTGAGGGTGTGCACACCGACCAGGTCGGGGTTTTTTCTCAATTCGGATTGGAAAGTAAACGGGGAGGGTGCGCGCAGCCTGACTGCCGGTAAAATCGGAAGCTGAAGCTGCTTCCTAGTTCCTGGTTCGCTGCCCGAGGCAAGAGCGACTTGATAAAAAAGCGGGGAACCAACTCTCTGCCCATAGCACAACGGGGCTTGCAGGTCAGTGGCCGAAGTCCCGGGTCGCAAATGACCACCGAGAAAGCAGCAGATGTTGGGGACAGATCCAAACAGGCATATGGGGAGCTGGGGCCCAGAGAGGATGGTACAGACTCCTGCACATCCTTCCTTCTCAATTCTTTTTTAAGTGAGAGGGTAGCTGGCTGTGCATGGTAACAGATGCTCATTGCAAATATATTATCCCTTTCTAGAACAATGTAGTGCTGATTCCCAAGTTAATACATTTCGCATCAGGACTGCAGAAACAAACTCTTGTTCTTGTGGTCCGGATGGTGCTCTGACGGAAGTGAATACAGAATGAAAAAGAGCACATGCTGAGAGTATTTATTTACCTTTGACCAGGGCTGGCAAATTGTTGTCTGTTTGTTTTTTGCTGTAACATATCAAGAATGTAGAAGCATTTGTAAAGCATGAGGAGGAGGCGGAGAAGAGAAATACTCGCTGTGAAGTGATAAACATGGCTATCTTAAAGCCCCACCCATATCCCCCACCAACCATTAAGTCCAGAGTCTAAAATTCCCTAGTTGCACCACTGCAGTAAGTTATGCACCGAAAAGAAAGTCTATTGATACAGCTTTTCGGCAGCATAAAGCAGAACACTGTAGTGCAATGGTAGAAAGAACCTTCTGGCCTCAGTTGAAGTCGGTAGCACTTGCTCTTTTTGCAAAAGCTCATTATATCATAGAACAGAGTTTCATAAAACTGAGTGAAATGCTATACAAGCACCTTCAGTTGGGGGAACAGGGCTCTGTACAAAGAGAGCAGCAGCAGCCGACAAGTCAATAACAGATTCAGCAGAGAACTGGGTCAGCTCCCACTGCAAAACATAACACTTGGCTCCTGATGCAAACAAAAGAGCGTGTTCTCCCGCTCTTGTGATGGGGAGGGGGAGGAGAGGCATCCAATCCAGCTGCAGACATTTTCGGCATCTTTTACATTGTAGTCCTAAGCATATTTATTTGGAAGCAAGTGCCATTGATCTCGCTGGAACTTAATACACAATCTAGGAAATAAGGGTTGCAACCTTGTAAGCTCAAACTGAATCCAGAGAAGACGGAGGTACGGTTAGTAGGTGGTTCATCTGCCCTGATAAATTGTACTGAGTTTTCTAGAAGGGGTACATAAAAGATGAATAAGGTACATAGTCTGGGCACTTCCAGACTGTCTCTCCCCCCCCCCCCCCCGGTCAGGTGAGATTCAGTCGCATCTTGGCAAACTCTCACTGCACAATTAAAGCTGATTTGGGAGCGCTTGCAAAACAAACCCACTTCCCCAAAAGATCAGACTTATATTGAAAAGGAAATTGAACAGAAAATGCACTGGAAGGTGTGGGATAACACATCATTCAGTCTCCAAACAAATAAATCAGGATAAATGCTCATTAGATAGCTGACACATAATCAAATCTCTGCAAACAAATTAGGCTGAATGCTAATTAAACAGGTAATCTGGAAGCAAACTTTGTCACTGGAGGCATAGGTTGCTTCTCTAACATAGAGTGCTATCCACTAGATTAGGCTGGACTAGGGGGACTAAGCTAGTCCTGGTTTTGGGAGGGAGGCAGCAGGGTTCCAGCATTCTGTCTGTTGCCTGGTGAAGGGAAGAATGTTGTGTGCGCAACATTCCCTCTCCTCCATCGCCCTCGCAAACTGGCGCGTCTGGCCCTAACTGTTCCCCTATGCAACATTTCACCGCACTCCACTGAAGAGAAGCATTTGTGATTAGTAGGTAGCTGGTTCTGCAAGAAGTTAAGGATTAAAAACATATAAATTCAGAGTTGATAAGCTGGCCACGGACACTAAAAACCATTAACTAATGTCAATGGCATTAGTTTGATGCATTCTCTGTTTATAGCTCATTTATGGGCTAGAACTAATTTGGAAAGGCATTTTACTAGCTGTAATGGATAAACATCATGAGGAATAGGCTCTGTAGGTAAGAAAGGTCAATTACCTTTCCAGTATTAAACAGGCAGTTCAAACTTCATTTGGCATGCAAGCACAATAATAGCATATGAACGATTTATGAACTAGGCAGGTTTAACATGTTCTACTGTAACAAGTCTATAAAATGGTTTTGCATGCATCTTGGGTTGGTTTGCATGCATCTTGGCAGAAGGCGTTGCATCTTGGAACTGAAGTCTAGGGTAGCATAAATGCAAAATTATAGGCCTGGTTCTTTGTGTGATTTATCTTAGAGAGATTAGACCCCTTTTTCTAGTTGTAGTTCCATGACTGGAAAATTCATTACTTAATCCCTGTTGTGTGGAATCTTGGGTCACCCATGGCTAACTCCCTATTCCAGGGGTTGAGAACCTGCAGCCTGAAGGCGTGTGGGAGAAGCATGGAGGGAATGCAGGGAAGCCAAAATGGATAGAGTGATGGGAGGAGGTGTGGGTGAAAGCCTTCTACAACTGTTTGATTCAGGCCTCTGGCAAGTGTGACCTGTCCCTCCGTCCCGCCCCGAAGCCCATTGGGTAGAGAGAGACTGTGTGTCAAGCGATGGCCCCACTCACTTTTGTCTCCAGCCATCCCTATTATTGGCTTTGTTGGGATGCAAGGTTGAGTCTTATACAACAAACCCACTTTCCCCACTTTTTGCAATAAGGAAAGTGATGAGGAAATGCACTGGAGAGTGTCTGACCGCCCCTCAAAGAAATCAGAATCTGGCCAATGTTGTGTCTCAGCAAAAAAATCAGGCAGAATGCTCAATAGCAGGTCCAGTGACCATCATAGATAGGTCAGCTTGGCCACAAACATCATTTCCTGTTTCCTGTGCTTTCACTAGTTTTTCTAAACTAGGATATTATTCAGTTTTCATGTCAGATGTTTGAACTTAAATTCACTTCTTCTGACTTTAAGGACAAATAACATACTCAAGAGCCAAGAAAACACATTGCAGGCCCCTGCAGCGCAGATTCACCTCACTCTTGACCTGTAGCTAAACCAGATGAGCCCTACACAGCTGCGCTCATACCGTTCCTTCTCCCCCTTGTGCTTTCAAGTTAAGTGGAGAGACATTTATTATTATTTTCATGCCCTAAATTGCACTGTGTTCTACACACAGGAAAGGGTCATATACCGAAGGCTTGCAAATTGAGTGCATCAGCAACACTGTGCACGTACCCAGTGTTTTCCAGCCATATACTCCAGGGCACCCTGTGCCCAGACAGATTGCTCCAGAGGACTGGCACAAACAAAACTCACTTGTGCTTCCCTGGGTAGCAGACCTTTTAATCAGGATCTTCTGCGCAAGTAAACAAAATATTGCCTCTAAGGCCCACGAATGAAGAAGAAGCATGAACTTCTCCCCTCACTACCATCTCAAGGCCAAAAGGACTCCCAGCTGAGCCTGCAAGGGCATTGCCATGAGAGGGAGAAATGAGGTGAGATTGTAGATTGTGCTAGAGAATGCTTATGCAAACATATTTCCCTGTTATCTGTGTTGGTTTCCCAGATCTTGTGAGGTTTGCTGAAGCTGTTTGGAAGAAATATTAGAATAGAGCAGGCAGCATTATGAACTGTAAGCTGCTCATCCAGGCACTCCTCTAGAGTAAAGACACGATGCGCTTGTACTGGAAACTTAAGGACACTCTTAGATCTGGTCCTAACCAATGTTGATGACCTGGTTAGTGGGGTAGAAGTGGAAGGATCATTAGGCGCGAGTGATCATGCTCTTCTGAAGTTTACTATACAGCGGAAAGGAGCAGCCAAGCATACTAGGACTCAATTTCTTGACTTTAAGAAAGCCGACTTCATAAAACTTAGGGAAGTGCTGGGTGAGATCCCATGGACAGTAATACTAAAAGGAAAGGGAGTTCATGATGGATGGGAGTTTGTTAAGAGGGAGATAGTAAAAGCACGTCTGGCAATACCAATGAGACGGAAACATGGAAGGTGCCTAAAGAAGCCAGGGTGGCTATCTAAAGAACTTTTAACTGAGTTAAGATTAAAAAAGGATGTGTACAAAAAATGGAAAAGGGGGGAAACCACCAAAGAGGAATTCAAACAAATAGCCAGCACGTGTAGACACAAAGTCAGAAAAGCTAAAGCACAGAATGAACTCAGGCTTGCTAGAGAGGTTAAAAGCAACAAAAAAGGCTTTTATGGGTATGTTCGTAGCAAAAGGAAGAACAAAGAAACAGTGGGGTCACTCAGAGGAGAAGATGGTGAAATGCAAACAGGGGACACAGAAAGGGCTGAACTCCTCAATGCCTTCTTTGCCTCAGTCTTCTCCGATAAAGAAAACAATGCCCGACCTGAAGAATTTGGAGCAAATGATTCAGCAAAGGAAACACAGCCCAGAATAACTAAGGAGATAATACAAGAATACTTGGCTAGTTTAGATGTATTCAAGTCTCCAGGGCCAGATGAACTGCATCCAAGAGTATTAAAAGAACTGGCAGATGTGATCTCAGAACCACTGGCAGTCATCTTTGAGAATTCCTGGAGAACAGGCGAAGTCCCGGCAGACTGGAGGAGGGCAAATGTTGTCCCTATTTTCAAAAAGGGGAAACGAGAGGACCCAAATAATTACCGCCCAGTCAGTCTGACATCAATACCAGGGAAGATTCTGGAGCAGATCATTAAGCAAACAGTCTGTGAGCACCTAGAAAGGAAAGCTGTGATCACCAATAGTCAGCATGGACTTCTAAAAAATAAGTCATGTCAGACTAACCTGATCTCGTTTTTTGACAGAATTACAAGCCTGGTAGATGAAGGGAACGCAGTGGATGTAGCCTACCTTGATTTCAGCAAGGCATTTGACAAGGTGCCCCATGATATTCTTGTAAAGAAGCTGGTAAAATGCGGTCTTGACTATGCTACCACTCAGTGGATTTGTAACTGGCTGACTGACCGAACCCAAAGGGTGCTCATCAATGGTTCCTCTTCATCCTGGAGAAGAGTGACTAGTGGGGTGCCACAGGGTTCTGTCTTGGGCCCGGTCTTATTCAACATCTTTATCAACGACTTGGATGATGGACTCAAGGGCATCCTGATCAAATTTGCAGATGACACCAAACTGGGAGGGGTGGCTAACACCCCAGAGGACAGGATCACACTTCAAAACGACCTTGACAGATTAGAGAACTGGGCCAAAACAAACAAGATGAATTTTAACAGGGAGAAATGTAAAGTATTGCACTTGGGCAAAAAAAATGAGAGGCACAAATACAAGATGGGTGACACCTGGCTTGAGAGCAGTACATGTGAAAAGGATCTAGGAGTCTTGGTTGACCACAAACTTGACATGAGCCAACAGTGTGACGCAGCAGCTAAAAAAGCCAATGCAATTCTGGGCTGCATCAATAGGAGTATAGCATCTAGATCAAGGGAAGTAATAGTGCCACTGTATTCTGCTCTGGTCAGACCTCACCTGGAGTACTGTGTCCAGTTCTGGGCACCACAGTACAAGAAGGACACTGACAAACTGGAACGTGTCCAGAGGAGGGCAACCAAAATGGTCAAAGGCCTGGAAACGATGCCTTATGAGGAACGGCTAAGGGAGCTGGGCATGTTTAGCCTGGAGAAGAGGAGGTTAAGGGGTGATATGATAGCCATGTTCAAATATATAAAAGGATGTCACATAGAGGAGGGAGAAAGGTTGTTTTCTGCTGCTCCAGAGAAGCGGACACGGAGCAATGGATCCAAACTACAAGAAAGAAGATTCCACCTAAACATTAGGAAGAACTTCCTGACAGTAAGAGCTGTTTGACAGTGGAATTTGCTGCCAAGGAGTGTGGTGGAGTCTCCTACTTTGGAGGTCTTTAAGCAGAGGCTTGACAACCATATGTCAGGAGTGCTCTGATGGTGTTTCCTGCTTGGCAGGGGGTTGGACTCGATGGCCCTTGTGGTCTCTTCCAACTCTATGCTTCTATGCTTCCCCAGCCTGATGCCCTCCAGCAGAGGCACCAACTCCTAGGGGTTGAGTCATTTGGGCGCCCCCAATATTTGGGATGAGGCAGTGCCCCTCATGTCCAAAAAAACAGGGTGGAGGAGGCCAAGTACAGAGGCAAGCGTGGCATGGCTTCAGTGGCTGGCTTCTCATTTCTTACTCCTGCTCATAGCTGTCAACTTTCAGATTTGAAAATAAGGGATCAGCAGCCTCGAAAATAAGGGATCAGCAGCCTCGAAAATAAGGGATCAGCAGCCTCACCTGTCCCGGGGACAGTCTCCGGGATATCTAACAATCCGGGATAGCAGTGGGAAACGGCGCTGGAATAAGGGAATTTCCCGCAAAAAAAGGGAAGGTTGACAGCTATGCTCCTGCTGCAGTATGGAATGTCCTAGAAGTAGCTTATACCTGACAGTAGTTTCAGCTCAAAGGAATTAGATCACTATTTGTTCAGAAAAATATAGAGAAATGTTCAGAAGGAGATAAGGCAAATCCTGGCATTATGTGTGATACACACCCCCTGAAAGAACATGAGAGGCAGGGCTTTTTTTTAAGCCAGAACTCTGCAAAACTCAATTCCGGCACCTCTCAGGTGGGCACCATTGCCATTATAAGAAAACAAGGGATGTGTTCATGGCAAGTTCCAGCACCTCTTTTTCTAGAAAAACAGCACTGATGAACAGTGATATAAATTCCTTACAAACATTGAAAGAAGGTGATTGATGGGAGTGTCCCTGACTTTGTTCACATCTGGCCAGGTTAAAAATAGGGTGCATGCCCCATTAAATGAAAACAACTAATACACACATGCTGATGAGCCAAGCAGCAGCCCAGAGTACAAACTCTGAGCCAAGTGGCAGAATGTAATGGAGCAGGGGTAAAGGTTGTGAACCATTCGTGAGGTGGTCACTCTGTTCCCCTGCATATAATTAAGAGTGCATACTCAAGATAAGAACATAAACATTGCCTTACTAGATCAGGTCAAGGTCCATCCTGCATTCTGCCGCCAACAGCGGCCAACCTTAGGAAAGCACACATGTGTGAATATGACAGCCATCTTCTTTGGCCCCACTTTCTGGAAGCGGGAGGTTTACTGCTTCCAGACATGGAGGGTTCATTCTAAGCCACTGCTGCAGTGTTCATTCATCTATTCAACCCTATTTCCAAAGACATCTAAGCTGGCAGCCTTCATCACCATCTCATGTCATTAAATTATGCAAAGACTACCAAATTTGAGGGACGTGGGTGGCGCTGTGGGTTAAACCACAGAGCCTAGGACTTGCCGATCAGGAGGTTGGCAGTTCGAATCCCCTCAATGGGGTGAGCTCCCATTGCTCGGTCCCTGCTCCTGCCAACCTAGCAGTTCGAAAGCACGTCAAAGTGCAAGTAGATAAATAGGTACCGCTCTGGCAGGAAGGTAAACGGCATTTCCATGCGCTGGTTTGCCAGAAGCAGCTTAGTCATGCTGGCCACATGACCCAGAAGCTGTACGCCGCTCCCTCGGCCAACAGAGCGAGATGAGCACCGCAACCCCAGAGTCGGCCACAACTGGACCTAATGGTCAGGGGTCCCTTTATCCACCAAATTTGAAGGCTCTAAAAGGACTTCAGACAAATTCATGGGGGTGGGGGAGGCTATCAGTGGCTGCTAGCTATGATGGCTATGTGCAAGGACTTCCACTTCCACAACAGGGCTTTCCTGCCTCTCCCTCCTCTCTCACACACAATTTCCTGGAGGTGGGGTTTCAGGAGAACCCATGGATCGGTGCATAGCAAGAGAACAGAGGGGGTTGGTCATTCCTTCATGGAAGCCCAAATGCTTGCCTTGATGGAGCAATCATCCTTGCATGACATTGCATTCTTCTCAACACCTCTGAATCCTAGTACTGTAGCTTGGAGTCACACTTAATTGGCCACTGTGAGAATAGGATGCTAGGCTAGAAGGGCCTTGGGCCTAAACTCAGCAGCAGAATCTTCTTATGTTCTTATATTGGTACATTCACTATGCGTTGTATGTGCTTCCTTTTTTCTGTCCTGAACCTACTGCCAATCAGTTTCACTGAATCACAGTTTGGCCCCCTTCCCCTATTGCATAGCTCCTGCACAACAAGAAGAAATTGAGGGGACCGCCCTGTTCCTGAAGATGCCATGATGAGGAAAGCTGTACCCATGGAAGGCAAAGGAACTCAGGAACACCTAGCAACTCTCTACTTGAAGGACCAAGAGAAAATTCTAAACACCATTGGGGGCAGCTATGCAAATATTAAGGATAAGGGGGAAATTACGGTTCTAAGGCAAAGAGGACATGATCTGAGCTTCTTGTGGTGATGGAATGTGTTGGAAATTCCAAGGGAGTTCAGTGGAAGGAAAAGGCCAGAGGTGGGAGTAGGCTGGGAAGCAGCAAAATGTGGTTAAAGTCCAACAAGCCACATATTGTAAAACAAGAAATTCTTTGCAGCTGAGGAGTAGGGATTTTTGAAGATAACTGAGATGAAGGATTTGCTTTAGTGCTGCTCTCTTTTTTTTCTAGACCACAAGTATCGCAGAAACCTGATTGATTGCCTTCCAGCCTTTTGTGATTATGTCATTTTGTTCTTCAGCACTGGTTCTTCAAATATTCTGACAGATTCTTACAAAACTTTCACTAATAGGGTATGTAGAAGGAGTTGGTGGTGGTGTAGAAGGTAATTAATAATTGTAATAATTTCATCTGCATTATTTTATTACATGGTTGTTATATTGAGAGCTGCCTTGAGAGTTTAGAAATGGGATGCCATAAAGGTGGATAAATCTATTGTGTTTCAGACCAATAAAATATTTAGAGGGTTAGAATTATCTGTCTGCTTTTACTACTTCGAATCTGATTTATCTTTCTGTTTTCTACCTCAGGTCAGGCTGCCTAGTGCAGAAACATTCTGTAAAGGTGAGGAAACCCAGTGGTCAGTCATTATGTAGAAATGAGTCAAAACATTGGGATTCTTTATGGGGAGGACAATGGGGAGAGCTAGGAGGAGATCAGCAGAGACTCCTCTTCCATTAGAGCTGCCAGGATTAGGGAAATTCTCTCGTACACTTGAAAGCAGGTATATAAGCAGGGCTGACCCAAGACATTTTGCTGCCCGAGGTGAAGGACAAGATGATTATTGCCCCACATTCCGTGTACAGAAGTCAGCTAGACTTGCAGTTGGGTTTCACTTCCACACTTGTGACAGGGCCGCATCCTGCACCAGACATGAGGGCAGCAGGAAGTGCAGGGCAACCCACAGCTCTCTCCTGCAACACCTTGCCTCTGTGCCCCCCTGTGGCCTGACTCCACCCAATGGTAGGGCCAGCCCTCCTCAAAAAGAATAAAGGGAAAATCCCATATGATCTAGCTGCCTAAAGCGGCTTTATGTCCATGTTTTAGGAGGTGGATAATCAGGCTATTTACTAATCACTTATCTTAACTACTCATTAATACATTTTCATCCTGCTGTTGTATTTGCAGTTTTGTACACCCACTAGGCTGAGCTGGCATTCTAATTTTCATGATGGAGGAAGGACCAAAAGCTCATCTCCCCGTACAGTGGTGCCTTGCAAGACGAAATTAATCCGTTCCGCGAGTCTCTTCATCTTGCGGTTTTTTCATCTTGCGAAGCACGGCTATTAGCGGCTTAGCGGCTATTAACGGCTTAGCGGCTATTAACGGCTTAGCGGCTATTAACGGCTTAGCAGCTTTAAGAAAAAGGAAACAAACTCGCAAGAACTCGCAAAACGTTTTGTCTTGCGAAACAAGCCCATAGGGAAATTCGTCTTGCGGAACGACTCAAAAAATTGAAAACTCTTTCGTCTTGCGCGTTTTTCGTCTTGCGAGGCATTCGTCTTGCGAGGTACCACTGTACTCATATGTGAGATGGGTCTTCTGCGTATCTGGGATTACCTGATTCCTCCCCCTTTTTTTGGGTGAGGTCCTTATTCATAATGAAATTGAAACTTAAAGCAAATGTCACAAATGAAAATCATGTGATTGCAAAGTTGGACGTGTCAGCAAGTGAAGAGGTTCAGCACTGACCTTTGAGGTGTAACCAGAATTAGTCATCATCAGATTATCATAGTCTGCATTAACACAAGTAACCATTATCTAAATGGATTGTGTTGAATCAGAAATGCACATTTACTTTGGAGTGAACTCCACTGAACTCGGTGAGACTTGATTCTAAGTTAAGGTGTACTTACAGTGTACGATTCCATTGTTTAAAAGTTCAGCACTCTAGTTGTTAATGCTGCAGTTTTCCTTAGGGCCAATAGATGTCAGCATTTGCAACAAATGCTGCATTTTGTACTATGCTTACTTGAAAGCTGGTCATCCTGGAATCAGGGGAACTTATTCTCTAGTCTAGAGAACGTGGTTAGGATAAGATCCTAAACTGTGCTTTTCTTCTGTGTTTGAAAGGGATAATGCTACCCTTGATTGCAAACGCCTGTAATTTGCTTATTGGTTGAGGCCAGGTTGGTCATCTCTCAAAGATGGAAAAACTCATATTTGGTTATGCTGGACATATTTGGTTATGCTGGACACCTGGCTTGAGAGCAGTACATGTGAAAAGGATCTAGGAGTCTTGGTTGACCACAAACTTGACATGAGCCAACAGTGTGACGCGGCAGCTAAAAAAGCCAATGCAATTCTGGGCTGCATCAATAGGAGTATAGCATCTAGATCAAGGGAAGTAATAGTGCCACTATATTCTGCTCTGGTCAGACCTCACCTGGAGTACTGTGTCCAGTTCTGGGCACCACAATTCAAGAAGGACACTGACAAACTGGAACGTGTCCAGAGGAGGGCAACCAAAATGGTCAAAGGCCTGGAAACAATGCCTTATGAGGAACGGCTAAGGGAGCTGGGCATGTTTAGCCTGGAGAAGAGGAGGTTAAGGGGTGATATGATAGCCATGTTCAAATATATAAAAGGATGTCACATAGAGGAGGGAGAAAGGTTGTTTTCTGCTGCTCCAGAGAAGCGGACACGGAGCAATGGATCCAAACTACAAGAAAGAAGATTCCACCTAAACATTAGGAAGAACTTCCTGACAGTAAGAGCTGTTCGACAGTGGAATTTGCTGCCAAGGAGTGTGTTGGAGTCTCCTACTTTGGAGGTCTTTAAGCAGAGGCTTGACAACCATATGTCAGGAGTGCTCTGATGGTGTTTCCTGCTTGGCAGGGGGTTGGACTCGATGGCCCTTGTGGTCTCTTCCAACTCTTCTATGATTCTATGATTCTATAATTCTATGAAATGATACGCTAAAGCATTGTTTATTACCATCTGAGAAAAACCAAGGCACTATTTAAAACTTTAAAGAGCCATGCAGTAGGGTCTTCCTCTAGTCCTCCTCAACTTCTTCCTCCAACTGTTGACACAGATTCCAAACTTTCTCCTCCAGCAGGTAAATTAACCTCCTTTTGTACCTAGTTTTGCTCCTTCTTTACATTTCCTCTACCTTTATTCTCACACTGACCAGTCTCCTGGGTTTTGCAGCTTGTTGTATGCTTGCTTGCTTTACTCCATTGACTTGAAGTTCAAATCCATCTGATCTCCCGATACTTGGCCTCCTGGCATTACTCAATGACATGGCAAAAGCCTCTTCGTTCAGTATGAGCATTGCTTACTATACAAGACCTCACCTTACAAATTCTGAATACCAGTTGCTGGCAGCTGCCGGAGGGGAGAGGGTTGTTGCACTCAAGTCCTGCTTGCAGGTTTCGCACAGGCCTCTGGTTGGCCACTTCGAGGATGCTGGACTAAATGGCCGTAGTCCTGATCCAGGATGCTCTTCTTAAATTCTTAATTTTGATCTCTGGCTTCTAATCCCACAAGGAATACTTGCCTCAGAATAGGGGGAGGGGCCATCACTAATAATGGTGTAAATTAAAAGATGCCTGCTTCTTGGGAGAAAAGCAATGACAAACCTAGACAGCATCTTAAAAAGCAGAGACATCACCTTGCCAACAAAGGTCCATATAGTTAAAGCCATGGTTTTCCCAGTAGTGATGTATGGAAGTGAGAGCTGGACCATAAAGAAGGCTGGTCGCCGAAGAATTTATGCTTTTGAATTATGGTGCTGGAGGAGACTCTTGAGAGTCCCATGGACTGCAAGAAGATCAAACCTATCCATTCTGAAGGAAATCAGCCCTGAGTGCTCACTGGAAGGCCAGATCCTGAAGCTGAGGCTCCAATACTTTGGCCACCTCATGAGAAGAGAAGACTCCCTGGAAAAGACCCTGATGTTGCGAAAGATGGAGGGCACAAGGAGAGGGGGATGATAGAGGACGAGATGGTTGGATAGTGTTCTCGAAGCTACCAGCATGAGTTTGACCAAACTGCGGGAGGCAGTGGAGGACAAGAGTGCCTGGCGTGCTCTGGTCCATGGGGTCACAAAGAGTTGGACACGACTAAACGACTAAACAACAACAACACATACTTTCAATGTAAGAGGTTCTAGATTCAATCCTTACATTGCTTGGAGGCTACAGTGGTATATTATTTTTTATATATAAATACGATACATTACGATAATATTTATTGTCATTGCCCCATACAGAACAACAAAATTGAACAAATCTACATCAGACATTGAAAAACCAACAAGCCTGCTATCCCAGCTATCCCAGCCTGTTTAGCCCCCTAAAAACTCTGATACCCCATTATTAAATTCAATATACTCCCATAGAGACTACATTACACTGCGTTTAAAACCAAAATCGCATTTGAATAGAAACAGCTTCTCAGGCGGCTAGTCCTAGTCTTTATAACCCTGTACCTTCTTCCAGAAGGCAGAAGCTGAAAGAGATAATTTCCAGGGTGCGTACTGTCCTGCGCTATATCTGCGGCCTTCTTACGGCACCTGGAAGCATAGATTTGAAATAAGCAAAGAAACAAACTTCAGGTAGGACTGAGAAAGACTCCTGTCTGAAATCCTAGCAAGTCACCGGCTGTCAGTCAATATATACAATACTTTGCTAGATGGAGCAAATTAGGCAGCTTCCTAATATGTCCATCTGAAGTGTCTTTTTAAAAAATTATTTTTAGGCATGACTTCCCACTAGTAGTTTTTGTATGAGTGCCTTATAGTTCCCCTCCCTCTACTATAAATGGGTATTTCAAAGGTCCAAGGGACATTTCATGGGGCTTTCCATCCCCACTTGCCCCCATGATTCTCGGCAGATGTGGGGAATACTGTATATTTTAACTAGGGGCCACATTCCCTTCTGGGCAGTGTTCTAGGGGCCACATGCCAGGGGTGAGTGGAGCCAGAGCCTCAAGAGGGCAGAGCAATGAATGCAAATTTTACCTTTGTACAGTAGGCTAGTCAGTGTCTACACACCCCTCTCTGTTCCCCTTCGAAGGGAGCAAGAGGACCGATCAGAGTTCAAGGACGAAATAGGGGAAAGCACTGGAGGGGTGTGTGCAAAGCAAATTTGGTAGGCGGTGCCGCTGAGAAGGGGCCGTGGCCTGGAGAGAGTCTTTGAGGGCCAGTTAGAGAGCCTTAGAGAGATCCACCCCTGCTTTTCATATCTACAACGCGGGTGGCACTGTGGGTAAAACCTCAGTGCCTAGGACTTGCTGATCGTAAGGTCGGCGGTTCGAATCCCCGCAACGGGGTGAGCTCCCACCGTTCGGTCCCAGCTCCTGCCCACCTAGCAGTTCGAAAGCACCCCTAAGTGCAAGTAGATAAATAGGGACCGCTTACGCTTACTTAGCGGGAAGGTAAACGGCGTTTCCGTGCGTGTTGCTGGTGCTGGCTCGCCAGTGCAGCTTAGTCACACTGGCCACGTGACCCGGAAGTGTCTTCGGACAGTGCCAGCTCCCGGCCTCTAGAGCGAGATGAGCGCGCAAACCCTAGAGTCGGTCACGACTGGCCCATACGGGCACGGGTACCTTTACCTTTTTATGCAAGGCAAATGAGAGATCACTGGGTTGGGTGTGGAGGGAAAACCCTGGTGATAGGAGCTTTTTTTTTTTTTTTAGTTTTGCCCAAAGTTGCCATTTTTGTATTCTGTATGGGAATTATGGCAACCGAAGCACAGTTTTTTTATGCAACAATAGTATTTGCTCCACAGCAGGAGAACAATATGTTCTCTGTTTATCAAAGCTTCTCACACAAGACCCTTTCTGGACAAAAAGACACAGTGTGGATGTTATTCTACTGAAGAATGTTGCAGCTGAGAATTACCACAGCCTCAAATCCTCCTCAGATCAGAAAAATCACTGGGAAAACTAGTAAGATAGGGAATGGGAGCAGCTGCTTAAAGCACGCAAGCAGGCACCAGGAATTTTGCAGGCTTCTCACTTTCTCCTCCACCTTCCCTAACATGGGCATAGGGGGGGGCAGGGAGTGGCAGCCGCCCCCCATCAAGTTAAACAATAGAAGTGCTTAACTAAGTGACCAATCATGACGGTTCTGCCCCCACAACAAAGTCCTGCCTCCCCCCAACAAAAATCATGTCTACACCCATTTTCCCTAACACAAGTTTTAACTAGTATTTATCAGGCCCAATTTTCTCAATGGAAGCTATCTTTAATGTGCAGAGATGCAGCCTCAAGTTCTCCACTGCAGCTATATGAAGGACTGGACAGTAGCTCCCATCAGAGGGGAAAAGGTTCAGTCCTAGAGGTAACAGGAAATACTTCAACTTTGGTGTTTTTATGTAATTATTTCAAAAGACAGAACAGATTATGCCTGGCTTTAAGGAATTTGTGCCATAGCTTCGCTGTACTGTACCTCCCAAACCAATTAGTAATGTAACTACACAGCTCACTGCCTCTGTGTATTGCATAACTATTACAACATTTTTCAGGACCAGATTTTCTATCCACCAGAGTAGACCACCTTTTTACTGAGTGTTTGTCCTGATTTATTTGCAAAAACTTTTCGGGGTGTCTGCTTGTTTGGAGGAAGGTTATTACACGATGCACCGCTCAATTGCCACCCCAAACTTGCTAGTGCATTTCCCTGTCGCAAGTTACCACAGAAAGTTTGATATTTTTGGAAGTGGGCTTGTTGTGGTTGGAAGAGTTCAAGTCCACTTTCACTGTACAACCCTAAATTTGCCAGCATATGCTTAAATCCCACCTGCAAAGTATTGACAATCTGGAAGCAGCCTCAGAATGACTTCCTCCCAGGGCAAATAGCAGCTGTGGATGAGGAATTTGGATGAGGACCATGGCTGGGACAGAGGGTTAAATTCCCTGACCACCACTGCAGTCTTAGTCCGCCTTGGTCACCTCTGTGGCTGCTGTTTAGCAAACAAAACCCCAAGCACAGCATTGTTCATCATGTAGAACATGTATTTTGTCCTGAATATGCAGCAACAATTCACAGTGGCTTCCTTGACCAGTTTTCCTTGTCTTGTCGTTTCTTAACTCTGCAGGGGAAGGTCAGGCCAGGTTTTAAAAATAAAACATTAAACTTATATATACTGTATATACTGTATATATATAAAAAAGAGATATTTATTTTAAAAAATAATGGAACAACACCTTTTGTTCTCTGTGTCCACAGAACCACTAGTATACATTTTACAACAGAACATGGCTTATCATACAAGGCTCTGTGATAAGAAGATCAGTGCAAACAACGGAACAGTACTGATAGCGGTTACTGTACATTAAATCACACACACAATACCCTGCAGGTGAGTCTAGCATGTCACAGGTTCTTCACAAAGGCCAAATCCTACTGACATTTTACTCCTTATTCAGAACAGCACCTGCCAACAGATATATGGGAATACCACCCCCCCAAATGGTCCATAGTGGTGAAGTACATCTCTCCTCTTCCTCCTTCTGTCCAGGCACGGATTCTGCAAACTTTTCCCAGTCCTAGAAGTTGCTCTCAGTGCTGGAAACATGGGGCACTGATGTGGGTCTGGGGAAAGGGGAGTGGCGTGAAAAGCACTTCGGTGGGTGCTGGGGGCAGCGTATGGAGGATGGAGCAGTGAGTCTCGTGCGAAGTCAGCATGGCAGAGAAGTGTTTCAGTTCATCTGACAGTTGCTTGATCTCCCGGCGCAAAGCAGCATTCTGCCTCTCCAAGTCTTGACTCTCCTTTAAAGAAAAGGGGGGAGGGAATCAGTTAGAAACTACAGGCCCACCATGGAGAAAGAAAATGGGGGCAGTCCACTGGCTGAAGGGCCAAATGCAGGCCTTGGCCTAATTTTATGTAGG
The DNA here is from genome assembly GCF_964188305.1 of Podarcis bocagei. Lineage (NCBI taxonomy): Eukaryota > Metazoa > Chordata > Lepidosauria > Squamata > Lacertidae > Podarcis > Podarcis bocagei. Next base: position 32,209,796 of record NC_138125.1, read on the forward strand.
TGACACGGCGAGGAAAAACTGAGGTAAAAGAGGATGAAAGAAGGAAGTTGCATCCACACCATAAAATTATATTACATTTAAAGCAGGCATGTCCAACAGGTAGATCGTGATCTATTGCGTATCGAGACCCCTCAGGCACCCCCTCATTGGGAAATAACTCACACCAGGACACAGATATTAATTTTATGTTATTGGGCATATTTGGCCACAACTTTATTGAATTACAGAATGTGAGCGGTATTGGCTTAGGCATTGATTGGACTCAACTATATCTGACTTCTGCCCGCTGCGCAGGAAGTCCGGTCCAAGAGGAAGTCCTCCGGCTTGCTCCTCCGTTTAAACTGCCCCGGCCATGCCCTCCTGGGCAGCGGATTGGCTAGCCAGGCTCTGACGTGGCCGGGATCCCCTGGGCAATGGGGGACAAAGTCCCCCGTCTCCGGTGGGGAGTGGATGGCAACGCGGTCCACTGCAACTCCTCCCCACTGGGAAGTGGAGCGGATCTGGCTGAACCCCTAAAAATGGGGCTTTCCTCCTCCCTAAAAAATCTCAACAACTTAGACCAGAACCTCAAAAAAGGGGGTAGATCACTGCCAGTTTTTAACTGTTGGTAGATCACAGTCTCTTGGGAGTTGGCTACCCCTGATTTAAAGCATGTAACTTTCCCCAGGGAATCCTGTACAGCCCAGACTCTTCCCTCCTTTCCTAGTAAGGGACAATGAGCCCTTATGCAGGCCTCTATTTTGAAGTCCTGTCAAGGAACTGTATATAGCCCTGTTTTAATAGATCGATGGATTACCATTATCAGTGTGAAACCTGAATGAGTAAACAAGGTTCCAACATGCTAGTAAAAGTGAGAAAAGGGCAGGGAAATGATACATTGGGGATATCAACAAAAGAAAGCAGGATCTCACTATAAGGTGGAGGACAGAGGTGGTGATTTAGAGTGCAGCACGAGAGGCAGAGAGGCACTGAATTTTTGCACCGTGCAAGGTGCTGCTCAAATTTTGAGACCCCAAGATCAGCCACGGGTGGAGGGTGGTTAGTTAATTATGAGTTTAGGACAGTTCAAGAAACTAGCTGTATCTTTTAACAGTAGGCATTATGAAAAACACAGGTTGATACTTGCAGCTCAAGGGAGAAAGAGGTCTTAGCTTGCATCCTGCTATGTCCTGTGAGCAGGATAAGCAATCCCTTTCTTCATCTCTTAAGGCCCCAATGGGGGAATTTCCTTTTAATGCAAATACTAGCTTCAGAGGAGGGATTTTCCTCAGAACTGCAGCAGGGGAGGAAATGGTTAAATACCCCCCCATAAGATCCAGATAATTATCACTTCCTCCCCCAACTGGTGTTATTTGCATTTACAAAGTTAAAAGCAAAGACACATTTAATGTCAAGTCTAGTTTGGCCCTGAAAGAGAAAGGAGAGGGAGGCAATAATTTAGCTGCCTTCCAGCCCTGTCTAGATTACCAGAATTATTTCCTTTCATCTTTCCTGGCAGGGAGGTGTATCCCCAGCTACTCCTGTGCAACTCAATTTGCTTCTGTTCTTCAGAGCTAGAAGTTAAAAAGGAGGAGGGAGGGCATCCAGTAATTATTTTCTCCACAACAGATGAAGTGATGATCTCTGAGGTTTGCGGTTGCCAATTCCCACAACTGTAGTGACACTTGTTTTTTTCAGTCACCAAAGTCACAGGAATTGCAACAGAGAACTGTGGCCCATGCAGAAGTGTACAGAACTTGGGGGTCACGCTATGGGTTTCCATGTGAATACACACATCAGGTGAGCCGGTGTGGTACAGGGCAGTGGTTTCCCCAACTTTGTTTTCTGTGTAGACCACTTGAAAATTGCTGAGGGCCTTTGCAGGCAACTTTTTTATTATTATTTGTGCCTGCTGTACCAATTGCAATAGCCCTGCTTATTTGGTGCCTCTCAACAACCACTCATGTTGAGAACATCCAGGCTGTTGAGGAGGAAAGGAGACTTCTACTTTGGGAGAGGCACTAAAGGGAGCACCACAGGATAGAAACCTCTGGTTCTAGAGCAGTGATGGCCAAACTTGGCCCTCCAGCTGTTTTGGGACTACAACTCCCATCATCCCTAGCTAACAGGACCAGTGGTCAGGGATGATGGGAATTGTAGTCCCAAAACCACTGGTGGGCCAAGTTTGGCCATCACTGAGTTAGAGCGTCCATCTAAGACCTGGAAGACCTGGTGATTCCCACTGGCGACCATGAACCAGTCCCTGTCTCTCAGCCTAACTTAAGCCTCATTAGGTTGTTGTGAGGATAAAAATGGGGAGGAGAACCGAGTGTGCCCCCTTGAGCTACTTATACAAAAGGCAGGATAGAAATATAATATTACATTCTAGAAAATTAGAAAGTATGGCTTTCTGCAAGGTACATTGCCTGGAGCCCTTTTATAATATGCAAAATACCGTAGGTCTTAGGTACATTTGTAGAAAGAAGAGATCCACAGCAAGAAGCATCATATTATTATTATTTTTTGCTTTAAAGATATAGTTTTCAGTTAGAAACCTCTCCCATCTGCTAGGCCCCAAAAGTGGGGGGGGGAGTGGGCTTTCCAAGCACAATTCAAAGTGTTGGTGCTGACCTTTAAAGCCCTAAACAACCTTGGCACAGTATACCTGAAGGAGCATCTCCACCCGCATCATTCAGCCTGGACACTGGGGTCCAGCTCCGAGGGCCTTGCGGCAATTCCCTCTCAATGCAAGAAGGGAAGTTACAGAGAACAAGGCCTCTGTGGTGGCACCCCATCAGATAAACAAAGAGATAAGCAATTGTTCGACTTTTTGTAGACAAGTGAAGGCAGCCCTATTTCAGGAAGCTTTTAACATTTGATGTTTTGCCATGTTCCTTTATATTTTGTTGAAAGCTACCCAGAGCAGCTGGAGCAATCCAGCAGGTTTAAAAAAATAAAAACGAGCAGGCCTCTGTTTTTGACTGCAGTACTGTATCTAAGAAGTGGTAGTGGGAAAGGGTCTGTGTGGGTGGGGTTCATAGCCTTTTTTCGCTAGCTACTCTAGAGTTTCCAGGCTGATTGACTGACGTTTTCTTCCTGTAAACTCGTGTTCTGGGCAAACCCAAGCAGAGAACCCAGCCCCGTGCTGATAGCGGATGACATTTTCAGTCCTCGGCCGCACTCTCTCCCCAGCCGGCGACTTATGAGAAATGACAGCAGTGTATCCTCCGCCGCCTGTAGGTTCCCACTGCCTGTCACCAAGCCCTTTTCATACATGCGTATTTCCTCGGCCACAGACATCCTGACCCGAGAGAGCGTGCGGCTCAGGCCTCAAGGAGATGGAGTGGGGGTGGGGAAGGTCAACAACTGCCATCTAGAAGCAGAAAAACCACCTGCCACAGGAAACCTGCTACTGGCCTAGAAGGAAAGTCTCACTTGTTTCTTTCAGCAGCTGGGGAAAGCGGCAACGCAATGGGGAAATTCACCAGAAGATAAAGGGGAGGGGAGCTTCTCTCTCCTTGTAGGTGCAAAAACACGGGGAAACGTTTTGTACAGAGAACAAGGCTGGCTCTCCTTTAAAATCCTGTTTGCAATTAAGATTGGCGGCATGGCATACAGTGGTACCTCAGGTTACATACACTTCAGGTTACAGATTCTGCTAACCTAGAAATAGTGCTTCAGGTTAAGAACTTTGCTTCAGGATGAGAACAGAAATCGGGCTCCAGCGGCGCGGCGGCAGCAGGAGCCCCATTAGCTAAAGTGGTGCTTCAGGTTAAGAACAGTTTCAGGTTAAGAACAGACCTCCAGAACGAATTAAGTACTTAACCCGAGGTACCACTGTACTGCTGAAAATATCTTTCCAAAGGCAGCCTCATTGGATTCTGCATTATCTTACTGAATGCTATTGTCGACACTGGCTGGCAGCAGATTTCTAGGGTTCAGGCAAGGGTCTTTTTCAGCCCTCCTTAGAGATGCCTGGGACCTTTTGGGTGTAAATTGTGTGCTGTGCTACTGAGCTATGGCTCTTCCCCATTTGCTCTTTTATCTTCAGACAAGGTGCTGCTCTTGTTGTGCAGATACTGCTTTTCCCCCAGCAGAAGCAGTTGTGTTTGCAACTGTGGCCAGTTTCAGCAGTTCTGGAGCCACAAACAAAAGACATTGGTCATAAATGTGAGTGATCTGGTGCAGAGCTGAGTCACGGGCCTAGTTCAGACAGAAAAGAAGAGAAACAAGCAGACTAGATCTGTGCTTGGAATGCACCACAGCAGGTGGGGAATTGCATGCTTGGATGCTTTCTGGCGAAAAAGAAAAACTACTTGCCCGCATAAAACTAGCATATCAGAGAGAAGGCTAGGTGAGAATTTTTCTCCATTATACTGTATCTTGGTTTCTACATGCAGATATAACGTTCGATATGTGTGATTGCTTCTTACTTTTACCCAGTGCTCAATACAGTGGTACCTCGGGTTAAGTACTTAATTCGTTCCGGAGGTCCATTCTTAACCTGAAACTGTTCTTAACCTGAAGCACCACTTTAGCTAATGGGGCCTCCCACTGCTGCTGCGCGATTTCTGTTCTCATCCTGAAGCAAAGTTCTTAACCTGAAGCACTATTTCTGGGTTAGCGGAGTCTGTAACCTGAAGCGTATGTAACCTGTACTAGCATCGCAGTACTGTGGAAGGTATAGGAATGCATATGCTCACCTCAATGCATATACAGTATACCATGGGATTCAGGGTGTATGCTCTGGATAATTTGTGGTATCTGTGTTATTAAGTGCATAAAAGTATTAAAATGAGTTGACATCATTGCTGATATAGGAACAAGCGGGGGAACTATACTAAGGGAGAAAGGTTCTGCTGATTTGCCTGCTAGACTCCCATAAATCAAGAAAAGAGAGCCTTTCTTTTCCTGTGAGGGCCCTATATGGCAGATTGCTAAAGCAACGAAAAAATGAATATTGAATTATATGAAAGGAGCTTTTACAAAAAGGCACACCCAGCCACACAATTGCCCACCTGCAGTCTGTGGTGGTACAGTCCAGGAACAATTTTATCACCCCACCTGCACGAAACAGGGCTAATACCAGAGAAATCCTGGTGGGTAGGGGATGGACGTTCTTACCATGTGCAGGGTATCTGCTTTCTGTGTCTGTTTCTGTCGGCTCTTCTGGGCTGCAATACGATTCTTTTCTCTTCTTTGTACTTTTCTCATATCATCCGAAGATTCCTGGGTGAGGGGAATCACGCAATACAAGGTATGACAACAGGAATACCATCTTAACATCTGTACATGTAAGGATCTTGCATAGAATGGCAATCTTGGGATAGAAAGCAGAAGGAAGCGTTTTTCTCAGCAATTATCTCTCCTCCTCCATTGTCTCCATGGCAGATTAATTATCAGCTTGATAGAGGACCCTCCCCCTGCCTAAATTTGCCCCAATTCCTAATGCAGGAGAAGGAAGTGCATCTAAGGATCAGGAGAACCAGCAAGTTAATTCCATGAGACATCAGAGATGAGCAACAACCCTTTTGGAACTCTCAATACAAAACAGTTGGGGTGTTCATCTTACATTCAGTTAACTAGAGCAGGGAAGGATGACCTCCAGATGTTGCTGGACTACAAATCCCATCATTCCTTACCATTGGCCATGTTGGCTGGGGCTGATGGGAGCTGTAGCCCAACAGTATCTGAAGAGCCACAACTTCCCCTTTCCTGAACTACAGTATTGGGTTTTATGTAAAAGTCCCCCAACCTACCAATCCCAACCTAGCTATGGTCCTAGGATATAGCGTGAAGGCACATGAGACTACCAGCTTACAAAGCTACGCCAGTTTAAGCCTGCTTAGTATCTCTCAATAGGTGATGGACTACCTGGGAACCATACATATGCTGCCTTGGGTTTCATGAAGGAAGCAGGGAGGGATATAAATGTTAAGATAAAAAAACCGATTCACCCATGTCTTTGTCCACATGCCTTTGCCTCACTTTTAAAAAAATTACATCATGTCTAATGATGTAATTTCATGCCTTCCTTGGATAATCTCTTAGTGAGTTGTGTTTAACAATTCTTGTAGGGTTCCTACTTCCTTTAGTATATGAGTCTATGAACTCTTTGCACAGATTTGTTCAAGTTTTAAGGACCTGTTCCTAGCAAAGTAAATATCTGGTCTCCATTTTAGGATTTTAAAACTTATCCCATCTTGGGTGGTTGTGGTGCTGGCGGCATCTTAACTCTTTCAACGTTTTCTTGAGAGGACCACAATTGATCAGCACACCTGGCTGCTAACCAGAAGGTTGGTAGTTCAAGCCCACCCAGGGATGGCTATGGGCAGGATTCCTGCATCGCAGGGGGTTGGACTAGATGACCCATGGGGTCCCTTCCATCTCTACAATTCTATGATTCTATGACCTCCAAAGTTTCTTCTTTTTTGGGACCGTGACTTCACCCCAGGGAGAATGGCACAATCCAGCAGAGGCTTGAGCAGTGCCAAGCAGATGAGGACATTTTATGCCACCTATCTGTAAACAGTTATTCTGCTACGATAGCCATCAACGACACTTGTGATGCTTTTCTGCAAGCTTCCTCATTCGGTCCCTGCATTGCTTTGATTTTAACTGTTTCGTATTACCCTATTGCCTAGCTTCTTATTTTTGGTTTAGCTTTTCTGAACAGCATTTTCCTGGGTTTGTCCCTACATCAGTTCCTTCAAAGTCCTACGAAAATCCCGAGAGCGCTGAACGTTTCTCATTCATTCTGTTCCTCTCTGTTTCAGCACACGAGATGAACGAGAAGTGTTTGGCAAAGTGGCAAGACGGTATCCATCGGAGTTCATATTTCATTTCTGGAGTTATTCTGGTGCCTCTAAGCATAAACAGGCAGAAATCCTATAGGCAAAGTTTTCCCCATGCTAGGAGATGCCGCATCTGTTGAATTTCTGTGTTTTGTGCTCAAGGCACAGGAGCCCTGCTAGAAAAAAGGAGAGACGGCCATAAAATTAACTCAAAAGGAATTGCCCAAACTGTACCTGTTTGCTGGATGAAGAGGACTGGCTGTAGCTGCTGGAGTCGCTGCTGTCAGAGCTATGGGGCATGGCTTACAGCTCCCCCTGCCTGTCGTCTTTCCTTTCTTGCTTCCTGGAGGTCTTTGGTGATTCCTCCACTACTTTTCTATTGATTTTTCCTCTTTCCTCCTTTCCCTCTCCTTCTGACTTCTTGGTCGCTTTCTTTGACACTCTCCCAGCGTCTACATTCCTGTCCTTCTAGAGTCTGCAGCTCGCTCTGATAGTTCCCTCTCTTTAGAGCTTAGCTGCTGTGGTTTCTCGGAAGCTGCAAGGGACTCAACTGAAAGTCACGTGGGCGGAAACTCCGAAGATCAAAAGTAATGAGAATGAGAGAGAGAGAGAGAGAGAGAGAGAGAGAGAGAGAGAGAGAGAGAGAGAAAACCTTTGGGAAAATCAAAATGGTCTGAAAAGGAAAAAAAACCCGCATAACTTAAGGCAGTTAGAAGAAGAGAAAGAGCGGTTTCGGCTACATTGCAAACCTCAGAAGAGGAGAAGAAACAACAAAGTCTGTTAAGTATAAAGATAGGGTTGCCATATTTCAAAAAGTAAAATTCCTGACACCCACAAAGTGGCTTTTTACATGGCAGACCCCCAAATTACTGTTTTTTGTTTTTTGTTTTTTTTAGGAAACCACCAAAATCGTTGAGAATCTTTTTGGGGAACAAACCCAAATTGTTGAACTTTTGGGGGGAGACCTCAACACAAAATACAGTGGAACCTCAGGTTACCTACGCTTCAGGTTACAGACTCGGCTAATCCAGAAATATTACCTCGGGTTAAGAACTTTGCTTCAGGATGAGAACAGAAATCGTGCTCCGGCGGCGCAGCAGCAGCAGCAGCAGGAGGCCCCATTAGCTAAAGTGGTGCTTCAGGTTAAGAACAGTTTCAGGTTAAGAACAGACCTCTGGAACGAATTACCGTATTTTTTGCACCATAACACTCACTTTTTTCCTCCTAAAAAGTAAGGGGAAATGTCTGTGCGTGTTATGGAGGGAATGCCTACGGGTGGCATGCCTACGGATTTTCCTCCTCTAAAAACTACGTGCGTTTTATGGTCGGGTGCGTGTTATAGAGCGAAAAATACGGTAAGTACTTAACCTGAGGTACCACTGTAGTGATTTTAAGCTTTTGGAGCTGTTTCTGAGGGGCATAGGAGGAGGGGTGCGAGGTGTGTGGTACGTCCTGGGTGTCATCCTTGAGTGGGGTGACAAAATGTCACACCGCGGGGGGGGGGGGCGGCACTGGCCTGCAGCACGCCTGAGCTACGCATCTCTCCTGGGAGTGACTTAGTGGCATGGAACCCCACGCTGCCCAAGACAGCAGCATGGGCCTTGCATCCGCCAGATGGACTCTGTGGGCAGATTGCCGCCCCCCTGGGCGGATCACCACAGCACCCCTGTACGGTGCCGCCATGCACAGAGCGCTGCGGCGCCCCCATGAGTGGCTCACCCCGCCCCTGCCGCTCCTGGTGCAGCTAGCTACGCCCCTGCTGTTTCCACTACTTTTTCTAGCACGTTGCCATTCATCCAGGTTTCCCCTGACATTTTGCCAATTTGGCAAAATTGCCCCCAACGCCATTTTTACACCCCAAAACCAGGACATGTCAGGAATTTTCCTGACGAATGGGATATCTATATAAAGATGAATTGTGAAGGAGCCGTATGATGGGGGGGGGGGACAGTTCAGTCCAAATATATTTTGTAAAGGCCATCACAATTGTAAATGGCTGTGATGTATCTTTATGATTCAGCACTATATAAATATTTATAGAAATAAAATAAAAATGCAATGTTCAGTACTGGTAAAAAAACAAACCATTGTGATTTTTTTAAAAAATAATAATTTTAAAAAGCTGTACATTTGCAAGTAAGCAAGCAAAGGAGACAATCTTTGGTATTAGAATTCTCAAGCAAGTAGTTAAGATATTTTCATATTTATATATCTATCTTATATTTATATATCTATCTTTAGATTGTTAAGAGCATCAGAGATCTCAAAAACTCCTTAGTGAAAATGATGTACTAACTAACATTTGGAACGTGTCACTAAAACTGACCTCCTTATTCAAAGGTTGGAAAACAGCCAATACAACAAGGGTTCTAGGAGGAGCCAGGAAATTACAAACCAAATGGCATCAGTTCTAAATAAATTAGTGGGAAGCATTTGTAAAGATAGGAATTATCAACCACAGAAGACCTAGCCCTTCAGAGGAAGAACTAGTGGTTTTCTGCAATGGAAAGTCCTCCTCACCAATTTTTGGATTTCTTTGCAATTCAACAGGTTTGTACTTAGTGGTGATGCAGTAGACATTATGTATATGGACTTCCAGAAAGCTGCTGACAAAGTCACTCAACAAAGGGCTTTCCTAGGTAAATTTAGCAATCACATAACAGGAAGGGTCCTCTTATCGATTAGCAACCAGTTAAGTAACAGGAAGCAGGAGATAAGAGTAAATAGACAATCTCAGATAGGTGGAAAATATGCAGTGGGATATTCCAAATGTTTCTACTGTAGCCGATCCCACTTAACTTTTTCATAAACAAAAAAATAAACTAGATTGACAGGGCGGGCTACCAGAGACCCACTCCCGTTATAACCCTCTATCTTATTTTTTCTCATCTGTGGAGGTAAAGGGCAATAAAACTCACTACCTGAACCAAGCAATTTCTATAAGAAAAAGTTGCTAGAGACAGAGATACAACCTGCTGGCAGTGATTAGTTTGATTGGCTAAGCAGAGGACATGGGCAGAAACATGTAAGGAGCGTTTCAGTTAGTGGGAAATTTATATATATATATATATATATATATATATATATATATATATATATATCCCCCGCACCTTTTCCCCTGGGTGGCTCACAAAAAAACCCAACCACAGACAGCTAAACATATAAAAGACAATAGTTAGAATTTGAAATGATGTAAAAACAACTCTATAAAAATGCAGATGGCAAAAACAGCACAGCACTAAAAGCTAAAGGACCCCTAGAGGGTTAAGTCCAGTCAAAGGTGACTATGGGGTTGCGGCGCTCATCTCGCTTTCAGGCTGAGGGAGCTGGCGTTTGTCCACAGACAGCTTTCTGGATCATGTGGCCAGCATGACTAAACCACTTCCGGCACAACTGAACACCGCGATGGAAACCAGAGCACACGGAAACACTGTTTACCTTTCTGCCGCAGTGGTACCTATTAATCTACTTGTACTGGCGTGGTTTCAAACAGCTGGGTTGGCAGAGGCAGGGACAGAGCAACAGGAGCTCAGTCCACTGTGCAGATTCAAACCGCTGACCTTCTGATCAGCAAGCCCAAGAGACTCAGTGGTTTAGACCACCGCACCACCCACGTCATTAAACAATGACACTGGATATCAGGATAAAGTCTGGACTACGGCTTGGAAGGTTTGGGGAGGGGCTCAGAAACCTGGGAGGACCGTACAACACTTTGCGGCACACAGGAACCTCCACTGAAGACAGGCATCCTGTGTTCCTACGGGATCTGATAGGAGACAGTGGATCTGTGTCACGGCAGGAGTGCACACAGTGCTTGCTCCTGTTTAACAAGCCTATTTCTAAATGAAATAAACACTGCAGGAACACCAGGGCTCTCCCATGCTCTCTCTCAAGGAAACCAGAAGAAGGGGAAGCCCATAGAATGTTGACTGATCGGCCAAGTGGTGAACATAGCTGTCAACTTTTCCCTTTTCTTGCGAGGAATCCTATTCGGAATAAGGGAATTTCCCTTAAAAAAAGGGAAACGTTGACAGCTATGGTGGTGAAGGTACAGTGGTACCTCTGGTTACGTACTTAATTTATTCCGGAGGTCCGTTCTTAACCTGAAACTGTTCTTAACCTGAGGTACCACTTTAGATAATAGGGCCTCCCGCTGCTGCCGCGTCACCAGAGCACGATTTCTGTTCTCATCCTGAAGCAAAGTTCTTAACCCAAGGTACTATTTCTGGGTTAGCGGAGTCTGTAACCTGAAGCGTAGGTAACCTGAAGCATATGTAACCCGAGGTACCACTGTACAACAATAGGCTCCCTACATGGACTATTCCTAGAACCCTATTCCTAGAATTCTTCCCATTTGAAGAATAATTGAAAGGCTGTTCTAAAACGCAATGCCTGGGCAACCTGTTATCACACTTACTCGGTTTTTTTCAAGCTTAAGTTGTTGTGTTTTTTTTAAAGTATTAAATTCAATCTAAAAGTAGACTGCTTATTTGCATACCTATCATGTGGGACAGTCCGTATTTGAAAAAGAAAAAAAAATCCCACTGACTCTGCATATGCATTGCTAATTGGATGAGGACTGAAAGCTAAGAGCAGGCCAGAAGAAAAGTAGGACAGCTGAAAAAATGCCACAGGCGAGTCAGCCCCAGCATTCCATATGCCACAAGGCCCCAGCAGCTGAGTGCAGAGGTCACGGGGAGCAAAGTGGTCCTGGTCCTGGCTTGTTCTGGGTCTTCTAAACTGAAAGTAAGACCTTGACCCAGCAGCACTTCATCAGCCAGTGCAGTTCTAACAGCACTGGTGACATGTGCTGAGGATGGGCTGCTCCACAAAGTCATCTAGCTGCTGCCTTTTGCACTAGCTGCAGCTTCCAGACCAGCCTTGAAGGTAGCCCAACATAAGCACCTTGAAATTATCCAGTCTTGAAGTTACCAGTGCGCACACCACTGTGACCAACTTGTCCAGGAAAGGCTGCACCAGCTAGAGGCCGTAGAAAGCGCTTCTCATCACTGCAGACACCTGGGGCTCCAGCAACCATGATGAATCTAGTAGCACTCCCAGGCTATGAACCTCCTCCTTCATTGGGAGTGCAGCCCCATCACAAATAGGTTACTGAGCAAGCTACTGGACCTGGAAACCACCCATAAACAGAGCTTCTGGCTTAAGAAGGATCCAGTTTCCGTTTATTCACTCTCATCCCACCCACCACTGAGTCCAGATACCGAAGGACTCGCACAGCCAAAGCCGATTCAGATGTCACAGAAAAACAGAGAAGTGAGTCTTCAATGTACAGGTGACATCATGCCCCAAATCCCCCAATGGTTTCATACAGATTTTAAATAGCGTTGCGAATAATATGGAACCCTGCAGCCGAAAAGCAATCAGCCAATGCTACTCTCTGGAAATGCCCCCATGAGTAATGGCGGAATAGTGGTTGGGAGCAGCAGTGCTTCTGAGTACCAGTTGCTGGAAACCAAAGGAGAGGAGAGTGCTGATTTGGTTGGATTCTGCTTGGTGCCTTCCTCACAGGCATCTGGGTGGTCCCTGTGAAAACAGGATGTTGGACTAGATGGGCCATTGGCCCGAACTCTTCTTATGTTCTTAGGTAACCACTATGACACAGTCACCTCATGAGAAGAGAAGACTCCCTGGAAAAGACCCTGATGTTGGGAAAGATGGAGGGCACAAGGAGAAGGGGACAACAGTGGACAAGATGCTTGGATAGTGTTCTCGAAGCTACCAGCATGAGTTTGACCAAACTGCGGGAGGCAGTAGGAGACAGGAGTGCCTGGCATGCTGTCCATGGGGTCACGAAGAGTTGGACACGACTAAACAACAACAACAACAAACAACAACATGACACAGTGGGCATCAGAGGAGGAAGGGAGTGATCATCAGGAAAGAGGGACAGAGGCCAGTGTTGCCCGTGGCACCCCAGTTTTAAGATTTTAAGAGGCAGGGGCAACTCCCTGACTGTAAAAGGTATAAAAGGTGTGTGGCTGTAACATGCAGCTACCTTTATTTACCTGTAAGATTCGTCCTGCTGGCAGTCAGCAAAAGATCTCCTTTGTTGAAGAGTTTTTGCTTTTAGCCTGGTCTCTGTCCATTTATTTCAGGTCAATTTCCCACCTGGGAATGAGTGGCGGGGAGCCAATTTTCCCATGACACCTTTCGTGCTGATTTGGCCGACTTAGGATGCTGGAGATGCGTAGACACCTTGCTGCAGAAATAGTAAGGGGCCTATGACCCCAGACCACTGGTCCTGCATTGACTAATAATAACATGCAGAACTCGCCCATTTTTAAATGTTCTCGGTACTTGCTAGAGGTATGATGCTCTTCAGCGATTCCTTGAACACGGGAGGCATATCACCACAGGTCCCACCCCACAATGTGTGTTCCTGCTTGGCACAAGGTTGCTTGAAGGACCCAGGTGTGGGATTCAGTTTCTCCCCATGGGGCTTCCTGGGTTTCATGATCTTAATCACAGCAACTGTGAAGCTGTTATCTGTGTTAGGATAACAGAGATTAAAACTACAGCCTAGGTTTCAACCTGTGTACAAGCGGCAAGAAGCAAGGATTTTCTAAGGGAGGCCATAGCAGCTGTGCAATATTATTCAAGCACTTGCTTCTCTGCTCAGTATATTGCAGAATAATGGGAGAATGGAAAGAAGATTTCGTGTTATAAACACTGTGATGCACAGTTATCCTAGTTAGGAGACCATTTGGAGGAATCCAAGAAGACTTATTTCCCATCTCCTTTTAAACATATTATTAATATGTGGCTTCTCTTCTTGCTCGCACGCGCTCTCTCTCTCTCTCCTCTCCTCTCCTCGGGTTCCTTGGGGGTGTCCAACTTTGTATTTTGGAAGGTCAGTCAGTCTACAGCTTGCACCCAGACCTTTCTCCTTGTAAATGTTACAGAAACTTTGTGAGTACAAAGTTACACAACTTTTAGAAGACACCTGAAGGCAGCCCTGTATTGGGAAGTTTTTTATGTTTGACATTTTATTATTTTTAATATTTTGCTGGAGGCTGCCCAGAGTGGCTGGGGAAACCCAGCCAGATGTATAAATAATAAAATTATCACTATTAATGTTATTACAAAGAGCATAAGTACAACCTTACATCTTCTCCCCCCCCCAAAAGACCTCCAGCCACCCCAATATGTCTAACCACCTTCACTAGCATCTGACAAAATTCTGGTTTTAAAAATGCATTATAAACCCAGACTAATTCTTTAATCCATAGCAGTCAGACTCTCTCTCTCTCTCTCTCTCTCTCTCTCTCTCTCTCTCTGTGTGTGTGTGTGTGTGTGTGTGAAGCTTTTCATGCCTGACATTTAATGCAAATGAGCTGATGAGGTAGTTTAGGCTGCGTGACAGCAAATGATTTGCATAGAAACATAAACAACAGTTAATGAAAATTGTGTGGGCCAAGTCTTCCATGACAAGTGACAAATTAACAGGCTCGGTGATTCACATTCTCTGTTTGTCTAAAGATTACCTTACCATAACGCCACTGGCACGTCAATAGTCGAGAGAGGCTTCTGCTTCTCTGGTCGCTGAGCCCTGGGCTGCTTCATGCAAATCCCTCAAGTGAAGAAAAATCAAGCAGCGCAACTGAGCAAAAAAGCTAAGCACTTCCTAATCCACATTTCGGTGGGAGAGAGTTACACTTCTGCTGTTTGATTTCCGAAGTTTTGCTCTGGTGCTCTAACCACACCATATGCTTGACCTTCTTCCTCTCCAACTTTTAAAATTAGATTTTAGAAATGGGGGGGGGGGGCTGGCCAAAGAGGGACTCAGGTGCCCCTGAAGGATCTAACCAGATGAAGGACAAAGGCCAGAGACGAAAGTAATGATGTGTGATCTAAGCTAACAACAGGGCCAATAATGCAGGTCGCTAATAGGTCCAGGAAACATGGCACTAATTATGAAGCGGTCAAAGGGAAATGTCATTTTGACACATGCATGTGAAATAGAGGTTTGATCCTTTTCCTGAGGGGTTCAGGAGCCTCCAAACATCATGAAGATTGGTCTAACTGGAAAAGGAGGAAGACTGGGGGAGAAAACCAGAGTGGTCTTGGCCATGCCCCTGCGAACTCCTTGGCCACCAAGGAGTGGTCTCTGTTGGGCAAGGGATCCTTCCGTGAAGCAGCAGGTTTGTAGTTTTCACTCCTGACAGGAGCAACGCTGAAATGGTTATATATTTAATGGGATAGCAGTTACCAAATTCAGTGACGTATTTCCAGCTGAATTTATCTCCAGTAAATTCAGCCACCTGCTCTCTTTCTCTTCTCTTCTGGGATTATGCATGATGTTCAAACAACAGGCAAAGTCTGATCTGTCAAGGAGCTTTGAGTGTTTGCCCAGAGGAACCACAAGCAACAGCTCAACAAGTTCATTCTGTGGAACAGTGATAACATCAGCGCAAGGTGAGTGTTACTGGCAAAAGAGTTTGTCCCCAAAGCTTCATCTGAGACAACAAGCCACAGTGAAACCTCTGATAGCCAAAGGTTACTTTTTTCCTCATTCATGCCGAACTGTTTCTCTACAAAAGGGAACAGGCTGTCCTGGCTGGGTTTGACCCCTGTTTCTGAGACATTCACAAGATGACTTCCTGGACAGCTGAGAGCAGCCAAGGTATAAATACAGTACTGTATATTCCTTCCCTGCTGAAAAGATAAGGACTGAGGCCTGTAATACAGTGAAGTTGGAATGAGGAGCTATAGTCTCTCCTCATGACTAGGTAAAAAGGTAATGGACCCCTGGAAGTCCAGTCAAAGGTGACTATGGGATTGTGGCGCTCATCTTGCTTTCAGGCCAAGGGAGCCGGCATTTGTCCACAGAAAGCTTTCCGGGTCGTGCCCAGCATGACTAAACTGCTTCTGGCGCAATGGGACACCGTGACAGAAACCAGAGCGCATGGAAACGCTGTTTACCTTCCTGCTGCAGTGGTACCTAATTATCTTCTTGCACTGGTGTGCTTTTGAACTGCTAGGTTTGCAAGAGCTGGGACAGAGCAAAGGGAGCTCACCTCGTCGTGGGGATTTGAACCGCTGACCTTCTGATTGGCAAGTCCAAGAAGCTCAGTGGTTTAGACAAAGAGTGCCACCCGCATCCTCACAACTATATCACTTCAGATGGGGAATAGCAACTTTGAATGCTCTTCTGCATTAAACACCTCATCTACCCACACCTGTAAGCAGCCAGTGTGGCACAGCGGTTAGAGCATTGGACTAGGACCTGAGAGGCTAGGGTTAAAATCCCCACTCAGCCACAAAGCTCTTTGAGTTTGGTCAGTCAACCAGCTACAAATTTACCAAACGGTAATATCATCTAAGTGATGATATTTGTTATGTACTGAGTTGAATAGGATCCAAACTGAAGCAGTCTGATTGGTCCTAGAACAATAGGATCCAAATTGCAGCAGTCTGATTAGTCCTAGAACAATAGGATTCAGAATGCAGCAGTCTGATTGGTCCTAGAACAATGCAGCAGTATGATTGGTTGGCAGGAACCACCCAATCCTGCTCCAGATAGAAGTGAATCCACAACCTGATTGGCTTACAGTAGAATTCCGGAATTAGCCAATCATGTGCAGCCCATTGTGTAAATAATGTATATAAAGCAGATACTGTGAGGGGATATTCATTCATCCTCCTCACCACTATGAGCTGAATAAAGAGCATGAAATCACTTTGCGACTCTGAGTATATTTCACTGGCGACGAAGGTGGGATCCCGCTGAGCTGACTGCCACACACAGCACCGCAGCACTGCCACCTGCCGCACCGCTGCCTCGCACCATGTATCCAGGCTTCAGCTCCGGGACACAAGGAACTCAGAATGGCAGCCAACAGCAGCTTCTCGCCATTCAACCCAGCATCTGGAGACTGGGAAGCGTACGCCTCCCGTTTCACCTTCCTCCTAGAAGCCAAAGGGGTCACCGACGAAGAAGACGCCAAGAAGAGGGCGATATTCTTCAGCGTCTGCGGAGAGGAGACGTTTGAAATCGCCCGGGCTCTCCTTGCGCCTGAAGACGTCGCTACTGTTCCATACAAAACAATAATGGAACAGCTGAAGGGGTACTTTTTGCCGCAGCCCTCAGTGGTGGCTCGTCGAAATGCCTTCTACGCAAAGCGGCAAGCCCCTGGGGAAACCATAACTGGGTTTGTGACCTCTCTCCGCCAAGCTGCCCGGTTCTGCAACTTCTCAGAGCTGGAGAACATGCTTCGTGACCGCCTCGTCGGTGGCCTGAAGGATGAGAAGCTGCAACGACGCCTCTACGCTAAGAAGGACCTAACGTTCCAGGTCGCTCTGGAGGAGGCCCTGGCAACGGAAGCTGCCGAGAGGTCGACGCAAGAGGCACGGCCGAGCCTGCCATCCCAACCGAGGGTCCACCACGAAGACCTCACCGACGACTCAGGATCCGACAGGGAGGAAGTGCACCGAGTACAGCAGCGCACTCAAGCAGCGCACAGACCACAGCTGCCTCGACGAGAAGTAGGAAACTGCGCAAGCTGCGGGGAGAGTCACGAGAGGAGGACCTGCCGTTTCCGCAACGCAGAGTGCAGGCAGTGCAGAAAATCGGGACACATCGCCCGGGTGTGTCGGGCTTGGCCCACCCGACACCAGGCATCAGATGACCAACCCAAGAGCCCCAGGTCCCGGGGCCCAACGCACCAAGGCAACTCGACGGAGCTCACGGAATGCCAGGTATACCAGTTGCCCCACCCCAACGTAGAGAAAATTTATGTAGAGGTACAGATAGAGGGGGCCCCATGCCGCATGGAGCTTGACACGGGTTCAACTCTATCCATAATCTCGGCAAAGACCTTAAGGAAACTGTGTCCTACTGGGGGTCCCAAACTCAGGCCGGCCCCATTCACCCTACGGGACTTCCAGAAACGTAAGGTCCCCACAATGGGGGTGGGGACCTTCAGGGTGCAATACCGAGGGCGGACGCGGCAACTGGACTTGCTTGTGGTCAAGGGCCCCTACATTAGCTTACTGGGATTGGCATGGTTTGGACCACTGGGGCTAGCTGTCACCGGGGTGAACCACACTACCTTACAAGTGGACGTGGACGCCATATGCAAGGAATTTCCAGGGGATTTCGACGGGAAATTGGGACAGTATACGGCCCCCCCATTGCGCTACAGCTTGACCCCGCAGTATGACCAGTCAGGCTCAAGGCCCGCCGGGTCCCGTTCGCCTTGAAACCCCGTATAGACGAGGAATTGGACCGACTCATGGAGCAAGGAGTGCTGGAGCCGGTGCCTAATGCCCCCTGGGAAACTCCAATCGTCACACCCGTCAAGCCTAATGGTTCGGTCCGCATCTGCGCAGACTACAAATGTACCATAAACAAGGCCCTCACGGCCCACGCATACCCAGTGCCAGTGGTCAGCCATGTCCTTGCCACCCTGGCTGGGTCGAAAATTTTTGGCAAGCTGGACTTGGCCCAAGCATATCAACAGCTGCCAGTAGATGAGGCCACAGCAGAGGCACAGACGATTGTGACGCACAGAGGAGCGTTCAGGGTCAAGCGGCTGCAATTCGGGGTCAGCGTGGCACCAGGCATATTCCAGAATCTAATGGACTCTCTCCTTAAAGGGATTCCTGGTGTCACCCCCTTCTTCGATGATGTGTTGATTGCCGGGCCCACACCAGAGGAGTTTGAGGACCGCCTCCGCACCGTTCTGCACCGTTTCCAGACGGCAGGTCTCAAGGTGAAGCGGGAAAAATGTCTACTAGGAGTGCCTCAGGTGGACTTTCTGGGATTTATGGTGGACGCAGAAGGGGTCCACCCGACTGGGGACAAGGTACGGGCCATTTGTGATGCCCCAGCGCCCAAGAGCAAGACTGAACTTCAGGCCTTCTTGGGACTATTGAACTTTTACCATTCCTTCCTTCCCCACAAGGCGGCGGTAGTGGAGCCCCTACACAGACTCCTGGACAAGCGGGCCCCTTGGGTGTGGGGCCAGCGCCAGGAGGCCGCATTCCAGGCAGTCAAGGACTTGCTTGTCTCAAACTCTGTCTTGGCACACTTCGACGAGAGGCTGCCGGTGGTGCTAGCATGCGACGCCTCACCCTATGGCATTGGCGCTGTCCTGGGGCACCAACTCCCGGATGGAAGAGAGGTACCGGTGGCATACTTTTCCCAGACACTCAACGCAACCGAGCGGAACTACTCGCAAATAGACAAGGAGGGTCTGGCAATCGTGAAGGGAGTAAAAAAATTCCATGATTTCTTGTACGGGCGGCCCTTCACCGTGGTGACTGACCACAAGCCGTTGCTTGGCTTGTTTGCCCCTGAAAAGCAGACCCCCCAAGTGCTGTCTCCTCACGTCCTCAGGTGGTCAATTTTCCTTGCCAGCTACCAGTATGCACTGATTCACCGACCTGGGAAGGCGATGGGCCATGCGGACGCCCTCAGCAGGCTACCACTACCGGAAACAGGCCCTGACCCAGCACCTGCACAAGAGGTTATGAGCCTGGAGCTGCTTCCCGACCGCCCCATTCAGGCACAAGAAGTTGCACACCATTCCAAGAAAGATAGGGTCATCTCCCGGGTCCTGGACTGGGTGTGGAGGGGATGGCCCAGCAGCAGCCCCGGGCCAGAATTCGCCAGCTACACAACCCGCAAACATGAACTGTCGGTCCACAAGGGGTGCCTGTTATGGGGAAGCAGAGTCATTGTTCCCCAGCCCCTCCGCAAAAGGGTCCTCACAGCCCTACACGAGACACATCCAGGGGTAGTAAGAATGAAGGCCCTTGCCAGGAGTTATGTGTGGTGGCCGGGGATCGATGGAGAGATAGAGGCCTGGGTCAAACACTGCCAGGCCTGCCAAGAATCCCGCCCAGATCCCCCAAGGGCCCCAGTCCAGTCCTGGGAGTCCGCCCGAGCACCATGGTCATGCCTGCATGTGGATTTCGCTGGCCCCTTTCAGGGGAAAACATTCTTCATAGTGGTGGACTCCTACACCAAATGGCTGGAAGTCGCACTGGTACCGTCCACTTCCACGTCCGCAGCCATCCGGGTACTACGCAGGCTGTTTGCAACCCACGGGCTTCCTGACACTCTCGTCTCAGACAACGGGACTGCATTTACGTCAGGAGATTTCCAAACCTTCACAGCACAGAACGCCATCCGCCACATCCGTTCGGCGCCGTTCCACCCTGCCACCAATGGCCAAGCAGAACGCATGGTGCGGACCACCAAGGACACCCTTCGCCGCATGACGCAAGGGGACTGGGAGTACCGCCTTGCCACATTCCTTCTAGCACAGCACAGCACCCCCAGCTCAACGACTGGCCGGAGCCCCGCTGAACTACTAATGGGTCGGCGCCTTGCAATCAGATTGGACCGCCTTCACCCCGATAGAGCTCAGGATGAGGTAGTGGTGGGGGAAGGCAGGAACCCCCGCACCTTCGAGGCCCAGGACCCAGTGTACGCAAAGAATTTTGGGGCAGGCCCAGCATGGGTACCCACCACAGTCACCAGGGTCACTGGCCCAGTGTCGTACGAGGTGCTAACGGATGGGGGGCAATGCTGGCGCCGCCACTGCGACCAGATACGGCGACGATTCCCGGGAGAAACCCAGGAGGAGGACAGGCCAGAGGAGTCCCAAGGGAACAGTGGGGCAGTGAGGCCCATAGAGCAGGAGGGGCCAGCAGGAGAGGCAGAATCAGTAAATACAGAGAGGACCCGTGAGGCCGAAAGGACACCAGAACCAGAACCACGACTGAGCGAGCCGGTTGCACCAGACCAAACAACCCCATCACAGCCAGCATCCTTGGAACATGAGCCAGAACCTGGAGCCCGGACCAGGGAACACCCCAGGCCGCAACGCACACGTAGGCCGCCGGCATACCTTGAGGACTATGAATGCGACCTCCCGGGCAGGACTGGAACTTAGAGGGGAGGGGTGTTATGTACTGAGTTGAATAGGATCCAAACTGAAGCAGTCTGATTGGTCCTAGAACAATAGGATCCAAATTGCAGCAGTCTGATTAGTCCTAGAACAATAGGATTCAGAATGCAGCAGTCTGATTGGTCCTAGAACAATGCAGCAGTATGATTGGTTGGCAGGAACCACCCAATCCTGCTCCAGATAGAAGTGAATCCACAACCTGATTGGCTTACAGTAGAATTCCGGAATTAGCCAATCATGTGCAGCCCATTGTGTAAATAATGTATATAAAGCAGATACTGTGAGGGGACATTCATTCATCCTCCTCACCACTATGAGCTGAATAAAGAGCATGAAATCACTTTGCGACTCTGAGTATATTTCAATATTCCAGCTGAACTACTTAAAATTTTAAAAGATGATGCTGTTAAGGTGCTACACTCAATATGCCAGCAAATTTGGAAAACTCAGCAGTGGCCAGAGGATTGGAGAAGATCAGTCTACATCCCAATCCCAAAGAAGGGCAGTACCAAAGAATGCTCCAACTACCGCACAATTGCACTCATTTCACACACTAGCAAGGTTATGCTTAAAATTCTACAAGGAAGGCTCAAGCAGTATGTGGACCGAGAACTCCCAGAAGTGCAAGCTGGATTTCGAAGGGGCAGAGGAACCAGAGACCAAATTGCAAACATGCGCTGGATTATGGAGAAAGCTAGAGAGTTCCAGAAAGACATCTACTTCTGCTTCATTGACTATGCAAAAGCCTTTGACTGTGTCGACCACAGGAAACTATGGCAAGTTCTCAAAGAAATGGGAGTGCCTGATCACCTCATCTGTCTCCTGAGAAATCTCTATGTGGGACAAGAAGCTACAGTTAGAACTGGATATGGAACAACTGATCGGTTCAAAATTGGGAAAGGAGTACGGCAAGGCTGTATATTGTCTCCCTGCTTATTTAACTTATATGCAGAATTCATCATGCGAAAGGCTGGGCTGGATGAATCCCAAGCCGGAATTAAGATCGTCGGAAGAAATATCAACAACCTCAGGTATGCAGATGACACAACCTTGATGGCAGAAAGTGAGGAGGAATTAAAGAACCTTTTAATGAGGGTGAAAGAGGAGGGCACAAAATATGGTCTGAAGCTCAACATCAAAAAAACGAAGATCATGGCCACTGGGCCCATCACCTCCTGGCAAATAGAAGGGGAAGAAATAGAGGCAGTGAGAGATTTTACTTTCTTGGGCACCCTGATCACTGCAGATGGTGACAGCAGTCACGAAATTAAAAGACGCCTGCTCCTTGGGAGAAAGGCGATGGCAAACCTAGACAGCATCTTAAAAAGCAGAGAGACATCACCTTGCCAACAAAGGTCCGTATAGTTAAAGCCATGGTTTTCCCAGTAGTGATGTATGGAAGTGAGAGCTGGACCATAAAGAAGGCTGATCGCCGAAGAATTGATGCTTTTGAACTATGGTGCTGGAGGAGACTCTTGAGAGTCCCATGGACTGCAAGAAGATCAAACGCATCCATTCTTAAGAAAATTAGCCCTGAGTGCTCACTGGAAGGACAGATCGTGAAGCTGAGGCTCCAATACTTTGGCCACCTCATGAGAAGAGAAGACTCCCTGGAAAAGACTCTGATGTTGGGAAAGATTGAGGGCACAAGAAGAAGTGGACGACAGAGGACGAGATGGTTGGGCAGTGTTCTCGAAGCTACAAACATGAGTCTGACCAAACTGCGGGAGGCAGTGGAAGACAGGAGTGCCTGGCGTGCTCTGGTCCATGGGGTCACGAAGAGTCGGACACGACTAAACAACAACAATATCATCTAAACCACATTTTACCAGATTCTCCACAAGAATATCATGGGGAACTTTGTTGAAAGCCATACTGAAATCAAGATACATTACACCCACAGCAAACCCCTGATTCACTAAGCTTGCAACCCTATCAGAAAAAGAAATCATTAGTCTGATATGACTTGGTCTTGAAAGACCCATGCTGGCTCTTAATGATTTCAGCATCCTTTTCTAAGTGCTCGCAGTCAGACTGTTTAATAATCTGTTCTACAATGTTTCCTGGTATCATTGTCAAACGGACCAGTCAGGAGTGGCCTGAGCCCCTTTTTTCTCCTTTTCGAAGGGGACAGCATTTGCCCGACTCCAATCTGCAGGGAGCTCAGCTGTTTGCCAAGAATTCTCAAAGATTATAGTCAGAGGCTCAGAGATTACATCTGCAAGCTCCCTTAGTACCCTTGGGTGCAACTCATCAGGCATGGAGATTTGAATTTGAATTCTTTCATCATTTTTTCTATTATCACCAGGCTGGAGACTGTTTTCCTTTTGGGCAAAGTAGGTGTTGAGCAGTTCCACCTTTTCGCTGTCACCCAATAGCATTTCCCCACACTTTCCACACAGCAGATTTACTATTTGCTTGTTCTTCCTGTTGCTTTGAACATAGCAAAAAAAAGCACACCCCACCATTTTTCTTATTTTTAATCTCATTTGCAAGCCTGAGCTCATTCTCAGCTTTAGCCTCCCTCACCTTCTCCCCGCAAGTGTTGGCTTCCTTCGTGATTTGTTCCTTCTTACATTTCTATACATGCTCCTTTTAAATCTCAGGTTTTCCTTTCCCCAGTTTTAAAATCAGTTTGCTACATTTCCACGTTCAGGTTGTGTTTTTTAAAGTCCTCTCAAAAACTGTCTGGTGTTTAAGTTTACATTTCTCTTTATGTACACATTTTTAAAAACACACCTTTGTGTAATATACACATTTTTGAAGGCATTTCTCCCTAATATAGTGCGTTTTTGTATGTCATTTTCACTCATATGAGTTTTTATGTACACTTTCCCCTCACATACACGTTTCTGCATGCATTTTGGGGGGTTAGACTGCATCACCACCTGTCCTCTCGACCCGTGCCCGTCTTGGCTGATTAGAGCGTGTCCAGACGAGGTGCGGGCCCTCCTGGGGGATATCATCAATTTGTCCCTTGGCACGGGGACATTCCCAGGGGAACTGAAGGAGGCAGTGGTGCGCCCGCTCTTAAAGAAAGCATCATTAGATCCTTTAGATCTATCCAATTACCGCCCAGTTTCGAATCTTCCATTCCTGGGTAAGGTGATTGAAAGAGCGGTTGCTGAACAGCTTGGTGGGTTTCTGGATGAAACATTGGCTCTTGATCCATTCCAGTCCGGCTTCCGCGCTGGTCATGGGACCGAGACGGCTCTGGTTGCCCTAACAGATGATCTTCGTAGACAGCTGGATCGAGGTGGGTCGGGGCTGCTGGTTCTTCTAGATCTGTCAGCAGCTTTCAACATGGTCGATCACGAACTTCTGGACCACCGCCTTGCCAACACGGGGATCCAGGGCACAGTCCTTCAATGGCTGCGCTCGTTTCTCTCTGGTCGGGGACAGAGGGTGGCGCTTGGGGGGGAATTGTCATCACGCCACTCCTTGGTGTGTGGAGTACCTCAGGGTGCGATACTCTCCCCGATGCTTTTCAACATCTTTATGCGCCCCCTCGCCCTCCAGCCTGTCCGGAGTTTTGGGCTGGGTTGCCATCAGTATGCTGATGACGCCCAACTCTGTTGATGGATGGCCATCCTGACTCGGCCCCAGACACACTGACCAGATGTTTGGAAGCTGTGGCTGGATGGTTACATGGGAGCCGGTTGAAGCTTAATCCTTCGAAGACAGAGGTCCTGTGGCTGGGACAGGACGATATGGGATGGGGGGGGCAACTCCCATCTCTTGCGGGGGCGCAATTAGTGCCAGCACCATCCGTTAAGAGTTTGGGTGTAATCTTCGACACCTCCCTTTCCATGGAGGCGCAGATTGAAGCTACAACAAAGGCAGCATTTTTCCATCTCCGCCAAGCTAAGCAGTTGGCTCCTTACCTCTCTCGCCCTGACCTAGCCACTGTGATCCACACGACGGTCACCTCCAGACTGGATTATTGTAACTCGCTCTACGTGGGGCTGCCCTTGAGACTGACCCAGAAACTCCAGCGGGTGCAGAATTCTGCAGCGAGACTCCTTACGGGGTCTTCGCTGCGAGATCACATTCACCCGGTGCTATACCAGCTGCACTGGCTCCCGGTGGAGTACAGGATCAGGTTTAAGTTGCTGGTTTTAACTTTTAAAGCCCTATACGGCCTAGGACCCTCATACCTTCGGGACTGCCTCTCCTGGTATGCCCCACAGAGAAACTTACGGTCTTCAAATAAAAACATCTTGAAGGTCCCAGGCCACAGAGAAGTTAGGCTGGCCTCAACTAGAGCCAGGGCTTTTTCGGCCGTGGCTCCAATCTGGTGGAACACTCTGTCACAAGAGACTAGGGCCCTGCGGGACTTGACATCTTTCCGCAGGGCCTGCAAGACAGAGCTATTCCACCAGGCCTTTGGCCAGGGCACAGCCTGACTCCCTCCCTCGGCAATCTCCACGGAGCTCTGGCCCAATGGTTGCCAGTGGCTTGAATTAATTAATTTTATAATGAACGATTTTAGAGTGTTGTTTGTGCTGTACTTTTGTACTGTTTTATTGTTGTTAGCCGCCCTGAGCCCAGCTTCGTCTGGGGAGGGCGGGATATAAATTATTATTATTACTATTATTATTATTATTATTATTATTATTATTATTATTATTATTATTATCGCAAATTCAGAGAAGCTTGGATTCAGTACACATATTGTTTCAGGAAGTGTGAAAATGAATTTGTCTCCTATCCCATATATATATATATATATATATATATATATATATATATATATATGCTTTCGTAGATTTTCACGGGTACAGGAATGCAGGTTTTGGTGTTTTCGGGTATCTTCCCGTGTAAGAGTTGGGGTGTCTAGGCGACGTTTCGACGAGGTCTCACTCGTCATCTTCAGGCTGGTGCTTTCGGCTTCTTGTTACTAGAACAGAGCAGGATCTCAGTGTTTGAGTTCCTATAAATACTGTTGAGGGGGTGTGGTGTATAGCCTCCAACGTTCTGGGCAGAGAGGAAGTTCCCAGGTTATTGTGCCTTTTCTTCTTTTGTTCATTAATTACTTGAGGGATATCTTGAGTGATTTCTTGAGTGATATTCTGAGTACCACTTAGGAGGGTCATTAGGTGTGGATTAGTTGCTAAAGCTTTCGTGTCTTGACCTCTTGAGCTTGTGAAGAGTTTTTCTGAGTTTTTCTGAGAAGAGTTTTTCTGAGAAGATGGCTGTACTGCACTTAGTTGTGCTCTGGCTTGGCTTCGTGTATAGGGGCGAGCTGTGGTTTTGTGCCCTGTGCCAGCCAGATCTGTGTAGGGATTGCAGGGGGGTGCAGCATCCGGAGGTGCCACTATGGTTTGGCTACTGGATGGTATCTGTAATTTATCTGTGGAGAGGGTCTGGGTTTGGGTCTGGTGTGGTTGATTGGAGATGGCGTTCTGTGTGCCTCTGGTTCTGGTGTCGGTTTTTGTGGGGAGGGCTAATTTCCAGATGTCTGGCAGGCGGGACGTGTCGTCACGCTTGTTCATGTTGTGAGGGTGTTTCTCTATCTCGATGGCTTCCATGATTATTCTCTTGTGGTGATGTTCCATGTTAAAGAGCAATTTGGAATCTGCAAAATTAATTTCGTGTCCTGTTTCTTTCATGTGTTGGTAAAGAGAGGAAGTTTTAGCTAATCCAAAAAGAAACACCCCCCAAAAACCAAGACACAGAAGAAAACAATGGCATGGCCCTCCTTCCTTATATCAAGGGCACCACAGATAAAATTAGCAAAATCCTCCATAAACACAATATCAAAACAGCCTTTTGCACCAACCAAAAAATAGCCAATATCCTCAGAAACCCAAAAGATAAAATCCAGTTAGAAAACCAAGGGGTCTATGAAATACCCTGCAAAGTCTGCCCAGCCACGTACATTGGACAAACAAACAGACGAATAAATGCACGTATCGCAGAACACAAGAATGCCGTCAAAAAAGAAGAAAAAACTTCCTCTCTTTACCAACACATGAAAGAAACAGGACACGAAATTAATTTTGCAGATTCCAAATTGCTCTTTAACATGGAACATCACCACAAGAGAATAATCATGGAAGCCATCGAGATAGAGAAACACCCTCACAACATGAACAAGCGTGACGACACGTCCCGCCTGCCAGACATCTGGAAATTAGCCCTCCCCACAAAAACCGACACCAGAACCAGAGGCACACAGAACGCCATCTCCAATCAACCACACCAGACCCAAACCCAGACCCTCTCCACAGATAAATTACAGATACCATCCAGTAGCCAAACCATAGTGGCACCTCCGGATGCTGCACCCCCCTGCAATCCCTACACAGATCTGGCTGGCACAGGGCACAAAACCACAGCTCGCCCCTATACACGAAGCCAAGCCAGAGCACAACTAAGTGCAGTACAGCCATCTTCTCAGAAAAACTCTTCTCAGAAAAACTCAGAAAAACTCTTCACAAGCTCAAGAGGTCAAGACACGAAAGCTTTAGCAACTAATCCACACCTAATGACCCTCCTAAGTGGTACTCAGAATATCACTCAAGAAATCACTCAAGATATCCCTCAAGTAATTAATGAACAAAAGAAGAAAAGGCACAATAACCTGGGAACTTCCTCTCTGCCCAGAACGTTGGAGGCTATACACCACACCCCCTCAACAGTATTTATAGGAACTCAAACACTGAGATCCTGCTCTGTTCTAGTAACAAGAAGCCGAAAGCACCAGCCTGAAGATGACGAGTGAGACCTCGTCGAAACGTCGCCTAGACACCCCAACTCTTACACGGGAAGATACCCGAAAACACCAAAACCTGCATATATATATATATATATATATATACACACACACACACACACAGCTGCCACAGGACTGTCCATGCAGAACTGTGATTGCAGTGCACCCCTGTTGTTTTTTAACACCTTCCCCCCCGCTGTGGTCCTGAGGAAACTTCCAGACCCCTTCTCCTGACAGGAAAGGAGTTTTCCTAGGCTTCTTTCTCGCCACTGTAAGAACAGGATCCTGGACTAGATGGGCCAGATCCCACAGGCTCTTCTTAAATTCTTATGAGGAATTCCTTCATTGTGGAGCCAATGGGAACTTCAGAGAGGGAATTTTTGCCTGGAATATGACGATGAGGACAAGGTTAGCCCCTTCCTCATGTACAACCGTCTCTGGTTCTTTTGGGGTGGGAGGGTGCCCACAGCAGCTTTCTATTTAAAGAACAAAAACCATGCCTGTGAATTACCTGCACGTAATCTGCACCACGTTTGGTTCGCCCGGTCAGAACCTGTACCTTGGTTAAAGTGGTACGAAGCTTCTGGACATTAGTCTCCAAGCCCAGCAGCTTTTCACAGCTTCTGCCTTTCAGGTGACTCTACATTTCCTACATTGACTCATCTGCCGCTGAGCTCTTCCAGCACGTTGCAAACAATGCTGGAGCATATTATAGAAAATACAGTTCATTCAGGGCACCAGGCAGGCGCATGGGGAATTTTGCAGTGGCTTCACATTAACCGAGTGAGCGAGTAGCAAAGAGCACACCCAACATACCCATGAAGATATCACAGGAGACTCTTCCGTGGCAGTGAGCAAACTACCATCTAGGGAAGCTCATTTGCCGTTCCTTTGCCTTGTTGACAACCTCCTGAGAAGCTTCCAAGGAACTCCAGAGCTGTGCTGGCTTGTGAGGGGCCTGTGTGGCAGAGGTAGTGGGGTTCTCTCAGCAGCAGCTGTAGAGCTGTTTTTCATTGGGATGAGGATGGAGCAAGGTGATGGAGGCAAGGTTTGGAGAGGTCCCAGGTGGGTGGCGCTGTGGTCTAAACCACTGAGCCTAGGGCTTGCCAATCAGAAGGTCGGCAGTTCGAATCCCCGCGACGGGGTGAGCTCCCGTTGCTCAGTCCCTGCTCCTGCCAACCTAGCAGTTCCAAAGCACACCAGTGCAAGTAGATAAATAGGTACCGCTCCGGCGGGAAGGTAAACGGCGTTTCCATGCGCTGCTCTGGTTCGCCAGAAGAGGCTTAGTCATGCTGGGCACATGACCCGGAAGCTGTATGCCGGCTCCCTCGGCCAACAGAGTGAGATGAGCATCGCAACCCCAGAGTCGGTCATGACTGGACCTAACTGTCAGGGGTACCTTTACCTTTACAGGACTTTTGCCACCCCTGTGCCCAGGTGTCAATGAAGGATACAACATTACTGAGGCACAGTATTAAAGACTCTGCTGGATGCCCCCAAGTTTATTGCCTTAAGATTCTTGCAGGGCCCAGCTCTGTTCTCTGCGTGCCTTTTTCAGTGTCATGCTAGAACTGCAGACTTTTCCACACAGACACCTGGTTTGCATCATTCTTTAGCACTAGGGAGAGGGATCCCATTCAGATACTGTGCTTGTTGGCCATTAATCTCTCCTGATCATCTCTTTGTAACATACCTGCTACCATCCTGTTGCCATTGGACTTTGATTCCCCTCCTGTAAAGTTAGCCAATCCAGTAAAACACCAAGAAGAAACACAGCTTCAGCAGTCATGTCCATTTCAGAACTAACAGCAAGAAACTCGCCATCTGAAGCTGCATTAAGCTATGCCTGGTCATTGGTCCATTGTTGTCTGTTCTGACTGACAGGCAGTAACTCTCTAGGGTCTCAGAAATAGGCCTTTATCAGCCTGAATACCTGAGATACTTTGACTGGAGACACCAAGCACTTAACCTGAGATGTTTATCATGCCAAGCGTATCCTCTTGTTATGGGCTGTCTCCGCAATGCAGCCCTGCAAAATAAGCAAATAGAGCAAAACTGATCTTTACCTGTGTGTTCTGGGGTACTGTGTGTGTGTTCCTGTCACCGGTATCAAGCCAAAGTAAGCGGCCTTTTGTCTATAAGCAAATCAAAGGAAAATATCAGGCTAGCAAACACCTCCCTAGATGCTCTGTGGAAATGCCTCACAATATTTCAAAGCAGCCAGTAGATGGCAGAAGAGAACTACTGATCCATGCAGTCGGCAGAACAGTTTACAGTACTTCAAACCTGTGCATTCCAGCTTTTCCAGATAATGCAGTTTCCCCAGCATATTTTCTCACACTGCGGTCATATATCCCAACCCACTGCAATGTAGGAATCTTTCACTCGAACCCATAACTCTGAGATTAAGAGTCTCGTGCTCTACCAGCTGAGCTATCCCTCAGCCTAAATGATCAGGGCCATGTTGCCCCAGTATGCTGCAGCAATGTCTCTTAAACTGGAAGAAGCAGTTGTCAGACAAGGACTTGGGAGACCAGGGTTCGAATCCCCGCATGGCCATGAAGCTCAGTGGATGACCTTGGGCCAGCCACTGCCTCTTAGGCTAGCCCACCTCACAGGGTTGTTGTGGGGATTGAATGAGGAGGGGGAGAACCATGTACACAGCCCTGAGCTCCTTTGGAGGAAAAGGTGGGCTAGAAATGCAGTCAAGATTAAATCAATGAGATTGTCTCATCTGTTTTTCTGCTTGGGAGGGTTGGTGCTCAGGTCAGCCTCACAAATCCTTTTCCTGAAAGCAAGGTTAGATCTTGGCATGGGTACCGTTTTGTGCCTAGTGAAGGTCAACATTATTCAAAAGCAGGTGATATGCTGACCTCAGGGGAAAGATCGTCCATCTGCAAAATTTCGTGTTTATCTTTCACATGATCATCTGACTTTTTCTAAAAGAGTTGCTGCTGGCCTGTGAACAGATTCTCTCATTTGTTTCCAGTGGTTCACACAGTGCTTAAAATGCTTCACTTCAGTTTCCTCAGCATAGTGGGGCTCTTTTAATCTCTCGGCAGAGTTTCCTCTAATTATTGCTACCCTCGTAGGTTGCTGATTCTCTACAATGGTTCACTTGCTGTCTTCACTTTTGTGCTTGTCTCCCTTTTTTTTAAAAAAAGTACATTAAGAAAACACTGAAACCTCCAGGTAAAGGGCGGTATATAAGTAATAATAATAATGATGATAATAATAATAATAAATGTTAAAATGGATATAACTCTCCTGGATGAGTGTCAGGTTCATTATATCAGCTATATTCCACCATAACCCTATCACATTTGCAACATTGCTGATTTTCCACCTTGCCGCAATTTCCATTCTATCCAAGGTCAAAATATTTACAATCAGCTGCAGATCATCATATATTACATAGATCAGGGATGAGGAGCCTGTGGCACTTCAGATTTTGTTGAACTGAAAATCCCACCCTCTCTGTTTGCCATGATGGGATTTGGGAGTTCAATAACCTCCTGAGGACCACAGATTCCCTGCCACTGATGTAAATTATCCTCCTAAATCAAAGCTTGGAATCTTGTTTTCTCATTCCTTTGGTCTAAAGCAAGAATAATTTGTCCTGTTAGGGGTCTGCTAAGTTAAGCAGGAGAAGCAATCCTCCACTAGTTCGTTACTGGAGTAAAGGTCCATTGGATGGTATTCAATTAAGTTTTACTCCGAGTAAATACACTGAAATTGATGGTGCTAACTTAAGTCATGTTCATTAATGTCTTCTCTGAGTTTTGCCACAGGATTTACCAGAATGGCATCTTCCTTTTACTTCTTTTATAGTGGGGTGAAATTAGAAGGGAGGGACTGCCTTGAGTCTGGTGCTTCAAAGAGTACTTGAGCTCTGTCACCGTTCTCTCCCGAGGATCACTCAATTTATGCAACCATTGCCCTTGGGTGAACCAGGAAGCAAATCCGGCTTAGCAAATCGACGGTCTTTGGGTGCCTTTCTGGATGTGCACCACTAGAGGGCAGTAGGAACATTTGAAACCGCAGCTATCACTGGCTATGCTTGAGAATTTAAGTATGTCAGGCTTGCTTTCTGCTAACCAAGCAATTCAATAGGGAAGGATAAGGATTTCCTGGAATATGTGCCCTGCCAGTCAAGTTAGGCAATTCAGCATCTCTTAAATGTTTACTTGATACATTTTATATTCTGGGAGTCATAATCCTAACATTTATACGGAAATTATTAGAGTCATCTACTTAGACTGAGATACAAAAAAGGTAAAATGATATCTGTTGTTTTCTGGAACCAATGTGGCAAAAACTGCTAATACTTATGGTTCAGAAATAAGGCTTCCAGCAGTTTTACTGGTTCTGATCCTGCACTTTTAAGAGCCTTATGACATGCCAAAATTGAGCATGTGATACCTTTCTTGGCCTGGATGTAAAGAGATGGGGAAAAGATTCTCCACAATAACACCTGCATTCTGGGTTGGTTCCACCAGACCTTTGGCCAAGGCACAGTCTGACCCCCTCCTTCGGTAACCCTCACAGAACTCTAGCCCAATGGTTGCCATTAATTTAATTTGAATTGATTTTAGAATGGGTTGATTTTAGAATGCATTTCAATTAATTGATTGGGATTTTATGTAAATTGTGTCACTTTTATTGTTGTTAGCCTCTCTGAGCCCGGCTTCGGCTGGGGAGGGTGGGATATAAATATTATTATTATTATTATTATTATTATTATTATTATTATTATTATTATTATTATTATTATTATTATACTAAGAGACACAAAAGCTAAGATAAAGTATTATATCACACACCTTTTAAAGGTTTTTTCACACATGACACTGAAAGCCCTTTTGAGCTTCCTTGTCCTTATTCATGTGGCTATATGAAAGCAGAATAGCAGGCCCAGAAAAGCCCTCTCTGTGCCTTTGATTGCTTCATGACCCCTGGCAATGGCCCATGCTCAGTCTCTCGGACCCAGTTATACAAAGCACTACACCTGATGGGTTTGTGCCTGCCACACAGGACTTAAAGGCTTTGTGGTTTGGGGGTGGGGTGGGAGTGACTTCACAACTGCAAAAACAAGAGCTCTTGTGGACCAGGGCATGTGACTCCTGGGAAGGCCAGATCTATATGCTTATTGGATGCCTGCAGAATAAGAGGGAGTGGCTTTCTGAAGTTGGTGACTTTGGCCAGGGACCGAACATAGCGGGGGCGAAGTGTTGCCGCCAGCATCCCTTGATGCCCGAACATGTTGTACCCTCTGTAATACTACCAGTGCCTGGAATCACAGCTATAGTCAGTCACACTAACTAACCAAAAGTAGGGTTGCCAGCTTTTTTTCCTGGAAAGGCTCTTTTACAACAACAACAACAACAACAACAACAACAACAACAACAACAACAAGAAGAAGAAGAAGAAGAAGAAGAAGAAGAAGAAGAAGAAGAAGAAGAAGAAGAGGAGGAGTTTGGATTTGATATCCCGCTTTATCACTACCCGAAGGAGTCTCAAAGCGGCTAACATTCTCCTTTCCCTTCCTCCCCCACAACAAACACTCTGTGAGGTGAGTGGGGCTGAGAGACTTCAGAGAAGTGTGACTGGCCCAAGGTCACCCAGCAGCTGCATGTGGAGAAGCGGAGACGCGAACCCGGTTCCCCAGATTACGAGTCCACTGCTCTTAACCGCTACACCACACTGGCTCTCTCAGAAATGCAACAGCCTTTACCCCCACCTTCTGGATCCAGGGAGCATTGCTAAGTGTGAACCATGGGGAATGGTCCCCCAGTCTTTTACTAGCTGGGTAATTCATTCAGGGAAATTTGAATTGGGTGGGTGATCTGGCTAGGATTTCGGAGAAAATAAATCAAGGAGACAGGCTATATGGTGAACGGGGGCAACTGAAAGGGAATTGCATCAAATGTTTTAGCTGAGGCTGATGGAAGTTGTGGTCCAAAACATTTGGCAGACAGCAGGTAGGTGGAGGAGACCCTCTTGCATTTGTTTTCCTCTGTGGCAGTCGTTGAGAGAACACAGTCACCCAGAGACGGTGCTAGTTCTGTCTAATTTAATTTCAGTGGCAAAGACTCATCCCGAGAGCTCGTCCTCCTTTTCTCTGCTTCAGAGCTGCCAGAAAATGAACATTGGGAGCCAAGTTGGTGCTGAGGGCAGCAAGGAGCATCTAACTTAGTGTTTTGCCCACTCATAACACCTGGCACTGTAGCAACTGGCCCAGGCAGGAGAGCAAAAGTGGCAGCCCTGGCAGGGGCCCAGTGCAGCTGTTCTTTGCCCTGTGATATGTCTAGCTCTGCTCAGGAACATGCCAGGCCATGCCCTCTCAGCAGGGGCTGCTAATTGGGAAGGACAGACGCCTCACGCACACAGCGCTTTAGCAGGAATTAGGAGGGCAACAACAGCTATTGTACAACAAGTTTTTTTAAAAAGTATAGACGGACACAACAACTGGCTTTAATGTTTTCGTTCCTGTCCCGACAGTAGCAAAATTGCCGGCAGCTTGGCAGAACAGGGCTTGCTTTGACTGGCAATGGAGGTGCTGAAGCCTCTTTATAGCCGTGTGTCCCATTTCACCTTCCAGAGGGACGCAGGTGGCTCTGTGGTCTAAACCACTGAGCCCCTTGCCAATTGGAAGGTCAGCAGTTCGAATCTGCGCGATGGAGTGAGCTCCCGTTGCTTTGTCCCAGCTTCTGCCAACCTAGCAGTTTGAAAGCGCACCAGTACAAGTAGATAAATAGGTACCACTGCAGCGAGAAGGTAAATGGCGTTTCCATGCACTCTGGCACTCACCACAGTGTCCTATTAAGCCAGAAGCGGTTTAGTCATGCTGGCCACTTGACCCGGAAAGCTGTCTGTGGACAAACACTGGCTCCCTTGGCCTGAAAGCGAGATGAGTGCCACAAACCCATAGTCGCCTTTGACTGGACTTCACCGTCCAGGGGTACTTTACCTTTACTTTTACCTTCCAGAGCTTTATTCCAATTACTCTCATTCCAGGAAGTTTAAGCAGCTACTGCAAAAGGCTTGGGCCTTCTCTGCAGGTGCCCCAGAACTGTGGTGTGACCTCCCGCACTTGTTAAACACATGTTAGCCAGGGGGTAGCCAGGGTAGTGCCCTGCAAAGTGTTTATGAAGACCTTACAAAGGGGTCAATAGGCTCTCTGGTTTATTAATTCCAGAGGAATTGGCCTGTTTTGAGTTTCTTGCTGGAATAATGTATGAGTCTCCAGCAGCTTCAAAGACAGACAAAATTATTATGGCATAAGGATGGGGAACCTATGGCCTTCTAGGTGTTGCTGAATCACATCTCCCATCAACCTGACCATCTATTGTAGGGTCTGGGGCTGATGGGAGTTGGGAGTCCAACAAAAGCTGGGGGGCCACTGGTTCCTCATACCTGGGAGTAAGAAAACATTAGACAGTGAGGGCAGATGGAAGTGAAATACAAAAAAACAAGTCTGGAACCAGGTTAAAGCTATCTTTCCCCTTTTATATACCTACTAAGTGAGACTTGCTACCCAGCTGATGACACAGACTCTAGTTCAAAAAAGCAAGCCTTGTTCTATAGTAAATGTGCAAGTTTCCAGAGGGCTACAAGATTCCCTTTTTGACTATTATGAACAATGGAACACTTGACAATGCAGAAGGCAAAAGGCACTGTGTTGCTTGTGTCCTTCTGGAATTTAACTTGCATTTGGTATGGGTTATATGAATTGTTTTGCTGCCAGTTCCCATGAGTACTGGGAAAGCAGGCTAGAAGTATTTTACATAAAGAAGCATCAGCTTTGCTTCGCACACGATGAAGCAGATTTACACAGGGGGAGGAGGAGAAAGAGCCACATGCACCATCCTGTGTGAAAAATGAAATTAAGGAACTGTTTCTTTTGCCACAATTAACATTCTGGAAGCCACTTCCACACTGCAGACTCCAAACTTGTTTAATTGTAGTAAATGGGTGCCAGTGTGCTTTTCACATACATGGCAGATGTACACTTTCCTTCCTACCTAGGAAGAAAGTATGACACGTGAGCTGCCCCCCTGTCTGCCTCCTGTTGAAGTGAGTCAAGCAGTCCTCACTCCCATACACAGTCACTTTCAGCTTTCCCTGGATTTAAATACATTTATTTATGCAGGTATAAATATAGGCATAGGTATAGCCAATGTGTAACTCCCATCATCCCTGTCCATTGGGGCTGGTGGGATTGGATGGGCACGACCCTGGCTAAGATGTGCTTAAGGATGAAGCAGCACCACTGAGATATGTAAACAACTGAGACTGACGCTGCTTTTTCCTTAGTAGCTGGTGTGACTGTGGCCGAAATTGTGGGTAAAACCTCAGTGCCTAGGGCTTGCCGATCGCATGGTCGGCGGTTCGAATCCCCGCGGCGGGGTGAGCTCCCGTCTTTCAGTCCCAGCTCCTGCCCACCTAGCACTTCGAAAGCACCCTTAAGTGCAAGTAGATAATTAGGTACCGCTTTATAGCGGGAAGGTAAACGGCGTTTCCGTGTGCTGCGCTGGTGCCGGCTCGCCAGAGCAGCTTCGTCACGCTGGCCACGTGACCCGGAAGTGTCTCCGGACAGCGCTGGCTCCCGGCCTCTTAAGCAAGATGGGCGCACAACCCCAGAGTCAGACACGACTGGCCCGTACGGGCAGGGGTGTCTTTACCTTTACTTTATATCAGAGGGGGAGGCATCTGAAGGGAGCACTTGAGACAAAAGGATGGCTCAGAGAGTGCCAGCTCACTTTTCAGCTCAGCGTTCCTTATCCCTCAAGTGAATGACCCTACTCTTTGTAAGCCTCTAGTTCTTAGTGTCGCCACTGCTGCAAATGAGCGCCACCTGTTTAGGGTCTGGCCATTCAGCCACCATCGACCGACTTCACAAAGTATACACAAAACCCTCACGTGCGATAAAACTAACGGGGCAAGATACTGAACAAAGCAGAAGGCATGAAAGGTGGGTAAGTAAAAGTTAACATTTACTGAGAGATACAGGACTGAGTATTATGAAGGAGGACATACATGGATGGACATGGCAGTGGAGCCCATGGGAAGGGCACAGGCCCATTTCCCAGCATGCCGAGGGAAAAGAAGGCCCGTTGCCGAACAAGTAACACAATGGAGATAACTGTGGCATATGTATTTTGTAACAAAGAGACCAGAATAACATACATTTCTATGGGATCACATCTAGTGATTATATAAATCCATATAGAGACTGCTGTATAAAAACAAAACTTTATAAAAATATAAAAAAGTGTAAAAATGTGCATTTTTTAAAAGCATGGCCTGGACAGCTGGGCTGTAAACATTATACTGAGGGTGTGCTTGTGGGGGCGCCTGCGCCACAGTGCCACAGGCAGGCCCAGCGATGAGGCAGGACTTGTGTCAAGTGTTTGCCGTTCTTGGTTTCTTTCTGGGGAGAGGGCAGAGGCAGGGTCCCAAAGGAGCAGAGGCTTGCGCAGCTCAGCCTGCTGCCAGCTTCCTCCTACCCTAGTTCTTACTAGTGTTCCAACCTCGTGTCCATGCTGATTGCCAACCAGGAGCTGTAGGGAGAGGGATGGCGGGGAAGCCACAGCGCTACCTCCCAGCATCCCTACCCGCAACGCATTCCAGATTTGAGATGCTCTGCAATGGGTGGGGAGCTGGAAAATCCTCCTCCTCCTCTGCAGCAGCTGCCACGCCCCCTTGTGTTGAGCCTTACAACTGCAGCCACAGCTCCCCCTCTGAGCGTTTCTGTTGTGGCCGTTCTCCTCCATCCCCTCTATTTGGTTGGAGTGTGCAATCCCCAAGGAAGCTCACTGTGTTCTGGTTGCACCCATCTCTGGTGCGCAGTCCTTCGTACAGTACATGGAAGAGAGGCGCTCCAAGGTCCCCGGTTTTTGTCTTTTTTTGCCGCCTACGTTCTTCTGGCCCACCGGGCCCCTCTCACTTCTTCTCCAGCTGCTCGAGCAGGGGGTTGGCCTCGTTCTCTGGGGTTTTGACACTGTCTGTCCGCACAATGCAGGTGGGGCGGTGGCGGTTCAGCATCAGGATCAGCTGCTGCCTCTCTTGTTTCAGCTCCTCGATCTGGGCCTTCAGCTCCGCATTCATGAGCTCCAGGCGTTCAGATTCCTAAGCAGGAACCAGAGAGACAAAGGGGGGGGGTTAATTTCTTGACCATTGCATTCAGGAGCCCCAGCATCACCTGACACACACACAACTGTCACATGCAGGGGTCCTCTCCAGCTTCTTTCTGCAGCAACAGGGAGCCGGTAGCCCTGCCAACATTGCTGGACTGCAGTTCCCATCCGCACCAGCCTACATGACCAATGATCACGGGTGAAGGGAGTTGTAGTCCAGCAATGACTGCAGGGCAGGACTGGACTTGTAAAAGGGTATTGGGAAATGATCCATAATGAATTGGGGGGAAATGTTTAAAAGTACTTCCCCCCCCCCCCAAAAAAAACACCCAGAGTCCTTTCTGTTGGGGATAATTCAGACTGAAATTCCCAGGTGTTAAAAAAGGCTATTTATGTATGCTACAACTGCGGCCTGTGTTTCGTTAGCCCAAAAATGGAAAACGAGTGAGGTCCCAACCAAAGAAGAATGGCAACTTACCGTATTTTTCGCCCTATAGGACGCACTTTTTCCCCTCCAAAAATGAAGGGGAAATGTGTGTGCGTCCTGTGGGACGAATGCAGGCTTTCGCTGAAGCCTGGAGAGCGAGAGGGGTCGGTGCGCACCAACCCCTCTCGCTCTCCAGGCTTCAGGAAGCTCTGCGCAACCCTCGGGAGACCGGCTCCGAGGGTTGCGCAGAGCTGCCTGCAGTCCTGGGACACAACGCAGCTCTGCGCGGCCACCGGGAGCCGGGGGCAAAGCTCCTCTCCGCTCCCGGTGGCCGCGCAGAGCTGCCTGCAGTCCTGGGACCAGCGCAGCTCTGCGCCGCCATCCGGAGCGGGGCGCTAAGTCCCGCCCCGCTCCGGATGGCGGCCCAGAGCTGCCTGCCGTCCCGGGACCAGCGCAGCTCTGCGCCACCATCCGGAGCGGGGCGCTAAGTCCTGCCCCGCTCCGGATGGCGGTGCAGAGCTGCCTGCCGTCCCGGGACCAGCGCAGCTCTGCGCCACCATCCGGAGCGGGGCGCTAAGTCCCGCCCCGCTCCGGATGGCGGCCCAGAGCTGCCTGCCGTCCCGGGACCAGCGCAGCTCTGCGCCGCCATCCGGAGCGGGGCACTAAGTCCCGCCCCGCTCCGGATGGCGGCCCAGAGCTGCCTGCCGTCCCGGGACCAGCGCAGCTCTGCGCCACCATCCGGAGCGGGGCGCTAAGTCCTGCCCCGCTCCGGATGGCGGTGCAGAGCTGCCTGCCGTCCCGGGACCAGTGCAGCTCTGCGCCACCATCCGGAGCGGGGCGCTAAGTCCTGCCCCGCTCCGGATGGCGGCGCAGAGCTGCCTGCAGTCCCGGGATCAGCGCACTTCTCCCCATCGCCAGCCCCACAAGCTCGGGGGACAGCGGGGAGGCAGAGCATGCCTTCCCACTGTTCCCCAACCTGGTTCTTCCAGCCCCGCACCTGGGGGGGGAAATAATTTTTTTTTCTTTATTTCCCCCCCAAAAAAACTAGGTGCGTCCTATGGGCCGGAGCGTCCTATGGGGCGCAAAATACGGTAAGTTGACAGAATATGCACAACTTGCACACCTAACACAGAATAAGAGAACAAGAACAACATACGTTTAAAGAAGATTGGAAAACGTTCATTGAATATATGGGAAATAATTGTGTACAGCAAAAAACGCTGGCAGCATTAAGATAAATTCAACAGTGTAAATAAGTTTTGATGGATGCAATAATGGAATACTGATTGGTATAGTTCTTGTAAAATATGCAGGGATTTGTGATATGTAAAATGAACCATGGAAAGAGAAGAAGGGAAGCCATTGATATCTTAAGGATGTAAAATGAGTATTTTAAATTGTAGAACAAAAAATTTAATAAAAATTATATATATATAAATGACGACTGCAGGGCCACAGGTTCTCCACCTCTGCCTTACTGGATTCGTACCCTAGTTGTTCATTGTTCACACCTCACGCAGAGGAGTAAAACAAGAGCTTCCAACGAAATGGGATTTCCTCTTTAAAAGAAAATATGATGAAAATGATGTACAGATGGTATATCACTCCTGTTAAAATAGCAAAAATGTACAAAACTAGCAACAAATGTTGGAAATGCAAAGAAAAAGAGGTAACATTCTATCATATGTGGTGGGAATGCAAAAAGGTGAAATGCTTCTAGGAGATGATATATAATGAGTTGGAAAAAATGTTGAAATATGCATTTACAAAGAAACCAGAAGCATTCTTATTGGGGATGGTGGGAAGTGAAATAAATAGAAAAGAATGTAAGCTTTTTTCATATGCAGTAACAGCAGCTAGAATACTTTTGGCCCAAAAATGGAAGCAAGAAGAATTGCCGACGATTGAAGAATGGAGGATGAAGCTAATGGACTATGCAGAATTAGACAAACTAATAGGAAGGATCCGAAACCGGCGGGACCAGAAATTTACCGAAGACTGGAGTAAATTTACGAATTATATGAAAAGTATTTGTGATGATCAGATTACATTTGCAGGTTTGCAAGAAGTTCTGTGAGGAGTATTGTTAGAAATATTGTAAAAATGGAAAAGGGGAGATGATACGTTAAGAGAGGTAAAGACAATATAAAATTAAGTAAAGCATAAAAAGTGGGTAAGACGGAAGATCATCAGAGGTGCTGAAGTCCAATAAGATTGTTTTTGTAACAATTTGTGTGGTATGTTTTATAATCTGTATGTTAAAATTAATAAAAATGTATATAAAAAAAGAAAAGAAATGGGATTTCCTCAAGATATTTCTACCCATCTTAAAAGCATGCTCTGGGCAAGAAAATGAAGCTGTGGAGAGGCAGACGTCCTCGTGCTGGCAGTGAGAAAGAGAGAGGGGAGAGGAGGAATGTACTCACCCGCTGCAGAAACTCTGTCCTCTCCTTCTTCTTGTTCCGACACCGAGCAGCTGCTACCTTGTTCTTCTCTCGGCGCCTTTTCCTCCTTTCTTCTTCTTCATCTAGCTAAAGGGAAAGGCACAGGCACACCATTACAACCAGACAAAAGAAGCAGAAAAGGCAATGCGACAGCCTCCTTGAAAGAAGCTCAGGACAAAACCTCGGTACACGCCTCTTGCATGTAGCTCTTTGGTTAAGTCCCAGTCCAGGCCTGCAGAACCCTAGCTATAAAACCACAAGGTTGTTCTCCCGCAGGGTCCTCCTTTGATACCAGGTCACCGTAGTCTTCCCAGGATTATCTGTTAGGAAAACATTCTTCAAGAAACAGATAAAAGTTCCTGGAAGCTTTAAAGAAGGTTCCAGAGTTTTCTTTAGTGTGTGGGAGTAGCACTCTTGGCTTGACCGGTGTCAGCTGGAGGTGCAAATAAAGGGAGGAAGTTGCAAGCTGCAATTCCAGGACAAGGAAAGCACACACACACCCTGAGTTTACTGAGCTGGAGAGATATAGATGGCATGTTTGTATATATTTGTTGTTTTTTTTATAATCATATTTATTAAAATTTCCAATAATGACAGAATAGAAAAAATAGAAAAGATAAAGAAAAGAGAGAAAAAGAAAGACCAATTTTAAACCCTTATTTTCATAACCTTCCTTCTGGGACTCCCTCCTTCCCCTCCCGACTGTATTCCCCTTTCCCTAAGTTGGTTCCACAAGTTCTCATTCCCAATTTAAACCTAATATGTTGTACCTATTAGCCAATTTAAATTACAATCTTAACATCACTCCTCATCTTTAACAAAATAGAAAAAAGATTTCCCCCCCAAAATCTACCCCGTTTCCTTCCACGAATTCCCCCTTTTTTTCCAAAACGTGTTAAATCAAAATACCAAAGTTATATAGAAAGATAAAAGATAAAAGATAGAAGAAGATTCAAAAAGTTGGTTACATAGCCTTTGGATTCTAAAATTCCCCCTCCCTTCCCCGGTTTAGATTCCCCATGTCCATCAGTCTGTATGTTGTCGGCCTGGAGGTCTCAAGTCCACAGCCAAATTTTTCCTCAATCCATCTTGCCGGTTTTCTTTAAATTTACGTGTTTTGATGCTGTTAACTTCAAAAATCCAGTCTAATAGAGGCCTTTAATTTCCTTTGGTCGCAGTTGCTCCTCCCATTGTTCTTTCCGTGGCGTAGTTGGTCCTTTGCTCTTTTATTTCTTACTTTCTCAGGTTTCTGTCTTGTTCAGCTGCAAAACCATTCTTATTCCGAAATCTAGTATCTCTACAGAGGTTTGTTATTCAGGAACAAAAACTTACGTCCAGTTCCTACCTTGCTTCAATAGAAAAATTCTATTGTGTTGTCACCTCTGTAGACAAAACAATATTTCAGTTTAGCTGCTTTCCCAGAAGATAAGACCTGTACACATCCCGGAGTAGTTTTCCACATACGCCACTTGTAATGTCCCAAAGCCCCTCTAGGGGGGTTGCAGTAACTTTGTATCCTCTAATCCAAAAGTCAAGTTGTTGTTTCTTTTCCCCCCCGGCATTTTGTATCCATATTTATGTCCAATTGTAACAAAATTTACCAGCAAAATACTTGTAGCAAAGTCCTCTTTATATTCTCAAGATTTGACAGCTACTTTGACAGCTGTCAAATTCTCCATCTCTCTCCGCCAGGTTCTCCGAATCGCCCCGGTTCCCAGGGGGGGGGGTTGCCTTTTCCCTCTCACCCTCGACTTTTCTCCTCCAGCACAATTCTTGTAGTATCCCATCGTGGAATTGATGCTTTTTGTCAGCAATAAGCTTCTGAATCGATCTTGGTTTCTCAGTCCTTGTTTTAGCATGTTTACAATCAGGGAGGGGACTGACTTCCTTTTTAGATCCCCCCCGCTCGTGCCGAATCCGAAAAAAAATTCCTTTTTTTCTCTTTTTATACCCGGTTACCCAATTACTCACGGGTTGTTGTTAAATGGCCGAATTTCCAATGGAAGAAGCCAGCGCTCTCCGACGAATGGCATGCGGCTGCGCTCGGCAGGGGAAGCGATAGACTCACAGCACCACGCCGCTCCCCGGCACCCGATCCGTAGCCTTTAAAAAGGCTCCTTCACGAGTCGGGAGGGCGCTAACGGTACCAGCCGAGTCCCCATGTCCACGGGCTCCGTGCCCGTGGTTTTTAAGGGTCCCCGCGTCGCCGGCGCGGTAGGACCCAGCCCCTGCCGAGCAGACTCCCTCCGGAGCTCGGAGGGAGTCCGCCATTCGGCGATGGCGCCAACCCGGAAGTCTGCATGTTTGTATATATTTGTAATACAAATGCTTGCGTGGCCAGTCAAGAAATAAAGACGCTCTTGACTGAGGACTTTGACTATGGCGACTGCTCTTGCCGTCTGCCTCCGGGGGAATTCTCTGCTATAAACAGTAAGAAGAGGTCTTCTCAAGGTGCCACCACACAAGCAGAAAGCGCAGGCGAAGTGTGTGGGCGGTAACCTCCATTACTATTTGCCCTCCCTTCCCGGCTGTGTCAGTGCTTACTACTGCTGGCGCCTTTCAACCTGCCTTCGCTCCTCTGCTGGCCAACGCAGTCAAAATCCTTTATCACTTTCTGTCTTACTGCATTTTTCTGCCAATGACCACCCTGACTTGTGGTGCAATCCCATTCATGTCCATGCAAAATGGAGCTTCCAGGTGCATGTGAACAGAATTGTAGCCTTGAGGCGCTTTGCCAAGATTGCAGCTTGTAGTTGACTCTGGCCCTAGGTTTAATCTAGGAGGTGCACTGGCAGGAGCCAGCATAACATGTCCCACTAGTGCAGTGGGATTTGTACCCCTCTTCCCTGAGTGTGCCCCCCAAAAATTGGCTCTGGAGTGTCTCAAGAACCCCCAGGACAGCACATGGGGGGGGGGGCAAATCCCATTTCATCGTTCTGTTGGGCAAGCTGACAGAATAAACAGAACAGTGTTGAATTCCTCTTTCCAAGAGTGGTTTCACATGGAGGCAAGCACATAACACTGACCTACTGAGCACAAAATATTTTTTAGATGCTGCATAATTTTGAATATTAGGGAAGGGATGGAAAACCTGTGGGCGTCCAGTTCCCATCTGCTTCAGCTACCATGACCCATGATCAGGGATGGAGGACCACAGATTCCCCATCCCTGGGTGAGAAAGCCCATATATTTGCAATTCGTTTTCATTTCAGTTCCAACATTGGTACTCGCTATGCCTACCAGTGTGGTTGCTCAAGAGCGAACAGGCAAGATCCCCACTGGTCTTTTCAAAGGCTTTATTCTTGGTCCAAAAACATTTACAGTGCAGAACGTCTCAATTCCACGTCTTGCTCGGTCACTAGCAGAATCTGAGAGTGAGCAGTCCTTAAACTTTCCCCAGCAGAGTAGTCTCTTGACCCCCATCTGACGCCTCCCCTCTCTGTGCGTAAACCTACTGCGCAGAGAGGGTGTGGCTAAAGGGGGAC
Source organism: Podarcis bocagei (assembly GCF_964188305.1). Taxonomy (NCBI): domain Eukaryota; kingdom Metazoa; phylum Chordata; class Lepidosauria; order Squamata; family Lacertidae; genus Podarcis; species Podarcis bocagei. The sequence continues at coordinate 32,253,722 of NC_138125.1, forward strand.
CTGCTCCCCCCCGCCTTGCTCATGCACGATGTCTTGGCTCTCTCTTGCATCCTCCTGGCTCTCTCTTGCATCCTCCAAGCCCTGCATCCCTTCCCCACTAGAGGCGGGGCTTCCCTCCTCCTCGGTGGAAGTGCTGCTTCTCACGATCTTTGGAGGCTCCCTATAGCCCAGCTGCCCTTCCACCTCTGGCCTCTGAGCTGATGGCAGTTCCCTGACAGTACTTATAGCACTTGCTAATTCGTAAAGAAGTCTTAACCTCCGCTCCTGAACAAAACATCTATTTGGTATCCAAACTCTTGAGGAAAGAGCAAATTAATCTACCTTTTCCCCCTCTGCTAATCAAAATAATCATAAATTACACTAACTGTAAAATAAATAATATTCATATTGTTTATTTTAAACTCTTTGCATCTCCAGGAGGCTAGTCCGAGCTTCCTGAATGGCATCAGTGAAGAGTGGCATCATCTGGGCTTCTTGTAGGCTTAGGGATGCTCTCTCCAGACTAGAGCATGGAGCCTTTAGGAACAACAGAAAGTATCCAAGGCTATCAAAAGATTAAGTGATTAAATTTAATTGGCTTAGAAGATAGATTAAATACAAACTACACCATTTCCCAAATCCTCAATGCGTGTGCCATTTTGAGGATAACAGAAGAAATGAAAGCTCTCTTGAGGGTGAGAAAACTTATAGTTGCATAAATAAAAGTCATCACTAATTACTTGAAAGAAATACCAACCCTCATCTTTTTATAATAACTTACAGATGTTAGGAGGGAGATTGGGGGTGGGGCTGAAACTAAAAAGACCACTAGCTTGACTAATTAATGGTTAAGCTTGACTAATAATGCAAGCCTATGCGCACTTACTTGTGAGTAAGTTCCACTGAATGCCGTAGGAATTACATATACCGTATTTTTCGCCCCATAGGACGCTCCGTCCCATAGGACGCACCTAGTTTTTTGGGGGGGAAATAAAGGGGGGGGAAATTCCCTTTATTTCCCCCCCAAAAGCAGGTCGGGGAAACAGAACCAGGTCGAGGAACAGCGGGATGGCGGCGCTGCGCCTCCCTGCTGTCCCCCGAGCTTGTGGGGCTGGCCGATGTCTGCCCCGCGCGAGGGGCGCTCTGCATCAGGGCGCCCCCCCTGCGGGGCCGGCAGGCTGCTATCCGCAGCGTGGGGATCCTTGCCGGAGTTCCCGGCAAGGCTCCCCACGCTGCGGATGTCTGCCTGGCGAGGGGGGCGCTCTGCTTCAGGACGCCCCGCCCGCCGGGCGGCAGGCTGCTATCCGCAGCCTAGACATCCCTGCCGGACCTCCCGTAGGGCTGCCTAGGCTGCGGATGTGTTCCTGAAGCCTGGAGAGCGAGAGGGGTCGGTGCGCACCAACCCCTCTCGCTCTCCAAGCTTCAGCAAAAGCCTGCATTCGCCCCATAGGACGCACCCAGATTTCCCCTTCATTTTTGGAGGGGAAAAAGTGTGTCCTATAGGGCGAAAAATACGGTATATGAGATTATCTACAGGGCCATTTTATTACAGTGGTACCTCAGGTTAAGTACTTAATTCGTTCCGGATATCCGTTCTTAACCTGAAACTGTTCTTAACCTGAGACACCACTTTAGCTAATGGGGCCTCCAGCTGCCGTCGCGCTGCTGCCGCACGATTTCTATTCTCATCCTGAAGCAAAGTTCTTAACCCGAGGTACTATTTCTGAATTAGCGGAGTCTGTAACCTGAAGCATCTGTAACTTGAAGCGTCTGTAACCCGAGGTACCACTATATACACATCCTACTCTTCCTCCAAGAAGCTTATGGCAACATGTGTGGTCCTCCCTCTCCCCTCTTTTGTCCTCAAAACAACCCTGTGGGGTAGGTTAGGCTGAGATATACATGACTGGCTGAGGCTCACCAAGTGAACTTAATAGCTGAGATGAATAGATAGGCCTGAAGCACATCTAAAGAACATGGGTCTCAGTTGCTCAAGTTCAAGCCACTAATCACTCTGCCATGCTGGTTCCCTCTAGAGCTATTCCGGTACTACTAGTAGAGGTGGTGAGATTTGAATTGGGACTTCCAGGCTCACAGCTCATACTCTTGGCTGTGACATTAGCTCTTTAGTGATTAAGCATTTGTTGACCAATCTGACAATTAATTGCAGAAAGCTGGTAGGATGGACCAATATTTCCTTAAAGCAGTTTTGCAATTTCTTGAGAAAGAGGCTGGCTATGTTTGGATGCAACATTAAACCATAAATCACGGTTAAGCAAATTAGGCTCTGCATGCAGCTCAAGCTCTTCTGCTTACTCTTCCCTTTCTCCAGAAGAGAAAGAAACCATGCCTGGCTCCGCATTATCTTCAGGCTAACCACAATCTGAAACCAAGGTTTGTTCTTGGCTCCATGGTGGTGCTTTGCTGGAAGAAACAAAGGACAAGGGCCAATTAAGACGTGGCACCAAGCCAGCCAATCTAGGGCTTGTTTCCCTGCTTGATCGATGGTTTGTTTCCCCACTCGACTTAGGGAGAAGTGAAGTGTGAACTGAATGCACAAGCCTGCAGCCTGGGCACACACTAATTTGCTTAACCACAACTTCTGGCTTCTGAACGCAGCCAATGTACGGACCCAAACACACTGAACATAAAATGCAAGATTGTATTTCAATAGGTTCACAAGTACCTTTGGGACAAGCCCCTGCCCCCCACGTTCCCTGTGGCTTTTCATACAAAATTAAGGCCACGTTCATACCACACATTTAAAGCACTATGACACCACTTTAAACAGTCATGGCTTCCCTCAAAGAATTCTGGGAGCTGTAGTTTGCTAAGGGTACTGAGAGGAGACCCCTATTCTCCTCCCAGAGCTACAATTCACAGAGCTCTCTGGGAAGAGGGATTGATTGTTAAACCAACAAGTTCATTAATCAGTTGGTTGTTAGCAGGGAGTGGTAGTCAGATGAATGTAAGGTAGCCTTTCTAATGTTTATCCAGGATGGGGATAAGACGGAAATTGTAGCCAGGTTTCTGCAGCACGCAATGAGGATCCGTCAATGTTATACAAGAGTATTTTAAATGCTAGATGCCGATTTTGCCAAGTGATTTTATTGCACTGAACCTTTAGGAATTTTGTCTATATGCCAATAAAGGTTTGAGATTGAGATGAGTATAATGTAAAAAGTAAACATCATAAAATTCATAGCTTCTTATATAAAAAGAAGAGTCAGTATAAAAACAGCAGTCAGTAGTGCCCCAGTTTCCAATGGCCGACACCTCAACAACAACAACAAAAAGGGAAAAAAGAAAGGTTCAACAAAACTAGAGGTGTGCAGCACACACACATGCCCAAAATTTGCAGCTATGTTTGTTTTCAAAGTTGTACTAGGGGCTAGAGTTACAGTTCATGGTAGCTGACTTGTTCGATTCTCATTTTGGTAGGGTGTGTGTGTGTGTGTGTGTGTGTGTGTGTGTGTGTGTAAAGGCCTGTGAACACCATTCCTTATGGACAGCACAAAGGAATTAGCATACAGAAACAGCTGGCACCTGACAGGCCCTTTTTGAAACTCACCTCACTTTTCACTGGCTGGGGCCTCTTGCCCAGTTTAACCTCCAAGAAATGTAGTGGCGAAATCATGGCCCCGATGTTGCGAATGTCAGCATACTTCAGCTCTTCCGCTGTCAAGGTGGTACCGGGCAGCCCTGTTAAGGGGCCAAGGCCAGGCAGAGCGCCAGCTGTGAGGGATGGATCTGGAATCTGCCCGGGCATCATAGCAGGCTATGCAATCCCACAGCCTGGAGAAGAGAAAGAGAAAACCACACATTACTATGGGAATCTGACCAATGATAATCCAAAAAGGCAAAACAAATCATTCTGAAATCTTAAGGAAAGAGAGTGTAGATGAGTAACATGATTTGTCTGTCTCTGCTTAAATGTCTCGTCTCAGGAAATCCAAACTATACCACATTGGAATCCTTGCGTACAATGTGGCAGAGACATCTTCCTAGAATGTCACCCAGAGACTTTGGAGGAAAATCAAGGATAGAGAACCTTTGGCATTGCAAGTGCTGATGAACTACAACTCCTATCCTCCCTAGCCATTAGCCATGTTTGTTGGAGCTGATGGGAGTTGCAGCTCAGCAACATTTTGGAGGACCAAAGATTCCCCACCCCTGATCTAGAGGAACATGAAGAATTCCTACCTGCTTCACAGGGAAATAGCTACAAAAAGAAAACATTCTATCAAGGAGCCAGGTTGACCCAGATAAGCTAACATGCAAAGTCATGATAATTAGATATTTGCATATGTTTACGTAAGGCGAGAAGCCTTTATCACTGCTAAGTAAAGGGTGAAGAAGGTCAGTGGACAGAAAAAGAGGTAATTATTGACTCCTATGCCAAAGGGCAATAAAAGAAGCTTTATGGAGTTAACGCTTTAACAGACAGGAGGCAATGATTATCTAATGCAGGACTCAGCAATAATTATGAGCTTAAGGAGGAAGGCAAAATGGCAAGAAAGAAGTTAGCCAGTTAGTTACACAGATTGCTTAAGACTAGGAAGTAGTGCGTCTCTCTAGATAAAACCTGTAAGACAAATGATCAACCTGAATGCAAATGGTAAATATAAGGGTGTCACCACAGAAACAAACATCCTTCCCATATCCTATTTGGTTATGTTGCTGAGAGCAGCCCGCCACAGGAAGATTAGTGATAATTTCTCACAAAATACCACCTTAGATAACTTCGGCTAAAAACCTACAATGAAAACAGGAAGTAAAATAAAAATTAACTTCATGGCCAGGAATAGTGATTCTACGTGGAGACTGAAAAAAACCACAAAGACTTCACCTGCGATCACAATCTCCACATGAGAAAATGAAAGGGAACAACTAACTAACTTTCCACATGGAGTGAAAGCTAAGAAACACAGAGTGATGTATTTTCTTCTTTAGAAAGAAGAAAATTCTTTAGAAAGAAGAAAATTAGTCTGAAATTAAGATAGAGGCCTGCTGACTGGCCGAAAGCATCGCAGGATCTACTTGATAAAAATTAATTGCCATTAATACTATTTGATGTGACTGAGAATACATGCAACACTTTCTAAAGAACATAGAAGAGGTAAGACAAGTCAAATTTTAAGGGTTACCACTGGGCACTACATATAAATAGCATTTCATAGAACCTCAGAACACCAGGCAGAATCCAGCAAAAAATTAAGTACAAAGCACACTGATATGTCATTAGTTTCAATACAGCTCAGGTCAACATACCTCCAGAGTTAAGTACACAAACAACATAATCCTGTTTACTGGAAATAATGGGCAACTAGGTACTTAAAAGATTTGGGGCACAGGCCCATAAAGTACAAAACTGCATATGCCCATTTAGAAATGATTACTGGAATTGAATTTTTCACAGAAGGCAAACCAAACCTGTCCATCCAATTAACCTCAAATCAAGTATTTTTTATCAATGAATTTTCAGCCCTCCACCCCAAATCAGTAGCTCCTTTTCAATTACAATTTACAATGATTACGAACAGGTTTGAGAAAAATGCAGGGTGGATGACAAAAGTAATCAAAGCCTCTTCACAAACACGCTAGTCTAAAAATGGCTTTTACGCCAAAATGGAGATTCAAAAAGTTTGACAGCACGCTAATCAAAGTTAAATAAGCCAAGGTCCAATCAGGGGGTTGGGGTCCACCCTAATTAATCACTTACACAGATCCAACTCCAAAATTCAATCAATTCCCCTTCAGTTAATTGCCCCTATTCAATCTTCATTAACTCTATTAATTAAATTCAAAATAAAACAAAGCTCTCAAGATGGTAGCCACCAGGCAGTGGTGGTCTTTGTCATTTTTTAAATAAATAATTAACTGAAGTGTCAGTAAACAGACTATTTCGAGGGTCACAGAAGTTGTAAATTTTTGAGACTCACTTTCTTTCTATGCTTGTAAGGTGTTTTAAACATTGTTTTTAACATTGCATTTTCATTGTTGTAACGTGCCCTGCTACTTTAGGAGGGAGGGTGTGCAAATAAATAAATAATAATAAGTTGATTAATTCATAGATAAATTAAAATCAATACTTTATAGACTAAAAAGCTGTTATCAGTCACTAGATCTAATGCAGCTGTCTCAGCGCAATTCTCTGCATTCACATTCCAGGGTGTTCAAATACAGCTTGCTCCCAAGTACATGCAGGGGTGGCCCGGCCCGTTTTGCTGCCAAAGTCTCACTTTCCAGGGTCATGCAACAGCGGCAGGCTTCCTATGAGATCTCATGAGATCTTGCAGAGATCTTGCAGGATCTCACCAGGAGCTGCTGCCACCGTTTCGCCTCGCTTCTCCAGCAGCCACAGCAAGGGCACCCATGGGTGCGCTGTTCTGTGGGATTCTGTCTCTGCTCGCCTCATGGGTGAGCTGGTCCTAAGTTTAGGATTACAGTGGTACCTCAGGTTAAGAACTTAATTCGTTCAGAAGGTCCGTTCTTAACATGAAACTGTTCTTAACCTGAGGTACCACTTTAGCTAATGGGGCCTCCTGCTGCCGCCGCACGATTTCTGTTCTCATCCTGAAGCAAAGTTCTTAACCCGAGATACTATTTCTGGGTTAGCGGAGTCTGTAACCTGAAGCGTCTGTAACCCAAGGTACCACTGTATAGCCTTGGCTTCTTTTTATCAACTGTGTTCATGATAAATACACTTTTGCCCTCTAGAAATCAGGCAATTACTGTACTAATTCTACAGACACCACCGTGGGTGTCATATTGCCGCCTTTCGTATTTTGGAATAATCTTTGTATTCCCCAGAACACAAAGTTGAGCGATTTTTGAAGGGTTTTTTGGGGGGAGAGGAGTTCTCCACTTCCCCACATTTGTGTTCTTGTAGCCTTTTAAAAAGAAATAAACAACTTGGGGAAACCTGCTACCTCTCTGATAGCAATCAAACTTGTCTTTATCCAGAATCGTGCAGGTGATCTCCTCCCTCCCCTGTGTGCTACTACATGCACAGTTTACAAACCCTGTCATTTCTCTCTCAACTCTATATACGAGATGTGTGCTTCTTGTATGGGATAACAGCGGCCAGAATCTTAGGAGCAAGAAATTGGAAAAATACAGCAATACCTAACATGGCGGATTGGTAAATCCTAATGGTAGAATACCTGCAGCTAGCAAAGACGAGAGGATTAGAGGCCAAACAAAACAAATAGTCTATAAGGATTGGAGAATTTTTAAAGAATACTTAAAAAAATACGGTATAAAAGGAAACTTCTTGGCAGAATTAGACTGAACCTTGCATTGTATAAATATAAGTTTGTAGGGAAGTTAACAGAAACTATATAAGAAATATGTAACTGCGGTATAAGATAACCAACAGATAAAGTACAGCAAGACTAATTGGAAGTCATTTTTAATTTATTGTTTTACAAGTTTTACAATCGTTCACATCATTGGGAGTACAAAGGATGTTAGTTATCATAATTGTGTTGTTTCACATATTGCTACTGTCTGATTGTCAATTTATAGTTTGTTTGTTTGTTTGTTTGTTTGTTTGCCTGTTTGCTTTCCTGGCATAAATGTATCTCTTTTAAAACAATAAAGATATATACATTCAACAACAACAAAAAGAGATGTGTGCTTCTGTGGCTGCCAAGCGCACCTATAGGGCACAGACTGGATTAAGATGTTATGGGCTGGATACAGCTAGTGGGTCCTGCAAGCAAAAGCCTACACGAGGATTTTGCAACAGGGCTTTCCCCCAACTTCTCCTCCTCCTGCCCCCTGCCAAATTGGCGGGACAAGGTAGGTGGGTTGGAAAACCCCAGAACAGTGGCTGTGGGGACGGTGGGAGAGGGCAGAAGGCAGGGATGTTGACAGTAGGTTGAGCCAGAATCAATGGCAAGAGGGCCTAAACACAAAGAGGCAAAGTCAACTAATTCCGGTTCAAAAGGGCTCATTCAGATTTCCTTTTGCGCTGTGTTTTCCAGGCACAGGTACGCACTCTAAAGCTGTGTGTCCAAGCGTGTGGTTTTTTTGTTGTCGTTTCCTGACGCTTTCCCTGGGAAAATCCACGTTTTACCGCTGAATCAGAGCAAACGGCAATCCATGCGAAACCCTATTGGTGTCTCCTTCGATTTAGTGAGGAAACGCTGCTTTTCCCAGGGAAGGCCCCGAGCCGAAAATTGGATATGGAGCTTTAAAGTGCAGGCCTGTGCCTAAAAACAAAGGGAAGTCTGGATGGGCCCTCATTTGACTCGTTTTGCCCCAATCCTCCTCTCAGCTGAGTTCTACAAAAGCAACATGGAGGCCAAGGAAGCAAGGTGGACGGGGGTTGGCTGAGCTTAGTGGGACAGTACCCCACTTGCCCAACAGGCCCTTCTCCATTGAGGAGTCTTCTTTATGCTCCCTCAGGACAGAACTGTGCTGTTTTATGCTTAGCATTCTGGGAAATGCCTGGGGGAAATGATATGGCACATTATCGAAATCAGGAGATATGATTTGCAGTAAGCTAACCTTTACGCGGGTGGCGCTGTGGGTTAAACCACAGAGCCTAGGACTTGCCGATCAGAAGGTCGGCGGTTCGAATCCCCGCGATGGGGTGAGCTCCCGTTGCTCGGTCCCTGCTCCTGCCAACCTAGCAGTTCGAAAGCACGTCAAAGTGCAAGTAGATAAATAGATACCGCTCCAGCGGGAAGGTAAGCGGCGTTTCCGTGTGCTGCTCTGGTTCACCAGAAGCAGCTTCATCATGCTGGCCACATGACCCGGAAGCTGTACACTGGCTCCTTCAGCCAATAAAGCGAGATGAGTGCCGCAACCCCAGAGTCTGTTCAAAACTCCTTAGACACATTGTTAACATCTCACATTTTGTTATAACGATTTAATTTCTGACTTATTTATAGCGGGCTTTGCTTGTGTGTAGACCCACCCCAGGTTTCAGGGCATTTTTGTAATCTGCCTAGAAACATCAAGCCCTTAATTAATTATGTGGTAAAACACGGAAGGGAGCTGGAATGCATGTGTGACTCTTTCCTGCCAGCTGAAATGCAGGGCCTGCTTCCTGTAGAGGGAAACTAAGAATCTTGATTTGCCTCAGATGTCTGTTCACTTTCGCTAGGTTGGCAAGAGCAACACGCGCGCGCGCACACACACACACATACACACAGTATCTCACAACCTGCCATATTGGCAATTTTAAATACCGTAAATAAAAAGAAATTAAAAGAAAATCTGGCCAAAGGTGGGCCAGAGTTAATTCATAGTACATTGCGTCTGCCATATGGTAGGCAGTTATTAAGATTAGCCCACTTACATCTTGGTTTGTATAGCATGAAGCCTGCTAAGGACAGTAGGAAAGTGTCATATATCAGGCCAGACTAGTTGTCCATCTTGCCTGCTTGTGACCAGCAACAGCTCTCTAGGATCACGTCACCTGCTAGTTAGGGCTCAATACATTTTGTCACCTGAGGCAAATCACAAAATGGCACCCCTCTCCCTGCCAGGGAAGAAGCAGTAAGTGAAGAGCTACATCAGGAACAAGGAGGAAATAAGAATTGACATCAGGATCTGCTGTCCCTGTTGATTCTGCTGCCTGAGGTGGTTCCTTTACCTTGCCTCATGGGTGCGTCAGCTCTGCTGCCAGCCGATCCTTTTAAAGGTGATGCCCAGGATTGGAGCTGGTGTCTCCTAACAGCAAGGCATGTGCTCTACCACATATTCAGTGACAAAGCACCTTCTTTGCATGCAAAAGGTCTCAAAAGTTCAATCCCCAGCATCTCCAGGTAGGATTGGGAAGGATTCCTGTCTGAAAACTTGGAGAACGACTGCCAGTCAGTGTTGGCAATATGGAGCTAGATGGACTCGGTATAAGGGCAGCTTTCTATGCAATCCCTATGGGATGGCAGCTGATTTAAAGCACATCTGAAGCCTGCCTGTGCTTTTCTTACCAAAACTGCCTTTTAAAACCTCTTCATGAGGCCCTGGATTCCAGAATGCATTCCTGCTGTGGAAATGCCATTTTAAAAAGTGGTTTTGAATGGAAATACAGAGGCGGGTTCACCTCATGCCTTCCTTTCAGTTGTGTCCCTCTCCACCTTTACAGCAATCTGGCAGCAGATTCCTTTCTGACACATGGACCTGGGGCTGTCATGTCTATTTTGGCCCCAAGAGGATCAACACACACACCTCTGATAGAAAAGCCCATTTGGAGGCAACAAGTCTTTTAATAGAGCATTGCTCCAGAATCATCTGGAGGCAGAAAAATACGAGTATCCCCTTTCCAGGTTAGAATTTATTCTGGAAGTGAATGGTAACTTTTCCAGTGTGCGAGGAGGAAAATTTAATTTAAATACTCTCTCTTTTTTTTAATGGCCTCTATTATTGTTGAATTATTAATGGTATTTTTATGCCACCCTTTCTCATAATTGAGCTCAGGGCAGATGGAACCTCAGAACCTCCAAGTCGCCTAAGTTTCAGAACAGATTTTGTTGCTCACCTTGCCAACTCAGGCCTAATTCATACTTACCTGGGTTGAAGAACCTGTCGCCCTCTAGATGAAAGTTGGGAGTCCAAAATCATCTGGATGGCCACAGGCTCCCCCATGCCTTCTGTAGAACATTTTCACACATTGGAGCAGCAAGCACATATTCCCCCTATTGGAGCACATGCATGACCTCCCTCACCCCTCTTCTCTATTGGAAGAGAGAATGGTTGCACAACTGTCTGAAGCCACCAGAACCAGCCCTCCACACTGGCCAGGTTTATGTGTACAATGGAGAGGAGAACATGCCTGCCTGCAAAGAGGTAAGTGAATGTTCTTCAAATTGGGGTCCTCAGCTGTTGTTGGACTACAACTCCCATCATCCCCAGCTAGCTCGACCAGTGGTCACAGGGATGATGGGAGTTGTAGACCAACAACAGCTGCGGACCCAAGTTTGAGATATATTGATAGACCTTAGTTTACTTTTCAGTGTTCATCAACCGCTTTCTACCTCATCTGCATCCAAAGAAGGAGGTCCTTGCCTACCAACCTTCATGCCAAATAAATTTGGGGCTGGCTCAGAGGTTTTCTGTTCATTGCTAAGGCAGGGGTGGATACTTATAGCAGATTAGGAGCTGGAGCCAATATTCACTCCAAGGTTTACAGGCCTCAGACCCAGCTGCAACATAAGGAAATGTGCTCATAGGTACAGAAAGGCACCAGGTTTCAGATCTTACCACCATTGCTGCCATGACATACAAGACCTTAATGCAGTCTTCTTGCCTACAGGAGTTCTCCAACGGCGTTCCTTCTATCTAGAGCACAGCCAGCATTGCACGATGTCCTTATCAGACATCTTCCCAGGTTCCCTAAACCCTCACAAGGTCTCACTGCCAACACCTGGAACCTCCTAGTCTTCCTTGCTGTGGATGCCTGTTCATCTGGCATCTCCAAGAATGAAAGCAGTGACAAGAGTGAGGCAACTGGAACAACAACATTCTCCTCTTGTCTACTTTCCCGGCCTCTGGAAGGGCCTAGTTGGAGAGCAGCGGTGATACTGGCAAGAAGGAAGCATCTGGGGACATTTCCCTAAGAGCCATCCGAACCCTGGAGCCAAAAGTAATGTAGAGGACGTTTCTTCAAGGCCTTTTAGTTAAATGGTTAGAAACAAGTTACTTCTAGGCTTACTTGACTGATGAAGTTGAACACATTAACAGAAGAACACAACATTTTGGAGGTCCCAGGTCGCAAGGTGGTTAGATTGGTCTCAACTAGGGCCAGGGCCTTTTCAGTACTGGCCCCGACTTGGTGGAACACTCTGTCACAAGAGACTAGGGCCCTGTGGGACTTGACATCTTTCCGCAGGGCCTGCAAGACAGAGCTGTTCTGCCTGGCCTTTGGTTTGGACTCAGTCTGACCCTTATGTTGCCCTCCCCTTATGGTCTTGATCTTTCGGCTACTTTTAAAATGAGGCTGCATTTTAAATTGCATTTTAGCCTGTATTTTAAATTGGTTTCTTTCTTCTTCTTCTTTCTCCCCCTATTATGTTTTTAATGTGATTTTATTGGTGTTAGCCGCCCTGAGCCTGGCTTTGGCCGGGGAGGGCAGGGTATAAATAAAATTTATTATTATTATTATTATTATTATTATTATTATTATTAGATCAGACCAATGGCCCATCTAATTCAACATCCTGTTCTCACAGTGACCAACCAGATGCTTGTGGAAAGCAGGATCTGAGTACAGAGCATTCTCCCCTCCTGTGGTTTTCAGCAACTGATATTCAGAAGCATTACTGCATTATTGCCCAGCCCAGCCATCATAGCTAGTTGCCACCAATCACCTTCTTCTGTCTAATCCTCTTTTAAAGCCGTCTAAGTTGGTGGCCATGACTGGCTCCTGCAGAAGCGAGTTCCACAGTTTAACCACGTGATGTGTAAAGAAGTACTTTCTCACATCTGCCTTGAAACTTCCAACGTTCAGCATCATTATTTCGACACCAGCAAATATACAAGCTCAGCCTAGGATGCCAGCAAAGGAGGGAGGAGGACAAAATCCTAGGGGTGGGGGAGCACCAGGTTGTCTCTTCTGCAGGTAGTGCCATCTTACTTGAGCTAAGACCATTGTGATGCAGACCATACTGCAATGAGGAAGTTGCAAGCATTTGTGAAAGGGATGAGATATTCCCTGCGGGCAATAGCAGCATAAAATGTCAGAGGTTACAGGGCAAAAGGCAGCCAATTTGCATTTCATTTCTCCAGGAATTTCGTTAAACCCTCCAGTGCACGCCAAGTAATCCCCAGACAGCCAACTGTTGCCCCTCGCAAAAAAATAAAAGGGCGGATTTGGACTGCAAGCCCTATGTCCTGTCTCCCCCACCCACGCAAATGGGCATTTTAAACTGTCAGGAACTACACAAAGAATCTGACATCCTAACAACTGGTATCCCAGACGCCCCCACAGGCTCGCAGAGTCCCAGTGGAGATCTCTGGCAAAAGCCTGCAGATAATTTTCATGCAGGCTTCAAGAAACAAGTTGAAAAATTCCTAGCCTGACTCAGTGAAGCATTTGTCTCTGCTAAGCTCTCCAAGCCCCAACACACACACGCACACACTGAGAGAGTTTGGCAGTGGTTGTGTTCCAGGGCTGGTAATACAAGCCATGAAGCAAGCTGCCAAGACAAGCAACAGAATGAGCCAGGCCCCATTTCATTGGCCACCATACGTTGCATATGGCCCTGGAACCAGCCAAGAGAGTGTTCTCACCCACCTTGAGGGCATAGGAGACCCTGTGTTTTCAAATACACCTCCACAGGGCCTTCATTAAAAGGAAAATGGAAACATAATGTGGCTCTTGCTTGCTCTTTTCTCTCTCTCTCTCTCTCTCTCTCTCTCTCTCTCTCTCTCTCTCTCTCTCTTTCTCTCTTGGTATTTCTCCTTCCTCTCAATTTGATCTCCAACCTATTTCTCTACAACCAGAGGCAGAGAGTGGAGGAAAGAGAGAGCTGCTGTATAGAGTGGAGCAGAGGATTGTGGCTTGAATTCCCACTTTATGCCCGACTGCTAAAGCGAGCTGAAGACTGCCTCTGCTTGCTTAAGAGACTCCTTTCCTTTGCAGGTTTAAGAGAACTGGAAGAAGAAGGAACACCCATTGACTAAGCACATTTGCAACACCTGGGTAGCAAAACTACAAGAGCTCAGACTGAGCGGAGATCAGTTCCTTTTGCATTATCACATTGCGCAGACCAATGAAGTGAAGAAGAAAATAAGCTGTCTGCAGAAGAGACCCATCACTCCATGTTGCAAAACAGAATGAAAATCCCTTGGTCCCAGTCATCAACAAAAAAACATACTGCAGTACTTAAGAGAACCTCCCTCCAACCTGGACCCCTCCAGATGGAACGACTGACTATTGGCCATACTGGTCTGAGATGGATGGGAGCTGGAAGTCCAAGTCACCAGGCTAAGCCAAAATTATGCACTTGTTGTTATTTGCCATTTGTGGATCTGGGCCATATATTCATCTTCATGCATTCATCTCCATAGTCATCAGCAAGACTGCTCTATGTGCATAAAAACCTTGCTGACTCAGAATCTCCTTTAAAGTGTAAGAAACAATTTCCTGGGTCATATCAAAAGGGCCATCTAGTTCATTCAGTTTTTCTGTAGCAGCCAGTGAAACACTGACACAAAAAATTGGCTGTCCCAGGAAGATGTGCCTCATGCAAGTCTGCAAAACCATAACCTATATGCCCTCCTTAACATGCCAGAGAAGGCGTGGCTAAAGTAACAGACGTGCCCAAAGCTGTGAAACTTGCAAGCTTGAGAAATTGCTTTTGTAGCTCCTCTAGGCAGCGCCTAATCCTACTGCCTCAGATTAAGTAACAGTGGGGCATCCAAGGATGGCCCAGTCCCAGAGGCGAAACATCTACTCCCACTATCCATTCAGCTTCACACAGATAGGCAAATAGAGGGGGATTGCAGGAGCCGATAATAGGAACACACGACAACAGTGACAACAGAACTGTACAGGAGAGCAGGCACTTCTACCTTGTTCCTTATTATATGGTCAGTGTACATGACTTACCCTTCCCTATCTGCAGCCCCCTGGGCAAATTCAACATGCTCATTGTTTGAAATCTTTCCCATACTGTTGTGGGAATAGAAAAGCCTCCACCAAGCCCATCAAAACTGTCCGCACTCGTGTCTGTTTTCCCTGCCTGTTGTAGCCAGCCTACAGAGCCCACCTTTATCGAAGGCTCCTGGGGGAACTGCTGGGGGAGTGAGGGCCTTGTGAGCTTCTCTGGCATCTCAGTAAAGCGTGTGGCTGGGGACAGGGCAGACAAAACAGAGCAAAAAATGGGAAGGAAGGAGAGAGGTGAGAGATGTGGGGATGCAGAGGGGTGGGGAAAGAGGAGGGGCAGCAAAAGGTGACAGCAAATAAACTCTGGTTGTGCAGAATAAGAGAGGGTTCCCCACATTAAAGGTGCAAGAGAGACAGGAGAGACAAAAAGGGGTTAACAGCAAATATGTTAAAAAGAAAACATTTAAACTGCACCAAAAATATTCCTGTCATCACTTAGTTAACATCAAGCAGCTCTTGAAGTAATCCCGGTTGCACCCACCAGTCACCTCTGACCTGGGGCACCTTATGCATGCACGTGCACATGATCAAGCATGCACCCCCACACACCCCATGCCCCCTTCTTGCAGCATACTCTAATCCAGGGATGAGGAGGTTTGATCCTCCACAGACTGGGCTACAGCACCCTTCATCCCTGGCCACTGACCACACTGGCTGGGGCTGATAAGACTTGGAGTCAAACAACATGTGATTCTTAATCTCTGGGTTATGGGTTCGAGCCCCATATTGGGCAAAGATTCCTGCACTGCAGAGGGTTGGACTAGATGACCCTCGTGGTCCCTTCCAACTCTACAATTCAATACAACGTGTGGAGGGCCAGTTTCCCTAGCCATGCTCCAGTCCAGCCTTTCCCAACCTGGTACCCTCCATACATTTTGGACCACAACTCCCATCATCTGGAGGGCTCCAGGTTGGGAAAGCCTGCTCCAATCTACCTACTGATTATTTTAAGATTCTCCTACATAGGCCTTGGTGCATCAAGTTTTATTAGTCTACCTTCAGGCCCTTTTCCAGCCCAAAATTCTGGGTCACAATGAAGTGCTAGGAGAGCACCCCATTGGCACCCGAAGGAGAAACCAGCAAGGGAGAAAACTTCCGACGGATCCTTGAGGTTCCTACACAAACATCCATGCTGTAATAACTCCGCATCAATTAATCCAGAGTAACTACAGCCCCGCGGTTCTGCCTTCAATCACGAAATCCATCAGATCATGTTACAACAATTCCCCAATTGCCCCACAGAATGCCCTGGAGCTGCAAAGAAGTCGCGCTCTTTAGTCACCCGGACTATCAGAAGGGCAGGAGGGCCAAAGGCAGCGGTAAGGCTCGCGTAATCCGGTAACGAAAGGACCCCGGCCGATGCGTAATGGGCTGCGAGCCCCGGGAGAAGCTTGCGCTCCACGCGCGCTCTGCGTTCCGGAGCAGAGGCAGGCCCAGCCGGATCAGCCCAAAGTCAGGTCCGAGGATGATCGCAGCCCTCGCGCGCGGCCAGCCCGGAGCACCGCCTCCGAGAGAGGGCTCCCGCGGTCCCGACCCCCCGCGCCCGCCCGCCCGCCCCATCTCTGTACCCACCGAGCTGACGGCAAAGGTGCCCCCGGGGCCCGGCTGCAGCGGGAGGCGGGTTGCGCGCTCAGCTCCCCTGCAGCCGCCCAGCTCCGGGAGCGGCTGTCGGCCTGTCTCTGCAGGCCCGTCGTGCCGAGCGCAGTCCGGTCCCGGGAGGTGTCTCCGCGGCCCCGGGGACGCCTGGGCGGCTGCAGCCCCCGCCGCCGCCACTGCCAGTCGACTCTCTCCCTCGCCGTCCCTCCCGCAGGCTCTGTCGGACGGCTGGGTGGGTTGCATCAGCTCCAGTTATATAGCGGCCCCTGGGCTGCGGGGAGGGGTCGGGAATGCGGAACCGGCCGGGCTGCCAGCTCCAGACGTCAAGGTGGGAGGAGAAGAGGGGACCGCAGAGGAGGAGAGCGCAGGCCGGGGGGGCGGGACCACTTCCACGGGCAACGCGCGGAGGATCGCTCGCCTGTTCCCGCCGCCTCCGACTTTCCTCCTTGCAGAAGACAAGAGGCCGGATCTCAGCCCCGGAGCCGGGGATCAGCAGCGCAGACGCAAGCCAAGGCATACATAATGGGAGTGGGCGACTCTGAGCATGTGCAGAATGCCTGCCTGCAACTTTTCGTTGCGTAACATAGCTGGGGAAAGGCGGCGAGAGGGCTTCCAGGTCAAAGGGCGTGACTTCCAGGCGGGCTTCAACCCCAGGATCTCCTTCCCTTTTTTTTTAGAAAGAAAGCGCGGGACTGGGGAAGGGGCGGCCGGGGAGCTTCACTAGTGGCTCGTGGTGATGATGCAGCGCAAGTCTTGGTCTTCATGGTATGGATGACAGCACGGAGGTGGTTCGCCATCCAACCAGAAAACACAACACGCAATTTTGAGCGCCAGTGTGATGCCAGGAGACACGCGCAGCCAAGGGATAGGAAAAAGATAGATGTCCTACAGGGCATGTCCGAAGCAAGATGCTACACAGATCAGGGATAGGGAACCTGTCCTCGTCCTTCTATTGTTGGATGGCAACTGCCATCAGCCGCTGCCAGTACTGCCAATGGTCAGGGATGATGGGAATTGTAGTCCAATGTCTGAACAGCCAGAGGTTCCGGACCCTGTTATAGATTATCTAGAGGTTAGCCTCACGGTGTGCTTGATAGCAAAGAAATCAGGAATCTGCAGTTGTTGATTTTAAAAAAAGAGTTTTTGTTGAGTTTTAAACAAATAACTAACATGTATGTGAACAACCATGTAAAGTTGAATATAGGAATCCGCAGTTCTGGTTCCATGTCTAGGCTAGTGGTAGGTCCCTGCACCTTTCAACACACTTTTAATATTGAACAGTCTACATGCATTAGGGGACTTGCAATGCGTTTAAATTTATGGTGACTTATCTCAAGAGCAAGCCTGCTGAATCAAGGCAAAGGCCCATCTTAGCCAGTCTCCTGTTCTCACAGTGGCCAACCAAATACTGTGGAGCTCCTCACAATCCCTTGTAGTTTATCCACCTTGAAGAACTTGGTATCATCAGTAAACTTGGCTCACCCTTAACTCTAGATCATTAATAAACAAGTTAAGAAGCATGGATCCAATAATGATCCTTGGGAGACTCTACTTTCTGCCAGCCATTAGGAGAACAGTCTTTATTCTTCCTCTCTTCTTCCTGTTCCTTAACCATAAGAGGACCTCTGCTTATACCATGACTGCTAAGATCCAGTGTGGTGTAGTGGTTAAGAGCGGTAGATTCGTAATCTGGTGAACCGGGTTCGTGTCTCCGCTCCTCCACATGCAGCTGCTGGGTGACCTTGGGCTAGTCACACTTCTCTGAAGTCTCTCAGCCCCACTCACCTCACAGAGTGTTTGTTGTGGGGGAGGAAGGGAAAGGAGATTGTTAGCTGCTTTGAGACTCCTTAGGGTAGTGATAAAGCCGGATATCAAATCCAAACTCCTCTTCTTCTTAAGCTTATTCAGTATATTCAGTAGTACTCAAGAGAACAGGATGCTGGAGGTACTTTATCAGAAGCATTTTGAATGCCTATGGGCTTCCCCAGACAGCCTGCCTACTGAGCATTCATATTGACTTGCTTGCACAAAGCTTAAACAAAGCTTAGACTATGGTGAGTCTTTATGGAGCATTTGTTCTGATTTGTTTGTGGGCAGGTTACACAACAACCAACATTCATCCTAATTTGCTTGTGTGATGTTTGTGCATCTTCCCATTAATCATTCATCCACCCCACAGCTTTCAATGCATTTCCCTGTCACTTTTCTAGTTGCAAAAGGCAATTTTTTAAAAAGTGGATAATTAATTGCACACATTTAAAATTCTAGTATGCACTTGAATCCCTCCCCAAAAATACTAGCATTCTAGAGAAAACCTAAGTACACATAGTCAACTTAATCACCTCTATATGTTTGTTGACAACCCTCTAAGGCTAAAAAACCCCTCAAAAAATTAGTGAGACAAAACTTACCCTTGCAGAAACCACGCTGGTTCTGCTTCAGCAAGACTTATTCTTCTGCATGTTTGGTAATCCTTTAACAATGCTTTCCACTAGTTTACCCAGAACAGTTATTAAGATAACTGGCCTGTAATTTCCCGGACTCCCCCTGGATTCCTTTTAAAAAACTGGTGTTATATTGGCCACTTTCCAGTCCTCAAGTATTCACCTATCTTGCCTCATTCCTGTCTAGTTTAAGTGATTCCCCCCCCCCTTCACTCTATTTCCAAGTACAGTTGTACCGCTGGTTAAGAACTTAATTCGTTCTGGAGGTCCGTTCTTAACCTGAAACTGTTCTTAACCTGAGGTACCACTTTAGCTAATGGGGCCTCCCGCTGCCGCCGCACGATTTCTGTTCTCATCCTGAAGTAAAGTTCTTAACCCGAGGTACTACTTCTGGGTTAGCGGAGTCTGTAACCTGAAGCGTTTGTAACTCGAGGTACCACTGTATATATACAGCACTGAATGTCACCAATGGTCCCCTGGCAAACATGACAGAAATATTCCATGTGCACAACCCATCTTTGGACCTTCTGGTGAGGAGAGTTCAGGAAGTTAACACAGGCAGCTGTTCCTATGTCATAAACTTGATTGGTTTGTGTACTTGAGGCTTGAAACCCTCAACAAAAAAGCAAGCTCTGTATCTCTCTGGTGCCTCCTCAGGGCACATTTTAAACATCTATTGTGTGGGCCAGTTTTCAGTAGCTAGGCCTAGACAAGCATGGGGAATTTTGCTTTATTTTAGAAGAGCGATTTCTGTGTGGGCGTAAATATGCAAAGGACAGATTATATTTGAGATGCATTTATCTCCATTCCATATCCCACCTCCTTTCATCATCGTCCTTACCAGCTCCAACCAGGGAAGTGTGCAGCTAGGCTCCATCAACAGACACTGCAGGCCCAGTGTTTACATTTTTATTCAGGATGAGGATATAGGTACCATGATTAAAAATGCAGCCTTAGCAAAAATTATTTGTTAAAATGAAATTCTTATTTGAGGGGGGGATTAGACAAAACACATAAATAACCATTTCAGAACATTTGAGGGCCAATCCTCTTCCCAATAAATTGTGCATTGGATTGTACCTTAACATTTCAAAAATATAAAACATATATACATTTTTAAAATGACATAGAGAGACTTAACAAAAAAAGACAGTGGAAATCAGGACTCTATTTCTACAGAATGGGAAACAAATGCACATATAGGTTAGTTAATCCCTCCGTTCTGTAGCTTTTAGCCTGACGATAATCCCCTTTCCCAAATCGCCTTTCAAATGAAGCAAGAGGCACCCCAGTCATATGCATATTCCATAAGCCATCCTGCTGAAAATTGCATAAATATTCTGTCTTTCTACGGGTGTGTGATCTGCAGCCTTCGTTTGTTTGCACGATGGTCAAAGAGCATGCTCCCTATCCTAGGAGCAGAATAAGGCTGCAGCGTGAGAGGAAAAGGCCAGTTAGGCAATGGGGAATTGAAAGAGATGGGCACTCATTAGGGCCAGGATCAGAAAATCATGCAAATACTTGTTAAGATCAGAACTGGAGCAGATGCTTAACAGATACTGCTTGGGGGGGGGGGGATATCTTGCGGCTGAATGTTACAAATTGTGGAATGGGGTCATATCAGTCCCCTTCGAACCCACCTCCACTGCCATCTTGCCCTTACCAGCAATCATTGGCGGCTGGGTCATTGGAGCTAATGGGCTACTGCCCCACTAACCTCTGCCCTCAGCCCCACCTCACTGCCTTTTAACTTAAAACCAATTCATGGGGTGGCCCTGGCTGCTAGCCTCCTCCTCTTCCTCTTCCGTCTCTAAGAAGATGGGGGGGGGGGCTAGAGTTGGCTCTGTCTGTCATTGGCTCTGGTTCCATGTAATGTGGAGCTATCTCCATCATACCAGCCCCAATGGGCACCTACAATAGTACAGTAATGGGGCCAGACTACTCGAAAGTTCAACAAGGAAGTACTATTTAAAAAATAAAAATATAGACTTGACTGTATTCCCCTCATTTTCAGTATCATTCTAAGTGATAAGGTGAGTGGTTGAGAGTATCTTTGGCATCCATTTCTGAAGGGATGGGGCTCTCCGAATGTTGGACTTCAACTCCCATCAGCTCCAGACCAACGGTCAGGGATGATGGGAGTTGTGATCCAACAACATCTGGAGGGTCAGAGGTTCCCTGTTCCTGCCTTACTGAGTGTTGTTTTTAGCTCCCACATCTTTAGCTCATTCTCTGCTGGGACAGGAAGCTCTCCTTCCCAGTTCAGGTTTTGGTTTATGCAAACATGAAAGAAACGCGGCGATTTTATGGGCATCGTTCTGTTTGGTTTAAAAGAGTTGTAAGGATCCATCAATTACCCAACATTTCACCAGCAGGCAAAACTTTACTGAAAGGCAACATCAATGAAAGGGTGGGAAATTGGAGGGCAAACAAACTATTCCTTTGGAAAGAAAAGTCCGTGATTGCAGTGGCTGCATTTATACCGACTGACAAAGAAAAATTACCATTTGCCCAAGGTCAAACCAATTGGGGATAGTCAGGAGTTTCAATGCGTGAACAACAGGCTGGGAGTGGGACAAAAGCTCTCTTCCATAAAATATCACCAAAAGCAAAATTTTATCGACTTTTTCTTCTCCAGTGTTGTTATTATTAAATGCATTTTTGTTTTGTCTGGATGACAAAAAGCTTAAGTGGTGGTAGTGGTGGAGTGAGATGAAACATCCTGAAGAAATAAAAAGATATAAAGAATGTATGAAGATCCTGTTTATTATTGGGGAAAGTGCTTATGGGAGACAAGGGAGAATATTAAAATAGGCAGTAAGCGCTAGGAATAATTCATTCGTACACATTTGAATTGTAGTAAATTCCATTGAACACAAATTTCCCTCCAAGTACACATGCATAGAATTGGACCATAAATCATCAAGAGACATAGCAGAGTATTTCCAGTGTATTTGACAGATGCACACATAGGTTTTGTAACTGAAATGCTAGGTTATATATCTTGACGACTAAATAATGTGTGTATATTCTTAAGCCTTTGTTCCGCTCATGCTGCTCCTCTCCAGGTATTGGTTATATTACTTGTTATGTCATTGCTTTCAGTTAGATTGCAAATCCTTTGACCGAATGATGTACCTACCTATGGCACCATTGTCCTCCCACCCAGTTTTGTTTCCCCAGTGGTACTGCGGTTATTACGATTCAGCTCCACCCATTCCAACCACGATAAACGCAGGATTCCAAATGTCGATTAGTGTTCTAAAACCCCTGGAATCCAATTGCACTATAAACAATGTCTAGACAATGTCAGCATTCTGACCAAGAAAGATTTCCACCACCACTGGAAAAATTATGACAGCAAGTCAGATGGGAATTAGGATGAGCATCACATGTGACTGAGTCTGCTTCATTCATATAGTGATGATGGCTAATAAAGACTTAAAATGCTGTCAGCCTTACCTCCTTTATCGGTTTATTGTAAATATATAATAAATACAGCTTCTTTCTTTAAATCACTTAATATGCATCCTTTCCGGACAGTCATCTGAAGGTGGTTTACAAAAGAAGATTATTTCATGTGCATTGCACGATAATTTATCTTCATGTGCCTTTTATTTTTATTTATTTATTTAAAACCATTTAGATGCCGTTTAATATTTGAAACATCTCTAAGCAGTGTATATTGGAGGAACATTAGGCTTCCAAATCATTTGCAGAACAGTCCACTTGCAGTGCTTCCAAGCCAGACTTCAGGTGATCTTCCTTCTTTCAACTGTGTCAATCCATCAAATATATAATTTTCCCCAAAATTTCTCCCCACCCCCAGTGGGGATGTTCCTTTCCCATGGCTTCAAAATTTCCAGAAATTTTACAACTCTAATGTGCTGTCCACAAAAGTGGGTGTGGTTACTTAATATGACTTTGAAGTCTCTCCCTTTGATTAGGTTATCCATGCCTTTTCCTCCTGGCACATGCCTCAGGTGAATGAAGAAGGTATGCAATCTTGGTATGCATCCACCTACAACATCCTTGAGCAGGTGCACATATACTTCTGCTTGCCTTGACTTCCTACATCTGTTTTCATCTGTCTTTAAATGGACACACTGCGGGCAATGCAGAATCAATCTGCAACGAGTTTTTACTTTCAGAAAGAAGCCAGTGTCTCCAGGAGTGACTACATAGAAAAAAAGCAAGTATTCAGTCTCCATTGATTCTATAATAAAATGTGCATGCATGCCCATAATTTGCTGTCTGTTGCCCTATCATTTAAAACCAGCCAAATCTATTTGTTTCCATTGTGGTCTACACTATAGGGTGTTGCAGACAAAGGTCTGGACAAGGTTACTCCTAATTCCCCCAGTCCAGCTGCTCCTACAAACTGCGTGAAGTTCCAGAAACAATAAAGGGTTAAAAACAAGGGGTTTTTTGGGGGGAGTAAGAAGCCCCTTCACCCCACAGAGCCTGTTCCCGCGGAAGGAAGCAGCCTCCCCGTCCCCCCGGTGCTCCCCTTCCACCACCCCGTCGGGGCCGCCGGAATCACGCCCCCTTCCCTCTCCCGCCCTTTTTCGCTCCCGGTCGGAACTCCCCGCCCATAGCGACGAAGGGAAAACAACATCACAACACTCGGGCAGCGGCGGCGAAGGAGGCCAGCAGGCGGGAATTCTTCCGAGAAATCAGAGGAAAAGCAGGCAGGGAGGGAGCAGGCCGGGAAGCGGGGAAGAGGGCCGGTCAGCTGGCTGGCTAGCGCGCTTGGTAGAGCTAGAGCACGAGGCTCTTAATCCCCGGGTCGTGGGTTCGAATCTTGAGTTGTAGCGGGTTGGGCTGGATGACCCTCGGGGTCCCTTCCATCTTTAGAATTCTATAATTGTAGCTGGCTGGAAAATGGAGCGCGGAAGCCGAGCGGGGGCCTCGAAACCCCTCGGGGGGGGTGGAGGAAGGGAGGAAGCGGCGGCCATAATAATATCTCCTCCGCCCTTCCAGAGATGGGGTGGGGTGGGAACCCTAGTTATTTGGGGATTTAGGACGGGGAAGCTTTCTTCTTGGCAACAAAAGCTGCAGCTGCCTGGCAGCGACCCCATGATGGGTGCAGGCTTTTCCCACGTGGCGGAGGCGCTGCTCAAGTCAAGGCGCAGCACCTTTTGTTTGGGTGACGAAAGGTGGCAGCCCGCAAGGTTGCATAAGCTGGGGCGGAGGAAGCCGCCGAGTTCTTGGAGAAGGAAGGGTTCACGAGGCGGTGCTTGCCGTGTTGGTCTCTCTCAGGGCCGGATACAAAGCAGGTAAAGAAAAGGCAGTGCTCGTTTATCGGAACTGAGACCTCCTGTGCAGCTGGCACCGGCCGGTTGGTTTTCTATTGAAACACTGAAAAAGGCGAGGGAGAAATTCCTAGACAACAGCCACAGTTTTGGACTGAAAGAGAGTGTGCTGAAGCTTGCTTGTTGCTTAGGGATTCATTTTTCAAATATGACATTTTTCAAATATGCATATGATTCTCCCTCTTCCCATTTTATCCTCACAACAACCCTGTGAGGTAGGTGAGGCTGAGAGGCGGTGACTGGCCCAGGGCTACCCAGGGAGATTTCGTGGCTGAGTGGGAACTAACACTCTGGTCTCCTTTGTTTTTGTCCAATGCTCTTACCACTACACCACACTATACTGGCGCACAGGGCATGCGCTGAATCAGCTCCAAATGAACACTCTGAAATAACGACGTTTTGGCATCTTCCAAGACCAACATCCATAAAGAGATGCCTCAGGTGAACTCTTATTACACAAAAAGTTACCTCTTAATCAGTTTGTTTTGAAGGTGCCACAGGACTCTTGTTTATTTACAGCAACAGGCTACTCTGGAAGCTGAAACGTCTCCTTAAGTTGTGGAACTTTTTATATTTCACTCAAGTCTTCATCAGGGAGTTCAGTGCAGAGCTCAGTGGAAGCCAAAAGTTGACATATGTCTACTGTAGCCTCCGTAAGCCCAATACAAGATATCAGCAACATACTTTGAATTTTCAGTTTTACATTTCCATATTGGCTACATAATTGCTGGGTTGTAGAAGAGTATACTGGTTTGTTTTCTGCCATTAAGGAACTCTCAAAGAAAGCTATTTTAAGGCAGGGCAAATGGCTACTGGAAAGCCAGGGAGAGATGGGGGGAGTGAGTGAGCAGGGTGATTTTATTTTATTTAAAATATATTTATATGCCAGCCTTAATCAAAACTACTGCCTCCCATGTTGTTTTTCCTGCATTAGCAGCACTGAAGTGACTTCCCTGGGGCACATGCCTGGGCAGCGTGTATGGAGGCCCTGGGCTTCCCAGATAACAAGACGCCCCTCTCAGCTCTGCTGAGAGGAAAACACAGTGATACGTTTGGCACCAGCTTGGCTGCAAGAATTGTTGAAAGGAGGCATACAAGGCCCTATCTGACCATCTTAGGGACTCTGTTCTGGATTTGTATAGGGTTTACTTCTTAGCCTTATCTTCTTCCAAAGATATCCCACAAGGTTTAGGATCAAGAGTTTTCCTTCTCCTAGATGGGCTATCTTTCCAGGTTGACAAGCTCCACATGCCCCTCAGATCCTTCTACACCAGGTGCAGAAACCACCTTCTTGACTGTTGGACCCACTTGTACTTGGGTGATACTCAGCCGAGGGTTAAGAATAATACCCCTGAGGAAAAGCTCCCCAAGGAAGCTCTGTGCTAGTGAGTGAAGGGTTAACTATACCTCAGATTTTTTTAAAATAATAATAAAACAACACCAGAGAGATCCTTGGCTGAATACACACAGTGTTTATGGTCCAGGGATATCCTGTTGAGACTCTCTGGAAGTGAAGGGTTAACACTGCACAGGGGAATAAGCGGCAATAGGTGCGGTTTTCTTCTCAGCCCTCAATAAAGAGACATTTTCTCTCAACCAGTCTGGACAGGTGAGAAATCGGAAAGGGCTGGAGCCTGTGCTTCCGAATGACACAAAGCAGGGCTGTTAGCGCAGGCTTCTCTGCTTGTAAGCAAACTCCCATCAAGCTTACTTAACTCCCTGCGGCCTGATGTCAGGGTCCCCTGGTATCTTTTAAGAAGTACGCTTTCTGCTCATTCGTGTAAAGTCCCAGGCCTCCAGGACAATAACTGTGTTATTCAAAGCGATTCATTGGAAAATACTAACTTCAGCGTATATGTGAGGGAAGGAATCAATGTGAGGGAGGGTTAAGCAGCACTGCACAAGTGTTCACCTACAATGCTGCCCCCCACCCTACAAAAAAAATAAAGATACAACACAGTTTTCTTGATTGTAAAACTTCCTGTCCCTTACTACAAGTTTGAGCCACATGGTCCTAAGGTACTCTAGGCCACCTGCCCACAACTCTGCCGATATGAAAGAATAGATTTGGTGGTGGAGCTCGGAGGGAGGAAGAAACCATCTGTTCCTCCGTCCTGATCCTGCAATGAAATCATAGACCACATTTGGGATACTACACCCATTATTTCCAAGGGAACAGCTTATAAAGTCATAAATAACACAGGACTAATGGGTCATTGCAGGCCGAAGCCTGTGAGGGGGGAAACTTCTCTCTGCAGCTAACTATCACAGCAAAAGGGAAAGGGATCATAAGTTGGTTTCACACAGCTTTTATCTTCTAGAAAACACAGGATTATAACTTTTTAAACGTGCAGTACATGTCATGGCTTCGCTCTGTTTTTTTTGCAGGCATAAGACATGATTAAGAAATCTAGTTATTTAGCTATATGAACACACTGAATTTGATACCCCTAGGGCTGCTTCACGTGTTACGAAACTCGTAGCCGTTTGCAAGTTACAAGCTGTGTGATCCCTGAATGTGGGTTGCAGCATGATGATCATATATGATGTAGATTTGACACACAACATAAAGTTGTCACACGTTACACCAGGGATGGGGAACTTGGGGCCCTCCAGATGTTTGATTCCAACAACATCTGCCCCAGCCAACAATGCCAGTTTGTCAGGGTTGAAGGTTCATGTGCTTCAGCAACATCCAGAGCAGTGCCTCCCAAACTTGGGTCTTCAGCTGTTATTGGACTACAACTCCCATCATCCCTAGCTACCAAGACTAGTGGTCAGGTATGATGGGAATCCTGGGCATAGCCAGGATTTTTTGGGGGGGACAGGACTTTTGTTAGGGAGGTGCAGAACCAATGTGATTGGCCAGTTAGTTATTTCTGTTTTTCTTGATCTGGAGGGGGCAGCTGCCCTCATTGGCTATGCCCATGATGGGGCTTGTAGTCCAAAAACATTTGGAAAGCCACGTTTGGAAACTGATCCAGAAGGTCCCACATTCCCTGTCCCTGTGAGAAACCCTAAATGTAAGAATTGTACAGAGGCATGCAAAGTGAAAAAGAATATCGGTCTTGTGATATGTGTCTTACGGGAATCTATGAGAAGATAATTAGGGGAGCATGTGACTAGCTCAGGTGAGACAGAAAAAATTGGGTGGGGTCGGAATTTTCTCTCTTGCAAATTAAAATGAAGAGGACAGAAGCCAAGGAGGTGAGAGGGAAGTGAGATGGAAAATGAGGACAAAAGCAGGAAGAGTCCCCGAAAATGAAGTTCCCTGGTGAGTTATCACTTGTGGAAGGTGATGGGCAGGCATTCAGCAGGTTTTTGCACATAAGTTATAGTCTGAGACCTTGGCTAAGATATTGACTATACTTTGAAGCCTTCTGTATAAAACAGAAGTGGGAATAATATTCCCTCTCTTCTTCAAAGAAGAAGTGCTGTCAATTATCTGTGGTGTGGAGAAATCTCTGTGAGAAAATACACAGGAAGGGAAGGGCAGGTAGAGGAGATAAATCCAAAATCAAAGGTTGTCAACAAGTACTCAACAAAACTGTACTGTGTGCTTATACATTCAAATGCCCTTCAGTCAAATACCCAGGATGGCTTTCAAATTTCAAAACAATAAACAAGATAAGCATGCACATTTTCCTTCATTTACCAGGTTCTACACTTTTTAAGACATGAAAGCAAGGGATTTGAAAATTACAGTTCACCAGAGGGGAGGGGATGATTCGCTTCTTGCCCTCCCCTGTGGACACCTGTGTGTGCAAACAGTTGTATAAAATACTGTCTTTTTATGGCTGTATAATGGATACCTTCAGATTCCACATTTGATTGACCTTCCTCTGCCATGAATGGTCTGTTGGTTGTAGGACTGGGAAGAGGACTGAAGGGGCAGGATACTCCTTATTCTTCTTTGGCGATCACTCGTAGCCGAGTAAGATTGTCTTCCATAAACACGGTTTTAACAATGCGTCCGTAGGTGACTGTGGAGGCCAATTCTGGATCCACACATCCTTCCACAGTGGGGACATTGGTTTCTGGGCAGGAGTTGATCACGGTGTGGATTTGCCAAGCGTGCCTTCCTCTTAGCATGTTTCTCCCTTGCGTCCTGAGTTCGAGTGTCTTCAAAGTCCATGACACCTTTGGTAAAGGCTGTTCTCCAAATGGAGCGCTCGCAGGCCAGTGTTTCCCAGTTGTCAGTGTTTGTACTACATTTTTTTAGATTTGCCTTGAGACGGTCTTTAAACCTCTCTTGTTGACCACCAGCATTACGCTTTCCATTTTTAAGTTCGGAATAGAGTAGTTGCTTTGGAAGACGATCATCAGGCATCCGCACAACATGATCAGTCCAATGAAGTTGATGTTGAAGAATCATTGCTTCAGCGCTGGTGATCTTTGCTTCTTCCAGTACACTGATATTAGTTCGCCTGTCTTCTCAAGTGATGTGTAAAATTTTTAGAGACACCGTTGATGGAATCTTTTGAGGAGTTGGAGATGGCATTTATAAGTGGTCCATGTTTCACAAGCATATAGTAAGGTTGGTAGTACAATAGCTTTGCAAACCAGCATTTTGGCTTCCCTGCGAATGTCCCGGTCCTCAAACACTCTGCCCTTCAATCGGGAGAAAGCCGCACTTGCAGAGCTCAGGCAATGCTGGATTTCAGCATCAATGTTGGCCCTTGGGGGGAGATAACTGCCTAGGTAGGAAAAGTGATCAACATTTTCCAACGTTACACCATTGAGTTGGATTTGTGGTGCTGCAGAGGGGTTATTTTGTACTTGTTGATGCAGCACTTTGGTTTTTTGGATGTTGAGTGATAGGCCAAGTTCCTCGTAAGCTTCTGCAAAGATATTTAGGATGGTTTGAAGGTTGTCATCAGCGTACCGAAGCTCTATGACGGAAGTTACTGTAACCTTACTCTTTGCTTTCAGCCTGCTCAGATTGAAGAGCTTTCCATCTGTTTGATATATGATTTCTACTCTGGTGGGGAGTTCCCTTCGACAAAGTGTAGGATCATGGCAATGAAAATAATTAATAGAGTTGGGGCAATAACACAACCCTGTTTAACACCTGATCCCACTGTGAATGGTTCACTTTGAGAGCCAGCGAGTGGATCAAGAGAGGTCTTTGGTGCACAAGATCCAAAGCTTTCTCCTCCTATAACAGCCCCCCCCCAAGGGAGAAAAACTATGTTGGCCCTGTGTAGCCAATGTAGTTGTTTTCATTTCCATAGAAAACAGTGAGAGGGTATTAAGGCAATCAGTTCCCAGTGGGAGGGAATTAAGCAGACAATTAAGAATGCATCTTTCCATAATAGCTGATTTCTGAGTCACTTTTTATGTGATTTTCAATCATTGTATGGTTTCAAGTATAATTGTTGTAAACCTCTCTGATATGTAATGGTATATAAATATTTTAAAATAAATAAAAATGCTTTTTAAAAACTGAATTACAGAAGAAGAAGAAGAAGAAGAAGGAAGGAAGGAAGGAAGGAAGGAAGGAAGGAAGGAAGGAAGAAATGGGCTTATCAGCAAGAATCCATCAGGACTTAGGAAGTGGTGGTTCTGCCATGGACTCCCCCCTCCCGCCAAAATAATTTGCATTTGCCCTTTACCAATATGTATAATTTAAGGGGAAATGAAATATACATATCTTGGGACAAGCCAGACCTGTACTAAAGGGATAGATTCCACTTGAACCAGAATGGAATCAGATTGTTAGGACTTAAAATCATGGTATGGACAGTTCAGTCCACCCGCTCCCCCCACAAACCAATTGTCAGATTATTCTGTTTGGCTAATCATGACCAGGGCCAACAGAGCAGAACACTCCCCTTCTCTATCCTGTTTGTTCTGTCTGTTCTTGGCTATGCTTCACTACTGAAAGCTAAAGTGCTGAATGACAAAGTGGGAAAGAAGAGTTGTGGTGATTTTTAAAATGGCAAACAGAGCATGTTGCATGTGTATTTGCAGAGTTCCCATTGCTGGCACTATGCCAGTATGTCTTGAGGTACTTTGAAAGATTAAATCCAGTGGGCAAATGCTTAATTCTGCCCATTCAACCAGAAAGGCTCCCCCCCCCCCCGGCTTACTCGCATTTTTGTGTTGAAGAGTTAATGAAAAGAGAGCAAAAAGCTGCTGTTTATTTTGTCCCCACGAGAGCTATGAGGGGAGTTCTCCATGATGGACAGTGCAACCACTGTGGCTTTGAAGCAGTGAGGGAGGTGAACCGGGAGCTGAGAGGTGAAGGTCCCTGTATAACAGCTTTCCGTTTGTTTACCAAAAAAATATTATTCCATCATAAAAATTCCAAAAATAGTTCCCGTCTTGACAGACTGACTGGCAGCTGTCCAGCTCTGCAGGACCTTTCTAAATTAAAGGAAGCAGAAGAGCTAATCTGGTACCAAGAGCCCAGAACCTGCACATTTTGAAGACTGTTATTGGACTGGTTGTTGGGAAGTTTGGAGAAGGGACATTAGCATTTGACCTGGGATTGGCAGGATTATCAGGCTGAATTTCTCACTCAGTGTCGAACAGGCCTGACCGCTTTCATAGCCACCGGTGACTGCTGTTCGGGCTCCCATTTTCCCATTCTGTGCTTAGCAAAAGACATGTCTCTTATAATTGGTCCCTACATTGGGACTTTTGGACAGGAGGAGCGTTTATGGGACCAGGAGGACTGCTATATTAATGGTTGTTGGTGGTCATTAAACTTTATTAATGGTCAGAGGCTAAGCGGGCCAGATGCGCCTTTTGCTAGAGTGCTTGCTGGATAATAAGTCCCAAAAGCCCAGAAATGGCTGCATCTTCCTTGAAAGGTCTGAAGGGACTCAGAGGCAGGCGTGTTCCACAGCCCACTAAGGATGACATTTGTGAGATTGGTGTGTGAGAGAGAAATGGTAGAAGCAACTTGGAATGAGAGGGTAGAAAAGTCGGAGGAAAATCTGGAACCTGTAAGATATCAGCATCTAAGGATGTCTTCTTTGGTGATCGTTCATAGCCAAGTAAGATTGTCTTCCATAAACACGGTTTTAGCAATGAGTCCGTAGGTGACTGTGGAGGCCAATTCTGGATCCACAAGTCCTTCCACAGTGGGGACATGGGTTTCCAGGCAGGAGTTGATCATGGTGTGGATTTGCCAAATGTGCCTTCCTCTTAGCATGTTTCTCCCTTGAGTCCTGAGTTCAGGTGTCTTCAAAGCCCATGACACCTTTGGTAAAGGCTGTTCTCCAACTGGAGTGCTCGCAGGCCAGTGTTTCCCAGTTGTCAGTGTTTATACTACATTTTTAAAGATTTGCCTTGAGACAGTCTTTAAACCTCAATTGACATTAGAGAAGTACAGCTGTGGCCTGAGCCAGCACGGGGTGGAGCAGCTCTCCCAAAATTGGCATCACTGCAGCTGACCCAGACGGCGCTGGGGTTCAGCAGAGAGGACACAAAGCCAGGGTTATGTGGGCCCAGCAAGAGAGCTGCATTGGCTCTGCTGGGGCACCCGCATAACCCTGGCCATGCCACCATCCTGCCCCAGCCCCATTCAGGTAAGCTGCAGTGATGTCAGGAAGGTGGCTCTACAGTTCTGTACCACTGCACAGTGGTAAAAAAAGGTAAAGGGACCCTGGACATTATCTGCAGGAGTGTTCATCTGGAGGAGTATCTCCACTCCCTTCAGCCTGGACACTGAGGTCCAGCTTCACTGTGAGAAGTGAAGTTACAGGGAACCAGGCAGAGAGCCTTCTGGGCAGTGGTGCCTGCTCTGTGGAACACCCTTCCATCAGACGTCAAGGAGAAAAAGAACTTCACAATTTTTAGAAGACATTTGAAGGCAGTCCTGAATAGGGAAGTTTTTAAAGTTTGACATTTTATTATGTTTTTATCTGTGCTGGTTATCCATTGTGCTGCTAAGCTTTGCAAATGAACCTGTCCTGTCTACATTGCTCTCCACAGGCTTTGAGTCACCAGCTCGCTCTCCTTAGTCAGGCAAGCACTGAGCAGAAACACTCAGTTCATTCAAATCATCCCCTCATTGATGTTTTTTTCCCCTTTTGTAACTTCCCATTAGATGAATGGGAGGGGGGATGAAGGAAACCCATCATCATCAATGTCCCAGTGACTTCCAGAGTGCAGCATTAGTCAAATATACTTCTGCTTGCAGCTACAGAAAAAGAATAACAGACACAATGCTTCACTGGAAAAATACTTTACTAAAGCACGCATTTCAAGTACAATGCCCTTCATACAGAAGAGAAATGTAGAAGCACCCAGGGAAGCCACAGTGTCAAGACAGTGTCAATGCTACAAAGCGGTAAAAGGGCATCTTGAACGTGCGCAAAAATAATAGTGGGTGTTGCAGGAATTGTGGGAGGTGGTTCTGTCAGTCCAAGGAGCCTGGGGATCCCTGCTCATTGGAGATCCTTTCCACTACTATACAGCAAGCATAGTGCAGGGCAGCTACCTAGACCTTTATCTCCTGAGCCAGAAGATGGTGGTTGGCCAGGCTTTGAGTTAAAAGGGTCTGGTGGGCCAGGTCAGCATGCAGAATTCCTCTCAGGCAGCCTTGCCCAGGGAAATGGCTCAAGGCTGAAGTACTTCTAGATACCTTAAGAAGCTGAAGACAGAGACAGCAAAACTCTTTTAAGCTGCCTTTGAATAGGAATAAGTAGCCACAAATATAATTTTAAACCTCAGACAGAAGGACAAGGCCCCGCACTTGTCAATAAGCACCAAGTTCCTGTTTCAGCTGTGAGCAATACGTGAATTCATTCTTCAGCCGTCTCTTTGGGGAGAGGGAAGGAAGGTGGTTTTTAGGTTTCACTTCCTAGTCTACTGTATCAGCGTGACACACACTTTTTTCTATTCCAGAGCTCATTTTCCAGCCATGAAGAGGGAAGGATTTCACCATGGTCTCCACTCATCCCCCAAACCATGCCTCACAAATTCTGCCATTGTTCTATATCTAGAAGAACTGTTTCTTTAAATGTTCCATTGAGGTGAAGCATATCTACCCATTCTTAATCATGCTTTATTCTTTTTTACACAGTAGCCATTGCAGTCTGAATTGTGACCTCTTGCATGTTGTTGGACTCCCACAACTCCCTTCAGTAAAAACCACCACCACCACCACCACCATTATTATTATTATTATTATTATTATTATTATTAGAATTTATATACCTCCCTATACCGAGGTCTCAGAGCAGTTCGCAGAAAAGATCAACATAAAAACCACAATATATATATAAACATAAAAACGACAACCCAATAACAACCCCCCCAAAAAAGAGCCACATTTTAAAAGGGTATAGGATGTCAATCAGATCAATCAAAGGCCTGTTTAAAAAGGAACATTTTTGCCTGGCGCCTAAAGGTGTATAATGAAGGCACCAAGTGAACTTCCCTAGGGAGAGCATTCCACAGACGGGGGGCCACTGCAGAGAAGGCCCATTCGCGTGTTGCCAGTAGTCCATTTGCAGAAAGGAAACTCAGGATCCAAGGCTATGTGGCTGTTTTACCTTTATTCTAAATGAATGTGTTCACAAGATGAGACAGTTAGTCTGCCTCCCCTCCCCTCTGATCCTGTGACCATTCCAAAATGGCAATGGGGTGGGGGGTTAGCAGGCTGACTATCCTCACTTCCCATTTCCTTAAAGGCTTATTGTGAAGCAGTGGAACATGATTGCATTGTCCTGCTCTGATGCACTTGTGAGTATGGAATTGCAGACCACCTAAAAGGTCTATCTTTAGTTACTGAACAGTGGTTGGCTGAGATGGGATGACTGAGGCCAAGCAAATGAGTAAGTATCAGGGCCCATGATAAGCAGTTCTGTTAGATGGAAATAAGGGGTAAGTATTTTAGCTCAATATTTTTCCCCTTCAAGCGTACAGTATACATCTGTTCTCAAATTGTAATAAAATTTATCATAACTTTTAATGTCATGTTTAATATCTTTTTGGGGGGCCAAGGGTAATTTTTTTTTGGGGGGGTACTTCTGATCTAAAATTTAGTCCTCAGAAAAAGGCATCATTTTAATGACGCCACTGAAATTTGTTGCCTGCTTAGCTGTTAATTAACCAGTCCAAAGACTTCATTACCGGAACTGTAAATTAAAGACTAAGGCCTGAGATTTCAAAATGCTCTAGCAAGCAAAGTCTCGGGGAACAATCCTGACTTCCACCTGGGGAGCAACTGGGCAAACAGAATGGGGAGCCATTGCTGCATCCAAGCACTGCTGGCCAGGGAAGAAATTGGGTGGCATATTTTTTTCTTGATTTGTTCAGGGCCGGCTCCAGGCTAGTACAGCAGAAAGGTATGGATTGGCTCTGGTTTAGGAATACCACCACAGGTAGCCTGTCAACAGTTTGTGCCATTGGTGGCTGGAGTTTGGCTGGGCTACATGGAGGTAAACACCTGCTGCGTCCTAATCTTCCCCCAACAGCACAAACGGGGGACTAGGATTACTCAAGAATCCACATTCATGACTTTTTGCTTCAGGTGTGAAATTCAGTGGAGCTTTAAGACTGCCTACACCTAAGGAAAAAATAAAGAACATCACACAGTTTGCTCAGGTGGTTAATTGACTTATATTTGGAACTGACTTATTTTTGTATGGTTCACATGCTGCTTGATCCATGATCCTGATCTAGATGCACAAACAGGTTCTGGTTTTAGGGATGGAGGAAGGCTTAAATTTGAGCCAGGGCTCTGCCCAGATGCAATGCCAGAATTCATAGGAGGCAATCAATGATGGTGGTAACAGTAAGAGAGTAGCTTTGAAGAGATGCAAACAAGCTCTCCTTCACCAATAAGCAACCACAGTAGACCCCACACAACTGAGATGAGCAGTGAACATAATTCTACCTGACAAGCTGCATTACTTTCAGGGCCAGAATTATTGGAAAAGTGCAGCGTTGAATTCCACCCATTTTGTTTCGAACCACTGTTGTTAACCTGGTCTATGAAAATACACTTTATTTGGGGCTGGTTCTCACAATCCTCTGGAATGTGGGCTGGCTCAACTCACATTACAGCACTGACTATGGTGATTCAGTCCATTCTTTCTTGTCCATATGACCAAGGTGATCACCTGCCCGTAAAATAATAGGCAGGTGATCACCTTGAGAGCAGAGAGGCAGAACAAAGAAAAGAGAGTGAATAATTGCCCTTCTGGTTGCTGTGCCTTGAAATAGTTCTTCAGTTTGAATCATGAGATGGATGAAAGCCGTGCTAATCTTCTTGCCTTGCAGAACTTGGAAAGAACTTTTGAATATTTCCTTTCCCATTTTCTGTCTCTTAGCAATTCTGTAGGGTGATATCATCGGGGTCTTTTCCAAGCCCAGGCTCAGACATTACAGCACCAGGTTTTGGCTGCTGCAGATAGTACCAGCGACATCCTGTGCTCTCTAGACCTCCTCCCCGAAACACTCAAGTGGTATAAAGAAACTCCCACAGTCGGACTCACGAAACCACCATTTAATGTCTAAGAAACCATGAACCCATCATGACCTCAGCCCTGGATGCAGTACCCACACCAGCAGAGCTGCCTTCAAAAATAGTTCTCTTAAAATAGTATTGGACTTCTCTGATGGTTTAACGCCATTTCTCCCTCTCTTCTGGTGGTTTGTTTCTAAAAAGAGAAGTGCCAGGGTCCTCGCCTACATAGAAACCATGTCCTTTGAAGTCTCTTCCCATTATGCTGGAGGTGCGTGTGTGTTTCTTTATGCAAAGTCAAAGCGACAAGCTTTAAAAAGGGTTATTACACAGCCCTCATGGAGTCTCATCACTCAAAACAGTTTCTAGGGCTGAGCTCTGCCTGAAGGTCCATTCTTCTCTCTTTTTCTTTCCTGAGACAAAAGGCTCAGGTAGTCAAGTCATTAAGTGACCAAAAGTGAAAATAAACACTTGGTTTCTGTAAAAATACTAAAGCAGAAAAATAGATGCTTGGCGTTTACTAAGTGGGCACTTAGGTGTTTAGCATTGTTCTGCAATGCTCACCAATGCAAGTCTGAAAATCAAACTCCATCGAAAAACAACTTGTTACCTAACTAAGAGATGGAAGGTATTTTAAGGAAAAGAACATGGACCCTGACCTTGGAGGAGGCAAGGAGCATTTTCAGTGCCCCCTCTGTTTATTCAACTTCTGATTTGCGCAACTGCAGAGACATAAAAAGGCCTGCCACAATCACACACATCGCGGAAGCTACAAGGACACTGGAGACAGGAGTCACTGCTTCATACAGATATCTTTTCAGCACCTGCTAAAGATGTTCTTCTTTCGACAAGCCTTATCAATGGAAGTAATGATCCCAGTTGGTATCTGTGTTGGACAGATTTTATGTTTGTGCTGTTTCCATTGCGCCAGAAGCAGTTTAGTCATGCTGGCCACATGACTCAGAAAGCTGTCTGTGGATATGGAGTGAGATGAGCACCGCATCCCCATAGTCGCCTTTGACTGGACTTAGCCGTCCTGGAATCCTTTACCTTTACCTATGTTTGTGCCTGTTGTTGTAACCTTTTTTTTTTTTAGTATGGTGTTGCTGTTTATTTACACATGAAGTTATTTTAGCTATACAGACGACTCTCAACTTATGCTGGGATTAAGTTCTGGGAATAGTGCCTAAAGCCAAAATAGCTGAAATGCATTGGGTTCAATGGTGGGTGGGATTGCCAAAGTTCTTTTTCCTGGATGCCCACCCTCTTTATGGCCTCCGAATGTGCATGATTTAAACGTGTGCAAGTTGTGAGTGACCTGTATATGTAACAGTTTCATATATGTTTTTATTATACTGTAAATCACTTTGAAATGTCCCATAGGAAACAATTCATAGATGAAATATAATAACAATAACAATAATAATAATAATAATGATGATGATGATGATGATGATGATGATGTCTCTCCAAGAGGATCCACATGCTCCTAAAGCAATCCAGTAAGGGCTACTGGTGTTTGAGTGAGCTGACAGCCATCTCACATCCCTTACATGGCGATTGTGTTTGCTGTGGCTACCCTACTCAACACAACCTGCACCAGCAGCACAATATTCTGCCCCCACATTATGGAGGGGAAGGTATACCATCCAGCACCATCCGGAAATCTCCCCCAGTATTTATCAAGGTTGTGCTTCAGGCAGCTGATTGTCTACAAAGAAATGGTGAACGATTTAGCACATTTGTGTGTGTGTATGTTTTCGGATCGTCTTGCAACTATCTTGGTTACAGAGCTGAAGATATTTTAGCTGTTTGCACCATTGCTGGTGGAAGATCAAATGGAAGCAACGATGAGCAATCTAGGGATTCAGCCATTGGCAGGACAGACGTATCTTGAATTCTCTTCACAGCGTTGCCAAAGTATAGAGTGTATGAAATGCTCAGTGTTCTTCACCAGATCTTTCTAGAAATGACAGCCCCAAAGCTAATGGGGATGCACGCACAATACTTCTAAAAACTTGAATCGCACCAGTCTCATTTTCAAGTGGCAAGAGTCCCAAGCTGGGTGATTTCTGCTAGCAACAGCCTTTCCTACCAAGATATAAGAGTTTCCAAGATGGTCGCTCAAAATCAACATACAGGCTCTATGCCATGACTCACAGCTTCTGTTCTTTTCAAAAATTAGGCCCAGGTCATGTGAAATGGCTGTGTAGGGTTCAAGTTAAAGGGTCAGGATAAAATTAAATATTTAGAAGTAAGTGCTCTTGTTTTGTAACAGCAGCATTCCACATGTTGAAAGCTAAAAGATCTTGCTTATCCCCAATTAGCTTTCCCTTCCTATTGTTTATTTCCTTTCTCAACTTCATTCACTTGGGATACTCATAGACTAATTAATCTCCTTTTTGTTTATACTTTTTGGAGTCTTTGCTGGACCTGACACATTGGCACAATTTGCTTGTTATGTCAAGGTGTCTGGATTAACCCAGCCCAGAATTTTATTTCCAATGAATGTATTAATAGGGGTGCAGTGACTTTAAATGGTTTGACATTTGAAATGATGTGGGTTGGGTTGGGGGTGTTATTCTGTTTTGCTAGTTTTTGAGCAGATACAGCCATCTGCAGCCCACATTTAAACTGAAGCTTGATTTACACTTTTATACTGAAGTGGGAAAGTCCTTAGGAGGTGACTTTACCACCTCATTTTCACACAGGGAGCTAGCTGTGTCCTGGTTCTTGTATTACAGCAGCAACATGATGATGTATTGAACATGATGCCTTGTGGGTGCAGATTGTGGCTTCCATGCCTAGTTCATTCCACTTCAATTACACGTGTGCAATCTCCGGAAAAGATTAAACACCGAAATATGTATCCAGTGCTTCCATATATGCAACAAATGCCAAGGATACATAGGGAATGTTGGGCTGATACTTTCCCCCTAGATACATGTATCCAAAAGTGATTAATAAAAGTACTGGAAATGATATAAATAAAACTCCTATAATAGATGTTCATTAAGCTTTGTTAAGTAGTATTCTTGTATAACTTGGACATAGTCAGAGAACTGCTGGTGTCCTTGGCTAATAATTTAAAACCTAATAAAAATTAATGTTAATTAGGCAAACCCAACCAAGCCCTATGGTTCACCTAATATGGCTGCCACAACCCTGGGGCCTACATGGTGTAAGATTTATGGGCAATTAAGTCAAAAGCACAATAATAGCGATGGAGGAGGGAGCTGAGAGCAACAGCAACAACATCCACTTGCACAGAGCCCTTGGAAACTATCTTGTCACCTGCCAATCATGCTGATGGTGACTGATGTCACCCCCACATTAGTCATGCACGGAAGACACCAATCAGCAGGTAGTGATGGCAGAAACCATTTCACACCTTCCCACACAATGGGGTTCATACAACTGGACACAATACATTTGCATTGGTGTCTGTTCAATGGGAACAAGCGTTTTGCAATGCAGAAGAAGATATATTGATGAGCACTGCAAGATCAAAGTTCCTGGAAGTTTCCATTTACTCCAATGCAGTGAAGGGGGTGTCTGTTAAGTTTTGATAGCTATGTTGCTGGCATAATACTGTACTGCAGTGGTTGGGGAGATGGAACTATTTTAGTACTTTGGCTTATTCCATATACACCCACTTGACTGCTTTGATCAGAGGAACTAGCACTGTCAAAGGTGCCCCATAATATCCATACTGCATTTGTAAGAACAAGATCTTGAAGTGTGGCAGCACCTACACTTCGGAACGTCCTGCCTTTTGATATCAGACAGGCACCTTCACTGTACTTTTTTGTGTGTGCCTGCTAAAAACTTACCGTATTTTTTGCACCATAACACTCACTTTTTTCCTCCTAGAAAGTAAGGGGAAATGTCTGTGCGTGTTATGGAGGGAATGCCTACGGGTGGCATGCCTACGGGTTTTCCTCCTCTAAAAACTACGTGTGTGTTATGGTCGGGTGCGTGTTATAGACCGAAAAATACGGTATTTCTTTAGACAAGCCTACCCAGATATTTAGGAAGCTGGAGCATGTTTTAATCTGTTTTTAGTTCATTGTTAGTTCATTGTTATCTTGTTGTTGTTGTTTAGTCATTTAGTCGTGTCCGACTCTTCGTGACCCCATGGACCAGAGCACGCCAGGCATTGTTATCTTAGCCTTTGCTAATTCTTCTTATTGGTAATTTTATGGTTTTATCTTTTTGTAAACAGCTTTGAGGTTGCTTACAATCAAGCTGTATATAAATCTTATGAAATAAATAAAGTAGCATAGAATCTGGATGGAGCTAGCCACTTCTTTGATCTTCTTCCAACTCTTCATCCATTCCTCCCATGCCCATCCAGGAGGACTACGGGTCCCATCAGGCCTGACCACTGGTCATGCTGGCTGTGGCTGATGGGAATTGGAGTCCAGACATCTGGAGGGCCAGAAGTTCCCCATCCCTGCGTTAAAGAATAAGAATGATTTTCCTAGGTTCCTAACTCTTCCTGAGCTATTTTAACTGGCTTGTTTTATTTTATCCAAGTGCTGTTTTATAAACCTGCTTTTATGTTTTCTTACATTGATGTTCCAGCTTTTTATCATCACAGAACCCATGGTGGTGTACACTCAATTCCCAGGTAGTCAAATGACAGAGTCATGGGCGTAGCCAGGATTTATTGGGGGAGGGGGCAGACTTTATGTTAGGAGGGGCAGAATGGAGTTATCTGCAATGCAATTGGTCAGTTAAGTATTTTTTATTTATTTATTTACTTGATTGGGAGGGGAAGCTGCTTCCCCTGCCCATGGGCAGAGTGGAAATTTGAACCCTGGTTACCCAGATCTTAGTCCAACCACCTGGACTATTAATATCACCTTTTAAAAGCACAATACAATAAAATCCTAGATTATGCTTTGAAAGCACATGAGGCCGCCATCTTGTTGAAATAAGCTGGTTTGGGTCTGGCTAATGCATGGATTGCTAACTACCTGGGAATTGCATGTACACACCATGGGTTCTGTGATAAGATAACATGTTGTGTTATACTAGGTATTACCAAGAAGAGCAAAGGAAGTAGCAACAGAGCCATATTTCTTGTGACACTTCCTCAATTTCATGTTTTGGGAGATTGACCATATGGCCCCAATATGGAGTCTGGGCTAACTTCAGCATGATATTATTACCCATGCATACAAGGCACCAACTGAGAATTAGCAATGGTCAAATGTAATGTGACATGTATTGTTTACAATTAGGTTTTAATATGCTGCCTTGGGGGTCCTTGCCAGAAAAAAAGACCACGGCACTTTCCCCCCGGCCAGGGTAGACTACTATGACACAGCAGATAGGAGAGAATCAACAATTGCCACAATCTCCAGAGCTTTCTGCAGACATGGGCTCAAATTCCCTGGGAGCTCAAACACAGCCACCTTTTCCCCCAGGAGGCTAGAAAAGGAAGGAGAAATGTCACTGCAGTCATTTTATGCAGGTAACTTTCTAATTCAATGGGCAGGAGGAATGCATGGAGAACTGATGGACTTTCTGAGGAGAAGGCTCAGTTGTGGGAACTATGCTGCCATATAGGCCCCTCATAAGAACAAAATACAACCTTGTGGCACCTTAATGACTAACCATCTTCCGAACTTTGTTGTGCTATTTTAAACACCTGCAGTGGGAGAGGAAACCATTGTTTTGTTTCAGCCATGGAGAAACAGAAACAAACATATTTCTGGTTTAGCGATTTCATGTTGGATTTTGTCTTTGAAAAACAAAAAAGAGCCTTGAGGCTTATCAGATGTATTGTGGCATAAGCTTTCATAGACTACACCAGACACACAACGAAGTGTTATATTAAGTTCTGGTAGCAATCATATATACGTGGTGGATATAAAGGGAAACTTTACAGTCAGGACTAATGGAATGCTCTCTATGTGGTGCTTCCCTTCTGCTTGGTCTGGAAACTGCAGTCAATGCAGACCCTGTCAGCATACAACACCCAAGCTCAGAGATCTGCACTGGTTGATGATTTATTAGCAGGTCAGATTCAAAGTGCTCCTATTAGTATATAAAGCCCTCAACAGCTTGGGGCCAGTTTACCTGAAGGATCACCTTGCCCCATATATGTCCACCTGACCACTTAGATCTGCAGAACTGGCATGTTTACAGGTGCCACATATGAATGTCCATTCTGCATTTGCAAGAAATCGGTCCTTTAATTGTAGCAGCATCTATACTTTGGTACTCCCTGCCCATTGATATTAGGCAGGCACATTCACTGTATTATTTTCTGCCCCTGCTTAAAAAAAAAGCTTCTTTATTTCAGCAATCCTACCCTGGCATGTAACTTTATCATGTTGTCTTGATGCATGATTTAAATGAGTGAAAGTGTCTTATAATTACTGGTTTTATTTTATATTTTAAATGCAATTTGTTTTTAATGTTTGTTTTTATTGGTATTTTTGATGGCTTTATTATTTAAACTGTGTAGAGGTCTTTTGCTTTAGTAAGCAGCATATAATTTTTTGTTAAATACATAGTAATAACAACCAGTGATCCCAAATGGTCATGAAATGCAGGAGAGATTGCTTGCAATAATTCTATATAAAGCTTAACTGTATTCAGGATCAGCAAAGTGGTTATTTAGAAGAGTTTGGATTGGATTTGATATCCCGCTTTATCACTACCCGAAGGAGTCTCAAAGTGGCTAACATTCTCCTTTCCCTTCCTCACCCACAACAGACACCCTGTGAGGTACGTGGGGCTAAGAGACTGGGGCTAAGAAGTGTGACTGGCCCAAGGTCACCCAGCAGCTGCATGTGGAGGAGCGGAGACGCGAACCCGATTCCCCAGATTACAAGACTACCGCTCTTAACTACTACACCACACTGGCTCTCCTTATTTAGAACAGCAGTACTTGCGGATAGCACAATCATCCTAGTAAGAACTACGAATGTCCTTCACTCCCCTTTTCCCTTGCCTTCCCCAAAACAACCCTGCTTCGCCTGCTACAAGGATGATGTAGAAAACATTCCACACTATTGTTGCAAAAAGTTAAATTTGCTAGTATGGTAGGACATCTAAAATAGGGATGGGGGACCCTCTAGTCATCCGGATGCTGTTCAGCTCCAACTCCACACATCCCTTACCCTTGGCTATGCTGCCAGGGCTGATGGGAGTTGGACAGCCCCAGACCCTCATAGCCATGACCTAAAATGTAGGCTGATAAGGCAGAAAGACTGGAGATCAAACTGAACATGAGCCAATAATATGGTGGTGCTATTATACAAAAAGCAAACCCCAAACCCACAACCACTTTAGGCTGTATGAACAAAAACCTTGTATCCATTACTTTCACTGTAAGGGTTTCATTCATGTTCAGCTTGCAGGCCGTATTTCATGAAGACAGTCCGTAAACAAGAAAGATTTACCATACATCCATTTTCTTCCTGAGGGCAAAGTCCTTTGAGGAGTTGGGAATATGTTTAGCCTAGGCCCTAAAGAAAATATGATCAAGGAGGTAGATTTTCAAACATTTAAAGATATATGAGGAAGCAGAACTGATTTGATTTGATTAACTTCAGTAGCAGCTTTAAGAATGATGTGAGACTTAAGATAAATTAAGATGCAGTCAAATTATAACAGTTTGTATCGGCAACAAGTTTGTATACCCGAATTAAGGAGTAGACGGGAAGTCATTTGTGTCTTTGAGTCAGTTTGTATTAAGTCTATTTGTTTTTTGTATGGTATAGGTGTAATGACCGTTTTTCCTTTTTCTTTGTGTATTACAAAAAAACCATTTTATTTTTTTAAAGTAGGCAGAACTGAAGATAAGGCAAGAAACAAGATGAGATAACTATAACAACAGCTCCGCAGTGGAAGAAACTTCCTAAAGTTGCTGTGGAATTTCTTGCTGTTTCTTAAGGGAAAGTTGGTGCTTCAGAAGCTGTCTTCAACCATCCTGGCTTCCCAGCACGGATGGTAAAATTGGACTTCATAAATGCTCTCCAGAGCACTTTGAGGGGGTGTGGGGTTGGCAACCTTGAATGGCGAGTGTCCTCATCCTTTGCCGTGCATTGGACCCTCTGCCATGATGATCCCTGGATCTTGGAACCAGCTGTTGCCAGATGGCTACGTGATCTAATAAATACATCAGATCATTTGCTTGGCGGCCAATTCTGAATCAGGCGTGCTGATTCAAGTGTTATGCCAATCCCCATGTTAATCTACTCCTTCCTTGCTAGTGTAAACCACAGGTACGGGGGCAGGGTTGGTAGAGGTGATACAAGGGAAAACAGCAGCTAAGATATGCA
The DNA here is from genome assembly GCF_964188305.1 of Podarcis bocagei. Classification (NCBI taxonomy): domain Eukaryota; kingdom Metazoa; phylum Chordata; class Lepidosauria; order Squamata; family Lacertidae; genus Podarcis; species Podarcis bocagei. The sequence goes on from NC_138125.1 coordinate 32,297,407, forward strand.
AGACCCCAGGCTATCGGTAGGCGCATCGAATTTCCAGTACCACCCTCCACAGGCTACATTTAGCAAATGTTTCTCAGCTTTTATACAGGAACTTGGCAGGGATCCCTGCTGTCAAAAGTTTATCTTCAACCCACTGCACCATCTACTGGCCAATGTTAACCACTGCATGATTTGCAGATTACTGTACTCCTTTACTAGGAAGTCAGTATTCGAAGAATCGGAGGATCTGAGAATAATAAGAGTTGGAAGGGACCTCAAGGGTCTTCTAGTCTGACCCCCTTCGATGCAGGATTCAAGAACATACACCAGCATCTAATGGGAATTGATAAAAATCTTACAGCAAAACTTACAGCGAGAGCCAGTGTGGTGTAATGGTTAAGAGCGGTAGTCACGTAATCTGGGTAACCGGGTTTGCGTCTCCGCTCCTCCACATGCAGCTGCTGGGTGACCTTGGGCCAGTCACACTTCTTTGAAGTCTCTCAGCCCCACTCACCTCACAGAGTGGGGGAGGAAGGGAAAGGAGATTGTTAGCCGCTTTGAGACTCCTGAAGGGGAGTGAAAGGCGGGATATCAAATCCAAACTCTTCTTCTTCTTCTTCTACCGCTCTAATCAGCATAACACAGAACTGGTTCGGTGTGTAAAAAGGACTACAAGCAGACCTCTTTCCCCTGCACATTTTCATTTGACACCTGTCGGTATATATCTAAAGAAAGCTTGCAGAACAGAATACCTATCAGCCAATCACAGGTCCTGCCCAGCCTATTTGCGGCCCTCTGGAGGAATTCCAAATATCCTGTGGGTTGTATCCACAGTAGAATCAAGTCTCTTATTCTGTTAGCACAAGGATTTACCCTTACACAAAGGAACTTCCCCTTCTCCTCCCACCGCACCCTCCCCCCCAATATGTTCTGAGGGTTCCCCCAAATCCTCCAGAGCAGATTTGTGGAGGGCTCAGAGGCACATGAAAAGGATAAGCCACACTGCACAAGCAAAAATCCCCGTAAAACAAAGGCATTGGATTCCGCCCATTGTTTGTGATTTTCCTTACATCTTTGCGAGAACATCCAAGGCTTGCCTCAACCTGCCCAAAGCAGAAATGGGGAGAATGCTTGCATCGCTCACTACATTTGAGCTGGCTCAAGACGTTTCCTGACCGAGATAGAACAGTAAACACACACCGCCAACAAATAAAGATGCATACTGTGGCTGGCTGCATTCTTTTGACACCTAAGGCAGAAAATTCCACCAGCACCCCTCTCTAAAGTAAGAATGCAATAATAATCAGTACATGGAATGAACTTGTTTGTCTTAATGAAGTCCCCTGAATTATTTAAAAAATCTCTGAGCCATACCTGAAAGTGGTTCCATAATTCCTGAGTAAAGTGAACATGAATCAAGTCTATTCTGGGGTAGAACGCTGAATCATTTCTAGTTCATTTTCATGTTCATTCTCTTGTTTCTCCTTAGACTCTTTGGGCTTTTAAGGTTACAAAATGTAATGGTCGGGGGAAGTAAATTAAACCATTTGCATTCCGCTGTGTACATGTTTTGATGTTTTCTTAGTCTTCATAATTATATTTTACATTTTAGCACAGCAGTTTGCAACATTCTAAAAGCTGAAAGAAAAAAAATGCAAAGGATCATCTGGATGAACTTGAATTGAACTGCGAACTGATGTGAACTTTTTGGAAAAGGGATTAATGTGAACTGAAATTAGCTGTAAAGAGGAAATTTGAACAGATTGCTTCGTGCTAGTAAATTTGTCAAGTCCCAAACAATTTCCCGCTCTCAACTTGGGAAGATTCAAGTCACTATGACCAGAGTAAGTTGTGGGTGGGAAAACACTTGCAGTAGCATAACTTCTGGTGTCATGTTCCATTTCCAATCAATGTGAAGCAATCTTTCCAGAGGGATAACTTGCCCTCATCAGACTCTGTTGTCAATGTGAAGCAGTAACTCCAGCTGTTGTGCTAAAAGCATTCTCCAGATAATCCCAAGCATTTTGATTAGGTTAGAAGATGGCTGGAGACTATGAAAAAAAAAAGTTTAATGTCGGCTGAAGAGTATTAATTCAGGGACAACCGCTTACCAGCAGCTCCTAAAGGTAAGATTTCATTGGGAGGCACCCTTTAAAAATGTGCTCGCGAATGCAGACCCTCTAAGTGTCCCTATTTTCCAGGGACGTCCCTGATTTAGAGAAGCCATCCCTGTTTCTGAATTCATAAAATCATAAAATTGGGAGGGACCCAAGGGTCATCTAGTCCAACCCCCTGCAATGCAGGAATCTCAGCTAAAGAAAGCATCCATGACAGATTGCCATCCAATCGCTGTTTAAAAACCTCCAAGGAAGGAGAGTCCACCCCCTCTTGTGGAAGTCTGTTCCACTGATGAACAGCTCTTACTGTCGGAAAGTTTTTCCGAATGTTTAGTCAGAATCTCCTTCTTGCAACTTGAAGCCATTGGTTCAAATCCTACCCTCCAGAGCAGGCAAAAACAAGCCTGCTCCCTCCTCCATGTGACAGCCCTCAAGATATTTCAAGATGGATATCATATCTCCTCTCAGTCACCTCTTTTCCAGGCTAAACTGACCCAGTTCCTTCAAGCGCTCCTCATAAGGCTTAGATTTGATCCTGGAATGTCCCACTTTTCCTTAGGACGTTCCTATTTTCATTGGAGAAATTTTGGAGGGTATGGAGTTATCTGACCCATAAGCCACTTGAAGGCAATCCCGTATAGGGAAGTTTTTTTAATGTTTAATGCTTTATTATGTTTTTATATATGTTGGAAGTTGCTCAGAGTGCTGGGGCAACCCAGTAAGATGTATGGGGTATAAATCATAAAATTATCATTATGGAATGGGATGTCCCGATTTTCATCGGAGAAATGTTGGAAGGTATGTGAATGTTTGACAGAAAGCAGCCTTCTGCTCAGACGATATGTGTGGGCTTTTTTTTTTTTAAATAATTTTTTATTGCTTTTTTTCCAAGGTCAGAAAAGATCGTCAACAACACAACAAAAGCGTTTTTACAGAAAAAAGAAGAAATTATAAAAGAAAGTTCACTTTTCCAGATCTATTTTCATAGTCAACTGGACTTCCCCAGATCTTCCATCCCCTGCTTTCTTTACAATAGAAATAAACAGCAAATTGATACCTTATTTTATGTGTTTTTGTACTTTCATTTAGTTATATAATCTGTAATTTATACTTTTCAAAATCATAACTTAATTTCCATCATTTATAAATCTCAATGCTGAAGCATGTTTTTCCCAGAGACTTAGCAAATTCTCAACATTCATATAACTTATAATGTTTTTGTAAATAGTCCTTAAATTTTTTCCAATCCTCTTCCACTGCCTCTTCTCCCAGATCTCGGATTCTGCCGGTCATTTCGGCTAATTCCATGTAGTCCATCAGCTGCGAATGCCACTCTTCCAGCGTGGGCAACTCCTGTGCCTTCCAATGTTTAGCTATAAGGATTCTTGCTGCTGTAGTAGCATATAAAAAGAAAGTTCTATCTTTCTTTGACACTCTCTGGCCCACAATGCCCAGGAGGAAGGCCTCTGGTTTCTTATGGAAGGTGTACTTAAACACCTTTTTCAACTCATTATAAATCATTTCCCAAAAAACCTTCACCCTCGGGCATGTCCACCAGAGGTGAAAGAATGTTCCTTCAGCCTCCTTACATTTCCAACATTTATTGTCAGACAGATAGTATATCTTTGCAAGTTTGACTGGGGTCATGTACCACCTGTATACCATTTTCATAATGTTTTCTTTTAAGGCACTACATGCCGTGAATTTCATACCGGTGGTCCATAACCTTTCCCAGTCTTCAGACATAATGTTGTACCCAATGTCCTGTGCCCATTTTATCATAGCTGATTTAACTGTCTCATCTTGAGTATTCCATTTAAGCAACAAGTTATACATTCTTGAAAGCACTTTCGTCTTAGGTTCAAGTAGTTCTGTCTCTAGTTTTGATTTTTCCACCTGGAAACCAATTTTTTTATCCTTTTTAAACACCTCTAGAATTTGATATGTGTGGGCTTTAATGGGAACTAATCCTTCCATTGAAGCAAGGAGTTCCAGGCACAATTTCTTGCTTGGAAGTGACAGGGCTGCGTTTTGTAAGCATTATTCAGCAGATAAGGAGTGATTTTGACCTCTTTCTCACACACTGTTTCCTCCTTACGGTTTCTGCAACCATGCTCCCTTTCCCCCTCCCTTCTCTCTCCTCCCTTCAGAGAATTGGCTTTACAACAGAATTGTAAAATAATCCAGCTGTTCCTATGGTGACCTGTTGGCAGTTGCCCGGAATGACACCATCAAGCATAGACCTGGCCTGTTCTCTGCCAACACCCAAATCTGTTTATTCTGAGCAAGGCTGTGTTTGCTTTTGAAGCAGGTCAAGTACATGTCTAAAAGCTGGACGAGAGATGATGCAATCCCAGAGATCGTCCAGGAAAGCTGCTGTTTTGCCTGCATCTGATGCTTCGAGGGCAGGGATAGGGAACCTGCGGCCCTCCAGATATGGTTGAACTCCAACTCCCATCTGCCCCAGTCAACACAATCAATAGTCATGGACAATGGGAACTGTAGTCCAATAACATCTGAGGGGGCACACATTCTCTATCCCTGCCCTATTTAATTTAGTTTTTAACACAAATAGTCCACATCAAGACCTGATACATCCAATTCTCTTTTTATATAGGCTGTTAACTGACTCTGTTTACGCAAGGGAGAAAAGTGGTAAGAGGAAGGCACACTTGGCAAATCCACACCATGACCAACTCCCACCTGGAAACCAATGTCTCCACGGTGGAAGGACATGTGGATCCAGAATTGGCCTCCACAGTCACTTACGGACTCATTGTTAAAACCATGTTTATGGAAGACAATCTTGCTCGGCTACAAGTGATCGCCAGAGAAGAAGATGTAATTATTCTTGGTAATTATCTCTATTCTTTAACACTGCACACCCTCCAACATTCCTCAGGTGAAAATAGGGACATTTCTCATTCCCCAACAACTGACCCTACTCAACTCACCATTTTTAGTGTGCCCCCCCACAGCCCTCGCAGAGCATTTCCTATCAGAGGAAGGGAAAGTGCCACCACTGCCACTACAGCAATGGGACACAGCACACAAACACCCTCCACCATCCTGAGAAAACCCCTTAATCCCGATTTTATTTTATTCCTTAGCAGATTTACAAAAAGAAAAGCACACACCAATAAATAAATTTTAGAAAGGGGCAGAGGCACACAAAGGATTAAAAAATAAAATAAAAACCAAGATTCCTTGCACTCTGCTCCTCCTTTCTTCACATTCAGGGGGGCCCTGCCCTCTGCCTGCCCCTCAAAGCCAGCACATCAACACAGGGATGAGCCTTTCCTCCTCCTCCTCACCCACTCTCCAGCAGCCACTACGAACTGCCCAAGGGAGGAGGCTGGCAGCAGCAGTCATGGAGAGGCCACGGGATTCTCTTTCACAGCCGCCATCATTCAAGACAAGCTTTGGCTCATCCTCCTGCCCGAGCTCAGCAGTGGTGGCACTGGGGGAGGAGATATAGGATCATTCCAGGATCCAATCAGAAGCTGAGATGGCTTTTGTAATTCCGGGACTGTCCCTGGAAAATCGGGACACTTGGAGGGCATGACATTGCTGACAATTTAATCAAGTTTAGTTGTTTCAGAAATGGTTGCAATGTAAGGGGAAAGGTGAGTACAACCACGTTATTCTGCTGTAACCCCTTTATGTTTTGTAAAGGATTAACTATGTGGGGAGATAAACTGGGAGTTCATTTTTGACTTGAGGCCAGAAAAGATACCACGTACGTGGGCTCACTTGTCAGTCTGCCAAGAAGCAGCTAAGCTGCTCGTTTCAAAAGGGCTGCTTTGTTTACCTACTTGTGGAGGTTTGAGTTATGGTGACTAATAACAGGATCTAACTTTTATATGGTTCAGGTGACTTGAAATGTGTCGAAAACTTCTGGAAGTCCTTTAGCCTCCATGGGCAGAGGCAGCAATGCTTCTGAATACCAGTTGCTGGAAGCCACAGGAAGGAAAAGTGCTTTTGTGCTTGGGCCCTGCTTGCGGATTTCTCACAGGCATCTATCTGCTTGGCCACTGTGAGAACAGGACATCAGACTGGATGGGCCATTGGCCTCATTCAGCAAGATTTTCTTACGTTCTTGGTGGACTTTCTATTCTTTGGTCCTTAACGATAGGCCATTGAGGATTCAGAGCCATCAAAGATAATACCTGGCAGTCCTGCTAGTTCAACCAGTTTGGCAGACTACTACACTGTTACAGTCACAGGGCTGGAAGAGAATGTGAGGTTATCAAGTTCACGCACACACCCAATCTCATTATAATGTCAAGGTGGTTAAACCAATCCTTATAATTTGCAAGATCTGAATTAATACAGAATTGAGTTGGACTGAGATTATGGCTATAGGTAAAGGACGCAGGTGGTGCTGTGGTCTAAACCACTGAGCCTAGGGCTTGCCGATCGGAAGGTCGGCGGTTCGAATCCCCACAGCGGGGTGAGCTCCCGTTGCTCGGTCCCAGCTCCTGCCAACCTAGCAGTTCGAAAGCACTCCAAAAAGTGCAAGTAGATAAATAGGTACCACTCCGGCAGGAAGGTAAACGGCGTTTCCGTTTGCTGCTCTGGTTTCACCAGAAGCGGCTTAGTCATGCTGGCCACATGACCCAGAAAAACTGTCTGCGGACAAATGTTGGCTCCCTTGGCCAGTAAAGCGAGGTGAGCACCGCAACCCCAGAGTCGTTTGCGACTGGACTTAACTGTCAGGGGTCCTTTACCTTTTAAAGGACTACAACAGTAGAGTTGCTGTGAGGGGTCAATTTGAGAAGCTTCACAGCAGTGGATGCAATACTCAGGAAAGGCATGGAAAATGAAAGAGACGACTTGTTCATGCGCTATTTGCACACACTTCTCTCTCAAACACAGGTTATCCAGACCACTAATCGGGCTGGCTGGAGGCAACCACTGGATCAGAGAAGTTGCTTCATCCTTCACGTAACAGGCCCCTGCCACATTCCAGCACTCAGCCACAATCGTTTTCTAAGAGCACTAAACCAATAAAAATGCCAAGTTGGTCTGGAGTCAGCACATTCTGTGTGACAAGGAATACCACACCTATGCACTGCCTGACGCCAGACATCATAGCATTTGTGGCTTCTGTAAAATCACTCCTTTAGCAAATACCAACATGTGGGGTTGTGCCCCAAAGCAACCAAATATCCAAGCATATCTCATCCACAATGCAGGAGAAGGGAAATGAACACATTAAATGCTAAGGACAAAGTTTTGCCCTAACGGTGGAAGATACTTCAGAACCTATCATTTCTCTCTGCTAGGGACACAGGGGTCTAGCAGTCCTGGACCCCCTTGGTCTCCACAGCATGAAATCTCTAAGGCCTGAAATCACTAAAGCCTGAACCTTCTTAAGGGATTGCAAGAAGTTCCGAAAGGACCTCTCAAAATTGGGAATGGGTATTAAAATGTCAAATGTGATGCAACATAAACAAGTGGAATGATATTGCCTCAATCTTTATGTTTCATCAGAGATACATTTTAAGGGTGCCACACAGTGTTTACCTTCCTTCCACAATAAATAGGGTGTTTAGTGTGTCTTTACCTAGATTCTGGAACTCCTTCACTATTAATTTTAAGCACCTTAAGAGTCTTCTCTTACATATAGCTCGACCATCAATTATTGTCTAGCATTGTCCAGATTTTAAGTATGTTTATATTGTTTTATGAATGTATTAAGTTCACCCCCCTGGATACTTTGCTTATTGTATGCTATATAAACCAAACAAATCAATAAATAGTTTGTTCATTAATGTAAAATCATGCACAATGGGGCAAAAGAAATCCTAACATCATATATATACTTATGGAGTCTGACCTGGTGGTGACAGACCTGGAATAGGCCTGTGAAGAGGAATGCTGGGCTGCACTGCACTGGGGTCACCCCTTGCCCACCTCCCTCCATGCCTGCTGAACATCTGGTGAGTGTGTCAAGCAAGGAGTGAGCAAGCGCTGGCTGTGTGGTCATTCAGCAAGGGAGCTGGGGGCACGGCAGCAAGGCAAGGCCACGCTCCGGGGCCCCGATACCCCTGGTGGCAGGCAGGGAAGGATGGGAAGCTGGGGACGGAGCCCATCAAGACAGGGATCCTCACAGAAGCCAGCACCTACGTGGGGGCGCTTGGTTCGTGCCCCCTCAAAATTGTGTGCCTGGGACCACAGCCCCACACCCCACACTACACCTCTGGTTTGGGGTGGGGGAACAATCTCATTGTTTTTTAAGCACACGCCTATAGTGACCTTTCTGGATAAAGGGAACTGATGTTCTTTTTGCCTGCAAGTTGGGTACAAAGCTTTGATTACAAACTAGGGAGAACCCTGCCTGCCTTCCCCACATTGCAATGCCAAAGGACTCTGAGCCTCCCAAGTCTAAGGTAGCAATAATTGTATTGTTTTATGTTACTGATTTGATTTATTCTCACACAACCTGTAGTGTTGGACTGTGGGTAGGTGCTGCTTTGATAACTCAAGATCAAAATCGTAATGCTAAAGTCAGCTTGGTGTAGTGGTTAGAATGCTGGACTAGGACCTGGGAGACCAGGGTTCAAATCTCCACTCATGAAATTCAAAACCCCATGAAGCTCACTGGGTGACCTTAGGCCACTCACTGCCTCTTGGCCTAACCTTCCTCCCAGAAGTGAGAAACCTGGGGCCCTCCAGATGTTGGACTCTTGAAACTGGTCAGCCCCAAGCACCACGGCCAATGAGCAAGGATAATGGGATTTGGGTAGTCCAGCAACATCTGCAGGGCCACAAGTTCCTTATCCCTCTCTGCTCGTGTAAGCCAACAAGCTTTCCTCCTTTTCCTGACCGTGTAGTATGTGTGGGAAAATCTCTCCCAGGAAATTCATAAAGCTGCCACATTATCCTTTTTAAAACCCTTTCTAACAGTTCCTTCTTAAAGATCTTTCATTGCAAAGTGTCTGCAAAATTGCCAAGTAACTATGGATTAGCATTCAAAACATCCTCCTTTTGCTTTCACCTAAACAATACATGCTTTTTCTTTCCTACACTTGTTTAATCTTGCCTTAAACCAACATGATAAGCCCTTTGGGGTACAGATTGTCTCCTCCCATTATGACTGCTGCTATTAACCCCCAAAGATCTCAAAATCTGGGCACGTTCATGAGAGGGAAATCAGTCTATCAAATAGCTTGGAGCTAAGCCATATAGGACTTTGAATTGTGCCTGGAAACAGACTAGTAGCTAACAGAGCAGTTAGAGCAAGTGAGTCATATGCTCCCTGTAACTATTCCTAGTTAGCAATCTGGCTGCAGCTCTTTGAACCAGGCGATGTTTCAGAGCACTTTTCAAAGGCAGCTCCACGTAGAGTGCTGTGATGGCCTGGGACTTGGGCTCAGGCGCGGAGCGAGAGAAGTCTGCATCGGATCCTTTGCCTCAGGCATCATCTGAACCAAGTCTGGGGCCTGATCCTGAAGAATCCCAGTCTGCACAGGTTCCCCTGCAACAAACCCCCGCTGGGCCGAGTCAGGAGCCTGAGCCTACCCTGGCTTCGTTGCCTTCAGCTGGGCAATCACTTACAGCTGCTCCACTACCAGTTTGGTCAGGGGAGACTGAGGCGGCCCCTGGGTCTAGTAACCAACCGACGTCTCCCAAGCCGCAGAGACTAAGGTCTGAGAGAAGGAGAGACCTGAGTACTCGCAGGAGGAGTGCTCGCCTTTGGGTGAAACAGGGAGGTGAGTCACCAGGGGATCAGGACTGGCCGTTACCCAGACAAAGCTGTCGGACCCCGCCACAGCTTGTGGGAGCAACATTGCTGTATGCCAGACCTGCCTGAGATCCTGTACCTGTCCTTGCCTGGTTTCCTGCCTCGTGTCCTGCCTTGACCCTGTTGGACTAACTGCTAGTGGAACCTACAGATTCTGGACCGGACCTGGACCGCGGTTGTCAGGTTACCCCCGGGCCCAGCACAGGTGCATTACACCACTCCAAATAAGATGCAACTGTGGTCCAATCAGACATCTCAAGGAATGGTCACAGCTGGCACACTAGCAAATGCACACCTGGCCACTGCATAGGCCTGGGCATCCATGCTCAGGGCTGAGTCCAGGAGCATTCCCAAAATGCAAACCTGTGTCTCCAGGGGGAGCATTATCCCATCCAGCACAGGCTGAATCCCTACGGCCTGCTCTGCCTTCCTACTTGACCAAGAGCACTTCTGTCTCATCTGGATTAAGTTTCAGTTTATTCACCCTCATCCAGTCCTTTACTAATGACAGACATTGGTTTAGAATCTAGAAAGCTTCCTTGGATTTAGGTAGAAAGGAGAAATAGATCTGGGTGTCATCAGCATACTGGTGACACTGAACCCTGAAATTGTGGACAACCCCTCCCAGCAGTTTCATGTAAATGCTAAATAGCATGGGGGAGAGAACAGAACCCAGAGGGACTGCACAGACCAGTGACCAAGGTGTTGAACAGGAGTCTCCCAGCAACAGCTTCTAGGTTTGCTCCTATGAGAATGAATGGAATCATCATCAACGCTAACATCCAACTGGGTTTCCCCAGCCACTCTGGGCAGCGTCCAGCAAAATATAAAAACATAAAACATCAAACATTAAAAACTTCCCGATACAGGGTTGCCTTCAGATGTCTTCTAAAAGTTGTGCAGTTCTTTATCTTCTTGACATCAGATGGGAGGGTGTTCCACAGGGAGGGTGCCACCACTGAGAAGGCCCTCTGCCTGGTTCCCTGTAACTTCACTTCTCTCAGAAGACACTTGGAGGAGGACCTCAGTTTCTGGGCTGAATGATAAGGGTGGAGATGCTCCTTCAGGTATACTGGGCCGATGGTGTTTAGGGCTTTAAAGGTCAGTACCAACACTTTGAATTGTGCTTGGAAACATACTGGGAGCCAGTGAAGATCCTTTAGGACTGGTGTTTTATGGAACTTCTGTGCATCCTATTCTATTTCGTCTTTCTTATGAATGCCTACCCTTTCTTATGAAAGAATGGTGCTCTGGACAGTTGCATCAAATCTGGCATCAAGGACAGAGCAGATGTGAATGAATCTGCCTGCAAAGCGCTTTAGAGATTCTTTTAGAGCACTGACTGCCCATATATGGGATAGACAGTAGGGGTTTTCTACTTCCCTTTGCTTTCTGTTGGAGCTGAGATTTTGCTGTAACTCATCAGAATCCTTAAGTAAGGAGCCCAAAAGAGAAAACAGAAATGTTGGTGTCAGCAGGAAACAGACTTGCTGAGACAATAATAGCATATTAAGGGATCGGATGCAAAAGCAGCAGCATAGTTAAAATTAGAAAAAGACCCTAGAATAAAGTCCTCCACTTTGGCATGTACGTAGCATTAATCATATAAAGAACAGCACAGGTAGGAAACTCTGTCCTCAGCTATCTAGGACAGAAGTCAGGGCTTCCAATTGAAAAGGGTGAGATTCCAAGAAAGCAAATGATGGAAAACATGACTCATGCCAAGGAACAGAGAGTTAGTTCTATCTTGGAAGTGGTCAGAGTGCAGCTTTCAGTCCTTTTGGACTGTACTATAATGACTGGAGGTCATGTCCCTTCTCCCCTAGTTTATCTCTCCTTTCCCCTTTAGCCTATCATCCTCTCATCTCACCCATCCCCATGTTTATCTGACTTAAGTATTAGGACTCTGAAAGATACCTTCCAACATGGTACTATCTGTGACCAACATAAATGGGGCGTAATGAATTTAAAATACTTATTATGTATAACACCAAGTAGGCCTACAGTGGTACCTCGGGTTACATACGCTTCAGGTTACATATGCTTCTGGTTAAGAACTTTGCTTCAGGGTGAGAACAGAAATTGCGCTGCGGCGGCATGGCAGCAACAGGAGACCCCATTACCTAAAGTGGTGCTTCAGGTTAAGAACAGTTTCAGGTTAAGAACGGACCTCTGGAACGAATTAAGTACTTAACCTGAGGTACCACTGTATTTGTTCAACTTAACATTGCCTTTGTGGCTCCCAGACTTCCTGCACTGGTATCATCATCTGTTTTCAGACGTTGTTCTAGAATCAGGTTTTTATTCTTGCTGTCACTGAGAAAGCATCAAGGTTGCGCAAAGAACTGAACAGAGGGGCTGCACAGCCAAACCCAGTGTCTTCTTCATTGAAGGTTAGCCTTCATTAGGCCGAGTGGGACAACCACATTAAGCAGCAGATGCTGGGGGGGGGCAGGGGCAGAGGTAACCTGCTGTTCTTTCCCAGCCCCTTGACTGTTCCCCATTACTGGATATGTGTGTGTGTGTTCACACACATGTGCCACACAACCCGCCCTTCATCTTCTTTGGGTGTGGTAGGCCACAGTTTCCTGTCACCAGCGTTGAAGTAAGATTCAGTTCAGGTGACTTCTGTACATGGAATAGAGCTTCCCCTTCCCCTGTCTTATCCTTCACCTTAAGCAGCAAAACATTTTGAGCCAGCCCTGTCTTCATTTCACCACACTGGTCCTGACCCAGACGACAGGAAGCTCATGCCCTTCAACATTTCTCCGATAAAAATAGGGACATCCCATTCCATAATGATAATTTTACTATTTATACCCCACACATCTTACTGGGTTGCCCCAGTCCTCTGGGCAACTTCCAACATGTATAATAATAAAACATTAAACACTAAACAATTTTTTAAAAATCCCTATGCAGGGCTCAGGAATTGGATAACTCCATACCCTCCAACATTTCTCCAATGAAAATAGGGACATCCTAAGGGAAGTGGGACATTCTGGGATCGAATCAGAAATGGGGATGGCTTCTCTAAATCAGGGACGTCCCTGGAAAATAGGGACACTTGGAGGGTCTGAAAGTATGGCCTTTTGCCTCAGAAGTTATAGAAGCCAAAGCAATGGACTTTTCACTGGGAAGACACCTATTAGAGCCAAGACTGGACCAAGACTGTATCGCTGCATGATGTGGAACAGGAAACGGCTCTCTCACACTACCGAAGGCCAGCTAATTTATTTTGAGATAGAAAACCCCCCACAGTGCAACAGTAATCAATTAAATAATTAACCATTCACTCCAATTTCATGACACCCAAAATCAGCTGCCTGCAGTAACAGGCTTACTGTGCCTAATGGTAGCACCAGCCTCAATTAGAGCTTTAGTACTGTCAATAAATTTCATCTAAGTGAGTTTTATAAGAGTAGCAGAAGGTCACAGTCATCTTAAACACTGAAGGTTACAGTAGCTTATAAGGGATGCAGGTGGCGCTGTGGGTTAAACCACAGAGCCTAGGACTTGCCGATCAGAAGGTCGACAGTTCGAATCCCCGCAACGGGGTGAGCTCCCGTTGTTCACTCCCAGCTCCTGCCCACCTAGCAGTTTGAAAGCACGTCAAAGTGCAAGTAGATAAATAGGTACCGCTCCGGTGGGAAGGTAAATGGCGTTTCCGTGCGCTGCTCTGGTTAGCCAGAAGCATCTTAGTCATGCTGGCCACATGACCCAGAAGCTGTACACCGGCTCCCTCGGCCAATAAAGCGAGATGAGCGGCGCAACCTCAGAGTCGGCCACGACTGGACCTAATGGTCAGGGGTCCCTTTACCTTTACAGTACCTTATGGTAAGGTTGCTATATTTCAAAAAGTGAAAATCCGGACACAAAAGTTGTTGAGCCCCCCCCCCCTTTTCTTTCTCTCTCTCTTTGGTGCCAGAACGATAGTGACAACATGGGTTTACATACGTCCAGATTTTCCAGGACATTTTTGTGATTTCCACCCAGACACTGCTTCCGACTGCTGTATTCTGGCTATGTCCAGGAAATTCCGGACGTATGGCAACCCTAGCTTATGGGATGGACTACTTTGGAAGGTGATGGGTTCTCCAGTGGCATTACTCAATTTATGCAGCTTAGACATATTGCAAATTAGAAATAAGGAAACGTATACAGTGGTACCTCTGATGCGAACGGGATCCGTTCCGGAGCCCCGTTTGCATCCTGAAGCGAATGCAACCCATGTCTGCGCGTCTGCGGATTGCGATTTGCTGCTTCTGTGCATGCATGTGGCGTCATTTTGAGCATCTGCACATGCGCGAGTGGCGAAACCTGGAAGCAACACATTCCGTTAATTCCAGGTCACCGTGGAGCATAACCTGAAAATGCTCAACCCGAAGCTACTTCAACCCGAGGTATGACTATAAACACATTTGTTAACTGATGCAGTATAGCCATTGCCAGAACATGGAAATCCCTGCAGATATTAAATATAGACCAATGGTACAATATCATGTGGCAGACAGCATTTCTAGAAAAACTGACACAAAAATTAGAAGTGTTAAGAGGACAAAAGAAACCTGATGGTTTGGTATGACTTTATTAATTACACAAACAATGAAATCTATGGTAGGACAGTACCTACAGTACAGTGCAGAGCACACAGTTATCCCTCCTTATTTCATTATTTAATTTTGATATATATACCCAATGACAAAAATAAATAAATATTGAAAATTATAATTTGAATTGTTACAGGTATAAACTATTATTTGCCTGTGTTCACCAATCTAAACAGCGTATGTTATTGTACATCATAAATGTAACTGTAATTGTTCTAGAATTGTAGAATTCTAGAAATAGAACTGTAATTGTTCTGGCGGTTCCCTCACTGCGAGAAGCCAAGTTACAGGGAACCAGGCAGAGGGCCTTCTCGGTAGTGGCGCCCTCCCTGTGGAACGCCCTCCCACCAGATGTCAAAGAGAACAACAACTACCAGACTTTTAGAAGACATCTGAAGGCAGCCCTGTTTAGGGAAGCTTTTAATGTTTGATGTATCACAGTATTTTAATGTTCTTTTGGAAGCCGCCCAGAGTGGCTGGGGAGGCCCAGCCAGATGGGCGGGGTATAAATAATAAATTATTATTGTTGTTATTGTTGTTGTTGTTGTTGTTGTTGTTGTTGTTGTTGTTGTTGTTGTTGTTATTCATTCTCTCTCATAATTCAATCAACAAGTTAAAAATAGTATGATTTTGGCGGTTTTGTTTAATTTAATTGTTATAAGGTATATGTTCATATGGAACCAAATTTGTAAGTCTATGCAAACATAGTTTTTCTAATTAAAAAAATGATTTTCTAAAAAACCAAATTTAAAAACAAACAAACAAATAAACATGCCTGATTTTAAACTGTATGGGAAGTTGCTTGACTGTTTCCTTGTTTTTCTTTATGATATGTTCAGGTTTATTTTAGTGTCAATGGATAATTTTAAGTCTGCTGATACCGAAATAAATGAATGCATGTAAATCAGCACACAAACCCGGGGTGGGGGGGGGGGGAAGCACACACAGTTCCACATAGCTAAGAGATGCCAGAGTTTATTACCCAATGAAACAATGCTGCATCTTTGTGAGCATATTCATATAGTGGGTTTGTTTCTCCTCCTTCCTTATTGGGAAAGTTCTCTCAAGACCTGCTGTAGTCACTGGAGAAGTAAAAAGGGAATATTTTCAGACTGGAATGTGCCCCCAGTGGCGTAGCGTGGGTTGTCAGCACCCGGGGCAAGGCAAGTAATTTGCGCCCCGTAACCCGTGGATTTGCGCACCCTAACCCTAACCCCCAGATGTTGTGCCCGGTGCGGCCGGCCCCCCTGCACCCCCACGCTACGCCACTGTGTGCCCCCCACCCCTGGTTAAAACCTCAGCATCAGTCTGTTCTCTCTAGTTCTCTGTAATGTTTGTATCAGAAGAGGCCGTGCATGTTCTAAACTGGTGTCCAGATGCAGCCATGGGCAGTGTGAAGGCTAGTAAGCTGTGGCTGTGTAGTGACAAGATGGGTGGCTCCCTGATTCAAGAATTGGGTTTTATACCAGCTCTGGATGTGGTTGCCCTCCCTCTAAAACAGCACATTGATTGACGCCTAAGTCACAAGGGAATTGCTGGAATATAAGTGATCTTTGTTGTAAACTGCACAGGATAACTTTGTGGGTTTTTTAAAAAAGATATTTATTGAGAAAATTTTTTGAATATAAGAAAAAATAAAAAATAAACATACAAAATAATAAGCAGTTAAAAACACACATTAATTTTCAATAACATAACTTCCATACCCTTATTTCCTCCGACCTCCTCATACTTCCCTTCTTTGTATTCCATTTCAGTTTGTTAGTTCAGCAAATCCTTACCATTAAACTTTTACCCATTTATAATCCTTTTTTCATATCTCCTAAAGCATTACCGCTGGAAACCGCTTAGTTTCTATCCAACATCTTTCTAACATTCATTAATTTTACAATATTTCTTTATGTAGTCTTTAAATTTCTTCCAGTCTTCTTTCACTGACTCTTCTCCCTGGTCTCGAATTCTGCCAGTCATCTCAGCCAATTCCATGAAGTCAATGCACAGGATAATATTGAAAAGCAAGAGGAGAGTGCCTCTTTGGAATCAAGACCTATTAACAGCAATTCAGCACCCTAATTTTACAGTTGGTCAGAAATGTTCCATGTAAAATTGCTAAGGTGAAAAAGTATTGAGAAAGAAGGGAGGTGAAGAGAAGAAACCTTTCCTCTCCACATGATCTGTGTGTTACAATTGCATTTTAGCCTTTAAGCCTCCTACTAGGGCCAGTCAATGCCGCATATGAGCTCACTGCCTTCCCTATGGCCAGGATTCTTCCATAGTGTCTACTCAGAAATCCCATTCACCAGTGGTCTTTTCCAATGTTAGTTAAAAGGTTCCCATGTTCAGTCCCTCAACATGTTATCGGTTGCTGTTCAGCATGACTGTGGGCTTACAATAGACGCCTGGTGATCAAATGACCTTTATTAGTCAGCTTCTCTTCCCTACTGGAGAGAGAGAGAGAGAGTTTGAATTGCTAGCTTTGTTCTTTATTTCTCCAATAGCAAAATAGCTCTATTTCAGTATTTTAACAAGTGAAAAGAAGAAAAAGGGTAAGATTTTGACCATGGGTAGGCAAACTAAGGCCCGGGGGCCAGATCCGGCCCAATCGCCTTCTAAATCCGGCCTGCAGACAGTCCGGGAATCAGCGTGTTTTTACATACATGAGTAGAATGTCTCCTTCTATTTAAAATGTATCTCTGGGTTATTTGTGGAGCCTGCCTGGTGTTTTTACATAAGTAGAATGTGTACTTTTATTTAAAATGCATCTCTGGGTTAGTTGTGGGGCATAGGAATTCGTTCATCCCCCCCCCACCCCCAAATATAGTCCGGCCCTCCACAAGGTCTGAGGGACAGTAGACCGGCCCCCTGCTGAAGAAGTTTTGACTAAGGCACAAGTCACTGGTGAAGGTCAGTCCACACTACAAACTGAGTCCAGAGGCAGAGAAGGCACTGGAATGCAGTGATTTGACAATGTCCTCTGGATTGTCCATTAAAACGTGAGTGAACAAATGTTGACAATTGCAGAGAGAAGCACCAGTGTGAAAGCAACCCTCTTCATCAAGAGGAGATGAAACCCTCTGTGACTATTCTGACTCTGGCTGTTCCCAGTTTCTGAGGTAAAGTGAATGCTACTGAGCACGAGAGAAAGGGCCTTCTCATCTGCTATCAAACACATTCACATACCGGTACTGTAATCAGTTTGCCTGGCACCAAATTTGATGTCCTTTAGGCACCAGGCTGAAACAATATTATCCCCAGAGGTTTAATGGTCTCAAAACTAGCTTCCTGTTGGTTCTGAAGGTGTTCACTACATGTAGAAAACGCTTGTTTTTATATAATAATATTACTAGTTTAAATGTATGTTATAGGTCACCTTGAAAACATTTCATTGAAATGTAGGAGAAAAAAGTTTTAAACAGATTAAACAAACAAGCTTGGCATGGCATATTCCTGAGGAAGAATTTCTCTCTTATAATAAATAATATAATAATAAAATTTTATTTATATCCCGCCCTCCCCAGCTGAAGCCGGGCTCAGAGCGGCTAACAACAGTAAAATAATACTGCTTCAAAAAATGTGTTAGGGCACTAGTTGTGGCTACTAGTAGGTTGGACATATGCATGAGCAGGCAGTATATGTCTGACATCCATTAATAGGCATCATCTATGCCAGGTGTGGAGAAGCTTTGGCCTTCCTGGTGTTGCTGAACGACAACTCCCATCAGCCCCAGCAAGCATGGCTAATGAACCGGGATGATGGGAGTTGTAGTTCAGTGACACCTGGAGGGCCAAAGGTTCACCACACCTTATCTATGCAATCATGCTTCTTAATATGTCATTTCTAAGGTATGTCGTGCAGGCAACCCTCTGTTGCACTTCTTCACATTTTCATTTTGCTTGGTTTTTCTGGACTTTTCAGTCAGTGACTCTCTGTACCTCTTTATTCATTTCTCGCCCATGCAAAATTCCTTGTCTCTGGACTGTGGCTTGCTCTTCTGGTCGGGTTAATATCCAACAGTAATGCTGAATGTGTGCAAATGCACCTTGCCCTCTTCACAAACAAAGTGCTAACTGATATACATTTAACTGCATTCAGGATCACAGTCTAAAAACATATCTAGATGGTGATTCTCCCCTGCCACCACCACCAGGGGTGGGAAAGCAACATGGATTTCAAGATTTAGCACACAAATATTGTTCTTCTATATTCCGTTCTGCACGGCAGTGCACATTTCTCCAACAAGACAGAGCAGTGCACTTGTAGGATTTTGTCATCAGAAAGAAGTCTCGCACTACTCCCATGTTCCTTTCCCTATGTACAAGAAAATCATTATTAACAACAAATAATAATAAATAATTTTTAAGCTGCTGTGTGCTCATCCAAACCAGCAATGGGGCATGGAAAGCGTTCGAGCAAATGTGTATGTGTACATGCCATTTTGAGTGCATGTACTTCTTCCATTTTTTAAATATTTACATTTTTGAAGTTATACAAGCTGCCACAGGGTGGGGAGAAAGCAAATATGCAGAGAGCATGCCAAGAGTCATGGCACTGCCCCAGTTTGAGGCGAAAGCAACAGAACAATTTTAATTACTTATGGCATGTGCCTTAAAACTTTTTCACCTCTGTGAAGGATCAGAGAATGTTATGCTGTTCATTAATGCCCACAAACCCTCCAAGGCACTCTGATAGAAAGTGCTAATCAGAGGCAAAGTATTTATTACAAATTCACATGTTTATAGCTGTGTCTCACTTAATTTTTAAAACATTAAACAAGGCTTAGGCTTAGTACTCAAAGCTAGTCATTATCACGTTTCTCAGAATGTGTGAAATTGCCTTAAGGGCATAACAGCTATCAAAGCAACCCGTAATTAAACTACACTTATGGCACAATTGAGAATGCACGGGACTAAATTAATATTAAAAAGTGGCTACTGCATGATGCAACAAGCATCCCAGAAACAATAAATTATGAGGCAAATACAGACAAAAGTACTTGTGTTAAGCTGGCTGTATGTGGAAAGTAGTTTGGGAAAGGGGTTTGACAGGGACTTTAACTCAGGCTATGTGCAGATTAGCACCTTGAAACACAGCTAAATCATCCCCCCAATTTCATTTAAAGTTGTTTCTTTATGTTACTTTTCACACCACAGAGAGGGAAAGGGTGTTTTCACCAGATACTCATCAACTAGTCTGTTTCCCTACACTGAACTCCAATTCACTGGTCATCCATGCATGCACGACAGCTGGACGAAATGTATACATCTCAGCTCAACTATGTCTTCAATTTCCTAATTGGATGGAAGCTCACTTGAGGGAAAGCACATAAAACAGAACAGAGGCGCCAGCTTCTCCAGAAGATTGTGGCGCCCCCACACAGCATCATACGATGTCCTGATGTTGTGCAAATTAAATCCTTTGAATATTGAGGGGGCCCAGCCCCCTAAAAAAAAAATATTCAGCGGGCTGAAAGTGCCTTGGCCCCTAGAAGTTGTCACCTATGAAACAGGAGTATTTCTCAAGAAGATACAGGATACCTATGGATTTTGGCTAAGACCATGCATACAGAACTTCAAACAGCAGTAGTTGGAGCGTGGTTAAGACAGAATAAGTGGTAATGTGTACACAGTGTTTGTTAGCTGTGAACGTGGTAGCCTTAAGTGGGAATTCTGGATGGCTTTATTTTTCAGCCAGCCATCTATCTCTTTATTTTTCAAATTTTTGAATATAATTACTGTAGGTCAGGTACAGGGAATCTTTGTCTCTCCAGATGCTGCTGAACTACAGCTGCCATCATCCCTGGTTATTGGCTGATGGAAGTTGTTAAGATTCCTCACACTTGCTGCATAGCAACCTTCATTACTCTGTCTCTCTCCTTGCCCCATTCGATTACCTCATTTCCTCTTTTGGTAGGTTCCAACATTCCCAGGGGATTACATTTCTTCTAATTGAACAATCACAACACACACATGCCTTGTCATGAGATACAAGTTCTCTGTCATTCTCAGGACACTCTCCCTCCTATTTTGTACCTATTACTGCTGTCAGCATCAATGCTAAAAATAGTGTGTGAACTGCTCAGCACACAGTATTTCTGAGCCACGTGAACACCATGATCTCAAGGGAGAAACTACCTTGGCCACAATCCAACAGAGTTCACTATCCTAGAGCTGAGATCAATAGTCTTAAGTGTGTTTAACTCTTTGTTGGACTGTGGCCCTTCTTTTTTTTTGGGGGGGGGGGACACAGCTATAAGCTTCCCTATAGCTATAATAAGCTATCTGGAAATTACAAAGTATATACTGTGTGAAAAAGAATTAAAGCTCATTTGAGCTTTCAGACATATTACTACTTCATTTTAGAGTTAGGGTTGAGTAATTTTCAGTGCTTGTAACGGATACATATCATATTTAACCAAATTTATTAGACTGATTATGCATACAGCCTCGTATGTATAACACACTTTTTGAGTGTGTTTCACAGAAGTCCTGAGCATGAAAAATGAACAGCTTCAACTGAAATAAACAGTAAATAGGGAATAGCTACACAGACAAAATCATTCCAGGAGAAAATATGGAGAACTATTTTATTATACCCTGATCCATAACACATTTCTTGTCATTAACTGAGGCATCAGGCATAAGCCTGCATTTTATTAATGTTTGATCAGGACTTGTATATTAAAGAGTGAGCTTAAAAGATTTTCAAACGATTCATGCCAGGCAAGAAGGCTAGCTGCTTAAGAAAACCTTGGCCATTCTCCTAAGACAAGGGGCCCCTTTTGATTTATAGCAGAAAACAATTCTCAAAGTCGTAAAAGCTGAAAATACAGACTAAGAGCAGGACATTGACCCTACATGTTACAGAAGATAACAAAGGCAGAGATAAATATAATTAGGAATGGGCAAATAGTAAAATGATACCATGGGCCTCTCTTAAACCTTGAGCTGTATTTTCTAAGGCCAGAGGCAAATGGGAGAAAAAACATCTAGCTGGCAGAAAGAGAGGCTTTTTGGGAAGTCTTTTTAAAGCATCTAGCTGGGAAGTCTTTTTAAAGCTGTTTCTTCCTTAAACAGATAATGGGAAAAGCAGCTTGCTGAAGGGGGGGGGATGTAAACTGAAGAGCCTTCTTCTGAAACTGTTTTAAACTGAGTTCTTCTTTTTTTTTCTCTTTCTCTCTCTACTTTAAAAAGGCCTTATTCCTTTTAAAAGGTTACCTATGATAATGTATGAAGTATATTAGCTTAAATATATTGGCTTAAATGTAACTATGCAAAGGATTTAGAAAGTAACAGATTTAGATGTTAGATTCTTATTTCATAGAATCATAGAGTCCTAGAGTTGGAATAGACTACAGGGGTCATTGAGCCCAGCCTCTTGCCAGACAAGAAGACGCCATCAAATGCTGTCCTGATATATGGCTGTCAGACATTTGTTTAGAAACCTTCAAATGAAGGATATCTTTCAATGTTGATGTGAAACTCAAGATCCTTGACATATGTTTAAGATAAAAATTTAAGATTAACCATTTGTTTTAGGAGGCAATAGGGCGGGGAGGGCAAGAGGTGAGCTGGTAATTAAGATTCCTTGTTGAGACACATGTAAGATATATTACTACTTATTTGTCATTTATAGATGTAACAATATATAGCTCTTTGTGTTCCTTATAAGGACAGGAGGATGTGGGTGTATCTTTTAGGATTGGATATAGCAATCAGCCAATAGGAAATCCAACTAGGCTGATTGGACAGAGGCAGCCACAGGAGGAGCAAAGGGGGCTGGATTAAGGGAATATAAGGGCTGGCCATAATGGCAGGAGCCAGGCCAGAGCTTGGTAACCATATACCACTGTGCCTCTCATTTATTTGTCTGACAAATAAATAATTATTTTAATTTCTCTATTGCTGCGTTGAATATTTCATTCCAGCTAAGCGTTAACCACAAGCAGGGTGCTACATTTTATGGTGCCGTGACTCGGATAAGTGGTCTGCTGGAACGCAGCGCCTTCGCCTCACTGGACGGGGTACAAGAGAGAGGACAACTGTGCCTACCCAGCGCGCACTGGAAAAATTTTTTCCAGGGGAACGCAGCAGTCTCGTCTGTCTGATACCCTGCTCACTGGCGGCGACGGACCGGGGGGAAACGGAACCAACCAGGGGTAAGTGCACAAAGGGATTTTTGGCCCTCCAATTAACTGGGAGGAAGAGAAGTCTTGATCAAACTTCTGCGTCTCAGTAAGTGGGAACTGAGTACGCTAGGTGGTTGGATACATCAGATGGTGATCTGGTGGGGGAAAAGGGAAGAATGGGAGGTAGTGTGTGGTGAAGTATCTAACGCATTGTATGTGTGAGAAAGTACAGAGCAATCTGTAGCTGACCTGAGTGTGGAGTGGGTAGTACTTCGGTTCCCAGTGAGGCGACTCCATCTGGGCAAGGAAACCCACGAAGCGTGTGTGTGAGTGACTGAGTGGATACTTCACAGGGCCATACAATGGGAGTTGGGGGTTCAAAAGGGGAAAATACACCTCTTGAATGTATGTTAAATAATTTTAAGAAAGCCTTCTCAGGGGCATATGGAGTCAAAATGACGCCAGAGCGCTTGAGAACGTTATGTGAATTAGAGTGGCCGAAGCAAAATACTGGATGGCCATCTCAGGGAACTTTTGATATAAATTTAGTAAGCAAACTTTGGCCTAACATCGCCAAAGAAATTGGAGGGTGCCCAGAACAATTTTCATATATAGATTCCTGGCTGAGCACATTAAATAAAAATCCTCCATGGATAAGGGAATGCAAAGTCCAACGATGCAAATTATTGGCTGTAAAAGCCGAAGCTAGGAAAGGAATCTTGCCAAATAAACTCAAACCCATTTTTGAGGGACCAGAGGAAGAGCTGCTTCCACCTCCACCTTATGCTCCACATCGAAGGGAGCCTAATCCAAACACTCCACCAGTTGTAACCCCAAGGCAAGAAAGTGGAATGAATAATGGGGCTGGAGTCACAGAACTTGATTCCTTGATAGATTATGAAAAATATTTTCAGGAGGCATTGGAGTCCTATAATAAAGCCCAAGCAGAAGTGGTTATTCCATCTGTGAGTCCCAGTAGAACTCCATCTACAGTCTCTTTTAGTGAAACAACTGATTGCCTACCCCAAACCCCTGTACATCCAAGTCCTAGAGAATTATTACAGAAGTTACAGGGAGACCTTAATCGGTCAGCAAGCAATACAGCCAGGCGTATAAAGCTGCTAAAAGAACGCCTTGGGACAAATACCATCCCCTATGATTTGAGGCCTCTAGAGCAAAGCGAAGAGAAAGATCACGTAGTAGCCCCTCTCAGAAGAGTATTTGATGCACTTGAGGAGCCTGTGCTGGTTAACGGGCAACTCGGACCACGGCCACCTCGAACTTCGACCCTGCAATATATTCCATTCACGACTACAGATCTGATGAATTGGAAAACACACACCCCATCTTTTGCAGAAAAACCTCAGGCTATGATGGACTTGGTGACTTCAATAATAAATACTCATAGTCCTACTTGGACAGATTGCCGCCAGCTCCTGAATACTCTGTTCACCACTGAGGAAAGGAGAGACATAATTGAAAAGGCACAGATATATTTGCGTGAGCAGGCCAGAGTGGGAAATATTTATAATATTGACCGTCATCTCCAAGACAACTTTCCCTTGGAAGATCCTAATTGGGATCCAAACAATGTAATTCACCTGGCCAGACTTACCACCTACCGCCAGACGCTTGTGCAAGGTATCCGCAGGGCATGCCAGAAGCCCACTAATATGTCTAAAGTCTCAGAAGTAGAACAGAAACCAAATGAGAGTCCAGGAGACTTTTTAGAGAGGCTGCAAGAAGCCTATCGTATATGGACTCCTTTTGACCCTGAAGCCCCTGAAAACAGCAGAATGATTACTGCTACATTTGTGGCCCAGTGCGCTTCTGACATTCGTAAGAAAATTCAGAAATCAGAAGGATGGGAAGGGATGCTGATGAGCCAAATTATGGCCATTGCACGCCGAGTTTATCGGAATAGGGATGAGGCTGAGAAACAAGAGAAGAAGAAGTGGCAGAAGGAAAAGATGGTGATGCTAGCCACAGCAGTGATGTGTTACCCATAACACACTGTTTCGTGTTCGGTGCACACCCACAAAAAGACTTAAGTTGTCACCTTTTGAGCTCCTGTATGGGAGACCGCCCTCCTTTGTTCAGGATATTCCAACTGACCTCAAACAAATAGGAGACCATGCGATACAGGGACAAGTGCAATCTCTCTCCCGTGTTTTTGTCTCTCTCCCGTGTTTGTTTGTTTCTCTTAACAGGTGGGTCCTCGAGCGCACGCCGTGCAGCATTGCCGTGCCGATTCATCAGCTCCAGGCTGGCATAGCATATGGGTGAAAGAGTGGAAACGTGATCCACTTGCACCTAAGTGGCGTGGACCTTACACCGTCTTGCTCTCTACTCCAACAGCGGTGAAGGTAGCTGAGGTGACCCCCTGGATTCATCACTCCCGTTTGAAGAAGTCCGAAGGCAGTTGGACGTGCAAAGGTGACCCCTCTAATCCTCTTAAACTGACTCTCTCCAAAAACCCCTGTATCTAGCCCTACCGGGAACGGGCTAGGTCACGGGCAACATTAGACGACCGGCCTGCTGCAGCCACAACCTGGAAGCTGGCTGACCTGCGCACGCCTGAAGCTTGAGGAGCGTCTGAACCAGAGACTGTGAGCGGGAAGATTCTCTTATACAATTGATTGACTGCCCCCTTGTGGAACAATTATCAGGGATATTACACATTGGGGATCCTCGGGATATATGTTTTGGTCTTGGTGGTTCCCCATTCCTGTCACTGGGGGAATTATATTGGGACTAATATTTATTTGCTATCACTATAAGGTAATCTTTTGTGGAAGGAATGCATATGCTAGACATCAACATGATTCTATTATTAATCCTGATCCCTTGGGAAGGGGAAGGGTCCTTGAATCTGGCCAAATTGACTAAATATGGATTCCGCCATGACCACAATATGTGGGTAGGTTTAGCTGAAATGGTAGCCAATGTTGCAAATAGGACCAATTGCCTTGTTTGCTCTCTCGGGCCAGATGATTCAGAGGGAGGTATGCCCTTATTACCGATACCATTAGATGCCATTGGTATGGTAAGCGAAATACCACACCAAACAGAAGTACAGAATTTCCCCGGATGGAACTCAACTAAACCATTACGAGTTATACCTGTACAAGGGGAATTCTGTGTACATAAATCATCAGATGCAGCTGATTCTACCATGATAGGCTCTTCTCATTGTCACTATACTTGGGATAATATTAAGAATACCTGGGCACACGATACTACCTATCGAACTCGGGATGCCTTGCCCTGTGCACCTCCTTTTATTCATGCATGGAAAGTAGTATGGAACATAACTGTGACAGAAAAAGGCAATCTAACATACTGCACTGTGAACTCTCTACCTCTTTTGCTATTTCGCCTTCTGTACTCCACGTACCAAAGACCTCAGACACGATGGTTGTGGTGGATATGTGGAGAATGGGCATACAAGAAACTCCCCTCCAAATGGAGTGGGACTTGTTTCCTGGGATGGGTATTACCACCAATGTGAATTATGCCCACTAGTTCGCCCAAGCGAACACGAAGAAACGCTGATATTTCTCATATAGCAGGAGGAAGTACCCAAAGTTGGAGCGGTACTGATGATTGGCCACCAGAGCGCATTATAGCCTATTATGATCCTGCCTCCTGGAATCCTGGTGAGCTCATACAAGGGGCACGGGATCCTATTTATAATCTAAACAGAATAATTCGATTGCAAGCAGTAGTGGAACTTGTAACCAATGCAACGGCCCGGAGTTTGAGACTTATTGCACAACAGTTGGATGAAAGTAGAGCCGCCATTTTGCAGCTGAAAATGGGAATGGATTATGTACTTGCCAAGCAGGGAGGCCTATGTGGAGTCTTGAACTTGACAGGGAATGCCTGTTGCTTTAACATTTCAGATAATGGTGAGGCAATCCGTGTGTTGGCCACAAAGATGGAGAATATAGCACATGTCCCAGTACAAACATGGGAAGGATGGGATATGGGATGGCTCACCAATTGGTTGCCTAATGTCACAGGACTCAAAGGGATACTATTGTCTTGCTTGTTTTTCTTGACAGTAGTGGTAATGGTTTTATGTATGATGCCATGTATCATTTCATGTTTTAGAAGTACAATTAGCAAGATGGTTTCAAATGAAACTCTACCTCATATCATGGCCCTATACAGAGCTTTACCTCAGGAATATGATGAAGGTCAAGCTATCAAGGACACTTGGGACGAAGGTCCTTGAGCTTGAAAGGGGGGAATGAGGCATCAGGCATAAGCCTGCATTTTATTAATGTTTGATCAGGACTTGTATATTAAAGAGTGAGCTTAAAAGATTTTCAAACGATTCATGCCAGGCAAGAAGGCTAGCTGCTTAAGAAAACCTTGGCCATTCTCCTAAGACAAGGGGCCCCTTTTGATTTATAGCAGAAAACAATTCTCAAAGTCGTAAAAGCTGAAAATACAGACTAAGAGCAGGACATTGACCCTACATGTTACAGAAGATAACAAAGGCAGAGATAAATATAATTAGGAATGGGCAAATAGTAAAATGATACCATGGGCCTCTCTTAAACCTTGAGCTGTATTTTCTAAGGCCAGAGGCAAATGGGAGAAAAAACATCTAGCTGGCAGAAAGAGAGGCTTTTTGGGAAGTCTTTTTAAAGCATCTAGCTGGGAAGTCTTTTTAAAGCTGTTTCTTCCTTAAACAGATAATGGGAAAAGCAGCTTGCTGAAGGGGGGGGGGGATGTAAACTGAAGAGCCTTCTTCTGAAACTGTTTTAAACTGAGTTCTTCTTTTTTTTCCTCTTTCTCTCTCTACTTTAAAAAGGCCTTATTCCTTTTAAAAGGTTACCTATGATAATGTATGAAGTATATTAGCTTAAATATATTGGCTTAAATGTAACTATGCAAAGGATTTAGAAAGTAACAGATTTAGATGTTAGATTCTTATTTCATAGAATCATAGAGTCCTAGAGTTGGAATAGACTACAGGGGTCATTGAGCCCAGCCTCTTGCCAGACAAGAAGACGCCATCAAATGCTGTCCTGATATATGGCTGTCAGACATTTGTTTAGAAACCTTCAAATGAAGGATATCTTTCAATGTTGATGTGAAACTCAAGATCCTTGACATATGTTTAAGATAAAAATTTAAGATTAACCATTTGTTTTAGAAGGCAATAGGGCAGGGAGGGCAAGAGGTGAGCTGGTAATTAAGATTCCTTGTTGAGACACATGTAAGATATATTACTACTTATTTGTCATTTATAGATGTAACAATATATAGCTCTTTGTGTTCCTTATAAGGACAGGAGGATGTGGGTGTATCTTTTAGGATTGGATATAGCAATCAGCCAATAGGAAATCCAACTAGGCTGATTGGACAGAGGCAGCCACAGGAGGAGCAAAGGGGGCTGGATTAAGGGAATATAAGGGCTGGCCATAATGGCAGGAGCCAGGCCAGAGCTTGGTAACCATATACCACTGTGCCTCTCATTTATTTGTCTGACAAATAAATAATTATTTTAATTTCTCTATTGCTGCGTTGAATATTTCATTCCAGCTAAGCGTTAACCACAAGCAGGGTGCTACATAACCAGGGGGTGCCAACTTAAAAAAATATTGGGGGGCCCTCAGGTAAGCCCCACCCCCCATAATCGATCACATTATACAATGCACACGCATTATTTGAGTGGCAATGCCCATCAACTTTGGGGGGCCCTGGCCCTCTCAAAAATACTATTGGGGTGGTGAAGACCCCTCAGTCCCTAGGAGTTGGCTCCTATGCCATTAACAGAGACCTATGTTCAAATTTCTGAATAACCTTGGGCCATTCAGTATCACTTAGCTTAACCCACCTCACAGATCAAATGGGGAAGGCCCATGTATTCTGCCCTAAGCTCCTTGGAGCAAAGGTGGGATACTGATAAGTTGATGTCAGTGGGATTTACTTCTATGTTAGGTACTGTACTTCATACTAAGAAATGTAAATGATTTCAATTCCTTCTAGATGACATAAGTTTTCAAGGTCTCCTAATGCTGAAAGTCTCGTGCCCAGACACAGAGGTGTTGGCTTCCACAAAGTAATTAACCATTAGGTGTGCATCCAAGAGGAATATACCACTTCCCGTCTCACACCTGTATGGCTAACAGGGAATTATGTGTTATTAGGTTATGTAACCCATGCCAACGTGCACAGAAACAATCTCCCTCACTTAAGTTCTCATCTTAGGGATATTGTCACCAGACTACATTAACAAGGGAGTTTACCTTTAACTAGCAAGTAGATATGTAACCGGAGTAGAAATGCAAAGGAAGTGTGGGTGGGTGGGTGCTGTAGGTAACTGCAACCCTCAAATTGATGACAGAGGCATTTATTTATTTAATAGTTTTATATCCCACACCTTCCTCCAAAGGTGCCCAGGGCGGAAAATGTGTCAACACTAATACGGCTAGCGCTTCTAAAAACAATTTAAAATACAGGGGTCAGCAAACTTTTTCAGCAGGGGGCTGGCCCACTGTCCCTCAGACCTTGTAGGGGGGCCAGACTATATTTTTTTGGGGGGTGAACAAATTCCTATGCCCCATAAATAACCCAGAGATGTATTTTAAATAAAAGCACACATTCTACTCATGTAAAAACACACTGATTCCTGGACCATCCGCGGGGCCAGATTTAGAAGGCAATTGGGCCAGATCCAGCCCCCAGGCCTTAGTTTGCCTACCCATGATTTAAAACAACCTTCCAAAAATTAGTTAAAAGACAGCCTCTGAAAATCAGTTTAAAACTTCTGAAATATCCATGTGCTCATGGATGCAATCATGAGTTCAATATGTAGTGACTGGCAAGGTTTCTGAGCCTCTCTCAAGCATGTTTTTAAACATTAAGAACCCACACAAAAAGATTATAAATAAAAATAAATAACAATAATGTAGCCTTGCTTTATTGTGTTCATTAAGGATTCAAAATAGAGACCAGGTTTCTTTCCCTCGCATGGTGTTATATTGATATGTATAGCAAAGCTTGAGGACACTGCATTTTATTGCCCGTAACTGCAGCTGTGAATGTACCTGTACTTATGTTTTATGTATTGTGCACCTTGCATAAAAATGTAAGAGTGAACCTCTGGCATTCAAAGGCGTTCTGGCCATTGTTTATATTTTTATGCATCACCCATAAGTACGTACCTACCTTGAGTGGATACACCTATCTGGCGAAGCCGGTTGTAGTCCACAAGTGCTTATGCCACAATGAATCTTTTATAAGTTTACACTCCCAGATTAGTGGGAAATACAGAAGAACTTTATTCTGAGTGGGCATTTAGGGTTGTACTGTTCATCTTTAAGGAGCCACAAGACCCTCCTTGGCATAGCTGTCAAGTGTCCCTTATTTGAAGGGACAGTCCCTTATTCCAGCGCCATGTCCCGTTGCTGTCCCTTATTGATGGATGTCCCTTAAATGATGCCCCTTAAATTTCAAAGGAAGTAGCTCCTCTCCCTCCCTCCCTGCCGGCCAGGGAGGAGGGAGGCTCCAACTGTGTTGCTTGGCTGTGTTGCTCACCCAATAAGAAGTCTAAGAATGACTGTGGGGTGGAGCTTGCATGCCTTGTGTGTGGCTAGTTAATGCAAGCTGAGGGGGGTTTTGAATACTGGACGCCATTTTGTTGCACGTGCTGCTGCAAACTTTGCAGTGCAAAGCCATCTTAAGTTGAGGCTGCATAGGCCTTGTGGTGCATGTGATTCAGATTCTATTTAGTTGAACCTCTGGTTACAGAGTTGGTTGGACAGTGTTCTCGAAGCTACCAGCATGAGTTTGACCAGACTGCAGGAGGACAGGAAGACTGGAGTGCCTGGAACAGGTGAGGCTGCAGGTCCCTTATTTTGGCTGCTGGTCCCTTATTTTCAAATCTGTAAGCTGACAGCTATGCTCCTTGGTAACCTCTCAATATCTTGACTATTCAAGTAGATTTGTAAATACTGTCCAGGCATGATGGAACTTGGACAAGAGCCCTTTTAAAAAAAGTAACACACACTCTAAGAAATATAATTTCAAGTTATGGGCACTGAAAATGGGAAAAAGAACTGCATTTACTACATTAAGTAGAGAACTTGCCAGAGGCAGCCTGTCCCACTATGCCACCTGAGGTAAAAGAGGAAAGTGCTGCCCCTGGTGCAGCCATATTTACAGTTTCTAGGTTTATTTTTATTATTTATATTACATACATACATGGAGACTTATTTAAAGATCTCTCTGGAAGTCTTTCATCTGGTGGCAGGGGGCTCCTGCGACGGCACCCTTTGGATTCTGCCACCCTAGACAGCTGCCTCAGTCCATCTCATGGCCCTTGGAAACCACCTGCAGTTCATAGCTCCGCAGCTCCAAAATGTGGGCCTGTTGTTGAATATTTTTATTTATTTATTTATTTATTTATTTATTTATTTATACCCCACCCATCTGGCTGAGTTTCCCCAGCCACTCTGTGCGGCTCCCAATCAAGTGTTAAAAATAATACAGCATTAAATATTAAAAACTTCCCTAAACAAGGCAGCCTTCAGATGTCTTTTAAAGATAGGATAGCTGCTTATTTCCTTCACATCTGAAGGGAGGGTGTTCCACAGGGTGGGCACCACTATCGAGAAGGCCCTCTGTCTGGTTCCCTGTAACCTCACTTCTCGCAATGAGGGAACCGCCAGAAGGCCCTTGGCGCTGGATCTCAGTGTCCGGGCTGAAAGATGGGGGTGGAGACGCTCCTTCAGGTATACAGGAGCAAGATTACTGCTTCCTCCCAAAGACCTCAGCAGTGCACAGTGCTTTTTCTTTCCGGGGGTACTCAGTATGCAGTACCGACACCTTCTTCAGATATTAAAAGTGTGGCACTTAGGGTAACAACTTCATGGTGAGTGCCAGCACCTTTTTTTCAAAACAAGAAAGAAAAGAGCACTGGTGGCACATGGGTGCCAACTTAAATAAAGTGAGGGGGCAGGTAAGCCCCCCAGCCCACATACGGTAATTGATCACAAGACACAGGACACCCGAACTACTTGAATGGCATTGCCCATCAATTAGGGTGGGGGAGCCCCATCAAATATTTTATTCATAATTATTCATAAAGGAAACAGCTTATAAGAAGTAAATAAGGATGCCAGAAACAGGATAAAGGAAGTCTTTTATTTGGTTGTTTATATTGTTGTATAGTATACTTGTTGTTTGCTATGTTTGTCTGATGGGGGTGGATTTCTGTGTTGGGGGGTGGGGGGGTTGTGTTATGTTGTAAATAAAATTTCCAATAACTTTTTAACAAAGTAATATTTTATGGGGCGGGCGCGAAGGGACCTCAGCCCCGTATGTCGGCGAGTTAGCACACTGATCAGGGAGGGAGACACCCTTGTGTTGGAAGGCTTTACCTATTTGCTTTTAAGACATCCAAACCCCTAATCTCCGCGTCAAGGCCGAGCAAACCCTCCCCCTTCCCGGACTCAATAAAGCATCAAAATCTCCACTGTGCTGGTTCTAGCAAAGGCGAGGCTTTGCCCGCAAGGCTATAACGGGGGACTCTCTTAATCGGGGGAGGCCGGCAGAGCTCGCCTAGCTCTGGCGCGCCGCCGCTCCTCCGTTACCAGCGCAACAACGCGTTCCATTCTGGAACCTTCCCGAAACAGGAGCGAGCAACTCGCGCCCTCATAGAGCAGCGGGAGGGAGGAGGAGGACAGGCAGAGGAACGTGCCTCCACTTCCATATATGGTCGCGGCCGGAAGACACTCCGTCACGCCGTCGGCTCGCAGCGTCTCTGCGGGCTCCCCGACGTCACGGCGCTGACGTGCTTCGCGAAGCGCCCTAGAAACCAAACAGTAAACAAGAGCGGGGCGCCTTAGGAACTGGGGCAGAGGGCTGGAGTGGAAGTCGGAGAAACCCGCTGCGGCTGCGGAGGGCGGAGGCGGTGCGCGCGAGGCCGGGGTCAAGCGGAGTGCCTATCGCTCGCTGTTCTTTTTTAAGCCCGGCTTGGAATTCCCTTTTGTTTTGTTTTGCTTTGCTTTGTCTCTTCCGTTCTTGGAACTTGCGGGGAGCTCGGGAAACGGCTTCGTGAGGGCCCTCCCCACCCCCGGCTCTGGATCAAAGGGGCAAGGGATCTCCCGGCCACCTTCCTGTCACAATTTCAGCGTCTGGGTTTTGCTTACAATCGCTTCCCAGCTGTAAGAGCAGGGCAGGCCCGAGAAACATCCTGGGCCCCTGCTCTTCCCATGTTCCGTCTTCCGCCGAAAGGCTGCTTTGCTGGTCCGGCGAAGCATGAGCAACGAAGAATCTTGTGGCACCGGCTTAAAGATTAACATATTTATTATGGCGCAAGTTTTCATCGACCACAGTCCGCTTCGTATGAACTCTATGAACTGTAATCCTGAATTGGCAAGCATACATACAGGGTGGGGGATGTAGATAGAGGAGTGAGTTCAGAGGGAAATGAAATACAAATAGAACAGTGAGGATTACCTGGAACCAACTATTTGTAACCATCTGTAGCTATTTTTGCTTTCAGGTGATCATTGCTATCTGTTCTTTGTGCGATTCCTGTTGCTACAACTCATTAGAAAATGCTTTTCAGGCCTCCCCAGCTTATAAAGAAAATGAGAAGCCTTCGAAATGCCCCATATGCCCCCACCATGAAAATCAACGTATCCATACGTTGGAGGCACTCATATGCCAGCAGTGAAACTTCTTATAAATAAGGCTATTTTGTGAGTGTGGTAGGTGGTTGCCAACCCCAGACATCTTTCTTTGCTTTCAGGATCCACTCCATCTGCATACTGTGCAATAAACAACAGTGCAATCCCACTTGTATACCACAAACCATTGTTCCTGTTTGCCTTGGACAGAATTCTGCAAGCTAACACTCCCTGTCAAGAACCGGACTATAGAAAGCTGTCGTCTCCCATTATTCAGCATCATATGCAAGCGAAACCTGATTTTAATGCAACTGCATCTGGATTTGTACCCATAGTATAGTTTCTCTCCCATGAGAAAAAATATATCCCTTTTTAGCCACCTAAAGTGGCTATACCAACAAATATACTTGTAGATTTATGCTAAACTTGTCAAAAAGAATTATTTACTGATACATGCCTTCTAGAAAACAATGCTCATAAAAGATGAGCATACTTTTAAATTAATATTTTATTGTATGTATTATGTAATTATATTTTAAAACCTAACTAATAAACAATGCACCATTTTTATTGATCGGGTTGCTTATCTTGTTCCTCTTGTTTTTGAATTATTTTGTTTAAATGTTTTAGATAATTTCATATGTATATTTTTTGAAGAGCTGGCACTGTCCTGGAAACACTTAAAACACAGCATGAAATGTGTTAGATAAACAAATAATGGCTTTTTAAAAACCTCATGGGTTCCTTCTTTTTCATTGCTTAGTGTGTTTAAGCTTAAGAGGAAATCCAGTAGGCGGAGGAGGAAGAGCCATTATACACAAAAACAGTCCCAAGAAAGATGGGCAACTCTAGTAATTTTCTTTGCTTAGCAGATGCAGTTTTCTCTTATCCTTCACAATAGACAAAGATCCATTAACCTGTCCTGGGCATTTTGGAGATACCTTCAGCTTCCAATGTTTTAATTGGTCATTTAGAAATTGATAGGTCCAACCCAGCTGCAATTATTGTTCCATGTCAAGTTCCTAAATTGTTTGAAATACTTCAAAAGCCATTCTTTCAATCAAAATACACATTTAGCACGTTCGAGGAATGGAAAGGTTGCTGTCAGAAAAGCAAAACCACACAATAGTTCCATAATACATATGTCAATGATGCTTGACTGGCCCTGCATCTCCAACAAGAGTTCGCACCCATAAGCTTTCTATACCAAAGCCTCATTACATAGAATATTTTTTTCCTTTTCTTCCCCACACTACCTTTTTATTGCATGTATGCTGCATAGCCCATGGTGCAACTCTAAGCGTGTTCATTCAGAAGTACATCCTGTGTTAAATACCATTTACTTCCTAGTAAGAGTGTATAGGATTATAGCCTGATATGTAAAGTAGAAGGTGCAACAGTTAATTTGACAGGGTTCAATTAAGCATGCTCCTAAGTGAATGTGAATAGGATTATAACCCTGGGAAGACAAATCACAATGTAAGGCATCCTTTGAAATCTGTAAGGTCTCTGCACCAAAATAATATAATTATAAAACTGGAAACAATTCAGTCTATCATGCACAGATACATTTGCAGTTATATTTAGAAAGCAGTATAACTGAGTATTACCCATAACAGTAATATTTCTTCTGAAATATTGAGATGTGAGAGATATTAGACACAGTATAATACTGTATTGGGGAAATATAAGTAAAGATTTCTAAATGAAGCTGCACATGGATTATTTGGATAATGCACTGTAAGGTTGATATCCCAAAGAATGTAGAAACTGTCTTTTTAAAAATATTTTTATATAATTTATAAGGATATTCTTCATGGGATTTTCATAAGGTCATTTTTCATTTTAATACATTTATTTGAATGGGAACTCTATTATGCCCTCATTTCTCATTGTTAAATTATATATGATTACACTATTTTCTTACATTTTGGGCCACTAAAGGATATTGAAAAATATTATAATCTAGAAAATTAGCTTTTCGAGGTCTAAGATAAAATTTCATGACAGGAAAATTGCTTCCAGCTCTAGTCAGCTTTTCTGTGTGATTTAGATAAGTGATCATTTTATTAACCAATGTTTGGACTGTGTAGTTATACTCTCAGAAGTAGAATAAACATGAATGCTACCGTAGTACCTTGATGGGACAAAGGGTATAGTTATTGGATCAAAGCTAGATATGTTTCATTGATTTCCCTGCTTGCAATCCTTGTGACTCTACTATGTTTTAGGGAAATATAGCAGAGTCACAAAGATTGCAAGCAGGAAAATCAATGAAACATATCTAGCTTTGATCCAATAACTATATCCTTTGTCCCATGCAAAATACATATCTGCTTTTACAGGTTCACTTGAAAGAGTATTTCTATTCTCAATATAAAAATACCATGATATGCAGTTATCCTTGATAGTCTGGACAGAATATTGCACATGTGTTATGGAGAAGTTGCAAAGAAATAAGCAGGTTCAAATGCTTAGAGTACAAGGGGCATGTGATTTTTAAATTATTATTCTATATGATTATTGTAAAATACATACTATTCTCACTCAGCCCACAACCTCTGTTGCAATGATCATAGTTTATTAGATGCATCTGCTCTAAGGAGAGCATTTTTCCAACTTTCTCTCCCCAGGCCAGGAAAAGACTTGTTCTCAGTTCCACACAAATGTAGTTATCCAGATAACATCTCTTGTCATTTCTTCTGTATGCATCTATAATTTCTCACTCCCTGCCAGTTTGGAAGCAAAATTAACAATGGTTTTGTCATGTTACTTAGATGTAATCCTTGGTACTTTTCACTGGTATTCATTGGTATTTTGCTAGTGCTACAAATATTAATATCAGTCTACGGTATCAATATTTCCACCATACTGTTTTTTAGCACTTTGCTCTTTGTACAAACTAAACATGTAGTCAGACCTTTAAAAGAGTTTTGCAGCACCACCAAAGAGGTGAGTTTCTGAGTGTTCTTAGAAAGAGGTTTTCTTTTTTGCTGTTGGAGAAACCGTCGCGTACCAGAACGGAAACAGCAGTTTTATCTGCACTCAAATATTATTTCTTTGGGCAAGGGGTTACCATGAGGAACCTTAAGCTTGGGGGGCAGGTGCATCTCTCTGGGCCACTGGGTCCAGCCTTCAGGACTGTGCCCTGCCCACCCCTCTCACCAGTTTACACCTGCCATTGGCTTTGCCCTCACCCTCCTCAAGTGCTTTTGCCTGACTGGAATGTATTTTCTGAACTGTGATAATGCATCACGCTTGCGTGGATGGAGAGATGTGGGTGTAGATGTCTCTGACTTTGCATAGCTGGAGTGCAGCCTGCTGTACAAGAATAAGAGTCCACCCACTGTTGCTCCATTCACTTTTGCCACTGCCTCCACCCTCCATTGGCATGCGGATCCCAGAGCAGGCTGCCCAGGAAGGAGTGCAGCCCTCAGGCTCAAAAAGGTTCCCCACCCTAATTGTTTTAATTTATTTATTTTATCTTGAGATACCATTTAGTACCACAGCTTCTAAGCGGTGTAGAAAAGGGATACAGCATAAAA
Organism: Podarcis bocagei; assembly: GCF_964188305.1. Taxonomy (NCBI): domain Eukaryota; kingdom Metazoa; phylum Chordata; class Lepidosauria; order Squamata; family Lacertidae; genus Podarcis; species Podarcis bocagei. The sequence goes on from NC_138125.1 coordinate 32,334,188, forward strand.
TCAATGAAGATTAAGTATCATTTTTTTAAAAGCTTGCTTGAAATGCCTTCTGAATATTATTTTGTAAATCTTCACTAAGCACTGGAAGTTCCAAAAAACCTGAACCTGACGGATATCAGCTGGGAGGTAGTTCCACAGAACTGGAGCCACAATCCTGAAGGCATAGTTCCTAGTGGTTATGTCAAGTGTCTTGAGTCATGGGAAATAACCGACTCCTTCCAAAACCTTAGCGATTGGGATATAAGGCATCAAGCAGTCCTTAAGATATCCTGGACACAAGTTGTTAAGGGCCTTGAAAATTTGTAGAACTTTTAACCTGGCCCAGTATATGGGTGCAAGCTTCCAGAATCTTTTATGTGTATACAAAATTATTTTCCCTATTCATTTTCAGGGACAGTTCTAAGCATACCGGTATATCCCTCTGGAAATAATAGGAAAGCATCAGAGTTCCTGTACTACCCAGGAAGCTCTCTTATGCCAGAGACTATTTATCAAGAGACTAGATGTTCATCCATCCCAGTTGTTACTGAGTTCATTCCCTGGCACCCCCAAGTCCCAAGTGATGTGACAGAGTCTCTGTCTAAGACTCTGGAGAGCTGCTGTCTGATCCAACTTCTCTGACTAGCAGCAGCACTCCATATTATTAGGGAGAGGCTTTTGTCACATCACTTGCAAGCAAATACTTCAAGCTGCAGATGCCATGGAATTGTTTGATTGTAGAGTACATGTATCACATTGACTTTCTTCACATAGCATGTGCTCTATCCACTGAGCTATATGGTCCCCCCCCCCCATAATAGTAATATCAGAGCAAATTATAAGTGTGTGACTTATATAAATTGTGGTTAGGGAACCAGATTTCATTTTGCATATGATTTGTCAACTATTAGCATGCTGTTAGATCTAGCTCTACATACATGTTACTGGGTCTGTCGTGTTCCCTTAATCTTTTTCAAGTATCTGTTCTAGAGAATATGAACTATATCACTAAAAACACCTTTTCTAGAGCCTTAATGTGTACCATCAGCTGTCAACTTTGAACTCTTTTAGATGTGAAGATGAGCAAGCTTCATCCCACATCATGTGAGACCCAATTTATCTTACTTGTGATACAACACACAGCAAACTCTATGTACACCTGATATGTTATGTAATGCAGTACATACATATGAGTAGTAATTGTTACGACTGTGTGTACAGCAGTTTCTCTCCATGCCAAAAGCAGAGTTGTAGTCACGATATCAGGCTAGGAAGTACCAGCTGGCACAGTGGGTTAGCATTACAGTTGCAGGTGTAGATTGTGCTGTCTGCCATATCAGCCTCTTTAAACAGGAAGCTATGAGCCCAGTCCTTTGTTGGGCTTGGGGTAAATTCAGTGAGCATGCCTCACATCCACAGGGATCATGTGTCTGAAAGCAATGTTGGCCACAAAAGAGCTTTTGCCACAAATATGCAAGGAAGACCTACTCAGTATAGCATTCCTGTTCAGAACAAGAGACAGCCAGCAATGCCCTTCCCCAGGATATTCCATTCCATGCTGCCCTCTCAAGCCCCATTTTCTTTTCCAGTCACCTTCTATAGACATTCTACTAGGTTGCTTGGAAGGGCACCTTACAAAGGTTATTTAGAACTAAGTGTATTTCTGCAAAGTTTGTGGCTTTTCCCCCAAGCATGCTGCTACTTCTTAACAGAAGCCCTGCTCTATCAGGCCAGTGGCCTAACATCCTGTTCTCACAGCAGCCAACTAGATGCACTGGGGTCCTGTTTTCAGGCTTCCCATAGAGCACTCTTCTGCTGCTGTTTCAAGCAACTGACTCCTCTTGTTTCTCAATGGTTCCATTTCTTTTGCTATTCACCACCAGCATCCCTTGTTTGAAAGACTGAACAGGTGGGGTTGAGATAAGAGTAGTGAAGTTTTAGGTGGCATGCTAACTTTAAACTGATTATTGGGCTGATGCAACTGTTCTGTCCAAAACAGCACTCAACTATCCATTTTGTGGTAGGCACCTGAACAAAACTCAATAATACATTATTTCACCTTTCCACAACAAGCAACAGAAGAAAGCTTTTCTCATGTGTTTGTGTGTGATGAAGGACATGAGGCAGAGGAAAATGAAACATTGCAGAGATGTAGGAAACAATGAAGATAAAAGAACAAAGTCAGATATACTCAGGGAGAAGGAAACAGGAAGTCTGATGTGACGAAAGAGCAATTATCAGAATAGAAATAATCACAAGCCTAAAGGAAGTGTAATTTCTCCACCGTATGATTGAGATATTTCACTGCCTCCAATTCCCGATAATTGAACCCATGTTCCTTTTCAAGAGTGCACCTGAAATGTATAGAAACTTTGTATGACGTGGCAAGCCTAAGCACATTTACATAGGAGCAAATCCAACTCAACAAAGAGGACTTACTTCCTAGTAAATTTGGGTGTTAAAATTTTGTGTATGCTTATACTAGTGTGCTGAACAACAATGTGTGTTTAAACAAATGATTATGCTAGTCCCATTTACCAGCACCTAACCCCTTCCAGCAAACCACAGCAGATTTGGACATGGATTGTGCTAAATTGAAGCCTTGCTACTTGAGAGGTTTTACCTTAAAGAGACTCCAGAGTCTTTGTAGCATTCAACTTAAATGCTTTTATTGACAGTGTCTTGAACAGTAAGCAAACAATGCTTAAATGTCATCCAAATTCACTTTCCACATGTCAATTACCTCAAGGTAGAAAAAATTAAAATAAAAAATTAAATATATCCATAAATAAATTAAAAACACAATAAAAACGTTTTCATGGAAAACTTATGTCAAACCATTCAGACCACTTCAACAATGTATGATCAGTTAAAGTTACAATGAACATTGATGTACAAGGAGAACTTTAGAACATGGACAACATAGCTATTTATTAATCTACTAGAAAATAAAAGGGTATCTTTTCGCAGTTAAGTTGGGTCATTGCTAAGTCATCAAAACACGATATTGCCAGGAACACAGTAGTTATTGTTAGTCAGCTGCACTAGATACGAGTTGAAGATACCCAGCACCATATTAAGAATTCCAATCATTAAACCAACAGATTAATTAGTTAATGCTAGTGAATAGTAAAGAGGAGGGAAGGGAGTCACCAACCCAGCCATGTTGAACATGCTACGAAACTACTAGTTCTCATTGATGGGGGACAAGACAGATTCCATGCGGTTTTGCTACATCTCTGGAAGAGGTATCAGGCCTGGCGTCTGGCTGCGAGGCAGCCCCTCCAGCAAAGTCATTTCCCTCCAAGTGGGCTGCCCATACCAAACCTCCGGAATGGAGGGCTTCGTCTTTCCCTAGGCCTCGGGTGGGATCTCGGAGCTCCACAGGAAGGAGAGAGCGGCTCCTTGGCGGCCTAAAGCCCCATGCAGCAGCAGCAAGGGCGGGTGGGCTCGGTCTCCGCCGTGGTGATGCCCCTAGGCCCGCAGCGACGGCTCGGGGATCTGGCGTCCCTTCTTCACAAGGCCAGCAGGGTGGGCGAGCTGAGCGAGTCGGACGACGGCTCGTTGCTGCTGCTGCCCTTCCGGTGCGCGGCGGCGCAGCTGGGGAAAGCCTCGGTCTCGGGGTACGTGAAGACGAAGGACGAGGTGTAGGTGCTGGGGCACGGCGTGCAGGTCACCACCGGGGTGCAAAGCGGCTCCAGATCCACGTGGCCCGCGGGCCCCAGGGGCTCCCAGTCCGCCGCGTAGAAGGAAGAGGAGCCGGACAGGTCCATGTCCGGCACGGAGCGGGGAGTCTCGCGGGTGGAGCGCGCGAAGAAGTCGTCGAAAGGCTCGGCCTTCAGCTCCAGGCCGCTGCTCTCCTTGACCGGCGCGGCGCGGCTGGGCTCGTGCAGCATGGGGAGGGCGAAGGCCTCCTCCTCGGACTCGGGCGAGCTGGCCACGGGGGCTTCGGCCAGCAGATCCAGCGTGGAGGCGGCCAGCTCCTCGGAGAACTGCAGCTCTTCTGGGATCTTGCAAGCGGGGCGGTGGGCGGCCAGGATGAACTCCAGCTTCTCTTTCTCTTTCAGCAGGTTGGCGATCTCGGTCTGCAGCTCGGATTTCTCCTCCTCCAACTGGTCGGTCTCCTGGGGACACAAACAAGGGGAGGGGCGAGTCAGCTCAAGTCTCCTCCGGGCGGGAGAGAAAGCAAAAGGACAGCGCCGGGCAGGGAAGGGCAGGATCGCCGGCCAGGCCGGAGATACTCACCGCTTGTAGGGTATCTGTCAGCTCCCTCCTCCGGTTGCGGCATTTAGCAGCTGCCATCTTGTTCCTTTCCCGACGGATCCTCCTCTTTTCCTCCTCTTCTGGTGTCAGCTACGGAGAGAGAACAAGCGTGGACGTCAGTATCCAGTGCTTGAGACCAGAAAGTGCGCTCCCTAACTTCGGATCACAAGAGCAACTCTTGCATGGAGCAAACGACCCAGATACTGATCTGAAAAAAGGGGGGGGGGAGTCTCCACCCGCTTGCAAAACTGCCTTAATGCCCTTTGTCCTTTAAAGGGAACAGCTATCTGATGTCCCAAATGTCCACCCCGCTTAGCCAGAAATAGGCTTTGAGCTATAATAATATATTGTTGGTAAATTAAACTACAGCCCTCTTCTCCTGGTTTCTAGGGGCTTCATTGCAGCCAAAAGCTGAACACACACCTGCTCAACTTTGCCCCTCCTGCCGATGCTTTGCCCTCTGCTTCCTGTCGTCTTGACAATCCCAGCCCTAGAGTAGGCACCGGTCTGGTGAGCAGGGAGCCCGTAGGGGTGGCTTCGGTTCTGGGAAGGGGCCACTGAGGAGATCAGAGTCGGTTGCACCATCCACTGCAAGTCTGGACTTGTAGAAATAGCAGTCACGGTGGGAACGAAGTTGGCACTGGAGGCGGCTAGGTCCGTGCAGAAGTCCTGGAAAAACCACAAAAGGAGACCCTGTTAGTTACCAAGTTGGGGGGGGGAAGGGGTCAGAGAAATGCGATGCACGCTATGACAGCTCTAAGCCCCAGAGGCCGGTGCGCTATTTTGAGCTGGGCCTGCAGTCCCTGGGGCCAGATTGGCTCGGACGCTGCTGCTGCTGCCATCATCAGACTACACATGAACAGGGGCTTGTTATAAATATCTCTGACGTCTGCGCTGACGCAAGCGCCGCTCCGGAGTCTCCTGAATGAAGCCGCGATTTATCAATGAAACCGCTTTACGCACCCGCTGCAGAACACCTCCCGGGCGAAGATCCATTCCACCCCCCAACCCCTTCATCATTTATAGCACCAAACAGGAGCTAGATTCGTCCACCACCCCCATTTCTCTTTTTCTATATGGCCAATACTGCCTTCCCTGGGCAGAGGTGCTGGAAACACACCATACAATGTAGCATATATCGAAAAGTAAAGAGAAAAGCATGCATCATATACAGGCCAGGGGAGCTCTCCCAAGCCTCAGCTATCAACATTAGGAGCTGCTCGGGTCCTGTCATTGAACCCTATAGCGACAGAGAAGCAGACATAGGCAGCTATTCTCCCAACCCGACACCCCGTGAGCCATAAGCAGCCCCGCGATTCCTCACCTGTGAGTTGACAGGCGAGCCCATGCTGGAGAAAGAGTCCGCTGGTGAGGGATAGTATGTGAGGCTATCCCCAGCCGGAGAAGCGCTGCTGCAGCGGGAGGAAGACGCGTCGTAGTCAGCGGTGAAGCCCTGATACATCATGTCGGCTAATCTGGGGGTGTAAAAGCCCTTCAGGGTGGTATATCTTTCCCAGATGAGTATCCGAATTGAGCGAGTCCTCGGCTAGGCGAATGGGTTACTGAGAAACCCCAGCCGCTTCAATGCTTCTGCCTGCTTCAGCCACACTGCTGCTGGAGTAAAGAGCGGCACCTCCGCCTTTTATTCGCTACGGCCAGGACTTGTGAATGAGACGACGTCACGGGCGAAACCAATCCTCACGGGAGGGGAGCAGCGGCGGTCACGAACGACCTCTGAGACGGCCCGAAGTGCCTGGCGCTAGCAGAATCGCTCTGAAAACAAGCTGAAGGTCGTCTCCAAAGCGTCGCGGAGATTATGAGGAAGTTTGGCGGCGGGTCTCAGCCTTTAAAAGTCAAGGAGAGGGGCTCGGTTCCCTCTCCCAAAATGGTTTGCTCTAAGCTCGGGAACCCCTGACGTAAATATCCTTATATGGCATACATCCTGTGCAAAGGGGGCGTAACTGACGGGAACGCTTCAGGGCTGAGGCCAAGGGATGGTGCGTGCCTGTGGTAGCAACGGCAGGGGGAGTGGAGAGTAAAAGCAGCAAGAGCCGCAGCAAAGGCTTCTGCATGCAGATTCTGCCCATTTACTGCTGACCAGACACTGAAGTGACAGCTTAAAGAGACAGCGATGCAATTTTGCCCATCATCTCCACAAGGAGAGTCATATAAACCTTCACAGAATTCACTGATTCTATGATCTCATAAGATCAGCACCTCTGGAATTTCTAAATTTTAGATGATACGGCATTCACAAGAATGTCCTCTGCCCACTCTGAAATAGGGGTGATGATATGCAGCATAAAGCCAAGGTGATTAAATGGGGGATACAGAACAGATTTCTACTCACAGGTTAGTTTTTTAATTGCGTTGGACTACATAATTACCTTTCTGCTGTTTGGTGTTAAGTCCAAAGAGTGCAGTGATCATATGAGAATAATTATTATTTATTCTGGACAAGGTTTGTTCTTCTGGATATAGACAATGCAGTCCTCATCATATTCACACATGCAGCAGGCCTCAGTGGTCATTATTCTCACATTACTGTCTCAGAAATGAGATGAGCAGTCTTGCCCATAATGCCCTGAGCTTTCCTGTTGCCGTAAGTGAACCTACCCACATCTCTGGGCCTGGTGAGTTCTTCTTATAAGGATTTAAAATGTTAATATTGGCACTACTATCAAATCTCTATTTTATGTTTATTCACGTTTAAGAATGTTACATTTACAACCAAACAAAACTTTTCTAATATCAATATTACTCATCACACTACAGGAATGAAATTTAGTGAGACTGAAATCGTATACCCACTTATCAGGGAGTAAACCCCACAGAACTTAATAGGATTTACTTCTAAGTGTAAGCGCACATAACTGTTCATTATTGCCCTTTCACTTCTTATTAGGATCAAGTGAATTCAATATTGCTTTAAGGTAAAGGAACCCCTGACTGTTAAGTCAAGTCACAGACGACTCTGGGGTTGTGGCGCTCATCTCGCTTTACTGGCCGAGGGAGCTGGCATTTGTCCACAGACAGCTTCCGGGTCATGTGGCCAGCATGACTAAGCCACTTCTGGCGAACCAGAGCAGCGCACGGAAACGCCGTTTACCTTCCCACCGGAGCAGTACCTATTTATCTACTTGCACTTGGACACACTTTTGAACTCTATTAATCTTTAGAACCACTGTTATAGAAAATAATATTCCCCTGAATTCAGTATTTCAAGCTGCAATCCTATGTCTCACTGAATTTATTGGAGCTTATTTCCAAGTAAACATGCATAGGCTCAGACTGTTACACACATTAAGGACATTTCAAGGTAACTTTTCGTTGTGAAATTTTAGAAAATATTATCATGTGGACTGCAAACCCATGTATTATATAATCTGTCTTAGCCTTCCATAATTGTTATCGCTTGTTCATTTTCTTTGGAATTTGTAACACGATAGGCAGCCCTAATTAAAGGCTTTCCCATTCCAGTTCACAAAGGTTGTTCTAGTTCATGCAAGGGACGATCCTTGCCTCCACTACAAACAGTTACAAAACTTCCATTCATTTCAGTTGTGTCAGCATTTTACCTTCTAGTACTGTAATTACATGCAAAAATGCATGTGAAGAAACCAACACTGCAGTTCATGTACCATTTACTCAACACAGTACTGGAGAAACTGATTGCTCAGGGGTTTCTAGAATGGTTTTAGGTCATTACTGAGGTCATCATCTGTAGGTTAGGTACTAGGGGCTTATGAGAGGAAGGTTCATTCCAGGTGGACACCTCCTGTGACTTGCTTGGAACCACCAGAATATATTCTAATGGGACTTATGAAGCAAATGTCTTGCTGCTGAATTTCAGCAATAAGAATTTCACACTTTTCCTTGTGCTCAAAGCTCTTCACATAGATTATCACAGAGATTGTTGCATATCACTGTAAACACAGTTGAAAATTATTATCCACATAATAATATTACAATTTAAAGCCCTAAATGGCTCTTGGGTGCAGATTGTCTGAAAGATCACCTTCACTAATACAATCCTATCAGTATGCTAAAATCTACCACAGTCAAGATTAGTTAGGTTGCTGGATGCAAGAGTGGGCCTTCTCAGTGGTGATCCCCAAACCATTCAACTTCTGTTCCCAAAGACCTTCCTCTTTACAATTGCCTTCAACTTATATGATAAACAGCTTGGGTCTCCAGAGCAGCTTCTCATTTGTTTGACTACATGGGCATAACCAGGATTTTTGTGGCAAGGGCAGGCTTTTGTTGGGGGGCGAACCTCAGTTAGTTAAGTATGGTATTTGTACTGATTTTTATTGATTGGGGGGCAGCTGCCGCCCCACCCCTTTGGCTACACCCATGTTTGACTATATTTTTATATTGTAAATTGTCTCTCACTCCATTGCTCATTACTTTGTGAGAAAGTAGCTCTAGAAAGTGGCTTAAAATACTTTAATGAATGAATTACAATAATAATATAGATAGTGCAGAGGATCAAACATAGCCGGTGATCTAAGGCAGCCCACCAAATTCATAGCAGTGCTAAGATTTGAACTAATAATCTGCATGCAGTTCATTACCCATCCTCTCAACTACTATATACTTTAACTGATAAAACAGACTAAAGCAAGAGATAATAGACTCAGGCTCCCCTTGCAGGCACTCGATTTATCACAGCAGGATACCCAGATTTCCAGTTTAACCTGGAAATATCACCAGATTAACCACTAAGTGGTTCAGAAGCCCCCCCTTTTTTTTTTTTACTGAAACAGTTGTGTTGATAATATAGCAAGATTTTAAGTCACACAGAACACTCCTTCAGACTGGAGGCTACATCTCAAAGCAATCCCCGCACGACGTTTTTCTTCCCATCGTGGGGCCTCATTTTCACTCTACATTTCTTTTAGCCGCTTCTATGCAGCAAAAACGAAGCAAATAAACTGAGGTTTATGGTATGCAACCTAAACCGCGCAGCTATTACCATGGGAACCTATATTTACTGCTCCTGCAAATAAAATTCCTGTCTCCGAGGACCCGAATGGTTTCTGCGTGCAGTCTTGGATTGGGAAGGAATACCGCACGTGCGCCGTATGTATGGAAAATATAACCTAACGTCCTTCCTGAAAAGAGAGAGCAAGGAGCTATGGAATATTCTGCACGTTCTCTAGTGCCGCGATCACGAGACACTGACTTAATCCCCCGGGGGCTCTCACTAGGAGAAGGGACTGGCTGATGCAAAAGTCTCTCTCCAGGAGAAGGGTGAAAATTGCGCGCGGGGTTCCGGCTATTCCCCATTACTGGAATGTCCCAGAAACAGAGTGCTTTGCCAGGAGGGAGGAGGGAGCCGGCCGGGACTGCTGGGATGCGTCCAGCCCGCCCCTGGCGGCCGGTAGGGGCTCTTGGGAGGCTGCCAGGGAGCTGCGGTAACAGGTAGAGGAGGGCTGTCTCCTTTCCCGGAGCTGGGATTTGTTATGATCCGCGCTTGTCCTCTGCAGGGAAGCCCGGAGAGCCGGCGAGGAGGGAGGGAGGGAGCGAGGCGGCAAGGCAGCCAGCCAGACCGCACTCGCCCGCCGGGGAGGAGCTGGCGTGGCCGCCGCCGCCGCCGCAGCAAGGCGAGCCGGGTGGCGCGTTGGTCACAACAAACAGAAGCTCGCTCTCTCCCCGGCGCAGTTTCTAGGCAAGGGAGGAGCTTCGCCCAGCCCGAGCCTGCCGATTGAGCTCATAGGCTAGAAAGGCAGCCATGCGCGGAGGGATCTGGGCCCTGGAGGCGAGGCGGGGAAATCGGGCCAGCTGCTATTTCGAGGTGTCCCCGTCAGCGCCAGGGACAGGCGGCTTAGGCGCCTCGCCCCGGGGAGTGGAGCCATTCTTCTCCTGGGTGGGGCGAGACAGGTCCGTGGGGGCGATTTTCTGGCTCCCCGGATTACATAAATCGGCTCAGGCCCCCGAGAGATAGAAGCCCAAACTCAGGACGAAACGCGGCCCTCCTCTTGCACCAGCTAGAAATTGCTTAAGGCCTGCTGGTGTTTGTTGCCAGCTCACCCATCAAGAGCAAAATAGGACAAGCTTCCGTCCCAGGTTGTTCTAGCCTAAGGCAAAGGATCCTTTTGTAAAGCAAATACAGTATAGTAGATGATTTTGTTGTTCAAATAGCTCATCGGTTAATCTTTGACCTCACGTTGTTAGTTGTTTTCTTTGAAATCATAAATGGTTTGTCACATGGCCTTTGCTCCAGACTTGGAAGGTCTGACCTTATTTTTGCCATTATACAAACGGGCAACTGAGGCCAAGAGAAAGTAACTTGTCCAACATGATGAACAAGTCGTCACACAGATTTCAGTTCTATAACTTTTTCTTAAGTCCTAAGCGCTAGGTAGAGCAATTCTCAGAAATGTATACCCCACACCAATCAGCATACTCCACATTTAAAACCACAATTTATGTTACGTCAAAGTGTCTCTGGCATCAAGCTGTACAGGGATGTACAGAGACGAACAAGTCTGGAAGAATCCAGTCAGCCAGTCAGTTGAACTCTGGTCAGCAATTAAATAGGCACTCATATAACCTCCAGTCTAAAGTTGCATTGTGATGTATTTTAAGACTGCAAAAAAGCCATGTTGAAAGCAGCCTTTAAAGTAGGTCATCCTATCAACATATCAAAAATAAGGTACATGGCTGAAATATTATATCAAGCTTTGCTGAGCTGTGAAAGAGATGCTCACTGGATTATAATATAATAATAATATAAATGTTTTGGTTTATAAAAGCCAGTTTCTCAAAGTTCCATCATACTACAGTGCCAGTCTCCTGTGACCAAGAAACAGACCTGAGTATGGGGCTGAGCAAATGAGCAATAACATGACAATTTTATATTGCCAGTTACATTTTCTGCAAAATACAATGTCTTCTAAAATAAGAAACATATGGTAATTCCAATCATGTAAGCACCAGCAGACAACTCTGCAGTAACCCCTACACTACAAAACTATTTCAAAGCAGTATGTGAACATAAATAGCTTCAGTAGACTAAATCAGAATCAGCTACGGCATCAATGGACAGTGAGCATGATAAGGTTAGATCCAAGCCTTGAGTGTTTAAAGAGTTGCTCACCCAGTTGGACTGTGAAGGAGAATAATTCACATAGTAAAATGACCACATTCCAGGTCTCACAGCTGTCTTGATTTTTCAGACTTTTGCCAAATGTGCTCATTGCTGGGAATAACTAACAGAAGCAGCCTTCAGTTTGGACACAGAAGGCAATGGTCTGAGGACAAAACTAATTTGTAAATAAATATTTGTATAAGCCATTAAAGGACTTCTTAACTCAGTCCATCAGCTCCATGTGTTTTATTGCCCGCAAACTAGACCAACCCAAAGTGCATAGTAGTCAAAATAAAGCCCTAATCTATTTAATTTTATTCTTTATTGATTACATTTATGCCCCTCCTCCAAGGAGGCTCAAGACAGCATGCGTACTTCTTCCCTTGCCCTTCTTGTTATCACAACAATCCTGTGAGCAAGGCTAGGCTAAGAGATAAGTGACTGACCCCTAGTCACCCAGTGAACTTCAGAGCTGAGTGGAGGTTTTGTTTTGGTTTGCTTGCTTGGAGGTAAATAGTGCAGGAGGATATTTCTAATATTAGGAATACTTGATGTACAGTATTATGAGTTTGTGGTTTCCTCACAGCATTGCATACGTTGTGAGCATCAGCTGCAGTTGCATGACCTCAGATGACAGAGAAAGCACAGGTGATGGAGCAGGAAGAAGAAAAATCCCCTCTGTGATATAGGTTGACAATGAAAACAAGGATAGAAATATGTTTACTACTGCCTAACAAGACATATTTCTCTCTCCCCCACCATGCCCTTCCTGTGTCTCCCACAGCACCTTCACCGTCCTTGACTCTCCAGCTGCACTGTGTCCTGCTCAGACTTCAGGAAATATGGAGAAGCTACACACCTTTTTGTTTCCAGCCTCATCTGCCCAGATGCAGGAGAAGCTCAAAAAGACAGTCCCCTTTGTAGTTTCTCCCACCCTTTTGCAAAGCTTTTAGGGGAGACAGGAGAGTGTTTGAATATGGCTGTATGCATACTATCCAAATCTGACTGGTGTTTGTATATATGAGCCTAAAGCAAGACCCCTGAGCTGCATAAAACTTCAGAGGCAGAACAATAAATCCATCATCGGTCTCTCCAAAGATGTCCCGCTCTATAACATTTTTCTACTAAATCACAATAAATTCTCTGTGCAGGTGGTGTTATGATCACTATCATTGCATTCACTCAAATGCTGCTCTGTGGTCTAGTTAACTTGATAAAAGTTTACTGTTAAACCTGTGAGACATACAAATTGACATAAAAGCCCCTTAAGTATCCAAAGTCCCCCACCCTGACCCACAAGTATTCTTCTTCCCCTTAAAAAGTTCTCAAAGGGCTACAGGTTACATAATTTGTAGTCTTGGCTGGAAGCTTGCCCATTTGGTTTAAGCAGAGAGCAAAGGAGACCTGTTATGATGTGGCAAAAATAACAGTTAAAAGCAAAAGTGAAGGTGGAGTGAGTGGCTGATGCTCTCTAGGGAGGTAAACCTTTGCACACATGGAGACTTTACGAATGCCTGCTGATGTGTACAAACGTCACTCACCAGGCAATTAAAACATTTAAAGTTGTCTGCCCATCCCTGCCTACACTTTGCCAGCTAGCTTAATTCTGAAGCTGGAGCATTCATTAAGGAGGTAGGCCTCTTACTATACCAAAACTATACTTGGCAGAGGTAGCTGTGGAGGGTGGAGAAATTAGAGATTTGGTAAGACCAGCACAACCTCACTGCCATTTTCACTATGAAATGAGCAGAGCATTATGCGAGAATTTTACCCACTCTGCCTTTTCTAGGTTAAGGGAGACCATTGGTAGTGATGCCCAAGACTTCCCCCAGTCCAAAATCTTCACCACTTGGCACAGGAATAAGACAACATGGATTTTAAGTTACTTGGTCTGTTGCCTTATTATTTTCTCAGTTCTCAGTTCCTTCCTGTAGTGTCCTGAAACTAAATGATGCTTCAGCTCGGAATAGCCATTATTAAAGCAAATGGATTGCACCATGTTCCAGTGACATCTTCCAGTACTTTCATAGCCTAAGGAATTAAAAGGAGTCACACATTATTTACCATTTATTTTGATACTCCAGACAAAATGTGTTCTGCCCCCTCTTCCTGTGAACTGCCAAAATAAATAAATATTAGAAGCAGTGTCTTTAAAATCTTCTAGCCAAGGACTGACATACATGTTTCTCTGATAGGAATAATGGTACAATATTGTGTCATTTACTTGTGTTGCTCATCGACAGTAGGAAAGCAGGACATGGGCAGCCCAATTACATATAAAAAGGCTTCCTTTTCATAACAGATGAGAAAGAAATGGATGTGTGTGTGTGTGTGTGTGTGTGTAACCGCTGCTGTTTTGCGCCAAGTCCATATTTGTGACAAGCAAGGCCTATTCTGTACGCTATGATTGTCAGATAAAACCACTTGAAACAGCCTCTCTGTCTGTAATGACTTGTCCTCTTCATTGTCGTATTACAGACACCACACTATATTTCCACAGCATGTGAAGACATTTGACAGCTGTCACCACCAGGAATGTGTGCACTTCTGTGGAATATCATGATGCAGAATTACATTAGGACCAACTCTTCATGTTAAAGTGGCTGTAGCATAAAGTTATCACAAAGAGGCTATCACAAGCAGCATATTTATGACGCAGAAATCAGTCTTTAAAGATTTCATAAAATGATAGTGTGCCCAAAGCATAACATGGCTCTGCCCTGTAAAACATATCACAGGCCCTCCAGCCCCCAGGGGAGATCTCAGGAAACTATTCTTCCTGCCTCCAGTACAGTAGCTTTTCATACTTTTTTTCTTGGCAACTGACCACCGTGTTTCTCAAGCCAGTGCCCTAGGTATGTTTCCACTATTTCTGTCTGTGGTCCTCCCAAATGGCAAGTGAAACAAATGAACAGGAAGCAAGAATCGGTAGGATTTTCAAATAGATTAAAACTGCAAACCTATGTACCTTTGCTCAGGTGCAAATCCCATGGAACTCAAGGGACTGAGCATATTTGGAATCTTCCCATGAATAAAATGCTACCCATGCTACAGGAATTGATTGATCCTTGTAAGATAATAGTTTCCTGTTCCAAATACAGGAAACAGCAGGAGTACTGTACTTTCTTGAACCACAGTAGGAACTTGAAACCAATACCATAGGATCAAACTGTAAGCCCCATCCCATTATTACACACAGAGGTATTCAGTGTAATTTACAGCACTAGGGCTGTATGATGAGACTGCATGTTCCTAATGTACCGGTACTTACAGTCCATTTATTTTTAATGGACAAAGGTAATTCGAGGGCTCCACTATTTGCAAATTCATGTGTCATTCCTCACCTTCCAATCAGAAAGATAAATGCAATGGTACTAATATTATATCAGACTTAGGAGACGGTTCTAAGTGGAGCCAGTATAATAATCAAAGAAGTTGCATCCAAATCCTATGTCAGCTTGATCACTGCTATCCAAGAACGAAATTTATCTTACTTTACATAAGACCTCCTATTCCCAGGTTATTTTACTCTTAATCACAGCACTGAATTGTGTTGTCGGGGATGTTGCTTTTGTTTCAAACATTGCAACCTTTGGATGGGATGGATTGTTTCAGGAGGTGGCAGAGGGACGTCTCTAGATTTGTTTGGCAGGGCAGGAAGCCTTGAGTAAAATTTAAGATATTGACGGATGCTAAAGAAGGAGGTGGACTTGCCCTGCCAGACCCCTAAACTTTGTTGTGAACCATCTGCTTTTTGCTGGCTGAGAGAATGGCTGCTTCTTGAAAGCACTGAAGTGTTGGATAATGGCAGATGAAGTTGATGGACTACTGTATATGGAATTGGCGGAAATGACTGGCAAGATCCGAGACCAGGGAGAAGAGTTGGGGGAAGAAGACTGGAAAAAGTTTAAAGACTATTTATAGAAATATTGTAAAATTACTGAATGTTAGAAGAATGTTGGAATGAAGTTATATGGCTTTAGTAGAAATGTTATAAGGAATTAAGTATAAATAGATTAATAGAAAATTAAAGGAAAAAATAAGGCAAGAATGTGTTAAGATACTTATAGGATAGAAAACAGAGGAAGATGGAAAGGAATTGCTGAAACAATTAATAGAAGTGGAATACAAAAAGGGAGGTGTGAGGAGGTCGTTGGAAATAAGCGAATGAAAGATAAGATATTGAAAATGTTTGAGGTGTTTTTAAATTGTTTTTGTTTGTTTTTGTTTTGTTTTGTATGTAGTGTTTTTGTATTGTATTTGTATTGTTCTTTTTTCCTTTTTTGTTTGTAGTGTTGTGTTGAAACTGTTTGAAAAGTAATAAATATCATTTTTTTAAAAACAAGAATTGTTATGAAAATATTTAGCAGTTCAAAAATTAAGACGAAGCACCTTACCAATAACCAATAACCAATTTAAACTACTGTGCAGCTTTGATACGTTTGCTGAGCTATTGCTTGCTTTGTTCTTTCCTGCCATAAATAGCCAACTTAAAAATTGTGACTGTTAAGATAAGGATTAGCTGCTGTTAACATTTCCTGTAGATTTGATGTTGAGGGCTGCTGTTATTTATCTAAAGCTAATATTTAACGATAAAAATGCATTGTGACATGCTATCAAGCACAGTCTCTTAGTTCTTTGGTGTCTGTATTTCCGGCAAAATATAGGTCATAGTCCTCAATTCAGATGTCTCTGTTTCTTCTGTTTCAGAAATGGTTCACATCCAGAAATAATTATTCTGCTTCAGAATTGGAAGAGCTGTTAGCTGACACAGAACACAACTTAAAACAACTAGATGCAAACTGTTTTCAGCCCTCTTCAGTACAGTTTGGGAGAACTGTGGCCCTCCAGACCAGACATTGTTGGGCTCCAACTCCCATCAGCCCCAGTAAGCATGGACAATGGCCTGAGGTGGTGGGAGATGTAGTCTAAAAAACATCTGGAGGGCCATGGATTCCCAGTCCCTGCTCTACAGTCTTGGAAAGATGAAATACCATCCACTTTGCTTCACTATAAGAGAACTAATGTTTGAGTGCCAGACATGAGTTCATGCACAACATACTGTACTGTACTTCCGGGAACATCTGTTTGCCCAGAAAGGAAGTCATAGATACCGTACATTGTTCCATTCAGCTCTGAAGACTGTTTCCATCTACCACACTGAGAAGAAGCCCCATTCAATACCGTAGCCTTGCATGGGATAGCTAAATTAGTGAGTTAGTCAATGTATTTTCAAAGCACCAGAAGTCTCATATTTGACAAGTTATCATTACACTTGGGGTTATTTGGGATATTATAAGCAACAGAGCCTGGTCATGACATTTTGTTGTCTGAGACAGAACAGCAAATGCACCCCACCACCACAATCAATTCCAATACCAACATGTTCATAGTTCCCCCTGCCCCCCCTTCAGGATTCAGGGTGAGAGGATGCACAGAAGGTTCATCTCCATGGTGGGGCCCTGGATCTGGAATGTTGTCCCCTCAAAGGTGTGTCTGCCTCCTGCATTGTAGGGTTTCAGATGCCAATTGAAAATACTTTTATTTGCCTGGGCTACCAAGCAAAAAGCAGCATGATGTAATTACCTAGCTGCATCTACTATAGAGGATCTGCCTTCTAAGGGGCAAAATGAAATTTGTCAGTCATCTTGAACTGCCCCCACTTGCCTTTGCAAAGGCTCTAGGAACAAAAGTTGTGGGCTATATCAAGACCCACATTCTTGTCTACTCACTAAAACCACCTAATGAATGGACCTTGACGTTCTGCAGTTACTTCAGACAGACACATTAACAACGTTACTGCAGTGAGTAAGATAGGGAGAATTCTATCAGTTCAGAAGCAAAACAACATTTGTTTATTTCTGCTTGTTCCGGCTTCAGCATTCACATTTGAAGTGATGGCTACTCCTGTCTTAAGGAAACTTTAGAGCTATTTAATGTGTAGGTAAAGGTAAAAAAAGGTAAAAGACCCCTGGACGGTTAAGTCCAGTCAAAGGCAACTATGGGGTTGCGTCGCTCATCTTGCTTCAGGCCAAGGGAGCCGGCGTTTGTCCACAGGTTTACTGACAATGTATGCCTTTTGAGAATGGAGTAACTATTTCACGTGCTGGGTGTTCCCGGAGATTAACTTTCAGGGAAAGCTCGCACAGATCTTCAAAAACTTCCAGGTGTGTAATGAGACAAGTTAAACCTGCTGTACCACTTAACCTCCTAGACTGGCATCTAACCCAGTGATGGCAACACCAGTCTACTGTACTACTTGCAATCTTACCTGTTTTGTTTTGTTTTTTTGTATGGAATACTGTATCCTTTCCCCGTGGCAATAAAAGGTGGTGGGAAGAGGAGCAATTTTTAGCAGAAATGGGTATTGAAAAGTTTACAGTTATCTTTTCTCTCCAGCCAGTTGTCCATTTCTGATTTCCTTTGCTGCAGCAAGACAAAGAATCACAATTGCCTGTCACATGCCTATTTTCTGCCAACAGCTTTTCAGGCTCCTTGAGCAGGTTTTCTTCACTTTGAGTGCCTTTCCAAACAGGTCCAGTACAGTGACCCTCACAAGTTGGGAAAGACAAATGTGTGTCAGAAACTTGATAGCCTTCCCCACCAGCATAATAATATTACAAAAGGGTTCTTCTCTCTGTACGTAAGGGTGTGTCCTCAGTGTTTCATCACTTTTTCTTTTCTAACGTCATGAGATGGGTGTTCAAGCACAGAAATACTGCTGTAAACCATTCTACAAAAAAAAAAAAACAAAAAACCAAAACGAAGAAGAGTCTTCTGGCACCTTAAAGACTAGCCAGTTTTGTTGTTGCATGATCTTTCATTCACTCGTCTATGAAAACATGTGCCATAAAAAAACTAATTAGTCTTTAAGGTGCCCAAAGATGGTTTGTTGGTTTTGCCGTAACACATTAACATGGCTAACCTTATAGAGACTGGTTTTGTTTCACTAGGAAGCAGTGTTATCCCTCATTATGAAATCTCATCTCCCCAAATGCAACCTGCAGCTGAGTTCAACCTATGGTGTGGATCTGTATATACTTTGCTGTAAGAATGTAGGATGAACCTGCTGGATGAAGCTGCAAATGAGTACAACAGCATTCTGCCCACCTGCAATTCCCACCAATTGGTATTCAGAGGCATAACGTCTCTAACAATACATTTAAATGTCTTCTTATAAGATCACAGCATTATAGAGTTGGAAGGGACTCTGAGGGACAGCTAGTCCAACTCCCTGCAATGCAGGAATCTCAACATGTGGTCTCCCTTCCAACTTGAAACCATAGCAGACCCTGCTAAGCTTTGAAAATGTGCTATCATAACGATGATGCATAACTTGTGGCTACAGCTTGTTATATGCCTATAAATCCTATGTCTTTAGAAGAACAAGTGAACTGTAGGATTATTTCTAAGTAGTACCATGTCTGATGTCCCTCTTTAGAGGTCAGGTTTTGGAAGTATGAGCAATTGGGGAATCAAAAAAAGAGACAGAATGGTGTCATGTTTGTATCCTCAGAAACATAATAATATTTATTAAAGTTGGATATGGTATTGCACTTTCATAGATAACACTATCAAAGACATATTACAAGATACACAAGCCAAAAGCGTAGCTAATTTCTGCATAGCATCTGCACGTGTGCTAAATTCACAAACCGAGAGTAATGAGCCAGCAACGGAAGTGCTACTTGAAGAAAACCTGTCTCGATGTTGCACAAGACCTGAGTAATATTTATTTGTCTGGAAAGATCGTTAATCAAATACAGGTAAGTGCCCATCCCTGGGCCAAGCAGGAAGCAGATATGCTACCCACGGATGGTGCTCCACCCGCACAGCAGCAAGGAACCAGACATGCAATAAAACTGACCTACCCTTTGAAAGCGGCATTTGTGCTACTGGGATAAAGTATTGTTTACATATAGTACCTGACATAGTTCAAAATTATTAGTGTTATTGGACAGAGGAAATAACAATGTACAGGTGCTTCTTAAAAGCGCAGGGAAGCACTGGACAGCACAGGTGGGTGGGAACGAGTGAGGAGAAACTCAGCAAGGGTTCAGCATGAAAACGATATGGTCAAGTTAAGAGCACAAAATGATCTCTTCCTTGGGGTAATGAATACACATTAATGCACATTTGTTTATTATTGATTTACAAAAGTATTTATATACAGCCCTCTTGCAAAACCTCAAGGTGGTGTACAATAACATGTTGTTGTTGTTGTTTAGTCATTTAGTTGTGTCCGACTCTTCGTGACCCCCTGGACCAGAGCACGCCAGGCACTCCTGTCTTCCACTGCCTCCTGCAGTTTGGTCAGACTTGTGTTTGTAGCTTCAAGAACACTGTCCAACCATCTCGTCCTCTGTCATCCCCTTCTCCTTGTGCCCTCCATCTTTCCCAACATCAGGGTCTTTTCCAGGGAGTACAATAACATAAAAACATTCAAAACCAATACAGAACAATAATTAAAATGAATGGCTACTCAAGCAATATTTTAAACTGCATAGGTCCACATATGTGTTGAAGAATGAATACAGATACACACAGAATGTCATGCAAGACTTTCAGGCATGTAGCCAGCCATAAACATGTACACAAATAAGTGATGCAGATGTTCACGTGTATACACCCTCTTCAGACACATAAACAAAATATGTTAAACGTAATGTATAGATGTTACCATATTAAAAGAAGTGCACCATTCCCCCACAGACAATTAGCATGAAACCCACATGTAGCTTGCTACATCTGAGGATGTTACCCACTTCCTTGTTCACAGTATACATACAAAATCATCAAACATGACAATCTAGTTGCAGGTTTGGTGCTAATTCTTAAAGATCCATAATGCCTCAATACACAGGTGTTGTACAAGATGTGTTCCACATTTTATGGCACTGATAAAAATTAATGACCAAAACGGGGGGTTGGGGTTGGGGGGTGGGAGAGAATAAAATTGATATCCCGTAGAGAAGTCGTAGAAGTTTGAGGAATCCTAAAGGTATGCAATACTTGATAGCGCATAAACATGTGTCCATGGTACCAGAACGATACACACGACCTCAAGAGGCAAATGAGGTCTGTTTCTCCCCGTATGTAAACAGCTTTCCCCCAACAGTCCAGCGACTCAGTGCGAACGCTCCCATCCTCCTCCTCCCGTCCCCGTCTGACCCCGTTCAGGGCCAGGTAGGCCCACCTGTTCAGGCCTGAGCAAAGCGCCCCGCCAATCCCAGAGCTCCTCTCCTGCGCATCAGCCAATCCCGTCCCTGTTGCCGAGCTTTGGCTGGCTAACTGACGTTGCTCTGGCGACGGCAAGAACGTTGGGCGCTCACAAAACACACCGACGTCAGCGCGTAGTAACCACGGAAACGAGCCCCGCAACGTCATCGCTCTTTCTCCCTTCCCCTTCAGAAATCGTTAGCCACGCAGGCGGCGGCGTCACCCGCTGAGGGGAGGAGGAGGAGGAGGCTCCCGGTTGTCATAGCAGCTCAGGGAGGTGGGGCTCCGTCGCCAAAGCAGCAAGGAAGGTAGGGCTTCGGTTGCCATGGCAGCGGGAAGGTCTGTTTTGTTTTGGGGTGGAGCTGTAATTAGAAAGCGAGGGCTGAGGGCGGCGAGGTGCCGGCGGCCCCACAGCGAGAGACCGAGAGGGAAGCTGGTTTGTTTTGATTTCTGAGATCCCGGGGGGTTTGGTGTCTCGAAGTGACGCTCCGGGAGCAACTGGTGGGGGTGGGTGGGGGGTTGAAATCGGGATTCCCTCTTATAATAATAATAATAATAATTTATTATTTATACCCCGCTCATCTAGCTGAGTTTCCTCAGCCACTCTGGGCGGCTCCCAATCGAGTGTTAAAAACAACACAGTTGTTGTCCGCCTCACAATATTCGGAGATCTGGACCAGAGGTCGATCCCGGCAAACGGTCGTTGTGGGGACGGACAGGGGGTGGATCCTGTAGTGTCTGCCTCAAGCGGCGAAACGTGAGGAAGCGCACTCGCGCTGTCTGCCGCACACGCACCAAAAGGGAAACCCAAGTCTGACGCACCGATCAGCAACAACCCCCGCGGCACTCGACTCAAGTCTTTTCTGCTCTTTCTTACGTAACGCAAGCCGTGATCCCTGCATCCCCCCCCCCAAAAAAAAAAAAATTCAGCGCTGTCCTCGTGCCTTTAATAAAAAGATAAAGCAAATCGCATCTATAAAAATAAGAGAGAAATAAAGCTGGCTTGAGCATGTGACAAAATAATTAGTAGTCATGATGATGATGATGATTTTTTAAATGTTGTTTAGTTTCAGATGTTGGTGGATATCCAGCGGTCAGGTGTGATGGGAGCTGGAGTCCAACAATATCTCACTGCAATGGCAGCTTATCTGATATTTCTGTTATATTCCTGTTATATTCCTGTTATATTCCATTTAATATATTTTGTCTATGTGTATGAAGAGGGTGTATACAAATGTTAACATCTGCATTGCTTTGCTTGAATACATAGCCATCGGTCAGTTCATCTCAGCTTAGTTCTGAATTGAACCAGCAGTTTAAAGTGTTA
The DNA here is from genome assembly GCF_964188305.1 of Podarcis bocagei. Taxonomy (NCBI): domain Eukaryota; kingdom Metazoa; phylum Chordata; class Lepidosauria; order Squamata; family Lacertidae; genus Podarcis; species Podarcis bocagei. Next base: position 32,356,072 of record NC_138125.1, read on the forward strand.
TAAAAGAATACTGGGTCTGGGTATGGGGGAGAGACACCGTCCAAGTGTTTTATATTCTGTATTCTCACACGGCTGCTTTGGAATTGTGGTATGGCAAATCCATGACCTAAGGTAGTTTTGTTTTTAACAGACTCAAGAATTGCTTTAAAATTTACTCACTATATGGCCTTGGAGCATACATACCTATTTTACACACACCGTGCTGGAAATTCCTGGTTAAATCAATGGTTCAGAGTCAATGTATTCTATAAATTACAAACTCAGTTTCAGCAATCAGCAATTCAGCAACATAGAGTAAGAGGTTAAAGCAGCCAATTTCTAAGCATGTTTCAATGGTGTGTCTATTGACATATTCAGCACAATTAAAAAGCAGTATTAAATTATGATTTGTAACAAAGCGCTCTTTGTTACTTTGCCATATTTATATAACTGAGGTATATCTACTTGTCAGTTCTACTGCCTGCCTGTTTAAGAAATACCAAACAGTCAAAGCTAGACCTATGAAAAATTATAATGTCACCCACTTGGTATGTATAATATTTTGGTTTTCTAATGGCCTTTGTCTAATCAACATTGCAGAGCACAGTAGTTAAAATCCCAGTGAACATTTTTATTTACTATGATTATATCTGTAAACTCCACAATAATTGTGTTAGCTTCAGCACTCCAGTCCTTACAGTTATAATAATCTTGAAATCCGAGATTTGCTTCAAATAAGCTTCTAGCCCTCATGAGTGTGGAGAAATGCTTCGGAATTAGACCTTGGAAAAAAGATTATATAGCAGGTGGCAAATAATATGAGTGTATATTCATTATTTCTACAATATTCCTTTTTAACTCAGAATATTGGATTTTGAAGGGCTGACTCATGATGATATTTGAATTAGAGTTAAATTTACTAGTCTGATTATGGAAGACCCACCTACAAGTAATTCCTAGGAATACTAGGATGGCGTTTCCAAATGCTGTTGTAAATATACCTAGACATTTATGACAATTGATAAACTAGTGACTGAATACTGTCTGTTGGGAAGGGAGATAACGTATCGGTTTTGAAGTACAGACATCTGGGCACTAGCCCAGTTTTGGTAATTCTCTGTACCATATGCCTGCTTGAACTGTCAAATGCCACTGCATTCTCTCAGATTGCAGTTGTAATTGTTGCTTTAAGTTTTTCTTTATCTCTATATCCTCTGCCTGCTAAAAGACTGCAGGGTCAGTTCAGACTTGTTCTTGCACCACACCTATCTGCTAATAAGTAGTATAGTACTTACATATGGGGATTCCCTCACCCTGAACCTGGGGTGGGGTGGGAATTAACAGCAATTTCTCACGGCAATCTATGAACTCCCTTTCATCATAATGAGTATGTTACAAAACTATAGTCTGTAAGATGCATGTCCTCAGGAGAGTGACGTGGAAGGTTAGGCAGCAATTCTGAAATAGTGATAAGTTGCTGTAAAAAAGAGGAAGTGCTTGTTGACATAGGGAAATACAATCTTGAACACTAGCTTGGGGTGTGTGTGAACTCTGCTGAACTCCATTGTATGTACTTCTGTGGCATCTGAATATAGACTGCATTTTTAATCAAGGCATATATTGGCTTATATCTTGATCAGGTTCCTAAATTAAATGGGCTTAGATTTTCAAAAGTTTCATGCCAGGCACAAGACCAGCTGTTTTTAGAGAACCTTGACAGTGTTTTCCTCCTAGACAATGAGACGCCATCCAGATATATTAGTTGTCAAACATTTGTTTAGAAACCTTCAAATGAAGGAGATCTTTCAATGTTTATGTGAACCCAAGGTCTCTGACATCTGTTCAAGATAAAATTTTAAAATTATTAACCATCTGTTTTGGAGGGCAAGGAGGGCAAGAGGTGAGCTGGTAATTAAGATTCCTTGTTGAGACACATGTAAGATATATTACTACTTATTTGTCATTTATAGATGTAACAATATATAGCTCTTTGTGTTCCATATATGGACAGGAGGATATGAGTGTATCTTAAAATTGGTTATAGCAATCAGCCAATAGGAAATTCAAGCAGGCTGATTGAACAGAGGCAGCCAAAGGAGGAGCAAAGGGGCTGGATTAAGGAAATATAAGGGCTGGCCATAATGGCAGGAGGCAGGGGCCAGAGCTTGGTAACGATATACCACTGTGCCTCTCATTTATTTGTCTGACAAATAAATTATTATTTAATTTCTCTGTTGCTGCGTTGAATATTTCATTCCAGCTAAGTGTTAACCACAAGCAGGGTGCTACATTTTATGGTGCCTGCGACTCGGATCAGTGGTCTGCTGGAACGCAGCTCCTTCGCCTTACTGGACGGGGTACAAGAGAGAAGACAACTGATTGCCTACCCAAGCGCGCACTGGAAAAATTTTTTCCAGGGGAACGCAGCAGTCTCGTCTGTCTGATACCCTGCCCACCGACGGCGACGGACCGGGGGGGACCAGAGAAATAAACAGGGAACCAGCTAAGGGTAAGTGCACTAAGGGGTTTGGCCCTCCAATTAATTGGGAGGAAGAGAAGTCCTGATCAAACTTCTGCGTCTCAGTAAAGGGGAACTGAGTACGCTAGGTGGCTGGGTATATCAGATGGTGATCTGGTGGGGGAGAAGGGAAGAATGGGAGGTAGTGTGTGGTGAAGTATCTGGCGCATTGCATGTGTGAGAAAGTACAATGTGTAGCTGACCTAAGTGTGGAGTGAGTACTACTTCGTTTACCAGTAAGGTGTGTGTGTGAGTGACTGAGTGGATACTTCACAGGGCCATACAATGGGAGTTGGGGGTTCAAAGGGGGGAAGTACACCTTTTGAATGTATGTTAAATAATTTTAAGAAAGCCTTCTCAGGGGCATATGGAGTCAAACTGACGCCAGAGCGCCTGAGAACGTTATGTGAATTAGAGTGGCCGAATCAAAATATTGAATGGCCATCTCAAGGAACCTTTGATATAAATTTAGTAAGCAAACTTTGGTCTAACTTCGCCAAAGAGACTGGAGGGTGCCCAGAACAATTTTCATATATAGATTCTTGGCTGAGCACATTAAATAAAAATCCTCCATGGATAAGGGAATGCAAAGTCCAACGATGCAAATTATTGGCTGTAAAAGCCAAAGCTAGGAAAGGAATCTTGCCAAATAAATCCAAACACTCCACCAGTTGTAACCCCAAGGCAAGAAAGTGGAATGAATAATGGGGGTGGAGTCACAGAACTTGATTCCTTGATAGATTATGATAAATATCTTCAGGAGGCATTGGAGTTCTATAATGAAGCCCAAGCAGAAGTGGTTATTCCACCTGTGAGTCCCAGTAGAACTCCATCTACAGTCTCCTTTAGTGGAACAACTAATTGCCCACCCCAAACCCCTGTACATCCAAGTTCTAGAGAATTATCACAGAAGTTACAGGGAGACCTTGATCGGTCAGCAAGCAATACAGCCACCTCAGGCTATGATGGACTTGGTGACTTCAATAATAAATACTCACAGTCCTACTTGGACAGATTGCCGCCAGCTCCTGAATACTCTGTTCACCACTGAGGAAAGGAGAGACATAATTGAAAAGGCACAGATATATTTGCGTGAGCAGGCCAGAGTGGGAAATATTTATAATATTGACCGTCATCTCCAGGACAACTTTCCCTTGAAAGATCCTAATTGGGATCCAAACAATGCAATTCACCTGGCCAGGCTTACTACCTACCGCCAGACGCTTGTGCAAGGTATCTGCAGGGCATGCCAGAAGCCCACTAATATGTTTAAAGTCTCAGGAGGGTAGACGTGTTACCCATAACACTGTTTTGTGTTCGGTGCACACCCACAAAAGACTTAAGTTGTCACCTTTTGAGCTCCTGTATGGGAGGCCGCCCTCCTTTGTTCAGGATATTCCAACTGACCTCAAACAAATAAGAGAACATGCGACACAGGGACAAGTGCAATCTCTCTCCCGTGTTTTTGTCTCTCTCTCGTGTTTGTTTGTTTGTTTGTTTTTATCTTAACAGGTGGGCCCTCGAGCGCACGCCGTGCAGCATTGCCAAGCCGATTCATCAGCTCCAGGCTGGCATAGCATATGGGTGAAAGAGTGGAAACGTGATCCACTTGCACCTAAGTGGCGTGGACCTTACACCGTCTTGCTCTCTACTCCAACAGCGGTGAAGGTAGCTGAGGTGACCCCCCTGGATTCATCACTCCCGTTTGAAGAAGTCCGAAGGCAGTTGGACATGCAAAGGTGACCCCTCTAATCCTCTTAAACTGACTCTCTCCAAAAAACCCCTGTATCTAGCCCTACCGGGAACGGGCTAGGTCACGGGCAACATTAGACGACCGGCCTGCTGCAGCCACACCCTGGAAGCTGGCTGACCTGCGCACGCCTGAAGCTTGAGGAGCGTCTGAACCAGCGACTGAGAAAGGGAAGATTCTCTTATACAATTGATTGACTGCCCCCTTGTGGAACAATTATCAGAGATATTACACATTGGGGATCTTTGGGATATATGTTTTGGTCTTGGTGGTTCCCCATTTCTGTCACTGGGGGAATTATATAGGGACTAATATTTATATGCTATCACAATACGGTAATCTTTTGTGGAAGGAATGCATATGCTAGACATCAACATGATTTTATTATTAATCCTGATCCCTTGGGAAGGGGAGGGTCCTTGAATCTGACCAAATTTGCTAAATATGGATTCCGCTATGACCACAATATGTGGGTAGGTTTAGCTGAGATGGTAGCCAATGTTGCAAATAGGACTAATTGCCTTGTTTGCTCTCTTGGGCCAGATGATTCAGAGGGAGGTATGCCCTTATTACCGATACCATTAAATGCTATTGGTATGGTAAGCGAAATGCCACACCAAACAGAAGTACAGAATTTCCCCGGATGGAACTCAACTAAACATTACGAGTTATACCTGTACAAGGGGAATTCTGTGTACATAAATCATCAGATGCAGCTGATTCTACCATGATAGGCTCTTCTCATTGCCACTATACTTGGGATTATATTAAGAATAGTCATACCTGGGCAAACGGTACTACCTATCGAACTCGGAATACCTTGCCCTGTGCAACCCCTTTTATTCATGCATGGAAAGTGGTATGGAACATAACTGTGACAGAGAAAGGCAATCTAACATACTGCACTGTGAACTATATACCCCTTGTGATATTTCGCCTCATGCACTCCACATACCAAAACCCTCAGACCCATGGTTGTGGTGGATATGTGGAGAATGGGCATACAAGAAACTCCCTTCCAAATGGAGTGGGACTTGTTTCCTGGGATGGGTATTACCACCAATGTGGATTTTGTCCACTAATTTGGCCAAGCGAACACGAAGAAACGCTGATATTTCTCATATAGCAGGAGGAAGTACCCAAAGTTGGAGCGGTACTGATGATTGGCCACCAGAGCGCATTATAGCCTATTATGATCCTGCCTCCTGGAATCCTGGTGAGCTCATACAAGGGGCACGGGATCCTATTTATAATCTAAACAGAATAATTCGATTGCAAGCAGTAGTGGAACTTGTAACCAATGTAACGGCCCAGAGTTTGAGACGTATTGCATAACAGTTGGATGAAAGTAGAGCCGCATTTTGCAGCTGAAAATGGGAATGGATTATGTACTTGCCTATGTGGAGTCTTGAACTTGACAGGGAATGCCTGTTGCTTTAACATTTCTGATAATGGTGAGGCAATCCGTGTGTTGGCCACAAAGATGGAGAATATAGCACATGTCCCAGTACAAACATGGGAAGGATGGGATATGGGATGGTTACCTAATGTCACAGGACTCAAAGGGATATTATTGTCTTGCTTGTTTTTCTTGACAGTAGTAGTGATGGTTTTATGTATGATGCCATGTATCATTTCATGTTTTAGAAGTACAATTAGCAAGATGATTTCGAATGAAACTCTACCTCATATCATGGCCCTATACACAGCTTTAACTCAGAATATGATGCAGATCAAGCTATCAAGGACGCTTGGTCCTTGAGCTTGAAAGGGGGGAATGTGGCATCTGAATATAGACTGCATTTTTAATCAAGGCATATATTGGCTTATATCTTGATCAGGTTCCTAAATTAAATGGGCTTAGATTTTCAAAAGTTTCATGCCAGGCACAAGACCAGCTGTTTTTAGAGAACCTTGACAGTGTTTTCCTCCTAGACAATGAGACGCCATCCAGATATATTAGTTGTCAAACATTTGTTTAGAAACCTTCAAATGAAGGAGATCTTTCAATGTTTATGTGAACCCAAGGTCTCTGACATCTGTTCAAGATAAAATTTTAAAATTATTAACCATCTGTTTTGGAGGGCAAGGAGGGCAAGAGGTGAGCTGGTAATTAAGATTCCTTGTTGAGACACATGTAAGATATATTACTACTTATTTGTCATTTATAGATGTAACAATATATAGCTCTTTGTGTTCCATATATGGACAGGAGGATATGAGTGTATCTTAAAATTGGTTATAGCAATCAGCCAATAGGAAATTCAAGCAGGCTGATTGAACAGAGGCAGCCAAAGGAGGAGCAAAGGGGCTGGATTAAGGAAATATAAGGGCTGGCCATAATGGCAGGAGGCAGGGGCCAGAGCTTGGTAACGATATACCACTGTGCCTCTCATTTATTTGTCTGACAAATAAATTATTATTTAATTTCTCTGTTGCTGCGTTGAATATTTCATTCCAGCTAAGTGTTAACCACAAGCAGGGTGCTACACTTCTAAGCAAACATGGGTAGGATCAGGCTGCACTTTTAATCGAATGTGGGTCTGAACATCTGACATTAGTCCCTCTCTTATGCAAAGGGTAGAAATTACTGATTGATTGTCCTATCTTATTCAGGACAAGTCTGGGCTTGTTACCTTACTCTGCAGTTCTCTTTCCTCCATTGGCAATGCAAATGCTCCTTAATAAATAAATAAATATTTCTCTCAGCTATCACTTCCATCCTTTTTGAAGAAGGTTGCCAGAAATATTTTAGGGACTGTATCTGGGTATAGTTTAAATTCAGAAGTATGGGTACACAATTGTGCATTCTGAGCAGAATTAGAGACGTATCCAGCCTTAGAAAAAGGAATCACCTATTAAATGTTCCAAAATATTAGATATGCACCTAAACACATTATAGCCAGTTTATTTCTTTGGACCCGCAGCTTGCCCTATCCTAAAGTTTTTGGGGAGGTAGCAATACTTAAAAACAAAAGCCATTAGCAGAATACAGACAGCTGGGTAAAATCTCATCTCTTATCCTAATATAGTATGATATCATATACTATCCCACCAACTTCTACTCATCGTTTCTCACTGGGTAGAACCCATTCATCTCTCCCAACTGAGGTGTCACTTTTCTTTTTATTACTGCTCCCTGCTGTTGTGCTTTTAACCTGCAGATATTAACAGGTGGTGACACTTAGTTCAATGCTGTTAAAAACTTTACCAACCAATGTCTGTAAATTTCTGCTAAAGTCATGAAAGTAGGCCAGGCTGATTTGTTTCCAGTCAAATGTCTTCTCTTACGTGTTTTTGTTCTGTTCTAGATTACAGATTATTAGCTGTAGTGTTTATTAGCTAACACTAGCTCCATATGAAATTCCAAGCTCCTAGAGCTTCATGTGTTTGTTTTCAGACTTTAAATCTCTTCTCACAGAGGGTTCCCATAAGGCAAATATGTGACAGTCACTTATTTATGCAGTATACTGTATATTGTCCAACATCCCCAGTCATCTAGTTTGTTAATCTTGTTCATCAGTGGATTTAAGCGTGTACTGGAGCAGACAGTGAATTACTCATATGACATCACTATTATCTCCTTGCGTAATTCCTAATCTTTTCCCAGACTTGCTAAATATCTGGCGTTTTGCTGGTTCAGTCAGGTAGAAACAACCAATGGTGGTAAAAATAAATATTTCTCATTTGGTGTATGATACAATTGATCTTACAGCAATGAACTCATGATGTACCTAGGTCCTAGGCTTTCAGAGATGGTATGTGGACTTGGAAAAATCAAAGGTAGCCATGCTGGCCCTACCATTAGACAAAGTGAGGAGGCTGTCTTAGGCAGAAGGTGTTTAAGGGCAGGAAGCAGCAATGGAAGATAGGCTCTCCATTTCCCTTTAACTTAACCTGTTGTCCTTTGGTGCTGTGGAGGATGCTGTCCTATTGCTAGTGCTGAAGTATGATTGAACTGCTGGTCTCCATTGGCTTCTGTATGTGGAGGGGGAAGGGAGGAGGCACCACCTTTCCTTTGCTTCAGGCAGCAAAATGTATTGCGTTGGTCCTGACAATTTTTTAAAATGTATTTTAATCCACTGATTTTTCTCTTTAAGTCACATCTGCAATTGATTTTCCCCCAGTCAGTGATGAGTGTAAGAAATAAGGTTTAACCATAGATTGAACTAACAAGCCACTATTTGTTTTGCATGTTTACTTTAGAGATAACTGCTGTGTTGATGAGCTGTGTTGTGTTTCCTTCTTTCCCACCTGTATGTAGATTTTATAGGTTTTATTTTTTGTTCATTGTTGTGATTCTTAATTTCTTTTGCACTCTTGAGATAATTGGTTTTCTGGATGAATATTATCATATGGCTCTGATACTCTGTAAAATGCATTCTGTATTACCTTGTGGTATTAAAAATATGCATTCCCTTTCTTTCTTATTTATAAATACGGTGGCTGCCCCTTACAGACTATCTCTTCCTCAGAAGCACCACATACTTTAGTAAAACATACCTTAATTAGATGGTTTGAGGGTAGCAGTCAGCGTTTAATTATCACATTATTCAGTAGCATTATATGATGGCCCTTGTGAGCAAGCTCCCTTTTGTGAAGTAAGTACATCCAGTTTAGGTATCAACCACTTTCCATTCATGCACTCCCATTTTTATGCATGTGGAAGTTTAGTAAGTGACATGTTTTGAGGCTCTAGCAAATAGCATTTCAGAATTTTACAGAGGTTAACCAGAAAAAGAACATTTATGAATATGACTTTTGTTCCACATTGTAAAAGAAAGCTGTTATGTACTGAAGTTCTCACCCTGGGCCAGCAGGGGGATACTGTAGATAGTTATGCAAATGAAGGATCAAAAGTGACGTTCAGTGATTGGATGGATAGTTATTCAAATGAAGGATCAAAAGTGACGTTCAGTGATTGGATAGTTTTAGAAAGTTGTTACAGTAATGTGGTACTGGAGCTCTATATAAGCAGGCTGACTGAGCCCTTCAGTTCAGTTCAGTTCTGGCCTCTGAATAAGCAAGAGCTGTTTGAAGAATCGCTGTGTCGTCGGATTTGTTCACCCACAACTTAACAAAAGCCTTGATGAAGGTGATAATCTATATAGCTGTTTCTTCTAGAAGGGTTTAAAAGTTGTACTCGGTGCAACTTTTAATTTAATTTAATTGTGTCAAATTGATGGTCAGTCACTGTGCACCCCTTCTCCCACTGCACACGACTATCTTGGGGATGTAAAAAATGAATGGTATGTTGTGGCATGGCATACGGAGCCATATTATGCTAGGCTGATAAGAAGAACAACAAAAGCCCGGTTATACACATTCAGTCCTTTACTTGATTATTAGCAGATTGATATCACAGTGGAGAAACATCATAAATGTAGATTGACAAGTAAGTGGTGGTGTTCAACATGTGATATGTCCATCATTAAACAAAAGGTTGCAATGCCTAGTATACATGTCAGATTAGCAGATGATCTAAATTGGAGAAGAACTACAGACATTTTCAATATTGGAATAAATGAGAGAAAAATGATTTCATCAAATTCAACACTGGCAATTGGAAAAGTCACACCCATTAAAGAACCACGCAATGCACAAACATAAAATAGAGAGGATACCTGGCCAGGCAGTTTACTGAATATGTAGGCCCACGTTAGGACCTCGATAAATAGCCTCTGGCACTGGCAGTCTGGGACATAGCCTTGTCTTTCTTCACATTCTGTTCCCATTGATTATAATCAGTGATTATTTTTGCCTAATCTTTAATCCTTGTCCTTGTTTTTCTTTCTTTTATTGGCATATCTAGTTTCGTGGTTTTTTTGTTTGTTTGTTTACATAGCCAATACATGTAATGAAAAGTGCTAGCATGAGCTGTATTTGTTTATACACAGAAGACATTTTAAAAATTCTGCACATTGTCCTGTGCAGTTTTGTGTTCTGTCCAGAAATGATTTTTATTTTTTACAGCGCAACTCACTATTTTGCCACTTAAGGTAATGGTCCAGCTTTCTTAACCTGAAAACAGCTTGATTCTCTGGTCATTTCCCACCAACTGCTGGCAGATTGGATACAATTGTTTTATTTTATGAGCATATAAGCAGATATGAGGGTTTTCTGCTTATTCTAGGAGCTTGACAATAACAAATTGCCCTTCTACCAATTTACCATAGTATCAACAGAGAAAGTGATATTCCGGTAGCTGCCCCTTTAAAAACACCCAAATGGTATTGAATTATCATATGTACTCTTAAATATCTCATGAGGGAATATAGGCTCTGCCAGGGAAATTACTGGAACTGTAATTGGGACAAGACTGATCTTTGCCAGAGATGAAATCCAAGAAGCCCCTAGGCCCAGGGAGTTATGTGACAGGAGCAAAGCTCATAAATACACATAACATTTGCAACTCACATGTAAAGCATATGTCTCATTCATTTCTGTTTTTATAACGAAAACATACTGTAACTATTGGTTAATGGGGGTATTTTTTTTCCTTAAGCAAAGGCTATTTTGAAGCCCTGGAAATCATTTTGGTGAATGTGATATATTTGTTTTATGATGGCTTGTAACTGGTGTTCCCCTTCTTCCAGACAGACACAAAAGCTAAAATCTGAGTTTCCTTGGAAGCAACTGTAGTAAGATCTTTCCATTTGAGCTGATGTGAAAAAGCCATGTGTGCATTCTCTGTATTTAAAATGTTATCTGGGATTTCACTTGGAAGTGAGGACTGTTTTACTGTGTCTGCTGTTAAATTTGTTGTCCTGCCTCCTTTGAAAAGCTTAGAGATTTTGCATGGACACATTTGGTCTGATCCTACAATCCATGTGTTCTTTTGATGCTCTCTATAGCACCTCCATGCCATGGATAGGGCCCAGGTTTCCCAGAGTGAGTCAAAAATACAGCAGTCCAAGCAGGAAAGTAGCTGTAGTAATTAGCTGTGTATTAAATCTCCTGATAGTTACACATTGGCTCAGGTAAACCCATTTCCCGATATACCTTCCTTATTTCCATAATCAGCTAGCTGAAAGAATTTGATAGTGGCAATGTACCTTTAAGCCTAACTAAGGAGACTGAGACTTTGGAGAGTCTGATCTTGTGACACCTATCTTTGTGTGGTGTTTTTAAACATGAACTGAGAATTAAATGGCAAAAATCCTCTCTGTTTCGATTACTGTTAACTGGTATTTTATTGCATGTGTTAGCTTACCTTTTCCAAAGCAAAGGATGGGCAGCTGGTAATTCACCACACAAATTGTGCCTGATAAATAGCTGGGACAAGGATTCCATCTGTGTGGGGGTTTTTTGTTTTAAAAATAAAGCTTCCTTGCTTTTCAAAAAAGAGTGGCATCAGCCAAGTCATACGCATATAGCACTCAAGTGCCACACACGCACAGAGTACTGCTCAGCATTTGCGAGAAAAATTGTGTGGAAATATATGGTGCTGATTAGCTGCATTAGAACCAGAGAGGAAACAAGGCAGCTCCGAAGCAATGTGGGTCATGGCTAGATGCTTTATATAACCCAGAACCACAGAGAAAACCAAAATAGCTGCCTCCCTGCTGCTCAGCTAGTCTCCTCCATCAAGCGTGGATAAATTTAGAGCAGGCAGTGACGTTCGCCTACGTCTGCATAGGGACTCCAGGGAGACAGAGAAAGCCAGGCTCAGGGCATTGCCATCAGTAGCACAGGCTGCCAGAGCATTCGAGCACAATCTGTCACTAGGGCAATTGTGCATGAACCCAGGAGATGGGGAGGGTAACTAAATGGTGCATAGCCATTTATGATTAAGAAACACCGGAGATAACCTCAAGTTGTATAAAAAGCAAATGGGAAAAATGACTACTGCAGATTCACGCACACAGAGTATTTCCAAATTAATATGAATTTTCCTGTATCTACATCAGAATTTTATTAAATACACAGCTTGTTTAAGTCTACCCATATAAAAATAGGTTTCAAAGCTACTGGAATCTGAAGCAATGACAGTGGTGAAGTGGCTAGTTTTAATCATTGTTGTCCCTTGATTATCTGCAATTGAGATATCATCTCTTTGGAATGGATAAAGGCCTTTTGCTGAAGGGGTAAGGCTGTAAATTACATTTTGTTGAAAACTCAGAATAACTACACAAGAAAATGAGGTGAAAATGCCCAGGTTACAGATGGTATTAGATATTCGGATCCATATTAAAGCATTTAAATATGCTTGAAGCTGATTTTCAGAGATACTGGCCACGATTCTCAATGCCTTCAAAGGAGCAATGATCAGGCTTTGGAAAACCAGGTCAAAGCTGATTTAAGGGCCTATATATGGCTGTGTATCTAACGTCAGGCTTGTACTCTGAACACTTTGACTTTAGCTTCTTTTCAATAGCCTATGGCCCAGATTCTAATTAGAGGTGTTGTTTCAGAAAAAGATCAGAATGACTTAGTGCAAAATCATAGATAGACATGCTGTGCATTATCTAGAAGCCAAATATAGGGAGGAATCAGACACACCCAACGAATACCAGTACAACCAGTCTACATCTGTTCCTACCACATTCTTAGTCCTCTTTCCCTCTAATATTGGGTGTCCCTTACTTATTTTTGTTAGTTGTTTTCCATCCATTGAAATCAGTGCTTTCTCTCTGAACATTAAGTATATATGAAGTTTTTATGGGTGACTGAGGTTACTGCAACCATACTTGCCTAGACTGGGCCAGCCTCTGTGATACGTATTAGGAATTCAGTCTGGAGGTGGGGAGGCTGAGCCCTCTTAGCAGTATGGGTCTACTACTGAGAGTGTCATAAGAACCTAATAATTGTCTCACTGAATTGGACTAAAAGATCTATCTTCATAAGTGGCCAACTAAATGCCCCTTCAGAAACTCACAAGCCGAGTATGATAGAGATAGCCATTCCCAGCTGTATAGTTCCAGCACCTAGCAAAGTCATGCAGCACCTGAAATCATAAGAGGTTTTATTTCTTAGCTGTCACATCCAAACCATATTTTACCTGCAGCAGCATGACTATTGATGCCGTGTGGATCCTACATCACTGTCAGTAAAATGTATAGGATAGGGATTTCTGGGGGAGGAACATGGCAGACTGAACATCTTCTGTTGGTAGCTGGCCAATGGAGATAATTACATGGTGACTGATGATAGCCAAGGCATAAATCTTGGCTAACAAATTCACTCTAGAGATAAGAATGAACAGGAGATTAACTTCAGATGCTCTGAAAAAGTTGTTTACTACATGAGGAGACTGAGAAGCTGTCAACTCCATGGAATCTGGACAAGGTGAGTGACTTAGAGTGGAGGAATCAATATCGTGCCCAAATAAGTGTCCTGAAGAGCATAAGGTCGGCAAAAGCCTCCCTTTCTCCAATTATTTTTGAGATGGGTACAATTTACAACTGAGAGGTTTCTCTGTCTGCTGGTTGAAATTTACATCTGGTGTGTGAGCTACTTTCTGGATTTAAGAAGAGTCGATCATTAAAAGACGGAAGGCTTCAGAACAAAGAGCATATTCTGATTTTTTTAACCAAGAAAGCTGAAAATTATCAAGGGAGTTCTGAATGCTAAAAAAAATTATTTTTATTTTATTTTTAATTCCATTTTCCCAACAAAAGTGTTGCCTTTAAACTGAAAGTAATTTTTCTACTTCACATTTCCTCTGCAGGAAAGGAATGTGGTTTGATAACAGTGGCTAGGGCAATCCAACCAGATGGGTGGGGTATAAATAATAAAATTATTATTATTATTATTATTATTATTATTATTATTATTATTATTATTATGAGACAATGCTGTTAAATTCTTAAGGGGAGACTGTGAAGATCTTAAGGTAGAGACTGAATTGTTAATAAGATCAAGAATACTCACTACGGCAAATACATCATTGGACATTCCATTGACTTTTGGCATTTTTCAGCAATTGTTTGATGAGCAAATAAAAGAGATTAGAGCTGAGCTTGATGAAATGGTGAATGAAAGCAGATCAGAGAAGGATGAAATGGAAAGTGAAATTAAAGAGAAGACAGAGACTTTGAAGAACATTATGGATGGATTGTCAGAACAGGAGGGTGAAATGGTAGAGGCAACAGTTGATGAAATGGAGAAGTTTTTCACACAGGTGTTTAAAGGAATGAAACAGTAAAATGACGGAGTTACTTCCAATATTGTTACTTCCAATATTAACACTGCTGGTTCCCAGAGCAAGGCAGCACATAATTACTATCCTTCATATTTTACTGACAGTTGTGTGACAGCAGGCATGGCGCAGAAGTTCCCATACCATTGTTGGCAGCCTGTGTATCAGATAATAGCTACAGTCTCATGAATTTGCCTTTTTTTGTTTGTTTGTAAAGGTATAGAAATTGTTGTGCTGAGTTGGATGACCTCAGGCTCTAGTCGTGTGTTTTTGTGTGTGCCAGCACACGCACACACTCTCTCCCTATTAACCCTCTTCATGCTGCTCTGTCCATTGCTGTTCTCCAGTTAGTTTTTTCTAAGCTGAAAGCCCCAACCTCTTTTTAGTCTTTCCTTGAAGGGAATCGTTTCCCATGTTGAATATGCACATTTCTTTGTGCAGCTGTCTCTTAACTCTGGTCAAACAGAGGTGGGGTTTTTTAGGGGGTGGGGATTGAAATAATACAGTGGTACCTCAGGTTACATACACTTCAGGTTACAGACTCTGCTAACTCAGAAATAGTGCTTCAGGTTAAGAATTTTGCTTCAGGATGAGAACAGAAATCAGGCTCCGGCGGCGTGGCAGCAGCAGGAGGCCCCATTAGCTAAAGTGGTGCTTCAGGTTAAGAACAGTTTCAGGTTAAGTACGGACCTCCGGAACGAATTAAGTACTTAACCTGAGGTACCACTGTAATACCTGCAACATCTGTTTACTTCAGGTGAAAGTAAGATAAGTGCCAGTTCCACATGCAATGACTTTTTTTCTTTCAAACAAACATAAATTTTTGGCAGGGGCGGTATTGACAAAACTATTGTCTGTCTCCTAGCCTGTATCAGTCAGAGTGCTAAAAAAACAAAAAAATTGCAACCAATTGGGTCCTGTGATTTCAAGTGTTCAGTTACATTTGCTGGTGGAAAAAAGCAGCAATAGAATTATTCATACAGTACAGCCTAATTTAGCCAAGGGTCTTTCCAGGCACTACACTTTTCCCGGAGGAAGGGGAGAAAACAGACCTCACGACCATCACTAATTCACCCAGACAATGTCACCTAGCAAGTTCTTCCATTGTGGAGGAATTGCTGCTTCCCAGCACTCAATCTACTAAATGCGGTTGCTGGGAAACTGCTATTCCTGCTTGAGAAAGTGTGAATATCATGTTTGTTTTGCTGTGAGGATGGTGTTCCTGTTTTACTTATTTATAAACCTATACTCTGCTGCATGGTTCTGTTGACATGCAAGGCAGCTTATAGATAGCATGAGATGCCGTAAAATACAATGCAACACACACACACACACACACACACACACACACACACACCATAAAAAGTAGCCAAATGTTTAAAATATTCAGAGCATAAAAACAACACACCAGCAACAACAAAGCCCTGGAATAGAAGCAGAATCTTTAGAGATTCCCATTTATTTTACTTTGGTTTATTTTCAAGAGACGGTGGCATAAGCTTTGGTCCTTCAATATTATAAAGAGGAACTGGAGAATATGAATGCTTCACTCCTATTGCCTTCTGCACATAACTTCTTAGCAAATTTGATCCCTAAACCCCAAAATAAACTCTCTGTGGCATCTGGTACTTCCTGTACAAAGGGGAAGCAGAAGCCCATTATATGGATGAACAGCACCCTGTCTATGTTGGCATCCAAGGGGAATTCAATGTTGATAATTGCCCTGGAAATCCCCACAGCTTCAGTGGTCTGTCTGTCTGACTCAGATTTGAAGGGGGGGGGGGAACAACCAGCCATCAGGATGTCTGTATGCTACCTGCATCAGGGCACAAGCTCTTCTTCATATCTTCTGTATCAATGGTAACTTGAGAGGTTTCCAGGTCTCCCCCATCCAGACCAAAGGCAGTGTTAACCTTGCAGTGTTATGGTCACTGAGGGCTTTAACTGCACATGACATTAACTGTGTGGCCTGCTGCATTGTGTGTGGGTTTTTGGAACACAGTGCTTGGGGAAGGTGAGGTTTAACTATTTACTCTCCTGCCACAAACCTAAGAAATACTGTCCCTCAGCCTCAAAAACCTTGCTGCCTCTGGAATGCCCTGCCCACACTTTTGCAGGGTGGAAGGAGAAACTTCATACTGGTGGAGTGAATCTTTTTTTAAAAAAGTCAGAAAAACAATATTTATTGGTTTTTAAACAAATAAAATAACCATTAAACACTTGTCTACATCTAAATAGATGTTCATCTACAGTGGTACCTCGGGTTACAGACGCTTCAGGTAACAGACTCTGGTAATCCAGAAATAGTACCTCAGGTTAAGAACTTTGCTTCAGGATGAGAACAGAAATCGTGTGGTGGCGGCAATGGGAGGCCCCATTAGCTAAAGTGGTACCTCAGGTTAAGAACAGTTTCAGGTTAAGAACGGACCTCCAGAACAAATTAAGTTCTTAACCTGAGGTACCACTGTACTGGTGTTTCTTTTATCCATTGTCTCTAGACATACACTTACACATTCAGTGTTCCACCTTAACGTAACCTCTCCACTGAGAATATTGAGCTGTTGGAATAACAAGGTCTTGATTTTGGTCACTAACATAGTTAAAGAAGAGGAACCACATTTCTTGGAAGGAAGGATTTGGAGAAGGGGGTTAGCCTGTAACTGAGGATATAATGGAGAATACTCCATTCCAAAAAATTTGAACATGGGGGCATTCCCACCAAACAGGAATAAATGAACCAAGCTTTCCACATTTCTTCCAACATAAAGGGGAAGGGAGGGATTGACTGGTGTCCAGTTCCATCAGAGGATAACCTTGGTGGAGGGACTCTTGCATCACTCCAGTGGCAGCCAATGGGAGGCTGCTTTAGCTGGGTAGAGGAACATCTCAGCCCAATCAGCCGCCACCCCGTCCAGCATGGCACAAAGCTCTTCTTTGGATTCCACTGCCCCTTGATTGCTTGATTGCTTCCCAAAGTAATTTAGCAATAAAAACTCATGTAAAAACAATTTCAAATCCAATACCAGTACAGGCTGGGATAATAAAAATGTTTAATCAGTGCTATAATACTCTTTCATTTAAGTGCTATTGTGTGTGTTTTTAAGGGGGGGGAAAGGATTTTTAACACTCAGGGTTTTTTGGCACCCCTAAGTAAATTAAGTTTTGTTTCCCTCTGCCCATTTGTGGTTTGTGTCTCTGTAGTGGTGACCTCTAGGGAATGCTCCATGACCCAAGGAGGAGGAATACCAGTGCATAGGGTTGCTGGGTGCTGATTCTTTTAAAATTACACAAGTCCTCTTTAGAGACGCTTGCCGTGAAAGTTGCATGCGACGAGAGGTGTGCTTCATCCCATTACAGGGCTGCAGTGTTAAGAATTCAGCAGCTGGCGGAATTTTCTTCTCTCTGCAGTTTTTAAATATACGGTAGATCCTTTTTAGGGACACACTGCCCAATCCTAGCTCCCCCGTTGTATACTTCAGTCCAGAGCCAACTTAACATCAAGTTATGGACTTTTAGGCTCAAATTCCATGGACTGGCTGGTGTTGTCTTCCTCCAGCATGGAAAATGAGCTGTTGTCCAGAAGCATGCATATACCATATTTATGTGAATCTAATGCTGCATCGAATCTAATATGCACCCTAATTTTCGTGACGTGATTTGGCCAAAGAAGGTGTGCATTACCTTCGAGTAAATACAGTAGCTGCTTTTGCACATACACCAAAAGTGTGGATCTCTACACAAGGTATGAATGATCACAGGAATATATATTTCTATCCTCCAGTTCTGGCTCCTGGATTACTCAAAGAGCAATTTCTGGTTAGCTGGCACTGGCAACCCTAGGAAGTGTATGGGAAAGACCACACCAGCACTAATAGTTTTATCCACACTTCCTCTTGTTCCGCTGCTTTCCTTCTTGGAGCAGATGGCAATTTGGGCTTTCTCCAGATTGACATTTGCTCTGATTGAGTACTAAAGAGAGGGTTTTCCCCAGGAAAGGAGTGGGACAAGGAGAAACTGCTCAGACTCATGCCTAGAAAGTGTGGGTCGATTGGAAAACTGCTCTGGCCCATGTTTCTAGGCACAAGACAAGCGGAATGGTGGACTAGCCTCGATCCCTAAATTGATGGCATTCCAACAGTAATGAACACATTTAATGTTACAGCAGGCCTTTTTATTCGACTTTCCTTTGTTTCTAGCTTTTGTAATTATATCTGTAGTTTTATTTTGCTGTGTTAGCAGGTGGTTAGTTCATGAATAAAAATAATGTGTGCACTGCACACACACATCTAGGCTGCCTGTGGAGTCCAGCCTGCTGCATTTATCACATTTGTCTTCTGGGTTTAGACAGTCGATAGTCTTGCCAGTGCTTATTAACTGCCTAAAACACAGGGACCCTTCACAGGCATTAGAGGAACAACTTACCTATGTGAATTTTCCCAAATCAGCAGAAGCTCTTCTTCAGGAAAGCACCACAGATCAAAAGACTGGCTATGCTAAGTCAACGAAGGATGCTGGCCATTTTCCTGTGTCAAACCACCTTACTGCCTAACATGCCTCCTTTGCAAAATGTTTTTGATGGCTTTAATCCATGCTGCCGTATTAACAGCAAGTTCCTTTTTTTCCATGTCCTTGAGGGCATTTTGAACCTCAAACCAACCAAGCTGGTGAGTCTAGCCCTTCTTACGGAACTTCAGAATGCAGAAGTACCCACATCTGGTCTAAGTCACACTTATTGTGGTCTGGATGAGGCACCAAATCCTGCAGAAGTCTTACTTTAGAAAAGATATTAATACTGCCTCACTCCATGTGCCAGTCTGCTTTTTTTGGTGGGGTGGGGGACCAGGACAAGTGCCTTCCTCTTGTGCTGGGAGGAAAGGGGACTTCCTGTGCTCATTCAGTGCTTCCCATTCCTACCTTTTTGCACACTGGTCTCATGCTGACTCAGTCTTTATCAAGCCAACTTCCCCCTTCCTTCAACCCCCTGCCCCACAACAGACATATAGCGCTAGGGAATATTAAGGCATTAAGATGTCCTGATTTTGAAGTATTGTATTTGCTCCATTGTCTAGGCCAGTGGTTCCCAAACATTTTCTCCTACCACTTGCAAGCAAGAAGGCAGGCGTGTGGCCTTGTAGGAATCAAGACTGGTTTGGCAGGGTTCCATTTGCCCTAATGGATCAGCCAAGTTTACTGCAGCCAAGTAAACATCCAAGAGATGGGGTTCCATTTATTGTACAGTAGTACATTGGTTCTCAAATGCCTTGGTATTCGAACAACTTGGAACCCAAACTCTGTAAACCCGGAAGTAAGTGTTCCAGTTTGTGAACTTTTTTTGGAAGCCGAACGTGCTTTGTTTTGAGTGCCACACTTCCGTTTTGAGTGCCACATTTCCATTTTGTTATGCTTCCATTTTGAGTGCCACACTTCCATTTTGAGTGTCACACTGAGGTCTGTTTGTTTTTGCTATTTATTTTGTGTTTGCGTTTTTGCGGCTCTTTTTTTGGTTTTTGTGACATTGTGGAACCCAGTTCAGCTACTGATTGATTGATTTGGTGACTGCAGTACATTGTTTATTGTTTTCATTTTACGGATCAATGGTCTCGTTAGATAGTAAAATTCATGTTAAATTGCTGTTTTAGGGCTTGTTTTTAGAAGTCTGGAACAGATTAATCCATTTTGCATTACTTTCCATAGGAAAGTGTGCCTTGGTTTTGGAACGCTTTGGTTTTGGAACGGACTTCAGGAACAGATTAAGTTTTAGAACCAAGGTACCACTGTAATAGCCAAGCAACGTGAGTTCACGTTGAGCTTATTCTCAAGCTTAAATCCCCACCCACCAGTTGAGGACCAGTCCTTTACATACCCCTTAGAAGTAATCTAATAGGTTAATGCTAGAATAAGTGAGTTTGGGATCTTTTGTGTTAAGATTCTGGAAACAGGCCTGAGGGAACAACAGACCTGTGTATTGGAGTTGTTAAATTTTGGTCCTGCTTTTCTCTCAATCTGTAAATTTTCTTTATAAAGGTTTCGAGAGGTTTTTGTGGCTTGTTTTTCGTTTTTGTTTTGTAATGAAGTCATAAATCGCCTGTATTCTGATCCTTCCTTCTTAGGGAGACAATTTTATTATTTATTCTCAGTTCCTGAGAGTGAAATAATTTAGTCTCCCATATTGACTACTACTGCAGCTAGCCCATCTGAACTGTGGTGTTCCTTTTCAGAAGCCTTGAATGAGGAGACTGACAGATGGGAGCATGATAGCTGGAACACGTTATCTCTCTTCATGTGCCGTATTAAGATTGTCCCAAGTTCTGAAAGCACAAATTATTATAAAAATGAAACCATGACCTTTGTTAGCTCAAGAGCAGCAAAAGCATGAATGACTACTTATTCAGTCATTTGTAGCATCTTCAGTAGAGACAGGCTGCAAAATGTGTAACATGAAACCTAATCAGAAGAATTGTTCGATCCTCAGTTGTGTTGAGTTCTACACTTCTCTTTTTGACCTAATATGTATCTTTCAGACCAGATTCTGCCATGTTCATTTCCCTATCAAAACCAATTTAACCTTGCACCAGGTGCAGGAAATGGAGTGATGGTAGTTTGCTTCAATACAGAAATTATTTTCATCTTTGCTTTTAGTTGATTTTGGCCAACATCCTACAAAGCCATGTGCATATGCAGCTGGTGGTGTTTTTTAAGTTAACACGGCTGAATAAGCAAGCTTATTTTAAGCTGAATAGCAACTTGCCAGTTTGGCCATGAACAGAAACTTCAAAGATGATTTCTGGCTGCACATATACATATCTCCTGTCATATGCACATACACTTTGTACGATTGGACAACTATGACTTTTTTTAAACTCCTTGTGCCAAGCCTAGAACAACAAATAAACTCACTAAGAGAGATATACAGTACATTAACTGAAAGCATGCTTTCATACATGGACCTTTAAACCAGTGCAAAGTGCAGTTCACACGCAGTCTTGGTGTCTGGTTATACACATGGTGGGGCACATAAATTTGGGCTTGCACAATATTCATATACCATGAAAAAGTGTGCCTGGGTTTTATGAGCAGGGCCTGCACTTGTATTTAGGCACAGAAATCCCAGTTCTCTGTTTACATTAAAGGTTCTATGCATGGTCAAAGGCCATGCACAAGCCTGAAATTGGTTCTTCTATTACATATATATAATCCGCACACTTAGGTTGTGCATTAATCGTCCCAGGGTCAATGCAGAATTTCACACTTTATTGATAAAAGCTATACAGAGACATACGTTTGCCAACACTATTTTAATAGTTTTCTTCTTCTGAACGTTGGCTTAACTTAGCTTTAAAAAAAGACATGCGTGCAAGGAGTGGGTACTGCTTATGCAAAATCAGAGGCTACTAGATGCAAAAGAAGTATACTGATATGCTATGTCACATTAAAAACATAAGATGGGGATAAGAATCAGTAGTGTGTGGCACCGACTTTATGGAACAAGATCTTCACAGAAAGACTGCTAAGGAAGATGCTAATCAAGCATATTGACTTCAGTCTTGGTGTTATGGAGTCCTCTTCTCACACAGCCTTCTGCCTGCTATGGCGGGCAGGACTGCAGCTCCTCTTCAAAGCTAGGTTTGTGTATGCTAGTGGTCTGCAACACTAGGCAGGTGTTGTTAAACAGGGGCTGCTTTTTCTAGATCACAAACTGGCAATCCCTTGACTTCAACTGATGCCATTTCCTTTCCAATGGTGGCACAAACTATAGTGTGTGCCTATGCAGCTTCCAGGCTACTTAGTATTTTAGTTAATGTTCCATTTAACAGAAGTACTAAAAGACACTCGAACTCAGGACGCAAGGGAGAAACGTGCCAAGACGAAGGCACGCTTGGCAAATTCACACTGTGTTCAACTCCCGCCCGGACACCAATGTCCCCACTGTGGAAGGACGTGTGGATCCAGAATTGGCCTCCACAGTCACTTACGGACTCATTGTTAAAACCGTGTTTATGGAAGACAATCTTACTCGGCTACAAGTGGTCGCCAAAGAAGAAGAAAGAAGAAGCAATAACAACACTCAGCCCCTGTTTGATTTGCCAGCAGCTGGTATGCAGAGACAAACTAGCCATGCTGATCCTAAACCCATCCAGTAAAAAGAAATCCTGTTGCTTTAAGTAAGACTTCATTTCAGGTAAGTAAGGAGACCATCTTACAGCACCAACACAGGCAGATTCAGCCACCCACCCACCTACCTGCTTTGATCTAGCTGCATATACCCCAAATACAGAGGCAACATTCATAGATAGCATCATAAGAGTTGGGAAGGGGTCCCGTGTGTCATCTAGTCCAACCCTGGAAGAAATTTCAGCTAAATCACCCATGGCAGATGGCCATCCAACCTCAGCTTAATCCTGTAGCAAGAAAAGGCCACATATAATGTACACTTATATGCAGATGACACAACCTTGATGGCAGAAAGTGAGGAGGAATTAAAGAACCTTTTAATGAGGGTGAAAGAGGAGAGCGCAAAATATGGTCTGAAGCTCAACATCAAAAATACGAAGATCATGGCCACTGGGCCCATCACCTCCTGGCAAATAGAAGGGGAAGAAATGGAGGCAGTGATTTTACTTTCTTGGGCTCCATGATCACTGCAGATGGGGACAGCAGTCACGAAATTAAAATACCCCTGCTTCTTGGGAGAAAGGCGATGACAAACCTAGACAGCATCTTAAAAAGCAGAGACATCACCTTGCCAACACAGGTCCGTATAGTTAAAGCCATGGTTTTCCCAGTAGTGATGTATGGAAGTGAGAGCTGGACCATAAAAGAAGGCTGATCGCCAAAGAATTTATGCTTTTGAATTATGGTGTTGGAGGAGACTCTTGAGAGTCCCATGGACTGCAAGAAGATCAAACCTACCCATTCTGAAGGAAATCAGCCCTGAGTGCTCACTAGAAGGACAGATAGTGAAGCTGAGGCTCAAGTACTTTTGGAAAAGACCCTGATGTTGGGAAAGATGGAGGGCACAAGGAGGGGACGACAGAGGACGAGATGGCTGGACAGTGTTCTCGAAGCTACCAGCATGAGTTTGACCAAACTGCAGGAGGCAGTGGAAGACAGGAGTGCCTGGCGTGGTCTGGTCCATGGGGTCACGAAGAGTCGGACACGACTAAACAACAACAACAAGGTACACTGCGTATACTCAAAGGCAGCTCCGTTCCTCAGGGTGACTCTTCGCGCCCCAGCCCTGAAATGACGCTGAAAACGGTGCTCCTGGGGTTCAATTTAAGCCCCAGTATCTCGGAGCCAATAGCTCCCCCTGCTTCTCCAGGCCGGCCCGCTAAGGCTTCTCCCAACTGCCTCGCTGGGCGCGCAGCGGCCTCCTCCTCCTCTTCCCTCCCGTCACGTAAGCGGCAGCGGGTCACGTGCCTGGAGCCGGCAGCGGCGCGAGGGGGGGCGGAGGCAGAAAGCCCGGCCTTGTGTCGCTCGGACGTGCTCGCGCCATGCTGCTGCCGTTGCCGTTGCCGCTCCCCGGCGGCCGTTCCCCGCCGAGGCCGGCCTCGCTCCCGCCCCTCCTCGCCCTCCTCCTGCTCGCCCTGCTGCCGGGCCCCGCGCGGCCCATCTCCTTCCAGTTGCCGGGCAAGGCCCGCAAATGCCTGCGCGAGGAGATCCACCGAGACATGCTCGTCACCGGCGAGTACGAGGTCGTCGCTCCGCCGGGCTCGTCGAGCGGCCCGTCCGCCAACCTCAAGGTGCAGAGGGGAAGCGGGGGCTTCGCGCGGGAGGGACACCGGGAGGCTGACCCAGAATAGACAGGCAGCGCCCCCACCCCCCGCCCGTGTTATTCACAGCGCGCCGTGAGAGGGCGGGGAGCCGCGGGCGGAGGCGTTGCGTAGGCCTCGGGGCGCTACCGGCGGCTCTGCTGCCTTCCAGGCCCTTCCCTTGTAAGGACACGTCAGCTTTGCGCGGCTCTCCTGATAAGGCCGAAAGGCGGAAGGCGGAACTAGGCCTCAGCTCCGAGCCCTCCTCTGCTCTCTTGAGGAAACACTCTTCCGTGCTTCGTACCCACGACAGCTCTTTTAACTTCCCATGTCTTCCCCACCCCCGCCCTCGCAGAGTTTTGCCCTCCTTAGTACAAGTTACAGGTAGGTAGCCGTGTTGGTCTGCCATAGTCGAAACAAAATAAAATAAAATTTCTTCCAGTAGTCTCTAAGGTGCTAGTTCCTCCTTAGTACAGTAGTCCTTTGCTTTTGAGCATGCAGCCCATAGTCAGAGGGGGCTGTTGCATCCTCAGAATAAGAAGTGGACTGAAGAACTCCATCCCAAGTTTCAAGAGGAGGAAAGCATTCCCACCCGCCACCATGAAACAGAAAACAAAGAGAGTGGTTGTTAGGCTGCCAGGTGATGGAAAGATGAATTCCAGTGATGAAATGGTGCAACAGTTTGTAGTTTTCATGACAGCAGTGATGCTACCAAGACAGGTGTATCCCCATGCTGTGAAAAGTCAGGGCTCTGTGACACGCTGTTCAATATTCCCCAGGCGCCAGGTCCGTTTTGCTATTGGGGCGAGTCCAATGTGGTGGAGATTTCTTGCCAGGTTGGCAACTGGCATCTCCATCGAGCCTGCTGATTCAGGCGCAGCAAAAGACACGTCTTGTGCTTCTGCACTGCTGCGTGAATCATGGACCCCTTGCTGGGCATCTTAGTCCTCCATTGTCACATCAAGGAAAGTAAGTGCAGGGCTGAGTAGAGATATATCTGACTGTCCCACAGCTTTTCCACAGGCCACACAAATGGAACTCACTGACCACAATTAAAAAAACCTCTGCCTTAGTACATAGTTAATACCATTTCCACTGTGTATGTTTCTCCTCACATACTGGGACAAGTAAATTGTAAGAGTAAGCTATAGTCAAGCAGTGTAGTTGAGATCATAGAATTGTACCATTCAAAGGTACCTTGAGGGTTATCTAGTCCTACCTGCTGGCAAATAGACGTTCTGTTGTGGTGGCCACAACTTAGGCTTAAGGTGCCATTTAGCGCCTAGCTTCTATATCTGAGTTTCTAACACTGCTGTGACATTCTGATATTAGATTTTGCAGCTGCTTTTGAATATAAGAGCAGAACAATTTGTTACAAAGCATATGGAGCAGCCCCATTTTGAGCAATCATCCTGGTACTAATAGAGTTAAACTTGGCCCATGTTCAGTTATTGGTACGTTGTGTGTTCCCATAGGGTTAGATAGTAGCCAATAATGTAGGGCCCTTGAAATATGGCTGTTGGTTTTCAGCAGCAACCCCAGGTTATTTCTTGTGTTGATCTGTCCTAATTGACCAAGAAAAGGATTTTGCTTTGGTCTTGGATACCACGCAGTATGACCAGTCTGGGGAAGAATAATTGCAACTACTAGAGTGACGTGTCAGTTTTGGGATACACGGTCTGTTACATGCAACAGAGACTGCATTCCTAACCACCCTTCCTCTGGAATAAATCACACTGAAGTTGTGGGACTTATTTATGTCTGAGTCAGCATGCATAAAACAAGCAGAAAGGCCTGTGGCCCAGGTTTCTGTATATTAGTGGTGGGTAGATTTCATGCTGGCAGGATCTCCTTTGCTTTATTACTAGAATACTAACAGCCACCAACCAAAGCCAGGTGCAAAATAGTGGCTAAAGAGGCAATGTGCTTTTGAAATAAATGAAGAGGATGTAACCCTGGAATTTGTTTTCGTTCCACAGCTTTCCTGTCACACAAAAAACCATTATTGGTTTCTAATATTCCCTTCCTTCATCATAGTAGTGTAATTTAGAGAAAATTAGGGACAGGTTGGCGTAATGGTTAGACTATGACCTGGGAGACCAGGGTTCGAATCCCCATTCAGACATGAAGCTCAGTGGATAACCTTGAGCCAATCACCATCTCTTAGCCTAACCTACCTCACAGGGTTGTTGTGAGGATGAAATGGGGAGGAGAACCATGTATACCACCTTGAGCTTGGAAGATAAAGGTGGTATATAAATGTAATAAATAAATACGTGTCGGAAGGCACCCTGAAGGTGATCTCACCCAGCCCCTGTTCAGTGCAGGTTCTGTTACATAAGGTGTAACTACAGCATCCCTGACAGATAGCTCTCCACCCTCTGTTTAACTATCCCAGTGAAAGAGAGCCCATCTGAGGTAGTCTGTTCCCTTTTATAACAACAACAGCTAGTTTTATAACAACAGCTAGTCCAGCATCGTTATCTCACAGTGACTGACCAGATGCCTGTGAGAAACCTGCAAGCTAGACTCGAACACAACAGCACTCTACTCACCCATGATTCCCAGCAACTGATATTCAGAGGCATAATGCCTCTGACAGTAGAGGTAAAACATGGCCAACCATGGCTTGTAGTTGTTGTTAGCCTTGTTTCCCATGAATTTGTCTAATACAGTACTCTTTTAAAGCTCTTAGTGTGTGGAAGTTAGCTGAAATTTGCTTCCATGGAATTTTCACCTATTCCTTTTAATCCTGCCCTGTGAAGCAACAGAGAAGAAAAGTATTCTTCATCTTTTCATGACAGCCCTTCAATATATTTAAAGACCATCATCACATTCCTCCTCCCTCCCTTTCCATCTTCTCTAGGCTAAACACCCCCTAGTTTTTCAACCGTTCATCATAAGACTTGGTTTCCGGGTTCCTCACCATCCTCTTTTGGACAAATGCTTCCTGCTGTGGAAGTTCTTAAGCTGTCAGAAAGATTCTGGGAATTAAAATGTATTTTTAAAAATTAGTTGTATCTCTTGTAAAAAGGCACTTGCTTCATAGGTGGGTGGATTCTGCCCCCCTGCCCCAGTTCTGATGTTAGTTTTATACAAGTACTTTTTACACCATGTTGTCTGGTGTCCATTTGCCCCCGTTCCTCTCTCTGTGTGTATGCTTTCCTTCGTGAGATTTAGAAACAAAAAATTGTAAACATATAAAAATTAAACAGCCTGCTTATGAAAGTACCGTATTTTTCGTCCTATAGGGCGCACCGGCCCATAGGACACACCTCGTTTTTTGGGGGGGAAATGAATTTAAAAAAATTATTTCCCCCCCCCCAGCCACGGCTGCAGCCCCAAGCCTTGTGCACACCTGCCCGAAGCACGGGGCGCCCTCCGGAGGGCTCCCTGTGCTTCGGGCTGCAGGCTGCAGCCCCAAGCCTCGCGTGCCTGGCGGGAGGTGCTGCTGGGCACGCAAGGCTTGCGGACACCCGCCCGAAGCACGGGGAGCCCTCCGGAGGGCGCCCTGGGCTTCGGGCTGCAGGCTGCTGCCCGCAAGCCTTGTGAGCCCATGGGAACTCCCGCCGGGCTTGCAAGGCTTACGGATAGCTTTGTGAAGCCTGGAGAGCTAGAGGCATCGGTGCACACCGACCCCTCTCACTCTCCAGGCTTCAGCGAAAGCCTGCCTTCGCCCCATAGGACGCACACACATTTCCCCTTCATTTTTTGGAGGGGAAAAAGTGTGTCCTATGGGGCGAAAAATACGGTACATTTTTCAGAAGTGCAGCACTACACATGTACTTGCGGGTTGGGTGGGTGGGAGTTGGATGCTACTACACAATGGCTGCTTTCACCCATAAATGCTACAAAGCATGAATTGTCCTGTAAATTAGCAAATCAGCCATGACTTGTTTCTCCAAAGCTTGGTTTGTTTTCCAACTATTCTTTCCTTGAGGCTCTGTAGCTTGGAGTGGGGTTGGCAAACAATTAATGGTGAAGCAAAGCTGTTGGGTTTAGACATAATATAGACCAAAATATAGTTAGAATCATAGAATTGTAGAGTTGGAAGGGACCCCAAGGGCCATCGAGTGCAATGCCCTGCAATGCAGAAATTTTGCCCACAGTCTGTCCTGGGTAGGCTCGAACCACAATCCATCTGGTTAACAGCCACACACACACACCCATTGTGCCAAAGGAGTTGAAACACGCCATGTTTCATAAGACAAACCATGGCTTCACATAGTTTATGGCTAGCAAACAAACCACCATGAATACACTGGACTGGGTTCAGACATCAAAACAAACCACAATTTGACTAAACAAACCATCACTTAGCATTAATTACCTAAAACTTCTGTTAATGATGCCTGTGTTTCACCCCCACCCAAATACTCATTATCCAGGAGTGGTCTAGCATGCTGGTCAATGAAGTCTTAACTTAGTTTGAGATTGTACATTAAGCATTCCTTCCCCCAGAAGGCCACACTGATGTAATAGGGTGTTATATGCCAGCAGCCTTTGTTGGGTCCTGACTTTGGCAATTGATGTAATAACTACAGAACAAATATCCTCTGCTCCAGGCATGTAAAGATCTTCTCTGAGGCCTGGGGTGGGAGTCTTGTTAGAATAAAGTTATAAATTCAAGCAAAAAAGCAGTTGGTCTCTGGTGGGGACCCCCACCTTGCCCTTCAAGGCCTGGGGCAAGTGTACCTGGCTGCCCCTACGTCTGCATGGGCCTGCTCTGCTCATCCAGAATAAAAAGTTTTAAAGTCTGGGTTTTTTTGGCCAGCTGCTCACATTAGCACCTTAACTTGTCAGGCTAGACAAGTTATTAATGATCACACATTAGTTTATTTTCCAGAGACAAAATTCTGCTTGAAGACCTTAGTCTCAGATCAGCTGCTGACTGGGATTTATCATTTGCAGTTAACAGTGATTCTTTGTCATGCCATTTTCACGTGTTTTAATGGCTCATCACTGTGGTGCTTGCTCTCTGATCATGACATCCCATAATTAACAGTTAGGCTTTCCGTTCTGGAAGAATGTACCCAATGTGCTAGCTGGTTACGTAGTGGAGGTTCTTTAATGGCTCTCATCCTACTTGATCTCAGTCTCGTGTGGGTGCTTATTGTTCAGGCTGGCAGTATGGGGAGAAAAGCTGTGTTTGTGAAGGATGATGATGTTACTGTGCATAATGCCAGAGTATTGTGGTGGAACATTCCCCCCTCCCTGAATGGCTGCTCCCCCACAATTGTGTAGGCTGACTTTTAAGCAGTTTGCCCATACTAGGTATACTTAGGGCAACGTGCCTGGCAGTATGTAGGCAACTATCTTGTTGTGCCAGATGAAGAGAAAAGTAGAGCTTTTTGGACGTGGCCCATCTAATGGTGGAAAGGAACTAGTTTGTGTGTGCATGCACCAGTCACTTCTTTATGGAAGAACCATGTTTAAGGAGAAGCTATTACTGCAGTAAACAAGGCCTCACATGGCTTTTAACATGCTCTCATGGGGCCTTTAAAGCTTGCTTTATTTTATGTTTGCTCCTTTGGCAGTGGGGGAGCATACAAATGTGCTGTCTCCTAGAGCTATTAGTTACGCAATTATAAATTATGCAATTATTGTCTGGTCACTGTAAACCCAAAACTTGTCCTACTCAGAGCTGCTGATAATGTATGTTTTGTAAAGTGAATGAGTTCATCCCTCCCCCCCCCCCATTCCCACATCATCTTCTGGCTTTTGTTTTTAGTGGATGGTTTTATGGGAATGTCTTCAACTTAACATGCCAGAGGCTAATAATGGAGACAGTATAAATGAATTTGAAATTAAAATTTTAGCAAAAATCTCTTCACCTACGGTGGGGGCAAGGAAAGCACAGAAGTCAATTGCCCAAGTATTCTAGGAAGATCTTTGTCTTCTCTTCCTCCCCCTCCCATAAAATTTAACATAGAACTTGGATGTTAACTACTTTGCCTCTCTTATTTTTCGTATTTCCTACAGATTACTGACTCAGCTGGGCATATTCTCTATGTCAAGGAGGATGCAACCAAGGGCAAATTTGCTTTCACCACGGAGGATTACGACATGTTTGAAGCCTGCTTTGAGAGCAAGCTCCCTGTGGGTAAGTGTGCTAGTCCCTGTTTGGTGCTCCTGGTATGCCTCTTCTCTACTTTCTCAACTATCTCTTGTACGATCCATTTAAAAGGGTAATGTTGAGCAAGGGCCAGGGGTATCTGCTTTGCCAAGTGTTTTGAGGTCTTCTGGACTGAGAGAGAACATTTAATCCCAAGGGAGTCAGTTCCTAAAATTACTAATGAATGCCAGTTGTTGCATTCCTTCCCAGAAGTGTTTGCATTTGAGCAGTGCTGAAATCACAATTGCCCACCCAAAGGAAATTTTATAATCCAGAATGAGACACAAGAAAAACAGGATCATAGAAGAGGACTGGTTGGCTATGACAGAAGTCTTATGAGTCTCTTCATGAAAGAAGTGCTTTGCTGTCTTCCACAGCAGATAGAGATGTGCAGTTACTGGAATTTTATTTAGGAGAGGGCCCAAATTCTCCACACTGTAGCCTATACACACCTGACATTGAGAGGGCACGGGCACAACCAACTGTTCCCAGCCAGTAAACAGAGAGGGGAAAGGAAGAAACACAGACACTGCAGTTGATTCTCCTTTCTGCTTCAGGTAGAAATTAACACCATTGTTCCCTATTCATATGAGACATCCATGAGGGATTCCACCATCTGTACACTGAATTTTCTGTACAAGAGGCAAGGGAGTACTAAATTTGGTCTTTATCATTCCCTCACTTAGCTAATACTCTTTCTGTGCTGTGTGGTTCCTCAAAGCCAGTGTTAAGTCTTATTGTTCCCTACTCTATTAGTCCATGCACCCCTGCTTGTTCACTTTCCACTTCTTGGAGATGGAACTCAGTCTCTTCATTAATCAGTTGCTAGCATCTCTAAACCAGCCAGAAACCCTTTTCTTGTAGAGACGTGGCACTTAGTTATAATGACCGAGGGCCCGTTGCATTGGTATATTCTATCACAAGAGGAAGAAGGGGAAGTGTGCAGGACGTTGATTATGTACCCAGATCTTGAGGGCAATTGCTTAACAAGTCTTAGAGCTGACATTTCCTTTGGGAGTGACGCATTTGCCCCTCTTCCTCATGAAGATTTGGGTTGAAGTTTAGGGCAAATAGTCCACAACACCTCCAGGCATATTTAATGCTGCTTCTCAACACAAATGGACAGTGGTCATCTTGTTGAGGTTCAAGGGAGCTTCCTGCTTCCACTGTCACTGTTGGAACTTCTAGGTCATATATATGTCTTCTGTGCTATGAGCCCATGATGTACTTAGGTGGGACAGTCTCAATGTTCTGAATCTCAGAGATTTATTTGTTAATTTTATGCCCTTCCGTTCCACAAGTTAGCAGTAATACAAGTGCAACAAAATATTAAAAATACAGTCAAACAGCATTAAAAGTTTTTCAAAAACACTTAAAAACAAGCAGGTGAATCAAAAGACTTGTTAAAACCAACTAACAACATACTTACCAGTGAGCATATGTGTTATGGTCTTTCTAAATGTAAAAATACCTCTGGTCTACCAACGGAGGTCTATACTAGAAAAACTATGTTGGAGTGAAATTCACTACTGTTTTTAGGGGAAGAGTATATTCCTTGGCCAAAGTTGTATGCTTTCTGAGAACAGAATAATATAGGTGTGGGATTTTATTAGAATACTTTTTAAATACGTTAATCTGATTACATGGGTGACGTAAATGTAACAGCATCATAAATGGGAGATAGACCTAAGTAGGCTCTTTAGTGCTATTCAGTAGCATCAGCAAAATCGTGTGTAAGGCTCCTAAAGTGGAGCCTCATGACTAAACTCTAGGCTTTAAATTTAATATATTTATTAAATGATTCAAGAGTAAAGACAATCAGAGATGGTAGGTTGCATTAAAAATAAAAGATTAGCAAAATACCCTGTATTGACAAGGAAGGATCCCAGGACACTATTCTGAGCAGTGTCCATCAAAGGCAGATGGGGACAAAGCAGCTATGAGTTCTGTTGAGGGGCCCTGAGAATACAAAAATTTAGTCAGGTTTGTCAGATTCTACCTGTATGCATGAATGGTGTTGTTTAGCCTACCAAGGAAGGTTTTAAGAGGTGTAAATTTGAAGAAATATTTCTTTTCCCTCCCTCCCAGACACACTGTGTGGAAACATGCAAAACTTTAGTTATGTGATTGCTAGCTTTGGGGGTTATGCCTTAATAGTTTATTGTGCAGAAAAAGGGGAAGAGGTTGTTACAGACTGTTTTTGCCTTTTGAAGGATGTTGAATTGTCTGTGTCCCAAGATAACTAACGGCAGCATCCTGTTCATCTCAAACCTTGGTAGTTCCTATTACCAGCACAATGCACTGTAGTAGAGTGCCCCTAAACAAATAATCTCTATACTTCTTTGTATTATTAGATTATTGGCATTAAGAAGTTTAGACATGTTTTCTGCAGAGTAGCTGAGGACCCTGTGGCGGTCAATGGCTGTAGGGCTTTAGCTGCCTTGAGAAGGCAGAGCTGCAACATTTGGGCGGTTGGGCCAGGTGAGGCCTGAGCAACTGTGATTTCTCAAGCACTTGGCCACAAAAATGAGGAAGAGGAAGCGAAAGGCACAGCTTTTTGCGCAGGGACCCCAGTAGAGGGAAGAGCTGCCTTGCAAGACTCAGGGAGATCCCCATTGTGAGTGCTAAATTGTTATCCCAGAGCTCTTCCCTTGCGTCACACATTCTGCTTTGGGGGCAGCACAGTTGCGCTTGTGTAATTCTATGCTTGTAACAATAAAATAATAATAAAATTATTATTTATATTCCACATATCTGACTGGGTTGCCCCAGCTACTCTGCTTCTTGTATTGTATGTGGAAGCTTGGAATATATTGCATGTGTTACTCACTTGCCTTATTGTTATTTTGTATCCTCCACACCAGAATGACTTTTAATGATCTACTATGTAAAAATTAATTCTCCATAAGTATTACTATTTTTTTTTACAACAAGCACATGTTGAAAGTCTAACCTGGAACATTCCTTTCATTCTCTTGTTCACCCTTTATTTATTTATCTATTTATTTTGCTGTTAAAAGTGGAAGACTTTGTTAAAAAGGTCCTTCCCACAGGACCCATAACCAGAAATTGTTTTCTAACCAACAAACCTTAAGTGACTTTTTTGAATGAGAGTCAGACATACTTCATAACATTGTGCAACCAAAACAGTCTTAATTTTATTATGAGCTTAGATTTAGTCCAATTCTCTAAGCAGATACTGTACTGAGACTAGATGTTTCTGGATTCTTGGTTCTGATCTGAGGAACAACTTTGCAACTAAAAGTGCATGATCTGTAGGTTGCCTTGTTAATAGTTATCCCTATTGATTTTTATATGGTTCATCAGTTCCAGACTGTTAAGCATTTGGCTAGAATGTTGTACAAACTATTTTTCATATAAAACCTGCATTAGCAGTGATTCCTGCATTTCAGGAGATTGGACTAGATTATCCTTGGGA
Organism: Podarcis bocagei; assembly: GCF_964188305.1. Lineage (NCBI taxonomy): Eukaryota > Metazoa > Chordata > Lepidosauria > Squamata > Lacertidae > Podarcis > Podarcis bocagei. The sequence continues at coordinate 32,389,766 of NC_138125.1, forward strand.
GGTCCCTTCCAACTCTACAGTTGTGTGATTCTATGGTTCTAAGGGAGATTGTAGAATCTACAGTTGTGTGGTTTGTTTTTAAGGGAGATTGTTTTAAGTTTTAAGGGAGACTAGAATGTGTAATAGTGGCATGGAAAACACTTTATCTTCTAAAGTCGAAGTGACCATTTGGTTTTTTATTACACGTTCCAGCCTGTCAAGTATATTTTACTTGCTTATTCTCACTTTTATCATGAACATTTTTCCCCCTAAGCAAAGAATATATATCATCACTTGGATTTTTTTTAGTCAGTGTGGTATTGATTTCTGTATTTTCTCTACCTTTGAAGTCATTTGGGGTGCTTTGTCATTTCTCTTATTTAAAACATTTGTATGATGCACATCCGACATGAGTTCTAAGCACTTTTAATTTATTATCCTGACAATTCTTACTTTCATGTTACAAGTTAGGCATATAGTCCATATGCTGTTCTTCCTGTCTTCCTGTCATCTCAGTGTAAGGACCCAAAGCTTTACCAGGGTTTCTGTAAGTTATGGACATTCCTCATAATCCTGTGCATTTTTATTCACAAGTCCATGCTGAGTTCACTTATGTCACTGAAATTAGTATTTTTCAAATTCACTGTGTAAACTAGTTTCCATGGCTATAGCAGAAATTCAAAGCCTGCATAAAAACTGGAAACAATGATTCTTGTGCCATGTGTAGCAGGGGACTGCCTGGCTCATTTACCATTATGAAAACTACATATATTTATGGCATCTTGGAAGTTGTCAGGAGCAGCACCATGGAAAGTACTTGTGTTTCTATCCAGTGAAGAGGAGCATTTCTCTTCCCTACCCCCACGTTGCGTTTCATATACTGTGCTGTGCTGCCACCTACCTGTGAATTAGGACACTGAAATAAGTCTATCTTCGTTGGCAGAATCATAGAAGAAGGGTGGGTATATAAAAATATAAGAAATGCCCGCTGGATTAGGCCAGTAGTCCATCTAGCCCAGCCTCCTGCTCTCACTCTGGCCAACCAGGTGCCTGTGGCAAACCTGCAAGCAGGATTTAAGCCCCAAAGTACTCTCTCCTCCTGTGGGAACCAGCAGTTGCCCACTGGCTGCATGAAGTTGGCAGATAGGATCCAGAAACTGCTGGTGACCATTCTTTAAAGGTACTGCAACAATGCCAACACCTGGTCCCTTCCCTGTTTCATGGAGGAGGTGGGACCACAGCCTAATGTATCTGATCCCAGTAGTAGAACAGTGTTAGAAACTCAGGTGTATAAGCTATCTCCAAATGGCAGCTTAAACCCAGGTTACAGCTGCCACAGCAGAATGTCTAGGCACCATTTTCCCCCCAGTGGGATTTTGTCTTATTCTTATTATTTCATTTCTATACTGCTTCATATTTTAAAGGGGGGGAAATCTCAAAGCAAAGCGGTTTACAACACATCAAAATATCAAATAAAACAATCCTGAATAAAACAAATTCAAGCTTCAAGGAAAATATTTCAGGTCCTTCTCTAAGTGACATTTTGCTTTCCCCATATTTATTTACCTGCTTAGTTTTATATAGTTGTCCCATAGCAGAAGTTAGGGTTACCATATTTCAAAAATTGAAAATCCCGATGGAAAATTTGTTGAGCAAAATTGCAAAGAAATTGGATGTTTTTGAGCTATTTCTGAGGGAAATCTGCAAAAGGACACTGCCGATTTCCCCAGACATTTCGCCAGTTTCTGCTCAGACACTGCTCTCGGCTGCAGTGTTCCGGGAAATTCAAGGCATATGTCCGGGACATTCAAGGCATATGGCAAACCCTACAGAAGTACTCTAGGAGGCCAATGTGGTGTAGTGGTTAGAGTGTTGGACTAGGACCTGGGAGATCAGGGTTCAAATCTCTACCCAGTCATTAAGCTCCCCAGGTGACCTTGAGCCAGTCACAGCCTCTTAGCCCACCTCACAGGGTTGTTGTAGGGATTAACTGAGGAGAGAAATGAACCATGAACTCCTTGGAGAAAGAGGTTGGGATATAAATGCAATAAACAAGTTTTTCTGCTTACCCGCTTACGAAAGCTGGAAGGGAAAGCCAGATGGAGATGTAAGTTGCCAACCTGGCATCCAGAGATCTCCACGTGGTCACAATCGGACCTGCACCAGTTGCAAAATGGGTCTGGTGTCTGGCTAATTTCTAACATGGTAGTAGAGGTGCATGTACTAGCTAGGGGTCTTTGGTGGATAGGGAGTTTGGTTAGCTAGCTTTTTTTTTTTAAGTCTGGGGAAGGCAGGCTGTTTGCATATGTTGCAAAACAGGGGATAGTTCCTTAATTTTTTTTAAATGGGGGAGGAGGAGAACAACCTCATACTATTTTCTCCACAGTGTTTTCATTGCCTGTCATGCTGAATGCAAACACCAGAATGACAAACTGATTGGCTAGATCATGGGCTCTTTATTATGTCCTGAGCTTGTTTTAAGATATCTGTTACCTTAAGTAATGCTGTGTCTGACATAACATGACCCAATTGATACTGTGCCATACTTCTTCCATTTGGCATAACTACAGTTTCGTAACCCCACTTAAAATCCTTTAATCCCATGCCCTTAAAAGTAATGGGTCAAAAAACAGCTGATCTGGGATTGGCAGATTAACAAAGAAAGAGAATTACTTCAAAGTAGAAATAGTAAGAAGCAATTATCCCCTTCGTCCAAAATAGCCAGATTTAAAAAGTGTATTCAAAACATTTCTCTTTTCTGACCAAGCTGACAAATGCAGCTTTCTTACGCATGCATATTCAGGAAGCAAGTCCCAATATTATCAGTGGGTCTTACTCCCAGGTAAGTGTTTATAGGAATGTGAGTAAGACCCATAAACTGGGGTGACTGATTTTGAAGTAAACATGCAGAGGGGTTGTTCACAGCATAGCTCTGAACTTAAGGCAGATGGTCATATTCTTTCTTCCCTCCTTCAATCTGGTCTACCTTGCTAGGTCCAGAACCTATTATCAGTGATGAGAACATAATTATCTAGGAACAGAGAGCCTGAGGGGGAAAATGCATGCAGTTCTACCTCCCTTTTTTTCTTAAGAGATAAATAGTTGTGCTTTGGGTCACTGCAGTTTAAGAAGGATATCAGCAAACTGGAATGTATCCAGAGGAGGATGGCAAAGATGAAGAGGGGCCTGGAGATAAAGTCCTCTTTGGGAAGGTTGAAGGACTAGGGTATGTTTAGCCTTGAGAAGAGATAAGTAAGAAGGATTGTGCCATTCAGATACTTGAGGAGGGCTATCACATTGTTCAGTGTTTCTCAAACTTTCTTCTCTGGGCCACACTTTCTGAATATAAATTTGCTCACACCACACTGAATTTTTTTATTGATAAGAAATACATCGGGAAACAAAAAGAAACAACTCCTAGCAGTGCTTGATTTATAACACAGGACACAACTATTTTGTAATTGCCATCCTCTCCTGCCACACCAGTGTAGCGCACTACACCCTTTGAGTACCACTGACATAGAGGATGGAGCAAATCTGTTTGGTGGTGTCCTAGAGATCAGACTCCAAAGCAAGTAGCTAAAATATAAAGTATTCTGTCTAAACATTAGGAAGAACTTCTAAACAGTATAAACTGCTACCATTATCATCGTAATATAGTAGACTTGTAAGTTGCTTAATACACAGAGGTTTCCAAACAAATTGAAACATACTTAAAAACAAAAACAAAAATACATTGTAATGTTAACGCATTCAGAAAGAAACGTGCATTTCATGAAAAATATACACAAAAACACACCCACCCACCCAATAACAGCTGCCAGAAGCTTTGGCAGCGCACAAACAACTGTCACAGCATCATCTTCATAATCTATCAAATGTCTGAGGAAAAAATGTATTTTATTACCTGGTACCAAAACTATGTCGGTAGAGGCACCAAGTGGACCTCACTGGGGAGAGCTTTCAGCAGTGGAATAAACTGCTTGAGAGGAAGGTGGGCTTTCCTTAGTTAGAAACTGTTGAGGTAATAGTAGTAGTGGATTTCCTGCATTGGCAGGGGTTGAACTGGATTATCAAGGGGTAAATTGCAGAGGGAAGACCCTCTAGACCAGACCTGGTTGCTTGGGAACTATTTATACTCACTAGATAACCAGGTTTGTGGCAGTTTTAAAGTTTGGGGTTGGGGAGGAATAATTTGAATAAGGAGAAGGGAGGTAAGAAGGAGGGCAGGGGTCAATCAGGTATTATAGCAGTGCCACAAGGGTTGTTTCTGATTTTCCATTCCACAGTGGTTTTATATTTGGCTAGGTGAACTTTAACTTAAGAAAAATCTGGTCATTGTGTTACTATTTTTCATCTGTTCAGTCTAATACACCACTTCAGGTTTATACTCGCTTTTCTCTTTGGCTGGAATTAGCACTTGGTTCTTACCAGCTTGTCTAGCTCTAAACTGATCCCATGTTTCCTTATTGCTAGAGAGTGGAACGAAGACCAGGAAATCAGAGTGCCTGGTGTTTTGCACGCTCCACATGCTTCATTGCAGCTTGTTCTCATTACTTCTCAGAGTTCCTACCTTAGCCAATGCTATCTGTAGATTTTTCTGTGATTTTGGGCATAGTTGGGCTGCCTCTTTAGCTGTTCTGAGGCTTGTACAGGAGGAGAGCCGCAAATCCCTCCCTGCTGTGTATTGGGGGGCGGGTGGCTGGGAATTTCCTGGCAGCCTGAGCACTTCATACAATGAATCCTTTCATTGCAGTTCCAGGAACAGGGCGGATGCCAGACCAGTTCGTGACCTTGAACATGAAGCATGGAGTAGAAGCAAAGAACTACGAGGAGGTACATCTCTGCTTTTGCTGCCTGTGCCTCTTGATTCTCTTCCTGACACTCACGTGACAACTGTATGTGGCCTTGAGGCTCACAGTTCTATGCTGATTTCCCAGTCTCCCTGATTCCTAGGGCTTCCCTGAGTAAAGCGCTCATCTAGAACAGTTTTTTTGAAGTTGCTAAACACATTTTAGTTAGGAATCTGCTGCTTGGCAAGGAATTTATCAACTATGAAGCTGAATTTATTCGGAAAACAGGATAGCTAGCATTTTTTCGCCCAGAGTGGCCAGCCAGATGTCTACAGCAGGCCTGCAAGCAGGACCCAAGTTGAACAGAACTCCCTCAGCTTGCAGTTTCAAACAACTAGCATTCAGAAAAATACTGCCCCTAACACTGCTGACATTGCATGAAGCTACCTTGTGCTTTGTTGGACTACGGATCCATCTAGCCAAGTATTTATGGCTCTCTTAAAAGCTCAGAAAAGGTCTTTCTAGGGATGCCAGGGATTGAAACTTCAGTCTTGTGCATGCAAAGGGTAATGCATAATTCAGTAGTAGTGCATTTTCTTTGCACGCAGAGGGTCTTGAATCGGTATCTCCAGTTAAAAGGATCTCTGGCAGGAAGTACTAGCAAAGACTCCTGCCTGAGATCTTGGAGACCTGATACAGGACTATATGGATCAGTACTATCCGACTGGATAAGACAGTTTCATTTGATGCAATCCAGATGAAAGTAACTCTCATATGTTCAGAGTAGTAAGGTATGACCTTTCCCTTTTTATACTGCTTTTTGATGGCCATGGACCCTTTTCTTAAATTTCACTTCTTTTCCTGCACAGACTGGGATAGGAGCATGATAGCAGTCTAAAATAAACATTTCATGGTTGCTTTATTCACACTTTTCCCCAATGTAGAAAGAGATTATCTTATTGCAGGGAGAAATTTTTTGTTTCATATATAGCTTTTACAGCTGATTGGGTGCATTCATGGATAGGTCTATCAATGGCTAATAACATATGGCCACTAAATAAAGTTTCCCATCTTCAGAGGCAGTATACTGGGATAGACAGTGGCAGGGAAGGGCCATTGCTCTCATGCCTTGTTGACATGCTTTGTTAAGAGAGTCAAAACAGAAACCTATATAGTTTTTGTTGTTGGAGACTAAAGGTGCTTCTGAATGCTATTTTCCCTTATATTGGTATACTTAAATGGGAATGAGGGGGCACTTAATAAAATAAATTATGAGTGCAGAGGTCTGGTACTGTGCTGATTTGGGGGTCCTTTTGGACTAGCAGAAAACAGCAGGAGAATCGGTGCAATCCTTATGCGTGGATTGCATATGTCAGGAGTACAGATTCTTTTTACAGCCATGTAATCCTAAAAACATGTCCTTAATGAGAGAAGATGTTGGCTTAACAGACGATTGGAGTCCAGTAGGCACCTGCGACAAGGTATACGGGCGAGAGGGCAGAGGCTAGTAGCTGATAGCTGACCTCATGAATTGAGGTACTTTTCAGGATATTGAGTTTTGTGGAAAAACTGTTCCCAGCTTTTCAGTATTTTTCTCTTGTTAAACACAGCATTATTTTTTTTCTTTCTTTCTTCATCCTTGCTTATGAAAAACCAAACCCAAACAAAAAAGTGACAGAACTTGTAAAGTTCTCCTGAAACTGTCAGATTCTGCTTGGTAGAGTTATGGCCATGTAGCTTCCTAAGCCTTGATTTTATCATTCAGAACTAAAACATGAGAGGATTATTTAATCCAGTAATTTAGCTACCGGTAAATTATGAAAAGCTGCTGTTTGCTGTCTCTCAAGGTTTGATTGCCCCCTTGTGGCCTTGCAATGAACAGCCACCATTGTAGTAAATCTACTGTCCTATTGTTTGTTTTGTTACAGGGGTGAGTGACCTCGATGTCATTTCTCTACCTGGCCCACTGCCCTCTCAGGCTCTACCCCTCTCCTCACCTCCACCCACTCCTCCTGTGCCCTGCTGCTGTGATGAACTGTCACTGCCCAGCTGCACTGCAGCTACATTAAACCCCTTGCAGTTTGAACTTGCGGAAATGTTAAACCCATTACTGTATTCGGATATAGCTCCTCCAACTATGCTGCTCTTCCCAAATAGCTTTTCTGGCCGCATGAGACTTGTTTTCTGTGCTACAGATGAATATGCTTATTAATTTAATTTTTTTAAAGATTATTTAAACGTTAATTTAAAAGTGCCTAGAGGCCACCAAGCTGAACTAGAAAAAAGGATACAGTGCACCCGCTGCTATTGTTCATAGGTCAGAAAAATCAGGACAACGTAGAACAAATTATTTTTTAAATAATTGACAAAGGAGGGAAGTACGGATACATTGCCCTTCTCCATAAATGGTTATTATAGGCAATGGAGGGAAATGAAACAGGAAATCACTGCTTCCCTTGCTTGTGAATCATTCTAGTGCCTTTACTCTCATTGGCCAGACATCAGAGGGTGGGATCAGGTTTACTAAACCTTTGGTAGCATATTTCCTGAACAGGGATGTATGGTGCAACTTGGAGAAATATGTAAGCAAAAAAGTTAAAAGAGATGTCCTTCCCATGCTTATTCAAAAGTAAGTCCAGCTGTGTGCAGTGGAGGTTACTTGGGCAAATGTGTTTAAGGTAAGCCTCGGAGACTGACTTTGCTACATTTTGAAAAACAATAACATAAAATAAAAAATACAGAACAGTGGCCTTCAACATTCTCAAAGCCAGGCACCATCATTAATCCACATCTGTAACACAGAATGCTCTCTATTTTTTTACCATGTATGTCCATTTTTCTTCTTTCACAGTGTTGTAGTGGCAAAGGAGGCTAGGTCAATGTGTTCCCTACTTCTGTTGTAGCAACAAAAAAGTGGATTCTTAAATTAGGGGTTATACCCAGGCCCATGTGGGAGGCACAGGGGCAGCCAGGTACACTTGCCCTGGGGGAGGCCTAAGAGGGCCAGGGGGCCCTGACGGGCCGCTGTCATGCCAAGACCGACCTGGGCCTAAGACAAGCTCTGCATGGGCCTGGTGATACCAGATTACTCTTAGGCTGCAGTCCTGTACCCATTTAGCTGGGAGTAAAGCACTGCAGTGGCTCCCTATATGCTCCTAGGCTCAATTCAAAGTGCTGGTGATGGTTTACAAAGCTTGGGGTCCAGATACCTGCAGGAGCTCCTCATTCAATGCAAGCCAATTCAGTCCTTAAGATTGGTAGGGTAGGGTCTGTTCACTGCCCCCCGCCAGGGTTTAGATTAAAAGGATGTATAGATGGGCCTTCTCTGTAGTAGGTCCCCTACTCTGGAATAATGGTGCTTAGCGATGCAACTGTCCCACATTGTGAGGTTTCAAATGCTGATTGAAAACATCTTTATTTGCCCGGGCTTTTGTAGTTTGATAAGTAAGAGGTGTACTCCTCATCAGCAATGCATGCATATCTGTTCTTAATTAATCTACAAAATTTATTAAATGTTTCTTGTGCTGTCCATGTGGAGCAGCAAAATGAGAATCCTCTCACCAAACATTTTGTGCTCCTCTGAAATACCTCCTCTTGAAATTTGTCAAAAAGTGTAGTGTAAAATGCAAGCCAAATTGACACTTGCACCACAGAGAATGCAAACGAAAGAACTGAAAACACTAGGGTAGACATCCATATTTGCTATAGGGAGAGGCTACCATCTTGTTATAAGGTTGCCTTTGCACATGTATCTCCCCTCCTGGGAAATGCAAATATGGAAGTCTAATTATAGATGGGGGGGGTGTTCAGTATTTATTTATTTGTTTGTTTGTTTGTTTGTTTGTTTAATAACATTTATATACTGCTTGATTGTTTTAAAACAAGAAACTATCAAAGTGGCTTTGTCACTGGAAAATTTCCTAACATCTCTAAGAAATTAAGGATATTGGAGATTCTGTTGGCTGAAAAACTATGGCTTTGTTGACCTCAAAAATCTGCTGTGAAGGCTTCCAGATTGCTATTTTAGGTTACCCAGGAGGGGAGATGCATGCCAAGGCACTGAAAAGGAGGCAATTGAACAAGAAGACAAACAGCAGATGAGGATGTCTAGTCAAGGCTCTCCTTCCGCCCTCCCTATTCTTTCATTTGCTTTCTCTGTGGTGCAAGTGGTTAGTTAGTTTGGTTTTGATTTTGTCGCTAGAGACTATGCCACAGACATGACTGTTTGCATCAGGACTCTCTTTTCAAGTGATGGGAACACAATCTTATTCTGGCTGTGATTTTCAGTCTCTGTCTCTCTTTTTCACAGATTGCTAAAGTAGAGAAGCTGAAGCCACTGGAGCTGGAGCTGCGACGCCTGGAGGATCTTTCAGAGTCTATTGTCAATGACTTTGCTTACATGAAGAAGCGGGAAGAGGAGATGCGGGACACCAATGGTACGTACTCCAACTCAGGGAGTACTATTGTTGTTATGTTTCTCTCACTAATGCATATGGTTGGAGATAATGTTGCCATGATGCTTATTTGATACCTGCTTTATAGTGTAGACAAGGCTGTCTGATGCATCATCTATCAACTTATAAACATACTGTTAAGATCACTGGAATGTTTCACCACCATAACTGTTATGCTGCTATGCCCATAAGCCCCCTTTCCACCAAATCTACTAGAGTCATGGCACTCCCTTCTCTTTACACTCACTTGGGATTCTGTTACTTTCTTGTTATCATCTGCAGCCAGGACTGTTCTTATCTGGCCCCAAGAAAGTTCGAATTCTCTGTGCAAAATATAATGGGCAAAATTATATTTTGTACTTATTTGTATAAACAACTTCAGTGTGTATTTAACTCTGATTAGCTTTTATAGAATTTTGACTCCCCCCCCCTTCCAGTGGGAAGTGTGATACAGAAATAGAGGTATAGGCAAGAGGTTGGCAGCAGAGGTATAAAAATTCTATGGTGAAGGAATTCATGTGTGGCAGACAGGCTCCATCTGTGAACACCAAAGCCTTTCTCAAGAACCCCTGTATAATAATAGTAATAGAAATGGTAATAATTTCCGCCTGCACAATTTTCAAATTTAAGTAGCCATGAGAGAGGATCTTGAGTTGCACTTTTTTTTAACTGAATGAAAGCTGAGCCTTTTTTGGATCCACTTGGCCCACAGTTCAAAGAGCTTATCTTTCTGGTACTTAGTTTTATATGAATGCTTCAGATGAAAAGATACTAGGTGGTTTGTGGGGTTGAAGGCATTGGAGGGCTGGCTTAGGATTCTTGCCATTTGTTCTGAGTAACAAGCTTTTTGTTTTTTGTTTTTCTCGTTTCAGAATCTACCAACATTCGGGTACTATACTTCAGCATTTTTTCGATGTTCTGCCTCATTGGACTGGCTACCTGGCAGGTCTTCTATCTGCGTCGTTTCTTCAAGGCCAAGAAGCTGATTGAATAGGGGCAGTTTCCCCTCTTTTAAACCCCAGCAGAACAACAGAGACCCAACTATGGCTGTTTAGAGCCACCTCAGGGTTGACCTGCCAAACAGAGCTTTTTCTGCAATGGCTCCCCAGGGGGAGGGAGGGAAATGCTGGTATAGAACACGGTCAGGATGCTTCTGAACTATTATTGGATAGACATGGAAGACGGTGGGAGTTGTGATTTTGGGGACTCTTGGACAGGGATGAAATAAAACTGTCATGACAGCTGTGGTTGGCTCTTACGCTGTCTTTTTCTCTCCCTTACAAATGAGGTCAGGTGACCTCTTCCTGTATGTCACCAGATTGATCCTCTAAGCCACTTGAATACATGCAATTTGTTAAACTTTCAGCATTCTATCTCTTACCACAGAGTTTTGAGAGGGAGCCACTCGGAGTCAACCATCCCAGAAGCAGATCTTGTTGCAAATTGATCAGTAGCTACACTTTTGAAGTAGAGAAGGAACTGCCGGTGGCATTTGTCTGTCAGAATATTTGATATTTTTATGTGTAGAAGCAGGAAGGACAGTTGGAAAATAACAGAGCTGTGTTGTTTAAATTACAGAAGAAAGGCTTTATCTACAAATGCTCTTGTTTTCATCCTATCCCATTCTCTGAAGTCATTGCTTCCCTTGTTCTAAAATGATACAGTTCTTGAAAGCACCTTGGATACTGTGAAAAGCCATTTTTAATGGTAAGAGGCACCAGCTTGATGCATACTTGAATACACAGTTGGGTTAATCCTTAGGGGAGGGGGATAGGTCTCTTCTCCCTCACCCTCATGGGCGATATAAAACCCTGTCTTCTACCAAAGATAGAAGTTGGGGCAATCTTAGACCTGCATTTTAATGAACTTGGAAGTTATATCCAGATGCTTATAACCCACCATATAACCCTGGGGAGTCTGCCAGGGTTAATTACCCCCATATCAACCCTGAATTACTGGCACGGCTGGGGACCGTTCGTGTGGGAGGCAGCCGTTTCCCACAGCAAGAAACCGGAAGTTATTTGGATGCAAAATGGCAGGCAGGTGAGTCAGTGGGAGCAACTGTAGATGAGCTGTACTGTCATTTCAATTTTTAAGACATTTGTGCCTTTTCTGGGCTCTACAAGTTTCAGGGCTTATAGCAGCAACAAATACATCATCCCTGACTCAAAACATATCAAGTTTCAGATCAGTGTATTACAAAAAATGTCTTGAGTCCCAACTTAAATTCACAAATAAATCTTAATGTCCCCTCCTTTCCCTTGCAGGCACTTATGTCCCCTAAAAAGCCCCTTGGCAGGGTTGGGGCCCCCTCTTGGACAACACAGGATGATACACAAGGGGAACGGGAAGCAGGGAAATCACCCCAAATCCATTTTGAATCCTAAGGGTGTTTGTGAAGGGGAAGTTTCCCATCCTTGTCTCCCCTCCCTCAGCCACCCTCCCACTCCCTATCCCACACTGAAAAACCAGGGGATACTGATAGTGGCCAGTGGAGAAGGCAGAGAGAAATTGTCCTTCTGCAAATTTCCTTAAGCATAAATGTTGAGAGCTAACTACACCAATCAGAAACGCTGGAACTTGTAAAATGTCTCTTCTCCCACTGCCCAAAATTACTGTTGTGAGTTTTGCCTTCATGTGTCCAGTGCTGCTTTTAAATTCAGAGCTTAAGACCTTTCCTGCTTATCTTTTTTTACTTTGGAAACAGTTAATAATTAGAAACTGTGCTGGAAGATTGTGCTACAGATGTAGTGAGTACTTTTGGGCTCCTCTTTTTAGACTCCCATAGCAAATTTTCTACAGTTCAAAGCAAAAGCATCTTTTTGGTACCCTGTTGGCCTTTCATTTTAATTTGCCACTACTTTGCCAATGAGAAATGACATTTTTTGATAGGTTATGTGACGTCTTGAGAACCATTAAACTTTAACCTTAGTGGTGTAGCTTGACATGGCTTCACTTCTAACTTGTGGTGTAACTGAAGCTGAGTAGAACGGGCAGTGGAAACCTGTAACAAGCGGGTTGGGGATTTGTCAATTTTTCTCAATAAAAGTTTTTGCGGGGGGGACATGCTCTCCAGTCCGGTGTCTCTGTAAATCTTTCAAAAGTTTATGCATTAATTTACTTAATCAGTTATTTCCTTCTAGCATCTGTTACTTAAGTAAATTGTTTGTTTGTTTGTTTGTTTGAAAAAAGCATTTCTAAATTGTTAATTCGAAGCGGTGTACAAAAATGCAAGCATAAAACAATAAAAGAGAAATCTAGTAAAAACAGGATCAAGCATTATAGGTCAGGATTAAAAAGGCCTGGGTGAAAGTCTTATCTTTACAAGACACCAGAATCATTTCTGTACTGTGCTTCAGTGTACAGGTATAATAACTTACCTCATTTATCATCCCCACCAAGAGAGGCTTACGATTAAGTAGGAACTTGAACCTAGAACCCTACAACGAAACCCAAAGCTTTACCCAGAATATCATACTGACCCAAATAGCAAACTCAACCATCCCTAGTTCTTAACATTAAATGGTTTTCAAGTTGTAGAGCAAAGCATGGTAGCCCCTTTGCCAATAAATCAGTTATCTCTGAAAGGGTTAATTAAAACTAAAAGAGACTTCTCTGGATAATCGTATCAGAACGCAGAAAAGTCTTCATGTTTACTAGATCTCAGCCTAAACGTAAAGGTAAAGGGACCCCTAACCATTAGGTCCAGTTGTGGCCGACTCTGGGGTTGCGGTGCTCATCTCGCTTTATTGGCCGAGGGAGCCGGCGTACAGCTTCCGGGTCATGTGGCTAGCATGACTAAGCCGCTTCTGGCAAACCAGAGCACCACACAGAAACGCTGTTTACCTTCCCGCCAGAGTGGTACCTATTTATCTACTTGCACTTGGACATGCTTTCAAACTGCTAGGTTGGCAGGAGCAGGAACGGAGCAACAGGAGCTCACCCCGTTGCGGGGAGTCGAACCGCCGACCTTCTGATCAGCAAGTCCTAGGCTCTGTGGTTTAACCCACAGCGCCACCCGCGTCCCAGATCTCAGCCTAGTCCCTGCCTAAAACAAACACTTTCTGCATGTTCTCTCTATTAAACTACTTTTTTTGAGTTTCCTGAAGGAAGAGCAGCATGTGTGTGTGTTAAGTCAGTGACGGCAAACCTGATTGCTCTTAGGCTTGGTGGATGGAGCCATTGCACACAATTAGCACATCTGATATGTCAGTTAATAAAATTAGCTGAAGGAATGCTAGCAGCTTGATGTCTGGGGTGCTTGTGCTAACAGCAAGCCGTATGAGGGAGTGGGGACTGATTTGTATCCTTGTTGCTGTGGAACAGGAGTTGATTCTGTATTGATTGTGTGAAATTCAGCACAATTGTGCACACACACACCCCGTACCATGTGCATATGGTGTATGTTTACCAGGTTTCCAAGCTTCCTAGTTTCAGCTGTAAACAACAGCAGCCTTAAAACAGAGCTTGCATGGCACTTCTAACGCTATTTTAGAGCACTTGCTTTGGAGTAAAAAACAGTTACATTTGAAGGAACTCAACCCTGCTGGAAGTAGTGTTACTTAACCACATTCCAAGGTGCTCTGCATGGGGATGTTGACTGGGAATGGCAGATGAGGATGGTAATAAAGTGTTTTCCCCTCGCAGCACTCAACTGACTCCCAATCACAGTTGACTGAAGTGAAAGATTACAAATCTGAATGCAGGTTGTTTTCAAAGGAGTTTGCAACCTGATAACTGGCACGTCAGTGAAACCCATCCTTCTGTGTGTATCAAGTTTAGTCTCATTGCACAAAGAACTTGCATTGCAGGTTACAACTAGTCCGCTTTAGAGCTACCTTCTCTAGACTACCGTATTTGAATAGTGCCGAGTCAAATACCTCCGAGGGCTTGTTCAGTCAGATGTGAAGAAGTCTAGTTTGAAAGTACAATGCGAGATCTTTAAGAAGGGGAAATTCCCAGCATCTTCAAGTTAGCGCACACTGTCCACTTGCCCTTGCTTCAAGTAAGTGCTGCAAAGCTGTTTTCTAACAGTTAATATTCTGAAACAGGAGTATGACTCAAGTTCCACAGATAAGGTATGCTGGATCTCGTAGTGGTTTAGGAAAGGCACTTTGTGCGTGCTCAGAGGCACCAATGACCCAGGACTGAAAACATCCAACCAGCCTTATAGGGATAAGATGTTTTACCAACCATCTTTCTTCCCAGGACTGAATACAGAAACTGAATGACACACTCATTTGGAGTGAGTGTATCCAAATGCACTGCAGTCTTTGGACACAAATGGTGCTGAGTCAGTCATCCCCCCTCAACAAAGTTCCAGAGAATGTGATTTCTGTATATTGCTTTTATTCTAACTCTGGAAAACAAAAAGGTAGGAGTTCCTCAGCTATTAAATTTTATGGTCTGCTGTTTTGCAATGAGCAGTTCCTGCTCTTCCTGTCAGGTTGCGAACAAAACAGAGTACAGTACTTGCAATATTTTTACTCTCCACTGAAGTAGTGGGGCTAGCTAATTAAGGTGAAGTACTTTACTGCTGGTTGATATGGGAGTAAATTGCTACATTGAAAATGCTTCAATTCAGTTTTTGTTCCATTTAACCCTGTGTGGGGGCAAACTTTCCTTTAAGGATACTGCTTTATATTGTTAACCCTGCTGTATCAGATCAGATCTTTTTAAGCAAGCTGTCCTGTGAGCAAATGTCTAAAAGGCAGGATGTTTTATTATTGCAGGTTGTGTTGATGAAAAACTGAATTTTGAGTGACTCATGTTCATGTAATTAAAGTTCACTTTTAGTTCTGATAATGGATATGAATCCTGACCACTTAGAACAGGAGTGGGGAGCCTGTGGTACTCCAGATGCTGTTGGATTACAGCTGGAATAAATCAGAAAAATAACAAAAAAAATAATAATTTCTATACTGCCCTTCATCCAAAGATCACAGGGCAGTTTACAATATTAAAAACATAAAAATACATACCATAATGACAAAAAACCCTCAATCCCCTGCCACAACAGTTTAAAAAGTCATGGATTGTTTAATTAGCTGAAGGCCTGGGAGAACAGGAATTTTTTTTTGCCTGGTGCCTAAAGATATGTAATGAAGACACCAGGGGAGACTCCCTAGAGAGGGTATTTAACAAGTGGGGGCCACCAAAGAGGCCAATTCTCAGTGTTGCCACCCTCCAGACCTCGCTGAGGTGGCACATGAAGGGCCTCAGATTATGAATGTAGGGTATGGGTTCGTTCATAAGAGGTTCCCGCCCCCCCAGGAAATTTATTGTTTTCAGAATGTGTTGGGCAGTAATAAAAGATTTTGAGAACTTTGTGTCTGATTCACTCCTACAGTCAGTATCTCAGCTTTTTTCTTGCGTTGCTCTTAGAATTGACACGCAATGGCGGACCTTGGTCTCAAATTTCAGCGGTGCCCTGTGTGATGCCAAAATACACATACACAAGCCTCTTGCCTGCCATTCTATATCATAGTTGCAGTGTCCCAAGGCTCTGTGCCCAGTGCAACCAAACTGGCTGTGCTCCCCTAAATCTACTCCGGCTTGTGGCTGAAGGGCAGCCAACATTTTAAGGCCTACAGGTTCCCCATTCCTGGTATATAACTTGAGTGGAAATAGGTTAACATTGCATTCTGTTTTTATAGTGATGAAAGGTACTTTGTGTGTGCTTATTTTTATATGAATAGTATAATAAAACATGTTTTTAATAACCTGTCTTCAATAGTGAC
The DNA here is from genome assembly GCF_964188305.1 of Podarcis bocagei. Classification (NCBI taxonomy): domain Eukaryota; kingdom Metazoa; phylum Chordata; class Lepidosauria; order Squamata; family Lacertidae; genus Podarcis; species Podarcis bocagei. The sequence goes on from NC_138125.1 coordinate 32,405,732, forward strand.
CAGTAGTTATATGTTAATAAAGAATTGTGTGCAGTGGTGAGGGATAATAATGGAGCACTCAATTATTTCATGTTTAAGTGAATATTCAGTCCGTTGCTCACCTTCCATGTAAGAGAAAAAGAATGCATGCCTTGGTGATACTTTACTAATAATTATCTGTTTCATATACAAATACCTACATAGGAGTTTCCAAGAGTAACCAACGTGTAGATAATAACAATTTTATTATTTATACCCTGCCCATCTGGCTGAATTTCTCCAGCCACTCTGGGTGGCTTACAGCATATATCGAAACATAAAAAAATCAAACGTTAAAAACTTCCCGATACAGGGCTGCCTTCAGAGGTCTCCTAAAAGTTAGGTAGTTATTTTTCTCCTTGACATCTGAAGGGAGGGTTCCACAGAGATATTGTGTTGATCATGCAGGGCTTTTTGTGTCTGTATATTTGAAGGGTGCATGCAGACTACTAAAAAACCTACGTGAGCAAGCAACTGTCCTAATATGCAGAGTCCGGAAGCATCTTCAGGGCTAAAAACTCGTGGAACATATTCTGCCAACAGCTGTGGAAACCGCGACAGCACGAAGCTTATTGTGGATGATTCGTGCTGTTCACCCTTTTGTAGTAAATGGGTTTACTTCACACCGGGATTCTTTCGAACGAAGTCACCGGCCAAATATACTTTTTATTTCTAGTCACGGGAAATGCCAAAACTAGGTGAAGCGACGCTAGTTTAAAAAAACAACAACAAACCGCTTAAAACGCCGGAGGGCAGTCGGTGGCCGCGCTTTCCCGGGAAGCAAGCAAGCACCTCGAGGGGGAAAGAGACTTTCGCTTGTTGCAAAAAGGGGACAGCCCTAAGCGGCATGGGAGGAACCGGCTCAAATCCCCGCGAAGCAACAGCCGCCCCATCCTTTTATTTAGAGCAAGGACAATTGCGAGCTGCCTCCCGGGGCTGGGGTAGGGACACGGACGGTGTCTTCTGAAATGCAAGCGGGGCGCGCACACGACAACCCCGCAGCACAGACGCCGCCTCTGAGGCGCTGCTCCCGCCAGCTCCCCGCGTGGCTCTCCCCTCGGCCTCGCGCCTGGTTCGCCAACGGCCTGTCGCGAACCTCCCTGCCGCGAGGCCGCGCCTGGGCTTGAAGTGGTTCCGGGTCGGGAGAAGCCGCCAACATGGAGCGTAGGGGGCCCGCGGGGCCTCCGGGAAGCCGGTGAAGGAAGGCAAGGGGCAGCCCGAGGGGGGGACGGGACCCTGCTGCTCGCCTGGTTCTGAGGCCGCGAGAGGGGCGCGCGCGTGCGCACTGCCGGAGCCCCGTGGAATCCGCGGCAGCGTCTGAGGCCACAGCAGGAAGCTGCTGCTGCTGCTGCTGCCCACCGTCTCCCTCGCAGCAGCGGGGCCGCGGCTGGCGCTCGAGCCCTGCGGCAGGGAAGCCTCGGCGCCCCTTTCCTCAGCCCCAGGGCAGGCAGCAGCCATGTCTCTGGGCGAGTACGAGAGGCACTGCGACTCCATCAACTCCGACTTCGACAACGAGTCTTCCGGCAGGAGCGGCCCCCGGCCTGGCCCTGTCCTAGGCGGCGAGCAAGAGGAGCTGCATTATGCCCCCATCCGCGTCCTGGGCCGGGGCGCCTTCGGAGAGGCCACCTTGTACCGCCGGACCGAGGTAAATCTGCGCCCGCCTCCGCCGCGCCCCGCCATTCTTTCCCTCCTCCTCCTCGCGTTGGCTGAAGAGGCTCCCCTGCTACCCCGTAGTTTGAATCCCAGCTCTAACCCCGCGAAGGAAGGCAGCATTATTGGGCACGAAATGCTCCTTAGATAGCCACCCCCTCGGGGTCACTGATATATCCTGCAGATGTTCAAAGACGCCAGAGACCCAGCCAGGAAAGCAAGCGAGCAAACTTTGGCCATGCATCCAAGTAGCGTCTTCGCGAATACTTAGGCTAAAGTGTGAACAGTTCTTCAGGGGGGTTGTTCGCAAAGGAAGACACAAGTTAACACTTCGGAAATCACGAAGTTGGAAGGGATCGTGGGGGGTCATCTAGTCTAACCCCCTGCAATGCAGAGACTCTTTTCCCCAAGGTGGGGCTTGAACCCACAATCCTGAGATAAAGAATCTCATGCTGTACCAACTGAGCTATCACAGGAGGGTAAACGACAAAGCAGTTCTTGATTCTGGAAAGTGTGAAGTAGAAGAGAGCCCCTCAGAAGACACATTCCTCTCTGATAGGGGTTGATCAAATCAGGAGGGTGCTTAAGCAAAACCCAGGAGCTTCTGTTGCCGTTAATTTGAACTGGGTGCAATTAGGGCTAAATGACACTTGTTGCTAAATGCCTCATTGGAGTTGTGCGATTGATTCTTTAACTGAAAATGTTATCTGGTTAATCTGGATATTCATAAGGAAAGGTGTAAACACTTTTTCTCCTGGCCCATGATCTCAACTAAAATTGAAGCTGTTGTTTGGCATGGGAGAGATGCTTCCATTGATACCATTTGTTAATTCCCAGTTCTAATTTGGCACTTGGAAGCTGATGGAATTTGGGTAGCTGAAAATGAAATGTGGCACAAGGATGTAGTGGTGATATTTCCTCTCAAACAGCTTCCTGTACAGGGATAAAAAGAATGACAGGATGGAAGAGGGAGAAGGCAGCTGTAAAGCTGCATCATATTTCTGCAAGGATATGCCAGGCATATCATTTACAGTGCACAGAGGCTGATAACAAAGGAAAGTCATAGACAGAAAAAACAAGCACAACTTTTCAGGAAAGTGTCTTACACAAGGTTATAAGTGTCGCACCCATATAGACACTAACCTTTGCAGAGCTGGTGAGTCAGTGGTAGAGTTGCCATGTGTTCTCTTTTTCCAGGACATGTCCTCTTTTTCAGGGGTGAGATTTGAGACAAAATGCATTTATTTGCTTTGAAAAGCCATCATAGCATTCTCTTTTTTGCTCTTCAAAATATGGCAACCCTAGTCAGTGCTATATAGATTGTGAAAGGGTACATCTATCATTGGCTTCCTCAGCAAAAAGGCTAACAGGGCCCAGTTAATTTAAAGGACCCGAAGATGTGTAGTTGTGGTTTTTGGAGGTTGAGGTAGAAATGCCCACTTCTGTCACTTTCCAGAATATCAGCCAAACTCTTCCCTTAATACATTTCCATTTTATTAATTGTTTTGCATCATTAACAGTGGTAGGTTATTATTTCTTTATTGATTGACTTAATTTATATACAGTACAGTACTGCCCTTCAAAGATCTCAGGGCAGTTCACCAGCATTTCCTGTGCGGAAAAGGAAACTTTATGGCACAGTTCAGTCAGTGATATATTTTTAATATGGCATTACAGAGAACCTGAAGGCCCCTGATCACAGATTCTGCTATAGCTTCAGGGAGTAATAGACTAGCTAGATAAAACCATAGAATGATCAGGAATCTGCTTCAAGGATATAATACTAATTACTCCCAAGTTTTTATCTCATTTTTAATATAATGTTGTTGCTGGAATATCTGACAAGTCCTATGAGCTAATCAATTTCTGTTAGCAAATTTAGACAGTGTTTGTGTGGAGTTGTGTAGAAAATAACAATAACCTTTCTTCTGAAAAGTTTATGCTATTTGGTTATTATTCAAAAGGAAGAGAGTGTTAGTTGTAGATAGTGATTTTTGGCATCAGAAATAAGGAAATGCCCATAGAGAATTTTTCAGACTAAATCTGAAAGTGAATGCAAAAAAGATTGATACATTGTAAGAAATTAAACGTGCATTTAGCTAACTAGATTTTTTGTATTCCAGGATGACTCACTTGTAGTGTGGAAGGAAGTGGATCTTACAAGACTGTCAGAAAAAGAACGCCGTGATGCTTTGAATGAGATTGTTATCCTTGCACTTTTGCAACATGACAACATCATTGCCTATTACAATCACTTCATGGATAACACTACACTTCTGATTGAACTGGAATACTGTAATGGTGAGAACTCTTGTCTTGTAAACAGCAGACATCTCTTCCATCTTAGGTTCTGTGGGGGAAGATGAAATGCAGAATCACTTTGTCTTGTTTATAGATGGCAGGCTTTAGTGACAGTTCTAACACAAACCAGAGTCATCTTGGAGAACTGCCACTTACGTTTCGCAGATACATATTCTAAAATGTATTTGTGGGAAGAAGAAACTTCGGAAGCAGAAATAGCTAAAGGAAAGATGAGGCACTAAATGCTCAGTAAATCAGATACAAACCTGCAGAATCTTGCAGGGGAAGCCTGGAAGAGGGCATTCTTTGTGGCAGCCCCTAAGTTATGGAACTCCTTCTCCACAGAGGTGCATCTAGCAACTTAATTATACAGCTTTCAGCAAATAAGAAAGACACAATTCTTTGCCTTGGCCTTTGACACCTGAGATGTGCATTTTCAGAACCCACCCTTAAAAAAAAGAAAAGATTGTGATTATATTTTTAATTATAAGTTCTTAAATACTTTTAAACTCCATTTTGGATTGTTGTAACCTGCCTTGGGATGCTTAGGGTAAAGAGCAGGTGATAATCATAATAATGAAAAAGCGTGGGGAAATGGCAAATTCCTGGAGGATTTCTGGTAAATGCTAATAGAACATTTACAATCGATAGGTAAAGCATTTCTCTCTTTTAATTGCAGGGGGAAATCTCTATGATAAGATCCTGCGGCAGAAAGACAAGTTGTTTGAGGAAGAGGTAACTTGAACAAACTGAGAAGTAACAGATAAGAGTTTAGTACTGTTTGATGTGCTGCATTTTCCCAGTGTTTATTTCATGCTTATTGCTATAGTATTAGCAAATTGCATCACTTGTGCCAGGAAACAATTAGCCTTTTCTTGGTGTTCTAGTCTTGAACAGAACACTTTGATCCTTCGTTGTTGATCACGTAGCAAGAATAAAGATGTTACGATGGTACCTCGGGTTAAGTAGTTAATTTGTTCTGGAGGTCCGTACTTAACCTGAAACTGTTCTTAACCTGAAGCACCACTTTAGCTAATGGGGCCTTTTGCTGCTGCCGCACCGCCGGAGCACGATTTCTGTTCTCATCCTGAAGCAAAGTTCTTAACCCGAGGTATTATTCTGGGCTAGCGGAGTCTGTAACCTGAAGCGTATGTATCCCGAGGTACCACTGTACTTGGGTTTCAGTGGTGTCGAAGTCTTTTGTTCCCTGTCCCCATGGAATGGTATTCTTCTGGGATTGTTCATTAATTTACAGATAATCTTGTAGAACGTTGCATTTTATTTGTAAATAAATAAAAAGATTAATTAACTATTTTACTTTTTAAAAAGACTTAAACAGTTAGTGTAATTTTGAGAACAATTAAAAATAGCATAGAAAAGTGAGCAGCAGAAATGCAGTGAAAAACTTCTTTAGTAGCAGAACTGTTCTTCACTGTATGACAAGAGTACAGTTAGGGAGCAAGCCTTACTTGGGAAGGGAGCTCCAGGGTGTAAACACAACCTTTGTAAAGATTTTACTCCTTTCTCTAATGGTACTTGTCTTAGTAGATGAGGGCATGAAGAACAGGGTTGTGCTTAAGGACCTTGTGGAATGGGAAATTACACATGGGAGGAGGCAGAGGGGATGCCATGCCATGGTAATTAGTTCTGTGATTTCACAGTCTTTATCTCTTTTTAGTTTTTTATTTTGGCCTGATGTTCAGCCCATATTTTTAAATATGGCTTGTAAGTAGTGCAGTAAGTGTCTATCTGTAGGATTCTCTTGCAGAGCAATCCCTGTGCATGTTTACTCAGCACTAAAGCCTACTGTGTTCGGTGGCACTTACTGCCAGGTAAGTATATACAGTCATACCTCGGGTTAAATATGCTTCAGGTTGAGTGTTTTCAGGTTACACTCCGCGTTACTTCCGGGTTTCGCTGCCCGCGCAAGTGCAGTCTCTCAAAATGACATCACGTGCATGCGCGGAAGCAGTGAAACGCAATCCTCGCATGCGCAGATGCGCAGTCGCGTGTTACGTTCTACTCAGGATGCGAACGGGGCTCCGGAATAGATCCCGTTCGCATCCAGAGGTACCACTGTATAGGATTGCAGCCTTAGTTATAACTGTGGTTAGCTATTATTACTAGTTAGCTATGATTACTAGTTTTCTGTAGGTTGCCCTTGGCTTATTATTAAGAGATTTAAGAATCTGCATGACTACAATTACACAGCAAATCGTAGGATAGCAACTCTAATGTAGAAACTGGTTATTCCTGCCAGTATGCTTAGAATTCCAAACTTGCTCTTCCATTCTATATTTTTTAAAAGGAACAAAGGTATTTACATTCTTCAATATCTTTAATCTAATTGTTAAATTTGGTAAGTAGAATAATACATGCAATTACTGATTTTTTATTTTTTTTATTTATAAATTTGTTAGTCATCTTTACAGCAGTTGACAGTGCAATACTTTGCATGTTTATTCAGTAGTAAGTCCCAGTAGTAAGTGTTCAGTTGGGCTAGTAAGTGCATCTAGAATTAGTGCTCAACATTATTTAAAGCATTCTAAAAACCATCATATTAAAACAATTTAAAAAGCTAAAACTAAACTCAAAGGCATATAACAAGTGTTTGTAACTGACAGATTCTGGCAATAGCCTTTACAATTAAACATTTTCATTTGCTGGCATAAACTATATCGTGAAGAGACAAGCACTTGTCATCTTACACCATGGAGACTACGTTATCCTGGAAAGATTACACCTTGAAAAATATCTCAACACTGAGTTGTTCATATTGGAATAATAAAATTATTTTTCTAGAATAAACTTCCTGAAGTGTTTCCCGTGTGAACTCTCTTTCTTTGCAGATGGTAGTGTGGTACCTATTTCAGATTGCATCAGCAGTGAGCTGCATCCATAGGGAAGGAATCCTTCACAGGTAGGTGTGATTAATGAAGCTTGGGCTAACTTGTGGCCTAGTGGCTGAAGGTAAAACATGCTTGAGAGTATTGATAGCCTGCTGCTGCAAATACCATTTTAGTTAGTTTTTCCCTTGCTGCATTTTTTGAGCATCTACAGTGGTTCCTTTTTAAATTGTCTGTTGTTATTTTTAAATATTTTGCTAATAGCGTTTTATTTTACTTGGTATTTTATTCTAATTGGTACTTTTATTGTTGTTAACTGCTTAGGGCATTTGATATGATGACAGGGAATAAATATTTATCATAACAAATTGTGGGCGGTATTCAATATGCTTGTTCTATCAGTGAAACTTCCCCAGCTGTCCATGTGAGCCTCCCGCATGCTCCCTAAATCTGTGGGTTCCTCCAACCCACTGGAGCAGATTGGGGAGGGCACTGGGTGCATGTGTGGGGCAGGGAGTTCTGTTACGCAAATGGAAATCCTTGTGCTAATGGAACAAGTGCATTGGACACCATCCTAAATGTAGCGTAAAGGGAAGCAATCTGATTTGCTTCACTCTTCTTAGCACAGAAATTGGATTTCCTATACTACAGATAACTTAATACCCTAGTGCAGGGGTCTGCAACCTTTAAGACAAAAAGAGCCACTTGGACCCGTTTCTGAAAAAACAACAACAACTGGGAGCCGCAAAAACATTGCAACATTTAAAACAAATATAACCCTGCATATATTGTTTCTGGCCTTAATGCTATATATACAGGATCGTGCAGTCAGCTGTCAATCTCAAGAAAAAAGGACAAATTAATAGCTAATTAAAATATTTAATTTACAACCAGGTAACCAGGTTAATGGGACTTTTGCTCCTGAACCTCAGTGCTCAGTGTCTGCACATCAGGGCTGTAAGACGTCACCTTCATTTTCACACAGGCTTGCAAGCTGTCATCTGTGAGGCGTGATCGGTGTTTGTTTTTAATATAGTTCATGTTGGAGAAGACCTGCTCACATACATATGTGGAAGAGACCACAAGGGCCATCGAGTCCAACCCCCTGCCAAGCAGGAAACACCATCAGAGCACTCCTGAGATATGGTTGTCAAGCCTCTGCTTAAAGACCTCCAAAGAAGGAGACTCCACCACACTCCTTGGCAGCAATTCACCAAACTTTCACCAAACTTTCCCCTGCTTAAGTTTAAAAAGGGGCTTCAAGCAACTAAAAAGGGGCTTCAGGCAACTAACTCCACGTGGAATTCCACGCGACCGCGACTGCATAATCAATGCCACAAAATGCCAAAGAAAATTAACCAGGGCCCCAGTGAACCATAAATCATAATCAGTGCCTGATGTAAATAATAATTAATAATGAGGGCCCAATGTCATCCTCGTCATTATAAAAATAATCCCTCTCTTCGCGCCGCCCAGCCTCCCAAGAAAAAAACCCCACTTCAAACGGTCACAAAGCACAAATTCCACGCGACCGCGACTTGCTATGCCCAATAATCAATGCCCCAAAATGCCATAGAAAATTAATCAGGGCCCCAGTGTACCATAAATCATAATCAGTGCCTGATGTAAATAATAATTAATAATGAGGCATTCGTCATTATAAAAATACCGGGCGGCAGGCTGCTATCCGCAGCGTGGGGAGCCTTGCCGGGAAGTCCAGCAAGGCTCCCCACGCTGCGGATGTCTGCCTGGCGAGGGGGGCGCTCTGCTTCAGGGCGCCCCGCCCGCCGGGCGGCAGGCTGCTATCCGCAGCGTGGGGAGCCTTGCCGGGAAGTCCGGCAAGGCTCCCCACGCTGCGGATGTCCGCCGGGCGAGGGGGGCGCTCTGCTTCAGGGTGCCCCGCCCGCCGGGCGGCAGGCTGCTATCCGCAGCGTGGGGAGCCTTGCCGGGAAGTCCGGCAAGGCTCCCCACGCTGCGGATGTCCGCCGGGCGGCAGGCTGCTATCCGCAGCGTGGGGAGCCTTGCCGGACTTCCCGGCAAGGCTCCCCACGCTGCGGATGTCTGCCTGGCGAGGGGGGCGCTCTGCTTCAGGGCGCCCCGCCCGCCGGGCGGCAGGCTGCTCACCTCCGCCCCTCGCCTCCGCCCCTCGCCTCCTCCCCTCGCCACCACCCCGGAGCCGCAGCAAAGGCTTTAAAGAGCCGCATGCGGCTCTGGAGCCGCAGGTTGCCGACCCCCGCCCTAGTGCAGTCTTCCTCAACCTTGGTACCACCAGTTGTCGTAGGGCTACGAAAATCTGTGACATCAGGTGTGGAGAGGAATGAGTTAAATCCTTTCACAGTAACATTAATAGAGGAGGAATAGCAGCATACTGAGTCCTATACCTGGTGACTGGAAGAACTACATCACTTTAATGCTTCTTTTTCTAGAGATATAAAGACACTGAATATCTTCCTCACTAAAGCAAATCTTATAAAACTGGGTGACTATGGTTTGGCGAAAAAGCTGAACTCTGAATATTCGATGGCTGAAACAGTGAGTGTCTGAAACTTTAATGTTTCGATAGACTAATTTACCTGTACCTGTCTGGGATTTTGTGAGCAAATCAGGAGCTTGGGGTCCTTTGATGCCACTTAATGCTGTTTGCTTCTTTTCCTACTCCACTTCTGAATTGTCTTGTTAGAAATATAATACATCCTGTTACTTTGTAACCTGCCATTAGCAAATATGTATTCATTCAGATTTGCAACCCTTCAGTTGGGAAGGGCAGCAGATCCAGCCTCCGTGGAGCATTCTTGTAAGTTACCACTACTGCCTCTTTCTCCTCTGCATGCCCACAGCTATGCAGTCTTGCTGTTGCTGCTGCACCTGTTTGTCACCCAGAAGCAGGTGGCGTGGGCATGCAGGCGGTAGGTGTGCAGCAGAGGCAGTGGGAGGGTTGGAGTGGCATTTTCTGTTCTGCCTTTAGTGACAAAACAGTCTTGGGCCAGCCCAGAAAGAGAATAGGTCTTATAATCCAGTATTTAAGTTTTTACTTTGCATGCTGAAACACAATATAAGCATGTTTGGGAGATGGGTGTTCTTATATAAAATGACTAGAAATTAGCACTTGCAGGGAAAACAATGAACTGTGTCTGATCTACTGGTATCAAGGAGTTGGGCAGACTATCTCTAACATTTTTTCTCTGTTGTGCAGTTGGTAGGAACCCCGTACTATATGTCTCCAGAGCTCTGCCAGGGAGTAAAATACAACTTCAAATCTGATATCTGGGCAGTTGGTTGTGTTGCCTTTGAGCTCCTCACACTGAAAAGAACTTTTGATGCAACAGTAAGTCACACCTTGACTGGTCACTAACGCTACATAATTTCCTTTAATGTTCTGTGTGTGCTTGAGAGAGTGAGAGGGAGCCGCCAGTTGTGAAGAATGTGTTACAGTGAGAGCTGTAGGTCAGTTGGGTATTGCCTGTTCAGGGATGATTATCATTCTTGAATTAGACCCACTGAAATTGATGGACCCAGATAACAAGTCCATTGATTTAAGTGGTTCTGAATATGACTGACTTGGCTATCACCCGGTAAATTGTCCCTTGCTGATGTTCTGAGTCTATCTAGAAAGTGTATAGGAAGCTGTCTTCTACTGAATCATAAAGTTGCTATGTGTAGCTTGGTATTTTCTATGCTGCCTGAAAGTGGTTGTCTAGGGTTTCAGGTAGGAGTCTTTTCCAGCCTTACCTGGAGATGCTTGAATTGAATCTAGAACTTTTTGCATGAAAACTAAATGTTCTGCCACTGAGCTATGTTCCAATAGTACGTAACATCTGAAACAATCAGAGAGAGAGACTATAATGCAGATCCACAGGACATTTTCTTAAACAGGTTCTCCAGATGCACTTGAATGATCACACTATTTCCTTTCTAGAATCCCTTGAACCTCTGTCTGAAGATTGTGCAAGGGAACCGAGCAATGGAGGTAGATGCCAGTGTTTATTCTCTGGACCTCATCCACATGGTCCACTCCTGCCTTGATCAGGTTGGTGAGATACAGTTTGCTTTCAACTTTGCTGCCTCAGTGACACAACTTCAGAGGAAAGTGGGGTAAATGCCTTGTATTAATTACAAGACTAGATATGTAAGTTTCTGGGCATCCTTGTGTATGGGCTCTGCAGAATGTGTGTTCTTGGCTGCCCAAGATCTGCAGCAGCTTAGAAACTGTTAAAATACCTTTGTATTTGAAGTGAAGAATCTACAGTGACCTTTAACTTGACGCTTTCTGCTAACTTTAATATTCCTTTGGTTCTCTGTGTATTGGGGAAATGGGTAAAGACCATAAGAATGTGTTTAGTTAATCTGCCCTGAGACTTAATTGTTGAAAAATGATCCCTTTCCTTAGGGAGTGACCTGTCACTCACCTCTTTCAGGATCCTGAGAAGAGGCCGACTGCTGATGAGCTGCTTGAGAGTCCCCTTATCAGCAAGCACAGGAGGTAAAGAGTTGTACATTCCTTGGACGTGAACAGGCCATGTTGTTTGGGAGAGATCTACAGAATCTTGTACAGCCTACTAGTCATGTCAATGCTTCCCACATTCATTCACTTTGGCCATTGACTGATGAGGCACATCTTAGAATCATAGCATTGGAAGGGACCCTGAGGGCCATCTAGTAGGATTAGGTAGGATTCTTCTGCATGGCATTTAGTGTCTGTTAAGCCTGTTGGAATCCCCTGTCAGAAGTGCTGTAATAATAGATGGTTGCTATTCTTCTTATTGGTTTTTTTTTCATGGCAGGGAGATGGAAGAGAAAGTTGTGCTGCTTAATGGCCCAAACAAACGACCAAGGTAATGGAGTGTGTGTTGTACAGCGGAATTAAAGGAAGTAGGTCCCTAGACGTACTCACCCTTACGTGATTGCTTCACACTTTCAATGTTATCTTTTAGGTAATGCATGAGGCTACCACCTTGCTGAAGCTAAGCGGGTCTGAGTCTGGTCTGCACCTAGATGGGAGACTACCTGGGTACAATGTGTACACTGCCTTGAGTTCCAGAAGGGAAGAAGGCAGCTTCCACTCTTGTTGTAAACTGTGCCCATTCTTCCCTACAGATTTGAATTGGACAGCATCCAACTAAGCAGTTCTGCTAATGCAAGGAGTTAGCTGCACAGTGGAACTTACCTGCCCACAACTCTTCCTGTTGTGACACTTAAATCTGTTCAGGGGATGCACAAGGAGAAGGTGGGGAAATTCCATTGTGCAGCTAAAAGTCCTTGTGCGCAGCTAGCAGAACTGTTTAGTTGTATGCCACCTATTGACTTGACACCAAACTGCACTTAAAAATACTGCATTGCTGATACTACTACGTTTTTTTCTTCTTAAGATAAAAGCCATTTGCCATGGAAGATTATCCTTCATGGAATGCTGTAAATTTGCCTGTAACAAAATGTTGATGTTCTAAACAAAGTTGCTGAAGAGTGCATATTTTTTTCCATTTTTAACTGAAGCTTGCTCATGCCACTGTTTCTGGAAATTCAAAAGCCTTGCTCAAGTCATCAAATTGGATTCTGATCTTTATTTGTATGCAGATTGGAGTAATCTTCTTCAACCTTTGTTTATCTAGCCCTAGGTTCCCTACCTTTAAATACCTAATGCTTTTTATGTGGCTTCTGAACAACACAAGTACCACTAAGGCTTATATAAAATGTTTCTGCCTGGAACCTGGAAATTTAATTTTCTTCCAGCTTGTCTTCTATTTCAGGGCTTCTAAAGCTACTCATGCTAACACTGATGACTCTTCATAACTCCATATTGACCTCATGTTTTACAGAACAAGTACCATGAACGAGGCTCCTATTGCTGTGGTGACATCACGCACAAGTGAAGTTTATGTCTGGGGGGGTGGGAAGTCATCCCCTCAGAAGCTGGATGCCATTAAAAGTGGCTGCAGTGCACGACAGGTCTGTGCAGGAAACACCCATTTTGCAGTGGTTACAGTGGAAAAGGAGCTCTATACTTGGGTGGTAAGTGAAGTGTATGAAAAGTACTTTGGAAACTTGGATAATGTATGAAGGCAGTGCAGAATGGATCTTGCATGAGTCATATTTAAGGTGTTGCATCATTACTGATTGTCAGTATAGTTGGATATTCTTAGTTAATAAGTTGCGAAAAGTTGTAAGAGGTGTTACTCCCTGTTAGGATATTTCCGTTCCACCTTAAAAGGGAGCAGGCTTTGTGAGTCACAGAGTCTGCATATTTCCTGTTCAGAGGAAGTTTATGTTTTGTCTATGCTTTCGTTTCTCTCTCTGTGCCTGAGACATCAACGCAGGCAGTCATGTTTTCTTTGTTCTGACCAACGCTGAATAAAGTTGTAAATAATGCTCTCCTGAGTGCATCTTTCGCTGTGCGAATTCTGCTGATAGAGCGTGCACCAGCTCTGGAATGTGGCAAGCTATTTCTAGAGCTCGTGTCGCTAATTGAATGATACTGCGTGTCTACGGGAGATCGATGGATCGTCCGGAATCGACGTGGGGCCTTGACGGCTGATGTCTCCCTGGCAGTATCCCAAAACTCCCCATTCAAGAGTTTATGCTGCTTAAGTTCAAGGTCTAAAACATGCACAGGGTTTTTGTTTGTTTGTTTGTTTTGCTTTCTGTATATGGCAGCAGTTATTTCACCTCCAGGAAAATGCCCCAAAGGTTCAGACAAGTGCAGCAACACCCTATAACATGTGAGAGGCTGTTGCTGAAAGAAAAACAGGGCACTCTCCCCAGTGTGTGCATGAAGGTGTACATGGGTCTCTCAGGATCCCAGTTGAAGTATATATAGTTTGTTACTTGGTTCCTTCACATCAGACTTGCTAATAATGCTCCTTGGAGTTCCCAGGATGCATCCTTTACCATCCTTTACCATGCTTCTGCATATTACAGAACATGCAAGGGGGCACCAAATTGCATGGCCAACTGGGACATGGAGACAAAGCCTCCTATCGGCAGCCTAAGCATGTGGAAAAACTGCAGGGCAAAGCCATTCACCAAGTGTCTTGTGGAGATGACTTTACTGTCTGCATCACAGGTAAGAGACAGGTAAAATGTACCAGCAGAAAAATGGTGTGGAAGAACTCAAATGCTATCTTGTTTTTGTTAAATATGTTGTAAACCACCCTGTGGTCCTTGGATGAAGGGTGATGCATAAATTTAATGGATACATAAACAAATAACATATGTATTGGCTGAAAGAGAAAATGACCTTTTTCTGGCAAGAGAGCATGAAATATTATAGCATAGGTAAATACAGGGAATTGCTGTACTGCTGCTCTGGAATTAGTGCAGCTTCCCAAGATCAATATTTATTTTATGTTGTTTTAAACATTTGTATATCACAGCATAAAACCAATATAATAAACCACAAAAAGATGGGGAAGAAAATATGTTTCACAGTCAAAAAAGATTCTGCATGGTACCCTCTGTGATATGCATACACAGTGTAGATAACATTTAGTGGATGCAGGGCACATTAGTCCAAGCATGTAATTGACCCAGCTTGATCTAGATAATTAGATAACATAGTAGTCTGGTTTCCCTGTGTTTGAAGGAGTCAGAATCTCTATCTTACTCATTTGTCCCTTCCTTTCATGTAGATGAGGGTCAAGCCTTTGCCTTCGGCTCAGACTACTATGGCTGTATAGGTGTTTCCAAGGCATTTGGTTCTGAGGTTTTGGAGCCCAGGCAGCTGACCGTGTTCCTCAGCAACCCAGTGGAGCAGGTTTCTTGTGGAGATAACCATGTGGCTGTGCTGACCCGAAACCGAGAGGTCTACACATGGGGCTGTGGAGAATACGGTATGTGGCTTTCTATCTGCAGTCTCTAATATTGGCAGTAGAGACTGAGGCAAAATGCACACAATAAGAGTCATTCAAAGGAAAAACATGCATGCTCCTTCTTAAGTTTCATTTTATATGGTTGTGAACCACTTAGAGGTTTTCTTAAAATCAAACGGTATAATTTTTGTGTGAAATAAAAATGTAACTACAGTATAATCACAGGCAATTGTTTTGGTAACTGACCAGTGACAGATCTAACTTCTACTGTTATGAAAGACATCAGATTAAATTGGGATCCTTAATTCTGGAAAGATGGATGGTCATATCTATGATGTTGGATCTGTGAACATGAGAAATGAGGCAGCCCTGTTTCCTGCTTTAAATCTGAAAGTCATTATCTGTAATAGTGTCCTTCAGCCAGGGGCGAAACTAGGCTTTACTTCACCCAGGTCAAAGATCCAGTTTGGCACACACACACCCATGCATTGTGTACACAGGCTTGGAGCCTCAATGGCGCCCCTCTGGATGCTTCACTTGGGGCAAAACCCCCAATTCCTCCCCCCCCCCCACCAGCTATGGCACTACCTTCAACACTAGGAAATTTCTCATTATTGTCTCTACTCAAATGCAGGTCGCTTAGGTTTGGATTCAGAAGAGGATCACTGCCTCCCACAGAAGGTAAAACGGACTAGACTTTTGCCATACTTTATGGGCTTCACACAGGTCCACTGTGGCTCTGTTGTGGGGTATGTCCTCTCTTAAGACAGTTTTCTAAAGCTATAACAATTTTAAGACCACAAATTTAGTACAGTTCAATAATTAATAGGGATAAGCTGGTGGAAGAAAGTAATTCTAAGATTGCTTCTTATTGCGCCTAAGATTTCAGACTAAAACTGCAGAGTGGAAGAAAAGGAGGACCTTTTCTGCCTCCCCACTTCCAGCTACTCTCTGAAGACTGGAGAAGAGACCCTCTTAAGACTATTAGGGAGGTGGGAAGGGGAAGGACTAGACCAGGGGTCAGCAACCTGCGACCCACGGGCCACAAGCGGCCCATGGGGGTTGTTTAAACGGCCCACGAGCCGCCTGCTCGGTGAGTCCCCGCATGCTGCGCTAAACCTGCGCAGCATGGAGCAAGGACTCGCTTCCACAGCGCCAGAAATCGTGTCTGCACATGTGCAGATGCCAGAAATTGCATCTCCGCAGACGCAATCCAGTCCCCGGAGCGATCTCAGTGGGAGTGAACTGGCCCAGGCGAAGTAAGCCTTGCCGACCCCTGGTCTAGACCATGTGAAAAATGAGCATAATATTTTAGTTTCGGTTCATTCATTTACATCTTTGTATTCTTGTTATAAAAGCACCTAGACATTCTGCTGTTGTGTAGGTTTATGGCTCCATTTAGCTCCAACTTTCATATCTCAGTTTCTAACTCTGGCACCACTACTGAGGAGGCACCCTGCCTGGTTCCTTGTTGCTTCACTTCTTGCAGCAAGGGAACCACCAGAAGCCCCTTGGTGCTGGATCTCCTTTTTACCTAGTCCAGATATTATTATATTTGGTCTTCACTTAGGAACATAGGAGCCTTATCAAACCAGGTCGGAGTATTTGTCCAATTATTTACTCTTGCTATCAGCAGGTCTCCAAAGTTTTAAGCAGAGGTCTTTCATGTCACCTGCTACTTCATCCTTTTTTTAAAGTGGAGGTTCTAAGGATTGCATTGGGACTTCGTACATACAAAGCATCTACTCTGCTATTGAACTAAAATTTCTCTTACTTGGTGACTCTGCAGTACTCTGTTGCAAGGATCATGTATCATGCTTCTCCTCTATAGGTAGAAATTCAGAAGACTTCCAATATTGTTTCAGTCCAGTGCGGCAGTGATGGAACCTTCCTACTCACACAGGCAGGCAAGGTTTTGGCTTGCGGTCTGAATGAGTTCAACAAACTGGGCCTGAACCAATGCACTTCAGGGATCATTAATCACGATGTGAGTAGTAATTTTCAAATTGTGTCGGAAATAAATTTCTGGAAGTAGCAAACACGTATCTATTAATAAAAATGAATATATTTTCAATAATCATTAATAAATGAAACATAACATATTTATTGAGTACTAGGTTGGAGCCTTAGAAGGAAAAGAAAAACTAATGTGATATACCACGCTTGGCAGTAGGCTGCTTTCGGTTTTGTGTGGTACATTCAGCTACAGGTTGGGTGTATTTGAGCAGTCTGTACAAGAAAATAGAATTTGATCTAGGCAAAAATGGTTTGCTTTGGAAGGTCTTGTATGATACTATGGCTTAGTGAAGCACCACATAGATAGATTTGTTGGACTTTCTGCTCTCTTCCCTTAGGCTTACCAAGAAATTCCATACACCACCTGCTTCACTTTGGCCAAGAAACTCTCCTTCTACAAAGTTCGCACCATTGCCCCAGGAAAGACACACACAGCTGCCATAGATGGTGAGATCTAATCCCATTCTAATTGTATTGTATTCTTACAAAATAAAATCTGTAAAATACTTGGGGTGGGGGGTGCTTAATGGCCCAAACAAACAACAAGGGTAATGGATTGAGTGTTGAAGAGTGGAATTAAAGTATGTTTCAACATCAGAATCTGTTCATCACATCCCTCGCGAACATAGATCCATTTGCGACTGGAAAACATTGTAAATTAATAAAGTACATACTTGTTAAAATTAGTGCACCCTTGCATTTAGCACTGTATTTTAAATCTGCTGTTTCAAAATTTAAGCTCTACAAACGATTCAAGGTTTATTGAACAGGACCAATGCTGACTTTGAAATTAGTTTCTTTGTTCCACATTAGTAAAAAAATGTGAAACCTGAAAATTACCAGTGATGTAGCAAACCCAACTATCAGATAAAGAGGAAGCCTGTCTGGTTCTCCAGTAGAGCTTAGCCACTGATGTGGTATCCACAATGAGCCTTGTTCTTCCTTTCTTTCAGAACGGGGTCGTTTGCTTACCTTTGGCTCCAACAAGTGTGGGCAGCTGGGTGTTGGAGACTATAAGAAACGTCTGGGTATTAATCTGCTAGGAGGACCTCTTGGGGGGAAGCAGGTCATCAGGGTTTCCTGTGGTGATGAGTTCACTATAGCTGCTACTGATGGTGAGTGTTGGTGCTGGTGAGTTGGCCATGATTTTTTGTAAGCAGCATCTGCAGAGGGCCAAGGGTGGCTACCTGCAATACTGGAGGCGAATAACATCCCAACTGATTTGCATTAGAGGAGAGGAACTTTGCTGTCTAGCAATAATGGTAGTAAAGCAACACAAAACATAATGTTCCTGCAGGAGTGCCATATGCTGGTGGTTGGGAACCTCTGGCCTAAGTAGGCCTGCCAGACCTCTCCCTTTGGTTTGCCAAGCTGTTTTGTGCAAGCTACACGCACCTGTCAAACATCCGATGACCTGTGATGTCAGGTGTGAGGCAGTAAAAGGGATATCTAATCTTCATTCTAAGCACTACAGCACTAAGATTGGAGATAAACCCTCTGGCTACTCATTGACAATAAAAGGCAGTCTTTCCCTTTTCTGCCCCTGTAATGCTGGGGTGAGGGTAGAAATGCTGCCTTCTGTCTTTTACTGTTAAGAAATAGCTCTGCCTGATCTTTATCTTCATATCTTTGTGCAAAACAACATATATCCAAGATTGGAGATAAACCATCTGTCTGCTCTTTCTCTAAAGAACAAGTAGAGAGCCTATCTCCAACCTTAGTGCTGTGGTTCTTAGCACTAACAAAGGGTGATAAGATCCCTGATCTTCTGTTAAATTAAGGCAGAGGGATCTTTCCAGCCACCCCTTCCAAGAACTGGAGTGGAGATAGTTAGAAATGCTGAGTGTATGTGCATGCATGCGTACCTGGTGTGAGAGTGCATGTATGAGTATATTACTGCATGTATGTACATGCATGTGAGAAGTTGAGAGGTGTCTGGTGTATGTGTTTCAATGGGGGATTAGAGGTACAAGCATTTGTCTTTTCTGAGGAGTTCTTCCACCCACCCACCATTGGAATGACGCTCCCAGAATACTGGGCAAGTGCCAGTCTGGCCCCTCGCGGAAAATAGGTTCTCAACCGCTGTCTTATGGTGTTCTTCTAGACTGCATTATTAAAATTTCAACTAAAGGTGAGCCATTTGAGTGGAATGAAATGCAGCTGTATAGGAATCCTTGAAAGGCAGTTTGGAGTGTTTGACTTGAGACTGATAACACTTTTCTCTTCCCCAGATAACCATATCTTTGCCTGGGGTAATGGTGGAAATGGCCGTTTAGCAATGACACCAACAGAAAGGGCTCATAGTTCTGATATTTGTACATCATGGCCTCGGCCCATTTTTGGTTCCCTGCATTACGTCCCAGATTTATCTTGCCGTGGCTGGCACACCATCATAATTGTTGGTGAGTATTAAAAAGTTGGGAAACAGGAGCCTACTCAGGAATGCTTGTCTTCTCTAATCATAAGGGAAATGTAAAATGTAACAAGTTCACTGGAAGAGTAGGCGATAACCTTTCTAAGGAAATAGATCAGCATGTTTTTGGAATCTTCATTGAGAAAATTTTCCTACTTTCTCTCCAGAAAAAGTTATAAATTCTAAAACCATCCTCCGCTCCAGTAGCAGTGGCCTCTCAATTGGGACTGGTAAGTAATCAGGCTTTTAATAATAGGCCAAAGCTGGGAAAACACCAACTAGGCTTTAGGAAGGAGGTGGGAGGACTGTAGGACCCTGTCAGAGCCCTCATGCCTCCTTCCCCAATCCCAGTTCCTTGCTTACCCGGCTTTGGGAAGGCAGCATGAGGGCTGGGCGGTGTGTGTGTGTGTGTGTGTGTGTGTGATGTTGCCAAGAGCCACCAAAGAGGCCTTAATGGCTGCATGTGGCTCTCAGGCCATCTTGCCTGCTGCTTGATGGACCAAATGGGCTGACTCAGTGTACCTTCATTCCTATCTGAAAACCTCATCTTGACCTAGCCCATTCATTTCTTTTTTAAAACTCCTCTGGTAGATTATTCTATTTTTGTAGCTTATTCTCCCCCCCCCCCCCCCATTTCATACATCGGAGAGCACAAAGGTTCTTTTCCTTGACTAACCTGGTTCAGCCCACCTGGTTGAATCAGGATATGGAGAACTAGTCTAAGAAGATGGATAAGTGGTATTGCCAGAAAAGAAAAAGATGGTGAAAGTTAAAGTTGGGGAAGAGGCACAGAGCTGATAAAATAAGTCTCTTCCTATTACGTTTGAAATAATAATAGTTTGTAGACAAATGTCTGAGAATATATAGTAGGTTTATCTATCACAAAAATCCAGTGTGGTGTAGTGGTTAAGAGCGGTAGACTCGTAATCTGGGGAACCGGGTTCGCGTCTCCGCTCCTCCATGTGCAGCTGCTGGGTGACCTTGGGCTAGTCACACTTCTCTGAAGTCTCTCAGCCCCACTCACCTCACAGAGTGTTTGTTGTGGGGGAGGAAGGGAAAGGAGAATGTTAGCCGCTTTGAGACTCCTTCGGGTAGTGATAAAGCGGGATATCAAATCCAAACTCCTCTTCTTCTTCTAAGGGGTCTGCGTTTCCAGAAAGTGGTAACTTTTGGCTCAGCTTAAGCTACTGTAAGTCCCCAGTGAATTAGTTTCTTTTCCCCTCCATGCCCCCCACAACCAGTGTATGGACATTAATATAATTTATTACAATTGCCCAAAATTGTGTGTCTAGTAAAAAATAATTCCAAACCTTTTGGGGGGGGGTGTATGTTCTGAATATGCCCAGGATCCTATGTGAGCTGATGTACCTGATATCTTGTTTACTGTTGGATTATCTTCTCTTTGCATCACCATTCTGAGGTCTGACAAGGCCTGCATTCCCAAGGCTGAAAATGCTTCTGAGCGAACAAGGGAAATATTTAAGGATTTTAATACTCTACCCATTTCTGCTAGTGGCCCAAAGCTCTACAGCTGAAGGAGGAGAAGAGGAGGAAAGTGAGCGGGACTCTGAGACCCCTGACCCCAGCAGAGGTTTCCGAGGAACCATGGAAGCAGACCATGGGATGGGGGATCGGATTAGTGCAACAGAAGCAGTTGCAGACAGCAGTGCTGCCAGTAGCTCCTGCCCTAGCTGGTTACGCAAGGTAATTTCTGTCTCACATAAAGCAAAGGGCGTACAGGAAAACTGAATAGCATTTTTCCAATAAAGGTGGAGGATTTTTGGGTGAGAGGTTTCTCCTTGAAGTTTAGTTGAATTTTAGAATCATAGAATTGTAGAGTTGGAAGGGACCCTAAGGATAATCTAGTTCAAGCCCCTGTGGTATAGGAATCGCAACTAAAGAATCCCTGATAGGTGCCCATCCAACCTCTGTTTAAAAATTGCCAGTGAAGGAGAGTCTCCCACTTTCTGAAGTCGTCTGCTCCTTTTTCCAAATAGCTCTTACTGTCAGAAAGTTCTTCCGAATGTTCTTTTCTTGGCAAATCATAAAAGCACCATGGTAAATTTTACCTCTATTCCGGAATCACTTCTAAGGGCGTAGTTTGAATAGCTTTGTAGGTGCGGCTTTTCAGGTAACAGACTCACTTCAGAAGAAAGAAGAGAAACCTTGATTAGAAGGATGATCGGTTTTGAATTCCAAACCCATAATTTTACAATGTATACCACTTGGAGTGTTTTGTGATTTAGCAGTGAATAAATATTTCTACTTAAAACAAATAAACAAGAAATGGGCTCAGAAATCCAGATTCAAAGCTTGAGAGATTGAGATTAAAGTAGAAACCATTTTAAACTGTCTTTGGCATTTTGTTTATATTTTTCTTTTCATGATGTGCTTTTTTATCATTTTGTTTATAAATGCCCTGGAAGCTGATGTTGAAAGTTGATATAAAATTCCTTTTTCCCATTCTGATTAGCTTCTAGTAAAAATAACTGAGCTGAAGCAAGTTAAAGCTACAATATATCCCATCTAGCCTTTTGTATCAATGAGATCTCTTTTTATCCAGTACCTGTTCCTTTATACAGTCATACCTCATGTTATGTTTGCTTCACATTGAGGCTTTTCAGGTTATGAACGCAGCAAACCCGGAAGTGTTTACTTCGGGGTTCGCCATGCGCACATGCGCAGAAGCAACCTGCATGCTTTGCACATGCACAGAAGCGCTCTATTGCGCTTTGTGCATGCGCAGTAGCGGCGCTCTACTTATGGACTTTTTGGGGTGTGAACGGCACCCTGAAACGGGTCACATTTGTAAGTAGAGGTACCACTGTACAGTTGTGCCTCGGAAGTTGAACACCTTGCAAGATGAACATTTTGGCTCTCAAACACTGCAAACCAATTGTTCTGCGTTCTTTGGAACCCGGACGTCCACCGTTCCTGCAGCCAATTGAAAGCCACGCCTTGGTTCCCGAACGTTTTGGAAGTCGAACAGACTTCCGAAACGGATTCTGTTTGACTACCGAGGTACAACTATAATGCTAAAAAAGGTTCTGAAGCAGTTAAAAACATAACCGTTCCAGATAATTTTCCTTAGTTTATAGATAAGGTAAAGGGACCCCTGACCATTAGGTCCAGTCATGACTGACTCTGGGGTTGCGGCACTCATCTCGCTTTATTGGCCGAGGGAGCTGGTGTACAACTTCCGGGTCATGTGGCCAGCATGACTAAGCCGCTTCTGGCGAACCAGAGCAGTGCACAGAAATGCCGTTTACCTTCCCACCAGAGCGGTACCTATTTATCTACTTGCACTTTGACGTGCTTTCAAACTGCTAGGTTGGCAGGAGCTGGGACCGAGCAATGGGAGCTCACCCCATCGCAGGGATTCGAAGCGCCGACCTTCTGATCGGCAAGTCCTAGGCTCTGTGGTTTAACCCACAGCGCCACCCGCATCCCTTCTTATAGATAAGTACCAAACCCCTAAAAAGCAACATAGAAACAATAAATTAGTTTTGTAGGACTGCACAGATTAGTTCATAATGTGTAGGATACATTTTGTTGACCTCCCTTGTAAAATTGAACAGCAGGATAAGTAAGTGAAATGCAAGTAAAACTGGCAGAGCCTAAAATTTACCGTATTTTTCGCTCTATAACACGCACCTGACCATAACACGCACATCGTTTTTAGAGGAGGAAAACAAGGGAAAAAATATTCTGAATGAAACAGTAGACGTATCATTTTTGTGCTTCATGCTGTGGCCACAGACATGTGATCTGATGGTGAATTTGGGGTGACCCAATGCAAAAATCCTGAGAATCCCTGTAACCACTTTTTTGCACCATTGCAGCCCCAGGCGTGATTTTTGGGGGGCAGGCTGTAGCCATGGACATGCTATGTGCTCTGATGGTGAATTTTGGCCCAATGCAAAGATCCTGAGGATCCATGTGGATCCATGCTTTGTAACCACGTTTTTGCACCATTGCAGCCCCAGGCAACAGTGGGTGCGTGATTTTGGGGGGGGCAGGCTGTAGCCATGGACATGCTGTGTGCTCTGATGGTGAATTTGGGGTGACCCAATGCAAAGATCCTGAGGATCCATGTGGATCCATGCTTTGTAACCACATTTTAAGTGGGGAGGGAAGGAAAAACACAGAAGGCTAAGAATGCAGGAGAGGGCTATAACGTGAGGAAAGGAAGGCAAAAGTACCCCCACCCACCCACACAAGCCAGCCAGCGCTCTCTCTCTCTCCCTCCCTCCCATCTGCATGTTTTCCGGCTGCCTGATATTTATTTTTTTTAATTGCCTTGACAGAAGAAAGCATTTTAACTGCATTAAGAACTATTTAGCAGCGAAACCTAAGCTTTGCCATCCCTTAAGAGGTACACAACACTGTAATCTTCCAGATCACATGAATTTACAGGCAAAACACTGTTTAAGGATTTCATCCTTTTAAATTGAAGAAAGCATATTTGAATGCTGTGTGTCCCCAAAAACAAAAAGCAGGAAGTCAAATCAGAATTTTAAGCTGAACCTGTAATCTCTCTCCCTTCACAAACATTGTTCCCTCCGGAGCACAGAGAGGAAAGCAGACACTCTTCTTGCCTGGAGGGGAGGGGCTTTCCCTGCTCTTTGTTCCGTTTCAGCAAACACAGCAACGAAACAGAGCGGGTGGGCAGTAAGACCCTGAGGCAGAATGCAGGAAAGCAACCACTTCCTCTTCTTGCCTGTAGGGGAGGGGCTTTCCCTGCTCTTTGTTCCGTTTCAGCAATCGTGAAGCCCGATTTGATTTTTGTCTGATTTTTCGGCTCCAGGGACCACACATTTGCTCCATAACACGCACAGACATTTCCCCTTCCTTTTCAGGAGAAAAAATCTGCGTGTTATAGAGCGAAAAATACGGTAATATCAGCCCATCATTGCTGCAATATCAAAGTCTGTCTTTCACAGATAAATCCACACATATCAGAGCATGGTTTGCCATTGTTGGACAGCAGTCTATTGTAAGTGCCAATGAAACAAACATTATGAAATCTGGCAGTCATTTGCATCCTGACACTGAACAAAGCTTATCCACTGAATCATCCCAAAGAAAATATTATTGGGGCACAAACCCAAACTATCAAGATTCTGCCTCAAATAGGCAGGTACAGCTCATCAGTTCTGCCACTTCTATTGAATTTAGTCTGTCACTGAGAATAGAAGGATACATATTGCAAGAACACGTAATTTCTCTCTGTTACATTCAATGACCCATGCTATATTTTGGGGGAATAGCACGAAGACAAGTAGAACAGAAAGGAGACAGGCTCCAGTGTTTACTGGAATAAGATGTTTATTTAGCTCAATGTGTTCCAGAGACAAAACTTCTTTGTCAGAAGCTATAAGCAAAGATAAATATAAGAATAAAGGACATTGTTATTGCATCATAAAATCACAAAACCTTGTAAAAATTAAAAATACCTAAATTCAGAAAAACTAAAGATATAAATCAAAAAATTGTTACACTCTTAACAAAGTTTGGAAACACGTGAACTGTGCATCAGTAAATCTTAATAAACCTCCACATATTTGACTCTTAGAGCCATTATCTGCAGTGTGAATCACACTGTGGCTATTTTCTGAACAGAAAGAGAATGCCACCTGTGTTCCTTTTTTATATTCCTCATATTGCAGCAAAGGTAGATAAGAAAGTGAAGAAAATCTGACATTGTTCATTCTCTCTCTCTCTCTCTGTTTGTGTGTGTAACCAGGAGCTGGAGAATGCAGAGTTCATCCCCATGCCTGAAAACCCCTCTCTGGTGAGCCTAGCCTCTTCAGAATCTGACAAAGAAACTCTTCCCTACAATGAGCTCAAGGGACTGCACTTGGCTTCACCCACACATGTCGATAACAAGTCTGAAGCAGGGTCTTGGGTAATGTAAATTGCTAAACATATGGAACTCTTCAAGACAGTTTGGGGCTGATGGTAGAAATAGGATGCAAGGATAATAATTCAGACTGGTATAAATACAGACTGTACATGGGAAAGAGAGATAGTACATAGGAGAGGAGGTAGTCTTTTCTTTTCTGAATAGTGGATAAGAGTGAGAAATTAATCCCAGCAGCAAGGAGACAGATGGCTGAGAATTATCTGAAACTGATGCTGTTTAAGGGCTTCATGATTTAATTTACCTCGCCCTAAGGAGCACCTTTGGTAAGGCACTTTTTTACCCTTCATTTCAAGAAATCCGATTGTGGTTGAGGAGGAGAATTAAAGAAAGAAAACATCTCAAGAAACAGGTACAGCTGTGGGAAAGGATGTAGTCTTAACCTACCCAGTCTCAAAATAGAATGCATATGACATTTGCAGCTACAGATTTGACAATGATTTCTCTATGAGCTAATATTTCAGTACATCACTTATTCAAGAATTCTTCTTCCATTATTTAGTATTAAATTCTTGGTACTTTTTCTCTCATCTTCTACCCATGGCTTACTGCCATGGCCTGGGCAAGTATAGGCTTTGAAAAAATTTCACATTGTACATACAGGCTGAGTTCTTTAAAAGAGGGCCCGTGGATACAGAGTACACATGTTCCACGGGGCCTCTTTTAAAAGACTCGCCCTGTATATGTACATACAAACAACTAATTACCAAATCTCCTGTCTTTCTTGTGCAGCGGCAACCCTTGGATTCAGCAGAGCCCTGTAGTGGGCAGAAGACATTTGGGGTACCAACTGCATGCAAATGCAGTTTCCTGCAGACTGAAGTGGAACGTCTGCATGGCTTAATATCAAAGTGTTTGGCTGACCAGCAGATGCTGCAGCAACAAACCAACCGTCTCAGTGCCCAGCTCCAGAGTCTCTCCAGGAGGACAGAAGGGTCACAGCAGGTAAGGTTTCCACTGTGAGAAGGATGACATATTAAATGCTGGAGTAATTCCAAATGTTCCTGTAGTTCCTTGAAATTGGTGCTGAGATCTAGATTAAGAGACGTTAGGCTGTAGCAGCCAGTTGATAAAGTTGGATGCAAGCTAACAGAGACACAGAATGTGTGGCTTATACTGCAGTAATCTAGTAGCTTCAGACAACCTTGGGCTTGTTGGATTTGTGGCTAGGAAGAGTTGACTGCAATATAGTGATGACTGTTTTGTTGGAAGGCTGGAGGATGCCTGACTCTACATTTACCAGCAGCATTTGGGGATGCTAGTGTTGGCTTAACCTAGAAACAAATGGGGTCTCTCTTACATCACTCCACTTTTATTTCTCTTCCCCTGCCTGAAGACCCCTGGAGGCTGATAATGTGGGGAAAGTTGATTATTAAAACACACTTGTTTTTCCTTTCAGTTGGTTGGTCATCCCATGTCTGGAGTGTAACTTGAGCTCTGTTAGCTAATAGTAGAGGCAGACTGCCCCCCATAAATATGTTCCAGATTAGCAGATCTCTGGGAAGCAGCAGATTTTTTAATAACACTTCCTTGGCAGCCTGAGCAGATGGTTGTTCGACTCTAAACCTCACTTTTCTATTCTTTGTACATGTGTGCAATAACCGAATGCAGCAGACATGGTTTAACTGAACAGCCAAGTGACAGAGTTCATGTGCAATATATAATGTGTTTCTTTATTATATCAGGAGTAATTTTTGTTTATTTGTCTGGGCAGCTTGAGGCTCATTCCAAAGCCACACAAACATCCAAGGAAGAGATGGAAGCAGATCCAAAGCCTGACTTGGATTCTGACTCCTGGTGTCTCCTGGGAACTGACTCATGCCGCTTCAGCCTGTAGTCTTTTAAGTTCACTGGAATCTATCCAATTTCACAGCACACTAACTTGAATGAAGAGAGCAGGTTTCCTGGCTTCAGGTCCTTTGTGAACAAGAAGGTCAGGGTCTCCACAGCGTCCATGTATGCAAGAGGGGAAGCTCCTCCCTAAGCTATGAACCTAGGAGGACATTTAGAGAAAGGCAGAGCCCCAAGTTCAAGCCAGGGTCTGTTCAGACATCAGCAGCCTGCCCTCTCTAAAAATACGTTATCTCAGTCTGCCCTTGAGGTCAGGTAGCCACACTGCAGGAATGGCTCCAACAGCATGTCCTTAACCCCCCCCCCAACTTTGCAAAGGCAGCATTGAGCCCTGACACATCATCTTCTGGCGACTGAAAAAGGAAAGAAAATGAATACCAACAATAACAGTCAAGCTGTAATGCTCCAGGTTGCTTTCAGCCTAAAGTCAAAGGGCAGGACATCAGCTTTGTAGGAGGGGAAGCATTGGAAAAATACTACTCTGAAGGTGGAAGCAGAGAAAATCTGTCTTTCACTGCAGATGCATTTCTGGTTATATTTCCTCCAATCTGTACAGAAAGTGTTTTTAACTTTTAACTGAAGGGATGTTAGGGAGAGGATCTCTGTCACCCTTTTCTTAGCACTTCTAGGTACGGTTCTGATACATATTTTTTTTAATGGCTGTATTTTCCAGTTATCTAAGGAGTCTGTAGTTCTAGAGTTCACAACAATTATTTTTCAAGCCAGCCAAGGACTACGTGAAATTGAAATTGGACACACAACTTATTTGCTTCTTCTTCTCGTCTTAGTTTGAGTACTGGAGTGAGTTGTTGAAAGCCTCTTGGCTTTGCGCCCCTTCTGCAAATCAGTATTTTCATTTCCTGTCTAATTAATTCTTGATGAAGCTGGAAGAAAGCAGTGTCAGCTTTAATAATTTATCCAAATAAATTACTTAGAACGATAGACTTGGTAGAGTTGGAAGGGACCATGAGGGTCATCTTGTCCAACCCACAACCTTGAGATTAAGTCTCATGCTCTACCAACTGAGCTAGCTTGGCTTGTAATAGACTAACATATACCAATTCAAAGCTTTCTAGATTAATCAGTTCTAAACTGTATATAAAGGAACTCTGAAGATAGGGTTTCTGCTTTTCACCCTAAAAATGAAATTGATACTTTCGCTAAATGGTGTAATTGGCATAATTGTGATTCCTGGGAGCCACTTCTGCATACTCCCCACCCTGGAGTGGAATTCCCACTGTTCCTTATTTAAGAAAATAATACCCTAATCTAACTTTCGTGTACAGTTACTGTATCTATTTTATCTTTTATTTGCTAGTCATAGATGGAGTTTACAATCTTCCATTCACTTTTCTCTAATATCCCCTTATGCACTTTTCTCTTCTAGAACTATTATCAGACTGATAAACATTTTCTGGCTGGAAACAGGTGCTAGAGTATCCTACCCTAATAGTTCCATTGTTGAGGAGTTACCTGGTTCTTCTCCAAATACTGTCTTGGAACTGACTTAGATACCATTTTTTTCTTCTGTTCAGCCCCAAGAATAGTGTTGGTATGCCTTTCCTTACTGTTGGTGGAGGAAGGAGAAGAGCTTGAATATAAAATACCAAATGAACCGTAGGTTATTGTGTTATTTGCTCGATAATCTTGTCTCCAAAAGTATTGGAGCAGTTTTATTATTTTTATATGAGAATGCTGTTGTGGCTGTAGAGACTGTCCTGTTATAAAGTAGGAACTAAGAGAGAATGAACTAGCACTCTTGGATATTGTCCAGCAAGGAATTGCTGAGCAAATGGGAGTTGCTTCGTGATACACGTTTGGTAAGTGAAATGCACAATTTCCCCCTTGGATCTTGTGGAGTACTAGATACTATAATGAGGATGATCTGTGCTCCACAGCAATATATGTATGTGCCTTAGGATTCACGCTGTTCAAGCTGTGCCTGTTACAGACCATAATATATGCACCAACCCTGCTATGCAACCAAAGAAGCAGTTTAAACACATATCGTGCCCTAGGCTAGAGGGCAAATGGGCCAGGTGTGCCTTTGAGCAGTTTCAGACCCATTTCTTTCAGCAGTGCTAGCTCTGTAGATGTCAGTCTCTTGCTAGCATTGCTGTTAATTTGTTATAATGGAATGTGAAACATGCCTGCACTGACACTCTAGTTGAAAACTAGTTTGTCATTATCTATTTTTTGAAAGGTTCAATGGTGGAATGGTTTGACGTTTTCTGTTTAAATAAATGTTGACACTCATTTGCCTCGTGTGTTCTGAATTTTTCTAATAGAAATGAGATAATGTATGCTTACTTGTAGCTCGAGTACAGATCCATGATTTCAGCATCCACTCTGGACTTCTTATCTTACTTAAATGGAACAAACTCTTTTTTTCCATTACTTGGTTGTACACTTGCAGTCATCAGAAATGTTAGGATGGATGTCTTGCGCTTTCAGTGACAGAGTTTGCCTCTAGTTTTTTTGAGGCGCCCCCCTCACGCAAGGCACATCTTAAAATCTCTACAACTTTGGCTCTACAGAATTAGCTATCATCACTCATATTTTTCGTCATGTAAATTTCGTTAGCAATATCAGCTTTATTTGCCATCAGTAACCAGTGCACTAAGAAGACAGGGGTAGCACACACTGGTTAGAAATGTGATAAATAACTTGCTGTTGAGAGGTGGATATGTATCTTTGAGTCTGGAACAACTAATAGAGATGAGGATTCCCCGTTTTCTCAAGAGTACTGTATCTGGGAAAAGCAGAGGACCCATATCTCTGGGTTTTTTTAAGGTAATTAGGAGAGCAGGTGTAGCAGATATTTCTTACTGGAGATGTGCCCTCCTAGAATTTGCAGTGCTGTGAAGTGTTCCCATATGCTGACTGTCATTCTTGGGGACAATGGTCTGTTATTTAGAAATGATTAAAACTTAAGCAGCCCATCAGCATAGAACTCCCTCACTGTTAAACCCACATAGCAGGTTGAAGGGCTGTGCTGAGAGAGAGTTGCTTACAGAAGCTCTGCAATACAGTCCCCCTATTAATATTGCACATCAGAGGTGGTGCTGATGTTGGTGTGGATTCCCAGTCAAAAAACTGCATACCTCACACATGGTAGCAAAAATCAATCTACTTAAATTGCCTCCTCAGACCTCTGGTGCCAAATCAAGGCTCAAGTGTATTCAGAAACTTTATATACAACTGATTTGCATGTGGACTCAATGCATTTTTTTTAAATGTTCAAAAACTATATATATATTGCATATGAAGTAAGACCCAAATAAGAGTAGAGCCATCTCTCTCTTCTATGGTTTTGGCATCTTCCTTAGCCACACATGCATAATAGAGTACACTGCAAGGTTTTTTGGGTGGGGGGTGTCTGCTTGTTTTTAACTCCTTTGAAACAATCTGAATCTTTCCAAGTGCATATTTCTTGCTGTTCTGCATACAGCGCAAACTATTTTGTTGAAGACATATTCTCTAAATGGTTGTGACCCAAGGAAAATGGGTTCTGGGTTTTTCTTTAATTCCTCTTGAAGGGATTTTAAAATTTCCTTTAGCTGGTACAGGAGAACCACTGAAAACCAGCCCCTCTGCTTTGATAACATCACCCTTGAAAGCACGCAGAAAGCAAACAAGGGGAGCTGGCAATAGCCATGTGTGCAATGGAGAAAACCAGTCTGTCCTCAACAATTTTTTTTACTTTGTTAGTAACAGAAATGTGGAGTGAGTTTTGATAATTGTTTCATATTCCCGTTATAGTAGTTACTACAGTGGGGATACTCTCCTGAATTCCATGTCCTACTTTTTTACACAGTTAAACACATCACTACTCTTTGCTGCTCTTTTTTATGACCAGCGATATGAAAGGGGTTTATGCACACCACTGGTTTTGTCCTTACAGTCTCTAAAGCTGTATCAGTATTTCTCACAAGTGAACCAACACTTGCATTTTGAAGCTTTCGGACATCCGTAGCAATGCTTATGAACCACATAATCTGTTGAAGTATTGCATTGCATAAAATAAAGCTGGTATCTGTGAAGAAGCTGTGATGGAAGCAATACATTCCCATGTTCAATGATTACATTTCCCCCCATGTTTTCCAAGTTGCCACATTCCACATACCGTATTTTTCGCTCTATTGGACGCACCGGACCACAGGACGCACCTAGTTTTTAGAGGGGGAAATCAAGGAAAAAAATATTATCCTCCCCCCAGCCCCAAAGAGCAACGGACAGGCTGCATGCAGCCTGTCCACTTCTCCCAGAGCTTCTCCCAGACCCCCGGGTCCCCCCCCCAGCCCCAAAGAGCAAAGAAGCCAAGACAGCGCACGGGATCCATAGCCGCGCAACCTCTCCAGCCAGGAGCTAAACCTCTCCAGTGCAGCTAAAGAAGACAAGGCAGCAAGCGCGATCCATCCCGCTCACTGCCTTGGCTTCTTCTTTAGCCTTGCGCAGCATCTTTAGTCTTGCACAACGGGATGGACTGCGCCCGCTGTCCACCGGGGCTGGACTAGATGACTCCTGGGGTTCCCTTTCAACCCTGCAATTCTATGACCTCGGAAGGTGTTTGGGGTCTCCACCACTGGAGGCTTTTAAGCAGCGGTTGGGGGACCATCTGCCTGGCGTTCTTTAGCTGTGATTCCTACATTGTGAGGGGGCTGGGCTAGATGACCCTTGGGTGGCCCTCCCAACTCTATACAGTCCTACAGTTCTGCGGCAGGAGATCCACAGCCACTTCAGACAATGCCCACTCCCAATTTTCATCTGAGAGACATGTGTCTCTCAGTACCCCCCCTACCTGCCACACTTCCCCCACCCCACTTAAGCTGAGGGAATTCCTGCCCAGAGAAACTCCCAGCAATCAAGGAGGAGGAATCCGCTGCAGCCGTGAGCAGCGAAGAGGATCCATGGTCCCCTTCCTTCCCTCCTCCGTGGTTGCTTTGAAGCAGGAAAGTGGGAGAGGAGCTGCTTACACGAGTGTAAGCTGCTCCCCTCCCACATTGCCGCTTCAAAGCAATCACGGAGGAGGGAATCCGCTGAAGCCTCCAGCAGCGAAGAGGATCCATGGTCCCCTTCCTTCCCTCCTCCGTGGTTGCTTTGAAGCAGGAAAGTGGGAGAAGAGCTGCTTACAGGAGTGTAAGCTGCTCCCCTCCCACATTGCCGCTTCAAAGCAATCACGGAGGAGGGAATCCGCTGAAGCCTCCAGCAGCGAAGAGGATCCATGGTCCCCTTCCTTCCCTCCTCCGTGGTTGCTTTGAAGAAGGAAAGTGGGAGAGGAGCTGCTTACACGAGTGTAAGCTGCTCCCCTCCCACATTGCCGCTTCAAAGCAATCACGGAGGAGGGAATCCGCTGAAGCCTCCAGCAGCGAAGAGGATCCATGGTCCCCTTCCTTCCCTCCTCCGTGGTTGCTTTGAAGAAGGAAAGTGGGAGAGGAGCTGCTTACACGAGTGTAAGCTGCTCCCCTCCCACATTGCCGCTTCAAAGCAATCACGGAGGAGGGAATCCGCTGAAGCCTCCAGCAGCGAAGAGGATCGATGGTCCCCTTCCTTCCCTCCTCCGTGGTTGCTTTGAAGAAGGAAAGTGGGAGAGGAGCTGCTTACACGAGTGTAAGCTGCTCCCCTCCCACATTGCCGCTTCAAAGCAATCACGGAGGAGGGAATCCGCTGAAGCCTCCAGCAGCGAAGAGGATCCATGGTCCCCTTCCTTCCCTCCTCCGTGGTTGCTTTGAAGCAGGAAAGTGGGAGAAGAGCTGCTTACACGAGTGTAAGCTGCTCCCCTCCCACATTGCCGCTTCAAAGGGAGCCCGGGAGGAGGGAATCTGCTGCAGCTTCCCCCACCTCCCGCAGAAGCCGTGCGCTCTTTAAAGGGGCTGTGCGACTTCTCCTGGCTTTTCTGGGAGGTGGGGGAATTCCCTCACCTCGGAGAAAAGCCCGCAGGAGCCGCGCAGCCTTTAAAGAGGGTGCCGCTCTTGGGGGCTTTTCCCCCAGGAGGGAGAAGGGACTGCTGCAGCCAGTCAGTCCCTTCTCCCTCCTGGAGAAAAGCCCGCAAGAGCGCACGAAGCTTGTGTGCGGCTCTTGAGGGCTTTTCCCGCCTGCCTCCCCCCTGCATTCGCTCCATAGGACGCACACACATTTTCCCTTGCTTTTTAGGAGGGAAAAAGTGCGTCCTATGGTGCGAAAAATACGGTATTTTATTACAGACTTGAGTTCGTCACTGGGAGACAATGAATGCACACACCACCCTGCTTTTAATGCACTTGTTCCCCTTGCTTGCCAAACACTCTCTCTAGTTGGTGAGCCCTCAAAATGTCTCAGCCACTAACCTGACACCTCCTGAATAACTAACTAGTTTTCCTTCCCCGCTCCCCGAGCTTATGACTGCATAAAGAGGTAGGATTCAGTGGCAAAATTATGCTAAAGTAATCCATTTTACAGTTGCCATCCTCATATTCCCCATAGCTATTCTTTTTTAGCTTTAGAGAAATTTGGACAGACCAGGTTTCTGTTTGCCAGTATTTGTAGATGGGCAAGAAAACTTAATGGCCAGATGAGATGGATAGCATACAATATATCCAAGTAGGTATCGCCCCTTCCCAGCAGTTATATTAGTAATACAGTTCTATAGTTTGAGTTTTACGTAATGCTGAGCATCTGGGTAGTTTAAGACCTTCATTTCAGTTATGGGAGCTAAGAATTCTCTGTTCTTGTATGAACATGTAAACCAAGAATGGTAGTCCACTTAGCAGATGCCTCACAAAGTTGAAGATTACCTCAAGACAGGTAAGAGTTCCTTCTGATAATTCTCAGTAGTATCTTTCTAGCACATAATCCCATGTCCTAGGAGGCAGACAGAAATCCTAATGTTCCTGACAAATGTGCATGGGTTCTGTGAAGAACTGCACGGGGAAGGGAATGAGGACCAGCCAACAGCAGCAACACAGATGTGAGAGCACTACCTTAGGTCTAACTATTTTACAAAGCACTGGACCTTAATATGCAATACATGGGGTTTAATAATCTGTTCATGGTTTGTGGGCTTCTCACTGATTTCACACCTTTGTATTTTATATATAAAATGAAACTGCAGCACTGGGAATGCTGTCTGCTACTCTGTGCTATTAAACAAGGAAATGGCAGGGAGCCTCAATGTGATGATTCCAGTTGCAGATCTCACTTTGGCCCACTACTATCAGCGCTTCTTTTGCTGTGGCGGTGGGGGTCTGTTCTTAATGTTCTTGCACTTGGGAATGTGTCTCTCAGCCACCTTAGGTGCAAACTGACGGGTGCAATAAGGGCATAACTTGTAGTCTGGGTTCTCCATAGCAGGGGCTGGGGGGAGGTCTGATGCCTTCCCTCCTTTGGAGATTACTCGTTGCAGCTCACGAGCCCTACGCAATGTCTTGATGAATGATTCGTGCTTCTGTCTCCAGTTGCTTTGCTTAGATATCTCACTGTTTTGCTTGGAAGCCTCAAAATTTTGTCTGGAATTCTTTTTCTGTAGTGAGAAGGGGGAAAGGGAGAAACTATTAGTACAACCTGTTAGCTCACACTCTGATATTTCCTGCCACTGTTTTTGTTCTGGACACAGTTTAGTTATCATATACCAGATAGCAGGACATTTCTAATGGAACAAGTTCTTGGTCCCTATAAGGCAAATGGAACTACATAGCATATGTGAAGACCAAAGTTCTGCTAGGTGGCCAGAACACGTGATGCTTTTAAAAAGTCATATCACTAACTCACAGGTCCACTGCAGAATGATATCACTAGGTTTTCTACCAAAATCATTGCCACTACTCAGATCATCTGAACATTGTAACTGGAATGCAGATGAAATCTCCTAAACTGGGGTAAAATTACCAGAGTTAATCTGATGATGAAATTGAACAGACCCTCTAAAATAGAACGACTTTAATGCCACTGGACTGTTCCATACTTTTAAATATGAGTACTTTCTTCATTCTTAATTTCAGAGGATCGTTCTAAGCCTGATCTTAATCTTACCATGCAGCTGTGACATTTGTAGGTTAGTTATGAGTGACTTGACTTGTTACATAAAATTAATTTGATAATTTTGAAAATTTGTTTTCACATCCTCAACATCTCATTTTTGTATGATGAAAGAAGGTAAAATAGTTAGCATTCTCCCTGCTAAGTCTTGGTGTATTTAACTAAACATTTACCAGGACTTCAACCTACTTATTGGGCTCTTGTCTGGTCTAATTTCTAGCAGTCACCCTACCAATGGCTGAATTGAAGTAAATGAATGGAAATTAGAGGGATATTAGGGATCATCAAGATTTATTAGGAATTCCACATGATTTGAAAGGAACTCCCAGCGTTAAAGAATGACCATCATCCCAGACCAAAGTGGAAACCAGAGAATGATGGCAAATGATGCTGGTACATCATGAAAGCTAAAAAGAACCCAGGCTGATCAGTGACTGTCTAAAAGTTCCAAACAGACCCAAAGGAACAGCAGGGTATGCATAACAAGTAAGTAAATGTATTACCTGAGAGGTGTCTGTACCCTTCAATAGATAATAGGTCTCTAATTCGGTGCCTTTTGCTCTAGCCTTGCTTGAATCAAACACTTTTCTCTTGGAGCCATGATTCTTCCTGCAGATGCTTATGTGCTTCTCCAACCTGGAGCAATAAAGCTTTCGCCCACAGAAATTGCACTCTCCCCAATCCTCTACACTGCTTGGAGCCTCTGTATATGAGGGTTCTGCTGCCACACAGTCAACCTGTCCCAACGAGGCTGCTGCAGAAGGAGCCTGGTCACGCATGGAAGCCAGTTCTGGGCTAGAAGTGGCTGAAATCTGGGATACATTCTCTCGAATTTTACTGTTGCTAGCCACCAATCTTTGCTTTTTTAGCTTTTCCATGTGGAGTGCCTGGGGAGGCAGGGCAGTCCCCACTGAGACAGCAGGGCTGTCTGGAATATGTACCTTTTGACAGTCACGCGTTTGAACTATAGACCTGGAAACATGGCCCTGAGCAATACCTGCTGCTTTCCTCTCAGGCATACATAGTCCTCCCCGCTGCCGTCTTCCTTCTGCTTCTGCCTGCTGCCTTTCCCACTGGATTCTTCGAAGCTCTTCTTCCGTTCTCCTCAGCTTCTCCCTGAGCAGGGCCTCCTTTCGCTGGATCTCCTCCTCTAAGCTCCGCCCAGCAGCCTCCAGTTTTTGAATGTAGCCCGACTCTGCCCTACGTGAATGAGAAGCTGCTCTCTTGGATTGCTCTACAGAAAAAGGAGAAGGCCCTCTAACATGATGAGTCTTGACTGCATGTGACCTTCCTTTTTTCTCTGAGCTAGGGCTAATGGGAGGAGTCTTTCTAGCTGGTGGGCTCCCAACTTGCCAAGAACTGGGCAGGTGAACATTCCCAGCTGTATGGGGAAAGACTGGTTTTAGAGGGTATGACCTGTCCACACCTTCTCTCCGTTTGGTTCTCCAGTGGGAGGGCAGACTGTTGGCCTGGCCCTTGAAGTACCAATTGCGTGGGCCAGCAGAATAGAAACCTGCCTTCTCCAAGATCAGTTGACTAGTTTCTGTAGGCTGAGAACAAGAAGAGCTCCGCCCTTTTTGGATATGAAGATCTGCCAGCTTCTTATCTTTGTTGCACAAGAATTGCTGCTGGATATTACTCCTCAAGTGTTCTAGCTGGACCTGCTCTTTAAGAGCCTCAGGGTGGCATCTTTCCTGGCTTGTTGCAGGAAGGCTGGAGTTGGCCGCCATTGGATCCATATGTGAACACACGGCCAGCTGCAAATGAGCCATTCAGCATTTCCAGTAAAGCCTGGGGGAATGCAACAAGTTACATACATGCTATGATTGGGGCCCTCATGCTAGAATCCCTTTCCCCTACTATAATAGGGGAAAGCAAGTACACATCAGCTCTAGGGGGCCTTTATAGGTATATAAAGGGGGGGCCTTGCTTTTCAGTGATGGAAACGGCACTGGCATATGGGGAGGATGACAGAATATTGCATGAGGGCCTGACATTGTATCAGCACAATATCCAGAATCCTTAAATCTGTGCAAATATAAGTGCACCAGGCAAATTTGGGGACCCCATGCCATTAGAAATTTCTGTGTTGGCCTAAGGGAGCAGAAATGGTGTAGAAAAGAGGACAAGAAGTCAACAGTGTATCAAGTATTCCAGTCCTTTCCTTTCCTCTCTTAAAATGGACTGGCAGAGGGAGGGATCAAACCATTATATCTGCACAGAAAGCCTTTTACAAAGACTTTAATAAATGGGGGGGGGGGTTCATAACTTGATGCAATCCATCCTCCCTACTTCAAATGGTGAGGGTACCTAGAAGAGAGCCTCCAAAGAGGATAAGCACAGGAAAGCTGACATGCTAGCAAGTTTTCCCTCAGGTACCTAGGTATCAAGCCATTTAAAGATAAGTACCAGCACTCAGAAATTGATGAGCAGCCAGTGAAGTTTTAAAATACACTTGAAATATGTTCAAAATGATCAGAAAGTATGCTGAACCAACTGAAATTACCAGTACTCAAAAGTACCTCACATGCAACCCTAGATTATATCAGGGTATGGACAACTGTGATCAAGCTATCTGTTCAACTGGTGCACCAACCTAAGCTTATGAAAGGTTTTGACTACCAAAGGCAGCAGACTAAATAAAATGGATAAATTTCTATATATAGCATCCAGCTGACACTATACGTATAGCATCTAGAATACAGGATATTTAACTAGATATACTATTGCTCTCATTCACTATGACAGTTCTCATGTAATAGAAGACAGTAACATAGTGTACACCTAAGGCAGTGTTTAGGGTCTACTGACTCTAATGGAAGCTACTGACCCTAATGGAATCAGCAAAATTCCTAATAATGGGAAAGTGGCCTGACAGGTGTTTGATAGCTCATTACAGGTACACTAACCTTAATGTAACTGAACAGTTTAGACTACAGTAGAAGCTTCATCAGATGTTGGCAAGTGATGGGCCTCAATTTCAGAAAGCTGATGCAAGATACCTGCCAAAATAATGCTTTTAAATCATGGTAGCTATTCCTATGTGAAACTAATAGAGGTTGCATCCTCAAGTCAAGGGTGCCAGTGGCCCTCCAGATGTTGCACTCCAGCCTCTATCATCCCTGACTATCCCCCTTGTCTATCCTGGCTAAGGCTGACAGGTGTTGGAGACCAACAATTTGTGTCTGGCCACAGGGTCCCCACCCCACCCCCACCCCTTATTCTTCAACAAGATTGCCAGTTAGTTGCAGAATGAAAAGATTTCCACCCAGCGTCCTGTTACCGCTCGTCCCAAGCGACTGCCTGGTCAGTTCTACGCGGGGCAACAGGAGCCAAGCAAACATCTTCCAACGAGAAATGGGATGAAGCCAAGAGGAGACACCCACACCCACCTGTTCAGTCTCCAGGGTAACTTGGACCCCCGCGCTCCGCAAGGCCTGCCTGCTCGCCCGCCCTCGCAGAGCATGTCTGGCTGCTCCAGACACTCGTCCCCAGCCCCTCAAGCCAAGCCAAGCCTATTCTCACCTGCCTCTTCTTACCGCAGCCTCCGATCCTCAGGGCAGCTGTTTACCACCGTTGCTTAGCAACGAGCGCCCGCGTGCTACATCCGGTTCCGTCATCCCCACTTCCTGTCCGCATCTTTAGGGTCTGTATATCTCTGTGCGTTGACTTATTTTTATTTATTTTTAAGGGAAATGGTCGTCCCCTCTCTATGGTTCGAGCTCATTTGCCGTTCCAGCGTGAAAAAGGGCCGGTGAGGCAGCGGGGGGAGGGGAAGGATTAGAGAAAGAGACGTCGGGTCTCGTTCCTTGACGACCGTCTCCACTTCCGCTCCATCTTCTGGGGCCCTTCTAGTCACCTGGGCCCAGAGCAGCTCCATGGTAAGGCGAGCCGTTAGTGGCGGTTGGTGCCGCCCAGGTGCCCCTGGCTCCTGACTGGGAGCTCGGAGACCGGCTTCGCTGCTTGGCGACGAGCCTGGCGGGAGCTTCGCGCGGTTAGATATAACACGCCGAGAGGCTCCTGAATCGGCAGGTCTCTCCTTTCTCTTCTGTAGCCAAGGGGATGCAAATGACGGGCGGCGCCCTGACCCCGCCGCGCCCCTTCGCCCTCTGCCCTCCCTAATATGGGGCAGCATGCGGGGCTGGCGCGGAGTGGGAGGCGGTCCTCTCTCCCTGGGAGAGTCGCTGGGCCAAGTAGGCGCCGCCACAACCATGGCTCCTTCGTCGGAGGCCGCGGAGATTACCGTCTTCTTCTCCCAGCATTTGCAGGGGTGGGCAATATGGGACCCTCACCCTCGACGTCTCCTTTTCTGCCTAACCGCGTTTCTGCTTTTGGTCCAGGCGCCAGCGGCCATGGAGGAGGGAGACGGCCTCATTTCAGTGGACTACGAAGTGTTCGGGAAAGTCCAAGGGGTGTTTTTCCGCAAAAACACACAGGTGGGTGTGCTCTAGGCTGAGGTTTCCCTGGGGTAGGCAAAGGGAAGGTGGTGTGTGACTTTTCCGGTCGTCTCCCCAGCGCGCCCACACAGGTATTTGGGGGGGAAGCGTGAGCATTATGAGCGCTTTAGAAGCTTTGCTTGGGCAGCTGAGCAGATTATGTTGTGTATACATACACTCCCGCATCCAGTGCGTTCCTACTGCCTCTTTGAGATACATACACTACTTGGCCACAACTGTATCTATCTCTAGCTGTGTTTTAAGCTGGGTATGTGGACACAGCCTTGGGCTACAGTCCTATCTCCAGTCCATTTATTTAAGAGTAAACCACGCTGATCCTCAATTTGTATTGTCAAAAGGCCTGGATTTTAAACAGTGGCTATTTCTTTTTTCTTTGGTATTGGTTGCTATGCAAATATATTCTGTAGTTTCCTTTCTATTCAGACTAATTACTCTGTGTGTGTTTTTGTGTGTGTGTGTGTGTTTCAGCATATATATGTTGACAACGGAGCCAAACTGCTGAAGAATTACAGTGCCTGCTGTGGCAGCAGAGACCAGTAACTCTTAACTGCTGCCTCCTGTGTTGATTTGCTGTGTTAGCAGCACTGAAGTGACTTCCCTGGGGCGCAAGCCTGGGCAGTGTATATGGAGGTCCTGGGCTGCCTAGACAAAAAGACACTCCTTTTGGCCTTGTTGATGTGGTCTAAAGGAAAGGAAAGCAATATGTTTTGCTCCAACATGGCTGCAGAAGCTGCCGGAAGGAGCGTACAAGGCGCCATCTGACTGTCTTAGGGACTCCACTCTGGATTCGTATAGTGTATACTCCTTAGCCTTTCCTTCTCTCAGATATGTCCCACAAGGCAGCGTATTATTATTTCTTTTTCCAGCATATAAATTGCATCTTTATATATTTTTTTAGACTGAAGGAAAGAAGTTGGGTGTCGTTGGCTGGGTGCAGAATACTGACTATGGCACTGTGCAAGGCCAAATCCAAGGTCCTACTGTCAAGGTGCGACAACTTCAAGAATGGCTTCAGAAGACAGGAAGCCCCAAGTCCCGCATCGACAGAGCTGAATTCCGCAATGAGAAGAAGATTGCTCGTTTAGAGCATAGTGACTTTTGTATTGTCAAATAATAGTGCTCCAGGGGGGAAAGCACTATATTTATAGTAAGAGCAATAAGCTCATTGGGAAGAAAGCGCTCCCTTTAGTTTTTATATTAATTGCTTATGTACAGATTTATTCACTTTTAACTATATATTTAAATTATTTATTTACATTGTGATTACATTGGTTACACTGAATGTTCTAAGAACTTGATGTGTTAAGAGTTGTTAATAAAGTGTATGCTTAGGTTTGTTTATTAATTTATTTATTTAACATCACCCCCTGGAGGTGCACTCCATTGTCTCTTGAGACAGGCAGATGCCAAAAAAAAATTTAGAGCATATGTACCCTGCTCTTGAATCAACAAGGCTCCCAGAGTGGCTTTACATACAATCAATTAAAACAAGGCAGTCCCTGTCCACAGGCTTACGACAATGGCAGACTTTGGTCTTTAAAATGTCAGTGGCACCCTGTGCAAGGCCAAAATCTGGTACCATCTCAGCCTCTCACCTTTGGTTCTGCTCAATTCACTACGTTATAGTTGCAAAGCCCTGCAGCGCCCTCCAGTGCGGTGGAACCGATTGCACTACCCAAAATTCACCTCTGCCTACAATCTAAAAAGCCACAGCACATAAGGGAAAAGGAACAAGGAGGGAAGAGGGGAAAATACATCAAACTCAGACACTAGTTTTTAAAACAGTTGTTTTTATAATGACAAGCTTGCATAGTTCAGAGGTAGGAGGTACATAATGAAGCTGGGCCTTTGGCAAAACTGGTGGAATGAATGAGCCCTAGAGGAAAGGATAATCAAAGGCTACTTACTAACCATGAAGTCTATGTTCTACCTCCACTATTGGAGGCTGTATGTCTCTGAATGCCTGTTGCTGGGAATCACATGTGGGAAGAGTGCTGTTGCATTCACTTCTCACTTGTAGGCTTCCCATTGGTATGTTCTTGGCCACACTGGTTACTTGACTAGACAGGCCTTTGGCCTGATCCAGCAAGGCTCTTATATTCTTAACAGTGGAGCCTATCCATATAAAACTGTTTTACAAACACTTCATGTGTATGCAGTCTGCACTGCATTGAGAAGGCTATATAGCTAATGCTCAGATCTGATGAATTTAAAGAGCACAAAAAAGGCTCCAACCTTTGTGTTTCAAACCCAACATTCATCCCCTGATTTGCTTTGGCCTCTGAATAATTTTCACAGTGGCTAAAACACTATCATTGCACCTTAAAGGCTAATAAATTTTATTATGTTATCAGCTTTCATGGCTTAGAGCCCAGTTCATCGGATGGAAAGAATGCTATTGTGCACAGCGCTAGAAACAATTTTTCTGAGTTCCTTCGCTTCCTTGCCTACAGAGATTTCTTTTGCTGCTACTTATTCCACGCCGCTTTTGCAGGGCTGACTTACCGGCCCTTCATTAGGAGCGCCCCAGAGACGTCCAACACAGACTTTGTGCGGCAAACACAAAGGATCCTACCAGCGGGGCTGGCGAATGAGAGTTTCGAAAAGACTACAATACCCAGGGTGCATTGCAACGTGTTT
Organism: Podarcis bocagei; assembly: GCF_964188305.1. NCBI lineage: Eukaryota > Metazoa > Chordata > Lepidosauria > Squamata > Lacertidae > Podarcis > Podarcis bocagei. The sequence goes on from NC_138125.1 coordinate 32,447,662, forward strand.
CTGTACGCTGGGAATCGGTGTCCCGATGCTTTCGCCGGTGGCTGTTGAGCAGCAGCAGCAACAACAACAACAACGACAGGCCTCCCTCCTCAGCGCTGCCGCCGTCGAGTTTTCAGGTGGTGTCTGACAGTTAATTTCACCAGCTGAGGCGGCGGGAGATGCAAGTCGATTTGGCTGCCACGGATGTGGATTGGTGCCTTGTCCGGTTGCGGGAGGCGGAGCGAGGAAGAGAAGCGGGTCTGTTGCGAGCACGCCTGGGATGCAAGGAGGGAGGAGACAGTCCAGCCAGTGGTTTACCCGGGGCAGACCAAGCGCTTTCTACTTTGTCTTTATAAAGTCTGGAGCACCTGCTTTTCTCTCCAGCTTTGGTCACCCCAAAGTCTTGCTTTTGTCGAGGCAAAGAGGCGGGTATATATATCCCCCCCTTTCCCCTCATCAGCTGGAATCGCTTCATAAGGGGTCTTAATTGGATTTTTAAAAGTGCATTGGCTCTATTCAAATCCTTCTAGGTACTCCTTTATTCTATTTCTCAAACCCTGGTTGGCACAACAGCAGTCCCATGAGGTGAGATAGACTGAGAGTGGGTGACTGGCCCAAGATCTCCTAAGTGAGTGTCAAAACTTTGAAGTTTTGAACTAGTGCTTCGGCCAGTATTTTAACAATGACTCCATACCTGCTCTGCAAATACTAGTCCAAGCAATGGGAGTTGGCATTGCAGTAACCAAGAAGCAAAGGAGGCGGTGGCTAGCTGGTGCTTCCTTTTTCCTTTTTTAACTTTATGCATCCTCTCAAAGCCAACACCACACTAGCTTCTTTCTGTGTGTAACTAGTCTGAATGGACTGTACAGTTTTTGGGTGCTTCCAAATAAGTGTTTATTGTGGAATCAGTTCTCTTTTTTAATTTATTTTTGCAGCATCCATGTAATGTTATCCGCATGAAAATACCAGAGCATAATTTTTTCCTAGATTTACCCTTTCTGTGGAAAATCCAGTAGGTTAAAAATGTTGCTAATGCCCCATTTACAATATTAAGCCCCCATCTAGAACATTTGCAATAAGCACAATGTTTGTGTATCTTAACTTATTACCATCCGTGTGCCAGCTAAATTATGGCACTCTGCATTAGTGTCCAGCAGTTATGCTTCATTTCACCCAGTTGAGACAATCCTGCGTGTATATGTGGTTGTGAAACCACATGTTTGAATTCACCAAAAATCAGTTATTTGTCATAATTTAGCTTTGGCATTGATGACTTTGGATTTTGTGTATATGTACATGTTCATATGGTTTGGACAGAACATAAAGAAGTGTTGAATCAACTTAGAAACAAATGGAACTATTCTGCAATTGCTGAACTTTTCTAAAATGAGAACTGAATTTTGTTGACAAATGCTGCAAACTGGGCCTAAGCACCATTTGACTCTATGAGGCTTACTTATGAGTAGGCAAATATAGGATTGTGCTGTAAGGCAACAAGAATGACCATGGAAACAAACTAGGGAAATGTTAAGGAATTTATGTGGAGTCTGGCTAAATATATCTACTAAGCTTTTGGTTGTTTTCACTGTTTTCTTATAGGGGATTCAAAGAAAGTGGCAGTACATATCCAGTCTCCTGAGGTTTTCATCCTTCCACTTTTGTGATGATCAAATGCTTGGCTGAAGAAGTGCAAACCAGCTTGCGGTCTGGAGTGGCCATCAACTCACTAGGCCAGTGTGTTGAGGAGCTTGTCCTTAACAGCATAGATGCTAAAGCAACATGTGTGGCTGTACGATTGGATATGGAAACTTTTAAAGTCCAGGTGGTGGATAATGGCAGTGGGATGGGAAGAGATGACCTCAGCAAAGTGGGAAATAGGTATTTTACCAGTAAATGCTACTCAGTGGAAGACCTAGAAAATCTAAAGTTTTATGGCTTCCGTGGAGAAGCTTTGGCAAGCATAGCAAACATGGCCAGTATATTGGAAATATCATCCAAGACAAGTAAGGTAGCAAAAACCTTCCTGAAACTGTTTCACAATGGAAAAGGACTGGAAGTCTCTGAAACAGAATTGAATAGACCAAGTGCTGGAACAACAGTGACTGCATACAATTTATTCCACCAATTACCTGTGAGAAGAAAGTGCATGGATTCCAGATTGGAATTTGAGAGAGTGAGGCATAAAGTAGAGGCTCTTTCACTTATTCATCCCTCCATCTCATTTTCTTTACGGAATGATGCTTCCTGTTCAATGGTGCTTCAGTTACCAAAGACAAAAGATACACGATCTCGGTTTTCTCAGATTTATGATCTAGGTAGATCCCAGAAATTACGAGAAATAAATTATAAATCTGCAGTATTCGAGATAAGTGGTTTTATCAGTTCTGAAGGGCATTACAATAAGAATATTCAGTTTCTATATGTGAATAATAGATTGGTATTAAAAACAAGATTGCATAAACTTATTGACTTTTTATTAAGAAAACAAAGCATTATATGTAAGACAAAAAGTGGGTCTTCGACTTCAAGTCCTGCTCGTCAGCGCTCTGGCCCAGAGCTCTATGGAGTCTTTATTATCAATGTGAAATGTCCATATGATGCGTATGATGTGTGTTTGGAACCTGCAAAAACTCTAATAGAGTTTCACAACTGGAATGCTCTCCTAGATTGCATTGAGGAAGGAGTAAAATATTTTTTAAAGCGAGAACATTTATTTATTGAGCTGTGTGGTGAAGACGTTAAAGAATTTAATGAAAACAATGACTTTTGTTTAGTTAAAACTGTAGATTTACACCCATCTCTCCTTGAGGAGAAAGACTTGCAGGAGAGTTTCAAGAGAGCTTCTGAGAATATAGTGGATTCTTATGAAATGTTTAATCTGCAGTCAAAGTCTGTCAAAAGGAAATTAATTCATGAAAATAAGACATCAGACCACACAGCCCCAACTGACAATTTGGAGGAAATAGATGCTGGCTCAGATTTGACTAGCACTGCACCTGTTTATGATCTGAGTAGCAGTAATGTGCCTGACAAAAATGGCACAATTCCTATCTTGCCAAAGTTGGGTAACCTACACCAAGAATCAAACATTTCTGATAATCACCCTGTTGAACCAATTAATTCCAAGTGTCCAGAAGAAATCGGCGAACAGGACAGGACAGTTGCTTTAGAAATAGACAAGCATGCTTCTACTTCACTTTGTACTGAGAAACATGATAACTGTGCAAATAGGCAACCAGACAGAGCCCTTCAGGAAAGTAACCCCAGCACTGTCACTCTGAGACATATTGAAGCTATGGAAGATGTTAATGAGTTTGAAGGTGAATCTCTTCTTGGACATGGATTGATAGGAAAATATAAGCCAGTGACAGGTAGGGAACCGTCTGCAGGATCAAATGTCAATGGAGAAGTGGTGATGGGAAGGAAAAAAATTAAGTTGTGTTCCACAGGCCTTATAACACATCTGATGCAAAATCTGCCACCTCACAAAACAACAGAAATTAACAGTTCATTAGACAGACAGACACAACTGGGTCCAATAAGTGCCAAGGATATATTTGGAAAAAAGCTAGAGTTTTCAGAGAAAACTCCAAGTGCTGAAGAAAATTTGAGGACCTGTGCTGTCATTGGAAACAAATGTATGAGGAAGAAGAACATGTCAGGTCAAAAGACTGAGGTAGTTTCTTTTCCTCCACATAGTAGTGTTGACTTTGTAACATCACATGTCAAAGAATTTATTTATAAGGCACCTTCAGGTCCTGTTCATCATCTAGACAGTGCAACGCGGACTAGGGAAATGATTGAGCCTTCAGTTAGGCCTAGATCCTGTGGCTTTACAAAACTAAGCTTGCATCCAAAGCTGGGGTCATTAGATAGATTCAGAAGACATTATGGGAACTTAAAGAATACGCCAACAACTGATGTGGAAAAGAGTGAGGTTAAAAGGCCAGCCTGTGGCAGGTATCCCGCTAATGAGAATACAAATTTTCAGAACTCTTGTACTTGTGAAATTCCAACTAAGGAACATTTTGTGTCTAATAACAGTGGTCATGCTTGCCTTTTTTCTTTAGAAAGATCTCAGCACTCCATAGAAGAAAGTCTATTACATGGAGAAGCTGTTCATATAAGCGAGAGTCCTCTGACACTGACAGAATACTCTCAGATAAAAAATAAACCTCTTTCTGACACTAACTTCACAGGAACACTTGCCTCTAAAGTATCTAGAATGAAGGACTGCCTTATAGAAACTTTAACTACAGAACCTCTAGGGCATACTTCAGAACAATCCCAAGCACATTCAAGCCAAAAAGATGAAGTCAGACATGACCACCTATCTCAAAATAATCTTTTGCAGAGTGCTTGCCAAATACCTCAAATTTCCCCAAGAAAAACAGGAGCAGAGAGTTTTTCTTTTGCTTCAGCCTCAGATGAGCAGGATGATCCTGTAGGAATCTCTAGCACAAGACCTGGGAACGCGGAAGATAATGTCAACCATTGTTTCATTGACACTGATGGGGAATATGCAGTTTCCCCAAACAGAAGTTTAGCTTTGTCCAATAAAGGGGCTGATTCTGAAGGCTCCTGTGAAAATACAGGCATTGTGGATGGATTTATAAAGCAAGCTGGGAAAGCCTCTGAACTGCAAGATGTGAACTTGACTGGCAATATGGAGGATGCTGCAGATGACTCAAGTGCAGCTGAGGAGGAAAAGGCACAGTTGCATCATTCTGAATGGTTTCAGCAGTTTGATGCTTCGTTGGGTAGGATGGTATACATCAACAAACTGACTGGACTGAGCACCTATACTGCTCCCAGCGAGGAACCTCAGGCTGTATGTACTAAAGATATAAGCACAGTGGCTGTAAACGTCATGGAGAGTGGTAAGTTCACAGTGTTTTTTCAGGTTTGCTTATTGTCAGGGATTATTTAGTTGTGATTCCTGCATTGCAGGAGGTTGGACGAGATGACCCCCTTCAGTTCTGTGATTCTATGAGCACAAAACCATGTAACCACCTGTAGCAGGATAGGCAGTAGGGGGAGAGGGAGGAAGAAAGTCCAGGTGTTTGAAAAAAATATTCATTTCAGTCTCAACACCTTTTGGAACAGTCCTTCAAGGGAGAGGGAATGCATTCTCTGAACAAGAATTGTCACCAGTGTTTTTATGCACTTGATGAGAACTGTTCAAAACATGCCCCTGGAACATGTTGGGCCTGGAATGAATTTTCCTTCAAGCACTTGGGAGTTTCTTCCCCACCCCCCACTCCCTGCTGAAAACCACTGTTCTTTTATTTCTGAACAGTTTATATGCAGGTCTCCTTGCTGATGTGTCTTTCGTAATTCACAAAATGTTGACTAAATCTTATTTCTCCATCATTACAGTGTTGCACTGATGTGATTCTTTAATGTTTTGTATTATGCTAATCACCTATTGATCCTTTTATAATGAAAGCAGCAAGTGGACATTTTTGTAGACTAGCACTTGTAAGCACATCTATAGAAGTAATTCTTTCGTTGGGTATTTAGGGTTTCAGTGCAGATGCCACCCATTTAGAAGTGAGCTTATTGTGCCCTTCCTTCCAAGACCTCGGCAAGAGAGGAGTTTAGCAAGCCAAGATTTCAGAGGTAGGCCAGGACATAGAGTACTATGTTAAATAATAACAAACCAAAGAATTCTGCCAGCTGTCCCAACAGGAACTTGGAGTGATTCAAGGTCTCTTAACAATGGGACTTGTATGAATCACTTGACGTGTGGAATTGGAAATAACTTTTTTAAGGGTCAAAGTCAATTAAAATGTGGATAGCATGCAGTGCCTACTTCTATGTAAACAACAGTGATTTGAAGAGGAAAATTAATCCCTTTCTTCTGATTGTCCTTGTTCTTGTCTGGAAATGACACCATATTTAATTTTTGAGATCTTTATGAATCAAGGAAAGGTGAATCATTGTTCTGGTATGTGTTTTCTCTAGTAGGAATGAGCAACTTACTTCAAGCCCTCTTTAACATTTCAAGGCAGGGCAGATTGTTGTACTAAAACACACACTGGAGGAAGATCCTGACGCTTTAACAATTTCACCTAAAGGTGACAGAGCTACTTAAGCAGCGGTTTGGGGATACAAACTTTGCTTTGTATCCTTCTATATAAATAGTGCAGTGAAGTGGTTTTCTAATCTTGTGCAGATGTGATAAAATAAAATCTCAAATGTCATAATGGGCAGTGTGCTTTTTCTACTCGGATATCATCTTAACTTGTAGATGGAAAAAATATGAACCAACCCCCATAGTTTCAATACTTTGCATATATTCTCTTCTAGATACACAAGGAGAATCTCTCCAGTCCTTGTTTTCTGAATGGGACAATCCTGTGTTTGCTCACTTTCCAGAGGTGGGTGGAATTGTGTCACCAATAATTATTGGGATTTGCTTCTGTTTTATCTTGCATTGTGATTTTTGGACTGAGATAATAATTGTTGTATAGATTTGTGGAACTGTCCAAAAACTTACCACTCACGCCTCTTATGCTTATTGAGTCTACAAGTCCTTCATGCAATTTGGAAATTGGTGGTATTTTTGTTCAAACTTTTCCAAAAGCTTATCCTGTTTCATTTGGAAGCCAAATTGCTTTTATAGGCCCTGTTTAGATTACCAAAACAACAATCTTGACTTGAGGATAAAGCACTGTGCCCTAGTTATAAGCTAAATGGTTTATAGCACAGCTTTCAGTTATCTCTGGCAATGTAAATAGTGCAATGTGATTATTCTTGTAGGACTAACTGGATTCTATAATGTGATAGGGAAGCTATAGTATTATCCATTGCATTTACTGCTCATTTAAATTAAGTTTCTTTACTCATGAGGGATATGGCTATCTTTAGAATAAACGTATTTATTTGAAACTGAGTCCAACTGAGCTTCAAGGAAACTGCTTTCAAGTAAATATATAGAAGGAGTTGGTCAGTGATGGAAAGTATACACTATGCCCATTAGGTTATATTCATATTTTAACTTGGCAGTAGTCAAGTCAAAGTAGCAAACCTTCTGCTGTTGCCTTTTAAAAAATAACATCAGCTTCAAGCTTCAGTCCAGTAAGGGATAGCTTCCACCATTATCATTATCATCTCAAATTGATGTAGATATTAAGCATCTGTGTAAGGTGACAACAATAGTGGGTGATAGTTTTACTAGCTCGTTGAATCCACTCCAAATAACAAAATACTGATACTAGAGTGGGTGACCACATCGCTTCTCAAATATCAGTGGGACCAATTTAAATGTTTTGGGTAAGATTGCTGCAAAAAAAACACTTATCTTGATCAGAAGGACTGCACACTGCTGATGTAACAACTTTATTTAGCGTCCCACAGAGGTTTGCAAGATGGTGTGGGAAACACCAATGTCAATACTATTTGAATGGGACTTCGAGTTCTGTTACGAAGAACATTGTTTAAAAACAATTGTTCATATGATTTTGAGTTCTGATATTTGTTGTTCCAGCGGACATCCTAATAAGTTAATTTTGATTATATGTTTTATAGGTTGCTCTTAATGTGAGCAGTGGACAAGCTGATAATCTTGCTGTGAAAATCCATAACATCCTGTATCCATATAGGTTCACCAAGAAGATGATTGATTCAGTGCAGGTAAATATGCTAACAATTTGCATAAAACATTTCTTTTGAGTTGGAAAGATACAGATAGTGCAGTAGTTAATAGTTGTTGTTAGCAAATAATGTTTTATTGGTGTATGTCAACAAATTGATGAACTAGTGAAATATTTTTGTTGAATTATTATACAGTTATTATAGATTTATTTGTAAGTTTTAATGAATAGTCAACTGAATGTGTTACAGGTTCTTAATCAAGTGGACAATAAATTTATTGCTTGTTTGATAAATACTACGGCAGATGAGAATGAAGACACAGGTAAGAATGCTACTTCCTCTGAGTAATGGGGTTTTGCAGCTTTTGTAGAACTTGGCTTTACCCGGGACAATGACATAACTGTTTTCATCTTGAACCAGTAATGGCATTTCTAAGCTGGCAACCTGGGCCATGTTGCTTTTGAGAAGACTTTAATCTCTACTCCTCAGTTGAAGAGCAGAGATTAAAAGCTGCTCTTTTGGCTGCACGATCCTGTTCCGTGCTGGGAATGGGGCACACAGGCAGTGCAAGACTAAACTCCATCATCCGGCCTCTCAGTTGATGTCACTAATGTTGTCAGCTGATGGCCCAGTGGGGGTGACCTGGGGAAGATGGTCTTGTGGACCAAATTGGATCCCCCTTGTGGGCCAGGATTGGTCTACATGCTGGAAGTTCCCAACCCCTGGTCAATAGGACAAATCTGCAAAATATCTTAATGATATGATGTAGATTCAAATAATGATTGCTAATTCATAAATTAGTGTGTAGAATAGACTTTTATTGAATTCATCTGTAGAACATATCAAAAGAGAACCTAATTAACCTTGTATCGAGAGTAGACTATACAATATTAACACCTTAAAACATCTTAAGAGCGCTCTTTGTCTGGGGAAGTAATGTGTAAAAATACACATTTTTACACATTTACAATTTTCTTATTTCTAGTGCTTGAAAGTAATATAACAGGTTTTCCATTAATGCCCAATTTAAACATTTTTTAGCTATTCTTTTACTTTCAGTATTCTTTGTTATCTCCAATCCTTTGCACACAATATTATTGCCACAGCTTGTATGTAAGAAGTTACTTCCTTGGTGGGGGGTTTTCCCCATACCAAGCCTTTGACATAATTCAGTTTTTCAAAAATGGGATTTAAAAGAATCTCTTCAACAATAACAGACACTATTACGCATTTTATCTTCTTCCCTGATACTTTTTTGCTGCATGACATATAAGATAATATCCCCTCTTTCTTTTTTTTTAACATTTCCAGCATATGCTCAGAAAACTTCTATTTATTCTATTGGATGAGATGAGATCAAAAGAAAATTGTAGCACAAGTTTATATGCTGAATTTTGTATGATGCTTTTGATCTAGGTGGAAATCTCTTAGTGCTGGTGGATCAGCATGCAGCCCATGAGCGAATCCGCCTAGAGCAACTTATTACAGGTATAGTTACAGGTGGTTAAAAAAAAAGCAGCTTTCTTCCTTTTCTGATGCAAATCTGTATTATATTTGTTGTGATGTATGCCAGTTAATTGTAGAGAATGAAAATATGGGATCGGTTTCATTGTGAGAACTAGCATCCCCAACATTGGCTTCTTTTGATTTTTCTTTACATCCCATATTTTTAGCTGATTGTGAATAATCTCCTCTGTCCAACAAGGGATGTGTATTTTTCAAGCCTCAGGAGATTCTGGCCGCAACTCAGTAGAACACAGCAGCAGTCCATTGTGCCTATAACAGTTCATTGACCTCCTTGTCAACAAGAGTTATGAATTTTCTACAGGGAAGAGTCCAAGAGAAACTTTTCTGGTTGTAGCCTGGCAGCGAAAATTGCTCAAGAATGTGAAAAGCCCTTGGGACTGCAAAAAGTGTTTGCTAAAGGATTAAAATGGAGTCACTATACTTGTAACAGCTTGCTTGGCTATTTTTTGGGTGGGTCATGCGTTAAAGGAAATTAGAATTGTTACCTATTCGTTTGGCCATGGTTGATACTGGCTGGGAATCCTCATGTCTCATGAACAAGCTTGTGGCTGAAAATAGAGAATATTCCGTTCTTAATATTATAGGTCCCCCATCCACTGCTGAAGAAAATACTATGTTACTTCAAACTGCATGCATGTTGCATTCTAAAACATAGGGCTGTAGGATGAGGCAGTAAGGCACATTTCTTATATATAAGATAGATAACAGTGCATTTGTTGTTATCAGATTCCTATGAGAAGCAACCAGAAAAATTGGGCAAGAAGAAATTGCTGGCCTCCACTGTTTGCCCCCCATTGGAGATTGAGATTACAGAGGAGCAGAGGAGACTCTTATGGTTGGTATTAGCCTATCCAAAGCAGCTTACAACAATAAAAACTACAAGTATCAAAAATCAATTATTTCTAAAACCAAGAATAACACAGATTCACAAGGATTAGACAGACCAGCACCTTAAATTAGGCCTGGACACACACCGGCAGCCAGCGTAGCTGGTATCGCACAGGTGATATTGAAGCTGAATGAGTATCTCCTTTTCTGAGTTGTTTCTCTTCTGTGGTAGACGGATTATGAAGTTCCAAGTTACATTGGTTGGAAGTGAAAGAGATTTGTTTGCTCAATCTCCAAGGACTGAAGAGCAGTCATGTTCAAGTATTTAAATCTCCCAGTTGGAGATCAATTGGCTATTAGATAAACTTTATTAGGGTACAGGCCCCACAACACTTCTGAAAAAGTGGCTTGTTTTGCCTTTAAATCAGCAATTTTAAGGAGAAAAGTTTGTGGGGATGATAACCTAAATTCTTCAATGGAGAAAACTCCTATCTGACAGAAAGTTTGGCTTTAATATTTATTTTAACTGTGTAATGTATTCTGTTCTGCTTTTATTCTGTTTTACATTTTTAATCTTTTGCAATGTTTTCAGCTATACAAATAAATAATATTCAAACTTTAAAGAAACCGTACTATATCCACTGACCTGGAAACAAGCAACTTCCTTCTGAATAAACATTTATTTGGTTGTGGTGTAAGAGGGTATGTTTTGACCATAAATCATAATAAAATTTACAATCTAAAAAGATAGGTTCAAATACAAGTTCATTTGCTGTTAAATCTAATCATAAACTTCTTTCCCTGAACTGAACAATGAACATAGCTGTCAACGTTTCCCTTTTTTAAGGGAAATTCCCTTATTCTGAATAGGATTCCTCGCAAGAAAGTTGACAGCTATGACAATGAGTAGTGCTCTATAATAGAAACTCTGCTCCTCCATAGAACTATTTCTCATTTTTCTTTGTAAAGAAAGTATATCTGCAAATGATTGTGGTGACCCTTGATTACAGTATACTGTGTTTCTTTTAAAGAAAGTGCAGTAATTGTCGTTTGGGAATTTGTTCACTGGCTGGAAAGGAATATCCAAGGCTGATCTTCCAGTTCAGAGTCTTGTGCTTCCATTTTAATTTCTAGGTGCTGCCAAAAAAGTCTGGAGGACTTAGGCCTTGAATTATCCTTTCCAGAGAACAATCGCTCTCAGATTCTTATTGGGAAAGTGCCACTGTGTTTTGTGGAGAAAGAGGCCAATGAATTGCGCCGTGGCAGGCAGACAGTGACGAAGAGCATTGTGCAGGTGATATGTGGATGTGAATAATTTACTATGTCTGCTCTATAATAACGATCGGCAGCAAGTTGCTTGGAAGTCCTGTCTCCATTACAATTACTCTTGTTCCCTGCCCTGCATAACTAGGAGTCTAAGAAGTCCTGAAAACAGAAAGATACCATGAAGTGTGGGAAAACTCTTATGTGGTACCCCGCACCAGTAACAGACCGCGTGGTGGGACTGACCTCCTGACAGTGGAGTCACTGCTGCTTGCCAGCTGGAGAGGTTGGTGTAGTGCAAATGCACCAGTTGGTGTGGCAGATGAGCTCCGCACTGCACCAACCTTTGTGCCACCTTGCCCCTCTCCCTCACCTTCTGGGCAAACAGCTGCAACTCAGCTGTTGGGAGGTCAGGTGAGCACCACTACCATGCCACCCACTACAGCCTCATATTTGTGACTTTTTAATTTAAGAACCAGGCTAGAGATCAGTTCAGAACTTGTATGACTTTTCGGAAACCAGATGTCCTCATTTACCATGTATGATTTCTGAGTCGTTTCAACCTCAGGATTGCTTCGTGGGTTACAGGTTGTCAATGCAGTTTTATAAAGCTCTTTCCAATGCTAAAAAAGAGGGATGGAGCACTTCGTACAATTGTACTGGAAGTCTTACGTTGTTAACAGAGATAGGTTTGCTTTCCTCAACTTGGCCTATTGAGACTTGTGAGTGGGTATACTTTGTGACAAAGAAGCGAATTAACAGCTGCCTTTCCTCCAAGTTGGTTCGTGTGTGTGTTGGCACACATACCATCTGGCTTACTGTGGAAGAAGGGCACATTCAGTTTTTGACATTATTACAGAACAAAATGCACTGAATGACAGCCAAGGCCGCAGTTTTAAGGGAAATAATGTAATTAATGTAGTTGGGGAATTACATTCACATTTAATGACTGTAGGTAACTGTGAGAGGGCGCCTCAGAAGCTGGGTATGTGTTGTCTGGTTATAGGTTATGTTTCTCCTGTATGCATCCACTTTGGACATCTGTATTTGAAAACAGTTTCCACATGTGGATTATGTTGCACATTAGGCATAGACTCTGAGGATCTGGAATGGTGAGGAGAATAAAAATATTGGAAGACGTATGAGGAAAATTCTATTCAGAGATGCTACCAGATTAAAGCATGATCTTTCAGTATTGTTTCCACTATATCTGTTAAGTTTTTCCTGAGATTTGGCGGTGCTACATACAGGTCTTGATCAGGCAGACTGGAATAGCTTGCTAATAATTCTTACCTAAAGTGGATAGGTTATTTACTCTGCAGATGTATTAGCTGCTTCATAAAACGTATTTTTCGCCCTATAGGACGCACCGGCCCATAGGACGCACCTAGATTTGGGGGGGGGGGAAAATAAAGGGGGGGAAATTATTATTTTTTTCCCCAGGCACAGGGCTGGGGCGGGGGAAGCCTGAGCTTCCCCCTCCCCCAGCCCCCAGAACGGGACCCAGAGCCATGCCGAAGCTGCGTGCAGCTTTGGCATCGCTCTGGGAGCTTGCAGGGCTGGGGGAGGGGGAAGCCCTCTGCCAGCCTCCAAACCAGGTCGGGAGACAGCGGGATGGTGCGCTGCGCCTCCCTGCTGTCCCCCGAGTTTGTGGGGCTGGCGACGGGGAGGAGCAGGTTTCTCCCCCCCGCCAGCCTGCTAACCAAGCTGGGGGACAGCGGGATGGCGGCGTTCCGCCTCCCCGCTGTCCCCCGAGCTTGTGGGGCTGGCGGTGGGGCTCTCCTGAAGCCTGGAGAGCGAGAGGGGTCTCCAGGCTTCAGCGAAAGCCTGCATTCACCCCATAGGACGCACACACATTTCCCCTTCATTTTTGGAGGGAAAAAGTGCGTCCTATAGGGCGAAAAATACGGTAGATAGCAACCTAATCATAAGATATTTAACATCCAAATATATAGAAATGATACTTAAGCCTACAGAGCATTTTATACCTAGGATTTGCTTAGCCTGTTTTCCATTGTAATTGGCAAGATGGGTTTGGGGAAACTGCAGTCATACTCATGCATGAAAAGCCATTAAGGCTGATAGTCAACCAAGTTTTAATCAGAGTGTACCCATTGAAATTAATGAACATGACTAAGTTAGGTCCATTAATTCCAGTGGGTGTATTCCAAGTAAACTTAGTTGACTACTACCCATTAATTTATTTTGAAACATTTCTGTATCATCTTTCAATTCAATATTTCCAGGGCTGCTTATAATAACTAATTAAAACACAATAAATTTAACATTGTATCTGCAAGTTTACTACATAGCGGGCTTCTTAGTTCCATCCACATACTTTCCAATGAGACATCTGCTGTGCTGAAATGGGCATGTATAGATCCTTTGCATTCTGATTATTATTATTATTATTATTATTTATTATTATTATTATTTTGTTACCATGGTTTTGATAATCCCTTTTTGAAGGACAGAGATTTTGTTTGTGAGGGTGAGAAAAGAACATAACCTCATTTGCCTGATCTGTATCTTTTGTATTTTTTTAGGAGTTCATTCGAGAGGAAATTGAGGTATGGTGTGTGTGGGTGGGTGTGGTTTATAAAGAAGAGCTGTATGAATTAGACATGACTCGCACATTACCCTCCTGAAGTCGGAAAGCATATTGAATTTCCATCTGCATGTTTTGGAATCCTTAGGTTGGGGCAGACTCCTTCCCACCAGTGGCCAGAACAGGAGGATAAGAAAAGCCAGCCCTCCCTGTATGCCTGGGGAGGAGTTGGAAGAAAAAGAGCAGCCGCATCATGTTGCCCTTGGACCTGTGACATCTAACTGTTTCATAGCAAATGTACATTCTTCACTCTTGCCAATGGTAGACGGCAATTCACACCCTTCTTTGAGATTCTAAAACAACACAGCCCAGAAATAGTAGAGCTCCCAGAATAAACACAGGAACAAAACAGTGTCTAGAAGGGAGCAGATACATCAGTAAATAAATAACCATGTATGTTTAAACCACAAATGGCCTTTCACTGGAGAATCTGTGGTACAAGCTGTTGTTACATGGAAAAGGAGGGAAAATATACAGTGCTCCACAGAAATTGTTCTTTTATTGTGTAGGGTTCTAAAATAACTAGAGGAGAATTCATATTCCTTTGTTAAAGGAACTAACAGTCTGTAACAGCCCGAGGGCTGTTCACAACTTACACTTGAATAAGCTTTTTTACTAGGAGAAGGAAAACAATTAGTAACTCTGGACCAAACCACCCCCAGGATTATGAAGGGGATTGTGAGCAAAATACTTGAAGGAAACTCTCTGCTGATCACTCCCCACCTCCTTGCTGAGGAAGGGGCCCAATGCTTGGATGCAACAGTGAATTGTTTCAAATTTAGAGCTCGTCCCCATTTCCACTTGTGCTGTTTCTGAGCAGGTTTTCCCTTGCCCTGCTCCTTTCCCAGGGAAAAACTGCTCTTTAGTGCTAAATTGGAGCAAATGTGAATCCAGGGGAAAAGCTGAATTGCTGTTTGCTTTGATTGAGTGCTAAAGAGGGGTTTCACCTAGTGCAGGGGTCTGCAACCTTTAAGACAAAAAGAGCCACTTGGACCCGTTTCCGAAGGAAAAAAAACTGGGAGCCGCAAAACTCGTCATTATAAAAATAACTTTTTTGTCACTTTTTTATTATTTCTTTGTTTGACCCCTCAGAATTACTCCTCCTCATAGAAATAAACGTTAAATTAACAAGTTACCTTTTTTGTGTGTGTGTGTTCTTCACTCCCCTTCAAAACAGTGACCAGCGTACATGCCCCCTTTCAATGCAGTGACCAGCGTACATGCCCCTTACAATGTAGTGTGACTAACACACACACCGCCCCCATGCAACGTCACAGCCAGTACAGCGCCCGCCACAGTGGGGAGTGTCGGGGCGTACAATGTGCCTCCTCCCCTCGCTAGTATCCACCCCGGAGCCGCGGCAAAGGTGTAAAAGAGCCACATGCGGCTCCGGAGCCGCGGGTTGCTGACCCCTGACCTAGTGAAAGCAGCAGGGCAACAGGAAGTGTGGATATGTCCTTAGTTGACTGCTGGTGCAGAGCATGGCATGAGAATGGCAAGGTTATATGGACCACCTGGGACCTCACTATCTCTAGTTGCTGTGACTTTTCATTCTTAGTTGTCTTTAGAAACAATTGCTGTTTTTCAGCTTCTGCAATCCACAGGAGGGGCACGAGGGACACTGCCTCTAACAATTCTGAAGGTGCTGGCTTCCCAGGCTTGCCATGGTAAGGAAAGCATTGTTTATCTTGGGCCACCTTTCTTCTACAGAAACCTTCCTCACACTTTCAGAGAGGACAGGTGTAGTTTTCATTAAAAGCAGAACAGCAGGGATCTATAATGTTTCATACTGAAACTGTGTTTCCGTATATCAGTTTACTGTGAACTCAGTGCTGCTCATGCATGCAGGTTTTGTGCTGCATCTAAATAACATCATCCTTATCAAAATGCCATCCCATGTTGTTTTCCCATTTAATCCAGATTTACCATTTTCATGGAGGATCCGAAGCGAACTCCCCATGAACAGTAATGGGGGAGTGGGGAATGAAATGGCATTTTGATGAGGATGATGTTGTGTGGATGATGTCATGTGTATTCTGTGAAAAACTTGCATACACAAGCAGAAATGTGGAGAGAAATCTGCCTTTCATTTTCACAACTATTGTTTCTTCCTCACCCTCACGGGGCGGGGGGGAAATGGGTTTTACTACAGGTATGAGTTGCAAGTTGTGTGCTGTTGGTTGCCGTAGTGAAACAGATATTAACATAGTTATAGGCCTTGGGGGGGGGTCCCTCTCCTTTTATGCAACTTCATGGCTAGGAAAGAGCTGCCCTTCTTGTAGAGTTACTCCATCCAGCCTCTTCTTTTTTCAGGTGCTATTAAGTTCAATCACAGTTTGACTTTGGAGGAGAGCTGCCATCTTATGGAAGCTTTGTCATGTTGTCAGTTACCTTTTCAATGTGCTCATGGGAGACCTTCGATGCTGCCTCTTGCTGATGTAGATCACTTGCAGCAGGAAAGTCAGGTATTACATTCAGCAGACAAAATGCACAGGATGTGGTGGTGACTGAGTGTGCCTATCCTAACAGAAATTTCATACTAACCATCAAGTTTGCCTGGGTAGAACACACTACTTCGGTTTTCTTCTTCTGTATGTGTATCTATTACATGCAACCTTTTAGGGTAGAACCTTCCCAAAGTCGTTTACTTCAAGTTTGGATAGAGAGCTTGAATAATGTGCCAAAATTATCCAGCATCTCATCTGAGAATTAGTTCAGTTGAAGTCCTATGTGAACTACTACTATAAAGGCCTTTTCAAAATAAGATTTAGCTTTTTGAATAATACCTGTAAAGGAACACATGAGGAATCAGAACTGAACATCCATGTCCATGTGGATTTCTGAACAGGACCAGGCAAGAATCTAATACATTTCTTGCAGATCTTTTCCAGTGCAATCCTATACAATGTCTACTCAGATGTAAGTCATATTGAGTTCAGTGGGGCTTACTCTCAGGCAAGTAGAAACAAGCACTGTTCATGATAATTGTATGACAACAAGTTTTAATTAATTTTGCAGAAAAACGAAAAGTAAACTCAGAGGGTATTCTCCGTTTAAATATCAATTTGTGCAGAATTTTATAAGCAATATTATTGGATTGTTTTCTTTGAGTTAGGGTATGTGTGACCGAGTCATTAATGTTCTTTTTTCCGCTTCAGCCTAAACCTAATCTGGCTAAACTAAAGAAAATGGTGAAGTGCTGGCAACTCTTTGGGAAAGAGAAGGACTGTTGTACCTGAAAGCGTGACCAGATCTTAAAATTTCATTGAATGCTGATGCCTCTCAACAGGTAGTGCTTGAGGCAAACACCAATAGATGTTCCTGTTATGGAACACAAATTACTGTGGAACCAGAATCAACTCTGAAAGCACAAAAGAAGAAGGAACTTCAGCATCCTGAATTCATTCAGCAAGGACCAGGATTGTCTAATACTTAAAAAATATATGAGGCAGAATATTCACATCTGTGCTCCTGAAAAATATGGAGTGACTTGCATTGCACTAGCACTGTACAATTAAATGCTTTTGAAAGGTTGTTTTGTAAAATAATAATAATAATAATAGTAAAATAATAATAGAATCACACCCTTGCCTCATTGCTTTATGATCATACTTTTATGGTCCTACACAGGTTCAACATTTGATCAGAACTGTTTCTTCAACCAAATTATTATACTGCTTACCTTAGTATTTTTCTCATTTGGTATTTCAAGTTACTTTTAAATGCAGATTGGCATTATCCAACTGATGCAGGCTAGAGTTTCAAACTGAATCACCACCAAAATAAAATTCTTCTTATTCTTTGAACCACCCTGAGATGTCTGGGTATAGGGCGGTATTCAATAAATAATAATTCACTAAATAATTAAAGCATTCAGATGCTATTTTGTAGAATTGGTTACTTTAACTTGCCCTGAATACAAGTATCAGCATTTAATTGAAACAAGAATGATAGCAGGCTACTTTCCACCAGAAACCATCTGAATAGCTAAACTTTATTTCTATGTCCTATTTCAAGAAGCAAAGTAGAAGAATCAAGGAGCTGGACCTGTTACAGGAGAATTTGTGATGACAGACTGAAGGTGGCTTAGCAGCTGCAAGCAAATTCCTTTTTGATGTTTAGGCCACCACTGAACTATGGCCTCTATGCTATCCTAAAACTTTCTCAGCCAAGATTTATACTATGTCTTTCAATAAAGCTGACAGAACCCAGGACTGGAGCAGTGCTTTTTCTGACAGAGAAAGCAAAGGTCAAATAAAGTATCTTTTGAAGACAGTAAGTCCATTTCCTGCAGTCTGACGTTTTATTTTGGCAGTGCTTCTTCAGGCGAAAGTACACATCTACTCCATGATATAAATGGTGTCCACAGCTCAAAGTTCACGATCCGCCGGGTGATAGAGTTCACTCATTAGACGATAGATGTAGGAAGGAGCGTTGCCTCCAATATTTGAAATGAAGAGTGTGATAAGTTCTGGAGGAACGTAGTCAAAGACCGGACAATAAATGTTGACCTTAGACAGAATATCTCCTGAAAGAAAAATATGCAATTTAAGTGAAAAATGAACAACAGAAGTGAACAAGAAAAAAATTGGCCTTGCACTTAGTGTATGGCACATAAGAATCAGTGAAAAAACTGAGACAATGCAGCAAAAGGAGGTGAAATAAAAACCTATCTTGCCTCATGTGCTCTATTATTCAAAGCCTGAGTACACAACAGTATAACATAAGCATGCTTATTCAAAAGAAAACTGCACTGATAATCCCTCAGAACAGCAGCGTTAAAGACACAGCTGGGGACCATTGCCCATGCTTGCTTAGGCAAAATCATCTTAATAGCTTATCACTGCTTATATCACTGTTGGGATACTGCCAGGGAGACAAAGTCCATCATGACCCCACGTCACCTCCGGACGTCCATCGATCTCCCGTAGGTACAGTATCAGCAATTAGCGACACGAGCTCCAGAAATAGCTTGCCACATTCCAGAGCTGATGCACACTCTATCAGCAGAATTCACACAGCGAAAGATGCACTCAGGAGAGCGTATTTACAAGTTTATTCAGCGTTGGTCAGAACAAAGAAAAAACATGACTGCCTGCTTCGATGTCTCAGGCGCAGAGAGAGAACGAAAGCAAAGACACAACAGAAACATCCTGTGAACAGGAAATACGCAGGCTGTGACACAAACATCCTGCTCCCTTTTAAGGTGGAACGGAAATATCCTAACAACCACACCATATTTTGCCTTCGGTGCCCAATATGAGTTGGAGGAAGGCATGTACGAAATATATTAGCTGAAGAAACAGTTACAGAACAATTATTGCTTAAAGTAGATCAGGATGTAAGCACAGTGAAGCCCTAGTACTAACGGTGCAACCTTTTGCATGTTTACTCAGAAGTATGTCCCATGAAGTTCAATGAGACTTGCTTTTTGGTCAGTGAATTGAAGATTGAAGCTTAATAACTCAGGCTGCAATCCTATGCACACTTACTTGGGAGTAAGCCCTGCTGAACACAATGGGATTTCTTTCTAAGAAAACATGTATAGATTGGGCTTTCAACGGTCCAGAGTCACTAAAAGTGGTTTACAGAGTAGCTTCCTCTCAAAAGAATTTTTAAAAATTCTACCTTCTGTGAAAGGCAACACTTCCTGTGGAGAGACGAATTTATGGAACGAGTCATCTTCATTAAGGAACTGGAAAAGAGAACAGCAAGGGCACAATCACTATCATCCTATGCAAGAGATGCAGCATGGGTACTTTTCTTGTACATTTTAAAACTTATCATTTCTCACTATTATTAAGCCTCTGAATTCTGTATCCAATATCATTTTCAGCGCTTGTATGTTCACATATCCCTGGTTTGCTCCATATGCCTTGTTAGATTTCAGAAAAGATACGATCCAAATAGTACCCAGCGGGGCAGGACAGGATTTGAGTGCATTGACACATTTACTTTATGGTCTTCTCTAAAAGACACACGGGCATTTTGCAAGGTCCATATTAATGTATGCATTTGGATTCATCCATGTGCAGCAGCATTGGCTCTCTCTGAGCATTTGTGTTGCTCTTGACCATAGAGATACTATTCAGAGGTTACTGCACCTACCTGTGGTGTGAGCTTGAACATGGGTGCACAGACAATAAGAGGGGTGGAGTGGTGCTTGGCTGCCAGTGCCAAGGTATGAGTTCCACTGACAGCTATCAGGGCACCATTGGCCAAGATAGTCTTTGTTCCAATTATTACCTGCAATACAGAAATATTAAGAAACCAGAGTATCATAATGAACTGCAATGTGGTGGAAGTTATTTATCTTAGATCATGACACAGCAGGATGATAAGCATTCCTAACGTATGATAGAACCAGTAACTCGAGGGGGGAGCAAATTTTGGGTATAATTCATCATAGCACTAAGGAGATCATTCTGGCAGCACATGCATTTCTGTTTTCCCAATGATCTCTCCTCCCCTCCCCCTACACATTGTTCTGGGGGTGTCCCTCAGCCCTTCAGAGCGTATTGGGGGAAGCATGGGGGGGAGGGGGGAGCCCATTGTAATAGCAGGGATTCTTGCACTGGCTTTCACTAGCAAAACTGTAGTTGAGTCTGGCCCTCTGCTTGTCAAAAAGGCTGGTCTTGACCCATCTGACCCAACACAATTTCTGTCCTTTGGGAATCCCCAGATAACATGCAGTCAGCCAAGAGCATTTTTGATGCCTCCCCCCCCCCAGCTCCAGTTTTTCAGAACAGGAATTTTGACTGCTATTGGACTCTGGCTCTGATGCCATGATGCTAAAAGATTTTTGTGGGGGCCCCAGCCCGTCCTCCATTTCTTCTATTTAAAACTTAAAAAAATAATAATTAAAGTCTAGTTATTTCAATGACTACTTCCATAGGTATTGCACTGTGATGCTGTTATGCCAAAAGTTTTGGGGGTGTTTTTTCTGTGGCCCACAGAATTTTGTCTTTTTTCAAAAAGTCATATCCATTTTTTACGTTTTGTCCCCTGGCTGGTTTACAATAGTTCAGTTGCAGCCCTTGGCCTAAAAGAGTTTCGCCACTCTGAATCTACAAGCTTCCCAGTATGCTCCACATAGCAGCAGAAAAAGACCAAACAGTCCCATCCTGCCTACCTTGTTGACGCGAGACATGACAGCAAAGATGGCAGCATCACTCATGACAGTAGTTTCTATGTTCTCCTTAGACAAACGGACAGCCATTTCATGACCCTGAAAAGGAAAAAGGGGGAAGTGACAATGTGCATTGAAAGGGCCAGGCAAGTAATGCTTGTAAGCTAAATTTTCTGAAGCTTTATGAGCACACAGTTCATCTCAAGTCAGGTCACACCAATGGTCCCACTAATCTAAGTATTATTTCTGTCAACAGTAACGAGACAGATTCCTTGACAATATCCATCACCTCTTAATCCCAGAATCGGTGTCAGAAGTCTGAAAATGGAGATTCACACCTATGGTTTATTTTTTCTACTATTTAGCCCTCAAGTAGTCACCCAATTCTTTAAAAACAAACAGCAATGCTCATCATTCACCACAAAGACTTGTGGCAATTAAATCACTATGTTATTTATTTATAACAATTATTGACAGAACCTTTAGACTGTTCTTCATTACAAAAGAACCATAGGACAGTTTCCAAAATACTATAAAACTATGTATTAAAGAAACAACAAATAGATTTATCAGTAAACACAAAGCTGAATAGCCTATATGTCAGTCACCAAACACCTAAGAGAACAGGTATGTTTAAAGCTGGCACTATTATCCTGCCACTTCCAGCAGAAGAATTCCAGACAGGGAATTCCATCACAGAGAAAGTCTGATCCCGTATTAGAGCTTTGCCAGCAACAGCAGACTTTGGAACAACAAGAAGTGTTGGTTGATACAGCGTGGGAATAATATCAATGGTGTGTTGACTATGCCTTATAGGAAGAAATGCTTTCTTATATCTCAAAACTGCCAGCTATCAGAATTTATTGTGAAATGGGTGCTGTTCATGCATGCAAGGTTTTCACACTGTCCATAAAAGCCATTATCATCAGAAACACTACCATCCTCCTACTGGGAAAGGTAAGAAGTTTCCCTTAACCTACTGCCTGTTCACAAAGCCTATACATTCCCATAAATGAAAAAAAAATCATTTATGATTAAAATATACAGTTTCTATTTTTGTTAAATTTGTTAAATAAATAAAACAAAACAAAAATACAATTAGAAGTGTTCCATAGTCAACAGTGAGCAGGGGACAAGGATAGCCCAGATAACAGGCCTCACCTGACAAAAGGGTGCACATTCAGCCACAATTACATGGAATTTCCTCTTGCGTGCTGCCTCCTTCAGGAAGGCCTCAACTGTGCGTGAATAGCCAATGGTCATGATCACCTCATTAGAGTGGATATGCTCCAGGGCCTGCATGGCAATGTTGTCAGTGGTGCCCTCTGCAAATAAAAGAAAAGAAAAAAGAAATCCAGCCATAAGAGAAAAGACAGGCCCAACACCTCCTCCACTGCAAATTAGCTAGGAAATAGGGCACTAATGCAAACAGGGTGGAATCTCATTATTTCCTACCATACCTGAATCGTATATTGCCAAGGGCTTATGGCATTAAAAAGAAAAAAAGGACACATACTGTTTGCTGAGACAGTATCTATGGTTTGCAATTACAATTGGATGAAAGGGCATTATGTGCATTATATAAACTTTTAACAGTCCCTACAGATTACAGACACAAACTGTTTAGCTTTCATTCCATGCAAGAAGAAGCTTCCTGTGGTTACATGCGTATCTTGAACATAGGCGGGCTATATTTGTACCACTTACTATATCATGAGTACTAAAATCTTCTTACACTACTCCAGCTGAAAATGATGGAAAAAGCTCTACCTGTTTCTTCCCATTTCTGATCTTCCTAATAGGAAGGCAGCATTATGCAGCAGTTAAGGGTGGAACACTTCAGCAATACTCATTATTGGAACTTTATCATTTTACTAGCAATCATGTAGTTCCCACAGTTACTTCTGTTATTATACTGCTCTCTCTTACCTAGTTCAATCAACAGTTCACTAATAATTTCAATGATATTGGCCCTGAGTGGAGGATAGTAGATATTGAAACTCTCAGTGTCGTCACTACTTTCCGAGGTCAGAAGTTTGTGTAGTGATTCCTGCTGGTCACTCTCCTCACTGTATCCTCGAAGCCTACAAAATAAAAGGGACTTTTTCAAAACGGAAAAACAATCCTGCTGGAAGACTAAGTTACATGCTGGACCAGGCATTGTGGCTTCCCATCAAAGAAGGAATTAAGAACATCTGATTATATTTATGTTAGTCCTTCTAAAAGCCAAATATCCTGGGTCAATATTGCTTACACAGCTCGAGTGTGTTTGGCCAGAAAAGAAAAAGAATCGCATGTGCAATTGTGATTTAATTCAAGGTAATTACTTTGCCAGGGAATGGTACATACAGTAGCAACACATTATTAATTATAATTTCTTACCCACCCTTCATCCTAAGGGCTGAGGGTGGGTTACAATTAAAACACAATATTAAAAACAGATTAAAACACCACTCCTGTGTAAGCGAGGGAGGACCCCAGGAACAGCTGAAGACTCCTAAGCTTGGATGCCTCTTTGCAGGACCAAAGCCCTGAGGCCTGGACTCAGCCACTCTCACCAACACCTGTCACTCTACCCCCAGCTGAATTACATCATCTAGCTGGGCTGGTGAAATAAAAGCAGGGCTGCTGTGGGGGATCTAGAGTATTTGTTCCTGGCATTAAGCAATTGGGACAGATTAGGGATTCTGCTGGTTTACTGCCTGCCTCACTGCCCCGTCTCCCAACCTGAGCTGAAAGAGCGGGTCTCAGAATGGTGTTGAGGGCTCCTGGACGGCTGGTTTTAGGGGCTTTCAACAGCCATGGTAGAGTGCTCTGGGGTGGCTCAGGGCTTCATGGCTACCATGATGACCATGGGGCTGTCTCAACATACAGTGGTGCCCCGCAAGACGAATGCCTCGCAAGACAAAAAACTCGCTAGACGAAAGGTTTTTTCATTCGCGATTTGCCTCGCAAGACGAATTCCCCTATGGGCTTGCTTCGCAAGACGAAAACGTCTTGCGACTTTGTTAAACTGTTTAAACCGTGCTTCGCAAGAAGAAAAATTCGTTAGACGGCAAAAATTGCGGAACGAATTAATTTCGTCTTGCGGGGCACCACTGTATCAGCAGCCCATGTGGCAGGTCACACTCTGGACCTTCAACTGGGCAGGAAGAGGGTGGTCTGATAGTGGGGAATTTTGATATCAGTCCCCTGTCATAGACATGGAATGCTTTCCTCAGGGAGGCTCACCTGCTGCCTTTGTTACATATCTTTAGGAGCCAGGCAAAAACATTCCTCCTCTCTTAGACGTTTACTAATTAAACAAACTATGGCCTTTTAAATGGGGCAGGCGGGTATTGTTTTGTTACTGTGTTATGTATTTTTCTATTTTTTGCTTGTAAACCACCCTGTGTTCCTCGGATGAAGGGTAGTATAGAAATTTAATAAATAAAACAGCTTATAATCACATAAATAATTTGGGTCCTAAAAATAGCTGAATAAAGGTTCAACACTCCAAAATCAACTGTTCTGAAAGCCTTTCTACAAACAATTTCCAATGGTTATATATAAATTTTAAACAGAAGTTTCAGGTGTGGTAAGGTCAGGTGGTTTCTACATTAGAGAAATTGGCTAGGTTCTGATCAAACAAAAGCAACCATTACCTGCCATACTCCTCTCGAATTATCTTCAGCACTCGTCTCACCATATTGCCTACAGTGGTCTCAGATGGCTGGGCAGCAGTCATTTTCTTACCCTCCTGACGAATTATGCTTATCAGCTCTCCTGAAATGTAAGGAACTTTCAAAGTTAATTACATAGTACAGGGTGTCTACTCCTCACAGCAGACACTCAAATGATACTTCAAACTACTCACTCTGCCTGCATCTGGTTGGCAGGAACCTGGGGGGGGGTGTGTGTGACACATTGCATTACTTTCCACCCCCCTTTGTTTGGTGATTAAAATAAGCCTACCCAGATCAGGATGATACATCCAGTAAAAAGTGCCCACATTACACAGATCAACAGAGGCAAGGACAGGATAACCACTTGCAGGCGTTTGACTTATGTACCTTTTAAGGGCCCCAGACATCCTTTTTATTGGGCATTCAATATTATTTGTGTTCATGACTGTATTGGAGTAGTTATATGCAATCCCACTCTCAATACTGTTTACTTCTGCGAATGTTTTGGGGCAAACATACTGCTTCATTTCAATTCAGGGCATCTCCCATAGCTTTTAACTGAAATGTTGTAACTTCTCATATCACAGACGCTCTGGAGTTATTGTTTTGCCTTATTTTTGCCAGCACAAGAGTGACCCTCTAGACAGCAATACTGTGATAACATTGAGGATGCATTGCAGAACCACTAATAAAATG
Organism: Podarcis bocagei; assembly: GCF_964188305.1. NCBI lineage: Eukaryota > Metazoa > Chordata > Lepidosauria > Squamata > Lacertidae > Podarcis > Podarcis bocagei. The sequence continues at coordinate 32,472,956 of NC_138125.1, forward strand.
TAATAATGTATGGGAGGTCCAATAGAAAACCACCACTAATGCACCATTATCACATGGAAGACGGGTTGCACACCAATCTAGGGACCCCCTAAGAATTGTGTATAAGAAAATGTTGGCAGCTACATAAGGGTGGGGGAAAAAGAAGCACCTTCCATAATCAGCTCTCCAATACAACCCTTTAAAATACAAGTGGCCCTCCAGGTGTTCCCGCTCCCATCAGCCCCAACCATCACAATCAATTGTCAGGGACGATGGGATCTGGAGGGGCAACAACACCTACAGGGTCATAGGTCTCCTATCTCTGCTTAAAAGGTGCAGGAGTCATAAACTTCCATTGCACCTGTGGCCGCTCGAGGTGGAAAGGCAAATTATGCATGATGAGCTAGGCAAGTCCTGCCATCGTTGCAGCTACTTGTGGAGAAAGGAGCCAACCGAAGTAAAATCGCGGTTTGGTTTCTCGGCTTAGGGAAGAAACGGGTGGAGGGCACGACTGGGAAGAAAGGGTTTAAGCCCGGCGACAGGAGCCCGTGCATGCGGCGAGGGCTCCTTCGCCGTCTCCGCCGCTCCTGCTCCTCTCTCACCCGCATTGTCCCAGCGCCCGTTCGCCACGATCCTCCGCAGCAGGCCCACCGTCTGCCGGGCAACATCCTCCGAGCGAGGCCTCTTCCCGCCCCGCTTGAGCAGCGCCACAAAGTCCTCGATCTGCCCGGAGAGATCGGATTCCCTTTTCGTAGCCGCGGCCGACATCCCGGCGATTCGAAGCGAAGGTTGATGGAAAGGGTTGGAGGGCAGGGGAACTAATCCGGCCGGCGGAACGAAAAGCAACAGGAGTTTGTAGCCAGCCGGACCGACGCACACGCGCTTTTTTCCGGGTAGGCCCGTTGCCATTGGACGACCGAAGAACCTGCCCCGCCGCCCGTTGAGATCTGATAGGCCCGATCTCCAGAGGGGGCGGGGCTTGCCTCGCGGTCTGGTTGTGCATTCCCGGGGGGGGGACGCGGCGTCGTTGTGGCCGCTCCGACTCCTTTCGTCATCGAAGCGGAAGAAGCCGGAGGAGGAAGGCGCTGTTTTCCGGACGGGGAGACCAAAGGAAGCGGCACCTGTTTTGAGAACTGAAAGGGCGCTGCAGGACCAGACCAGAAAGGTTTATCTCGTCCAGCATTGTGTTTACGGTGGCCAGTGCCCTAATCCAGCTTCCTTTGTCCCTGCTTATTGCACAGCTGCAAAAGGGATGCTGGCAGGTGTAGCATGTCAGGTAGCTGTGCTACATAGGATGGAGAAGCTGTACCCCGCCCCCTCCCCAGTGCCGGATTTACGTATAAGCTAAACAAACTATAGCTTAGGGCCTCTCAAAAAAATTAAGGGGGGAAAAACCTGGATGTACATTTCCAAAATATAAGATAAAAAACAAATACAGTAAAACAAAACCTACATACAGCAACAGTGTTTTGTGTTGTGTAGGCTCCTATGATGTAAGTAATGGGGCCCGCCTGCTAGCCTGCTCCCTAAAATATCACTGGTTTGCTCATTTCTGTATATAGGATAGGGACACGGGTGGTGCTGTGGGTTAAACCACTGAGCCTAGGACTTGCCAATCAGAAGGTCGGTGGTTCGAATCCCTGCGACGGGGTGAGCTCCCGTTGCTCGGTCCCTGCTCCTGCCAACCTAGCAGTTCGAAAGCATGGCAAAGTGCAAGTAGATAAATAAGTACTACTCTGGTGGGAAGGTAAACGGCATTTCCGTGCGTTGCTCTGGTTCGCCAGAAGCGGCTTAGTCATGCTGGCCACATGACCCGGAAGCTGTACACCGGCTGCCTCGGCCAATAAAGTGAGATGAGCGCTGCAACCCCAAAGTCGGTCACGACTGGACCTAATGGTCAGGGGTCCCTTTAACTTTATATATAGGGTGCCTACATTCTGCATGGACTGGTTGCGTGGCAACATGTGCTAATGGCTTTAGATACCTATTAGGTCCATAAATTACCATATAGCATATATTCAACACACAAAAAAGCAACAATTTGTTGTTGACAAAGGGCAGCTGGACATATAAAGGGCCCCATTACCTTCAGTAGCTTAGGGCCTCATCAAACCTAAATCCGGCCCTGCCTGCACCCCCCCCCCCCATTCTGAACCACTGTTAATTGTCATAATTTGCTGGGGAAGGAAGAGAGTCTTTTGACAGAGCAGAACACCCTTGGCTGGCTGTGAGTGTTGGCACAGGTGAGCAAAGGTTATCATGGGAAGGGGTGCATCACGGGCAAAGGCAGCAGGGAGTGCTGCATCCCCCCAATCAAGTAAATGAATAAAAACACTTAACTAAACATAGAAATTGTAGAAAGCTTTTGACAGATTTTTCTGAGCACTTGGGATAAAAAGATTTTAAAAAACAAAACTGTTGAGACATTTCATTCCAAACTGCTAGACAGATCTCTCCCATCTTATATTGTGGTCATGGGCATAGCCAGGATTTATGGGGTGGGGTGGGCAGGACACCCACATAAATCCTGGCTATGCTCATGATCATGTGAGAGATAAGGTGGGACAAAGCCATGGAGGGTTTTAATGCTCCAGGACTTTGGAGGCAAAGGATAAAGGGATACTGGTTGGTAGTGGAGAATAGAAGATAGAGTTTTTATGCTTAAGGAGCCAGAGGAGAGATAGTTGCGGAGTATATTGCACACCTGGGACTTTTTAAAAAGAAGGTTTGCACAGACAAGAGCAAAAATATTTAAGGATCAGGAAAAGGGTAGGGATTTCAATTCTCAGAGTAGTTTAACTGTCAGTCTCTCATCCCAGGGAACTCTGGGAATTGTAGCTCTGTGCATAGGGGTCTCCTAACAACTCTCAGCAAATCTAACAAGCTAACGGTCCTAGAATGACTGTTGGCATGATGTTGCTTTAAATGTGTAGTATAGATGGGGACCATGTGTATCTGTATCAGCAAATTCTGCTTAATAATTTGGAGGTTGTACAGGACCTCAGAAAAATTGAGCAATGGAACTCATTGCCACAAGGAAAATGCCATGACAAAGAATTTAACAATTTCCAAAAATGGATTGGATATCAGTAGAAAATGATATTAGTAACTGCCAGCTGATATGCCAAACTCTCCCTCCATTTTCTACCATTTAGCAATTGTGTCTCTGTGCCACAATTTTGTGAGCCTCAGTAATTTTCAGCCATCTCAAGAGGGCCCTGGGACTAGAAAATTTGAGAACCCCTAGCTTGGAAGCCTATTTTGGCATTAAGCAGTACATAATTAATTCAACATCATCTACATTTGCTAAGAGTGATAAAATTAAGAGCAGATTACTTGAATTGTGTGGAAATGATTCAGAGAAATTTCTTAAGAATGCTCTTGTCTTAAACCTGTGTAGAAGATGTGTAGAAGGTGGCTTCCGGGCAAGTTCATTCTTTCATGCGCATATATATATATATATATATATATATATATATATATATATTTGCTTTCGTAGATTTTCACGGGTACAGGAATGCAGGTTTTGGTGTCTTCGGGTGTCTTCCCGTGTAAGAGTTGGGGTGTCTAGGCGACGTTTCGACGAGGTCTCACTCGTCATCTTCAGGCTGGTGCTTTCGGCTTCTTGTTACTGGAACAGAGCAGGATCTCAGTGTTTGAGTTCCTATAAATACTGTTGAGGGGGTGTGGTGTATAGCCTCCAACGTTCTGGGCAGAGAGGAAGTTCCCAGGTTAGTGTGCCTTTTCTTCTTTTGTTCATTAATTACTTGAGGGATATCTTGAGAGATTTCTTGAGTGATATTCTGAGTACCATTTAGGAGGGTCATTAGGTGTGAATTAGTTGCACCAACCAAAAAATAGCCAATATCCTCAGAAACCCCAAAGATAAAATCCAGTTAGAAAACCAAGGGGTCTATGAAATACCCTGCAAAGTCTGCCCAGCCACGTACATTGGACAAACAAACAGACGAATAAATGCACGTATCGCAGAACACAAGAATGCCGTCAAAAAAGAAGAAAAAACTTCCTCTCTTTACCAACACATGAAAGAAACAGGACACGAAATTAATTTTGCAGATTCCAAATTGCTCTTTAACATGGAACATCACCACAAGAGAATAATCATGGAAGCCATCGAGATAGAGAAACACCCTCACAACATGAACAAGCGTGACGACACGTCCCGCCTGCCAGACATCTGGAAATTAGCCCTCCCCACAAAAACCGACACCAGAACCAGAGGCACACAGAACGCCATCTCCAATCAACCACACCAGACCCAAACCCAGACCCTCTCCACAGATAAATTACAGACACCATCCAGTAGCCAAACCATAGTGGCACCTCCGGATGCTGCACCCCCCTGCAATCCCTACACAGATCTGGCTGGCACAGGGCACAAAACCACAGCTCGCCCCTATACACGAAGCCAAGCCAGAGCACAACTAAGTGCAGTACAGCCATCTTCTCAGAAAAACTCTTCACAAGCTCAAGAGGTCAAGACACGAAAGCTTTAGCAACTAATTCACACCTAATGACCCTCCTAAATGGTACTCAGAATATCACTCAAGAAATCTCTCAAGATATCCCTCAAGTAATTAATGAACAAAAGAAGAAAAGGCACACTAACCTGGGAACTTCCTCTCTGCCCAGAAAGTTGGAGGCTATACACCACACCCCCTCAACAGTATTTATAGGAACTCAAACACTGAGATCCTGCTCTGTTCTAGTAACAAGAAGCCGAAAGCACCAGCCTGAAGATGACGAGTGAGACCTCGTCGAAACGTCGCCTAGACACCCCAACTCTTACACGGGAAGACACCCGAAGACACCAAAACCTACATTCCTGTACCCGTGAAAATCTACGAAAGCAAATATATATATATATATATATATATATATATATATATATATATATATATATATACACACTTCAAGTATTTGCTTGGCCATAAAACCCACTGACTGGCCTTGGATCAGTCTCTCTCTTAGCCTGACCTGAGCTGTGAGAACGCCTGATACGGAATGAAGGAAGGGATGCAATGAATAACATCCTCAATACCTTTATTAGGCCAACTGAAATGTCACAAAATAGTGTGCAACCTTTCAAGTGCTCCAGAGCTATTCATCATGCTTGATCGGGAAGGGGCAGGACATCAGGAAAAGATGCTTTTCTTGGCTGGTGTGCAAGCCTTGCTTCTCTGCATCTGATAAGAGACTTAAGAAGGTGTCTGGGTTGAGTTAGCAGACATTTAAGTGATGCTCTTTTAGCTGCTATGTAGGTATCAGGTTGTACCAATTCCTCCTTGGAAGAAGGAAACACGTGATGGTTGATCCTCCAACTCTAGAAATACAACCAGCTGTTACTCAGTTCTATCTCCATTCATAGATGGAGGTACAGATTCCTTAGTAGGTAGGGAAAAGAATAAAGAGAATCTAGGCAGTCCTCCCAGTAACAGGGGTGAATATTCATTTTATATGGTGTGCTAGGTTAATCGTAGATTAATTATAGAACTGTAGAGATGGAAGGGAACCCAAGGATCATCTAGTCCAGGCATAGGCAAACTCTGCCCTCCAGATGTTTTGGGACTACAACTCCCACCATCCCTAGCTAACAGGACAGGGATGATGGGAGTTGTAATCCCAAAACATCTGGAGGGCCGAGTTTGCCTATGCCTGATCTAGTCCAACCCCAGCCATGTACGAATCCTGCCCACAGCCGTCCTTGATGGGCTGGAACCACCAGGCTTCAGATGGACTGAAGCAAATTGAGCAGATTTACCAAGCAGAGAGAAGGAATGCTCAGAGAATGAAGTCTCATCTTTGGGTGGTTTAAGTTCTGTTCAGCTGTTGTACAGCTAAATTCAGTATTTTTCAAGTCACACAAAAACAATAAAAATAACACTTCCTTTTTCTCTAATCTGATCATATCACAGTTAGGAAATAACCACATTATGTTTCCACATTTCTGAATTAATATGTCATGATATGTGCTTGTGCTGCTAACTGAATCATTATTCTGGAGAATGTTTTATTACCCAGAACGTGCTCCCAGATGTCTGAGGCTTACTGGAAGTAGCCCATCACATTTTGCTTTCATCATGCCAGCTCATCAGCTTGCAGTCTGATATTCAATAACTTGGGTTCTGGTGAGGTCAATTTGGAAAAGAACGCCATGAGACTTGAGTTGTGTCTCCCACCCACAGGTTCATCTTGGCAATTCTCAGGAACTTTGTTTTCTTTACCCATAACTCCCTTTGGTGTTCCCTGATCCAAATAGTAACAATCCCACGATTTCTCATTTGAACAAGACATTTCTGAGGTCGTGCTCTTTCCTATGCATGTCTGCAGAGAGCTTCCTGTTCCGATTTTGAGTATCAGCAACCTGCTTCTAATTGGCTGGGATTATTCCAACCCAGCCTGGTTTGTCAGTTTCCCTTGGCCTTACAGTAGGATGCTACTTTTGAGTTGTCGCCACCGGCCCCTGTATCATTTGCTCTGCGTCTAGCATCTTTCCTATTGGCCCCAATATCAAAGTTTTGGGTTAAGGCTGATGTTATTTCAGCTGTGGGAGGCAGATCCATTATAAACTCTGAGAAAGCCCATCTGGCTTCTTCCCAGGAAGGTTATTGTAACCTTGGCACCAAGTACCCTCAAGAAGCAGAGGGGAGAGAGGTGATGTAGTCAGGAGAAGACGTACATTATTTTGGTCCAGACAACAGTTCCCCACCCCTCTCCCTTCTGCTATCAATCTTCCAGGAATAGCAGAGATCACTTTATATGATGAATGGAATTTTGAATGTGTATGTATGTGTGTGTGTGTGTATTAATCTCTTTTTTACAGTCATTGACAATTATCCCAAAAAGAAACTTGGTCCAAATATATAAAATAGTACCAAACAAAACAGAGAACCATAGCAATAAACTTAATCGTAGAGGTATCATAATATAGAATGCTAGGCATAAAGAACAAAATTAGAAGTTTGCTAAAATTACTCCCCGGCGAGTTTTACAGGCAACAGTACAATATTTAGTCACCCTGGAAGAGGTGGATGCCTTCTGATCTGAAGGAAGTAAAAAAGCATAACATGCACCCAATTATCTGGGAGTTTCCATAAAAGGGATTCAATAAAAACTTATGTCTATAGAAGGAGCAATACATTAGGACATGAGTTATCAGTTCTGTCTCTCCAGATTCACAGGGACAAAAGGGATTATTTGAAACCTCCGCTCCAGAACTGGGTGGTTGTTGGACAGTTCCAACAACGTACTTAGAAGTTTATAGAGAAGTACAAGCAAAGGAGAAAGTGGTCCCCATCCCAAGGAGTATAGAGTCTAAATTTCAATAGGCAGGGGGGCAACAGAAGATAGGAGGAAAGAGGGAGGCCAGGAATAGCAAGAGAAAGGCAACTTTTATGTACTAAGGTTTTGTTTTGGCTGGGGATAAGGACAGTTGGTTCAAGAGATTCTCTCCCTTTGGTTCTCATTTCACTGCTTGGTCTCATGGGACTTACATTCGTTTTGTTTCTCCACCGCTCATGCGGCTCCCACCCTCCCAGATCACTTTACGCATACCATGAAGTTTGCCTGCAGCACTTTTTATTGCCAGTGTTAATTAGAGCCAAGGAGGGAGTAGAAAGATGGGAGGAGGGTTTTGCGTAAGAACCGAGGGTCAGGAGGTGCAGAGGGCTGAATTTTAAATATTGATTAATTTGGGGCAGGGGGCAGCTGGGTAAGGGCGGGATACATTAGTGGTGCATTCTGCATGGTGTGGAGAGGAAAGCTTATTTCTCTCTCTCATAACACGAGAGCCCAAGGCCACCCAATGAAGCTGAGTGTTGGAAGACTCAGGACAGGCAAAAGAAAGAACTTCCACATAGTGAAACTGGAATTCGCTCCCACAAGATGTAGCGATGGCCACTTTAAAAGAGAGAAGGGCCATAGCTCAGCATCTGCTTTGCATTTAGATGATCCAAAGTTCAATCCTCAGCATCTCCAGATAGGGCTGAGAATGTCCCCTGTTTTAAACTGATAGAGCTGCTTCCTGTGTTCCTGTTATGTACTGCATTGAATAGGATCCAAAATGCAGCAGTCGGACTGGTCCTAGAACAATAGGATTCAGAATGCAGCAGTCTGATTGGTCCTAGAACAATAGGATTCAGAATGCAGCAGTCTGATTGGTCCTAGAACAATAGGATTCAGAATGCAGCAGTCTGATTGGTCCTAGAACAAAAGGGTCCAGAATGCAGCAGTCTGATTGGTCCTAGAACAAAAGGGTCCAGAATGCAGCAGTCTGATTGGTCCTAGAACAAAAGGGTCCAGAATGCAGCAGTATGATTGGTCCGCAGGAGCCACCCAATCCAGCTCCAGGTGGGAGTGAATCCACAACCTGATTGGCCTACAGGAGAATCCCGGAATTAGCCAATCATGTGCAGCCCATTGTGTAAATAATGTATATAAAGCAGATATTTTGGGGGGACTTTCATTCCTCCCCACTACTATGAGCTGAATAAAGAGCATGAAATCCACTCTTGACTCCGAGTATATTTCAGTTCCTATGAAGATTAGACCTGTTTACTGAGGATAGGGCTGTCAAAGGCTACTGGCCATGATGGTTACGGTCTGCCTCCACTGTCAAGAGGATGTATGTATGTCAGTTGCTGTGAATCACAAGTGGGGGAGTGCTGTTGCGCTCAGGGCCTGCTTGCTGGATTCCCATAGGTTCCTGGGCTAGAGGGATACTGAACGAGACAGGCCATCAGCTTTATGCCTTAAAATAGCCAGCCATCGCTGTCCAACGAGTTTCTAATGGCAACATGGAGCCTGTGCCAGGTTGCAGAATCGGAAGGAAATGGGGTCCATATCAAGAAGAAAAAGGAGTCTATATCTGATGAAAACATGGAGGCTTCAGGGAGTGATGCAGAGTCTATGTTAAGCATCAGGAAGGAGTCTCTATGGGGAACTGCTAGATTTATTTTGGATAGTGCAATATTTGAGAGACTCTGAGCCAAAGTAAATGGGATGGGAAAGTAGCTGTTCCTGGCAGCCTGAAGGACAGGGTTGGTAAAGCCAAAAGCAGCTCCTTTCTCTGTAATTTCTGGAAGGTAGAAATTGTTGCTTAGGCAGCAGAAACTGTTCTCACCCTGGGGAGCCTCTCTTATTCATCCCCTCCACTTTCCTTAATCTCCCTGGGGACCAGATCAAACTTACTTTGGCTGGAACTCCGGGCTTAATCCTAATATCTGTCTGAATTTATGCAGGTAAGAAATGAGACTGGCCATCTTCGGAAGAAGAAGAAATGCATTTGGCTTTGTATACAGTACACAGTATATTTAATGCATATAGCTTCCCCCCAGAGAATCCTGGGAACTGTAGTTTGTTAAGGGTGCTGCTGGGGATTGTAGCTGTGAGGGGTAAGCTACAGTTCCCTGGATTATTTGGAGTTGCTTTGAATGTATGGTGCATATGCAGCCTGAATAATTGTTGCAGGTAAGCTAATGTTTTCGGGAGAGGGGGCATTTGAACTCCCAAATCTTTTCCCACCACAGAAATCATACTGTCCATCCTCCTCTGTGTGCGCACCATACATTTAAAGCACCCCCAAAAAAATAAATAATCCTGGGAGGTATAGTTTACCTCTCACAGAGCTACAATTCCAAGCACCCTTAATAAATTGGAGGGGCGGGTAGATGTGTTTAGGCAGCCCTTGTTATCCATTACCAAAGGATTTGCCTTCCCACAGTTGAAAGCCTCTGTCCCTGGGGCCTTCTTGTAGCAAGCTATAAAGTCATAAAGGTCAATTTCTAAGTGGGGTCCCACTCTTTTCCCAGGCTGCATAGTCTGTTGTGCTGGCACAGCTCATCTCCCAGAAAAAAATATCACGTTGCTGCTGTGCTGGCCAATGGCATGCGCTTGGCAGGGTTTGCCTGCTTCTGTGCATGTTTCTGTCTCAGGCTCCCCCCCCTTTTTTTGTATGATCTAGGGCCTAGATGATACCCTTCCTGCAACTGATCCCATCTAAAATATTTCTGCCACGGCTGGCCGCTACTTTTGGCATGAGTCAATATTCCTGCCAGACACATTTATACCTGTGAAAAAGGAGCAAAATAAATAATGCAATTGATTGGCAGGGGATCCCAGACCTGTCTGCTTTGTTTACTTTCCCCTCAAATAAACAGTGAGGCCACAGGACAAATGGGTGAGATACAGAGTGATGCCAGACTGATTCCAGAGTATCAGTTTAAAGCACAGAAACACAGCATCTTCCTTCAAAGTTTCATTTGTGTTGCATTTTTCTAACACCCAAAGCCTTTCTATTTTGTTATTGGGGCAGTTCTTTGTACACATAGAACATTCCATTATAATGCAATTGCATGAATGCCATGATGCAAATCTGCCAGTTTCGGTTTCTCTCAGTTTCTCATTTTTCCTATCTTCAACTCAGTTTTTCTTCCACATTTCCATACCAGTTTGCAATTAAAGAGAGGGGCGGAAAGTTCCTCGTGAAAATTCATCAGCATTTTGGTTCAGAATTTTCCTGATTTTGCCTAATATACCTTTTTTTTTTTTGCCAAACAATTTCCCCATATATAATGCATTTTTATGCCCTGTTTATCATTGTGTATGCAACTCAGTACACATTTGCCTGGAGAATGGCATTGCAAAATTTAGAGAAGTGCACATTTCAAAGGATAGCTGTTTTTTTCAGATTGTGTATTGTTTCAGAAAGGGCAAAATAGGCAGGTTGGCATTTAAATGCAAACTGACTCAAATTTCTCCCTGATCCCTACTTGGGAGTCAATGGGAACTGAAGCTTTACATGGACAAGTGGTTTTATAAGTTTTATTTTTAAACACCCTGCTGAAAACTTCTGGAAAAGTCATCTTCCAATCTCTAGTCGGCTTCAGCTTATGTACGCTCAATTCTTCAAAGGCCAAGCTTGCCTCTTGGGTGCTGGATTGTCCTTTATCATTATTAAGCATCTTCTAAACCCCTTTCTGGTCAATGAAGCGCACTTGACGCTCTGCAAGGCTTCATGAAGCCTTGGGTGTCAATTTGCCATGCCCATTTTATCCCCAGAGAGTGCCTGAAAGGATATTTTCGGAGCTTTCCGCTTCCACATAACTGTGGCTTGCATTCCAGCAGCTGACAAGGGAACTGGTCACAACTATCAAGTTACACAGTGGGGATGATAATTCCAGCCACAACAAGTAGCATCTAGTTGCTGGTAGTGGAAGAAACCACTTCCAAAGCATAATGTGCCCAGAAAGTGATTGACAAGGAGGTTGGATGTTGGGTCAGAATCAGAGAATGAAGGTGGTATGAAGGGAGAAGGGCACATGATACATTATAGGGAAGTGCAAAATAGGGAGGGTGTCTTTGTGTTTAGAAACTGCAAGCTGATACAGGGTGCTATGGCTAGACTGCTTTCAGGTAGCCATTGCAGGGTCCGTGTTTCTCCACTGCTGTTTAATTTGCATTGGCTCCCAGTTAGTTTCTGGCCACAGCTCAAGGTGCTATTATGTTTGAAGCCCTAAATGGCTTGGGTGCAGCGTATTTTAAGGACCACCTCCTCCCATAATGGCCAGCCCACCAATTGAGGTCATCACATCCCACCACAACAAGACATGTGGTTGGTTATGGTGACCCAAGGCAGAGCCTTCTCAATGGCAGTGGCCAGCCTTGGATCTCCTGCATTATATGCACATTATATATGGCTAACCTCTCTCCTACCTTGCAATCCCTCCAGGATCCTCAGGCTAGCAATAGTTGTAGCCCATAAGGTGGGTGTGGCCACCTCACAGACTGGCAAACAGACACTGCACCCCCATTCCTCAGCTGACCCATGCCAGCAGAGGACCAGGGGGTATTGCCTCCTTATCACAGTTCTGCTGGACTGGGCTGGGCTGGGCAGAAACGTTTCAACCTATCCATCCAGTCCAGCTCTACAACAGTTAGAAAAATCAGGGGTGTGGTTTTCTTTCCCATCACTGAGTTGGGCAGATAGTTTAAAGTGCTCTGCCCACCCCAGTGCTCACAATATTACCAATCAGCCCAGCCCAGCATACCATCAGTGGTGGGGCTGAATGAAGTACCAGCCTCTCCTCTGCTCTCACCTCTGCCACTGAGAGCAGATTGTAGGGCTCTGGAAACAGGAAAGGATTCTCCAATTTGTTCTGATGCTTCCCGAGTCTTAATGATAGTGGTCTAGAAATGTAAAAGAAAGATTGCATATTTGAATGATAATTGCAAGAATTTGAAGAAAGTAGCAGGATTGAAATAAATCCTACAATGTAGACGTAGAGTAAAGCAGTGTTTCCCAACCGGTGTTCCGCGGCACACTAGTGTGCCGCGAGATGTTGCCTGGTGTGCCGTGGGAGGGAGGCGGGCGAGTCGGGCGGCGAGAGGCGGGGCGGCGGCGGTATCTCCTGCTGGATGCAAATCCAAACATGGTGGGCGCCTCCCTCGCTCCTTTGTAGGCGGACCATCAAGAGAGAAAGAAAAGGAGGCGAAAGAGCGAGAGAAGGCGCCTGCGCGGAAAGAGGAGCGAGCAGTGCGCCTGCGCGCCGCGGCGCCCGAGTGCAGTGAAATTCCGTGAAGAGGGGAGGGGGGGCTGGAAAAGAGAGAAAGGAAAGATTTTTCATTTAAAAAAAAAAAGGAAGAGGGAAAGAAGAGAAAAAGCGGCAGAAGCTGAGGGGAAGGTTTCCGTGAGGGAGAGAGAGAGAGAAACGCGGGGCTGGCGGGACCCCTCCTCTTCCGCCACGCGTCGCCTGCCACCGCCTCAGAATCTCCTCAGGAGCGGCGGCGGCTGCTCCCCCTCGCCCCCTTCCTCCCCCCCAGCCCCCTCCCAACCCCCGGACGAGGGACGCGAGGCGGCGCCGCTGAGAGGACGGGAAGGCCCCCGGCGGCGGGGTCGGCTCGAGCAAGGAGGGGCGAGCGCTAGCCGGCTGGCTCTAGCCCGGCAAGTGGAGGAGGAGGAGGAGGAGCACGCCGTCGCTTCCACAGCGGCTGCCCCACACTCCCCTCCCCGGGCACCGGCGGGGAGAATGACGGAGCTCCAGTCCGCGCTGCTACTGCGGAGACAGCTGGCAGGTCGGTCCGTCCGTCGGTCGGGGCAAAACACACCACAGCGCAGGCAGAGGCAGGCAGGCCCGTCTCTCCCTGCCCCCCCTCGGACCTGGCCGGCCTGGGGTTTGCACCCCAAACATTCATGTCCACCCCAGCTACACAAGCCACACCTTGCTCTCAGTTCGATCTGTCAAATAACTCATCTATCATTCACATAAAGAACCTAGTCTATCCTCAAACGTCAGAATGTACCTCCTCTCTAGCTTCCCCCACTTCATCTAGGCACTTTCAGCCCTTACTTAACCCACCCCAGCCTGAATAAAAAAAATTCCTTCCAGTAGCACCTTAAAGACCAACTAAGTTAGTTCTTGGTATGAGCTTTCGTGTGCATGCACACTTCTTCAGATACACTTCTTCAGATACACATGTATCTGAAGAAGTGTGCATGCACACGAAAGCTCATACCAAGAACTAACTTAGTTGGTCTTTAAGGTGCTACTGGAAGGAATTTTTTTTATTTTGACTATGGCAGACCAACACGGCTACCTATCTACAACTGGAACCACCCCAGCCTGCTTACCCTTCCTTCATTTGCTATAAAAACTAAATACAGAGAGAGACTGAGAGCTGTTGACGAAGAGCTACGTGTGTGTCTTTCTTCGATTCCAGCCAGAATATCAGCTTTGTGTTCAGCCAAACAGGCCCAGGTTGCGCACTGAATAAAGTATTTTATAATTTTTCATATTTCCGTTTACTTACTATTTCATAATAAAGTAATTATAAAATACTTTCTTTGTGTTTATTTGATTCCTATTAAAGAGAGTTACTTTATATATAGTCAATATAGGCACAGAGTTAATTTTTTAAACATTTTCTAATGGCGGTGTGCCTCGAGATTTTTTTCATGAAACAAGTGTGCCTTTGCCCAAAAAAGGTTGGGAAACACTGGAGTAAAGAGACAAATTGCGCAATTGGATTTGATATGGGATACCTGTTGAAGGGAGGGAGGGAAGTCGCAAGCTCGGCAGAGCAAAAAGGTTTTTGTGTTGGTTATTATATGGTTGGAAATGTTGTTTAATGAAAAATAATAAAAATTTATGAAAAAAAAGAAATGTAAAAGAAAGGAAGAAGGAAGGAAGGAAGAAGAAAGAAAGAAATAACATGTTTAGATTTATATTCAGGTCCTACAACCAATACAGGAAACGGGGATTTTATTTAGACAACACTGATTCATTTTCTTTTTGCCTTATGGCTGATTTTCTGGACAGATGTGCCTTCCTTCATTGTATTTCCACTGCAAGGCTGAGTCATTGACTCAGTGGTCTTCTTTCTTCTTGTCAAGACTGTGCTTCCCATGAATTATGTGAACTTGATAGTCTTGATGTAGCAACTACGTTTTCCTTTCCCCTTTTCAGTTGTACAATGTTTTCCCCAGCTTTGTCTTAGCTTTGTAATATGCATCTTGTTAATCTGATATGTGCTAGTGAAGTGAAATGCATTTGGGGAGAATGGGCATTTGTGGTGTGTGGGACCTGTCCCAACACTCGGCTGGCATGGAGCAACTTACCTGAGAGTTTGTATTTTTGGTTCTTAGATATAGACAAGCAAAGATGCCATTTCTCCCTCAACATAGCTCACCAGCAAAGCTAACTATCTGGTAGCAAAACTACCCCTACCCCACAAATTATGTGACAATGAGATATTCAGAAATGGAACTTCAGCTTGCTTCTTTCTTTCTTTCTTTCTTTCTTTCTTTCTTTCTTTCTTTCTTTCTTTCTCTTCTTTCCAACTTCTGGAAAGGCACCAACACAGTAAATCTCAAAATGGTGTCAAATGTACAAACCTAAGACAGCAAATAGTGTATAAGGAAGCCAGAACCTGTGAAGCTTTGTAAACACGTTATTAGTGCTGTGATAATGCAGGCTACCTATAACACAACTCACACTTAGTTTGATCAGGGTACTGATCTGTAAATCATCTGCTCCCAGCATGTTGCAGTCCCAGTCAGAATTGGAAGCCCCATAGCTGTAATTAAAGCAAAAAATATTTAGCATGACGCTGGTTGACTTATTCCTTCTTCTGCAGCTCACAATGAAGTCCTAACAGCAGATCATCCCTGTAACAGGGCTGAATAGCAATGACATGATCATCATACTGATATTTGGGGAGAAATGGGGCACTTCCACACTAGCCCTTTTCTCTGGAATTAACGCCATTCAGAGCTGTTTGACAGTGGAACACTCCAATGAGAGGTGGTGGACTCCCCTTCCTTTTTTAAGCTGAAGTTGGATGGCTACCTGTCAGGGATGCTTTTGCTGTGATTCCTGCATTGCTAGGGGGTTGGACTAGATGACCCTCAGGTTCCCTTCCAACTCTACAATTCCATGATTCTATGATACTCAGAGAATCTTGATAAGCAGGTGGTATCTAGCTAGGCTTTAATCAGAATAGACCCATTGAAATTGATGCACCTAATTTAGTCATGTTGCTACTCAAACTTTCTATCCCAGGGAGAATCCAGACAAGTTTGCAGCAAAAACTTCATATCCTGAGGAAACATCAGAGGATTTTGTGGCTAAAATCTTTATTCTCCATTATCCTGCCATAGTTATTTAATACTTGGTTTGCAGTGACATATTTGCAGTGTCAACCTTTCTTGTATGGACAGGTGTTATAGACTTGTCAGCTGGCTTGGAGGAATGCTCTGTAAGAGCATAATGCGATATGGCACCACCAGATCTGGCACATGGCCATGCTGGAAAAATTGCCAGAGAAGCTTGAATTTGCAGCTAATCAAAAGACTACACTTTTAGCCCACTTTGGTGTGATATTATTGTTCATGCAAATCAACCAGTCACCAGAGCCCCACCATTGGCATCTGTTCAACTATGGCTGGCGTAGATAGATAATATGTGGTCCAAGAATAGAGATTCTGGGAAGGTTGTTAGCAAGGGGAAAGAACCAGAGATAGGTTAAGATACAAAAAAAAGGCAAGCTCAGCTATATGGGTTTAAAAAACAAATAATGTTGTAAGTTTTAAAAACCAGCAAACTAATTGCTTTGTTTTTAACTAGTAGTCCACCTTAATGCACACAAGTAAAAGCATTTTTAAAGCTTACAAGATTACAGAGCTATGTGGGTTTTATATCCTATTATTATTTATAACGAATACAGTGGTACATCTAAATACGAACAGGATCCGTTCCGGAGCCCCGTTCGCATCTAGAGGTAAACGTAACTAGTGACGGCACCTCTGCGCGAACACACACACATCGCTTTTCACCGCTTCTGCGCATGCGTGTGATGTTATTTTGAGTGTCTGCGTATGCGCAAGTAGCGAAACCTGGAAGTGACATGCTCCGTTACTTCCGGGTTGCCGCGGAGCGCAACTTGAACGTGTTCAACTCGAAGTGTATTCAACCTGAGGTATGACTGTACAAGAAGCAAAATGGGAGATGGATGTGGATAGACATTTACTTTACGATGATTTGAAATCTGAACTTGAACCTAGTTAGTATGCTAATAGCCTTATTTGTTAGGCTTTTCCCACTTTCTTTAATTTAATTATGCTATTTTTCTTTCATCCCCCCCCCTTCTCTTCTTAACTCCTAAAAAGCAAACTGTATGATGTGTGAGATTGTATCAGGCTGAATTTATTGGAGTATTTTGTATACACTCTTGGTTTTCAGTAAATAAAATAAATAAAAGGGGCACTGCTCCATCCCCTTGACCATTCTGGCTACCCTTTTCTGAACATCAGCATCATCATCATAATTTATACGCCGCCCATCTAGCTGGGTTTCCCCAGCCACTCTGGGCTGCTCCCAACAGATTAAAAACAGAATAAAACATCAAAAACTTCCCTAAACAGGGCTGCCTTTACCAGCTCTACAATAAGTGAGGTGACCAGAAATGGACACAGTATTTCAGATGTGGTTGAACCATGTGTGGCATTATGGCATTTTAATATTGGCAGGTTTATTTTCAATTCCTTCTCTAATGATCCCTAGCATGGAGTTGACCAGTTTCACAACTGCTGCACACAGGGTCAACACCTTCATTGAGCTATTCACTACAACCCCAAGGTTTTCTTGTAGCTCAGTCACTGCCAGGACAGAACCCATGAGTGTACAGTGGTACCTTGGGTTAAGTACTTAATTCATTCCGGAGGTCCGTTCTTAACCTGAAGCACCACTTTAGCTAATGGGGCCTCCTGCTGCCGCTGGAGCACAATTTCTGTTCTCATCCTGAAGCAAAGTTCTTAACCTGAAGCACTATTTCTGGGTTAGCGGAGTCTGTTACCTGAAGCGTATGTAACCTGAGGTACTACTGTGTATGTGAACATAAGGGGAGGTTGCCCCAGTGTGTATCAATTTACACTTGTTTAAATTGAATTGCATTTGCCATTTTACTACCCATGCACACACTTTGGAGAGGTCCTTTTGGAGATCTTCAAAATCTCTGTTTGTTTTAACCACCTTAAACAATTTTGTATCTTCACTTCTACCTCACTTCTTACCTCTAACTCCCAAATCTTTTATGAACGATTTAAAAAGCCTGATCCTTAGGTGATTCCACTTTCTTCATCCCTCTATTGAAACAACTGCTCATTTATTCCTTCCTTTTGTTTCCTGTTTCTTAACCAGCTACTGATCCACAAGAGAACCTCTCCTCTTTTTTTATGACTGCTAAACTTCAGTCAGTTTTTGGTGAGGTTCTTTGTCAAACAAAGGCTTTTTGAAAGTACACAGTGTCAACTGGATCACCTCTGTATCTTTGTTGATGCAGGTGGTGATGGGGCTGGCAAAACCCCACATTTTTGCAATGTATTTCCTCTCTGCCTTTTGCTTTACTGTATTTTAATTTCATTTTGTGGTGTTGTGTTTTTTTAAATAAAAAGTGTGTGAATTATAAAATAAAAACCTCATTTGTAGGCCCGGGCAAATCTCTCAATTCTGGTTTCTTTCAGTTTATTGTTTTTCTGATTTTAAGTTCCATTTGTCCCATTTGTGTACCAGTTTGCAAAAAAAACACACCCAGTTCTGCACAAAAAAATCATACTAATTTTTGTGTGCAATTCCCCTAATATTTGTGCAAAGCAATTTCCCCATATGTAATTCATTTTTGTGCACACATAGGGGACACACATTTCTTGGTTAGAATACTGCAACTCAAAATTCAGAAAACTGCAAATTTTGCATGATCACCATGTGTTAGTTCAGAAAAGGAAAGTTAGTAAGGTCTGCTTAAAAATGCAATCCAAATAATTTATCCCCTATCCCTGCTCTTTTGCACCCCGTCATGATATGCCGTGTAATGCAGTCTCTTTCTCATTACTTTGCAACACCGTCTTTCTGTGTGCAACAAAACTCCTTCCTCCATTGCTTTTCAACAGCTCATATTTTCATATTTTTCTTTTCTTTTTAAAAATGTTTTTGCCCCACAGCACAAATACGCAAATTTTTAAAAAGCAAATGTTAACGGTCTGGGGGGATTGCTAGGGCTGGTGCAACAATGTGCACTTTTGCATTTGCTGAAGGAATGAACATTATGGGAAATGTAGTGCTACGTAGTGCCATGTTAAGTTCCATGTGGAACAACAATGATAAATCTGCTTCCAGCTGATTTGGAAAAGTAACGCTTCAGCAGCACTAAAGGCTGATGGTGTAAAAGAGGTCAGTGGTGCAGTGGCGGAGCTCCATGCTCTGGCACCGGGGGGGGGCGGAGAGCAGGCGAGGGCATGGTGCACGTCCCTGGGGCATGGTGTGCATCCTGGGGGTGTGGTGTGCTGCCTGCATGGGCGGGGGTCAGCCATGATGGCACCCCACCAGGATTGCGCTGCCGGGGGCAGTGTGCTCCCCCCCCCCGTCCCCATCTTCTTCTGCAAGGGCAGTGGTGTGCAGACTGAATTCAGGGCTACTTCCCACTGCTGCTGCCACCACTGCTGAAGATGATGCAACCATCTATTGAACTTGGTGGAAGGCAGCCCCTACTTCACCCTCCAAAATCAGCAGCACAATGTACATTGGCGACCACATTAATGGTTTCCTCCAGAATTCCTTCCTGGGCCTTCAGAGGCATGTCAGCTGCAGTGTGCACTGCCCTTATCCCACAGTGCATTTTGTTCATTTGTTCATTTATGTTCAAAATGTGTACTCTTTCACTCTTTTGTTTCAGCCCTCATCCATATCTGTTTAGTGTTCTGGTAAATACTAATACCCCAGTATCATACCTCTGCACAAGAAGCCTGAGTTGGGGATTAATAGGCTATAGATGAATCATTTCTGTGACTCTTTTCAGTTTACAACCTGCAGTACAGTTCTTATCTCACTTATGCTCACAGCAATTTTGTGAAGCAAGCAAAGGCAGAGAAGATCTTGCCTGAGGCCACCCAGTGAGTTTCTTCACCGCTCTTCCATGCCCCAAACCAATCCACTGTCTTCTTTACCGTACTGACTCCTGCTTTCACTCCAAAGCCGCTCACTCTTCTGCATCCCTCACCTATCACACATATTCCCTGTTATCTTAGTCTGGGTCAATATTATTATGACGGCTAAAGCCAGCTGTGTCCATATGATAAATAGACACGATGAGCTGGGAGCATAGACTTTTTGAGCTTCTGAATTGTGGGCTAGAAACCAAGGACATGTATTAGAACAAAGCTCAGTGGTAGAACCCATGCTTTTGTATGCAAAAAAAGTCCAAGATCCCTGTCTGGATAGCTGCTGTCAGTCAATGTAGGCCATCCCCTACACTGTGTGGCCCCACCTCAATCTCCAGGCAGCAAGAAACTCCAAGCAGTCTAGCGCTTATCAGGTTCGGTATCCTTGGAACAAAGATCAGTGGGGATGGTGGTATCTTTGGGATATGTGTTTTAATTTACATATATACAACCTGAACAAAGGGTGGAGGGTCTCACAGCATTAACACTCTTGTAGAATTTGCTTTCCCTTTAGGTTTCTAGGGGAGCCCCAAGTCCAGTTTTAGACCCAGCAAGGAGCAAGAACTGCCTATGTCTCTTAACTTCCAGCTGACACACATAACTCTACCTGTTGTTCTCCTATGTACCAGCCAGGGGGGTGTTCTCTGACACAGAGCAGCTTCTTTGGATATGTTAAATCATGGTACTTAACTAGTCAGCCAAAACCATCACCTTGACCAAAGAACCTGTATGGGAAACTTCCTCTGGTGCATTCTACCCTCATATATACATATCCCAGTAATTGGAAGGGATCCCAAGTATCATCCTGACTGATTCCCCCCAAACTCATAACAATATAAAGCAGTTTGCTATGTTCCTGTGACCTCTTTTTGTTATGTATTCTTTTTCATTTTTAAGCTGTTTAATATGGTTGCATTGAGATATATCTGAGTTTATATTAGAGCATATGACATGCAGCAATTATGTAAAATTAAAAATAAAAATAAAACAACAGTAAACTCTGAAACGCTTCTGAATATATTAACAAAGCTGTGTTGAAGAGTATATACCAAAATTAGTACAGGTATTACAGATATGAAATGATGTGTTGTAGCATGTATTGCTTAGATTGGTGACCATAAGTAACAGGTATTTTGTATCAACAATGAGAACCTATAGGAATTCATAGGAGGGGGAGAGGGAAAGAATTAAAATACAGTGGTACCTCGGGTTAAGTACTTAATTTGTTCCGGAGGTCCATTCTTAACCTGAAACTGTTCTTAACCTGAAGCACCACTTTAGCTAATGGGGCCTCCCGCTGCTGCTGCGCTGCCGCCACGCAATTTCTGTTTTCATCCTGAAGCAAAGTTCTTAACCCTAGGTACTATTTATTGGTTAGCGGAGTCTGTAACCTGAAGCGTCTGTAAGCTGAAGCATCTGTAACCCGAGGTACCACTGTATATACTTCATGCATGCCAGACTGTGGGTCTTGTTCTACCATATACGTCATTGTTTGAGTAATCAATAAAGACACACCAGACTACATAAAAATTATCATGTTTCTTTTGGACTCTTGCTCCTTTTAATTTTTGTGTCATTTTTTCCAGTAATGCTGTTTGCCAGATTGCATTATACTATTGGTCCACAGTTAATAATTGTAAGGATTTCCATGTCCTGGCAATAGTTGTTCTTGCAGCAGTTAATATATGTTTTATGAGTTTCTTCTTTGTAAATTGCAACGTATCACATCTATACAAGTTACGTTGAGCCAGCCCTGGAGTCATGGAGACAGTCTGCCTTGTAATCAAAAGATATTTCTCTAAATACATTTTTTCCAGAACTCCTGTGACCTTTTCTGACTGGAAAAATGGGTGCAGCAATAGAAAGGAAAGGAAAGAGCACTGTGTAATACCTAACCATTCATTCCAGCTCTTGGTTAAGCCCTGGCTTTCCTCCCCTTCCTCAGTGTAGGCTTGAAGCGTACAATGGCCATGTTGTTGGGGTGAGGTGCTCTGCTGGCTCTTGTCCAGCACACGTGTGTCCCAGAATAGGGAAGTGTGTCAAAAGGAGGAGCGTCTACTCCAGATATGCTTCTGCAGAACCTTTCTCAGCTGCTAGTCACTTGCAGAAGCTTAGTATAATTTTGGATTGTTCTCCTTAAACTAGGCATTGGATAAACCAAATTAAATAGATGCCTGGGTACCCTAGCTTTATCCCTGGCATTAGGTCTACCTTAAAAGATCCCAGTTAATAACCAGCTGCCACAAAAATACAGTGGTACCTTGAGTGAAGAACTTAATTCATTCTGGAGGTCCGTTCTTAACCTGAAACTGTTCTTAACCTGAGGTACCACTTTAGCTAATGGGGCCTCCCGCTGCCGCTGTGCCGCTGCTGCACGATTTCTGTTCTCATCCTGAAGCAAAGTTCTTAACCTGAGGTACTCTTTCTGGGTTAGCGGAGTCTGTAACCTGAAGCATCTGTAACCCAAGGTACCACTGTAACGAGTTTACAGAACAGTAGGACTCTTTTCGTATGGGTGGTGATGGTGTAGATCTGACAGGTGTTGTCAAGTCACTATTCTGCCACCTCTCGAATTCTGCCCACCCAAGTACCTATAGAAGCTTTTCCTCAGTTTGGTACCTTTTGCTGGTCTCCCATCTCCCATCAGCCAGAGCTAGCACAGCCAATGGTCAAGGAGAGTGGAAGTTGTGGTCCAATATATAAAGGGAGGTTGGGAAAGCCTGCTTATGCACCCTAGTGCAATAGCTGGACTAAAAAGATGAAGGCTTTCATGTGGTTCAGTTGGTTCAAAATCCACCCAGATCTGAACACACTAGGTAAAAAATTAGGTTTATTCATCAGAACATATGGATAATTAAACTGTGAGCAATGAAATAAACAAGGTGTTAGTTATAATAGGAGTCCTAGCTTGTATTACAGACAGGTAGTTCTCGGTTTTGGGGGGGGCTCTTGGGCAAGGTGCCCTCAGTGGACCCCTCTTTTTTTGCAAGGCACACACCCATTCATTTAGCAGGGAACAAGTTTCTAGTCCTTTTGGCTGCCCAGATGTGCCCAAAAGTACATGGCCAATGCTTGTAGAAATAATTATGAGAACATAAAAAATCAGTCAATATGCATAAATTTAGCTTACTTTGGCATAGTATTCAGATTACCTGGGGCAGCATTTTGGGGTTGTGTGGGGGGGTGCATTTAGTGTACACAGCCCTGAGTCGTCTGCATTTTGGAGAGAAGTGATGCCTCTTTGTTTCTGCGTGGAGCGGAACCCCTCTACCCCTTGCACCGCCTGGCTGCTTTTTCGATTGCCCCCACTGTGCGTCATTATGACATCTGCTCTCCTGCACATGCTACAGGATGTGTGTGCATGCAAGTGCATGCAGTGTAAACAGTGCTTGATGGCAGCACAAACACAATCCTGCCAGACATCCTCCTTGGCCTGTTCTCGCTATGGTAACAGCCCTGCTCGGCTCTCTGGCAGCTGGAGCCTGCTGTTTGTTTTTGTCCGGGCTCAGAACACTGCAGCCGATTAAGCAGGATCGCCATGGGAACGAGAGCCTCTCGGCCTGCCAAGCTCCATTCACGGGGTCCACAATAATGGCGAGACCTTTTGTCTGCCGTGGTTCCGAGAATAGGTAGGTCAGAGACAGCAGGAAGACTTGTGTTAACCCTCCTTGTGACATTCCCCCCATTTCCGAGACCTCCCAGCCCTGGAAAACCCTGTCATGGGATGAGCCCAGGGTGTAAGATAGAGATCTAGGATGGCTAATTGACCAAATGAGAGAGGAAGGAGGAAACCCTACTGAAACCAGGCCTGGCCTACTGTTAGCAGCCTCTGATAACAGCTTTATCTGCGGTGTACATTAAAGCACATGACTTCTCCCCAAGAACCCTGGGAACTGCAGTTTGGTAAGGGTGCTGCAATTGTAGCTCTGTCAGGGGTAAATTACCATTCCCAGAATGCTTTGGGGGAAGTTGTGTGCTTTCAATGTACTGTGTGTGCACAGCCAAAGTCAACAAGTGAAGTTTTTCACAATATGGGAATAAACAATCACTAGCTAATTTCTGCATAACAAACCAAAGTCAAAACAACAGAGACCAGCTGAGATGTTGGCCACTCTATAGTTCTCATTCCTGCAACAGGAGACTCCCTCGCTGTTCCCATTTCCCAAGACTTCTTGTCAGGCACAGATCCTGAGATAAATGTTTGGCCTTTAACTGCTTCAAGGAAGGCAGCATTTCACCAGGTGCAGCTTTTCGTAGCTTAGCTGTGATGGGAGCAACTTACTGCATCGGGTGGGCTTTCCCCCTTCTGTCTCTTTGGACTAGGATCTGGGAATACTATCTGGGCCTTGGGGATGTTACAAGGGGATTCCTGCAAGGCGGCCAAAACAAAAGTGGTCAGAAGTCCTGGACTTCCAGGACTAAAAACTAGCAAGGAATGTCATACTTTAAAATTATGAGCAATCCTGCAGTTCTTTGTGTCAATAGAGGGAGTTCACATGTGTCTTCTCAGGAATGCATTTGAGAGGAGTAGGATTAAGATTGTGTATACACCATACAGCTAAAGCACAGACAAACACACCCAAAATCCTGGGAACTGTAGTTTGTTAAGGTTGCTGGGAATTGTAGTTCTGTGGGGCAAAACTACAGTTCCCGTGGTTTTTTGGGGTGTGTGTCATATTTTGTTTGTTTGCTTAATTTTTATACCACCCTATACCCGTGAATCTCAGTGTGGTTCATAACATAAAATTACAAAATAAAAAACATTAAATACATAATGCAGCCATGTAATCTGGTTTCCCACGCTACCTGGAAACAATGTGCATGCTGGCCCCATCACCTGTCAGATGGACATGCTGTGTCAGTGAGGGGGTCACATGCACAAAGTGGAAATGGATGCACACAAAGCTCATCTGCGTAAGAGGGAAACCTGGGACACTCCATGTGTGGAGGTTATGCCAAATGCATAGAACAGAAAGGCTCTCAGTCATAGAGCATCTTTTTTGCACACAGAAGCCGTCAGGCCCAATCCCCAACATCTCTGGGCAAGGCTGGGAGGGAACCCTGTCTGAAATCCAGAAGAGCCACTGCCAATCCGAATTTGGAGAAGACTGAGTTAGCTGGACTAAAAGTCTGATTTGCTACAAGGCAGCTTCCTTCTACACGTGCCTATAAAGTTAATTTGTATGCATGCACGAACCCTCCACGCCATTGCTATCTGTCAGCTTCCAAACCTAAACACACATTGGAGCTGAACTAAAATCACATGTCATGAATCCTGGAATTGTGCTTATCTGAGGGGAACTGTCACCTTCAAAAGCAGACTCACTGGCAAGACTGCATTACGTTAGACCAGGGATGGAGAAAATGTGTGCCCCTGTGCCACTCGTTGGACTCCAGCTCCCATCACGCCCGGCCAGCATGGGCAGCAGTCAGGGATGACAGGAGTTGTAATCCATCAATCCATCAACCTCTGGATGGCTACAGGTTTGTCTGCATCAGACAAAGATGGATGATTACGATGTTTGCCAAAGCTATCCTAAGGTAAAAAGGTAAAGGGACCCCTGACAGTTAAGTCCAGTCGCGGATGACTCTGGGGTTGCGGTGCTCATCTCGCTTTACTGGCCGAGGGAGCCGACGTTTGTCCGCAGACAGTTTTTCTGCGTCATGTGGCCAGCATGACTCAGCTGCTTCTGGCGAACCAGAGCAGTGCACGGAAACGCCGTTTACTTTCCTGCCAGAGTGGTACCTATTTATCTACATGTACTATCATGCTTTCGAACTTTTAAGTTGGCAGGAGCAGGGACCGAGTAACGGGAGCTCACCTCGTTGTGGGGATTTGAACCGCCAACCTTATGATCAGCAAGCCCTACGCTCAGTGGTTTAGACCACAGCGCCACCCGTGTCCCTTTTTGACCCGCGTCCCTGAGGTACCTCAGATATGCAGATGACACAACCTTGATGGCAGAAAGTGACGAGGAATTAAAGAACCTTTTATTGAGGGTGAAAGAGGAGAGCGCAAAATATGGTCTGAAGCTCAACATCAAAAAAAGGAAGATCATGGCCACTGGTCCCATCACATCCTGGCAAATAGAAGGGGAAGAAATGGAGGCAGTGAGAGATTTTACTTTCTTGGGCTCCATGATCACTGCAGATGGTGACAGCAGTCACAAAATTAAAAGACGCCTGCTCCTTGGGAGAAAGGTGATGGCAAACCTAGACTGCATCACCTTGCCAACAAAGGTCCGTATAGTAAAAGCTATGGTTTTTCCAGTAGTGATGTATGGAAGTGAAAGCTGGACCATAAAGAAGGCTGATCGCTGAAGAATTGATGCTTTTGAATTATGGTGCTGGAAGAGACTCTTGAGAGTCCCATGGACTACAAGAAGAACAAACCTCTCCATTCTGAAGGAAATCAGCCCTGAGTGCTGACTGGAAGGACAGATCCTGAAGCTGAGGCTCCAATACTTTGGCCACCTGATGAGAAGAGAAGACTCCCTGGAAAAGTCCCTGATGTTGGGAAAGATGGAGGGCACAAGGAGAAGGGGACGACAGAGGACGAGATGTTTGGATAGTGTTCTTGAAGCTACCAGCATGAGTTTGACCAAACTGCGGGAGGCAGTGGAAGACAGGAGTGCCTGGCGTGCTCTGGTCCATGGGGTCACGAAGAGTCAAACACGACTAAACGACAACAACAACCCTGAGGTAGAGTGGGCCATAACTAAAATTATTAGGTGAATAATCATGCAGTACAATATATCATTTAATAACTGTTTACTTGCTGTTGCTTTTTGCCATCTTAAAAAAGTCATTTCCCTCTGATGCATAATTTTAAACTGAAGGCAGGATTACCGGTAATTAAATATTGGCAAATTCCTCCGATAATATATTTTAGCAAAACTTCCCCAAAAAATGCACAATCATTTTTGGCAACAACAACAAAAATGCACATTTTAAATGGATGGCACACCAAAGCACACCATAGATATTCCTGTACCTTTAACATGTTCCTAAAATGTAGAATGGGGAAAGATTGCCCATCATTTCTTCACCTCTGACCTCACCTCACCAAAACAAAACCCTTACAGTGTGTTTTGTGTGAATGTGAAGTCGGGAGGGTGTATAGATTAGACACAGTAATCAGAACCAAGAACTTGCTGCCACTGGGCATCACACCAAGACAAAGATGCCTAGTATTATCCTTTTCATTTTGAATCTGTCCAGAGGCAAGGCTGACATTGCTCTCAGGTGCCAGACAAATGTGCCCTAAGGCAGTAAAAATAAACAGTGTTGTTCCAGCCATGTGCAGCTGGAGGTGAGTAATTGCCTGCAGCTTCCTGCTGTTGCTGACAGAAACAAACAACAATGGCACATGGCAATGGAGATGATCAACACAGAACACTTCCCTCAATTGTCAGTCTCCTGAGCAAAGCAGAGCCCTAAGACACCTGGCTTGGATGAAACTTACATGCAATAGGAATTTTCAGTGAATGGCACAAGAATATTCTGCTGTAGTGTTCTGAACATTCTGACAATAGTGGGTGAGTTGCTACTTTCATGTAATTAAACACACTCTAAATCAAACAAACAAACACAGGAAAGAAGGCCAAACATGAATGATTTTCCTCCAGGAGGTTGGAGGTGGTTTGACTGTGGAATTCCTCGTGACGTGCACTGTTACACATCACCCCCCAATTTCCGAGCAGTGAGAGACTCCAGGTGTTCCTCAGGCTGTTTCCTTTGGAAAGGTCAGCAGAAACTGGTGTCTTTAGGATATATGGTTTTATTTACACATATATGCAAACTGTGGTGTCTGTAGGATATATGGTTTTATTTACACATATATACAACCACATAATCATCTAGTCCAACCCCCTGCAGATTCATTAATATGCAGCTGTCCCTTACGGGTGTCGAACCTGCAACCTTGCTGTTGTCAGCATCACACTCTAACCAATTAGGGTGGAGGGCATCACAGCATTAACACCCCAACAGATATTGCTTATCCATTGGTTTCCAGGGGAGCCCCAAAGCTTAGCACAGAGCTAACGTGTGTCTCCAGGCTCCAGCCTGCTTCCAGCTCAGTTAACGCACAACTCTGGCTATTGCCCTACATAGCAGCCAGGTGAGGGGGTGGGGGAAAGCGCCACCCATTTGTTCTATGGCACAAAACAACTTATTTGGTTATGCTGAATAGTGGTACTTAATTAGCCAGCCAAAGCCATTACCTTGACAAAGGAACTAGTTTTCAAGCTTCCTCTTATACATTCTACTCTCACTTGTATGGAATTGAAGGTTTGGCAGGGGACCCAGGGTTCCATCCAGACTGACCCCCCCACCCTTTGCAACAGTACACTTATTTTGCCACTGATAAACAGATCTGGCATTCCTTCCAAAACCTGAAGGACCTCTTCACGCCAAGTGACAGTGGGAC
This sequence comes from Podarcis bocagei, assembly GCF_964188305.1. Taxonomy (NCBI): domain Eukaryota; kingdom Metazoa; phylum Chordata; class Lepidosauria; order Squamata; family Lacertidae; genus Podarcis; species Podarcis bocagei. The sequence continues at coordinate 32,500,876 of NC_138125.1, forward strand.
AAAAAATAAACAAACAGGTGGTACGCCTTGGGGAATGATGCTGCTCTCAAACACATTTTCAACTTCATCCAGTTGCTTGTATAACCTGTTTATTAAGCCTTCATCCTGATTAGTTTGTGGGGAGATTAGATAACCTCAGCTATTTATTGAGCATGCATCCTGATTGGTTTGCAAGGAGGTTAAAAGATATTGAGTGAAGCAAGTGCTACCTCACATTTAACAGTGCGTTTTCTTATCACTTTCCTCATTGCAAGAAGTCTGATGGTAGTGGAGAACAGGATTGTTGCACAAGAGCGTTAATCAACTTGGATTGTGCTATTTGATTTTGCTGGTATGTGATGAATCCCACCTGAACCACTCTTAGAAATATAGTCTGCCATAAGCCAAAGCCTGCAGGGACTCTTATTTCATTGCACCCTGGCCCTGATTTGGAAAATCAATTATTATTCCAGCTGTGATTTTCAATCCCTGCCTTTTTCAACTTCCTCCCAGTGGTTTCATCTTTTGATCTGTTCTGGAGTTTTAAACCGCTCCAGTGTTGTTAATGCACCTTGAGCTGGGAACAGACAATAGTGGATTAAAAAACAACAACAACAACTGAAGATTATTTGAGCAGTGCTTACTATCCCAAGGGGTAGATACCTATTTCTTTTGGCCCAACTTGTCCAAATAGATTTTGGAAGCAATACCTGCAAACCTGTTTACCAGAGACAAAAGTGGGATGACAATACCTGCCACAATGCTACATGTAACATTTCTTCTTCCAAACCACTTTCAACTGTGTGTAGGAGGAAGACTATTGTCTCTCTCACCTTTGTGTTCACTTGTTGGCAGCACAGCTGACCCAGTCCTGGTGGAAAAGCAGATTTATTTATTTTCGTGGGATGGGTGGGGTGGGTTTAATTTGTGGCAAAGAAGTGGTTAGGAGAGTGTTTAATCTGCTTTAATCTTCTTATCTGCTCTAAATGCCCCCTCCCCCTAGCCGCCTTTCCCTTTCTGGGGTTTCAAATGTTTACAGAGAGATTCCAAACCTGTTTGTGAGTTTGCATGCATGGGGTGCAAATATTTTTTTGTGCATTTTTATATTGCAAGCTGCCTTGAAATACTCAAGATGTAGCATGGTATTAAAAATAAATAAATAAATAATACTAATAATAAATAAATAAATAAATTCGCAATGGGAACAGCAGCTGAGGCTAGGGGAATTTGGGTCAGAGCAGGTGTGGACAGGCAAAAGGTTTTAAGCATTTCAATCCTGGCTAATGCAAAGGAAGGGACAGAGAGATGCTTTTTTCATCTGGAACCTGCAGGATAGATAACTAAAGTGGGGACCAGCAATAAAATGTTGCTATTCACCCCCAGCTTCTTTTCAGGGCTCCACTCAGCCCAAAATAGAAGTCTTGTATTGCAGCAAGGCTCACTGAGAAGTTTTGAACATGTTTCAGGTAAGATGCTGCCAATTAAAATGTGCAGTCGTGCCCTCATTTGGCTGGCAGCGCTTAGCTATAAACATATGAAGGGAAGCTTTCATTTGTGGTTTGAAAGGGGGGGATAACCCTGGCTTTGATGTAGCATCCTCTCATCTCCCTACAAACAAATCCTAGGGGGAATCCTCAATAAACAAGCCCTCTGGGAGCTCTTTTCCTTGGGAAAGAAATGGAATTCTGGGTGGACATGCATCCGCTTGCACTGAAAGTCCAACACCAAATTTTAAAGTTGTTTTTATCTTTTTGCAAGCCCTCGGTGGGTAATAAAAAAAGGCAGAAATGTAAAAACGTTTAAAGTAAAACAAATGAATGAATGAAGAAAAGCTATGGGTGTGGCCATCTGCTTCAGAGGAGTACAAAGGTACGTAGTGGTGGGTGATTAAATATAAAATCCTGCTTCGTCCTTAAAGCTGATTTGCATTTGCTTACTAGAGATTTAAATGCTTCCATATGTTTAGGCTATGTCCTGGCAACTAATGAATGCAACAGCATTATCAAAATCCAGACCCCCTTGTGAAATACTTGGGTTGCCTGCTTTGTTTTTCTTTCTTTCTTAGACCTGATAGTATTAGACATTTTGATCAATAAACAGCAATGAGTTCAGCCAGCCAGAAGAAAAGACCATCTTAACCAATCAAGGCCACATGCATCAAGACCACCTACTTTAAAGATAATAAAAACAGGGATATAATACAGATCCTTTGGAATCAATTGAGGTTTTGTCCCTGCTTACAGTGGAATGTGGGCTGCATACCAAATATAAAAATGCTTGCAGCCCAATCCTATGGATCGTTATTCAGAAGTTACACTGAGTTCAGTGGACTTATTCCCAAGTAACAGTACTTGGGGATTACAGCCCTAGTTATTCCAAAATGCTGAAAACACTTTGCAAACATTATCTTAGTGAATGCTGCATTTTCCCAATCGCATCCATACTATGCACTTGAAGCACATTACTTTCCCCAATAATCCAGAGAACTGTAGTTTGTCAAAAGTGCTTTGAATTGTAGCTTTGTGAAGGGTTAAGTACAGTTCCCAGAATTCTGGGGTGGGGGACCATCTTGTTAAATTTACTTTAAATGTATGATGTGGATGTGACCATATGCCAGTGTTGTTATTTTCATATTGCAGTGATACTGAAACTCAGAATCACTGGCTTTTGCAGTAACTTTGAGCAGAGGTTTCAACTAGGGGCTTCTAGCTTACGGAACAAGCTCTTATACTCTCCCAGGCTAAATGCAGGGTGCTTCCATATGGGAGTTTATTGTGGAATCAGTGATATCCAGGCACACATGTTTTTTGCAGCATCTATGCAACATCATCACCAGTCCATATATTTCATACATTTAGTCTGGATTTCCTATTACCATGGAAAACCAGGTAAGTAATAATAACTCATTATGCATTTATCTATTTATTTATTCATGCATGCATTTATCTGGTTTTAGTGGGCAGTTTGGCATGCATGTGGTGACATTTCGAGAGACTGCCTCTATTGCTACATCCCCACTTCTGTTGGCTCCCCACCTGGCGGCCCCCAATACCAATGGAAAGAAACCTATTTTCACTCATTGCCACATGCCAGTTTGGAGGAGAGGGTCTATGAAATTCTCCATATAGTAAATGCGGGGTATTACCTGGGAAACTGCAATTGAAGGATATATATCAGGCAATAATAATAATATTAATAATAATTAATACAGGTCTTGCAAAAGACTTAAATATTAACTATTATTATATATTTTAAGAAATTAAATAACTAATGTAAATAATACCACCCCCAAAAAGCACAATGCTTCATTTCCCCCATTGTGAAACATGGTAACGTGTGCTCTTGCACACTTCCTGGGATTTTCCCCCCAATGTGTCCACGCACAGACACCGAATTACCTATACACATGTTCAGAATGCAAAAAGGTAATGGAGGGCAAGGGAGGAGTGATGAAGAGATGGGGGGAAAGAACACAGGCCAGATATATTTCATCAAGCTCCACTCACTGATGGGAACTGCAAGCAACAGAATAATATTTATTTATTACTTACTGAAGTTATACCTCGCCCTTCCTTCCCGTAGAGCCCAGGGTGGCAAACAGCAACACGAAGTGAAAACAGTTAAACCAATCTAAAAACAATTGCAATTAGGAACATGTAAAAGCAGTTACAGTTAAAAGCATTCTGAAAGAAGTTATAGTTGCATATAACAGTGACTACGGGAGCATGGATCCATGATAGCAGCTGAGCTGCTGCCCAAATTCATTACTGTCAAACAAGAGCAAAATTGAGTTGTTAAAAAACATGAGTGGTTGTTGTTTTTTAAGGACCATGGAATTTTGGCACACCTGGCCTAAGTGCTTATGCTACAGGAAACAGCAGACTGCAAACTTGCAAATATTCTACTTGGCGCATTTTCATGCCAAATAAATCTTTTCTGCTTTGTATTCCCAAAGGAGCAGTTCTGTCTCAGTCTTTTACCAACTCTTGGAACTACAAGGAGCTTTATGCTTACCAAACAGCTATATAACATGGTGCAGTTCCACTCAGAAGGCTCTCAGCCTTTCAATATTGTTCTTACATTGGAGTACTGGGTGCAGTTTCAGAGGATCAAATCTGCACTATATATGGTCTTGCAAGGTGTTTCGGCTCTTGCTAATCTCCCGCTTGTCCACATGACATGGGTGGCAATAATAATTACTGACATCTTATCATATGTGCAACTTGCACAGTTTTCCTGCTTTTTGCAGTGAACTGGGGAAGTGGGTTGAGGGGACATGCCATATGTACCTGATTTCAAGGTGCAAATGGGCAACAGTTTTAAAAATAAGAATAACTATAATAACTATAATGATGATGAATTTTCTCCAGAAAGGGTAAATCTGGATTTAATGGGTGTAGGGGGAAAGGCAGGCTGGCATTTTTATGCCAACAATGTCATGTGGGATTGCAAAATACTGACATGCATGAGAAGCACCGATCCCACAATAAACACCCACCTGGATACACCCACTGTGTCAGGAGGACCCAAAAGGGACCTGAAATAAACACCACTGCCTTCCTGTCTCCCAAGAGTATGCATTGCTTTCTGCTGCACCTTCTATTGAGTCTCTGCTTATTTTGTTTCTCCCTCCAAATTTCCTCCTGCTTCTAAAGAATGTTAATGGAATGGGAGGTATGCAGAGGAGATTAAAGTGCTCAGTTTCACCACCAAAGGTCGGTGTGATACCCAGCAAAAAAGGAAGAGAACTGCATCCTTGCATATATGCATAAATCAACAGACTTACTGATAACATTCCGAAGTCTAGTGGGCTTGCTTTCTGTGACATGTACGCAAGAACCACTCAGCAGCTGAAATATTGTTCGTATTTTTGCGTTTTTACTCTTGATTCATATTTCTCTCCCTCCGTGCCTTTGAGGGGGCTTGCCAGGGATGATAGCTGCTTCAGTGACCTTGGATGAGAGCAGAATGGAAACAACCAACCAACCAAATATGACACTTAGCCCCCTTATAAATCAGGACATCGTTTTCTTATCTTTCTGACTATTTCAAACCCTTTTCTAAAGTTCTCATTAAGCCATGTCCTATCCTTACTCACCTGCCTTCTTTGGATCCCAAATCCTTGCCTTTACTGTCACATCTAAAAGCACTGTAAAGTGGGATATACAGTGGTACCTCGGGTTATAGACACTTCAGGTTACAGATGCTTCAGGTTACAGACTCCGCTAACCCAGAAATATTACCTCAGGTTAAGAACTTTGCTTCAGGATGAGAACAGAAATCGTGCGGTGGCAGCACAGCGCCAGTGGGAGACCCCATTAGCTAAAGTACCTCAGATTAAGAACAGTTTCAGGTTAAGAACGGACCTCCAGAACGAATTAAGTTCTTAACCCAAGGTACCACTGTAGTGAGATCTTTGTTGGTCTGCATCTGAATTGAAATTGTTTTTAAGATGTTTTAATCACTTGTTGTTTGCCATCCTGGAAGTCTTTGGGAGGAAAGGGAGGGTTTAAGTTTAATAAATAAATGCTGTGCATGACATACCTTCTCAGATATGTAAGCTTTGCTTGTGCCATATAAATGCCAGAAGCCACACCTTTGGCCTCTGCAACAATCCACAGTTGAGTTCAGATTTGATTCAAAGGCTCCTTTATGACATATGCGATGGTCCTCTCTCACACAGTATAACCAAAACAATGTGTATTGTTCTAACCTTAAAGACAATGCTAATAGATATAATAGACATATTTGCATACATCACTGGTACATAGGTAAGGATGGAAATTAAAACTAGCCATCCAACGAAAGCATGTATCTTGCAATAAGCCTATCTGCATTTGAAATACATTTAAACAAAAATATATTACAATTTCTTACTTAGCATATATGAAAACATCTAATATATACAAGATCAGTAACATACAGTTCAGCGCTTACCAAATAGAAGTCTGTGTGTTCTGCTCATGACGTGACGTTTAGTCATTTTATTTATTTATTTAGAGGCCCCTCATAATCTGAAATATCACCTCACCCGTTATATGCCCAATCCATCAGTGCACTCTTCAGTTGAGAGCCTCCTGAAAATTCTAGTTTATCAGGAGGTCCATTCTGTTACAATATAGGAACCAGGCCTTCAGTGTTGTGGCCCCTACCCTGTGGAATTCCCTCCCATTAAATATTAGGCAGGCACCATTTTGTTGCCCTTTTGAGGCCTACAGACCACTTCCAACCACCCTTTTAAGTTAAAATCTTTCCCACTCTGCATCTGAACTAGAATTGTTTTAAAGATGTTTTTAACACTTGTTGTTGGCCAACCAGCACTCCTTAAGGAGTAAGGGCAGGATATAAACTGAACAAATAAATAATCTGATAACCTAAACTGTAGTTTATTTAGCTGGTTGTGCATAAACCTGGCACTGCTCTCAGCAGTCTGTAATTACTTCAGCATGTACATGAGGCTTCGCTTGCTTGATGAAGCCATCATGTCAACATTTCCCTGCATTTGGAAAGCCAATACATTACAGGGAAGAATGCCCTATGTGCACCTAAATGCGGTGCAGACCACCAAGGAATTTATCACATCAGAAACAGCATGTTTGAACTAGCTGAATCTCCTTTACAAGCACAGGTTTCTTCTAGCTGCTCTTGAGGAGGGAACAAGACTGTTAGCATCCAACTTGCTCACCCTCAGGCGGAAACCTAAATGTTTTAAACACACAACTCACATACACACATGAAATTTGTGGAATTTAATGCTACGACCACAGGATTGTGAAATTCCAAGCCACAACTGAATTATATACTGTGATAAGTAGCAAACAATGTTTTTTGAAGGAAAAGAAAAATACTTTTGAGCCAAGACAACACCTACATCTGTGTTTGCACAGCAGACAGCAACAATAAAACCCTAATCCTGATTTGGCCCTTGTACAACTTCTGTAATAGAGATTATAACTAGCCGTGATGAATATGTTCAAAACGAATTCCGTTTCAAGGCATACATCCAAGGGCAGCAAACTTGAGGTTCATGCTGACTTCTGAGAGTTTGATTTCTTAATCTTAATGGTGTGTAGCAAAAGAAAGAGAGAGAGGCGCCACAGAGAGAGAGAAAAGTAACAGAGATTAAATGGACATTGTAGAGAGTTGTAAAAATTATAGACTGAACTCAGTTATATGGTTCCATTCAGTCAATCATCAGGCACTGAGACAGGTTCCTTTCTACAATCTGTTTTCCGATATGGTATATCTAAAACTCTGGAGGGTGTGAGGCTTTCTGAATGACAGTGCTTCTACTGCGTACAGTAGCAGACTACATCCTAAGGCAGGGGTTGGGAACCTCAACTCCAGGGTCCAAAGTGGCCATCTCTCCATATCTGGTCCTCAGGAATATCCCTAGGACATACCCCTTCCCAGCACAGCCCCCTGAGTGTTTCTGCTGGCTTCAATGTGTCCTTGGACTCTTGCTTGATTGAATGGAGGGTAGGGAGACATGTGTAAAAGAAAAGCACTTCCTCATGTGGTGCATACACTCCCATTGGAGGCAATGAGGGCCGCCAACTTCATGGAGGACGAGGCTACCTGCCACAATGGCTATGCTCTACCTGCACTGGCAGAGGCCTTGTGCCTCTGAATACCAATTGCTGGGAATCACAGGTGGGGCAGAATGCTGCTGCGCACAAGTCCAGCTTGCAGGCTGGAGGCAGATTTATGGTAGTGCAACCACTTCCGCCACACCAGAAGAATCATCGTTCTATTGTCTGGAGAGGTCACTTCCTGGCTTACATTGAGAAGCTGTTTCCAGTGGAGCCCAGAAACAGAAGAGCAGCGCTGGGAGTTGAAATTTTGCACCCCTTAGCAATTTTGGGCCTGGGGCAACCACCCCTGTGGTCCCCTGATGCTACCCCACTGCTGGACCTAGGGAGCCTAGGGAGAGCTGCAGGGTGTCGTAACTATGACATAGTGAATTGAGCAGAATGGAAAGTGGGGGGTACAGAATTTTGGTCTCTCACAGGGCACTGCTGAAATTTGAAAGACCAAAGTCTGCCCCTGTGTAGGCTTTCTAGTCAGTTGCTGTGAGAACAGGATGCTGGACTAGATGGGCTGTTGGCCTGCCCCCCCCCCCGCCCCTACAAGTCTGTAGTTGCCAGGTACTTAAAGGACTGGAGCACAGTTCTTTACATAGAATGGCATAAAATGTGTACATGCTGATTTATAGGTATAGACGCCCAGGAAATTTTAAATAAAGTTTGAAGTTGTAAAAGTTTCAAAGTTTCAAAAAGTTAAAAACTTGATCAAAGTTTAAAAGGGAGGAAGGGAGGGCAAGAGATCCAGGGCTCACTACAAAAGACCCAGGGCAAAGGATTATTTGTGTTCACTGAGCATCTCTCACTGGTCTAAGATATATTACTGAACTCATGGCCAAAGTGGACGTAATATTATGTGTGACTGCAATCTGAATGCACTTGTCTGAACACCCTCTTATGGGGGGGCTAATGGGTAATCTAACCCCTGGCACCAGACAGTCTTGTTGGTTTGGGTGAGAGCTCTATAAAAACGTTATGGAGGTTTTAGCTGCTTGTCCACACACTGGAAGCCCCAAAGAGCTGCAGCTTCCTAGCATGTGACCACAATAGTGAGATTTCCATTTATAATAAGGTCAGGCGGCTTCCCAAGGTGTAAAGTGATGCTCAACGGCATCAAGACTGACCTGGGGGGGGGGTTCCAATTTTATACAGATTAGTTTTTGTTATACATTTCTGATACCTCTAATATTTTGAAGAATTTTGTCTGTTTATGAAAACTGAAGTTAGCAGTTGGGGTGGCTGGGACTGGGTGCAAGTTATTAGCTTTGCCTAGGGCACAAGATAGCCTGGGCACTGCACCCATACACAAAGCTGGGTGCATGCGCGCCATGGCTGGCAGCAACCTCCTGCCCCATAAACATAAACGATCTGAGATAACGCGTGAACTCCCCCCCCCCGCAACTCCACGACCTCCTTCCCCGCCTGTCACTTTTGCACGACATCGGGGCTGTAAGGCGAAAAGGTCATGCAAGAGCAGCAGACGTGCCTAGCTGCGCCCAGAGACCCGCCCGTCGCTCGGGCGGCGGATGGGCACCGCTTGTCGCCGCCAGGGACCCGCGCTCGCTCCTCGAGGTGCCCTCGACGACCCTGCGCGCTGGGAGGTCACGCAGGGCCTTCCCGCTCCACGCTGGCCCACCAGGCAGCCCTGCCCGCAAAGCCTGCGCCCGGAAGCGCCCTCCCGGGGTCCGCGGGGATGCAGGGAGCGGGGGCGGGCGCCCGAGGGGGCGGGGAGGAGCCGGCCAGCCGCCCGCTTCACGTGGCCCCGGGGCAGCAGGAGGTGCTGCCGAGAGAGCCTCGCTCCGCAGAGCAGCCCGCGGCGGAGCGGAGTCGCCCGGGAGCCGGTCCCTCTGCTGTTCGCTCCCTCCCCAGCTCCACTTGGCACCCGGGAAAAAGAGCGCCTGCTTTCCCCGCAGAAGCGCTTCCCCCGCTGGCGCCCGCCAGCCTCCTCTGGGAAGGAACCACACGCGCCCAGCCAGCCAGGGATCCTGCAGGCGCGACGCGGCGGCTCGTCGCCCCGCCGCCGGCTATGCTGACCAATGTGCAGTAGGAATCGAGGCATCGCTTCCCGCTCCGAATCGGAACTTGGGACCGGCGCGCGAGAGAAGCGGAGGGAGCCGGCGCCCGCGATGCAGCTCTTCGGGGGCTTCCTGGTGGCTCTCGCCCTGCGGATGGTGGGCGCGCAGGTGAGCTCCGCAGAAGCCCCTCTGTCCTGTCCCCTGGCAGGTGAGGCTGGGGTGGGGCCGCCCCTTCCCTCCTCATCCCCAGAGGAGCTGGCAGAGAGGTGTCAGAGTGGGTTTGGGGCGGCAGCCGATTACTGTTCGTGCCGTCCCGTGACTTAAAATGCGAGGAACCGGGCTGCAACCCTGGAATTAGCACACCCTCTGTTCCGGAAGCCTTGTCCCGATCCCAGGTATGTGGAAAACGACTGTGGTTGTTCAGTGGCTGAACTCGGCGTGCCCCACGAGGTGCAGAGATTGAGCGCCGGGGGGAAAAAGACGTGAACCCAGGCACAAGTTTACACTCTTGACATTTACACTTCACGGTGTTTAGGGCTTTATTTTAAAACTGGAAGTGCTCTACGAAGGAAAGATCTCTTATGATCTGGAAGTTTTTTAAATCTCCAAATCTCAGGTGTGTTATAATTATTTAGTAGTGTGGGGAAAGAAGGCACTCTGTACATGCTCATAGGCACCGCTACCGTCTCCTGGGGTCCCAGGAAGCACCTTGGCACTGAGGTGGGGGGAGTTTACAAGGCTCAGAGGAATCCTTGATCTGGTGGGGAAGAAAGCATAGCCCAGATTTAGGAATGATTGATTGACCTGGTAAATTGCCTAAGTGTGTGGTTTCAGTTAGGGGGCAATGCTACCGGTACGTGTTGTTTTTTTAGTTTTGGTTAAAAAAAAAACATTTTAATTATCCTGTTCTTTGCAGCCAAGATACTCTTTCTCATCCTTTCCTACCCTTTCTTTTGTGTGAAACTGAAGGTGCTTTCAATTAGCCTGTTTATTGAGCATTTGTCATGATTTGTTTGCAGGGAGACTAGATTACGTTGGCTATTTAATGAACATTACTTCTAATTTGTTTGTGGGGAGGTTAGATTATTGCACACTTTCTAGTTCATTTCCCTAATCATTTGGGGAAGTGGATTTCTTGTGCATGGCTCCCAATCAACTATTAATTGCACTACCCAAATTTGCTGGCATGTGTTTGAATCCCACCTGAAAACAGCAACAATCCCCCAGAGTCCTGTCAGTGAGTGGGTGAGTCTAGAACCAGATTAGCACAGAGCATTAAAGTGTGCATGTCTTGTGAAGCATTGTCAAAGCCATTTCTGAGGATCTGCATGTCCTTGCAAGGATACTGCATCCACCACGGTATATTGCTTATCTCTCCTGTGTCAAGTTGCTACACCCAGATAGACATTTCAGAAGACTGGCACCAAGCCGTGCAGATACGCTCATGGAAGTCAAGGGCACCCAGGCTGAAAGCACCTTAAGGGCTTTCTGAAGTTCTTAACTGGAATGGAATGCAGGTTGAGTAGGCTTCCTACCTGCCTCCTGGACCACTGGATTGCCCCAATGCCAAGCAGTCCCTATATTCTGGCACAAACAAGCAGAAAAGCCCCTTGATCAAGATGGATTGCCGTCAAGAGCAGAAGACCTGCCCACTTCCCCCAGCATGCTGACCTTGAGCATGCCCAGGTGGGCACTAGACTCTGAGAGGAACAAACGTCAATAATTTCTGACCCAAGACTCTTCTTTAGTGCAAACCGTTGGATTAGATGAGCCTTGAGGTCCCTTCCAAGTCTACGATTCCATTTAACAGGCCACCTCAAATATTTACTTGCCTCATCCTTTTGAGTAAAAATGTTAAATTTTCTGGAGAGGGAAGTTGTGCACTGCTAGACTGATATCTACTGGCCTGAAATAGAATTGCGGTTTCTGGGTGATATCCAGTGGTAGCCAAACTTAGAGTAGACCCACTGAACAAGGAGAGCACTTCTGTAGCTCAGTAACCCAAGGGGCTTGCAAGAGACATGACATCATCAGTAGATTAATAATAGCAGATTGGAAAGTGGCTTCATTTTGAAATGAGAGGAGCTGACTAATGCTTGGCTTGAAGTCACATTCTCTCACTTGCAGCTTCTCTCTCTAATCTCATATACGTGCAAGTTGATTGGTGTAGCAAAAGCACTTTGCGCATGCTTAGAGGCATACTGTTATTGGGTTGGATCCAGGCAAAGTTAGTTGAACAAGTTATTCATGAAATAATTCAAGACCCATCCATTTCACTGGCCAACCTAGCAGAAATAGTTCTTTACTAAAATTTCTACACCACCTCTGTAAAGAAATTCTCAGGATAAAAAGAAAATATAAAGAATGATTAAAATACAGGCAAATCAAATCAGCTTTAAAAAAAATACAAGGGTGAAAAAACAGCAATATATTTATTCTCTTCTTGCAATATATTTATTCCCTTCTTGATTATTTTACATCTTCCATGTCTGGGTCTGATTTTACAATACATTGGTGAGGGAGGCAAAGTAAAGACTGCAGCTGATTTTAACACTGAAGCGATAATATATTTGTATTGTGAACCATCTTCATAGCCATGATAGGAAGAAAGATGTTATTTAAATCCAGTAATTTGCTGAATAAATGTTTTGGGCTCTGGTATACTCTGGATTCAAGCATATAGAACTGATCCCAGCTGATAAGCAATTGGGAGCTTCTGAGTTGAACCAGTCACAGCGGCAGGGCTGCTTCTTCCCGTCACTCTGTTGTCCCTGCTGTGTCAAACTCTGGATTGTAAATTCCTCAGGGCAGGGACCTGACTTCCTGTTACTTTGTAATACCCAGTGCTGTAGAAATCATAATAAATATAACAGGTGACACATACATTAACCAAGGCTGCCATGCACTGCTCGCTTATCAATATGTACAGGATTGCACAGTTACCAAAGAAGGAAGGAAGGAATTTTCTGTACTCTTGAGCCCTGGACTGAAGCATGTGGACATTTGCCTTTTGACCAAAAACCTCCCTTGCAACATCTTAATCAATTGATCTTATTTTAGAAAATAAAATGCAACCTTTAAACAGGTTTCAGCACATGAGAATCATCCCACTTCTGTGCTTTACAGAAATGATCCATGCTGAATTGCTAGTGATTTCATTGCAGGGTGTTGGGAATGCTTGGGAAAAATTACTTTTCCCTCCCCTTTCTCTCCCTAGAGGCAAGATGTGCTTCTTCAGAACAGCACCACTGAAGCGGCAGGTGAGTGTGAAGCTTGTCCCTCTTTTATGATGTCAAAAGGGCCTCCAAGAAGACACATGTGAATGGAAGAGACTTGAAGGCTCTATTATGTCATTGTCTTTGTTTTGGCACACCAGGCAGTTGTTCATTAGTTCAGAGATGAAACGAATTTTCTGCATGCTGTCAGTGAGACTTCTAATAGCCAAATTAGCCATGATATTAAATGTGCCTTTGTATTTAATGTGCAGTTGTTTTTTAAAAATGCAAATAGAAGCTGCTGGGGAATGGGGGAGAGCTGATAATTATTGGGATCACAGCAGGTGGGCTGGGTGGGAGATTAACCCTTTCCTCTGCTTAGGAAACTCCACCCTCTGAAGCTGGCATTTGCACTGGAAGGAAATCCTCTGTTGGGCTCAGTGCAGGATTTCCGCCCAATGCAACAACAACTTTCAGAGGAGAAAGAGAGATTTTCCTCAGGACTGCAGTAGGAAATGAAAGGGTTAAGTCTCCTCCATCATAATAATTATTAGCATTTTTTACACCTATGCATTAAAAGCAAAGACACATTTAATAGCACATCTAATTTGGCCTTTGCCTATAATGAAGCCTAAGCATATGAAAATTGAATAAACCTAAACATTAGGAAGCACTTCCTGACAGTAAGAGCTGTTCGACAGTGGAATTTGCTGCCAATGAGTGTGGTGGAGTCTCCTTCTTTGGAGGTCTTTAAGCAGAGGCTTGACAACCATATGTCAGGAGTGCTCTGATGGTGTTTCCTGCTTGGCAGGGGGTTGGACTCGATGGCCCTTGTGGTCTCTTCCAACTCTATGATTCTATGAATAATCACATATTATTTCCCTGATTCTCCCTGTCTTCTCTTCCTCTATCTTGTGTCAAATTTTAGATTGTGAGCCCCTTGGGGCAGGGACCTTGACCTTTTGTGCTCCTCGTGCATACCGATGAGGCTATATAAGTAAATACAGTAGTATTAGTAGCATCAGCAGCGGTGGTGGTGGTGGTGGTAATCTAACACTCTCCCCACCTCTCTGAGCACAGAGAAATTCCAGAGGTGCAGTGCTTGCCTAGGTTTGGTTTTCATTGGAAGGTAGTCACTGGAGGCTTATGGTGCTTTGCAACATAGGAGTTTATTTTCAGATATACAGTTTGAGCCTAGGTGGAGGCACACAGCACAAAAACATCCACTCTTACTGCTCCGTCCCCAGTTAGATCTGCACAGCTTGTAGAGCCGAGATTTCAGCTGTCACCCTCTTTTTCTGTGTCTCACTCAAATATTGCAGTCAGACAGAGGCAACTAGCTCCCCCTGCCCTTTGTCTGGACAGGGATGGTGGCGGCGGCAAGTATTATTCAACCACCTCCTAGCCTTCCTGAGCCATTTACTTACAGTTTTCCTAACAGAAGATGTGCCTTGCAACTTTGCCACACACCGTTAAAGAACACGTGGAGACTTTTTGGATTGCATTTACCCTCTCCCAATCTTACAACAGTTTCACACAGTTTTCAACATCTGTGATACATTGTGAAGGAGCTGGGTAAGATTGCGGTTCTGGATTTATGTCCTTTCCCCATGTGATCATATTATAGTTGAAATTAAAGGCCTGTGATGTTCTGACTTCCTTCTGATCTAAAGCCAAGCATTTCCAGTCTCGCTTATTGAAAGAAAGGATGGGAGGCTGGAAGCTTCCGCCAAGCGCATGAAATGGTGTTATAATCAGCACTTACTTAAGTCGGAGACTCTGCTGGATAAATCAGACTTCCCTGTGACTTCCAGACACACCATTTTCCTGGCAAGGAGATGTCAAAGTTCTGGCTGAGAAACTGAGATGTTTTCTGCAAAACCGCTGAATCGAGAAGTTTCTGCCAGTGGGATTAATAACACTCTTAGGAAAGATGCTTTTCGAAAGGCTTGCACCGGCCTTTAAGTTACAGATGGTTTGGTCAACATGGGATGTCATTGCCCTGCAGTCTGCCTTACTCTGGAAATGGTGGTAAAGGAGCAGTTAGGAGTTGTTAGGAGACCCCGTTCCCCTCACACAGCTACAGTTCCCGGAGTAGCTTAACCGGCAAACCCTCTTCCCAGGGGACTCTGGGAATTGTCGGCCTTTGAGGGGAATGGGGCTCTCCTCCTAACAACCTTCTTAACAAGCCACAGTTCCCAGGATTCTTTGGGGGAAGCTGTAGCTATTTAAAGCAGCACAACACTGTTTTTAATGGTTAGTGCAGATGTTGTGGACTATGTTGCCTATCAGCCCCAGATAGCACAGCCAATGGCAACTGGGGTTGATGGGAGTTGTAGTCCAAAACAACTGGGGAGAACCAGGTTGGCAAAGGCAGATGAATCTGATACAAGGCACCTTCCTACATCCTTGCTGCCCATCAGTTACCTGAAGCAGCCGTGTCTCCTGTTGTCCATGCTCTGAACCTGTTGCCCCAAATCTTTTGTATCTTCTTCAGTTGTCTCCTTTCATGACGTTTGGAACCGCAGCTCCTGCCAGCCCTTGGAGAAGCTCGTTGATGTGGTATCCGAGTACCCCAGTGAAGTAGAGCATGTGTTCAGCCCTTCCTGCGTCTTCTTGCAGCGCTGCAGCGGGTGCTGCGGAGACGAGAGGCTCCAGTGCGTCCCGACGGAGGTAGCCAACGTCACCATGCAGGTGAAGAGGTTGGGCTTTGGGGTGCTTGGTTCCCAGCTGTCTCTCCATGCAATTGTTAGGAATATAGAAAGCGGCCTTATACCAAGTCAGGCCATTGGCCCATCTACCTCATTATTGTCTACACCAGGGGTTGTCAGCCTGGTCCCTACCGCCCACTAGTGGAGGTTTCAGGATTCTGAGTGGGCGGTAGGGGGTTCTATGGCACAAGCTGAATCCTCCTTCCATCGAGCACTGGTGGGCGGTAATGCAAGAAAGATGCGTTAGTGGGTGGTAGGTATAAAAAGGTTGACTACCCTGGTCTATACCAATGTTTCCCAAACTTGGGTCTCCACCTGTTTTTGGACTGTAACTCCCATCATCCCTAGCTAGCAGGACCAGTGGTCAACGATGGTAGGAATTGTAGCCCCAAAACAGCTAGATACCCAAGTTTGAGAAACACTGGTCTACTTTGACCGGCAGCATCTCCCCAGGATTTCAGACAGGGCGCTGTCCCATTTCTACCTGGACATGCTGGGGATTGAACCTGGGACCTTCTGCATTAAAAGCTGGTGCTTTTACCCCTGAGCTACAGCCCTTCCCCATAGTGGTCAGCACTTCTTTGCTTCACATCTTCTGTGAACAGCTGGGAAACTGAAGCTCAATGGATTCCTGTGATTCCTAGCAACTGGTATTCGGAGACACGATGCCTCTGACAGTGAAGGTAGAACATAGCCATCATAGTTGGTAGTCATCAGTAGCCCTCTCCTCCATGGATTTGTCCAATCCTCTTTTAAAACCATCCAAGATGGCGGCCCATCACTGCTTCCTGTGGCAGCGAGTTCCGTAGTTTAACTATATGCTGTGTGAAGAAGTACTTTCTTTGGTCTGCCCTGAATCTTCCAACATTTCTCTTTGTTGGGTGTCCACATCTTCCAGTGGACATCCTTTCTCTATGCACTTTCTCCATGCTAGGCATAATTATATAAATTTCTGTCATGCCGCCTCTTACTTGCCCATTCTCTTAAGTCCCAAATGCTCTGAGAGTTACATAGATTTCACCCTTACAGCTCCTGAAGGTGAATTCAGAAGAACAAGCGCCCTATGTGGAGCTGTCCTTTGTGGAGCATAGGAAATGTGTATGCAGGTATGTGTCTTCATGATGGCATTTTTCTGTTTTAAAAAATTACATTTATATACCACCTTTTCTTTTAAGGAGCTCAAAGTGGTGTACGTTGTTCTCCTCCTCCCCATTTCACCTTCACAACAGCCCTGTGAGGTAGGTTAGGCTAAGAGATGGTGACTGGCCCAAGGTCACCCCATGAGCTTCTTGGCTGAGCGGGGATTTGAACCCTGATCTCCCAGGTCCTGGTCCAATACTCTAACCTTTACGCCACACTGGCTGTCCTGGGTATCCAGTACCTCACAGGGGTCAAGTAATCCCTGGAAGGAGAGGGAACGATGTGGGGTAGAGAGACCCCTTACTGAAATCCACAAGCCCCTCTATTTGACTCCCTCTAATTTTAGCCTTCAAAAAACAGCAGCCAAGGGAGCCAGCAGAAATATTTTTTAAAAGGTGAGGGGGCTTGGACTGGTGGTGCCTCAGGCAGCCTGTTAATGTAACCTGAGCCTAACTGGGGCAGGTGTTCTCAGTTCTTGTCATGGTGAGCCACAATGGGATGTATTTGGGGCTGTGGGGGGAGTGCAAGGGAACTGTATTATTTGCAGTTAAGTCCACTACACCTCCTCCCAGCCTCAAAATGAAGAAGCAGGACAGTCGCTTTCAGCATGTTCCTTGACACCTCAGGCTTGGAACGTTCCTTCTGCACATTTAGATCAAATTCCAGCTTTCCCCCGGGGGGTTAGATTGTTGACACCCAGCCCTCCTCAGCAGGAAGCAGTTGTTCTTCCACCATTTGCTCTGCTCCAGGAACTCCACGCACAATTCTCACTCTGATTGACTAGAATTTTTTTGGATTTGTTGGCTACATAAAGGCAAGGCTGCTGGAGTAACTGAATCTCCTCAAGTCTGCCGTGCCTTAAACTGACCAGACTAAAAGCATGGCTGTCCTAGCCAGCACACAATTGGGGTGGGGGGTGGGGATCCTGACAACCCATAGGTTGTCTGTGTTAAAAAGCATAGTAGTGAAATGTTGTTCCCAACAATTCAGTTTGTGTCAGAAAAAGCTGGATCCTGTGGTCAATGCCATTGTGTATCATTGCTCATACTTTTTTTCACAAATGTTTGCATTTTGCACAATTTAAATTATGGTTTTCCTTGTCACTGGGAGGAGCAGGAACAGTCGAGGTCACCCCCAATCATGAAGATTTCAGCATACATTGGTCACATTCTTTCAACCGTATCTTCACAGTCATAAGGACTAGAAACTTTAAAAAAAATACAGAAAGGAAGCTAAAATTCTTATGAAGCCAAGTTCAACATTCAGTGTCATATTCTACATGCTTTCTAGACACCAGTGGAATTGCAGCAGATACACAGCCCTGGGGGTGCCCTACACGTCTGATACTTAATGAGCCAGCAACCCAACCAAGTGACAAAATGGGACAGAAGTAGCAGCTGTTCCAACTCAGCTGTCCATTCGTGGCCTTTGGGGCCTGTATAGGAACCTCATTTTACCAAAAGGAAGAAAGAAACAGCCGCTGCTGCTTGCAGCACAAACACACACAGCATCATACAACCCTTCACTTCCAGCTAGCGTCCTTGCTCTCACAAGCAGAGACAAAACAAAAACTACCTTTCCAAGATAATTATTCCTTAGCTTAATCAGTGCATTGCCTCTGAATACACTGGCCTCTGAAATGCCCAAAATAGGTGGTCTCAGACTGGCAATGTGGGGGGGGGGGCTGATGTGCAGTGATGCTGAGAGCATTCCTAACTCCTCTTAGCCTCAGCTAATCCTGTTGGTGAACAACATGTGCTGTAAGGGAGGGTGCATTTTTGCCTGCAGTGCCTGCTTCCTGAAGGGCTCTCTGTAGAGAGACTCAAAGCCACTTGATTCTCTCCTTTATTTCTACCTACCATTCTTCCCCTCAACATCCAATAACATATTTGAAATTCTGTCCCAACAGACCTTTTCAGTGGGTGCAATTGAATAATGTTGCTTATGAGACTGTTAACGGGATCTCACCTGCGTTTGGTGGTCTAAGAAGGGAGACTGGGCCTTGTGTGAGCAAAAGCATGGGGCCTGGTTCAGTGATAGACAGTGGGGTGTGTGGGTGTGTGATGGGGTGGGGTTGGGATCCTTGGCCACCATGAACCATGCCAGGTAGCAGAACATGAGTCTAGAAGCTCTGAATGACTCTGTTCCTTATAAAGAGGAAATCATCACATTTAGGGGGCAAGCCCATCTGTGGTTGTTTTTTTTTGCTATTCCCATCACATTGGATCTCTTAATATCCATGAACGTTGCAGCCCCATACTCTGAACGTGACAGTCTAACTCTCTTCTCCCTAGGCCTCGGCGAGATGCTGTGAAGTCAGGGAGGTAAGTAGAATTAGCAAGGTTTCTGGACATTGGTGCCTCTCCATAGTAGAGAGGGGTTGGGACGACCCAGTCAGATGGGCAGGGTATAAATAAAAAAGTTATTATTATTGGTGTCTCATTTCCCACTTTCTCTTCTGTTTCCTTCCTTCTTCCCTTTTGAAGGAGGAGGAGACCCAAGGGACGCAGCAAGAGGAAGAGGGCAAAGCAGAGACCCAAAGATTGATCCTCTAGGTGAGTGTCAATACCAGGGAATGGGGGGAAGAATAATTCTTCAAGTTATGGTTTAGCTATAGATGTTTTCTCCCAGAAGTGCCTGCTTTTGGCTCCAGTTTACTGGCATGGATAATGCAAAGTTAGATTATTAGTAAACACAATTAAAACATTAAAATAATAAATAGACACCATCAATAAACTAAAAACATACCAGTATTCTAAATATCTGTACAGATGTATAGAGAGAGAGAGAGAGAGAGAGAAAGAGAAAGAGAAAGAGAAAGAGAGAGAGAGAGAGAGAGAGAGAGAGAGAGAGAGAGAGTTTTCACTGCATGTTTGCCAGTGTAATAATCTTTTCCCTGGCTGTGGGTTGTTTTTGGTGATGGCACTCTCAGGTTCTAGGGCCACAGAATCATGACCTCCATTGTTCCTACTATCATAAATGTTTCTGAGGTGCGTTTGTTTCATTTTATATACCACCTTTTCCTTCAAAGAGCTGCACATGGTTCTCCAGCTCCCCATTTCATCTTCACAACAACCCTGTGAGGCAGGTTAGGCTGAGAGACAGTGACTGGCCCAAGGTCCCCCAGTGAGCTTCAGTGCTTAGTGGGAATTCGGTCTTCCAGGTCATAGTCCCAACATTCTCAACCCTTAACACTACACTGGCTCTCTTTTTCTTTATGGGCAAACTGATTGATGGAGCTGTTTTACTCATTGTTGGAAGCAGACTTTGGATGTGTGAGCATACTGTTGGAACTAAACAGTAATCTGGGTGATTTCATATGACAAGTTATTAGAACTTGAAGCTGCACATGCACACAGGTTTTGCACAGTGTCCACACAATGTTGTCCTCTTCAAAATGTTGTCCCGTATTATTTTCCCATTTCATATGGATTTACAGTTTCTGCAGAAAATCTGATAAATTAAAAAAAAAAATCTTGCAGAATGCATAAATCCAGATTAAAAGGGGGGAATGGGACAGCATTTTTAAGGGTGGACACTGCAAAAAATTTATGTGCATGAGCAGAACTGAGTCTGTGGTAAACCGCCATCTTGAAGCACCCCATAACCCAAAAGGAAAAGTCCCTGATCTACCTAAAGATAAATTTCCCTTAAATCCCATTGAAATCAACGAAGTTGAATTTGCCCCCTTGATTTCAATAGGACTTGAGTAGCCTCCAACCTACCACCTTCACCCAAATTTGCAGCAATGAGGGGGGTTGAGGATGCAATTCTATGGGCTCTGCAGCGATAGGCCCCTCAAGATTCCCTTGACCCAAATATTTTCCTCCTTGCCAACCTCACCAATTGGTCAGGCCAGAAGAAAATTTTTAATTCGCAACTAAAACTTTCACTGACAGATTACATTCAATCATCCATCAAAGGTTGCACCCCTAATTAAAATGCATTTAGCTTGCTGAGTTTCTTTTTAAAGCTCACCATAAAAACCTTCCCATTTAAGGACTTGAGATCAAAAATAGCAAATACCGAGGCCTTGAATAGCTGGTTTGCCTTTTGTTATCCAGAAAGTAAACTTTAACCTTTCAGGAGGAAAAAGTGAAACTATTGTTTATTTGAGCAGATTGGAGCCCTTATCTCCAGGGAAAGGGAGGATTTGAGGAGATAAGTGGGGCAAGTTTTCCATTGTGCCTTGTAGATGAGAGCACATACAGTGTTTCTGTGGATTGTAGCTGAGGGTGCAACTTTGCCTTTTCCAGCTAAGAAACTCCTATTTCTAAAAATCTGTATCCTTTTAGACTCCTCCCATCTTTCTTGCTTAAAAAGATAAAGAAATGCTTTACAGAAAACTAATGCCTAATAAAAGCAGCACTTAACAGTTAAATGCCTTAGGGTTCCTCAAACTAAGCCATTCTCAAGAGTCCAGCCATTGAAATCAGTGGACTAAAACTAGTCACATCCATTGGTTTCAGTAGGTTTACTCTTAATTTGACTTAGCTGGATACAACCCTTAGTCTGGATGGAGAAACTAAGGTATATTTGGTGGCAATATTTTTGTTTGCTTAAGTGCAGGTTTAAGGCATAAGGGCCAGGAACCAAAGATCAACTTTAGATGTGCTCTGGACAGTGGGGTGGGGAAGTGGGAGAACTGAAACCAGACAGAGAAATAAATAACCCTGTGCTGTGGAAAGGGAAGTGAGATAATTCATTATATTACTGGGGAAGGATTTGCAGTGATAATATTTATGCATATTTACTCATAAGTAAGGATCACTGAATTCAGACGTAAGCCCTGGTGACTAGTACAATGCCTAAGTATTTTCTACTCAGAAGTAAGAATCACTGAGGCCAAGGGTAAGCCATAGTGAGTTCAAGTGAAGCCTCTGGAAGCTCCCCCTGCTATAACAGGCATGTCAAAGAACCCCCCAGGAGCTGAATACGAAAGAGGGGTGTGCATGTGTATGCAAACGGACCTGGGGGGGTGGTGCCGAACCAAGTCTCTGGGGTGAAAGAAAGCCTAGTTTCTCCCCTGGCTCTAGCACTTGAGCAAGTACAATGAGATTTTTTTAATTTAAAAAATAGCAGATGTCTATGCCTTCACAACTGGACTGTGGTAAGAATTCACTTTTGCACCGCCTTATTTGTTACCCAGGTGAAGGTCACATCTACACTATGCCTTTAAAGCACATATAAAGGACATGGCTCCGCCCTCTCTCTCTCTCTCTCTCTCTCTCTCTCTCTCTCTCTCTACTGTAGTTTTTAAGGGTTCTAGGAATTGTAGCTCTGTGGGGATTTGGGTTGGGGGAACAGCCAAGACTGTTAAAGCAGTATAAGTGTGGCTTTAACTGTTTAGTGTGGATGCAACCTGGGCTTCTGCCATGTGAGTTTACTTAGCTTTGTTTTTTATCTGCTGCTATTTTCTGTGTTGTCCTAAACTGTTTTTATTGCAATTTGTACATCGCCTTGAGGCGTGTGAGGAAGGAGATTAATTCATTAATAATTGCTATTAATTAAAATTCCGTTTTATCTGCATCGTTCTAAACTGTTTTTAAAATAAAGCATGGGAGTCTGTGTTAGAAGTTTAAAAATCTCATTGCACGTGACCCTTATGCCTTAATCCTGCACATTTTTCTCAAAAATAAAATGCCTTTTCTCTGACATGTATGCTCTCACACAGAGAGATTTCCCAAAGATCTCCATTTCCAGAGAAGGTTGTCTTGTGAGGCTGTTACTCAAGAAACACAAGCTGAAAACGCCCGAGCAGCCAAGACCAGGACAACTAAAACAGTTGGCATTCTCTTTGTGGCATCTAGTCAGATTTTTAAGAGGTTCCTCAGGAGACATGCTTAATCCCACGTAATGTGTGGCCTGTTCTGGGAACTTGGAAGCTGGATTCTAGTGAGAAATGTGATTATTACATGAAAGAACTTGGGTGTGGGCTTAGCCACCCGGGAGGCTGTTGGTGTTGCCAAGCCCAATGTGATCATCGTCTTCAGTGGGGATATTATAACCATCAAAACAGAGAGCGGTTTAAAGAACACACAGTTTTCCTTCTAAGAGTTTGATAAGACCACAGCAGATGGCAGAGTGTATTGTGACATTAGACAATGACTCATATAGGCCCCATCAAAGTGGCTTTCAACCTATGTGCAGATCCCTTTGGGAAGCAGACATCACAGGCCAGAATGCACCCTCAGGCCATACCTGTACATTTAAAGCACTTTAAACAGCCCTGGTTTTCCCCAAAGAATCATGGGAGTTGTAGTTAAGGGTGCTAAGAGCTGTTAGGAGGCCCCTTTTCCCCTCACAGACCTACAATTTCAGAGTTGCCTGGGAAGAGAGATTGATTGTTAATCCTTGAACTCCTGGAAGGAAAAGCAAGATATAGATATACAACAAGGAACAAATATGTCAGAGTCACAAGTCTCAGCAAAACACATTTTGCTAACCTGGATAAAATATTATTATGTCAAAGTACAGTAAATAGGAATATTATCTTGCAGCACTTACAAGGTGTTTGATTATTTCATGGTTGTATTTGCAGATTCATTTTTCATTTCTTAATTTTGTTTTATAGTTGCTGTTTATTACTAAATAACAGCCCAGTGATGACAACAGGGGCTGCATGGGGGACATGGCAATTCAGAGGAGTTACTTGCAAGCCAAACACACCAAGCCCAGTCAGTTGTGTTTCACTTTGTAAAGGCAGCACACTTGGGGAGTGAATGAAATAATGTGACTGCAAGGAAGGTACTTAAGCAAACATATCCCAGTGTTCTGCACCATTCATGAGCTCTTGTGCTCATGTTATCCCTGGTTTCCCACAGGCATCTGCTTGCCCGCTGTGAGAACAATATGCTGGTCTAGTTGGGTCATTGGCCTAATCCAGCAGGTCATTCTTACGTATTCAGCTTCTCCTGCTTTATCTGCTGCTCTAGGAGGGGTCCCTTCTGAGTCCCAGATGGGAGTGGTCAACAGTTCTTCCTCTGATTGCTTAGCAATAGTGATAAATTGATCAAGCACCTTTAGCAACGGTAGCACCTGCCAAGGGCCAAAGCATTAGAGCTGCCTCCAAGTTTTGTGCTCTAACTTTCTTCAGAAATGTCTGATTGACTTATTTTTTAGAAGCTAAGAGTCTGGGAGCACTGCTTGCATGGGACCTGATACATCTGTGGCCCCCTTATTGGCAGCCCTGTACAGTGCAGTTAATATGACCCTGAAGCAGAGGATGAAGCAGCGGATTGGAGCCCCACAAAGTGATTGCTTTTCTCAAAACACTGAGCTGTTGACAAACTAACTCCAAAGCAGCCTTACAGCCAATCTGAAGTCTTGTGGTTATTCAGCAGAGTGGTCACCTTGAGAGAGAAGCTGTTTAAAACAAAACAACTCAAAACTGAGCAGTTCCTCTATTTGGTGGTCCGTGGTTAGCCTTAAGCCTTTTTCACAGCACTGTAAACTAAGCAGCTATTGTTAGACATGATAAGTTTTACTATGCAATGCTTTTTAGGTGTGGCAGCAGTAGTGGATTTGTAATGTTTCTGAATTGTCAGAGAGACAGTTGAACTAAGGCCACAGTTTGATGCATACTTACTTGAATAACATGCTTCTTTCTTCTGAATAAACATAGATGGGCTGGGCTGCAATGCATTCAGTGAAAAGTGTGCCACATCCTAGAAAAAAACCCAAGCTGAGTATCCAAAAGTCCTTTGTCATACAAGAATAAATGTTCTTTTTATGGGATATGTGGATTTTAAGGTTGTTAAATACATTTGACAGCATGGCCTTGTTAGATTCCTAATTTGCTGAAAATTACTGTATCCACTTTCCATGCCTGTTAATACAAGACCCAGCCACCTTCTTGGTGTTCATCCTGTCCCTTACTCTCTTTCCAGGTGGGACTTCTGATGAAGGTGGCTGCTTTGTTAGCAGATGGCAGCGCCACAGTGCCTGTATTTATTACTCTGTCCTCTTCAACACTCCCCTACACACAAGCCCATCACATTTTTGACTGATGAATTCTGGAGGGGCCTGCAGCAGTTTCAAACCATCCTAAGCAAACCAGGAAGAACCAAGGAAACATCACAGCGGGAGCAGATCAAGCCAACGTGAACAGGAGATGCTAACTGCATACAAGGAAGTTGACTGGGGGCCAGGTGAAGAGAAGAAGCCACACCTTTGTCTAGGTTCTTTCCCTGCCTTTGTATATAGCTAATATTTCACACTGACATCCAAAGAATTGGAATCAGAATGGAAGCACAAGAAAAGAGCAGTTGGCCTAACTGGCAGGTACAGTATTATGCAGCATGAACTTAGAACAAACTGGCCACAAACAGAAGCAGGTGCTTCCTGCTGAATTGTCTGGATGCTACAGTCTGGCTGGGCAGTGAGGTGGCAAAATGAAACAAGTGGTTTGAGCAGTGTCATCCATCAGCCCTTGGCTAAGTCTTTTTGCTTTCCACCAATTCCGTTGCATTGAAAACGCTCTCTTTATCTTGCCAAGGACTCGTGTATCAGAAGAAACTATGCTTTGTCAGCCCGATACATCTAAAATACCTTCTTCCTTGATGAGCTAAAGCTGGAAGAGTACTTTGTCAGGTAGCATCTTTGAAGCTGTGGACAGAGCAATTGTGTTCAGAGGCACAGATCCTATTCTGAAGAAACCTCCAGCACGTTACTCAAAAAGGCAAGGAGCCAAGGGAATCATGAGATTGGAGAGACAGCCTATGCAGAGCTCAAGTTGCTGTGGGTTTAGTGCGCAAATATCATATTTTACTGCATAAGTAATTGGTTTATTGAAAAACTAGTGCTGGAAAATGCACAATAGAGAGAGTATCCCCCAGATCTAAAGGTTCATGTATCTGTAAAGCGCACATAGTCACTTTTCCCAACAAAATTGTGGCAGAATCCTGTGCTTGGCAAATCTGTCTTGTGCTGCTGTGTATCATTTGCATCCATATTGTAACATAATTAACTACGCAGCATTTTGTTGATATAGCTGGTTTTGTGGTGGTTGGAAAAGACAGCCACAAGGTATGGGAGTGGATGGTGCCACTCCATCTCTATCCTGCTACCCACCCTCTCTCCGCTAAATTGTGTCGCATCTAACAGCTGGCTATGTCATCTCAATGCCAATGGCACCTTTGGGAATGGGGGCTATTGCCGGTTTATTAGCACTATTGTATCTCATTGCACAAAGTCAGTTTGCAGTCAGTCCTATTGGAAAGGGTTGCAAAATGTAAGTAACTGTAGCTTGGCTGCATAACAATAGCCAAACTCTGAATGAAAAATTGTGAAGCAATAGGCATTCTAAATTAGCTCTCACTGAAGAAATATCGGTGTCGTCGTGTCGTTTTAGGGTGCATAACGTTGCCCATCTATAAATCAGTTACATGCTACAGTGCAGCTGAGTATGTTACAGATCAGTATTAGATTGTAAAAGTGATGGCTAAGCAACGAGGTGGTGCATGACAAATTAGTTTGAAGAACCACATAAGAGAGTGCCTTATTTATCCTTTTGCAGAAGTAGTAGAATATGAACTGACCACTTGCAGTTTCAAATATGGATAACGATGCATTTTGACATGCAGCACATCTGTTCTCCAGAATGCCATGGAACGTGACATATAGATGTTCAAAGTGATCTAGACAAAACTGTGTGAAATACCAGTAGCTGTTAATCAGGACAGGACATGCACCCTCATGCAGTGGTTGTGCAAGAAGCTACAATTGCTAGAGGTTCATAGGGAAAACAAGAAATGAAATATTCCCCAACGTTCTCAGCATTTGGAAAATCTCACAATATCCAATACTGGCTTCTGCTGGATACAGGACTAGAAGGACCATTTATATGACACAATGGATTTGCTGTTTCTTGTATATGACAACCTGATTGCAATATGGTCTTGATCTTTATCCTGTGGTAGAGTCTATTTTTTATGGGGTGTGGTGGGACTTAAGATTCCTGCTTTCTGTTCAGTGCAATGAAGCAACATTCCAAATGAATTCTAAATATAATACTGTTATGGTTAAAACACAGCTCCAGATTCTGAAAATATTTTTGTCAGCTCATTCCATTATCTCTTCTGGGGGGGGGGAACACTCTCCCAAGAAACACTGCCTGCCTTCTGAGGATGTGTGAGGCATTAACTTCCATTGTGATTCATCATTATTGCTGAATCCCTTACTATTGGGTGGGAGAGCGTGAGCCAACATGCTGGGCTGTCAAATGAGAGTTTGGAAGAATGAAGTGCTTTGCTCTGTCACATTTATTTTGGGGCAAGTAATTGTTTCTCATCTGCAAAATGGATATAATTGACTACTAGGCTTTCTATACAACAGAAAAGACGTGAAAATTACAACAGAACTGTTGGAATGTTGGCCTATTGTGGCAAGAGGAACCAGATAATTATATTGATGTGGTAGCTGAAAGACTGTTTAAACACAGTTCTTGTCTGCTTTCCTTTAGTATCTTTTTCTTCCAAGACTGCAGACTGGTTATCACAAGAAGTATTTAACTGGAATGCAGTACACCCAAACATATTTTTGCAAGTCCTCAGTAGATGGCTCCAAGCTTGAAAGCAGCCCCTTCGTCTATGCTGGGCTTTATAGAGGATATAATGATTAGGATTATGGCAACCAAGGATCTATGACAATGTCCTCTTTTTTTAGCCAGTTGGCATCTTTTCCCCATCTGGATGAGTGTTGTTCTTGTTTTAAACCATTTACTCAGAGATACTGAAGTTTCCTCTGCTTAACAATTGCAGCTCTGGATAATATTTCAGTGTCCCACATTAGTGCAGCCATATAATATCAGCAAGGTCACTTCCATGAGCTTGTCTAAACCCCTTTGAAAGCCATCCAGCTTGGTGGTTATCACTACGTCTAGCAGTGAATTCCACATTTTAACCATGTGTTGTATGATGTACTTTTATCTGCCCCAAATCTTACATTTTTCAGCTTTCTTGGGCTCTAGTACTTTGAAAGCAGGAGAAACACACCTGTCTGTCCACTTTCTCCACATCACACACATACCCCACCCCAAAAATCCTAATAAAAACGTGGGGAGAGGCTCCTGCGCTGGTGGGTTTCCTACACACATCTGACTGGCCATTATGAGAACAGGTTGCTAGAATTTATTGACCAGGGGTAGGCAACCTAAGGCCGGATCTGGCCCAACAGCCCCCTCAATCCGACCCACAGAAGGACAGGGAATCTGCGTGTTTTTACATGAGTAGAATGTGTCCTTTTATTTAAAATGCATCTCTGGTTTATTTATAGGGCATAGGAATTCATTCCTTTTTTCTTTTCTTTTTTCAAAATATACCGTAGTCAGTCCACCACATGGTCTGAGGGATGTTGAACTGGCCCACGGCTGAAAAAGGTTGCTGACCCCTGGTATTGCCCATTGCCCAGGACCGAGCAGGCACCTTCTTGTGCTCTTCAAGGCACAGACAAAAACATGGGTCATGTGGTTTTCAGATAAAACCTCAGCGGACCTTGCCACCAAACTCTGCCAATTTGTCCTTACCCACAACAACTTCAAATTCGGTGATGACCTGTTCCTTCAGATCAGCGGCACAGCAATGGGCACCCGCATGGCCCCACAGTATGCCAACATCTTCATGGCAGATTTAGAACAACGTTTCCTAAACTCCTACCCACTCAAACCTCTCTTGTACCTGCGATACATTGACAATATTTTTATCATCTGGACACATGGTCAACAGACCCTGGACACCTTTCACCGGAAATTTAATGATTTTCACTCCACAATCAACCTTACAATGAATCAATCTATGCAAGAAATACATTTTTTGGACACTACTATAAAAATACAGGATGGGCGCATAGACACCACCTTATACCGTAAACCAACTGACCGACAAACATATCTACATGCCTCTAGCTACCATCCCAAACATACCAAACAGTCCATTGTATATAGCCAGGCACTACATTACAGCCGCATCTGTTCCAATTCTACAGACAGAGACTCTCACCTAAGAGATCTACAGCAAACCTTTTCAGAACTAAAATACCCAGCAGATGAAGTTAGACAACAGATCAACAGAGCCAGACTGATACCCAGAGAGAACTTGCTGCAAGACAGACCCAAAAAAGAAAATAACAGAACACCTCTAGTCATCACATACAGCTCCCAAGTTAAAACAGTACAACGCATCATCAGAGATCTACAACCTCTCCTGGACAATGACAGTTCTCTTTCTCAAGCTCTGGGAGGAAGACCTTTCATTGCCTACAGACAGCCACCCAATCTTAAACTACTCCTAACACACAATAATACTACAACCAGACTTAACACGGACACTGGCACCAGAGCCTGCAATAAACCCAGATGCCAACTTTGCTGCCACATACACCCGGACAACACCATTACTGGCCCCAACAACATCACACATACCATCTCGGGACTATTTAATTGCTCATCGTCTAACATTGTGTATGCCATCAAATGCCAACAGTGTCCTTCAGCTCTCTATATTGGACAAACAGGCCAAACCTTACGCCAAAGAATAAACGGACATAAATCTGACATCAATAATCACAAAACAGAGAAACCAGTAGGAGAACACTTCAATCTCCCAGGACATTCTATACAAGATCTCAAAGTAGCTGTTTTACTACAAAGGAATTTCAGAAATAGACTAGAAAGAGAAGCTGCTGAATTGCAACTCATTACCAAACTTAAAACCATGGAGAGACCTGGTCTCAACAGAGACATTGGATTCTTATCTCATTATACATGACTAAGCCATTTCTCACCTTCTCACCCCTTGCCTTTTCCTGCAAGACCTATTACAGTCGTTAAGAGTCGTCAACAGGCTCATCTCAGCTATCTGCCAATCTCCCATTCCCACCACCCTTCTGAGTAATACCCCTCCCCACCTTCTCACTATATATAGAAGGATCTGGCAACTTCTGTTTCAGTGTATCTGAAGAAGTGTGCATGCACACGAAAGCTCATACCAAGAACTAACTTAGTTGGTCTTTAAGGTGCTACTGGAAGGAATTTTTTTATAATGGGTCATGTGAAATAATGATAAAAGAATAAACGCTTTTGAATAGGTCCATTGCCTTTCCAGCAGCTCAGGTCCACACGGAGAGGTTTAGCAGAAACATGGCTTCGACCACCACCCCACAAATACACTAGTCCTTTCCCAGCAGTCATTTGGATAGCATGGCAGGCTTACGAGAACCGAGGTAGTTACCACGGAGTAAAACCATAACACCGACTCTGAAAACAGGATGGAATTTATTGACATAGTCCTTCGACCCTATCGAAAACCAGGGAGGACAAAGTGAAATGAGATCGAAAGTGAATACAGTGGTACCTCAGGTTAAGTACTTAATTCGTTCCGGAGGTCTGTTCTTAACCTGAAACTGTTCTTAACCTGAAGCACCACTTTAGCTAATGGGGCCTCCTGCTGCTGCCGCGCCACCGGAGCACGATTTCTGTTCACATCCTGAAGCAAAGTTCTTAACCCGAGGTACTATTTCTGGGTTAGCGGAGTCTGTAACCTGAAGCGTATGTAACCTGAAGCGTATGTAACCCGAGGTACCACTGTACATGTCACGTACGTATTTAGGGGAAATGGCAGCCCAAGGAACATTTCTAATTTCATTTCCAACAGTTTTAATTTCGTTTCCCCCATGCCCCTCTTTTAAAGGGGCCCCCACCCCCGGAGACAGACTCTTCCCACGCCCCTTGCTTTGGGCTCTGCAGCCTGGCTCTGCAGACCTCGACGCGGGCTCTTTAAGAGGCAGCTCTCGAGCCAGCTGCCCGGGGATTGGTGCTTTATTCTAAAGGCCGGCTAGTGAGATCATCCGCAGCCAATGGCTGCAGCCGCGGACCACCCACACAGCCCCCGCAAGTTGCATCCTCCGACACCTGGCTCTTCCACCGGCGAGCCGGATCCCCGAGCCGAGATGGAAGGAGGAGGAGGAGGCGCCGCCGCCGCCGCCGCCGCCGCCGGGGATTCCGTGCCTCGCCCTCCGAAGAGCATCTCAGGCACCACGACTGCTTTAGGTACGGGATGCCCCTTCCCCGCAGGCACCTGTGCCCTGCCCACGTCACACACACCCCGGGGAAAGAGGCGAGCAGGTTGTTGCAGCGCGTTCTTAGCCGAGAAAGGGGGGGGGGCCCGAGGGGGGGGTTAGGCCAGGTTCGCCCCCCCACTACAGCTTATCTTTTGCACCACCTGCTTCCTTAAGCGTCACGGGGGGGGCAGCTGCACCCCCCTCCAGATCGAGTAAAACAATAGAAATACTTAACTGTCCAATCACGTCGGTTCTGCCCCCCTCTAACAAAAGTCCTGCCCCCCCCAATAAAAATCCTGGCTATAACCATGGCGCGCGGGGAGGGGGGGTTGCAAGTGCGGCCATCTCCCTAGCGAGGCCTTCCCCGCCTTCTAAGGCCGGCAGCGGATGCCCGCACACAATGGCCCTCTCTTAGCAACACAGCACCTTGCTTCAAGGCTTCTGGGATTCCTGCACCGACCCTCTCCAAGTTAAGGCTGTGCCAGCACTGGTAGTTTTATTAGCGCCGGAGGGAGAATGGGGAGCGTCCATTCGTCCGAGTCTGTGCAGCTCCTCCGGGGCCTGTGGCTCCACCTGGCCTTAGCGTCCAAAGGCCTCGAGGCTAACCGTGCAGCCCGTGGCATACCGTTAGCACCCGCCGTTATGTTTCCGGCCGGCTTGCCTCCGAGAGGAACAAGAGCTTAGAAACAAACAGCCTCTTGGGTTTGGCTTGCAGAAGAACGGTGGAGGCAGAAACCTATTGTGAACCTTAATCGCACCTATCTATTGCTTCCTAAGGCCTGGCCTGGGCAAAAGCAGGGCTGCAGTCTTGGGTTGGTTGATGTGGTCTGAATAATCGATTTAAACTCTTAGATTCTTTTTTATTATTGTTGTTTTTAGTGCTACCTACTTATGGAAACAACAGGTGGTTGGCACAATTTCAAAAGAGGCTTCCTCCTGTTAGAGGAGGAGGGGAAAGCCTCTTCTAAGAGGGCGCTTACTGCGACATGAGCATTCAATACCATGGTTGTATTTGCAATTATTATTTACTGAATTTATATACCGCCCTATACCTGGAGGTCTCAGGGTGGTTCACAAAAAAGATCACAATATATAAAATAAAAATAAAAACAATACAGTGGTACCTCAGGATCCTGAAGCGAACGCAACCCGTGACTGCGCGTGTGGGGGTCGCGTTTCACAGTTCCGCGCATGCGTGTGATGTCATTTTGACTGTCTGCGCACGCACACGTGGCGAAATTAGGAAGTAACACGCTCCGTTACATCTGGGTCACCGCGGAGCGCAACCCGAAAATACTTAACTTGAAGCACATTTATCCCGAGGTATGACTGTAACCCAGTAATACCCCCCCCCCAAAAAAAGAGCCACATTTTAAAAGGGTATAGAATGTTGATCAGGTCAACCAAAGGCCTGTTTAAAAAGGATTAAGCAAGTGTTTAATCCTTGACAAAATACTCAAAACTCTCATACGTGGGCAACTCTCATTATGTGACAGCCCTCCTGCAGGGACTGTATCGCTTGCAAACTCTTTCCACTCTTTTGAGTGCTGGCACTTTCTAGCTCTGATTTGTAGCCCTTTGCACCCAACCCCCAATCTTCTCCCTAACCTGCTAATTCACCCTTCCTTTTTCTCTCCCTCTAATTCTGCCTTTGTCTCAAGTACTACAGGAAGTAGGCTGGTGAGGATTCATTGAGAATGGCCAGTTTCTAAGCAGAGTGACCCCCTGAGCAACGGTTTGGGCATGGATTCCGAATCCTGCACTCGAGCCTTCTCCCAGGCCCGAGTGTATTTGGAGCAAATCCGAAGCCGGGTTGCGCCAGGGGGCGTTGACGTGCACGGAACTGGGAAGCGTGACTACCTGGTGGATGCGGCTAAGCAGATCCGCCTGGCTTTGGAGCGGGATGTGAGCGAGGACTACGAAGAAGCTTTCAACCATTACAAGAATGGCGTGGATGTGCTCCTCCACGGGGTTCAGGGTACGGTGGGGAAGTGGAGTGGGTGGGTTGTGAAAGATGTAGGGATCCTGGCAGAAGCGGATTTAGGGGAGTGCAACCAGTTCATTTGTACTGGGCGTGGAGCCTCAAGGATGCTGTATGGGGCACCGCAAGTATGATGTAGAATGGAAGGCCAGAGGTGCTGGTTGTGGGGCAAAATTAGACACCACACAGGGTGCTGCTGGAATTTGAGACTGTAAGGTCCACCACTGGACCCTGGGGCAGGGGGAACATCGAAGCATGAAAGGTGCATGGCTAACTTACAAATGCTCTTCGTAGGCTCTTGCCCACCCAGCTGACTGGATGAGGAAAAAAATACTGCAAAAAAGATGTAAAATCATACAAATTATGTGAATATATATATAGAGAGAGCAATTTAAAATGTACAGATGAATGTCATCTTTTCTTTACATAAACGTACATAGTCTATTTATTTTTCTATACATGTTCATATCTTCTACATAATTGACTTCCCTCTACCTTTTAACAGTTTCATCATCTCTCTTTATTTCATTTTATTTCATTTCATTTCTTATTGCGAATTTATAAATGTCACAGAATTCATTTTTTGTGGCACAGAATTTAGATTGCTTGTGGGTGCAGAATTCTAGCTTTTTAAAAGTGTGGGGAACACACAGCCTTGGCTATTGGGCCAGGCACGTTGTGATGTGAGGAACAGCTGAGGATCTAAAAAGAACTACATAAAATGAGAGCTAAGAATGAGTAATGCCCATGACTCTCATGCAGTGGATCCTAATAAGGAGCGCCGGGAAGCTGTGAAGAGGAAGATCACCCAGTACTTGAAACGCGCTGAAGAGATCTTCAACTGCCATCTGCAACGAACTCTGGGAAATGGAAGCTCCACTGAAACGGTGAGAATTTTTTTTTGGGGGGGGACGTGCAGCTGGATTCCCAGCAGTTTAAAAAACAAAAACCACCGAGTACTGTTACTGTCTCCTTTGTTCTACTCCACCTGGTTTCTCAAACTAAGACGTTTCTCAATTTTTCATTGATTGACAGGGTTACAGCAGCCTTCGCTTTCGGCCAATTAGGACACTCAGCGCACCAGTGGAGAACCTGAGGCACTGTAAGGTTGTAGGAATAATTGACAAGGTAACTAGTTGCACCTGAGATGGTGTTCTGGAAGAGTAACCATGTCAGGCAATTGTAGCAAAAGCCCGAAGAAGCCCTGGCACCTTAAAGATTAACCTCCCCGCGCCCCCCGCTGCCCCTGATGTTTCTGCAGTGCATGACCATTGGGCATGTTGGTTGGGGCTGAGGGCAGCTGTGGTCCAACAGCATCTGGCGGGCCTAAAGTTCCTTATCCTTGTCTTAGAGCACCCTCGTGACTTCATGCAGCAAACTGAGTTGGCTCCAGCCTTTGAAATCCAGTCTTTAGCGGCTTCAGGATTCTGCTGGTTTGTCAATCATATTTTTACAGCGCCTCATCAGACAAGTTTTCATCATGTAAAACAACAAGAAGCAAAATGAAAAGGAGCAGTACTGTGAAACAACAGCAACACGCCACACACACACACACACACACACACACACACACACACACACACAACTGAAGCTCTAAAAAGCTGCAGGAAATTAAAAACAACACTGATTTAAAATGCCTGAGAGAATAGAGAGAGATTCTCCCCAACCCTAAAACCTTGAGGTTCATATGGGTACCAGGCAGACCATTGCACTGTTGTGGTTAACTTGTGCTTTTGTTGCTTGTAGGTACAAATAGTGCAGGACCCCGCTACTGGGGGAACCTTTATACTGAAGGTATGTGCAACCGCCTTCCTCTGACTCCTTTCCTTCCCTTTGGCAATCCTAGACATGGTGTTACTGGAGAACAAGCCTAGCCTTGAAAAAGCCCTCCTGGGCTCCACCTTGTTCTCTTCAGTATCTGTGAGGTTATAGCTAGCCCAGATCTCTCTATACTGTCCAATTTGTGAAGCTTTGCTCATGTCCTTTTCTATTGAGGAATTCCTTTTACAAATCCATCGCTAGCCCTCTTCTCCTTTTAGAAGAACAAATTTTATTCTTCTCTCACATGTTCAAATACAAGTTATTTTAAAGTGCTGCTTTAAATTATATTAATATCTAAATGAAAGAACTGGCAGCCTATTTATGAATCAAAGAATCGTGCGTAAAATCACAAACGGCTGAGAATCTTTGGGTTTAGTGTTAACGCACTTCAGACTCCAGCAGCCAAGTTTTATTAGGAATAAAAATGAAGACAGGAGGACAAAGCAGACTTGGGAAATAATAGGAACCCTTTAGCTCAAATCAATCTATGCTGACCTAGTTACTTAGAAGCAGGTTTCTGGACTCCTCACAAGTAACAAAGCATAGGTGCTCAGTTACAGGGTTATCCAAATGGACGATGAAATCTGAGGAGGTGAGGGAACTCATGATGGAATGTGAGGGACAAAGGGACTATTTTACTAGTCCCTTTTATAAGGGCTTCCACCCTTAAGGGCTTCCACCCTGAGTGACATCTGGCACTCTTTCAGCCAATCAAGTAACTAGTGTAACCCCTTTGTGGGAGCTGAGGAGATGTAAGCACCTGATGTGAGCAGGTGAAGATGGTTATCACTGGTGGAAATTGCTGGGATTTCTCCTCCTACCTGCCAGGCCAAACCTATTTTGAACTTGTGGACTCAGCTCAGCTGGAATACGTGCTTGCCTCACTCAGACTAAACAGAGGGCAAGATAGCAGAGCCTTTTCTCCACAGACTCTATGCATCTGCTACCCTCTTCTGTTTACTGTTGAGAAGTTGCTTGGCCAATGCCTCTTTATAGCATCAGGCCTCTACTAGTCCCTTTGCTCTTCCTGAGCTGCAGAAGCACTTGCACCAAAGAAATGCTAAGAAAGAAGCTGCAGTAAAAGGGTGTCTCATGCTGAACTTTGGTGCTTGATAATGACTTTCCTATTTCAGCAGGCAGTTTTTCTATTTCCAGGATCAGTTTTAATTCCTATTATTCTTGTATATGTGTTGTTGTTCTAAACCCACTTAGGAATTTTGAAGATTAAGTA
This sequence comes from Podarcis bocagei, assembly GCF_964188305.1. Lineage (NCBI taxonomy): Eukaryota > Metazoa > Chordata > Lepidosauria > Squamata > Lacertidae > Podarcis > Podarcis bocagei. The sequence continues at coordinate 32,536,607 of NC_138125.1, forward strand.
ATTTATTAATACCTGAAATAAACAAGCACTTTTAATGTATTTAAAGCATGCCCTGCCTTTTCAATTCAAAGTTTTCCAGTATGGAATCACTTGCAAATAAAACCAGAGGTATTTTGGGGCAACAATGAAATTCTTCAGCAATAATGAACTGCCTAACTTGGGTACAGGGCCAATGCTGGAAAGGCACAGAGTCTAGAGAAAAATATTTCTCAGCTGATCATTTGCTGCTCCAGAGTACTTAAATGGAAAACATGCAGGGCTCCTGTACATTCTACACGCTTTGGACTTTTACAGATTAGTTTCCAACTGTGTTCTATAATACAGTGGGTGGTAAGAGGGCCTTTCCCACACTGGAAGAGGCTGCTGGGCTCTTCTGGCCAAACGGCATTCAGACAGACAGCCCACATCTCTTGGTTCTGTGTTCCCTTCCAGAGCCTCCCCAAATCGCACGTGGAGACCCGTGAAAGGCAGACAATCATCCCACATGGAATCCCCTTTATGGTTGAATTGCTGTGCTACTCTGTAAGTGAAGACTCTGTCTTCCTCCACCTGGAGCACGTGAAAGGTGAGTGTTAAAGGATTTGCCATTTCCCCACTCCTATTTCCCAGCCTCACCTGGGGTAAATCTTTTGCGTGCTTGAGTTTTGTGTTTGTTGCTAAATTTACTTGGTCCTAATGAAAATCTTGCCCAACTGTGAGTTTTGGGTTGTTTTTCTTATCATGGGCTAACATGGCTTCATTTGCTTTTTAATACAAAATGAGACCTTCGGGCAAACTGGAGATCATGCAAAGTACTAAGACTAAGTCAGACTAAGATTTATCAGTGTGCAGGCAAGGGGAAAGAGTGGAATTATTTCTGTCCATGAACCAAATAACTCTCTGAGATACCTTGAGTGTAGCATCCAGTACAGGAAGATGAAAAATTCATTGTAGAGGATAACTCAACTGTAAACTAATTTCTCCTTCAGGGAACTGGGAATTGTGTGCACTTGCACGTAGAGCAGATTGGTTTTATGATAGCAGGAAATTGGAGTACCAGCCATCCTGTACAAAATACCGTATTTTCTCATGTATAAGACTCCCCCATGTATAAGACGCCCTCTATTTTTTTATCCCAAAATTAAGAAAATGCACTGTGCACTATCCGTGTATAAGAAAACCCCTTATTTTAAACTTCAAAAATTTAGGAAAAAATATAGTCTTATACATGGGAAAATACAGTATTTCACTTCCTGCAGATCAGGTCAGATGTTATGTTGTTGTAGTCCAAACTTATTGTTGCTAGAAGAGATCTGGATGAAAAGTGACCCATTATGCAAGTCTTTTAACAGATCAATGCTAGATCAGGCACTAGTCTGAGGAACAGGATTTTTAGGTTCGCCCCGCAGCATTTCTGCAAGTTACAGAAATGTAACATTGGAACCATCCAGTTTGCGTTTTTTGTGTGATTTCTTTTCTGCCATTCTCCATTAAATCCCAGCTGGCTTTGTGGTTTGTAGTCACCCTATAGCAGCTTGTGACACATGTTTATGGTTGCAGGTCATCCACTCTATCCTTCTTAACCTGAGGTGGGTGGGAAACTTTTGGGCATGTGGCGTCTGAGAAATTATCTTGCCAGAAACTTTTGGTTGCTTCTTCCTCTGAGAGTTGTTTGAAGAATAGTTATCCTGTGCATTCCGAATTTAGCTAATACCTCTGCCGGCCTGACTGCAGAGATATAGTAGGTTAGCAGCCTATTGAATTGCACATAATTTTTCTTCAGGCAGGAATAAAATTGGGAACACTTAAGCTTTTGTTAATCCTGCCGGGTGGGGAGGGAAAGCTTCTCTGTGCAGTTTGAAAGCTTGCTGCCTGATCCTCCTAATAGAGCTGGTTCAGTAAGAGATCAACTGAACCATTTTGCCTTCTCTCTGTCCTCTCAACCCTCTTATTCTCTGCGGCCTGGTATCAGGCTAGCAGGCAACTGTAGAAGGGATAATGGAAGAGGAGGCACAGCTGTTGAGGAACTGGAGTTGGCATGTTTCTGAGAAGCCGTTCTTCCTTCTTCCTTTTTCCCACAGGGGGGACCCTCTGGTCCCATCTTCGCTCCCAGAATTGTTTCCACCATAAATCCTCCAGCACCTCCAAGACAGTGAATGCAAAGCTCAGCTTGGTCTTGAATCACACCAGTGAAGAAGGGGTCACAGGAAACCCTCAAGAAGCCGATTCTGTTTCCCAGCAGAGCTGCAATTTCTACCCTGAAAACAGTGCTAGCCAGATCCCTGCTGCTGTAAATCTGTTCAGAAGTGGTGACCACTCGTTGCCTCGGAAGAAGTCCCTTGACCATATGCATGTGAGAACATCAACGAATGAGAAGTGGCATGTTGGACCTGCAGTTGGACCATGGGGCATTATTGGAGGGAAGCATTTAAGTGCAACACACACTTTGTCTACACAATCTAATTTGAAACCAGCGCACTGGGGGCATCACTGCTTGGTCAACCAGAGGACTTTCAGGTCGTGTGACTCACTTATCAGAACTGATAGCATCAGCAGCATATCTGAGAGAGCTACCACACAGCAGGAGCCAAAACCACATGCAGGCGAGAGATCTAGCCAACATGTCTCAGAGACAGGAAGAGGATGCGTGTCAAAAACAGAAGCTCCATGTCACCGAATAGCACAGCCTGCGCATTCTCCAGCTGGCCAAAGACAGGTGCATCCTGGCATTCTTCAGCAGAACTCGTGTGGTCAGGAGAACCAACGGAATGTGACACAAATGAAAGAAGGGAGCCTTTTGCAGGAAGAGTTCACTACTGAGCATAAACAGCTGGCACCAAGGCCATATGGGTCTGCAGCGAACCAGGCTGCGCACAGGGACAGCCTTGGGGCCTGGGATGTAAGTGATGACCAGATCCAACTTTGGGCAGCTGAACTGGTTTTGGCTTTGGAGGGTCTCCACCAGCAGGGGATCCTATGCCAGGACCTCAACCCACGAAACCTACTGCTGGATGATACTGGTACGTTTTCTCCCAAGAAGGGGCTGAATGAAAACTCTAGTCTGTCGTATTTGGTAGCTGGAGCATTTGGTTTCATCGGGAAAACATTCCAGCTCCCTCTCCCTTATGTTTTGTGAGATTACAGAAAAACAAACTATTGTGAGGGGCAGGGAGAGCACACTCCCAGGGCCAAATTCCTTCAGAGAAAAGTGGTTGAGACCAAAACACTCTCACATACACCTGTGGGGGAAGAGATGATGAACTTTGAATCCGAGTTAGAAGGAACCACAAGGATCATCTAGTCATCTAGTCTCCCTGCAATGCAGGAAACTTTGTCCAATGGGCTCAGACCCATGACCTGAGATGAAGTCTTGTGCTTTACCAACTTAGCATGTCATTTTTCTGTACTGCAAGAAAAGCTTCCCTGTCCTCAGGTCTATATCTCAGTTCAGTCCCGTCCCATAATCAGCATTTTGGTTCTGCTAAATAACATCACTTGAACTATGTTTGTTTAGATTTCCTGTTTATTTCCTTCGGCTTACAGGGGAGCTGTGAATAGACAGCACATATTGTCATTTAATAAAACAGGTGCCCAAGACTTAAACCCGAGGGCAGTTTCTGAGATTCGCAACTCAAATAGGGATTTGACAGTGTTCAGAAAGGTGACTAGCAGCTTCTGATGCCTCCTGTTTTTCTTGGCTTTGCATAACTGCTCTTGCCATTTCTGTGGGTTCATAGGTCACATCCATCTCACATACTTTGGCCAGTGGACCGAGGTGGAACCACAGTGTTGCAGTGAGGCAATGGAAGACTTATACTGTGCTCCAGGTAATGAAGACATTTGCTCTTCCCTTGACAGATGGGGGCAAGAGGAAAGAAATATCACCCCCCATTTATTTCTTTTATATGCTTTTAAGACATTTTATGCTGATTTATTGGTTTTGGTTTGTATTTTTGTTTTCATAATACTGCTTTTATATTATACCCCACTTGGAAATGTTTAGATATTAAGTGGTTTATAAATGCTCTTAAATGCAATAAAACAGGCAAGCTGGCCTGACCCGAGACGCCTCTCTTTGTGACTACAGTCCTTTTAAAGCCTCTTGCTCAGATGGTTACAGGAGATAAGGGCTTCTGGCATGATCTTTCTGTTGCTGTAATTCACCCTTTTTTCTCTGCAGAGGTGGGTGGAATTTCTAAGCTGACCGAAGCTTGCGACTGGTGGAGCTTTGGGGCGCTGCTGTACGAGTTACTGAGTGGAACTGTGAGTAACTAAAACTGTCATATCTAGATTGGCAAGCCAGTATTAGGAAAACAGAAAGCGTTCTAATGGCGATAGTGGTGCTACACAAAGTGATGTTGACTAGGAGCATGACAAACTACATTTGAACCTCGTTCTCTCTCCCTTCTTTGCTGCAAAGTGTAAATTTTGTTGACGTGGACCGACTGCACCATGGAGCCTACTGCTTACTTAGTTGGCATGGGCAAACTGGGTTATTTTCAGAACAGTTATCCTTAGCATTAGCAGCCTTTGCTGCAGGGTAACCTGGTTTTAATAGCTCTGTTGATCTCTTACAGTCTTTAGCCCAGAATCACCCCTCAGGGATTCATCCTCACACCAAGGTTCAACTTCCAGAAAAGCTCAGCCAGTCTGCTTCATCCCTAGTCTCTGAGGTGAGAATGCTGGCCAGTTAGCATTAGAATTGGAGAATGGCTGTGATAATGTGCATTTGGAGTCTGAACTACCATCTCTCATTCTCTTCCCAGCTTCTGCAATATGATCCCAAGCACCGTTTAGGCTCTGGCGAAGAGGGAGTGAACAGGATCAAGGCACACCCTTTCTTCAGCACCATCCAATGGAACAAGTTAGTTGCATAATAAGAACCAAAGAGATTTGGGGGATGGTGTGGAGCTGTGCTTCCAGAGTGCAGCACCTGGCTGTTTTACCTGCTGGGTTGTGTCCCTGCCAGATGGAAAACCCAAATCCTCCTAGAAGCACTTGCCTCCTGAATGAATGAATGAATAAATAAATAAATACATAGCCCGGGTCTTGTGGACCTGGGTGATGCCAATAGCGCTGTTGCTCAGGGGGAAATCCACAGAGCTTGGCTGTAGATTTTTCAGCTTTGAGTTGCTCCTGTTCTGCTTCCTAGCTATAAGCCAATAGCAGCTAAAGGGATCAAATTCGGCTTTGGAAGATTTAGCCTACTGGAGTTAACCTTCAGAGCATGAACAAAGATTATGAGCATCTTGTAAGGCTGACGTAGCCAACATCCTCCCTTCCACATGTTGCTGGACTCCAGCTCCCACCATCCTCAGTCAGCATGACCAGAAGTCAGGGATGGTGCCAGATGGCAATTCTGAGCAGTTGGAAGGCATCATGTTGGCTACCCCTGCAATAGATTCACAGAATTGTAGAGGTGGAAGGGACAAGGGTTCCAACCCCTGCAAAGCAGGAAACTTTTGCCCAACATGGGGCTGGAACCCATAACCCTAAGATTAAGAGCCTCATGCTCTACCAACAGAACTGTCTAGGTATGGTTTGTTTGCAGAACCAAAACATCAAGCCCTTTATTGACGCTCTCAACATAGCTTACTCTACATCAGGCACGTCCAACTGGTCAATCGTGATCTACTGGTCGATCTCTGGGCGTCCCTGGTCGATTGGTGAAGGCTCCCCCCAAAAGCTCAACAACTTTGGTCAATCCAATGGGTAGATCACTGCAGTTTTTTATAGTGGGAGTAGATCACAGTCTCTCGGAAGCTGGACATGCCTGCTCTACATGATCAGTTTCCCCAAATCAGACATGGCCAAAGGTAGCTTCCCCCATACGTTCTACTTGCTTGTTCCCCAACCGTCAATTCAGTTGAGCTTTCCAGCGATGTTCCTCGTGCCACAGCAGTATCTACTCTATCACGTATCAGCTGTGTCTCCTCCCTAATTCAACCTCGAAGCATCTTCTTCCTATACCTGCTTGACCCCGTCCCCAGCTTACCAGTGCTTTTCTGCTTAAGTACCCCAGGCGGAAGTCTTGGATTACAATCTGTATAGTTCACAGCTTGCATGTTGCACTTGGCTTCTTCTGCAGAATGGAGACAAGCTCTTATGCAGAGGGGAAGTGAGCAAAAGGCTCTTCTTGTGATTGCTCTCTGTGGATCTTCCATGTTCTTGCCAATGAACGTTTTAAAATAAAAGACTCTCAGCACAACCAAGCACTTGCGTGCGATCTTTAGCAACACTGCTAGCTGGTTCTATTGTAATGCCCATGCAAAGGTGTAGCTTGGCTTCCACCAGCTGAGGCAGCTCACCACTACAGGTAGATGAGGTACCTTCCTATGCAAGGTATGCTGGAAAAACATGTAAGCCAAGGTGTGTAAAATATGACTGGTTTCTGGCACAAAATATGCACACAACACTGTCTTCAGAACTGGTTCAAAGGTGATGGGTGCGCTGTGTGTGGTTGTAAGGATGGGAAATACTGTTGTTGTAGGCTGTATATGTCAACTAAAAAAATGTGGACTTGTCTACCCTTTTTTAAGAGGTACCAGGAGTCTTTCACACATCATGAGAATTGCTTTGGAACAGTGGAGGTAACACCCTTCAGCCTTATTCTAAAATACTTGATGGCAATAATATGTAGCCCATTTTTCTTTCAGGAACAGCTAAGCCTTCCTGGAAGCAGCCACTGTACTTCCTATGTGAGTCATACACACTCAGCTGTTTAGGTCCTAGTCTACGTATTCTAGGTTCCAATGGCTAAACATTGCAACATACCGTAGTTCAATACCATTTTTCTTTGTATGGTATGTATAAATAGATTTCTGGGCAGCTGCAGTAGCTGTTCTCAACAGTAGCCCAACTCCTCCAACACACATTTGTAAACTTAAATTGAGAAACTGTTTGCATCTTTAGCCCAAGTAGATATTGCAAATCGATCCCCAATGAGCATATACAGTAGTACCTCGGGTTAAGAACTTAATTCATTCTGGAGGTCCATTCTTAACCTGAAGCACCACTTTAGCTAATGGGGTGTCCCGCTGCCATCACAATTGCTGTTCTCATCCTGAAGCAAAGTTCTTAACCTGAGGTACTATTTCTGGGTTAGCGGAGTCTGTAACCTGAAGCGTACCCGAGGTACCACTGTATAGGATGAACATCGGACAAATTCAGCAGCTGACTTTTCATCTGAAAACATTTCAGGCCTCTTACATCATAGCTGTACAGTGAGAAAGTGTATAGCTCACATAGAACAAACAGACCAGAACCAATGATCTTAATAATAATAAATAGGTGTTTCAATCCTGATGCTTTATAGCAGTACTTGACATTGTATATACTTCTCGCAAGACAACTGCTTGAGATTAGTATGTCTGCTATGGATGGTGATTAGTTTTGGTAAAGAAAGTAGGCCTGATTCACAGTCCTTCGTACAGAGAAGCTGATTGTAAAACTACTTCCCCTGTTGCTACCAGTGCTATTCACCTGTTGAAGGCTAGAAAGGGTACCCAAATTGATAGGACATACATGAGAACCTAGATTATTTAATTTCCTTGGGATTCTCCGGACCTCCAGGTAGCTCTACAAACTACAGAGTTTGCTCTTTTCCTCCTATGAGATGCTTTTGACTAATAAAGTCTTTTCTAGTTCTGTCCCATTAAAACTTGAGAGTGGGTGCAGAGGCACGGCAGAAAGTACACCAAACATCAGCCAACACAATACGAGTCACAGAGCTAACTATTGCTTTGGTTTAAATCAAGCTTTTTAGGTACCTATACACCACTGCAGCTGTGCTTCAATCCAATGTTTCAAGAGTAGAAAAATCTGCATTAGCAACCCGTGACCATATTGCCAACTGCAGCATCTCAAGCCAATCTGAAGAGCACTTAAACTGTGGGGGGGAGGAGCTGAGAAGGACGCACCTACACTGCTTTTTGTTTAGGAACATGACACTTGTGGGTACCATAGCACCCTCAGACATCTTCCTTTGTCTCTCCCATTTTTTAAAAAAAATAAAGAACTGTTTTTGGTTTGGGGGAATTGACTAAAAAATAATACTGTGTGTTTTGAGTTGTATGAAGCCATTTTGCCTTGAAGGGCTGGGGAACAAGTAGTTTCCCTGCTACATAAAATATAACTATGGCAGACTATTGTGACGGCTGCCTTCAAAGATCCCAATCTCTTTCCTGTTTTTGGCTACCAAAATCCTTTAAGGGGACAGCATAACATTTAAAACATCTAATGTAGGCACACTCCAAAATCTTCCCAACAGATGCAGAGCTTGAAGTCATAATTTACTGTCACGTCTAAACCAGGCAAACTGGTTTGCTTGCAAACCAAGATGACAAATCAGTCTGAACTAGGATTGTGGGCAAACTATAGTTTTCTTGCCTTGGCTATAATGTCAAGCTATGGCTTTTTATTTAACAGTGAATGGACTGGGGTGGGGTGGGGTCATGTAAGACAGAGTTTGTTCACATAGCCCCTGTGATTTGGCATTACATCTGAACTGATCTAGAATGAGGCAGATCACATACACTGACAGTTCTGTTACCCAGAAGTGAGTTATCTAATTTATGCCATCTGTACTAAACTCAGAAAAACTTGGGCAAACTCAGCTCAGGTTCTGTTCCTTTGAAGGTGTTCCTCAATTGCTTATAAACATGTCTTACCCTAAGTATCATCCCACTGTATTGCATTTCTCCCATTCATACACACACAAACATAATTTCCTTGTTTTATTTTGTTTAAAATCTGTCATGTTAAATACTTTAATTACAAGTTCTGTGCGGCGAACAAGAGTAATAAACCCTGCAGGCACTAGCAACCCTCTCACTCAACAATATATGTGCACGCTATTGTACTAAGGATATGTCCCCATGAACCAGCAAGCCTTAGGCTAGGATACATGCCACACAAGACAACCTAGTCCCAACCTACATTACCATACCATTGCAGTCACGAAGTTGATAAAACCATTCAGTGAGGATTAGATGGAACGTAGGACAGCCACTGAAGGTTGCCATCTCCCCCTAATCCCCAGCAGCCAGTCAACTTGAACTGGACCTGACAGCGAGATGGGACACCCATTCTGCCCTACCAGAGGCTTAGAACGAAAGAAACAACTTCCAAGTGGGAGAGGGAGAGAGCTGCTACTGCCACTTCCTTGCTTGGGAAGGGATGAGGCAGAGGACGGTCCCTGAAAACAATCCTTAGAACTGCCCCTCACTACTAGGAGAGGATCTAGATAATGGCTAGGGAGGCAGTAACCCCTGGGAGTGCCTCATCCCGTTAAGGTCAAAAAACCCGCAAGGTGGCTGGAGTGCAGATTTACTCTCTGTTACTGGAGGCATGTAAGATCAGGCACAGCAACTGAATCGCCCTAGAGAGCCTCAGGCTAGCTTCGCTGTTCCAAAGATCTAGAGCCTTCAAGTGGAGCAGAGACCAGCCTTTCCCCTCCAACAGCTGCCGCAATGATACTGAATTAAAGCTGAGTTTCTGTGCAAGAGCTGCTCAGGAGGGAAGCTCTAGCTAAACAGCAGGCAGCTTCTGTTCCCATAAGATCGAGAGGGAGAGAGAGAGATGAGGCTATGTCTGTTTGGAGCAAGAAGAGGGGAAATGGTAGGTTACATCTGAACAGGTAATGACACCTGCTTGTCTGCCCTGGGAAGAAAATGAACCATCCTTGGAAGAGGCAGGAAAGGTGGGTGGCACACTACCCTCGGGGGTTCCTTTCAAAGCACCTCCTGCCACTAGGGGGAGGAGATGACTGGAATGAAGCCCTGCTGATTCCTGAATGTCCTCTGTTCCATCTGCTGCTGCTGCGTCCTTGCTCTACTGGATGGGGCAGGTGGGAGCTGCTGTTCTTTACAGGTCAAGCAGCAGCACACGAGGATCTTCCACCACAGCCTTGATCTTGCGCAGGAAAGTCACCGCCTCTCTGCCATCAATCAACCGGTGGTCGTATGTCAGGGCCACATACATCATTGGGCGCACCTCAACCTAAGGAAGAAAAAAGAGACTGTTAAGCTGAACATTTTCTTTTGTAATCAACTTGGCGCTGTACCTCAAAGCCTAAGCAAGTTACATTTTAAGTTACATGCGCCCTGCATAACTAAGAAAGTGAAACCTGTTTGGGATACCCCCAAGCTGGAGTTTTCTTATGTCTTAACAATTTGACACAAACTCTTCAAACCTTTCCCCCACACATTCACCCTCTAATTCGAACCCAGAATACTCCCCTATCTTCTCAGAATAATTTTACAGCGGTCAAAACTTCCAGTTGGTCCTTTTCTGCTGCACTTGTCAGGGCTCCATCATATTTTTTTTTAAGATATTTATTAGAATTTTACAAACAATAAAAAGTTACAGAATTAAGGATAAAAAATAGAACAGAATAACAATAATAAAAGAAAAAGAGATACAAAAATACAAAAATACATAAAAAGTAAAAAGAAAGTTAGAAAAAAAGAACATTTTCATGTCTTATATTTCAATTACTTGTTTCCTGACCTCCTCACACCCCCTTTTTTGTCTTCCAGTTCAAATATTTAATTCAGCAAATCCTTACCCTCTATCATTTATCTTTACTTAATATCTTAACCTATTTATAACTATATATTTCCAACCATTGTCAATCCGTATTTACATATTCTTATTAATCTTTTTACCAATACCGCTTATTTTTACCTTCTCCATCATCAGACTGGACAGTTGATTAGTGTGTGGTGTTGATAATGCCAAGGCTGCAGGTTTAATCCCTGTATGGGGCAGCAGCATATTCCTGCAATGCAGGGAGGTGGACTAGATGACCCCCAGGGTCACTTCCAACTCCACAATTTTATGGTTCTATTTTACTAGACTGAAGGTCCCGTTTAAACATTACTCTAGCCATCTGGAAGATGCTGCCTGAAGCAGCATCTCCACCCCATCATTCAGCCTAGACAATGAGGTCCTGCTCTGAGGGTCTTCTGGCATTTCAATCATTGTGTAACATTTAAGTTACACAGAAGCTAGCAGAGGGCCTTCTCAGTAGTGGCGCCCGCCCTGTGGAACACCCAGCCATCAATGTCAAGGGACAGAAGCAACTCTATGACACTGAAGGCAGGCCTGTATAGGCAAGTTTTTAATATCTGATGTTTTATTGGGTTTTGATATTTTTCTGGAAGCCCCCAGAATGGCTGAGGCAACCCAGTCAGGTGGGCGGCATAATATAACAACAACAACAACAACAACAACAACAACAACAATAATAATAATATATTGACTTATCTACCTAGCCTGGTCATTTACATGTCATCTCACCTGTGCAGGAGCCAGTTACAGAAAAGTGGCTTGCCAGCGGCTAAGGTAACGTTTAAAAGCCCCATTAAGCCCCTTAACCTTCCATACAGTACATACCTTGCCTCCAACAGCAACAGGCCTTTCAAAGATGCCATGCATGCCCAAGATAGCAGACTGAGGGGGGTTGATGATGGGCGTCCCAAACAGGGATCCAAATACACCGCCGTTACTGATGGTGAATGTACCGCCATCCATATCCTCAATGGCAAGCTCATTCTTGCGGGCCTGAAACGGGGGGGGGGGGGGAGAGAGAAATACTCAGTATCACTAGCATGTGAACACCTCAGAAAGCTCCCCACACTAAGCAAAGGCAAGAAGTTATCTGAGAATCCCCAATGACCAGTGAAAATATTGAGGTTACAGGGGGAGTCCTTTGAAGTTCATATAAATATCTTCAAGGTTGAGGGTGCTATCAAATTCAGATTGATCAAAGCACAAGACAGAGAGCAATAGCTAGATTTTTGCTGGGGTAGCTTAAGACTAACAGAATGTACCTTTTTCAACACATGGCAATTCTAAGAAGGATAAAAATAAATTGAGTTGTTCCTATTTTGCCACAGCAATGTCCAAAATATTATTTATGGGTGTAAAAAAAAAAAGGAATACAGGTACACTTGGTTCCAATACAATGGAAGGGACTATCATCACTGTGCCACCATATAAAGTGCTATGTCTTTAAGGCACAGCAGAATGAGTTTCCGTCTCCCCCCACAATATACTTCCTTGAGAACACCCTCCCCATTACTGTTGACAAACTTGATTCCACTCTGTTTCATGTTATTTGCAAATTTACCATAAACAATATGTTTTTTCTTGAACTGCAACCAGATATGGAGATGGCTACTAGTTTAGATCACTTTTTTAAAAGTTAGATTTGTCTTCCAGAAAACTTGTCGATCAACATCTATTAGTCAGAACGGCCAAGTGTTTTCAGGTGATGTATCACAGAGCACTGAATGCTAGATATATATCTGGACCTGGAATTTTAAGGCTTCTTGAAGTGGAGACTCTGCAGTTGGCTTTAGCTTTTTGTCAAATTACTGAACCAGAGCCTTCATCCTGCCACTGTCTTAGTCACACTCCCCTTTCCCCCTTCTGATTCTCCTTAAGAAAGATGCGTGTGTGGTTTTCACCCTTGAGAACCCTTTACACTCGAAATATTACCTTTTCCCCCAGCTCATTGATTGCTCGCTCAATGTCAGCAAAGTTCATTGTTTCTACGTTTCTGATTACAGGGACCACAAGACCCTGAAAGAAACAAAGATCTCTGAGTCAAACACAACATACATAACATGACAACAAGAGCCAAATATAGAGCAAGCCATCACTGGACAGAGGGGTGTATCCAGAGGTACCATCTTCTCTAACTGATTGAGGCAGCCCAACATCTTGAGGAGCCAGGGGACGGAGCTGAACACGCTCTGAACATTGAGGGGGTGGAACTCCCTTGGCCCTTAGGAGCTGGCGCCAATGGGTGTATCTAAAACAGGATTGGGGGACTTACTTCCTCTACCCCCTCCCCAGTCAAATTTGATGACCTCTGTATCTCACTAGGCCTATGACTGATCCCCCATGCCACCCTGGAGGTTTGGACAAGAACAAGCACCCTCCCCTGCTGTAGGATTAGACAAAGCCAAGAAGCTTGTCTCTGAATTTTCATTTCTTACAGCTGAACAGCAAACCAAATGATGTCCCATGCATCAGCCAGATACATGTTCCCACAATACATACCCTAGGAGTCGCCACTGCAACACTGATATCCACATATTCCCTGTACACAATCTCTTTGGTAGTATCGTCTATCACTAGATGGAGAAAGAAAAGTAGGCTATTACATACAGCAGCATCACGAGTCAAGGCTCTAATCAGGAGCAAAAATCAAGCTTTATTGATTTAGTCCATCTCTTCCTTCCATTCACTAAAAATTAGTAATGGAGGGAAGCTGATATGCCAAGTGTAAAGGAAACACGAGGCTTCCGCCAGTCACCACCTTGCAAGGAGCAAGTGCCTTGACCTTTTCTTTTTCCTTCAAGTCCTGTGTGTTTGGAGGAATAGGCAGTCTTGTCTCATTTACACAGACGCATGGAAAAGGTAAAAAACAGCAGGAGTTGGGCATGCAATTTCTTTCCATAGACCAACTTCTGCCCAAGTGAATATCCTTTCACTATGAAAGGGTTTGTCACAACACAGTTGCTTTTCTTTGCACAAGTGCAGAGACTTCATCATGAGGTCTGATAGTACTACCTTCCACAGAGGCTTGCTCATGACACTCAGGCATCTCAGAAACACTGCCCCATTGTTCTCACCTCCATTTACAACAGGCTGCTCTTGCAAGGCAAAGGCTGCAGCTTTCACGAAGGCAGACATAAAGCCAAGTTTCATATTGTGCTTCTTCAGGAAGTTGTCCCTGTGCCGGGCTCTCATTTCCTGGATGTTACTGAAAAAGCCACCAGAAGAACATTTACTACTAGGAAAAGGAAAGTTCTTGCTTCCTGTATCTACTTAAGCACCAGATCTGCAGCACATTCCTGACTAGAGTTACTTTGTGGCTCAACCCTTATTTCAAAAGTGGCTTGCAGTTTATTAATATTTTTTTTAAAAAGAAATGTTATCAGAGTTTCAACAAAGAGTTTCACTGCAGTATAGACTGGCTGATCTCTGAGAAGTATATCAGGAGTATTTTCTCCCTCCACAAAGTTTACAACAGCCATTACTTTACAACCATTACTAATGTTACCCTCAGGGTGTCACCAAAGCAAGCTACTGCATACTATGCTGAAATGCATATGGCTGTTCAAAGTATCCCCATGAGCTTTCAGGCACTTTAAAATTCCTATAGATATTTAAATTATGGGGACAACCACCACACATCTGGTCAAAGGAGGAATAAAATGTTAGATTTGCCTGCTGGTTATAGGTTCTTCACTGCTGTTGGGAGATTTAGAAGAAGGAACTTCTTCACAGTGCACGTAGCAAAACTATGGACTTCACACTCACGAGATGTCAGTGAGGACCACTAACCCTGATGGCTTTAAAAGAGGATGAGATAAAGCTAACCATGACAGCTATCTACTGCTTCCAGTAACAGAAAGCAGTATGCCTCTTAATACCAGTTCCTAGTGATCATAAAGGGGCAGAATGCTCATATCTTGTCTGAAGGCTTCCAATAGGCACATGTTTGGCCAATGAGAGTACAGAATACATCTTCCCAACACCTTGGAGAGCTCCACAAAGCCTGAGTAGACAGGTTAGTGGTCTCTTGGGTTCAGTATTGACACAGTGAAAGCAAACTTCAAAATAAGCATAATGGGAAATGAGTGGGGACCTTGTGCCTCCAGCAGGCTCCATCCATCCTGACAGAATTTGACCCTCGTTTTGTTTATGACTATCTAAAAAGTAAACCTTGTCTCCTGTTCGTTTGGCCACACTTAACAAGCACATGAGTTTGGGACTATGTACGTTGGAGGACTTCTGATGCAATGACTCTAAAATGCCCTCAATCAGAGTACAGAAAGTAGCAGTTACCATCATTCACTTACTGGAACAGAGGCCAGCTACCCAAATTGAACAGAACAGCTTTGTCTTGACAATTCTAGGCAGGCATTGAAGTAATAGCCTTCATCTTCCCCCTCCCAGACAATATGGCTTTAGAGAGGCAGTTTTTAGCAAGTACAAGTGCCCCTTTGGGTTTAGATTGTTTGTTTTCCTTTGCCTAATCTTGTTTAGAGCTAGGATTACCGTCCAAAGACATTACCGCCTCCCAAGATACAAGGGTCTGAGGGGAGGAAGCCATCATGAGAAGCCTTTACAGCAGACACTGACACCCAGTGGGGAGGCATAAGGCCTTGGCCTAAGCCCTTGCAAGTCGGGGGACAATCAATCCAAAGCAGATTACTGACTGCAACAAGAGCCCAAGGCCAGAGTAAAGCGACACCTCCATTAGCCTCTAAAATGAGGTAAGTTGCAGCATTTCCTCTCCAATCATGATTATTTTGCCAACCTTATTATTCCAAGCACCAAATATTTACGTGTTTTGTCTTAAGAAGCAGGATAGGATTTCATAGAGCAATTTGATTTGGGCACCATTTTCCTTAATGTGCTGAAACATAAGCTTCCCCCTCCCCAAATCCATTAGTGCTCAGCCCACAAACGCACTTCATGGAACACAGTTGGTTCTCCAACTGCCAAGGAGAGATGCTAAGGCTGGGCGAGAGCTCCAGGACCTGCCTTTCGGCCGGTTGCACAGCTGAGTCCTTGCTTAGAAACAGCCTCAACCCTATACAACCAAGGAGCTGGCTAAAACCACTTCATCCCAGGACAAAACACACAAGATCAATGCACACCAATGAGCCAAAGTTCCTGTTCTTAGTGCAACATGGAAAGATCTTGGCTTACCTGCACATACTGAAGATATGGTCCTTACCTCATATCAATTTCATTGAAGGTAGTCAGCATGGCACATGTATTTTGAGCCTCTTTCAGGCGCTGAGCAATGCGTTGACGCATCCTGTTCATTTTCACCTGAAGTGGAACAAAAAGAGATATAGTCAAACCTCAGATCCCGAACACCTCCGTTTTGAAACATTTCAGCTCCCAAACGCCAAAAACCCTGAAGTAAATGCTCCGATTTCCAAACGTTTTTCGGAACCCAAATGTCCGACACGGCTTCCGCTTCAGTGCAGGAAGCTCCTGCAACCAATAAGAAGCCACGCCTCAGTTGTCAAACATTTCGGAAGCCGAACGGGTTTCTGGAACGGATTACGTTCAACAACCGAGGTTTGACTGTAATGGGGGAAAGGTAGTTTTGCAAACTGACGTTGACAAGGATTCACATTGTTGACTATCACTACCAGGAATAACACAAGTAGGAAAGGCAGTTCTCATGAGCTAAAAACTTTGCTGTATTCAGCCACTGCTCACAGAATAGTACAGTGGTACCTCGGGTTAAGAACTTAATTTGTTCTGGGGGTCTGTTCTTAACCTGAAACTGTTCTTAACCTGAAGCACAACTTTAGCTAATGGGGCCTCCCGCTGCCGCCGCGCCGCCAGAGCACAATTTCTCATCCTGAAGCAAAGTTCTTAACCCGAGGTAGTATTTATGGATTAGTGGAGATCAACTAAAGGCCAGCAAGAAGATCAACTAAAGGCCAGCAAGAAGTAACCTGAAGCGTATGCAACCTGAAGCGTATGTAACCCGAGGTACCACTGTACAACACAACTTGACCACTGCATCTCATGAGGCTTAGACTGGAGGTTTTTCAGGCAAAAGAATGGTCCCCACTCGGCCTCAATCACCCTCATCCACTGCCCCATAGGCACAAGAAGTTTCCAATTACCCTTTGCTCCACTCTGGCTCCTTTGCTGACCCCGGGTTCCGCCGCAGGAGCAGCTGCAGCTGGCTTTACTGCAGAAACTGAAAGAAAATGGGGGGTGGGGAGAGAAATGTGTCAAGGGACTGAGAGAAGAAGGTTTATGTCCTGGCAAGCAATGGATGAACACGAAGGCTATCTGAAGTAGAGATGAAATACGCATTTGGGAGATGATACCTAATGCATGCTAGGTAGCAAGGCGGACGTTCTTTAACACTCTCCTGTGGGCAGTTCTGCAGTCTCCAGTTCGGAATAACTCCCTGCTTATGCAGGTGGAAGGAGGTTGGTTAAGGGGGATTAGAGATGGTCTTGGTCTCACCTGGTTTAGAATCCACAGGGAGTGATGACACAGGGGGCACTGGAGGCATCGTAGTGGGAATCTGTGCTGCAGGGGCAGGTGCTGCTGCAGGAGGAGGAGGAGGCGCTGGCGGTTCTGGTGCAGGGGCTGCTGCTGGTTTGGCCTTGGCAGGTGCAGCTAAACAGAAGAATTGAGAAAGGCAGTTGCACAGGCAGACAGAATCCAAGAGGTGCATTTTTTCCACAGACCATCCAAGCAGGCTCTTTCAGTATCTTTGAGAAAAGTACCCTTTTGAGTCAGGAGCCCATATTAATATAATAAGACGAAGCTCACTTGTCTCATTGGCTGCTAGCACCCAGAAAATAAACTTGTGAAATGGTATAGCTATGCACAGAGGCAGCGGGATCAGGAGGCAGCAAGTTCCATAGATTAGGTTCTTTTAAAAGCTGAGTTTGGAAACTAACCGAAAGTGCTGGTGGCGACCTTTAAAGCCTTAAAATGGTTTGCTACCAGGTTGCATCTGGCATTGTGTATACCCACACTAATTTGCTCGAGGCTTTGAGATTAGCAACTGAGGCCCTGTTCCCAGGTCTAACATCTACTAAGGGCTGACTGACAAGAGTCTAGAGCAGGGTTCCTCAGTGTGGTGCTTCCATGGGAACAAATGTAGTAACTGAATGAGTCACCTGTTCCCACATTCCACCCCTCCTCAAAGAACCTGCCTCTTTCTATTTATCTATCTTTCAATAAATCACAAACCCTTATATTTTTACACATTGCCCATAAAATTTTGCAGGGAATTACTGTGATTTTTTCCCTGCCAAATTATGCAAGTCAAGTTGAATTTGGACAATTCAGTCTAGTTACAGCATTCAGATACGGATTCTTTATTTTTGCAGCAAAGCCCATCATTGTCGCAGCTGTGACAGTGTAAGAAACAGACATGGCTGGTCCCAACTTACCTCCGGTTTTCCTGAGTTTAAACAAAGGTGTACCTCCTTCCACTTTCCCCCCATCAGGAACTAGAAGTGCTTCAATTACGCCAGCTGCCGGAGCTGGAACCTGCACAGATGTCTGCAGATAAAACACAAATGAGCTCTCCTCTAATCATCAAAAGAAAATATGTTAAGTAAATGGGACTATCCCTTGAAGAGGAATGAATGATACATGAATGGGATTGGCCTTTCTGCAGAAATCATGCAAAGAAACAGCATCATGGAGATATTACATCTTGGGGGTATACATATTTCACTGGAAATCAACTCTGCATTTCATCACAAGAAGGAACAGTACAGTTATTTATTTGTATCAACTGTACTGCTTGTTCAGAGCCCCCAGAGGAAGCCAGTGGTATGGCATTTACTAATAAGCCTCTCCCTCTCCAGTATAAAAACTGATTCACTCTCAATTTGAGAATGGTGGAGGACATGCAAGCTCCCAGCAGGCATAGTTGAAAACAAGCAAGTTTTTCGAGTCAAAATCTAGAAGAGTGCCCCTTGCCCAGGTTTTGTGATCTTCTGTTGTCTTTAGCTTACCCACCTCCACTCTGGAGAGCATCAAGAAACTACCCCATAAGAGCAACATTGCTGAATCAGACCAAAAGGCCTATCTAGTCGGGCATCCTGTTTCCTACAACTGGCATTTTCTCTATTTTCTGCACACCACGCATAACTGAATACATCATCTGGCGTTTCTAATTATACAAGAAAAATAGGACGTTTACCTTGTCTGTTTCAATCTCACATACCACTTCATCTTCTCCTACTGTGTCACCCACAGCTAAAAATGAAAAGAACCACCCTAAGTAAGGGAACTCTTAAAGCTCATTTTCTTAAAGCTCACATCAATGCCTCGCAGAGAGTCTCAATTCTTACATATATGCCGGAGGACTTGCAAGATCATAATAAGGGTCTGGACATTACATACCTCATAGAGGACTTACATTGACCTTTCAATCTTTAATTAGTTTGGTCAATTTTCACCTATCGAATAAGTGTGTCCAGAGCTCCTTTCACCAATTACGACTTTAGTGTATTCCCACAACAGACCAAGAAAACCATAGAAGACAAAAAAGCTGCCTCTTACCTTTCTCCCACCTGACATCTCCCTCTGTGACTGATTCTGCAAATGCTGGTGTGTTCACTGTAACAACTTCTTCCCCTGTAGAAGAAATGTATATCTGCATGTAGTAAAAGCCTTCATATTCAGTCATTTTAGATTCTGGAATGTCTATGGACAAACAGAATTATTAGAAACCTCTTATATCTAGAAACACCTCCGAGAGCATCTACACTGACCTATTCACACACAAGCCATGGTTTGTCGTCCCACAGATGATAAAACAAACCGTGGTTTTCTTCTCTGAAGTTTGATTTGTTTCCCAGCTGCTCTTGCCTTGTGTCTTTGATGAGCATTTGGGGTGAGGTGGTCAAGGAAGGGAGCTGGGTTCACACAGCACACTAAACTTAACTGAAAGAAACCAAGGTCTGTAAGCCAATGACAAACAATGGCTTGAGACTGTTGTTTGTTGGCAGTAAACCACAGAAGCTGCTGGGCTGGACTCACACCTAAGGCTAAGTTATAGTTTAATAAGTCGTGGTTTAGCATTATGTGGAAACCAGAACAGTGTCATCTCTCCTTTCTCCTTAATATCTGCCTCCTCAGGTAGAATGTTCTCCCTCTTCCATAAAAGTAGAACATTGGGGTCATTTTGCAGTAGATTCAGGACATATTTATATACTTACTCTTGCCTCTCCATTATTTCCCAAACTGTTGAAACAAATCATAAGCTTCTCAGGACAAGGAACAGGCTTTTTTTTAGTTTATATTATTTTCCAGAGCATCTTTTACACAGGTGACATGCTAATAATCATGCTTCAACTGAGACACTTGAGGGGGGGGGGAGCGACCAGTAAGGGACATAATATACCAGAGTCCAACCTACACTATATCAAAACCACCTGTAGTATGACAAAGAAAAAACACAATTCCAGTCTATTACTTTGTATTCCTGCATTTTGTACTCCTTAGTTTAGACTAAGAATCAGTTGAGGAACAAGGTTGGAAGGGAATGTGCAGGCAGAGAAGGCCTCCCCCCAGTTGCAGTCATCTCAGGTACTTACTGCACACTGTGGTGGTTCTGAAATAACGGACAGTGAACACACGGGAGCCATTTACCCTGGAGAGCAAGAAACAAGAGATCAACTAAAGGCCAGCAAGAAGCAGTACAGATTTTGCATCTGTTGGCCTGACTTGACTGGGTTGTCAGTCAGCAGCCCTGACAATTAACATGCTCATCGGGGCAGATGACATTCTGCACAGCACCTAAGGGAGTCTATTTCGAGGCATTCAACAATCAAGGAAGATCATATTTCTGGGATTCTACCTAGCTTGTTCCCCCCTCCAGAACAAATTATGCAAAATATGCAAATATATAAATTGATTCAAATCAGGTAATTTATACAGTTCAAGAATTCTTCTACTCTTGGTGCAGAATGTGGATTACTCTGGTCTGGGATAATTTGGACACAGAGAATGCAGCTACCCCTCTCTGACAATACTGTAACTAGGAACTGGGGTTGTAGCAGCTACTCTCAATCCATGCAAATAGTCACAACATATTGACTATTTACATACAGTTGAATACTTACAAATGCTTCCTGCTGTTGGCATAAGCTAACCCCTGGCATCGAGAGACACCTGTAAAGCAGAAAGCACTTCAATCAGAAATCTGTTTACATTATATCACTTATTACTGTAATGTGTACTAAGACAAATTTGTTTAATAAATGTTATAAAGGTAAAAATAGCAGCTGTCAATTATCATTGGCATGCAAAAGTCTCCACACCATTATCCTAGTCCTCAACAACTTAGTCCTTTATCTGTTTTTTTATAAAGGATTAATAGCAGCCCCAGTATCCGAAAGCTAAGTGTTGGCCAGTGAGGTGGGCAAGATTAATATCTATCAAGAAATGGAAAAGACACTAACACAAGATCTCTGCATTCATTTAATTTACTTTGTAGCATTTCCTCTACCACCACAACATCCAGAATCATTCAATTCATCTGCATCTGGGGAGAAATGTTTAGAAAAATTTGCATACCCTGTGCTCCTTCCCTTTTTTTTGATAAAGAACAAATATGTTTACAACATATGATTTCTAAAAGGAGCCATTTTTTGGGAAGTGCTCAATAAATTCCAATTAATTGCACAGCGTTCCTAAAATAATTTATACAGTGTCAAATTATGCCAGAATGGGCGATCCCAAGAGTCTTTTTTCCAGAACAATCATCATGAACAAGACTCCAAATACTTATTGGATCCATCTTAGAAATTCTCCCTGTAATGTCATGTGGGCTAACTTATTCTGATGTGAGTTTCAACATGTTTGGGCGCTTGGGATCATCTTATTATCTGAGCCAAAAAGTTACATCAAAATGACCTCTAAGATCTCTTGCAAGGCAACCTACAGTTCTCTAAATTATGTATTTCGAACATAATTCATACAGAACTCCTTTTGCATAAACCTCCTTAAGTGAATGGGAAATGCATCAGAGCACCTCTACTTTTTCAAACTTATCAAATTAGTGTAGGTTAAAAATACTGTGCTCATCCACCTACATATCCTGAGTATCTGGGCAGGAAACAGGAATCATTTATCTATCCTTTAATGTGGGAGCTGCCAAGGAAGGTTAAAAATGGAGTTCATTGGTGGTTATGCTGACTCTGTATTATGGTCATTTTCAAATAATCTAATTTGTACACAAATCTGTTGGTTGAGCGAGCTGGTCATTTATGCTACATAGCTTGTTTTAACATATCATAGGTAAACTTGGAATTCATCTCTCAGTTTCTTTAATCTTTAACTACTTTTAAAACCACTTGTGGCTTTAAAGAAAAAAGTATGAATGTACTATAGTTTTTAACCAGGTTTTCATTAGATTTCCCTTGTCACGGTGATTATGAAACAGACAAGACACCTAATAATAATAAAAGACACCTAATAATAATAATAAAAAACAAAAAAAACCACAAAGACTCACCAGAGAGCGAATGTTTCCCCTGTGGACAGTTCCCCTGCTGAAGAGAAATATTATACAATCACCAATACAAAAAAATAAGTCATGAGTAGCTCAAGGCAGTCACCTTTCCACACTATTCTACATTCCAAAGTAGAGAATAAATACACTGTTTTCAGATTCAGTAGGCTATAATGACACCTCTTCTCATCAGCAAGGTGTGACTACCATAGTTTGTCAGAGAAAGTAGCCCCAAGTTAATATCAGAACTGTGGAGCCGAAAGTGACCATGGGGTTCATCTCGTCCAACCCCCGCAATGCAGGAATCTCAATCAAGTACAGTGGTGCCTCGCAAGATGAAAAGAATCCATTCTGTGATTCTCTTCGTCTAGCGGTTTTTTTGTCTTGCGAAGCAAGCCCATTGACGGATTAGAGGATTAGCGCTATTAGCGGCTTATCAGCTTATCAGATCAGCTGATAAGCGGCTTAGCGGCTTAGAAAAAGGGGGGGAGGGGGAAAACCAGCAGGAACTCGCAAGACATTGTCGTCTTGCGAAGCAAGCCCATAGGAGATTCGTTTTGCGAAGCACCTCCAAAACGGAAAACTCTTTCGTCTAGGGAGTTTTCCGTCTTGCGAGGCATTCGTCTTGCGGGGCACCACTGTATTTTTCATCCACAGGAAAAGGGCATCCATAAAGTTTAATACAGGAGATCATTATTTTTTTTTTGCTTGTTTGCAGTTCCCCTTTATGTTCACAAAATGCACAGCCTTCAATGCAATCCTACACACCTACTTAGAATATGCCCCACCAACTTCAATGGGACTTATTCCCATGTAAATGTGGACAGGGTTGCAACTTCAATGAGCAAGAGGGAAAGGTTCTCGAAACCTTGTATGTCTCTCTCTTATATAATATGATGGTTAAATGTTGAGGTATGACAGCTACATATTGCAAAATGGGGTAACAGGATCAAACTCGCGATTACAGGCAATTAATATGCATAGTCTTCCCATTTGAATTACTATGAAGCCTAATGGTTTAATTAAGGTGAGCACTGCCTCTGGCTTTTGATTTCATCTTTTGATTTCATCAGGTAAGCCTGTACAAACAATGGGATATAATGAAAAAAATGGATGATAGCCAATGCTAGTCATACAAGTAGATCCACTGAAATCTTGTCAATTGGTTTAAATGGGTCTACTCTGTGCATGACATCGCTGGATATCACCCAGTGAGTGTGATGAAGTGGAAAGCATGAGTTCAAATGCTTGTTTATCCACGAACAGCATCAATCCCATGTCAGTAAAATGGAAATCATCATAGCTTACTTCAAAAGATTGCTGAGAGGACATATACTGACTTGATAAAGCTCCCTGAGCACAGTAGCATGATTAACTGTAATGAGGCAGAAATCCCTATTCTGATGAGCTACATAATTTATAAACTCATTTTCAGCTAATGATTAGAGGAGTGACTAGTGGGGTGCCACAGGGTTCTGTCTTGGGCCCGGTCTTATTCAACACCTTTATCAACAACTTGGATGATGGACTCAAGGGCATCCTGATCAAATTTGCAGATGACACCAAACTGGGAGAGGTGGCTAACACCTCAGAGGACAGGATCACGCTTCAAAACGACCTTGACAGATTAGAGATCTGGGCCAAAACAAACAAGATGAATTTTAACAGGGAGAAATGTAAAGTATTGCACTTGGGCAAAAAAAATGAGAGGCACAAATACAAGATGGGTGACACCTGGCTTGACAGCAGTACATGTGAAAAGGATCTAGGAGTCTTGGTTGACCACAAACTTGACATGAGCCAACAGTGTGACGCGGCAGCTAAAAAAGCCAATGCAATTCTGGGCTGCATCAATAGGAGTATAGCATCTAGATCAAGGGAAGTAATAGTGCCACTGTATTCTGCTCTGGTCAGACCTCACCTGGAGTACTGTGTCCAGTTCTGGGCACCACAGTACAAGAAGGACACTGACAAACTGGAACGTGTCCAGAGGAGGGCAACCAAAATGGTCAAAGGCCTGGAAACGATGCCTTATGAGGAACGGCTAAGGGAGCTGGGCATGTTTAGCCTGGAGAAGAGGAGGTTAAGGGGTGATATGATAGCCATGTTCAAATATATAAAAGGATGTCACATAGAGGAGGGAGAAAGGTTGTTTTCTGCTGCTCCAGAGAAGCGGACACGGAGCAATGGATCCAAACTACAAGAAAGAAGATTCCACCTAAACATTAGGAAGAACTTCCTGACAGTAAGAGCTGTTTGACAGTGGAATTTGCTGCCAAGGAGTGTGGTGGAGTCTCCTACTTTGGAGGTCTTTAAGCAGAGGCTTGACAACCATATGTCAGGAGTGCTCTGATGGTGTTTCCTGCTTGGCAGGGGGTTGGACTCGATGGCCCTTGTGGTCTCTTCCAACTCTATGATTCTATGATTTTAGCTTCTGGCTATTACACTGAGTTCATTTTCCCCCCCAGTATTATCCTGATTGCACAGCACAGATTCCTAGGTTCAGAAGAGTCACAGCCCAGATATATTTTACAACATGAAATATGGAACAAGCAGTGCATAGCACAAGGAGACTGAATAGTAGCAGCTACTACTCTATCCTTCTCAGTATACCCACCAGAACTCCTTGATGGGACTGGAGCTTCATGTTATATGGCTTACCAGTCTCGATATAAATTTATAAAATGTAACAAAATGAGATTGGAAGAAACCAGCCCTGCATTCATGTCACACTTGGCTGTGACAAAAACTTGTGATATATATTATATTCTACCAAATAACTTTACTCACACCAGGAGTAACAAACAGATAATTTAATATCACATCATATCATCCCAACAAATCATAGAAGAAACAAAATGAACATGACTACATTGCTATTCACACATTAAAACACTTCTTAAATGTTTGTTTGAGGGGGCGGATATGGTGACGCAAATCTAAATGGCAAGGTTCTGATCAATCTTAGATCCTGTTGTTATCCATGTAATCTTTATGCCAAACACCAAACTTCCAAGATTACATGGCATTCTGAATCAAAGGCTATGTTTACTCTATGCAACATGACAGACACAACCACCCACCCTTAGAATACACGAATTCCATAGCAATGCTTGTGTGTACATATGTCAGTTCTTTTTATTTCTCACTTGAAATATCATCGTTTTAAGAGAAAAAAGTTTTCTGGCCCTAGATGAAGCAAAGTCTAGAAAGTAGTGGGTAAGATGCATACATGATTCCCAGGAACTAAACTAAATCTTTTGATGAACTCCTGGGTCTCAGGGAATACGTTTGTTCAAGGCCAAAGTAGCTAACGTAGGGAGGGAAGTGATGTTGGTGGGCAAGGCCTTCAAGGGCAGGGTAAGGGTGTTGTATACACAGCTATTCTGCTATCACAGAGTATAGTTCAGAGAATTACTCTGGTAAAGAGAAACACTATTCCTTAAAAGGGACCCGTTCCCAGGGAGGGAGAACATAGATATGGTGGGCACAATGGAAACGTGGTGGGATAGAGAGAACTAATGTGGGACACTTCTCTCTGGATAGTGACAGTGAAAGTGGAGATGCCCTAAAAACCTTAGTAGGAGAAAGCTGAACTCTGCTGAAATAGTTCCATGACATTGGTTGTCAGCATATTTTACAATTCTTTGTGAGTACTGTTGCACTTATGGCTGATTACAGACTTCCCATAGGAATCAGGATGACCAATGTGAAAACAGGATGATGGACTAGATGGGACTCTGTTTTGATCCAGAAGGCTGTTATGTTCTTATGCTATGATAACCTGATTATTGTGAACTAAGACTTTGTGTCTTTTCCTTCTCAGCTACCTCCTCCCCAATTTACTGCACAGCAAGTTCCTCATTTATTCTGCTACCTTGAAAGCTTTATACACTCTCTCTTTCTGAGAATGTTTTGTCCACAAATTTTTAAGACCTTTCATGTTCAGCTACTCCTTTCAGCTGTTCCTTCTAGGTGTAGGCAGCTCGCTGATACATTTTTGCTGCTCCTCTCGCCAAAAGATTCAATAGTGAGGTAGTCACTAATTCAGCACCTTCAGAGCTCTTCTCTGGAATGAAGTACTCATCTTGCAAATACGTTTCCCATACATTTCTTCTCAACTGGACATATACTGAATCCAAACTTCCCATCATTCAAATCAATAACTTTGAATTCATCTTATATTCCTGCCTTTCGTTTTTACAATGCCAAATTTGTCCATTGCTTCAGTTCTTCTTTCCTTTAACCCCAACACTCAAATCTGACCTTTCAAGTTCCTTTGTTCTTCCTTATTTGACATACTGTAACTACAACAGCCTTTCTTGATCCATATCTCCATCTTTTACTCAAGTTCTCCCACTGGCCTTTTAGTTAACTGTGTTTCAAAGCCAAATGCTTTCAGTCAGACTGACTGTGCAATCCTAACTCACAGATATACTGGATAGAGGAGGTTACGATGTGGCATATTTCCCAACACTCCCTCCCTGCTGTCCAAATGAGCTGACATGAAGGACTTACTCTGGCATATCTACTTACATTAGCTGAAATTGTTAGTTAAGTTGGCAGAAGTTACACCACTGTTGAGGCCAAAAATGGGTATGTCAAGGTCAGGAAGAGGGGCAAACATTGCATCCTAATTCCCTTCAATCACTGATCCTGAATAGGGTTCAGTGTACCTACACCACCAAAATTGCAGGTGTGACTAAAATCCACCCCATACGAGTCAATGGAAGAGCAGAAAATGATCCAGCCAAGAGCAATTATGATGCAGCTTAATTTACACTGGAAATATGCCAGTGTGCCTGCCTGGTTAGAATTGCTCCTACTTACCATGCCCCAACAGGTATTTTACTTTTTGTTATTCTTTCTCACAGAAAAAAATTGCTCAAATCTATCCATCCCAAACAGAGTAATAAAGAAGAAAAGGGGAAACTGTGATGGCTGAATGTTAATTACAGTTAATTAGGATGTAACCAGATAATTGCTGCAAAACAGAGATATTTTCCCATGCCAGCTGGTGATAAGACAGTGGCACTTTATCTTGGCGGCCCGTTACCACACAGGTTAAAACTGGGGGGGGGGGCAATTATTTGCAACACCCAAAGCCACGGACGATCATTAACGAGGATCCCGTCATGCATAAACATTCCGACTAGACAAGACAAATGCGCTGTGCGGCACCGAAGCAGGTGACCCCTGGTTCCGGGCAGAGCGGGGAGGGGCATCGTTGCAGTCATCCGCGGTGCGAGGTCAACCGGGGTCACACCTGCTCAACAAACCTTCGCCGTTACCGCCTAGGCTGCTGTAGGGGGACGACACCCGCCGATACAGAGACACAAGAGACCCGCGTTATATGAGGCGTCGCCAAGCTGTCGCGCTGCGCTTCAACCTTCAGAGCCACCTTCACGCCCGGCAGGATCCCCTGCCGGCCTTGGGCTCCGAGGTGCCCGACGGCCGCCGTTCAGTTCCATGCCTGACCTCGCCTCGCCCTGAAAACGGGCAGGGCCCGGAGGCAACGGGAGGCGCTCCCCGCTCGCCTCCAGCAGCCCCTTCGGAGCCTTCCGTTAGCCACGGGCAAGAGGCAGCGGGGCGAGGCGAGGCAGGGCAAGGCAGCCTTCCCCCGGGCACGACTGCGGCCTCCGCCGCCTCGCCGCCCCGCGTCCCCCCGTTGCCCTTGGTGCCCGTCAGCACCTTCGCGGCAGCCCCAGCCCACGACCTGCCCCTCCGTCTTCCCCTGCGGGAGGCGGTACCTGCCGAGCGGCGCAGAACGAGCGCCCGAGCGCCCGGTTGAGGCAGCGAGCCCGGGCCAGAGAAAGAAGCAGCATCGCGGAGGCGGCGGCAGAGGCGGCAGGAAGAGCCCCAGGGCGCACACCGGAAGCAGGCCCGGCAGAGGCCGGATGCAGCCTGGGATCGACCAACCGCGGCTCGAGAAAGGGGCAGGGCGCGACGGGTTGTACCAATCGCGGCTCCCCGAAGCACAAAGGGAGGGCGGGGCGAGGAGAAGTCGGGGAGCGGAACGGCCCTGAGGGCGAGGAGAGCGGCAGCCGGCGTAGACCCTATAAGAGTGAAGAGGAGCACGCGGAGTCCAGCTTCAGAGTCGATTGCAAAGGCCGTTTTTAGCCTCTGCCGGAGCGCAAATGAAGCAAATGGGCAGCAGTAGTGGCTGTGCTTGTGCCAGCGTGCTGTTCCTCCCTCAAGCAAAACACACACTCAAAAAAGATCTTTCTAACTGTAGAATATATGTATATATAGCTCCAGGAGAACCCCTCTCCATTAAACAAGTTGTCACTCTATTTTTTTCTATCTCTGTAGGCTCCAGATCTTGCCCTGCATCTTCCATTCCTGCAGTCGTGTGCGTTTCCCTCAAAAGCATTTGCAGAGGCGAGCCCTCGAACAAGGAGGGCTGTGCTCTGGGAAGTGGGGCTGCAGGGGCAGAACTGGACACGAAACTTTCCTTCTGAGAACTTCCCTTAGTTAATCACACTGGACCAAAGCTGTCAACGTTTTCTTTTTTTTAAGGGAAATTCCCGTATTCCGAATAGGATTCCTCGCAAGAAAAGGGAAAAGTTGACAGCTATGCCCCGCACCCCCATCTGCTTCGCGGTTTGCGTGGGCGGCTGCAGAAAGGAAGGAAAGGGAGGCAAGTTTCCTGCCACGACCTTCCTTATTTTTGGATCTAAGTCACTGCTCTTTCTTTGCAGCATGATTTAATGCACAAGCACACTGTAAACGCAACAGTTACTTTGCTGGATGTAAGATCCAGGATTCATCTAGTCCAGCCTCCTGTTTCCAACGGTGGGCAGCCCAATGCCTACGAGCTCATAAGCGAGACAGGATAGCGCTGTCTTTCCGCCAAGGTTGGCTCAATACGTTTTGCAGCCTGATGTGAAGGACAAATCGATGCCTTGCTTCACACGCAAAGGCTTACTGGAATGGCACTGAGGACAGGACAGAACCTTTCATTTCACCTGAGACAGGAGGCTTGTTCAGGGAACTCAGGACAGGCTTTGTGGCATCCCATTTCTGGAAGCTCAGGCGGAATGGCCGGGTGCTGCCGCCCCACACTTGCCACCTGAAGAGATTGCCCCACCCCTGCCTAGTGGCAGGCCAGCAGTGCCACTCACCTAGCCAAAGTGGCAAAGTTTATGGGCCCCCCTGCAAGGTAGAGCAATACAAACCCCTGTTGGGAAGTGGTGAGGTATGAAGAAGAGCAGTGTAGGTACCGCTGTATCCGCAGCTCACCCATGCTACCTAGGGCAGAAAGTGGGGGGGGGGGAACAAAAAGCTTTCGGGATTTTCCACACCCACCCACACATTTGGTGGGCAGAAAAGGGAACTCCATTGGTAGAGGGCAGCAGAGCTGTTTGAGACTCAGTGAAGTGAATCCCCTGCCTCATCTGGCACCTTACTGTGAATTAAGGATTTTTTAAAATCGTTTTTTGTATCTTTTTATTATATTTCAAGCTAAGAAGGTGGTTTCAGAAATTAATGAGAATCAGCACTGATCAATTGGTCAGTAAAGTCCTCATTTGGCTGACAATACTTGAGAGTAACTTCCATTTTTGGTTTGAAAGAGCAGTTATTGTTCAAACGAATGGACACTCTTTGGGGTGGGATTCATTCGAATATCATCAAATGTAGGTTGTGCTATTGGAACTCTTCCACAACAAACCCATGTCCCCTAAATTTGGCTTTTTTGCAATAGTGTAGGATAACTCTTGCTTGAACTAACCTTCACAAACAAATAAGAAAGAATGCTCAATAAATAGCTGCCATCTAATCTCTTCATGAGAAGAGAAGACTCCCTGCAAAAGACCCTGATGTTGGGAAAGATGGAGGGCACAAGGAGAAGGGGACAACAGAGGACAGAGGATGAGATGGTTGGCTAGTGTTCTCGAAGCTACCAGCATAAGTTTGACCAAACTGCAGGAGGCAGTGGAAGACAGGAGTGCCTGGTGTGCTCTGGTCCATGGGGTCATGAAGAGTCGGACACGACTAAATGACTAAACAACAACACAACAATCTCCCTGCAAACAAATCAGAATGAATGATGAATAAACAGGTTGTCTGGGAGCAACCACAGTGTAAATGTTAAATCCCACATGTGAACTGCACCTGATGGTTGCATTTCTGTTTTACATATTCATAGGCTTCCTCAAGCTGGTTGGCTGCTGTTGGCCTTCCTCACAGCCCTGTGACTGGTGCTGCAGTTAGAGGGATCTTTAATGACAGCACCAGTGATTCAGTGCCCTCTTTCTCAGTAAACGGGTCTGCAGATGCTGTAAAAGTACAGAGTAGCATTCCATATACCTTTGCCAGCTAAGGTAAGTGGTCAATGCTACACAATCTCCGTGTGGAGAGATGTTGTGGGGTTCCCCCCCCCATAAGGTTTAACTTTGCAGATTTTAGATAGAAAGACTGTAGAAGCAACTTGTTTTTAAAATATCTCTGACAATACCTTTTAATCATGCTTTTTCTTTTAGAATCTCCTTTAAAAAGCTTTCCAATTGCAGTTTGAGGGTATGAAAAAGCAACTTTGATGATTTGGGTAGCGTTTGATTGCTGAGAAGGATTTAAGGAGTGTCCATACTCTGAGTATTTGCAGAGATCTTAAGAAAGTTTGATGAAGTACCCAGACATTTGGGTGCGTGTCTCAGAGAAATTTGGGTCTGAATTCAGGACTGAGTCATGATGAATTTGTCAGGATTCCTCTTGAGAAAACTTTTTGAGAAAGGTTGTTTTGGAAAGGGCATCAGATTATTTCAATATCTTGAGATAATGTCTTACTGTTCAATGTCTTCAGTGTGCAGTGAGAGGTTTGGCTGTTTGGTAAAGTACCTGTGGCAGCTGATGGAAATAGTTTCTCACAGTACAGTAGCTGTGTTTGTACATTCTTTAGAGATTTCTGGAGGAGACTATAAGGATGCAGATAGTAACTCTAGATATAACATGGTCACGACTGGTGAGCATGCTTGCATTGGCACAAATGTGGGGGTTCAATCCATAAAGGACCTACCCTGATGAACATCTGACTCCTGAAATTCAGTCAACATTGGCATATTCACTGTAGCCAAAATCGGCGTAGAAGGTGCAAAAGAGTGCCAGAAAGAATGCCGTGATTAGATAGGAGGGTAGATTTCAGTTAAATGTTCAGAAATTCTTACTCATTATAAGAACAGTTTAGCAGTGCCATAGGCTAATGGGAATGTTGTAGAATCTCTTGGGGGATGCTTCTTAGAATATATGATATACTACTTTGGGCTGGGTGTAGAATTTTCCAACTCTTCCAGCTCTATTGTTTGTTTTCTCTAGACAGACTGTAGTATTTGAACAGAGATACAAGATGAATAAAGGAAAGAATCATTTCTATACATATGGAAGGCTTGTGATTTTTATAAAATACTAGATAGTATATATTCTCTTCCTTTCTTTTGCTGCTCCAGATTTCTGGCCTTCAAAAGTGAATTTTAAAAAAGAAAAGTCATCACCTATTATGTTGCATTCATACGTTGTGCCTGTATTACAATCTCCTTACCTAATAATTCCTACTATTTTGTTGGATACTAACCCTGCATCTCAAAGGAGAAAGATATGAATGGGAATCCTATTGCTGATCATTATGATTACAGACCTACTTCTGGACATGCTGGTGGACAGAAAGGAGACACTTGTGTTGAAAGAGACGGTTTCTTTTCTCCTGCTTCTTACTATGCATCCATAATATCACATCTCCTCAGCCAGCCAGAACCTAACGGTGAGCTAGATCCTAGCTTTCTTCTCCCTTCCTCACAGAAAACTGAACTGCTGTTCCAAAGTGCTGGGAATGGCACATGTTCCAGGGAAGCCTCCTCCCCGAGTCCTGACTGTGGCTTGATTAACTCTAGTCAGTTCCATAATGAACACCTGCAAGCTAAGAGGGCCAGGGTGGAAAATATTATCCGGGGAATGAGCCTGACACCAAACCCTATAGTGCCTGGTATCCAAGTGGAAGGAGATCAAAACCATTTAGAGAAAGTAAAGGGGAGCTATAGAGAGAACAAGAGAAAGCAGAGAGTTCCTCAGCAGCAAAGTCTACATGATATTTCTCTGGCAAGAGCTGGCCAAAATGGTATTCAAGTGGAAGAATGCCTCCAGCTGAAAAAACAGCTCCACATTTTGCAACAGCAGCTGAAGCAACTACAAGAGAGGTTTGTTCAGTCTCATGAGCTGAATGATTCCAGTCCAAGCCAAGGAAGCATGGAGAGGACTTTGGGTTTGCTGAAGGAGAAGTTTGGACAAAGCTTGGATAGCGGTAGTCAAGGCGTTTCAAGTGGCCATCGCAGAGATCGTTTTTGTAGAAGCATCCCCAAGATGAGAGGATCTGAATGGTCAGAGAAAGGAATTAGAACAGCAGATTTGCATAGTCTGACTTCAGAAGACAGAGCTCTTTCAGAGATATTGAAACGTGAGTTAATACAGGTGGTGACACAGGCTGTGGACTCTGTTTTGAAGCAAGTATTGCCTGAATCCCTAAACCCTCAGCCCCATCTGCCAAGTACCGGTAGTCCCACAGTAACAGCCTCCTCTACTGGGAGAGAATTTACACGTGCTGCAGCAAGTGCATCTAGCAAATGGCTTCCTAAGATTTCTTCCCATAAAAGCACCATGTCAGTAGCCACAGAAAAACCTCCAGCTTTTCCTTCTTATCCCATCCGCTCAAAAATGGAGAGAAAACCCTGCCAAGTACCACCCGTGAATTATCCCTTGGTCATGACCTCTGAAGTTCAAGGAAACAGTATTTTTAGCCAAATGCTGCTATGTGGTCAGAATAGCCCTTGGGGCAGCCCGTCTCCAAAAATGGTCCCTTCTCCAGAATGCTTAGATAGGCCATGGCGACCAATCAAACTGAAGTCATCTGTCATGAGACACCAACAATGTCCAACACCCTACAAATCTGCTGAAATTGAAAGTTTGGCCTCTCTTCCAGCTTCAAATTCAGAGTTGGCCGAAATGCAGGCTTTGATGGATGGAATGTACTTCCCTTCAACACATATATCCTTCCTATATCATCAGTATCTTGCTTCAGCTGTGAGTGGCTGTTAGTGGTAGGCAAATCTGTTCATTGCAGCTTCTCCCAGTTTCTATTTTTTTCAGTTTCCATTGGGTTGTTTTTTTTTTATCCTCAGGAAAATTCACCAGCCTTCCAATGCATATTACTTCTAACTATAATGCACTTTTTTTTGTTTCCCCCCACTAATACTGGCACCATCCTTACTGAGATTCAGGCATCCAGTCAAAAGTATTTTATTTCAGGAGAGAAAGCAGCATCAGAGGCATTGCAGCAGGGGAAAACGGGTTATGCATTCACCACCCCACTCCAAAATACATCCTCCAAAAGCAGTTTCTAACCAAATGACCCCAATGAGATTTTTGTTTTTCATACACTTGACTGTAGCATTTCACATCACATTGAGCTAGCATATTTGAACAGCAAATAACGTATTTTGACATTCTGTAACCAGAATCTTACAGGTTTCATTACATGAAGAAGCAGGACAACTCCGCTACTTTATGTTCAGGATAAATTTATAGAACTTAATAAGAAGTAAGTAAAAGTTTATCTCATTCATCAAATGGCTCTGCCATTGCAGGAATGGAGCAATAGAAACATGAACACATGAGGGTTTTTGTATGTAACTTTTATAGAGGTGACCAAAATAGATTATTTACTCCCACCCTGCTAAAATACCCAGGAAGGACCTAGTTATTGGCTGACGCGAGCAAAATAATAGCAAAAATACTTGTTAGATTTCTCTTTTCTGCTGCAAAAGCCCATAAAGAGATTTTGTTAATTTAATTGTATCTTGGATTGTTTATGTCCTTCGTTTATATGTAAGTACCATATATTTCAACTTGGTTTTTTAATCTCTTAGCAACAGCAATGTAACAATAGGCAAGGCTAAAAAACAGGCTTTGCAGCTCATCTAGCTCTGCCTAGTCCTCCTTAGTAAAGGCACCTTCTCTCTTAAACATTCGCAGTCAAATTAGCCCATAAAAGCCTGACCTCACTATCTGAACTATTCAAGATTCAACATTGTGTTAAGGGCTCTCATCATGCCCAAACATTTAGAGAGCTATCACACCTTTAAGAGCTGTGCAGAAGGAAAAATTATCTCAGGTGAAGCTTCCCTCACCATTGCAAGTAAAGACACACCTAAACAAATTCTGCCTTCCTTTTAGGATTGGTTCTTTTAGAATCTGGATCTGGGAAGCTTAACTGCACTTCATGTGCCTATGGAACAAGAGAGATTTCCAGAAAAATAAATGCAAGTCAAACAAGTGACTGGTACAATGCAGGATCTCACATTAGGTCAGATACTACTCCTGATGAATAACTCCTGACCTAGGGTGAGATCCTGCATTGTAATAGCTTTGATCACTGAGAAAACTAACAGGGAGGATAGAACCTGCACTCAATAACTTGACTGCTCAGCTTCCTCCCCTTCCTCTTGCTGTGACAAGTTGATTCCTGCACGCTACAATTAATAGACATGGAATCACTGCTATGTAATGACAACAAGAAACAGCATTTGGCAGCAATAGCTCTGCATCAGGAGTTGGCAGCCCTTAAACATTGTTCAGCAATTGTTTAGCAAGGTAGAGTGTTACACAGCCCCAACTAATGTTAGCTAGGGGGACTGGGAACAGCAAGCAACTTTTTCCTTGACTCCGAATTACATCCAGGAAGCTTTAACCCCTGGCCATCTGAAAAAGGCTAAGCTGATGTTCTTCTTCTCTCGCTATCCCACATCTTCTCTGCTGAAAACCTACTTCCTAGACGTCCAGGTAAAAGTATTCAGCTTTTTGTATTCCAAAGTTAATGTATAAATATGTGCAGATGTTAATTTATTACAGACCAGGTTTTGTTCCAAGAAACTGAAAGAGGAAGAAAGGTATTGCAAGAAAGAAGTACTAGCTAGCAAATGTGCATACCAGTGTGTACAAAATAATTGTAACTGAGGGGTGGGTGAGGGGTTGTTTGTTTGTTGTTTTATTATGTATTTGTGTTTTTATATTGTATTTTTATGTTGTGAAGCAGCCCAAGATCTACAAATGAAGGGCTGTATACAAATTTAATAATTACAAAATAAATAATAATTTTAGACTGTACCACTCCTGCGTGTCTGCCTAGTCTCCAGCCTCTCATTTGGATAAAATGTTTCATTCTGGGGTTTGCTTGTTTATTGGTGAGCTATATTAGGTTCAACTTTGATGGAGAAAGGTGGAATGTAAATAATTAAAATAATACATTGGATTGGATCAGTATATCCTCCGTAAGGTTGTGAGTGTCAGGTTGGAATCAGAGCATACCACAAGACAGTTCAGAATTTCCCTGACTTTTCTCATGAGTGAAGCGCAAGGCCTCTTTGGAGATCAGTGGTGGAGCGTTGGTGGTCCCTAGTGACAGTTTACAGAGCAGCAACATTATTATGCTTATTCACAATGGATGGCAGGGGGAGGGGAGGAATGGATGGCCCATTGGTGCTATAGACTGATAGAGGCATGGTTTTCCACAAGAAGTTGAAGGAGGAATTAAAACAGAGGTTTGACCTGGTGTTTGATATAATGCATATATTCCTGGTAAAAAATCTGGCAGTGCTTATCTTTGTGGGCAAGACCTACTAATATGTTTGCTTGAAAGTATGTATTGAAGGGACGCGGGTGGCACTGCGGGTTAAACCACAGAGCCTAGGATTTGCTGATCAGAAGCTCGGCTGTTTGAATCCGCACGATGGGGTGAGCTCCTGTTGCTCGGTCCCTGCTCCTGCCAACCTAGCAATTCGAAACCATATCAAAAGTGCAAGTAGATAAATAGGTACCACTCCCGTGGGAAGGTAAACAGCATTTCTGTGCACTGCTCTGATTTGCCAGAAGCGGCTTAGTCCTGCTGGCCACATAACCCGGAAGCTGTACACCAGCTCCCTTGGCCAATAAAGTGAGATGAGCACAGCAACCCCAGAGTCGGCCACGACTGGACCTAATGGTCAGCGGTCCCTTTACCTTTACCTATGTATTGATTAGCAAAGGACATGTTTTTCCCTGCAATTATTCTTTTAGTTCCGGGGTGGTTAACATGGGCCTCTTCAGGTATTGCTGAACTCCAATCTCAGCCAGCATGTCAGGGATGGTGGGAGATGTAGCGTAGAAAAAATCTAGAGGATCACATCAGCCACACAATCTGTCTGGGAGCTTCTTCCCATTGCCCCTTTCTTTGAAAGTGACTTCTGCTCCAAAATAAAGGGGCAAGGCGGAACCTGCTAATTAAGAAGACAAGCGTCTGCATTAGGGGAGTCATATGCCCATGGCTCACTGTTTCTGCTCATGTGTTCATGCTCCTTCACCCATGGGTGTTTTCAATGTTATGCCTCCAAAATGTGTCTCAATATTTCCCATCCACACAGGTGGGAGGTGCTTGTTAGGATGTACATATCCAAGAATACCATGTTACATACTCTTTCCATAGTTCACCCGCTGCATCACCTCCCAGCTCATCAAGTGGTTTAGCAACTTCCGTGAATTTTATTACATCCAGATGGAAAAGTTTGCCAGGCAAGCCGTCTTGGAGGACGTCACAGATCCCAGTGCCCTCACTGTTACCAGGGACTCTGAGCTCTTCCGGATCCTCAATGTGCACTACAACAAAGGGAATGATTTTGAGGTGAGGTTACACTTGCTACATAGTTTTATTTTGCCTGTTGTGGCATTTTCCTGAGAAAATGCCCTTTTTACCAGAACTAGATAACTCCCTAAAACATAAGGACATAAACAGTGAAACAGAACACTTTAGGCTGTGCAGAAATGTAGTCTTTGAAGCACACTGGAGTTGTTTTTCACAATATGCTTTTGTACATTGCAGGTGGCAATTGTACACGCCTTCGTACAATCATGTCATCTAAAGTGGCAGTGTGTACATCTGTCTGTACACACAGATCAACATGTTTTTTCCAAACTAGTGCACAACAATGTTATTTATTCCCCTCTCTTCAATTAGTGTTTTAATATAATTAAGCAAGCAAGCAAACAAACAAACCTTTTTTTGCAGGACATTCAGGGCATTCACTTTGATGAAGATCAGTCCACCCTAAGCAGATGTCAAATTGACCAGTGGCTGCTTCATAGTCCTAAATTTCTTCTTCTCTGTCTGTAGGTTCCTGATGGTTTCCTGGATGTTGCAAGTCTAACCCTTCAGGAGTTCTTTAGTGCTGTCCGGGCAGGGAAGGACTCGGACCCATCCTGGAAAAAGCCGATTTACAAAATAATTTCCAAACTAGATAGTGGAATACCAGATGCATTTAAATCCTCCACTTGCCCCAAAGAGCTGAACCAAGGTTAATGCGCAGTTATCATGGCAACTGATACATGTGACTATAAAACAAAGCTATTGCTTGAGGAAGAGGCTGGCCAATGTCAACATCAAATCTCCACTACATACCAATGTAATGATTGAGACTGGACTTTGTAAAGAGCACATAGTACCATCAATAGGCTGATTATTTTATGGAGTAAAGTATACGAAAGGCACTATTCTGGGGTGGGGAACCTCCTCCTTTCCATCTGCTGGCATTCCTAAATGGCCACTATGTCCATTGTCAGTTCTACATACTGTGTTACTCTCATTATGTCCGTGTTCGCTGGGGCTGATGGAGGCCATAGTCCAAAACATCTGGACCATGCTAGGCTGATGAAGGGTGACCTACAATTTGATCCAGGGTTCACTAACCTGGAGCCCACCAGGTTTTTATTTATCATATTTATACACGACTGTTCTGCCAAGGGACCCAACTTCCGCTGGCTCCAGCCAGCATGGTCAGTAAGAAGGGATGCTGGGAGCTGTAGCCAAGCAATGTCTGGATGTCACAGGTTAGTTCACCTTGCCAATCCCCCTACACAAAAAGCTAAGCTTTCCACAAGCCCAACTGTATCCTCTTATGTTTGCTATTTGACTAATCTCAATCCCCCATTTTGCAGAAGCTCCAAAGCCAAAACTGTGTGCCTGTAAATAAACTTTCGTAAAAGCTTCTGTAAACCTTCACAAGAACTTCAATTTTGCCTGTGAGCAGCCCACAGCCTTATGCGTGTTTACTCAGAGGTAAGTTCCATTGTATTCAATGGAGCTTTGCTCTTATTAAGTATAGATAGGACTGCAACCCTTAAGTAACTTAGCACTGCTTTTCTTATATTCGAATGTAGCTTGTTATTAGTCCCGTCTGTGTATTTCTAATGTGCCCCTTGGTGTTGACAGGCGGAATAATTTTGAGCACTCTTCCTCAGATTCTCTGGAAGTTGCAGTAAGCATACTTTAAGCCCATTAGAAGTATCCAGTTCGATTCCTTAGGTTTTGCTGACATTATATACTGTAGTTTCAGTTTAGCATTCCTAAATTGTATGGATTTGGTGCCCAGTTTATCATAAAATAAACAGGATGAGCAGGATGTTATTATGAAGAAGCAAGAGGTTGTCTGAGATGTTGTGAAATTAGGGACAAATAAAAAGGAATAAAATGCACAAAATGCACTAACCTTGCACTCAGTTATTAAATCTGATGCTTTAGCATTCCACATTCCAGTGATAGGTCCTTTTATAATTAAAACAGTCGGCAAAGTTTAGCCAGTACGTTGTGGCCTGCTGGAGTTCTTCTTTCTCCCATGTTCTAGCCAGACATGTGTTTATACATTCTTCTGGCTTCCGTCCAGAGAGGCTGAGGCAATCCA
The DNA here is from genome assembly GCF_964188305.1 of Podarcis bocagei. Lineage (NCBI taxonomy): Eukaryota > Metazoa > Chordata > Lepidosauria > Squamata > Lacertidae > Podarcis > Podarcis bocagei. The sequence goes on from NC_138125.1 coordinate 32,575,385, forward strand.
GTAAAATGGGTCGCATATAAATAATAAAATTATTAATATAGACACTTTTAGCAATTTGTTTCCCTTAATCCCCAGTTATTTGGATAACCTGGTCAAGTGGAAACAGACTGAGATGTGCTCAGTGAAGCTGTATTCACAGTTTCCTTCAGTTGGTTAGCTATGTCTGAAAGAATTTACAAACATGTAAAGTAAAAAGGGAAGTTTTCTGCTACTTTTTGAGGGAAATATATACAGAAAGGCAAAAATGGCTACTCTGTTCCCTCTGCGTAGACAACATATTGTTACTTCCTTCCCACTTCTCTGTGTAGAAGGCGATTGAGTGGGACAAGCACATTAACCTAGGATTGGTTTCCTTTGGAAAAAGAGACCAGTGGAGGCTTAAGGCATTTTGTTAATATTTGAGTTTATTTACAAATACACAAAGTAAGCACAGGTGGAGGGAAACAGCGCAACACCCGCCTTCCACTTTTAGCACAGCTTGTTTCCCTCGAACTTTCCTTCGGCTATGAGCGGCGAGCGCGGCGCTGCGGAGCCCACGGCGAACTCTGGGCAGGAGGCGGTGGGGAAGAGAGGCGGAGGGGCGGAGTTTGCTAGCTGCATGCAGATAAGGCGCCGCAGCGGAGCATTGTGGGGGATCACGAGCCGGGGCGCGAGGCGAGCACGGAGAGATCGGGGCTCCGTTAGACTGGGCCGGTAGATGATGCACGACTGCGGGCGAGCGTAGGGAAGCGGGGACAGAGCGCTCGAGCGGCTCTTGGTATGTTCGCTATGCCCTGGAAGAGCGCGGGAGGAGGGCGGCCCGGGTCGTGTCGAAGCAGAAAGCATACTTACCTGGCAGGGGAGACACCTTGATCATGAAGGAGGTTTTCCCAGGGTGAGGCTCATCCATTGCACTGCGGGTGTGCTGACCCCTGCGATTTCCCCAAATGCGGGAAACTCGACTGCATAATTTGTGGTAGTGGGGGACTGCGTTCGCGCTTTCCCCTGATGACTTGTGTGCAAAAAATAGAAAAGAAAATGCTGGTTATCATGTGCTTTTATTTAACCCCGGACTGTCTCTAATGGTAATATAGTTTTTTTAGTTACAGATAGATAGCCGTGTTGGTCTGCCATAGTCAAAATAAAAAAAATCCTTCCAGTAGCACCTTAAAGACCAACTAAGTTAGTTCTTGGTATGAGCTTTCGTGTGCATGCACACTTCTTCAGATACACTGAAACAGAAGTTGCCAGATCCTTCTATATAGTGAGAAGGTGGGGAGGGGTATTACTCAGAAGGGTGGTGGGAATGGGAGATTGGCAGATAGCTGAGATAGTTTTTTTAAATTTGTTTTAGCGCTGTGCTGTTTCTCAATATGTTGGCCAAAATCGGTTTTGCGGGAAAACGATTCTAACCTTGCAATACACAGCATTCTACCGCTCATGGGAGAGAGCAAGGCAGCCAATTGCAATAGACATCCTCATGCCTGATTCCCCAATTTCAGACATCGTGATATATCAGAATATCGTAATGTTTAACTGCTGTTATGACGTTGAAAACCATGTATCGCTCAGCCCTAGTCTGTTTTTTAGTATACCTAAAATCCTTTATTAGGTGCGACTGGACTTAATGGTCAGGGGTCCCTTTACCTTTAACTCACATTATGTTCAAAAAATTTTTTTTACAGAGAGGAACCCATGACAGCTCTTGCATCTGTTCATTGCGGTGGTGTCCTAACATACAAATATTTTCCCACTTACACACTTCCTGCGTTAAAATAAAAACTAGCCGAAAACAACCCAGCTTTAACCTAACAGCAAACATTTTCTTTTCTGTTTTTCGCACATGAATTGTCAGGGGAAAGCGCGAACGCAGTCCCCCACTACCACAAATTATGCAGTCGAGTTTCCCGCATTTGGGGAAATCGCAGGGGTCAGCACACCCGCAGTGCAATGGATGAGCCTCACCCTGGGAAAACCTCCTTCATGATCAAGGTGTCTCCCCTGCCAGGTAAGTATGCTTTCTGCTTCGACACGACCCGGGCCACCGTCCTCCCGCGCTCTTCCAGGGCATAGCGAACATACCAAGCCCCGCACGAGGGTTCTGTCCCCGCCTCCCTACGCTCGCCCGCAGCCGGGCATCATCTACCGGGCCCAGTCTGACTGAGCCCCGATCTCTCCATGCCCGCTCACGCCCCGGTTTGCGCCTCCCCACAATGCTTCGCGGCGGCGCCTTATCTGCATGCGGGAGTCGCTCCGCCTCCTCGCGCTCTTCCCTGCCAAGCCGCCTTCCGGCCAAAGAGGGGGTGGAGCTGCTGACTCCCCGCTGTCGACACTCTGTTTTTAGGGCGCCGGCGGAGGAAGAAGAGAAGTTGGATTAAGGCAGCGTTTGTTAGTTCGCCTTGTCGTCCTCGCGCTGCCGAGCACCCGGCTTGCAAGGGCGATGACCAGGCACGCTTTGGCTCCACTGCCCGGGAGACAGGGCGGGAGAAATAGATTTCAGTATTTGCTCACATTCCCCGCCCATTTTTCCGGCCTCTTTTCCTCTCTGCTCCTCCCATGCCCTCCCCTCAGTTACTGAGTTTTGCTCAGGACAAATTTTTAAAACCTAAAACTTATTATAGTTAACAAAATATCACAGAGAAAGCAATTAGAGCCACTCTCACGAGAACCTACTGGACAAAAGAGGCAGAAGAGTGGCAGAGAAGACAAGCCACACGAACATGACCGGTTGCCTCAGGATTAAAAAGAAACCCCCGGGTCGTGGGGAAACGGTGAAAACCCACTAAGAATAAATAATCTGAAAGGGACAGCAACATGGAAAAGAAACCTCTTTTAGCTGAACAATACTGAACGCCTACAGTAGTTCCTCTGCACTCTTGCTGGTTCCATGAACGCCGTAGGATGCTGGCTGCTGGAAAGCCGTTGTCTCCGGAGAAGCACATATTTGAAAGACTTTATTGTCACTTGTACAACTTGTATACAGTGAGATGACACGAGCACCCCCCACTCAGCTCTCTTAGTCTTAATTCCCCTCGTTTACTGACGCACACCCACCAAACCCGAAAGTCAGTTGCCCTGTTGTTATCTTTTCATTCAGCAGCCTAACAGCCCACGGATAGAAGCTGTTCTTTACCCTGTTGGTGCGACTAATGATGCTTCTATATCTTCTGCCTGAGGGCAGGAGTTCAAGAAAGTGCCGGCCAGGGTGTGAATCATCCCTGAGAATTTTCCTCATTTCCTGAGGCAACGTTCTTCCGCTATTTCATCCAGCGGATTCATGGGACAGCCCTTAATAAACATTAATTCTGTTTTTTGCACACAAGTCATCAGGGGAAAGCGCGAACGCAGTCCCCCACTACCACAAATTATGCAGTCGAGTTTCCCGCATTTGGGGAAATCGCAGGGGTCAGCACACCCGCAGTGCAATGGATGAGCCTCACCCTGGGAAAACCTCCTTCATGATCAAGGTGTCTCCCCTGCCAGGTAAGTATGCTTTCTGCTTCGACAGGACCCTGGCCGTCGTCCTCCCGCGCTCTTCCAGAGCATAGCGAACATGCCAAGAGCGGCTCGAGCGCTTTGTCCCCGCCTCCCTACGCTCGCCCGCAGTCGTGCATCATCTACCGGGCCCAGTCTGACTGAGCCCCGATCTCTCCGTGCTCGCCTCGCGCCCCGGTTCGTGATCCCCCACAATGCTCCGCGGCGGTGCCTCATCTGCATACAGCTCCCAAACTCCGCCCCTCCTCGCCGCCGCCTCCTGCCCGGAGCTCGAGGTTCGGGAACGCAAGCGGCGGCGGGTGGCCCGGGTGTAGTAGGCGGTGCTAAAAGGAAAGAGCAGGATACGGGGGCGGGGGGCATGAGTGTGTGAATCCTCGGTGGGAACAGTGCTGGCGTCAGGCTATTTTGCGCCCTTGACAAGTCTAATTACTTGCCTCCTGAAATAGAAATTGCTCACTTCGGTTTTATAAAGCAGCCCTGTTTAGGGATTTTAAAAATGTTTTATCTTTTATCGTGTTTTTAATATTCTGTTGTTGTTGCTGCTGCTGCTGCTGTTGTTAAAAAGCGATTGTCTTGCAAAAAAAAAAAAAAAAAAATTAAAAACACAAAACTTGAAACTGCTCATTTTATTTTAAATTGGAAGCGTAAGTGATACAACTACCTACTGTATTATTGTCTTTCTCAAATGCAAAAGAAAATGTTTCAGTGTACAACTAATTGTATAAAACTGCGCCCCTCAAAGGTCAGTCCTGAGTCCCTTTGAGGTCTGCACCCTAGGCAACTGCCTGGTTGGCTTAATGATAGCAACAGCCCTGGGTAGAAAGCCTCTGAAACCTGCAATGGCACCAGGCTGTCTTATGTGTCTTCCTTTTCCCACTCTGAGCCCAGTGGATGGTGTCACGGAGAAGAGTCTGCTGCCAGACTAGTTGGCATTTCAAAATGACTTTTTCCTTCAAAGGGGGAAGATGGAGTCACAGGGGTTGAGTATTCACCATACACATACATTTAAAGTGTGTTTCCCCCTCAAAGGATTCTGGGAACTCAGTTACCTATTGTCAAACTTAAAAAAACACCAATACCCAGAATTCTCTGCAGGATAAAATGTGCTTTAAAAGTACCGGTATGTGTAGACAGTTGGGTTCCTTGTGTAACCATTGTGTGCTAATCTTTACCCACAACCATATGATTTGAATTCAGTATTGCTCAGGCCTCACTTAAACTTTGTCTGGGTCTGTCCTAACCCTCTTTTTAAGATTCCCTTTATATTCCTTTGTATGCCAACAACAAAAGGAGGAAGTGTTGGAGCAGAGAAAAGGCAGTTGGGGGAGCGGCGGTTAACATACCTCCATTATCCTTTCTATGGGGATGGATAATTTGTCAGTGGTAGATGCTTTGCATGCAAAAAGTCCCAGGTTCACTCCATATGTGTTTTTTTAAAGGATCAGGTAGGTGTTGTGAAAACATTCTGCCACAGTACCTGCAAACCTACTGTTAGATCTGATATAAGACTAGTTTAAAGGTAAAGGGACCCCTGACCATTAGGTCCAGTCGTGACCGACTCTGAGGTTGCGGCGCTCATCTTGCTTTATTGGCCGAGGGAGCCGGTGTACAGCTTCCGCGTCATGTGGCCAGCATGACTAAGGCACTTTTGGAGAACCAGAGCAGCGCATGGAAACACCATTTATCTTCCCACTGGAGCGGTACCTATTTATCCACTTGCACTTCGTGCTTTTGAACTGCTAGGTTGGCAGGAGCAGGGACTGAGCAACGGGAGCTCACTCCGTCACAGGGATTCGAACCGCCAACCTTCTGATTGGCAAGCCCTAGGCTCTGTGGTTTAACCCACAGCGCCACCCGCATCCCAATATCACTGTGTACATGTAACTAGACCTTAAGGCTGGAACCAATATTTATCTCTGTGGTGGAACAGAAGTAGTTTCCTTTTTAATATTACAGGGGCATTGTTTCAGTTTTCTTCAGAATCAAAACAAATTGGTAGGGCAGTGAGTGGCGGTGGTGGCGAGGCAGTTAGCCTTGCTACTTTCTGCCTCCCCCCATTTAATCCAGCAAGTTTTGTGGCTCTAACTCCCTTTTTAATGTTTCTGTGTCATTTGTTTTGTGCTGTATTGTAAAAAAACCCTGAAATCTGATATGATGAAAGGTGTTGCAAAACATTTTAAATAAAGGGCTACATTAATGTTCAGGTGTGCTGCTGCTTCCATACTAAGTAAACTAACTATCGAACAGTTTGAGGAACATTTTTCATCCTGAGGGCCTCATTCCCTTTGGGGCAATCTTCCAGGAGCCACACGTCAGTGATGGGCAGGGCTAGAGGTGAAACTGGGCAAAGCAACAGATGCAAATTTTACCTTTGTATAGGAGGCTAGTTTCTGCACAGCCTCGCACTTCTCCATCCCGGCAAGCAAGTGGCAATATTAGAGTTACATTACACATACCAGCCAGGCATAAATACTCAAGGAGTGTGTGAAGCAGGGGTAGTGGCTGTGGAAAGTCTCAAAGTCTTGGAAGCCTTGCCACTGGCCATGCAGAAAGTTAAGCAGAGCTACCTAAGTGAGCACATCCTGGCAAGGCTGGCATGGGAAGAAATCACATGTTTCTTTTTACCCACATTAAGGCGTGACATTATTACCATACTTCAATGGCTCATTTATGAATCAGATTTGAGTCCTACAAGTCATTTTCTGTCTCCCTGTGTTGGGCATTACAACTCATTCAAAAAAACGGATCTGAAACACACACGCTGGAGTATACAGAACAAAACAAAAACTGCTTTAAAAATTCTTTATTTTCATAAAATGCATACATAATCAGCAAATGTTCCTATAAGTTAAGCTTAGCAAGTACAGGGCAAGACTGTAGCAAACAATCCTGCTATAACAGGAATAAGAATTAATCTGCAATTTCAGTGAGTGGCTTTCAAGGAAACACACATTTTCACTTTATTGTATGAAACAAAACAAAGCAATGCAAAGTGCTGTTTTGGGCGTGTGCAACAGTTACAAATGACTCAACAGTAGTTGTTCTTTAGTATTATCTTGCCAGCACCCTACATTTAGGTGGCACAAGAGCCCCTGCTTCACTTGATTTTTTTCAAGTTTTTTTGTTTCTCAAGTTTATTTATTACTTACATTTATAAACTACTCACCATCCTGTAAGATGAACCAAGGGCAGATGATGCACAATAACACAATAAATTTAAATGTAATTAAACTGGCACTAAACCCATAGGAACAGTCCAGTAGCACCATGAAAAAAAGCTGTACCCACTGAACGACTTCCTAATGCCTCTGTGAAGAGAAATGTTCTAAAATCTATCGTCTGCCTTCTCACCCGAGGGGGAGAGTTCCACACACAGCAGCCCCCAAAGGCGGCCTTATCTTGCATCACCACATAGCAAAGCCACACTATTTCCCCTTCTTTCCTTCCTTGATTTGTCAAGTTCCATAACAGTAGTGCAGAAACACTTTGGTTGTCACAGAAGTAAGAGACACCATTGTGGATAAAGCAACTGCTGCTTTGTCCTGCTTTTTTTGCCAGGTAAGGGTAGCAGGACTAGTTAAAAAGAAAATTTTACTGATACAAAAATGAACCAAGGGTCTAGAGTAATCAATGATGTGGGAGAGGAAAAGGCCTCTTACCTTTGGTGTGTCAGTTGACTTCTAAGTGGCTACAGCATGGTTCAATGTGGGTAAGTCACCTTCTGAACTTTAACTGAAACCACTGTCTTCTATACAGTGTGAAGTAGAGAATAGCGTATTGGACTGAATCAGGGTTTGAACCCCTCTTCAGTTGCAAAGGTCATTGGAGGACCTCAGGCCAATCACACACAAAGTTTAATCTCTTGCACAGGGTGGTTCTGAAGATAAATGGAATAATCCCTGTACTCCTCAGAGGAACAGTGGGATACAAAGGTGAAGCACACATGCATATAGCGTCAAGGTAAAGGGTCCAGCTTAGTTCCTTAAGCATTTAATGAGCAAAACAATTTTTATTAGAATCCAGTTCCTACTTTCCCCATGGCTTACATTTAAGATACTTTAGATATCTTAATTCTGCCACTGACTGGGAAGATCAGGAGAATGTGTGAATGCATGCACTGCAGAAAATATTCACATATGAATATTTTGCTAAGCATTTCCCGATTTTAAATTTTAGCCAGCATCTAGGAGCAGTATTTCTTCTTCTTCCTGGGACTAGAGAAGAATCGCACAACAAACGCAACAAACAGTACTGGAAAATGTCGTATTAGTGAATTCACAGTATTTGACAGCCTCTCAGAGTATACTGAAGTATTAGAATAAAGGATAAATAATTGAGTAAGAGGGAGAAAACTGCACCAATGAGCTGGAATATCCTTCTGGAGATAACATACAATTTCCTGAGATTACACTTTATTGTGTCCAATATAATGCAATAGAAGAAACATTACAATGGACATAGTAAGGAGTAAATTAATTGAGATTTCACTTTGCTGTTAGTTAAAAGTAGGCTAGCAAGTCATTCCCAGTTTAGTCCACTGTATTCAATTCAGAGAGAAAATGTAAAGTGGATCAATAAAAACTGGGCAAAACAAGAAGTCAAGACTTGTGCAAAGAAGCACCACTGGGCTTTAGGGCAGATTTAAGCGCACAAATACAATGCAAATACTCAATTGAGTATGGGAACTGCCTATACTGAGGAACACCATGTGAACTGATGTAGTGATGTAAATTTCTGCCTAGGACTTGCGTTGTCATGGCTCTTTCCCACATGCAAGCCATCACCTGATGCCGTGATCCTGGACAGACATATATGCATGTATATAAACTCTTTCAGCCAACTCCCCAGCCTCCAAAATTCAGCAATCTAGAAGCAATAGATTTCTGGAAAAAATGACGAGTTTAAGATTTCATTATGTTCAAATGACAAACTACATTTTAATATTACATGCCCAAGTCCCAGGCTCATATGGTTATGAGCAGCTTTTGCTGTTGTTTTCAATTAACGGCAATTTATTGTTCAGGAGTGCCTTACCTTGTATACTCCTCCCTGGTCACTTCAATCCTGGGGATAGCTCAATCGGTAGAGCACGATACTCTTAATCACAAGGCTGTGGGTTCGTGCTCCACGTTGGGCAAAAGATTCCTGCTTTCCAGGGGTTGGACTTGATGCCCCTCGTGGTCTCTTCCAACTCTACAATTCTATGAGACACTCTTAGTACTGCCATGATTCCAAGGTTCATCTTATGTTCATTTAAGTGTGGTAGTACATGGAATTAGAAATGTCCTTCCAATGAACATTTGGAAGGCTCCTAAAGTACTGACATTTAGGTGCCTGCTTAAAACTCACCAGTTCACCCAGTCTTTCTCTGAAATCTAGATATGTTGGTGTATTCATTTGACCTACTGATTTGTGATGCATCTTTGTTTTATGGATGTGATATTATTGTTCGCCACCCATGTATTTTTCTTGGTGATACAGAAAATGCTAAACAAACAAACAAATGAATATTTCGTCCAAACCTAAAACTGTGGTTAATTTTAAGTGTGGTTTACGGAAACAAGCCCAGTTCATGAGCCATGGCTTGAAGTTGGCTTGTTTCCTTAAAACCATAACCACAGTTTATTTGGGTTCAGACATAAAGCTAAACTGTAGTTTGTATGTTTTCAATTCTCTTTTTATCTATCACAACAGTGCTGAAGGACTATTTTGCTGATGAATCCAAAGTTTGTTCAATTAACACTAAATTATGGTATCTGAATGAGGCCATTAGCTCTCACATTATGCTTCTTAAAGGAAGGAATTTAGAGGATAATTTCTGTTATCCTAAGCCATGAATGTATGAGGTACATGGACTATGGCACATGTATAGGCTTTGTGTATGCCATGATTTCACAGGAATGCAGTTAGGAGCAGAATGTGGCGGTGGATACAGAATCTGGTTGAGTGCCTTAGGTTATTTTTCAAAAAAGCAAATCTCTGGTTTTCGGGATGAAATCCCAAAAGCCAGAGACTAAGTAAGATTTTCAGAGGTTGTCATTGGGCTCAAAACTCCTCATTCTCTTAATGGACTGATAAAAAAGCAATATTATGCATAAGAAGCCATCATCATCATCATTATTTCTGTCTTTATTCATCAGCTTATCCCACAAAGGTTTTATGTACAATACAAAGAAGTAATTTTAAAAAAATTTACACACAATATTCTTTAGTACAGACTACACACAACCCTGGGTAACTGAGAGTACCTGCTACTTTGCTGGAACTGCTCTACTGTGTCTCCTGATCAACTTCTATTTCCTATGCTGCAGAAACCGATTTTAAGTTAATGTTAAACTTCAACTCAGAAAAGGATGTTATGGAAAAATATGTTTACATCTCCATCATGTTCTGTACACCATGTTCTGTACATCCTTCTGCTTCATAACTACACCTAGGTACTTACCTTATTTGCATATGATCCCCACTGTCAGAACAGCACCCTGCCAGTCAAAATGGGGTTTTTCCATTAAACAATATAAAGTATTTATTTTGTGGCTCCATTCAAAACACAGCAGTAGGATTTATCTGCACTATTAAACATTTTATTTTAATTGAAATTAATATATCTCCTATGCTATATAACAGGTGTAACCTTCCTGCCCATTAGATTTAATGAAGAACCATTCTACTATAATGGAGCACTTGTTTATTGAAAGAATCAAAAGACAACTTGGGACGACATCGGCAGAGTTCACTACTGCAGCTATCAAATGTCACAATTCAGCCTAAAGCAATCCTAACGACCGCTCATTCCATTATATGTGATTTGTAAACATAATACAGTAGTGTCTATTTTTGAAAGAGCAGTTCCCAAAGAATGCAAGCTGCCATGGTTATTATCGATGCATTCGATCATGGACTCCCATGGTTAGTAGCAATATGCATCAAAGTATCATACACAGTGAAGTCAATGTATGGCAAAACCATCCTCATCCTCGGCATGAGGATCATCCTTGTCTTCTGCTTTCGGTCACAGAGTTTGGTAATAAGTGATACAGGGTTGTATTCAAGAAAGAACTAAGGTGAACATCCCATTAGTTCAAGGATTCCTCCTTGCATAATGGGAGTTCCACCTGTCCCTCTGTGCACCTCCTAAATCTGTTCTGGAGGTTTCACAAACACTTTGGAGATTTGTGGACAGGGCAGGACAAGGCATGCACAGAGGGATAGAGGGAGGGAAAGAATTCCTATTGTGCTAGCACAAGAATCTGAGTACTGGCCACAGTGTCCCTATGGAAGTACCATTTGTGTAGCTGGATGATGGTCACACCCAATTTTGGAATAAGTCCCTATGCTGCAGGAGGCAGCACAATCAAGAGTGAAGCAAACTGTAACCGAATATAGAATATACACACTTAAAAGTAGTTGGGAAGAAGGTGAAGGGTGGAACCAGCATGACAAGTGAGAAAATGTAAGGCGAAGAAGTTGTAGTGTGCCTCCTCCAGCCCCAGGTAAGTAACTGTAAAATCTTTAGAAAGATTTGTAAATGTATACAGCAGTCAATGTATATTACCCTATCACATACACTCTGGCAGCTCACAACTCCTACCATTATAAAACTACAATCCCCAAAGTAATGAAAATATAGTAGAGAGAAAAAAGAAGAAACCAGAAAAAGTAACATGAGAGAAAAGGGTGTTGGGGTTGTGTTAGTGCAAATCGATATGAGCGCTCATGCTTAAAAACTGAAATAAAACCAACTTTTCTGCCAGATTAAAACAAATTGAATGTGAAAGGCACTTTGGTCAAGTGATATGTGAGGAAAATGTTGGATTTTTGTGTGCAAGGATACTGGTTTATCCATCTCTGTATTGCAAAAACCATTTGTCAGAATTGGGAGAGGCTGTGAAAACACTGGACAGGTGTCTGGAGCAGTGATGGACTGGCTGCGAGCCAATAAACTGAGGCTGAATCCTGATAGGATGGAAACACTTGGGTGTTTTCCACGAATCAGAATTAGGTGTATACCCTTTTTCTGGGAGACGCTGCACTCCCCCTGAAAGATCAGCCTGAGAGTGCTCCTAGCTCCCAACTTGTCTCTGAAGTCTCAACTGGCTTCTGTGGCTAGGAGTGCTGATGCCCAACTTAGGCTGGTTTGCTGGCATTAGCCGTTTCAGGGCTGGGATAGCCTGCCCTTTGTTGTCCATGCTCCAGTGACCTCCTTGGAGTATAGGTGGCGGCCATTTTAGGTGTGTTCAACTGACGCGTGATCGTTGACACGCAGGTTCTTTTGAACCCAAAAGAAGGCGGAATGAGGGCGGGACATGTTTATAGACACTCTGCCAACATGCACAAGGGCCAGGAGTGGAATTCCCATGAGAAATGGTAGCCAATGGTACTTGACGGTCCGGGAGCTCCAGGTGGTGCAGAATGAAACTGCTACGTTAAGAAGCAGGGCAGCTGGATGGGACCGTAACAACAACAACAATAATAATGGTACTCAAGTGGTATGTACCAAGTCATTGATCAAAGCATTCCACCCTCATAAACACCTCATTCCAAGCTCAAAGATCAAGGAGTCCACTAACTTTTAATACTAAGCTGATAGTAAAATGATGCAAATTGCTCTTAGTGAGGGCAACCAATGTGCCATTTACACAAAGAATATTGCATACATTATTTAATACCTACCCTGTTTTTCAATTACAATTCTACAAAGCTGTGACAGATAATTATTCAGAAGCTGAATAATTATCACTTTGAGGATGTCAAACATGTGGAATGAAAGGCACCAGAAATTACTTTTGTAATTCATTAGTTTATTATTTTTTTGCTACTATTCAAATAGTCATCAATGACCCAAGTACATGGGTCCTATTGAAGTATTGGTCTAATGATGGGTGGGTATTCAAAGTGGTGCCGAAGATCTGAACAGCCTCCCAAGGGACAGCTGCTTCATCCCTCTTCTGCTTTTAGATAGACAGTGAAGATTGTTTTATTTCAACAAGCTTTTGTAGATTATTTCCCTCATTTTATTTCATCCTGTCAATGCCCTTTTAATCCATTTTCAGGACTGTTATGGTTTCATTTATTACATCATTTTTCTGACTATAAGTTGTCTTGAAAATCATACATGCTGAAAAATAAAGCCAAGGCAATGGGTCTCCCATGTGGTCTGTCCACAACTGTTCTTCAGAGGCATTCCATGGAGTCTCAAAGAAAGTAAAAGGAAAAAGAAAAGAAAACTATGAAAAAATAGGTGTCACCCTTGTTGGTCCATTGGAATATCCATTACATACTTCCAGTCATACCATTTCAATTGTTCATCTCTTTCTTCCCCCTCTTGCCATCTCTCCCTTCTTGCGAAAGGGAGTGTATGGGGTGTTAGGGGAGGAGCAAGACCGGGGGGGGGGAGAGACATCATGCTCCATCTGGGGTTGTTTGTCCATCTTTGGTCCCCATCTTGCATTCAGCTCTCACCTGTGGCTCCTAGAAGCTGTCAGCACAAGACAGCGGCTGCACCCGGAAATGGCTTTGACTGGCCGGTTAAACCAAGTGAGGATAGCTGATGGGTCTCAAACCCTCGGTGAGTTAGGGACTTCTCCTGCATGCGAAAACAGGTTCCAGTGGATTGAGTGGACGAGACCAACAGTGGGACCAATGCTCAAGAAGGTGGGTTCTGTATGTGATGTAGAGGGAAGTGAGGGGCAGATGGGGCTTGTCAATCTGAGAACGCAGCACATCTGGGAGAAGGAAAACACCTAAACATCAGCTGCCTTGTGGGATATCTTCAGGAGAAGAAAAGTCTAAGGAGGAAACCCTAAACAAATCTGGAGTGGAGTCCCTAAGACAGCAGGATGGCATCTTGTATGTCTCTTTCCAGCAACTCCTGCAGCCAAGCACGTGCCAAACATACTGCTCTGCTTTCCTCTGGACCACATAAATGAGGCCAAGAGGGGAGTCTTGTTGTCTTGGCAGCCCAGGACCTCCATACATGCTGCCCACGCTTGTGTCCTGGAGAGGTCATTTTGGTGCTTTTGCAGCAGTTTGACTTCACCCTCAGGGGCGCACTCCACTATCTCGCTTGAGATACAGATGCAAACAATCACTACATATTGTATGTGTGGCAAGTTGTCCATAGGTGGTGCTATCAAACCATAGGAGTCAGGGAAAGGTGAATGAACACATAGAACAGGAATAGAAGAATTGCAACCACAAATATATAAATGACTCCACATAATGTACCGAACTATAGTATGATGCTTGGTAGTATCAAAAGGCACCAAAGTTGTGACTGAAAATGATGGTAAACCAGCAATTAAAGTACAGCACAATTACTTATATCCAGATATAGTATGACAGGAAGATTCAGACCTGAGTTAGACAAGATGCAGTGAGAATCCTAGGTCTTCCATTTCCCCTCCTTCGTTCTGCAAAAGAGCAGTAAGCCACAACAGCCAGCTTAACTAAGTACCATGTGGAAGTAAGTTGGTTTATATATGAAAGGCATCACTACATAAAAACCCACAATTCAATCAGTCACCTCTGCAGAGTTCAAACATGAGATTCTCCTGAGCATTTTTATCTGAAAGATCCAGTTATTATTCCAGCAATGTAGGTTCCCTTTGTCTTCTCACAAAATTGTGAGTTTCATTTAGAAACAAAGAGTGCAACTCTTGAACTTCATAAGGTCACAAGAGCTTCTAATTTCCCATGTCTCCTTGTAATTACTGTGAAATGCAGGCCCACAAATAGCTTACCAAATAATAAAAAGTCACAGTGCGACAAAATAGGAAAGTATACATATGAATAAGCTTTTGTAGCCATTTAACATTCTGCACTGTATCCAAATATTCTATTGTTCATTCTGGGAACAGTTTCCAAATTATACATAATTAAGCAGACTAGAAAATGTCAAGTAAACAAATATATTACAATGATAAACCATTCATTAAATACTAAACAGTGACCCTCCTTCAATACAGCAAAGAATGCCCTCATCATTACTAATGTACCCATGAATAAAAATAATTTGCTAGGCAATCACAAACTGATTGGCTAAGAAGAGTTAATGAAGCATCTTTCAAGACCACCACCACCACCCTTTTTCTAAAAGAAAACTAAGATAGCAATGGTCTCATTCAAACGATTTGGCACCTTCTCCATCCATATAATTCATAACACAAACCACTGAATTGGAACTCAAAAAGGACAAAAGCAGTTCATTGCATTTGTTCGTTAGCAAGCATGCAAAACGGAGCATGTAACAAGACAGAGAGAACATTGTATGTAAAGTTGCTTGACCATCCTCCTTGAGGCAAATCATTTTCTCTCCAACATAAAATAAAGCCTTCTTCTTAGGATAGTTGAAATGGCTTTTAATCTCCATGCACACACTAATGCTTTCTGGCGTTAGTGTGCACATTTAATTTTGTGTGTGAAGAATAAAATTGTTTTGAACAGGAAGTTTATAAGGAAACACGACATGTTAATGACCAAGGGCTCCGACATTCCGCAAAGAGTTGAAGGGCTCATCTTTTTAAGCAAACCACACAAACACAAAATAGAGCAGCCTTTATAATATATGGTCGACTAAGTCATTCACTAGGTTCGTAGTGAAAGTTTATTGTTCTGTTTTCTAGTACAATAAACTACAAAGTTTGTACAGTAAAAAATAACAACAGCCACAAAGCAACAATGCAATTGTAATGCTGACATTCTGCGACAGTACAGAAGAAGAAATGTCCATGGGCTCATCTTTCCACTCTACTGAACGCATAAAAGCTAGAACTACTAATTTTAACACAAAAACCTTTCACATTTAGATGCAAGCTCCATATAACTTGGGGGTGCTGGATATCACCAGGTAGAATTCCAAGGAATGCAATAGGGAAGAACACACAAAAAAATGAAGTTTCGAAAGAAAAGAACCGCACAACTCTCCAGAGGGCGAATGACAAGTTCCAGGTCACCCTGTGTTCAGTTCTCATCAAAGCAAACTGCCTGCAGGGAAAAGGAAACTGTTACAGAAAAGTAGTTAAGTTTTGGGGACTGTGAGAAAAAAGCAGACTGCTGTTCAGTAGCCAGGCTTTCCCTCAATTTTTTGAAGTGTGGCATTCCAATTCCCTCCAGCCACAGTGCATCATATAGAGGAGACTGGACATCAAATAGACATGCACAACTGACAAGTCTATCTATGCCTTAATGTCCAAATTATTATCGAGCGGAGAATGCTATCATTGTTTATTCTTTAGGTCATTCTCAAAAACTCACCAAGACACAGGAGCTCTTACCTCATAGGTAGAAAAATTCTACTTGACAAATTGCGTCAGATGTACTTTGTGCGATTGAGGGCTCTCTCAGCAAAATGACCACTTTCATCGGTGATTTTCTCCCAATCAGTTTGTCCCACCACAAAACCAATGGCCCTCTTTCTGTCTGCATCCTTTTTTTCTTCAAGGTCTGCCCACCTTACCTACGAAGAACACAGCATTGGGATGATACTCAGTTCCAGAAAACGAAGCGAGACATTTTTGCCAATACTACAGTTTTGCACTCAGCGAAGGCTTCAGACAACTTAGAAAAAGGGAAGGCAACTTTACTGGTTCAGCATTCTAGAATGCTCAAAGATTTGCGACCCTCACAAGTTTGCAAGTAGAATTTATTTAGTGTCATATTTATTTATTAAATTTAGATCCCACATCTTCTTCCGAAGAGCATAGGAACTAGTGCTCTGAATGTGCAAAGCAGGGAGCCTTTCACGAAGATTTTTGCCCCCTCTTCAGCAGATGTGAAACTGTTCACAAGGAATTCGCTGGGGGAAAAGAGTGAACCTGTCCCAGTTGCCGAGATGAGAGAGATGACATTCCTTGGCTCGGCTCCATTTGCGTTTAGTTTAGTAGTTGAGCAGGAAGGGGATATGTATAAAGATGCACAACCAAATGTGTGCCTTACTACTGTAAGGGAGTGCAGATGTGATTCTTCCATTTGCATGGCATTACTTTCAGTGGGATGCATGGGACAAGGAAACTGCCAGCGCACTGTAGCAAGTTGTCCAGGCAATGAGGATGTGCTCCCTTCCCACCACAATGGATGCAGGTGCGAAAGTGAAAGCATATGTGGAAAGAAGTGCAGGGTTTTCCCCTGTGTCCTCTCCCAACACCCCCTTCCAATGTTTGGTACAAAAAAATCAAACATCATTACAATTTGGCCTAGCACTAAGTGGAACCAATCATTCTTCAGGGAACCTCCATATTTTCCATTTCCCTAGTTATTTACTGTTTCCTCATCTTCTTACTAAGTAGCCTCTGCTTCCTTTAGCTATAAATGCGTACAACTAAGCTTTGCTATCTCCCCTGTTTTTACAGGAGCATGACGAGATACGGATTTTTAGAAGAAATTTTCAGAAAGAGAAATTGAATCAAATGGACATTAAAATGAAAGCAATGGCCCCACAGTGCTTCCAAACATAGATTAGCTGAACCAAACATATAGTTCATGCTTTATGGAAAACCTTCTGGGTGAGACCCTCTGAGACATTAAACCAAAATTACTTTATTACCCTCTTCTTTCCAGGTTCAGAAGCACGGGTATCATAATCATCTGGAAGCTGAAGATAATCTTCCATTCTGCTGGCAATTGCTTCCCAATCACGCTTCCTCTTAGCACCAGTTCGCAAGCCATCCAATTTGTCTGAGAACAAACATACAGCCTCAGGGTTAAAGGGGAAAAGCACACTTGTGTAATGCCCAATACAAACAAGATGCATGGGAATGCTTTCAGAAGGGCAAGCTGCTATCTTATAGCAGTGGTATATGCAAGTTCTTGGGTGTCTTCATGAGTAAAATGGCAAAACCCATTGTCACTTTTTTGAAGCATCAATCTGTGATGATCCGGGAGAAAAATTTGTGCTGGATAATCATACAACAGGCCATATAATGTAGCGATACTTGAACATGTTTTTGAAAATGATACAAATTTAAATACTAAAGGAAGTTTTTAATACCTTGTGTTATACCAACGCTGTGGCAAATGCGTACCAGTGCACCTGCCAGATATCTACATTTATTTTTGAAAGACTATAAGATGGCTTTTGAACTGCCTGTGTTGGAGTCAAGGACATTTGACTTGTGGTGCAGAGCACCAGACATAAAAGGAATAAACCCACAAGCAGTTTCTCACTTTCTTCCTTTGCTTGAACAGATATGACTGTCCTCATGTGAAGTTCAGTATTACTGTTCTAATAAACTTTTGGTGTGGTCAAGTTTTTTCTGAACATTAATCTTTAAAAATGTGTATTATTAGGAAGCAGTTGCTACTGCAGAGAAGCAAACTGGTATGAATAGGTGAAATTTGTGTCAGAGCTCACAAATATTTTCTATATGCATAATTCCCCCCCCCCCCGGTTCATAATGTACTACACAATTCAAATAATGTACTACACAATTTAAAATTATTTATACCAATCTATTTTAAGTGTACAACAGTATGTTTAATGCTATAGGTTTTCTAAATGGTTCCCAGAGATTGCTATTAAAAATTAGCAAAACCCCAAACTATCTGTTTGTAGACAGAGCCTTGCCTTGCCTATTTGCCAGAAAGCAGAAAGTATCAATTTAAAGAACTGCAAAAATTAGCTTATTTATTAATCCAGTGAACTAAAGAAGCAGCTATATCTAATTTAACATCAAATTACAAAAGAATTTTCTGTAAATCAGAACAAAAATGTTAAGTATTAAATAATTTCCATTCAAATAATCTAAACGCCATTTTTCTATTTTTCCTGGAACTTCAAGCCTGAATGATGATAAATGCTATAAAATTTACTCAAAATTATATTATTTGGAAGAATAATATTTATCTACTATTTAGCTACACTTATTTTAACCTATTTTTAAAAGTTAAACATGCTAAATATATCCAATTAAAAATGGCAGTTACAGCTCCAAAGATACCATCTGCCAATAGTCAGACAAAAGTATTGTTAACATTCTGCAATAATAGAAGTGTTTTGAAATCTGAGTGTTATGCACAACATTGCTCAGAAAAAAAACATTTTCTATCAAAGAGTTTAGAATCACGAATAGCAACAATTAATGTATAAATGCCATGTTAGCAGATATCTTTACATATTCATTTAAGATTCTAAGATATGAGGTTGGAACTTGTACAAAAGAGGGCCAGGAACCAAAATGTGCTTGTGCATATGTTGCAGATTTTTCTTTCCACATGTCATTCTTCAATGCTGCATAAAAATATGTTCCAGAACATCACCCCATCTTCAAAGCAACATTGGGGGCTACAGGAGGGGAGAAAATCACTGCTGCTCATGCAGCTCCTTGGACACTCATCCAGGAATCAAATTGTTCTGAATGAAAGCATAAACTGGCTTATCTGATCATCAACATAGAAAAGTTTATTCCCTCATTCAGATGGGATATGAATGGTGTATGCAATAGAAAAGTGAGAAAGAGGTACTGAACAAAAAGTCCTTGTTCATTCAGCGACCTGTTTCATAATATTTCGTTCCTTTTCACGGTGTATTTTTAAAATGTGATGTAATTTTAAAAGGTATTATGGCACAATTTATCCTGCTTATTTCCAATATGGAAGCCCTTCAAGCTTCTGATCAAATGCCATTCACACTGATATGGATGTATTTTTTTCTGATCATGATGCGTATGCCTTATACAAATATGCTATAGTGAGTAAACGTCTGCTTAAGCTTTTTTCTGTAGTTATTCCACAAGCACATCCATGGTACACTGAGGATTCCAATCACTGAGGTTTTTTCACTGCTTTAGTGACCTCGTTGCATTGTTATATGTGTGGTGTTCTTTCTGTTGCCTGCATTTAACTTCCTTGTAAAATAAATTTCCACGAGGAGAGAAAAAAGTGATGTGAACCTAAAACTCTGCAAAATTCAACAAATACTTACCTCAATAAACATAAAATAAACAAAGAACAGCTTAAGATATAAAGTGCCAATAGTGATAGCCATTTCACACTTTGTTTTTATAAAACAGTGGAGACGAACATTAGATCTATGTTTCCCATGAAGTTTGAATTGGTACCAAAATAATGTGGGAAAAAATGAATAAAGAGAGTCACTGCAAATGTGAAGTTGTTAGATGGACTCATGATCACTTAGCAGCAGTTACATTTTTAGCTGAGGTAACAAATCATTTGCAAGCAGGTATGCAAGGAAATTTCAGGTACATAGTATTCAGACGAATGCCAATGCAGCATTTTATGTTATAAGCAACATTTACTACAATAAAAGGTTTAGCGTTTTACATACATCTATGAATCAGGAATCTAACACAGTGACATTTCATTGAGGTTTATGTGGGAGCACTCACAGGGGCAAACATTTGGATCAGATCGCAACATTCAACAGCATTTTGTTTCAGAGCAACTTGGGATGATGAGCAGTATTCCTACACTACCTAAATGATTTTCTTTCTAAGTTGCCCTCATAAAATAACTTCCACCAGGAGGGATGGGAGGTGGGTATGTCAACTATGAATACCACTGGCCATGGTACTTCTGGTATGTTAAGTTGGGAACGGGAGGGACTGTGCTTCTGTTCCTATGTGACCAATCAGTTCCGAAAGGTACTCTGCTCCATGGAATTTATGCTACAGGGTTCAAAAAATATCCATCTTGAGTTCCTTGCTGTGTAATGTGCGTCTGAAATGACTGAGAGAGGTCACCTGCAGACCTGGTCTGAATTGCCATCAGTATTAACATTTGACACACGGATTCTCTTTCCATCTACATCAAAATGGACTACAGAAGCTCTGAACATGTGTTTGAAATTGGGGAAGAGGTTGGAAAAATAAAGATAGACCTTCTGATTAGCTTTAATCAGATGAAAGGTTAAACGTTCTTTTTGTCAGAGTGGTCAACCAGACACTTCAGGGAATCTCACCAGAATGGCATGAGGCCAACAGCCCACCACACCTCTTGCTGGTACCCAGGAACTGGTAGCAAGAAACACTGCAAAGTAAGACTGAAGTACTGCTGGCTGGTGATGTAGTTCAGCAAGAAAGGATTTGGACAGTTCTTGGTGGGCTTGCATTCACCCTAAAGGATTGGGTTTGCAGCCTGGTGTTCTTAGGTCTGGTCTTGCAGATAACTTGAGAACCCTTCATGGCTCATAGCACCTTTTAAGCAACCTCACTTGGTACACAAGCCGTGGTCATTTTTTTAAAAAAACAAGCTCTGACCAGAGTTATGTTATGCATGCCTCGATAACCTCCAGATTAGATCAGTGCTATTTGCTTTAAGTGAGATATCCTTTCAAGATCACCCAGAAACTTCAAATAATTTAGAACAAAGTGGCAAGTCTTACCTAGAACTGATAAGACTGATAGAAGGAACATTCTCAACAGCACTTAAAGAGGTTTCCTGTCTTCCAATTTGTTTCTAGGCACAATTCATGATGCTGGCTCTGATTAAAGAGCTCTAAAGCATTGGCTTGGGCCAGGTTAGCTGAAAAACCACCTATTCCCTAACAAACCTGCCCAGTTATTGTCTTCACAGGTTCTACTAAGCATGCCCCTACCTTTGAGTTGACATGGAGGGCAACAAAGGCTGGTGCCTTCTGGCTCATTGCACCATCTGTAGAGCTCCCTCTAACGTCCATTTGCTTAGTACCCTCCTTCGACCATTTTCAAGATGCCAGCTAAAGGCACTGGCTCTTTGCACACCCTTTATTACCTTTGCTTTCACGGCTGTCTTAAAACTGCTTTGACAGATGATTAAAATTGCTTCTAACCCCCATCGCCCCAATTGCCGACAGTTATGTTTTGACAATGGACTGAATTATTTATTTACACGAATTTCAATACCCTTGGAAGCTGCCTCAAATCAAAGCTAAGAGCTGAAGCACTAACATTTTAAAAGTAAATTAATGTAGGACTCTTCCTTATGTAAAAAATGCTACTGCTGGAAGTTTTACATACAATGTTCTTATGAGACTATTGGTTTGTTTACAACAGTCACATAAAGACAAATTGTGCCTCTACAGTGAGTATGTGACCCCAACAATTATCAGTTCATGAACTTATCTACACACACCTCATTCAGCGTCCACCCAACCATAAGGGCAACACGGTAAGACAGATGTCTCCTACTATTTGTTACAGAGCAACAGTTAGAAATTACAGGAACCCCCAGGTGCAGAGTAAGCAAGGAATGTTTCCTATATAATTCTGCCATTTCCTCCCCATTGAATGTAGTATGCACATCTGAATGTATTCTATGCAAATCACAATGTACTGCTATCTCCTGCTTCGGCACCTCCAGAATTACCATCAGAAACCTTGGCCACCAGTTCCAAGTCACTGAATATCTAATTTAACCTAACGGACTGAAAACTCATGAAACTACTATAATACTGAGACGATAGTAAGGAACACTCTCTGAACTTGAACAGGGACTGAGTATGTAAAAACTCTCAAATATGCATTTGTATATAAAATTAATTACTGAATGCAAAAGGAAAAACTTCCTATAGTTAGTATAGTTAGTCAGATATACAAGAGTATATGAGGTCAAAATGCACACACTCCCATAAGAAAACCATGTACCGTAACTACTTACGAACTATGTTAAATCCATCAAGATTTTACACTACGCAGGTATGACAAAATATGACACTGAATTAGAGACAGTAATATATACATTTCTTGCATGTGAAGACTTTATTGGGGAGATTCTTTTCAACTACTTAGCTCTCCAGCATGAGATTTTGGCTGATATTAGGAATTTACGATGCTCTTTTGAGATTTCAATAGCACATCCAACAGAACTTAGCAGCAGAAAAGGTGCCACAACTGAAAGGGCTATTTTATGCAAATAGTACAAGCAGTGAAATAGTCTCTTTATACTGCACCCTAACACTGCGTATGAGCGTATACACTGTGTGTGTATGTACTGTGAGCATGCAATATTCAAATTCAAACTCTCAAGGGTCACCACACACACTTTGTTTTCCAGCTTATGCTACATACTCTCAATGTAATCCAAAGCAGAGCCATAGCTTCTCAGATAGCATGTTCAATTAATCAATTCTAAATTGATTATGGAAAGCCCTTTCCTCTGTTGTATGATTGACACCAACCCAGACTGATATAGATATCTGCTCTGCAGTTTAATATAATTTTATTTACTGTTTCAGATGATTTTTTAACTTTTGTATTGCCATTGTGTATTACATTGACTTTTACAGCACTGAGACTGCTGTGATAAAGGGCAGGTTATCAGTGCTTTAAATACATAGACAAATGCTGAATATGCCTGCAGTACCTAAAATCCTGGAAGTTAAAGGTACAATGGAACCTCGGAAGCCAAACGTAATCTGCTCTGGAAGGACGTTCGACTTCCGAAACATTCAAATTCAGAGGCGCGGCTTCCAGCTAGGCTTTTTGCACATCAGAAGTCGAATGTTCAGATTCCGAGGAATGTTTGAAAACCAGAACATTTACTTCTGGGCTTTTGACGTTCGGGAGCCGAAATGTTCGGGAATGAAGTGGTTTACAATGAAGGGAATGGAGTACTTTATTAGTATTTTGTCCAGCAAAGCTTTCAAGACTGATGCTGGAAAGCAGCACTAATGGTTTAATTCAATCTGTTTAACAGAGAAACTGAAAAGTAATGGGAGTTCCTTTATGCCAACATATATCGTATTGTTCAGCATTACGTATATATTATTTCTTTGATTATTTCTTTCACAAATGTGCTAATAAAATTGATTTCAATGGTCAAGCCAACTTCCTTTTGAATAACGTTTATTCCTATGAATCCTATGAAACAAAAGCTGCACTTCTACAAGGCTTTTCGATGCATTACTTAGGCTGGTCAATTAAATTACTGCATTATGGCAGTAGTATAAGAGGAAGCATGCTATTAAATAAGATGGTTGAAAACAAACGTAAGACAGAAACAAGATGAAGTATGGGCTTCATATCTTCACTCAGAAGTACTGAGGCTTAATTACATGTAAAGAATGAACTGACACTTGATGTCATCACAAGTTGACCAAACTTTCTAGTAACAGTACTTAGACATGCTTGTGGTCATTTGTTGTTCCCAACTACGCTAAAGCAAAGCATAATGCCGAACAACATATGAAAACTAATCCATTTAATATAAATGCCCCGTGAATAAAATTATGGTGTAAAGAAGAATATAAATTGATTATATTATCCTCAGCAGGAAATGCAAATACAACTCACTTATTTGAATGCTAGAATAAAAGTAACTGCATCACGCAAACCACACAAAAAGCTGCAAGTTAAAGGATTTGATTATTTGTACCTTTTCCAACAATAAAAGGTAAGTGCATATTACACAGCTCAGAGATATTTGTATTTTCAGAAATGGCATACTCAATTCATATCATTTTGCCTTAGGCAAGTGTTCAGAGCTGCAAACAAGAGATGTGCAAATACTGTCATATATATTTTACTAGGAAAAAAGAAATGAAATACCCACCTAGTTTTGCTTCAGAAGTATCCATCTCCCATTTGCTTTTCGGAATGTAACCCTAAATCATATACAGAGAGAAGCTCGAAGGATTAGAGAGAGATAAGAGACATAACATACATTTTAATTGGCAAAAGCATTATACTGTAAACATTTCCTTAGGGCTACCTGAATGAGAACTGTGAATGGGAAGAATGTTTTTTAAAATGCAAATTACTGCAAACAAAATCATCATTCCATCATATCCAGTGCAAGATACCACTCTCAGTAAATAAAGGGCTCCTGAGTCAGTTTACAGCAACAACAGTAGAAATACATATTACATATTTCTCAATGTGGCATGATCTGAAGTATATTTGTGACAAGTCACAGAGACCCATGCACATCATGACTCTCCAGATATCCCCAGCTCTGTGTGCTGCGTCATAATGCCCTATTTTTTGGGAGGGGGAGAGGGTGTAGCAGGAAGGAGGCTTAAGAGGTTCTAGGGTTGGAGTAAAGAGTTTTACCCATTGTTATTTGCATTCTTTCCAGAGTACTTTCCACAAACATAGGATCAAATTATTTATTTGAAATAGGTATCTTTTTTCAACTGTACAGAAGAATTCCGCAATTTGTGTTCCGACTACACAGTGTATTTTTATTAAACGATTTTATAATGGCACAAATATTTAATGTGAGAGAACATAAAAATGCCGTGCGAATCCGCTTTTATTCCTTTGGCTAGCTTTAGATTATATTTTATATATGAGGATATCTCCATATGCTCACCTTGAGTTTGATGATGTTTATGTTATATAGTGCTAGTCACAGATGTAATGCCAAGTGTAATGTGTGAACTTAAACAAGTCCGGTTCCGATCCAACAGAGCATGTCTGAAGTACTTCATGAGTAACTTGCTTTTTCAAAAATAAGAAGAAATCCCATCAACCAGCTATTTGGTAGCAAATGGGACTGAATACAGTGATTGTTCTTTCTTCTGAGCAGCTGACACTATTTCAGCTTTGTAAAGAAAACAATGTTTATGCAGCCCGGGCTGCTGGATTGGAAAGCGGTACTGAGAGAGAAACACATGTTTTGTGAACAAGAATGCTCCATTCAGCTACTGACACACATGCACGGGCCCTAAGTGAAAGTCTGTAATAACAAAAGTACAACCCTAACAATCATTCTTTGTGAAGATTTTATGTGAACGGAGTGTCTCAACTGAATATAACAAACATTTAACTTCATCCAGATAGGACAGATGTACAGTTAGTTGGTAGAAAACCTGATCTAGAAGCAGATGTAGAACCTGTTTTGGATGTACTCTGCATTCCTTTTGATGAATCAGGTTTGTAGCATGAAGAATGCTCCTTGATCCAGTGCTGATTTTCAAGGTTGTGACTTGGGAGTGTCTTTTACGTACTTAGGCTGTTATACCAGCTGCTACCTTCCCTGGAAAATTCACATCTGGTTGTAGTCATTTATGCACCACAAAACTTTGTAACCCGCCTACATGGGGTTGCCCTTGAAAAGTGTCCCAAGACTTTAAATAGTGCAAAATACCACAGGCAGGTTGCCAGCAGGAACGAGCCAGTCAGAGCATATTATTCCAAGTATTGGTTGATCTGCATTGTCTGCTGACTGGTTTCCAAATTCAGTTCAAGGTGTTTGTTCTTACCTTTAAAGCCCTACACATCTTGGGCCCTATGTAACTTAAAGGCCAATGTATCTCTGGTAAGTACTACCTCAAGCGCCTGCACAATGCAAAGTTTGATGGTTGATGGGTAACGAGTTTGGTGGATGTCCTCTAGGAACAGAGAATTTTTAGTAGTACTGCTAGTTCTATGAAATGCTCTCCCCAGAAAGAATCACCTAGCCCAAAATGGTATGCCTCCAGGTGCTAGTCAAAAACTTGACTCTTTGGGAAGACGTTTGGATCCCGGTGATTCTGTTCTCTCATGTATGAGTTATTCCATAGTCCCGTGTTTCCACTGAAATGACTGTGTTGTCTATTTTTGTTCTGCCACTGTGTACTTTTGCTTTGGTTTTTACTGTGCTCTTTCTATTGACCATGTTGCTACCTGTCTGGATTATTTATATAATAAAGCATGATATAAATATTTTAAATATACAAACCTTGTAAACCCTTATAGGTAATTCAGTTCATACAAATCCAATGAATGAGTCTGAATTCCATAAGTACATTTAGTTTCCTCATTTTAGAAATTCAGGAGTTTACTGCTTCTGTGAGAATATTAATCTGATCCTTAGTTCAAACCATGAAAAGCAAACAACAGAGGCCGAAGGCAGAAGTGAAAAAAGGCAGAGGAGGAACTCTTTCTTCTTCTGATAGCCCCACAACTGCTTTTCTCATTCTTTCTCCACCCACCCTTTTGAAATACTGCCCCGGTTGTTGCTTTTCCTTACAAAACAAATTGAGGGAAATGTACACAAAATTTTGTATAGTGTGTAATTTGGCCCTCACTTCTGCTATAAAGAAATGGCATAACACCAATGGAGTAATTCCGATTTCAAGGATGAAAAGCAAAGAACCTCTCAAATTGGCGCAATATCTATCCCTATGTATTTAGAATATTTCCCAGCTATTAGCCATTGGGCCAAATTTCTTCAAGCTGTTTTCAATGGCGCTGAACCTTACCTGTGAGTTCTGCTCACAAAATGGGGCTTCCCTCTCCACTGCAACCTTCTGCACACCCAGAAATGCAGTTCCTGAGGGTTTGGAGACCCTCTGGAAGGGCATGAAATAAGCATGGAAAGGCTGCAATGGGAAGGGAGAAGTGCTGAACATATGTAGTATCTTCCCTTGTGTAAGGAGAAGTACCTTTTGCTTGGCATTTTTGGGTCCAAACCATTGTCACTGTGGATCAGAAAATGTGGATCAAGATGTGGTGAAATAAAAGAAAGTGCACAGTAAGAATAAATGGAGTGTTATTCTAATGGAGGGCTGTAGAAAGTAGAGTCTCTCGAGATTTGGTATTGGGACAGGCACTTTTTAACAATGTAGAATTAGGGGAGAGAAGTGAGGAGGCCAAGTTTGCTGATGTTCACAGGCATTAAAACAAAAAGAGATTGTGAAGAGCTCTGAAAGAACCTCTCCAAACTGTGATAATGGACGACTAAAATGGCAAATGCATTTTAATGTAAAGAAGAGTAAAGTGATACACGTCGGCGCAAAAAATATAAATCTCACGTATATGTTCAAGCGGTTGACTGACCAGGAAGAAGACCTTGGGGTCGTAGTGCATAGCTCGATGGATATGTGAATATGTGGACCCAGTGTGCAGCAGCTGTGAAAAAGGCAAATTCCATGCTTCGGATCGTTGGGAAAGGAACTGAAAATAAAATTGCCGATATCATCATGCCATTTCACAAATCTATAGTGCGACCGCATTTGGAATACCGTGTGCCTTTCTGGTTGCCTATCCTCAAAAAAGATATTGTAGAATTGGAGAAGGTTCAGGAAAGGGCAACCAAAATGATAAAGGGGATGGAGCATCTCCCCTGTGAGAGAAGGTTAAAAACATTTCAGGCTCTTTGGTTTAGAGAAAAGCTGAGCCAGAGGCAACATGACAGAAGTGCATTATGCCATGTACGCTATGGAGAAAGCAGATAATTCCCCCCTCTCTCATAGCAACAGAATCCGTCCAACGAAGCTGAATGTTTCGAGATTCAGGAAAAATAAAAGGAAGTACTTCTTCACATAGTACACAAATTATGGAATTCTATCCATAAGAGGCAGTGATGGCCACCAACTTTAGGAGAGAGGCTTTAAAAGAGAATTAGACAAATGCCATCAAGGGCTACTGACCCTTGTTGTGTCCACTGTCAGAGGAAGTATGCTTCTGAAGAGCAGCTGCTTAAGTGCTGTTGCTGGGGGAAGGTCCAGGACGCTGGTGACTCTCCTTTGCCAAGGTCGTAAGTCAGTCTTAGGGCTAACAAGCTTTGGTATTTGTCCATCCACCTGATGTTTGAAGATCTTCAGGAACAATGACAACCTCCAGACCGGTCCTCTCAGTCCCTCACTGAGTCAGCAGAAAACAGCGCCCCAAAGACTAAACCTGAGGCATCGATGACTACATATTTATGAACCGTGCTCAATAAACCTAACTTTTAATTTAACAGTATAAACCACATTTGTGTGGATTTTTAATAGCTGCTATCCTTCATCCTAATAGTTGTTTCTCATTAACATTCAGAAGGGGATTATTGGGAAACAGTCAGGAACAGGCTACCCTCCTGAGGAAGGCAACATCCTCATGGTCTTTTACATGGTCTGTAAAAGATCTGTGTCCCCCCACAAAAAAAATATCTACCTAATGGTGCTGGATCTGAAGACTTTTAAACAAGAGAACTCAGTGGCTATACCAGATGAACAGACTTTGAGCATCTGAAGCTCTTACACCTTCTGAGGTAAATACTGAATACTCTATGAACATCAAGTCAAAACCATTGCTCTTTGAGTTGGAGTATATTATCCAAATAGTTCACCTTGCATATGCATTTAGAGATCCAAGCTCCAGCTTAATAGGAAGCTTAACCAACAGTCCACTTTTGTACAAAGCCTTACAACTGAAATTAAGACAGCAAAAATACAATGACGAAGTACTACAAATAGAAATCATTGATTCTAAAGCATGGAAACGTCCTTGTGTCCTCATATAATTCACAATGGACCTCCCCACAAGCAGTAATACTATAAATATGTCACCCTCAAAATATGTATCAACTATATATCAAATTATGTATCAACTATATATCTGATACACTCATTTTATAACCCTTTAAAATGGTTATATTCCTGTTTGGGTTCTGTAAACAAAAAATGATTTAAAATAAAACTCAAATACAATACTGTAAACGTTCTATCCTTTCAAAAATAAAAATTTGAAAAGTAAATAAACAATTTATCAACTTGAAACATGTCACGAACAAGCTTCTAAAAATGGCTCTTGGCCCAATATACCAGGGAGGAATTAGGAGTTCTGAATATATATGCATTGTGAAGCATTTTGATTATATCACAACTTAAATGTATCCACTATCATAAAGTTTCACTCATTTGAGACATGGAATTATATCTCGTTGTATGTTTAACCTCCAGTATCTTTGTCTTCCAGGTTACCCAGACTTTTATTCTTGCCATCAGCAGAACTTCCAAAGATCTCAGGAGCCAGTTGCTGGATGCTTTGAGAGATATCAAAATGTTAGCAGTCATTGCTGGGGCATCTCCTTTCATCTCTAGCTACTGCCGCTCAACTTCCAGGCAGATCAGCAAAGCCAACTGAATTCCAGATGCTGGGCTTTGGCTGTTTGCGGCGCATATATGCATATACATGTTGTTGTTGTTTAGTCGTGTCTGACTCTTCGTGACCCCATGGACCAGAGCACGCCAGGCACTCCTGTCTTCCACTGCCTCCCGCAGTTTGGTCAAACTCATGCCGGTAGCTTCGAGAAGACCGTCCAACCATCTTGTCCTCTGTCGTTCCCTTCTCCTTGTGCCCTCCATCTTTCCCAACATCAGGGTCTCTTCCAGGTAGTCTTCTCTTCTAATGAGGTGGCCAAAGTATTGGAACCTCAGCTTCACGATCTGTCCTTCCAGTGAGCACTCAGGGCTGATTTCCATATACATATACGTATACATATATATATATGTGTGTGTGTGTGTGTGTGTGTGTGTATGCGAGAGAGAGAATAATCAAAGAAACATGGTCTTCATAAAACAGTCAGGATCACCTCAGCCTTGCTTGTTCAAATTATTGTCACCAAAAAGCAGGAATATGTATCGAAGTCCAAAGAGGTCTTTCCACTGGCATGATGCTCGTAGCTTCCAGCTGGTTTTTCCAGTACCTTGAGTAACTGTTTTACCTTGATACTGGTTATTTCTTTGTCAGAGATGCATCAATTATTTCTTGACATGTCTCTGAATACAGCACCTTCTCATGATTCAATTATACATGAACCTCAGAAATCTCATAAGTAAGCTGCAGAACCCCAGAATAGTCAAAATCAACTGATGCATGGCACTTTGTCTTCTTCAGGAACTTCAATTCAGAATTCTTTTTGGGGTGAACTGGTTCAGGATCTTGAAGTTCAGAAAGTGTTAATTGTGCCCTATTATCACTGAAGGGGAGGGAAGGTACCAGTGGAACTTCCTTGATGAGTTGTTCAACAGTGGAATGTAAGACCTGTAAGTGCTGTTCAACAGTCAAAATGACTACCTTCCATATCTCAGAAGTAAGCAATGGCACCAAAAGCTTAACTGGATTTCTTCTTTTTTAGTGGAGAGGCTTGACCTGGTTAGGAAAAACAGGACAAATCTTGCACAATACACACAACCCAACTGTTCTCTCTCTCGGACATCTTGGCTGGGGATTGTGCATTGCCATATGCTGTAGAAGAGCTGTAGCAACAACCCACTTCCCACAGGCAACAGATTCTGTGTTGGGCTGTCGTCCGATTTCTTCCTGACTTTGGTGTTGCATTAGAAAAAAGGGCCTATCTGGTTGTCAGCTTCTTAACCAAGCAATCTTGGGTCTTCTAGCTTCCTATAAGCCATTAAACATGTAATCTCCACTCACGCTGAGCAAAGGAAACAACAACCTCCCTTTGGCTATGAGCCTTATGTTCCAATGTTCCATTCCATTGGAACACGTAATGCTGGTGGTCAACAAAAGAGGTTTAAAGACTCTCTCAAGGCAAATCTAAAAAAATGTGGTATAAACACCAACAACTCGGAAACACTGGCCTGTGAGTGCTCCAACTGGAGAACATCTTTTACCACAGGTGTCATGGGCGTTGAAGACTCTCAAACTCAGGACAAAAGGGAGAAAGGTGCATAGAGGAAGGCACACTTGGCAAACCCTCACTATGATCAACTCTAGTCCGGAAACCTATGTCCCCACTGTGGAAGGACGTGTGGATCCAGAATTGGCCTCTACAGTCACTTACTGTTACTCACTGTTAAAACCTTGTTTATGGAAGGCAATTTTACTTGGCTACGAGTGATCACCAAAGAAGTAGTTGTTCAAATGCTTCAGCCATAAGTTTCTACAGAACACATTGCCCAACATGGAACATGAAGAAAACTATCCTTATCTGCCACAGTAAAGTTATGTAGGTCCTCCCACAAGTGCTTATGACCAGTCTCAGTGAAGGTTTTCCCCGGCTTGAACTATTTCATTCCCATCTTTAAGAGCTTTTAACCTCAGGTGATAGAGATGACATATATGCTTCTGGTAGAAACATTCAGTACTACCACAGTCTTTTATGGCACAGTCTACAGCAGAGATTGCAGGGGACTGTTCATGGCCTTTTAAAGTATCTGAGAGACTCATGCACTTGAACAGCAACGACATGAGGAACCTCTCTCACATCTCTTAGAAGATAGTCTTACCATTTGAATTCCAGTTGATTTCCAGCTGGAAATTTTGGTCACCTGGGACCATGCCCTGATGTGCCTGTGGAATATACTATCTGCATTTCGCCTAAAATGGCTACTACTCCAAAAGCAGTCTCCATGCTAGGCCAAAAAGAATAAAAAGAGCATGTCTGTGGAATTATCCTGCCCTTCAACCAAGGTGCTAGCAGGATGTGAAGATGGAAAGAGGAATATACAATTCAAGAAAGGATCGTTAGTACTGTGTTTCAGCATATCCTAACATTTTCTACTTTGTAGTCCCCTTCAAGAGGAAAGAGAGTGAAAGATGAAGATCAATGTTCCCCTCTCAGTCATCAGTGACTACATTAATGATGTGTCTTGCCTCTGCATCAGAGTTCCAGAGGAGTTCTGTCCTCCATTCAGATGCAGTATTGAAAGTACTTTGTTGCAGGAATGTCACGTTTAAAGAGTTCTGCTTTTTGGAGTTGAGAGAACAATTTGCCTCTTTGCTGACTGCTCTCTTATCAGCTGAATGAGAAGGAAATATTTTACTTAAGATCTTCAAAGGCTGAAATCCTGTAGTGGCGGCTTGCTTCTGAATAAACAAGCACAGGATTTCAATCCAAGAGCTATTTCTTATAGCTAGAAAAAGTTTAGTTAAGAACAATTCTTCAGAAAACAGCAAAACGAAACTAACAATCTGAACATCTCTTTCTACATTCAGGATTCCAAAGAAAATTTCTCCATTCTAAAATAATGAAGTATAAATCCAGAACTCCCATATTGTTGGAAATGGTATCAGCCAGGGGGAGGGGATTTGGATTTTAGTGCAGACAGAATCCCTGTTAGGCACTGTAATAAGATAAATTTGTTGATGGGGTTGGGCTGATGTGTTTCCTACCAGTTCACTCTCTTCTTCCTCTGCATCTTTTTTGTTTTCTTCTTTCTGATCTTCAATGTTTGCATCAAAATCCTCCATCTCCACCTAAGCCAAGGTACAATTTGAAAACTACACATTACCTGTTTGTTAGAGATGTTGCAGCACTAACTTTGTACTTAAATAAGAGAGACTCAAAAACATTTTTTTGAATCAAAGATATGTATATACTATATAAGTAAGATTTATCTTTTCTTCAGAATTGTACTGTATTTATTTATTCTTTTATTTCTCACCTCAGAAATTGATGAGAAATTTGCAACTTGCTTTTCTGTTCCACACATGATCTTTAATATTGATAACTTTACATTACAATACTTCTCTTTCTCTCCACATATATGCAAATAGGTTGCTTTTAAAAAAACTCAAAATGTACACATTCCTATGCTTTCTTACAGTGGCAGACAACTTATCATAGAATCATAGAGTTGGAAGAGACCACAAGGGCCATTGAGTCCAACCCCCTGCCAAGCAGGAAACTTAAAAAGTCTTGAGCAGATGACTTTCTTCAGACACTTGTTATGCCTGTATTAAGTGTGAAAATGTGTATTTGTACCCATAGTATACTGTATAGGATCCTAAGTCACTGACCCATACAATTACAGTAATCTCTTTCAGAAAGCTAAGATATTTACTCAAGAGTGAAAGAGAGAAAGTACTTTATGGAATGATATCAGTCAAACCACTATGTTTTGCTGTGTGTTTCCTCATGGGAGTCCTGCGGTGGCCTCGGGAGTGTACAATTCTTCCAGATGTCTACTACTTTTCAGTTTAAGATTTCACTAAACAATGAATCTGTAGTCAAATCCTGTACCTGCTTTCTACTTTAATAACTATTCATCTTTTCTATAGCCATGAGTATCATATACATGGATAAGTTGGCTTCTTGGAAATCTCACCTCTTCAATAGCAGCATCTTGTAGCAAAGAGCGAATGTCTAAACGTATCATATGACGGGGTGCTGTTTCCCAATGATCAGCCATCTGGAATTGGGAAATGAGAGTTGGAGCAGTTTCTACAATATTCAGTATAAAGAATGCTTTGGCTACTAGGACCAATGTGGTACCATAAAATGCAGTACCTTCAAAAGAGACAAGTTTGCCTCCCCTACCCCCCAGAAGGATGAGTAATTCTTGTAGCTCTAAGAAAATGTTAGTTACCTCTGTGACTCCAAAACTTTATAAAGTTACCTTACTGATCTCCTTGAGCTTGCGTCCATGGACATTTCTCTTGCAACAAGTTTGGTTGTCTGCAGTAATTTCAGCCAGGTAGACCTAGAAAGCATAGTATGGGGGGGGGGAGAATGTGCTCAGAAACATCTGATTCATCCCCAACGTATTTTCCAAAGTAAGCTTGGTGAACTAAGGAGGTGTGTGTGCAAATTTAAATGGAAAAGGCAAGGCTAAAATAATGCACGATCAGCGCCAAGGATCCATTTGGACTTATATGTGGAAAACTACTGGCCTGTGTGCTCATGCCCCTCAGTCATTTCTTGGATTTTACTGCTCTTTTCTAGAGAGGCTTTCATAGTAATTAACAACAGAACAACAAATATATTATAAAAACAAAGCACTGTAAAGGCAGCATTAAACTACGTGGCAAACTCAAAACAACAATTCCCCAGTAAACTACAGCACCTGGATCAGGAACTTTTTATTGTCTTTCTTTAGGTGGAGACAAAAAAAAAATGGTACTCTGATGGCAGGGAATTCCACAACTGGCTGCCATTCTAAGAGGCCATTAAGAAAGATTTAAGAGGCTACCTAACATGAAATCAGACAATTGGTCCATCTAGCTCAGAACTGTCTACCCTGACTGGCAGTGGTTTGCCAGGGTGTCAGATAGGAATAATTTCCAGCCGTACCTGCTGGTATCAGGGACTGAACCTGAAATTTTCTGGGCTCCAATCACCCCCTTAACATTCTTGGTAGTACTGTCCTTATATCCTACAGGTACCCGAGTTTGAGTTTGCCTTGGCTGCCAGTGGCCCAGTGTTAATGCTCAGGGTTCAAGGGCATGGAAAACCTGTTTTAGAGCAGCTAACAATGACAGAGATTATCCAATAATGTTTACCTCAAAACCTTTTGTTTTTGCAGCACTCCAGAACTGCTCAAAATGGCGTACTCTGTCATTAATGGCATCAAGGATGATAAAGGGGAAAAACCCATCATCCAAAGTCTTTTTGAAAGTTTTGAATAAGCTGGCACGATAGATTTCTTCCATATCAGCTTCATATTCATACTCCAAAATCTGCTCCAGAAAAAGAGAAGGTTAGCTAAAAGAAGAACAAGCCTTCTTGCTAAAATCTGAAATTCAGTTACTGCTATCACATACGCTGGTAAATATATCACATATACTGGTAAATACTACATAATAAAATTGTAAGGATGTCATCATACTGCAGTTCCCACGACTGCCAATAGATGGCCATGGGAACATTCAGGACTTCAAAGCGCAACATGGAGCTGTATGAAAGCCTTATGCAGCCCAACTGTCCTATCTGTGCCTCCTGTTGTCATTGAACACTACTGCAGTGGTCCATACGTAATGGACAAGAAATATGTTGCAAAAGTTGGATCCAGACATATGCTGGAGGAAGATTTCTTTGTTTTTTAAAAAAAACAATTATTCCTCTCCCCTACAGTCCCCCATGTCCTAAGGAAATATGCTCCATAGGATTGGGAGGAAGGGAAAGAGTTGAAAAATCACCTTTCCCCTTCATCTAGGGAGAATCTCTGCTGGATCCACAAACAGAAGGATCCTTTCTGTAGTCAGGTGGGACGCTATGGATCTAACACAATGAGTTAATCAACAACTGAAATGGAGTACCTTCTTTTTAACTCTTTTCTTTGTATCAGGGTCTCTCTCTTCTTTCTCTATTTCCGTGATAAAATAGTCGTCCAGGCTGAGCACTCTGGGTGCAGCTCCTCCACATTCAACTTCCTTATCCTGGGAAGGAAACACACAATTAATAAATAGCCTGCATTTATGGTGCAAGTGCTTCAACTTAGAACATACAGCAGCCCCTCACTGCTGAGGAAATTCTGTTAAATTCTGTTAAGAGGGAATTCTGTTTTCCCCTCTTCATTTCAAGTCAATCCAGCCACCTCAGTGGTACCTCGGGTTACATACGCTTCAGGTTACAGACTCCGCTAACCCAGAAGTATTACCTCAGGTTAAGAAAAAATTAAAAAAATTCCTTCCAGTAGCACCTTAAAGACCAACTAAGTTAGTTCTTGGTATGAGCTTTCGTGTGCATGCACACTTCTTCAGATACCATGCACGTGCATGCACACGAAAGCTCATACCAAGAACTAACTTAGTTGGTCTTTAAGGTGCTACTGGAAGGAATTTTTTTATTTTGACTATGGCAGACCAACACGGCTACCTATCTGTAACTCAGGTTAAGAGCTTTGCTTCAGGATGAGAACAGAAATCGTGCTCCGGCGGCACAGCGGCAGCAGGAGGCCCCATTAGCTAAAGTGGTGCTTCAGGTTAAGAACATTTCAGGTTAAGTACAGACCTCCGGAACGAATTAAGTACTTAACCTGAGGTACCACTGTATATATTTTAGAGCTCTGAATGATTAAATAAAGGAAACTGCACACTCAGACAGCTGGGACCAAAATGCAAGCGTGTTCCACTCTTCTGTAAAGACTGAAGATGCAAAAGAAAGCTTAGCTTCCGAGATCAGACGAGATCGGGTGTGTTCAGGGTAGTATGGCCGCAATATATTCTGAACAAAAAGCTAAATTGATTGTAAATAATGTAATAACTGAGGAACTTAAGATAGAAAAAGGAACACGACAGGGGTGCCCAATTTCCCCATTGCTTTTTATTTCAGTTCTGGAGGTGTTGCTGAATATGATTAGGAATGACCAGCAGGTTAAAGGAGTGCAGGTCGGAGCTAAACATTACAAGCTAAGAGCATTTGCAGATGACCTAGTATTGACTTTGCAAGAGCCAAACACTAGTACGAAAAAGGTGTTAGAAATAATCTAACAGTTTGGCCAGGTAGCCGGATTTAAGCTGAATAAACAAAAAACTAAAGTTTTAGGAAAAAATTTAACAGATATGGAAAAGGAGAAATTCCAAGAGGAGACAGGGTTGACGGTGGTCAAAAAGGTGAAATATCTAGGGGTTTATTTGACATCTAAAAATGTGAATTTGTATAAGGATAATTATGAAAAATGTTGGTCAGAAATCAAAAAAGATCTAGAAATATGGTCAAATCTGAAACTGTCAATGTTAGGCCGAATTGCAGTGATTAAAATGAATGTATTGCCTAGAATGTTGTTCTTGTTTCAGACCTTGCAGATTCTTGACAAGATGGAATGTTTCAAGAGGTGGCAGAAAGACATCTCGAAATTTGTCTGGCAGGGCAAAAAGCCCAGAATTAAATTTAAAATACTGACAGATGCTAAAGAAAGAGGGGGTTTTGCCCTGCCAGACTTAAAACTGTACTATGAGGCAGCAGCGTTTTGCTGGCTGAAAGAGTGGATGCTCCTCGAGAACACAGACATTTTGGATCTGGAAGGTTTCAATAACGCATTTGGTTGGCACGCATATCTATGGTATGATAAAATTAAGCTGCATAGTGCCTTTAAAAATCATATTGTCAGAAAAGCATTGTTTAATGTTTGGATAAGATACAAAGATCTGTTGGAAAACAAAACCCCCAGATGGGTGTCACCAGTGGAGGCTAAGGCAGTGAAGAAACTCAATATGGAGGTCGGATGGCCGAAGTATTGGGAAATTTTGGAACAGGAGGGAGATAAATTGAAATTACAAAGTTACGAGAAAATGAAACATAAAGTACAAAATTGGTTTCAATATCATCAAATAATGGAGTTTTTCAAACAGGATAGGAAAATTGGCTTCCAGGTGGAAAAATCAAAACTAGAGACTGAACTGTTAGAACCCAATACTAAGAACTTATCAAGAATGTATAACTTGCTGCTGAAATGGAATACACAGGATGAAACAGTTAAATCGGCTATGATTAAGTGGGCACAGGATATTGGTCATAACATTATGTCTGCTGACTGGGAATGGTTATGGAACACCGGTATTAAATTTACGGCATGTAATGCTTTAAAGGAAAACATTATGAAAATGGTTTATAGGTGGTACATGACCCCAGTCAAGCTGGCAAAAATTTATCACTTGCCCGATAACAAGTGTTGGAAATGTAAAGAGACTGAAGGTACCTTCTATCACCTTTGGTGGACATGCCCGAAGATTAAGGCTTTCTGGGAAATGATTTATAATGAAATGAAAAAGGTACTTAAATGTACTTTCCCTAAAAAACCAGAGGCCTTTCTCTTGGGCATTGTCGGCCAATTGGTGTCAAAGAGGGATAGAACTTTCTTTATGTATGCTACAACAGCAGCAAGAATACTTATCGCAAAGTATTGGAAGACACAAGATCTACCTACTCTGGAAGAATGGCAGATGAAAGTGATGGACTATATGACATTGGCCGAGATGACAGGCAGAATCCGTGATCAAGGAAAAGAGACGGCGGAAGAAGAATGGAGAAAATTTAAGAGATACCTGAAGGACTATTATAAACTTGATGAATGTTAGAATGTTGAGGTTTGCAGGAAAAAAAGGGATACAGTGACATAAGAACAGACTATAGAAAAGATTAAGATGACAGAGGTTAGAAAGGAATATTTAGAAGTTGCTAAAAAATTATGGACATTGGAATGCAGAAAGGGGGGGTATGGGGGAGTCCCGGAAAAGAGGTTTATGAAAAAATGTTATGAAATTATACGTGTTTGTATGTCTTTTTAGGTGTGTGTTTGTCTTTAAAAAACTTTGTAAAACCAATAAAATTTTTATATATAAAAAAAAAGAAGATGCAAAAGAAAGCTGCCGGCTATTCACTCACCCTGATAAGCTTAGCAACATGAGTCTTTCCACTGCCTGGCAATCCTCTCATGATAATGACAATCTAAAACAAAGACAGCATAAATTAATTGTGTTATTATTTACATATTGCATTTATACGCCGCCTTTCTGCCAAGGCACCCAAGGTGGTTTACAATTCTTTATTGTAACAACTTCACTGTTCTCTCACTGGGAGCTGCTGAGAGAAACCTTTTGCAACCACAGAATCAACCAGGCACCACATTTAGCAGCATGAGGCATGGTAATGGTAGACCAGTCAACTCCTCTTCTTGCTTGCTACTCAATCATGGCAGCCCCTGTGTGGGGACTGCTTTCACCCTCACTGGGTAGCAAGCAAGGAGAGGGGAGATCTGGCTGTGCTTAGAGAGCAGAACTGCACCCAAATTCAGTCAAAATTTGGAAGGCATGGGAATCTGTCTGGGGAGATTACACATTACATAAACATTAGCTGAAGTGTCTATTTGTCATGCATTTTGTTGCTTAAGATTAGAAAGCCACATTCACACTACTCACCCTCTCTGGTCTACTCTCCCTTCCAGGTGGCTTCAGTATATCATCCACATTTTTAGATTCTGGTTTCCTCTCTACACGAGGGGCAGGTGGTGGTTGTCGGGGTAATGATGGAGCAGAAACGGGCATTCTTTCTTCAGGGTAATTTCTGCGGTCACCTTAACACAAAGTTCACACAAGAGAGAAAAAGAAAATTAACTAAAATTATGCACTGAATTAAGAGACCATTAGTTCCTAAGAGACTTCCACTTCTGTTTCCAATATGCTTTGTGGGCAATTTACTCATTAGTCTGTACATTTCATTCATTTATCTTAAAGTGAAGTTTCTAAACTGGAACAAAAACAGAGAAGAACCCCCAAAAGATGGCATAGTGCAATAAAAATGAATGAATAATATTTTCCCTTCAAGCTAGAGACTTTGATACTGACTTCCTCTGTGGTTTAGGAAAGTTAATGAACCTTTGTTTCAGGAGAAAAAATGTGCTACTTTGATTTTAGCCACAAGGACAAACAACAGAAATGATTATGAGAAAATTAATCTCTCAGAAATAGGATAAATTAAGGTGTGTTCTCATATGTACTGAATAATAGATATATTGCTTGAATTGGAACATGTATCTAAGAACATGCAAGGGTCTAATTAGGAAAGCAAATGCCAAAAAAACACATTGCAAGGCATAAGAATTTTCTATTACCATGTGTAGCACAATTTCCAAATACAACTTTGCATAATCCTTTTTTTGGGGGGGGATAGATAAATAAAATCAAGAAATGCTTAATGTGCAGCACCTGCTTTGTACATGTGATAGCCACATTGGGTGATTCATGAATGAAGAAACCTAAGAGTCTGTCTGCATGAAAGTCTTACTACAGTGGTACCTTGGGTTAAGTACTTAATTCGTTCCGGAGGTCCGTACTTAACCTGAAACTGTTCTTAAACTGAAGCACCACTTTAGCTAATGGGGCCTCCTGCTGCTGCCGCACCGCCGGAGCACAATTTCTGTTCTCATCCTTAAGCAAAGTTCTTAACCTGAAGCACTATTTCTGGGTTAGTGGAGTCTGTAACCTGAAGCGTATGTAACCTGAGGTACCACTGTATAAGAATGAGATAGATTATTCATATCCTTGTATATAGGACAACGGCTGCAATTCTACATGCACGTAGCTAGAAGTAAGTCACAATGAACTCAGTGGGACTTACTTTTTAGTAAAAATGCATAGGATTGCAATGTATATAATTATAATGGACTGTATCTAATGTTGGGTGAAAAGAGTTCTACTTGTGTAACAGGACTTCATCTTCCTCTCCTTTCATTGTGCACCCCCAAAATTTTCTCCAGAGGGTCCCCCAATCCCTATAGCAGAATTTGAGGGTGCATGGGAAGATTGCAGGGGAGAAGAGGTGAGGGAAGTTCTGTTGCACAAGAGGAAGTTTACTGCATGAACAAAGCAGTGTATTGGATGCAGCCCAGTATCTATTCAGTACATAGAAAGGCTTCGGATACTGAAAATACTGAGTCTCAAGCTTCATAGTTATTGCTTAAGGCAGGGAAGGGGAACCTGTGGCCTTCTGATGTTGCTGGACTCAAACTCCTATGATTCCACACTAGCCTGGCCAATAGTCAGAAGTTGGGTCTTACTGATATTAATAATCAGACAGACCGAACAGAGTTCTTTATTTATTACAGATGTCTCTATACTGCCATTCAATCAAATTCCTGGGTGCTTCACATAAAAAAGTTCCATTACAGTGTAATGCAAATATGATTATCCTTAAAACCCCTCTCTTTAAACCAAGGAGGGTCAAATATATAAATGCAACTTCAATCACTGATAATACTTTTATCCTTAATTATAAGGAACAAGTAAGCGAGTTCATAGTCCCAAATTCATTCTGAGACCTCAATATTCTAATATTTCTTCAAGGTTGAAGATTTATACCTCCAAACATCGGAGGCCCATGATCATAAGGTGGACGATCAGGTTTTCTGTCATATGATTGTCTTTCAAATCCTCCCCGTCTTGAGTTTGAATGGTCTTTGTCACGAAAGGA
The DNA here is from genome assembly GCF_964188305.1 of Podarcis bocagei. Taxonomy (NCBI): domain Eukaryota; kingdom Metazoa; phylum Chordata; class Lepidosauria; order Squamata; family Lacertidae; genus Podarcis; species Podarcis bocagei. The sequence continues at coordinate 32,616,134 of NC_138125.1, forward strand.
CTGAGCTCTTGAAGGAGATGGCCTGCTAAATGAAGACAGCATATTGTAACACAAACTGCATGATTTCTTTGAATATTGCACATTTAACAAAAATGTACATAAGATTCTCTGATAAACCAATTCCTGGCCAATCCTATACTTTGCTGCTGGATGCAATGACTATCCTTTATTAAGCCCACGCCAAGTAATATATCCCTGTATGAAACAGTTACAATCTCAGCCGTACACCTTTCAACCAAGAGGGGAAGAAAATTTTAAATGTCTGTCCTCCCATGGCATATGCTCACAAGGCTGCAGCTCACAAGCAGGACACAACAGTGCTCACTTCACTTGTGATTCCCAGCAACTGGTATGCATACGCCCTCTGTGTGTGGAAGTAGAACAAGATAGTCCCATGTACAAAAATCAAAAAGAGAAGTGACAGTTCAAAAACTCAGCACCGCAACCTGTCTGAAGACACACTTCTGAATCCTACTTATTCCTCCTATATTACATACCTGTCATCTCGTTGATAGCGTTCTTTGTCAAATCTTTCCCGTTCATGTTCTCCAGAAATACGGTCCCTGTATGGCTCTCTCTCTCGCCTGAAGTCTCTGTGATCAATATTGACATTATTTTGCCGCTCAAAATAAGCATCTCTTTCCTTGAGATATCGATCCCGTTGGCCTGGGTGTTCTGGAAAATGAAGTCAAAATAATTTTAAGAGTTATTCTACAGGATCGCAGAATGGGGTAGACGCATCAAGGAGCAGGTTTCTTGGGTTGAACTTCTTGACTACAGCAAAGGATTGCATGTTTGAATGCTCCTTCATTTTAAACACGCCATTCAAGACAAAACACAAACAAGAAGGAGAAGGCTATTCTAAATCTCTCTTCCCCAATGTGCTAGTTTTCTACATACAGGGAGCTTTTTATATGAGGGGGCATTCCGCCCTACCTTCAGTCTGGTACAGCCTTGAATTCTACCACCTCAGTCTACATCAGCCATCCTCAACCTGGTGCCCCAACAACCATGGGCAATAGGAATTATAGATGAAAACATCTGGAGTGCATCAGGTTGGGAATGGGGATGGCTGTTGTTCTTCATAGTATCTAGAACAACTCTTTTGAGTATTTACAAGAATTCAAGACATGGTGAAAGCCGTATTGCTTTAAAAAGGAGGTGGAATGTGTGTATGTTTTAACAAGGAACCTACCAAATATCAAACTGATGCCTGCCTTCTACTTAAAAGAGACGTCTCAGAGACACCAAAGTACACCCACCTTTTGAAAAGGGCTGCCTCTCATGAGGAGCTTCTGGACGCAGAGTTATACGCTCCCCATAAGGAATTTGTCCACCTTTACTACTGGTTATATCTGTCAAGTACAAATTAGCAATAATAAAATTAAGAGATATTGCCCCAGATACCATCTTTGAATAAATGCATTCAGACCATCACCAGCAGCTTGAACATTTGGAGGCTGGGGAAGAAGATTTACCATCCCTGGCCTCCCCAGCATTTCCCTTTGGCTTTTGTCAATCTCTGCAGGAGGAATGATGATGGTAGTCGGCTGCAAGCCATCTAGCCTGGTGAGGAGACCCCTCCCACTCTGAACTGCATTTATTAAGCCCTTGGAGTGCAATAAGACTAGATCCAAGAGCTGGAACTTTATTGTCAGTTAACTTTTTTTTGTTTTGTTCTGTAATGTATTTAAGTCCAGCTTATTTCTTTTGCAGTGCTGAATTTATTCTGTTTGCTGAATTGTTGGTTTTTGTCCTATTTGAATGTACCAATATGTTTTGAATACCGCTTCTCTCCATCCTGCCCCATTAATGTTTTGTAGTCTGAAAATAAGTGGATGCCTCTTATAATTTGGTTTGGGTGGGCACAATTTGGTGTAGAAAGGCAACCAAAAATAAATTAAGCCAAACTAAACCAGCCAACCAATAAGTGTCATTTCTTCAACAAAGACAGTGGCTCGAGGGACAATAACAGGAAACAGCTGCCTTTTTTGTTTTAAAGAAGAGCTGTATAAATTGCTTAGTCATCAAACAGCATTTACCACAGTGTGGTACTGTGCATTACTTACAAAGCTTTAATTAAATTAAAAACAGACATTCCCCAGCTAGAGCTCTCATGAGAAAAACACCACAGGGAGAAAAACTAGCAATGCTGTGATTTATTGGTGGCTAATTGTTTTGTTTCCAAAAAACAAAATAACAGATGCCAATAAGGAACCTTAAGTAGAAACACCAAAAAAAATCACAAAACCGGTTTTGATTAGTGGGTCTCCCACCTATCAAATCTTGTTTGCAAGGAGGAACTGGGGTATTTTGAAATAGCAGCAACCTGACACAGCAGTATATGTTTCAACATAACAAAAGCATTAAAAAAGCAGAACTGCCTCCCTCAATCATTCCAATGTCAAACCAGTCCAGTATTCTGTTCCCACACTGTTCACATTTTTATAAACCTCCACCATGTTATCTTTTCTCTAAACATTTTAGCCTGAAATGTTTTAGCTATTCCTTACACGGAAGATGCTATTACGTTTTGTGAACCTTTCAGACACACAATCAGTTTATGAATACCTAGGTAACAACCAATGTTACCAATATCTTCTCCTTTGCATCATATTCTTGCAGTAAAGTGGCAAGTTCAGACTGAACAATGGCAGTTATAGAGGCTGCAAATTGGCAGTTTATTATTTATCTGCATAAGGCCCAATGTATTTCTATTTATTAGCCATCTCATAACACAAATACTCTAGATCATATTCTGTATAGGAAGGAATAAAACAAGAGCCCTTTCTCATTCTAGTTCATAGACAGGCTAGACAATTTAAGGATCAGGGAATCAGACATAACATCAAATTTCTCTACTAACTTATCAATGTAAAGATGTCCTAAAGGGTCCATTTTTAATGCACAGAATGTAGACCAGCACACTCCTCTGATGAGAATTATATTGGCTTTTTTTTTTTAATGCTACAGGCATAATCATTCTGTTAATTAGCATTATTAAGATATGCAGTATTCACCTTGCCCATGGCCGTGTCCATGCCCGTAGTCAACAGTCTGATGAATAATTGGTGGCTTGGAAAGTTGTGCTATACCCGACCCAAAGGAAGTTGCGACTGTCGATGAAGGTAATGAGAGATCTGATGCAGGTAAGTCATTCTCGGATTTTAACCCTTTATCTTCACTGCTATCCCAAAGTCCCTGGAAAGAATCCTCATCCCAACGTTCTTGGCTCATGGCAGGTGATGATTTGACCATAGCAGCTGGACCTTGAGAGGCTGCTGCAGCTGAAATGGGAATTGGAGTACTTGGCTGTGTTGGGGGACCAGGCATTTTTACCGATGGGAGGGGGCCCTTTGTCGCTGGGACAGATGGCTTTGCAAGTGCAGCGCCTGGCTTGGCTGTTGGGGCAGCTTTCCGAAACATGACGGGTGGCTTTACTATTACAGCTGGCGTAGGCTTAATAGATTGCTCCTCTATTGGTATCTCAGCGTGCATTTCAGAAGAGGCCTAAATAAAAGGATATTTTAAAATAAAAGGTACATGAAATTAACAGCGATTTTAAAAATGTTGTCAGATACTGTCATAGCAAATGTGTACTTTGATACTTAAAACAGGCCTTTTGGGGTACAACATCGATGAAAGGGTACAAAGAAAAGGCTAATTCTTTTTTTTAAGATGGTTACATGGAATTTACAATACTGAAATTTATCTTAAGGAATTTGTATACAACTTGTGTCTGTTGCTGCCTTAGCAATCTCAGTTGCCCAATGCGCCTTCTCATCTAAAGTTCTTTTGTGGCCAGGTCAAGTTTTGTAAATCACCCAAATGTGGAGCAACCATAGTAGTGAAAACAAAATATGACAAAACACAGCTACAGATAAAGTTGCGGCTACCTGGTGGTGCTATGTTGTAAATATTATAAAAGTGTTGTTTTGCTTGCCATGAAGCAGTGGTAAGTCATTACTTCCTCCACATGGTTGTGTCTTTGAGATTTCTCTAAGTAGAGAAATTTACAAATGTTCAATCCAGCCCTCAGTTAATAAGGAGTGCTTTTTCTTAGCTACATCTGACAGGCACCCAGTAACGCCCATCCATGTTTTGGTAATCTCAGGGATCAGCTGCTCTAGCATGCTCTATGTGGGGCCACCCTTTAATGAAATGGAGAACTTGCCACCAGTAGAAACGAAGTGGCCCAGCTGAATTCAAAATGATGGTGATTTCCTAAAGTCCAATATAGTCCAAATCCAGTACATCTTTGGGACACCCTGCTCCTAGACGCTCCCTTGTCTCCTGAAATTTGCAGAAAAGGTGCACTGGAATCACAGTGAGAGTTACGAGGATGAAGATCTGATTTCTTCATAATGATGCCTCATTCTCAAGAAAGACCTGCTGCAGAACCACTGCTGCCTCTGATCAGAGATACAGAGCATAGCCATAATGACTGGTAACTTGTCTGGAGGGGTGGGGAAGCAAGCTCAAGCATAAGTTCTTAAAAGTTTCCATTTAAAAACCATTTTTAAAAAGACATAAACAAAAAACATGTGCATCACAGTAAAGTCACACTCGCACAATATTTTCCACACTCGCACAATATTTTCCATAGCAAGACTTAATTTACCTGAAAGTTATCCTTCCTAGCAATTTGTGGTCTAGGAATTTCCTGTGTTGACAGTTCAGGAACAAATTCATTCATCTTCTTCATATGTTCTTTCTGTTCTCTGCAGTCAAAAAATCATATTATTCAGCTTAAATGTTCATTTAAAAACCACAAAAGATATATGCATTTGTCTTAAACAAGATTTTAAGAACCACCACATTTACTTATGTTCATCTGTGGCACCAACACTGTGGAACGCCCTCTCTAAGGAGGCCTGCCAGGCTGAGAAGCTAGTGAATTTTAAGCAACAAACTAAAAATTGGCTACTTTGTAAAACATTTAGACTAGTATTTCCAAAACTTTATACCCCACTCCCCCGGACGACTTGAAAATTGTTGAGCATCTTGCTGAACCACTTAATTATTTTTCTGTAATGCACTGTGAAAGATTATGTATGATTCTAAATTGTGTTCTTATTGTTTCTTTTATTTCTTATATAATATTTTACTGTATTACAACTTGAATTTTATGGAACTGATCTGCCCTTAAATATTTTTCATCTCATTTTGCTTGGCAGTTTGCAATTTTAGGATTTTGGCAGGTTTTTTCTGCTTCAGTTGATTCTTTTTAGTGCATTTTGATTTGTTGCTCTATTGTTTTAATATAGTACTGTTAGCCACTTTAGGCTGTCATTTGGCAAGCAGGAAACACAAATGTTTCCAACAAAATCTGCCACTTTTCTCAGTGCCAAAAACGAACATTTGATCCTTCACAGAGAGCATTTAGCTCCCAAGGTACATTTCTTTTTCACACCAGCTCAAATCTCATTGCAATTTCTGAGGATATCATTTTTGTGCTAAGAGAATTCAAGCCTTTGTGATCAGAATTCTCACATATTCCAAAAGGACGTCTGCAGACCACTTTCCTAGTTCAGTAAATGGCGAAACACACCACTGTTGACAACAGGAACTAGCAACAGAGATTTTTCTACATATCAGTGGAAGCTGCCTGGTACGGACTGGCAGCAGCTCTCCAGGGTTTCCCAGCCCCGCCCAGAGATGCCAGGGACTGAACCTGGGACCTCTGCACGCTCTAGCACTTGTTCCTGTCTCAAGAGTTATAAATGTCATATCATATGCACTGCTTGAAAATCTAGATTTGATGTATCCATGGAGTGCAGTGTAATATGACTGCTTGTCAACTTTACACAAGAGTAACTTAAAACCCAAAATGTGAAGTGCCCTCCTTTAAGGCAATATTAGTGTGAGTGGACTTTGTACCGCTTCATGTGAACCGATAGACAATGCTGGACCTTTTGTTTTCATTGGCTCCCTTTTCTGAATTTCTTAAAAATACTGCAGGTCTGCATGAACAAGGTTCTCCTGCCTGAATATTTACTACTCAGTTTTAAGGATAAGCGTGATCACCGCCAGCTATGTTATTTGACTTTTTTCTAGCATAGGTATGCTATGTGCATAACTGTTCTTGATTCTATGGGAGGTTCTTCAACATTAAAAAACACCTATTTTAACTTCATTAGTTTAAGACTGATAAAAAGTGTTGTTTAAAGCATAGTTAACTCAATGACCCTTGACTTATTAAACTTGCATACCCTTTCATCATCTAAGCTGACCAAAATGTTCACAGCTATTTACCACCTAATTATATGTATTTTTGCAATTTGCAAGAGGGAATGGAAGGCAGAGGGGAGGTGAAAAAGCAGTTTTTTCCAAAGCCAAATAAACAAGAACAGCAGCCAACTCACCGTAGCATTTTTAGCTCTTGGGCAGCCCTCAGGATTATTTCATGTTGCCTTTGACTAAGGACCATTACACCTCCCAACGACGGCTCAGAGGCTAAATTTGGCTCGTCTCCCAGCAATTCAGATGAGCGTGGTGGCAGAGGTGGTGGATCCAAACGATCATCTAAACGTGGGAACCTGTCGATTTCATCTGAATACCATCTATCTGAAAATCTTTCCCTTTCCCAATCACCCCTGTCGGGTGGGAAATCAGATGGTTCCCTCCATGTGTCATGTCTCTCTGGATACTCTCGAATTCTGAGCTCCCCCCGGTCTCTGGAATCTCTGTCGTAGAAATCCCCCTCTCTCTCCTCCAGCCATCGCTCCTCACGGTATCTGTCTAAAGGAGGAAGTGGAGGAAGAGGTGGCAAAGGTGGGAGAGGAGGTATGTCCAGATCACTAAGCGTATCTCTGTCGCCCAGTGGTCTAAGGTAATCTCTGTCCCAGTCTCTTTCTGAATCACGATCATACATATCCAAGGGTCTTCGGACCCTGTCCAGATCTCTGTCTAGCTCTCTCTCTCTCCCCAATGGCCTTTCCCAGTCATCCCAATATGGTTCTCGTCTATCAAGATCAGCAGATATTGGAGGTAAAGGAGGTAGAGGGGGAAGAGGTGAAAGAGGTGGCAATGGATGACGGTGTGCTGACAAGTCATCTCTCTCATATGGATCAAGAGGATCATCATGGTATCGCTGGTCGCGCTCAACCCAGTATCTGTCTCTTTCCCAATCCTCCAATCGTCTGCGCTCTAGAGGAGGAATATCTTGGTATTCAAATGAGCGCTCCTCTTCCATGCCTGCCTCTCCGTAAGACCATGGAGGCCTGGGTGGTTCTTCACGAAATGGAGGCAAATTATCCATACCACTTCCAAGGCCTGTGTCACGTCTGTGCATATCCCTCTCCCGGCTACTAGGCCTTCTGACTGGGTCTCTCTCCCGGCTACTAGGTTGCCATCCTGGTCCCCTTTCACGGTTACCAGCCAGCCGGTCCAGTCCCCTTTCCTGACTACTGGGTTGCCTGCCTAAGCCCTTTTCCCGGCTGTCTGCATGGCCTCTCTCTCTGCTGCCCATCTGGGGAGCTGGTTCCCTGTCTCTAGCTGGTAACCCTCTGTCTTGGCTTCTCGATTGCCTTTCCAATGCCCCTTCCTGGTTGCTCGACTGTCCACCCACCCCAGATTCCCAACTGCCCGACTGGCCCTCTGGCATCCTGTTGTGGGTTCCTGGCCCACTGTTTAGATCTCTGCCACCTATATCTCTGGTCAGACCTCTACCTCTGTTTGGTACTCCCCTTCCTCTGGCATCATCAAATCGGCCTCGGCCCCTACCTCTATTGTCTTCCATTCTACCCCGGCCCCGGCCCCTGCCTGCTGGCCCTTTGGCCTGGTTATCTCCCAGCTTGATTTGTCCCCTCTCCCGGCTTTCCAGTTTAGATGGCTCTTGGCTCTGATTATTTTCAGAAGTAGTCAGTTTGTTTTCTGCAGAATTCAACTCTTTATTTCCCATTGGCGCTGTTAATAACATTTTCTTCCCCCCTGGAACAGTGGAACCTGGTGTCTGATGGAGAACACCCGAAGTAAGAGGTTTTTTTGATTCTTCTGTTTGCAGTTCAGTCTCTGCAGAGCTTGGTTTCTTTGTTTCTAACACTGTTTCTATGCCCTCTTTTCTGGATGAATTTTGCTGTGCTTTAGACATGACTGTACCTGGCTGAACAGAACCAGTAACCTTTGTATCTGGTCTAGGTTTAGATTTATTTGCCACTGTCTGATTATTGCTCATATCAGTAAGAGATTCCTTATGTTCTGTCTGATGGTTCTGTTGTCCCAAAGGAGGCCTAGGCCCCTGCCACCGTGGTCCACTTGCTTGGGAAGTGCCTGAGGGAGTATAAAATGCTGCTGCTGGGCCCCGGGGGATCGTCCCCTGTTTGCCTGAAGATCCATCGACAAGCTGATTTTGAAATCTTGGCCTTGGACCATCGAAACGTTGCCCTTGAAAATGAGGTCCTTGCTGTCTTGTAGGTTCAAATTTATCGAAGTCTCTTCCTTGTGGTGCATCAAATCTGTGTATTTAGAAATGAGACATTTTATTCAAGTAAGAGATTTCGTGAGACTTTTTTATATAAAACAACTCCATAAATCCTCTTGAAAACAGCTGCCAAATTAAAATCTCATTAAGTAATAACGATACACAAAATTAACCAAAATATTAGAATTGCTGCATGCGAATGGAGCATGACAGAAACAAGTATTGGATTCACCCATATCTATGCTCATCTTCTCCACCTCTTCCTTAGATAGAAAGGAATGTCTGACTCAAGGGTCAGATTCAAGAACCACCTTATTTGGTTCATGGGGTGAAAGATGTAGACGCATGCAGTATTCTACTGAGTCAGGTGTCTTCATCCTTTGGGAAATGCAGATAGAGGTTGAGGCACAGGTATGTGTGAGCCTGGGATTTACTTCCTGTCCTTTTAGGTGTAAGAAGTAGTGTCTGACCAAGTTCTGGGCTCCAGAGAGCTTAGAAGTCTCACACTTCAGAAAACATAATTTTAAAGCATTTATTAAATTATAAACTGACGATGACAACTGAGATTACACTGGAGTTACAAACAATAACAATTTATAATACAATATCTTCCTCTTATCTCTTTTGTGTGTGTGCAAACAAGACACCTGCAGAGCAATCACTTTTGCTGCTTTCAGGTGGGCACGGAAGATGATTTCACTTAGGAAGACTTTTGCTTTGTTAGGTAGCTGCTGGTTGTTGGTTTTTTGTTGTTTTTTTTTAAAAAAACTATATATAAACTGTTGCTAATTTTGTGTAAAGTGGGATATTACTAAATAGAGCAGCAGGAACAAAAGCACAAACTCTGCTTTTGGTTTGTTTTTTGTAAGACCAGAATTATACATTCGGCAGCAGACCTGAGTGCCCTGTGAACAGCAGTAGTTGAGTGACTGGGAGAAGGGGCTTAACTCTGGCCCCAATTCCCTTTTCACTGACAACCTCCCTCATGCTTTCCCCCAAGATGCATTTGATGCACCATGGAGGAAAGTAACTGCCATACTGGGATGTGCATGGATTTACTCCTTCCTTCACCCTGCAGCCCACACCTGAGTACACTCTACATGTAAGTTTTATTTTTAATTCTCCATTTCCCCCCCAGTATATGGATGCCTCCATCTTGTTTGTGAGTGAAGCTGTTTTGACTACAAAGCTTCTGGCACTTAACCTCATTAGCATTATGAGGACTGGTACTACAGGCTCCCACAGATTTGGTTCAAGCATTGCCCCTCACCAAGAGAATTATCAAGTAAAGAACAGACACGTCTATTGGTTTCTAAGGACACTCATGGTGGCTAAATTCCTAATGCTTCAATATTGGAAGGAGGAGTCCACTTGCCACCCCTGTGCACCATAATCATGGACAGAGGACATGACAACTGGCAGCATATGAGATGGTCACCTTCTGTAAACATAAGGAAGATGGGGAAGCCTCCTACTAAAGGTCTATTTACTTGAATATCTGGTCACTGGGTTTGTTCTGGACCACCAGCTGCTCCCCCTTTCCCTTTGGAACATTCAATTAAAAAGCTACTAACAACACACAAAAAGAAAAAAAGAAAAAAAGGGAACTGGCTTTGGGTATTTCAAGAAATACTCTGGAAGAACGTATGAGGTTAAAGTATGGTAAAGCATAAGATTAAAATAGGCCAGGGATGCCATTGGGCGGGCAACAACCACTAAATGCGCACAGTCACATGAAATACCATGTCCTACTGGCAAAGCACACAGGATTACATAACAATATTTAAGAGTGTTTCTACTGTACTATCATCCAAAACAGCATTGCCATACAAAAATGAGACAGAAAGAAAACCTACCTTGACACCCTTGGACCTTCATGGTGCTGTCCCCTGGCAGAATCAGGAAACCCGGCTGACCTCCCTGGTCTGCTCTGATAGGTAGTAGTGGTGCTGGTGGTGGATGCAGATGAGAAGGACACTGTAGAGTGAGGTTTCACTTCAGCAGAAGTTAGTTCTGATGAAACAGAACCAAATGGCATTGCCTGTTTGCCCAGAGGCGCAAAAGAACTGCCTTGGTCTGAAGTGCTAGCAGATGATGTCACATTTGAGTGGTAATTCTGGGTGGCAGATGTATCAGTAGTTTTAAAAGAAAAGGAAGCAGGGGTGGGAAGAAGAGGTGGCCTGGTTGCATCCATTGTAGCGTGGGTCATGGCAGGAGAAACCGTAGCCTTAAATGAAAAGGAAGAAGCAGAAGGAGGGGTGGGAAGCAGGCCTGGCCTGACAGTATCCATGGCCGGGGTGATGACGGGTGTATCATTACCTTTAAAAGGGAAAGCAGGGGTGGGAAGCAGAGGTGGCCTGGTTGCCTCCATGTTCTGGGACGTGGCAGGAGACTCAGTTGCTTTAAATGAAAAAGAAGCAGCGGTAGGGGTAGGAAGCAGACCTTGCTTGGCCATCTCCGTAGTCTGGGGAGTGGGAAGTGACTCTTTAAATGAGAAAGAGGCAGGAGAAGGAAATGGAGGTGGCCTGGTTGTCTCTGAGGCCTGTGAGGTGGTAGAAGACTCAGTTACCTTAAATGAAAAAGAAGCTGCGGAAGGAGTAGGAAGTAGACCTGGCCTGGGCATTTCTGTACTTTGGGTAGTGGGAAGTGACTCGGTAACTTTAAAAGAACCAGGAGCAGGGTACAAATTTGGCCTCGGTGTTTCAGTGCTCTGGGTGCTCTGAGGACCAGATTCTTTTGAAATAGGCATATCAGACTTTTGTGGGCCAGAAGAGAATCCAGTGGAAGGTGGAGGCAGTGCTGCTGAGGGCAAAGGAGGCTGCCCAACGGACATACCACTTTGTACTGTTTGAGAATATGCAGAAAATGCAGGCGGCAAAGTTACACTCCCAGGATACTGACTGGTCATGTTCCGAAGAGACTTCACTTTCTCCTGAAGGTGGGTGTAAGTGACTTTCATCTGTCCCTGCCACATTTTCCACTGTTTCTCACACTCATGAAGTTGGTCTTTGTGAGGGTAGGCCTGAATTTGATCCTGCCACTGCTGAAATTCACGTTCCCACTCCTTGTAAAGTGGCTGGAACTGTTTGTTCTGTGCTTCATAATGCTGTAGCTGCGTATCCACTGACATTGTCTGCCAGAAAGAAAAGGTAGTAAGGAACACCCTTTAAGTTAGTTCAATGTACTCACAATGCTTTAGACACAAACATATCTTACTTGTCGCATAGCAAAGCACAGGCCTGTACACTGAACACTGTTCATGCTTTCCAACAGCTTCCATGAAATTGTTGTGCTTTAAAGGTGAAGCCATAGATTTGGGCCTTTGAACTTTATTTTTCTTTAACATCACAGATTCACCCCCTACCAAACTAAAATGATTCTACACTCTGACTCTAAATATATTGCATGATTAAACCTACTGAAAAATTGGAAATTCTTTCTACATAGTCTATTTAGATTAGTGAACATATTTTTTAGTTTTTCTCTCACAAGGAAGATGCTTCAATATAAAGTATTACTTTTCTTCTTCTCGGTTCAATTTCTTGCCTACTCTTCATTGATTCACTATTACAGGGCAGCTTACAGCATAAAACAAGACTGAAATGTTAGCTTCTTGTCTGCTTTTTCAGAAGTTAACATGTAGTCAATGAGCAAAGGTCTACATCAGAGTTGGGGAACTTTCTTCTCTGATGGTTCAGATCTGTATCTGCCTCACGGGTCAAAATTTGGCAGTTTGCCCATCAGTCATAATGATGTCAAGGTGATGATGCTCTTTGAAGGTGCACTCCCAGAGCAGCTCCAAAGAGGCTTGCTCCAGCATCACAAATGAGTTTGCATTGAAACCCCTGCTTAAATGGAGATCCCTCCCTCCACTTCAGCAGGGGCTTCAGTGCAAGTCCTAGAGCAAGGCACAATCTAACCACTCACTGGTAGATCAGGATCGGCTGATGGGTGATTGAAGCATGCCTTGCTCAAAGCAAAAGAATAATCGGGAGCTCACTTTACTCTCCCAGTTGTTCATTTGGAGCCACCTTGGTAACTGCTCCACACCTGAGGTGACATACAATGTGGTGGGATGGAAGGCTGTGCTTTACCAAGAACAGCTTGCTGGGCCAAACTGGGACCTCTAACAGGCCAAAGCTGACCTGTGGACCACCATGAAGAGTCATTAAACTCTGTTAGCACCATTAAATTGTATTAAGTATCTCACTAAAGTGGGAAAAATATGGATCAAATCATATTACTTTAATGACTCACTGGCAAGTGTGACAACTGTATGATCTGTTGGTAGCGCTGTAGAATTTGTTGCAACTGTGCATGCTGCTGCATTATTCTCTGATACTGGAAACCCACTCGCTGCTGTGGATGCTGTTGCCATTGTGTGGCTGCCGCCTGTAGCTGCTGTAATCTCAAACTTTCCTCAGGATCCTCTGGTGGTTCAATGCTCAACTGGAGGAATAAGCAAATATCAAATAATAGAAAACTTGTTCAATCATACAGCACAGCAGTTATACAGCTCAAATCATTGTCAGTACTGGGGAAAGTAGTTGTACATGCCCGAAAGCAAGCAAATACAGAGGGTTTTGTCCCATCCTCCCCTTCTTCAACAAGTTAAATAGTCCAGGCACAGCATAATGTAACTGCATGCCTATGGTAGAAAGTATATCTGACCACAAGTCAGAGCAGGATTATCCCAGTTCCTCCTTTTCAAATACAGATTTTTATTTTTAGTGAGAATCTCCTACCAAAAAAAAAAAATAAAAAAAATAAATCACTACTTAATCACTACTTCCCAAGAGCACTGCTTTTTGTTGCCAGAACACATAAAAACTAAACAGGTATTTTACAACTATCAGAATTTATTGCACTATCAAGAGATATGCTAGTGCAATAAATTCTGATAGTTGCCCTATTCCAGTGTTTCCCAACCGGTGTTCCGCGGCACACTAGTGTGCCGCGAGATGTTGCCTGGAGGGAGGCGGGCGAGTCCAAAAAAGGTTGGGAAACACTGATTAAGTTTCTCTTTCAAAAAGGAAACGTGGGTTAAAGCGGCGACGCCGCCCCCCACTCACTTTCCTGCTCTGGCTTCCCTAACAGTTTTCCGAGTTGCGTCACTGGATCCAGCCCCCTTTTCCACAGGTGACACGGGGCTGGAGGGAGGGAAAGAGGGCTTTACGTCGCGCACAAAGGCAGCCTCCTAGAAGCGCTCTGGGCCGGCGCCGTTTCGCCGAAGGCGCCGGAGGACCCCCACCCTCAGCTCCTTCAGAAAGGAAGCCCCGCCCCTCGGCTCCCTACGAGGCCAGCCGCTGCACGCACGCGCCGGCTCGTCATCAGCTCCGTCTGTTTCCAACCCCCCTGCTCGCCTTCGCGCGAGCTCAGTCGGGTCCCTCAGCCGAAGAAGCGGAGCCTCTCTTTGTCGCCTCTTCCTTCTTCCCCGGGTCTCACTCCGGTTTGGGGCCTCCCCCGCCGCCGCCGGCCACCTCGGCCCCGCCGCCGCCCCCTCCTCCGCCCGCTATCACCACCACCACCAGAACAGCCGCCGCCGCCTCAGCTGGGCCCATGCCTGCCGGGAGCGGCGGCTGCAGCAGCAGCGCCCCGGCGCCCTTCCCTCACGGCGGCGACCCGGCCCTGAACGAGCAGGAGAAGGAGCTCAAGCGGCGCCTCAAGCGGCTCTACCCGGCCGTGGACGAGCAGGAGACGCCGCTGCCGTGCTCCTGGAGCCCGAAGGACAAATTCAGCTACATCGGCCTCTCACAGAACAACCTGCGCGTCCACTACAAAGGTAGAGGGACGGAGGGAGGGTGAGGCCGAGGCCACCGCCATCCCCAGGCCCCCTCCGCCTCTTCCTCCGAAAGGCAGGCTGAGAAACTCCCAGGGAAGCTCTGAACGTCTCCCCCGAAACCGTCGGGAGGCTTCGGTTGTTGCCTTTCTCCGCCGAGGTCGGTGGACCCCGAGCCTAGGCTTCCTTCCCGCACCCCGCTTTCCGAAGACTGCACACCAGTTGGGCCAGTACATATTCCCCTCCCGTGACTGGAGTGGAATAGCCCTTTCTCTTCTTCCCCAACCCTTGTCGTTGGAGGAGTCCCTCAGTCCCTCGCTTTGCTGCCTCCTCCCCCCCCACCCCCAAAGCTTGGAGGTTCCCCGGCAAGGGGGAGGGAAAAAAATTGAAACTTTCACTTTCGTGCGTCCCTCCCAGCGTGACGTTGCGCGCTGACGTCATGGGGCTGTAATGGTGGTGTGCCTCGAGATTTTTTTCATCAAACAAGTGTGCCTTTGCCCAAAAAAGGTTGGGAAACACTGCCCTATTCCATGATCTGTTGTGCAAGACACTGGATGATATACAACTAAGGACTCAGCTATACAGTTACAAATAAAATGTTTTAAGTATGTTTCAAGTGCAATATACAATGTGACACTATATGGCGATGGTGAGCCTTATGGAAAATTCAATGTATTTTTAAAAACAATTTTTTTTTTTAAAAAAAAGCATTTTCAGAACAGTTTTTATATGTGTATAGATTCTACCTAAGTCATATTCAGAGTAGACCCACTGAAATAAGTAAATTAGTTACTTGAGTCTACTGATTGCAAACCATAAATCCTCACTCACAGGAGAGTGGCCTCTACAAGACACCAGGGCATCACATATAACCCAGAATAATTGTAATTAGATTACAATGGTAAATACCTGAAACATAACTCTGTCCAATAAATCTATGCATAGCATATTAACAAAACTTTAATTGTTTAGCTTAAATAAAAACTTATGCCAGATAGAAACTTAGATAAGTACAAACTGTTGGTAATCTGAGATAATAAGACACATCCACAATGCTTTTATATTTGTTGGAGGCCACCCAAAGTGGCTGGGGGCAGCCTAGTCAGAAGGGTGGGTTACACATAAATATATATATTATTATTATTATTATTATTATTATCTAAGTTGTGCTCACAGTAAAAGTTACTACACAGAAGCAGAGCCAGTAAGGTCCAGATCTTTTACTGTTGCAGAAGTAACAGACTGAGCAAACAGAAAAATAACTTCCAGTTTGAAGGCTTTTCATATACAGATACAGTGTGTCCCTGTAGCTCTAATTCCAAGGCTTCAACTGCAATAGTAACATCAACACAAAACTAGCTAGCATACGTTAATCACATCAATATAGCTAGAGTTCCAAGGCCATTATCACAGCAACTGGCTCATTTGACCTTACACCTCACACATCAGGTGATTTATGCCCATGAAGGAAATTCCTTCCTCCCTATGCCCAGCTACTCCAACACAAACCTATACCAGTTAGCATAAGAATCTCATGCACTGCAAGGACTCACTTAACTCAGAGGTCCTCAGCTAAACTAATAGGTGGTAGGCAAATTCTGATTTCAAGGAAGACGGCAAAAATCCTGACTGAATAATCTTAACACCATATGGACACCAACAGTTGGCCCAAAAATAAGGTTGTAATCCTATACACATTTGCCTAGAAATAAGACCCACTGAAAACTAGGTAATGGAACTAGCTAATAAGTAGATCTGTTTAGCTTTATGCTGTTAAGTTTGTTGAACTTTAGCTGAAGTACAGTCCCATTGATTTTCGTGTAATCAAAGTATTGTCTAAGTACAGCTAAATTAGTCTGGACCCCTGACTATTAAGTCCAGTCACAGATGGCTCTGGGGTTGCGGCGCTCATCTCGCTTTACAGGCCAAGGAAGCTGGCGTTTGTCCGCAGACAGTTTTTCTGGGTCATGTGGCCAGCATGACTAAACCGCTTCTGGTGCAATGAAACACCGAAACCAGAACAACGGAAACGCAGTTTGCCTTCCCGCTGTAGTGGTACCTATTTATCTACTTGAACTTTTTGGCATGCTTTCGAACTGCTAGGTTGACAGGAGCTGGGACTGAGCAATGGGAGTTCACCCCGTCGCGGGGATTTGAACTGCTGACCTTCTGATCGGCAAGCCCAAGAGGCTCGGTGGTTTAGACCACAGCGCTACCCGCATCCTACCTTGGGGCTATAAAATGAGATAAAAGTGTTCCAAAAAAAGAACAAACAGATGCTGGACCAAGACTTTAGGGTTACTGGGGATATTTAATTCTTCCAGAGTAATCAAATTATCACTTTAGGACCATACCACTTTTAATGATGGCTGATGAACTAATTAAGTGCTGATGTGCCCAGGAATTTATTTACCTAATACTTGCCCTTGTAAATAATACATCATTTTAAGTCTTAGCAATTAAATCTAATCACCAGAAATAACAATTCACTCTTGTCAGAAACTGTGGGAGAAATCCTACATACACTGAATGCTTCAAACCAAGAGAAGAGATGTATTGTATCTTCGTATTATTTTATGGTATTTTATGCTTTATTGTATTTGCACATTATGTTGTACACTTCCTTCCTATTTTAAAATAAAAATACAGAAATATAACTGGCCTATCACAACATATGAAATCCATAGAATGGTCAGAGTAGAATGTAAAGGAGGTGTTGGTGCTTTGTGTGTCAGTGGGGGCACCGAATCCAAAATTCAGAAATAGAAAAACAAACTTCTGGGTAGAGAACAGCACACCAAAGAGTAAGTAAAATATAAGGAACACACTTAATATTAAACCATAGTTTAAAATGAACTATGGTTTAGCACAATGTGTATGCTGTTTAAAAGTCCACACCACAGCTCACAGCTTTATTGCACCAGGGAGGAAACAAACCAGAAGCTGGCTTTGCATTATGTATAAACCTACTCTCATGGTTTATCTCCCGACAAATTATGAGTGCTGGTTCACATGCCAGTCTCTGCTTTGTTTCCTCCTTGGCACACCAGTCAAAAGTGGGGGATCAGCATAGTGAGGACTTCTGAGCAGCATGCAACAGAATTTATTTTTAACATTACATGCAAACTGGGCTAATATCACTCCCCTATCCCAAACTTTGATGGTGATCTTTAAATGGAAAAGGTAGTTAGGTAGGCAATTGAAACAGAAGATGAAATAATAATGGGTTACTTCAACCACCCCTAAACTGGCTGGGTAACAGGTCATGGCAGAGTCAAAATTTCTAGATAGAAAGAGTTTGGATCCTAATTGCCTGGGATCTGGCAGAAGATTGTAGAATTGCTTGAAACACTGATCAAATCTCTGTCAAACTCAACATACAAAAGATTAGAAAACTGCCAACAAACACTCAACACGGTCATACTTAATTTAAAACAAAAAGATCTGCAAAAACAAAGAGGATTCCTATTAAACTGAAGAGAGAACAAACTCTGGCAAACTGAATGCAAATCAACAATAAAACAAGCAAAAATCAACAACCTGAGAGACACACTGAAGTTATTAAAATAAATATTAAACAAAACTAAGACTCACAGCAGAATGTTACAATGTGGAGTGCTCAGTCTCTAAACTGTTCCCTCCTCCTTCAAGGACACTCCATTCTCCCCCTTTTCAGATGCCACTCAACATTCTGCAATCACTGAACATGCTCAGGTCTTCACTGGGCTGTTTTTGGGAAAGTTCCCATCCATCTATGCTCTTTTTCCTAAAGTTTTTTTCTACCTCTGCAATCTTTGGATACCTTTGAGCACAAAAATACCTCCATCTTAGTTTTCAGCTGCCCCATTTTGACTACAGTCCTCTCAACACTCACCAACTGAGATTGTGATATGATCAGAACACACTCTACAGAGAAAACCAACTAGTGGAGGGTAGCAGAAACTTTTATGATGATAAAGGTGTAAAAAGAATACTGACGGATTATAGCAAAACTGCAAAAAATATTATTTCTATTGGTCAAAATTGTTGGTCAGTTAATTAAATAAATATGTAATAGTATTAAAGTCAACCTTCTTATCTAAAATGCGTTTTGATATAAAGAGGGCATCCAGGTAGTTACAGACCTGCCAGCCCAATTTCAGTTCCATATAAAATGAAAGAAAGCATTAAGAATTGTCAAACATAAAAAGAAGAAGTCTTACTAAAAGAGGATAAGTATTGCTTCAACAAAGGGAAATATTAACTTTCTACATTTCTTTTGAAGATACATATTACATATGACCAAAAGGTTTTTGGCTAAGTCATTTGGTCAATGTATAAGTGGAGACGCTCTTACAGATTAGGATAAAAAATAAGGAAGACGATGACGTAGTGATAAAATGGGCAAGAAGGGACATAGGAAGTTGCTTTATACCAATAATAATAATAATAATAAATTTTATTTATATCCCCCCCTCCCCAGCCGAAGCCGGGCTCAGGGCGGCTAACAACAATAAAACAGTACAAAAGTACAGCATAAACAACACTCTAAAATCATTCATTATAAAATTAATTAATCAAGTCAGAACACAGGTCTATCTACCTCAGTACTGTCTACACTGAATGACAGTAACCCCTCTAGACAGGAGTGTTTCTCAGTCCTATCTAAAGATTGAACATGCAACCACTTGCTAGCAAAACATGTGCTCTACTACGGAGTCACCATTTACACAACAGAGGGACAATGGATCCCACAGAGATCTTTATAGGGGCTTGCTGGGTTATATTATTAATAATTCATCTGCAATAGGACTGAACAGTGTGGCAGTGAAGTCTGTAGATGACACCTAATTAGTTAGGATGGTAAAATCCCAGGCAGTTGTGAAAAGCTTTAAAAAGAATTTATCCAAAATGGAAAATAAGGATTAAAATACAAGTACATAAAATTCCATGTAAGCGAAATGTGATGCGTATGATTTGAAAAAACTCTAACCTTATATGCATACTAGTGGCACCCAATCTGGCTGCAACTAATCAGGAAATAGAGACAATCACTGGTTGAAATGACTTTATAAAAAGAGTAGACTAATTCATGGAGAACAAACTTATGAAAGTGTAGTATCTTGATAAGTAAACAGTATCCATGATACAGAGTCAGTCAGTCTCTCTCTCTCTCTCTCTTTGTATGAGATGCTGCCAGGCAGGGTGGGGAGGAAATACAAGGTGCCTCTCACCAGTATTGTCTAATCCAGTGTTTCCCAACCACTGTTCCGCGGCACACTAGTGTGCCGCGAGATGTTGCCTGGTGTGCCGTGGGAAAAATTAAAAAATTCGAAAGATTTTTTTTTTTAAGTCAAATTTTTGATTGGGGCGCCGTCACTAGATGACCCCTGGGGTTCCCTCCCTCCCTCCCGCTCTGCGCCTCCCTCCTCCTCCTCCTCCTCCTC
This sequence comes from Podarcis bocagei, assembly GCF_964188305.1. Classification (NCBI taxonomy): domain Eukaryota; kingdom Metazoa; phylum Chordata; class Lepidosauria; order Squamata; family Lacertidae; genus Podarcis; species Podarcis bocagei. Next base: position 32,635,761 of record NC_138125.1, read on the forward strand.
CGGGGAGGCCCTTCCTGGCTCTCGGCCAAGGCTTGGCGGCTGCCACTCACTCACTCGCTCGCCCACCCGTCCCTCCATCCCTGCACCCGGCCTCTCCCGCTCCGTCCCCAGCGCGGGGGCTGCCGGGATCCGTAGTCCCCTCGCCCTTGGGCTCCGCGCCCGCGCGGGGTGCGCAAACTACGTTTCCCAGCGTGGCCTGGCGGGCCGGGCGTTTTGTTTGAAGCGCTCTTCTCCCGGCCATGGAATGAGCGCAGCGGCGGCGGCCGGGCAGGGGCTCTTCCGCGCAGACCCCGCGCAGCCTGCCTGCGCCCCCACGGAGATCGGGCAGCAGGATGGAGCCCGGGGATCCCCGCGGAGGCGGAGCGGCGGAGGCTGCCCCCCAGGTAGGGCTGCGTCGGGGGGGGTGTTTATTTTTGCAATGCTGCATCCACGCCGGAGGGGACGCATCGGACCGCGGGGAGACCCCTTGGCGGGCGTGCAAGGCAATGCATGCGTGCAGGCGTTGCATGGAGTGCAGTGCAATGCAATGGCAACACGGCGCCCTGCATGCATGCATGCAACTTCCACCGGCGCTCCGGACTTGGCAGGTGAGGGGGGTCCCCAGTGGGCGGCAGAGAGAGCCGGGAGGGCGAAGGGGAGCCGGGGGAGCAGCGCTGCTCCCCAAGCCGAGCCCGGGGGGAAACCTTGGCGTCGTTGCGCCGGGTGTTGGAAGTGGAGGCTGGTGGGGGCCCCTCACCTGCAAAACCTGGTCGCCTCTCATATATTTCGTGCATTGCATTCATCTCCCGCTTTCTCCTCCAAGGAGCTCCCGGGGGCGCGCGTGGTTCTCCCCGTGTTATCCTCGCAACAACAGCCCTGCGAGGTGGGTCAGGCGAGTGGCCCAAAGGAGCACCCAGGGATTGTCCTGGCCAGGTGGGGTGATTTGAACCCTGCTCTCTGCCCGGTCTTCGTCCTCATTTAGCCCCCACATGTGCATGACTGTGCATGACTGAGGTTTTCCCCCCTCGTCTTGGCTATGGTGTGAGTCTGTGCTGTTAATTAATGGGGTTCTGCCTTCGGAGAAGATGAGCCAGCCCTCAAGGAGGTGATTATGTAATTTGCTAGCAATTCATGTCCCTCCCGGCGTGACGCTGCACGCTGACGTCACAGGGCTGTAATGGTGGTGTGCCTCAAGATTTTTTTCATGAAACAAGTGTGCCTTTGCCCAAAAAAGGTTGGGAAACACTGGTCTAATCCACAGTGGATAAATAAGACTAGACTGATCTCTGTGAATTATGGTTTGCTCCAGCATGGCAACCCTTATGGTCTTAAAGCTTGATCCTAATACGGAGATGTAATTGTTTTACAGTATTGGAAATATGTAATGCATATTACATATGCATATTGCATAACTTCTTCCTGAACGCAAAGTCAACACAGAAGCACAAATAATTATACCATGTTATCGTTTGGTACCTTCAAGTAATGAAGATACCCAAAGGAAGCTTTGAATAGCAGTACCTTCTTTGAGACTTTCCACTCCACATACAGACATCCCCAATGCACACAGCATTTCCACAAGATGATTAAACTCCACATGACAGAATGCTAAACATTCTGAACTGGACGTCAAAACGGCCAGCCATTTGCTAACAAAACATGTGCTCTACTACAGGGTCACCATTTACAGAACAGGGGGACAATGGATCCCACAGAGATCTTTATAGGGACTTGCAGTTCATTTCTGATTCATTACATTTATCTCCTCAACCTATGCTAAAGATGCAAGGAAGATTTATACACTTGCTATGAAATGTATTTTTAAAAAACTTCAATACTTTTTTTAAAGAAAAGCACATAAACCCAATGATTGTTGCCTTTAAGGCTTGTATCAGGGCCATGTAAACCACAACTGATCAGCAAAAGTTCTCATAAATCATTCCTGTGTTTTAAGCCTACTGCACCAGGGCCCTATTTTTTTCAATCAGTCCTTCCAGACAATCTGAAATAACAAAAGAATGAATACAACACATAATGACACCTCTGTGCACAGCATACCTTGGGCTCAACGGATGACAAAGGAAGGTCATCACCTTTGGGCTGTGGTAATTTGGGCTCAGAAAGCAAAGGGGGGTCAGAAAGCACATCAGAAATGGGTATTTCCCTTTCTTCTTGCCTCTGCTCAGGAGCATCATTTACCACTCCTAGACCTGATGGCAACTGCTGTCCCAGTGCATGTGCTTTTTTTGCCTTTTGCTGCAGAGTAAGCAGATGCTGTTGATACCAAAATTGCTGCTGTTCCTATAACAAAAAAAGATGAGAAGTACAGTAGTATCTAGGCTTAAGAGACAAGGTCATATCCTAGAAAGAAAGCTACATTAACCACTGAAAAATGGCAAATGTGCCTCATTTTCAAAGGACACTTGGACCTACTTTTGAAAAAAACAAGAGTAGCATCCAACACTGCAGTCTCATTTGTTCAGCAGACTTCTGAATGCACAACGTAAGTTATCCTCCTTCTTCTGCCACACCAGCAAGCCCCTGTGTGCCCTCAAAGTCTGCTTGAGAGAATTGGAGAACCCTCTGAAACAAATTTGGGGGGTACACAGAAGGAAGGGGAGGTCCCATTCCACAAGAGGAAATTTTCTGGCACAGCACTGGATACGACCCCAGGTTGCTACAGCTATTCCTTTGGTGTAAGCATCAAAAGGTCCAGTGAAAATATAGGCCTTTAATAGGATTTTAATTATGGAATGGTTTTGTAATTGGTGGCCTTTAATCTGTCAATAATCATAACATTTTTATCATTTTTGCTTAAACATCGAGTGTCCATGTTTCCTTTATTTTACTTCCTTTCATTATGACTGATTCTGTTTTTCAATCTGGTCTAGAATACAGTATTGTCAGAAGGGCAGGGCAAGAAAGTTTCAAATAAATTCATATATAAATAACAGAAAAATGGGGTTTATAGTTTTAAAATTACTTTAGTACTGTGATTTATACTGTTTTATGTACATTGTTTCAGAATAAATCTCAAAGTGGAACATGAGATAAAACAATTCAGAATAAAACAAATTCAAGATTTAAAGAAAACATTCCAGATCCTTCAAGGGACATTTTGATTTCCCCAGTCACCAATCTAGTATCTAGCAATCTCCATGTGGTTGCAAATGGACCTGTAACAGTCGCAAAATGAGCTTGGCTAATTTCTAACATTCTCAGAAGCGGGCTGGTCTGGCCCATGGTGACCCTCCTAAGCACGTTTTGCACAAGTGGGGACATTAATACACACCCCCCTGTTATCCCATACATGCAAGAAGCTCAGCAAGAACCCAACACCAAATTTGTAAGCATTACAATGACCTGTACAAACCGATATCAGACTTGTTACAATGTGCTTATATGCTTGGTTAAACAAGGAACATGTTTTCCCCCAGATTCTACAGTAAAAAACACCATTGTGCAGGTTACACTTTTATTCTGCTTCAGATTAACCCTTTTGTCTGCCCTGGGTCTGTTGTAGCCCAATTTTTCTTCAGCATCTGTTGGTGCTAAAGGCACCAAACTGTATTTGTTTTCTTTCAAAATATGCATAAACACAGGGAGAATACCGGCATCTTAGAAGATGCTGGATGTTGAAATGCTGCTTAGATGTGTGCTAAAATATGGAGAAATGCATATAACCATGGTTGGCTTTGTCTTAATCTGTAGTTGCTTTGTAGCTTCACTCCAATTACTGTACTCTGGAGCTACAAAGACCCATCTCTACATACTTTGCTGCAATACTAATTTTTCACCATTTCCTGATTCTTTGCTTAAGGGAAGGTGATGTTTAAATAAATTCTACAAACATTAAAAATTGTATTTATGATAAGTGTTTCAAAGAGGTCAATAAAACATTTCTCCCTTTCTTTGGAGCTATTCTCATTCTCTTGTGGGGAGGATTCAGGTCTAAAAAAAAAGATTGTGTTACTTTTAAGCCTGCAGAAATTTTGCTTTTGTTAAGTTTTGAAAGCAAAATTATATAGAGAGAATCCTCTGCTGATACCCCTGAACTCATCAGTTATTATAGATTGGCCATTTCTGTTTTCTGGTTAATTTTTTAAAACTGTGATGATTGTGATGTGTGCACATGTCCACATGCAGTTATTTCTAATAACATTTATTTCTCTGTGAAACTGAATAACACGAAAAACCCCTCTTTATTCATTTTTCATAGTAGACTACAAAACACATAGAATATGATTGGGTCACATAGATATATGGTTTCCCTATCAGGATTACTTACACTGTATAAAGTTTACACTGTAAACATCTGAGCAACTACTGATTGCAGGGAAATTAAAGATGTGCCAGTACAGCCAATGCTGCATATATCTAATTTCCCTTTTCCTCAAAATTCCTGTTTTCTGCCTGAGCGACCAGAACAGCCCCAATCCCCTGTGTTTTTTATTGAGAAAGTCTCACTGATTTCAATGGGACATACAATGCAATCCTTACCCCCAGATACAGTAGTTAGGAAGTGATAAAAAGGTAAAGGTACCCCTGCCTGTACGAGCCAGTCTTGACAGACTCTGGGGTTTGTGCGCCCATCTCACTCTATTGGCCGGGGGCCAGCGCACTTCCGGATCACGTGGCCAGCGTGACAAAGCTGCATCTGGCAAGCCAGCGCAGCACACGGAACGCCGTTTACCTTCCCGCTTGTAAGCGGTCCCTATTTATCTACTTGCACCCGGGGGTGCTTTCGAACTGCTAGGTTGGCAGGCGCTGGGACCGAGCAGCGGGAGCGCACCCCGCCGCGGGGATTCGAACCGCCGACCTTTCGATCGGCAAGCCCTAGGTGCTGAGGCTTTTACCCACAGCGCCACCCGCGTCCCATATCTCCCCAAATTAAACCAATAGAAGCTATGTCAGTGTAAAAGACAAAAGAAGGGTTCTGTCAAGGGGGTGGTGAATGGGTATGTTGAAGGCATGGAGAGAGATAACATAATTGCACTGCATTCTAACACCGTCTATCCATTGGTTCCACTCCCACCCACAGAACTTGACATAATTTACATCACCCAACATGCAGGTATAATAACTAAATTCACCCCAGGAGACAATGGAAGGGCAGAAAATGCAGGTTTAGACTGCTACCCCTCCTTCTACCAGAAGAAGTAAGAATACAGCTGATCAACTGACTAATTATTAGGAAGATTTGACCTCCTAATAGCATAAGAAATGATTTTATAAATATGATAAAATGATATGAGTGGCTGGGGAAACCCAGCCAGATGGGCGGGGTATAAATAATAAATAGTAATAAATTATGATGATGAGTCAACTAACAGGTCAGTAATCTACCCCTGTCACTTAGTATAGAAATCTTACAATTAAAGATCTGAAAACTGTCTTGAGAACTGGCTCACAAAATTACTCTCAGCGATCAAAATCTTAAACAAATACAAATGAAAATGTACTGTACAATGTAACATAAAAGTTAGGACATATCCCCTTTTCTCCCTGCCTTACACATAACTGAGCTTAAACAAATTGCATAGAAGGAGAAAGAAGAATCTGAGCATGCACCATTCTGAATTCCTGCTCCAACCTCACAGGATACTAGCATCAATGAAGTATACATTTTTCATTCTTTCCATCTTAGAAATTTTCAACTGTTACATGAAGAAATTGCAGATCTGCTGTGCAAAACGCTTCAAAGAAAGGCACCCCTTTCTTTTCCACTTCTCATATACTATCATGTATTTTTCACAGGAATTGTAAAATTAATGTTAGATCATCATGGGGTGGCAAGTCTGCCTGGTGTGCCTAAGTGCTAATTCCCTTTTGTACAGTTATAAACAAAGCACCACAATAATTATTAATAGTAGCTATATATGCATGGAACAAGAATACCACAGAGTTCAGAGAATAGCAGAAAACACACAGGCAAATAGCACATGTGTTATTTTCTCCTCCAGCATTCTCCCTTATAGTAAAGTATGGACTGCAATTGCATGGTATAACACTGACAGCAATCCTATGACTATTTATCAGGTTGAGTTACCTTTTCTGAAGGTTACTAAAAAGGAAAATAAAATCACTGCTGTTATTCCCTCATCAATCGTGAGCGACTGAAATGGACATGGGGCCCCGGGAGTGAAATGCTTACATCACAATCCAAGGTAATTCCATACCACCTCCTTTCAAATGCCACGAAAATCATAGTTAGAAACAAATTATGGCTGGCTGTGAATGAGCAACATGTTTAAATCATACCTGCTCTGTTCCTAAAGGAGGAAATGAATCTTATTTCAAATAAAAAAAGAACGGAACAGCACAAGCCTTCTCAGAAGCGCTCTGGTAGTCCCCAACACGTGGGACTGCCTGTGATTTTCAGAGTTGAAAAGCATTCTACTTAACTCTGAGGCACTCAGTTTCTTACAAATAAAAACAAAAACCCAATGTTCTAGGCCTGATACTTCGTAGATTCTATTAAGCCCCCCCCCCATCCACTCCTGTTTTGAAACAAAAAAATAAAGGTGTGTTAAAGCCAATTTATTTCTTACTGTTTTCTAAAATGAAAGCACTTACTTCAAAGAAAAGATATGAACTTATGCATGCTTGTCCAGGCAGACTTAGCGCCCACATGGCGCTAACCTGTAAGTTTTCACATTCCCTACACAAAGAAGTCCTTTTTTTGTTTGGGAAAAGCATAATTTATCAAGCAGCCCCAATATGACAGTAGAAAAGAAATAACTGAGCAAATAAATGAAAGTAGGAATGCCAGCAGCTCCTCCCCACTCATCAGAAGGCCATTCTGATAACTAGGGAGGAGAAAATTTGCATCATCAGGGCATTGGATTGGGCAGTTTTAAATCCCTCCTCTTTTCATCCAGGATTGTGTGCACTTTTTACCACCATCAAAACTGATGAGGTCTCTCTCATGGGTCTAGTCTAGTGTTTCCCAACCACTGTTCCGCGGCACACTAGTGTGCCGCGAGATGTTGCCTGGTGTGCCGCGAGATGTTGCCTGGAGGGAGGCGGGCGAGTCAGGCGGCGAGAGGCGGGGCGGCGACGGCGAGGAGAGGCCGCCCAGCTCGGGGCTCTCGCCGTCTGCCTGCCTGGCTGCCTGTGAGCTCGGCGGGCAGCGCCTCCGTCCGCAGCGCTCGCCTCGCGGCTCTCATTCCCTGCCAAAGCTCACCCAGCCAAGCCGCGCTCTCCTTCCTGCATCGTTTTGCTGCCTCCTCCCCCCCCCCCAAAGCTTGGAGGTTCCCCGGCAAGGGGGAGGGAAAAAAATTGAAACTTACACTTTCGTGCGTCCCTCCCGGCGTGACGCTGCGCGCTGACGTCACGGGGCTGTAATGGTGGTGTGCCTCGAGATTTTTTTCATCAAACAAGTGTGCCTTTGCCCAAAAAAGGTTGGGAAACACTGGTAGTCAAGACTAGGCTCTGGGGTGGGAGGTTAGTTATCTTTGCTTTAGACCCTATGGCCTAATTTTAACCAAGATGCCTCCTATTTAAATGAGAATCTGCTATTCCATCTCGTCAATTTTATCTTACTCCAACTCCCACCTATGCACATCTCACCTCTGGGTCCTATCGAGCTATTCAAACCATGACGGACACATCTTTCTTACCTGGGCGGTCATTGTGGAGGGGTCTGCGTGCAGGGCGGCTTGCTGTCGCTCACACCTAATATCTATGTCTGGACCACTGCCCTGTCTTAACTCCTGAGGTTCAAGAGCAGGCTGAGGAATCTGGGGTGGGGCGAAGTGTGAGTCGGATGGAGTAACGGGCTGGCCTGGTTGGCAAGCTGAGGTCTGGGGTGTGGGTTGGTAAGCCTGGGACTGGTAAGGCTGAGAAACGGCTGGAGGAGGGTGTTCCGAAAAGGTGCGTGGAGCTGCCTTCCGCAACTTCGAATGGGGCTGGTAGGGTTGCGACGAGGAGTTCTGGGGCGGCAGAGACTGAGACATGTAAGGGTCCGCCTCAAGGGAGGGTCCTGGGGGCATGTACGGCTGGGCAGGTGACTGTGGCGGAGAGGACAGGTCCATGTCCATATCCACGCGAGAGCTGGCTGCGGGGCCATGGGGCTTCCACTCATCCCGAGGCGGCTCCTTGACATCCTCTCCGAGAGGCAGAGGAGGCCTCTGGGCATTGTGGAGCAGCGCGTCCCGCGGGAGAGGCGGCGGCGAGGGCTCGCGGTGCTTGAACGGCTTCGGATAGCTGCGCGCCGAGGGCGGCCCTTGGGGCAGGGGCGGCTGCCAGGAAGCGGCGGGGGGAGCAGGAGCGGCGCTGGGCAGCGGCGGCGGCGGCAGGCTCGGGGGAGGCCCGCCGGGTGGCGGGGGAGGCCCGCCTAACAACACCGACTGCAGCTGCTTCTGGTGCATTTGCTGGAGCTGCTGCAGCTGGACCAGGTGCTGCTCCTGCAGGCTCAGGAAGCCGGACGTGCCGGCGGCGGCCGTCGCGGCGCCAGGAGCCGCCGACGAAGCCGCGTAGCTGCCCAGAGCCGGCGGCGGCATGGCGTTAGGCAGCACCGCCGGAGGAGGCCCGGCCATTGGCGGCGGAGGCATCATGGTGGGCGGGGGAGGGTAAGCCCCAGGGGCCGCCCCGTACAAACCCCACGCCGGGAACATGGAGCCGGGAAGCGGTTCTCAGCAGGCGGCAGCGGCGGCGACGGCGCCTAAACACAGGCCGCGAAAGCGGCGGGTGGCGACGGGGGCGCGTGCGGTCCACTGCGCCTGCGTGGATAGCCGGAGTCATAGAGAGCGACTTCCTCAAGCTAGAGTGTTTCCGGTCCGGCCCCAGGCAACTGACTCCACGGCGCAACAAACTGGGCGCTCCCCGCGAGAACGCCTTGTATGTAGCCTGTAGCCTTGTCGCAGAACTTCAGCTTTTATGCTAACGTCCATCAAATATACCCCTCCCCTTCCATACCGGTTTTTTGTTGGTATGATTTTATTATTTGGAAAAATAAGTGATGCCAACCTTGTGGAACTTGTTCAGCATTTTGTTCTGGAAGTGGGCAACTACAGTGGTACCTCGGGTTACATACGCTTCAGGTTACAGACTCCGCTAACCCAGAAATAGTGCTTCAGGTTAAGAACTTTGCTTTGGGATGAGAACAGAAATCTTGCTCTGGCGGCGTGGCAGCAGCAGGAGGCCCCATTAGCTTCAGGTTGAGAACAGTTTCAGGTTAAGTACAGACCTCCGGAACGAATTAAGTACTTAACCCGAGGTACCACTGTAGATGCTTCTGAGAAGCCCACAAGTAGGACCAGAGCAAGATGGATACTGCATTAGTTTGGCAACCAAAAAAAACAAAAACATTACCATCCTTCCAAATCACTACATCGGGCCACCAACCTTTTGGGATTAGTGGGCACGTTTCAGATGCTGAGGGAGTGTTGAGGTTGGCATTTCCCTAGAATCATAGAATTGTAGAGTTGGAAGGGACCCCCAAGGGTTTTCTTGTTGAACCCCCTGCAGTGCAGGAATCGCAGCTAAAGCATCCATGGCAGATGGCCATCCTACCTCTGCTTAAAAACCCCCAGGGAAGGAGAGCCCATAACCTCATAAGGGAGACCGTTCCACTGTCAAACAGCTCTCACTGTCAGAAAGTTCTTCCTGATGTTTAGTTGGAATTTCCTTTCTTGTAACTTGAAGCCATTGGTTCGAGTCCTACCCTCCAGACCAGGAGAAAACAAGCTTGTTCACTCTTCCATGTGACCACCCTTTAGATATTTGAAGATGGCTATCATAGCTCCCTCTCAGTCTCTTCTTTTCAGGGCTAAACATACCCATCTCCTTTCAATTGATCCTCATAAGGCTTGGTTTCCAGACCCTTGATCGTCTTGGTTGCCCTTTTTTCAACTACAATATCCTTTTTGAGGCGAGGTGACCAGACCTTTACACAATATTCAAAATGTGGTTACGCCAAAGATTTGTATAATAACAGTTTTATCTTCAATTCCTTTCCTAATGATCCCTAGAATGGAATTTACCTTTTTCACAGCCACCACACACTAGGTCAACAACTTGATCAAGCTATCTGGTCTGTCACCTCCAGTTCAGACACCATGAGTGTATATGTGAAGTTAATATCCCCCCCCCCATATGCATCACTTTACCCTTATTTACATTGAAAGGTGCTTGCCCTTTTAACGCCCATTCGCTCAGTTTGGAGAGGTCATTTTGGAGCTCTTTTCAATCTCTTCTTGTTTTAATGACCCTGAACAATCATCAGCAAATTTGGCCACCTCACTGTTCAGTTCTAAACGAACAAGTTAAAAACACTGGTCCCAATACCAATCTCAGGGGAAATCCACTTTCTACCTCTCTCCATTCAGAGAACTGTCCATTTATTCTGACTTTTTGCTTCCTGTGACTCTTATGACTGACTGCTAAACTTACTCAGGAGTGTTTGGCAAATTACCATATTTCTGCATAACCCCACCAAAAGTAACCTTCCCAACTTTTGTCATGAGAAACCCCAACTGTAACATTTGCAACTTGAGAAAGGACTCAGATAAAAAAAGAGAAATTATCAAAAGCCAATTTCTAAACAATAATGAATATTTATTCTGGAACACAGAGCAGGGGTACAGTTCACATGATTTTTTTTGAAGAGACAAGTTTGAAGAAATCACTTCAGCTTCAAACACTGCAGGAAATAAATTAGAAACAGGAACCTTGTAACAGGCCCAGTGTTGTAAAAATTGGCAGTTGGACCCAGCAGACATATCTTGGATGCTTTTCAACAGGTGGTTAAAATCGGGGGGCTCCATAGTCATCAGGCATCCGCTCAATGTTATATCTAGAATGAATGAAGCATTTTGGTAAGTAGTCTATCATAAACCCACCATGGAATGCAGTGAAAACACAATAAGGGTGCCACTGTATTTGCTGGCATTATTTGCTGGCATTATTTGATTATTATTTGATTAAGTGAGCTCGAATCCATAAAACCCTTTGCTATAGTGATCTGAAGGCCCACAAGGCAACCACCTTTCTGAAGCCAAGCAGGCATGGGTCTGGTCACCACCTGGAAATCTCTTGTATGCCACCTTCTACTTTGATGAGAAGAGAGCAAACAAACAAGGACATGAGAACTGCTAGCTTTTGGAGCCAGGGACCAGTCTTCTTGTTTTTTATTAGTCTATAATGAACTATATAAATAACGATGTATTAACTTTTACTTGACAGTCCTTGTTATTACTTATATAGCATCGCCAATGAGTAGTTCTTTAAAGACTAATAAAAAGCAAGAAGACAGGCTTTGTTCCAAGGAGCTTGCAAATCTTGATTTAACAGGAACATAGGAAGCTGTCTCAAACTAAATTAGACCATTGGGTCCATTTAGCTCGTTATCATCAATGATGACTGGCACCAGCTCTCCAGAGTTTTGGACAAGAATTTTCCCTAGCCCTACATTATGACACCAGGAATTGAACACGGGACCCTTTGCATACAAAGTATGTGCTCTACCAATGAACTACAGTGGATAACAGTATTAGGGGCAGAAAGGAGAGGTAACATCGAACATTTATGGGTATAAATAAATGCAGTTACATATACAAGCGACTCCCCACTTACACAGAGGTTACGTTCCAGCCCCATCGCACATAAGTGAAATGCACGTAAGTGGGGAGCACCCTGAAGTGTCCTTGTGGCTAGTGAGGAGACTCCAGAGCTTGAAGAGAACGTCCTGTTTGGGCTCTGGTAAGAGACTCCTTGCTGAGGCTGCTCAGCCTCCACGCAGAACAGCTGATGTACAGGGTAGTGCAGCAGCAGCACCAGCAACTTTCCCGCAGGTCGGCTGTTAAGCGGGGGAGCCGAGCAGCCTCAACAAAGCCCCACTGTGCCTCTGGCTCATGAGAAGACCCTCCATGGACATCCTACTCAGGTTCTGGGAAGGGTCTTCTCAGGAGCCACGTACTTCCAGCCACTTCCGGGTTCCTGGCGCTGTGTCTGTGTGCAGTAGCATACGAAAGAGGAACTGCCTGTACTTAGGCTTTCTTTTAGTTTGAGCAGCAGGATATGAACACATTAGCATTCTCCCACTTGTGTTGTGGTTTTCTTATTACTATTAAGCCCTTCCTTTATATAGGTAGACTATCTCTAAAACGACAGGCAACATTTCAAAATACACTATAACAAAGTAAACTGCAGAAACGTCAGAATATTACTCTCAAGTGGGAGCTCACCTACCTGTGGTTTGATATATACATTATTGGGACTCCTGGGATCTTCCGTATTCTTCGCTTGAGGTCTCTGTCTACAGTAGCCACTATGTAACACTTGTGCTGCAAGAAAAGAGCATAATCTCATAAATGAGAAATGAATCAAATGTTGTTTTCCTTTGGCCACGGAGTGCCAGAGGATACAAATTTCCAGAGGTAACAAGTTTTTAGACAACATCAGATCTCCCTCCCATAAAATACAGTATCTCCAAGGACATGTCCTGAAGAGCTGAGGAGACAGGATCTCCTCTGTTACTACCAATTGTTTGTAGCAGTGGCATCTCCTTCCAAAACAGGCAATATCAGCTACAAGACAGCTTCAGTTGAATGTCAGCTTCATTTAGGTCATTAATTTCAGCAAATTAAGCAGTGCTACATACATCTGCATGCCTACAGAACAGACATTTCTAGAGGTAGAGGTACCTGAGTGACCCTCTGCACCAAACAGTCATCAGCATAGGTCCCTTTGTGAGTGCAGGGCAAGCGTTCAAATCGTGGGTCTTTTGCTATCCTGTAATATAGTCAAACAGAGAATTAAGATAGCATTGGGCCCACTGACATAATTAGAAGAATTAAAATATTCCTAGAAGAAAAACAATTTCTGTCTTTTCCTCACTAGGTATACCCCAAATCTGCAGGTTGCTATTCTCAGCTTAACGTTTATTTCTGACTGACATCCTGCCTGTCAGATGTATTGCCTGGGTATGCTAACTGCCTGGCCTCTAGCAAACTAAATAATAGGAAGCTTCAAACCCTTCTCCCAGGCATATATCCAGTGCTCATGCAACAAATTTCGTGCACACGACTGAACCTCCTCTTCCCCTTCCCCCACTCACACCCTTAATATCAGAGTCTGGAGGATTGTAAGACCCCCTGAAGCAGATTTGGGGGCATGTGAGAGGCGGAGAGTAAACTGAAGTGCAAGACAAACTCCATTCATTTCTCTGCCTGCTGATGGAACACAAAAACCTTCTTGAATTCTTTCTCAGTGTTCTCTGTGTAGCACAATAAACTGCTTTCTTGAAACCTTGATCTAACTGGTGAATCTACAAGCCAGTAAGTTATTCTATGAACTTGATAATCTACTCAAGCTACAAACTTAGGAGGAGGGCAGAATTGAATTCTGCCCAGAAGAGACTGGGAAGATCAACTGCCTTGCTTTCTTCAAAAGGTACATTCAGCCGGGTGAACAAAAGAAGTGATGCAGTGACAAGCTGTCCAAGTTTAATGATTTGGGATCTAGCTCTTGTACCCCAAGGAAGAGTCCCTGTTCTCCATATTCATAAGTTAAACTAGATAAACTCAATAACAGAGTCCAGTTATAGGTCCCTACCTTAGGGCAACACGATACTTTTGCCCCAGTTTCTCAATTTCAGCCATGACACAATCTGTGATACACGGAATACCTACAGGAATACAGAAAATATTTAATATCACCAAACTGAATTGCAACAAACTCCTGCAGGTGCCTAAATCAGAAAATATCAGATTTCAAAACTATGAATATTCATGCAGCCCTCTGAAAGTCAGTCACATCATTGACAATTATCAGAATAGAAAGCACACTCTTAATTGATCTGATTTTCATTTCTATTTATATTATTCTGTGCATCTAACTGATATTTTGAGTAAAACATTAATAAAGACCTCTTTGACAGTTATGGTAAAATCTGATAATCAGCGAACTTTTTTTATTTCATTAATGCAACAATAAAGTAGTGATTATTTAAACAGCTGGTAGTCATGATGGATACACTTGTTAAGTCTAACTGGAAAGCATTTAGTGGCAAGCACTAAATGATGATGATGATGGCAACAACAACAACAAGAAGAATAATGAAAGCCAGAACCTCATACATTACTGCTACTTTAGTCTTAACAATGTGCCACCATTGATGGAGCTTTTTATAGTCTCAACTTATCACCATAATGTTACCCTGGAACAAGATGTAATAGATCTATATACTTACACTTAGCATAGAGGCAATCCATCATTGACTGCACCAGATCCAGTTTGGCTTTAATGGAAAAATTAATGAAGTTGGTATCAACCAGGATGTAGTAGGGAGGCCCCAGTTGTGTATTATATTGGAAGAACAAACAGGAAGGATATTTAGGGCTGAAATGACAAACATGAGACAAATCAAGTTACAAAGGGGAAAACAAAACATACTGTCCACAAATGGCGTATAACTTCAGAAGTGCTTTTTCTCAGCTTACAAACTCTTGAAATGTATTGAAAAATGTGTCAAAAAGCTCAGAGGACAAAACACTCAATAAGTCACATTTACTGCTGAAAGTGTGCTCAAGCATTCTAGTGTGTGTGTGAGTGGGGGGTGCTTTTACATTTCAAACCCCATCTCTTGAGGTCCAACCACATGGTGTTATTCTCAGTACCATCTTTACAGCAGGGACGAACATTTTACAGCAAGAGAAGGGCTTTCAAAAAGTGTTTCCTCAAGCTGTTGAACCTTCTCCCAGTACATGTATTTTCTTTTCAAGACAGCTAACCCCTTCTGCTCAAAATATTTTGACAGAGCACCAAAAATCATTCATTCCAATTATTTCTATATGTGATACGTGTAAGAAGCAAAACACTTAAAATAAAGTTTGGCCACTTTATCACTGACTTGCAATGTGCCTCCCACTACCTGCTTGATCAGCTCTAGTTTGCTAATGACCCAGGTAATATGTGTTTGCCAAGCCAAATTAAAAGCACCCACATAACAGTCTTCATGTTAAGACACAATCCTGAGCATGCTCATCTGAAAGTTAACATCTACCACCGGCATAGGCAACCTTGGCCCTCCAGATGTTTGGAGACTACAATTCCCATTATCCCTGACCACCGGTCCTGTTAGGGATGATGGGAGTTGTAGTCCCAAAAATGGGATTTCTTTCTAATTTTGTATTAAGGTAGCCAACAGAATTGATGGGAAATCATTAGATACTTACACCTCTCTCTCTTTTATTGCACTGGAATCATCCTTCTTTTTCTCTTTAGGTTTTGCTCGGTCTGCCTCTTTGCTAGGGGTGGCAAAATTTTTTTTATAAATCATTTGTACACACCATCTACTCAGTAAACCACTGTAGATAACCAAGGGACATTATTGTTGGAAAGAATTGTATCAATATAGGATCACAAGATAAAAAAAAGTTTGGAGATCATTTTGGAGCACCACACAATCCTACCATTATGAATCTGACTCAATGGGACTTACTTAAGTATAGGATCACTTTGTTAAGTGTTTCAGTCTTGTTAAATATGCAAAACTCTTAGAATTTACACTTCAGTAGTTGCCACTAATAAATATTATCAAAAGACTTACATGCGCTGGTCACGGAGGCTGATCATGCGTTTCATGGCAGCATATTTCTTTGCTTTCTTTTGTTTCCCCTTAAAAGGGAAAAATTAATAACAGACCATTATTTTTTTAAAATACTATAAAACCTGCCATCCTCTTCCACGCACACTACAGTCACAGCCAGTGTTTAATATCTAAGAAAGGAGATGCCAAGACTCAAATCTTTTACCAACAAGACCTAGTTCCTGATCTATGTGGGTGGTAGCTATGGTAACTTATTGGTAACGGAAAGGCACTCCATACATCCTGTTCCTTATGATCTAGCATGCATAATAAGAACATCTTTACTCAAATTAGGTTCTCATCAAAACACTCCAAAATTGGCTTCCCTAGGTTTTAGAGATACAATTGCAGGATCCAGCCAATCATAACCATTGGATGGACATAATTCACATACGTATTGTTTACTGCCTGCAAACCTATCCTCGCCAACAGTGTTCCATATTACTCTAGGATTCACATACCCCAACAGCTGAACTACCCAGAAATGTGAATATCTATAAAGAACATCAAGGAGCAGCAAACGAAATATTTGGTTTATTGACTAGAATGAGGCAAAGACAGGAGCACATTAAAAAATAAATAAATGTAAGGGGCAGACAGGAGCGTAGGGTTTGTTTTTTTAAAAAAAATGTAAGTGTGAAACTATTTCTGGATAGCAGACTCGCCATTATTTCCCACGCACCCTCCCCCACAACCTCCAGCACCAGTCCCTCCCTCCAACACTTTCTACTCCCTCACAGCACCGGTCCTGAGAAGCACCTCTCCAACAATAAAGCTAGTCATTTCATACGCTCGTAAGCGGGAGCGAATTTAAAAGCACGCCTGGTGGGATTTTAAAACACTTTCTCAGTTTCCCCCTTGCCCCCGCCTCTGTCCAACATCTAGCATGGTGAGCCGCTCTAGCGAACTCGAGGCGTTTGAGTTATGCCCAACGAAGCTTTTGCTCAGCTGTGGACAATGGAGAATTAAAAAAGGACTGTGAGAGGACCGCGGGTGGAGAGCAGCCAGTTCCCTGCCATGCCACGCCACAACCCCGCACCCGAGCCCAGCGCTCACCATTTTGGTAGTCCCAGCCACAGCGTTCTTCTCGCCCACTTCCGGCGCGCGCCATGTTCGTTCGCCCAACGCTTTGAGCGTCATTTCCGGCCACTGGCGGCCAGGGGGGCAGGACGAGTGAGAGTGTGTGTTGTAGCTGGAGTGCGCTGTGGCAGAGCAGGCACGGAACCGACACTGACCGTTAGTCCCATGACCAGCGCGGCTAGTTCCTGACTCGCCTCAGTCGCCTCCCATGAGCGCCGCTTCCCCTTCAGAGAGGAGGCAAGAGAAGGGAGGCATTATTCGGCGGTGGGGTTGGGGTTTCGAGGCGAAGAAGGAAGCAGCCGCCGCCGGCGGGAAGGGGGCGGCGCCCTTGGGAAATCTTCCGCTGCCCTGCAAGAGGGAGGGCGTCCCGGTTCCTTGAAGTAAAAGCGGGGTGTGGGGGGAGGGATAAGATATAAAGCGGGCGTGGTGGTCCGAGTCCCGCGAGGGCATCGGGCCCGGTGGTGGGTTTCGCCCTAGTTTCAATTTGGGGCTAAGAAGTAAGTTTGGCCCTCAAACCCCGTTCTTCAGATTGCGCCGGGCCAAATACTCGGGTTGCCGAAAGCCCTGAAATAATTCGGCACCATCTCGTTTTTCCTCTCCCCCTAACCTTCCAGAATATTCTGTTCCCCGCCTTTCCCCCTGACGGGACTCAGGTTTACCTCTGGTGCTTGTCTGCTAGAGGGGAGAAAGGGTAATATTGTGGCCACTTGGCATAGTCAGCGGCTGCCTGGCACATAGTTATTGCCCTCAAATTTTTGTATGCAGAGTTTCCCTCCTTCCTATTCCTTTCCCACTTTGAATTTATCCTGAAGGACAAGTTAGGAAGGAAATCAAAGAGACATGCTCCTTATACTGCTTTCACACGGGAGTCTCAGTTAACCGATTCTAGGAACCATCCCGGCTTCAAGGGTTTCCTGGCTGCCCTGTTGTAGCTAGTTTTGCTTTGTTTCTGTTCTTCCACACTGAAATGTTTGTTCTACATTGATCTGCAGGATGGTGTTCTGTCCTGAATATGCTGCTCTTCCTGAAAGATCCGAGTTGTGAAAGTGTTTATCTTCTTGCTCCCTTTTCTTTTGGAATTTTGTTTGTTGTTTTTTTGATTTTGGTTCCAGTTCTGTCACTATTGCTCTGTATATTAATGCAGTAATAGTCTGTAGAATTCTGAGTTTGTATAGGAGATCTGTACTTTCATGCCTTTTATAAGTGTGAAATGAAATAGTAAATGTTTTAAATTCCCAGTAGGGAATTTAAGCACATCCTATTGATGAATTTCAAACCATTGTAAATACAGTGTAGCTGATTTCACAGCTGTTGTTAAAAAAAATGATACAGTGATCTTCCAGCTGACCTTTGAATTAGCATTTTGTGGAAACATGCATACAGAAAGTCTGGAGTTACGTGGGTCTTTGGATTCTTTCCAATTAATTGCTGATTAATTTCTAATCTGATTATTTCAGTAGCTTCTGTTATAGTAGAACAGTTTGGGACTTGCTGGTCAACGGAGGAAAAAAATTGTTTGCAGGTGTGATGCACTGTAATTACTGATTAGCTGATCCATATTAAGCGCAAGCCCTTTTGAAGTTATCAACTCATATAATAATGATGTTAGGTGGGTCGCCTTGCCCTGCTTTCAAAGTGGGCCCATAGAGGTGGGGAGGTAATGGGCTAGTCAGATCCCCATCTGTCTGCCAGAGGTAGGTAATACATTTAGAGAAAAACAGTTTTCCTGATGTGAGATAAAGGCACACTGGTAAATTGCTACTCTTATCTGAATGGGTGCTTTTATAATACAAGCTTATACATAATTGTTCACTTAGTCACAAATCACATATGCGTGTTTCACCATGTACGTGCATTGCAAATAGCACACATCCAGTGAAATAGGAGTGTGTAGTAAATGCATTACATGTGACAAAATGCATAGGGAGTTTCTGCACTTCTACATGGAAGTGACTTCTGTGTAGTGAACACTGATATAAGCAAAACTTCCCTCAATTGCTTGCATAATTGCTAGCTATAAACATATGTGTAAGCTGAGAATGCAACTTTTAAAAGGACAGCTCTTTAAGACGTTAAGCGTTATCAGGAGCCTTAAGATTGAAGGGAGTACTGTGTCTGGTAGATGATGTGTCTTGGTAACTATGGATATATGGGCTGTTTCACCTTTATCTATTTTTGAAGCATTTAGCTTTAATGATTTGTGTAACACTTATTTATTCTGGCCTACAAGTGAGTTTTGTGCTACATGAACCAAAATAAAGCTCTCCTTTGTCTACCTTATTTGATTTGAAATAGGATTTAGGGAGGAAGATGAACTCATGGATAGTGGAAACAGTATGACTTGTTAATGGAATATTGGTTTGGAATATTTCATGTTCATTTTAAAAATAATCCTTATTTACATTTAGCATCTGTAACAGTTTTTTATAGCATGCAAGAAGAAAAAATGCTAGTCATGTTTATTTTTAAAAATTGTTCTTATTAAAGATCTTCTTGGGTTACAAAAGTACATGCAGTTTCTCTGCTTTCAGTTCATAGAGTTCTTTCTACAGAGCATTCATATTTGATGTGAGACACTAATGTTATAGGCAGTATAAAGTTGGGGGAAAAGAGGTGGGGAGGGAGAGAAGAGGGGTAGTGAACTTTCTTCTCCCCCCCCATTGATTATTATTTATTTTTATACACATTTTCCAGTTACCCAATTGCCCCCTCCCCCTGCACCCAACGCATAAAATTTGGAGATTTCCAGTGTTGTGCTAATATTCAGTAAATAACAGTGCCCATGTTACCATGCCCATGCGTCATCCCCATCAGCATCCTCCATAACTGGTCCACCACTGCATTTCTTTGATCTTTTTAAAATAATAATAATAATAATAATAATAATAATAATAATAATAATAATAATAATAATTTTTTATTTATACCCCGCCCTCCCCAGCCAAGGCCGGGCTCAGAGCAGCTTACAAGCAATAATAAAAACAAGATGAGTGATTACAACTTAAAAACAAAAATAAAATACAACATTAAAATAATGGAACATTAAAATATTAAAATGGAGCCTCATTGCAGGAGAAGGAAAAGAAAAAAGAAAAAGGGGGCGGAGGGAATCAAATTGGCTCCAATCCAAAGGCCAGGCGGAACAACTCTGTCTTACAGGCCCTGCGGAAAGAGATCAGATCCTGCAGGGCCCTGGTCTCATGAGACAGAGCGTTCCACCAAGTTGGGGCCAGTGCTGAAAAGGCCCTGGCTCTGGTTGAAGCCAATCTAACTTCCTTAGGGCCTGGGACCACTAGGGTGTTGTTATTTATGGACCTTGAGGCTCTCCGTGGGGCATACCAGGTGAGGCGGTCCCGTAGGTACGAGGGTCCTAGGCCGTGAAGGGCTTTAAAGGTCAAAAGCAGCACCTTAAATCTGACCCTGTACTCCACCGGGAGCCAGTGCAGCTTGAAAAGCACTGGATGAATATGCTCCCATGGCAGAGACCCTGTGAGGAGCCTCGCTGCAGCATTCTGTACCCGCTGGAGTTTCTGGGACAGCTTCAAGGGCAGCCCAAAAATAAATTAAAATAAATTTTTATTGGTTTTACATACAATTAAACATTTTTATCCAAATTTCAACAAATTGTCTTTTTGAACTTCCTTCAACGTCTCTGAGAATCATCCATATTTATATCTTTAATTACACATTCCCTTCTTTCGTATTGCCATTAAACTTCCCTTCCCCCACTATTTCATATTAACAATACTTCTCTAATTTTTACAGTGCCTCTTGAAATCCCACTAGTGTTGTGTTCACATCACATGAGGGGTAGTGAACTTTCATTCTTTATAGTATATGTGCTGTAAGACTTTTGTGTCAGCGTCACGTGGGTACATTTTATTGCTAGTAAGGTTTATAAAAGGTGGAATTTGGTGGGGCAGTGTAACCTGGCAACATGACAGAGACCTGTTTTTTTTTTTTTTTTGTACTGATGTAGGCAGCACTTACCTGAGAGTAAATCCCATTGTGGCTTGCTTTTGAATAGATACGCATAGGATTGCATTGTTAATTGCATTCTGGATTATAAATTTACATGTGATGGGAATGCAGGTTTGTGCTAGCTGAGCCTGCTAAGTTCAAACATTGCTGCTTGCTTGTGGTCTGTGTGCAAATTATTTCAATGTGACAGAACATTTCCCCTCAGATTATTCTGTAACACTGCACATGGGGAATAAAAAGTTGCTATAGTTTGATGTGGAAGGGGAGTGGGTACCACTGCAGGATTCTAAATATAGAAATCATGATAGCAGTTTACAGGAAAAAACGTCCCAAGTGGATAGCTCAGTTGGTAGAGCATGAGACTCTTAATACGAGGGTCATGGGTTTGAGCCCTACATTGGGTGAAAGCTTCCTGCATTATGTGGGGGTTGGAATAGATAGATGATCCTCATGGCCTCTTCCAACTCTACAATTCTATGATTTTATAAGTTTAAATAGTCATATTAGAATGATGGGCTTCAGCTCTAATAGTATTTCAGAATCCATATTTATTTGTGCAAGCTGAGGCAGAATATAATTTGGACATTGTTTTCTGAATTTTTGATGTTTTCCGTTAGCTCTGAAAGCAAGTGTGTTGATTAACAGTGCAGTATCCAGAGGAGAAGGGACGCGAGTGGTGCTGTGGGTTAAACCACAGAGCCTAGGACTTGCCGATCAGAAGGTCAGCGGTTTGAATCCCTGCGACGGGGTGAGTTCCTGTTGCTCTGTCCCAGCTCCTGCCAACCTAGCAGTTTGAAAGCACGTCAAAGTGCAAGTAGATAAATAGGTACCGCTCCGGCAGGAAGGTAAATGGCGTTTCCGTGTGCTGCTCTGGTTCACTAGAAGCAGCTTAGTCATGTTGGCCACATGACCCGGAAGCTGTACGCCGGCTCCCTCGGCCAATAAAGCAAGATGAGCGCCGCAACCCCAGAGTCGGTCACGACTGGACCTAACGGTCAGGGGTCCCTTTACCTTTATCCAGAGGAGAAGATGGTACCCCGCTACCCTTAGCACTGCACAGAAAGACATGGGTATTCTTTAGGTTGAGCTATCCGATAAAAACACTAACTAAAAAGTGACTTCTGCAATCATTACCACTGCAATACTATCCCTCCCTGTACTTTGAATGGCCTAGTACTTCTTTAACTATTCTAAACAACAGTCTTTGCATGCAAATGATTTTCCTAGAGTCTAGTATGGAGTAGGGTGTCAGGGAAGAGTCTTTCAAAGTATTTGGATTTACAAATGTGTTTTATCATTCATGTTATCTTGGGATCAAGGCAAGATCAGAAGGTTATAGAGGATCTGTAAAATTGCCCACTGTTTTGAAGAAAGGATATCTAAAGCAAATGCCTTCTGAATGATTTATTCATTCCTCTGGTCATTACCTACTTGTTCTAAGCAGTCTGATGATCCAGATTAGCTCACCAGTCTAATAATTAATGTCATTGTATCCTGGGAACGGGCTAAATAAGTAAAGCAGCTTGCACCTCTGTGCCCTAAGTGTGTTTGATGGCTGCTCCCGTTGATGCGCTGCATAGGAGAACGTGTCAGCTCTTTTTGCTCTCTCTTGTCTGTCTAGCTGGCATCTTGCCTGTCATTTCATATAAAACAAATGAATCAGAGTTAAATTTACTGAGACTGCCTTTTAGGCAAGGAGAATTCTGAAATAGTGCACCTAAGAACAGTGACAAAGTGCTGAGTTATCACTAACCTCCAAAGATTAGAAAGGATATTGCCAAGTTTCAGGTCAAAATTTATCCAGAAAATATCTGTCATTTGATCTTGCATGGAGGATGCTAATGGAAGGGCATCTCAGAATGACGGTTTCGTCTCTTGCAGTAGTTACATTTATCACTTCAATGGAGAGAATTCTAAGCCCATATTTTAGTGTTACGGGATTTCTTTGGAAAGAAAAATGCACACATAACCTTTAATAAGGTTCAGTAATGGAGAATTTTGATTGAATTTCCAAGCAGCTCAATAGAGAGCTTGTTTTTGAAGATGGACTTGAAGAAGATACCAGTTTCTTTGCCGTTGGGGATAACCCTGCCATGGAAATACTTGTTTAGGCTATTCTTAAGTTCTCAATTTCTGTTTTTTTTTTTTATAAAATTTTTATTGGGTTTTCCGCTTTTATAAAGACAATACAAACACAACAATAACACAAGACACAAACATGTATAAATTCAGCAGATCCTCTTCTCATAACCTTGTTCCCTGACTTCCCCCCACCCCCCCCCTCGTGCATCCCAATTCCCAAGATTATATCAGCAAGTTGGTATTTCTCCTCTTAACCATCTTATTCATTTTGTTGCCTCTTTTCTAATAAAAAAAAAATTTGATTTTCCTAAGTTGGACTTAAGTTCTCTTCCATCGATTTTTCATTTTTTCTTGAATAAAAGTCATATTAACCAAACATGAAAGTCTTAAGAGTTTTTAAGAATCTCCTCTTCCCTCCCTCCCATCCCCGGTTTTTGTCCCTTCCCAATAAAAATCCAAAGTCAAGATTCTCAGCCTGGGTTCCTCACGTCCGAGGCTTTCAAGTCCCTTTCAGTCCCTCTCCGCCGGTCTCGTTGGTAGTCCTTTATGTCAGTCGTCGAGTCTGGAAAAAGATCTTTCACCATCAATACATATTCTCTTCCCACAAGGAGATTTGAAAGCAACTGCTGGAGTATTTCCACAAAGCCTGTATCCTCAAAGTCAAAGTCCAAACGGAGGCCCCAATCATATTTCTTTATTTTAAGTTCCTGTACATATTGTCCCAGAACCTCCTCCTTCTTCTTCTGCATCTTTCGCAGACTTGTGGTAGATGTGTTCCCAGAGTCTCCTTGCTTGTGTTCCACAGATGTCAGCTTTTGATTGTTGCTTCCCAAGGTTACTTTCTCTTTTTCTTGTTTAGTCTCTTCCACCTCTGTAGACATTGTTTCCCATTCAGCTGTGGATTCTTTCTCATTCAGGTCCTCAATACAAACAGCAGAGTTGCCTGTTCCCAAGGTCATAATGTTAAGTTGTTTATTCATGGCTAAGCTCTGCTCTTGTAAGGTTCCCACCAATTGAAACATCCTTTCGATTTCCACTAGTAACTTTCCATCCACAGCCATTGTATCCATTGTAGTTTCACAGAATTCCCCCTAGAGGGAATCTGGTTACTTATTAGTCTTTTCTCCAACAGTCCTTTAGCTTGTTATTGTTACTTTGTTTCCAACAATTTTAACTCAATTATAACTCGTCTTAATCCAGAGGGATCTTAAATAGTGATTTTTCCGCTTTAAACTGCCCGTTTGACAGCTTTGACAGCTGTCAAACTCCGCAGCTCTTACACAGGCACAAAGGCAGGACGTTCCCGAGCCCGGGAGGGGGGGTTGTTCAAAACATAAAGAGGGTCTCCAAAACTCCACTCTCCAGCACAAAATTTCCTTTAACTAAATCTTGAAAGTTAGTGTCCTTTTTAACTCACCCCACCAAGGGTAGGCTCTCCAGCTTAGCTCTTATGTCGTTGCTTAGATCGTCTGCAGGGGGGGGGGTGCGGACTTCCTTTTAGCACACCCCCCGGTCGTCTCCAATTCAGGGAAGAATTTTTAAAGTCCCAATCCGTCTTACTCACGGGTAATTCTTTCAGTCCAAATTTTCAAGGAAGTAAGTCAGCGCTCTTCAGCCATGGCACACGGCTTCGCTCCGCTGGGGTAGCGGTTTACTCTCAGCACCACGCCACTCTCCGTATCCTCTCCGTAGCCTTTAAAAAGGCTCTTCGTGAATCGGGGAGGGCGCTTAAGGTGCCCGCCGAGTCACCAGGTCCTCAGGCATCCGCGCCTGAGGTTTTTAAGGGTCCCCGCGTCGCCGTCGCGGTAGGACCCGTCCCCAGCGGAGCCGATTCCCTCCGGAGCTCGGAGGGAATCCGCCATTAGCTGTCCGCGCCAACCCGGAAGTCATAAGTTCTCAATTTCTGGAAGGTTTGGAATCATTACTATGAATTGACAATAATATAATCCACATCATATGAAGAAATTTTTTTTAGTTAGACAAGGGTTACCCAAGCAAGACTTTGATCTTTAGCAGGCAGTCCCTAGACTTGATGAAAGATATTGGAGAAGAGGCAACTGCTTCATCTGGTACTCCTCAATACTGAAATGAAATTTTTTTCACAGCCTGGATTAGAATGTAGATGCTAACTAAATTTCCTGTCCCCCACTGTAAAACATACAAGTAGAGGGGGTTTCTTGTAAGTAAGGAGGATCTTTACTCAGGCAAATAATGATGCAGTTTCTGCAGTAAACATGAAACGTAAGGAGTAACAGTTCAGGAGTCAGAGCAGGGCAATAAGTTAATAACTGAATGGAAGCAATGAAGGTGTCTCCACATCTTGCTCATCTGGCCTCCCCTGTTCAGCTAGGAAAAGAAGGAATGCTTGGGCAAGTGGGTTTTCCTCAGATATGTTAAAAGGAGGAAACTTGAGACATTTGTTAAAAACCAGTGAAGGTATTGGATACAATTTCCTATCACAGCAATTTGGAAATGTGTAACAAACAAAAGACTACTAAAGCTACAGACCTCTTGGAGTTGGGGGAAATCACCAATACTTAACCATGTAAGATTAGAGTAGTAGTTGCTTGATAGTTTAAATGTTTTGCAGGCATTGGTAGTGGTGTATTTTCCCCTTTCCCATTTATAGGTGTGTTTTTTTAAATTCCCCTTTATAGTTCTCACTAAAGAATAATTGGATGACGGTCAGTGTTTTGGACGAAACTGAGCATGGCATTTCTGAAAACAATTACTGTATTTTTCGCTCTATAACACGCACCCGACCATAACACGCACGTAGTTTTTAGAGGAGGAAAATCCGTAGGCATGCCACCCGTAGGCATTCCCTCCATAACACGCACAGACATTTCCCCTTACTTTCTAGGAGGAAAAAAGTGAGTGTTATGGTGCAAAAAATACGGTATTTTTGAGGCCCTCCTTTTGCTTCATTCTCAGTAAGAAGACACACTGTTGTCATTGCTAATGGATATAATTGCTGCTGAGTGCCCCCAGGTCCTCCCCTCCCCTGCACTTTGTTGTTGCTGCTTTGCTTTCCAGTGTTGCCACACAGGACTACCACAATCTGATTTTGTGAATGCTGTGCATACGACACATCTGTCCTCTTACTTTGTCCCCTCTCCAATCCAATATATGTTCAGCTGCATTCTTGTGAAACATTATGGTACACGTACATTTTATATATATAAAAGATTTCTACATGCACATCATCTTGGGCAAAGCTGCTCTAAGTTTCAGTACATAAAATCTGGTGTGTATATATAAAGCTCTAGTGCTGTTGAAGTTATATGATGTGGTCTATTTGCTGATGTCATGCTTGGATTTTGGCTCAGTCAGTTTAAAACTGAAGTGGTGCTATTGAACTGTTTTCTTGTCCAGATTAAAAAAAAATGATGCATGTATTGATTATGTATTTATGTTTCACTTCAGGTGATCTCCTAGCAAGTTTTTTGAGGGCTGCATAGTGTCACGATGCAGAGTGCCACTACTTGGGATAGTTGCCTAATTGTCGTGTTTGACTCCCGAGCTGTGAACCTGTATTGCAAGTTCCAGGATTATTTGTCTCAATGATGACATTCCCTTCTGCTGTTTTTCCCCTGGTTTCTGTATGCTGAACAAAGTTCCTGATGAATGGACACTCCCCTATTGTCTTTCAGGGCATGGGAGCTGGTGTAAAGGTATGCCCTCTCTCTTCCCATCCAATCAGCGGAAAATGGTGGTGAACCTAGCTGTGTGGGCTGTGAACTGCAGCTTGATAGAACTGCCCATCAGAAAGGAATAAAGCTCAGTATAGACTTTCAGCATAGTTTATTCTCTACTTCTGTTAGAGCAACATATTTTATAGTATTGTCAGCTATTAGATGACTGCTGTCTTTTTAAGACTGGACTATTGGGAACCAATTGCTAATGAAAGAATTCTGCGTTTACAATAACACTAGTATGTAGCACAATATGGCCAAGAGCTGATGTGCCATAAAATTCAATATGCCAACCTACCTGGTACCCTTCCTGCAGGGCTGAGGTGGGTGACAACTGAGGAGACAACCTTTCTGGTGGTGGTGCGTGGTGATGACCCATTTATGGAATACTTGTCTCAGAGAGACTTGTCACAGGTTAAGACCTCTTTATTTGCCCAAAGCTTCTTAATAAAACATGATTCACTTCTAAGACAGTTTGCTGGGTTTTCTGTTGTTGTTTGCTGATTCTGCTTCTATACATTTATTCCTTCTTTCTGCTGCTCTGGCATTTCATTTTTATTGTTTAAATTATTCTAAAGTTAGTTAATATTGTGAGCTGCTTTGGAAACTTGTTCAAATTTAAAAGTAGGATATAAGAAAGTTCTCTAAATAAAACTGGCCATGTGTAAGAAATGGACTTACCTATGTTTCTTAGGGACCAAACACTTTATTGCGAGATTTGCAGTGAAAGGGATATTGAACTAAATCTGCTTTCTGTATTCCAGATGCAGCTGTGATCCTCGGCTGTGTCTCTCATTGAAGGGACCTGATGTTTTACGTTATTGGTAAGCAAATAAAGTATTTTTACAAAATCCAGAAGAAGCCTGTAACTTCTTTTAATTCATTCATGTGGACTTCATTGTCTGTTTTGCTAATACTGTGTTTGTTAACTTACATGCCATTTTCTCCTAGCATTATCATTGGTCCCGAATCTGCCTCAGTTTCTTTCCTTAGCTTTTGTTGTGGTGACAGCAGTCTTTGAGGCAGACATTTTAGTGCCTGAGGTAGAACATTAAAATGATACTTCCATGCCATGGGGGTAAAATATAATAAACTATGTGTAATTTACAATTTGTTGCCTCAGAATCAACTGTCAACGGTAGAGCTAGCCCTTCTGAGATCTCCAGGGTTAAATGTTGTAAACTCTCAACTAGAGCCTCCATGGTGATTGATTTTCAGTGCCTTCTTGGATTAATAACTACAGTGTATTTCCCCCTCTTTCTATAGGTGGGATCACAGTATCTGTGGTAGCTTTCTTTTTCACCATTAAGTTCCTCTTTGAACTTGCCGCACGTGTAGTCAGCTTCCTCCAGCATGAGGACCGGGAGCGCAGAGGAGAGCGGACAATTTATGACTACGTGCGAGGCAACTACTTGGACCCCCGCTCTTGCAAAGTCTTCTGGGACTGGAAGGACCCCTATGAGGTGGGCCACAGCATGGCCTTCCGAGTACATGTAAGTGAACATTTTCTATTTCCATGAAAACCTGAGGAGTGGCTCTAGGTTTTATTTCAAGACAAACCTCTTTAGAGATTATGGGACTGTTCCTTGGAGGTTTTGTGCCAGTTTTGTTACTTCGGCTGAACAGCTTAATGCTGGTGGTTATCAACAGCACAGACTAGGCAGTATATTGAGGCTATCTCCTACGTTTTTGCTTTTGCAGTGAGTTTGGGTGAGCTTCTGACTGCTAAGTTTAGGCAGGTCAAACCTAGTATCGCTCTTCTGGGTTTGTTTTTGTTGAATTTGCTTTGTATGCATATTTAAAATTTGGTGGGCACATGTCTTGAAGCATGATTGGGCATGATGATTTTTTTTGCAAGTGGTGCCAGCATTTATATCAGGGATGTTGTAAGCGGAGAGGGAATAAGCTATCAGTGATTACTAGTCATGTTGGCTGGTATAATACCTCTAGGATCAAAGGCAGCAAATCTGAATACCAGTTGCTGGGAACAACAAGACAAGGCTAGTGTGCTCATGTTCCACAGGTATCTGGTTAGCCACTCTGGGAAACAGGATGCCAGTTTAGTTAAGCCTCTGGTCTATTCCAGAAGGGCTCTTCTCGTGTTCTTCAATAATTACAGAACCGCTCATCACCTAATATTGGGCACTAATTGTGATATAGCATATTAAGATGCTGTTTTGCATTTATTTTTTAAATCCCCATGCAGTTATTCTATAAGAATGGCCAGCCCTTCCCTGCTCTTCGTCCTGTGGGCCTGCGAGTTCACATCTGCCATGTGGAGCTAGCAATGGATATTCCTGTGACCCAGGAAGTACTTCAGGAGCCCAGTTCCAATGTGGTGAAGGTGGCATTTACTGTGCGGAAGGCTGGGCGCTATGAAATCAGCATAAAACTTGGAGGCTTGAATGTGGCATATAGCCCATACTACAAAGTCTTTCAGCCAGGTAAGGCCTTTTGGGGCCAATAACAAACCAAGGCATAGAAAGGAGAGCATGTCTTGTAATACACCCCTTGTAATATTACATGCCAGTCTAAGTTGGGTGTTGTTCCTTATTTCAGGAATGGTGGTTCCTTCGAAAACCAAAATTGTTTGCCATTTCTCCACTTTGGTGCTGACATGTGGGCAGCCTCACACTCTGCAGATAGTTCCCAGAGATGAGTATAATAATCCTACCAGTAACTCGGTATCACTGATAGATGAGCACAACTACAGCCTCTCAATCCATGAGGTGAGTCCATCTCTGCTCTATCTTCTCTAAGACTGGAATACACTGATATAGTCTAACTTATATTCCTTTTGTCTAGCTTGGTCCCCAAGAAGAAGAACCTTCTGATGTTTTGTTTGAAAAGTCTGTGGTGTCTAATCGACAGACTTATCAAGTTTTCCTGAGACTCACCCTACTCCGTAGGGGATGTTTCCGTGCCTGCATCTCCTACCAAAGCCAGCCTATTAGCAATGGAGAGTTCGATATAATTGTTTTAAATGGTAAGTTTAGAAAAATACACTATTTTTATTTCCACTCTTTCCCATGATGCTGTTACCATTTATTGCATTTGTATCTTGCCTGTCATCCAGCAGTATCAGTCTGACATTTTAGCCTCATAACAAGTGAGGTTTGTATCTTGCAGAGAGTGAAAAGAGTATCGTGGAGCGAAATGTTTCTACCTCAGGGGTCAGTATCTATTTTGAGGCCTACCTTTACAATGCTAGTAGCTATGCCAATACCCAGTGGCAACTTCCACCCCTGCATTGGGGTTCCTCTCAGCGCCGACCTTCCACTGCTACTGAAGATGAGGATGAAGACTCTCCTTCTGACAGCCAGACCCCTGAGAAAGTGAAGAAGCCAAAAAAAGTGTATTGCTATGTTTCACCCAAGGTAAGACTAGCTCGTCTGTTCCCTAGTTGCACATGATTTATTGCTCTTATGTGTGGCTGTGTTATCAATTGGCTTCCAGGAACCATTTCCCTATGGTTGTTGGCCATTATTACTGTTGTGAGGGACTGTGTATTATGCTATGAAACAGCTGGTGTACTTTTCCAAACATATATTGGAGACAAAATTGTTCAGGACTTCTTGGATTATTGCTCTGCTAACCAGAGAACTGACCTGTGGCTACATTTTATGGTGGCTGCTGGGTTGTCAGCAAAAATGGAGTTGACCATTGTTCAAGTTCTTTCAGATTGGTTCATTTTTTTAAATATGTGACTCTCCACCAACACGGCTACCTATCTACTACTGACTCTCCATTGTTTTTGTTCTTTTACTTCAAAGCAATTCTCAGTAAAGGAGTTCTACTTGAAGATCATTCCTTGGCGCCTCTTTACCTTCAGAGTATGTCCTGGCACCAAGGTATGTTGGTAAAATTCCCCAGTGAATAATTGGATTTGTTTTGTGAAAGGTATATTCCGTTTGTCAGCCTAATCACATAAGATTGAAATCTTTCACTGTTAGGTTTTTAGATTTGCTTGGGAGCCTGCTGTGGTTTTCTATATTGCATCCTGCAATATAGCTTTCAGGTTCTTTTTTTCTTGTAATTTTCCTCCTCCCCTAATGAAGCATGTACTGAGGCTCATTCTGCAAGAATTGCAGTTTATATAACCTTCATCTCAGCTGTAGGCTTGCCAGCAGCTTTGCTATTAACTGGTTCTGAGCAGATAGAGGGGCAAGGAAATGTGCCCAGAGGGTAACCTTGCCACATCTGATCAATGTGCTGTGCTTTCTGGTAAATGATTCCCCGCCCTTTCCTGCATTTTTTTGCTGCTAGTTTTCTTACCACGGGCCTGACCCTGTGCACAAACTGCTGACGTTAGTGGTGGATGATGGGATCCAGCCTCCCGTAGAGCTGAGCTGCAAGGAGAGGAACATCTTGGCGGCAACTTTCATTCGCTCGCTGCATAAAAATATAGGTAAAAAGAGTCTGGGGCATAAAATTCTGTTGCATGGTAACTAATGCATCACAGCTTGCATAACACATACTAAAGAGGACAGCTGCCATTCTATGGTGTAGACTGCAAGCATTTTCATAATGGATTGCATCCTTTTTATGTTGTGGTGTGCTGCTTAGTTCAATGTTTGTTTATAAATGTTGTGTAGTTCAGTTTGATTTAGGATACAGTGGTGCCTCGCAAGACGAAATTAATTCGTTCCGCGAGTTTTTTCGTCTAGCGAATGTTTCGTCTTGCGAAGAAAGTGTCGGAAAAGTTTTGGAAAAGCTTCAAAAATCACCAAAGTCTTCAAAAAAGGATACCACACTGCGTTCTATGAGTTGCTCCTCGAAGTCAAGTCGCAACTGTATTAACGGTGTTAAGAAAAAGGAAACAAACTTGCAAGACGTTTCCCTCTTGCAAAGCAAGCCCATAGGGAAATTCGTCTTGCGAAGCAGCTCAAAAACCGCAAAACCCTTTCGTCTAGCGAGTTTTTCGTCTTGCGAGGCATTCGTCTTGCGGGGCACCACTGTATTGTAATTATTATAGAGCAATCACACATGTTTCCCCTGTTCTTGATAAATTTCAGTCTGTTGCTCTCTTCCTGATATCTCTTTAGAGGAGTTCACATAACTATCTATGTATGTGTTGAGGTTATGCATTCTCCCCCTCCTAACTTCTTTAGTGCTTCTAAACAAATATATTTATTTAACCTCTCCAGCTTGGTCTCAGAATAGGGAGGTTTAAACCCTGAGCCCATGTGTATGTGATAGAGCCAGCGTGTGTGCACAAATACAAATATGAGGAAATACTAGAGACAAGGAAATGTTAATGAATGCATTGTTTATGTTCTGTCTCCACAAAAGAGTTCTTACAATTTTTAAAAATTATGATATGTATCCCTTTGTTTCCTCAAATCCTTTGTACTGAATTTTTTTTACTCCTTTTGGGATGATAATCTGTCATATTTTATGACATTTCTGAAACAGATATGACCTTGTAAGGTGTTTTGAAGGAAACAGATATGACAATGGGCTTGTTGGTTTCAGGAGGCTCAGAGACCTTTCAGGACAAAGTAAACTTCTTCCAGAGGGAGCTGCGCCAGGTGCACATGAAGAGGCCCCATTCAAAAGTTACTCTAAAAGTCAGCCGCCACAACCTTCTGGAATCGGTGAGTGTGTCTGTGATACAGAAAGCTTGGAGTGTAGCGTAGTTTTAGAGAAGTTCTGTAGATCATTTCCTTCCTGTTCCATGTTCTTTCACCTTAAGCTGCAGAATGGACTAGAGTGATATGAATTCAGGGTGATAGTTTATTCACACATCTGATTTTACACCTTCCTCTAAAATATTTAATTGCCTATGACCAGAGAAGTCTGCATTAAACCAACTATTAGTCATTTTTAATGTAGCAAAGCCTCAATGAGAGGCGAGGCAGCCCAGGGCAGGGAGCACAGAAACCATCAGCTGCTGACAGAACCATCAGCAGCCTGAGAATGATGCTTGGGCAGCAGCTCCCTCATCTCTGCTGGAGCTGCTAAAGACCCGTATGCCGTGAGGGAACCCAGGCCAGGGAGCATGCATACCATCAACTCCCAGTTTGCTGAATGACACTTGTCCTTCTACATTTTATATACTGTATTAGTTTTAGTGTTTTAAAATTGTAAACCAGCTTGGGTGCCTTGGCAGAAAGGCGGTATATAAATCCAAGGAATAAATAAATAAGTTTGGGGAAGTGGGAGGCGGACATGAATCCTAGTCTCCTTGTTATGCAGGCTCTTACAACATACCGTATTTTTTTGCTCTATAAGACTCACTTTTTCCCTCCTAAAAAATAAGGGGAAATGTGTGTGCGTCTTATGGAGCGAATGCAGGCTGCGCAGCTATCCCAGAAGCCAGAACAGCAAGAGGGATTGCTGCTTTCACTGCATAGCGATCCCTCTTGCTGTTCTGGCTTCGGAGATTCAGAACCCCCCCCCCCTGTTTTCTTCCTCCAAAAACTAGGTGCGTCTTGTGGTCTGGTGCGTCTTATAGAGCGAAAAATACGGTAATTAGTTTTAGTGCGGCAGACAGATAAAATCAAGGGAATTAAACTTCCAAGGGTGGGGGAAACTAAAACATTTTAAGTGCAAGATGAAGATTATCGTGAGTGTGAACCAGAGGATGTGCTGTTACTGGTAAGCAGCAAATGGCTTTAAATCATTTGACTGTCTACTATATCAGAGCCAAGAGTTGCCATAGGGGTTTTTTTTTTTTAGTTTTCTGGTTTTGCTGTAGCTATAAATGGAACAGAGATTCTATGGCTTGACGTTTCTAGTCGTTTTAAATATTTTGTTCAAAGCAAGCTTAGTCTTGAGGGAGCAGTGCATTAAAGTGATAGTATGTGTCATGAGGGCAAGTCATGAAACACTTTTATTTGTGAGCACTTAGGAAATGAGGACGAGAGCTCTTCAAAGATTTATAATTGGAAAAAACCAGCCCTTTCAGTCCCTATAGCTCAGTAGTGTGGATCCTTTTCATGTCAAGAGCCACATTACCTCAGTGGGGAGTATTATTTATAACTCTTAAATTGTGCTTTATAGATCCAATAATCTCTTAGATCACAGCAGGTGGGGTCAACACCCAAAGTGGGCAAAACCTTCCTTTTCTTTGTGTCATTCCCCCCATTCAGTTTTTCTCCCACCCTCCTCTTCCTCTTCTCCTTATTTCTCCTCTTTTCCTCAAACAACCTCTTGCACTGTCCTTGCACAAAATACTACATATGAAAGGCAATCAGGATTAGTTAATATGGAAATGCTGCAGTCTGTTGTGGGTTGAACAAACTGCTCTGTTCTTCCGCTAGCAACCCTCTGGTCATGGAAAGAAGCTTTTCTCTCTCCCTCCCCAGTATAAAAATGTAACAGACTAAAAGTTTGCAAATGGAAAGGAACATGGATTGGTGCCTGAAACTAGTGGTTTCCTGCAGTTCCCATAGGTCATTGTCTGGGAGAGGTTGTAGATCTCTTTCTCAAGCTCTGGGAGGAGGACCTTTCATTGCCTACAGACAGCCACCCAATCTTAAACAATCAAACAACTCCTCACCCACCATAATACAACAACCAGACTTAACACGGACACTGGTACCAAAGCCTGTAATAAACCCAGATGCCAACTTTGCTGCCACATACTTCTGGACAACACCATTGCTGGCCCCAACAAATTCAAACATACCATCTCAGGACTATTTAATTGCTCCTCTTCTAACATTGTGTATGCCATCAAATGCCAACAGTGCCCTTCAGTTCTCTATATTGGATAAACAGGCCAAACCCTATGCCAAAGGATAAATGGACATAAATCTGACATCAGGAATCACAAGACAGAGAAACCAGTAGGAGAACACTTCAATCTCTCAGGACATTCTATACAATTTCTCCAAGTAGCTGTCTTATTACAAAAGAATTTCGGAAATAGACTGGAAAGCGAAGTTAAAACCATGGAGAGACCTGGTCTGAATAGAGACATTGGATTCTTATCTCATTATTTTTAGCCATCTCACCTCTTGCTTTTTCCTGTAAAACCAATTGCAGTCGTTAACAGTCGTCAACAGGTTTACCACACCTATCAGCCAACCACCCATTCCCACCATTCTTCTGAGTAATACCCCTCCCCACCCTCTCACTATAGATAAGGGTCTGGTGACTTCTGTTTCAGTGTATCTGAAGAAGCGTGCATGCACATGAAAGCTCATACCAATAACAAACTTACCGTATTTTTTGCTCTATAACACGCACCTGACCATAACACACACACAGTTTTTAGAGGAGGAAAACAAGAAAAAAAATTCTGAATGAAAAGGTGGATGTATCATTTTTGTGCTTCATGCTGTGGCCACAGACATGTGATTTGATGGTGAGTTTGGGGTAGCCCAATGCAAAAATCCTGAGGATCCATGTGGATCCGTGCTTTGTCACCACATTTTTGCACCACTGTGGCCCCAGGCCACAGTGGGTGCGTGATTTTTTGGTGCAGGCTGTAGCCGTGGACATGCTATGTTATCTGATGGTGAATTTGGGGTGACCCAATGCAAAGATCCTGAGGATCCATGTGGATCCGTGCTTTGTCACCACGTTTTAAATGGGGAGGGAAGGAAAAACACAGAAGGGACAAGGAGCACGAGAGGGGTGTGCGGAAAAGTAGCTGGCTAAGAATGCAGGGAAGGGGTTTAATGGGAGGGAGGAAAGGAAGGCAAAAGCCCCCCCCCCCCAGCCAGCCCTTTCTCTCTCTCTCTCTCTCTCTCTCTCTCTCTCTCACCTGCTCGCAGTGTGACTAGGAAAGAATTGGAAGGACGTGATTCTTTCCTTAACCCTCTGCTTGCCAGGAGGGCAGGGGATTCCCTGCTCCTTGTTGAGTTTGAGCAAACGCAAAACAGAAGCGGGTGGGCAGTAAGACCCTGAGGCAGAATGCAGAAGAGAACTGTAGACGAGAAGCTCTGGAGGGGGATGAGTATTAAATACTACTACAATTCTCCACTGAAGAGCAGTATCTACAGATGAGAGAGGCAGTAGAAATAAGTATTGGAGAATTGCCTGTTCCTGAAAATGTGATCTCATGTTAGCCTCTTGGTTGCAAACATCAGTTTATACTGCGTTTTGCTTATGTTCCTAGTCACTGAGGGCAACAAGGAATTTTTCTGTTTCTGACTGGAGCAAAAACTTTGAAGTGATTTTCCAGGATGAAGAAGGTGAGTTAACCTGTAATTGCATTATTGCTGCCAGAAAAAGAGTGTTTGGGTTTCTACTACTAGCAACCAATTTTTTCTGAAGTTTCCATAATACAGTGGTGCCTCGCAAGACGAAATTAATTTGTTCCGCAAGTTCTTTCTTCTTGCGAGTTTTTCGTCTTGCGAAGCACGGTTTCCCATAGGAATGCATTGAAAATCAATTAATGCGTTCCTAGGGAAACCGCTTGCCAGGCTGGCGGTGCGGAGAAGGGCTTTTCTCCGCACTGCAAGCCTTCAGGACAGGTACGGGAACAGAGGGGAAGGCGCGCAGCGCTTCTCCTCTGTTCCCGGGGCTTGCGTGGGAGGAGGGTTTTTCCTCCCCACCGCCAACATTCAGAACAGCATTCTGAATGTTGGCGGTGGGAAGGAAAACCCTCCTCCCACCCCAAGTCTTCAGGACAGCCATCCGATGCCGGGCTGCGGGAGGAGGCGTTCCCCCCCCCCGCCCGGCATTGGAGCTTCGTTCCGATGTCCGTTGGAGGGAGGAGACGTTCCCCCCCCCGCCGGACATCGGAGCTTCGTTCCGATGTCCGTTGGAGGGAGGAGACGTTCCCCCCCCGCCGGACATCGGAGCTTCGTTCCGATGTCCGTTGGAGGGAGGAGACGTTCCCCCCCCCCCGCCGGACATCGGAGCTTCGTTCCGATGTCCGTTGGAGGGAGGAGACGTTCCCCCCCCCGCCGGACATCGGAGCTTCCTTCCGATGTCCGTTGGAGGGAGGAGACGTCCCCCCCCCGCCGGACATCGGAGCTTCCTTCCGATGTCCGTTGGAGGGAGGAGACGTCCCCCCCCCGCCGGACATCGGAGCTTCGTTCCGATGTCCGTTGGAGGGAGGAGACGTTCCCCCCCCCGCCGGACATCGGAGCTTCGTTCCGATGTCCGTTGGAGGGAGGAGACGTTCCCCCCCCCCGCCGGACATCGGAGCTTCGTTCCGATGTCCGTTGGAGGGAGGAGACGTTCCCCCCCCCCCGCCGGACATCGGAGCTTCGTTCCGATGTCCGTTGGAGGGAGGAGACGTTCCCCCCCCCGCCGGACATCGGAGCTTCGTTCCGATGTCCGTTGGAGGGAGGAGACGTTCCCCCCCCCCGCCGGACATCGGAGCTTCGTTCCGATGTCCGTTGGAGGGAGGAGACGTTCCCCCCCCGCCGGACATCGGAGCTTCGTTCCGATGTCCGTTGGAGGGAGGAGACGTTCCCCCCGCCCGCCGGACATCGGAGCTTCGTTCCGATGTCCGTTGGAGGGAGGAGACGTTCCCCCCCCGCCGGACATCGGAGCTTCGTTCCGATGTCCGTTGGAGGGAGGAGACGTTCCCCCCCCCCGCCGGACATCGGAGCTTCGTTCCGATGTCCGGCGGCGGGAGGAGACGTCCCCCCCCCGCCGGACATCGGAGCTTCGTTCCGATGTCCGGCGGCGGGAGGAGGTCCGAGGACAGTGGGGAAGACGCGCTGCGCTTCCCCGCTGTCCCGGAGATTTCCCTATGGGCTGTCGTCTTGCGAAGCAAGCCCATAGGGAAATTCGTTTTGCGAAGCGCCTCCAAAACGGAAAACCCTTTCGTCTAGCGGGTTTTCCGTCTTGCGAGGCGTTCGTCTTGCGGGGTACCACTGTATCTCACAAGCATCTATAGATTTATTCTCCAATCACCTTCATACTGGCTATATAGTAAAGCTAAGTGAAAATGCTATTGCACTTAAGTTCTGCTTGCAGGCTGCCCATGGCCACTGTAAGAACAGGAAACTGAGCTAGATGGGTCTTTCGCCTGGTCTGGTTTTGTGAATCCCAATCCAGTTAATTTACATTACATCCTTTTATTATCTTGTCTGAATATAAGGTGCCTCGTGTGCTAGAAGGAACTAATGGGAGGAAAAAGTATATGGTTGTTACATTTATCCCACTTTGGGTAGAGAACCATGTTGCATATAAATAGTATAAAGTAGTACGGTACTCGCTCAAAAGTGAAGAGTTTTTTCTTGACAGGTGTGTTTTAGAAGGCATAGGATTACCTCAAGATCTAATTGGTCTCTGATTTGTTCTGTCTTGTAGCCTTGGACTGGGGAGGTCCTCGCAGAGAGTGGTTTGAATTGATCTGTAAAGCTTTATTTGACACTACCAATCAACTTTTTACCCGCTTCAGTGACAACAACCAAGCTCTGGTTGGTATTTTCCCGTCATTCATTGGTGGAAACAGGAAACATTGCAGCTGTTCATGTTTTCTGTAGAGAATTCACATTCTTTTTCAGACTTTTTCTAGTTTCTCCTGTAAGCAGAAAGAGAATTGGTTTGCCTCTTTCATGGGCAAACTTAAACAGGAAGATGAATTGTCATGAGTAGTACAGATAAATTCTATGGCAGGTATGAGAAGTGCAATCTGTAATTTGATTTCCTAAGTCATATTTTCTAAAATATAGAAAGAAACACTGTTTCTTTGCAAACTATATATGGCATACTCATGTACCGGCATGCCTGTTTCAGTGCTGTTGAGAATACACTCAGAAAAACAATATTTAAAGGATATGAAGATCTTTGACCACAGGGTACAACAAGAAGAGTACATGGGGCTTTTTCAGGTGTTAAATCTAATTCAAAGTTAGAGCTAATTCTAAGCTATAGTAACTGTGAGCTGCCTTGTTTGTAGGTACATCCCAACCCCAACCGGTCACCTTTTCTGCGGCTGAAAGTGTATGAATTTGCAGGGCGCTTGGTTGGAAAGTGCCTCTATGAGTCATCTTTGGGAGGGGCTTACAAGCAGCTGGTGAGAGCTCGTTTCACCCGGTCTTTTTTGGCTCAAATCATAGGATTGCGGATGCATTATAAGGTAAAATTGCGTGTGGGTTTTGTTCTGCTTTTGAGTATAAAGCAGAGACCGAGCACGATTCCACAGCACAAACTAAATTTGTTTTCTTTCCTTCTCCTTCTCTATCTCCTTTTTCCTCTTAGTATTTTGAGACAGATGACCCAGAGTTCTATAAATCTAAAGTTTGCTTCATCCTGAATAATGATGTCAGTGAGATGGAGCTAGTCTTTGCTGAGGAAAAATACAGCAGATCAGGACAACTTGAGAAGGTAAGAGCCATTGGTTAGGATGGTGCAATTTGAAATGCTTTTATCCGCAATGGGGAAAGGAGCAATGTCTCAATAGGAGGGGAAAGATGTGAAGGGTTCATCATTGTGTGGATTTATAGAGTAGATGGGACTTCACTCAAAAATTCTCACATCCCTTGTTTTCAGGAGGTTGAGCTGGTAACAGGTGGTGCTCAAATGCCAGTTACAAATGAGAATAAAATTTTCTACCTGAATCTGCTTGCACAGTACAGACTGGCGAATCAGGTTAGAGAGGAAGTGGAACACTTCTTGAAAGGTAATGTGTATGGTCTGCACTTTTTTTTTTATTAATGTTGTTCAAATTTGTGCTTTGTTGATGCCCTTGCCTGGCTGGCATGATTTTTATCTATTCTGCTCTCATCTTCTAGGTCTCAATGAACTGGTCCCTGAAAACCTCCTTGCTATTTTTGATGAAAATGAACTTGAGGTAAACTAAGATATGCTGTCTTTGATCCTGTTGCACCTTCCTCAGATGAATGTGAGATAGCTGGGGGGTAAGGAAGAGTGGGGAACCCCCATTCACAAGCATTCCCTGTACGGATGTAGTAACATAAATAATTTTAACCGTACCAATTTTTACGAGGCTTTCCATATAAACTAGATAAACTTTTACCCAGCACAAAATATATGTTCACTCAAAACTCTTAGTTTCTACTGGTTTGCTAGGCAATTTCAAGTGCCTTTCGAATCCAGTTGAATCTCTGTCCTTCCCTTCCTCTGCCTTGTAATAATAAAGAAACAATTCCCTCATTCTATGACCCCAACACTAAAAAGTCTCCTATTCAACCCTGCAGCTTAAACAACACTCTGGTGCTGTAGTTCAGATTGATTACTTCTCACTCTGTACCTTACCTACTATTCCCTACAGTATATACCACATCCGAGATATAATGTCATTAGACTTCTTTTTTTCCAGAAGTTTGCATACAGTGCTATAATAGTTAACAAGGGTAATTTGGACACATGTTTGAGTTACCAAGCCCCCAATGCTGCATTAGAGCAGAAAGTTTTAAAACCTGGAAGGAGTGATAGCTCTAGCTTTTAATCCTGAGCATCAAAAATACAAAGCTGACTGTGTTAATTGAATGGTACCTAGTTTAAAGGAAAAAAGACAACTGTACTCTGACTGAAACTTTATTTTCTTCCAGTTGCTGATGTGTGGTACTGGAGACATCAGTGTCTGTGATTTCAAAGCACATGCTGTAGTAGTGGGAGGTTCTTGGCATTTCCGAGAGAAGGTAAGAAAGATTAATTGCCTGCTCTACCAGACTGGATTGGTTGTACTTTGTGTAGGTCATGACTGAGACAGTGATATGTATGTCTTCATGAGGAAACACTACTTCGTTTTCCTTTGGCTGGCTTTTAGCACCTCATGAAAGCTCTTTATACGTGCATCTCAGTTAAGGGCAATGCTTCCTTTGGGCCAGACCTTTAAGTTACTTAGCAACAGCAAACATTTGTGCACTCCTGTAATTTTATTACAAGGTCCCAAAGAAACATCAAAAGTTGCACTGGAGCTTAAAGTGAAGTATCGCTTTGGGAGGTGTGATTATGGTAAAGGTAAAGGTAAAGGTAAAGGTACCCCTGCCCGTACGGGCCAGTCGTGTCCGACTGGGGTTGCGCGCTCATCTCGCTTAAGAGGCCAGGAGCCAGCGCTGTCTGGAGACACTTCCGGGTCACGTGGCCAGTGTGATGAAGCTGCTCTGGCGAGCCAGCACCAGTGCAGCACACGGAAACGCCGTTTACCTTCCCGCTATAAGGCGGTACCTATTTATCTACTTGCACTTAAGGGTGCTTTCGAACTGCTAGGTGGGCAGGAGCTGGGACCGAACAACGGGAACTCACCTCGCCGTGGGGATTTGAACCACCAACCATACGATCGGCAAGTCCTAGGCACTCAGGTTTTACCCACAGCGCCACCTGCGTGATTATGGTAGCATACATTAATTCATTTTCTGGCCTGTCCTCATAACTGGGTGGTTTGCAAGAAATTTATTAGGTCCCCCCCCCCTCCACTGTTCTTGCTTCCCATACCTCTTGCTGTGTCTTCCAGGTTATGCGGTGGTTTTGGACAGTGGTCTCCAGTTTCACACAAGAGGAACTGGCCAGGCTGTTGCAGTTCACCACTGGTTCTTCTCAGCTTCCTCCTGGAGGATTTGCTGCACTTTGCCCATCTTTCCAGATCATTGCAGCTCCGACGCACAGTACACTGCCAACAGCCCATACTTGGTGAGTACCTGTCACTGAGTCTTTCTGTCATCTGCAGCAAACTGATCATGAGCAGCCTTCCACTGATCTTGCCCATGTGTTTTTTGAGATAATTTTTAATGCCGTATAACTGCTCAGGGGGGTTACCCTTGCCTATGAAATGCTGAAAGCATTATGTGTACATGTCCCATGCTATGTACTAGTTTTGTTCTTTCTTTCAGTTTTAACCAGCTGTGCCTCCCCACTTACGATTCCTATGAAGAGGTGCACAAGATGCTGCAGCTGGCCATCAGCGAGGGCTGTGAGGGTTTTGGCATGCTCTGACTCCCACAGAAGGAGTCCATCTCACTTCCTTAATTCTTCAGGGCATTGCCCAGCCCCACTTCACTACTCCAGTCTCATGCCCAACCTAAGGGCAATGGAGAACGGAGCAGAGGCACCACGCAAACAGAAATGTCAATCTGCAATGTCACATGGAGGCCTCCCCATGTCTGAAGTACATTATTGGGAGCACATATTGCCCCTTCCCCTTTCCAGTATGGTACATGAAATGGAGTGGAGTTCTTCTCTCGAGGTGACATGGTACTTGCATTTCACAGGACGTTACTTGTCTGGTTTTCTGAAGGAAGAAAGCTCATAAGCAAGAGTTCCAATTTGTTACAGGAGGAGATTTGTAACTTACAATATTCCAGTTGCTTTGGGGATGAATGGACCACTATGGAGCTCTAAATCCCCAGATTATGGGAAGCCTTAATACTTTTCCATGCCTTTGCCCAAGTTTTCACACAAGTTAATCCCCTTTCCACTTGGATGTTACTGGAAGGCATAAAATCACCCCCACCTTGCTTTTTAATTTTCTTAGCCACTTTCCCCTGGATGCTGTCAGCACTTATTCTTGCAAAAGAGGGAAGGCAGCATTTATGTCACTGGATTACTAGTGCTGATATTGACAGTGACCTCGTTCTACCTCTATCAAGAGCTGGCAACAGGATATTATTTCTGCAGTGGCAGCAGCTTCTGTTGCCTTTGCCACGGAACTGGAAGAAACTTGTTTCTCCTCCCATCCCTTTTTCTGACCATGGTCATGAACTTTGGCAGGAGCTTGTTTTCCCTACCATCCAACTAATTTCCCTTCCTCATAGGATAGATAGATGAATGTATCTACCTGAGGTCTGATGCATATGCTAGCACTGACCTTTTGGGGTAGAGTGCGGTGGTGGTAGGCCAAGAGGCAGCTATGATTGTATGCATCAAACATACATTTGTATGCAGGTAGAGTGAGGTGATCAGTATTGGATTGGGCCCAGTAGCTCATTCCCTCTCCTATTCTACACAGACAGGCGTCTACCTCTCCCACATGACAGCCAGAGTATTCTCTAGCGTGCTTCGGGCAAAGAATTGTTAAATAAGGTATTGCTACCTGTGTCCTTCCCCCCGCCCCCGATAACCTGCTTTTTGTGTTCTGAGCATTCCATGACATTCGAAGTGGGGTGTGGTTAAACTGCGGGTGCTTATCCAGGCAGTAATGAAGTGGGTCTGCAAGGCAACACATTGCACTACCCACACTTCAGACTACATGAGGAAGCCAAGATGAGCTTTCATGTACAACTGACCTCTTAATTCTGAACACGTCCTTTTCACTGCTCCTATTTCCTTGGCAATGAAGGAGTGGGAATTCAGGGATCTCAGCTGGCAGTCTAGCCATTTTTTTGTCAGCAAAGCCAAAATCTGATTGGATTGTGAACTGAATATTTTGTTGGCACCGGAAGTGCATTTCTCCTGGTCAGGAGAGAGATGTTGGTGGCTGTTACTAAATGGGAAGAGCCTACAATATGACTGCTTGGATTGAGGGAGTCCCGT
The DNA here is from genome assembly GCF_964188305.1 of Podarcis bocagei. NCBI lineage: Eukaryota > Metazoa > Chordata > Lepidosauria > Squamata > Lacertidae > Podarcis > Podarcis bocagei. The sequence goes on from NC_138125.1 coordinate 32,678,520, forward strand.
CCCCCCCAAGACTAGACTCTTAATTGGATGTCTCATAAGAACAAACTTAGGAAAAATACAATTTATAGTTGTGCCAGCATTTTTAGTTCAATCATTCTGCCATAGTTTGGGGCTATAGCATTGTTCAGATGACACATTTTGCTATTATTATTTTTAGATAGCTGTACTTTCCTTGCCCAACATAAACAGAATCATTTGCAGATCAGAGGGGGAAAGACAATTTGCAAACTTGCTTAAGTAGAAGTCCAAGCCATTGTTTTGCCAAAAATGTTAGAACTCTGAGTATTGGGACAACTCAGGAATCCCTTCCTTTTGGGGCATTTTTAGAGACCACCACTGTATTTTCCTTCATGGCAGGCATATTTCCCTTCCTTTAAGCAGTTGCTCTTTTTAAAAGCATGTACATGCCATCTTATTGCACTAAGGGCGGCTTCTGTAATCAGTGCAGTTAGGGCTCCTGAATGCCTTTTGACGCTACCCACTCCTCTCCCCAGGGACCAAAAGGAGGTTATGCTGTGCAGCTCAGCCAGTTGATGGTTGTAGGGTGCTGCTTGGTGCTGTTCCAGTCCTTTGTCTTGTTCCCTGGTCTACTGGAGGCTTTTCCAGCCATGGCTCGAGGTTGGTTCTGCTACATCTTCCTCAGGAATCCCCTCCTTTCTTCTTTAGAGCTCAGCTGTTTTTATACTGAGGACTGAGTGGCTGGATATTCAGCAGACATCCTCTGCTTGAAACCACTCACCTAATAAAATGTATTTGGCACTTCTTGCCTCTTTGCAGATGCGAAGGATTTTCTTTTTACACAAGCACAGTCAGAGCAGTGGTGGATGCTGCTAGTTCTTCGCTTAATAATGCACTTGTGTGTTTTCTCCTACTCTTGCCCCCATCATCAGCAGGTCCATTCTTCCCAACGCTTTATAATTTCAATTCACAGGCTCTGATTTTCCTAAATCTTACTTGTTCTTTCCTAACCTTGTGTGTTGCCCTGATTCCCGTGTGAAGACATGGTATGGGCTGTGCTCTAGCCATCTATACTGTGTGTATGCGTGTCTTCTGAGGAGGTTTGTTCCTTTTCATTGGCCCTAATTTGTTCCATCTAATGTTAAGTGCATTGGTTTCTAGGATAGCGGTTATGCTCATGGTACAGTCTCAAGTAGATCTTTTTCACCTGGAGCTGCTGTGGATACCAGAGGACTTGGCCTGCATCTGAGAACTTGTCTTGCATGTTTTAGAAACCAAGACCTATTACTTTAGTTTGGCCAAGGCCTGTTTCCAGATAGCCAGCTCCAAAAGGAATTAAGCAAGATTATGTAATCCTCTAATAGATTATTCTGTAAATAGTTTGTACAATAAATAAAATATTTAAAATTTGGTGTGCTTGTCATATATAATGAAAATTGCTCTTGTATTGTTTTCCATGCAAGGCTTCTCTGAATAGTTTCCTTCCCATTTCTTAAGACAATTTTATTACTGACATTTTGGCACCAACTCTGTTGTAGTGCAAACTATGGCTTCAAATTACAAAGTTTCAAAATAAATTACAAAGTTTCAAAATGAATGTAAGCAACAGTGGTGCTTGCATGTTTAAAGCCCACTCCCAAAATAATTTTGCTGAGGCACTTGCCAGAATTTGGGTAGGATTGAAGTGAAAAGCTGGCTTCACAAAATAAATTGGGATTATCCTAGCAATTGCCTGGACACAGCCATTTACATTCTATTATTGGACATGTATTTCAAACTAAAAAGGAGTGATTTTTGTGATCCTAACTCCACAGATCACTTCCCTCTATGCCTTGCAGTGGCGTAGCGTGGGTTGTCATCACCCGGGGCAAGGCAAGTAATTTGCGCCCCCTAACCCTAACCCCAGATGTTGCGCCCAGTGCGGCCGGCCCCCCTGCACTCCCCACGCTACGCCACTGATGCCTTGGACAATGCTATTAACATAACATTAAAAAAAAATACTTTAGATGCTTGTGTTTGATGAAATGACCACATATTATTAGAGTATAGAAGCACACTTTTCAAAACAACTCTCGTACATTCCAGTCAATGACTATTAAAATCCAATAACCCAAATGCACAAGAAATACATAATTGAGTAGTAAACAAACTTGAGCCAGAGTGAACCTTTGAAAAAGCTTTCTCCAAACAGCAAACTTTTAATTAAATGGTAAAGGAGAAGAGAAATACATGAGGTTTTCTGATCGGGGATTTCCAAATAGATGAGGCATCTAGGGAGAAAGCCCTGGTCCCCACTAATTTCACCTCTGAGGGAGCGAATGTCTCCCAGTCTGAGAATGGGAAGAATATATGAGAAGGTACTTACTCAGGTACACGACTCAAGTCATTTTGAGATTTATAGGAAATAAGGTCCTAAAAACTACGTGGGTAGATTAATGTGCTATACTTTACAGCAGGGATGGAGAACCTGCAGGCCTCCAGATGTTGTATGCAGCTCCCATCTGCCAACCAGCATTGCCTGTAGTGGATGATGGGAGTTGTAGTCAAGCAACATTGGGAGGGCCATAAGTGGTCCACTCCTATGTATCTATAGTATTCATTTCTCTGCAGCCTTAGTGTGGATTTTCAGGAAGAAAGGGGATTATAATTTTGTGAAATGGTGCTTCATCTTTCCGGAACATCTGCAGAGAAGATTAAGTACCTATTTGTGGCTTTGGTTTTCATTCCGTAAGGCATTTGGTTTCCAGCAATCATCATTTCCTTTTGCACATAGTGATCAAGAAGTTGATTAGGGCAAAGCAGACTACCTGATTTCCCAGGATTTAAAGGAAACAAGCCCATTGCTGCTTCTTGGCCACTAGAGGGAAGCCTGCACTTAAAACATAACTACTGCCAGTGTCTCCATACCCATCATGATCATACATCTGAAATGTACATCCTTAAAATGGCTTTACACAACAAAACTTATTTTTAAATTTCTATCCTGTCCTTTCCCACGAAGGAGCCCAGGATGTCAAAACTACAAAACAGCAGGATGATACTTAAAACACACACATCTTTAAACAGTTGAATAAGTTTCAAGGTGGGGAGGAACAGTATACTTCAGCCACCAATTCCCTGGGTGAACAGGGATGTTTTAAAATTTCTCTTTAATTTTGTTAATGATGGACAGGTGTACCTCACCAGCATGGGCATTCCATAAATGGGGGACCGTTACTTTAAAAGAAAAATGTCACAGGTCAGCGCCAACTGGGCAGCACCCACAATGGAACCTCCCCTTCTGATTGTAGGGTGCAAGATAATTGGGGGTAGGCTCTTCTTTAAGAACTTAGGTCTCAAGATGTTATGGGCTTTGCATGCTTGTACTAACGCCTTCAATTGGGCCTGGCAGCTCACTATAAGAAGGTTGTTCTTGCATCCAGGGCAAATCAAGAAGAATGGGGGTGGATTTCTCCCTCTGGTTTCATTTCACATTTATAGATGATAATAGGGATTCTGATCTATCGCCTTTGTGAATCTGGAAGTGGGTGGTGGTTATTTTTGTTATAATCCAGATTGAAAGGCTGTGGGCATCCATGCTTTTCCAGGCTCTCAGTGTATAGCCTATTACTACTGCAACCCAGACTTCGGGTGGTTTTCATGCATTTTTGACACTTAACTGTTTTAAGTGATTTAAGAGTGCTGCTTCTAACCGATTCCAAGGCTTGTCTCGTTCAGATGCAATGCAAAAACATAGTATAGCATCATAGGAACAAGCCTGGCTATGCATGGCCCCAAGAAGACCAGAAGTTTATGCTTCCATTTTTATCTAATCTGAGCTTACTGTTATGTCTGAATCTGGACAAGCTGTGGTCAGCCTTAACTGGTTTATTGAAGCAAGTCAACTTCAAAGTGTAGTGGAGCTGGCTTAATAAACTGTAGTTAAGTGTAATCAAAGTTAACAGCGATCAACTGGGCACTTTAACAATACAGAAAGCTAGCTGGTTTAAATTTGCCATGGCTGCAATGTTTATATGGCTAGCAAAAAAATAAGAATCAACTTTGCAATTCCATAGTAAATAGAAACTAGTAAGAATTCAGTTTTGAACAAGATAACAGGAGGCAAACAACTACAGGGCACTTCCAGACAATTGTCTTCTGGTGCTACTGAATCATTGTTCTTTCAGTGCTCAGAATTGCGGTTGACTTTCTACCCTAGTGCTGTGTGAACATTGTATGTTTTTTCCACACCAGTGGGCAAGACAGCTCTGTGGATGGAGCCATTTGAAACTTGGAGTTTTAGAAAGAAACAAGATCATAGACTCATAGAATTGTAGAGTTGGCAGGGGCCTCAAGGATCATCTACTACAGGGGTGGCCAACTCCAAAGAGACTACGATCTGCTCACAAAATTAAAGGTTGCTGAGCTTTTTTTTTTAGGGAGGAGGAAGGTCCTGTTTTTTGGGGGGTGCAGGACAAAAATGTTGATCATGATCTACCTGTTGGATGTGCCTGATCTACTGCTACAACCCCTGCAGTGCAGGAATATGCAGGTGGGATTGAACCCGTGACCTTGGCATGCTCTAATCAGCTGAGCTAGAAGAAGGGAAATATTCATCAATTTACTCAGGACCAGGCCTGATTTTATTCAGCTTTATTAAGGTTGCATTCAGATCTAGGGCTTATTTCATTTGTTTTATTGGTTGTAATGCTAGTACTTCTGTCCTGATTATGAACATTCCTTTTATACGGCAGTACCTGTTGCAATAAAAAACCCTGTGGCTTTTTGATAGATACACTAACATGTCATGCTAATTTTTTAACAGCTGGGATACGGGCCACATTTCATCAAGTGTGCGGCAGTGGTGTGATCATGAAAACCACAGGAAAATTACAACACCTAACTTCTGTGACTTTCCAAGATAATGTAGCTCCAAATGGTGTCCCCCCCCCCGGAAAAAATTAACATGGAAATGAGTGCCAAATGTTTGCTAGATTCCACTAAATTTCCAGAAGTGACTTTTACATTGTGTGAACGATCACATAAACCTGAAAACCAGAATAAAGTGCTGTCTTGTGCAGAATCTTGTTTTTCTGGGCCAAAGTCCTTCCCTTCCACCAAAACAAAATGTGGTCAGTGTACTTAGTGCTACTTCATACATGTTTTTATACATGCAGGTCCCGTTTTATGAACACAATATGTTCCCTGGAAACTTGTCGTTTGGCAAGCTCTTACATAATGAATTAATTTTGTTTGCATAACAAGCTGACAATTTCCATTGATTCCTGTGGGGGAATTTCTAATCCATTCTCAACAATGGACTTCATGATGTGTATAGTGAGGTTTGGGTCCTAACTCCTTGTGTTCAGATTAACGAATATTCACATAGCAAGCATTCATAAAGCATGACCCGCGTATATATACCCCTTATATTTTTAGGTTTTCATTTAAAAGAAAGAACTTGATTGTGAACAACAGTTATACATGTATAATTGACTGGCTGTGAATCTGTTAGGAGTGGTGGTTCTCTATTGAATAGCTTCGGTGTATTCTGCATTTAGAAGAATACTGAGTTTCACTCTGACTTGCCCACTTTATCTTCCTCTGGTTATTTTGGTCCTGTTTTAAATCCCTATGTGGGTCAAGCTAGAAGTTGCACTTAATGCCTGGATGCTTACATGCTTGCACAGTTGAGTTCATAAGTGTTCAGGCCCTGCTAATATCTCCCTGTGTTGCTTCCGTTTTTACTCTTTTCGGTTACCTCACCTTAAAGGCTGAAGCTGTTCCCTTTTCCTCTTCCACTGTATTAAGTTGACCTTCCTTCTGCAATTAGAGACATTAGAGCTTGCGCTCACTGGTGAGAGCCAACTTTGGCATGGTTCAGCCTGAAAAAGGAAAAAATCCTCGCAATTCTAAGGCTACTTGCCCTGTTCTGTTCTCTGATGATCCGAGCAGTGTGCGTTCATTCCTCCTCATTCTCCCTGGATAGCTCTCACCTTTCCAGTCAGTCAGGGTAATTTGCCCTGGCACCATTTTGGCACAGGCTGGACCTCAGCATCGCTAACAGCCAGGGTCAGCTGTCAGCCTCGGAGCCATAAGCCTAATTCAATATTACACATGTAGGTATTTTTTCCAAGTTCTCTCTGGGCTGCAGGCTTAAAGTCTCTGTTCTCAGCTGGGGTCCTTGATGCAGTCACTTCCCTTGCCGTTACACAACACCCCATTAGGAGGAATGGCACAAACAGGCTTGAAGGGGGCCCCTCCTCCTGCCCAGCAAAGCCACAGCCCCGAGGTTCACAGAATGGAATGGATTTTCAGTTAGGAAGAAAGCCGCTTTCTTAAACATTTCTGTTCCTTCTCCCATCTCAGTTTTGTCATCGTTTATCAGAAACACGCTGCGACTCCTCGCCCTTGGGAAGCAACCTGGCTCTTCCTTACCTGCCTAGTCTGTACCAGTGCCTAACAGTGATGTACGGCCTGCAGGAAACATGCCATGAAATTGGGGGTTTGTGTTGGAAGGTAAAACAAAAACAAAAACAGGACTCTGTTTGAATATTTGGGTATTAAAATACAATTGCAATTTATTACCAGGGTCCATTGTTCTTTATTGGCCATGGCCATGTAAATGTACATGAGCAAAAGAAGAAAAAAAGCTTACATTTCTGTCAACAGCAAAAAAGAACACGGGGAGAGAGAAACAAGGGCAGCATTCATTACTAAGGTCATGCCCAGCAGCCCATGTAAAACTGGATTTTTCTCTTAGTCAATGTAGAGTCCAGTGGCTCAGCAGCAGTCGTGGACATTGTGCCCAATTAGCTGCGACCTGGGTAGCACATTCCTACCCGCATATTTTGTGGTCAGGATGATTCATTATGACGATTATACAGAGGAAACGGCTCTTGGGAGACTTCACTCAATATGATCCCCAGAATTGGCAATGGGTATGCTGTAGCAAAGGCCATAAAGAGCCAGTTCCCTTTTGGAAAATTCAAGTTTCAGACAAAACAAACAGTTTTAGGAGAGTCTGGAGAGGTCATGAATACTACAAAGTGCTGTCATATTTTGCTGGACTGTAGCATTGACAAGACTTGTATGTTTGTGTTGGCTGTCGCTTGGTTGAGCTTACAGCAAGCCTAAACATCCATGTGCTAGAATGTTACTGTACAATATTACTTCAGCTTCCAAAAATTAGGTGCACTTCCCCCCCTCCCCTTTACTCTTGCTTCTTCTCCCATGGTACCTCATCCATTAACTACCTATGCAACATCTGTACATGCATTTGGTTCTCTTTCACATTGGTGGTTTGCAGAGAAGACAAACTATGGGGTATGACAACCTCATTTCCAGAAACAGACAATCCACAAGCCTGTAGAGTAGAGAGGGGAGCTTTTGGTTCTCCAGCTATTACTAGACTACAGTTCCTATTATCCCTGATCATTAACCGTGGGGCTGACAGGAGTTGGAGTCTAATAGCATGTGGAGAGCCATAAGTTCTTCAACCCTACTGTGAAGAATCCAGCTAGTTTTTAATATTTCCTGCCTTCAAGAATAGGGGACGTGGGTGGCACTGTGGTCTAAACCATTGAGCCTGGGGCTTGCCGATCGGAAGGTTGGCAGTTCGAATCCCCGTGACGGGGTGAGCTCCTGCTGCTCGGTCCCTGCTCTTGACAACCTAGCAGTTTGAAAGCACTTCAAAATGCACGTAGATAAATAGGTACCGCTCCGGTGGGAAGGTAAGCGACATTTCCGTGCGCTGCTAAGCCAGAAGCGGCTTAGTCATGCTGACCACATGACCCAGAAGCTGTACGCCAGCTCCCTCGGCCAATAAAGCGAGATGAGCGCCGCAACCCCAGAGTTGGTCATGACTGGACCTGATGGTCAGGGGTCCCTTTACCTTTACCTTCAAGAATCTCTTTTAACACCTTTGTTGAACCTATGTGTGCTCCTCCCCCCCATGTGGATCACTGGCCTCACGATTGCTGTATATAAGCTGGGAATGTATCCAGAAACACACTCAACATCTTGCAGTAGCTATGCACTGCTGGAAAATTGATAAGTATAGGAAATAAATGTTTCAGGAAGGCTTGTCTGCTTCTACTGATCTTGTTGAGGTTGATAAACTTTCAAGGAACTGCAGTGTTCAAAACAGTTTTGAAACCACCAATTTAAGGCAGCAGTAGTATCTAAAGTTGCAGGAAAGCAGTATAAGGGGCCCACAACCATTATCAAAGTTAATACTGATGCATACGTGCAAGTTCTTAAGTTCTCCCTTTCCATGATGCATCTATTAATCAAGGGTAGTTGTGGCAGTGGTTTCAATGATATTTTGATCTGGGTTGAGGGGGGGGTTGTACTTTAAGAGTATGCATGTGGCTTAAACCCTGTGTGCTTCTAGTGTAAATGATTATTAGCAACAGAAATCTCACACCACTGCTGCCCATGCTATTTTCTGACCTTCAAAAGTGATCTGCTGGGGGACCACTCCTCCTCTGCATACAAGCCGATTTGTTGGCATCTGTTTTGTCTCGGGAGACAATGGACAAGTGTGCCTTCAGGGGTAAAGTCAAACCATTGGAGAGTTACAGCTGTAGAGGCCACATGCAAACATATGTCATGGATTGCACAAGCTGTCATGGTCAGTAGTGTTCTGTGCTTCATCCAATGCACAATTTCCCATGGCTTATGCACCCCGGTTCTCTGTCAATGGAACACAGCCCTACAGCTTGTTTTAAAGCGTGTGGATTGTCCTTTTGTTGCATGGCTACTTCCTGAATACTGTGCAATTAAGGGCTTAACTACTATGTTGCAACTTGTAAAATGTGGTCAGGCATGCATTGATTCCTCATGTAGTCTTAAATTGGGCTCCCCAAGTATCTATCTTATTTCCTTGTACTGCATGTAGCACAGACTGAGACCAAGGCCTTTTGGGGTGCTGGAGGCTAATCCCTGGACAACGGGAGGGAGAATAGAGGCAACTGATAATGATGTGGATATTTCTTAATACAGTGGTACCTCGGGTTACATCTCCTTCAGGTTACAGACTCCGCTAACCCAGAAATAGTACCTTGGGTTAAGAACTTTGCTTCAGGATGAGAACAGAAATCGTGCTCTGGCGGCGCGGCGGCAGCTGGAGGCCCCATTAGCTAAAGTGGTGCTTCAGGTTAAGAACAGTTTCAGGTTAAGAACGGACCTGCGAAACGAATTAAGTACTTAACCCAAGGTACCACTGTAGTATTATTTTAAAGTCAAGTGATCTTCCCATGTACAGGGAAGCAGGTTTGGAAATGTTCACTGGATTTAACAGGGATGGTACCCTCACATGGGATTCTTTCCCACCAACCCCCTTTCCTCATTGGTTTCTCTTTTGTTTGAGGGGAAGCTGTGCAAGCAGGAGGCTTTCACATACCCAGTGATACAAGTATGCCACAGATGGGATCATATCAATGTTTTTGCAAGTAAAGGCAAGACTGACTGAAGTTTGTTTGGACATATAATTCTTTCTGGCTTCACAAAAATCTGGACACGCTCCATCCATAATCTCATGTTTACTTCTAATGGACAAAGCCCCCAAAATATGAACAAAGCTGAATGGGTGACAAACCTAGCCAGTACCCTGAATATTTATTTTAGCGACAGTGCCAGGCACAGATGTTCTCTCTTTTGATGGGATCTTCAGCTAGAAGAGGAAACAAGGGTATCAGCTATGACGAATTCTTGGACATTCTATTCTGCTCTTGGGAAGAAGGAAAAAGCCCCAAACTAACCAGCACTGACTCATGTGGTGGGTGTTTCTCTTACTTGCCATTATGATAATGGCTCTTAATTGACATTGTTGCTGTGAGGGATGGGGATGAATATTTGGATTGTCTGAAATGCAAAAGACAACTCTGGTTTTGCAACTGCAAGATACCTCTGGAAGTGAATTAATATGTCAAGGATCTGATCACATTGATTCTTGCATTGGTTTCATCAGGAAAGAAAGTCCATTCCGCCAGATGATCATTATACTTCCCACCACACATTTGCACAGAGTCTGCTACTTCGCAGAGCAATGGACATGATGACCAAGCTACCCCTAAGTGAGAAGGCTCACCCTTAAGTCCTTTGGTAACATGTGGTCACACCAACACCATATATTTAAGGCACTCTTAAACCAATTGTAACAGTCATGAATTCCCCCAAATAATCCTGAGAATTATGGTTTGTTAAAGATGCTGAGAGTTGTTAGGAGACCTCTCACAGAGCTAAAATTCCCAGAGTGCCTTAACTGTATGGGACAAGAGTGTATGGGTATCAGAGCTGCTTGGCAGTGGAACAGATGTCCACAAGAGGTGGTGGACTCTCCTTCCTTGGAGGTTTTTAAACAGAGATTGGATTGCCATCTGTCATGGATGTTTTAGTTAAGATTCCTGCATTGCAGGGGGTTGGCTTAGATGACCTATGGGTCCCTTCCAACTCTATGATGCTAAGAGTGGCTTAAATGTATGGGAAGGATGGATCCTGTATGTTGACGTAGATAGTATTAAGAAGAGGCAGGGTTATGTTTGGGTCATTGCATACTCCTCAACTGTCGAGATTTGAGCAGAACATCCCAGAATTACTGAATCCACCCTGGCTTCTGATTGGATCCTGGAATTTCCCATTTTTTGGTCTTGTGCAAATCAGCTGGCTCTCACTAGAGCTCAGTACCAAAAAAAATGAATGTCCTGATTTTTATCAGCGGGATGTTGGAGGGTATATCATTGTTCTTGAAAGAGAGGATATATGATGCTCTGCGGCTATGCCTGCCACATCCTTGTATAATACTCTCTCTGCCAACAGTATCTAAGACTGGGTGTCCTTTAAGCTTTTCTAGATGTATTGATTAATTGCTAGGGGAACTGACTGCGCAATTAAGAATTACAAAATGCAAAACTTCCTGACAAGAAAATTAGATAAGGTAGCAATGCATGTAAATAGATTTTTATAAGGGACTTAACAGGATATTTGAACAAAGAGGGAAGCAAATGCAGCATTTCAAAGTCTCTTTTTGTTTAAATTCCATAAGCAGCATCCAATAACTATTTTAAGACGCACACAGCTCATAGATTTATGTCAGCAAAACACATTGATTCGTTTATAAATTTTTTCACGTGGACCACAATCAGTCCTTACTCGTGCTAAATTTGATTTCAATGTGAGTTCGGAGGTTGAATAATGGGCCCCCCTGAATTGTAATTTTGTGAGACTCTTCTGGACCAGTTTCCCATCAAGCCCAGCTGTCATTTCCCCACAGTCTTTGTGGGATCCTGACAAAGTGGGTTCACATATGGGTTTTCTGTGGTCCATTGAGGCTACAGTGGCCTTCATCATTCGGTTGCCACTTGTTGTTAGGGTCAGGCCTCTCTTTCTGCACATGAAAGGGAAGTACAATCGTGCATTGTGTGAGACTCTATTGTATTAAATATGGTCTCCCCTTTCCCAGCAGCATAGTGGGATAGAACTTCTTTCGAAGCCAGGAGGGGAGTTGCTCCCAGGGCCACCTAGATTAAAAAAAATGTGTACAGAAAATAAATCCATACAAAAGCTCTCAGGAGCCCCACATTCCTCTCCTAACCTCTTCAGGATGGATTGTTTTCAGGGTTTTCCCCAGCAGACAGACAGTTTCCTAGGACAATACACTTTCCAGCAGTGTAGGCAGCTTTTTCCTCACAAGAGGAGACGTGTCCCTACGGTTTGCTGCATTGTCTCCGAGGGGCTCAGTACTCCACCCCCTTCTTTGTATTCTTCTCCATGCCCCAGGCACAGAACACGGAGGCCCTTTGTCCCAGGGAACAGAACTGGGAAGTCTTGCACAACCTTGGAAATAGCTATTTTCTCTAATTTTAAACAGAGATAGGTTGGTGGAAATGCCAGCTCAAAATAAATCAGCGCCTTTGGAGATGGAACAAGATCTCATCAAATTCACTCCCCCCCCCAACCAAAAAAGCAGGAGGAATATTGATTATCTATAATCTAGTTACTACTACTACTACTACTACTACTACTACTACTACTATTTTATTGTTTTCCTTATTTCTTTCCCCACCACATCTCTGCTAACTGTTCTTTCCAGGCTGCTTAGGCAGGATTCACATTATTATTATTATTATTATTATTATTATTATTATTATTATTATTATTATTATTAAAAAGCTTTATCAGAAACAAATCCGCTTCACTTTCTAATAATTGGATAGACTTCTTTCTTATCCCAAAGCATCTGGAAGTGTGGAAAATATTACATATCTCACCAGTGGTTATACAACTGTCCACTGTGTCAAAGATGGACCATCTTGAAACTCTATATTTACCTCATGTGTTCTAAGCAAATGTCTGTGTGGTTTATATTCTGCTACTGGCCTGCAGATTTCAACCTCCTTCACTGATGATCCAAGAATTGTTTTATGTAGTATAGAGCCATTGCCACTTTGATCTTTAATATCAACTAACAGAATTACATCAGGGTGTTGGAGGGACACCAGCCAGTGGATCCTCATGGGATTCCATAGATCTCTGGGTGCTCTGCACACAGACTGCCACCCATGAGGGTTTCCTCTTAGTGGTGGCTGGGCCAACTAGCAGAAGGGGTGAGGTGTGGGTGTTGCCTGGATGGCAGGGATGTTCCCTAGTTTCAGTTACCTCAAAGGAATTAAGTGGCAGCCAATGATTTATGTGAGGGGGAGGGGGGGGGAGAAAAGGAGGATACTCAAGTATAATACTTAGGGATCCCAGTGAGGGTAGATTTTGCTCCCTTGAACTGTCTTGGCAATTGCAGTCCACTCACTCTGGCCCACTGAATTTAAATTAAAAGTTTCAGTATAAAATACTTCCTCTCTTTCTTAAAGTTTGCATCAACAATGAGCTGATGCTCAGAACGTCTAGGGCAACTAACTCCAAATCCCCAGGACTGGTTCTGACTATTCCCCCCCCCCAACTTTCCCCCTTATATTTTAGTAATTTAATTCCACGTGGCTCCTTAAACATTTCTAAGCTTTTTTGCCCCAGACGTGTTCTCCCCTCACATTTGCTTTGTTGTTATCGAATAACTTCCCCTCACAAAGCTACAATTCCGAGTTTCCTGCAAAGAGATATTGTTAAAACACTCAAAAAATGGCAGCTCTGTGAGGGGAATAGGGGTCTCCTAATAACACTCAGTACTCTTAAAAGGCTGCACTTCCAGGATTCTTTGGGAGAAGCCACGGCAGCTTTAAATGTATGGTGCAAATGGGGCCTGTGTAACATACTTCTGAGGGGAAATTCCAGCAGAAAAAAGGAGGCCTCCACAAAGCATGCAGTGGGGATGAAAAAGAAGGTGATCTGATATGGTGGTGGTGTTTTGGGGGCAGATTTTGCCACCCACCATTTGCCAGACCTTCCTCACAGATCAGCCTTATAAGTTCAACACCAAAACAGCTGGCAAAAAGAAAGGGCCACATTTTTTATTATTTTTAAGGCTCCTGCCATCCACCTGCCTTGCTACAAGGGCCCTAATAGCCCTAGTTTTAAAGCTCACTGTGTTCTTGGGTCAAGACGCAGACATCGCTCTGTAATATTGATCAATTCCCGTCTCCACAAAACTACGAATGAACCCTAAAGAACGCAAGTAATCTTCAAGAGTGATTTCTGGTAAGTGCTTTGATTCTGAATTACAGGTCTGGAAACAAAGAGATAATTCAGGGTTTCCTTTAACTGTGATATATAGTGTGTGTACTGTTTAATCTTTGTAGCCATAGAACCAAAGGCTAGTTACTGACACCAAACCACACCCTAATAGGTCCTTTGAGGAAGGCTGTCATTAAGTAATATTTAGAAGTTGTTGCAAATGCCCAGATCCATTCCTTACTGCTTTCTTGTGCTTCTAAAGTGTACAAAGCACCTGCATGGTTATTAAAATTTGAATCCACGCTGTATGAATACTCCTTATGCAGGTCTTTACATGCGAAAGTATAAAAACTAGCCTGAAATACCCAGAAGCGGACTTATTATTTCCTGATAGGAACACACGGAGGCTGGAATCTTCAGCATGCCAGTTCAGGGCCGGCACAACCATTAGGCAGAATGTGCCAGCTGCCTCAGGCAGCAGATGTTGTGGGGTGGTGGCAAAGTGTCGGAGGGCAGAGGTGAGTGAATTATGTGGCCCACCTTGTGCTCCTTGTGCTAGCCTACTGCCTGCTGGTGTGGTGGAGGATACTACGCCATCACCAGTGTCAAACTAAGCTTCAACTGCCAGTCTTCTCTTTAACTTCTGTATGTGGAATATAGAGATGCCAACTTATATTTCGTCTCAGGCAGAAAGATGTATTAGGTCAACCTAAGAGGAAATAGGGACGTGGGTGGCGCTGTGGGTTAAACCACATAGCCTAGGACTTGCCGATCAGAAGGTCGGCGGTTTGAATCCCCGTGACGGGGTGAGCTCCCGTTGCTCAGTCCCTGCTCCTGCCAACCTAGCAGTTCAAAAGCACATCAAAGTGCAAGTAGATAAATAGGTACTGCTCCGGCGGGAAGGTAAACGGCATTTCTGTGCGCTGCTCTGGTTTGCCAGAAGCGGCTTAGTCATGTTGGCCACATGACCCAGAAGCTGTACGCCGGCTCCCTCGGCCAATAAAGCGAGATGAGCACCACAACCCCAGAGTTGGTCACAACTGGACCTAATGGTCAGGGGTCCCTTTACCTTTACCTTTAAGAGGAAATAACTCTCAGTAGTGTATTGGCCCTCCTGGCTTGTCATACCAGGAACTGCTGAATTAGCTCTCAGGCAATGTGTTGTATAGTTTCAGTTCTGCATCAGAAGCAGGGACCTGCTGCGTCATGTGCTCCCTCTGCAAGCTGTTTTGCATTGAAGTTGTTGCTCTGCCTCTGTGTGGCCTCCTCTTCATGATACTTTTCAGTCTTGCTGAACACAGTGGACACAGTAAGACTTACTTCCAAGTAAGCAAACATAGTATGACACTGCTAAAGCGTTTGAGCAGTATTCTGGGGGATGTAAGAGAGAAGGTGTCGTTGCAATGCCCCACTCTTGTTCTGGAAAACTAAACTAATACAGGCCTTGCTGTTATTAAATTGCTATTAAACCATTTTGCCAGATTATTTAATCTGGGATCCACTAGCCATTTGTCAGTCCTGCAGTGGTGCACCCCAGGAGTTGTGTTCTCTCTTGGCAAGATGTTTGCTATATGTACTATCAGATGTGTCTTCAGTGTTGTATATATCCTTTTGTTGCATTCTGGGTTTCATATATCTTTTCACCTATAAAGGTTGTTTAAATTCCTGTGTATAGCGGTTTCTTCTGGGATTGTCCTATTGAGAACTCTGGTCCATACCTACCTTCTCTTTTGCATCCTTTCCTTTAACCTAGAAGGATGAATATTCTGGCTTTTGGGCAACTAACTGAAGAAGGCTTAGCTGCCCCAATATAGCCTTGGAGCTCATATAATTTCTCTTGCTGCAGCCAAACCTTGACAGTACATCTGAGCTGAAGTTAAAACCCCTGCTTTCCATGTTCCTCCTCTTCCATCCTGAACTAGCAGCAGAATTTAGCTCTCCCTTCCGAATATGCTGGAGTGTTTTCATGTCTCATTAGTAGACAGACATATTTTACTGCTCTGTGTAGGGAAACTTGTAGTGTATCCCTTTTTCTCCACAAAATTTATAATGGACCTAGGTGATATTATGCAGTCTGAATCATTATTTTAAATACTCTGGGGCCTACCTTACCTAATGTTCTTCTGCTTAATACATTATTTTAAGGGAATACCCAAACTGGTAAGCTTTTACATTCACTGAATTCCTGGATTCTTAAAGAAGGTGGCACAGTTTCTTCTTGTTTAGCTCTACACTTCTGGATTTTTTAAAATATATATGTCATTAAAAAGTTCCCAAGCTAGATCAGTGGGTTGGAGTTCTGTGGTACTCCTCCTCCTTGCAATTATCTAATGCCTTCTTTATTACTGGGGCCACAGGACTCTTTGTTTTCATTACTGGAATTTCAGTACAGTGGTACCTCTGGTTAAAAACTTAATTCGTTCTGGAAGTCCGTTCTTAACCTGAAACTGTTCTTACTTAACCTGAGGTACCACTTTAGCTAATGGGGCCTCCCACTGCCGCCACGTGATTTCTGTTCTCATCCTGAAGCAAAGTTCTTAACCCGAGGTACTATTTCGGGGTTAGCAAAGTCTGTAACCTGAAGTGTCTGTAACCCGAGGTACCACTGTATTTCCATTGCATCCTTGCACACATCAGCAGTAGACGTCTCACTGTTTTTTCCTGCTGAAAGTTGAGTAAAGCTATAACTGGAAGCCTCATTATGCTTTTTAATATTTGGGGCCCCTTTTACTAGTTTTGGCTTTGCCATTTGCTTTTTATTGTTTCTGCAGTTTTTCTGCTGTTTTTTATAGTTTTCATTATTACTGCTTTTATTATTTTTGTTTTTAATTTTAGGTTCGGTAGGCTGCCTTGAGGCTACATAGTGTACGTGACACAGCAGAGTTTATATATGATTCTGGAACCTTGTTAATCCTGAACACACTAAAACTTCATTTAAATGTATCATAGGTATTAAAGTTATAATACTCTAAGTATGGTTGTTAATTGGATTTAAGATTTTGGTTGAGGCAGTATGTAAATAGGCAAGCAATCCCTACTGGAAGAACAAATGGTACACAAATGATTAATTTTAGTTGTGTGTGTGTGTGTGTGTGTGTGTGTGTGTGTGTGTGTGTAAACTGCTTAGAAAAGTTGGTGAGTGCCTCGTCTGCAGCTATATGTTTTCTTATCTCCCTATGATACATTTAACATTTTGTTTTCCAATTTAACAAGACACCATTGGTTGCCATCCGTCTCTTTCGGTAGACAATTGATTAAGTGTGCCTTTGGAGATGTAGTCATACCACTGGAAAGTAAGAGTGTCTCCTGTGGCTGTAGCACTGGCAGAGGAAGACGGGGGCGGGGGGAGTGCAGCGCCCCTGGCACCACGATACCAGTGGGGTGTCATTGTGGCTGTCCCCACTGTGCTGGGCGCCACGCCCCTGCGGGGCGGCGCACTACACCCCCAGGATGCACACCATGCCCCCGCCTGCTCTCCGCCCCCGGGCTGTAGAGACTGATACAGGAGAGACATGTTTTGTTGCTGCTGGGGCAGATGAAGGCATCTGGTTGTGCTGATCCAGGTGTACCACAATGTTTCTTTTTTTCTGCGCTCCTCCCAGCAGTCATGATGACACCCTATATTCTTCACAGCTTTCTTATTCACAAATGAAGAAAATAAATTCCCTATGCTATTCAAGTATTGGCATGTTATGATTTTCAGCCTGAGGCCCTTTTACACATAATGTCTCTACAAAGGATCTTCTGTGTTGCTTGTGGCCTTTGAGATAGCTCAGCTGGTAAAGCACGAGACTCTTAATCTCAGTGTGATGAGTTCGAGCCCTGTGTTGGGCAAAAAGTTTCATGCATTGCAGGGGATTGGACTAGGTGACCCTCATCGTTCCTTACAATTCTGTGATTCTATTATTATTAATGGCACAAGCAATTAGTCACAACTGCTTTTGACTCAGTTTGTAGTATGAAGGCTAAAGTTGCTCAGTGTGTTTCAGTCATTCATTGACCAGTTATTTCATACTTCCATCAGATCTCCTTGTCAAAGGCTTCAGCAGGAACACAACATTCAAGGTGCATGTAATTACAAAGAAAACGAACTAGTCATAAACCTGTGCTTTGTTCCACCATTCATGGGAATTGTATAAAAGGAGAGAATTCTTCCTTCTGAAAATTGCAGAGAGATTTTAGATAATCCATTTTCTTTGAAAAGGTTGTGTGGGAACTGTGTTACTGATTGAAAGGATGCTGACAACTTGCTACATCAGAGGTGGATAAACAATGCCTTGTGGGCTGGCACCAGCACAAAGCCTGCCTTGTTCTAGGTGATACCTAGATGCATGGAGAATGGCCACCGAACCTGTGCTAGGTACTCCTTGCTTTCTCCCCCTGTGTGGACTGCTCCAGGTCTAATCTGAGTGGAGAGAAAACTGCTAAATAATGCTGAAATGTGGACAAATTCTCAGTGACGAGATAGCCTATCATTTGACATTTGTATGCATATTTTTAGGACCCTCCCTATTTTCGTGATTGTACAATAGTACCTTAGGTTAAGTACTTAATTCTTTCCGGAGGTCCGTTCTTAACCTGAAACTGTTCTTAACCTGAAGCATCACTTTAGCTAATGGGGCCTCCTGCTGCCGCTGCGCTGCCGGAGCACGATTTCTGTTCTCATCCTGAAGCAAAGTTCTTAACCCGAGATAATATTTCCGGGTTAGTGGAGTCTGTAACCTGAAGCGTATGTAACCTGAAGCGTATGTAACCCGAAGTACCACTGTATTTTAAATTCTTGTGACCTTGGGATGAAGTAATAAATTATTATTCTCATTTAATAATAAGAATAGGTTGCAGCAGCATGTCAAATCCTGCTTCTCTTCCCCCCACCTGAGATCTTGGAGCTGTAAGAAGTAACTGGCAGTGGAAGCAATGATGAGCTCAGGTTCCCTTCTCACTTCAGGTGTCCTGGAAACAGAATGAGTTTTGGTATATTTCAGCATCAATTCTTTTATCTCTCCCCCCCCCCCACTTTCATTATTGGGGGCAAAAGTGTGGAAGCTTTAGGATCTGGAGAAATTCCCCTCCTGGGTATTCCCCCCCCCCTTTTTTTGAGATGAGCAGATATTGCTTTTCGCGCTGTCTGATGTAGTTTGCCCTCTGACATCAGAACTTGGAAGGGACAATACAAGTGAGAAGAATGGCCTTTTCAGCCACAACTGCAGGGGCTACTCTGTCCTTTGACTTTGACGCCAGATGGACAGAGGTGTAAAAAGAGTTAGAGTAACTGCTGGCACCACTTCCCTGCAGCTCTCTGCGCAGGAACGGCTGTCCTTGCTAAGGTTCTGCAGATGGTCTAAGATGCTGAAAAAGTGAATAATAGAAAAGGACAGAATCAAGTGGTAGACACAGCTAAATTATTCCCAGTGGGTTCCAGCTTCATAATGTGTGTTTGACAAGGGCAGTCAGGTGTCAATAGTAATGGCTGGGGGTGGAAAATAAACTCCCCCTTCTTGACTCCTGATGCTGTAGCCTACACCAAATTGGAGTGCTTCAGATTATACAGTCTGTTACAATATTTTACCTCGAGCTCTAAGGACCATTAATTCTGAAATGGGGAATCATAAATCAACATCTAATTTGCATGGGATTTATTTATTGACAAGTAAGCCTTTTTGCTCATATAAACCTAACGGAACAAAGAAAGTGGAGTCTGTAAGCAAACAGAGTTTCTCCCTGGCCCACTACACCAAATTATCTGTAAACACATTTAATCTGCTGGACTGATAAGTATAGAAGTCTGCAGCAAAGGATAACCTTGTGGATGAGTTAGTATTGCTATTTCACATTACTGCGGTTGGGCTGTTTTGTTTTTATAAACAACATTATGTGGCCCCGGTGCTTTGTTATTAAGTTCATTGCATTAGGACTTGTATCCATCCCTTCCAAAAACTCTTGCCTGTGGCTCCTCTTGTTGATGTGTGCCACATGCACAGTATGTTTTGACGTCCGGGGGGAAATTTCAAAAGGCGGCACTTTGTCCTGGATCTTAGGCAAGTGAGTCAAAAAATCACATTTTCTGGCCTTTTTTTTCCTTTAAAAGGGTCAACATTTTCTGTGGGGTGTCCTGGTTTTTACTTATTGAAATATGGCAACCCTGTTTTTAGTTAGGCCACATGTGCATCATGCACTTAAATGATGATTAAGTCATGGCTTCCTCCAGAGTATCCTGGGAATGATGACTTGATAAATAAGGGTGCTAAGAGTTGTTAAAGGTAAAGGATAAAGGGACCCCTGACCATTAGGTCCAGTCGCGGACGACTTTGGGGTTGTGGTGCTCATCTTGCTTTATTGGCCGAGGGAGCCGGCGTACAGCTTCCAGGTCATGTGGCCAGCATGACTAAGCCGCTTCTGGCGAACCAGAGCAGCACATGGAAACGCCGTTTACCTTCCCGCCGGAGCGGTACCTATTTATCTACTTGCACTTTGATGTGCTTTCGAACTGCTAGGTTGGCAGGAGCAGGGACCGAGGAGACCCCTATTTCCCTCATAGAGCTACAATTCTCAGAGCGGTTTAACAATCAATCCCTTTTCCCAGGAAACTAGATGTTGTAGCTCTGTGAGAGAGAAAGGGGTCTCTTAACAATTCTTAGCACCCTTAACATACTGCAGTTCACAATATCCTTTTAGAGTAGTCGTGACTGTTAAAGTGGTATAATAGTGCTTTAAACATACAGTTTACATACAGGGTTACATATGCTTCAGGTTTTATATGCTTCAGTTTACAGATTACGCTAAGCCAGAAATAGTGCTTCAGTTTAAGAACTTTGCTTCAGGATAAGAACAGAAATCGAGCTCCGCCAGCTGCGGGAGGCCCCATTAGCTAAAGTGGTGCTTCAGGTTAAGAACAGTTTCAGGTTAAGAACGGACCTCCGGAATGAATTAAGTACTTAACCTGAGGTACCACTGTATGGGGTGGAAGTGGCCTAGAACTGAAATACCTTGTTGGGATCTAAGTGCCCCTGCCCCTTGGTTTTCTAATGTTTGCTCCTGATTTCCAAAAGCAACACAGGAAAGCAAAATTATTATTAGTGTATTGTGTTTATTTCCAGTGTGCTTTAGCCAAGATGTTCTAAGCATATAATCCTATATTAAAAACAAATAGCAAAATAATAAAAGATGGTGTTTTTTAAGTGTTAAAATCCCAGCCCACCCATCATAAATCTGAAGCATCAAGTTAATTCTATAAGGTCTGAAAGGGACTCATATTACAATTTGGGCACATGTACCTGAAAACAAAATATACAGTACACACATATTATTGAATCTGAAGGGTGGGTTCATATAAAACCTGGACACATGCCACCTTGAAATTCTTGGAAAGGGTGAACAGGAAAGGACTGCACCCTTGCTTTCAAATTGTTTAAAGGGATACATGCTAAAGTTTATACCCATGCACCCTTCACAAAAGGGCAAGTGTGTGTGAGTGCGTGCGTGCACGCACACACACACACACACACACACACACACACAAATGGAAAGTAAAAATCTCTTCAGAAAAATGCCTTGTGTTATACTTTGGAGAATCCCTAAGCGTAGTTGTGGGACAGCCACAAAAATGCCTCTGTATATATTTGCAAAAAATGTAGCTTGGCACACCAATGGTATTGCTAAGAGGGCACTGAATCAATGTGATCAATGAACAAAGAACAGCTTGAAAATGCTGTTCAGAAACACTGAGCTCCCTTCAGTCCCAACGTTTCATACAGCTTGTGCATTCTCAATCACAAATGTATTCAAAAAAAGGTTTCCACTTTTTATGCACCCTGGATTTCTCTCTAATTTGTATGCACCTGTTTACATGTAGAGCTGTGTGCCAACCTTCACAGTGTGTGGTCTGGGCCATTGTTAATATGAATGTACATGTTTAGACACCATCACCCCCACAGCGTCTGGCCTTGAGACACCCACAGGGCTGGCCTTTGCCTCTGTCCCTCCCCCTGTCTCAGAGGTGTTCTGTTTAAGTGAAAGCAGAAGAAATATTAAAGTAAACAAACACCAACTTGTAAACTGGGAGTTGCTGGACAGCTTTCTACACTCCTTGTTTTGACAGCAGACCATCACTGACACACGTCTGGTTTTCTGGCCGAGCTACTTCCAAGGCTGGGGTTGTTGCCTCTGAGGATTTGTGCTGGATCTCACAGCGCTGATGAAGGTGGCCCGACATGAATGGAGTGTCTGTGGAAATGTCTGTTGAATGCTATCCTGAGACTCTTCTGTGAATACGCCTTTTGTTTTCAGCAGAAGGGTCTCAAATAACTACAAGTGCTTCCAGCCATGTATTTAACGACAAAGCTCAAGGTACGCGTCATCTCCAGGATGTTTTCTTGCTGTCCTCTTGACTCTACTTCTACTAATATACTGGTTCCCAGGGTCTTTTATCTTTCCATTTGGTTGTTCATCTTTTCCTAGTTTGTCGTCCTACTTGAAAGTCTGTGGCCAGTTCTGTTCCTCCCATCTCTAAAACATTATAGGGCTGGAGGGAATATAGAAAATGACAAATGATCAAGTGACTAAAGAACTTCATAGGAAGGCTGAAGTTTTAGATGATTTTTGTTGTTTTAAAAGGAGGGACTTGAGACAGATGATCATGAAAAATGTTGAGCTAGCAGAGAGGGATTTTTCATCCTTTCCAGGATTCAGCCACTAAATTTGGTTTGCAAGTAGATTCAGAACAAACAAACGAAGTACTTCTTCACACAATGCACAATAAACTGATGGAATCCATTGCCATAAGATGGGTAAGATAGATTTGTACTATTTTATTTTATTTTTACAAATTCACAAAAATTAACAGTGAAATTTTGCCCTAATGATAATAATAATAACTGCCAAAAGAAGCTGACATGCATATTCCTGAAGAGCCCAAAATACTTGCTCCACCTCTTTCTATCCCAACTCTACAGCCCCAACATTGGGTAGATTTCCAACTAGCACCCTATGCTGCTGACTCAACTCCATATAACATTCCTGCCAACTCTGCCCTTCCCAGTGAGAGCCAGTGTTGTGTAGTGGTTAAGGGTGGTAGATTCATAATCTGGTGAACCGGGTTCGATTCCCCGCTCCTCCACATGCAGCTGCTGGGTGACCTTGGGCTAATCACACTTCTTTGAAGTCTCTCAGCCCCACTCACCTCACAGAGTGTTTGTTGTGGGGGACGAAGGGAAAGGAGAATGTTAGCCGCTTTGAAACTCCTTCGGGTAGTGATAAAGCGGGATATCAAATCCAAATTCTTCTTCTTCTTCTTCTTCTTCTTCTTCTTCTTCTTCTTCTTCTTCTTCTTCTTCTTCTTCTTCTTCTCCCCCCCCCCCACAAGCTCTACACATTTGGCAATAGGACTGAACAGAGAGCCTACATCTGAATGTAATAATAATAATAATAATAATAATAATAATAATAATAATAATGATGATGATGATGATGTTTATTTATATCCCGCCCTCCCCAGCTGAAGCCGGGCTCAGGGTGGCTAACAACAATAAAATAAGACAACATTTTAAAATCATTTCATTAAAAAATTACTTCAAATTGATGGCAACCATTGGGTAGAGTTCTATGAAGATTGCCAAAGGAGGGAGTCAGGCTGTGCCCTGGCCAAAGGCTTGCTGGAACAGCTCTGTCTTGCAGGCCCTGCAGAAAGATGTCAAGTCCCGCAGGGCCCTAATCTCTTGTGGCAGAGCGTTCCACCAGATCGGAGCCACAGCCGAAAAAGCCCTGGCTCGAAAAAGCCTATACATGTACATGCATAGGCTCTCAATTCAGACCCTCTGGTGAATGTTTGGAAGTGAATGAAGACCTGACAGCTCTGCTCTCCTGTCCATGTGTTCAGTTAATGCACGGGGGCCTTTTTGTTCAGAGCTGAACTATGCAGCAACCAGCACTTCAGCAATGGCCAGGAAATGTGTATCTCAAACAACAAGGTAGGCATTGCTGGGAATATATCACTCTGTTCACCTTAGAGCACATCATCCTGGGTGATGAGATTGCTAGAAAAAGAGTGCTATGAACAAAAAGAGATCACTTGCCCATGCAAAAAGGTTTTAGCCCTTTTGTTCATGGCTGTTGGTGACTCCATGTTATGTCTGTGTCTGTCAGTATCCTTCCGTCACCCTTTACTTGATCCTTTGCTTCTTGGAGTGCAGTTGGACATTTCTCCCAAGAAGATGGCAGACAAGCAAACCCCAGTCATGCTTCATTGGAACAACCCTATTAACCTGGCATGAAACCCAGGGATGTCTGGATACTGACGAGAAAGGAAATGCGAGCCACACAGTAGAGTGAGTCATGTGGCTTTTATAGAATACTGAACCTCACCAGAATAGGAAACAGAAATTTGTCAGCTAAATTGGATTGTTTGATTGCATATTTTTCTTATGGATGTTCATATTTCTTTCAATGCTTATGTCATTGGGTTTTTTGTAAGCAGGTTAGAAGCCCATTTTTTGGCATTAAATGATATTATTAACAGTATTGTTGTGTTTGTTTGATTTATGTTAAAAAGTAATGATAAAACAACAAAGAACCACTTAGACACCCCTTAGTTAATACCAATAACAACTGAAGAGCAAGGGTGCAGAACTTCCAACCCATGGGGCAAACTTAGCCTGCCAGGGGTTTAAATTTGGCCTGCAATAGCATTTCCCCCCTAACCACACCCACCTGTCCCACACCTGATATCACCTGTGATGCAGATAGAGATGTGGCTACCAGTGCACAATGAGGTGTCTTAAAGTGTGTTGCCAGTTGTGTGCAAGGGAAAGCAGGCTCCTCCTCTTTATGCACTTCAAAGCACCTCTTTGCAAGTCTTGTGTAGAGCTTTGAAGCCCCAACTTTGGGACTTCAAAGCGCACAATCACCTGATCTCATTATGATTGGCCTCACCCACCTGTCAAATTTGTCCCACAAGGCTGGGATCTGATAAAGATCTAGCTCAGAGCCAAAAAGGTTCCCCACAACTGCTGAAGGGGATCAAGTACAGCCTTTGATCCATAAGCTTTAAATTCATTGCCTCACTTCTGAATACAGAGAAATGCCCCCTCTTGGTCAGAGTCTCCCTTGCAGCAATCAGTTCCCAAGGCCATGGAATGCATCCCATCTGCAGTGTATTAGGGAATGTGCTCAGTGACAGAGAGAAGCATATGTTGGTTCTGAACCTTTTTTTTAAGAGGGAAAAAAAAGGGTAATTAGCTGAAGGAACATGGCGCCAGGAGCCACATCTGGGAACCAACTGCCATGCACACATGGAGTACTATAGTTTTAGCATGCTTGATATTACACAGTTTATGCTGCCACCAAAGTGAGGAAGTAATGGGTAGTGATTTATGACTAGTTCTCATGTCAAAAAACTTGAACCAGCTCTGCCTGCAGAGCTTCTTTCCTCAGGTTAGAGAGATTAAAATTTCCAAACTTATTGTGGCTGAGTATCTTGGATAGCAGGGACGTGGGTGGCGCTGTGGTCTAAACCACTGAGCCTAGGGCTTGCCGATCGGAAGGTCGGCAGTTCGAATCCCCGCGACGGGGTGAGCTCCCATTGTTCGGTCCCAGCTCCTGCCAACCTAGCAGTTCAAAAGCACATCAAAGTGCAAGTAGATAAATAGGTAGCGCTTCGGTGGGAAGGTAAACGGCGTTTCCGTGCGCTGCTCTGGTTTCACCAGAAGCAGCTTAGTCATGCTGGCCACATGACCTGGAAGCTGTCTGCGGACAAACGCCGGCTCCCTCAGCCTATAGAGTGAGATGAGCGCCGCAACCCCAAAGTTGTCCGCGACTGGACCTAACAGTCAGGGGTAGCTTTACCTTTTTATCTTGGATAGCAGAAGCTCTTGTCACTGAAATGGGAACACAGTGACGGTGCTTGAGTTCATACAAATACCTTCAAATGGCCCAAGCAACATTTTTCAATCAAAATTTGTCGTAATTTTCTCCCAGTGACAAAATAATAACAGAGCACGCCTGCATAGATAATTTGGGGTTTTTTGTTTTGCCTTTTGTTTTGCATTACACCAATAAACCAGTGTCTTTAAATTTAGCCGCTCCTTGTTAGCTTACCCGTAACATAAGGTATTTGGAAATCATGTTTGGCCATTTTTAGAAGTTTTTTGAGTTAGCTTTTTTTCTTTGAAGGTTCCTTAAAAGCTGCAGATCTTGCCACAGACATCTCAGCTGAAGCCAAGCAAGACTGTCCAATTTCCAAGCATATAAATTGTCAAGCTGTATAACACTCTCATCACAGATAATTTATTTTAATCTAGTGACGTTGGCTTCTTTCTTTCAACCCTCTGTAGTTAATCTCTTTTGGATGAAGTCTTGATTTTATAGTATGATTGTTCAACCTCTGCTTTATGTGTGAGTTCCAGAGAAATGAGATATTCTGTGCTTATCTACAGGACCTCTGCTGAGCAGTTTGTTGAAATCCAAATTGTATTGCAGCCTCCCACAAACATTGCACTTCCTTATTTTTGACAGATTTATTTTCAAAGACTGATAAATATGGAATGAGATCCTGGATCTTGATTAACTTCAGGCATCTCAATACAACACATAGACCCCCTGCTGAAAATTAGCTTGTCCTGGCAGTGCCATTTAAATATCTGGTGCCAGGAAGAATTTGTTTTAGGGGCAGGAAGGGGCTCATGCCAAGGTTCAAAGGTCAGGAACTTTCCACTGCTGCTCTGCCCACAGAGGACGATGATGGGGAATGCAATGCTCTCACCTGCACTGGGTGCTGAGCTAAACGGGAGCCGGGGGGGGGGGGGTACGACACACACACCGAATTTTGCTGTTGCACACCACTGACATTTGAAAGCCCAAAGTCTGCTCAGCTTTTTGGGGAAGAGTTGTTGACTTATCAAATTGACAGGATGTCATGGATCTGATGAGCTGGATTCGGCCCAGTAGACCTGAAGGAGCGTCTCCACCCCCATCGTTCAGCCTGGACACTGAGGTCCAGTGCCAAGGGCCTTCTGGCAGTTTCCTCACTGTGAGAAGTGAGGTAACAGGGAACCAGGTAGAGGGCCTTCTCAGTAGTGATAGCACCCTGCCATGAAATGTCAAGCAAATAAACAACTATCTGACTTTTAGAAGACATCTGAAAGCAGCCCTGTTTAGGGAAGTTTTTAATGTTTGATGTTTTATTGTATTTTTAATATTATTCATGGAGCCGCCCAGAGTGGGGTACAAATAAATTATTATTATTATTATTATTATTATTATTATTATTATTATTATTATTATTATTATTTTATTTTATTAGGCTTATGAAAGTTTTTTGCTACATTTGTTCATTGCTAAGGTGTCACAGGACTCTATTGTATAATGCACACTGATGATTAATATGACGAAAATGTATTCCGTTTTTAAACTCAGTGTAAACTCAGACTAGAACATATGGAACAAGATAGTGTTAATAATATTATTAGGGGACTTTCAATATGAGTTTAAATTATTAGAGCAGTTAGCTGGAGTTGTGATTGGGATAATGTTCTTTGTGGAGGCAATGCTCCATTATATGTTCCTTCATAATGTGACAGGATTAACTGAGATGAAAAGAGTCTGTATTCTTGGAACTCTATAACTGCCCAGAGTCTCTTTTCAAAAACTAGAAGAACAACTTTATCAAGAATATTGACAAGACCAGAGAAGACAGCTTTAAACTGTAAAACAGAGTTGGTTAACTTCTGGCCTGTTTCCCCCTCCCCAAAGATTTTTGTGTGCCCCCTCAGTCCTCCCAAATTTGTCATTTTAAAAAAAGATATTGTTTTTAGCCGCTTTTTTAAAAAAATGAGGGTACCCATTGTTCCCCTGTTTTGGGGCCCCTCAAGGTCCCCCCTATGTTGTCAATTTTTATTTTTATTTTTTAAAAATATGACTGGCTACTCATGGGTGTTCCCCACTTTTATAGAGTAATGCCAAAGGCTTTTGGTTGCCTCTCAAGACCACTCCTCCAACATTTGTCCAGTTAAAAAATAAGTTAGTTTAAAACCATTTTTAAATGTAAAACTAAATTGCCAACTGATCATATGGGTACTTTATGATGCCAAAAGGTTTTTGTGACACCCCTCAAGACCCCCAAATTTGCCCCTTTAATTTTTGAAAACAAAAATTAATAAAGAATAATGGTTGATAAAAGTGATTTAAAATAGAATAGTTGATGGGAAAGCTTTTTGGGAGGCAGTCTGGAGTACAGTGGTACTCAAAGTTTTGCTAAAGGGCTGCTGGGGACAGAGAGGCAATTGCTCTTTGCTACTTGCATACAGTGGTACTTGGGGTTAAGAACTTAATTCATTCTGGAGGTCTGTTCTTAACCTGAAACTGTTCTTCACCTGAAGCACCACTTTAGCTAATGGGGCCTCCTGCTGCCACCGCACCACCGCTGCACGATTTCTGTTCTCATCCTGAAGCAAAGTTCTTAACCCGAGGTACTATTTCTGGGTTAGCAGAGTCTGTAACCTGAAGCGTAAGTAACCTGAGGTACCACTGTATCATGGTTCTCATCACACCAATGCTTTCACTTTGGCTGCAACTATGTTTACACTTTGGCCACACTCACTTTGACATGCAGCCCTTTATCCCCAAAAAGTTTAGCCACAAAGGGATGCAGATGACAAGGTTAAAAATGCTTGAGAGGTTTCAGGAGTGAACAAAGGAGAAATAGCCTTTTCTTCAACTCTGGCAAATCCCATTCTCCTGTTTACACTGTTTTAGTTTTTAATTTTAGTTTTGGTTTTTAATGTATGCGTTATTTCTTTTTTGTTTTGAATCTCCTTGAGTTACTTTTTGTAAAAGAGCAACTAATAAGTTTTAATAATAATAATAATAATAATAATAATAATAATAATAATAATAATAATACATTAGTACTCCACGCTGGGAGAATAGCTCTTTTTGTCTTGCAAATTGTGATCTGTAACATCTTGTTTTATCCAATGTTAGATGCATTGAAATCATTGAACATAGTGAACTTTTAATGGACCTACTCTGAGTAGAATTTAAATGGCAGTACCTGCTTTCTATTTTACAAAATCTTCTTTGTTTAATTTCTCATATTTGTTATATGCAACTGTGTTGAAGCTTGGCAATGAAATATTATTTTTGTTGTGAGCCCATACCCCAGAAAATCCATAGCTTTCATTTGCCATCACGCAACATGACCATTGTAAAATACTGTATCCAAGCTCCTGCAATAAAAATGGAATGGTCGGGTGGATTTTCATGTGACTGCATGTAATGAGGACAGAAAACTATGGTGTTGAACTTGTGAAGAGTCAATGATTTAAAACTTCCTGGGTCTCCCCCTCTGTTGATCTGAGTGAGTTGCAGGTGCCACTGGCAACTTTAGGGTTTTGGGAGGGCATTTCATTAATCCCTTACATTGTGAATTCTTTGCATTCTTTTCCTATGTTCTAAAGGAAAATTATATCCTTCCTCTTTCTCAGGCTCTTGCAGTCTCAATTATTGCTCCAAAAGCTAATTGGTTCTCGCTGTGTGTGGTTATCCAAAGAGGTTTAATTGGCTGTGTAGACAGCCAATTTCATATTTGTTGCAAATAAGTGAAACAGTACCTCCTGTGAGGAAAATCTTCCACAGACGTAAGTAAATATTGTGTAATACAGAAAAATGCCTAAAATAATTTCAGGGGGGTGGTCAGCAAAGTCTAGGCCTCTTGAGTGTTGGGTTTAGATACCAAATATTTTTTTGTTCCAGGGCTACATAAGAAAGTAATTAAGAGGAGACTGGGAGGACATTTTGCTTTAGAACAAAACAAAAACAAAAATCAGTGATGACTTTTATCGAGCTGCACTCTCTGCATTCAATAGCTATGCACATGCTATCACAAACTGATCTCTAGAAGGAGATGAGGACCGCAAAGAGAATGAAGAGCTTTGCACGCAAACTTAGAATCCTAATGCACCCACTTAGGAGTGCCAAGCAAAAACCCTTCAATGGCAAATCAGCAACAGGCCAGATAAAGCACAAAACACCAGTTTGGCCAAATCTTTCAGGGCTTATTCATTACACATGGTTAGTTACAGGTGTTTGCTTGTTTGCTTGTATAAAAAATGTTTGTATGCTACTTTTCAGTTTGAGGGTGCCTCACTATAATAATGTTAATTTCTTCAGAACTTAGCATGTCCCATTCTGTCACCCCACCCCACCTCATCTAGTCCCAAATGCACAACGTGATGTTCCACGCTCAAGCCTGTCTTACGAGAACCCAAGAGGAGATGTTCCAATTGGCACCTGTTCCCCTTCCCACAACCACTTGCTGTTTACACAACCAATTACTGTTAAGGTTGTACCACCCTTTTCAGCCTTACTATATCCACAGCTGCATTTGAATGGCTTGTGTTGCATGACTTTGAATTACTCTTTGCAGAAACAGATGTATTGGCTATGGGTCAGAAATCTATGAGCTCCCAAGGTTCCCACTACTGCTTATATGCATCCATCAAACTTTGCTATTCCATATGACCTAAAAAATGGCAAAGTTTTATGGATTTTTAAAAAAACACAAATGTCTCCCATGACCCTCGTTACATTCCATGGTTCACCTCTGGTAGTTTATAATTGTTAAAAACCTTTAAGAAATTAAGATGAAATTTCCAAAGCTTGGCTACTACTTGGATTTCACTTGAGTCCAATTAAGCAGACTAATCTTGGGCTTCACATTTGTATCGTTTGTCCCTTCATGAAGATTCCATGGGTGGAAGTTTGGATTTAGTACAGGCCTAGCTCATACTGTAAAACTTCCAGTGCGTTCAGCAGGAAGCCGTGTGGAAGAATGTGCCAAGATGGCATTAGGTCAATAACTTATTCGTATTAAAATCTTTATTTATTTCAACTATTTATATACTGCTTAATATCGTAGTTTCTAAGCAGAGTACAATGAGATTATAGAAGAGATGCAAAATATAAAGCCAGTCAAAATTAATTAGAAAAGCTTACTAAAATGGCCTGCTTATAAAAAAATGTCTTCACCATGCATCTGAAGCTCAACAGGGACACTAGGCAAAAAGATCCCTCCTGCATTGCAGGGGATTGCACTAGATGACCCTCATGGTCCCTTCCAACTCTACAGTTCCATGATTCTATGATTCTAGTCTGATCACAGCTGGGAGGAGATTCCACAGTATTGGACCCACAATACTGAACACACAGTTCCTGGTAGGTGTGAGCTGTGTATCTGAGCCATGAGGGAACAGTAATAGGTATTCCCTTTACAGATAGGTAGCCGTGTTGGTCTGCCATAGTCAAAATAAAAAAATTCCTTCCAGTAGCACCTTAAAGACCAACTAAGTTAGTTCTTGGTATGAGCTTTCGTGTGCATGCACACTTCTTCAGATACACTATTGCAACTCATTACCAAACTTAAAACCATGGAGAGACCTGGTCTGAACAGAGACATTGGATTCTTATCTCATTATACATGACTAAGCCATTTCTCACCTTCTCACCCCTTGCTTTTTCCCGTAAGACCTATTACAGTCGTTAAGAGTCGTCAACAGGCTCATCTCAGCTATCTGCCAATCTCCCATTCCCACCACCCTTCTGAGTAATACCCCTCCCCACCTTCTCACTATATAGAAGGATCTGGCAACTTCTGTTTCAGTGTATCTGAAGAAGTGTGCGTGCACACGAAAGCTCATACCAAGAACTAACTTAGTTGGTCTTTAAGGTGCTACTGGAAGGAATTTTTTTATTTTAGGTATTCCCTTGAAGGCTTTCGTGATCAGACCTATCAAGTGGTCCTGAAGGTATCCCAGCAGTCTAGCACATGGGTAGGTTAAACTAAGGCCCGGAGGCTGGATCTGGCCCAGTCGCCTTCCAAATCCTCCCCACGGACAGTCTGGGAATCAGTGTGTTTTACATGAGTATCATGTGTGCTTTTATTTAAAATGCATCTCTGGATTATTTGTGGGGCATAGGAATTCGTTCATTTTCTTCTTCAAAATATAGTCTGGCCCCCCACAAGGTCTGAGGGACAGTGGACTGGCCCCCTGCTGACCCCTGGCTAGCACCAGCATTTTGCATAAGCTAGAGCTGGAGCTTCCGAACCAGGCTTTGCAATATCGACGTCTTGAGGTTACCAATGCATGAATCACTGTGGCCCAGCTATCCCTTTCTAAGAATGGCAATAGTTGGTGAACCAATTGAAACTGGTAAAAGGCATTCCTAGCCTACTTGATACTTCAGTAACAAAAAAAGTGGATGCAGAATCACTTCCCAATTACTTTCAGAGGGAGTGCAACCCCATTCAGAACAGACGACTGCCCAGTATCTCAGGAACCACCTACCCACACTGCATCCATCTTCCCGGGGTTCAGTTTATTGGCTCTCATATAATCCACTGTGTCCAGACAATGATCCAAATCATGCATAGCCTCTCCTGGCTCAGATGTTATGGGGAAATAGAGCTGTGTGTCACCAGTACACGGATAACACCTTGCCCCAGTACTCCTGGTGACTGCTCTCTATGGATAAAGATGTTGAATAGACAAGATCATGCTTTGTGGCACACCATAGCATAAGGACCATGGGGCCAAAGCCGGAGGTGATCTGTTTCTCCCCCAGATGGTGCCAAATGAACTCTACAGTGGTACCTCGGGTTAAGTACTTAATTTGTTCCGGAGGTCCGTTCTTAACCTGAAACTGTTCTTAACCTGAAGAACCACTTTAGCTAATGGGGCCTCCGGCTGCTGCCGCTGCGCGATTTCTGTTCTCATCCTGAAGCAAAGTTCTTAACCTGAGGTAATATTTCCGGGTTAGCGGAGTCTGTAACCTGAAGCGTATGTAACCTGAGGTACCACTGTACTTTTACCTGTATCGGTGTCAGAATACTGATCCTGATCCATTTGAGCAGCAAGCAGGGCTAAATTAGATGTGACATTATTTACATATTTTGCCTTTGCATGATTTAAAATAAATAAATACATGCCATATTCCAACCACACAAGAGCTAAAGACATGACTAATGCCCTAAGCTCAGCCTATTGGGTGTTAGTCAGAAAAATGTGGGATTCTTTAACCTAAGGGAGCCCAAGCATTCAGTGAGCCTGGTTTGCGTGTCATGCTAAGCCACAGTTAATGCTTTTCACTATGTTTTAACATAAGTGAGCAGCATGCTAGTTCATGCGGCCCAGAAGTCTCCACTCTACTCCTTCTCTGCTCCTGTCCTCTTTGTGCTGGCAGCAACCAACTACAAGCCTTGACTTCTCCTATCATCCAAACCTGGCTCACGGTTTGCACCTCTGCTTATAGTTCATGGCTTATTTGGAAGAAACAAACCAGATGTGGTTTGTTGCTCCCAGCAAGACATGGCCAGGAGCAGATGAAGCCTGAAGCAGGAACTTCAGAGCAGCATGCACTAGCACGCTGCTCATTCATGTTAAACCACAGTTTAGCATTAACTACAGTTCAATAGGATGTGCAAACATAGCCAGAGGCTAATTCCCCTCTGCCAAACACTCCTTAAAGCCAATCTTAGAACCTTGAGCAAAAAAGAAATCAAAGTAATAATTAGGAGCTAGGTAAACCCAAAGCAGCACTGATGAAAAATAAATAAAAAGGTGCCTGTAGCTTCCACATACTAATTGCCACCTTCTTAACCCTTTTTGTCACTGACAGCCATTATATGTACATTGTATGTGCTTGTCTGAGAAAAAGAAAATAATTCAAACTCGAATCTATTTGATGGAGACATCAGAATTGCAAATAGTATAAAGAAAGCACACACACAGATGCATGCCAGTGGTTCTTGTGCTTTGAGCTCTGCACTGAAGTGGACCTATAGGCTATGTAGCTCCGTGCTTTACACATGGGCCAGGTTCATTCATTGGTATCTGCAGTTAAAGGATCTCTGGGCCAAACAGCATGTTATGTTAAATGTGTGGTTTGTTCTTGCAACTTTCCTTTTTAAGGAGCTGTGGGATTGAGGTTTGATTCAGACTGGAGTGATGGCAGTGGTGGGATTTAAGCACTTCCTCCTGTGCCACAGTCCCGATGAGACTCCTCACTACTTGCACAAAGGGAAGAACAGCGTACCTCCCAGTGCAAATAACCTTGGGGTATTTTGATTGGGACCGTGGCACAGAGGATACTTCTCCCGCACACACGCACCAGCTGCTCCTATTCAGAAAGAAAGGAAGCAAGTGAAACCACACAAAACATAGTGTTTAGTTTGGCCTTCATTAAACAGTGCTATTCCGGAGAGCAGAGAGACCCTGTGATCTGGGGATTCCTGTCACTTGTGTCTTGCATCCATTCATACCCACCTTTGCCCCACCTTCAGTAAACAATTACAACTGCGCAGAAATTTTAGCTTGTGCTGCAAATTCAGAAAGCCGACTTGCAGATTTGTTCAGTATGATGGGTGTGTGTGTGTGAGAGAGAGAGAGACAGCGTGTATGTGTGTTACACACACACACGGACACACACACACACACACACACGGACACTCACTTTAAGAGCAAACTTTTTTTTGCATAAGCTTTGAATGGGCTTCTCCGGTTGCTCATGGGTTAATAGTTCTGTCTTGTAAATTGTTTCCCTTTGCCAAAGTGGGTGTTGCTGGAATGTCTCTTGTAAGGAGGGGGGCTGAGCTGTGTCCTCTGGAGAGGGGCGATGTCAGCATCAAAAAGGCACAAAAGGGGGAGGTTTCCAAAAATAAAACTGTCCATCCTCTCCAGAGCCAGCCAGTGCCAGAGGCAAGTGAGAAGGTGCTTGGAGCTGTCTTCAAGGAACACAAGCTCTGACAGCCAGAGGGAGAGAGGGGACGGGGAGAGGAAAGACGGGGCGTTCTCATTCTTTCTAAGGTATGAGGACTGCAGCTGCAGCTTTGGGAAACCTGCACCGTTGGGCTTTCTCTGTGCTCCTGCCCCTCTGAGCATTCCTTCCCCTCCAAGACAGCAGGTACTGATTAAGCCTTTTGCCTACATGTACCTGAAGATGTGAATGGCTTCCAAACGTGCCTGAGGAATTTAGCCCAGCTGCCCTTTCTTCCTCCTCCTCTTCTTTTTTCTAAACTCCAGTTGCACTCTCAGTTATATGAAACTTCCAGTTCAAGAACTGAGTGCTTTCCCTCTTGGACAGAAACCATGAAGGGATCCTGGAGGAGCCTTCTCCCATTTACTGTAGCTCTTTTTGTAGGGGTTGGCGAATGTCAGAGAGACTTTGCTGGGCAATTTGACCCAAGTCCTTCCTTCAGAGCTGACTCCGGAAGCAGAGAAACGACTCAGCTGAGATTCCGGAGCCAGGGGAGTTCAGGACCCGCAAACAAAGTATTCAGTTTGTTCCAGGTACACAGTTCCCCTTCTCCCTTGGATCATGTTCCTGTCACCCCTAAGACGGATGTAGCCTCTAACGCCTGGGTGAGAAACTTGGCAGGGAGGGAAAACAGAAAGCCACACTCTGCTCCCACAGACCGCAAGCTCCCTGCTCCCACCAATGTCAGATCCCAATCCATCAATCCTGGGACAAGAGCTGATGCTCCTGGCAGAAGCCCAAGCTGGACTCCACAGAGACAGAGAGTGGACACCTCACACCAGTGGCCAAGGAATGGGCCGAGGCCACAGACAGCGACACAGCCGAGGATGCAAAACCCCCGAAGCCGAATGGTAGGGTAAGTGCAGAAACCGCTTTCAAACTGTCAAGCAAGGTACTTGCAAGATTTGACAGCTGCTTCCTCACAGTCAGAGCAGAGCTATGATGGCAGTTTTGCTGTCAAACTTTAGTTATCAGGGCATGGCACCTAACCCAGAATCTAGTTGCAATGATGTTGTCCTAGAAAATGCCCACCTTTTTGAAAGAAAGAGTGAACTAGCCAGATCTTGTATCACAAAAGAATATTAAGACCGTGCAATGTATAGCAACAATGCACAGCACTGTCCCATGCATAGCAACAATATGATCTGTGGTCTGCTTAGGCTCTTCTGTCATCTGTACTTGAGGGAGATGTACCTAAAGGTGATTAGAAATGTCACAACTGATAGTTTCAGTGTGGTGTGTGTGTGTGTGTGTGTGTGTGTGTGTGTGTGTATATATATATATATATATATATATATATATACACACACTGTATACATGCCCAAGGCCTATTCACTGCCTGTGCAATATGCATGCACATTGAGACACTCAGTGCATTCAACACACCCACCCACTGTCATTGTGGTGGATGTGCTTTTGCTCAAGATGTTCAAAAAGTACTCATGTGCCATTCGTGTGTACAAAAAATAATAATAATCCACTTTGATTTCCAGGCTGTGGGGTTTGCTGCACATGTCAAGGTTTTGGTGTGCAGATGGACTGTTTTCTGTGCATTATGATGTGCCTGTGTTACTGCCCCTTTGTTAATGCTATGGGTCTGTTGATTTTTTTAAGAAGAGGGTGTTAAGTAACCTGACCACCTATGTAAAACGAATCTAAACAAAGTATAGTTCCCACACATCTTTTTCTTGCATAAAATTCTTGGTTCTGTGATGTCTACTTTATTAGTATTATTGCTTGCTTAACTGTGTTGAACTTACAGCCCCATGGAATATATCAGGCCATTTAGAATGTACTTGTAATATATTAAATAGGACTACTGGGGTTACATTTTTTTCATTGGTGGTAGTGGGAATATTATTTTAGTTGTCTGCATTATGTTCTTCATCAAGGTGTTCTCCAAGGAGCTTGTATAGTGCAGATGTTCTCAGACTGTGGTCTGTGGATCACTGATGGTCTACAAGCTCCTTTCAGGTGGTTCATAGAAATGGTGCAGAACAGGTGAGAATATATGTGCTTGGTGCTTTTTCTCTGAGAACAGAACTGGAGACTGCTTTAAACAGAATCAGATTTATCAAAAAGGCTAACAAGGCATTGGTCTAGGGCCTGTGATGTTCATGAGAATGTTTTGGTTTTATTTTTACACTTTTATTACCTTTTTCAAAAATCTTTTCAATGTTATAAACCACTTGGATATATTTTTGTGATATAGTGGCATATCAATATTTTTTATATAAACAAATAAATAACACGGCGCTGTTTTTTAATGATGATGCAAGTAGGGAAATGGTCCACCAAGACTCCCAGCACTGTTCAAGTTGTCCACACACACAAAGTTTGAGAACTGCTGTAGTGATGAACAGGGAGGCTTTTATGAACATCCATCAAGCTGTGTTGCTGTTTTAAAATCTGCTCCTAGGGAGCGCTCTCTGTCTGAGTTAGGCTGGGTCCCTCTGCTGCTTTTCAGAGACTCTGGTGATTCACTGTGCTGCTATCAGCCCAGCACTTGAACTTGTCTCCAGCATTTTGTGAGGTGCTGATGTCCCACATGTGCCCTTTCCAGTATTTCCTGTGTACAAATGACAGGGCAGATATGGATTGTGGCTAATGCCATGTGTTCACTGATTCCCAAGTCTTATTCCATATTTTCCAGTGCATTTCCCTGTCACTTTGCTTATCACAAAAAGTATGACTTTTGTGAGAAGCAACTCCAGTGGTACCTTGGGTTAAGAACTTAATTTGTTCTGGAGGTCCGTTCTTAACCTGAAACTGTTCTTAACCTGAGGTACCACTTTAGCTAATGGGGTCTCCTGCTGCTACCGTGCCGCCGCCACATGATTTCTGTTCTCATCCTGAAGCAAAGTTCTTAACCTGAGGTACTATTTCTGGGTTAGCGTAGTCTGTAACCTGAAGTGTCTGTAACCTGAAGTGTCTGTAACCCGAGGTACCACTGTATAACAGTGCAACCCGAATTTGCCAGCAATATGTGATTGAATCCCACCCAAAAATAGTGACACTCTGGAAAAGGACTCTAGTGTAGGGAGAGAGGGTCAGCTCCTTCCTCCTCACATGTTTGGGCTCTTTAATGTTGTCTTGCTCCCCTGGCTGCAAGAAAAGCAGACCTCAGGAAGGTGTTAGCTTGTACTACACTGCTTAAGGGTCAGACCAGATAAATTCATCCCAGCAAAGATCTCTCGCATGGACACTGGTGTAGAGAATGTCAACTTCACAGATGTCAAATATATGCTTCATTTTTTTAAAAAACGGAGTATTTGGCAATCCTTACTCTTGCTTCTACCTATATTCCCATGTAAATAAGGCTTCAAAAGGAGTGCAGTCAGCAAACTACTTTGCTGATGCATGCTGGACATAGAGCTGCATGCAGAATTGGATCTGCTGTTGAATCACTATAAAGCAGCTCCCAGGAGTGTAGGAACATCAGAAACTGATTAGGATGGCTTCCACTGGCTGGCAGAGTCTCTCCAGGATTTAAGATAGGGAGTCTATCCCAGCCTTACCTGGGAATGTCAGGGATTGAACCTGGCGTCTTCTTCTGGAAAGCAGATGCTCTACCACTGAACTATGGTTAATTTAATGTGCACTGTGGGTTGAGATGAGGGAGAAATTCAGTTCAGTTTGCAATTTATGGCAACAAGATGCAAACTGAAACACACACACACACACTCTTCGGAATTTGCACTTCTCTGAATTTTGGAATGCAGCTCTCCAGCTACAGATTGTGTGCAAAAATGCATATACTACTCAGTGTGTGCCTATAAATAACATGGAAAAATGCATTCTGTTAGGAAAAGTTGCTTTGCAAAAATGTGTACATTAGGTAAAATTGTGTGCACACAATGTTGCATATTAGGAAACTTTTGCACCAAAATGCTGATCAACTTGCACGAGGACTTAAAAATAAATGAAAAATCCAAACTGGTGTGGAAATGTGGACAGCTGAACGTATGGTTGGAAAAAAATGAGAAAGTGAGAGATATTGAAATTAACATATCCACCCATCCTTAACAATGGGGCAGGGGGTTGGGAGAGGAGCAGAGCTCTTCCTCTGCCTATTTCCCCTGAAACCAAGGGTCTGTGATTGGAAATATCCCTTTCTGGAAAGAGAGAAAGAGAGATAGAGACAGTTTCAACTGGAAAACCACAGCTGGGGCATAGTTTCCCCTGCTTCAGCCCCTGCTTTGTAGGGAATCCACAGGCTGACTGGGCATTGCTAGTTGAGCATGCCACAAAGCCAGCACAGCACGAGTGGGTGGGGAGTCTGCTTCCCTGCTCACTTGTAAGATGCTGGCTTCTCCTTGGCGCATCATCCTTCTCCCTCCTATAAACATGCTGTGGTCCTCAAAGCTGCAGGCATTTATTTTGAATTCTTTATGAGGCAAGGAAAACCACACCACATTCAAGCCACTCAAATGTTGAGTAAATTGTTTAAATATAACCAGATGCTTGGGGGGCGGGCGGTTGCTTATTGTGCAAGGGGAAAGTAACAGCCCCTTTAGTCATCTCCGTAGCCCAAAGCCACTGCCAGAACCCACAAAGCATGCAGGTTACCCATTAAAATGCTCTTTAATAGGAAGTGGACTATGTCTCTTTCCTTACTCCAGCCTTTCCTAATGTGGCACCCTCCAGATGCATCACCCCTGACCATTGGCCATACTGGCTGGGACTGATGGGAAATGTAGTTCAAAACTCTGGAGAAAGCTTTCTCCATCCTCAGTGCAACGTGCTTTTGCTGCTGCTGCTGCTCCTGCCAATGATGGCTGTTCACATGCATTTTTCTAATTCTGGGGATAGTTTTGGAGCTGCACCCCATATAATGTTTTTTGGTTGCACACCTAAGGTTCTTAACATGTAGCTTATTTGGACAGTCATGTACCACATGTGTCCATTGACTGAAGAGTCAGGATCAATTGCAACTCTCCATCAAGTGCATTCTTGGTCACAATAGCCAGGTGTGCTGCCATATGGGATTGCCCTGTTGCATCACATTTGCTTGGGGGTCTGAAGAACAAATTTCTTTCATAATCTGTGGTTCTAGTAAAGGTAAAAGGACCCCTGACTGTTAGGTCCAGTCATGGATGACTCTGGGGTTGCGCGCTCATCTCGCTCTATCGGCTGAGGGAGCCGGCGTTTGTCTGCAGGCAGTTTTTCTGGGTCATGTGGCCAGCATGACTAAGCCGCTTCTGGCGAACCAGAGCAGTGCATGGAAATGCCATTTACCTTCCCGCCAGAGTGGTACCTATTTATCTACTTGCACTTTGACGTGCTTTTGAACTGCTAGGTTGGCAGGAGCAGGGACCGAGCAACAGGAGCTCACCCTGTCGAGGGGATTCAAACCGCCGACCTTCTGATCAGCAAGCCCTAGGCTCTGTGGTTTAACCCACAGTGCCCTTACCCTTTATAGCAGGGCTGGGGAGCCTCCAGGCCACAAGTCTGTCTTGGCCCACCAGGGAGTCCAATTTGGCCCATGAGGCCGTTTCCCCCAAAACCACACCAAACTGTTAATTAGCTGGTGTTATTCCAATAGGAAGGTCATGTCAGCTAATGGGTGGAAGACGAGGTTCAACTCTGTGTTGGGAGCTGGTGTGTGTAGCCAAAGAAGCTGGGTTTAACTTTTCACTCATAAGCTGATGGAGCATGGTTTAAATCTTGCTCAGATCTATGTAGGATGAACAGATAGTACCATCCTGCTCTCTGCTGCTTTGCCAGTGTGCTCCCTGCAGAACACCCCCCACACACTTTGTGGGTCAATTTTGACAAGTGGATAGCTACAGGGAGGGGCTCACATGATAATGCCCCTTCATAAATTTTAAAACATACGAGATGAGAACAGGATCATGCCTGCCTGCTATGTTCTGTGTAGGTTTGACATCAGTGTGAAGAGGCTGCATGCAGATGGAGGTTTGTCCACAGGGCTTCTCCATGTGAGGGTGAACCCTGATTGACTCAGGGTCCCCCACTTGTATGGAGAAGCTCTAGATGAGTACATCTGAATGTTCATTTGGCCCCTTTGCACTGAAGCCAAACGTCTGGATGGTGGAGGGTGTAGCTGACGGATGAGATCCTGGTGTTCCACCATGTTCATCAGCATGTGAGGGGTATCCAGATCTAGAGGGCACCAGGTTTGTGGTGGAAGGTATCCTAACAGAACAGGCACTAGGACCTAAAACCTTTCTAGCCTTCCTCTGAAGAAGGGCTGCCACATTTCCAGATGGGCCTTCAAAGAAATGAATGGAAAGAACCAGCGTTTTCCTCATAACCTCTATAACCCTGGTGCCAAACCCAACAAGTGTCCATCTGTACTTCAGTGTTTATGAATTGTTAGCATCATAAAAGAAGAGGAACAGTTATTTTAAGGTTCTGAAGCTTTTGCCTACTTATAATGAACACCTTCTTTACCCTTGCTGAAAAATCCACTGTGTAAACAATGCATCGCTTTAATGCAGGGGCCCACAGCCTCCCCTCCTTGCTCTCCTTTGCATCAGTTAGCCTTTAAATAGGGGGAGAGAGAAGGAGGGAGGGAGGGAGAGAATGAACAAACACCCATGCCATACATCTAAAGCACTCCTTAGCCCCTTTAACAGTCAGGGCTTCCCCCAAAGAATCCTAGGGAGTGTAGTTTGTTAAGGCTGCTGAGAACTGTATGACCTTTCACAGAACAGCTGTTTCCCTGCATGGTGCTAACCTTGCAGCCCTTCGCCTGCAACACTGCT
Source organism: Podarcis bocagei (assembly GCF_964188305.1). Classification (NCBI taxonomy): domain Eukaryota; kingdom Metazoa; phylum Chordata; class Lepidosauria; order Squamata; family Lacertidae; genus Podarcis; species Podarcis bocagei. The sequence continues at coordinate 32,719,613 of NC_138125.1, forward strand.
GGTGTACAATCACCAGCTGTAAAGTGTACAGTCTCCCCCTCCCTTTGACCACCTGGATGGACATAGGGCTTCTTCCCATTGCCCATTTACTAGTCAGTGGCTACTGCATTATCAGGTAGTAATTCTGCTGTGTGTCTACATCAGCTGTGAAGTGATCATTCAGCTGTTCCCAATGCAGAGATGCAGCAGAACTACTGTTCCTCATAGGAGGCTGTTGTTTCTCTGCATGGATCACTGGCCAAGGTTTCCAAACATGAAGCACAGTCAGAAGAATGACAGGGAACAGGGTCCTCAGTGGGAAGGCACTTCTTCCTTATACATTTGTAGAAGGAAACTGTTTTGTATGTAAGAAAGAAGTATGCTTCCGGCTTTAATTGTGTTAAAGTGTTACATGGTTATTGGAAGTTTGTGACATGCTGCTGCAAGGTGTATGTGTGTGTTTAAGCAGCTTTTTTATCCTAAGGAAGATAGCCAGGTGTGGGCAATATAACTTGTTTTTAATGTGAACAAGCTGCGCATGTGTACTAGATTCCAATGGGACTTACTGTATGCCAAGGTTCTGGAGCTTATTCCATCAGGAATTGCTGGTTTGGTTTACAGCCAGAGCTTTTCTCGTAGCATGGTGAGTCTTTCTGCCTACAGGAATTGCTGCCAGGTTGTGCCAATAAGTTGAGGAAAGTACCGGAAATGTTTTCCTACTTTGCACTCCTCTCCATCAGTTTTGCAAGATCCCAGTTTACAAATCCTTGAGCAGGAATAGGAAGCTATGCTACTGCCTTCTTTGCCGTAACACGGTTGGCCTGAGGAAAACATAAGCTGAGGTTGTCAGTAGCTTAGAAAAAACACTTCAACAAATTGCACAAAAAAGGCTAATCTTCTTAATTTTTAAAGGAAACACCCATTAGATTCTGCTATATGTTCAAGAGTACACAGCAATGCTACATAATGTCTTGGAGTAGTTTAGCATAACCACCCTAACCCTCCGTATGCTTTGGACTACAACTCCCAGAAGCCCCATCCAGCATTACCAGTGGTCAGGAATTATAGGTTTTGTAGTCCACAATATATTGAGGGCACCACATTTACTACCCTGCTCTAGAACAGCAGTAGGGGACCTGAGACTACAAGTCCTTTAATTCCTCATCATGGACCATGCTGGATGAGGCTGAGATGTGTTGAAGTCCAACAAGATCTGGAATGATATATAGATGGTACGTAACACCAGCAAAATTAGCAAAAATGTATAAAGTAAGTAATAAATGTTGGAAGTGTAAAGAAAAAGAGGGAACATTTCACCATATGTGGTGGGAATGCAAAAAAGTGAAATGCTTCTGGGAAATGATATATAATGAGTTTTTAAAAATGTTGAAATATACATTTGTAAAGAAACCAGAAGCATTTCTGTTAGGAATAATAGGAAATGAAATCAGTAAGAAAGAATGGAAGTTGTTTTTGTATGCAGTAACAGCAGCAAGAATATTACTGGCCCAGAAATGGAAACAAGAAGAATTACCAACGATCGAAGAGTGGAGAATGAAATTAATGGAATACACAGAACTTGATAAATTAACAGGAAGGATCCGGAACCGGCGAGACCAGAAATTCACTGAAGACTGGACTAAATTTACAGATTATATGAAAAGTATATGTAATGACCAGATAACGTTTGTAAGTTTTCAGGAAGTTCTGTGAAAAATTAATAGTAGAAATATTGTATAAAAAATAAGGTAGATTAAGGCTATCATTATAGTGCAATATCAATTAGGGAATGTGAAAGAAGTGATTAAGACGGAGAATTATTGGACGAGTTGATGGAAGTCCAAAAAGATGATGTTGGTGATAAATTGGATGTTTTCTTTGTATAATTTTATATTGGAAAATTTATATATATATATCTGGAATGCCCCAGGTTCCCTATCCCTGCTCTAAAACCATATGTATCACAAATGTCATTCTTGTCACTGGTACCTGTAGATGAGGGAATCTCTCCTTTTTAAATTTCAACCATGCAGATGCCAGCTGAGGTTTCTTAATGGAAGTTCAGGTACTTTAGGAAGGAGATAACAATAGCTAAATAAGGAAGAGGGGGTTCAAGGTGCAACCAATGTACCATTCCTAAATTATTATTATTTTCAACTTTCTAGGCCAAATGTCTGTGGGGGTCAGTGCTGCTCAGGGTGGACAACAGCTCCTGGGACCAATCGGTGTATTAAACGTGAGTATAAAGAATAAAATCATCTTCTCAGTGATTATTATATTAGGAAGTGCTGTATTATACAATCTCAGTTCCCATAGTAAGGGGCACAGGTGCACCTATGTCCTGTTCAGGCACTTAAGAAGTGTGGTCAACAAGCTTTGGGGTGGGGATGATGGTCATAGAAACATACTGTTTCTCCCCCATTCACTTATGGAATGAACCAGCTGAATAGAAAATGACCACAAAACTGGGCCTGAAGGGAGCCCACACACAAATAGATGCGTTCAGGCATTCAAATGAACATGTGTGTTGACTAAAGTTTTCTTGTGGTGTATTAAAACACAGGTTTAATGCAAAAGGATGGATTTGTAGGATGAGAGAGGCGTGTCACCACATAAGGTGTCGTGGGAGGGATTTCTACCTAGACCTACCTAAGTTATTGCTAGTGATTTAAGAGGGTAGCCATTTCTGCTCCAACCTGTATTTGTCATAATCAGCGATGCAGTTCCATTTCTGCCGAATGCTATGTTACTTGTCTTGCTGTCCTCTATTTAACACAAGTTTTGAAACTATATAGCTTACGTAACTTACATTTATTTCAATGTAAAGGAAATGCCAAAACAATGTAAAAAGAAAACTTTAATTACGTATCGCTTGCAATCTTAAAGAACAACAACAACAAAAGGAATTAATACCAATCATATTGGGTTGATTGGTTTCTTTTCCTGGCTACAGACAACATACAGAAGTAGTCAAAAGTAGCTGACTGGGGGAATCATGGGGATAGTGCAGATGGCGCAGTCCACATAGAGGGAGAGAAATACACAAACCCACACATAAGGCAGTACCTTTTCTGTATGTGGGCACTTGCTCCTGTGTTTCTGGTTTTTCCCTGCAATGTTGAACCACAATAACAGGAACTGGAAGCCATAAGGGAGTGAAGAAAGGCTCACAGACAAGTTTCTGGATGAGGTTACATGATTACAAGGACAACCTTTGCACGAAGTGATGGTTCTGATTGGTTCCAGAACATGAGGAAGTTTAACCACTTGCTCATTAAAATTCGTTAAAAGGCTGCACTGGGAGAGGCAGGGATGTGATAATCTGTCTTTCATGGGGCATGACTGCACTCAAGGGAGATAATAGGGAGAGATCATAGGTCTTTGTTTGGTTGCCAATCAGTTACTTTCCTGAGAGCTGATCTATTAAAGAGGTCCGAGCAGAAGGGTTTAATCTGAAACTGGGTGACTCTGAAAATCTCTGCCTCCACTTTATAGCTTCCCGGAGACTATCCTAGTGGGAATCCCCACCCCCTGCCCCACCAGCTTAGGCTATTGCTTCAACAATTCCTCTCTAATTTTAAACATGGGATCTTGTAAGCTGAGGCCTTCCGCAGGGCTGTTTTACTTTCAGTATATTCATAGGTACAGGGACAGAGTGGAGTGATTTACAAGGGCTCATGGGGAGGCCATGATGACATCATTAACCATATGAGCTGGAAACTTGGGGATGCAGTTCATTACACTGTAAATCAGGGCAGCCCATAGGTTACTGGTCCGTTATGCTAACCTTTGTATAAAGGCATGCTTTTAAACTTCCAAACATGGCAATCCCCTAAAACCCCAGAAGAATGATAAAGAAGTACTTAATCTCATCCACATTCATATTTAGCACTCGCTGCTTCCAATATCACAGTTCTCCACACAATCACCTGTCTGAACAACTTCACCATGCTGCCCAGAACAATACTTCAGAGTTTTGTTTGGAATAGGGATGGATCAATCTATTTCTGTCTCTGTTCTGTCCTACTTCCTCATTAATCTGTGAAGTTGTTTTTTTTTAAATAACCATACTGTATTTAAATTTGTGTCTTTTATGATTACTATTTACTTCATTTATGAATCGCTTCCCACGAGGCATCCTGAACCAATTTACAATATAATAAGAACATACAGGAAAATAGTTAAAACAACTGCACATATAAAAAGAATTATATATGTTAAAGTAACAACAGGACTTCTCAGTGTATGCATGTTTAAGCATATTTTTATTTCAATGTATCCATGTCTAAGGGACGCGGGTGGCACTGTGGGTAAAACCTCAGTGCCTAGGACTTGCCGATTGAAAGGTCGGTGGTTCAAATCCCCGCGGCGGGGTGCGCTCCCGTTGCTCGGTCCCAGCGCCTGCCAACCTAGCAGTTTGAAAGCACCCCTGGGTGCAAGTAGATAAATAGGGACCGCTTACTGGCGGGAAGGTAAACGGCGTTTCCGTGTGTTGCGCTGGCTCGCCAGATGCAGCTTGTCACGCTGGCCACGTGACCCGGAAGTGTCTCTGGACAGCGCTGGCCCCCGGCCTCTTAAGTGAGATGGGCGCACAACCCTAGAGTCGGACACGACTGGCCCATATGGGCAAGGGTACCTTTACCTTTACCTATCCATGTCTAAGCATATTTTATCCTAAGATGTTCATTTTAATGCATGTTTCTACAATTTTTGAGCTGAGAACATTATCACAAAGCATTTGGAGAAATGCAAAATCTGGATTTAAATTTCATTCAAATCCATGCATTAATCTGGGAGGTGGTTCACTTTTAAAATTAAGTTGGTTTTTAACATTAAGTTGGTTCACTTTTAAAATGCAAACCAAATGGAGTTATTTCCCATGCCAGTTTTGAAATCATCACTTCATTCTTTACTTTCTGTGCCCAGCTTATTATGAAGGTCTGGGCTCTAAGATTGACTATTCACCACTGAATGCCCAGGAATGCCTTTTTTCATGTTACATTTTTCATGTGACATTTTCACTGTTGGGAAAATAATCATAGACCAGGACAGAACTACTCTTCTGTTTAATTCTGTAATTTGGTGGTGAGAAACTTGTGTTCCACGAGATGTTTTGGGACACCAACTCCCATCAGCTCCAGCCAGCATGGCTAATGGTCAGAAATAGTGGGAATTGTGCCCCCAGATATCTGAAGAACCACAAGTTTCCCATCACTGCTGTAAATCAATCTTCTTTCATTAGAAATAATGAAGACTCATGGGAAATAATAGAGGCAATAGTGAAAAAGAAATTAATGTCTCCTTGACAAACATGTCATGGCTCTGGGCTAGCTTTGTAGTATCTATTAGCATTTTGCTTTTCTAAACTTGGAGTGGGCATTCCTTATATTCTGTGAAGGGTGGGGCTCTTTGGCTAAGGTATAGGAAAGCATGCAACACATTCTACATTTTTGCAAAATGGAAGTAGCATTAGCTGGGTTCAAAGCTCCAAGACCTTGCATTAGGTCCAGGTTACTCTGAATAACCAAAATGCCAGTTTGTGTGGCTTTGTCTTGTACCAGAATAATTTCACCAAACACAAAAGCATGGCAAATGGAAAAAAATAAGGAGTGTGTGCTTCCAATTTTAGCAGTCAGAAAGCATCAAAACACAGCTGGATCAGACCAAAGGCCTATTTAGTCTAGCATCCTGTTTCCCATGGTGGTCAGTCTATGGGAAGCCCAGAAGCAGGACAGGAACACAATAGCACTTCCCTGATCATGATTCCCAGCAACTAGTGTTCAGAGGCATAGTGCCTCTGAACCTTGAGGGCAGCATATAGTCAACTGGAATAGCTGCTATTAATCCTTCGTGAATTTGTCCACCTAAGTAGAACATAGGACTGAAATTGCATAAACAAGTTTTTCTTAATGTAGAAGAAAGTGGATCAGCAGTACAGACAGCAATGTTAAGAGCAAGGGCAGAAGCAGGAAAAAGGCACTCTTTATTTTCTGCAGAGCAAGGGGAAAGTGTGACTAAACTGAATTGAATAATGATGGCTATAATTTGTTGCATGGACTGCGAACAAACCAGTAGCTAATGGCAGCAAAGTAGATGATGATCAGTCACAAAAATAATGGCCTGTATTCAGATGTAGAGTCGTTTTCAAGGCCATCCCCTTCCTTTGATTTAAAGTAAAGAAACAGGTGCTTTCAGCCTTTAAAAAACTGGCACTATGCACGTATAGCAAGGGTGTGAAATCTGAAAGATCTGGCAGCTATTAGATGCCTGGCTAGTGGGGTTGGAGTTGTCCATCTGCCAATGTGCTGAATAGGACTTGTCATTGCATAATGAAAATAGGTCTTGTCATTGCATTACATCCCTTAGCATGCTCTCAGTTTGAACAACTTCCCTCATATGCATCAACATGAGAAGACTCTTGGATGATAAAGATTTGGTGGGAGAGGCAAGTAAAAGTGAAAAGGTTGTACCAACAGAGAGAGATTAAATGGTACTTGTTTTTATAGTTGTTTCTTCTGTAATAGCAGTACCCTTTATTAGTTGCAGCCTGATTACTTACTCTTAAATTTTATTATTGACCACGTGATCTGTAAAATTGTGTTTTGGCTACCAGTGTTAATTGTGTTAAACATTTAAAAAACACCATATTAAAAAGATTCAGCTGAGTCCCAATATGACTTCAATAATACTTCTTCGAACCATTGTGTATTGAGTACGGTAGGTGTGATTGGAAGCCATGTTTAAAAAGTTAGCATAACATTATTACATAATGCTATACAGGCAGAATTCATAACAATCACATTTAACTGAGAATGGCCAGATATAATGGCTAAAAGTGGAATAGCTAATCTGAGACTTTCCAGATGTTGAATTCCAACTCTAGCATGGCAGGGGATGGTGAGAATTACAATCCAACAAAATCTGGAGGACCACAGGTTAGCCATCTCTGGGTTAAAATAACTTGAGAAAGGAAGGCTCTTTGCTTCAGCTTTCTTTTCCTGAATGCTTTCCTAGAAAGTTCCCTTGTTGCCTAGATGATCCCATATTGTTTCTTGCAGAAAACTTAAGTGTTTAATTTGGATGTGTGTGAGATGGGTGGGTGAAACAAAAAGAGAAAGAGAAATTATTCTGGCTGCTATACTAAATGCATGGTGGTTGACTAAGTAAACCACAGCAGTGTTGCACACATGCCATTGCCTTGTTCCTGCTGGAGCCTCTCACACATTGCAACCATGATGTTTACTAATTGGATTTTCTCTTGATGACTCTGCCATTGTGCTAATGACACAAGGATATTGAAAACATATTTCTGAAGTTTTGAATAAAATGAGCATTGAGATTGCATTGCGTTTGAATGAGAACCTGGCAGGACAGATCCAATAATATGAACTGAATTACCACTCTCAAATTCTTGCTGTACTTAACGCTGTCATCATCCATCCTTTGATATTCCTGCTATAGTCCTCTTGCCTTGTGCCTTTACTGCTGTTGCCCAGATTTTAAGAAGCATAAATGGGTAGCTGCCATCATGTGGCGACCTTTCTCATTATATATTATCATTATGGCTGCATTCTGTTTGCATGAAATTTAGACACGTTTCCATTGAGCTCATCTGCATTCCTTGAAGTCAGACACTGCCACACTGTTACTTGTCCATGCTGGGATGTCACACCAACTCCTTGCCTAGCTAGTTATCCTTTGTGTGTGAAATGGATGATAAGACAGAAGGGGAACAAGACTTGAAGAAGGTGTTACAGATTCCCAAATCTCTGCTGCCAGGACTTCAGTGTGGTGAGCTAGGGATGAAGTCTGCCTTCTCCCCAAAGCCTGCAAGTGCTGAAACGATAATTTACCAAGTGGTTCCCACAGATCTTCATATGTCCTGTGTTTCTGAGCAATTAATTCAGGTACACTCTGATCATGTGCTGGACTGCTCATTAACTGCGTGTTGGACAATTTGTTTTGACAAAAAGAGTGGATTGAGGTTGCTCATGCTCAGCCAAGAAAATTAAACCCTTTTCAGATCTCTCTTCCTGCCCCCAAAGATATCAGTGTTGTTGTTTAGTCGTTTAGTCATGTCCGACTCTTTGTGACCCCATGGACCAGAGCACGCCAGGCACTTCTATCTTCCACTGCCTCCCGCAGTTTGGTCAAACTCATGCTGGTAGCTTCGAGTACACTATCCAACCATCTCGTCCTCTGTCGTCCCCTTCTCCTTGTGCCCTCCATCTTTCTCAACATCAGGGTCTTTTCCAGGGAGTCTTCTCTTCTCATGAGGTGGCCAAAGATATCAGTACTTACCGGTATCTTCTAGCTTCTTCTGTTTCGTTGTCAGAGTGCAGTGCCTCTCCCCAAAAGTGCTTCATTTCTGTCATCTACTTACTATTTTTCTTCACCTCAAAGTAAGAAACCTCTGGGAAAAGCTTTCTGAACTACTTGACTGGGTGGTTGCAACTGAGTAGGGCCCTAGCAGTATCACGATAGTCAGATGGGAACAATGACTCAACTGGAGCATTTTTCTCTGTGGAATTCTTAAAGTAGGCCTCTTGGGAGCTGCTTGTGTCCTTGATTCAGAAACAGCACAGGAATAGCCATAGTAACCCTTTGCAGAATGTCTGAAATAATAAGGGGTAAATGCTGCTAAGGCAACCAAGTTGTGGGATCTGGCCATGAAGAAACACATTCCAGTGCAGCATGCATTTTGTGTACACAAGGTCCCAAATTCAATAATCTCACCACTGTAACTCTAACTAAAAGGTAGCAGGCTAGAAAAAATGGTTTTGGACTGAAATTTTGGAGAGATACTGCAAGTCTGAGTAGATGGCACCAGATCAGACACATGAAAAATCTGACTTGGTATATGACAGCTTTGTATATTACACAATGAGAAATTCATAGAGAATTTCAAGGCAGAAGACAATGCTGTGGAACTGTTACAAATATGACTAATTGGCTGACTCCAAGGGCTACAGTGTTACATGAGCACATGCTGTCCACCAGAATGTTGGGTCATGAACCTTCGCCACATGGTCACACACCACACATATCTGTAAGGATCTGAATGCTCATGTGCACACACTGAGTGTGGTGAGGGAGATCAGCACACTGTCCCACTCTGGGTGGGTCCACAAATGCACCCACAGAAGGAAGGATTATTCCCTGTGAAATGAGCTTGCTTTCCAGAACTGCAGAGTATTCAGTACTAGCATTCTAGTGTATTGTGGAAGTTGGTAGTTTTTGCCATAACCAGTGGACCAGGGATAATTAATAAACTACATTGGTGGTGTTGTTGTTGTCATCATCCTTCTGTAGGAATACATTCAAAGTGGCATATAAAAGGGAATATAATACGGAAATACTAACTCTAAAATGGTACAATTAAAACGGTTAGAAATGAAATGCTAAAAGCAATGGGCCAGATTCTAATCGGACCTGCTAGCAGAAGCTTGTGCAAACTTCTCCCCTTTCCTCCACCTGCAAACCTCCGCACTCCAGAACAGCACACGGGGAGAGGAGAGGAAAAATCCTTGTACTTACTGATGGAGCGATCTCCTTAGTGCTACAGTATGTTGAATTTCACCCAGTATGTTATAGGTGGGATTCAACTAAGTTTGTGTTTATGCAGAATGAGATCCAGTCATACAACAGGACTTCCCCTTCCTCTTTACTCCCTGTGGACTCCCTGCAGTCCTGAAATGTGGTTGGGGGGGGGACACCAGAGCCATAGCTACCGGGACACCAGAGGGGCACCATTGAGTCTCCCAGCATGTGTGTGTATGCAAATACACATGAGGGGTGCCAAACTGGGTCTTTGACCTGGGTGAAATAAAGCCTAGTTTCGCCCCTGGCAGGAACTCCCATAATAGGTTTGGGGGGGTGTGTGCAAGGGGAGGACAGGGAGGAAAAATCCTGTTATGCAAGCAGACTTCATTCCCCATGTGGATGCCCCATATAGCACTATGTTCAAATCCATCCTCTGTTTTCAGGGACATGTGGCCTGAAAACGTTATAACAGTATTCCATAAGTAGGCTAAAAGTGCGAAGTGGCACAAGCATTTGAACTGCTTAGATTTGTCTGATCTGACAGTTCAAGACCATGCCCAGGACTGGATTCAGTGCCTACTTACACAGCCGGGAGTCTCCTTCCACTTAAACTTCTTCCCTTTCTTCTTAGGGTAGTGTCATACTTTCTCCGCCTGCCTTTTTATAACCTTATCTTTTGGGCTGTATCACTTCCGAGCTCTTAGTTTTCAAAGCTGCTGGCTGATTAAAGCCTTCCACTCACTCAAGTGCTCCTGCTGTTAGTCTGAACGTGCCAAGGCTTGTGCTGGAGTGGAGATGGAGGCTGATTCTGCTTTGTCAAAATCCGTTTGCATGATGTGGAAGTGCAGGATTCATCAGCATGCCCAGGGGGGGGGGGGGAGAGAGAGAGAGAGAGAGAGAGAGAGAGAATGCCCTACCAGGCAGCAGCATTGCTCTGAAAGTGGGAGGATTAGAGGCAAGTTAAACTTAGCACAGAAACTGCAGGGAGAGGAGGAAACTTTACTGTTTGGTTATTTTTATGTACCTGTTTTGGCTTAAGGTTCTCCATAAGGTCAGTGACTAATAGGGGGAATTGCAAGTACAGTGGTACCTCGGGTTACAGATGCTTCAGGTTACAGACTCCACTAAACCAGAAATAGTACCTCAGGTTAAGAACTTTGCTTCAGGATGAGAACAGAAATCATGCAGTGGTGGCAGCAGGAGGCCCCATTAGCTAAAGTGGCACCTCAGGTTAATAACAGTTTCAGGTTAAGAACAGACCTCCAGAACGAATTAAGTTCTTAACCCGAAGTACCACTGTATGCAAGTAGCAAAGAGACCAATTGCCTCTCTGTCCCCAGCGGCCCTTTAGCAAAACTTTGTGTAAAGCCAAAGGTTTGCCAAAGCCTTGCAGAACCAGTATACTTCCTTTGGCCTAAGTGTAGAATCTTATGTTTGTCCCTATAGAAATTCAGTTTTCCAACCTGTTAAGATCATCTTGAATGCTGAGCATCCATGCTTAGGGCTGAGTCCAGGAGCATTCCCAAACCGTGAACATGCATCTTCAGGGGGAATGTTACTCCATCCAACACAGGATGGATCCTTATTCCTTGACCTGCCTTCTGACTGATTAAGAGCCAAAAACTAGGCAGGATGTCTTACAGTGTGAATGTGACCTTTGAGCTCATCCAGACTTCTTTTGTGCCATGTTTTCTAGCCACAGGACAAGGTTTTAAACCTCTGTGACCAATCGTTGATGTTTTTTGTGCCAATGCTTTACTGCTGAACTAGAGCAAATAGCAACTGGGTTTTCTGCAGATTGCCATTTGCTTTGATTCAGTGGTAAAATGTGGAGAAAGTGTTGGGACAAAAAACAACCCCCAGGCATGGAGCTTTAAAGTGCAGACCTGTGTCTGGAAAGCGCAGCACAAAAGCAAGTCTGGATGAGCCCTTTGTTGCAGTTAGTTGCACATTTGGAGCTTTCCAAGGTGCTGTAGCCAACCACTGAACTGTCTTGTAGGTTCTTGCTGTAGAGAAGTCTGAACATGGTGGTGCTGAGTTGTCTGGACTGAGTGTGAGGAACAGGGGCAAGAAGAAGAGCAAGAAGCGGTGGTTTGGTTCTGACAGAGTCGCTAAAACAGGGATAGCCAATGTGCCCTCTAGATGAAGTTGAGACTACAACTCCCATCAGTCCCAGCCAGCATTGGCAACAGTCAAGGATTATTGTTCTGATTTAGCAAGATCTAGAGGGTGCCACACTGGCTACCCCCTGTCCTAAGGGGTATAGGATGGAAGGGAGATGGTTTTGTGGAGAAAGGACTGGATTTTTGTGAATCTAGCGCTGCTTACTTAATCTGTATGTTTGTAAATAAAGAAGTTATTATGAAAACACCTTGAGTCTTCAGCATGCTGTTGTTCAAAGTGAACTGACCTTGACAAAGACTGCTCAGAAAGTCCCACTGTTCAAGGGAAGGAAAATGAAAATGTTAAAACAGTATATTCCTCAGCTAGATGTATGTTTAAAAATCACTGGGCATCTAATACATTATTAGAACCAACTTTGGTATTTAATGTGAGCCAGTGATAGAAAGCGGAACTCAGGAGCAAGACTTAGATTGCAATCCTCATACTACTAATCTGAGAGTAAGCCCCAATGAATTAAATAGGACTTAACATGGCTAGAATTGCACTGTGCAAACTTTGAACCATAGTTCCTCATAGCTGGGACTCGCATAAGGTGTGATATTTTCTCTGCAAGCTAACTAGAAATGAGAAATGGTATCAGAATCACTACACAGTGTTTTTCCCACACCAGATGGTGATCATCAGGTGTTCAGTTAAGAAGGACAATTGCCCTTGAATAATAATAATAATAATAATAATAATAATAATAATAATAATACCCCAGCCACTCTGGATGGCTTCCAGCAAAAATACAGAGGGACATCAAACATTAAAAGCTTCCCGAAACAGGGCTGCCTTCAGATGTCTTAACTCTTTGACACCTGCTGGGAGGGTATTCTATAGAGTGGGTGTGACTACTGAAAAGGCCCTCTGCCTAGTCCCCTGTAATTTCACTTCTCGCAGTGAGGGAACCAACAAAGAAACAGCTTTCACCTCTGTCCCTAGCCCACTAAGAGATCATTTACCAGCACGACAAAGGCCGTTTCAGTCCCATGATGGGGCTGAATCCCAACTGGAAGGGGTCCAAATAGTTTGCATCATCCAGACATGCCTGGAGTTGTTCAGCAACCACCCACTGAATCACCTTGCTCGAGAATGGAAGGTTTGAGACTGGGTGATAACTGGCCTAGGATGTTCCAGAACATGGGATTGTTCCTCAGCAGTACTTTTATCTTTCGTTATTTTGAGGCATGAAAAATAGCCACAACTATTGCACACCCTCAAATGGTCAGAAGGTTTAGGGGCAGTGCTACCAGGTTTAGTTTTCTTTGGGTGAGAGCACTGAAGACTTAGAGTATCTCAATATATAATTGCTTTATTTACATTTAGTACTCCCCTCCATGCCCATCACTTTCCCCAAATCTGTTCCAGAGGGTCAGCGGAAAAGCCCTAAAACAAATTTAGGGGTGCACAGGAGGAGGAGGAGAGAGGGGAAAGTTTGGTAGTGCAAACAGAAATCCTTTCACTGGTGGAACTACTTACTCAGCACTATGTTGAATGCAACCCTAAGTATATTGATGGCGGTACGCTTGAAAACGGGTACCAGGAACTTCCAATATGTTCAATGGCGATCAGGCTGTCTCAGCATGTTTACTGTAGGCCAGGTTCTACAGTTGTTAATGTGATTACTCCTGAGAAGCTGACTAACTCTGTGCTCTGGAATACGGGGCCAAGGATTGACTCACTGTCTCAGAAACTGAACAGTAGAGAGCATGCTGAGCTGCCAGACAGTGTCTGAAAACATCCCGCCAGGCCAGGAATGGCAGCATCTTTCTCTCATTAAAGGTTTTTCTGGGAACGAAAGAAATGCTTTTTTCAGACCTGGGCTCTTGGCCATCGGGACTCCTGGTGACTTTTCAAGTGGTAGGCTGTTGTTTGTGTGGATTAATTAAAAGGGTCGTGTCAAAAGACCTTTTCGTATTTTTTTAAAACCCTTTCCTGACAGGGGATGGTAAATTTCAGCTGGGCCTTAAGGTCAAGATATTCTCTCTTTCTTTCAAGCAAGAGGCTAATAATTTATGAGTGTAAATACTCTTTGGTTCCCCTAGCAGCACACCCCTCCCACTTTTCTTCTTAGCCCATTTAGGTTGCAGACAGCACAGTGACTGGAATCTCTGCAGCTACACAAGGGAGAAGGATGTCTAAATCTTATTCCTTTCAATATGAGCTGAATATCCAAATTCTTCAAATGGCTTTGTGAATCCCAGTCACAGAAGGCTCACTTTAGTTTAGCTAAAGTTGTTGCTTGGATCTAGGGACAACCTGAGAGTCTTTGAATGAAGCCGCAATCCAAGCAAATTTTGTATTTCAGGCCCAAAACAATAGTTCAGGCTTTGAAGGACTTGGCATTAAGACAGGCGAAAGAGTTTAGCCCCAAAATTGAATATGTGCCTCAAAAACTGCATTCCATGTTCTAATTTAATTTCTGTGTTCTGCTCTACATTTCTTTCTCTCTCACACTGCCGGGGTTTTCCAGTGCTTGCCGGATCTCTCATTTCTGTTCTCATGTTTGTGTGTGTGTATGAATACCACATCAGAGATAGAATTCTTTGGTCTTTTTATGAATTATTTGTAATGTGGGAACTGAAATACAATGACCAAGAACTATTAGCCTGTTTCCTGAGAGTCAACATACATATACATATAGCAACATTTGAGTGTTAGTCAAAGCTATGGGCTCTAGCTTAAAAAGATACATGGTATGTGCCCTAACTTCTGCTAAGCTCATTCCATGACACTAACACGCGTTAAATGCACCAAAGTATATTTCAGGTAGATATTTATTTTATTAAAAAGAATATTTTATTGATTTTTTTGAGATGCATTCCTATCTAGAAAATGACATGAGCCAACAGTAACAAAGAAATTAAAACCAACAAACAATAAACAGAAAAGTTCCTGCTTCACATAATAAAAGTTACCTCAGGATATGGCTGGATGCTCCTATCACAAACACCAATTTTAGTATGTCCTTCCAGGATGTCTGCTGGTTTGCTGGTGGTTTTCTGTCCCCTATTTATGTATTGAAAAACCAGAATTGACCTCCAGCGCCACTTACAGACACACTGTTAAGACCGCATTCATGGAAGATGAAATATACTCGGAGTCGAGTGTGAATTTCATGCTCTTTATTCAGCTCATAATAGTGAGGAATGCCAGTTCCGCCAAAATGTCTGCTTTATATACATTATTTACACAATGGGCCCCACGTGATTGGCTAATTCCGGGATTCTCCTGTAGGCCAATCAGGTTGTGGATTCACTTCCACCTGGAGCTGGATTGGGTGGCTCCTGCGGACCAATCAGACTGCTGCATTCTGGATCCTATTGTTCTAGGACCAATCAGACTGCTGCATTCTGAATCCTATTCAACTCAGTACATAACAGAAGACAATCTTATTTGGCTATGAGTGATCACCAAAGAAGAACTGAAAAACCAGGAGCTGTGTCTCCATAAAATCATTATGCTTGGAAGCTCCCCTTTCTTGTCTGCAGTGGTGTTTTAATTGTTCCCTCAACACTTTTTCATACCTTCTTTATCCACCTGTGGACAGGGAAACCTGATTGCAGCTTCCAGTTTCTGCATGTGTGTTTATTGTGGGATCCTCATGCATGCAAGTTAATCTCAGTGCCCACGCAGTGTCATTGGCATCAAAACGCCATCTTGTATTTCTCCCAATTTAATCCAGTTTCCCCTTTCTGTGGAAAATCTGATAGGTAAAAATCAAACAAACACAGGTGTTGCCTGTGTATATATGATCACATATTTTGTTTTTCCCCATATACTTCAGGTGTGGGGTTTCTAAGCTGTCCTATCCAATGAGGGGGGTTCTCCTGCTCCTTCCACCAGCTAATTCGGAAGTCACCACACTCAAATTCCTCAGCAATTATTGGAAGCCACAGTTCATTAACTTTGCACCCAAATCCACCCACGGTCTATGTATGCTACTAATTACAGTACATCAACTTCAGCAGTAAATTCTGAGGAGGAAAAGCAGTGCACCGCTAATTATTACACACTGGGGGCCCCGTGCTTCTTAAACTATCAGGAGCCAATTTTGTTTTATAATCCAGTCAGGAAACAGCACAAAAGTCAGGTTTTTTTTTTTAGAGGGTAGCCCAGCTAATTGTTCTCTGCTCAAAAAAGCAGCCTCGCAGGTGTCCTGGATCAGTGGTGGAGGAGTGTCAGGTGGACTTGTAGCTTGTTGGTCTGCAGCAGTGCCTTGGGGGGTTGCAGAGTGTGGCTAGGAGCCACAGCATCCCCACCTAGGGATGTGGTGTGGAACCTTTTGCCATCCAGATGTTGTTGGACTACTGGGAACGATGGGAATTGGGCTCCAACAACATCTGGTGGGCCCTGGTTATTGCTTAATCTCTGCATTTGCAAGTTTGCAAGTCTTGCGATCCACTGCTACTCCTTTGCTTGTCAGCAGGGATATTCATGGCCTCCTGAATAAGGAAGTAGTTGTAACAACTTGTGGCACCTTTAACGACTGACAAATTGATTGTGGACACAGTTAAGGTGCTGCAAAGTGTTGCCGATTCAGATGCTACATTTGTGGAAACAATTTAACCAAGAAGCAATATAAGCTCTTACTTGAGAGTCACTAAAAGTCAAGCAGAGCTTTGCTAGCATTATGAAGCATTTGGTGACTGTGTCTACATATATATTATTTGAGCCACTCATTCCATTCTGGGGTAAGGTTACCAGACGTCCCCGTTTCCCGGGGACAGTCCCCGGATTTACAAATCAGACCCCATACAAAATCCATAGAAGTTGAAAAGTGTCCCCGGATTCATTGAAATAAATCTGGTAACCTTATATCTGGGTTCACTCACCACATTTGGTTCATTTTTCTTTACAGGGTTAAACTTAGAAAAAAATAGCTTTGTGGGTTTGCAGCACTAGTCAGTTGTGCACGGTACTAATTGGTTGGTGTTATCACATCAGGTGGTGCTGTTACAAACCCACCTGCATAATTCTGTCATCCCTGATACAATTTTACTGATGTGATTATCCTTCAAAAGAATAATAATGCAACAAATGATATTTAAATGACAAACTTATATTTGGCAATTTGAAAAAATTAAAAGTTGGAAAGCCTACCTGAAAGTTTGGGGAAAGGGATGAGATTGAACCAGCATTTGATTTGTTAGTATGTATACGGGTGGCGCTGTGGTCTAAACCACAGAACCTAGGGCTTGCTGATCAGAAGGTCGGTGGTTCGAATCCCTGCGACGGGGTGAGCTCCCATTGTTGGTCCCAGCTCCTGCCCACCTAGCAGTTCAAAAGCACACCAAAGTGCAAGTATATAAATAGGTACCGCTCTGGCGGGAAGGTAAACAGCGTTTCCGTGCACTGCGCTGGTTTGCCAGAAGCAGCTTAGTCATGCTGGCCACATGACCCAGAAGCTGTCTGCGGACAAATGCCAGCTCCCTTGGCCAGTAAAGCGAGATGAGCGCCGCAACCCCAGAGTTGTCCATGACTGGACCTAACGGGCAGGGGTACCTTTACCTTTATATTTATATTTATATTTATATTGAAAAGGCAGGAACCAGCCAGGTTCATCCTGAAAGAGAAAGTCTGTTACCTATCTTCATGGGTGCAGTGAGACAGGGTAAGAGGTTCTTCTGGGGAACACATAGTTTATTGCAAGCTAGGATTGCCTCCATCTGCTCATTCCCTTCTTTGTCGCCTCAGCTGTATGTGACCCTCCATGCCAGAACAAAGGATCCTGCAGCCGCCCCCAGCTTTGTATTTGCCGTTCAGGCTTCAGAGGCTCTCGATGTGAAGAGGTGGTTCCAGAACAAGAGTATCATCCTCCTGGCCCTGTGGCTGCCTTCCAGCCCCCGGGACGCTCCCCTCTCAAAAGAATAGGCAATGCAGAGAGAGAAAACCCACTAAGAGGACGACAGATACCTACCATGCAGAAGCTACCAACTGGGTAAGTTTTATGCACCAGAGCTACTGCCCCCCTTGTAAATTAAAGGTAAGAAGCGTGGAAGAGGCTAAAGATATGAGTCACTTTCAGATGACCTGTTTCTTTCACATACATCCTGATTTCGTTTGCACAAAGTTTGCAGGGAAGATGCGTCAAACCAAGCAGTGCTTATCCCATACTTTCCAGCGCGTTTATGTCCCTTTCCTTACCACTAAAAGTTTGATTTGGAGGAGTGAGAAGGAGAGCGGGCCTGTTGCACAAAAACATCAAATCCACTTTAATTGTGCAACCTGACTTTGCCAGTATGCAATTGAATCCCACAAGCATAATGGTGACAGGCCATGGTTTGTTTTCATGGCCTTGGTTTATTCTCTTTGAGAGCAGATGTGGAAGGGCAGAAGAGGCAGTGAAGATGCACATAGACTCGAAAGGGATATTGTGCTTAGAGGTTTCTCCATAGCAAATGCAGAGGCAGATGCTAGCTGCTCCGGCACCCAGAGCGGCGCGCATGCTGTGCACACAGGGGTGGAGTGAGCGTCCCAGGGGGGTGGGGCGGGGCAGCGATGCCACTCCCCAGGGATGACACCCAGGGCGGACCGCACCCCCCTTCCTCCGCCAGTGAGCAAATGTGCCTATATAGCCCTTGGAGAGCATGGAATGGCAGTTGTCCATCTTCCATTCCTGGCTTAAATAATTTATATCCTAGGGTTCTTCCTGAATTTACGCAGATCTTTCCTTTCACCCCTTTGCCCAGGATCACTTGGAAGAGAGAGGCAGCCTGAGCCCAGGGTCTTTTGTGCTAGGCCCCAGATCACTAGCCCTTTCTCCTTTATTTATTTTTCTTAAAACACTGCTGGACATGCCCATTACATTACTGGTGAGACCACAATCACCAACCACTGTAATTTGTTCAGATAACTAAATTTGCACATGTATATATACAGTGGTACCTCGGGTTACATACACTTCAGGTTACATACGCTTCAGGTTATACACTCCGCTAACCCAGAAATAGTGCTTCAGGTTAAGAACTTTGCTTCAGAATGAGAACAGAAATTGGGTTTAGCGCAGCGCGTGAGCTGGCAACTCAGTTCGGGGGTGGCTCATGGACCAGTCAAACGACCTCTATGGGCTGCTTCTGGCCCATGGGTCTTAGGTTGCTGACCCCTGGCATAGTGGAACACATAAATCCAGCAGCTTAAGGAAGAAGCTAGTGACAATACAGATGTTGTTGTTGTTGTTGTCTGCTATTCTGAAAAAAGAAGCAGAAACAGGTTTGTGGCTCTTTGTGGAGAAAAGTGTACAAATATGTTGAGTGACTCCTCCTCAGTGCCCAAAACCTTTGGCAGCTTTAGATGGTTTTCCCTCCACAATTAATGGCTGCCATCCTTTCCAGTCCGATTGCTTAAATCCCATTACATAGAAGTCAGTGGCATTTAAATAGCCTATGTGCAGGATTGCATCCTGAGTCTTTAATGACTGGTGGAATCTGAGCCAGTGAGTAAAACTTGTGAAATCACAGACTGTGACCTTCCTGATGTGGAACAAGAATGCTTTCAGGCATTTCATATATATATCGTCGCCTAGACACCCAAACTCTTACACGGGAAGACACCCGAAGACACCAAAACCTGCATATATATATATATATATATATATGCTTTCGTAGATTTTCACGGGTACAGGAATGTAGGTTTTGGTGTCTTCGGGTGTCTTCCCGTGTAAGAGTTGGGGTGTCTAGGCGACGTTTCGACGAGGTCTCACTCGTCATCTTCAGGCTGGTGCTTTCGGTGTCTTCGGGTGTCTTCCCGTGTAAGAGTTGGGGTGTCTAGGCGACGTTTCGACGAGGTCTCACTCGTCATCTTCAGGCTGGTGCTTGAAGACCTCGTCGAAACGTCGCCTAGACACCCCAACTCTTACACGGGAAGACACCCGAAGACACAGGAAAGCACCAGCCTGAAGATGACGAGTGAGACCTCGTCGAAACGTCGCCTAGACACCCCAACTCTTACACGGGAAGACACCCGAAGACACCAAAACCTACATATATATATATATATATATATATATATATATATATATATATATATGTGTGTGTGTGTGTGTGTGTGTACACACACACACACATATACATATATACATATACATATACACATACACATACACATACACATACACATACACATACACATACATACATACATATATTCAGTATACATATCCCACCCTTCAACAAATGAGATCCCATTTTCACACCAGCTCTTTCCCCATGTGATGAATTTGCCTAACAAATCTGGGATGTCAGGGCATAAAGGCACTCAGATATCTTAATATGACTGACATTAATTCTTAGGCAGCTAGATGGAAAGAAAGAACATACCGGTACATTCAAATATTGAAATCTCTGTGCAGGCAGCCAGACACAGTGATTAGTAGTGAGCCTTGGGATTTGGGACTGCCCCAGCTGCTCTTCACTGCTTAAGACTTGCTGGCTCTGTCCCAAGGAAATACAACTCCACTAACAAGGGGATTTTTATTTTTAAATTTCAATATGAAAGGCTCAAAATATCCTATTACCCATGCACACCCCCTGTCACCTTAATGTTAGCATTTGACACTTCTATTAATTTATTTTTTTCTCAATGCAGCTTTCATAAAAAAGTGAAATAATATTTTTGGCCAATTTACGACTTAAAGCTGCAATCCATTCCTCACAGCATTATACTTTTCATTTTAAAATGTTTCATGGATGATTTTTTGGGGGGTGGGTGGGTAGCTGATTTCATTAAAATACACATGCCCAGATATTTAGAAAAGTTGTTTTGTTGTTGATATTGTTCATTGTGGTTCTGCTTACAATTTGAAATATAAAGTGAAATTTGACTATTGACTGGTTTTAATTTAATTTAGGCTGGTATTCAACTATACTTCTTCTTCCACCCAATTGCAAAAAAATGGCTTTCATGATGTGTTTTGCTGCTTTTATTTTTTCTGCATTATCTGCTCTCTATTTATGTAGAAAATAGAAACTATGTACTGCTGCTACATTTCGTAACATTGATTATGTTTTCTTTTTTGTTTGTATTTATGGTTTTATATTAGTAAAAATACCCCCCCCCCCCCTGTTTAAAGAAGCTATACATTTGAAGTAGCTGGTGTTTCCCCAGGCTGTAGAAACCCTGAATTTATTTTAGGAACTTCAGCACGGATGTAAAAATACACTGTTTGCTGCCTATTGTAATGCAGATTATGGAGATGCAGTTTTAAAAATTTCTTGCCCATTCAAGAAGCTTAGGCTGGCATAAGTGGTTCTCCCCTCTACCCCATTTATTCATTACAACAGCCCTGTGAGGTAGGTTTGAAATAGTGAGTGGCCCAAAGTTGTCCAGTGAGCTTCATAGATGACTGGGGATTTGAACCTGAGTCTCCTCAGTTCTTGTTTAACACCATAACCATTACCCCACCTTCTGGTTCAAACTGGAGCTACAGTGAAACCTTGGTTGTCGAATGCCTCCGTAGTTGTACGTTTCGGCTTTTGAACGCCAAAAACCTAGTTGGCGCCACGTCCTACAGACAGAGAGCGAGAGAGAGGACACCGTGTGTGGAGGTAACTGTATTTTAGCCTTGCTTCTCTCAGTTCTGCTTACTTGCTTGGAAAGGGCAGGTGAACAGGCAGCAAGAGCAAGAAGAATGAACTGGTCGGGAGGCTCCAAGTGTCGGCAGTGGGCCTCCTGCGAGGGTCTTGGCCTTGTCAGGTTCTGGGTGCTGCTGATCATGTTGATTGTGCTCATGCTCTCCTATACACTGAGGCTTTATATACACCATACATTTAAAGCACCCCCCCAAAAAAAGAACCCTGGAAGCAGGAAAGTACCTTTCATGAATGTGTGGACTATTTTTAAATTGTTTTAATTGCTTACTAGTATCAGGAGACTCATTCAGGGTTTACAGCTTTATTTTGCTTTGGTTTGCGCTTAACACACACACACACACACACACACACACACAGGGGTGGTCTTTACCACAGCCATCTATCCTGTTAAATAATGGTGGAAATGAATTTGGCTTCTGTGGTTTTGGAGAACATTTCAAAGAGACACAGTATAGTCTTAGGCTGCCTCTCAAGCTACCCAAACTTTGAAATACCCTCTGTTCCCAAGGGAGAGTGAAGTAAGTTTAGGCTTGCTTTCCTAACCACTTACTGCCTTAACTGGCCAGGATTGAGGTGAGACTTTAAACAAGGTGCTACATTGGTGGCCTTCACTGTAGGTCTCCGCAAAAAAAAGTACTTTTTCTTCCTTCAAATGTGATATATCAACAAATGACAAGGCTTCCCAAGTGTATCTCTCTAATCATTTGTTCCAGAAGCTTTTGCTTTCATCTTTATGCTGAGTTATTGGTC
The DNA here is from genome assembly GCF_964188305.1 of Podarcis bocagei. Lineage (NCBI taxonomy): Eukaryota > Metazoa > Chordata > Lepidosauria > Squamata > Lacertidae > Podarcis > Podarcis bocagei. Next base: position 32,741,641 of record NC_138125.1, read on the forward strand.
CTGTTGTGGCCTCTGGAAAGATCTTCTCCATCTGTTCCAGAGAGGTTTTCAACAAAACACCCTGGCATCTAAGAAGCAGCGAGTGCCCATTTGCTATCTCTCTGCTTTGTTGGAAAACTTCAGCTGTTAGCTTAAGCAGCTCACATGTTTAAGAGAGAAACTTCATCCATCAGTCCATGTAATTGGCACTCCCAAAATCTTGCACTGGTGCTACTAGTTACAGATGGGTAGCCGTGTTGGTCTGCCATAGTCCAAATAAAAAAATTCCTTCCTGTAGCACCTTAAAGACCAACTAAGTTAGTTCTTGGTATAAGCTTTCGTGTGCATGCAGTGTCTGAAGAAGTGTGCATGCACACGAAAGCTTATACCAAGAACTAACTTAGTTGGTCTTTAAGGTGCTACAGGAAGGAATTTTTTTATTTGGTGCTACTAGGTTTGTCTGTTCTGATCATTCCTTCTGATGTGATGAACCCTTAACTGTGCTTCTGTTGATAACTGGCACCAGCTGGAGAATAGAAACCATTGCAAATGCCAAGGAGAGATGGCAGCCAACTTTCTGTTGGGCATTTTTGAGAAAGTTAGGACCCAACCATATGCTGCAGCTGATAGATTAACTTCATTTTCACACAGTGCCTTGCTTTTAAAAGCCTTTGCTAGCTAGTTTTAATAACCCAATATATACATGATTTGCTGATGCTTTGAACATTTGCATTGCCTATCTACTGTCAATGTATCCTGGTGCCCAGTAAATGGAGAGTGACAATGTTTGTAGTTGTTTATCATTATTACATTATCTTAAACTTTAGGTTTTAAACAACAACAACACTAAAACGAGCCCTTCATATGTTCATGAGGATTTCACACCAGATAACTAATACTCTTGACAATCAAAAGAGATTTCATTGGTTTTGGAGCTTACTGGGAATACCAATATGAATGGAAACCAAATTTGCATTGGTGCACACTAATGTTTTCCCCAGAAGCAACTGGTCAGTCAACATGATTATGCCCATGCATGTCTTTTTCTGATATAGAATAGTGTTCATTCTCCACTTTCTAGTCTCTTATTTCAGCAAAACACAATTTTGATACAGCAGCCAAGAAGTTCTTCGGTCCTCACAACCATCAGAGTGTGGATATCATATGATACTCTCTGTTGTTGTTTTTCCTTTTTCCTTTCCTTTTTCTAAAATAAGCAAAAAAAATCCTAATGCCAGTCAAAGTTAAATTATATAAATAGCAGTTCTACTTAGAACAATGAGAAACTCCTAACTCTCAGCCCATCTTTTGACAAAGTTTCAAATACCTTTGGCAAGCACTTCTGGAAACTTAAAATACGAGAACTCTCCAAGAAAAGTGTTAATGTCTTTTGTTCCTGCATGAAAATACTATTTCTAAATCACAGTGCGCGCAGCATCAGTACTGTATTTTGAAAGAGTTGTTCTGGATACTATTCTTAAACATAATTCTTTTTGAACAGTTTACTAACTGGGGAGAGGGATTTGTATGCGCTTCACAAATCATCTCCTGGGGGAGAAGGAACAGATTTTGTGTCAGTAAGACAAACTGATATTTTATACCTTTCCTTAAACACAAACGTTAGGAAATGTGTGCCTAGTAGGATGCAGATACAGCTTATATATGGTATGAGTGAGTGTATATCACATCCATGTTTCAGCCTTGAAAATGCTTATTTTGGAGCAGCTATATGATTTCTGGGGCAACCAAATTCAAGGTCACAGCTTTGTTTGCAGCCAAATGTTATCTTACACAATAGTGATATTTCAACGTAATATGCGACATTTGTTTCTAATAGAATGACTGCTGTCAATCATTCTGTTCATCTTTCCCCAATGCTGATGTTTTAGGACCTCGTTCCCCATAATCCCTAGCCAACATGGGCACTGTTCAGGGATTATGGGAAATGTAGTCCAACAACCTCTGAAGGAAAACTGTTGCGAATGGTATGATAAGAGTCTTCTTAGGTAAGAGTCGACAGCACTGGTTAGACTGGTTGTCCAGCTACTGTTCCATTGCACAATATATAAAAGAAAATGCTATCCATAATAAACCATATTCATAACATTTTAAAAGAAATGGATTTTGCTGTTGCACATGTCTACATTATCAGTCTTATTTTATTGGAAGCAAAGGGCAGGGAAAGAAGAGATGAAGAATGGAAGTAATTTCCCAAGCGAAGAAGCGATCCAGACCTTGCCCCACCCTGCTACTAAGCACTGAAAATGGAGGCTGAAGTGATGAGAGTGGAGAGAGTTCTTTTTCCATCCTTCTCCGTCTGTCACTGAGGCCACTGCCATGGGCAGAGCATGGAGTGGGACCAGGTCTGCTTTTTTCCAAATGTTCCTGACCCAGCCATGCCTTTAAGCCCTGAGAAAGAGATCAACACTACTTCACCTCCTCCTTCAAAGTTAAAAAGGGCACCAGAGAGCCAGTGTGGTGTAGTGGTTAAGAGCGGTAGACTCGTAATCTGTTGAACCGGGTTCGCATCTCCGCTCCTCCACATGCAGCTGCTGGGTGACCTTGGGCCAGTCACACTTCTTTGAAGTCTCTCAGCCCCACTCACCTCACAGAGTGTTTGTTGTGGGGGAGGAAGGGAAAGGAGAATGTTAGCCGCTTTGAGACTCCTTTTGGGTAGTGATAAAGCAGGATATCAAATCCAAACTCCTCCTCTTCTTCTTCTTCTTCTTCAGAGGATTGCCTGCTGAATTTGGTTCCTGGTATTAAAATCTTATGCATTCTCCGGAGTGACCATGCTATGTGAATACAGCAAGGGGCTCAAAAATGCTTTTCAAACTCCCCTGTAAAAATGGCCTATAAAGTGAACGAGGACAGAGATGAGATACTGGCTCAGACATTGTCTCTAATCCCTTTGCTAATGAGCAACTGGGAGGATGTAGTTGGGCAGAAGCACCAGGAGGCTTATTCCCTGTATTCTTGCAATGCCAAAGGTTTGTGGAGATAACACAATGTAACTTAGCAGAACAGCCCTAATGGGTTCACAAAGCAGGGAAGGGGTCAATAGCACATTAGAGGAAATAAGGGGAAACCTAATTAGAGTAGAACATATCCAAAGGCCACCCCCACTTTAAGAAATTCTCCCCTGGTGATTGTCATTTTAAATTAGCATGCTTGCAGTTGCTCTAACTCCATAGAATGTTTCAGATTCTCTGGAGAATTTCCAGTGTTCTTGTCTTTCACATGCAAAAAAGTTCCTTCCCGGTTATGCCAAGGATCAAAATCTGTTTTCTGTTTTGTTTTGTTATTTTGTTATGCAGGGAAGCCTCCCTTGTGCTCTTTCTATTGTTAAGAGAGGAAAGTGTGTTACTTTTCTGACTAGGTATATACGTATGTATGAATGCATAAAAATAGTTGCGTTTCAGTTTTGGCACACTGCAGTAGGCCCAAAACTTATGTACTTACATGATTGCAACTTGCGTACTTCATTGAAAAATAAATAAATAAATAGAGGATAAGAGAGTGGGGGAAACAATAAGGGGCCACGTGAGATTTCACAAGAGTCTCCAGAGCCCACAAAGCAAGGTAGAGGACTTTGTGCTGGGTTTTGTATTATTATTATTATTATTATTATTATTATTATTATTATTATTAGTAGTAGTAGTAGTAGTAGTAGTAGTATTTCCATACCATCCTTCATCTGAGGATCACAGTGTGGTTTGCAATATAAAAGCATGAAAATACCGTATTTTTCCCCCTATGGGACGCACCGGCCCATAGAACGCACCTAGTTTTTTGGAGGGGAAATCAAGGAAATTTTTTTTATTTCCCCCCCCAGGTTTGCGCAGCCATCCCCAAGCTAGAAGAGGGAGATGGAGCGCTCTGTCTCCCTCTTCTGCCTTCAGGGACAGCCTCTCTAGCCTGCATGGGGCAGCGGCGCTCCGCCTCCCCGCTGTCCCCGAGCTTGTGGGGCTGGCGGGGGGTGGGGAGAAGCAAGCTTGCTTCTCTCCCCCGCCAGCCTCCAGATTAGGTCTGGGAATAGCGGGGTGGCGGCACTCCGCCTCCCCGCTATCCCCCGAGCTTGGGGGGCTGGCGATGGGGAGAAGCAAGCTTGCTTCTCTCCCCCGCCAGCCTCCAGATCAGGTCCGGAAATAGCAGGGTGGCGGCGCTCCGCCTCCCCGCTATCCCCCGAGCTTGTGGCGCTGGCGATGGGGAGAAGCAAGCTTGCTTCTCTCCCCCCCCCCGCCAGCCTCCAGACCAGGTTGGGGAATAGCGGGGTGGCGGCGCTGCGCCTCCCCACTGTCCCCCGAGCTTGTGGGCTGCAGGCTGCTGCCCGCAAGCCTTGCGAGCCCGCGGGACCTCCCGCCGGGCTTGCAAGGCTTGCAGATAGCTTCCTGAAGCCTGGAGAGCGAGAGGGGTCGGTGCGCACTGACCCCTCTCGCTCTCCAGGCTTCAGCGAAAGCCTGCATTCGCCCCATAGGATGCACACACATTTCCCCTTCATTTTTGGAGGGGGAAAAGTGCGTCCTATAGGGCGAAAAATACGGTACATAGCATCGTGACAAACAATACCCCCACCCCCGTTTAAAAGGCCAGATATTGTTTAATTAGTCAAAAGCCTGAGAGGAATGTTTTCGCCTGGCATGTAAAGATATGTGTTTGGTGGTCACATAACTCTTTTCTGCCATGGAAATAGTTTTAAAGCCCTCTACCTTACTTATGGGGCTCTGGGAGTGTCCCGGGGCCCTCACATGACTTTCCCAGAACATGGTAAGCAATGCAGAGGGCTTAAAATCTATTTCAGTTGCAGGAAAACCTAGCACAGAAAGAGCGTTTAAGCCCTCCACCTTGTTTACCAGCTTGTAGGAAGGTTGCATGAGGGCTCTGGAAGGCCCTATGGAGACTCCCAAGGTTTTCCTTGTTTGATGTGCAGCTTTGGACAGGTAGGGATTATCATTTGGGTGTGGGGCGGTTCGGGGTGTGTGTGTGTGTGTGTGCCTTCCTGACTTTACACGATTTTGCCTTTGTGCACAGACCACCAGAATGTAACCCCCACGTAAGCTTTGGGCCTACTGTATGAAGGTTGAACCTGAATGAAATCAAACTGTAGTTTGCTGCTATGTTGAAAATGCAACTACAGGGACCTGGACTGGATCTAGACACATCCAAACAGCATTTCAGGAAAACGTGCTGTAAACTTTATTATGGGAAATCACGTTGGTGAAAGGTGGGACTCCATACCGCCATATGGTGTCACAGTGTTATAACGCATATAAACCGGTTTTTCTTTACTAATGTAGTTGAGCCCCTGGTGTTGTGCTATTCAAAATTTCAACATCTGTAGCCTAGCTGAAAATACTTTGCCAATCTAAGCTTCTTAGGCATACAAGTAGCCAGCACTGACTTGAGATATCATTTGCCAGCCTCTTTATTGGGTGAATTCTCTGGAAAGATCAGCATGTAATCCATAGACAGTATATATGGTTTTGCACCATCTTTGGCTGCATTATGCATGCATATTAAAAACATATTTTCTGTATCCAGAGCCTACAGGCCAAAGACAAATTAATATATTTCACTGAATATACTCCAGTTGTTCAGGTACTGGCTCAGAACACTGCTTCCATACTGCCTCATTCACACACATGTGGGGTTTGTGCGTCCAACTGACATCATCATCCATTCATGACCTTCCAATGTTTTCCCAGTATCTTGTCCATCTTTTTTTACAACTAAAGAAAATCTGACTCTTTTAAACAGCTGGAAGAGAAGGGCAACCAAACATTGATTGGAGAACTGCACCACAAATTTCAGATATGGTTTACATATTGTTTGGGAAAGTGCAGGTTTGATAGAGTTGACTTTTAGTCTGTACTGAATGGCATTTCTCTTTCATCCGTACTTACAGGTGTTCCTTACATACTTTGGCAGCTGCCTGCCTGCCATCTGAGGGGTCAACACTTTGGTCCATTAGTTCCACAGCCATCCAGTTAGCATAACAACAAAAATCATATAGGCATGGTATGATTACCATTTACCCTGGCTTCAATGTGCTCCCACTGCTGATGTTTGAAGCTGAGCCACAGTTCATATCCATCTTCTTTAGAAATACTGTTGTTTGATGGGTTTTCCCTCAAACCAGCTTCCATCCAATCTGAAAACATAAGCCACATTCACTACAGAGTTAAGCTGAGGTGTGTACATTTGAGACAGCCATTGCATATGTGCAGATGACAGCTTCGTGAAGAAGCGTTCAGGAGGGTTGCTGGTGTGGGGAAAGCAAACACACAAAGCACACCAGGTGATGACATTTTTGCTCCCTTATTGTGGTGTACAGCAATGTGGAAATGGACTTGAAACACAATGGGGAAAAGCAGCCTTGATGATTTTTAAACTGCTAATGTGTGCAAAGACTAAGGATCTCAGCAAAATGCAGGGCAACTGGTGGCTCTTGGGTGTGTGTGTGAGTTTTGTGCGGTGCTGTTGCTGGGGACCCAATCCTCCCTGTGGAGTACATTTGAAAGAGCTCTAGATACTGATGAAATTTGTATAGCTAGTTGCTAAACACTAAGTTATTTGGCACCTCCCAAGTAGATAAAAATACAGGAAACCATCCCTATCTCTTATCCCTTTTTTAAAGCCTACAACAAAACCTAAATTAGTTTTATTAGACATTTCTTTGCTTAGATGTTTGTACATTAAGTGTGCTGAATGTATTAAGCACGGAGGGAATTACTGGCAGAAAGCTAAATCATGCAGATGATATCTGCTTTTAATTCTGTGCTCATTTCTATTTTTGTAGAAGCAAATTCCATGGATGAAAATCCAGCTTCCATGAAAATGCCATCATCTATATTTCACAGTGTCCACTGACATTTTGAGTCAGAGCCATTTTCTTCATTATGCAGGATGAGATGGTAGATGGAAGTGGTACGATCCAGAATGCTAGCACTGCAGATCTGTTTTTGTTTCCCTGCAAGTTGTAGATGATCTTATGAAAAGTTTAGTATAACCCTCTCCCTGGTGTGCTAGTTTACTACATCAGCGAAGACTAGAAAAAGTTAATGTGGTAATATGGTCTCCCACAGTGTTAAGTGGCGCAGCTGAGATTAGAATTCTGCTATTTTATTCTGTGTAATGTGAATGTGAGGGTTTGATTAGCTGCTTGTGCGTGAAAACGTGCTCCCTCAGAGTTTGTGCGCCCCCACAAACCTCCGTGTGTGACGGAGCTCCTCAGACATGTCTGCTCTAGTCACTAGTAGAGTCCGACAGTGGCTGTCTGCGGAAGCGTTTCCAACAAAGAAGTTCCTTAACGGAAACGCGTCTCCTGGACTCACGGCGTGACAGTTTCCTGCGAGGTATGGGTCTCCCTATGGGAGACTCCGATACCTCCCCACTGTTTTCGCTGGAAGCCTCCCTGAGCCCTCCCTCCTGCTCGCATTCCCTCAGAGACCCACTCCTCCCCCTGCTGGTCCCTGCTTCAGCAGTTGAGTCTCTTTCATCCTGCCTGAGTCCCTCCACCACCTGATGCTCTGATGGCAGTTCCCTGACATCCACCTCCCCTCCAGGGCCCCCCTCACCCCCTCCCAATTCCTCCCCCCTGGGAGGTGAAGGGCTAAAACCCCGAAACGAATCTTCCTCATCTTCTGACGTCTCGAACAATTCTCTCCATCGATCGTCGTCCTGGCCAGCTCAATCCTCCTCCTCTTCAGAATCTGGGAACCCCTCCAACTCCTCTTCCTCGTCGGTGGTGGCAAAGTATTCCCTTCGGAACCTCGCTACAGGCTGAGGTTTACGTGGGAACCTCTGATGAAAAGTCTCTATTAAAACCTCGTCATTGACATCCTCTGCCCTAACCCAGGTGTTTTCCGACTCCGGTTCCCCTTCCCACATTACCAAATACTCTACTTGATCTCCCTTCCACCTGGAATCGAGGATCTCCGCTACATGGTAGCTGTGTTCCTTCTCCTCCATTGCTGGTCCCCTAGTGACCCTCCCCTCACTGTCTCCTCTATACGGTGACAGCAACGACCTGTGAAAAACTGGGTGCAGCTTCATGTGGTTCGGTAACCGGAGCCTGAAAGCCACTGGATTGACCTGCTGTATGACTTCAAACGGACCCAGCCTTTTGGGTCTTAATTTCTTACAACCTCCTTTGAATGGCAACCCTTGGGTTGACAGCCACACCTGGTCCCCCACCCTGATGCTTTCACCTTCCCTTCTGTTTTTGTCTGCTTGCCTCTTATATTCCTCCTTAGCCCTGTTTAAGTTGAGTTGGAGCTGGCGATGGATTGCTTCCATTTCTTCCACGAACTGTTCTGCAGCTGGAACGCTCCAGTTCTCCCCCTCCCCCCCTGGGAAGGCTCTGGGATGGCACCCGTGATTAGCCAAAAAGGGGCTCATCCCCGTGGACACGTTCTCTGCATTGTTGTAGGCAAATTCTGCCAACGCCAGCTTCTCCACCCAATCATTCTCTCTGTCATTAACATAACACCTCAAATATTGTTGGAGAACCCCATTTGCTCTTTCCGCCTGCCCGTTGGTTTCAGGATGACGGGCCGTCGAGAAATTAACCTCTACATGCAGTAAGCTCATGAGCTTCCTCCAGAACCTGGAAGTAAATTGTTTCCCTCGGTCTGAAACCACCCTCAAGGGGGCGCCATGCAACCTAAACACATTCTCTACAAACAATTTGGCGGTTTCTTCTGCTGTAACCGCATGTGAGCAGGCTATGAAGTGGGCCATTTTAGTTAACAGGTCTACTACAACCATGATGGCTGTTTTCCCTCTAGACCTTGGCAGATCAGTCATGAAATCTATTGCCACTGCTTCCCACGGTCTCTCAGGTGTGGGCAGTGGTTCTAATAAACCAGCCGGCGCCTGCCTCTCCCCCTTGGCTCTTTGGCATTGTTCACACCCTCTCACATACTCCCGCACATCTTCCCTGACCTTGGGCCACCAAAATTCCCTGGTAACCAGCCACATGGTTTTGTGTTGCCCAAAGTGCCCTGCTGTGGGGCTATCGTGCAGCTGCTTGAGTACTTTCTCCCTCAATTCCCCTTCAGGTATATATAACGCTCCCTTATAATACAATGCCCCATTTCTCTCCTCAAAACCACCGGGTTTGTCTTCCTCCCCTCTGAGATCCCTGAGTTTCCCCTGGGCGTATGCATCCTGCACCGTACCCTCTACCAATTCCCTTTGCCCCACCAAAGTCGCCCCACACACCCAGCGGTCCTCTGGAATGATATGGGTTTCTTCGGGTGCTCCCTCCCCCTCCAAATATTCAGGCTTGCGTGAGAGAGCGTCCACCCTAACATTCTCTGGGCCTGGCACATAACAAATCTCAAAGTTAAATTTGGAGAACTCTTGGGCCCATCTCAACTGCCTTTGGTTGAGCACTCGCGCCGTTCTCCAGTACTCTAGATTTTTATGGTCCGTGCACACTTGCACTTTATGTTGTGCACCAACTAGCAGATGCCTCCATCTCCGGAACGCCTCATGAATAGCAAGCAGTTCTCGGTCGTACACCGTGTAGTTCCTCTCGGATTTGTTCAGCTTCCGCGAGAAGAAGGCACACGGACGCCACTCCGACTCCTCCTTCCCCGGCTGCAGAAGAAGCACCGCCCCTATGGCTCTGTCAGATGCGTCTGTTTCAACCCTTAGCTTCTTTCGTAAATCCACATGCAGAAGTTGTTCTTCAGAGGCGAAGGCCCTTTTCAGTTCCTCAAACGCTCGCCCCGCCTCCGCCGTCCATACAAACTTCTTCTTACTGCTGAGACAGTCAGTGATGGGCGCCGTCAGATGGGCGAAGTTGCGGATGAACTTACGATAAAAGTTTCCAAACCCTAGGAACCTCTGCACATCCTTCTTGGTTTTGGGTGTTTTCCATTCCAGCACTGCCTGTACCTTGCCGGGATCCATGGCCAATCCCTTGTCTGACAGGCGGTACCCCAGGAATTCCACCTCCTTGGTATGGAACCGACACTTCTCCAGTTTGACCCACAGCCTGTTGGCTTGCAGTCTGCTCAACACTTCTCTGACGTCTCTCACATGTTGCTCCTCATTCTCAGAATACACCAACACATCATCTAGAAAGGCAACGCAATTCTTGTAGAGCAAAGGGCCCAGCACGTGGTTCATAAAAGATTGAAAACACGCGGAGCCTGCTTGTAATCCAAATGGCATAACGAGGTATTCAAACGCCCCCAAAGGGGTAAACATGGTGGTTTTCCATTCATCCCCTTTCCTTATGCGTATCAGGTTGTACGCCCCCCTTAGATCCAGCTTTGTGAAAATCTTTCCCTTCCTCACCATGGTCAAAATATCATCAATTCTGGGCATAGGGAACGCCACCGGTTCAGTCACTGCATTCAGCCGCCTAAAATCACATACAAGTCTCGGCTTGTCCGCATTTTTTTTGTCCACAAAGAACACTGGGCTCCCCCCTGCTGCTTTGGACTCTCTGATGAAGCCTCTCTTCAGGTTCTTGTCAATGAACCCTCGCAACTCCTGCATTTCCCTGTCTGACATGGCATACAACTTGCCCACGGGAAGCTGTGCTCCAGGGAGTAAATTGATCTGACAATCAAAGGGTCTATGAGGTGGTAGTTGGTCAGCTTCCTTCTCGCTGAACACGTCGCTGAGATCTGCATACTGTGGTGGTACCTTCACCTTTCCCATTACTTCAGTCCCTGCTAGGGTGGCTTGGGCCCCTACTGAACCCTTCTCCCCTTTGCAGTGTTCTAGGCAATGTGCTGAACCAAAGGACACCACTCTTTGATGCCAGCCAACCAGCGGATCATGTAGAGCTAGCCAGCTCATTCCCAAAATAATGGGAGCGCCTCCCAGGGTGGCCACATTAAACGCTATCAGTTCTGTGTGCCTTGCCACCCTCATTATCATTGGGACAGTCTGCAAGCGGACTCCTCCTCCCAACAACTCCCTGCCATCAATCGTGGTCACCTGCAGGGGGTTGCTTAAAGGGATGGTCTGTATCTGGTGTTCAGCAACAAACTCCTTGCTCATAAAATTGCAGGAGCTGCCTGAGTCCAATAGCGCCTTTATTTTTAGGGGGTGCCCATTCTGCAGCTCTAGCGACACTTCAATCACTAGAGCAGGTCGAGGAGCTTCTGGCACGGGCACTTTCACTGCTCTTTGGCCTGGCTGCAGTGCCCCAATTGTGGCAACCAGGCGTTGGCTTTTACCTGCTCCGCTCCCCCTTCTTCTCCCCCCTCAACAGCTCCCACCATCCCTTGCCATTCCTTCCTCTGGGGGCAGACTCTGGCAAAGTGGCCTGGCTGTTGGCAGAGATAGCATTTCCGGGGGCCCTTTCCCTCCTTCTTAGCTCCCTCGCTGGTTTTTGAAAATGCGCGCGCGCGCGCTGTTCCGATTTCCATCGGCTCTGCCGGCGGGAAAGCTGGCTCAGGAATGTCTGGAATGCGGAACTCCTTCCAACGTTCCCCTCTCCCTTCCCGCCTCTCCAAGGCTCTTGCCTCCTGCCGCGCTCCTATGGTCAGCGCAGATTTGGTCAGCTGATCCATAGACTCCGCCCTGGGGCTCCGTGCCAGCTCGTCTTTCACCCCCGAAGAAAGACCTTCTTCAAATAGCATTTGAACGGGTGCCGCCGATAAATCCCAACTCAGTCTGTGAATCAGCATGGTAAACTCAGTCCAATATTCACGGACAGATCGACTCCCCTGCTTACAAGCCATTAGCTGTCTGCGCACCACCCCTTCCTCAATATCGCTGGAAAACATGATATCCATTGCACGAAAGAACTTCATTGTGTCCTTTAGTATGTCATTGTGCGTTGCCATTAGGGGTCGCACCCAGTCTCTAGCCCCTTTCTCAAGATGCCCAATTACAAAAGCAACTCGCGATTCCTCATCAGGGAACTCATCGAACTGCACATTAAGGGCATATTGCATCTCTGTCCTAAAAGCATGGTAGTCCTTGGGGTCCCCCCCAAATTTCTGCACCAATCCTGGTACCTTTCTGGGGAATTGAGTGGCTCTCCCCTTCTTGTCTGCATCCTGAGCCCTTCTCTCCTCCAGCCTCGCCGTCTGCAGGGCCAGTTGAACCTCCAACGCTCGGTATCTATCTTCCAAGCTTGGACCAGCTCCAGCCCCTGCTCCTCCGGTTCCGGTTGGTTCGCTCATGATGCCTTCTCTTGCACAGGCAGCGTACAAAGACTGTCGGACTGCTGTGAGGGTTTGATTAGCTGCTTGTGCGTGAAAACGTGCTCCCTCAGAGTTTGTGCGCCCCCACAAACCTCCGTGTGTGACGGAGCTCCTCAGACATGTCTGCTCTAGTCACTAGTAGAGTCCGACAGTGGCTGTCTGCGGAAGCGTTTCCAACAAAGAAGTTCCTTAACGGAAACGCGTCTCCTGGACTCACGGCGTGACAGTTTCCTGCGAGGTATGGGTCTCCCTATGGGAGACTCCGATACCTCCCCACTGTTTTCGCTGGAAGCCTCCCTGAGCCCTCCCTCCTGCTCGCATTCCCTCAGAGACCCACTCCTCCCCCTGCTGGTCCCTGCTTCAGCAGTTGAGTCTCTTTCATCCTGCCTGAGTCCCTCCACCACCTGATGCTCTGATGGCAGTTCCCTGACAGTGAAGAATGGTTCTAGAATACTGCTACGATATGAGGTTGCATTTTCTCTTGTTGAATTTTCTACAAAGTGGTGGGTTCCTCCCCCCCACATTTTTCCATTCTGAGGTGGATCTAGTTGATTGTGAATGCATGGATCTTGATGTCCAAGCCTGCATGAGTTGGGGAACCTGTGGCTTCCAGATGTGGTTGGACTGCAAATCCCATCACCTGTGACCATTGGCCATGCTACCTGGAAGGGATTAGAGTCCAACAACATTCAGAGGACGACATCCCTGCTGTATGTGAATGAAGTTGGATGCTATCACATGCTCAGTCACAACAGAGTGCTGTGTGCAGAATGCTTAATTTGGGAGCTTCCAGTATTAACTACTTTCTGCTCCATATAGTCATAGCAGTAACCACAGCAAAGCCTTAGAGAAACAAATCTACAAAAAAGACAATAATCTGATGGCAGATACTTTGCGGGCAGGCAGTGGTGTTTTCTTTGAAGCACTTTCCCCTTCTATCTTCCCTTTGTTTAATTTGAGAAGGAATATAAAAACTCTGAGAGACAAACCCATCCATATGTTTAAGGTAACAAAGCTGGGAATTAGTTATGGAGTACTGCTGCTTTGAATTATGTTGCTTCATCCATTTCACCTAATAAATTCTTTTTGGAGTTAATCGCTTTAAGAGACTCGAGTAAGTAGAATGTTAGTTTTGGTCTATGGCAGGCAGAGGAGGAGGATGGGCTGGAATGCTCATGAAAGAGTGGATGGGAGGCGGAAGAGCTGTGTTTTTTCTTTTTTGCTGCTATGGAAGTTTTTAAAGGGATTTGTATGATACTCAGGCCGGCACAGTTGACAATTCTAGAGAAAAGGTCTGAATAATTTCAGGACATTGCCTTGATTTCTATACTACTTTTGATGGTTGAATGGGAGTATTTATTAACTTATAGCGCTGGATATCATCGTTACAACATGAAATTGGATGCCTTTCCAAAGTCAAACAAATATTATTTATAAAAGAGGTCAGCTACCAAGGAAAGTAGGTATTTTTGGCTATCCCACTCCTGTCTGAGAGGGAGAGTGATGAGAGACGTGTCTGGTGCACTAGAAACAGTTCCCAGCTAGTATTATTGCAAGTGAGAAGAGAAGGGGGGACACTGGGTTTGTGTAGCAGAGGAGTTGAATGTGTTAAGAGGCCTTTTCTGTTGGGAAGCCTTGTAGTCTTGTGTGTTGTGGTTACTGGCTTGCCCTGATTATAGCGAAGTGAGACAAATTCTCTTTGGTTGCCTTGTGCAATGTGGAGAGATAAGCCGTTTTCTACATTGTCCCACGTTCCAAATTAAATCTTAACAGCTACCTTGTATTTCACATTGTTTGTGAGCTGTGCGATTTGAGAAACCCCAGTGCTGCTATTGAAAGCACCTGCACTTTGACACAAAGAATGACCCATCCACATTCTGCCTAGACATTTCATGACCACTTAATAGATTGAAGAGGGAAAGCTTCTAGGTTGTGGCTAGTTTGGGACTTTCCAAGCCTGGCTACTTTTTTTTGTTCCTGTAGGCTTGGTTGTCTGTGTGGTGTCCATTCTTCTCTAGTGATTCAGTGGAAAATTACATAAGAGAAGGAAGTGAATCACTGACTTATGGTTTAAATGGCTTTAAACAAGGAGGGCTGCTGGCCAATAGGGAAGGTGGATGGATGGGACAAAAACTGAAAAGCGAATTTTAAGATGAAACAAAATGGGCTGGTTATCAAGAGATGACCATGATTTAGTTCTTTGTTTGGAAGCTGCTCACACACCCATTAGACCAATGTTGTGTGAATGGAATTGACAGCACTTTAATTGTGTACATTTGCAAAGAAGCAATTCCCTTGACTTGGATGGTCAACAGTTCCTTGAAAAGCTGAGGTAATAAGTTGTGGAAGACTTTGTGGAAAGCATGAGGTGGCAACTTAATAATATTTCAGCACCCACTGGTGTACTCTCTGATGACTGATTAAACTATACTCAGAGGGGACCCATTGAAATCAATAGGATATGGTCAACTTACGGCCATTAATTTTAGTAATTTGTTAGGGTTTTCCTGTTGCTCAGTAACGTGCTCCTTTGTTCAAGTTAAATAAGTTTATTGTGCTAGTCGAAGACCATGACAAAACCATACAAAGACAATCAATAAAAATATATAGCAAATTCTCTGCTTAAACCAACAGAACCATGTAGTGAGAGAATTGGGGAGCCACCACAACCATATACAGCATATTTCAAATTATACCTCCAAACATTCCTTTAAAGTTTACTGCTTTTCCTTTTTCATACTCTTTCTTGCTGCCAGCGCAAAAAGGGTCACTTTATGAGTCACTGAGGCATTTGAGTCACTCAGCAGCCACAAAACCCTCCCAAGCAAGGAGAGACTGCTTTCTTGAACAAACAGGATTTAGAAAGTGTCTCCTAGATTCTGAGTATAATGGGCAATGTAACAAATAATAAAAAAGTCTTCTTGTGGTTGTCCACATATGCAGATTATCTGTGTATGGAATCTTGTTATTACCCCCATCCAGCATGGCTGAGGGCATTGCCTGGAAATGCATCTCAATAAAGGCAGATCTTAATGGAACAAGCAAGAGTTTAGACAAATAACTGGCTCTAAAATGCTCCATTTTTAAGAGTGGAAACCAATAAGAAAATATGGAAGATTGTAGGTCCCTTCTGGATTCTGTCCAGTAGGGCTCTGATTGTGAGGTGCCCAGTATATCCATGTTTCAATTTTATGTGGGACAGAGGGCACTTCAAGACTGCCACTGTTTTTGGGTGGGATCCAATTACATGCCAGCAAATTCAGGTTTTGCAGCACACCCTCTTCCCCCCAAAAAACTAGACTCTTTGAGATAAGGAAAGGGAAAGTGTGGGATAGTATTAACTTGATGTGGTATTGTCTAACATCCCTGCAACCAAATTAGAATGAATGCTCAGTACAGTAGCTGGAGGATGGTGGCCTGTTGAGTCAAGTCTCAAACCACTGGTATCTTCATGGGTATAGACATATGGGAATTAGACACTGGGAGCTCCTTTTCTTCAGTAGTTATGTTTATCGAAAAGGGAAGGAACCCTAAACAGCTGTAAGGGTATCCCAGTAATTAATAATTTTTCAGTAAAATAATAAGCTCCTGCTGTAGCCTCCTTTTGTTTTAACAGAACTAACATTCTCCATTGCAAATGTTTCCCAGGTCCCTCTACTGGGATTACTTTCAATATACTGTTGCACGCTACCCTAGTCTCCAAATCATGCAAGATTCCAGAGCAGGGGTCAGCAAACTTTTTCCAGCAGGGGGCCGGTCCACTGTCCCTCAGACCTTGTGGGGGGCCAGAATATATTTTTTGGGGAAAATATGAGCGAATTCCTATGCCCCACAAATAACCCAGAGATGCATTTTAAATAAAAGCACACATTCTACTCATGTAAAAACACGCTGATTCCCGGACCATCTGTGGGCCACATTGAGAAGGCGATTGGGCCGCATCTGGCCCCCAGGCCTTAGGTTGCCTACCGCTGTTCCAGAGGTTTCAAGCACTTATGGAAGGTTTGTTCTTCCTTTGGAATGATATATGGTTAATTCACACATATCTACAACCTGAGCCTAGAGTGGAGGAGTTCCCAGCATTACACGTGAACAGGGCCTTGCTTCCTCCATAGCCGCAGCCTTGGATTCAAACAGAAATCAAACATTACCCAGACTCTCTGGCTTCTTAGCTTCTCACTTTTCTTTTTGCTTCTAGCTCACATCACGCAACTCTACCTTTGTTCTTCTAACTGCCTACAAATTGAGGAAGAGGCCCCTGCCCATTTACCATCTCACACAGAGCCCCTTCCTTTGTTCTCTTTAATGGCCCATCACCTAGGCTATTGCCTCTCCAGAAAGCTAGCGTGGCTATTCCAAGAATTAGAAAGAAGCCCAGGCATTTAACCTACCTCCCCCCTAAAACTCACAACAATACTCTCAGGAGCTAGCTAGGGGGAAGCAATGAAAAACGGCTGGGGGGAGCATTTCTGGGGGAGCCCCTCTCGCTTCCACCTGCCAATCCATCGTTGCAAGTACACCCCTGCCCCCAGGACAAAAACATGAGAAACCAAGTTTTCCTTGCAGCATCTAGGTCTACTCTGAATGGATGGTTGTGCAGAAATGTTTGTCAACACAGGTCATCTATTGCTTTCAGACTTTGCATGTTTCAGCCTTCTTTTAAACACAATCCTGAATTTTTTAAAAATTCTTTTTTAAGTGTGCTGAAGTTGTTTTTTTTCATTATTTAATGGCCTCTAAGAATGGAAGGGGCTGAAATGTGCATGCATGAGCAGCAGCTGAGCAGTAACCTCGAGAAATAAGAATGTATTGACTGCCAAAATATGTCCCATGGTTATCATAAGAACCAATTAAAACCATGCAAGTAAAAAGTACCAGATTGTTCAGCCATATAACCCAACACTGTTCACTTATGAGTGGTTCTCCAGGGTCTCAAGCAAATTTCTCCTTAGTCCTGTTCCATGATATCCTTTTAGTTGAAGATGCCAAAGATTAGATCTGGAACCTTTTGCAGATAGAGCATGCTCTTTAGTGTTAAATTATGGCCCCTTGATTCTCAAAACCTGGCAGGTGAATTCAGGTCTTCATTGCATCCCCCCCCCCCACGACCTCTCATAAATCTACTTAAAAACTCTATTCAGACCTGTTACCAAAGCATACTATTTTACTTGTAAGGATTTTTGCAGGACTGTATGAAATTCATCACATTTTGTATTATTTCCTGTGCACGGTGGACAGCACACAGCAGCACTTTCAGGGGCTAATGATAGGGAGCAGATGTAACAAGACCTCCAGTCACTTGTTGTAAGCGAGGTTTCCAAAGAGTCTTGCTCACAGTTCTGTGGCCTCCACCTTTGACATCAGCTTGTTTTATTAGAAACATATGAACTAGTTTCAAGGCACTGGTGGAGTAATGGGGAAGTAGAATGGAGGGCGTGGCAGAGATACTATGATGATGAGGTGTTGGGTGACCTTGGAAAGGATGAGTTCACTAGATGGGATGCCATCATTTTGTTGCTGCCTACACAATGTCTGAGTCTTTCAGACAAGTTCATCCTGATTCCTTTCGGAGGGCAGTGTTGGGTGGTACAATGAACTCTAGGAAAGAATGAAAGGGTTTGAAGAATAAGGAAAATGGATATTTGTGTTCAGTGTGTAAAGTAAAAACAAACAGCTGGAGGAGATATTCCAAGAACAGTTTGTGCTTTGTAGGCCAGGACAGTCGTTTCTCAATATAACTTTGGCCTGTGTGTGAGCTTCTGGATAATGTTAACCTCTGGAAAGTTACTTTGGCTAGGAAGCTTTTGAGATCCTGATAAAGTTAATGAAAATATTTCCTTTCTTCGGCTGTGCTGATCTTGCTTTGATTCTAGGAGAGGTTCTGGATGTAATTCTCATTATCCCTATATGATGTTTTATGCTTCGTAAAATGACCATTGACCTTATCAAAAGTGCAGGGTAGTAAAAGTACCCCAGTGTATCTCATGTATGGTCTGCATTGCAGCACCAGCCATTGCCTAAGCATTATGGGGTGGGGAAAGACCTTACCTGGATCCAGGGGGCCTCATTCTGAGCTGCAAGTCAGTTATCATGGGGTGGGGGGGAATTGAGCCTCATGCTGGAGGATATTTGTGCAAAGTTAATTCTTTATATCTGTGTGCCTGTATGGAATGTCCAGGTCTTGTGAGATTTGCTGAAGCCTCTCAGGAGCAGCATTAGAGAACAGAACAATCAACATCCTAAACAGTGAGCTGCAGGTCAAGGACTTCTTCTAGAAAAAGACAGAGCAAGCAAGTGAGCAGTTGGATACAACTCCAGGTCCAGGGCCTGTGCATTTGAAATCCCTTGTGGGAATGCTGTCCCAAGAACTATGTCCAAGACTTCTCGCTGGCATTTTCTAAACTCAGGAGAAGCCATGGGGTGTGGCATCTGAAAGGAGAGATAAACACCACCAGGGCTATTGAGATCCCAGGAAAAGCAAGATCCAGTACAGCTGATAGGATTTACTGACTCTGGGTAAATAAGCTTCGCCCCTGGTCTATAGAATGCATAGGAAGAACTGTCACAAAAGCTTTCAGCAATTTCTCATAGGAAAGGTGCTGTAATCCTCTGACTACTTTGTTTCTTGTTTCCTTTTGCACCTTTTCCTATTGTATAATATCTTTGTGAGGATGGAGCAACAAGAACTGCAAAGGGTTTTCCAAAAGGGATTCCAGTATAGATTTGTATAGTGATTTTAAAATAACAGCTGTTTCATTTTCAGTCCCTTTCCAAATAGTACCTAGCATAGAATTGCCATTGCACAATAAGTTTACATACCACCCCAAGATCTTTCCCCTGATTTATCACTTCTTCAGTCTCATTGGTGTGTAGGTGGAGCTAGGATTTTTCCTCCAGAATTTGCAGCGCTTTACACTTATTTACACTGAGCCTCATTTGCTGCTGTTTATCCAGTTTAGAATGTGCTTTTTAAAAGGAGCTTTTATTTACTAGGTTATTCACCTTGCTCAGTGGTAAGGCCTAGGGCAGCCTTATGCCCTCCAGATGTTTTGTACTTCAGGTCTCACCATCGATGATCATTGGTTGTGCTGCGTGTGGCTGATGGGAGTTGTCTGAAAATCATGATGGCACAGGGTGCTGCCAAAACTATGATTTCTTAGAATACCCAAATAGTGTGTGTGTGTGTGTGTGTGTGTGTGTGTGCAACTTCTTCCACTAAATGTGCTGCCAGTGAGAAAATTCATGTTTAGTAGCTCAGCCATTCCATTCTTACATGCCTATAGAGCTCTAGGATGAACTCCATGAAATCTTAGAACATGTTTCTCTACTCTAACAACTCACTCATTTTGTTCTGGACAGCTTAGTTCCTGGTGATGCATCCCTTTTATTGCCTTTTTACTAGTGTAATTTTTTGTTTTTCAAAAAAGTGATTCCTGTGGTTACCACAGGAATGTTAAACAACCATCAATGAGGGATGAAGGAAGGCTGCGTGCAGCTGAATGGGAAAGTGTGTGGATGAAACAGAAGCTGAAAAATTCTGAATGAAATGCTAATAGAACAGCCACTAGAATGTTCCCGCCTGGTGCTCAGAGATGGAGATACTTTTTGTACTCATAATAGTTTTATTAGAACTCCCATTTGTACCTGGGTATCAGAATGTTCATCCTAGTAACCTTATCAGACTTATCTTCATGATGATCAGATATGTGATGATGAAGCTGATATGCTCAAAGCATCTTGGGCTTCATCAGCATTCCCATGAAACAAAGGCAGCTGAGAAATGCTGGAGAACGCATAGTGCCATGGCTCATTTGGAAAGTGGAAAAGATTGTCCCTTGTTGGGCTCAGAGCTGTGGCTGAGCAGTCTAGACCATTAACTTCCTTTCAACAATGCACACTCCCTGAACAATACGCAAACTGAAACATGGCTTTCCTTCAAAATTTGTATTTCTCCATACATGCAGTTCTTCAGCTGCATGTACAAACCCATGTATCAGGAGACATTGTGCATAAATTAGTGAAAATAACTTACAAAAATATAAAAATATTCCTTCCTGTAGCACCTTAAAGACCAACTAAGTTAGTTCTTGGTATAAGCTTTCGTGTGCGTGCATGTATCTGAAGAAGTGTGCATGCACACGAAAGCTTATACCAAGAACTAACTTAGTTGGTCTTTAAGGTGCTACAGGAAGGAATTTTTTTTATTTTTACAAAAATATGTGATGTTAAGGGAATTGCTTGTAAAGTGTGTGTATCAGGAAGAATGCTCACTAAAATGCTAGTGAATTTTCATGACGATGTTTAATTTTTAAAAAATTGCAGGTTGATGTGGAAATTTGGCAAACTGAATTTAAGACTGGAAAAATGAGAAAATAAGAGAAACTGAGAATTGTAGCTTTGTGTCTCCCTAGTGAAGGCTCAAAAACCCTCCTAAACAGTGAAGGCTGTAGTAAAGAGGGCTGAAGTGGGAAGAGAGAATCACCCCGAATCAGAAGCACCTTGTGTGAATGGAGCTCCCTTTTGCACCAGGTGCCTGTATCTGATTTAGGGCAATTCTCTCGCTTCTCCAAGTACTCCCTGTCCACTACCCACACTGTTCAAGAGGACCTCAACCCTCCAGAGAGTCTTTCTTGGGTGGGGGAATATGAGGATGAGATAGTTCCCCTCGGTGAACCTTCTTCAATTAGCAACTCTCAGGATCGAATCCATTGTCCTTTGTTTCAATATGAACACAAGATTCATGTTGCAAGATAAAGCAGACTGAGGACCAGATTTCAAATAATAGTTAATGACTGAGCCACCAAAGTTAACATAGTGGGAATTCTTTTAGAATGAGCTCTCTCTCTCCAAACCCACCCCCAAGTATAAGAAAGAGCTGGCTCATGCTGCTCAAACCAATAGTTTAATATACTGTATTTTTTGCACCATAACACTCACTTTTTTCCTCCTAGAAAGTAAGGGGAAATGTCTGTGCGTGTTATGGAGGGAATGCCTACGGGTGGCATGCCTACGGATTTTCCTCCTCTAAAAACTACGTGCGTGCTATGGTCGGGTGCGTGTTATAGAGCGAAAAATACGGTAGTTAACCCCTAAATTTAGCAGCAAACCTTGAATCCAAATCTTCAGGGTTTCAGGTAAGACTCCCCCCCCCAGCCCTGCTTCTTGGAGCTTCTTTAAGCGCTGCATCGAAACTGGGATCTCATGCTTACGAGTCTGTATTGTGCAAATGCACACTGTATATAGATGCTGTGGAAGTAGGAACGTGCAGGGAATCTGATACAACTTGTGGGGCTTAAGTGTCTCGCATAAGACCTATTTAATCTCACTGACTCACTTTAGGCTTCTTTGGAGATCTCAGTACTGACTCTGCCCTGGCTCATTTAGGATGCTGAAAAATACAGGGTGGGTCAGGGTACTTACAAACAAAGCTGTCTGGAAAGCTTGGCACTGATCCCCTGAAAGGAAAATGGGAGCCAACAGGGTGGAATGGGTTGAAAAGCCTAGGAAAGAAAGAGGTTTAGAATCCGCTGAGTTAAAACAAGCTTTGCTCTGTTGGGGTGACAACCAGCATGTGTTAAGTGGGCACTGAAGAGTGGCCTTGGGAACTGGGAGTGTATGCGTATTGTTTACTTGACTGCTGCAAAATGCCAGGCCCCATAAATAAAATTACCCAGGGGTGGGGGTGGGGAATGCAAATTCACTCATGGGTGTTCATTCCCTGTAAAAGTTTCTTTCATGACTTTTATGGGTTGCGTGTTCTGTTTATTTTCTTGGCCAGGCTTCTTTTCTGGCTACATCTCTTTCCTTGTCAATGCCAGAGGCAGGAATGGGAATGCGCTTCAGCCCTTTGCAGAAGATGAGTAGGCTTTTGTGGGATCACTCACGGCTGGAGGAAGATGAGAGGCTTAGGACAACAACAGCACTTTCATCATAAATACATTACCATCTTGCCCAGTCACAGCAGTGATGGCCCTTTGCTCAGGGCCAATTCATTTAACACACTGCATGCATGACTTCTGGGTTGTTGTTGTTTTTTGAGCCCAGATAAATTTGAGCTATGGGAAAACTTCTTGAAGTGGTTTTGAACTGGGGATGTGCCAAAATGGTTATGCACCGCTCAAGAGGACCCAACAGATATATATTATTGCTACCCCACAAGTTTTTTGTATTCTTGTGAATGGTGGCTAGATTCAGGGCTGTTTTTCAGCCGGAACATGCCGGAACTTAGTTCTAGCACCTCTCAGATGGGCGCCATTGTCATTCTAAGAGAACGAGGGATGCGTTCATGGTGAGATCCGGCATCTCTGTTTCTAGAGAAATAGCACTGGCTAAATTCATTCACAAGGGGCTGAATTCCCTGGAGGCAGCTGTAAAAAAGTAGTCTGGAATGATCCTGGAAGCCATTTAAGCTGGTTGCTTCCATGTGTCTCAGCAATGGTGAGAGGTTAGGCAGCTTACAATTTTGAATGATGGCTTAAAACCAAAAGATACAAGTCAAAAGAATGGTGGGGGTGGATATGAAGAAAAGAGGGAAATATGCATGTCCAGATCCTAGGTCTTTCATAATTTTACATAATAAAGTTGCTTAATGGCAGTGGAGGAGATGGTTCTGAGAGAATCAAATAGCAGCTGGTCCAAATGGAGCTGATGAAGAGGAGCCTCCAGGTTCATCTCTCCCTCTGATGCAGCCAGAAAGAATGCCTGGCCATGTCAAACACAGATAGAAGCTGGAGGTGTATTGCCGGAAATGCTGTGACATATGATGTGGGCATGACCAATGATACTTCCTTTTTTGGACTGAAGTTGTTGTCCATATCAGTTTTGTATTGGTGAAACCCTTGATCTTTGCATGTGTCCATTTACTTTTAAATTATATTCCTGTAATTTGGGGATTAATGAAAGGACAACAGAGGGGATTTCGTGAACTTTTATGGTTGCCAAGAGACTTTGACTGTGTATGCACTCCTGTTAACTCTACATCCAGTGCATTCCCATGGCTGGTTTGGGAAGTGGCATGCATACAATGTTAGCCCAAATCCATATCTATCCTGTCATTTCCTAGTGATACATTTCCCCCAAAACCAGCTTCAATTCCAATTGAGAATAAGAACAATTTAGCTCAGGCATAGGCAAACTCGGCCCTCCAGATGTTTTGAGACTACAGTTCCCATCATCCCTGACCACTGGTCCTGTTAGCTAGCGATGATAGGAGTTGTAGTCCCAAAACATCTAGAGGGCCGAGTTTGCCTATGCCTGATTTAGCTGCATTTTAAGCTGGTAATGTGTACACCGCCTTATATTACAAGCCTGGAAGGATAAACACCCACCGTCTATTATGCAGTGGTGTGAGGACTGTACCACCCTAGCTACATTTGAGTGTGTTTCTTATCAACTACATGTGGATAGCTGTTTCAACATTTGGACATCAATTTATATGTTTAACCAAAGATGGATGTATCAGGGATATTGTATTTTTAATGGGAACTGATTGGGGCTTCTTCCTCCTTTTGTTCTTTGTTTTTCTTCCTTCCTTTTCTTTGTTTTTGTATCTCTTTCTTCTTTCGAATTTGGTATGCAAATCAATAAAAGGGAAAGAAAGATTTGTATCATTTTATCCAGCACAGATGTTAGCTCTGCTTTCTTTTCAACAGGTCTCAGAGCCAAAGTCGTTCTGTTGCTACCCCTCAGCTGCACACGGGGCCCTCTCGTACAGTCCGACGCTATCCAGCCACCAATAATGATCAGCTCACATCCAATGCCTTGCCAAATGGGAATGGATTTGAACAGAGCAGTTCTGGGCCACGTATGGCATTTCAAGAACCATCTTCACCTCACGGGGGTAAGGTCTAAAGAATGAGCCATGTTTCTTTGACAAATGTTTCTAAGCACAGGCTTCATGCAGTGTTGTTGGTGGTGGGGAGTCCATCAAGGTAGTGGGATGAGGGTGGTGCTGTGGCCTAAACCACTGAGCCTCTTTGGCTTGCCGATCAGAAGGTCAGCAGTTCAAATCCCTGCGACGGGGTGAGCTCCCGTTGCTCTGTCCCAGCTCCTACCAAACTAGCAGTTCGAAAGCATGCCAGTGCAAGTAGATAAATAGGTACTGCTGCAGCAGGATGGTAAACAGCCTTTCTGTGCAGTCTGGTTTCTGTCACGGTGTTCAGTTGTGCCAGAAGTGGTTTAGTCATGCTGGTCACATGATTCAGAAAGCTGTCTGTGGACAAACGCCAGCTCCCTCGGCCTGAAAGTGAGATGAGCGCCGCTCCCCATAGTCGCCTTTGACTGGACTTACGTAACTTTCCAGGGGTCCTTTACCTTTACCATTAAGGTAAGGTAAAGGTACCCCTGACCGTTAGGTCCAGTCTCGGACCACTCTGGGGTTGCGTGCTCATTTCGCTCTATAGGCCGAGGGAGCTGGCGTTTGTCCAGAGACAGCTTCCGGGTCATGTGGCCAGCATGACTAAGCTGCTTCTGGTGAACCAGAGCAGCACATGGAAACACCGTTTACCTTCCCTCCGGAGCGGTACCTATTTATCTACTTGCACTTTGATGTGCTTTCGAACTGCTAGGTGGGCAGGAGCTGGGACCAAGCAACGGGAGCTCACCCCGTTGCAGG
Organism: Podarcis bocagei; assembly: GCF_964188305.1. NCBI lineage: Eukaryota > Metazoa > Chordata > Lepidosauria > Squamata > Lacertidae > Podarcis > Podarcis bocagei. Next base: position 32,766,412 of record NC_138125.1, read on the forward strand.
GATTCGAACCACCGACCTTCTGATCGGCAAGCCCTAGGCTCTGTGGTTTAGACCACAGCGCCACCCATGTCCCTGTCACCATTAAGGTAGGGTATAGTTGAGAATGCCATAGCCATGTACATGTGCCAGCAATCCGTAGCAATACAGTGAGTAAGGTTTACATAAACACTCATTTCCATGGGCCTGATTAGGTGTATAATCCAAAGTACCAGCACAGAATTTAGCTAGCTACAGGCGGGAGTGAGAATGATGGTGATGGTGATGATGATTTAATTTGCATTTTCATAAGAAACTACCTAATTTACACTTTTCAAACTAATATGCAAGCTGAAACACTGTTATTCTTCAAAATTCACACAAAATTTTGCAGTTATGTTCTACACCCAATCAAACAAAATGTACAAAAATGAATATATAAAGGGAGTATGTAATTTAAAAATCATTGGTGAAAATAACATACAAAAATACATTATATTAGGAAAATGACTTGCAAAAATATGTATATAAGTCAGAACTGCATACAAAGATGTGTATTCATAAAATTCTGAGGGGTTTTCATGAACGTCACATCTGACATCAAGGCGTCATGCACAATGTTATGACATCATGCATGATGCCTGGACGCAACATCACTATGTCATGTATGTCGTCACCCCCCCATTTCCTACCTGAACTAGTGCTCCTGGTGGAGATGAAACCTATCATGCGTACTAGCCATTGATAGCATTGTCTTTCATGAATTTGTCTCATTGTCTTTTAAATCCATCCAAGTTTGGGGCCATCACTGCTTCTTGTGGGGTAAAGCCACTTCCGAGATAAGGAGGAGGTGGGGTTGCGAGCTTCACGCCCCTTCCCCACACTCGCGGGGGCTGGCTCCAGCCCATTCGATAGCAGAGGGAATCCTCGGCTGCGTCATACCCCGGGCCAGCCAATCGGCTGGCTCCGGGGGCGTGGCCTCAGCTACTTAGGTCTGCCGCAGCCGAGGCTCCCCCTCTTTCCCTGGCTGCAGCTGACCGGTTTCCCCTCCCTTCCCACCCTCTAGGCTAGGTGCTTTGACGTTGCTATGAACTTCGGTTGGTTGCCGTCAAGGGGCCTGGTAGGAATTTTCCCAACTGGCAGATTGGTACCAGCCATTTGGTTTTCGCCTACCTCGTAGCAAACCATCACAACTCCTTGGTATTGGCGGTTAGGCATTGGTGGGGGTACTGTTTTATTGTTATGCAGATGAAGGGGGGAGGAGTGCCATCACCTTCCCCCAAACAAAGGGTAGTCCGGTAAAGGCTTCCAGGGGGCGTGGCCTTGTCCTAAGCCTAAGGAGGTGTGGGCCCACAGTACGCCCCCACACGGTGACGCCGGGGGGAAGTCCTAGTTGACGTGCCTCAGCAGGACTCCTCCCACTGGTGGTTAACCCTTACCGGCCTTCAAGCCGGTTAGTTGTTAGGACCAATGCCTAAGCCAATACCGCTCAATTCCTGTAATCAATAAAGTTGTGGCCTAATTTGACCCATTAACCTGAATTCTGTTGTCCTGTGTCTTTATTTCATTGGGGGGAGGCGGGAACTCGCCACACAACTATGTGCTGAGTGAAGAAGTACCATCTTTTGTCTGCCCTGAGTCTTTCAACATTCAGCTTTGTTGGGTGTTCCCCTCATGTTATAAGAGAGGGAGAAAAACTTTTCTCTCACCACTTCCTTCCCACCATGCCTAATTTTTTACACATCTATCATTGTTTCCTCTTACTTGCCTTTTCTCCAAACTAAAAAGCCCCAAATGTTGTTGTTTATTAAGTTATATACTGCTTATATGCCGGAATGGCTTCTAAGCGGCTTACAACTATAAAACCAATGCATAATAAAAATACATAGCAACAAATCCACTGGGGCATTAAAACATCCTTAATTTAAAAAATACAATAAAACAAATCTTGTAGTCATTCTTCATAGTTGCTCCATTGCCTCCATCCTTTTGGTTGCCCTTATCTGAACCCTTTCCAGCTCCCCAATATCCTGTTTGAGGTGAGGCATCAAGCTTTCCCCCCTCAGCTTTGACATCTCTACCCTAACTGATCTATGCAACATTCCTCTACCTTCACTTCAACTAATTGGCCTGGCTGTCTCTCCCCCCCTCCCCCCCGTCTTAGCTGGAGTAGGACCGGAGTAGACTGGAACGCAGCCATGTGCTCTGTTCTGGTGGGAGGCATTAATATTGTAGATTATTATTATTATTACATCCAAGCATTTCCCTTCAGGGTAGCTTTCCCAGTCTCCTTTCCTTCCTTAAAACAGGGCCGAGAAATAAAGGCGGAAAGAATTTATTGTCATTCTGATACAGAAATGCCTCGTGCTTCTTTCAGTTAATGCATTTTATCCCTTTCCCCTAGTTTTATTTAAGTAAATCCTTGAAATGTATTCTGTGGGTTCGCTGCGTAATCTACTAAATCCTCCTGTTCACCCTTTAGTAGTCTGTACTTATTGCTTTTATAGAGTTTGTAATATCAGGGCTTGTAATATAGGCCTTATTGTTGCCCACTGTGACATTATATGGGCCAGTGGCCTGGTACAGCAGACTCTTCGTATGTTCTTCCGTCCATGGCCCTAAGCCACTACAAGTCCCATTGTCCCTGGAACCATTGGCCATGCTGGCTGGGCTGATGGCAGTCAGAATCCAGCATCTGGAGGACCACAAGTGCTAAACTTAGGTGCTCAGAGACATCTTTCTGCTCTGTGATGGTCATTTTCCTTTTCCTTGCAGGTGTCAACCTGACAGAAAAAATCAGGAAGATAAAGATTATCTTCACCCCCACAATCTGTAAACAGACTTGTCGACATGGCCGCTGCTACAACAGCTGTGAGAAAGGAGACACCACCACCCTGTACAGCCAGGGCGGGCATGACCATGACCCTAAATCGGGCTTCCGTATCTGTGAGTCTTCCCATATGTCTGACCCCTTTCACAAGGTTTATCTATCTTCCTCTGTTGCTTTCATCCACGAGACTAGCAATTCACTGCAGGAGCAGAGTTCAGAGTAGGAGGAGGATGACAGCTCAATTGGCCTGAAAATGAGTCTTCCCTGAGACTGGTCCTGCCCTCTTTGAGACAAGAGGTCGAATACAGTTACCTTTTGTCCTCTCAATACAGCAGTTCAGTCAGAGTCTCAGACAGGCATTGCTGCAATTCTTCTTGTCAGGGCCAATTTTCTGCTTTCATTGGCATTAGCTTTTGGGTCTGACTCCCAACACCTAATTTCTTCCTGTTCTCTCCTTTCGCTTGTGTGGAAACCAGGAGAGTTGGCTGAAGCTTTTATGCTGTTCCTAATTATTATGGCAGCTGAAGCCTTTCTTCTGATCTTGCTGAAACTGTAATTGCACAGGAAATTTCAGTGAGCTGGACAGGTCAGCCCTCTAACCATTGCTCTGGAGCAACTTTCCCCAGCTGGTGCCCTCCAGATGTTTTGGGAGTGCAACTCCTACCAGCTCCAGATGACTAGCGCTACAAAACATCTAGAGGGCTCCAGGTTGGGGAAGGGCTGCTCCAGAGTTTGACCCTATCTAGTAGTTTGACCCTATCTAGTAGTTCTGGGACGCAGGTGGCGCTGTGGGTTAAACCACAGAGCCTAGGACTTGCCGATCAGAAGGTCAGCAGTTCGAATCCCCGCGACGGGGTGAGCTCCTGTTGCTCGGTCCCAGCTCCTGCCAACCTAGCAGTTCGAAAGCACGTCAAAGTGCAAGTAGATAAATAGGTACCGCTCCGGTGGGAAGGTAAACGGCATTTCCGTGCACTGCTCTGGTTCGCCAGAAGCGGCTTAGTCATGCTGGCCACATGACCCGGAAGCTGTCTGCGGACAAACGCCGGCTCCCTCGGCCTATAGAGTGAGATGAGCGCGCAACCCCAGAGTCGGTCATGACTGGACCTAAAGGTCAGGGGTCCTTTTACCTTTACCTTTAGTAGTTCTGTGGAATGGCCCTGCACAGCTCTCACAGAAGAACCCAAATGCTTCCTCCCTGTGGTTGAATTTTAGGGTGTCTTCCCATTCAAGATTTCAATCCGTTTTGGCTTAACATGTTGAATTGGAAAATGAAACCTACCTTGGCCATATTGCACATTCATCCGGCCCATGTTAGTAACATTCTTCCATGGCACAAATAGTAGGGCTGAGGATAGAAGTGCCTTCAAGCACCACAGGCAGAAAGTTTCTTAGTGATCTTTGGAAGTAGAGTTAGCTCACATGCTTGGTGTCCTTCATAACTGGGACAGCTTGACATCTTTTGTTTTTAAGTTGTATTCATTCAACTTGTTTTTATTATTGCTTGTTAGCCTCCCTGAGCCCGGCCTTGGCTGGGGAGGGTGGGGTATAAATAAAAATTATTATTATTATTATTATTATTATTATTATTATTATTATTATTATTATTATTATTATTATTATCTTTCTGTGACTGAGACTTCTTGATAGGACAGGTATTTGCCTATTTGCTGGCTAGGGTGAGCTTCTGGACATTTATCTGCATTCCATTTCTGGCTTTCACTTACAGATTTCCTTTCTTTGCAGATTTCTGCCAGATTCCCTGTCTAAATGGGGGACGCTGTGTGGGCAGGGACGAATGCTGGTGCCCATCTAACTCTACAGGGAAGTTCTGCCACCTACCAGCTTTGAAAGTGGAAAGGAAAAAAGACGTGCCAAACAGCCTGGCAAGCAACTCCATGAAACATTCCATGTACACACTTCCTTTATCCAACCAACTTGGTAAGCAGCACTGGTCTCGTTGCTTCTTATAGGCTGCTGGTGTGTGGAGCTTATATCGGGCATGCCTTTGCCTCCCCCCCCCTTCCTCTTCAATTGTGTGTGCTTCAAGATAAATACATATACAGGATGTTGGCTCAGGTATGCACCTGTGCTTAGGACTCCTTTTGTGAGAGCACTACCTTTTTCTGCCATGCAGGTATCTGCCTTGTATTCTAATTAATTATTAGATATGATTTAGATACACACACACACACACACACACACAAATTGAGGACCTAAGTAGAGGTTTCTGAATTTCTTAATTGAAATCCCCATAAAGAAATAGCCACACTCCCTTCACATAGGTAAAACCCCTGGTCTAGAATTCATAATAAGATACTCATGTAGGCTATAATCTACACATAGCCTAGGAAGAAGCTAATGGATGATGCTAATATTCTTGTCCATACAGTGGTACCTTGAGTTACAAATGCCTCAGGTTACAAACACTTCAGGTTACAAACTCCGCTAACCTGGAAGAGTTACTTTGAGCTGAGAATTTTGCCCTAGGATGAGAAAGGAAATTATGTACTGGCGGTGCAGCGGCAGCAAGAGGCCCCATTAGCGAAAACATGCCTATAGTTAAGAACAGTTTCAGGTTAAGAACAGACCTCCGGAATGAATTAAGTTTGTAACTAGAGGTACCACTGTATTCTGATATTCACAGGTTTCATTGTTTTCTCTGGGCTTCGTGGCAATTCAAAAGTTATTTCCCTTGTTGGTACATTTTGGGCCATAAATGAACAGTGATGGCTGCTTTTCAGTCTAATGTTTGTACTGAGAACCAGTGTGGTCCTGCAGATGGAGCAAATGTCAGAGTATCTCCACTAACCCCTCTAGAAATTTGTAGGTTGCTGCAGAGCAAGAAGCAAAGTCATGTTTCCATTGACAAACTTTCCTTCCAGCTTCTAGAAACCCTTCCCTTGTGAACGTACATATCAACCACCCTCCAGAAGCTGCTGTGCAGATCCATCAGGTAGCTCGAGTGAAAAGTGACGCAGATCAGTCAGAAGAGAACAGTGTTGAAGCTGTGTTGATATCTCAGTTTCCATTGGCTTCCCACCAGTACAGTGATAACGCCACCACCACCACCATCAACAACAACAACATTGTCACAGAGAGACATCAGCAGCAGAGGCCTCAGGACCTAGTGGGAAAGTGTTACATGGAGTCAATGCATGGAAAGGTCAGAGCTATTCTGTCTTAACTCAATTTTGTTCGCACACTTGGGGTGTAGGTTATGGAATGTGAGATTAATGGATGCAGTGTGTGTGAACCCTAAGCATGCACATGAAATGTCATTTTTTATTATTTGATTTTATTTATTGAAAACATTTGTATCCCACCTTCTCTTGAAAAAATCCAAGGTAACGTCATAAGGTGATGTGAGGGTTTGATTAGCTGCTTGTGCGTGAAAACGTGCTCCCTCAGAGTTTGTGCGCCCCCACAAACCTCCGTGTGTGACGGAGCTCCTCAGACATGTCTGCTCTAGTCACTAGTAGAGTCCGACAGTGGCTGTCTGCGGAAGCGTTTCCAACAAAGAAGTTCCTTAACGGAAACGCGTCTCCTGGACTCACGGCGTGACAGTTTCCTGCGAGGTATGGGTCTCCCTATGGGAGACTCCGATACCTCCCCACTGTTCTCGCTGGAAGCCTCCCTGAGCCCTCCCTCCTGCTCGCATTCCCTCAGAGACCCACTCCTCCCCCTGCTGGTCCCTGCTTCAGCAGTTGAGTCTCTTTCATCCGGCCTGAGTCCCTCCACCACCTGATGCTCTGATGGCAGTTCCCTGACATCCACCTCCCCTCCAGGGCCCCCCTCACCCCCTCCCAATTCCTCCCCCCTGGGAGGTGAAGGGCTAAAACCCCGAAACGAATCTTCCTCATCTTCTGACGTCTCGAACAATTCTCTCCATCGATCGTCGTCCTGGCCAGCTGAATCCTCCTCCTCTTCAGAATCTGGGAACCCCTCCAACTCCTCTTCCTCGTCGGTGGTGGCAAAGTATTCCCTTCGGAACCTCGCTACAGGCTGAGGTTTACGTGGGAACCTCTGATGAAAAGTCTCTATTAAAACCTCGTCATTGACATCCTCTGCCCTAACCCAGGTGTTTTCCGACTCCGGTTCCCCTTCCCACATTACCAAATACTCTACTTGATCTCCCTTCCACCTGGAATCGAGGATCTCCGCTACATGGTAGCTGTGTTCCTTCTCCTCCATTGCTGGTCCCCTAGTGACCCTCCCCTCACTGTCTCCTCTATACGGTGACAGCAACGACCTGTGAAAAACTGGGTGCAGCTTCATGTGGTTCGGTAACCGGAGCCTGAAAGCCACTGGATTGACCTGCTGTATGACTTCAAACGGACCCAGCCTTTTGGGTCTTAATTTCTTACAACCTCCTTTGAATGGCAACCCTTGGGTTGACAGCCACACCTGGTCCCCCACCCTGATGCTTTCACCTTCCCTTCTGTTTTTGTCTGCTTGCCTCTTATATTCCTCCTTAGCCCTGTTTAAGTTGAGTTGGAGCTGGCGATGGATCGCTTCCATTTCTTCCACGAACTGTTCTGCAGCTGGAACGCTCCAGTTCTCCCCCTCCCCCCCTGGGAAGGCTCTGGGATGGCACCCGTGATTAGCCAAAAAGGGGCTCATCCCCGTGGACACGTTCTCTGCATTGTTGTAGGCAAATTCTGCCAACGCCAGCTTCTCCACCCAATCATTCTCTCTGTCATTAACATAACACCTCAAATATTGTTGGAGAACCCCATTTGCTCTTTCCGCCTGCCCGTTGGTTTCAGGATGACGGGCCGTCGAGAAATTAACCTCTACATGCAGTAAGCTCATGAGCTTCCTCCAGAACCTGGAAGTAAATTGTTTCCCTCGGTCTGAAACCACCCTCAAGGGGGCGCCATGCAACCTAAACACATTCTCTACAAACAATTTGGCGGTTTCTTCTGCTGTAACCGCATGTGAGCAGGCTATGAAGTGGGCCATTTTAGTTAACAGGTCTACTACAACCATGATGGCTGTTTTCCCTCTAGACCTTGGCAGATCAGTCATGAAATCTATTGCCACTGCTTCCTACGGTCTCTCAGGTGTGGGCAGTGGTTCTAATAAACCCGCCGGCGCCTGCCTCTCCCCCTTGGCTCTTTGGCATTGTTCACACCCTCTCACATACTCCCGCACATCTTCCCTGACCTTGGGCCACCAAAATTCCCTGGTAACCAGCCACATGGTTTTGTGTTGCCCAAAGTGCCCTGCTGTGGGGCTATCGTGCAGCTGCTTGAGTACTTTCTCCCTCAATTCCCCTTCAGGTATATATAACGCTCCCTTATAATACAATGCCCCATTTCTCTCCTCAAAACCACCGGGTTTGTCTTCCTCCCCTCTGAGATCCCTGAGTTTCCCCTGGGCGTATGCATCCTGCACCGTACCCTCTACCAATTCCCTTTGCCCCACCAAAGTCGCCCCACACACCCAGCGGTCCTCTGGAATGATATGGGTTTCTTCGGGTGCTCCCTCCCCCTCCAAATATTCAGGCTTGCGTGAGAGAGCGTCCGCCCTAACATTCTCTGGGCCTGGCACATAACAAATCTCAAAGTTAAATTTGGAGAACTCTTGGGCCCATCTCAACTGCCTTTGGTTGAGCACTCGCGCCGTTCTCCAGTACTCTAGATTTTTATGGTCCGTGCACACTTGCACTTTATGTTGTGCACCAACTAGCAGATGCCTCCATCTCCGGAACGCCTCATGAATAGCAAGCAGTTCTCGGTCGTACACCGTGTAGTTCCTCTCGGATTTGTTCAGCTTCCGCGAGAAGAAGGCACACGGACGCCACTCCGACTCCTCCTTCCCCGGCTGCAGAAGAAGCACCGCCCCTATGGCTCTGTCAGATGCGTCTGTTTCAACCCTTAGCTTCTTTCGTAAATCCACATGCAGAAGTTGTTCTTCAGAGGCGAAGGCCCTTTTCAGTTCCTCAAACGCTCGCCCCGCCTCCGCCGTCCATACAAACTTCTTCTTACTGCTGAGACAGTCAGTGATGGGCGCCGTCAGATGGGCGAAGTTGCGGATGAACTTACGATAAAAGTTTCCAAACCCTAGGAACCTCTGCACATCCTTCTTGGTTTTGGGTGTTTTCCATTCCAGCACTGCCTGTACCTTGCCGGGATCCATGGCCAATCCCTTGTCTGACAGGCGGTACCCCAGGAATTCCACCTCCTTGGTATGGAACCGACACTTCTCCAGTTTGACCCACAGCCTGTTGGCTTGCAGTCTGCTCAACACTTCTCTGACGTCTCTCACATGTTGCTCCTCATTCTCAGAATACACCAACACATCATCTAGAAAGGCAACGCAATTCTTGTAGAGCAAAGGGCCCAGCACGTGGTTCATAAAAGATTGAAAACACGCGGAGCCTGCTTGTAATCCAAATGGCATAACGAGGTATTCAAACGCCCCCAAAGGGGTAAACATGGTGGTTTTCCATTCATCCCCTTTCCTTATGCGTATCAGGTTGTACGCCCCCCTTAGATCCAGCTTTGTGAAAATCTTTCCCTTCCTCACCATGGTCAAAATATCATCAATTCTGGGCATAGGGAACGCCACCGGTTCAGTCACTGCATTCAGCCGCCTAAAATCACATACAAGCCTCGGCTTGTCCGCATTTTTTTTGTCCACAAAGAACACTGGGCTCCCCCCTGCTGCTTTGGACTCTCTGATGAAGCCTCTCTTCAGGTTCTTGTCAATGAACCTTCGCAACTCCTGCATTTCCCTGTCTGACATGGCATACAACTTGCCCACGGGGAGCTGTGCTCCAGGGAGTAAATTGATCTGACAATCAAAGGGTCTATGAGGTGGTAGTTGGTCAGCTTCCTTCTCGCTGAACACGTCGCTGAGATCTGCATACTGTGGTGGTACCTTCACCTTCCCCATTACTTCAGTCCCTGCTAGGGTGGCTTGGGCCCCTACTGAACCCTTCTCCCCTTTGCAGTGTTCTAGGCAATGTGCTGAACCAAAGGACACCACTCTTTGATGCCAGCCAACCAGCGGATCATGTAGAGCTAGCCAGCTCATTCCCAAAATAATGGGAGCGCCTCCCAGGGTGGCCACATTAAACGCTATCAGTTCTGTGTGCCTTGCCACCCTCATTATCATTGGGACAGTCTGCAAGCGGACTCCTCCTCCCAACAACTCCCTGCCATCAATCGTGGTCACCTGCAGGGGGTTGCTTAAAGGGATGGTCTGTATCTGGTGTTCAGCAACAAACTCCTTGCTCATAAAATTGCAGGAGCTGCCTGAGTCCAATAGCGCCTTTATTTTTAGGGGGTGCCCATTCTGCAGCTCTAGCGACACTTCAATCACTAGAGCAGGTCGAGGAGCTTCTGGCACGGGCACTTTCACTGCTCTTTGGCCTGGCTGCAGTGCCCCAATTGTGGCAACCAGGCGTTGGCTTTTACCTGCTCCGCTCCCCCTTCTTCTCCCCCCTCAACAGCTCCCACCATCCCTTGCCATTCCTTCCTCTGGGGGCAGACTCTGGCAAAGTGGCCTGGCTGTTGGCAGAGATAGCATTTCCGGGGGCCCTTTCCCTCCTTCTTAGCTCCCTCGCTGGTTTTTGAAAATGCGCGCGCGCGCGCTGTTCCGATTTCCATCGGCTCTGCCGGCGGGAAAGCTGGCTCAGGAATGTCTGGAATGCGGAACTCCTTCCAACGTTCCCCTCTCCCTTCCCGCCTCTCCAAGGCTCTTGCCTCCTGCCGCACTCCTATGGTCAGCGCAGATTTGGTCAGCTGATCCATAGACTCCGCCCTGGGGCTCCGTGCCAGCTCGTCTTTCACCCCCGAAGAAAGACCTTCTTCAAATAGCATTTGAACGGGTGCCGCCGATAAATCCCAACTCAGTCTGTGAATCAGCATGGTAAACTCAGTCCAATATTCACGGACAGATCGACTCCCCTGCTTACAAGCCATTAGCTGTCTGCGCACCACCCCTTCCTCAATATCGCTGGAAAACATGATATCCATTGCACGAAAGAACTTCATTGTGTCCTTTAGTATGTCATTGTGCGTTGCCATTAGGGGTCGCACCCAGTCTCTAGCCCCTTTCTCAAGATGCCCAATTACAAAAGCAACTCGCGATTCCTCATCAGGGAACTCATCGAACTGCACATTAAGGGCATATTGCATCTCTGTCCTAAAAGCATGGTAGTCCTTGGGGTCCCCCCCAAATTTCTGCACCAATCCTGGTACCTTTCTGGGGAATTGAGTGGCTCTCCCCTTCTTGTCTGCATCCTGAGCCCTTCTCTCCTCCAGCCTCGCCGTCTGCAGGGCCAGTTGAACCTCCAACGCTCGGTATCTATCTTCCAAGCTTGGACCAGCTCCAGCCCCTGCTCCTCCGGTTCCGGTTGGTTCGCTCATGATGCCTTCTCTTGCACAGGCAGCGTACAAAGACTGTCGGACTGCTGTGAGGGTTTGATTAGCTGCTTGTGCGTGAAAACGTGCTCCCTCAGAGTTTGTGCGCCCCCACAAACCTCCGTGTGTGACGGAGCTCCTCAGACATGTCTGCTCTAGTCACTAGTAGAGTCCGACAGTGGCTGTCTGCGGAAGCGTTTCCAACAAAGAAGTTCCTTAACGGAAACGCGTCTCCTGGACTCACGGCGTGACAGTTTCCTGCGAGGTATGGGTCTCCCTATGGGAGACTCCGATACCTCCCCACTGTTCTCGCTGGAAGCCTCCCTGAGCCCTCCCTCCTGCTCGCATTCCCTCAGAGACCCACTCCTCCCCCTGCTGGTCCCTGCTTCAGCAGTTGAGTCTCTTTCATCCGGCCTGAGTCCCTCCACCACCTGATGCTCTGATGGCAGTTCCCTGACAGGTGATGTTGAATGCAATAAAAAATAATAAAATGCAAAAATCATCATCAAGCAAAAGAAGCAGCGGCGGAAAACTAATGGGTAAAAGCAGGTAAAAGCAATGAAACAGAGGCAGCTACAAACATTTAAAAGATCAAGGACAATGATTCAGGCATTTTGGTCCACCAGGGAGAATGTACAATTTTTTTAAAAATTACCTCAGCCTACAAATGCTCTAGAAAGTCAAACAAAAAATGCCAGGCAGGGTTCATTCAATTCTGTAGGTAGCGCTTTTTCCTTCCCCCAGAAACTCTTCCTCACAAAGGAGGCAGCTGAGCCCGTGGTCTGAAGTACTTTGCACATCCTCAAAGAGCACATCTAGTCCTGTGAGTCAATAGAAGTGCTGATCAACTGATGCTACCTTGACCATACGTTGTTCTGAGACTTTTTGTTCCAGCCTTTTTACTGTCTGTTTTTCCTCACACACATACACTCAAACAATCTGGGTCCAAAGGACACTCTTTTTATAGCTAGTTAAGATTTTATTAGGAAATGAATATATATGGAAACTCTTCTCACAATAAACAAATGCTTGGTATTGATTAAAATTCATTTCCCTTGAAGCTTCTAGGGAAAGAAAATTCACATAAGTGGTGCAATCTAGTCCTACTCTTTTCTTCCCTCCCTCCCTCCCTTCCTTGCCTTCCTTGCCTTCCCTTCCTTCTTTCTTGTTTCATAGGTTCTGTGGAATTACAGTGGTACCTCGGGTTACATACACTTCAGGTTACATACGCTTCAGGTTACAGACTCTGCTAACCCAGAAATAGTATCTCGGGTTAAGAACTTTGCTTCAGGATGAGAACAGAAATCGTGTTCCGGCGGCGCGGCAGCAGTGGGACACCACATTAGCTAAAGTGGTGCTTCAGGTTAAGAACAGTTTCAGGTTAAGAACAGACCTCCAGAATGAATTAAGTTCTTAACCCGAGGTACCACTGTATACAGGAGTTCAGAATAATGCTTGTGTGTATTTTTTAGATTGCTACATTGCATTTATAACCCAGATTTTCAGGGGACAGTCTGTGTCATTTGGGATCCATGCCCAAGGCAATCAATTTTGACATTAGTCAGACTCGGCTCCATCCTGATTCCTAGTACTAGGTCTTCTCAGCCAAGCAATTCTACATGGATTCATTCTGAAAATTTGGTATGAAACATTTTGCCTATAATAATAGGGTTGGAAAATCCCAATTCCACTTTATGAGAGTAAATGATCCATGCAGTCGCTGTTTTTCTTAAGTACTTGTTTTTCCCCCAAGTGCTGACTGGCGGATTTAGTGAAAGGAGGAGACACATTTAGGCCTTACTTCATCTCAGGTAGGGTTCTATAGGTAACTTCAGGGGGTGGGAGTGGGGAAAGCAGCTACCTTGTTCTTCTCTTGTTTCGTTCCACTGGAGCAGGGTCCGCAGTGGAGCAGACTAGGTGATGGCTAGGAGCCTGGGCAGGAAGCATTTGTCTCTTCCGTTTCAGTCTGAAGCCATACTTATTGGAATGTGAGTGCTGGGCCCATGGCCATTTTGGCGATGGATGAGTGCCAGATTTGGCCTGTGGACTACGACAATTCAGCTCTAATGGGGGAGACTGTAATCCAGAGGTCCTTGTTAGGAGGGGGAAAAAAATACTCATTAAGTAAATGAAAACGCCTTGCCACAAATGTCCCCACAAGGTCTGGAATTGTCTACCCATCCCGCGAGTTAATAGATGTACGTCTGTGAAAAGGCATTTGTTTTATCCAAAGGCTTTGCTTGGTGATATTATCTCTGGGTCATGCTCTGCTGCTCAAACATAACAGTAATACCTTGTATCTAATACTAATACCCTGGCTTTCCAAGAGCCAAAGATACAGGCAAGGCTCTCGTTTTCCTGTCTGCGAGACTGTTTACTGTCTTAAAATACACCTCTGGCCCTGCAGGGAGCATGGGTGCCTGTAATGACGCCTAAGAATAATGCAAGCACCATTGTTAGGGGTGGAGGAGAAGTTTGTTTGGTTTGCATTTCACTGCGAAACTCCTGAACACAAAGCAAAGGAACAGCTTATCCTTCAACATTTACACGGCTCTGAATTTTGCAATGTAGTTCTCTAACCCAAAAATGTCTGTGTTAGGGGAAAGGGCACAGATAAAATGTCACATTAGTGAAAATAACATGCAAAATGCTCAGCATGAGGGGAAAATGTATACATTAAACAAAAATGCATTTGTTAGGAGAAATTTTCTTGGAAATGCATATAATTTTTATGTGGTCTTTTTTTATTTTTTAAGCCCATTAAGTGACGTGGAACGGAACTTAAAGAATGGAAAAAGTAGAAACTGAGAGAAACCAACACTGACAGATTTATTCATCCCTAAACCCTACTCTTCCACAGAAAGGCAGGCCTATACTTCTCCTTCCCATCACTGGCATCTTGGCACCTTTAGCTGTGGTCTACAATGTGCTGCCCCTGAAAGAATGGAATGAAAGATTGGGCATAGGGCTTAACATAGCCTTCCTTCCAAATTACAAATAGCGCAGGATTCTGATACTATCTCTTTCCCCCCATTTCTCTTTCTAGTGTGCTGACCCACTACCTGGTCTGGCCAGTTATGAGGATTGTTGTGGCAGTGTGGGGGCCTTTTGGGGGGTCAGCAGATGCATTCCATGCCCATCGAAACCAGGTAAGTGCTATCTAAGGGAGAAATCATTAGCATTGCCATCTACAAGTCTTGTAGGGCCAATGCAGGGCATGAGGCTGAACATAAACTGGGTTGTTACTGATCCATTTGGACTGACCGATTTGGAACTGGAAAGTAGCACAAGGCATGGCCACTTGTTTCAGAGACACTGTTTCTTCCTGGACATGATCCTGAATGCACTTGGGCAGGAGAAAGCATGTAATATGGTATTCTCAGGGATGATTACTTGGCTGCAGTGTCAGTTTAGGTGCCAGGAGGAATTGGTTTGACGTGGTTGCTGGCTCAGAACTTTGTGGTCTGCTTATATACCAGATCTGTAAAACCCAAGGGCAGACTGATGTTTGTTCCATGTCAGAGAAATTAGGCAGGAGAAAACTGGAAAACAGTGCCCGTCATTTTAGGAGGTATGCCTGCATATTGGCTGGTGAGGTTGCATACTCAGCCTTACAGACTTACAGGCCTGCTTTAGATGACGACTTGGCAGGGGCTCTGGAAATAACACTACATCAAACAATTGGCAGGGTTGAATCTAGAGTCCATTCCAGGGGCATACAAATCCAGTTCTGCATTTTCTTTTCCCGGTACCCAAAGAGATTGATGCAGAACAAAGGTAGAGGTTATTCTGAAAGGAGCATGACACTTCCATTGGCTTATTTCTTGGTGTGCTGGAAAGATCTAGTGAATGAAAAGGGAGACTGACTTATTCTTCCAGAGTGGTGGCTGCTAGGTCTACCCATTCATTGCACTTCTTCTGGAATCTGCATGCTGAATTGCCCACACTATCGGGTATGCCAGGGCTGTGTAGGTAGGGAAGGGGCAAAGTTTAGTGCCTGGTTTTAAATTTTTTTTCCCTTACCAGTTTTTAAAATAAATACTTGAATTTGTGACAAGTTCCCCTTTAATTAGACACTGTGGCAGGATTACTGTCAGGATTTCCCCTGCCCCCACCCTGTGGGTAGCATGTGCTGAGAAGTAATTGACAATTAGCTCTTGTTCTGCTTTGTATTTATATACTTAAACCTATATTGCTTTTATTTATTTTTAGTAATATTGGATTTATTCTATGTTTGTTAAATTGTTTATTTTGCCATTTTTTAAAATTTGTTGACATGCTCTCTATTTCATATATTTGTATTATGAGGTTTTGAATGTTTGTTATAAGCCACTTTGGGCACAACTGATGGTGGAAAAGTGGCATATAAGTCATCTTAAACAATTAAGTAAGAGAAGGATCAAACTGCTATGATGAAAGTGAAGATGCATTGTCTTGATCTATGTGTGTCAGGCTTGAGGCTATAGCAATTATATTGTTGTTGTTGTTGTTGTTGTTGTTGTTGTTGTTGTTATTATTATTATTATTATTATTATTATTATTATTATTATTATTATTGTACTTACTTACACCCCACCCATCTGACTGGGGTGCCCCAGCCACTCTGGATGGCTACGAACATGATAAAAATATAGCAAAACATCAACAAGTTAAAAACTTCCCAATACAGGGCTGCCTTTAGATGTCTTTGGAAAGTTGGGTGGTTGTTTATCTCTTTGACATCTGGGAGGGTGTTCCACAGGGCAGGTGGCACTACCAAGAAGGCCCTCTGCCTGATTCCCTGTAACCTCACTTCTTGCAGTGAGGGAACCACCAGAAGGCCCTCAGAACTGGACCTCAGTGTCCAGGCTGAATGTTGGGGGTGAAGATGCTCTTTCAGTTATACAGGGCCAAGGCTGTTAAAGGCTTTAAAGGTCAGCACCAACACTTTGAACTGTGCTTGTCCTGGGGAGCCAATGCAGATGTCCAGCAGCACCTTAATGTCCAGCAGCACCTTAGAGACCAGCTAAGTTTGTTCTGAGTATAAGCTTTCGTGTGCATGCAAACTTAGTAGGTCTCTAAGGTGCTACTGGACAATTTTTAAATTTATTTTGACTGCATCATACCAACATGGCTACCTACCTGAATCTAGATTTTTAGAACCAGTGTTATGCGGTCCTGGCAGCTGCTCCCATGTTTCTGTGTCACCTTCAAAGGTAGCCCATTAATTATTTCACACAAAAATATCCAGGTATGCCATTCACATAGACATATTCCACACAGCAGTAATAACAACAACAACAATTATTATTATTATTATTATTATTATTATTATTATTATTATTATTATTATTATTATTTGTATATACTCCACTCTTTTTCCTCATGGAATTCAAGGTGGTTTACAGGTAAAAAAGAAGACCACTAAAAACACTGGAAAATCTATCATTAAAATAGAATTAAACATGGATAGAATTAAAGCTATATACATACAGGTATATAAAATCTGTTTAAATAAACAAACTATGTTAGGGAAATATTTCATTTTCCCAGGTGCAAAATAAATAAAGTAAAAATAAAAACACCAGCACCAAAACAGATGTGCATTTTTTTGGGGGGGGGATTTGACTGTGGGGAAGAAATGAGTAACAAACACATTTAGGGCTCCATAACTGATTGTGCAGAAAGGCCCCAAAATGGCCCTTGCATTCCACAAGTCAAAATCAAGCTTCAGTCTGTTAATGAGCTGCTCCCTAGTGGGACATGTGAAAATCAGCCCACAGCCTCAAGGAGGGATTATTATATCAGAAAGGGCAATCTCATGTGATCAAAGAAGTAGTTGCTGTAAGACTGGAAGTGGCCAACATGTGTTTGCATCACAGGTTCTTTCCATCTGGGACAGATTTAGCTTGTTTTGGTGTTTGTCAAAGGAACCTGTCCAGGGTCTACTCTTGAGTTCATCTTTATCCTTTCTAAGACTTGCTGGATAAAGGAAATCCATATCTCCTTGCGCAATGATCTTGATGCCAGCTTTAGGTTTGCAGGACTGTTGGAAGCTTTTTCACATAACCTTCGCGTTCATGGCAGCTGCAATTTCTGTTAGCCCAGCTGACTTTCATCTGTGCTGCCATGGACTGAACCAGTAATGCAACTGAACCAGTTATGCAACTGAACCAGTTATGCAGTGTAACAAACTCAGCAGGGACGGGCTTATGGCACTTGTGGCCATAGTCTTTTAACTGGTTGCCTTGAGATGTAGTAAGCTGAACCATGCATTCAGCACTTAGAAATTGCATGGCTGGGTAGCTGTAAGTCATGGGCTGGAATAAATCATCCTTGCTTACAGATGTGTCAGATTGCAGTCCAGGTCTGGCTTCTTGGAGCGCTATAGAAAGGTTCAACTCTGCCCATTCATTCATTTGTGTGTGTGTGTGAGAGAGAGAGAGGGAGGGAGAGAGGGAGAGCATGAACTCAATGTCATGGACTGGCTGGATGCCAAGGAGTGGTGGGAGGCATCAGCTGGGGTACCCCCAAGTGAAGAAATCCCAGAACCCAGGGGATTGGTTGTGGGATGATGATGAGTGGGTAGAGGGAAGGAGGAGGTGTCGGAAGCTGAAGAGGTAACAAGGTTTAGTGAGCAAGAAGAGGTTGTGGCAGAGAGCAGTCCAGAAGGAGAGGCAGAAGCAGAGATTGGTGAGGAGGGGCCCCAAGAGGCAGAGTGGAGGTAGGCTGCCAGAGAGTCCCTCCCTCCGGCTGTAATCAGGTTCCTTCCCGTTGGCCTCCCCAGAACACAGAGAGGAACGAAGAGGGTGGAGCAAAGAGAGACAAGGCGAAGGAGCCACAGGTTGCTGGGGAAGGACCCAGGGGAGGAGTCTTAGAGAGCAGTGGGAAGGCAGTGGCCTTCAGCTCTTGCAATTACCTCATTGGGGCAAGACCTACTGGGAAGAGTTGTGGAATTGACATCAGAAAGGCAGTGCTTTGTCCTGGATCAAAAAAAAGCTCAACATTTTTCAGGGTGTCCTGGGTTTTACTTTTTGAAATATGGCAACCCTATCACTATGCCTGCACTCTTTTCCTTTTTTTGAATATAGAGTTAACTTAACTGACACTGGCTGTTTTATTAATGACCTGCTCCTCACTCCCACTGCTGACACTCATACACCTGTGCATTCCCAACCAGCTGCTGCTGTGTAGCCCAAGCAGCTCTGTACTTTCATTGCCTTCTAGAACTAGCGACTTACATATACAGTGGTGCCTCGCAAGATGAAATTAATCCGTTCCGCGAGTCTCTTCGTCTAGCGGTTTTTTTGTCTTGCGAAGCAACCCTATTAGCGGCTTAGCGGATTAGCGCTATTAGCGGTTTAGCGGCTATTAAAGGTTTAGCAGATTAGCGGCTAAAAGGCTATTAGCGGCTTAGCGGCTTAGAAAAAGGGGGGGGGGAGCGAAAAAAAATCAGAACACTTTCAAGACGTATTCGTCTTGCAAAGCAAGCCCATAGGGAAAATCGTCTTGCAAGGCAGCTCAAAAGTGGAAAACCCTTTCGTCTAGCGGGTTTTCCGTCTTGCGAGGCATTCGTCTTGCGGGGCACCACTGTATCACATTTCTCACATTTTAAAAAAGCTTTTTTTGTTGTTTTTGTTCTAATGAGAGAAAACGTGTGTTGGGAAGTTGCAATGGGTAGTGTTGAGTATGGTATTCAACGCATTCCCTCAATGGACCTCCCACTGAGTCAGCCAAGGGTTGGCAAATAGGTGGCAGATTGCCCAGATTAAGCCAGAGTCACTGAGAGATGCTGAACGATGTTACAAGCTGCACACCATTCCTTGAACTAGAACGGAAAAACATTGTTAAAACCAAATCCTTGCCCATCCTCACTGGGATAATGATAAAAAGATGACTCAGATAAAATATTGCAAACAGCTAATGAAGTCTATGAAAATAACTTTGCCAAGCAGAGGGGCTCCACAGCACCCCTGAGGCTGCTCAACTCCCGCTGAGTGTGCTGTGGGGCACTTTTTAAATGGAAAAAGGGAGTTGATTCTATGGAAATGGAATTTATGTAGTGCTTTTCATTAAGCATGCATTTCTGTGAGTCTTTTCATCCTGTGGAATTTCAGCATGAGTTACTCATCTCTCTCTCTCTGGAGCGGTCCCCAAAGATTTAGAATAGAGACTCTACTTACTTGAAAAGGGCCAGTGCATTGTCTTTGTTGAATGCATACTTTTTGTTTCAACTTTCTGTTAGCTCACGACTCTTTGCTAGCGGAGTGCAGCTGGAAGTGCTCTGCTAATTGTTCTGCAGTGCATAGGAGGGTAACCAAGCAATTTTAATTGCTTAAATAGATTCAGTGGAATTGCTTGAATGGAAATCTATCCCAGACACCAAAGCTGTTGGAGGCTTAATTTTTTTAAGTGCCCTTGAATTTGTATGATCAGAAATCTATATCCCATGATAGAATCATATTGTCGAGAAAGACTAAAAGGACATCCATTCCAAGCCTCTCTTTCTTCAGACTTCCATGCAGTTTACCCTGTTTGAAGCCCCTGGGCATCCAAGCCATTTTAGGCCTGCTGTGAATTTAAAGCTCCAGCTTATTAAGAAGGAATGCAGCTCGCTTGGGCTCAGCAGTCTCCACTTAGGTGTTCAGCTGGATGGCTAACTAACTGCCCAGGTGACTCTCCCTCCAAACTCACTCCTCTAACAGCAAGCAAAATGAATTTGCAGAGCAAATACTTGCACTCACATACTACAATGAGCAGGAAATCCAGAAGCGGGTATTTTCGACTTTTTTTCTTTTCTTTTTTTCTAACCCCTGGTTGAAGCAAATAGACTCAAAGCAATCTTGGCACTTTCAGGAAGCAATTTTAATGCTGCTCTTCTGATCATAGTTCCTCTTTCAATGCTCTCATGGCTTCTTATGTTTTAATGTTAGTAATATTCCTGCTCCAGCAGCTAAGATGTTTCAGTGGCCGGTCTTTTTAATTGTTGTTATTCTGCATGTGTTGTCCTTGTTTCCTGTCTCTTCATGAGCTGCAGGAGGAGGCAGTGACGGTCATCCTCTTGGATGACTTTAAAAGAAAATTAGACAAACTCAGTGGCTACCATCCATGATGGCGATGCTCTGACTCTGCAGATGGAGGCAGCAGTGCTTCTGAATAGCAGTTGCTGGAAACCACAGTAGGCGAAAGTGCTCTTATACTCAGGTCCTGCTTCCGGGTTTTCCCCAGGCATCTGGTTGGCCACTGAGACAACAGAACGCTGGACCAGATGGACCACTGGCCTGATCCAACAGTCTCTTCTTATGTTCCTGCTTTATAGTGCTAGATTATTGTTGCAACCCAATATGTTAAAGAAGACAAACGCAACCTCACTTAAGAAAAAGGCATGCAAAGCAAGGATGTATATCCCTCAGCAAGAAGGCTGCCTTACCCACTCCTGTTACACTGGGATGGGAGTAATGTGCTAAGGGGTGTCACAGCCAAATAAAACATCGCAGGAAAGGTATGTGGTCCAGGACTGGACCTAAGTTTGTGGAAGTCCTTGGCAAATGCTCCCTGCACTTGGTGGGACATGGTAGATAACAGCACTACCATTTTGTTTTCTCCCAGTGCCCCTGATGTAGCATCGCCCTGGGGCACTGTGGGAAATTAAAGGGGAAATGGTATCCCCCCTACACACACTGGTGACTCTCATTTGGCTTTGTCATATGGCCCTGGAGTGACACCAGCAATATTGTGTGCAGTTCAAATGACAACTCGCTGGCCCAACCACCTTGCAAGGCAGGTGTCAGGGCTCAGGGCCAGTGTCAGTGCACTGGGAGGTTCTATTGTGGTGCTGGG
The DNA here is from genome assembly GCF_964188305.1 of Podarcis bocagei. NCBI lineage: Eukaryota > Metazoa > Chordata > Lepidosauria > Squamata > Lacertidae > Podarcis > Podarcis bocagei. Next base: position 32,787,409 of record NC_138125.1, read on the forward strand.
ACCCAGCAGCTACCCAAAATGCCGTGTTCTGATGCTTTGTTCACAGTTACACTTCTTCAGAGACACTCATGTTAACCTAGATTAAATTACACTAGGCTGAATGTTGAATACCATCTATCTCAGAAGTCAGCATTTTACACTAGCCCCTTCCTTTGTTCCTACGAATCATGAATGGCTTTCTTATCCACCGCTTTCCTCCTCACTGTTGTACAGTCTCATCGAGCAGCTTAGTTCCTTTGCATCATCTACTTCATGTGCTTATTCTCCAAGTAATAATATCTTTCCTTCTTGTTGGAACCTGCCATCGCTCCTGTTTGTCATACAGGCAGTTCACTGTTTTCTGGCTTGGTTCCATCACCTTCCTGTCAGCAGTGGCTCACAGCCCCCCAAGCAGCCATGCTGGGCCCCCTGCAGAGATTAACTGTGACTGTTAAAGCCGATTTCTACGCAGCTACTTCGACATGCAGCTCAGCAAGTCAGCTTGGCGTTTTGTAGCTAATCATTCATAGCAGTGACTCCATTCTGGCTTCTGTTAGCCCTCAGGCCGCCCTCTTTCATATGCAGCTGCCTGCACTGATGTAAGGCATGCTTGGAGCACTGGAGCAGACATGTAGCCTAGAAGTGAGCGCATCAAAGTGTGCGGCCAGTTCCAAGCATTATCTGCAAACAAGTTCCTCTAATTGAGAGCTTGGCACCCTGAGGGCTCCTGAGGAGTGGCATGTACACGTGCCACATTTTAAATACCTTGGAAGTTGGCTAGGGCAGGATTCTTACGCCCAATTTAGAGTTTACACAGAAACTGTGATTACCTGCCCCTGGCCAAAGCTTTTTCTTGAACTGAAGGTGCTCCCAAAAAAATCCAACTGTATATTAGTCCATAGCCTGCCATGTACTCACAAGTGAATATCCCTTACTCTGGCGTGTGTCCTAAAGTAAGTTAATTTTAGGAAGTTCACAGGTGGAATGTTTCCTGTCCACAATTCCTTCTCTCTGTACCCTCCTGAAAAAGCCCCCATGGAAAGTCAGGAGTCCTTCCTGAACAACACAGTGGGACACAGGAGTTGCTAGGGGAGGTGGGAATCCCCCAAATTTTGTCTAGCTTTGGGATAGTCTTCCTTTTCCTCTTACCTTCCCAAGCCCTATCTATCCCCTTGACCCTGTGGAGAGGCTCTTTGTGGAGCACAGGTTGGGTTGGGGGGCAGATCGGGTAAAGGAGAGCACTGGAAACTTTTCCTGTGAACTTCTCTAAGGTGTCTTAGGATTCAAGACTCTGCAATCAAAATATATTATTTTGTCCAACTTGGAAAGTCAAGTGGTCCAACGTTTGGAACACTGACTTAAAACTGAGAAACCTGGTGGTAGCATAGACCTGCGACACTGTTTATAAGTTGAGAGACTGTTCCTGCCTGCACATTTTTTTGCCATTTCTCTGTCAGGTTTCTTCCTGCAGGAGTTACACAATGGGTCCCTGGTTTAGATGCAGAACCTTTAGTGCACTTACTGCTACAAGGCAGAGAATAAGGATGAAAAAGTACATTATGACTGGATGACACAGTTTCATTAGTTATCTGAAATAATCAAGATGCCAGTTTTGTTCTTTTTGAAATAATAGTAGTTGTTGTTGTTGTAGTAATAATAATCATAATAATCATAACCACAACAACTGAAAGCAACGAAAGGGGTGGAGAATTGCTATCAGAAAGAAAAAGCCACAGGAAGTCTTTTCAGGGTACAAATTAATTCCAGACTGTAGGAGATGAGTTTATTTGTTTATTGTTTATAAATGTATTATGTATTAAATTTGTATATCATCCATGGATCTCAGGGCAGTTCACAACATACCATAAATTTACAATAATACATAATAAAAATAAGGACAAAAACAAACCAATAATTCCCCCCTCCCACAACACATCTGGTGTCAATCAAGCCTGGGTGAAGAGGAACGTATAGGTGTACAATGAAGGTGCCTGCCAAACCTCCATTTGTATTTGTAAGCAATGGTGTTGTTATTTTGTTTATCTACTGATGCAGCATATGAAATATATGGAAACGTAATCTTTTCCACAGCTTGAAAGCCAGCACAATGGACTACCTATCCAGTGAATTATCTTTTCTTCATTTTTGTTCATCTTTTATGAATGCCTTTGTGGAGCTCATGCGATGCGTTGCTATGACCACAGGAGTCTCAAGTTTAAGGCTCTGAATGGTGTACTTTCTCCCGTGTTTCTAGGCTTCTAATTGTGTCTAATCCCCCAATAAAATGACAAATCTTTCCCCTTCTCTCAGCTTGGGATCGTTGTTTGCTTGTAGACATAACAGAGACTGACATGGCACTGAATGGACACTAGGGGAATAGGTTACTGTCCCGGCAGTAGGTGGAGGCCCTGGCTTTAGCCACCTGCAGAGTGCTGGTGCTTGAAACAAAGCCTACTGTTTGCAGATCTGGCAGTAAAGTAAGGCTTACAGGTTACATCATTTTAACCTTCAGCCAAGTCTTCAGGCAGGGCTGATATCCCACTTTCCCCCAAGGAAGGATCTCTCAGATGCCTGTTAGTCTAAGCCACATTTCCTCTTTCTGGAGAGAATTATAAACACACACACAGAGAGAGAGAGTTGAGAAGTCCTAATCCTTTCTGGCTGCCTCGACAGATGCAGTCACTGGCTGTGCTTAGTCAGAACATCTGACCTGTTTGCTTGAAGTGACTTTGTTCTCCTTCCTTATATCACATCCAAGTCCAGGAATCCAGAGCCGCAGGATCAGTCTGTTTGGAATGAAGGGAATGAGAAGGTCAGCTGCAATTCTCCTTCAAACCTGGCTTTTGGTTTTAACGACTTCACTCTTTTAGGACCACCGTTGACTAAATGGTGACTTCATACGTATGGAAGGAGATGCTTCAGTAGCTGAGGTTGTGTTTGAATGGTGGTCTAGATTATAGGTGTCTAATTTGTGGCATAGATCAGTGTCACAAATCGTGCAAGCAGCAGTGGTTTGTGGCACTTCTGGATGGGAGTTGGAGAAACAGGACTCTCTAGCACTGTCTAGCACCTCGGGGTGTGTTTTTTTACTAGAAGCAAAACCAATTCAAAGCATGGGGTGGCAAGCACACTGCGGTGTATATTACTGTGGCACCATCTCATACTGTGAGCATGATTTGTAGCATGCTTGCATACCCTCCAACCTTTCTCCAATGAAAATAGGGGCATCCCTCTTAATGAGGGTGAAAGAGGAGAGCGTAAAATATGGTCTGAAGCTCAACATCAAAAAAACTAAGATCATGGCCACTGGTCCCATCACCTCCTGGCAAATAGAAGGGGAAGAAATGGAGGCAGCGAGAGATGCTACTTTCTTGGGCTCCATGATCGCTGCAGATGGTGACAGCAGTCATGAAATTAAAAGACGCCTGCTTCTTGGGAGAAGAGCGATGACAAACCTAGACAGCATCTTAAAAAGCAGAGACATCACCTTGCCAACAAAGGTCCATATAGTTAAAGCTATGGTTTTCCCAGTAGTGATGTATGGAAGTGAGAGCTGGACCATAAAGAAGGCTGATCGCTGAAGAATTGATGCTTTTGAATTATGGTGCTGGAGGAGACTCTTGAGAGTCCCATGGACTGCTAGAAGATCAAACCTGTCCATTCTGAAGGAAATCAGCCCTGAGTGCTCACTGGAAGGACAGATCCTGAAGCTGAGACTCCAATACTTTGGCCACCTCATGAGAAAAGAAGACTCCCTGGAAAAGACCCTGATGTTGGGAAAGATTGAGGGCACAAAAAGAAGGGGACGACCTAGGACAAGATGGTTGGGCAGTGTTCTCAAAGCTACCAGCATGAGTTTGACCAAACTGCTGGAGGTAGTGGAAGACAGGAGTGCCAGGCGTGCTCTGGTCCATGGGGTCCGACTAGGTGTCGGACATGACTAAACGACTAAACAACAACAACAACAATGAAAAGTGGGACATTTTGAGATGAAATCAGAAACTGGGACGTCTTCTGTAAATCCGGGACTGTCCCTGTCCCTGGAAAACAGGGACACTTGGACGGTCTGCAAAAAGAGAGAGAGAAAATTATTTGCTCAGTAATTTTGGGCAAAACCAAAATAGTTCAACAACCTTTCCGTCCAGATTTTCACTTTCCCTCCCCCCTCCCTGCACTCAAATATTATTTTCAGGATGTAGAGATCAAAACTCTACGCAGTGAGACTTGCTTCTCACTGAATAAGCAAGCATGATTGTGCTGTGCATTAATAATCCCACCTTTACTCCTGCATCTGTCCTACATTTCCTTTAAAAAAAAATCACTTCAGTTCACTTGAAAAACATGGTGCTGGAGTTTTCCTGGAATTTATTGGCTTACTTATACTCGCCTATAAAAAAAAGGTTTTGAGAGGTTTAATTGTGCATGTTGCCAGCTTTTTTTTTTTAATAAAAAAACCCATAGACCTATTTTAAGCAACTATTTAAAATTGACTACAGTGAGTCAGGAAACCATGTGTAGCCAAGACTGTGAGAACCTTGTAAAAAAGCAGGGGGAAGGTAATAAATGAGCCCTGGGCTGTTACTCCAGCACCTAATCAGGAGCCTGTGTCATTCCTTCCACTTTCATTTCCCTTATCACGTGCCACCAGGACGAAAAAAAAATCCCACATAAGCAGAGTGCTTTGGAAAGGCAGTCACAGGTGCCGTTACTGCACAGTTTGGGCAACACCTGACATTAACAGTAGTTGGAAACTGGCAGTGTGGACTTTTGAAAATAACCATTTAAGCTGATGGACTCTTCCTGCAGGGCTTGGGCAAGTCTTAGGCTGCATATGCATTATACTGTATATTTAAACCCCGCACACACTTCCTCTAAAATCCTGAAAACTGTTGCTTATCCTTCGCATATCTACAATTCCAAGCATGCTTAACAAACCCCAGTTCCCAATATTTTTTTTTTTGGGGGGGGTATTGCCTTTTAAATGTGCTCTAAATGTATTATGTGTATATACTACCGTAGAACCCATACTACTTCAGCATATTGTCATGAACAATGTGGTGAGGAGGAATTTGCCTTTTTCTGGTCTGGGATTTTACCCCAGATTCAATAGAGATTTTCATTTAGTAGAAGTGATTATTTAAAAAAACAACACTGCAGTTTAGCTTGCTGGTTAATGTTCCTGATTCTCCTGGGAGTGGACAGAGCTGGCTTCAGCAAGAGGCAATGTGAAAAGGTCAGCCTATACCAGAATAGGCACAATTTTCCTTCCTCTAGCCTCCAGGGGCATATTTAACTTTTTGCTTAATTTGTGAAAGTGTCTCAATCTAGCACCGATGCTGGAAAGTTCATCCGCTTTTACAGGGCCAATTTGCTTTGGAAGAGATAGCATTGGGCACTTAGGATAGCTTTATCATAACTACAGTGGTACCTCGCAAGACGAATGCCTCGCAAGATGAAAAACGCACAAGACGAAAGAGTTTTCCGTTTTTTGAGTCGTTCCGCAAGACGAATTTCCCTATGGGCTTGCTTCGCAAGACGAAACGTCTTGCGAGTTCTTGCGAGTTTGTTTCCTTTTTTTTAAAGCCGCTAAGCCGTTAATAGCCGCTAAGCCGCTAAGCCGCTAATAGCCGTGCTTCGCAAGACGAAAAAACCGCAAGACGAAGAGACTCGCAGAACGGATTAATTTCGTCTTGCGAGGCACCACTGTACTTGCACAGAGTAAGCAAGTAAGCAGGTATTAGGAGACCATACCAATAAGCACATAGCAAGAACTAGATTCACAATCTCTTCATTCCAAATGCTCCCCAAATAGCTCACCAGGCTGTTTGCACAGAGCAGGCAAAACTTATTTCCATTTTCATACCTTGGCAGGTGGGTGTGGCTCACATTCCATGTACTTTGAACAGTTAATTGCCTAGTTTGTCCAAACAGCTTGAGCGGCAAACCATGATTCAAAATAATTCTGTTGGTAAGGGTACAGAAGGGATGCAGGTGGCGCTGTGGGTTAAACCACAGAGCCTAGGACTTGCTGATCAGAAGGACAGCGGTTCAAATCCCTGCGACGGGGTGAGATCCCATTGCTCAGTCCCTGCTCCTGCCAACCTAGCAGTTCGAAAGCATGTCAAAGTGCAAGTAGATATATAGGTACCGCTCCGGTGGGAAGGTAAACGGCGTTTCCGTGTGCTGCTCTGGTTCGCTAGAAGCAGCTTAGTCATGCTGGCCACATGACCCGGAAGCTGTACATCAGCTCTCTCAGCCAATAAAACAAGATGAGCACCGCAACCCCAGAGTCGGTCACGACTGGACCTAATGGTCAGGGGTCCCTTTACCTTTAAGGGTACAGAGGGCACCCTTTATTAATGTATATTGCAGTCCAGTTTTAAGTCTATTGTACTAATCACTGAGACCAGGAATCACTCGGATTTGTAATAACTTGGTTTGGTTTTTTAAATATCTGACTCTGCAATTCAATTAAAAGTAAGATTGAAGGGGGGGATTGCCAAATGCACATTTATGCTTAAATGGGGTGTTCCAGTATCCTGAAGTCCGCCCCAGAACTAAACCTCCTGTTTTATGTGCCCTGTCAGTTTTCATGGCAATGAATGGTTTTATACTACACACAAAAAAAGTGATATTCTTATTTGTAAGACAAACGGGCACTGTATGTTACTGCTTCCAAATTGCAAGCCATTACATATCATGGCCACGAATAACCTGTACACGGCCAACTCTTTGCATGTCAGTTCTCCCAAACAGAAAGAGAGGAGGTCAAGCTGTCTAAAAGAGAAACTTGTTTGACTAAGATTAAAAATGGTACTGCTTGAACATGATTTCTTAGGTCAGAGATGGCCCTCTGTATCGTTTTTGGACTCCAACTCCCATCAGCCTCAGTCAGTATGATCAGTGGGCAGGGACACTGGGAATTGTAGTCCAGCAACATCTGGAGAGCTGAAAGCTCACTATCCCTGCCTCATGTAATGGCAACATCTGAAAGTAAGCATCAAGCAGTATAATAATAATAATCTGAAATTTACTGTGGGGGGTTGTGAGGAGAAGTAAAATCCTACTTTCACATGTGGCATTGGTCTGGAGTGGTGGTGGTGTTGATGTTGAGATTTGCACCCCTCCTCTTGAAAGTAAATATTACTGTGTGTGCATAGATTTTTGTAACTTCAGGCTGCCTGCTGTCCTTTACAGTAGGGATGGGGAACCAATGGCCCTTCAAATGTTGCAGGACTACTGCTCTTATGACTATTGGCCACGCTGAATGGGGCAGATGGGAGTTGGGAGTCCAATAATACAGTATCTGGAAGGCTGAAGATTCCCCATTGTTGATTTACAGAATTATGAGAGTCTAACTCCCTGCCCCTGCCCTGCAAATCTGCATAGGATAATACAGTGGTACCTCGGGTTACCGATGCTTCAGGTTACAGACGCTTCAGGTTACAGACTCCGCTAACCCAGAAATAGTACCTCAGGTTAAGAACTTTTCTTCAGGATTAGAACAGAAATCATGCGGCGGCAGCGGGAGGCCCCATTAGCTAAAGTGGTGCTTCAAGTTAAGAACAGTTTCAGGTTAAGAACAGACCTCCAGAACGAATTAAGTTCTTAACCCGAGGTACCACTGTACTGCAAATTGCCCTATCCCTGTGTCTTAATTCTGCACTTGACCGGGGTATTTTTGGTCATTCAATTAAGTCAGCTTGCATGCTATATATGCTCATGATGTGGCAGGTGCCATTTCCCCCACTGCATGAAGTGCCTGTGTGTAGGAAGCAAGGGACATGCTCCTGCAAACCACAGTCATAGAATCATAGATTTGAAGAGGTGGAAGGGACCACGAGGGTCATCTTGTCCAACCACATGCAATCCAGGATTTTTTCACTCAACATGGGGCTCAAACCAGCAATCCTGGGATTAAGAGTGTCATGCTCTTCCAGTTGAACTATCCAGCCTCATGGATATTATATCCTTTGTCCTTTTGCATATTATCCAGCCATACAGCACCAGAGACATATTTTTTTTTTTTAGAATACTGGAGGCCTAATCCATGTTTATCATGGGAAAAGTAATAATTCTTTTCTAAAATCACTCATAACCCCAGAGCTTTTGAATTAATATTAAAACCATTTGCCATGGGAAATTGGGAGAAATTCAAATAATATTTCTTTACTTTACAATAAAAATCTTTACAACTTTAAAAGAATATTTAATAAGGATTTAAAGCCATATGAAAAGTCCACATTCACAGTCCTCAGAGTCATATTGTTGAAGGTTCAGAGTTTGACCAGCAGTGAGCCAGGAAGTATAAGAAAGATTGGGAACTTGTCATAACCACACCCCCACCCTGAAAATTATGCCTCTCATGATGGTGGCACATAATCTCACCGTATCCTCTTGTCTGCTTATCGCTGTGACACTTAGAGTGCTGCTATAGAGGAAAAGGATTGAGAATCATACATTTTCCCTTCAGAGATCCCATGACAACCATGTACGAGCAGCTTAAACCCTGGGAAAAAATATATCCCTAAAATGGGGAAATGACAAAATTCCCATTCAATACTCAAGAATGGCAAGTGTGGAGGAAGCTAATGAAATTGCCTAAGATATCACCAGAAGTTTGTAGAAGAGCCGGAAACTGAATTTTAGTTATTTATTATTTATTTATTGAACTTATATACCCAAAGGTCTCTGGGCAGTTCACAGAACAAAATCAGAATATAAAATCGCAAAATATATAATCAGAATAAAAACAACAACCCAATAACCCCCTCCTAAAACCCCCCACATTTTAAAAAGGCATATGATTTATGAGTTATGAAGGCATTTCAGATTGTTAGATGTACCTTCCTGACTAGAAGGCAAAGTGCATTCCAAAGTGTATTGGAATGCTTGGGAACTCATTATGGGGTCATCAACACTTCCGCTTGTCACGTGTCTAGAAAGCACAGTTCCAAATGGCTTTCTGCTTCCCCTGAGCGGTTTCCCTATTGCTCCTTTCCTTTCCCAGGGAAAACCCGCTCTTTAGTGCTAAATGTCAACCTGAAGAAAACCTGAATTGCTGTCCGCTCCGATGGAACACTAAAGAGTCGTTTTCTCTTGGGGAAAGCAGCGGGGCAAGAGAAAGTATAGCTAAGCCACTGAGGAACTGGCAATACTGGAGTTTCTCTGTGATCCTTTCCCCATACCATTTTCTTTCACAATGATTATTGAGGATGCCTCCCCCCCCCCCACCCCGTGTTGGTAACATGTTCTACAGAATCTGTGAACAAAGCTAAACTTTTAGAAGGGCTACAACATATCTTAGGAATCTTGGTCAGAAAGCCCAGCTCATTCTCTGAAGTCCCAAAATTCTGGTCCCAGGACAAACCTTATGTATACCACAGAATTAAATTTCTTTTAATAGCCATTTACTCTGTTAATGGGAATGTGAGAGAGTTTAAAAGAGGTAATCTCCCCTCATCAAATTACAGTCCCCAACATTCTCTGGGAGCAGCCATGCTTGTTAAACTAGCATCAAACCAACATCTTCTGCTATATATTTTGGAAAGTGGTCTTTTCATTACGCATTTGGACACCTCTTAATAGTTCAGAACCATATTGTTTTAAATGATGGCTCTTGAGATCTAGGAGATAGTTTCCATCTGTCTGGATACAGTTAGATGCCATTTTGAATCAAGATGCCAGACTGAACCTTTCAAAACTGTACCGATTTTAACCACTGATTTCAAAACTTCACCGACTTTCCCGGGGTTTCTTAGAATTCCTGAGCAACACTGGGTATGAGGCTGCTAGCAGGCTTGCTGTTTAAATAGTTGGCTGACAATGGGGACCTGGTCAATTAGGGCAAATGGATCAGTGCCCCACCAACCTCAGGGCTCATCCACTCTTACCTTTTGCCAGGTGTGCCAAGACACCCTGTCCCCCTCAATATTTGTTGGAAGGCAGCCGGCTCCCTCAGTGTTGAGGGGGCCCGTCGTGCATGACATGTGCATGATGTGTGCACGATGTGCACTGCAGGTTCAGTGGCTGCCTGCTCCAGAGTGCTTGGTCTGCTCTAGGCAATGTAACACTTTCTAGACACAGGTCTGAGCATTAAAGCTCCATAAAGGTAAAAGTAAAGGTAAAGGGACGCCTGACCATTAGGTCCAGTCGCGGATGACTCTGGGGTTGCAGCGCTCATCTCGCTTTACTAGCCGAGGGAGCCGGCGTACAGCTTCCGGGTCATGTGGCCAGCATGACTAAGCCGCTTCTGGTGAACCAGAACAGCGCACGGAAACGCCGTTTACCTTCCCGCCGGAGCGATATCTATTTATCTACTTGCACTTTGACGTGCTTTCGAACTGCTAGGTTGGCAGGAGCTGGGACCGAGGAACGGGAGCTCACCCCGTCGTGGGGACTTGAACAGCTGACCTTCTGACTGGCAAGTCCTAGGCTCTGTGGTTTAACCCACAGCGTCACCCGCATCCATATCTCTTTTCTTTTACCCCAGCCCTTTCCCCAGGAAAACCTGCTCTGTAACACTGAATTGGAACAAACAACGCTTCAGGTTTTCTGTGGATTGCTATTTGCTCCGATTCAGCAGTAAAGAGCGGGTTTTCATGGGGAAAGTACCAGTGGGGTGGAAGAAATGCTCAGAAACTGAGCCTGTGCCTAGAAACACAGCACAAAAGAATGTCCTCAGCCAGCCTCCACCTGCATCCTGTCCTACTTACGATCATTCAGGGAATAGCTCTGCCTCTCATTGACATTGGCTCCACCTCTTGTTGGTCTCCCTGCCTTTTGTCCCACCAGTCCCAATGGGCACCAATCACCATTGCTGACTGATGAGGGCACTTGAGGGCAGTGAACAGGAGCACTCCACACTGCAACACATTGTTCCCGATCCTCCTCATGCTCTTCCATTTCAGCTCTTCTCAAAAATATTAATGGGAAACTGAAAACCAATCTTTCAACTTTAGGGATCCAGTACCTTCAAATGTTGCACAGATGAGGGAATTCTGGCAGGTGAAGCTTTTCCAAACCCTTCAGCACAGCAACCTGGCAAGCCGTACCTGCCAACATTCCCTCATCTATACAACTGTTAAAAGTACAGATGTACAAACGCTGAAATATCAACCATCACTGCTTTAATTAAGATATGGTTCATTTTTAGAAAAATGTTTTACAGCCCTTTAAGCAGAGAACATATTTAAAAGAGCCAGCTGCCTCATATCCTCTAGACTAGTAATGTCAATCCTCTCAGTTTTGTTACATTATTAAATTCAGAAATAGAAACAATCGCAGTGAAATCTGTATTAGGGTCCACGGAGCAAATGTACTCTGGTCATCTAAGGGGCAAAGTAAAGTGTTCGGAAATATTACTATTCGTTATTTAGGCACAATCATTCTCAGTGGAGCAAACATTTAGGTCCTCTAATCTCAGCCACAAAATTACTTTCAGGTGAGTGAGAGTAATTTCTGTCACTGTTCTTAACAGATAATTCAGAGTTGATGTGGGTAGCAATAATAGCTACCTTAAGAGGTTATTTGTTGCCACTTAACTAATCCCCTCACTAAGATCCTATTATTTCTAACCTCTGTGAAAGCTGCGCTATTACTTTTGCCTAATTCAGTTCAATAGTTGGAGCTATGCATAGCTTCTGGAAGCTGTGCCTGATGTTCAGACTTCTACAATTTATTTTTATTAAGAGCTGCTTCACAACCTGGCAACATTGGTGTTTGTTGAGGTAAACTGTGAAGGAGAGACAAGTCTCCAAATATGGCAGTGAACACACGACAGGAAGACGTAACCAGTTATTACGTCATGGGTGTTCCTATGCTTGGGTGGTGACAGCAGGGGACTGCTTAATCCTCAAAGAATAAGGATTATTTTACCTCATTTTTTAAAAAAACTTAATTATTTGAACATTTTTTTCCCATTGCAAAAGAGCAATTCTCAGGTTGTTTAAGCAGGAGCCATGGAATTTTGTCACTTGCCACAAATGACATCACTTGTCACAAATGTTCTCACTGGTGCAATCTCTCCATGCCTCAATAGGGGAGAGCCCTGCTGCCCCAGCAGGATCACTTGCACAGGCTCCTGCTAGCAAAACTTACTTAGTTGAATTCTGCCCTGTGTTTGTGGCAAACCTTGGACTTGTCAACACTTCTGCTTGTCCTGTGCCTAGAAAGCACAAGTCCAGGCGGTTTTGCCTTTGTCCAACCACTTCCCCCTGAAAACTTGGTCTTTAGCGCTAAATCAGAGCAAATATCAATCCAGAGAAACAGATATTGACGTTTGCTCTGATTCAGCGGTAAACAGTGGGTTTTCCCAGGGGGGGAGCAGCAGGGCAAGCGGAAGTGTGGACGATTCCCTTGTTCCACTGCATATATCAGAGCTTTCATCCTGCAAGATAAACATTCTCATGAGTGTTTGGCCATCGGTTCCAGTTGTTGGAATAGAATACCTGGTCTTTGCCAACAGAGGGCTTACCAGTATTTGGGAATAAGTGCCTTCTTTGTGTGGGGGAGAATCTGTTCCACACTGTTGGGGATAACAGTGTTAGAGCATTGCAGTTCAGACCAGACAGAACACAGTATTCACATATTGCAAACCAAGGAAGACACGGAAGGCAATCACAGCAATTGTGCTTTCATGTTGGGTATTTGTGTTTGAAGTCTCTAGGCAGAATACTTTTTAGAGTTCTAGGAAGATAGGTTTTAGCAAAGTTCTCAAGTTGCTGGGTGCGTTCTGGAGAAGAGACGTTTTGTGCAAAGTGCTCCCTCTTCATGCTAAATGCTATTTCTCCCTGTTCCTCATTGTGAGCTCTTAAGTAAGCACTACATGGGATGAGATCAGAGGAAGAGAGAGACTCATACTAGTTGTCCGGTCATCTGAGTTGTGGTTCCCCTAGGTATGGTTTATATCCTGGAGACGTTATGGTGCAATTAGGTGCTGAGTTACATCATACTCTATGCTCTGCCAGTGCAATGTGGGCATGATGGTCATCAATGCAGCTATTTTAAAATTCCTTCCCCTCCCATTGAAGTCAATAGGAGGGATATCATTTGTCTCGGGTCCAGGACTAGTTTAAACCTGAGCTGCCAATAGGAGCATAAGGAATATAGTATACTCCTCCCCTATGGCACCCATTTCTTGGCTATGACTCTTCCCTGTTTTGGTTATTCCATCAATCTGTCTGGCCAGGTCGCCTAGTGTATCTCTTGTGGCAGAAGCATTGCCTGAGTTTTAGCAGTTTAGTGGGGCTTTCAGCCAAATCCCGTAGCCTTTCAGATTTGGCACAACTTGAATATAGCCTTGTACCCTGAATTTTTCACCCTTGATAAGGCTTTCTTTTCTTTTCTCCTCTCCATCTAGCTCACCCAGTGTTTGAAAATGGGCAAGTTGAATGCCCACAGGGATATAAAAGGTTGAATCGGAGCCACTGCCAAGGTAAGTGTGAAACTTTGTCTCATCCCCTTTCACAGGTACTGTACTGGGTGTTATTCAGCTACTGTGTCATGTCAGCACAAAGGTTTCTGCTTGTGCAGCAGGATCCTAAGAGCATAAGAAGAGTTTGCTGAATTAGGCCAATGGCCCATCTAGTCCAGCATCCTGTATTCACAATGGCCAACCAGATTCCTGTGGGAAACCCTAGGCAGGACATGAGCACAACAGCATTCTGTCCACCTGAGATTCGCAGTAACTGGTATTCAGAGGCATAATGACATTAGAAGTAGGACATAGTCTCCTGGCTTGGACCATAAAGAAGGCTGATCGCTGAAGAATTGATGCTTTTGAATTATGGTGCTGGAGGAGACTCTTGAGAGTCCCATGGACTGCAAGAAGAACAAACCTATCCATTCTTAAGGAAATCAGCCCTGGGTCTCACTGGAAGGACAGATCGTGAAGCTGAGGCTCCAATACTTTGGCCACCTCATGAGAAGAGAAGACTCCCTGGAAAAGGGAGGGAAACATGGAGGGCACAAGGAGAAGGGGACGACAGAGGACGAGATGCTTGGATAGTGTTCTCGAAGCTACTAACATGAGTTTGACCAAACTGCGGGAGACAGTGGGAGACAGGAGTGCCTGGCGTGTTCTGGTCCATGGGGTCATGAAGAGTCGGACACGACTAAACGACTAAACAACAAAACAACAACAACATAGTCCCCCGGCTAATAGCCCCATGCCCTCCCCCAAATCTGTGCCAGAGGGTTGAGGGAATCTCTGGAACTGAGTAAGGGATGCATGGAACAAGAGAATTAGTGCTGTGTTGGATTCCACTCATTATATGCAAAAATGATCTGTCCCATGATTACTTGCTTAATTACAACCCAAAACCCTACAGCTCTACTTACAAAGAGCAGAAACATCTAGTCACATTATTATGTATTCTAATTGCTCTTTCACCCCTTGACTCTCATCTTCATTCAATTATCAGCAGTGCCAATGTACAAACATTTGCCTTACTTGGTCCTGTGATAAGATAAACACTGCCCTACAACAGATACAGAATCTTCCATTCTGTAGAGAAATATATGCTGATACATATCTTTGCCTTTGATGAGTTTATAATTAATATAACCTCCCAACTGCAGGGTGTGTTCTAGGTAAATGTTTTCTGGTGGTTGTTTTGAAAAAGGATTATGTTTCTTATACCCTAAAGCAATCTTAGCTGTAGCAGTTTTATTTGTGTAGGAGGTGTTGAGAGGAAGGTTTAAAAGTGAAAGTGAACAGGTGTGGGGAAATCTGTTATTAATTTATTTTTTAAATGTACATCCTGCCACATGCTTTGAAAAGCCTCGGGGCAGTTAATGCAACAATTTAAAACAATACCATCTTGTTAGTGCAATAAAATTAGTTAACAATAACTATAAGCAGGGTAAATAACAGTTATGAAACACTTACACTTAAGTCTGGAATAAAATTCATGTCTCTCCAAATGCCCACAAGAAAATTAAGTAACTGATCTCCTAAAAATGAAAACTCTGCAGGCCTTCTGAATCTATGTAGGGAAGAAGTTGGGTGAGGAAAGTGTCCCCACAAAAGATGCTGCTGACACCAGATAATGCTGGTACTCTGAGCATCTTATTACATAAGTGTATGAGATGGGTCATACAATTTTATATCCATACCAATGGTTTATATATGGTTCCAAGAGCTGGAATGTGCTCTGTAGAGTAATGGAGGATTATGGATGGAGGAGAAATTTGATTTGTTTGTACTTTAATATAAAATGACCTAATTTGCAGTTCTCAAACCAATATACAAACTGAAACACAGCTATCTTTCAAAATTTACACTTCTCTGAATTTTACGAAGTAGTTCTCCCACAAAACAATATGTTTGAAATGCATATCATTGCGGTAAATGTGCATACAAATGCTTGCAAAAGTTTGTATGTGACCGGATGCACACTGGATGAATGCTGGTTGGTTCTGCTTCGAAGCCATAGCACAGATGGATCCTTGCTTTCAAAATTCCTTTTGCTTTAGGTCAAATGTGGGCTGTATACCTCTTACATTTTTGCTAATGCATCTTAAGATGAAATTGGCATTGGGCTGGGCCTCTCTGAGAATTTTTACTTGTTCTTAGTGCACATTGCAGATGCTGTTCAAAGCGTAAAGCCCAGTGTCTCCTCATAGTGGTGGCAGGAATGTCGTCGTTCTTTCTCTATGATCTCCCCCCTTACAATAAGCTGTGAGATTCTACTTGGATGGCGTAATGCAGAGTCTTAGCTTGGATTTGTGCAATTCCATTGATGGATGTTCTCTTGACATGTTTCCTTTAGCATGGAATTCCTCTCATATTGAACTGATTAGCAAATCACCACAATTCTGTGGGTCTCAACCTTTCTGGCTCATAGCTGATTTGTAAACCATGATTGCCTGTCCTTACCATTCCACTCTGTTACCATTACTACCACCCCTTTTCTAATTGCCAGGGCTGCATACATTCATTTTGATATGCCCTGCTGCTTTAGAACCTGTGCTCACAAAGGCCACATTGACAAACTCTGAGCTATTGTGGCAGGGAGTTTCTTGGGCCCTAACATTTTTTATTTTATTTTTTACAGCACAAATATCTAAACTTGTGTTTTATATAAAGAGGGATTGATTTCCTGGTTGGTGATCTTCAGGCCTCACAAATATAGTGCAGGGGAGGTATAATGTATTTCGGTATTGACACTTTCTGAGAGAGACTTTATAAATAGGTCGCACTCTGTGCATGAGTGGCATACTAAGTTGGCAAGCGCATACTCCCAAACCTGATTATTGACGCAACATGAATGTGGGATTGGAGTGGCTGTTTAACTCCATACTTGAACTGACCATATGCAGCTTTCTTATCAGAGATGTATGGGGGACTACATTACTTTATGAGTTGGTCATTCCCGGGGGGGGGGGTGGCATTCCCAGGGGAGTTGAAGAAAGCAGTAGTGTGCCCGCTCTTAAGAAAACATCATTAGATCCTTCAGATCTATCCAATTACTGCCCAGTTTCGAACCTTTCGTACCAGGGTAAGGTAATTGAGAGTGCGGCTGCCGAACAGCTTGGTAGGTTTCTGGATGAAACATCGGCCTTGGATCCATTCCAGTCTGGCTTTCACCCTGGACATGGGACTGTTAGTTGCCCTAACAGACGATCTCCGTAGGCAGCTGGACCGAGGCACGTCTGGGCTGCTAATTCTTCTTGATCTGTCAGCAGCCTTCGACATGATTGACCATGAACTATTGAATCACCACCTTGCAGACATGGGGATTCAGGGCACAGTCTTATAATGGCTGCACTCTTTCCTGTCAGGCTGGGGACAGAGAGTGGCGCAAGGGGAGGAGTTGTCGTCGCGGCACCCCTTGGTGTGTGGAGTGCCACAGGGCACAATTCTCTCCCCGATGCTCTTTAACATCTTTATGCGCCCCCTTGCCCAGCTTGTTCGGAGTATCGGGCTGGGTTGTCATCAATATGCTGATGATACCCAACTTTATCTGTTGATGGACAGCCATCCTGATTCAGCCCCAGATACACTGACCAGATGTTTGGAAGCTGTGGCTGGATGGTTGCGTAGGAGCCCGTTGAAGCTAAATCCTTCGAAGACAGGGTCCTCTGGTTGGATCAAGACAACATGGGGTTGGGGGGCAAACTCCCATCCCTTGCTGGGGCACAATTAGTGCCAGCACCTTCTGTCAGGAGTCTGGGTGTAACCCTCGACACCTCCCTTTCTATGGAGGCGCAGGTTACAGCTACAGCAAAGGCGGCATTTTTCCACCTCCGCCGTGTTAAGCAGTTAGTTCCTTACCTCTCTCGCCCTGATCTAGCCACTGTGATCCATGCGACGGTCACCTCCAGGCTCGATTATTGTAATTTGCTCTATGCCCATGAAGCTGACCCAGAAACTCCAGCGGGTGCAGAATGCTGCGGCGAGACTGCTTACGGGGTCCTCACCACGGGACCACATTCACCCGGTGCTATACCAGCTGCACTGGCTCCTGGTGGAGTACAGGGTCAGGTTTAAGGTCCTGGTTCTAACCTTCAAAGCCCTATACAACCTGGGACCCTTGTACCTGCGGGACCGCCTCTCTTGGTATGCCCCACAGAGGACCTTACAGTCCACAAACAATAACATCTTGGAGGTCCCCGGCCTCAATGAGGTTAGACTGGCCTTGACCAGAGCCAGGGCCTTTTCGGCCCTGGCCCCAGCCTGGTGGAATGCTCTGCTGCAAGAGACCAGGGCCCTACAGGACTTTGCCATCTTTCCGCAGGGCCTGCAAGACGGAGCTGTTCCGCAGGGCCTTTGGTCGGGGCCCAGTCTGACCCCTCTCTTCTTACAGTACCCTGCATACAAGAGGCCACTTTAACTCTTCTCACCGGCTCATATAAATTGCTGAGTTTGGTGAGTACTTAAGGCTCCCAACCCCTATAGTTATAATTTGCGGGTTGCCATCTGATTTTATGTGATTTTAATCCGATTTTAAGCTGTATTTCAGTCGATTGCTGAATTTTATGTTTTAATGTATTTATATTTTGATGTTAGCTGCCCATAGCCCGGTTCTGGCCGGGGAGGGCGGGGTATAAATAAAATTTATTATTATATTGTTGTTGTTGTTGTTATTATTATTATTATTATTATTATTATTATTATTATTATTAGTATTAGTATTATTAGTATTAGTATTATTATTATTATTATTAATGGACAGGGAGATCTTAGCCTTCTTTAATCCAGCGCTCAAAAGCTACACTGCCTCCTCCATTCCCCTCTGCCCTGCATATAGCCTTCTATTTTTAGGAGCTCTTTGCTGTGTTTTGCACTTGGTTCACCTTCTGGCAACTGTGGAGTGTGTGCCCGGCAGACCACATTTTGCCCAGAATCTGGCTCTGAAGGCCTTGCCTAGGCACTCGGAGCCATTTGGCTCAATGAGCACTGGAATGAGACCACACAGTATGCCTGGGATCCTCCCCAAGTGGGGGGGCGGGAAGAGTAAACGAGATGCTTAAAGCTAATTTTTCAGGGTCTTTGGCTCTGCTTCTGTTGCCAAGCTGGAAAAGAGCCAACAAATGAATGGTTAACCAAGTTTTTTTTTTTCTTCTTCTTCCATTCTTTTGCTAACACAGCCATATAAAGCGGTCTTATACTAAATCAGGCCATTTGTCAATCTGGAGCAGTTTTGTCTACACTGATTGACAAAGACTCTGTGGTTTTAGACAGGATTCTTTTCCAATCCTACCTGGAGATGCCAGAGATTGATCTTTGGCTTTTTAGCATGCATTGTTTTTGGTTGGCCATTGTGCTATTGTCTCATCCACCATGCACTAAGGAGAAAAAATGCCAGTTCCCTTCAGCAGTGGTAGAGTTCAAGACATTACACTATGTGCATATTCTCATGCTGACAGGGCTTAATTTGAGCCATGTGTGTTGTGCGACAAGCACACAGAGTGCAATGTGATTGATTGTTTGTGTAAGGGGGGGAGGCTCAGTTAATTTCATTGTACATGTTGGACATTGACAATAAAGGTATTATTATTATATTTTGTGCAAGGAGTGCCTCATTCTGGAAAATGGGAAGTAAAACAGAAAGATTAGAGTTCCTCTGAGCATGTGCCATGGATCTTTTCCTCACTACTGATAACCACACACACACACAGTATTAGCAGGCAAATTTCAAATGTTGGGCGATAAAAATGCTCACAGATCCCATGTGATAATCCTTAGGGAAAATGTGTGTCCTTTTACTGCTAAGGACATGGAATATTCAGCAAGAAGAATGGGGCGATAACTATTTCACAATCCACTGAATAAGATTTCATATACAGAAAACCCCTGTTTTAGGTGTGACCTATAATGTGTGTGACTGAACACATGCACATGGCACTGAACCCAGAAGTGATCCTGAAATGTCATAAAAGATATCACTAAAAGGGAAAAATGGAGGCGGAGTGGGGCAGAGCGGGGGTGGAACAAGGTGTTTCAATTGCACACGATTTCCCGTAAGCTTGCAGTGACCTGGAATGGAACGCCGGTGCAAATTGGGGGCTGCCTGTAATTGCCTTTGTTTTCAATGTAATTTTAAGTAGCACAGGTTTGAATGGCACAGACAGCACAGGTATCTATTCAACATAGCATTCATCAGTGTTGGGTGGGATTCACTTAACAAATCCCATCAGTGGAAGCCCTATGCAAGGAATTCTGTTTGTGCAACATTGCTTCCCCCCCAAAAAAAAATTGGCCCTAGGGGTGGGAGAGATCACTGAGAACAGTGCATGGGGACAGGAGAGGGAGGACCATTGTGTCTGGCAAGCTGATATGCTTGCTGTTATGGAACAATCACCTTAACACAACATCAAATTCTACCCATTGTTCTGTGGTTACATTCCTTTCCATCTTGCGTTGTCTTGACCAGTAGAGGCTAGTCCACTAATAACTACCTATTCTGTGTTTCTTGTTCCCTCCGGCCATCATGGAAAGAACTCTCTCCCCAAATCTTTGGAAACCTGGTTTTCTCAAAAACCTGACTCAATTGAAAGGGCCTCTTCTTCCATTTGGTCTGTTGGGGGCATACCATGTACCTCAGCTGGGCTGTAAGCAAGTTCTTTGGGCCCCTTGTTGGTGACACTACTGAGTGATGGGGCCAGAAGAAGCTGTTGCCTCTTCCCTCCTGGTGTGTTGTCGATCATAGTTCTTCGCAGGCATCTGCCACTTCTGGGAGTTTGCCATGATTAGCAAACACCGTCTGACCCTTTCCAGTCCCTGGGGGGTCAGAGGCCATAAAGCCCAATTGTGCTGCTGGCATGGCAAGTGGAAAGACCTTGCCAGAGGTCATGTGGTGGGTTGGTGCAGAGCAATTTAGCACATTCTGTTTCTCTGACAGCTCCTTGAGATCTGGAGCCCTCCCCACCAATCTGTGCTTCCAAATTCTCATGCAAATCTTCCCTATTATTACAGGAAGATGTTTATTTTACCTAATGCTGTAGTGTGACCATCTCGTCAATGGATCATGTGCAAATAGTGCCCCCACCTGCTCATGTAAAGGAATGATCACTTGTGACCCATTTGTGACATTTGCACACATGTGGCTTAGAGTGTGTTCATATGTCAAGCTTTGTGTTAATGTTTATCTGATGTTGATGCAGAAAAAGGAGACCTAGGAGAAGCACCCGCAAGGAGATTAGCGTTATGGCTAGGATGTGTTTCGCATTCACATTACAATCAAGATTCAAGCCAAAGCTGCTTTAGAGTTCCTTTTAAGTGATTCTTGTTTCAGCTGGAATTGTAGTGTGAAGGTATAATGTACATAGTCCAGAAAACTCATTATCATTGCAGATGCCTCTCCTCTTATTTTCTGTAGGATGAGACATTCACATAAATAGCTAAGAGCTCAAAAGTAATTTAAGCTTTGTGTGAAAATGCCTTTAAAGGTCCTGAGAAGGGCAAGGACATGATATGGCATATTGTTTTAAAACTATAATTATTAAGGTTATTTGTGTATGCTACTACTGCGGCCCGTGTTTCGTTAGCCTAAAAATGGAAAACAAGTGAGGTCCCAACTAAAGAAGAATGGCAACTTAAGTTGACAGAATATGCTCAACTCGCAGACTTAGCATATAGAATAAGAGAACAAGAAGAACACACGCTTAAAGAAGATTGGAAAATGTATGGGAAATAATTGGGTACAGTTGAAACACTGGCAGCATTAAGATAAATTCAGCAGTGTAAGCAAGTTTTGATGGATGCAATAATGGAATACTGAACGGTATAGTTTTTGTAAAACATGCAGGGATTTATGATATGTAAAATGAATCATGGAAAGAGAAGAAGGGAATATTTTAAATTGTAAAACAGAATATCTATATCTTCTATACCATCTATATCTATATCTATATCTATATCTATATCTATATCTATATCTATATCTATATCTATATCTATATCTATCCATCCTAAAATTATAAAGTTGCCCTAAATTGGAAATCCATACCACATCTTGTGTGACTGATTACTTTGGGAGGAAGAGAATTAAGAGTGTTCTGAGCCCTACAGTGCAAGACATAACCTCAAACTGGGCTAGGTAGAACTAATGGCCTGATTCTGTTTATCAGGAATGGGGAACCTCAGGCCTGGGTTCTCTGTCCAGTCCTTGGGACTCTCCTCAGATCAGGCCCTGCCCCCTCTCTCCAAGCCACCTCCTTCACCGCACTGGTCCAACTTCATGCCTCCTCAAATGCTCTGAACTGTGATCAAGCCTTTTCCTTCCTTGAACACAACATTCATTTTTTAAAGAAAGAATAAACAAGATAAAAGACAGGCTAAAGGAACAAAGAAGGCAGTTCCACCTACAATTCCATCTATAATACCTAAACCACAGGAGGAGAGAGGGCTCTTGTAAAGGGAAGTCTTCTTTCTGCACATAACTGTTAGTTCTCTTTCTGCTCATGTTCCATTCACTTGTTTCCCACAGGGATCTGGCTTGCCACTGTGAGAACAGGATGCTGGGCTAGATAGGCCAATGGCCTAATCCAGGCACCCCCAAACTCGGCCCTCCATCTGTTTTGGAACTACAACTCCCATCATCCCTAGCTAACAGGACCAGTGGTCAGGGAGGATGGGAATTGTAGTCCCAAAACAGATGTCGGGCCGAGTTTGGGGATGCCTGGCCTAATCTATCAGGTTCTTCTTACGTTCTTTTGTCCTTAAGGTCTTAACATGGTGCCAAAAAGATTGCATTGCACCATTGGACAGCACCAGAGGGCATTCCAAAGTTGGGCCAATACCACAGAAAAAAAGCTGTCTTCTTTGTGACGACATAACGTACCTTTGTTGAAGAGGGTACTTGAAGAAGGGCCTCTACAGAGGACACAGGCAGGCTGGTAGGAGAAGAGTTGTTCCCTCAGATAAATGCTCCAGGCCATTTAGCACTTGAGAACACCATCACCTTAAATTGGATTCTGAATAGGCAGTCAATGTAGTAATATGAGCAACCCTGACTGCACCAGGCAAAATTCTGGTAGCCAGATTCTTCAGCAACTGAAGCTTCTAGGTTGTCTTTTAAGGACAACCCCATGTAACACATCACAATATCCCAGCTGAGAGACTACCAGAGTGGGAATCGCAGTGGCAAGCCTATTTCTGTCTAGGAATCACCAGGCTCAGTGAACCAAGTGAAGCTGGTAAACGACATTTGGCTTCAAGTGAAAATGCTGGAACAATGAGGTGCCCCCAAATGACTTGGCTGCTCTTGCAGGGAGAGTGTAAGCCCACCCAGAACTAACTGAACACCAGGTTCCAGGGCACAAGAACTGTTTCATCTCAGTGCCTCCATCTTGTCAGGATTTAGCTTCACGTTACTGGCCCTCATCTAGCCCGTTACTGAATCCGGCTCTTCATAGTGCTGAATAGGTCTCACAAAGTCACCTGCCTCCCAACCTTTCCTTAACAGCTCTACCTTTTTATATCTGTTTTTACATGTGGCCTTCACCATTCTCTTTTGCTTGGTGATCCCATCCTCTCTGCTCTGTCACATCAGGACTTGTTCCCTTTGCAGATCCTCCTTGCAGTGCCATTTGCGGGCGGCACCAGAATAGGTTGGCTAATCTTGTTCTCTCTGTTCACCTTTATAGATATCAATGAATGTCTAATATTTGGCATATGCAAAGATGCAGAATGTGTGAACACTCGCGGCAGCTTCCTCTGCACTTGTAAGCCTGGAACCATGCTGGACCCATCCCGCAGTCACTGTATTTGTAAGTGTCCCCAGATAGACCATAACAACTCCCCCCCCCCATCCGTCTTTTCCCCATTAGCACAATAACTGTATGGGTTGGATCATAAGGAGTTTGAAGGAGTGGGCAATAGCCATCAATCCTGGGCAGTTACACCATGTACCAGAGATGATTACTCTAGAACAGGCACCCCCAAATTCAGCCCTCCAGATGTTTTGGGATTACAACTCCCATCATTCCTAGCTAACAGGACCAGTGATCAGGGATGATGGGAATCGTAGTCCCAAAACATCTGGAGGGCCGAGTTTGGGGATCCCTGCTCTAGAACAAGAGGAAGATGCTTTCCCTTTAGCTTCTGCCCATAATGATGATGTCATGATTATGAACCAAAAGAGACTTGCCAACTGTCCCGCTTTGGGCAAAAGACCCCCTAATTTTTAAAGCTGCTCTGCTTCTCCCTTTTAAAGTAAATTTCCCGGTTTTGCCTTTGTCCTGATCCCTTTTGCCTTCGTTATAGTTTCCTATGACATGTTATAGTCGATTCAGGAAAATTTTCCCAAAGCTGACTCAAATTTGCTAAATCTAAGCACAAAACCAACACTTCTCTGCTCCTCTCATTAAGAATTTAATTTGAAATCTTAACTGAAATCTGAAGTCTTGCACAGTCTTGTTGCAAAACCTTTGGCACGAGTTACCTAACTCTATGATTTGGCAAAGATTCTTAACTGTTTCCTAGCTTCTTCATTAGCAAACTAAGCAAGAGATGGTCCATAGATTCAAATCTCAAAGTAGAATACTGTTTTAATCAACTCTTCATCTTAAAGCATGATGAAATTAAGCATCTGAAATACTTCTTGACATTGAATTCAATGCATTTCAATGTGTATTAAAACAGCTCCACTGTTTTTCTTGCCTTCACTTTCACTATTGGTGAAAGAGTGGACAAATGGGTCCAGTTGGAGATCAACAAGAAGAAGAAGAAGAAGAGTTTGGATTTGATATCCCGCCTTTCACTCCCCTTCAGGAGTCTCAAAGCGGCTAACATTCTCCTTTCCCTTCCTCCCCCACAACAAACACTCTGTGAGGTGAGTGGGGCTGAGAGACTTCACAGAAGTGTGACTGGCCCAAGGTCACCCAGCAGCTGCATGTGGAGGAGCGGAGACTCGAACCCGGTTCCCCAGATTACAAGACTACCGCTCTTAACCACTACACCACACTGGCTCTCATACTGTTAAGAGGAGCCTAACAGTATGATCCCTATACATGTTTACTCAAAAGTAAAACCACTGTGTTCAACTGGGCTTCCAGTAACTGTCATAGGATAATTCCCTTTTACTGGGGAATAAACCCCATTGCACAGTAGGATTTACTACTGAGTAAACATTCACAGGATTGCACTGAAAATCTTCGCTTTTCAAAAGCTGACTAATCAACCATTTGTGTTTCAGCGGATAAAGCAGTTTCCACAGAGCAGGGGCTGTGCTATCGCTCAACTGTCGGGGGAGTCTGTGCCCTGCCACTCAATCAGCACATCACCAAGCAGATCTGCTGCTGTAGTCGTGTTGGCAAAGGGTGGGGAAGAAATTGTGAGGCGTGTCCATTACCAGGATCTGGTAAAAACTCTGCTTGTTCTTTTGGACCTTTCCCCCTGCCCTTTCACTTTCTGCAAATTTTAAACCGGTGGCTACTTAGAGTCTTCCGGCTCTTTATCAGACCAGCATTACCATTTGCAGTTCTCTGCCTGAAATGGGATTATAAAGCCTTTAACTTAGAGGCGTGTGATGAGGGCTTCTCCAGTGATATATTCCTTTTGATCTGATGTTGTTAGTTGCCTCAATTTGGCAAAATCCATGATATCTGCAGATGTTTGCGTACTTTGAAATTATATCCCTGTAGTATCTTAGTTAACCGATGGAAAACAGAAGTGGATTTTGCAAGCCCTTATGGTGGCTAAGAGGGACGGGGGGGCACTGTGGGTTAAACCACAGAGCCTAGGACTTGCCAATCAGAAGGTCAGCGGTTTGAATCCCCATGATGGGGTGAGCTCCCGTTGTCCGGTCCCTGCTCCTGCCAACCTAGCAGTTCGAAAGCACGTCAAAGTGCAAGTAGATAAATAGGTACCGCTCCGGCGGGAAGGTAAACGGCGTTTCCGTGCACTGCTCTGGTTCGCCAGAAGTGGCTTAGTCATGCTAGCCACATGACCCGGAAGCTGTACCCCGGCTCCCTCAGCCAATAAAGCGAGATGAGCACCGCAACCCCAGAGTCGGGCACGACTGGACCTAATGGTCAGGGGTCCCTTTACCTTTATGGTGGCTAAGAGACTTATACCTCCCTGTCTATTGCACAATCTGATGACCTCCCTGCCCTGACTACATTCAAACATATTTCATATAGGCATTAGTGTCACACGGATACATACTTGAACATCTAGAAGGCTTATATTAACTTATATGTTTTAAATAAGATTTGTGTACTGATGGTCACTGCATCCACAATGTAAGCTGATGGTGGTCTACTGTTATTATAATGATTTATTTGTATATTATTATTGTTTTGTTTTTTCCTCTCTCCTTTAATTTTAATTGTTCTTTCCTTCTTAAATTTGTAAATAAAAAATAAGAAAGAATAAAAGAAAGAAACCAGATTAGTCTAGTGGCACTTGTTGACTATTTGTCATGAGGCAGTGTGAACGTATAGCATTAGATAGAAACTGAATCACTGAGCACCCAAAAGACCATAAGCAGAGCATGACAAACTGAGAGGAATAGAGAATTATAAGTATGGCCTCTCAGCCCTCATATAACACTGCCTTACAATAAGACTTTGCCCCTTCCTGCACCTCCTTGTAGATACTCTGACAGGGGTTACCAATGTGGTGCCTGCCATATGTTGTTGGACTCCAGTTCCCATCAGCCCTAGCCAGCATGCCAAATAGTTTGGGATTATGGGAGTTGTAGTCCAGCAACAACTGAGTTCCTGCCTTCATCTAGTCCCCTGCCCTTTGTGACACTGCCTGAAGCAAGCTGATTCACTCTGGATGCTTCCTGTTTTTTATGTGGTTCCAAGCAGCAACAATGTAAACAAAAAGGAAAAAATGTATCTGAAAGATGCTGGGAAGGGTGGATATTTATTATTAAATTAGCTAATTTAATAATAAACATTAATCCTTTCCAACTTCTTTAACGTACAGGGTTTCTTTTTTGTTTACATCACTCTGCTGCGAAGCAGGGCAGGGCCTGTGTTGCCAAATGAACTTTGTGGATGGCCCTATCAGATATGCCCAAAACCTACAGTGATGAATTAAAAGGGGGTTTGGGGCTTGCAGAACTTTATGTCTGTTTATTTGACCTTCAACTCTTATGCAGCCTTAACAAGCAGTAGATCCCTTGGCCCTTTTGTTACACAGCTGCCTCTCTTTGAGACACACACACACACACACACACACACACACACACACACACAGCGAGTTTCCATGTGGTTATATTTTATTGTCAACTCTGAGAGAAAGGGCAGCCAGCTTCCAGTATCGGTTAACAGTAGTTTGCATTTACTAATAACACACCCAGCCCTGCAAACATCTTTCTTTTTGCTGGCAACTTTCAGCCTTCAGTTCTGGTTCCAAGTGGGTGTAGTCTAAACATGTTTTACCCATGTCAGAGAACTGTGTTTCGATTGTGGCAGATAGCTTAAATAGACTAAAGAAGAGGAAACATGGCCCAGCATGTCTGGACGGGATAGCAGAAAAACAACAATATCCTTACCAGTGGATTAGATTGCGAGAGATGTCTTTGTGCTCTTGGCTATTACTTTTGTAGCTTTTCCTTTTCTCTGTGTCATCAGATTGTATCTCTCTCCTTTCTTTGCAGAAGCCTTTAAGGAGATTTGCCCTGCAGGGCACGGCTACACTTACTCCAGCTCTGACATTCGAATGTCCATGAGAAAAGCAGAAGCAGACGAGCTCCCGCTCAGCTCAGAGGAGCAGAGCAAAAACAGTGGCCGGCTTCCCAGCTGGGTAGTAAGGCAGCAACAGCTGCAGGAGGTCTTGCGTGGCGATGTCGTCGACACGCTCCCAGGGGCTGACACCTCTGCAGGAAAGGGTAAAGTAATACTCATGTGAATCCAACTGGTTTGAGTGAAATCCAGGCAGTTCACAAATTTCCAGTGTTGGAATGGTTTCAAGAGTCTTCTAATCTTGCACACGAAAGCCCATCAGGACTGCGTTATCTCAGACTAGTTCATCAGGCCTCCTTCCATGATGAAGCTTCAATAATACTAGCATGAAAACAATTATGGTGGAAACAGATAACAAAACAGTAACATTTAATAAAACAAACAAGAATAAAAGAAATAGCACAGCAACAAAAAATTGTGGGGTAGGAGAGCTGAAATAAATTCACGTCTGGCAACCAATGTCTTCCTTTGGTTTCAGATAGTACATGGGTAGAAAGGTAAAGGTAAAGGTACCCCTAACCGTTAGGTCCAGTTGTGGACAACTCTAGGGTTTCGTGCTCATCTCACTCTATAGGCCGAGGGAGCTGGCGTTTGTCTGCAGAGAGCTTCTGGGTCATGTGGCCAGCATGACTAAGCTGCTTCTGGCAAACCAGAGCAGCGCACAGAAACGCCATTTACCTTTCTGCTGGAGCGGTACCTATTTATCTACTTGTACTTGATGTACTTTTGAACTGCTAGGTGGGCAGGAGCCCTTTAGGATACATGGGTAGACGAGTCTAAAAAGCCTGGGGCACAAATTTTCATGGCCCTCTAGTGGAAACTGATGTATATTTTGCTGTAGGAGGCTTAGTTTGGTCAGAAGTGAGTATACACTTCCAGACTTAACACTAAATACCGTACATCACTTCCAGTAATTGAGCCACCATAGGTGCTAGAAGGCCGTGAAAATTCATGTCACAGGCTTTCGAGACTCGTCTACCCATGTACTTATCTGAAACCAAAGGGGCGCATTGGTTGCCAGATGTGAAATATATTGGCATTATTTTCAGCTCTCCTACCCCACTAAAACTCCTTTAAATGGCTTAGATCGTGAAGACAAGTGCCCTTCACACACTACTCAGGTTGTGAATGGGGCAGCCATGCTACACTGCTGGTCCCACCCCAAACACCCACACATTGCACTGTGGCATGTGGCAGCACTGCCCCTTTTGGTATGTGGACATGCATAGAACATAAAAAGGGTATACTTTTGCCCAGCTACAAAAAGATGACAGAGAGGCAAGCAAATTAATCATCCTGAGGGGACGGTAATCCAAGGTTTGGGGGCCACTACAGAAAAGGCCCTGGTTTGGGTAGAACAGAAGTTGCCAACATGGCATCCTTCAGATGTTTCAGGATGCCAATGCCCATCTTGCCTGACCATTTTCCTTGCCTTGTTGACTGTTCTTGAATCTCGGGAAGGTTCACGTCACACTCTTCATGTGTATAAGATGGGAGTGTAGGGTGTAGTCCCAAGCATATCCAAGTACCTTGCACCTGGCTAATGGTCTCAGAAACGAATGCTGCCATCATGGATATGCTAATAAAAATACTTACTTTTAATATAGCATATCTAAGTGCTCAATCACTTCACCTGCATTATCCTATTAATTTTTAAAATGCTGTTTTCAGCATTATAGAACTCCCTACCTATGGGGTTCTAGCATCTAGCTTCATTAGACACCTTCTATTGTATGCTGAAGATGTACCTTTCTACCCTGGCCTCTTGATAATGAAGGCATTTTTGTGGGCTCCACCTCTTCTTTGTTTTGTTCAATCTAGACCAGGTATCCCCAAACTCGGCCCTCCAGAGTACAACTCCCATCATCCCTAGCTAACAGGACCAGTGGTCAGGGGTGATGGGAACTGTAGTCCCAAAACATCTGGAGGGCTGAGTTTGGGGATGCCTGATCTAGACTGTGCTCCTTTTTTTCTGGAATTGGCTTACTTGTTTTTTTAACCATGTACATTAACTGTTTTATAATTGTATGATTATAATGGTCCAAGCTGCTCTAGACCTTAAAAGTGAAGGGTGGGTAAGAAATCTTATAAATAAAAACGTACATGGGAACCACATCTGTGCCGCCTTGGTTTCCAGGACAGAAGAAAGGCAGGATATAAGGGTAAGAAAACAAATAAAGAGCATTGCTGGGAAGTGGGGAGGGCTGGAGCTAAGGAAACAGAGGCTTCCCTGAAGCAACCAAGCAAGTTCAAGTCTTGAGCAATGGCATTACTGAGTGACACCTCAGTGATAAAGTGTAAAGCAGCATTTGTGCAAAACCAAACAAGGGAATTTGAATTCCAAAGTGAATTCTGACTGCACTTACAAATTTACTTAATTAATGTACTCAATTCTCTTATGTCATTTTACAGGGGATTCTGAAGAAGATCAGGTGAGTAAAATTTCTGCTGCTAGCACCTTATGCTCACGTTAGAGGCTTAAAATGCAGTGAAGTCATTTTTCCTTGCTGTGTTTCAAACCGCATTTGCACAGTGTTGTTCATGTCAGAGAGGGGGTAGGAATACCTTTACCTGATGTACATGACTTTTTGGGTTTCCCCATTCCCCTCTTGTTCATGATGCTGTCATCTGCACCTGTGCAATGACTGTCTGAAATATTCACATTACTCCACATCCTATTTTCTAGTTGGATTGAAGCTGGTTTCTAGGGGTGTGTGCCTAAACAGCAGTGTTTGTCAGGAAACTACAGGATCCATATGAATTGTGGCTAATGCCATGTGAGTATGGCTTCAGAAATAGCAGTGGGAGTGTACGGAATACAGAGTAAGTGCTAATGTGAGCATACCCTTAATGTTTGGGATATGCATAGCAAATGTGTAGTTTAAAAACTGAATGAACGAAGAACAAACCATTTTCAGTAAATACTTCCTGAAGTTTTAATAAAAAGTGATATGGAAGATCCACCTTAGGGTTCAAAGATAACCTTGTAAATTCATCCTTGTAAAGTCCTCATTTAAAAATAAATAAAGACTTGAAATATGTTTTTTAGAAGTGATATACCAGGTCCTAAGGTGTAGAACAGAGAACAATCAAGCCCTACTTTTAGTGGGCCATTTGAAAGACAGGAAGAAGCAAAGTGTATAATGGATACCTTAGCAGCTGCTAAAATTGCTTTAGGGACATATTGGGGAAAGGAAAGAATGCTTCTCAAAAGTCAGCCACATTGCGCAGTGAAATTAACTTCATTTTAGAGCAACCCTAACTGTAGGTTGAAGAGGGGTAGGAAGGAAGGAAAATGAAAGAAGGATTCAGAAACATCTGGCATATTGCATGGGGAAATTAACTTCACCATTCAGCAATCGTTTCTGCTGGTTAAAGGGTGTTGGGATGGAGCTGGAGAAGAGTTTTTCTGGTGGAGGGACATACCCTTTACAGAGACCTCCACTGCCCTGGCAGATACCTCCACAGGCACATATCTCTGTGGAGGGCAGTTAGGATGATGGACCCTGAAACAAGCATTCCAGGAGCAGGGCATGGACAGGATGGCAGCAGTTTCAACCCGCTGTATCCAAGTCCCCGTCATTCATTAGAAAGAGACACCAGAACCAGTGCCCCCCACCTCAGCCTGGAACAGCCCCCCCCTTTCTCCACTGGAAACCATGTGGATTTAAATCACGTGGGGGGAAGGACAATATATCCGCTGCACACAAACATGCACACATACACACCTAACACCTTAACCAGCAAAAGGTGGCACAGCTTTAGAAGTGGCAGTTGATTCACCAGTTTCCATCCCACTTAAGACTGTACCGTAAGAAGTCAAAATATAGACTTATAATTCTTTAATAGCTGTTGGATGGAATTTGTGCTATGTCAGAATTGAATTACCTTAATATCCAAGATAAGTCTCAGAGTATCTCTTTTCAATAGTATGAGCGCTCCATCATTTCTTTTGTGTTTTATTGATACAATGGAGAAAGATGTGCAACAAAAGCCTGATTATTTAATGTATTTATGTTGTTGTTAAGATCACCTATCACCAAAAGTGTAATTACTGTCGTTAATTTGGAAGACTCCGTCAGCAGCAGATTTAGAGAAGTGTTAACTCTGTTATAGGCAGAGCAACAGAAGTTCAGGTGTTGGCAGGCGAAGGAGTTTGATTGCCCAGTTTTTAAAACACCTTATGCAATTCCGTGTCTTAATGTATCCAAGACTCTTTCGCACTACTGACAACAAGCATCCCAGAGACCTCCCCAAAGGTTATCGAGAACCAGGGAAAGTCACATTCCATGTTATCCTTATCTCTCTGTCTTTGACAGAGGCTTCCTCTCTAACACAAAAAACAACCAAAATGAAAAAAGCACCACAGCAGCTGCATGGGACAACCAAATTTTATTATTTATTAAATCTTAAACCCCCAGCACCCTTTATTGCAGATGCAATTTGGGACAAATGCTTTAAAGGCAAGTGGTCTTTGCAATGAAAGAAGGCTATTGGATCTGCTCACCTTCTCAGAAAACGTCCATCGGTCATGATTTTGAAGATAGTTGACCTTTGTCAGAAACATAAGGTGCCTCCAGACTGTCAGTATTTTGTGGGAGGGATTCAAGTGTATGCCAAAACTTTGCTCAATTAAAGTGGATTAAAGGGCTCTGTTGACCTAGCACAGTGTTTCCCAAACTTGGGTCTCCAGCTGTTTTTGGATTACAGCTCCCATTATCTCTAGCTGGCAGGACCAGTGGTCAGGGATGATGGGGACTGTAGTCTGAAAACAGCTGGAGACCCAAGTTAGGAAAACACTGACCTAGGACAACAAGTGCACTTTAAAAAAACAACCAACCGCCTACAGACTTCTTGCAGTTAGAAAAGCAATGGGGAAATACACTGAAAAGTGCAGAATGAACAAATGATTAACAAGAAGACATGTAAACACTCGGCAAGCAAATCTGGATGAACGCAGGGTGAATGCTCATTGATAAATAACCACCCCGTAAACAAATCAGAATGAATGTTCAATTAAGAGCAGGAATAGTCTATCCACCATATAAGCTTTGTGCACTCGAATCAGGATAAATGCTAAACAAACAGGTTTTCTGGAGGAAGTTTTCTGGCCATCAGTACTAAGGCGAGTGAATCCAGCTGTTTTATTTGCAAAGACCACACCCCTTGAGAGAAGATTTCTGTTGAAACACATTGAGAATAAAGCTTATTGTCTTCCTGTACAGCTGTTGGTTTTTCCCACTGAATTTTTTTTTTTTGCAGCTGTTTGATCTCATGTTCCTGCTACTTTCTTTCCAAGTGTCTATTTTGGCACCTGCTGAAAATGGATAATCAGTGCGCATGTCTGGCTGCAAGATGCTGAAGAATGTAGAATGAGATTAAGAGGGAAAATCAGAGGCCCATTTCAAGCATCTTGTTCCTGGACTTGCACCACAGCCCTATCTGTGGCTTGGAGGATGTGGAACTGGACACTTGAATTAAACTAGTGTGTCAATGAACCTGGAGTGAGATAATTGTAGATGAATTTGAGCAAATTTAGGTACCTAATTTGGGGTGTGATTGCACTTCACTAAGGATGATATTTTCATCTTAATAAACTGTGGGGATTGTAAATCAGCAACAACACCTTTCTCTATTGATACAATACGCTGAAGAGGGAATAGATAAAGAAGAAAGCTACTATACTGGGGAAATTACTTCTTCCTGATTAGGTGAATTCTGCCTGATTTCTGTACAGACAATCATTGCATTTGTATTTTTTGTTCACAGGATGCAGAGGATGTTATCGAAGAAACTGATATTAGCCCAGGTAAATTGCAAAGTAACTTGCTGAATCCAGTAACTAAGAATGGGGCCAAAAAATAAAAAATGGATGAAAGATCTCAGTCTGTGCTGATAATTTTGGTGCCTGGGAAAAGGAAAATGATTTTTTTTTTCAATGGGCTCTTCTAAATATGGTCTATAGTTTATTGCGTGGTTATTTCTGGGCAGAAGAACTGGGCAGACACTGAGTCTGCTGCGTGGGAGGAGTCTGGGAAATATTGTATCTTTCACAAGATGCTCTGTGAAATGTATTTGTGTTTTAGCTGTAGCTTTACAGGCTGCTGCATAGGGTATTTTTTTTAAAAAAAGTTTTGTTTGATTTACAGTACAATCCTCTGTATGTTTACTCACAAGTCTGACTGAGTTTAGTGAAACTTGCTCCCACGTTAAACGTGCATAGGGCGGCACTATTAGAAAAATTAATAATCAGCATGGGAAGCAATTCTCAGGTGGTAATATACAAAAATGCATAGGGATCACTAAAAAGAACAATATATAAATATTAATTAAAAGCACACGGCTAATACAAAACTCAATACACATTATGAGGTTTAAGGATGCTGTATATCTGTCAAGTTTCATGGATTATTATATTGCCTCTTTTAACAATTTTATTTTTACTGTTGTGTTGTAAAAGCTTTTGACCTCCCCCAACTCCTTCCCTGCTGTTCCATCTGCAAGGTTTATACATTTCATGTACATTCACAAGTAAGCTGCACTGAATTCATTGCATAGGATTGCATTGTCCAGTGGATTCCTGCTCATTATCTAACATTACTGCAATGCATTGTGTATGGGGCTGTTTCTGAAGATGGTTTGGAGACTTCAGCTGGTGCCAAATTCGGCAGCCAGGTTGCTCACAGAGGCAAGACAGTTTGAGCATATTACACTAATTCTGGCCCGACTGCACTGGCTGCCAAATAGCTTCCAGGTCCAATTCAAAGTGCTGGTTTTGACCTATAAAACATTAAACAACTCAGGATCGCAGTACCTACCTCAAGAATTGCCTCTCCTCATATGAACTGACTCAGATCCTGCAACATGAGAATGGGCCTTTTCTGTGGTGGCTCCCCATTTGTGAAATGCTGTCCCCGGGGAGGCTCACCTGCTGCTTTCATTACGTATCTTTAGGCGCCAGGCAAAAATGTGTCCCTATAACCGTGGCTGAGTAGCATTCTATGTCCTTTTAAATGTGTTTGTGGGAGGGGGGATTATTGGTTTGTTTTTGTTTTATTATGTATTTTGTATTCTCATTTTGTATTTTTATGTTGTGAAACTGCCCTGTGATCTTCGGATGAAAGGCGACATACAAATTTAATAAACAAATAATGATAAAATTGGGTCATAGTTGGTTTCACTTCTCTTTATATCTTTTGCAGTGGATGTTGTAAAGATTTCTCCCCATTTTCCTGCCCAGCCACTTCCAGGATCTATAGGGGAGAATGCTGCTCCAACAGAGGTAGCAACACTATTTCCAGGTATGCCAGCAGTGCCCCAGTATTATTTATTATTATTATTATTATTATTATTATTATTATTATTATTATTATTATTATTACATTTCTATACTTCCCTTCACAACAAGAATCATGGGAACTGTAATTTGTTAAGGGTGCTGGGAATTGTAGCTCTGTGAGGGGTAAACTACAGTTCCCATGATTCTTTTGGGTGGAGTTGTGCTTTAAAAAAGCCAAACTAAGCCTGCTGATGCACAAACCAAAATTTGTGGCTACTTTGTTCTTCCCTCATTGCCACCGCTGCTGCTTCCAGACTATTGAGAGCTAAGCTATGGTTTGGCTTAACATTACATGCAAACTTGGTCTTGTGTTTTGTCTTAACTCCAAACAAGCCACAGCTCATGGCTGAGGTTTGTTTTTGGCCAACCGCTCAGGGTTTGCCTGGGCAAGGGAAGCAGAGAGCAGATGAAACATTTCATATGGTTCACACAAGAGACCAGGCTGCAGGAGAAAGATATGATTTACTGATTTTAAAAGGAAATGTAGCAATCTCTTTGCTTTATTTTCAAACATGGTAGTTCTTTTAATTTTTGCATTTCTTGACTTTTTAAAAATTCCAATGAAAACTTACATTGGCCTGAATTTTAAAACTGTATGTGCATTAATCTTCTTTCCTGCTTCTGCTTTCTGTACTGTATTAATAACACTTATAAAAGATGCATTCCAGCCTAATAATAGCTTTTGAGTATTACTTGTGAAAATAGCCTCCTCGCATAGCTTTTTCTATCCCATTCTGGGTCTTTTCCCCTTAAATCCCTGTAGATTTTCAAATAACTGTTATACTTAGCATATGATGCTTTTTCGGTGTTCAAAGCACTACGCAGACCTTATCTCAGCAATGTGTACAACAACCCTGTATTATTATTCCTCATACTGTAAAATGAAAGACTTGGGTCTCATCCGCACCTGTCCCACCACTCTCCCTTGGGAAAACCTGCTCTTTACCACTGAATTGGAGCAAACATCAATCAGGTTTTCTGCGGATGGATGTTTGCTCTGATTCGGCAGTAAAGAGCAGGTTTTCCCTGGGAAAGTGGTAAGGCAAACAGAGAACTGCTGAGACCCATGCCTGGAAAGCATGGGACAAATAGAAAACCTCTTGAACCCGAGAGAAGGCTAGCCCAGAACCACCTAGTGGCACAGATGATATTTGAACTAGGTGCTTCCTGGTTCACAGCTCAGCCTTTTAGCTTTTATGCTAGTTCAAAAAGAGGTTTCGCACTATCTAGCTTCACTTGGAAAGAACAGCTGGGCCACGCTTCATATAGTGTGTGTTTTAGTATTTGAAAGACACAGTGAATTTCCCTTTGATCCTCATGACATAGGTGACTGGGCTCCCAATTTGGCCCAGACAAGCATAGTCTTGCCAGATACTTATTTCCAGGCTGCACACAGTCTGCAGGGAAAGTGTCTAGAAACCAAACAGCATCAAATAGACTCTTCCTAGCAAACACAGAAGTAAAACCAGAGTCCCTTTTATATAATAAAAGAGCACTTATGGACAATGGCATGGCAAAGATCAGAAGAGTTAGGACCTCTGCTGTTGAATAGGCAGGACAGGAAAATGTGCAAAATGTCTCTTGTCCTTTACAGAGCTGAGTCATAGGGGTTTTCTGGTGGAGTGGGAAGTTCTGTGACCTCAAGAGACAATATGTTTACTGCTTAGATAATGGCAGCTGTGTTATTTCAGCATTGTCTAATGTCTGGTAGTTCTACCAATGTCCTTACACTTTGTGTTAAACTTTCTTGGAAAGAACCTCTCTCACAGTCTGGCTCTCAATAGCCTTTTTGTCTGAGTGGGTTTGTTTTCAAGCTGGTTGGATGACGAGATAGTTTTAAGGGCTCATCCCAACTTCCTTTTGTGCCACATTTCTAGGCACAGGTCTGGGCTTTAAAGCTCTGTGTCTGAATGTTGTTGGGGTTTTTTGTCCCAGCGTTTTCCCCAGGAAAACCTGTGTTTTTTCACTGGATGGGAGAAATAGCAATTGGGTTTCTGTGCATTGCTATTTGCTTCAATTCAGCAGTAAATGATGCTTTTTTGTGGGGAAAGCTCTGGGGCAACCCCCCCAAACTCTTGAAAACACAGACCTGTGCCTGGAAAAGTGTGTTCCAAAAGGAAGTCTGGATGAGCCCCAAGACTGTTTAGAGGTGTGGCTGTTATTCAGCTCTTGCTGAGTACCACTGTCCTGATGAGCTTGACAATGAATTGATGCAATCCAAAGTGGAAACTACTGGAAGCAGAATTTTGTACACTGATCGTTCAGCGCATACCATGCTATCCCCTTTTGGCACTATTTAAACCAATGGCTATTGCCACATCTTGTGGCAGTCAATTATGTAAATCAGTAAGAACTTAGGAAGAGGTCTTCAGAATCACCTTGACAGCTTACAAGCCTTCCCAGGGCCTTGGACAATTCATGTGCTTTAAAAACCGATAAATCACTGTGTTCACTGCTTGTCTCCTGACAATACTCTTTCTTCATTCTCAGAAATGAGTGCCTGCTCCTCTTCACCCAACATCTGTGGCCCAGGCAGCTGTGTGAACTTGCCAGGAGGATATGCCTGTTTGTGTTACCCTGGTTACCGACAGCATCCAAGTCACTCCTATTGCATTGGTATTTCATTGACACCTGGTTTTGTTTCTATGGGAGAATTGTATATTTGGGGCAGCGAGGTACCATCCAAAGGACCACTTGAAAGTTCAGAGAATGCAGTTGGGAAGTGCCAGAGCATAGGATGATGAGGAAACTTCATGCATGGTCTTTAGATTCCAGTCTACAGTTTTACAGCCCTTGGGCTACCTCTAGGAAGGAAGGGCAGAGGTGCATAGTAATGCCAGCTGACTTTGATTATCTCCTCTTGTTTCAGATGTTGACGAATGTGAGAGAAATCCATGCAATGGGAAGGGCCACTGCCTCAACAATGAGGGCTCCTATTCTTGTCTCTGTTTCTCTGGGTACACCCTTTTCACCTCACAGAACACACAAACATGTCAGGGTGAGTTATGTTTTTGTGGCACCCACCAGTAGAAGATAAAGCAAGTTGCCTGACCGAGTTTCTCTGCATCTATTTTCAGATTAGAGGCAGAGGAGTGTGCTTTTGATCTGTCTTGTAACTGGAACTTTTCCTTCTCTGCCTCCTTGGAGTGGAACAGCTCTGCTCTCTTCTCTGTGTCCAAGAAAACTTCCTCTGGCAACTTTTCCTACGTCTTTCATTAGTGCTTACATATGGGAACAGAAACTAGACTGAGTGGTCTGAAAGTTGTCATCCTCCTTGTTCTTTTTTTAAAAAAAAATTATTGGTTTTACAAAGTTTTTATAGACATAAACAAACAAACAAACACACAAACAAACAGACATGTATAATTTCACATCCTTTTTTTCCTTAAACCTTACTTCATCGACTTCCCCATACCTCCCCTTTCTACATCCCAATTTCAAAAGTTATTTCAGCAAATCCTAACAACATCCTCCTTGTTCTTTTATGGCTTTGTCATTACACTAGATCACTTTCAGTTTTCTTAGGGGTAGGACAGTGAATAGAGTGGTACCTCGGGTTAAGTACTTAATTCGTTCTGGAGGTCTGTTCTTAACCTGAAACTGTTCTTAACCTGAAGCACCACTTTAGCTAATGGGGCCTCCTGCTGCTGCCGTGCCACCGGAGCACGATTTCTGTTCTCATCCTGAAGCAAAGTTCTTAACCTGAAGCACTATTTCTGGGTTAGCAGAGTCTGTAACCTGAAGCGTATGTAACCTGAAGCATATGTAACCTGAGGTACCACTGCAATGCATCAGCAAGGTGGTGATAAACAATTGGAAGAGCAACAGTAAGGACTCACCCACACTTTTGCTTGTCCCTTGCCTAGAAAGTGTGGGTGCGAGTGGTTTCTAGGCATGGGCTCAAGTGGTTTCCCTCTTGCCCCACTCCCTTCCCAGGTAAAACCTGCTCTTTAGTGCTAAATCTGAGCAAATGCCCATCCGATTCAGCAGCTTTCACCAGGGGGAAGCAGCAGGACGAGAGGAAGTGTGGAAAGCCCTAATATGGGCATACAAAAATGCTGTGTTTGCATTTGCTATAATGCTGAATCCTGCACTGAGGAGGGGTGCAAATTAATTAATAGGCTTGGGTGGTAATGTATAGGTAGTGGAGGTGATGCTATCTAGCTGCTTGGGCCCACAACTATGCCAGAGCTCTTTGGATCCAGTCCTTTTGTTGAAGGGACATATCTCTCTGTGTTAACAGATCTAAATGAGTGTGACCAGCCAGATGTTTGTCGTGGAGGGCAGTGTGTCAACACACCTGGCTCTTATCTCTGTGAGTGCAAAATAGGCTACACCATGAGTCACAGGGGACAGTGTGAAGGTGAGTGTGCAAAAATCCTATTTTTTTTGGTAACTTGACTATTCCGAAGCTACTTGTATATTTGCATGCAAAAAATTATCTCCTTGAATATCCACTTGGGCTTTACTTTCACTTCTTACTAACACAGCACATCTGCATCCTCAGCAAATGCTTATTTAGAAGGATGCTTCATCTCATTTGCTACACTCATTGAGATTAGATTTAGCGTGGAGTTATTACCTCTCCTGGCTACAAGGGGGCAGCAAACACAAACAAAAGCAGCAGAATATAGTATGTGCTGGACAGAGGCTGCCCTCTGCTGGGGAAAAGGAGGAAACCCACACGCCTTCCCCTTTGCTGCTTCTCCTCTCCTTTTGCAACATGGCTTGGTTGCTGCACTGAAATATAGCCAGGTTGGTATAAGAGTGACATGCATATACAGGGAGGTATCCAGAATTCCCTTTTAAGAAACAGTTTAAGAGTATTAAAATGTGGTTGTTGGGTTTCTTTGTAGGCAGGGAATGAAGCCTCCTGGTTTGGGGGTTTAGAAATATTTGGGGGTTTAAAAGATTTCAACATTTTATTGAAATAAAGCTTATCTACAGCAAACCTGATTGCTGCTTGTTCTGGTTCAGTGGTAAACGACAGGTTCTCCTGGGGAAAGCAGTGGGACAAACACACACACACACACACACACACACACACACACTTGTACACAAAACTGGAAAGACCTGTGCCACAAAAGGAAATCTGGATGAGCCCTTATTCATAGTTATTCATATATGTTACATTGTTGTCATCCTTACCATTATCTTACAAGACAGACAAATATTGTTATTTTCACTGGCCATTTTGCCTATTCAGATCAAGGGGCTGAGGATGAGAAGTGGAGGATTAAGAACATAGTCTCACCGGGTGTAAGGCAGCTTCCCATGCGTTCATCTAGCTCAGTGTTGTCTGTTCTGCAACCTGGTCCTTTTATCTGATGATATCAGGGATTGAATTGCATGCACATCATGTGTTTTGCTGCTGAATTCTGGTCCTTTCCCTGCT
Source organism: Podarcis bocagei (assembly GCF_964188305.1). Taxonomy (NCBI): domain Eukaryota; kingdom Metazoa; phylum Chordata; class Lepidosauria; order Squamata; family Lacertidae; genus Podarcis; species Podarcis bocagei. The sequence continues at coordinate 32,827,269 of NC_138125.1, forward strand.
ATTCTTAAAGGCACTGTGTGAGTTCGACAGTAGGCCACAGTTTCAAACCAAGGGCTTCCTGATTTGTAGCTAAGGGGTGTTTGTGTGTGTTTGTGTGTGTGTGTGTGTGTGTGTGTGTGTGTGTGTGTGTGTGTGTGTGTGTTAGCCAATTTAGTTTCCTCAATCCAGCGAGACTAAGTTGATTTTTTTTTACTTTCAGACAGGTGTTTTTTTTAATTCAAAATTATAACAAGACATATTTTCCAAAAACATATCATCCTTGTTCCCCCCCCCATTCCCCCCCCCCGACTTCCCTCAGTTCCAGTCTTTGGTTTCTCTAAGAATGCTGTTTTCTGCATGTTACAAAGTTGTATAGATCCTCAAACTATTTAGCTGATTATTATCAATAAAAAGTTTGTGAATGCTTATTCAAAACCTGCCAAGGAGTCCAGTTCGCTTTGTTGCATCTTCAGATACTTTGTAAAGGGTTCCCATTCATCCTTAAAGTCACAGTTATCCTTGTCCCGTGGCTTATATGTCAGTTTTGCAGGTTCTGCATAGTCCGTCAATTTTCCTTGCCATGATTCTTTAGTTGGGGTGTCTTCAGTCTTCCATCCATGTGCTAACAGAACTCTCGCGGCTGTTGTCACATACATGAAGATGTTTTTCAAGTTTTTTGGCAGGTCTTTCCCTACAATGACTAAGTTGAAAATTCTACTTCCCTCCTCTTGCATCATTGTGTGTTCCGTTTCCTCCAGATCCCCTCAAGGTTCTCCTTTCTCTGCAGGTTTCAGCAAGTGCTGAAACTGTGCTGCAGATGGCGCTGTTTGTAGGTTCAGGAGCTGGTTCCTGAGGGAGCACTCTTAAGACCAGAGGTGTTTAACTGCCTCTGTGTGGTGCAGCAATTTCAGCAAAGCTCAATGCCTATTTACATCACTCGGGGTCTCACAATCTCTTCTTTTGTCAAAATTTGTTGTGAAGATGAAGTGAAAGTGGCTGCGGAGGCCTGGGAGGAACAGATTGAACTCCATTTGTCTTTTCTGGAATCTGAACAAATATGGATCCCTTTGCAGACATTGATAAGTGTGCTAATCCCAGCTCCTTTCCTAACATGCCGGGACGCTGCCGATGTCCTGCACCAGTGAATAGCTAATGCTTATAGATCCTTATTGTTTTGTTTTTGTCTAGGCATAAATTCAGTATGTAATTAGTTTATTTTGTTGTACATCTCCTCATTTTAGCACTGATGCAGGGCAGACTGTGATGGTTTTTTTAAAAAACAAAATACCGTAATAAATAGTGTTTTGGTAAAAGCCCTAAATGCAATCCCCTCACTCAGTTCCTGACTTCTCTTGATTTATGATAGACATTCCTTGTTGAGGTATATGGATGGCCCACACCAGCCCTGTGATTAAAGCACAGTCAGGAACTAATACGGCCAGGGGCGAGTCCCACTCTCTGCCATCTGTTATTTTTTTGCTTAACCCCCCACCCATCAGCATGGGTTTGGCTGCTTGGCGTCATGCAGATATGCAGCTTGTATATGTATTCTTGTTATTTAGTCATTTAGTCGCGTCCGACTCTTCGTGACCCCATGGACCAGAGCACACCTGGCACTCCTATCTTCCACTGCCTCCCGCAGTTTGGTCAGACTCATGCTGGTAGCTTCGAGAACACTGTCCAACCATCTCATCCTCTGTCGTCCCCTTCTCCTTGTGCCCTCCATCTTTCCCAACATCAGGGTCTTTTCCAGGGAGTCTTCTCTTCTCATGAGGTGGCCAAAGTACTGGAGTCTCAGCTTCAGGATCTGTCCTTCCAGTGAGCACTCAGGGCTGATTTCCTTGAGAATGGATAGGTTTGATCTTCTTGCAGCCCATGGGACTCTCAAGAGTCTCCTCCAGCACCATAATTCAAAAGCATCAATTCTTCGGCGATCAGCCTTCTTTATGGTCCAGCTCTCACTTCCATACATTACTACTGGGAAAACCATAGCTTTAACCATATGGACCTTTGTCGGCAAGGTGATGTCTCTGCTATATGCATTCTAGACCTGTACAGATTGTCTATATATATTATCTGTATATTACTTTGGGTCTGTGAATAGGTCCACTCTGGGACTTGCTGCCTGGCTTTTGGCTTTGGCTGATTAACATTCTACGTCTTTTCAAATGTGTTTGCAGGGATTATTGCTTTGTTGTCGCACTTGTTTCTGTATTGTATTTTGTCTTCTTGTTTTGTATTTTCATGTTGCGAAAGGCCCTGTGATCTTCGGATGAAGGGCGATATACAAATTTAATGAATAATAATAAGTAAAAAAACAATAACAATAGACTGCAAATCAAGAAGCATCTAGGGCATGGTAGGCTGGACAATTGCCAGATGACTGAACGGGAGGTGAAGCAGAACCGGGACTAGAATGCAGCTGTGAAGGACTTAAAAAAGTGCGAAGGGGGCAAGGATTGTAATAGCAAGGCAGGAGAACAGGTGTCTGGGTCCAGGGAAGCAAGAGCCAAGAAGATTCAAGAAGAAAACTTGGCTTAAGCAAGAACAACAGCTTTACTGAGCAGAAAAGGGACACGTGTCTGATCTGAAAATAATAGGAAGAAAGCTTGCAGAAAAACTGACTGCCTACTTGCTTGGTGGTAGCTGTAATGCTTCTGCATAGATAGAACCATGAGCTTTCTATGACATCCTGCAGCTCAGTCAGTGGCTAGCAGGTTGCTGAAGATGTGTCACATGCAGAATTCTAGCTGCTTCTGCCCTCTGCCATTGCAATCCTGTTATCTCCTCATTGCATTGGGTGTCAGATTCTGCACTGAGTTTTCCACATGCTTCTGGAGGCCTTCCCATGGTTCCTAATTTTGATTGCTGGCGTTATGTATCAAGCTGGCTCTAAGTGCTCCCAGAGGTTTTTTCATATTTTGTGCTACGGTGTGCAGTGGAAAATGCTGCCAATGTAGCAAGCTCTTGACTCTCGCAGGCTTCTGTGACCACCTTACTTTGCGTGCAGTCATTTCGACGCCTTTCCGTGCATGGAGTTCTTTGTCTTCTCTGGCTGTTGATCTATAAGGCTCAGTGTCCATTGCTCATAGATCAAAACTTTGTTCCCTGTCTCTATAATTTGTTTGTTCTAGATATCGATGAGTGTGCAACCCACAACGCCTGCCCTAGAGGACTCTGTCTCAACTCCGAGGGTTCCTTCTCCTGTGTGGCTTGTGGCATTGGCTATATTGCGTCAAGGGATGGAAGAACGTGCGAAGGTATATTCTGTAGCCAGGTGTGGTGAGCAGGGAAGCTTCCTCTTCATGGTAAAGGTAAAGGGACCCCTGACCGTTAGGTCCGGTCGTGGACAACACTGGGGTTGCGGCGCTCATCTTGCTTTACTGGCCAAGGGAGCCGACGTTTGTCAGTAGACAGTTTTTCCGGGTCATGTTGCCAGCATGACTAAGCTGCTTCTGGCGAACCAGAGCAGTGCACGGAAATGCCATTTACCTTCCTGCCGGAGCGGTACCTATTTATCTTGCACTTTGACGTGCTTTCAAACTGCTAGGTTGGCAGGAGCAGGGACTGAGCAACGGGAGCTCACCCCATCGCGGGGATTTGAACTGCCGACCTTCTGATTGGCAAGTCCTAGGCTCTGTGGTTTAACCACATTGGCCTGAAGCATGTAGCCACAACCTTATTCTGACCATAGGTCAGGGATAGTCAGGGATGATGGGAGTTGTACTCTAGCAACAATGAGGACCACTGTTTTCCTTTCCCAGGCTTAGCTGATAACTATTGGCAATCTGCTTCATTGAAGAAAGTGGATTGTTTAGTCAGGGCTTCATATTCTGCACATACATCATATCAGCCATGCTAGCTAAACCTCTTAACCACTGACATGTGAGGTGCATATATTTAGGAACACCACCCTATTTTATTTTAAATTGTTTGTCAAAGTGTTTAAATTATTTTGAATTGTTGTAACCTGCACTGGGAGCTCAGGGTGAAGGGTAGGTAATAAATTAAAACAACAACAGCAATAACAGCAACTTCCCTGTACAGAGACAGTGTCTCTTAATACCTGTTGCTAGCGATAAATAACTGGGGTTTTTCATCACCTTCATATTCTAGGGAGATTTCAGCGGCAACTGGTTGACTCCTGTTAGACTCCTGGACTTTGGTCCAATTTAACAAGGTTTTTCTATCTTATATGTTTATTTATTCTGCCCACTTCCTCCACTTCCTCATCAAGTCTGTCCTGCTGTTCTTCTAGATTGGCTCTAAAGTTTTCCCCCCAGTGGGAATTGCTCTAGGACAACAATATTGAAGCTTTAGGCACATAGCTCCCCTCTGCAAGAATCCCGGGAAGTGTAATTTCTCAAGGGTGCTGGGAACTGTTGATCTGTGAGAGGCAAGCTACAATTCCCCAGATTCTTTGGAAGGGTTGTGTGCTTCACATGTATGGTTTGTGTGCAGCTGGGACTTGCTTAGGAATCTACTTCTCCCCCCCCCCCGCTTGGTTCACCTTTATCACATCCACAGCCTAACAAGACAACAACAAGAATCCCCCGACAGCATACAAATCAATCTGGCTAACGCGATTCAAAAATACACACTCATACGCAAAAACAATTCTCTATTTCTGCTTTTCAGTCACAAGCGTGGACAGAACCACCATCAGCTACTTCAAAACAGCAGAGCGCCTACAGAAGAAGCCTAACCTTTGAGCTGGAGAAACTTAAATGAGCTTCTGAAACTTAAATGAGCTTCTGAAATGAGTTTTAGAGGGAGTAACGGCAGAACTCTGTCCTTTTAGATAGGTTTCTGAGAGTATGCTGCCAAGGCAGTCTGCAATATGAATGAATTTTTCCTTGGGCACACTGTCTTGACCAGTATCCCCCATCACTAACTGTCTGTTCTTTCCTCTCTAGATATTGATGAATGTGCCTCACACGCAGCCTGCCCTCAGGGAATCTGCACTAACACCCAGGGTTCCTTCACTTGCCAAACCTGTGACACTGGCTATGTGCTCTCATCCAATAAGCTCACTTGTGAAGGTAAAGATACTGGACTTCATTCTGCCTGGTTGAATGACTGTAACACTTGCCACAAATTAAACCTGTATGTAGTGTAATAGCTGGACAGGCAGAGATTATGATCAGGATTGATTCTTCTCTTCCCCAGTATGATTTATCACCTAGGACATCTCATGCCACATTGATCTTATTTTACTTCTCTCTCTGGCTATGCCTCCATTCACAAAAGTCCTGGGCACCAGCAACCTAATGTATTTGGGACTCTCTGGGTTGAGAATATCTGGCAGAGATTAATACATTCATTAATGAATTGGTTGCAGCTCTTCGGCTAACTTACATTAACTCAAATTAGAGCAATTCAGAGGAGAAAAAGAAAATGGATCAGGGGAGTGAAAGGAACGAGTGCATAATTATTCAGAAAGATTAAATGAGACAAACCTGCCTAGCGATTTCAAACCACAAATTAGGGGAGGGGGTGAATGGAAGATATTGAATTTTCAGTGTCAAAACAACCAAGGGAGAATAATTAGGCTGGGGTGTAAGGGATATAAATATACCAACATAAAAATAGAAAAAGTACTAACAAAGCCAAAGTGAATGCACAATTAATTAGAGAACATTGTGAAAATGGCTCAGACAACCAACTTAACAAATACAGTACAGGTAAACTTTTATCTGGTTAAATAGGCCAGTTGAAATAAATTTGCTACTAGCGAAAAATAAATAAAAATGAATTAGCGAAGATCAATTGCTTTTTATTGTTGTGAACTATCTTGAACAATTAATTTTGTAAAGGAGATGTGGAAAATGTAAACATACATAAATAAAAGTCTCCTCTTAAGGTGGGGCTGGGATAATGGTAGTTGTGCAATTAAGAGTAACAAAAGTGAAACCCCACCACCACCTCCTTGGAATAGGGCTAAAACAGGGAAGAATCAGAACAATGGGAAAGCAAGTATTATAAAAGAATCAAGTCCAACTGTCTTTCCCCCCTTGCTGTTCTTTTTGCTTCTCTATCTTCCAAAAACCGATAAAGCAGACATCTGTCTTGCACATGTCAAAAGCATAAAGTACAAACCTGGACACTATGTAAGTACTGTAAATAACAAATCACAGACCCATGATTCACGCTGAAACCGAAGGACATAGCTTCAACAAAATCAACATAACTCAAAATTAGGAACTCACATGTTTACAAGAACATGCGATGATATATTTTGTTCTCCAGATGGTCCAAGGGCATAAAAAATATTTGAATAATCTACAGTTTGGATAAGCAGGATTCCTACTTGGATGACTACATTTGTCTTCTCTGGAATCTTTTGCAGTTGTTGATGAGTGTGCTATATAAGGACATATCTAGCAGACCTGCATAACTGGTTCACAGCTGGAGGCAGTAATGCTTCCAAATACCATTTGCTGGAATCCTCAGGAAGAGAGGGCTTGAGTCCTGCTAGCACAGGCACCTGGTTGGCCATTGTGAGGTCAGGGTCTGGTCCAGATGGGCCCCTGGCCTGATCCAGCAGGCTCTTCTCATGCTCTGAAGACTCTACTGTAAAATTTGACAGCAGGCTACTTCACACATTATAGGTCCACGGGAGTCAGACCATTGGTCCAGTTAGCTCCGTTTCATGCTTAGAAAGCTCAGGTCTGAGAGGTTTTCCATTTGTCCCCACTTTTCCTAGGAAAACCCGCTCTTTACCACTGAATTGGAGCAAACGTCTTGTTGCGCAGAAAGGAGGAGGAAAAAACTTAAACACATAGCAGAGTTCCTAAAAAAAATAGACCAGAGGCAATTGTACTTCACCCAGCAGAGCTTTTACTGATACAGTGGTACCTCCGGATGCGAACGGGATCCGTTCTGGAGCCCCGTTCGCATCTTGAAGCCAACGCAACCCGCATCTGCACGTGCACGGGTCGCGTTTCGCTGCTTCTGCGCATGCACGTGACATCATTTTGAGCGTCTGCGCATGCGCGAGCGGCGAAACCCAGAAGGAACACATTCCGTTACTTCCAGGTCGCCGTGGAGCGCAACCCGAAAATGCTCAACCTGAAGCTACTTCAACCCGAAGTATGACTGTACTGAAGGCAAATAAGCATAAATGGTCAAAAATCCAATACAGTTAGGGTTGGCGCAGTCCATAAGAAACCGGTTGCAGCAAAAAACCAATAAAGCTTACAAACTTATAAGACCAAAACTTAACACTACAGCATATGGAACAGAACACTAGGACAAAGAGACAGAAAACAGAAAATGAGAGAGACCCAGGCTCCTCCTGGCTTGGGTCAGAAAACCTGATTGATGTTTGCTGTGATTCAGCAGTAAAGATCAGGTTTTCCAGTGGGACAAGCAGAAGGGTAGATGAGCCCTCACTGATCACAAGGTTTCAGGCAGGAGCTTTTCCCAGCCCTTATCTGGAGATGCAAGGAACTGAACCAAAGATCTGCAGATAAATGTTGTGCCACTGAGCTACAGTTCTTGCCCCTTAAAGGGGTCACATTTTTAGGCTTGTGTTTTATTCAGTTATGGGAATACACCTTTAAAAAGATAATTTGTGAATGAGACAAACACACTTTGGAAGCAGTTGCATCACAAGTACATTCATCAAGAGTAAGGACTGTCTGCAGTTGTCTCCTGGGTGCTCCCTTGGATGCAAACCTGGCTTTGTTGCCACTTCATATTAGGAACGGCCACAGAATAAAATGAACAAGAAACCAAGAAGATAGGCTGAACATGAGATGGGTTTTGTTATCAAAAAGAACTGGAGCTGTTTTTCCTCTAGTGTGCTGACCAATCCACAGGCGACATGCTGAAATGGGGAAGTGCATTTTGTTAGCATTTTCTCCCCCTGCAAAGGGAGCCCCTGATTTATAAGGGTGCAGGTGTTGGAGGCTATGGAGTAAGGGAAGAGGGAACCACATGCCTGCTTTCATTCTGTAATTTCTGCTGTTTCCTAGCAGTGTGCCAGAGATATACTGTATTTTTCGCTCTATAAGACGCACCAGACCACAAGACGCACCTAATTTTTGGAGGAGGAAAACAAGAAAAAAAAAATTCTGAATCTTAGAAGCCAGAACAGCAAGAGGGATCGCTGCGCAGTGAAAGCAGCAATCCCTCTTGCTGTTCTGGCTTCTGGGATAGCTGTGCAGCCTGCATTCGCTCCATAAGACGCACACACATTTCCCCTTACTTTTTAGGAGGGAAAAAGTGAGTCTTATAGAGCAAAAAATACGGTATGTTCAGCGTGTTTGTATATACAGCTTCAGTTCCTACTTCCTGGAAAATAATTTCCTCCTGAAATTTCTGGGTCCTACAAATAATATCATTGGGCCCCTCAAGACTGCTTTTTTAAAGGGTGTTTTCAGCAACATGTCATTGATGCAACAATAGCGTATTAGGAGTGGGTGTATTTTGTCCACACATCATTCCACTATGTTAATTGTTCTGTGGTGCTTCCCCAATGTTATAACATTATTGTCACCTGGAGGGGCACTCTTGCACTAAAGTACAACAGAGGGGAGACAGAAAAGGACCCAGAACATTTGTGGTATAAAAAGTTACAGGATTTCAGCAGCAAGTTGCAGGACATGCTGCAAAACTTTTGCAGGCACGAACAGTATACCCTCATGGGAACAAATGAACACAATAAAAAAGAAGTCTGGAGGGACTGCTAATATCCATCCTAATTCTAGCTCTTAAGTTCTACAATAGAGAGTAAAAGCTTCAGGAGTTATGCATAAAAGACATTGCTGTGACTGTAATAAACAGATGTATAATTTTGCCATTTCTCTCCAGCTGGTAATTGATTGTGTGGGAGTCTTTTTATATATGAGATACGTTTACAGGGGGAAATCTTTTGATGTGACTACCTAAATTGATGTGCACTTAAGAAGCGGTACTGGGTACGAGTGTGATAATTTCTTGGTGTTACTTTACAAAGTTACATTCTTTTAGATTTACACACCTTAAGATGGTTTAAGAGGACATCTACAAATAACACTACATCTGCAAAAACCTTTTGTTGTATCACACAGGAACACTCATTGGGGAGCTGTGAACATCTTTTCTGAATGCATGTAATGGCCCTTAAGTAAGGAAAGGAAGTGAGTCTGTTTAATTAGTTGATGGATTGGTCGGCGCGCACAGGGGGTGCGGGAGAGATCCAGTTCCTTTTTTTTATATAAAATATTTATTAAAGGTTTTAAGCAATTCAAACAATACAACAAACTTAAATAAAAAAGACAAAAAGAAAGCATAGAAAACATACAAAAATACAAGTAAGAAATACATAAAAAGCACAAAAAAGAAAATAGTTCATTTTCTTAAGTATTATTTCCATAACCCTCTTTCATGACTCCCTCACGTCTCCCTTTTCTGTGTTCCTAATTACAAAATCATGTTCCGCAATACTCACCTTCTCTCAAAATTTGTTTTAAATTGTACATTTCAACAATTATGTCTCCAATTTTACCTTTTGATATCAAATATTTAAAAATTTAAGCTTGACATAATATTATTCAAATTTCGTCTTTGTTCTTATAGTTCAGTTATTTTCATACTCCTTTCCACTAGGTTACTAATGCCATGTTGTTTTTATATCCTGCATCATTTTAACATTCATACAGATTACAGTGCTTTTGCAAATAGTCCTTAAATTTTTTCCAGTCCTCTTCCACTGTCTCTGGGGGAGATCCAGTTCCTTGAGGAAGTGAAAGTACTGCACATTCTATTCTTTTACTGGACAAAGATTGTGTTTGCCTTCCCCTGTGACTGACGCCGAGGCAGCTGGGGGAGAGATATGCTGGAGAATTCCTTCAAAGATTACACTGACCTAGAGAAGAATATCACTCATCAGAATATGGGTCAAAGACAACTGTGTAGAGATAGCTGCACAGAGAAAGAAATGTGTGCTTGTTACCTTCCTAAGAATTGAGCTGGGGTTTGACTAACATAAATTACCTCTGCAACAGCTTGCACATAGGTGCTCTGTAAATATCTCTTCTTTGCAATTTTTTTGTTTTTGTTTTAAAAAGAGCTTAGGCTTGCATAATTCCTCTACGTGGGACCAATTTTTCTATATGCTGTGTTCCTCCCCTCCTTGTTTAAGTGCTGCAGCTTCCTATAATAGGTTCAAATAGTTCTCTACCATTAATCATGTCTTCCTTTGCTTGGACAGATATTAATGAATGTGAAGACGCAAATACTCACTGCCTGGGAGGCGAGTGCTTAAACACACCAGGCTCCTACAGGTGCCATTGCCGGACTGGATTTGAGCTCTTCAATGGAAGCATCTGTGAAGGTATGACAGATTCTTCCCCCATTGATCTGTCCATTCATCTCCCATTGAGCCATGTCTTCGCCATTAGCTCAGGAAAGGAAAGAAGGAAAACACAAACAGTATCTTTTGGGGCTTCCCATTCCTGACCATGTGGCCCTGGTGCAAGCCAGCCTCCTAGGGTTCAGGAAGAAATTGCCACACAAGCTTGAATAGCTCTCTAAGCCAGTGGTTGGGAGAGTGTTTATGTTGGCAACAAAAGAATTGAGAGAATAAATGGAGCATTTGTCAAGATAAGCACCTGTTCCCATCTATATAAATTTAAACAGTAGACTTGGACTCTCCCAGCCCTCTGTGTGAGGTGGTTGGTCAAAGAGCTCATCCCTTCTGGATCAGATGGAGAAATCTTCAGATCTCCACATTATCCAGTTCCTTCCTATCCCCAACTCTTTAAGAAATGCCTCAAAGGCATAGCTATTTTCACATGCCTGTGACAATTAACTAAGATGTTTGGATTCAGTAGATCTTCCCCTTTCCTTACCCATTTCCTCTTTTCTTTTCCTCATTTGACTGTTCATTTGTATTGTGAGCCCACCACTGTTCTCATTCTGTGTTCTTCTTCATTTCATTCTGTATTCTGTCTTAATTCAAGTGCCTCTTAAATAAAGTCATTTCCATACAATCAAGCAAAGCATGCCCAAGTTGCATTTTCCCTTGTGGAAACTCTTGCAAGCTCCTATAGAACAATGTCCCTTCCGGAAACAAAAGATGTGGCTAGCATAAGCAACAGGATGCAGCGAGCGTTGCTGCTGGACTTGAAAGAGCTGTCCTTTCTATAAGGCTATGTATAAGGGCTGACAAATAAGAATACTCAGTAGCAGCTGGTCTGAGTGAGTTGTCTGTAACTATCTTTTCTCTCCTGTAGATCTGAATGAGTGCCTGGACAGTGGCATCTGCAGCCCCAATGGTGAATGCCTGAACAGCCATGGATCCTATTTCTGCATTTGTGCTCTTGGCTTTTCAAATGCTGGTGGTGGAGTCAGCTGTCAAGGTAAGATCCTAGATGCTAGAATGGCTTTGGTCTGCTCCTCTGTCCTCTTGGACCCTTCATGCCAATAGTGATTGGAGATCATGCAGGGAAACCCAAGGGTCTCTCTTCCCTTGCTCCTTCCAAATTGGTCCAAGTTCCCTTCAAAATTCAGGCCCAGTTCATAAGTAGCTTGATTCAGCATCACCAAACCCACACTGCTAGCCCTCCATTAACCTGGTGAGAGAAGACGGTGGCTTAGAAGCTTTGTGGAACTGGAAGCTTCAGGCTTAAGGCCTAGACCCTCTCATGATACTGTTCAGGAATGTCCCTAGTTCCAAGGAATATGGTGCTTCCAAGAGTCAGTGGACGCACCTCCTGTCATGTGGCCTCTCTTCTATGGTCCTCACTTGCAAGGGTGAATTTGGGGCAGGGGTGATTGGTGGTTTGGAATGCTGCGGCTGTGAAAGGGCATCAGGGCCCACTTCAAATTTGGCCCAAGCCACAGTCTCAACAAGTTCATTTGGGCCCACTTCAAATTCAACTCAAATTCATTTGAACTTGTCCATCACTCATTTTCAACCCTTTCTGCTTCCGTCCTTGGTCTTCTGCCCTCTTTCAAGATTGTTTGTTTGAAGTTGCCAAATTTATGCTGTGCTTTTTTATGTTGTCTTATATTCCCTTCTCCAGATGTAGATGAATGTGCAGACCAGTCCAGGTGTTTACGTGGGCAGTGCCTCAATACAGAAGGATCTTACAGCTGCTTGTGTCAAACTGGTTTCAAACATTCCCAGGAGACTGATGATTGTATAGGTAAGAAGTGAACTCTAAAGGAGGAGAAACGTCTACAGAATAGGGCCAACTAGTGTGATATCTAATGCAAATAGCAGTCATTAATTGCTAGGGGCTCTTATCTTGCACATCAACCACTGTAGTCATAGAAGTTGTGTTGTACATTGTTGCCAGGACTCCATTTGGCTTTAGATGTGTATATTCCCTTATTATGTTTGTCTTTCTGACTACTTACTTTGAAATGCTTTGCCTTGGATTACAGATGTGGATGAGTGTGAAGAATACGGGGATGCCGTGTGTGGCACATGGGAATGCCAGAACACCTTGGGCTCATATCACTGCATTATGGGATGTCCAGCTGGCTTCCATCGCACATCATTTGGCGAATGCATTGGTGGGTTCCATGTCTGTAGAAACTCTGGGGCATTCAAAAGACAAGAAAAAGCCTCTGTAATGGAGGACTTCAGCCAATGAAGGAAAGGAGAGGAAAGTCATGACCAACATGAAGGCAAAAGCTTCTGCCTCTTTCTGCCTTGTTGTGCTCTCATTAAGCCTAGGCATCTCCCTTTTTTGAATGCAATAAGAGAAACCACCTTTTTTCTTTCCCTATTAGGAAGATTGTTAAGGAGCTGTATGCACAAGATAGACATTTCAGTACTGGGAGCCTTTAATAAAATATAGCCTGCCAGGATTTATTGGCCAACCCACCTCTCTCTTTCTCTGTCTGTTGCAAACTAGATCAAATAAGCAGGGGCTGGGGGCAGTGTAAATATTGGACTTGGTTCCTATAGTAGTTGTGAAAGGGGAAATGATCTGCTGGAGACAGCACTGTTTCAATGCCTTAAAGATAAGCTCCAGTTCCTTAACATTTTGGGAGTGTCAAAACATAGATACATATTGTTTCCTTAGCTAATACAGTGGTACCTCGGGTTAAGTACTTAATTCGTTCCGGAGGTCTGTTCTTAACCTGAAACTGTTCTTAACCTGAAGCACCACTTTAGCTAATGGGGCCTCCTGCTGCCGCCGCGCCGCCAGAGCACAATTTCTGTTCTCATTCTGAAGCAAAGTTCTTAACCTGAAGCACTATTTCTGGGTTAGCGGAGACTGTAACCTGAAGCGTATGTAACCTGAAGCGTATGTAACCCGAGGTACCACTGTACCATGATTATTTTCTGCCCATCCCAGTAATAGGTGTTGCTAGTGTCATGACTTCAGGGCTTCTCCTTAGTGCAATGCAATCTTTAGCTAATACGGTGACTCTTGCCAGTCACCACAATGTTTATTTTAATGTCCAGTATGGAATTATCACATAGGTGTGTGTGATCTACATAGGGGAAAAACACAAGCCCAATGTTAATCTGTTTCTGAAATGCATTTATGGTGGAGAAGTCCGAAAACCTCCTTGCTGCTCTGCAAGTAAAAAAGAAGGTTAAGTGCAGTTAGTTGAGCACCTTTGCACCATCAGACAGCCTGTTTACTTTGACCTGGCTGTGCCCAACATCATTGACACAGTCACATCCTTCCTGCATACTTTATAACAAACATATAGAAACTATCTGAATCTCGCCTGTGCTTATTTACAGCGCAGTGTTTTAAATTTGTTTTTGTTAATCAAATTCTGCTTATACTCCCTTTCTTTCCTCATTCATTTTTCCACATTCTTCCTTCATCAAATTCCTTACCCCATAAAACAGCCCATTCCTCTTGACATCTTACGTCTTCTACATGTCAGCTTGCTTTGTTTTCTGAACACCCTCAGATGGTGTTGCAATGAAGTTCAAAATAGTTATTTGAATTACTTCCTATTCTTGCATAAACTTCTGGTCAACTGAGGAGCTAGAGATGTCCCTATTGCGAAAGATGGAAGATTGCTAGCCTATGATTGTGATACACAAGTGGGGATGGGCTTGCTAAGAAAATAGACTCTGTGCTGATTCATCTGTCCTTCTTCCCTGCAGATATTGATGAGTGTGCCAACGAGACTCTGTGTGGCAGTCATGGGTTCTGCGTCAACACAGACAGTTCGTTCCATTGTCTGTGTGACCGTGGCTATGAAAACTCACCTTCAGGCCTTGACTGCATTGGTAAGAGTCACTCAGTATTCTAGTTTCATGTTACTTCTTTCTTCTAGATGCTGACAGCTCTCCAAAATACGGGCCCAAGATCTGTTCATGCTTCTGCTCTCATTGTCGTAAATTCTGTCCTCATGAAAATCCAGCCCCTCATAATCCCTTGTAATAAAAAGTCTTCTGTGATTAGGCCCTTATACTGGAGGGATAGGACTGTAGGCAAAAGTAGCCCCAGATGAATCTCCAAGACTCATCAGTTCCTTTTCTAAAGGTGTAACAAGATGTGATGATGGCACGACCCATGTGTTATGTATAAAGCAAGGGGATGCAAAAGAGCAGAGGATGGGGGGGGGTCCTAATCATTCCCCTCTCCATGCTTTCCCCCCCTGAAACTGCCTCTTCCCATTTGCTTTGTACCAAAAGTGGTTTATACATGTATTTGCACTTGGAGCCCAAACTTGAGAAAGTAAATTTGCAATCCCTGGTTTAAAGCACAGTACAGCTGCCATCACACATCTGTAAATGAATGAACATGGTGAAACCCATTAAATGAGGGGCTACATTTCAGGGTAGCCCTACCATTAGGCAAAAGCTGATACTGGGTGAAATATACTCAGAGTCGCAAAGTGATTTCATGCTCTTTATTCAGCTCATAGGGGTGAGGAGGAATGAATGAAAGTCCCCTCAAAGTATCTGCTTTATATACATTATTTACACAATGGGCTGCACATGATTGGTTAATTCTGGAATTCTACTGTAAGCCAATCAGGTTGTGGATTCACTTGTATCTGGAGTATGATTGGGTGGTTCCTGCCAACCAATCATACTGCTGCATTGTTCTTGGACCAATCAGACTGCTGCATTCTGAATCCTATTGTTCTAGGACCAATCAGACTGCTGCAATTTGGATCCTATTGTTCTAGGACCAATCAGACTGCTGCAGTTTGGATCCTATTCAACTCAGTACATTACACCGGGTGTTAGGAAAGGGCTGCAATTTTTTTTTATAAAAGTGCAGTCCTAATCGTGTCTGTTTGGAAGTACGTAGGCCCTATGGAATTCATTGGGGCGTACACCCGAGTAACTGAGGTTAGGACTGCAGGCTTGTTTTTGTGCTTCTACTGCCATGGATGAGGAGGGTTGCTTGTGGAGTTTTCTTCCTCAAATGCCAAAATAGTTTGACTGGCTTTGGGTACTGTGCCCCTTGACGGTGGGGGAGCATTTTCTGCTCTGCCTCAGGTAGCAAAATGTCTTGGGTCAGCCCTGCCCAGTTTGTTTATTTTATTTTCAAGGTTTAGTTGTGAAGAGAAGGAATGGCAAATCAGAAGGCTTTGGGGCAGATGTATGGCTTCTTAATGCACTTATAAGATTTTGTATCTTGCAGATGTGAACGAATGTGAGATGATGGTTGCCGTCTGTGGGACAGCACTTTGTGAGAACGTGGAAGGTGCTTTTCTGTGCCTGTGTTCCAGTGACCATGAGGACTATGACACAGAAACAGGCGAATGCCGCCCCCGAGCAGACATGGGTGAGAGTTACTTGCTGGGCAGGGCAATACAAGACAGAATCCAAGACACTGTTCTAGTAAGAAGAACCACAAATTCATTTTATGGGTTTGTATAAAAGGAAGCCCTGCAGTAGGTTCTTCACCTTTAGATTTTGTGTATGATCTGCTGATCAGACAAGCTCAAAGAGACTTTTGATCTAACCGAGTCACAAAACAATTTATTATGCACATGATGACATTACTTCTAAACATAGTTCCACCAATCATCATTTTGTCCAATCAAGGATGCAGCAGTTCCTATGTGAAAAGGCATAGCTCAAAATCTTTTGATAAGTGTAAGGATAGTAAACTGAAACTTGAGTTCTTAAGGCTTTTCTGCATGACTCCAAATGCATGCCCTAAATTTTATTCTTACTGAGACTTTTATAATCCCTAATCTGACACCAGCAGTGTGATGTCCCATTCCCACATAATGTATCAGGGAGAGAGCAGCTGTACTGCTGAGGTGGTGGCTGTGCTGCTGTTTGCAACTTTCTTTTCTTTAAAATAGGTTGCATTCTAGCATTACTTATTTGGTAAAATCCTGAGAATGCCATGCTCTGCCAGATGCTCTTTATCAATGGATACAGTACTTCAAGAGCCTTCCTAGAGCTCTAATGAAGACACCCACGTTATCAGTGGGTGATAACAAAACGAAAACCCCTACATTTTCTCTCTAAACTTAGGAGGACCTGGAAGGCCTGTATCTTTGCATCCCAGAAGCTCAGAGAGGAAGGAATGCTACTATCATATTGGTGACATCCCACTATGTGACAGTGTCTTGGCCAATAACACCACTAAGGAAGAATGCTGCTGTACAGAAGGAGCAGCCTGGGGAGACAATTGTGAGACACATCCATGCCCTGTCATTGGCTCAGGTGAGACATTTGCTCTGTAGTGTTTTCTTCTCTGCCAGATCCAGTCAAAGAGAGAGGTCACCATGGCTTGCCATGTTCAAGTTGTGTGCTGCAATAATGATATACTTTCTGTGTTTCCCCCCCCCCCATCTCTCTCTCCCTATCCCGCTGAACTTCTTGTTTCTTTCCCTGTTTTTGCCAGTGGAATATACTGACATTTGCCCTAGTGGGAAAGGATATATCCCTGTGGAAGGGACGCTGATTTTTGGACAGACATCTTACACAGGTACCCCTTTCTCTTTTTCTACCCATTCCACCAGGCATCTGAAGGTCAAAGTTAGGTGTGATGTGGAAGATCTCAGTCAATCACTCAGTCAGTCAATACTTTATTGTAGAGTCCTAGACCTGTTAAAACAAAACAGAGTAAAAACATGACCAATAAAACATAGCCATATTTAAAATACAATATGATACATCGATAAAACCTGAGATACGGATTGCAATTAAAATGAGAGCACCATCTTATGAGACCTTTGAGCAGAGAAGAGGAACTTGGCCACTAACTCTGTCATTAACTTGCTTGCACTAGCCGAGAAATATTCTGGATGCCGTTCCAGAAACCTTCCAGGATGTTCCTCAGAAGGGGGCAAGGTTGCTGTTACATTCCTCTCTATGAACATTGCATTCGAAAAAGATATGACCCAAAGTTTTGACTACTTCATCTCCACAGGGACGCAGACAATCTTCACATGGGATGCCTTGCCAAATGTACTTTCAGAGTGGGAGATCTGTAATCAGAACTCTGAACCATTTTTATCTTGACTTAAAAACTGAACCATTTTTATCTTGACTTAAAAGCAGCTGGTGGGGGCCTGCAGTGCTGGGACAGCCTCCCCCCACATACCGCTGCCTTCTGCAACAATTAGTCATGGAATTGGGGAGAAGACAAATACAATCTGGACTAAGGATGGGGTGTTTTTTGTTTGTTTGTTCCCCTGTTAATACAACCTTCACATATTCAGATTTCACAAACCAATATGTGAACAGAAAAACAGCTACCCTTCAAATTTCACACTTCTCCAAATATATTGATGCAGTTCTTCAACCAAAAAATGAATACAAGAATGTGTACATTAGGGGAAAGTGTATAGAAAAATACATACATGACAAGCACATAGGTAAATGCACTGTATTAGGGGAAATTGCTTGCAAACGTGTGTGGATTTTCATGAAGACTCCCCCCCCCCCCCGCAAAATAACACAAACTGATGCTGAAATGGTGTGAACTGAACTTATGATTGGAAAAATGAGAAACTGAGAAAAACCTAAATCAACAGGTCTGCGATACCCTCCAAAATGTTTGTAATCTTACTTGTGACAGTCTGTGAGAAAGAAAGATTAGTAGGAAACATCACCAATAAATCTGGGGATAGGTCTATACAGAATAAGACTGTGAACTACAAATTGTCAGGTAGTTAGAGATCAGGCCAGAAAATAAAATCTGGCAGCCCCTCAGACTGACCAAGGCAGTCTTGATTCTTAATGGAGCCTTAGGAAAGGACCCAGGAGGCGAACTGAGTTTAAAGATAACATTTTGCTGTAAGGGCTCATAAAATGGTCTACTTTCATTTGTGCAAGTCTTAGAATTTATCAGAGTATGTAGAAGATGAAGGAATTAAGTAGAAGGGAGGACTGCAGTCGCCTCTCTCGCTTTTCATACCTTCTGCATTAGACATACAGAGGTGGTTTATGTTTCAAAAAATGATTAGTTTACTCACTTGTATGAATATAATGGAACTCACTGGAACATATTTCCAGCACCTCTCAGGTGCCATTCTAAGAAAGTGAGGGAGGTGTTCATGGTGAATTCCAGCACCTCTTTTTCTGGAAAAATAGCACCAAATATAATAAACCTTCAGTTTAATAGGAGTAATGTTTAAAAGAGTAGAATCTTTCCCGCAGCAAGATTTAGTAGTAGTATTGAACTGAGAATTGAAAACTCATGGTTGATACTTACCATTTAGAAAAGTTTTTTCAGTCTGAATAATCATTTTTGAATGTGGTCATTTCTTCCATTAACTTTATTATGGGAACAGGAGTTGTTCTTCACTGTATGCTACATGCAGAATTGGGAGTAGGTTTTCCACACCGGGGAGGGGGGGTATGACACTTTTCTCTGTGTACACTGAAACACTTTTTTATTTAAGCACAAATATTTCAACATTTTGAAAACAAAGATGAAAAGTCATTAACATGTTCTTTTTTAAAAAGAAAAAAGAAAAAAACCTGCTGATAAAATGGTACCAGTAGGAATGGTGACCGTGAAGGGGTGTGTTGGCAGCACAGCCTACCTATTGTGTCTCTGTGCATGTCAAAATATATGGCTCTTAAAAACATGGAAGAGTTAGCACTAAGGTGATCAACATCTCTAGTCGATTTTGGTGTTGTTCCATTCTTTCCCCAAAATTTGGATTTTTTTTGCAGTCTGGAAAGAAAAATAAGAATTATGGGGTGGGGGGAATACAGAGGAACTATGATTTGATGACAGTGTCAAAGAGATGCCCTGTAAAAATAATGACTGAACAAAGGTTGGCTATGCCACAGTAAATTTCTAGGGTGAATGTGTTCTAAAAGTCACTCACAACTATGATGAGGCACAACAGGCCTGACCAACACAGCAGCACACATTAAATGAATGCACCCCAGAATCCTCTAAAACAGGCAGGTGTTCAATAGCAAGTTAGGTGTGAAATCAGTTCCCTGAAGACAGATAGCTTGAAAAGCGCCACCCTTGAGAATAAACAGGAATTTGTTTCAAAATGGGAGGTTTTCAAAGAATAGCTGAAAAATAAATATAGTAGTTTAAATTCTGTTGCAGCATTCCAGGAACTTCAGTAATAGCTGCAAGGTAGATATAAGAAATTAGATATATTAAGAAAAAGTTTAATTATGATTAAAGTGGGTACTGGCAATAAGTAATATGAAATCGAAATATGGAATAGACAGGAGGTTGGGTCTTTAGTGTTAAGAGCAATATATGTTTTATTGTTTGCTAAGAAAATTATGTGTCTATGGTTATTCCTGTGTGTAATTTGGTATTTGTGGGGTTTCCCCCCCTTGCTGTATCAATAAAAATCTTAAAAAAGAAGAGAATAAATAGGTCAGGGTTCCCGTAGGATTGGTTTCTAGGTCTGATTAAACCTCTCTCTCCCACTAGATGCTGATGAGTGTAAAATGTTTGGTCATGAGGTCTGCCGTAATGGTCACTGTGTGAACGTAGCTCCAGGCTATGCCTGCTTCTGCCGCGCCGGTTTTATCTATGACTCCAGCAAGCTTGAATGCATTGGTGAGAAGTCTCTTTCTAGCTGCTTGATATATTTTCTGTGCTTTGTAGAATTGCCCACACAGTTATCGGGAACGGTCCCCCCCCCTTTTTATTTTAAGCATCACATGGAGTAAGTAAGGTACTCCCTGAAATTCTGTGCACACCTGATCGGGGGAGGGGGGGAACCTTTTTCTGTGTGAGAGGGTCAAAGAGGTTCGTCTTACTGATGTAAACTTTTCTGCTCAACTTCTGTGGCTGCAGATCTAGATGAGTGTGAAAATGAAGACGCCTGTGCAAATGGCAAGTGTCTCAACACAGCTGGCTCCTATCATTGCTTCTGTAGCCTTCCCCTTGTGCTGGATGCGACCCGCAACCGCTGTGTCAACGTTTCCAACAGCGCAGGTGAGTACAGTTCTGACTACAGTGCAAAATGGTCTCAAAAAGCAGGTTTTGTAGTTCCGATGGCTTTTCTCTTTCTTTCATTGGCAGATGATGAGGATGAACTTGACATTCACTTAGACATCTGCTGGCAGAGTGTCTCCAACTACATCTGTAACGAGCCACTGCTGGGGCAACGAACCACATACACAGAATGCTGCTGCCGCTATGGAGACGCCTGGAGTCAGGACTGTGCACTCTGCCCCCCCAGGTCCTCTGGTGAGAAGGAACAAATCACATGGGATTTCGGGAGGAGCAGGGTTGTGTCTTTCAACAGGCTAGGCCTCAGATAAGATTTCCACTGGGTAAATCCACACATGAGCAATTGGATTCACATCACTGACTTGACCCTTCGCAGTATCTCCAAGAACTTGAGTCATCATCAGCAATGTTACCGAGAATTTATTATTAATACATTGTTAATAATGTTTAATAATGAATACATCTACTGGTGGCGCTGTGGGTTAAACTTGCCGATCAGAAGGTTGCGATTCAAATCCCCGGAGGGGGTGAGCTCCTGTTCCTCAGTACCTGCTCCTGCCAACCTAGCAGTTCAAAAGCATGTCAAAGTGCAAGTAGTTAAAAGGTACAGCTCTGGCAGGAAGGTAAACGGTGTTTCCGTGCGTTGCTCTGGTTCACCAGAAGCGGCTTAGTCATGCTGGCCACATGACCCGGAAGCTGTATGCTGGCTCCCTCGGCCAGTAAAGCGAGATGAGCGCCGCAACCCCAGAGTCAGTCACGACTGGACCTAATGGTCAGGGGTCCCTTTACCTTTACCTTTATCTGTTGAGCTAATCCACACCAAAGACACACTGTGACCTCACAGATATGACTTTGTCTCATATCTATGGGGATCTCTGTTTTCTTCACTAGGGCTGTCTCAGGAGGAGCTTTCAATCCAAAAAATGAAGCTTCCTCCTGGGACCCATGAGAAACCTTTTCCATGGGTAAATCGAAGAAGTACTAAATAATATTTTTTCCAGCTTGACCATCATAAACAAGAGTCACCAAAATCAAAAAGGAAAGGCACATCCCTATACGACTCGCAATACCCTTTTTGCATGTGGTGCAGCTATTTCTGTCTAGTCCAAACTTTAACCTCAACCCCAGCCCACTCTAATGGGATCGTGGTCCTTTGTGCACTGTCCGGCATAGGAACATAGGAAGAGCCTGCTGAATCAGACCATTGGCCCATCTGGTTTAGCATCCTCTTCTCAGAATGGCCAGCCAGATGCTAGTAGCAAAGCCACAAACAGGACCCAGGCACAAGAGCAGCCAGGTATACTGTCTAGCATCCGGAATGGGCTTGATTTGGTTGATTGCGAAGACTTAGTAACTCACTCTTCAGCCATAAAACTTTTGGAGTGACTTACAGTGATTAGCACAGGAATTGTAACAATAAACTCAACATAACACTTATCAGCAACAGCCTTGGTATAAAATAAACAGTGACCATCAGATGTAAAAACACAACATTTTGAAATCTCCTGGGCAAATAAAAATGTTGTTATAGGAGGCTCTCCTTAGGTTCTTAGGCATCAGGCCAAGGGCTCAGATAGTCCAGCATCCTGTTCTCACAGTGGCCAGCCAAAGAGCTGGGCAAACCTCATTGGGAAGAATTTATTCCATAAATAAGGCACCACCCCAGAAAAGGCCCTGTTCTCCGTCACCATTTGACTCATCTCAAAAGGTAGAGGGACTTTGAGAAAGGCCTCCAGAGATTATCGCAATACTTGGGCAGGTGAGATATGGTGGTGTGTTTATCTGCCTCTTTTCTCTGTGTCTCCCTCCAGAGGATTTTGCTCAGCTGTGCAATGTTGCCAGAAGTGAGGCTGAACTCCGAGAAATGCCTGGCTATGAATATGGCCCAACTCAGGAAGACCATCAGTATGGACTCTACAGGCCAGATTTAGAACCCTATTACAACCAGTTGGGTCTTGAGTATGGAGCACCTGACATCAGCCTCTCAAACAGAGAACCGAGTCATGGATTTGACGGTGATTCGTCCCTGCAAGCAGCACAGCTCCGCCCAGCACAAACGCAGCCTCGCTATGTGCCTGGCCAAATTGGTAAATGCTAAAAGAAAGAAAAATGGTAGAAAATTCGTCTTATATCCAGGGATGAGCTACAGATACATTAGCAGACTGTAGGCAGACATTTGCTCAACTTCATCCTGGAAATTCTTTGAGCTAATCTCTACCCAGGGTATTCACAAAATACCACTATTGTAATTAGCAAAGTGCCGCATATACAGATGTACTGGGTGCCCAAAAAACCTAGGGAGAAACCAGGACTGGGTGCATAGCCTTCCAACTATAAAATTGTCTTGAGGGCTGAATATCTGCTGGGGCAGCCTCTCAGCTGGAGTTAGCTCCATAGAGCCAAATCTGGGGACACCTATTCAAGCCACTATCTGTGTATGATCATGTCAGGCACTTCATATCTCAAGCAGAGGCCCTGTAATAACTGTCTTCCTGGAGCCGGGTGTGCTAATTCACACAAGGAGGTATGTGTGTGCCTATCACTAGCAGTAAATTGGAAGCACATTCAAATCTCCATTTGAATGGCAGATTTATACCTGATGTGAATGGGGAAATCTGCTTCCACAGATCCCTGTTGTTAGGTCGAGGTGGGATGGACAGAGAGGGCAAAAGGAGGGAGGGAAATCCTCTTCTTTGCTTGACCCCTAACTACTACTTTCTTAGCTCTTAAACTTGTTATTATACTGAATCATAGAATGGTAGAATTGGAAGAGACCTTGAGCGTCATCTGTCCAACCCTCTGCAATGTAGAAATCTCAACTATACCATACATGGCAGATGGCTACCCAACATCTGCTTTAAAAACCTCCAAAGAAGGAGAGTCCATCACTTCCCAAGGGAGTTCATCCCACCGTCAAACAGTTCTTACTGTCAGAAAGTTCTTCCTGATGTTTAGTTGGAGTCGAATGTTTAAAACGAAGGGGAAAGTTTTATTTAATTTATAGTTAAAAGTGGGGTTAATGGGAAAGGAAATATGCCAGAGCAAAGATTACACAAGTCATGACATCTTTTATCTGGCCCACGTTTGTCTTTAATACATTGACCATGTGTGTGTCCCTTGATGCTCTGTCTTCTGGGTAGACACTAAGAGTCCCTCTCTATACTGGCTTATTGTTCCCTTGTGTCTTCAGGACAACGCTACAGCAGCTTTGAAGGGTTGCGAGCCGAGGAGTGTGGGATCCTGAATGGTTGCGAGAACGGGCGCTGTGTGCGAGTGCAGGAGGGCTACACCTGCGACTGCTTTGATGGCTTCCAGTTAGACTTGATACTCATGGCCTGTGTGGGTAAGTTGCCAGACCTTACAGAAAGGAAGAGCTGGCATACATTAGCAGCTGAAAGGCTAACCTTTGATTTTCAGGAATTGCCTTAAATGAAACCATAGGTTCTTGAGCAAGTGAAGAGCAGAAGTAAAGAGAAACATGAGTCATTTGGGCAAAGCCTGCCTGCCCAGGAACTTCTTGTTTTGTTTAAGGTGTGGGGCAGAACTGGCTTACAAACTGGGCTTTGCTTTCTCAGAGAAATGGGGATAGCGGCAGTTTTTTCTTCTTCAACCTGATTATTACCTCAGCACCTATAAGCAGACTTCATGGCTATAACATCCAACCATTTATTTATTAATTTTGTTGGTTGCTTTATTTGCCCACGGCAACCCAAAGCAACTTACAACCATTTTATTGTTTTTCCCCATCCAACCAGGCTCAAACTGGTGTAACATCTTGTCTGATGAAGAATTCTGGATACAGTGGTACCTCGCAAGACGAATGCCTCACAAGACAAAAAACTCGCTAGACGAAAGGGTTTTTTGAGCTGCTTCGCAAGACGATTTTCCCTATGGGCTTGCTTCGCAAGATGGAAACGTCTTGCAAGTTTGTTTCCTTTTTCTTAACACTGTTAATACAGTTGCGACTTGACTTCGAGGAGCAACTCATAGAACGCGGTGTGGTAGCCTTTTTTGAGGTTTTTAAAGACTGGTGATTTTTGAAGCTTTTCCAAAACTTTCCCGACACCGTGCTTTGCAAGACGAAAAAAATCGCAAGACGACAAAACTCGCGGAACGAATTAATTTCGTCTTGCGAGGCACCACTGTAATTTGAAACATGCCACATCTTCGAGACTTTAGCTTTGTCTTTATAAAGAAGTTGCCCAGTTATGGACTTTGGTGTTTTTTCCCCCTTTAGGCACCAGCCCAGATACCCTTGGTTTTTTTATATAGATTTGAATAAGAATCTGATAATACACATACAAAACACTGAACCATGGCCATCAGCCACAGCCAGCATGGGTCAAAGGCCAGGTATAATGGAAGGCATAGTTCAGCTACATCTCTGATCATCACTGGCCATGCTGGCTGTCCTTTGTGGGACTTGGGGTCCGCCCAACATCTGGAGGGCCACAGATTGCCCACTCTGGCTTTCAATATTTTTTATCCATTGGCTCTTACACCCACAGCATTTGCCCCCCCCCCCCGCTCCCTCTGGCCCAACAGGAAGCCATGCTTGTATGCAAATAATACATGTGTAGAACAGAATCTGGGACTCAAATGTGGGTGTTTTTATATGCACTCAGCATATTGTTTAAGCCTGGTCTTGTTACCAAAAGGGAGTAAGAGAGAACTTCTGCACTGCTGGGCCTAATGGATGCACTGTTTTTCTCTCCCCCATCAGATGTTAATGAGTGCGGGGAAGCAAATGCCTCTATGACCCTGTGTGAAGGCAGCACTTGCGAGAACACAGAAGGCTCCTACCGCTGCAACTGCTTGCCTGGTTACGTAGCTTTAGCTGAGCCCCACCGCTGCGTGCCAGGGACAGCTCAGAATGCAGAGGCCGCGTGACCCAAAAAGCAGCCATGGAACCCCTACGGACATTTGCTATGAGAACTGTAGGTCTGCTCAGCCAGAAAAGAAACAGCTTTAAAAACCCATCGATTGTTTCCCAAAGGACAAAAACCTCATTGGGCTCAACTCACAGGGACAAAGGCCAGTGAGAAGCTCCAGAGTTCCTTCGCCTCTCTTGCTGGCCTGCTCAGCCCAAGCTTCCTGCTTCAGCTGTGGTGCAAACACTCAGGTCCCAGTCGCTTCATCGTATCCTGTTTTATAGGTTGTCATCCTCATTCCTATCAACACCCTTGGCCTCCAAATACTAACTTGCATTGCGTGGGTCACGAGTATGTTCATCCCCATTCACCTATTTTGCCCTCCAGTTCATATCATGAAGCTGCAGAATTTCATGCCATGGGAATCACTCTCACACGGCCTCATCCATATGACAAGTATTCATTTCCCTCTCACCCCTCCACAGGTTCACATTGTGTAGGGTCTTTCTTAACTTACTGCAAAAGCACTCCAATGCAATTTTACTCATACTCGTTACTGTGGGATTCCCAAGTCACTCTGTCATGGTTGGCAAAAGGACAGTAAGGCGCAGGACTCTTCCAGCTGTGTGTGTTAAATGGGCAGCAACCCCCAGCAACACAGGTACCGCTTGGACTCTGTAGATTTCCCACAGGGAATGAAAAACATTGTTCAGTCCATGGGTGTCACAAACATTGCGGCTTCTCCTGTCCAAGTCTGTCTAACCCTGTCCCAAAGCCCCCCTCACTAGCAAGAAAAGCGACAGAGTCTTTTGTACCTGAGCCAGGAAAAAGGGGTGGTCATGTTCAACGTGTATGGATTCTATTTATACAGTCTGGCACAGATTGGATGCTGCCTCTCTTTATTCATCCAAACAATGGGCACCCACCCCTGCACTTCCTATGGCTGCTGGAGTATTGGCTCGGAGGGGGGGGGACGACATGGGGACGACTACAGCTCTTTAGTTCTGAGAAGTTTTCTTTGTGGTGCTTTTCTATTGGGAAAAATTCAACATGATGTTAAAATAAATGGTTTTTATATTGTGCCTTACAGCTTTTAGGCTGGAGCTGGTCATGAATGTTTCTGCCTTTATCCTTTCCCAAGCTTGGCACCAGAAGCCGCTGCAAAGAGTTAGCTAAAAGCCAAGTGGGTAGGGTTAAAAAGAGAAGAGCTGGTTTGTAAACTGTGGATTTTAGGCCTGCCATTCCCAAACAGTGGTATGTGGTCCACAGGGTTTTTTTAAGGTCGTCCGCAGGCATGGCTGAAGATTGCTGGAACAGCTGCTCTGTCATTCCTAGATACGAAGTGAGCACAAGCAGGCACTGGCTGGGAGCATCCCCTTCCAACCACACTGTTTGCAGACCTGGGAAGTCTCTATATGCAATGTCCTTGAAATAGCATATGATTAAGGCCAGGAAGAGAGCTAAACAAAAATTAACTGCACAAATTCTTCCAGCACTTAATTCACCCAGTAGAGAGCAAAATGTTAGGATGTAATCTTACTGTGAGAGTAAGCTCCACTGATCTTATTGCCTTCCTCTGAGTAGGCGTGTATCACTTTCAGTCAACCAAGTTAAACCCAGCCCATGTAACACTTTAAAATGACAGATGTGCAATGCCAGGACATAATTAGCTCCCATTCAGAAAACGCATCGCCATCCCCTAAACAAGACAGGCAGGCATTTTCATTATAAGTGTTTATTAAAAGAAAGTTATAAAAAGAGGCTGGGTTTGGAGAGCATCTCCCCCAGCAACTCTAGGCGAGTTACAAGATAGTGCAAAATGGTTAATACAAATGATCTCTACACAGAGACCAAATGCCATTTGGTTTGGCATCTGTTGAGAGGGAAGTTTTCCTTTTCTGCAGCAAGCAGCCACAAAAGGTGGCTGCTCAATCTTCTGGCTCCAGATGATAAATGCAGATCCAAGGAAAGTTTCGGTAAAGGGGCAGGGAACCTGCGGGGTGGGTGGGAAGCAGATGGAAGCCTGCGGCCAGCTTCTGACCAGGAGAGGCACTGAAGTACTGACAAACAGCAATAATCTTGATGTTTGCTGACCCGCTTTTGTTTCAGAAAGTCTTTCTCATGATTCACATCCTATTTCAAGCAGTTAGGATCCACCACAGATCTTTTCCACCAATGGTTACAAGAACCTTTGCCATGAGCTACAGCAAAACTTATTAAAGCCCCCGTCTCTCTTGGATAGATTCATTCTGACCACTGACCTCCTGCTGCATCCCTAAATTGCCTCTGGGGGAAAGAGGAGTAATTGTTGCACAGATGCTACAGGAACTGAAAGAAGAAATGCCTTGTATAGCAAAGCACTTGTTTCCTCTCTATACCCAATTCTCTCTTTTCCCTCCCCCATGAAGCCCTAAGGAGCTAAGCTGGGTTTCCTTAGCTGGAGATCTGGACCGGAATCTTCCAACAGAACATCAGCTGTCCATCATCATCAACCAGCTCCCACTTGACAACAAGTTTTAGCTGTGGGGGGTAAACAGAGAAAAGAAGTGAGAAGGGGTTGGTATTCAGATTTATTTTAGGAGGCATGATATTAAAAATGATGCACTCTGACTAGTCTCGGATTAAGATGGGTTCAAACCCTTTTCTCATCTATGCTGGAATCTGGGAACCCCAGAGAATAAATTTTACAGTGGTACCTCGGGCTACATACGCTTCAGGTTATAGACTCCGCTAACCCAGATATAGTGCTTCAGGTTAAGAACTTTGCTTCAGGATGAGAACAGAAATCGTGCTCTGGCAGCGCGGCGACAGCAGGAAGCCCCATTAGCTAAAGTGGTGCTTCAGGTTAAGAACAGTTTCAGGTTAAGAATGGACCTCCGGAACGAATTAAGTACTTAATCCGAGGTACCACTGTACTGCTATAGAATACATACTGTACATTTTCTTCCATATGACCCTCAACACACAATCAGGACACTATGCCTATTAAGAAAGAGATTGCTGCAGGTAGGGCCCAGACATGTGACTGAATATTTCTTCATACAAAAGCATTTCCCTGCACACAGAAAGCTAAATAGTAAGGGGAAGGGTCTAGTAGAGCCTTTGCCCTGATCTGCTAATTTTTTGGATGGATGAAAAGAGTTCCCCACCCATGGGGGAACTTTCCATCATGGCAAACCTAACCCCTGTAGTCTGGAGTGGTCTTATCCAAACTTGGGTTTATTGCCTTGTGTGAACATCCCCCTTGCTATCCTGCTCTCTCTCTGATTTGGCAAGGGGCAGCCAGATGGTGATGATCTGAGTTGCTCCATCACCTCCTGTGAGCACCTTATATCATTAACGTGTTAAAGGGATATGAAAGGCAGTTGTAAATATTGGGATCAGCTTGGTAAGACACTCACAGATGGATACTCGCTCTTCACTGGTAGTTTGTTCAGGTAGTTGTAGGTGTGGTCCTTCTGGATGGGGCAAATGATTCCACTCTTGCACCCATCAGGCTGATCAAGTGGGAAGGGGATGTCCATGCGAAGCATTTCTCCATATACTTTAGCTTGGCTGCTGTTGCTCACAGTCTCTGCACGTGAAGAAACGGGTTGAGAAAACAAGAACCAAGGAGTGAGCTTTATACTGGGGCTAGGAATGGTGGCTCCCAGGACCGCATACAAACTAATGGAAGCGCTCTCACTGTTTCATGTCAAAACTACAGTGCGTTAAAGACGTTCAACTGCCCTGTGACATTCCCCTGATTGCTGCATGGCCAGTGGGGAGAGGGGGACAAGAGGCTACCCTCACCAGCTAAGAATCTTCAGTTCCCTCCTCTGAGATTATACAAAAACACTTCCATTAATGGAAACAAAGACATGAAGACTAAGTGTATGCATTTATCTATATATATTTCTCTTTTGCAGCATGTACATGTGCTGAAAAGCCATAGCCAATTACAACTTTCCAAATGTATACAGGCAGATTTCACTGCGATTATCACATACCAAGATATACGTGTAGTTTTTCCTGCACTGAAATGTTTTCCATGTGAGACACTCCAAACAGCAGAAGCATCCTCATTTTGAACGCTGAACACAATACTCTTAAAAGGTTTCAGCCCCATAGATCAGGACTGGGGAACCTTTTTGACTCGGCACACCAGATCATTATCAGATCCTAACCCTGTGGGCCAATTCTGACAGCAGGCAGGGCAACCCAGCTGTCAACAATGTGATATCAGATGATTGGCATGTGGGCTGTTCCAACCATCCATCAAAGCCCCTTGTGCATGGCTTCACAAGCACCTGACTCAGCTTGGCATTTACCAACCCCATGTTCAGCAATTGGGAAGTGTCAGGGATCAGCGCTGCCAATCCTGCAGGCCTTAAGCCATTGCCCATTGGGCTTTCAGCCCTCTTTCTGCAGGGATCAGCTGTGCAAACAAGTTACTGATCCAATTGTGCCTCTACCTGCTCCACAGCTGACATAGCATAAGGTATGGGGCAGAAAAAAGTGGGAGTGATGTGGAGAGAACAGCCTTGCGGACCAAATTGGGACTCAAGCCAAATTTGGCCTGCAGGCCAGAGATACCCCACCCCTGCCATAGTTATCACTGCCTCAAGGAAGCTAGAGATCAGCAGGCTATACTTACTGCTAGAAAACGTGACGTTGACACTGTAAGCCTCTCCTTTGTGGAGAACACAAGGTTGTGCAGGGCAAGGACTCACATTGACCTCCACAATGCTTCCATCTTTGGAGCCTGTGAGGGAAACACAGTCATCAGTTCAATGTCCTCGCTATACAGGATGGTAATCTTGGATACAACACTATGCATAGCTATCATGGGTCCAGGTTTGGAGTGTCATACAAGAGCCCATAAACAATTACACTCTGGAATGAAATGGAATAAATACCAGTGAATGTGTCTCCCTTCTGCACAGTGGTTAGTACTGACAAGCCCAACATACTCATAAAAAGCATTTAAGTGTGACTCAGCCCTGGAAAAATGACTTCTATCCTCACATGACTTGCGATACATCAAACTTTCATAACAGTTTCACGTAGTTTGCTCAGATACACATGCAGCTGTGGAAGGACGTTGTGGTCTCATAAAACTGCTGAATCTGAGTTTAAATTGCCAATGACCTGAAAAGCCTGCCTGCCCAAGAATGGGGCAATATAGAATAGTTTCAATAACAGTATATCTGCTCACAAGTAAACTGTACACAGTTCAGTTCGATTTATGGCCCGTTAAGTGCATTTTAGACAGGAGCCTTATAGTCCCATCCTATACATGTTAACTCAGAAATTAACCTCATTGAGTCCAATGCTGCCTAAGCCCAGGAACATGTGAACATGATTGCACTGTTCAAATAAACTCTGAAACCAGCAGAAAAAGAAAGCAGCCTCTTGGACATTGGAAAGGCCCATATATAATTTCCTGTGGTATTAGGCACAACATGTGCTATTCTGGGGGATTCTCCTTACCACCACCACCTGCAAAAGCCAATTTCAGGGGTTGCGCACCAATGCACAGCCAGAAGTGCATGCACAGGGCTTTCACTGACAGGGCTCGTTAGGTGAACCCTGCCCCATATATCGATCCTGCATTAAAACATGGCAATGCTGTAAAACTGGGCAATATCAGATTGCATTCCAATTGCTTTGCCCAGCAGTAGAGGAAACCCACTTTCTTCCGATACATTTAAGATACATTCTAGTAGGGCTTCCGATACTGTTAAGATTCATGTTTCCCAAAAGGTATAAGGTCAGACCAATTTGAGACACAGTAAGGTTGGGCAACAGTAGTAAAATGAATATAGAACAAAATCCAATTAACACCTATGTTTTAAAGCTTTATTTTTAAAAAAGTATGAAAGACATGAACTGAGCCAATCTGCTGTATGTTGTTGGAGGCTCCAGCTCTCAATTGGTGAACACACATGAATTTGCATTATATTATTTTAGGCACACCTGCAGCCAAAGTTTTATGCCTGGTTAAGGTGGCATGACTAATCCCACTCACCACCAGCGGGGTTTCGTGGAGAAGTGCAGCCATCATGGCAGCCACATAAGAGGGTGGTGGTGGGGAGAGCAGGACGATCAGGTCTGGATCAAACCCCAAGCCCTCCATCAGATGACAGCAAGACCAGCTCAGGATCCAGAAGACCCCAGGATGGCTCAGCCCTGCCCCACCTTCCCACATCCTCAGAACTCACATTCAACAGGTGGAGGGGAGAGGGCAGTTCAGCAGCTCTGCCCCCACTCAGTTCAAACCCCATACAGCCCATCGCAAAGGGAATTGAATTCCTCTGTACATCTACATAGTTTACCTCCCAATTAGGGCTTGTCTATGGGGTAGGTATCTGAAGAACTTATCTGGGGTATCTTTTGGAGCTCTGCAAGGGTGCCTGGTGGCTTAGGAGTGATCCTAAGCCACCAGGCACCCTTGCAGAGCTCCAAAAGGCTGCACTGGCAGCCACACAAGGTTTGCGTGGCTTCTTGCTCTGTTATTGCTTCCCACACTGCCAGTTTTGTATCAAGAGCAACAAAGTGGTTACCCTTCAAACCTCAATAGCACCATATAGCTTCTGAGTGAGCAGAAGTTTCCTTTTAGCCCAGTCATCAACCTCTGTGCCATGGCTTCTTGGGCTTGCTACCAAGCCCCAAGCCGCTGCCAGCTTCTGAAGGGTGTGGAGAGCAGCAACAGGAGTAACTGCTGGTCCCTGTTGAGCGAAGGGCCATAGTTCAGTGGTTAAGAGCATCTGCCACTGCTCTTACCAGGCTTGATCTCCTGCATACTGAGGTAAGGCTGAGAAAAGACTCCTGTCTGAAATCCTGGACAGTTGCTGTCAGTCAGTGTAAGACAATACTGAGAGATGCTCTACCTCAGTACAAGGCATGTTACGTTGCCAGGTGATGTTCCCCGGCTTACCACTCCACAGTGCCTTATCAAAGCAGCCTGTAGTAAAACTAGTTGCTGACCAGTGGTCTAAGGCTGTAACTAGATATGATGGCACACCTGCTGTTTCCTTACAAAGTGGGGAAGTGAGAGGGATATTAATAGTGCACTGTGGACTCATTGGGGAGGGGAACTGAACTTCCTACTTTCCTCATTGAAAGGACTTCTCCCCAGCTGTTTAGCACCCAGCAGATGTTAACTCTGACTGAGAACACTCAGAGCAAACCATCTGGAGAGAAGTAATTTAATGGAGGACATCTGAAGACATCTGAAGGCAGCCCTGTTTAGGAAAGTTTTTAATATTTAATGCTGTACTGTTTTAAACATTTGATTGGAAGCCGCCCAGAGTGGCTGGGGAAACTTAGCCAGATGGGCGGGGTATAAATAATAAATTTATTATTAGTATTATTATTATTGAGGAAAGGCTAGGCTACCACCTGTTCCTGCTACTTTCATCTCTTCCACATCAACCCCCACACACATTATAGGACCACCGGCCCTCCAGATTTTGCTGAACTATAACTCACATCAGCTCCAGCAAATATGGGAGTTGTAATTCACCACTTGGAGGGCTAAAGGTTCGTCACACCTCTTGCAGAAGAGTGAGGGCAACCCAGTTCTAGCCTTCACATCTAAATTTCATGAGGGCCAAAATGGAACTGGTGGTTGCTAGCTGGATTTTTATTTACCCTCAAACAAGGAACAGCCTATGCCACTCAGCTTCCATGTGACACTGGCTAGCCTTCTGACAAATGTCATTCCCTCCTCTCTCCATACCTTCCAGAAGCTGGCACCGGCTTCCAGCAGCTGATCCTGTAGCAGGCACAACAAGCCATGGTATACAGACCGTTTCAAGCAGTCTGTGTGACCAAAGCAATGTGTAGGCTGGGCTGATTGCTATGCAGAACAACATGATCAAAAGCGGAACATTCCAGACTCAAAGGAGCCCTCAGCACCACCTATGAAATTGTCCTTCTGGAAGAAGGGAAAGAGTAAGCAATGTGTGGGATGGGCTCCTGTTGTAGGAGGAGGAAAATGCAGCAGCAGCAGATATATAAACCTGTTGGGAGAGATAAGTTTTCCTCTGACAGAGCACTCTTTTTCTCCAGACTGGGCTCCCTGATTATTATTATTATTAATATTCTACCCATCTGGTGAGTTGCCCCAGCCACTCTAGGCAGCTCCCAACACATATGAAAACATAATAAAACATCAAACATTAAAAGCTTCCCTAAACAGGGCTGCCTTCAGATGTCTTCTTAAAGTCAGATAATTATTTCCTTGACATCTGATGGGAAGGTGCCACTACCAAGAAGGCCCTCTGCCTGGTTCCCTGAAGCTTCTCTCAGTGAAAGAATCATCAGAAGGCCCGCACAGGTGGCCCTCTGTCTGGGCTGAACAATGTGGGTGGAGACGCTCCTTTAGGTATACAGGGCCAAGGCTGTTTAGGGCTTTAAAGGTCAGCACCAACACTTTGAACTGTGCTCAGAAACGTACTGGGAACCAGTGAAGATCCTTTAGGTTAAATGGTCTCTACGGCAGCTCCCAGTCACCAATCCAGCTGCTGCATTCTGGTGTCGTTTCCGAGTCACCTTCAAAGGTAGCCCCACGTAGAGTGCATTGCAGTAGTCTAAGCAGGAGAAAAGCAGTGCATGTACCACCCTGGCGAGATAGTGCACTGCCAGACTTCCGCCCTCCTAAACGTGGCATCGCTGCTCCTTGGTGACAGCTGTCTAACCTGACAGAAGCAGGACGTCCCACCAACACCCACCTCTCTACCTTCCCCGTGCCTTGGCGGGCAGAGAGTGCAATACAAAAACAGCAGCAGCAGCGTGCGACCCGCCGGAGGCGAACTCGCCTCTCTGGAGAGTCCCAGGCTCCGTTAGGAAGACGGCGCGCATGTTTTGCAAAGCAGGAAGTGCCGCCCAGAGACGCGGACAAGCTTCTCAAGTCACTACGGAACGCAATCGAAGTGTTAGACGCCGCGTTTTAAAGGGGCAGGAGGGAAGGCAAGAGCGCCTTGGCGGGGGAAGGACCCGTCGGCCGACTCACCGCAGTCCACGAACTTGAGGGGCTCGGCCAGCACCGCGGAGCCGGCGGCCAGGAGCAGGAGCAGCGTCGTCGCCAGCATGGTCACGTCTCGTCCCGTCTGCTCTCGCGCCGCCCCCAAGAAACTTCTCCCGGCCGGCTGCGGAGCGGAGGCTAAAGTACTAGCCTGCGCCTCTGCGGCGGCGTCACATGAGAGGCAGCCCAGGCCGGGCCCGCCCAGGCGCGATCACCTGACGGGGACGGGCCCACCTCGCGCACCGCCCTCGCCTGGCTGGCGCCTCGCCGAGAGGGGAGGGGAGGGGCGCCAAGCGGCAGCAGAGCGCCTCCAGCCGCCGCCACGAAAGCCCCGAGCCTGCTGCAAGAGAGCCGGGCGAGGAGCCAAGCAACCCGCCATTCGCTCGGCCCTGGCTGCCCCTGTAACCTAGCCGGGCATTGGCTTACAACAGGGAACCCGGGTTCCTCTAGGAGCCTCAGGACTCCAGCTCCCATCATCCCTGCCAATCGGCTCTGCTCGTGGGGGCTGATGGGAGTTGGAGTCCAACCACACCCTGGAGGCCCCCCCCCCTTCCCCCGTCGTCGAGAAAAGCCTCCGCTTCCAGCAACAGGCGTTGCTTTCAAGCGCACCTGTTTGGCAGGAAGCTCCGCTGAAACTTTAACAGGTGAATGTTGAATTATAGGATTTGTATAGTTGGAAGGGACCACAAGGATCATGTAATCCAACCCCCTGAAATGCAGGAATCTCTTTGCCCAACATGGGGCTCGAACCCACGACTTTGAGATTAAGTGCCTCATACTCTAGATCAGGCATCCCCAAACTCGCCCCCCTCCCGATGTATTGGGACTACAACTCGCATCATTCCTAGCTAACAGGACCAGTAGTAATGATGGGAATTGTAGTCCGAAATCATCTGGAGGACCAAATTTGGGGATGCCTGCTCTAGAATAACACTGCTTTTCCTGCTTTCGCCTGGTTGCTTCAGGGCTACAGGAGTCGCTGGAAAGCGCAGGAACCAAATGGATTGTGGGTGGAGAGCCTTGCAGCAGTCGCACAACGCGCAGAAATTCATTTTGGCAGTGATTCATTATATCCACTCAATAATGTGTACGTGGCGAAAAGTGTGAGAAAGAAGACATGGGGGAAGTGGGGGGGGGGAGGTGTCTGCCGCCTCTACCCTGTTGGCACCCAGACCTACTCCTGCTTCTAAACGGGCAGAAGGCCAAGAAGCTGAAAAGTTGTTCTCAGCAGGTTGCGAAACATAATGTTGCACAACACATAGCTGCTGACCCAAGTTACACGTTATGGAGGAGTGACGGAACAGAAATAAACCCTCAGTTGCTCTGAGCCAATGCAGACTGCACCATTCTGGTCCCCTCCAGTGTTTTGGCCTACACAGCTGTGCTTGCTAGGACTGATGGGAGTTGATATTGAAAACGTCTGGAGGGCTTCAGGTTGGTGAAGGCTGAGGCTGAGCTAGTGTGTGAGAAATA
Source organism: Podarcis bocagei (assembly GCF_964188305.1). Taxonomy (NCBI): domain Eukaryota; kingdom Metazoa; phylum Chordata; class Lepidosauria; order Squamata; family Lacertidae; genus Podarcis; species Podarcis bocagei. The sequence goes on from NC_138125.1 coordinate 32,862,935, forward strand.
CCCCATAAAGCAATTTCAATGCCAATGGAAATATAGTTGGTTTAGGTCAGCATGATGAAAGCCCCTGCGCTGCCATATTTATATATTTAAGAATATATTTTGCCTGCCCTACACCAAAATATCTCAGGGTGGGTCTCAGAATTTAAAACAACAGTAATACATCCCCATTTTTTTAAAAAAAAAACAGGTAAAAATACACATTTAAAATCACAACGTAAAAACTAGCAGCGGACTAATGGCAACACCGTGCATAACTAGGTTGCTTGAATCCAAACAAAGTCTGAACCTGCTCCCCTATCTGGTTCACCTGCTGTATTGTTTTCATTCCACATTATGGCCTGGAAGAGGGAGTAATGGGGGGTGTTTGTAATGTATTCCCCCCATGGTTTTAATTGAATGTATGAGTTAGTTAGTTAGTTAGTTAGTTAGTTAGTTGTTTGTTTGTTGTTCTGTTTCTGTAAAGATGCTTTGAGTTGCTTGCAGCAAGAAACAAGTGTTTAATAAATTGAAATGATGATGATGATGATGATGATGGACATACAGACCACAATTGTGCCATGCTATGCCACTTCATTGGGAATAGCGATACTCCCCATGACTAGCATTTGCTGAACCTTCTGAGCCCATCAGAGCCACCAAAGGCAGAGCAAACATCTATCAAAGATGTAAGGGTAAGTGGGGGCTAGAGAGAATTTTCTAGTTCTAAAGACAGAAATGGATGGCTTTAGAGCTGGTGACCTGTCACTCAACTAAAGGAAACCCATAGGAAAAGGCTATATGGCTACTAATTTGCCATCACCTTTACTCATAGCAGTGCACAGCTGCTTATGAGTGATGTGATTTCAGTTCCGGTCCATCCTGAACTACTACTACTGGGTTTGGGCCACATAGTGCTCAGGCGAGAGCTGCCACCTCCACTGCAATGCATTGGTTAACCTCCCTTCCGTTGACTCAGTCTTAAACCATTAAGACTTTATGTAGCTCAACTGAAGTTAAGGAAACTATGCCATATGTCATTTGAAGACTGTTGCTTCTGGAAACCCTTTAGCCCAGTTTTCAAGGTCAGAAACACTCCCTTGTTTGGACAGAGCAACAACTTTATGTCTTGTCTTTATCACAAAACTGATAACCAGCTCCCTTGTAATGTCTCTCCTGTCCAATGTCAGATCACCAAAAGAGAGAGAGAGAGAGAGAATCTAGCAGCAGCAAATTTTAAACTTTACCTCAGTTTGCTTGTGCAGCGCATCCCTTTCACCTACATAGAGGGAGCTCAAGGCATGTTCTGAAGATAGAAAAGGTTTAACAGAAAAGAGTTGAGGGTGCAGTTGCTGAGAATGGTATGGGTGAGTTCACTGAGTTATGACACAATTCAGTGGCAGATTACCATGGTGACAACTGGCTTTAGAGAGAGTAAGGGCTTGTCCACACTTCTGCTTCCCTTGCCTCTTTCCCCCCACTGTTTACTGCTGAATCGGAACAAATGTCAATCAGTTTTTCTGCAGATTGATCTTTGTTCTGATTCAGTGGTAAATGGTGGAGTCTCCCAGGGAAAGTGGAGGGACAAACAAAAAAACTGCTCGGACCTGTGCCTAGGAAGCATGGGACAAGTCGAAAACCTTTTGGACTCAGGCTTTCTAATCATGGGGACAAGCAGAAGTGTGGACAAACCTTTACTCAGCACAATAGGGACCAACTACTGATTATTGCTGGAAATATAAGAGAGAGAGACATACTGTAGGCAAGGACGGGGAACCTGCAGCCCTCCAGATTTTGTTCTGCAACTCCCATCATCCTTGGCGATTGCCTATGTCAGGCATGTACAAAGTCCATTTTGGGGGCCTAATTCGGCCTGCCGGTTGGCTTAATCTGGCCTCTGTGGCAGTTTATTTCCTGGAGTAAAATCCTAAAAAAACCTCAACAACTCTAATCCTAAAAGCAGCTCAACAACTTGGGGATAAAATAATAAAAAGCTCAACAACTTCAATCCTTCAACAACTTTGGTTGGCCCTCTGGTCGGCCCCCATGGCCCTTCACTTCATCAAATCTGGCCCTCTTTGAAAAAAGTTTGGACACCCCTGGTGCTGTCTGAAACTGATGGGAGTTCAAGTCTTGCAACATCTGGAGGGCTACAGGTTCCCTATCCTTGCCATAGGGCAATAGGCTGTACAAAGTTACTTTTTTTAACCTCACTTGCATTTACACAAATTATCACTAAGGCAGAAATCTTATGCATATATACTGGGGATATGCCCAGTTGAAAGGAAAGGGAGAGGATTCTTTACAAGTGCATGCACAAGCTCGCTCTGAAACTAATGCGAGTTGAAATGGGACATAGGCATGCCTACTCTTTTTTGGTATACGTGTACAGTAAACCTCTGGAACAGTGATTGCATTGTGCCTTTGTAATAACAACAACAACAACAACAACAACAACAACTATTTATTTATTTATTTATACCCCGCCCTCCCCAGCCAAGGCCGGGCTCAGAGCGGCTTACAAGCAATAATAAAAACAAGATGAATGATTACAACTTAAAAACAAAAATAAAAGACAACATTAAAATAATGGAACATTAAAATATTAAAATGTAGCCTCATCGCAGGAGGAGAAGGAAAAGAAAAAAGAGAGGGAGGGAATCAAATTGGCTCCAAGCCAAAGGCCAGGCAGAACAACTCTGTCTTACAGGCCCTGCGGAAAGAAATCAGATCCTGCAGGGCCCTGGTCTCATGAGGCAGAACGTTCCACCAGGCCAGAGCCAGAGTTGAAAAGGCCCTGGGCTCTGGTTGAAGCCAATCTAACTTCCTTAGGGCCTGGGACCACTAGGGTGTTGTTATTTATGGACCTTGAGGCTCTCCGTGGGGCATACCGGGAGAGGCGGTCCCGTAGGTACGAGGGTCCAAGGCCGTGAAAGGCTTTAAAGGTCAAAAGCAGCACCTTAAATCTGACCCTGTACTCCACCGGGAGCCAGTGCAGCTTGAAAAGCACTGGGTGAATATGCTCCCATGGCAGAGACCCCGTGAGGAGCCTCGCTGCAGCATTCTGTACCCGCTGGAGTTTCTGGGACAGCTTCAAGGGCAGCCCCGCATAGAGCGAATTACAGTAGTCAAGCTTGGAGATGACCGTCGCGTGGATCACTGTGGCCAGGTCGGGGCGGGAAAGGTAAGGGACCAACTGCTTAATGCGGCGAAGGTGGAAAAATGTCGCCTTGACTGTTGCTGTAACTTGCTCCTCCATGGAAAGGGAGGCGTCAAGGATTACACCCAAACTCTTAACGGAAGGCAATGGCACTAATTGGGCCCCCGCAAGAGAAGGGAGTTGGTCCCTCATTCCCATGCCATCCCGACCTAGCCATAGGACCTCTGTCTTCGAAGGATTTAGTTTCAATCGGCTCCCACGAAACCATCCAGCCACAGCTTCCAAGCATCTGGTCAGTGTGTTCGGAATACAGTTTAGGACAGAATACAGAAGAATACAGTTTAGGACACATGGCACTTTGGTTCATTGGCAAGTGAGACATGCAAAGTAAGGAAGATCTTACGTGGCTGTAGGGATGCTTGATAATCAAGCTAGGCCATGCAACCAGTTCATAGGCATATATTTTCAACATTAAACCCCCTTTAATTAGGTGGGATATACCTCATTTCCTGCATCTATATTCCACCTTTTCCTCCAAGGAGCTCTACATTCTCCACTCCACCCTCATTTAATCCGCACAACAACCTGGTGGAGTAGGTCACAGCAGAGAGGCAGTGACTTAATGGATTTGAACCCGGATCTACCAAATCCTAATCCTAAAGGGAAGTCTTCTTTCTGCACATAACTGTTAGTCTCTTTCTGCACAAAACTGCTCCATTATGGGGAAGCCTTGCTCCTCTTTTCTCTTGCATTCTGGGAAAGTCTTGCTTACAATCTGCTTCTGCACAAACTGTGCAAAACTGTTCCAAACACCAGGACATTCTTTTCCTTGTTCAGTCATCCTAAGCGCATGGAAAACAACATGACCTGCTCTCCATGCCTAGCTGACCACATCTACAGAACTTGATTGTTATATTGTTTCGTGCCATATTAATCTCTAGTTACAATTTAATTAGGAGGCTTCATGCCTGTCTAGTTCTAGCTCCGATTCCCAGCCTTTACTCCATCGATGATAAATGATCACATGTAATCCCCACCTCTCACATGTAATTCCCGCCTTAGTAGTTATGTTAACCAATCACAAGTTCTTTGTGTATGTATCAACCAATCAGCCACAGGCCCACCTGTGGCAATGCTTGTAATATTCAATAAAAGAGGCTCTCAAGGTCCGCCCTGACAGACGCCTCATGTTACACCTGCCTCTCTCGTCTCCCGTGATTTTTCATTCCTACATAATCCCACACTCTTAACTACAACACCTCACGGGCTCTCACTCCGAAGCAACAGTGTGTGTAGGTCGTGGCCATATGTTCACTTGAGCTTACATCCGAGTAAACATGCCGTACCCTAAGGAATGGGAGCCTTGTGCCCCCCCCCCCCAGACGTGGCTGGACTCCCGGCAGCCCCAGTCAGCATGGCCAAGGCTCTGAAATTTTGGGAGTTTAAGCCCAGCATCCCCCGGAGCGCCTATGCGAGCCTCAAACTCGATACTCAACCCCAACAGGAGTGGGCGTGGCCGTACGAACGCATGCCTCGACGTCACAGCGATACCCAAAAGAGCTGAAAGGCAAACGTGGGCACTTCCGCCCGGCTTCCCCCGCCTTCACTCGGAGGCACGTGATCTTCCCCTCTCCTCCGCTCCCCTTCCCAGTGGAACCAGCCTCTTTGGTTCCGCGTACGTTCCCGTCGCTGTCTGGGCGGGACATATGGCCACGCCTCCGCCAATAGCAGCGCAGCTAGGCGGGTCAAGATGGCGGCGTTGGCGGCGCTCGCTAGCTTCAGGGCGCTGCGGCTTTGCGGACGGAGCAGGTAGTGGTGGGCCTTTTCCCTTTCCGTGCTTTGCGACGGTCTTTTAAGCGAAGAGGAACGGTGGTCCCGGCGGCGAACGCGGGCGAGGTGTCACCCCTTGTTGGTTTTCAATGCACGACACAGTTGGCTTTCCCTTTCGCAGTCACATTCACACGCGCGCGCCCCTCTCGTATTCCTGGCGCCCTTATTCTCCTAGCCCAAACAAGGGTCGGGAGATTTGTCCCCCAACCCCCCGGCCTGTAGGTCCCGACAGCTTGGCTTTTAAGTCCAGGGATCCCAGAGAATCGCCATGGCGACACATCGAACAGACACAACCGTCTATCTTATTAGGGCAATATACGTGGTGTTGCAAACTTTTCCAACCGCACCTGCAGCTTCTCAAAGGCAAAGGCTTTTAGAGTGTAATATTCTCTTACTGTGGGAACAAACAAGTAAATGGGCAAAGCGCCGCGACTGCTTGTGGTGGGTCATATCACCGTTCTGGTACTGCAGGTGGAGAAAACGAAGGCAAGAGTTTAACTCCAAGACGACCAACAATAAGTCTCTGATAGCACCGCTGCTTAGAGTGCGGTGCTGATAACGCCAAGGCTGCAAGGTTCTCTTGCATATGAGACAGCTGCATATTCCTGCATTGTAGGGGGTTGGACTACATGACCCTTACCTTAGGGTCCCTCCGACTCTATGATTCTAGCATCATGTAGTTGGAGGGTGCAATGTTAATTCAGTGACTGAGCATTTCACTGCTTTGCAGGGGTAGGTTTTGATTCTTCTATCTCAAGGCATTTAGATGTTTAACTGGCAAAAGGAGATACAGTGTTGTTGGGGGTAAGTCTCCTATGCAGTATGTGCAGGGTTACATAAGTGATACTGATGACTCTGTGATTTATAAGGTGGCTCTCTATGCCCTGGAAGCTAGGAAGATTAGGAAGAAAGAACTGGATGGGCTAGTGGTCAACTGCAAAGGGGACTCTGAGATCTAATTTGCACATTTTTTTATTACGTGTAGTATTTTTTTATTATTATTATTACGTGTAGTAAGAAATTTTGGTGGATTTGATCATGGTTTTACTGCATATGTAGCAACTGCTGGTTTTTTTGTTTTTCTTTGGATGCTGCCATGGCCTTTGGCTACTGCAATAAAAATATTACATTTAAATTGGCTCATAAAAAGACACACTTGTGCCTTAAGTTGTAAACTCTATCCATACATTCAGATGCACGCAACTGTGCTGTTAGGCACTTGTCAGCAAACCTGCAAAGAAGACATGCCTAATGATGGTCTATTTTCATTTGTTATTTAATATCTAAAAGTCTTGAAATGTCAGGAATTACTTTCGTTTTACAACATTCTGTGGGGGCACATAGTGCATTTAGGACTGTAGCCTAAATCTGTTTCCAGGTTTGTTTGTTTTTTTTTTAAAAAAATAAAGTTGAAGTCAGTGGTACTCTTGTTAGTATAAATGCTTGTTCTTTAATGCTCTGGGGGCTGAAACAATCGTGCAGAAAGTCTATATATTGAGCTCAGGAGTTCTGAGCTGTAGTAATGTTATATCACTGAGAGAAAGATTCATGGAACAAAACAGTAAATGGTCCAGGGAAGAACAAAGGGATTGTTAAGAAAAACTGAAAGAAAATGAAATGAAGCGCTCTTTTTGTACTGTACAGTATAATTACCCTGTGCGTCTCAACAGTTAGAAGATTGTATTGAGGCCAGCAGCTTAGTAGGGTTCAGGCAAGGTTCAGGCATATGGATAATGACAGCAGTACACTGGGAAAAATAACTACAGATGATGGTTTGGTTTCTAATATATCTATGGCCATCCAGTACCAGGGAGCAGATGAAAATAAGCAGTGCTAATTTCAGTCAAAGGTTTTACCATTTCTGCTCTATATTGTGTGTGCATGGGCATCTGCTTCTTTGTTTCTAAAACAATTAAAATTGTTATAAGGCTGTTATAGATAACAGCTCCTCCCTCCTGATCAAGGAATAGCCAGCTTTGTTGCAGTAAATCTCCTATAGCTATAAGGAGGAAATACAGTTATTATGACTTCAGCACCAAAGTAAACTCATGAATAGCGAGCTAGAAAAAGGTTTCATTGTAAAATGAAGAATGGAAGGGAAGTGTTCACATGACAGATGATGACTAGCCGAGAGCTGGAAACACACGACTTAGAATGTTCAGCCCTTTGTGAACTTAGTCCCAACCTAACAGTAAACGCTTAAACACCATATAATAGGAATCAGTTGTTTAGGATTCAGACAGGGATTCAGGTCTATTCCACAGGGTGCAGTATTTTCTCCCTCCCTCCCTCCAGTATTCAGGGACTCATCACTTATTCTCTCTTGCTTAGAGTGAAAAGGTCCAGAACAACAATCATTCTGTAAAAGATCCTCACTTTTGTGCGCTGGATTCTGTTTTCTGTCTAAGAGGATACTTCTTACTACGGGTCTCTTCTCCCTTGCTTAATGAGTAGATCATTAAGAGACACACAGTATCAGACATTCTTTCTCACTCAGACAAGAATTTCTAAGTAAAGTAAAGAGAGAGAGAGGTGCACTCTCGCTCACTCACTGGTCCTTGTTGCCTCAGTCTTCTGAGGAAAAGCATATTGCCCTTATCCACCATATATATGCTGTAAATGCTTTCTCCACAATTTTGCTATTGAAACTCATAGTTAGGAAGTATAGAGTCAAAGTTCCCTGCCTTTGTGTGTTCAGCTTTGATGGGGGGGGGGTTATATTTCTGACCCTTAGCTTAAAAGTCCCTCAGTCTGTCTGTAGTTGTTTCCCTCATTTATTGCTTTTCCACTACCTCCATTCCTTGGATCTTATTTGTTCCTTAACTTTCCCACACAGCCATTCTCTTCCTCACTGGCATCTGATAAGAGCCCCATCCTGCACCACACAGAATGGTGCCTCCATGCCAACGATAAGAGTGCAGTGGGTCGCATCCTCTGCCTCTGGAGAGACCTTGACTGATTCCAACGAGGGGCAGATTTACCTCAGCGAGAACTGTGTGAAGGTATGGCTTCTTGGAAATCACCAGCTGTATGTACCATCTGTAGTGCCTTGATTCCTCCTGAGCTGCAGTATGATGTGGTGTTTGGTGTGAGAATGTCATAAAAGAATGTATATGTGTGGCTGAGTGTGTGGTTGCTTTAATCCAAAAAGTACACATTATATTATTAACCATCTCCATGGCCTGTCCATGTCAGAGAGGCATAATTTGATGTGGCTGCACGTGAGAGTTGGTAATATGCAGTAGTAAATGGCCCAATGGTTGCCATTATTTTGATTTGAATTGATTTTAGAATGAATTGGTTTTAGAATGCTGTGTTACTTTTATTGTTGTTAGCCACTCTGAGCCCGGCTTCGGCTGGGGAGGGTGGGATATAAATACAATATTATTATTATAATTATTATTATTAGCATACAAAGTGTGATAGAACTAGTAGTGGGGTATTCAATCCAGGCTTGGCAAAAAGAGAAAAGGCCAGGCATGTTTTGGGTAGTGTCAAAGACTGGATGTGAATCAGCCCTTACCGTTTGCAGCAATGGCAGCACTTTCACCGAAGGCACTCCAAGTATTCTCTTTGAGTACATGTGAAAGAACGTGCTGCCAGGTTGATTGGTGCTACGTGCCTCTCGTGTGTGTTTTGCTTTAGGTTGCTCTGTATCTGGCACTTACCATCTCTTTGAAGGATCTTGCTAGTTTGCTGTTGGATTTCAAGTGGTTGCTAAATATTTTTGTATGAATCTGACCCACCACTTAGCGTTCTTTTTCTGTTTCAACAGAGACTGTTGGAGATTGCAGAAGCATCTGAGTTTCTGAGGCTGCAGGTAGAAGGAGGTGGCTGCTCTGGTTTCCAGTACAAATTTTCTTTGGATACAGTTGTGAATTCTGATGACAGGTAAGGGCATAGGTTCCTGTGTGGTGGAGGAGAAAGAACTTTAGGGGAGGGGTGAGAGGGAGAGAGAGAGAGCAAATGATCGAATGAGGAATGAATATCCTATTATATAGTGCAGGTAATCCCGTTGTACTGTTTTCCACTGCTATACTTGTGCATATCATTTCCAAGCTTCGTGGCAGCACAATGCATTCAGTGTTACAATTAGCTCTCAGTATGAGCATTCTGCTTTTCTTTTTCACTTAAAGATTCAGGGTAACCAATACCACCATGCAAAATACATATAATCATCTAATCAACAAGGTAAACTAAAACAACAAAGTGTCTTACGGCACCTTAAATACTAATACAGTGGTACCTCGGGTTACATACGCTTCAGGTTACATACGCTTCAGGCTACGGACTCTGCTAACCCAGAAATAGTACCTCGGGTTAAGAACTTTGCTTCAAGATAAGAACAGAAATCGTGCTCCGGCGGCAGCAGGAGGCCCCATTAGCTAAAGTGGTGCTTCAGGTTAAGAACAGTTTCAGGTTAAGAACAGACCTCCAGAACGAATTAAGTACTTAACCCGAGGTACCACTGTAAATGTATCATGGCATAAGCATTCATAGACCGGAGTTCATTTCATCAGATACACAAAATGCCACAATAAATGTGTTTGTATCTAAGGCTCTGTTGCTTTTGTTGCAACAGACTAATTCAGCTACTCATCTAGAAAAGATAAAGCTAAGAGAGGTGCTTAAGCCAAATCAAAAGCTACTTGAAGCAGCAGGATTTTCATCCTCCTCCTGAAAAGCTGGCCAGACAAAGGCAGGCCTTTCTTGAAAGGGAGTTCAAGAGGTGTGGAGATCACAGTCAAGAAAACCCTGCTTATAGATGTCTCTGTTTTGCCAGTGAGAAAGATGGAGTGTTGGCGAAGAGCTCACCTGCCAGCCTTAAAGGATAAGGGGGCTTGTGATGGAGTGGGCATTCTCTAAGGTCTTGCTGATTGTAACACCTATGCTTGGGTGTGACCTGGAAGCAGGGGCAAATAAGATCTTGGATATGTATCTATTGCATTTCAGAATCACTGCAACTCTCTCTATCTCTTCCTCCAGGATTTTTGAACAAGGTGGTGCCCGAGTGGTTGTGGACTTGGACAGTCTGAGCTTTGTGAAAGGGGCCATGGTGGACTTCAACCAGGAGCTAATTCGCAGCGCATTTCAGGTGGTCAACAATCCACAGGCAGAACAAGGCTGCTCTTGTGGATCATCCTTCTCCGTTAAGCTTTGAACAACAATCTCCATGCGGACCCTAGTGGATGCTGAGTGGCATATCTCTTTTTCATTATGTTCAGCTTCCAGCTGGTGTAATCAGTTGTATGGTACCACGCAAATAGTCCGGACTGAGTCTCGGATAAGAACTGATATCTCCAGGATTAGGTGTGAACTGGGCTGGGCACCTGTGTTTTCCTTAATCCCAAATGTATCTTCTCAGTAGGATCCCTGATGACTCACTGCATAGCACTTGATCACCTTGGGAGATATGTGTACATACTTCTGTAATTTAACATATTTTGGTTTTTTGAAGTGATTTCCCACTGCATGTAATTTTCATGTATGTTAATAGGCAAATTTTTTTCTGTATGTTCATTTGTACCCTGATGAATGCATGGCTGAGTTATTGGGGCCCACAGCTGCTCCCCAACCTCCACACATTCAAAAGCATCTGTTGCATGGTGCCTGTATGCATTTGAATGCACATGAGATCCTGTACGGATGATCTGGAACCCTGGGAAAAGGAGCGTTGCTGTGTACAAAGTTTTTAAGGATTGTCTTGCAAGGGAATTTTGTTGTGAGTACCGAATGGGGAGAAGGTTATGTTGCATATGTTCCATAACTTAAGGTTTCCTTTTTCCTTTTGCCTTCTCTGAATGGTAAACAAGAGACATTAAAAAAAACCCCACTTGTTTCATCTTTTGGCCAAGAAGCTCAGTATTGTTGTTGTTTTAAAGGAAGTGTTGCGTAATTACAGTGCTAAATAATTAATGCCTTGAGTCTATTTCTCCTTTAAAATCAGCTGGGAATTGAAAGCTTCATTTTTGGAGTAGAACTGGACTGAGCAGCACTGCGTGCCTCTAGATAATTTTTTTGTTCTTTGACCACAAAGGAAATCCTGTATCTAATTAGTGGACTTTTGGAAGGCTCTTTGGAGGTATTTATCTGTGAAGGACGTGCAACCGAGTATTGGTCATAACATTTTATAAAGTGCCTATATTTGTGCATCGTTCTTTGCAGTGACCTCTGTTGTTGCTGAGCTGGGACTGATTCCCCCCACCCCACCCCAGGAACCTCATCTGCCTTTTGGATTAAAAAGTTCTCCCTATTGCTGGATTTAATTGCTTACAAGTAACAAAATGTAAGCTGCATGTTTCCAAATGGGAGCATAAACCATATAGAAGAATTATCAGTTCATTTGATGCGTTCAGAAAAACTAAGGTAATTAATTATGTGGCTTGCCTGTTCCTAAAAAAAATGTAACTCACATTTGCTTATTTTCTTTTATATCTGTCATCCGTTCAGTTTTAAGGAAGCAGACATGCTTGTACGAAGAGCGCAACTCCTTTTCCAACGGGTCTGACACATCTACCCCAAGAAGGAATCAAATTTTAAAGTGAAGGGCATGCCCTCTTTGAGGAATAGTGGGGCTTTGGGGAGCCGTTTCTGGAGGAGGAAGCCTTGACAGTAGAGAAACTTGATCTGCTAACCTGGAGGTTTTGGGGGAGTGGGGGCAGGGTGTGTTAATTTTCCCACAGTATGGGGAAATTAGAATATAAGTCCCAGATCCATTTACCTGTTATCTCTAGCCCTTTCTACATAAATGTCAATTAAGCCACCTCTTTTTTCCTTGCTTCTCGGCTACAACTGATAGGGTGCAGATTTGGATTCCCTATCTACTAGAATTTATAGCATTATTTCACTAGGGGGCATCCTTATACTTTGAGATGCAAATGGCTAAAGAAATTGCTTGTAGAAAATGATGGCTTGCTTGGTTGTGCTGTGGTTGGATCTGAGGCTGAGAAGTAGTGCATAAGTGCTGCTTTGTTTCGAAAATCTCATATTCAGGAGTATGCTAGGCAGTTGGTTCAGTCTGTGCAAAATTCAAAAGCCTTGACTGCTGCCTGCTGCTTTAAAGGGTCATTTCTTGTAGTCCAAAACGTCCAGCATAGGGAGGTGGTGGTGTCAAGGTCCTGAAGTAGAGCAATGCAAAGGGGTGGCAAAGAGGGAGGGGCACGGGGTTGTTAGAGCCTTTAACAAAGGAACACAAATGCAGTTGAGAAAGAGTCTGATCACAAATTATTTCAGATTCCCTAGGCTATCTGAGTGCCATGCAGATTTGCTTCTGCTCCAAAGCATTCATGCCCTTAAAAACTTGAGAGCTTCCTGAATCCCCACTTACTAAGTGAGAAGGAAGGCAGAGAGATGGTGTAATATTTTAATTGTGTTGAGAACGTGCAATTTTCACTAAATGTTTTGCTGAGAGCGGTTGTGTTTTCAAAATTGCATACAAATCAGGTGTCTGACACATCTGACCATACATGACATTTTCACTATATTGTGTATGTTGGTGCAAACCAATTCACCTGAACATACCATCATGTGTAGATTGCATGTATGCCTATTTTACCATAGTTATACATTTTGGGCAAGTAAAACAATCCTGTTTGTGACCTTCACCCCTTATAGCAAAAGGATGACCTTGGATATGGATTTTCACATTCTAGAATTTCTTTCAAGTTGGCTTTGGTATTCAAGACTTATTCTATTTGACTTAAAATACACAGTTTCCTGTTTGAGTGTAGCGATCTTTTTTTAGCTTCAAAGTATCTCCCAGCCCTCCAGCACCAACTTGGTCCAAGGAAATCATTGACTGCTACGGCATCTGTGTTCAGCACCGATGTAGGAACAAGAAGAGTAAGTTCTGTTCTATGATCCAAATTGAAGTGCTCTCAATGTGGAACCCTCCCAGTGGTGTTGGACTCCGACTCCCATGAACCCCAGCTCATGGTTAAGGATGAAGGGAATTGTAGTTCAGCATCTGAATGGCATCATGTTGGCTACCCCTGATCTAAATGGGCTTGTTTGGTCCTTACAATGCCAGCATTCTTAACTCTCTCAATGTGTAAATGATGAATCTTGGAGAAATAAATACAAAACTTAATTTATTGGCCTCGTGTTCCACTTGTCATTTTCTTCAGATATAGAAAATGCTCAGTCACAGTCAGAAGAAAGGGAAATCTTATCATATATGGGGGCCTTTGACATTTGATACATCAACTTTTGCTTGGGATTCTTTCAGCTGTATTAGTGCAAGAGCTCACACCAGAATTCTGCTAGGGGAAATGTTTGAGATTATTTTTTGGTATGCCACCCTTCACGTTAAAAATAATAATAATTCAGACAGCTAACAACATTAAAATAACGTTGCATATTGACTCAGATATATATGGAGTTTTGTTTTGTAGGGCGGTGTTGTATCAGAGCTAAATATAGGTCACAACCTGTATACTTTTAAAGTAAAGTTTCATTCACAGTACTTTACAAACTGCAATATTCAAATATGTTTGGTACAAAATTCATTTTCCATATAATATGTGGAATAGACTGTTATCTATCATGAACACATTCTGTGTGTTCAGGCCTTCCTGCTGAACCTTTACTCCTGGATGTAAATGGAGCTTCCTTAAGTTTATACACCTGATTGTACCTGTACACACACACACACACACACACACACACACACACATTTATGTTTGAATGCCAAAGTCGGGCAAGGCGATCTAGTGCCAAGAAGTGGTCTGCAAATACAGGTTGTCTCTGAGTGTGTTCTGCAGCAGGTCGTCTGCTTGTGGTCTCTGCTTCTTGGGGGGCACAGTTCCCTCATTCCCTGCCCAACACCTCCTTCAAACTGCTCTGAAGTCTCCCATGCTGAACCCAAACCAGAAATGATAATCAGCAGTCTTGACAGGAGTATCTGGGCACAATCACCGTATCAAACCCTCCTCCTTTGACTCAGTCCCATCCCACACAGATACTTGCAACGATTGGATGTACAACTGAAGCAGAAAATGAAACTTAGGGTAGCTCTTTATCATGAAGAACATGAGTAAGAAAAGAGTGTTATCATTAGCATGCATGCATTCCTTATTTGAAGGGCTTTAAAATTAGGCCTTTTTATACAGTCCTCCCCTTGCTTTTGGGTAGTTTATTTTTAATGACAAGAGTTCCTGCTTTCAGCCTTTGTAGCCTATCAGCTTTTTGACTCATGTCCCCGTTTGGCTAATCAGGTCTCATTTACCTTTGACATCTTTTAGAGGAATAGAATGGGCCATTACAGTTGCCTTGGAAACAGTGAGATTAAATGCACATTGCCATGGCAACCTGCCATGATCTTCAGCTTCTATCTGTGGGACTCGTTTCTTCATGGGGTGGGGGGTGGTAGCGATAAGGGATCTTCCATTGCAGAGACGCAGTGTTTTGGCCATGGTACAAACACAGAAGGATTGTAGTAGTCAGGAGTCCATGAGGAATACAGATGGGAATTGGTAAGTTGCAGTCTTGATAGGACTATCTGAGTGCACTCACTTTATAAAACTCGCCTTAGTCCCAGTGGTAAACATGGCAAGCTTTTGAGTTATCCTGAACTCTTATTCAGGCAAGATGAAAGCAAGAGGTGGTGTGGGGAGAGAAGGGCAGGGGAGGGAGTCTGGATGTTGCAGGTATGAGGTCAACTTTTAAACTCTACAAAGATGGAGATTGCAGACTGAATAAGTCTGCTAGGTGCTACATCGATAATCAGGTTATGTGTCTAGGATCCTAGGATAAAGAAGCAATGGTTGCTCCTCATTTTTAAAAAACGAAGGCCAGTGTTACTAAGGTCTGTTCCACACCTTAAGTGAAAACACAGCTTCCTGATCAGGTAGAGAACATGAATAAAGAGAAACATGGCAGTCTTTGTATAGGAAAGCCAGATATTGATTTTAGGTGATGTACTAGGTAAAAGAATCAATTCAAGCCAAATTGTGTAGCTGGAAGGGATGTAACCTCACAATGTTACAGCCATCTTCAGGTGGTAGAAAATTATCTCCCTGTAGATCCAGCCCTGAACAGAATGTTTGAACCAACGTCATTAGCAATGACTTGGACCTCTTCCACCACCACTGCCTCCTCAGTGGGTGACTTGAATTAAAAGTCTGGGCATCAGCAATCTCTGAGCGTGCTCCAAAGAGCTTGCAGGATGAAAATATTTTGCTGCAGTGATAGGAAAGAGAGGAGATGAATGAACTAAATTCCAGGGCTGTCTATTAAGAATCCATTTCTCAATATGGTGATGCATAAAGACAATAGAGGCAACCAACCTGATAATTCAAGATCAATGTTATGGTAAGACAGAGCTTTCCAAACTTTTTGTGTTGGTGACATACTTTTTAGACACGCATCATTTTGTGACACAGTAATTCAGTTTTACTAGCAAACGAGGTTAAACTTTCCAGCCCTGGGAGGAGCACAGGGAGCGTTCGCGCAACACACCTACACACTGCAGCCGACAGAATAACAAGTCACAACACACAGTTTGGAAAGTTCTGTGGTAAGATTTTGTTTTTTAAAAATCACAAACATAAAGTGCACATAGATGCTCATAAATGTTTGCTAACCAACAGGTGTTTTGACATACTTAGCATTACATCCCATAGAAAGAGTCGGTTGTATTGCAAATAGATAAATGGATAGCCGCCTAAAAATTGTGAGAACTTATTGCGTTTAAAATGGTTTCTGTTCTCAAATCACAAGGTCAAACAAAACAAAAGCCTCAAGCTTTTTTTAATGTTATGTTTTTTAAGCAGCTTCATATTTTTAGCTCACGCTGAATATGGGAATTGACTTTGATTATTCTTAGCTGATTGCCTCACAGCATTGGATGCTATAAACATGTTGCAAACATCCAGTCCCTTCTGCAGTATTTGAATAAATAACATAATTTTAAAATATGTCTTGTGCAGTGGATTTTGAAACATACCTTGAAAAGATGCAAGGGGGTAGACCATCCAGAAATATACAGAAAGTTGTTAAGATTCAACATTTAAAACCACAGTGAGTTTATGATGCTCTGTAACAAATACCTTATTTCTGAAAGAGGCACCTTTTAAGCTGTGCCCAAACAGCTCCTGAATTGTGCCAATTTGGAGCAGCCACACAATCTGGCAAAGAGACATGCCTATGAATTCTCCTGGAGACCTCAAGCAATTTGAGTATTTCTATGGATAAATATACGGACCTTTGTCGGCAAGGTGATGTCTCTGCCTTTTAAGCAGAGACATCACCTTGCCGACAAAGGTCCATATAGTTAAAGCTATGGTTTTCCCAGTAGTGATGATGTATGGAAGTGAGAGCTGGACCATAAAGAATGCTGATTGCCAAAGAATGGATGCTTTTGAATTATGGTGCTGGAGGAGACTCTTGAGAGTCCCATGGATAGCAAGAAGATCAAACCTCTCCATTCTGAAGGAAATCAGCCCTGAGTGCTCACTGGAAGGACAGATCCTGAAGCTGAGACTCCAATACTTTGGCCACCTCATGAGAAGAGAAGACTCCCTGGAAAAGACCCTGATGTTGGGAAAGATGGAGGGCACAAGGAGAAGGGGATGACAGAGGATGAGATAGTTGGACAGTGTTCTCGAAACTACCAACATGAGTTTGACCAAACTGTGGGAGGCAGTGGAAGACAGAAGTGCCTGGCATGCTCTGGTCCATAGGGTCACGAAGAGTTGGATATGACTAAACGACAACAACATGGATAAATTTGGTAAAAGTAATAGAGCCAGGGTCTCCGACCCTTTGGGACCTGGAGACACACCTGAAAATCTAAGAAACTTGCAGGCGTATCAAACTGCCCATTTCATGGAAGAAAACCTGGCAGTGCTCAGAACTCAACCCACCCCAGCACAAGAGGCAAACTGCCTACCCCTGCAACAAATAAAATAGACCAAAAAAAGGAGTGAGCACTCTAAAAATCCCAGACACATGCCTCCTCAAAAAATGGTTGGATTGCTGCAATGTGCTCTGTGTTGGAATATCATTGGGGTTGGCCTGGAGGCTGCAGCTGGTGTAGAATGTGGCAAGTGGTTTGCTTGTGGGAGCCAGCACATAAAGCCTTGCTTGCAGGACTTGCACTGGCTGCCAGTTTGCTACCAGGTCAAGTTCAATATGTTGGTCCCTATAACTCAGGACCAGGTTACTTGAGGGACTGCCTTCTCCCTTATACACCCAGTAGAGCAAAGCAGACTGTGGGAGAGTTTCTTCTGCAAGTTCCAAAGATTACTGAGGCCCATTCCGCAGTAACTCAGAGCAGAGCTTTTAATGTGCATGCCCTCTTCCGTGGAATAGCATTCCTGTCACAATATGACAGGTGCCAACTATCTGCACTTTCCAAGAACAGTGAAAGACATATTTATTATGACAAGGCTTTGCTAGCTGGATAAATGGGTGGCCACTTGTTAGGGTTTTGGTCTTGTTTAAAATGTTCTTGTTGCTTTTGTGTTATTAACTATTTTATATGTTTTTAATCACCTCAAGGTGGTAGTTTAGAAGGTGATTAATGAATTAATTGTAATAATAATAATAAACCCCTCATTATTATTTTTTAAAAATAGGGTAGTCAACAAAGAGAGCATCTTTGGGCACCATAGTTCTCATGTGTGTCACACTGGAGACCCGAGTAATAGAGCATCTTGGAAATGAGGACATTTTAAGTTTCATCCATCATGCCCAACGTTCTTCGAGCCGCCTGCAGAACAAAATTGACCCTGGAAACTAAGAGGTTGGGCTGAGTTTTGTGAAGTGTGAAAGTACATTTAGAAATATTAAATCCAGTTCTTAGGATTATGCACAGAAACAAATGAGAAGCCGCTGTCACTCACTGAGCACAAAGCTACAGAGCAGGTCTTAAGAGGGAGCCTGCCAGCTGGAGGGTTTTATGACGGGATGTGAGTTTTAGAAGCGTACAGGATGAAACAGCATCTGGCTGATACTTAAAACAAACTGACACCCGTGCCTTGAACCAACTAAATTTTCCCATGTATAAAACATGATTCTTTGGTGGTGGCCAGTTGTGAGGTGACAAGATTCAGACCCTCACCCAGTTGGGTGACACTTTCCTGAAGTGAGGGAGAGGGGGCACACTTTGCCAAACCCTAGAGCAGTGTTTCCCAACCTTGGGCCTCCAGCTGTTTTGGGACTACAACTCCCATCATCCCTAGCTAGCAAGACCAGTGGTCAGGGATGATGGGAATTGTAGTTCAAAAACAGCTGGAGGCCCAAGGTTGGGAAACACTGCCCTAGAGTAAGAGGTGACACAACCCACCCCAAGCCCATGCACATTAGGATCCAATTACTGTAGTTATTTAGTTTTCTGAGGAGGGTGGGGTGTAAAATCAAACCAATCATGGAATCCTAGAATCTTAGAGCTGAAATGTTTGGCTTTTAATTTTATTTCCCAAATACAAATTTTCTTTGTTTTGATAGCTGTATTATGTGGATAGCTAAATTCTACCTTGGATATGTTCTTCAGCCCAAAACACTTCTGCAAATGGCGCTAGACTGGATGGGGTTCGAGCAACAGACCTCAGGGAAGTAAGGAGGGTTCAACTCCTCCCATCTCTGTGCCTGTGGAACACAGGTGGCGCTATGGTCTAAACCAGTGTTTCCCAACCGGTGTTCCGCGGCACACTAGTGTGCCGCCGAACATTGCCTTGTGTTCCGTGGGAGGGAGACGGGCTGCTCACCATACCCCGCGTCTCAGGCGCAGCAGCCGGCAGTCCGAATGCATCCCGAGCCGCGCTGCTCTCGCCTTGCCTCCTTCTTCGCGCCTCCTCCCGGCTCGCGCGCCGTCCCTGCGCGGATCCGTCCAGCCTCCGGCCGCCGCCGCCGCCCCCTCCTCTTCCTCTCCTTCCCCCACCCACCAACCCGCACGGCGCGCTCCCACCGCCCCCGATGGGCGCAACCACTTCCGGGTCCGCTGCAGCCGCCCCTTCCCCGCCTCCGGCAGCCGAAAGTCCCCCAGCGGAGCCCGTCTGGCCGCTCCCCCCGCTCCCTGCCCACCTCCCGGAGTTGAGGCGCCCTCTTTCGTTGCTTCGCGGGGAGGGAAAAAACTTTAACTTTTGTGCGTCCCTCCCGGCGTGACGCTGCGCGCTGACGTCACGGGGCGGGGCTTTAATGGTGGTGTGCCGCGAGATTTTTTTCCGGCAAACAGGTGTGCCGTTGCCCAAAAACGTTTGGGAAACACTGGTCTAAACCACTGAGCCTCTTGGGCTTGCCAATCAGAAGGTCAGTGGTTCGAATCCCCATGATGGGGTGAGCTCCCATTGCTCTGTCCCAGCTCCTACCAACCTAGCAGTTCGAAAGCATGCCAGTGCAAGTAGATAAATAGGTACCACTGCGGCAGGAAGGTAAATGGCATTTCCGTGCACTCTGGTTTCCGTCACAGTGTTCCATTACGCCAGAAGCAGTTTAGCCATGCTGGCCATATGACCTGGAAAGCTGTCTGTGGACAAACACCGGCTCCCTTGGCCTGGAAGCAAGATAAGCGCCGCAACCCAATAGTCGCCTTTGACTGGACTTAACCATCCAGGGAACTTTACGTTTTTTACCTCTCCATGTGGCTCTAGACTCTCACCATGCTCTAAATACAACCAGACATGGCTACTATTGCATCTAATTACCGTAGGCTTTAGGAAACCCTGGCTTTGTTGCTTGTCCCCAATATTGAAGCCAAAGCAAGTAGCAGAGGCAGGATTAAAATGCAAAAATATTTTACAGTATAAGCTTTTTCTTCTTCTTACCAGCTTCTGCCTTCATCCTCCAGCTTTCTCTTTCACCCCTCTTTTCACCCTAAGCACAGTGGGAAGTCTAGTCCTGATGGCTGGCCTACAGGAACTCTAGGGACAAACTTCTAAACGCAACCATAATGAATTGCAGTAATTTGAGTACAGCACCTCGGAATTGAATTTCTGTGAGAAAGCTGAGATCTGTACCATGGAGAAGAACGGCCGGCACTTTCATAAAACTGTAATTTCCGAAGTACTTTATGGAAAGCTATTAACAGTTTAAAGCGATGATGGCCTTGTTTATATTTTGTAAAAATGTGCAAGATCAGCAGGCCTGCTTTAATATAGATTTGGCCTGTCCCAGAGTACTTACTGAGGCGCCATGGAATCAATAAGCTGGTTTGTTCCCTTGTGTTTCCTCACAGGCTACCGTCTTTCTTGAGGGTAGAGCAAAATGTAGGACGCAGCATTCCTGCATCGCCCCTTATGGGAGCAGTAAAAACTTTTGTGTCTAGGAAAAACTGAGGCAGTCTTCATTCTCTCTCTCTCTCTCTCTCTCTCTCTCTCTCTCTCTCTCTCTCTCTCTCTCACACACACACACACACAATTCTTATCTGCCTCTTAAAAATACCAAACCACCACTACTAGATTAATGCCTATTGTGTAGGTTTCACACTAAAAAGCAGGGGAACAGTAATAATGTTTAGAATGGGAAAAGGAGTTTTAGAGAGAAAATTCAGCAGCTGTCTTTGGCGACAAAGGGAGAAATAACAGAGATACTCCCCATTGTGAGGAGAACTTTATCTCCTTGCAGCCAGGGAGAGGAGGCAATGGGGCTGCATGGCAGATCTCTGTGCCTGTTAACAACGCTCTTCTCACGCCACCCCTGTCCTATATTCCCAGATAACAGGCAGAGGCCAGAAATAGGACTGACACAGTAAAAGAAGTTTCTTAATCCTTACTGAGCCAAACAGAAATGCAGGAGTGAAAAGCCAATTCATAGGGCAGAGAAGAATTACACAGGGGGAAATTGGGTCCACAAATCAAAGGCAGTTTCTCCACTAAGGGGAAATGAAGAGAATCAAATATGAGAATGGAGGGAAGTCTGGAAAAAAAAATCCTGTTAGCAATGGAGGCCTGGCTAAAGAGAGCTTGAAAATGATCTTGTTTGGGCTGAAGAAGGGCTGGGATAAAAATGAGGGTCTGCACAGCACTGCAAGAGTTTGAGCAAACACCACTAGGCACCCCCCACCTCCCCTTCCTGCTATGGAAGGGGTCCCTGCTCTGCTTACAATACTCTCGCCTTCCTTTTCCTCCCCAGGCATGAATTGCCAGTTCACGGACAAAAGCAAATAGATCTGTGGTGTGTTTTTGGGATTTGTCTGCTTGTCTCACGATTAAAACAAATCAATTTCCTATAAAGCTCCACATTTTGCATTCTCCCACTAAAGTGGAAAGGAGTGAATCTGCCCTGATTAAATTTCCTGATTTGAAATATGGTTCTGGTATGCACCGTGGAGCAAGAAGAAGAAGAGAGAAAAATCACACTTTTATTTCATAACAGCATGTTGAGCTAGATTCCATAAGGTACAGAGCCTGAAAAACACTCACAGGGAAAGCTCATGACACCATGTGAAGCCGCTGAATATAAATAGATTTCATGGGGGATATGTGACTATCGTATATCAGCAGCTTAATTTATGTCCCTGCAGCGTTAAGTGGGTGGGGGTGTGGAGCAAGCCCTTGTGGAAAAGTCAAGAGATGGCACTAACATTGATAAACCTGCTGCAAAGTCTGTACATCTCATTATCTCCCAAGCTCCTTTCTCCTGGTGTGACCAGCACCTTCTCACCTGTTTCTTTCCCCACCCACACAACCTTCCTCTTTGTTTTGGTTCATAACTCTCTCACCAACAGAGCATGGAAAAAGATCCTGTGGTAAAGAGCTGGCCGAGCCTGTGATTTATCTTCCTTGTTTCATTAAGTGAACTAAATCTTCACCACTGAAGCAAGCGTGTGGCATCCACACCAGACATTTAAAGCGCATCTAGCACACATTTAAAGTACGTGACTACCCCCAAAGAATCCTGGCAACTGTAGTTTTCTGAGAGTGCTGGGAATTGAAGCTCTGTGAGGGGGAAACCAGGGTTTTTAAGGGGGAAGTAATATACGGTGTGGGTTCGAGGAAAAGGGAAAAAGTGGAAGAACATAGAAACCTTAACTTTTTGTCTTTTTCTTCAGAATCATAAGAACAGAAGAACAACACTGCTAGATCTTCAATGGCCCATCTAGTCCAACATCCTTTTCTCACAGTGGTCAACCTGTGGATTTGCACTTGGTTGCACTTTGTTTTGTGACTGGAAAAAATCGAGAGGAGGAAGAACATAACATCCTGGTTCTAGAAAAAGTGGATTAGAAAAATTGTAAGATGTTATGTGATCTACCAAAAGGTTCTAATTCTTTAGCAAAGAAACCTGGGCTGTGCACACATTACTGTTTACTCCAGCTCCTGTGCGCTCCCACCACGGGTGTTTGAAGCCGAGTACACATGACGTTAGCCACGAGGAGGAGGAGGAGTTTGGATTTGATATCCCGCTTTATCACTACCCTAACGAGTCTCAAAGCAGCTAACATTCTCCTTTCCCTTCCTCCCCCACAACAAACACTCTGTGAGGTGAGTGAGGCTGAGAGAGGCTGAGAAGTGTGACTAGCCCAAGGTCACCCAGCAGCTGCATGTGGAGGAGCGGAGACACGAACCCGGTTCACCAGATTATGAGTCCACTGCTCTTAACCACTACACCACACTGGTATCCTGTAATTTCTCAAGAAACACTCCTCTTTGATGTGCATTCCCTCAAACCAGCTTCCATCCTACTTGAAAACGCTAGCTGCAGTTAAGCTGAGGCGTGTACCGTTTAGGCAACCATTGCACATGTGCAATTGACAGCTTCCTTGAATAGGCATTCAGGGGGGTTGCAGGTGTGGGGAAACAAATCAGGTGGTATACATCTGATGAAGATTCCCCCCCCCCATGTGGGTGTAGCCAGGATTTTTGTTAGGGGGCAGGCCTTTTGTTGAGGGGACAGAACCTCAGCTAGTTATGTATTTTTATTCTCCCTGCCCCCCCAGCTACGCCCATGACCCCTTCTTTGGTGTGTACTTGAAATGCAGTGAGGAAAATGACCTCGTTGTGTTTTAAGCCACTAACATGCACACACTGGTGGAGGAAGAGGAATGTGGGTAGAATACCCGCCTCCAGGACGCGCGCCAGCCCCGCCCCCACCTGCTCACCGCACCCTGGTGCCGGAGCATGAAGCTCTGCCACTGCGTGCACATACCTTTATTCTGCATTTCAAAGATTATGAGCGATGTTCATCCATTTAAATGTATTTGTTTTCTTCAGTTGGAAAACCAGGAGTTCCTTCCAGCCAAATGGAATCACTGTTAAGTTGAATCAATTTTGTTCAGATAATGTTCAGCCTTTATTTAATTCTCCCATAAAGTTGCTTTGCTATAGTTGGATTGTGTTCAGTGTTTTCACACCATTTACTGTTTATGGCAAGGGCATAGATGGGGGAAGCTGTGGGCAACAGGAGCAGAGCCATGACGTGATAGTAGCAGAATAGTATGCATTTTTCTTCTTCTTGGGAGTGTCAAGCTATCAAGCTTCTTCTTCGTCTTCTTCTTCTTCCTCTGTTGGAAAACTGGCCACATTTTGGTTCGGGTAGGAAGGCAGAAAGCAGAATTAAAACAAATGCCCCAAGATGACTGCAGACTTGCTTTTAGGGATGGTAGGGTGGTATGAGGAAATTAGAAAGGCTGAAAATCTCAGTATACATATTCTTTGCTAGTTTATAATTTCTTACACACATACCTGGATCACATGGAGGCAATACGTGCTACAGGTGACCAGATGTAACACTTGTAAATAACCAGGCGGGTGCAACCGACACATCTAAAAAAAGCATAAATTATGCTTTAGGAGTGAGAGTTCCAGCTTCTAAGGTTAATAGCTATTTCATCTTTCAGGTAGTATCCTCTTTTCCTTCCCTGCAAACTCTGTTGAAACAGATTTCACATCTCGTCTGGTGATTCTAGATAAAGTGTTAAAAGGGTGAGTCAGATCAGAAGGAAAAAAGAAGGCACAAATAATGCCATCAGAGAGGAATTGTGGGAAATGGGGAGTAGCGCTTTCTTCAGCTGGCTCTGCTGTCGCCTACTTGTAAAGGAGAGGCTGCTGCTCTTTGACAATGGTCTCAGGTTTATTCAGTGGTCTGCTACGGCTTCATCCTAACTAAGTTCATCAAGACGAGGATCTACAGTGAGTCATCATGTTACGACTGAAGTTACCACTGCAGAAGTGTGAACTTGCCCTGAGTCACCTGAGGAGGGCAAGATCATGGCCTCTCTTTTGTCCTGTTTCCTGTGGAGGAGGAGATGACATGCGTTTCCCCACCGAATTATAGTGTGATTTGCCGCAGATGGGCAGATGGACCGTAAATACCAGGGTTGCTATATATATATATATCCCCCCTTTTGTGCTTGACAGAAGCTCTGTGCCTTTGACAGGTACCTTAAGTGCAGTGTTTCTTAGCCCAGAGATGCAGTGATAGGCTGGGGAAACTTCCACTGCTGAACGCTGGCCTGTTGTTATCTGTTCAAAAGCAACTAGGAGCCTTTGTAGGAAAAGAGGCTGTGAATAACTCAGCTTTTGATTTATGGCTATTGAATTTCAGTATGTTTTTCTGCTGTTCTGACCTTGCAGGAAATTTTTGTGAACTCACTAGGAGAAAATTCTCTCCTCTTGCCAATATAAGGCATCTTTTTTGGCAATGACTCATGGAATCATAGAACTATCGAGTTGGAATTTGGAAGGAATCCCTAGGGGCATCTAATCCAACCTCCTGCAATGCAGGAATCTCAGCTAAAGCTTCCAGGAGGGATAGTCAGCCAACCTCTGCTTTAAAAGACCATTTCTGTGGCTGTTCAGGTACTTCTTTCCTGGGAGGCCCAGGTAGCCCCTTCATTGACATTCCACTGAGAAAGTAATGACCTTTTTTATTATGGGTGTCTTATTTTTCTTGTGTGCTATTTTGTCTTGTGTTTGTTTTACTGACGTTGTTTTTAAATCTCTGGTTATATTGTGATCAGAATTTTAAAGTCTTAGATATATAATAAATGTTCATAAATGTACCAGCCAAGCACGTACATAGATCAGCACAGGAAGACCGACCTGAAACCATTTTTGATTCCCAAACTAACCAAATGTTTTCTCTGCAAGGTCAAAGGAAAATGGAAAAGCCTCCCCGTTGTCTTTTCCTTCACAAATCCTGTCTTAAGGGTATGTCTGTCTGTGTTTGAATAGGGTGAGCCTGTGACCTGGCTCAGGAACTAAGTATTTATCATTACAAAAGACTGGCCAGGCTCCCCAGAGTATCCAATCAAGTGAGCATTAACAGGTATCCTGTCAGACGAGATAAACAATGCACTCAGATTTCTGCTGTAGACCGCCTTTTCTGTGATGTATGTATGATGTATGGAGGGGTGGTCTTGAGCTCCAGGGCAGGGAATTTAAAATGTCTACATAAGGGCAGGCACACCTTTGTTTGGGATTCCTCCTCCTTTCCTGCATGTGAGGGGAGCACCCTGTTGCAACAGATCAATAAAGATAGGCTTTCTAGCTGCTTTGCTTCTCAATATTCTCTGGTTGGCCTCTGTTATTTTCTCCTACCAATAGGGAACCTACAGAAGGACTCTATATGGGCTCTTGGATACCCCATAAGGGGAAAAGGGCAGATTTTGTTTACAACAATATATTGTGGTGTATTTCATATTGTTGACCCTTTGGGTTGTATCCAGTGAAGCTGTCCTGTTATCCCAAAGACTTCCACTTGTGCAACGGTGCTTCCCTTCCTTCTCCTCTCCCTGTTCACCCCCAACAGTTCTGGGGTTTTCCCCAACACTCTGGGGCAGATCTGGGGTGTGTTTGCAGGGAGAGGAGCGAGAGGGCAAGTTCCGCTGCAGAAGCTGAACTTATTGTGCTAACGGGACTTCACCAGATACAACCCTTTCCATTTATTGTATCCTTGTTAGTTGCTTTTGGCTCATTCCTGTGGAAAGGTGGGATATAAATTTAACACATACAAACAAAATTACAGACTCAAATATATCATCTGGAACTGCTGATCCTCCTTGGACCAAATGTGATAGTCCAGCCATATGAGCTACAATTTATGAAACTGAGATCCCCATATATACCAGAAACAGGAAAGAAATGGAAAAGAAGCAGACCTTTCTCTCTCACCAATCCATTGTGGTTCAAGGCCATGGTCTTCGTTGCAGTAAGAGCATTCTGTTCTTCCTAGCACACATTTCGTCCTTATTCAGTCTCTCCTATTCCTTTCTATGTGGGTGGATAATGTCATTCCATAGTTTAGTCTCTAGGTAGTACTGAATGTGGTTGTACCTGAGCAAATGTAAGCATTGCCTGTTGCTAGTCTATCTTGTTTGATAGACAATAAAGTTCTCATCTAGGTTTATGACTGATGTTCCCTCTAAGGCTTCCATGACACCCTCTGAGCTGCCTAACCCCTGTGTATTAAAGTGTCTTTAATATGACATTTGAACATCCAGTATGTTGGATGTACTTTTTTATCAGCAGATTCCTGAATGATCGTTGTTGTGTCTGGAAAAGCTGCCTGTAATGGATGATGCTGTTCTTCTGAAGAGACTGCCTGTTCCTGCAGAGGGAAAACATAAATAAGTGAAAAATTATGTACGTTGGGGCAATAAATTCCAACTTCACATGCACACTGACAAAAGGATCAAGATAAGCTGTAATCACCCAGGAAAGAAATGTTGGGATCATAACAGAAAGCTCTGAAAATGTCAGAACAGAGTTCTTTAGCAATGAAAAAGTCCATCTCGTTGGGAATGTAAGTACAGCAAATATCAAAACATTTAATAAATCTATGGTATGCCCACGCTTAGACTATTTCCCAGCCACATTTAATGGCATTAACAATATAATCCTACGCAGGATGAATACCAATTGCGGGGAATCATAACTGGGAAGAGTTCAGTTGCACTGGGATCCTGCTTGCAGGATTTTCATAGGCATCTTGCTGGTCACTGTAAGAAAGGGACACTGGATTAGATGGGTCTTTGTCCTGCTCCATCAAAGCTTTTCTTATGTTCCTATGAAATATCTAAGAGATTCTAGCTTTTTTAATTAAGGAGTAGGGGAAACCTTGAACTTAGGAGAGAACATGATCTAGGTGTATGCAATTAGAAAACGTGTTTTGGGGCACTGCAATCTCGCACTGCCATCTTGCCCCCCCTAACAAAGCACTTTGGGGGGCACGCAATCTTGTGCAGCACCCCAAAACACATGTTTTGGGTGCTGCAAGAGCATGCCCCCCCAAAAGTGATTATTTCAGGGCCGTGATCTCACACACATCACATAACTCACATAAGAGCATGGCCCCGGAAGATGCTCACCCCAGTTTTTCACTTCACCATGTTGGGGGGTATGTGATAGCCAGGAAATTAGACTCAAATTTATGGAGGATAGGCCCACAAATAGCTATTAACTATAAACCATGGCTCGTAAAAGTGGGACCTCTGTATTCAGAAGTCGTATCTTTCAGCATAAGCCAGGATAAGCAGGAGCAGTTATTTCTGTTATTTCTGTTTCCAGGACGTGAGAGGGTGTCCACTAAGGGTTTACTTTCCCCCTTTGTTGTGTTTTCAGCTGTGGCTACTGCTGAAAACAGAGCACTGGACTAAATAGGCCTTGAGTCTGATCTAAGAAGGCAATTCTGGTGTCTTTAAATGCGCTCTCTTGTCTCTGCTATCCAGCTCCTGGAAGGAGAATGGCAGAATCAGCAGCTGGTTTTTCTCAGTCCCTCTTTTGAAGCCCCAATTAAAGTCTTTTAGACACGCATATGCACATAATCAGCAGGAATCCCTGAAAAGACAAGGAAAGAAAAGGTCTTAAGTAGCTTACTTCAGTCTCTACATCGAGCTTATCACACAATTGACTTCTGATGTGTGTTGTAAGAGGAACCTCAAACTGGCAGCAGGTGATTTCTAAAAGGTCTGCATTTTTTCAGGAGAATTAGTTGGTTTTTCTGCCCAGGCTTCTTCTTGTGTGCAATTTATAAAAGAGACGAAGCCTGGAGGATCATTTGTAGCTGATAATTGGTACTAGGCTTTGCAGCATGTGTGCATTCACCCATGACATCTCTGTTCAGGAGGGAGCATGAACTAGCTCGCACCTTTCTTTACTTGACAGACCTTGAGGACACTACCAAGGGGGCCTGGCGTGCCATCCAGTTCATGCCTTGTATGTATTATATGCCTTGGGGACCTGTTCCATGCATTACTTCTATCATGCATCATATACAGCAAATAAATAAAAAAAGATAATGAATTACTCCCGTTCCGGCAAAGGTGACAAAGCTGCAATGTTTCCTTACCGGTCCCATGGTTCTGGAAAAAAGAAATTACTGAATTAAAACTGGGATGCTCTCTTGATACTTCTGTTTTGTCTTAATCACCTGGATAATTATGAGAGAGGTGATGATGGATGAGGTACAGATACGCTCAGTGTTTGGTAGAACTGCCTTAAAGTCATTCAACATGGGGGAAATTAAACATGGTCTTCAACACAATAATCTCATTGAGAAAAAGTTGTCCATACCAAGTCCTGCCGAAGTCAATAGAGCAATCTACTTTGATTTTATAAAAGCAGTGGTTGCATGGTTGTGAAGAAGAAGAATTCCTGAATGAAAAGCAGAAAGCTCTAGCCTTATTAGTAACCTCTGCAGTAAACTGACCAGATGTCATTTTTACAACTCTTAAGCTCTACAATTTTTTATTTCATTTCCTAATTGCCCATCCTAAGAGCCCTACTAAACCAATGGGACAAAACATTTCATGTGTTGTGTTCATGATCTGTAAAGTTGGAAGGGACCTTGAGGGTCATCTAGTCCAACCCCCTGCATTGCAGGAATCCAACCACAGCTGTCCCTGGGTGGACTTGAACCACTAACCTTCTGGTTAACAACCAGATACACTGACCCATTGTGGCACATATAATTACTGGGCTTAAAAACCCACACGAATACCACCTGCTACCAGGCTGAACCCCCAATAGGTCCTACAAAGTTTCTTTTGTGGGTGTTAATGAATCTCCAACAGCAAGGAGTTCCACAGTTGCAGGGTAGATTTTGAAAATGAATCTCTGCAATTTTTATTTCTATTTTTTGCTTAAGAATTTTGTATTTGGATCGGGATGCTTCGTGGCATTCTGTTGCTTTATAAAGATGGCAATTAAACATAAGCAAGAACTCCAGAGGTGCAAAGGGGCAAGTAATTTAGTGCTTTGTATGTTAATATGGCAGCATTGGTAGTTGTTGTTGTTGTTTAGTCGTTTAGTTGTATCCGACTCTTTGTGACCCCATGGACCAGAGCACACCAGGCACTCCTGTTTTCCACTGCCTCCCACAGTTTGGTCAAACTCATGTTCATAGCTTCAAGAACACTGTCCAACCGTCTCGTCCTCTGTCATCCCCTTCTCCTTGTGCCCGCCATCTTTCCCAACATCAGGGTCTTTTCCAGGGAGTCTTCTCTTCTCATGAGGTGGCTAAAGTATTGGAGTCTCAGCTTCAGGATCTGTCCTTCCAGTGAGCACTCAGGGCTGATTTCCTTCAGAATTGATAGGTTTGATCTTCTTGCAGTCCATGGGACTCTCAAGAGTCTCCTCCAGCACCATAATTCAAAAGCATCAATTCTTTGGCGATCAGCCTTCTTTATGGTCCAGCTCTCACTTCCATACATCATCACTACTGAGGAAACCATAGCTTTAGCTATATGGGCCTTTGTTGGCAAGGTGATGTCTCTGCTTTTTAAGATGCTGTCTAGGTTTGTCATTGCTTCATTTGGAGTAGCAGCACCTATTTTTGTAGAAAAAAGCACTGCTGGTGCCCTTATCTTTTACACCAGTGTGGCAACTTGTGAATTGCCCAAAATGGGGAAATGCAGCACCCCCCCCAAAAGAAGATAAAATAGAACATAGTGTTATGTCCATTGCTGCTGTTCCACTAGCACAGTACACTTCCACTAGTGCAACTTAATTCCCCTTTCCCCTGCAGTCCCCTGCACACCCTCAGAGCTGTTCCAGAGGGTTAGTGGGCTCTCAGGAGCAGTTTTTGAGGGTACACAGGGAGAGGAAGGTGAAGGCCCCATTGCGTAAACACGCACAGCACTGGATGCAACCCACAGACTTGCAGAAAAATCGCATGTGTCAATTTGTATGTGTAGATGAAAAATTAAACATAACTGCAATCATTTATATTGAAATACACTACATTATCAGTGGGGAAGACTGATCAGGCAACATGTGCACCTACTCTGTCACACGGGGAAATTTGCTGTCCAACCACTAATGGTTGATGGATGACTTTATACTTCTTCAGCTTTAAACCGGCCCTCAAATAGAAGACCGTTCTCTGGAAAGTACAGTAGGATTACATTGCCTCCCTATTTCTGCACACAGTCACAAGTCTTCTCAGTTATTGTTTTCCCAGTCTTGCCTGGTTTGCATTCCAGTTGGATCCTCAATTCTAGTCCTCAGTGAAAGCCAGAGAGGAATTCTGCTGCTATTCTGCTCAAAATTCCCCACCATAGCCGTCTTTTGGCCCATGGGGCTCCAGATATCAGCCATGGGAGAGGGAGCAATATGAGATGTCTTGCAGAAAAGGAGTAAGAAATAAAGCAGGGGTAGGCAACCTAAGGCCCATGGGCCATAAGCGGCCCATGGGGGTCATTTAACCGGCCCACGAGCCACCCCTGAATCGAGCCGCCTGCTCGGTGAGTCCCCACACGCTGCATTAAACTGGTGCAGCGCGGCACGGGGACTCGCTTCCGCTGCACCAGAAATCGCATCTGCGCAGACGCCAGAAATCGTGGGCGCATGCACTTAATCCGGCCCTTGGAGGGATCTCCGCTGGAGTGAACTGGCCCAGGCGAGGTAAACCTTGCTGACCCCTGAAATAAAGGGTTAACTCCCTCCTGTCTCCAGCCCTCTCTCCATTCCAAATCTGCTCCTTCTGAAGCTAATGATACCTACAAGAAGTCATTACAAAACTACAAGAGGTGGTCATGAATGCTTTGTTACAGGCTACATAACATGTAGGTAAAGAAAGGTAAAACATGACATATAATTCTACTCTCAGTGTCACAAATGTAGGGCAGTTTGTAAAAAAAGAGAGATACAGAACAGTGGCAGCTCTGTGGTTTTATATATATATATATAGTTTGACCCTTGTAAGAAAAGGAAGACACAGAGACAGGTGTCTTCCAATTGATGCATCTCTTTTCAGATAACTAGGCATGAAGTTAATTTTTTAATATTCTAGATGTGTTCATCCATGTGCGTCTGAAAATATGCATGCTTAAAATTTCCACAAACAAGGTATTCTATTGAAATATGTTATCACATCTCATTTTGTCCCTCATTGTGTGAAAACAAACAAGCAGCGATATCATGTCAGTTTTCTTCCAGGTCTGAAGATCTCCTATGATAGCAATAAGTGTTTGGAATCAGTATGAGTGTGAGCAATTCTCTGGGCTTCTACATGACAAGGATCATTGTGGTGCCATGACGTGACTCCTTTTCTAAGGCCTTCCTGGTGGTAACATGGACAAAACTGTGGTGAACAAACTAAGTTCCCCTTTCTTGTCCTAATAGTTTCCATAGCAACAAGCAGGTATTAGTGATGAAATGTAAGGGCTATGGTTCTGGAGAAACGTGTGACTAATGTGCTTCCATACTTTACTATTCCCAGCTGCTGGATAAATTATTCTGTTATGATTCAGAGCACTGACAATTGGGTGTATATCAAGTTGGCTGCTATAGCTTCTTCCAGGAATCAAACATTCATGTCTCCAGTCCACATCTGGGTATCAAACCACACCATGGAAGCCACAAAGGGAATATATTCCCTTCAGGCATATATTCAGCATCATGTTTTTGTTGTTGTTATAACACTCATTCAAAGGTTACAATACAGCTTGGTCCATTGCTATAATATCACAAAATGATCACTCCAATCCTCAGTCCCACATCACTGTCATGGTGGCTCGCCAAATATCCTCAATAGGAACCCAACTACCGATCTGCTTGGCTAGACATTTTCAATCAAAAGATCCCCTCCACAGACACCTCTGTGATGACGATGGCTTTAAAATATCCTGTTCTTCTTCAATAAAAGAGAAAAAGGGAGACCAGATTGTGTCAAAGGCATCTTTCCCCCCCTTACATTCTGGAATCATTGCTTAACTTATCATGTGAAAATAATTAGGATAAAGTGAAGCTATTCTCAAGACAAAAAAGGTGAGACCTGGACAGAGCTGAGTGTGTGACTAAGCTTTTGCTGTCTTAAGTAGTAGCTTCAAGTGATTCTGTTTCCCATTCAACCATTATGTTGTACTCAGGAAGAAGAAGAGTTTGGATTTGATATCCTGCTTTATCACTACCCTAAGGAGTCTCAAAGCGGTTCACAATCTCCTTTCCCTTCCTCCCCCACAACAAACACTCTGTGAGGTGAGTGAGGCTGAGAGACTTCAGCGGGAAAGCGAACCCAGTTCACCAGATTACGAGTCCACCGCTCTTAACCACTACACCACACTGGCTCTCGTATATTGCTCAGGTGCCTGCTCCCATGCTTACTGAAGAGGACTCTTTGACCCAGTTTACCTTTGTCTATGGTTAATTTAGGATGCCTTTCCAAAGAATGCATCTTTATCAATGTTGTGTGTACCATAGGTAACGTGTGAGGCTGAAGTGCCCACAAATTCATGGTAGGAGTCGTAGCGGATGTGTAACCTGCAACTGGTCAAGACACAAAAATGCAAACACACAAGATGGCACCCTTTTGCTCTGTATTGTTAAACATGGAAGATTACTATACCATTCCATCCCACTTTACCAGTCAACTTGCATTGCAAGATGGTTCACTGGGGCAACTGCCTCGTTCCTTTACTGTTGGCAGGCCAACCATCAGGCCAATTGCTCACCAATTACTATGCTCTTCCTTGCTCATCACAAGGCAGGCGCACCTTTGCCATGTCTCTAGTTCTACATAATAATGATGATAATAGACTAGAATGATATAGTTGTACAATTATCAAAGCACTTTGTGAACAGTACATTATCTCGAAAAAAGCCCCTTCAGGGTCTCTCTCGGCCAGGAAGCAGAGTATATATTTAAGTAATAAGAGATCTGTATCATCACCATATTGAAGGCAAGAAAGGCTGTGTATGTGTGTGAGAGAGAGTCTTGCCCGAAGGCCATCTAGCGAATTCGTTGCAGAGGTTAAATCTGAACCAGGGACTTCTTGACCTGTAGATAGCTCAGTTGGTTAGATCAGCTACCTAGCTGGAACACTAAACCAATGGTGTCTGGAAAACCTAGAATGAAATGAATCCCATTTTCCATTGCTCCCTAGTGCAATGGATTGACGGGCTGTGCCCTAATTTTCCATGAAATGCATTACAGTCATTGTAAAAAGAATACTCCTCCACCCTTGATCTGTGGGGCTCGTCATCTGGGAGGGAGGATGGTTTAGGGAACTGGGCAGGAGGCAACAGTGCTCTCTTCTTTCTCTCCCACCATAGTCTTGTGATGGCTGGAATTTCCCAAAATTGTGAAGTAAAATGGTACTGGGCTCAAGTATTTCTGCAGGTGACTAGGCTCAAGAGTGAGCAGCACTCGAGGGGCACAAGCAGTACAGTGGTACCTCAGGTTACAGATGCTTCAGGGTACAGACTCTGCTAACCCAGAAATAGTACCTCATGTTAAGAACTTTACTTCAGGATGAGAACAGAAATCGCACAGTGGCAGCGTGGCAGCAGCGGGAGGCCCCACTAGCTAAAGTGGTACCTCAGGTTAAGAACAGTTTCAGGTTAAGAACGGTCCTCCAGAACGAATTAAGTTCTTAACCCGAGGTACCACTGTATGGGCCAGTTCCTTGCATGCCAAGAGTAGAGTGATTGGATCTCCCCTTCACACCCCAATTTTAACTCCTCCCAGTTGAATTCAATGTAGTTATGCAATAAAGACTGTGACGGTGATTTTAGTCCCTTATTTGCAGCCGCCTCTTCATTGCTGCCTTTGTGAAAAGACACCACGTAGTGTACATGCCCCTGACAGCCTTTGCGCCTTGCCCATTCCTTTGATGTCCATTGACAACACAGGCACTTCTCAGCTGCCAGCCTAGCGCCAGCAAAGCCAACGTCCCAGGTATCCCCCAGAGCCTAAAACTCAGGCTGAGTAGTTGTTGTTCTTGATTACAGAAGACTGAAAAGTGTGTAGCTCTACTTTGACTTAGATTGCTCTGTGCATTGCGGTGGTCAGGAGATAGATTACGACCAGGCTTTGTGCTCACTGAGCAACTGAGCTGCCGGTTGGTACCGCCTTTCCTGCGACTGTAACCTCTCTTTTTTGGGGTGTGGGGGGAGAAGTAAGTGTGATGAAAAGCAAAGAACAGCAAATCTTGGGGATTTTCCTAGGCCAGGCCTTTTGCTGCTGTTCTGACCCTCTTCTGTCACGCTCCTCATACATCTACCAAGGCGGTTCCCTTCGGAGGCTTTGGTTGTGATTATAGGGATTGAGTCTCAGCAGGGCCACAAGAGGGAAATGAAAATGTTCTTTGCCTTAATCGCTGCTTCTTCATGGCCTGTGCTGCCTAGTGCGGCCATCAGAAGCTGCTGTTTTGCCGAAGTCAAACATTCTGAAGGGGATGAGCTTCAGAGCTCCTTGGTCAGTTGCTCTCTCTCTCTCTCTCTCTCTCTCTCTCTCTCTCTCTCTCTCTCTCTGTGTGTGTGTGTGTGTGTGTGTGTGTATGTGTGTGTTCAGCTCCAGTTTTTGCTCCTTGGGGCTTTCAGTCAGCACAATGTCTACCCTAGCCTCCGTTAAAGCCTGTTTGTGAACTGTTTCTCTCAAGCCCACCTTTGCTGGGTAGTGGAACAAGAGAAAGTCACTTGAGAGAATTTCTTCTATTAAGGGCTTGCATACTCTCCAATATTTCTCTGATGAAAATAGGGATGTCCTATTCCAGTATTATTATTATTATTATTATTATTATTATTATTATTATTATTATTATTATTATTATTATTATTATTATTACCCCACACATCTGATTGGGTTGCCCCAGCCACCCTAGGTGGCTTCCAACATATATTAAAAACATAATAAAACATTAAACATTACAAAACTTCCCTATACAGGGCTGCTTTCAGATGTCTTCTAAAAGTTGTATAGTTACTTATATCCTTGGCTTGGGGGTCACATAATTCCATACCCTCCAACATTTCTCCAATGAAAATAGGAACTTCCTAAGGAAAAGCGGGACATTCTGTCATCAAATCAGAAACTGGGACGGCACCTGTAAATCTGCAACTGTCCCTGGAAAATAGGGACACTTGAAGCGTCTGGGCTTGGGGAGTACTGTTGGTGAACGCACCTCTGAAGCAAGAGACTTCCTGGTTAAGGCAGTGAAATGGGAAGACCGGGGGGGGGTTACTTACCAAGGAAAGGAAACAACATTTTCTTGAAGCCGCTAAAAGATGTTGTTTGGCTCTCTCTAAAATCCCAGCCACGGGAGGAGGGAGGCAGCTACTGGCAAAGTGAGACATGATTTATGAAAACAGTGAAAGGACTTGGAGAGGCCTGGCTTCTGTAGCTAGCATTTTGCCAGATAATTTGAGCCTTCGTGTAGGAAGGCAGCCTGGAATGAGCTGGATTCCGTTCCAATCTGCTTGAAGCTTTAAGTGCAAGTATATGAGCCATTGCCCTGCACCCCATCTGGCTAGGTGACGGACTGCCAGATTGCCTGGTGGTTTGCTCTCATTATAATACTGCACAAGACAAACAGGTTTAAGCCAGGATGGAGTGGGACACTTCCAAGGAACGTGCAACCAAGTAAAGAGAAGGTCTCTGCATTACATGTATAGCCTTCAGGCATCTGATACATTGTCCACCCTGCATCTGCCCTATAGTGATGGCACATCACTATTTATTTATATAACCGATCTTTACAGCCTGCATTGTCCATATGGCCGGAACAGCTAGCAGAATGGCAGCATAAAATATTGCAATACACTGACATCAAAATATAAGGCTCGTGCATTTAAAAACATATTGCTTAAAATAATCCACAATGCTCTTTAAAACTTTTTTAAAGAGAATGAATGCCTTTGTGTTTATCTTTAGTGAACAAGGAAGGGGTGAAATTGTGCTATAGGATGTTATCCAAGTTAAGGGATCTCATGAGCGCTTCCCCGCAACGGAGACTGTGAGATTTCATAGATGTGCTGTTCTTGAGCCGTCAAAAAAGCAAGCCGAGCTGTTTACATCCTTACGGGAGAGAAATGATTGGGGGCAGACAGCACACTATATCCTTGCCTGGTTTTTTGACAGGTCCACTTTACACTTGAGCAGTAAGATTGAGATCAAATGGAAAAAAGGAAATTGGTCTTTTTCGTGCTGCTGTCTGACCGCCACTTGGAACGCCTGCGGAAAAACCTGCAGCTAACTTCCTGCCCGACTGTTTCTCTGTTTGAGGCCTCTCCATAGTTACAGTTCCCAGTTGCAACAAGTCCATGCTTGTCCATGCCTTTCCAGATCCATTTGAATTTCTTAAGGGCATTACATTGTGCCTGGCCACATGTCCATCAAAGTCACCCACCCAGGCTAAAGCTACTGCCAGTCACTTTGGGGTTGCTTAGCCTGATGGATGGGAACTGTTTGCGCCTTCTGCCTTCCTTCAATCTTCTAAATGGCTTTGCACTTGACGATTATGCCTGATGGTGTCCTCAGAGGTCTGAATTCTCTCTGTGTGTAAGGGACGGGGGCATCTACAAGATGATCGGCTTCAGCAAAGTCATTATTTCCAAATCCCCACCACTTCTACTTCCTGTGGTTCAATGGGCTGGAGGAAATGCCAGGCGAAGGCACTGCAAGCAAAATGTATTAGAAATAGCAGAAGATAAAAAAGGCCCCCTGAGATGTGAATCTAACAATGTCTGCACATCTTCCCCTCTCACGACAAGAAAATGTGCAGGATGAATCTTAACTCCTATGAAGCTACCTGCTTTTGAGAATATAGTTCCCACCAGTGAATCAAACATGTGATGTTCCTGCAAATCTGAGACCTGCTCTAAAAATTATGCTTGCAGACCCTCCAAGTGTCCCTCTTTTCCAGGGACAGTCTCAGATTTACAGAAGCCGTCCTGGTTTCTGATCCCGGAATGTCCCGTTTTCCTTTAGGATGCCCCTATTTTCATTGGAGAAATGTTGAAGTGTATGGTAAAGGTAAAGGTAAAGGGACCCCTGACCGTTAGGTCCAGTCGTGGCCGACTCTGGGGTTGTGGCACTCATCTTGCTTTATTGGCCGAGGGAGCCGGCGTACAGCCAGCATGTGGCCAGCATGACTAAGCTGCTTCTGGCGAACCAGAGCAGCACACGGAAACACCATTTACCTTCCTGCCGGAGCGGTACCTATTTATCTACTTGCACCTTTTGATGTGCTTTTGAACTGCTAGGTTGGCAGGAGCAAGGACCGAGCAACGGGAGCTCACCCCGTCACGGGGATCCGAACTGCCGACCTTCTGATCAGCAAGTCCTGGGCTCTGTGGTTTAACCCACAGCACCACCCGCGTCCCTGGAGTGTATGGTAAGTCATCCCTATTTTTTCGTCGGAGAAGGGTTGGAGAGTATGTGTTTAGAGTTCGATGCCTTCTAATAAAACCAACAGAAGACAATGCCATGGGGCCTGCATGATGTTCAGAATTCAGAGCTGGAAAAGAGGAGACTGAGGAGATATGGTAGCCATCTTCAAATATCTCAAGGGCTGTCACATAGAAGATGGAGCAAGCTTGTTTTCTCCTGTTCTGGATGGTAGGACTCGAACCAGTGTGTTCAAGTGACAAGAAAGGAGATTCAGGCTAAACACCAGGAAGAACTTTCTGACAATAAGAGCTGTTTGACCCTGGAACCATCGCCCTCGGGAGGTTGTGGGCTCTCCTTCCTTGGAGGTTTTAAAGCAGAGTTTGGGTGGCCATCTGTCCCGGATACTTTAGCTGAAATTCCTGCATTGCAGGGGGTTGGACTAGATGACCCTTGGGGTCCCTCCCAACTCTACAATTCTATGAATCTATTATTATATGTGTGAATATAAACCACTGATCATAAAGACACCAGAGTCTCTGCTGTTTCTCATTCCAAAAGGAAACACAAATCTTGAATAAGTGCCCGGAACCACTGGAATCTTGCACCACTTGGAGATTGGGTTGGTGTGCAATAGTATGGGGGGTCAGAGAGAGTGATCAGTGGAAAGGAAGCTTGCTTAAATAAAGTTTCTTGTTTTAGTATACTCCTCCTTGATCCTTAATGATAATGAGCACCACTTGAAACATCTACAGTGGCTAATATCCTCCCCTGCCATACCTTACCCCCTGTTTCAATTCTTTGCTCTCCTCACACACAGTGTGGAAATAAGATATAAATGATTCCTTGCAGTTAAATGGCTGTATGTAGGTTAGGCTGCAGAGAAAAATTTGACTGGGCGACACAGGTGGCATGTTATGCATGTTAAGTAAGCCCTTCTCCCCCACCCAGTGCTGGATTTACGTATAAGCTAAACAAGCTATAGCTTAGGGCCTCACTCTCTTGGGAGCCCCAAAAAAAATTAAAGAAAAAAACCACCTGGATATACATTTCCAAAATATAAAAAACAAATAAAATGAAACCTACGTACAGCAACAGTGTTTTGTGTTGTGTAGGCTCCTATGATGTAAGTAATGGGCCCCACCTGCTAACCTGCTCCCTAAAATATCACTGGTTTCAGTTCAACAATTACTTTGATAAAATACATATTTTGTTATGTGCAAATGGCTTTAGATACCTATTAGGTCCAGAAATTACCATATAGCATATATTCAACACAAAAAAACAGCAATAACTTGTTGATGACAAAGGACAGCTGGACATATAAAGGGTCCCATTACCTTCAGTAGCTCAGGGCCTCATCGAACCTAAATCCGGCCCTGCCCCTCCCTCCCATTGTGTACTTGAGCAAAGTTTGAAAATGTGAAACCTGATGCAGGGCAAATGATAGACAGGCCATTGGATGAGGCCTGGAAGTGACGCTTCCTCATCTCTTTGCCTCCAGCTAGCGAAGGCTTTGTGAAGAGTTGTTGTTTGTTCTGACATTTAGAATAGATTAAAAACCGTTACAGGCTCTTCTGGAAAATTTTAGAAGGTGAAGTTATTGATTTGGAAAAACCCGACATCATTTTTGTATATGAGCAGGATGAAATTCTGTCATGAGCACCGAAACTCAGGTCTGGGTCGCTCCAGCACTAGACACCAAGCAGCTCATGAAGAAGGCCTTGAAAATACAATTGGCACCATGCACAGAACAGAATGTTTTGCATGTCACTCTAAATGCTTGAAAATGAAATTTGCAGGGGCAAGCAAAAAGATTAAAAGATTAAACATATAGCTGGTATGGCATGTATGTGGCAGAGAACTGGAATGAGCAGAACTTTCAAGTGACTATCACAAACCTGGTAGCCCTTTAAATCATCTCTTGGCATCTCCTTGTAGGGGAATGTTATTTGGTGCTTCAATTATTTTCCATAACAAGTTCTAGTAACGCTAGCAAAGTGACAATAACACCGCAGGAAGCCTGGCATGTGGGCTTGTTTCTCTGTAATGCAAGAACAAGGAAAGCATATTATATGCACTCATAAGCTATTCCATAAATTTTGGAACGTTTCTCCATATCTTTACACCTTTTCACATATTATTTTTTCAGCGCCAAAGACATTTTAAGAGTGCTCCTGAAATGGAACAAATTTGTTTGCAAAACCTGACATGCAAATATACTCATGATGACTTCAGCATCTAGGTTTGTCTTGTGTAATACGTGAAACACTCTATGTAATGCTGCAATTTCACCAACTCTAGCTTGGATGTCAAGTTTGTGCCCTCTCGGGGGTTGACCAAACCAGTTGAGTCCCTGGATTCCTTTAACAGAATACCCTTCACATAGAGATGGTGAGACCCTTCTCCCACCCCATCACATGAACCAGTGGCTATCCGCAACCTTACAAGTTGTGACGATTTGCTACGCGGCAGGCGGAAACCCAAATGGCAACAGCCAATCAGCCAAGTGAGGAAAATTCCTGCTGTGCCCCAGTCCTAACGACAGATGACACCCAATGGCATAGCAAGGCCAGTCGCAAAAAGCCCAAAATATAGGGAGAGGTAGGCAGGTGTTCTCAATGCACGCGCCGAAAGAGGAAGCTCTGGGTCACGTGCATGAGTCTATATAGGTCCCTCGATCCGTTTGGACTGCGCCCCATTGGCCAGATTGAACCCAACATCGAGGGACCTACCAATCGGGTGTTGTGGCTGACCACTCTTACCCACCCACAACACAGGGGATTGGTCTCCAGGTCTCACCGCAACACGTGCCCTCTTTTAGGGAGGACACAATTTGTGCCCTTCTCCATGTTTTTACACATCAACACAAATCTTGTGGATTTTTTTTGCAAACCTACCAGTCTTAATTTTGTGTGCTACTGGTTCCAAATGGAGGCAAAACTATTTTCAAGCACATTCTCCAGCTCAGATGTTGACTGTTTTGCAATCTATAATAATTTGAATTTTTTTTTTTTACTGTGCTAACCCTATGGCTAATTATAGAAACTGCTGATTTGGGGTTTTTTAAGCAGGGGTTAAAAGAACTGCATTTCGCAACTTGAAATGTACTGCCTCAAAACTTATCAGTAATACTTAAAAATATGCAGGCACTATTTGTGTTATACTCAGAACCTTTCCTTGTGTTAGTTAAAATGATTGATGCCGGAGACTGCACTGCTGTTTTTTGCATTTCCAAAATGAGATTCAGAGAGCCCACTTACCTGAGAGTAAGCCCTGTTCAAATGAATTTTTGAGTAGACATGCATATGACCGTGTTCTAAATTTACTTCTCCGGCGCAGCATGCTCCAATGTAGCAATAATTTGTGATCCCTTATGAACATTGGTCTTCACATTTATTATACCATTCATCGGAAGAGAACAATAAATCTTTATTGTAAGGAGAACCTGCGCTGACAAAAAGCTGCTCAGAAATGGTTTAAATAAATAAATACTTCACAGTACTTCTTCAGGGAAGTTTTTAATGTTTGATGTTTTATTGTTTTTAATATTCTGTTGGGAGCTGCCCAGAGTGGCTGGGGAAACCCAGTCAGATGGGTGGCATATTATTATTGTTTATTATTATTACCGAAGTATTACACATCCACCCCATGGACTCCGGAATTGACCAGCAACTTTTGCCGAAAGTAGACTGTGGGCATGAAGCCACTTTCCTACTGTGCGCCCATTTGGCCTACACACGAGTAATGTCTGCACTTTCCTGATAACAACAACAGAGCTAGGAGTGTCAGAGTAACAAGGGAAGGCGGTGTGATTGTATCAAAGTTAAATCTCCCCCAGAGAGGTTCCTGCTGAGGCAAAGAGAGATGACTGACGTATGGGCGTCTGTTGTTTTGGACGGTGTCAACTTATAGGGAAGGATATTAAAGCAACAGGGTTGCTGTGCGCAGTCCACCAACTTTCTCCACATATCAGCAGAAGTGAAATGAAATTGCCTCAGCTGCTGGCTATGGAGAGCATGGTATCTCACGGCCTCTAATCAGGGAAGATATGAAATTTCTTATCTGTTAAGTAAAATGGTGCCGCGCTTCAATCCATCCAATTATTTTTTCCAATAAGGGTAAGTGAAAGTGCGGTCTGGGAGGGGCAGCTGACAGAGCAGGGCCGGGCAAACTTATTAGAGTCGGGAACAAGCTGGCAATGGAAGGAGGCGCGGCACCTGCCTTCGCACCAAACGCATAACCTATTAGCTAGATAACTCGCCTTGAGCACTTAATTCTTTGGAACGAGTCAGAGAGCCCATTTCAAATCAAAGCTCGAATGGCTAACTAGTCACATCAGAGGCTGGGCTTTAGCACCACCAGGGACTTGAATAAACGCGGATGAGAGAAAGGGCTGGTAAGGTCACGAGAGACCTCTTCAGGATGGCTCGATCCTTGCCCAAACCAGATGACCTCATCAAAATAACACAGAGATGATAAACGAAGGTGCTGCCAGGAAGATTTTTAAGGACATCACATATTATGGAGATGTCTTAAGATTTGCTGAGGATATATTCCCAAGATTTCAACCTTGGTTCTTATCAGCCTGTCTGCTAACAGGGCAAAACCAGAGAATGGAAATCACTCGTAAGTTATGAATTCCAGGCCTATATTTCTAGATGCTTGTGAACTCCTGTGCTGTGAACCTCTGCTGCAAGAGGAGGGCAAGAGCAAAGAGAAAGGAAGGCATGTGGTTAAAACAAATGGGTTAAATGGAGGCCAGAGGAATGCCCCAATTCTACAGTTCTATTATTTTAATGCCTTTTTCGAGAACTACTATGAAATCCACTAGAGTTCCTAATTTATATATCTCCAAATCCACAACATTTTCAATACTTAATTCTTGTTGCTTATAAATTGGTTCCCATGTATTTATTTATTTAGCAGGATGTATATACCGCTTAAACAAAGTACTGTATCTCTAAGCGGATTACAGAAAATAGTATAGAATATTGGTTCTCTTTCATTATGAACAAGTCTTTCTCTTTTGCTTCCCTTATTCACTTAATATTTTGAGTAAAGTATGCCTGGCTTTTACAATCAACTTTTTGAAAGCCAGTGTTTCGGGGAGGAGATATCTGAAATGAATCTCCCTGCAATTCACTGGCTTACCATAAGCATTCTAAGAATGATACCCAATGATGAATCCAAAACAGGAGTTGCATGTCTTTCAGTCGTCTTACTTGGGGTTTCTCCAGCTTTGACTTTCAGTGGCATCGACCATCTCTCCTCTTTTCAGCCCCACTTCAAGCAAGGCTAAAGATAGAATTGGGGACAGTGTTATTAGCCACTGGAGACTTAAGAACTCATTAGTGTTTCAAGCAGGCAAATCAGCCTCACTTCCTTTTTGCCTTATATTACATTTTTAATCCTCTTAATGCAGCACCCTTGCTGTGTCAGAAGGATGCTAACCTCTAGTGAGATGTAACCCTCCTGGCTGA
Source organism: Podarcis bocagei (assembly GCF_964188305.1). NCBI lineage: Eukaryota > Metazoa > Chordata > Lepidosauria > Squamata > Lacertidae > Podarcis > Podarcis bocagei. The sequence goes on from NC_138125.1 coordinate 32,905,871, forward strand.
GAAGATAGCAAGAGTCCTCCTCACCTTCCCTGCCCTTTCATGTGCTTGGCTATTTGTGTCACTCTGGCAACCCAGTGAGCGATGTGGGAAAGGATGTCATCATAAGCTTCTCTGTGCTGCTGAAATTGCTTTGCACGCTGTAGGATTCTTCTGTGCTACACCCACAGGCCTCGTGCCTGACTTCCCCAACATACTTCCCCTTAATAAATCACCCCCTCCCCATCTTTCAGTAAGGACTTGGAACAACTGAAAGAGGCAAGTTATATTGCCAGCACTTCACAACGATGGTTTTATTTTTATTGCAAAGTGAACCTGATCTGTTTTTAGCTATCTGACGCCAAAGGATTAGAGGCAGGGCTTGGGCAGATCTCTGAAGATCCATCAAATCTCTGATGGAGAAAGTCAGAACAAGGTACCGTATACCTTTTGCTCTATCCTCCAGCGCTTTTCGCCAAGCCCTCAAGCCAAGGATCTCCTCCTCTCCTATTTCTGTGTCTTATGCATCTCCAACCATACCAGTTCCGGAAATAATTTCTTGCTTTCTAATAATGCAATTAAATTTGTGAAGCAACAACAAATCTTTTAGTCCAGTCCTAGATCTGCATTGGCAGTGGCTGCTGCTGTATAAACAGCAACTCGTGCAACTGCAGTGCCAAGGCACACAGAGCAAATGCATTATGTGGAGTATATTCTTCACACTACTAGGGAACAACAGTGTTTGGATGCTGCTACTATATCCTGCTTCTGGGCAATGAACAGCCCATAGCATATGATGTAAGATGGAGAGTTGGCCTTATCCCACCTTGCTGTGCTGGAGCTGTGTGGTGGCTCATGGAAAGGTTGCTGATACTGATGTTGCTGCCCCAACATATCATCATCAGCAGAGGAAGAGTTGTCCCTTTCCATTTGTGCTCGGACCCCTACACCTAGTGATTCACTGGATCAAGTGATCCCTACAAATTTCATTAATCTAATATGCTACATGAGAGATTTCAGGGTGGTGCTGGTGAGCCAAATGGCAGTGACTGGCTGAGTTATCTTAACTGGGGACATAGAAGGTTTCCGACTGCCAATGGCTTGAGATACTTAGACCCTGGAGAACAGTGTGGCCATCAAAAGGATGGAAAGGAAATGGTCATGAGACAGCATGCAAAGGAGACAGCCTCGTGCGGTTGCTCAAATTGTGGTGGGTTGCCAAATTCATAATAAGGACTTAGCAGGACTCTCCAAGTGAATTTGTCCCTCTAGTTGCAATAACGAGAGTCCACAATCCACTAGCACTCTCTACTGGATAGTGGAGGAAGTGATAGGCTAAGAAATCTCATTTGACTATAAGCCAATGAGCAGTGGGTCCCTCTCCGACCTCAGGTGCTCATTCAGATGTTGCAAACAAGTAATGGAGAAACTTAACAGATTCTCCCCACCCCCCCACCCCCCGCAAAAGTAAATCCAGATTAAATGGGGTGGGGGTAGGGATATGGGCTGGCATTTTGATGCCAATGTGAAAAACCTGCATGCATGAGGAACACCCATCTAACAAAACACCCCTTTCTGGAAGCATCCCTCAAGATGGAGAGTTGAGGCACTTCCACGAAACAGAAACATTTTACTGTGGAGCATTATCACCCAGGCTGATTTTCGGGAAAATAGACTTGTAACAGTCAACAGGGCCTTCCCTTCTCCCTCACCCCCCCCCCCCGCCCATATTCCCAGGTTCACAAGAATAGGAGAATAATAAAGTTCCCTTAAGAAATATTTTCTTCAGTTTTTTAGGCTCAGGGTCTAAGACTTGCTCCCTCTGTCTTACATAAGAACTCAGGGTTGCATCCCCCAAAACATGAATGGGAAACCTTTTTCTGGTTCATTCACAGAGTGGGGGGTTGTGTGTTGACAATGAAAGATCCCTGGGAAGGTGGATTGATGGTTAAACCACTCCAAGAATCGTAGCTCTGTGAGGGGAATAGGAGCCTCCTGACAGCTGTTGGCACCCTCAAACCACGATTCCCAGAATTATCTAGGTGAAGTGGTGACTGTTTAAAATGGTGCCATAGTGTGTCAAATGTATGGTGTGAATGTGATCCTAGTTTGTTGATTTAAAGCTGTACAATCAATTGGCACCCCAGACAAATGAAAATTTTCACATTTAGTTGGAACCTCAATTCTATGTATCTGAAGGAGCGGCTCCCCACCCATTGTTCAGCCTGCACACTAAGGTCCAGCTCTGAGGGCCTTCTGGTGGTTCCCTCACTGTGAGAAGAGAAATTACAGGGAACAAGGCAGAGGGCCTTCTCGGTAGTGGCGCCCGCTCTGCGGAACGCCCTCCCTTCAGATGTCAAGGAGATGAACAGCTGTATGACATTCCAAAGATATCTGAAAGCAGCCCTGTACAGCGGTACCTCGGGTTACATACGCTTCAGGTTACATACACTACAGGTTACAGACTCTGCTAACCCAGAAATAGTACCTCGGGTTAAGAAGTTTGCTTCAGGATGAGAACAGAAATTGTGCGGCGGCGGTGTGGCAGCAGCAGGAGGCCCCATTAGTTAAAGTGGTGCTTCAGGTTAAGAACAGTTTCAGGTTAAGAACGGACCTCCGGAACAAATTAAGTACATAACCAGAGGTACCACTGTATAGGGAAGTTTTTAATGTTTGATATTTTACTGTGTTTTTATATTCTGTTGGAAGTGGACCAGAGTGGCTGGGGCAACCCAGTCAGATGAGCAGCAAACTTTCCTCCTCCTCCTCCTCCTCCTCCTCTTATTCGAACCACAGTATATAAATTCAATAAATAAATAAATAATATTCCAACCCCCCCCCCCCCTTTCATGCTTATGTTGTCATCTAGCACATAACTGAAATTACCCATTTTCCTCTGGACTAATATTATTACTGAATATACCACCCGTGTCTCTCCTCTGCAAATACATGGCTCCCATTCACTCCCATGGGGAAAAACAGGAAAACCACAGCACCCTGGCAGTGTTTGCAAAACCTGACACACACACACACACACACACACACACACACACACAGGCACACACTGCCCCACACTCATGATACTTGATGCCATGCACAGGGGATGCCATAGGTCTGTGTCGGCTGCCATTTACCCTAAAATCACTAGTTTTGGTCAATGTTAAACAAAGAGAGAATGGGTATCATTTAAACATTTAAACATGAATTCAGAGCTGTGCAGTGATTCTGCAGCAATTGCCCAACCAATATATTACTCACAGCTGCTAATGGAGTTTGGATTTGACTTTAGGTAACTTCGTTAGAAAGATTGTTTTATTTTTCTCCTAAGGGAGCTGGTGTTTGTTTCAGTCACAGAAGGTTATCCTCCAAGACTACTGACAGAATGATGTGGTCTTCAACCATCAAATCACTTAATCCAAAGTAGTTCCAATGAAACCACTGGCTCCGTTTCAGAGGATTTGGTTCGAGGACTGCAGTCTCATGGAGTCGGAGCATTTTTCCTTTCTGACAAGCACTGCTGACAATTGCTCAGAGGGAATGTTCGATTGAGCAAAAATCTAATTTTGGGTTGCTGAAGCCCAGTTCCTGTGATGAGACTTTGACTATCTTGTAGAAAAGGTCATATGTCATTTCCTGCCCCTTTCATATTTTGGCAGGGAGGGGCAACTTCTACTAAATATGAGAGCTAAGGACTAAAAATGTTAGTGAAATGTCTCTTTGGTCTATTTACCAGCATTTGTAGAGTTAATTAGCCTCCCCTTTAAATACCTTTTTAAAAAATAATTTTAAAAATGGCTTTGTTTATCTCATGCCTGCACAGGTGGCTGTGTAATAATTCAGAATTGGAGGGGGGGATGAAGCTATTTGTAACTGTTCACAAAACATATTTAGAGGGTTCTGACTATGCAGACGGACATGGATAACATGACAGCATGTGACTTTTTAAAAATGGCAAAGGAATGAACTGCGAAAAGACTGTGCAGATGTATTTTTGATATAGGGACGAGCAACCGTGTTGGCTTCCTGTTCACACAGTGGTCACCAAAATGCTTGTGGGAAACCGACAAGGAGGACCAGTGCACAACAGCACTCTCCCTTCCTCTGGTTTTCCAGCAACTGGTATTCAGAGACATTACTGCCTCAAGCTATGGAGGCAGAACATAACCATGATGACTAGTAGCCATAGATAACCTTATCCTCCCCATCTCCTTTGTTGTGTATATCCCTCATGATATTTTTTTATATGGTCACCCATCTGTTGCAGGGTTTTTGCATTTTCCTAGCATGAAACTGCAGCAATGTGTTCTGTACCCGAGAAAAATGTGTGGTTCGTAGAAATCTATCCATTTCTTTACCAACAAGAGTCAGAGAAAGGAAAAGCATAGTTAAAAGCAGGAAGGGGGAAACTGTGGCCTTATAGATTTTGTGGGACTTCAATTCCTATCACCCTTGACCATTGTAAAGCCTAGCTAGGGATGATGGGAGTCCAACAATATCTGGAGAACCACACATTGTCCACACCTGCTTTAAAATAAGAAAAGACAATCCAAAGAAGTCTATTTAAATCATTCGCTGTGCTGGCTACCAAATGAAGACCTGGCAAAGGTACACACTGCACGTTCTTAATGAGTATCAAGAGGGAAAGCAGTGAGAAAATCCATATTACATTCACCCTCTTGTGAAACCTTAAACATCTCTGGCAACTGGTCCTGCTGGCTGGGGCAGATGGAACTATTTGTCCAAAACATCTGGAACGTACCAGGCTAGGGAAGCTCTGCCATTCCTCTATGCATGGACTTTCCTAAAAAATGATAGCTTACAGACCATTGGCAAAGGGACAAGACTCAGTTGAAAAACAAACAGGTTAAAATGACAATGGAAAATGGCAGGTTCCTGTTTTCTCCACTGCATGGTGGGAAAATGGCAGGTTCCTGTTTTCTCCACAGCATTCCTTGACAAACAAAGAGTTTGTGTTCTTCAGATCTTTGCTATGCTTGACTCTCTGAAGTGCAACGCTTCTCGTCTTGCTGCTGCTGCAGTTTCCAGGCAAGCAAGAGTTGGGAGGTATGTTTATGGCGGCTTTGTCAGTTTGACAGTAGTGTTTTTGTGATGGCCTGTCAGCTCCAGATAACGGTAGCATCCTCACGCTTTGGAGCACAAGCCCCAGCATAACAAATCTCAAGCTGTTGTCTAAGGTTGACTGGTGAAGGGAGATGAAATCAGACCCTTGCTGGGGTGGTTTTACAGGTGAACCACGACAAGCAGCCTGGAGAAAGTTGGTGGCTTGTCAGAGGCCACTTTATATGGGACTCTCCTGCCCCCTATAAAGCATGCCACACAAGGTGGGTTGCCTCAAGTTGCCTCACTGATGCGCCAGCTCTGCTAGGGCAGAAAGCTAGCTTAGGGGCTGCAGGGCAGACCACATGGCACACCTTTCTAGCCACTTTCCACCCCTCAAAATTTGTCACATGAGGCAGCTGCCTCACTTTGCCTCATGATAGGGCTTGCCCTGTCCGACACATTTCACTTCGTTTCCCAATCACTTTCCTAACAGCAAAAAGTCCACAACAGCTCTGTTCTGCTAGGGCAACAGACCACTTTAATAATAATATTATGTGTTGTTGTTGTTGTTGTTGTTGTTGTTGTTGTTGTTGTTGTTGTTGTTGTTGTTTTACCTGCCCTTCAGCCCAAGGTCCAAGGGCATTTTACAACAATTTTAAATACCTTTAAGAACATTTTTAAAACTTACAATAAAAAAAACAAGCTCAAAAAATAGGATGGGTTCTGAAAATATACTTCTCTGTATCCACTTTAATTGTACCAACCTGACTAGCTGGTATGTGCTTGAATTCCTCCTGCAAAACACTGACAGTCTGCAGGTGACCTGTCATTCTAATCATGGTCCTAGGAAAGACTGATAACTTATAAAGGTAGAAAACTTCATGGGAAGAAACAAACCTGCCTTCTTTAGCAGCCAAGTTGGAAAAGAAAGAGCCTTATCTATTTTCACTGTGTTGGGGACTTTTCAGGGATTCTGAGTGTCTGCCGTGGGAAGAACAATGACTCTAAATAGAAATAAATGGGCATACATACAGTGCACGATCTTATTTGAATTAAAACTGGAACTTGGCAAGCAGGAACATTCTCCCCTGCTAGCCATTAGAATAATTTGCAGAGGAACACTGCAACTATGATTAGTGTTGCCAGTCCTCTCAGGGAAAGCCTCCAGTTATTGCCCATTTACATATATTAATTAATTTAAAAGATTTAATTTAATTTGTATGCAAATTTAAATTGTCCAATGCCTAATGCTGGGGTTATGAAAAAAGTGGCCGGAAGGCAAACAAAACACACGCACGCACCTCAAATCAATCATGTTGGTTTTAAATTGTCAATGTGGCAATTCCAAGATAGGAAGAAATCATTACATGGTCGTGTGTGTGTGTGTGTGTTTAGTGAGGGCATGCAGGTATTCAGTCCACTACTGGAGCCTAAAGTTGAAGCACCTACCCAGGAGCAGGCTGGGAAGCACCTGCAGCTCTGATCAGGGATTGGCTGCAAGCTTAGGTCTCTTCAGGCAGGTAGACCAGTCAGGAGTGGAGCAGAATAGAGGTCCAATGCTACCATCTCAGACAGGGCACTGCAGAAGCCTGAGATAAAGGCTGCTTCTGTACGGGGCATTTGTTCACTTTCTTTTTACAAGGCATCTCCATGACATTGTGAACATACTCCCCACTCCTGTGTTTTCTTGCTTGGCTTTCGGAATGTTGCCTTTTTTTTTTTTTTTGGTAATGAAATATGTGTTTTTTAAAAAAATCAATGGGCAGCAGTGCAGATGACCCATCCTACAGCTCAGCCTCCCCAAAACATTCTGGACTATAACCTCCATCCATTTCAGCTTGTTGGCTGAGGCTGATGGAACTTCTAGTCAAAACAGCTAGAGGGCACTAGGTTGGGGGTAGCAGGCCTAGCTGTTCACTAGATTGCTCTAGTCTAGCAATCAGCTCTATCACTTTAAGTCTTTAACTTTTTCAGCAGGGGGCCGGTCCACTGTCCCTCAGTGGGGGGCCGGACTATATTTTTTGGGGGGAAATGAATGAAGTCCTAGGCCCCACAAATAACCCAGAGATGCATTTTAAATAAAAGGACACATTCTACTCATGTAAAAACATGTGGACTGTCCGTGGGCCGGATTTAGAAGGTGATTGGGCCAGATCCGGCCCCCGGGCCTTAGTTTGCCTACCCATGCTAACCCTTCCCTTTGCATTTGTTTCTTGTCATCCTTCCTGAAGTGAGGTGAGGAAGGGTGGAGATCATGATCAGGAGTGCAGCAGGGTGGGGAGGGCAGGAGAGTATTGAACCTCTCCCCCCACCCCGCGACTATTCTCTAAATAAAAACCACCCCTTTCCACCACATGTTAGAAAAAGGGAGAATGCCCACCTGACTTCAGGATATTATTCGGATTTCAGAAGTCTGGAAGCAGTTGTTTTTGTTAAGTACAATTGCTTAATTGACTCTGAATTGGATAGTGCCTGGATGCGTATTGCTAACATTGGGGATTTTCCATGGCAGCATACTGAGAGGACTACTCTTCCCTGGGGGATGGAGTTGTGGGCGGGCATCCAGGACCTCCCTGTGACCTGGCAGGGGGCGGAGTGATGCCGCCCGCATCATCAGAACTCCCAGCCACATCACACCCCCTGGCTGACCAATCAAGTTAGCCAGGGGTGTGGCTGCTGCCGTTTAAATCGTGGGGTGGCTGGGGCGGCGGCCTTTTTGCTTCCTTCGTCAGATCACCCAACTCACCCACCCTCTTTTTATGTGTTGCTTGACTTTGGGCTTGCTATGGACTAATATCGGCCGCCTTATTGTTGGGGCCAGGTAGGAATTTTTTCCACTTGGCAAATTGGCACCACCCATTTGGTTTTCGCCTACCTTGTAGCAATCGTCTTTGTAAGGTTAGGCACTGGGTAAGCCTTGTTATAAGGGACGCGGGTGGTGCTGTGGGTTAAACCACAGAGCCTAGGGCTTGCCTATCAGAAGGTCGGCAGTTCGAATCCCTGCGACGGGGTGAGCTCCCGTTGCTCCATCCCTGCTCCTGCCAACCTAGCAGTTCGAAAGCACGTCAAAGTGCAAGTGGATAAATAGGTACCGCTCCGGCGGGAAGGTAAATGGCATTTCCATGCGCTGCTCTGATTCACTAGAAGAGGCTTAGTCATGCTGGCCGGCTCCCTTGGCCAATAAAGCAAGATGAGCACCACAACCCCAGAGTCGTCCAGGACTGGACCTAATGATCAGGGGTCCCTTTACCTTTACCTTTTTAAGCCTTGTTATGGGAGGGGAGGTTGTTGCCTCCACCTCCCCCGCCATGCTAAGGGTATCCTGTTAAAGAGATCCGGGGGTGTGGTTCCTCTTTGAAGCCTGGGCGTGGGATAGGGTCATGCCATGATCCCATTGGTGACCCTTGGGGAGCTCTTAATCAATGTATATCATAGGCTCCCCCTATCGGTAGTTGACACCTTGAGATTTCCTGCAGGCGGGCAGGAGAGTCAGGATATAGTCTTGCTTCACCCAAATGCCTAAGCCAAACCGCTCACATCTGTAATCAATAAAGTTGTGGCCTAATTAACCATTAGCTCTAAATATTTGTGTCCCTGAGTTTATTATCTAAGGTGAATGGTGGGGTCCTGGGGCCTCTGCTCTAACTAGTTGATAATTAACTGGGATGTTCTCTGCTCTTAAACTGAGTGTTTAGCTTTATACCATGTGATGAAGGTATTCAGTTGCAGATTTGGCATCTTGGAAGGGGGGGTGGCTGTTTTCTTTGTTTTCCCCAGGCTCTGTGGGAGAAGGATGTGTAAATGGTTCACTCCAGGAGCAAACAGCCTTGGGCTGAAATGCAGGCTCATGGAGCCTCTTTGTGTGAGAGAGCTATGTTTGTCAGCTGTGATTATAAGTCATTTTATTTCTAAGAAGATGAACCTATCTCTTGGACGGGCATATGTCTTATGGAATTATTTGGATGTATCATTTTGAACATTTTGGAAATGTTTTTGAAGAGGTTGGGGTTAGTACAGTGGTGCCCCGCAAGACGAATGCCTCGCAAGACGGAAAACCCGCTAGACGAAAGGGTTTTCCGTTTTTGAGCTGCTTCGCAAGACGATTTTCCCTATGGGCTTGCTTTGCAAGATGGAAACGTCTTGCAAGTGTTCCGATTTTTTTCCGCTCCCCCCTTTTTCTAAGCCGCTAAGCCGCTAATAGCCTTTTAGCCGCTAATCCGCTAAGCCTTTAATAGCCGCTAAGCCTTTAATAGCCGCTAAACCGCTAATAGCGCTAATCCGCTAAGCCGCTAATAGGGTTGCTTCGCAAGATGAAAAAACTGCTAGATGAAGAGACTCGCGGGACGGATTAATTTCGTCTTGCGAGGCACCACTGTAAAGCTTTGAACAATACTTCAGGGTCTGGACAATGTTTTATTCCAAAAGGAGTCAGTTTTTATGCATCCAGTTGCTTCAAGCTGTGCAATATGAATGTCTACAGTAATTTTTACATTTGCAGCTTAAAGCAGGACAGCAATGTTTGGGCTCTGGATGCTGCTACACTGTCCACATTTGGAAACACCCAAGACCAGGTTGATGAGCAACCTGACAAATAGTTTCCACTAGCAATGAGGGTTTAAACTATCCTGCACTGATGTGTGTGCCCTAGGCTCCAACTTCCTGGAGGAAGGTTAAAGGGATAGTGTTCTGTTTTGCTCCAGAGGGACTGTGAATTCTGAGACTGCTGAACCCAGATATCCTGGACTGAGGGGGCTTGTGGGGAAGGTGTGGGACCATAGAATCATGGAATCATAGAGTTGGAAGGGACACAAAGGGTCTTCTAGTCCAACTCCCTACAATGCAGGAATGTCAGCTAAAGCATCCATGACAGATGACCATACAACCTCTGCTTAAAGGTAAAGGACCCCTGACAGTTAAGTCCAGTCACAGACAACTCTGGGGTTGCGACGCTCATCTCGCTTTACAGGCCGAGGGAGCCGGTGTTTGTCCACAGACAGTTTTTCCGGGTCATGTGGCCAGCATGACCAAGCCGCTTCTGGCGAAACCAGAGCAGCACACAGAAACGCCGTTTACCTTCCCGCCATAGCGGTATTTATCTACTTGCATTTTTGGAGTGCTTTCGAACTACTAGGTTGGCAGGAGCTGGAACCAAGCAATGGGAGCTCACCCCGTCACGGGGATTCAAACCACCAACCTTCTGCTCAGCAAGCCTGAGGCTCAGTGGTTTAGACCACAGTGCCACCCGCATCCCAATAACCTCTGCTTAGAAACTTCCAATGAAGGAGAGTCCACAACTTTCTGAGGGAGACCGTTCCACTGTTGAACAGATCTTGCTCTCAGAAAGTTCAGAAATAATCTCCTTTCTTGTCATTTGAAGCCATTGCTTTGAGTCCTACTCTCCAGAGAAGGCAAAAACAACCTTGTTCCCTCTTCCATGTGACAGCCCTTGAGATATTTGAAGATGGCTATCTTATCTCCTTTTAGTGTCCTCTTTTCCAGGCTAAACATACCCAACATCCTCAAGCATTTCTCATAAGGCTTGGTTTTCATCCCCTTGCTCATCTCTGTTACCCTCCTCTGCACCCATTCCAGCTTGTCAACATCTTAAATTGTGGTGCCCAGAATTGGACACAGTACTCCAGGTATAAGGGACGCGGGTGGCGCTGTGGGTTAAACCACAGAGCCTAGGACTTGCCGATCAGAAGGTTGATGGTTTGAATCCCCATGACAGGGTGAGCTCCCGTTGCTCAGCCCCTGCTCCTGCCAACCTAGCAGTTCGAAAGCACATCAAAGTGCAAGTAGATAAATAGGTACCGCTCTGGCGGGAAGGTAAACGGCATTTCCATGTGCTGCTCTGGTTCACCAGAAGCAACTTAGTCATGCTGGCCACATGACCCGGAAGCTGTATGCTGGCTCCCTCAGCCAATAAAGCGAGATGAGCGCCGCAACCCCAGAGTCATCCACGACTGGACCTAATGGTCAGGGGTCCCTTTACCTTTACCTTTACTCCAGGTATGGTCTGACCAAGGCAGAGGAAGACACCACTATGGCCTCTTGCTTGTGCTTCCTCATCCTCCTTACTTGAATTAACCAAAGCAATTTCTCCAAATATCTGCCATAAACTTCCTGCAGCTTGAGAGACAGAACAGGGAAATACCGCAATGTTTATTGCAGAGGCAGGCTGATGTATGGCAGCTCTTCCTTCCCCCACTCCCTACTATATTTATTAATTATAATTTTTAAAAATGCGAGCCCACCCATCACCGATACAGGTGTGTGGATGGTCACAAGTCTGGCATATAGCAGATGCTGGCTGATGTACGGCAGCTGTTGTTTCACTTTATTTATTTATTATTTCAAATATTTATGGCTCATCCTTCATCTATATGGATACCTGGACAAGTAGAAAATAAATCATAAAATGCACAATGGTAAGGCAATAAAATACATCATTCAGAACAAATAAAGGCAGCTAAAAGCAGCAGAGCAGGTCAGCAGGGAAAGATGCCTCCTGTCTCCCAGGTTGTAGTTTTCGTACACCTGAGCAGATGCATCTTATGTCCGCTGGTGCCCAGAGTAATTGTTCTTCCTGCTGTAGTCATTTGGGTATTCAGACTGTACAGTGAACGTGAATGGGTAGAAATGTATGCATCTTCAGTTGGAAGTCTAGCATGGAGGTGCGTAGGGCTCTCCTCCAAACAACTGAGAAGGAATCCTTAAAAACATTCAAAAAGCCTACTTAGAACTTAGAGGAGGACCTCTGGTCCTGTAATTCCTACCATGACCACCACATGCATCCACTTGGACATTCAAGGCACACCGAAATTCTTGCACATGGCTGCGTGGGAACCTGATAAAGCCATTCCGTAGTGTGGGAGGTGGTGAGGAGGGCTCACGATACCTGCCCTCCTTAGCTAGGGCTTAGACTTGAAAGGGCAGGGACTGGAAGAACCTGTTGCCCTCATCTTTCCTCAAGCTTTCAACAATTTGTGCATCCAGAGAGGTCTGCGCTGATATTCACCGGCTGGTGCCTGGCTGGCTTAACAAGCTGCCCGTTACAGGCTTCACAGAAACGACACCCCCCTGTTGGAGCTACACATTATGGGTTCCTGAAAGCGTCTCCATCCTCATGACAATGGAGCTGCGCTTTCTGCCACCTTGCTCTCCCTCTCAGCTAGCTCTGACTTTGGCTCTATTTCTGAGGTGGCATTGTGGCACCAGCAGGCATCAGTCTGTGTCCTGTATCCTGGTGGGTTGTGAGCGCAGCCTTCTCCCTGACCATTGTATCAGATTGGGATGCAGACATAGGACTCTCAACAAGGGGTTTTTTCACTCTGGAAAAATGAGCCCATCCAACGTCCTTTGGTCTCTATTTTGTGACCCACATAAGGTAACAATGTCCACGCCAATTTCTCTTTTTCAGACAGGATGCAAACTTTGCCTCTTTTACATGTCTCATGGCTACTGAGTAGACCCTGCAGCATTGCCCCCTTCCCCCCCAGCTATTAATTGTATTGCATTTGATTATTGATTTAAAATTGTTTTTATAGTTTCATTGAATTTAGGGATTAGGAGGTTAGGAGAAGCTGAGTCCATTTTTTTTACAAAATTAAGAAATAAATATAATATGGCGGGGTCTATCTGGGGAAATGTCATAGAAAAGGATAGCAGTCCTTGATTTATTCGAGTGTTGTATGTTGGTAATTAATAGTAGCATCATATCAAAAGTCCCCAAACCAGGAATTGTTTTATGGGAAATGTGCATCTCAAAGTTCATACTTTCCATTGGGCATTGTCCAAAATGAGCAATCTCTGAGAAGCCTCATTAGTGTGAGAAGACACTTTGAAAATAAATCTAATTGCTGGGCCATCTCCTGTATATTTTGTAGTATGAGAGATTTTCAGGAGGGATGCGAAGAAGGAAAAGGCAGTCACCTTCTGAACCAAGTAAATGAGTTTTTTGCTACTCCCACGAATGCGCTGGCTGGAAGAGGTGGTACATGATGTTCATCTGTCATGTTTCACCAGAGCCGCTAGTAAGTGACAACAAGCCTCAGTTTGTCTCTCTTGGGCTTAAAACTTTTATGAAGATGAATGGTGTGCGTCACATCAAATCAGCACCATCACAGCTAGCAACAGCTTAGGTGAAAGATTTGTTCAAACAACAAAACAAGCCCTGCTTTTCTCAGAGGAAAGAGCATCTGTTCATAAACACTTGGCTAATTTCTCATTATCTTATTGAAACAGCTCACACCATTGCAAGAGGGGTCCCCAGCATGGCTAATGCTCCCACTGACAGTTGGGGACCTGCTTTGATTTGCAGAGATCACTGAGTGTGAGCTACATTTGTCCAGGTATATCAACAGGGGAAACAAATGAAAAATAGCAAATTCCAATAGCTGCAGGCAGTATTGCTTGCAATTGGACTATGGAGGCAAAGTGGTCTCCTGCCCCCAAAATGCATAATTTTGCTTCTCCCTCTGGAAACATCAAAAAGCATTGCATACTGGAGATATGTTGATGAACCTTCATCAAGTATACAGGCCCCTCATTAAATGAATGATCTGTTACCTCTCAGCTTGTTTGGACAGGAGCTTTGCACACTCTGTAAGATGTAAGAGACACAGGTTACACATATAACAGTGTGAGATGGGACTTCATGTGTGGAATATCACTCAGACTGCATAAAAAGCTCCTGTAAGGAGAGATTTAGCATATCAAAGACAAATGTAGTTGCCAGCCAGCCAGCAAACAAACCACCCTATGAAGGGCATAGCTGCGATCTTTTTCTAATGTAACTTGGGGACATTGGAGAGATGAGAGGGTGAGGCAAGCAAAGATTGCTGATTCTTTCCATTCCTGTACTGCGGCAGTGGAGAACTTGTTAGACTCCAACTCCCATCAGCCTCAGCCAGCATGACCATTGGCCGGGAATGATGGGAGTTGGAGTTCAACAACCTCTGGAGAGCCACAGGTTCCCCGTCTCTGCTCTGCATCCTGGCTTGGGTGAGCTTGCCCACAGAGCAAGTAACTCAGCTGAGCTGATGTTCAGGGAAACAAGGGATAAGTCAGAGTACCATAGCACAAAATGTGCCTATGTCAGAATAAATGCTGCCCAAACAAAATATGCATTTCAGGCCAAAGGCAATGAGTGAAAAACACAACATGAGAACCATTATTATCATCCTTACTAATCTTCATGATCAATTATAAAAGGAGATCAAAGCCTGATGGTCATTGAGCAAAATAACCAATCTTCCCCATCAGCATTTTCATTTCTGTAGTAATGCAAATCCTCTCAGTGCATACACATGGCTCATTTGAAGTTGGTTGCTTTTAAAATAGAGAATGGACAAAATGTGAAATAGATTTGGTTTGCGGAGGAGAAGGAGAGGCTTTTTGCTATTTCTTCATGAATATCTTTTTATGGTAATTGTCAATGAAATGAACAGTTCATAAAGAAAAGAAAAAAGACAGAGCAAACTGAACAAGAGAGATAGGAGTAAATAAAAAATATAGATGTAGATTAGTGGAGAGAGAATAAATGAGAGGGCAAGAGGGAATAGTGACCTACTTAGAAAAAAAAATTAAAGGGGGGGAAAACAGGGTGGAAGATGGAGGTGTGTGGCATGCTGAGAAGGAAAGGAGATAATGGGGAGGAGAGAGGCATTCTAAATGAGGTGAACAGGCAGATGCTCACTGAGACGGCTCAGGATTATTGATGGATTATTGATCCAGGGCATGTAGCAAAACTGAACCTACCAAAACATTACTTTTCTCAAGAATAGGTGCCATTTCAGTGCAATGGTATGATCAGAGAGTAGAGGAGAGCTGGGCACATGTCTGAATACCATGGAATTATGAATAATTGCAGGTCAAAGGATGACATTGTGCTCATAGCTCATGTCCAATACTAGCCTGGCATTCAGTTTTAACATATATGGTGATGCTCCATGGATAAATAGGAATGAAAATCTTAGTAGAAGAAATAGTATTGATCTTTTGATAAAATGCTAGAACAAAGACTTTAATCAGCAAACTGAAACACAAACGGCTGAAGCCTAAATAGTATATATTCAGTGCAAAATTGTTTATCATTTACTAGATCTCTATATTAAAGGGCATAGGTGTTTAGGCAGCATTCCATGCAGGGGAGAAGACCAAAATGACAGTCCTTGAATTAAAGTGCAGTAAAAATTGCAGTGCAGGAATCTTTTCGATTCACATTTATAGGATGGAGCAGTGCTGTATGGGCTTTATGATGTGGGGTTGTATAGTGTTTTATTCTGGTCCGTTTAATTTTACCACCTTATCCTAGCATGGTTACATTTCCTTGTTGCTCAGGCAGCCTCACTGGGAGGCTTTGAACCTCCCATTGTTTCTAAAAATGACACTTTGCAAGATTCACCTGAAGATCTTTCCATTTCCTTTTCACTTTTTTATCCTCTGAGTCATTTTCTGTTTCCAGCAAATCTGTTGCATTTTTATCCCAATTGTTAGCGTCAGTGATGCACACAATCGGTTTCATAGGCAGCTGGCTGGTGGTTGCTGAGAGATCAAGCTGAGCCTGGAAGCAGGTAACAGCAAATCTTTGGGGGGTATTTCAGAGTTGTGGTATCTTACTGGGATAGGAGATGCTGGACAACAGGTGTCAGCCTCTTCAATTGAGGTAGCATGTAGCCACCTAGGGCACTAGCATTCAAGGGGAGCTGTCCATGGTACTGACTGAGTTGATGTTAGTTCTTTGCTCACAGGGCTGATGGAGGGAGACAAACAGAAACACCACCAAACAATGCAGCTCCATTGTTCAGGCATCTGCAGGGCTTGAGAGGCAAATGACACTGGTGGACAAAGATAATAAAGGGGGCCAGAAATGGGAGGGATGTGGGTGGTCTCATGCTCCAGAACTGAGACAGGACTGATAGGCCAGTGTCCTTACTGTTTATCCCAGACTTAAGAGATGAAACAGGAAGCCAGAGAAAGTCAAGACTCGCCCTGACCTCACTCTTTTTGTTCCCATCTTACCTTGAGATGAGCAGGTTCCTTACCTGGCCATCTCCACAGCAGATGTTGACAAGGAGCTACTGTTGAGTTTGTTGCCACAGGGCTAGACTGCTGTTGGTATGTGGCAGAGAATGGGCAGGCTGGGCAAATCAGAACCAGGTTAGGAGTCTCAAGCTCAGCTGAGCTGTTCTTTGTCTTCCCCAGCTGCAAGCATGGTGAAGATGAGGGTGAGAGTTGTGTTTTGTGTCCTATCTGTGTTTATGAGAGTGTACAAGAGGATGTCTGAATGCGTAAGGAATCTACTGCTATGTGCTGTAAAAGGAGCTCAGTAACACTGCTGCTTCTGCCATGCATTCACTGTTACATTCACTAGTCTCAGCCTTTTTTCTGTAAAATGAGCAAATATTTTCTACATGCTTCATTCATTGACCATATGTTGTAGACTTGACTTGTAGTTGTGGTTTGGCTCATTTCCTTTCTATTTGCACTGCCTGTAGGCCATTTTCCACTTTCTGATTGTGGCACAATTGCTGTCATGTTGTGATCTAGGCTTGTCTAATATGATAATGGATGTTATTCTGTCCAATATATAAAGAGTACTCAGGCAAGGAATGTTAGACATACTGGGTAGAATTCAATGTATCACTAAGAGTGCAGGGAACAATGTCTGCTTGTAGAACTAGACTTTTCCACCCTCATGTACCCCCTAAACTTGTTCTGGGGTTTCCCGCAGCTCTCCAGAGCAAATTTAGGGAGTGCAGGAGGAAAGAGGGGGGATGGTCCCATTGCATAAGCAGACTTTGTTCCATGCATGCAACAACTTTGATGGAGTTGGGGGAGGAGTTAGTAGCCAGCAGCAGTGGCGTAGCGTGGGGGGTGCCAGGGGTGCCGGCCGCACCGGGCGCAACATCTGGAGGGGCGCGAGTCCAGAGGGAAGGGACAAGTTCCTTCCTCCGCCGGGCTCCCCGCCGCCACCGCCAGTCTTGCGCCCTAGCGCGCGCGCCCCCCGCCATCGCTGTGGCTGCGCTCCGCTCACTGCTCGCAGGAGGAGCAGCCGCTGCAGCAGCGCCGACGCCGCCACCGACGCCTGGCCGGGCATGGGCAGCCTCTGCACCCTGCTGCCGCCGCCATCCCCTCAGCCCAGCCACAGGCGGCGGCTGCTTCTGCCTCCATCCTCCTCTGGGCAAGCAGCGTTGTTTGCGCGGCAGCGCCAGCGGCAACTCGCAGGTTAGGGGTTGGGGGGCGCAAATTACTTGCCTTGCCCCGGGTTAGGGGGCGCAAATTACTTGCATTGCCCCGGGTGCTGACAACTCACGCTACGCCGCTGGCCAGCAGCCGCTTGTGGGAGCTCTTGACCAAGAGCTCTTGACTAAGTCTTGTAAACAGGGGTGTTTGCAAGGGCATTTAGCAGGGGAGTTTGAAGGGGAGGCCCAGGTTGCTCTCTCACAGTGTACATAGGAGCAAGAGACATGGACCACTGACCAAACCCAAATAGACTAATGGTTCCTCATCTTCCTGGAAAAAAGTGACAACTGGGGTGGCACAGGGTTCTATCCTGAGCCCATTGTTGTTCAACATCTTTATAAATGGGTATGTTTAGCCTGAGAAGACATATGATAGCCATCTTCAAATATCTCAAGGGCTGCCAAGAGCAAGCGTGTTTTCCCCTGCTCAGAAAGGTAAGACCCAAACCACGGGTTTCAAGTTACAAGAAAGGAAAAGGAAAGTTACAAGAAAGGATGTTTAACTGGAGTTAAACATCAGGAATAACTTTCTGACAGTAAGAGCTGTTTGACAGTGGAACAGACTCCCTTGGAAGGTGGTGGACTCTCCCTCTCTGGAGGTTTTAAAGCAGAGCTTGGGTGGCCACCTGTCATGGATGCTTTAGCCGAGACTCCTGTATTGCAGGGGTTGGACTAGATGACCCTTGGGTCCCCTTACAACTCTATGATGCTGTGAAGCCTATTACTCTTAATAAACAAAGAGGATACTTGGACTTTGAAATGGCTTTGCAACTCAGCCCTTGTAAGAACTGTTTCGTGTCCCTGAATTGCCAGTAAGGAAGAAGAAGACATGGCTCAGTACTATTTTAGATTAAACTGATTCAGAGCAATCAAAGTAGGATCCAGAAGCAGTAGACTAGTAGCTCATCCCTTATAAAGGCCTTTTTCCATCCTTTGTAGCATCATGTCCTGGCATTAGCATGAGGTCAGAATGGGTGTTTTGTAACTGATTTTACAGCTACAAGGCATATTGCAATCTTGCTATCATATACAGTAAACACCATGTTACGATGACAGTGTAGAGTAGCCTGAAGGGAACACGAGCATCAGAGGGCGGCAAAGAGTGATTTTATACATCTTCCTGCAGCACAACTCAAATTAAACCACACTCCCAAGCTAACACAAAAAAGCATGGCAGCTGTTGGTTCCCCTGAACGCCTTAATAGCAGACTCACTTCAATGTACACATCTGACCCACTGCCGACCTGTGCAGGAGAAAGTTCAACGTGGTAATGAGTATGTTGCACTTTCATGAATCTCCATTGCTACGGGTCAGTGGTGCCTATTCAAGGAGATGAAGTACCGCACTCAGGGGAGCTGCGTGTTACAAAACAGTGGCATATAAACAAAAAGTCTAGCAAAGAAACTTCAGAGCTGTCAAACGCTACATGCGGCATCCATCACAGTGAAAATCAGGATTTCTGAAAGATCCTGGAGAATCAGGGGTTTGGCGTATGCTTGCTGCTACTTGAGAAACGTCAAGCAAATGGGTGACTTAGAGGGATTGCAGGGAAGTTTCTATTGCCGGGTGAATGCTAGTGGGGAACATTCATGCCGGTTTTGAGGCGCAGAGGCACGGATCAGGGGCCAGAGCACCAGGAAGCCATCGCAGGAAGCCACCTTTCAAGCACCTCAAAACTATTCTATCCTTCTAGGGAAAGCACAATCCTGAACACAAATAAATGCATCTTGTATTCAGCAAGTAATAACAAAAGAAGACCTCGCTGGATCACACCAAAAGCTCATCTAGTTCAGCATTCTGCTATCACTGTGGCCAATCAGTTATACTTTTTTCTCCAGGTATCAATTGCTGAAGCATCTTTCTTTTACACACTTTATTATCTTTCCCACAGGCTGTCAGTGCATGGCTAGAGAGACATTTGTCCAGCAACACTAGTGATTGGATATGTGCTGAAATGCTGCACTTTGTGATGAGGCTAACATTGCCTGTTGCTTCTTTCTGGGTAGCAGAGTGTTCTTTCTAAGCTAAACATTCATTCCTTACTCACACCATTCCTCACTCGCTATTTGTTCATATTAAACCAGTGGCATTAAACACTGGTGGAGTGTAATAAACCTAAGGATAAAGGCAGTTTATAAAGAAAAGATACAGAGTTTATACTTGGAAGTTTAACTGGGGGGATTAAAGGCATCTTATAAGGGAAGAACAAACAGGAATACTTGACACAAAAAGAACATACATGACTACATAGATCATAAACACACACCTAACATTAAGAGGTGTAACAGTCGTCATCTTTACTAATAGCTATTGATAGCCTCATCCACCATTGCAGTTGCCATTAAAGAACATTTTAATGAGAGTGAAAGAGGAGAGCGCAAAATATGGTCTGAAGCTCAACATCAAAAAAACTAAAATCATGGCCACTGGGCCCATCACCTCCTGGCAAATAGAAGGGGAAGAAATGGAGGCAGTGAGAGATTTTACTTTCTTGGGCTCCTTGATCACTACAGATGGTGACAGCAGCCACAAAATTAAAAGACGCCTGCTTCTTGGGAGAAGAGCAATGACAAACCTAGACAACATTTTAAAAAGCAGAGACATCACCTTGCCAACAAAGGTCCGTATAGTTAAAGCTATGGTTTTCCCAGTAGTGATGTATGGAAGTGAGAGCTGGACCATAAAGAAGGCTGATCGCCGAAGAATTGACGCTTTTGAATTATGGTGCTGGAAGAGACTCTTGAGAGTCCCATGGACTGCAAGAAGATCAAATGTATCCATTCTTGAGGAAATCAGCCCTGAGTGCTCATTGGAAGGACAGATCCTGAAGTTGAGACTCCAATACTTTGGCCACCTCATGAGAAGAGAAGACTCCCTGGAAAAGACTCTGATGTTGGGAAAGATGGAGGGCACAAGGAGAAGGGGATAAAAGAGGACGAGATGGTTGGACAGTGTTCTCGAGGCTACCAGCATGAGTTTGACCAAACTGCGGGAGGCAGTGGAAGACAGGAGTGCCTGGCGTGCTCTGGTCCATGGGGTCATGAAGAGTCGGACATGACTAAATGACTAAACAACAACAAGCGTCATCCACCATTGCAGTGGCCAACCCCCCCTTAAAAAGCCTTCAAGCTGCCACATCTTGTGGGTCAGTTGTCCATTGTCAAGGAGTCCGGAGGGTTCAAAAGACCCAGCTCTCTGGTTTGCTGTTTCAGCATGGAAGAAACAGACCCAAAAGGGGTATATTTGGATTGCCAGGTAGAGATGATGCTGGAAATTTCAGAAAGTATTGCTGCCTTGTTCTTCTTCAGAAAACCATTTCAGACATTATGTAATGCTCAGGGAGTGTTGGGCTTTGTGAATCCCCCCACTGGGTGCAAAGTGAAAAGCAAATTTATAATTGATGCCAAAGAACTGGCAGCATGAGGGACTGGTGCTTGCTGCATCCTTCACACGGGCATGTGTTTTAGAGCATTTCTAATGCAGGAGACAAAAAAGGATTTTAAAGGGAGAATGAGGGTAGAGATAATATCAAAGGCAAGCAGATCGAGAGCCCTGCAAGGCAACCCTGTGC
Organism: Podarcis bocagei; assembly: GCF_964188305.1. NCBI lineage: Eukaryota > Metazoa > Chordata > Lepidosauria > Squamata > Lacertidae > Podarcis > Podarcis bocagei. Next base: position 32,926,728 of record NC_138125.1, read on the forward strand.
ATGTTTGCTCAGACGTAAGTCCGTCTGCCTTCCATGGGGCTTTTTCAATCGTGTGTTTAGGTTTGCTGTGTAAAGAGAGGGCTGGAAACATGCCGCTGATATGAAGCAAGACCAAACAATTCAGGGCAAGAGTTATATGGCCAAAAACAACATTTGAAATTATGGCGGCAAACTAGTTGTTAAAAGCGTTGAAACATTTCCAAATCAAGGGTTTACATTCAACATGGATCTTAAGAAGAAAAGAAAAGTAATAATATTCTTATCTGGTTCCTTTCAACTTTCAAAGTGCTGGCTGCGAGGGAGAGGATAAAGGCAAGACAACAACAAATGTCATTACATTATTTTAAACTATAGACTAATTTATGGAATTCACTATGTAGAGCCAATTCAATTTCACTTTGGCCACATTACCCTGTGCTTGGAAGTGCACGGTATTTTCTCAGATCAATTTTCCATCTTTCACAGTTGGACAGTGCTTTGATAACTGTCCGCTTTCTTCCTCCTGCTGTAAAATTCCTATTTGAATAGCAAAATTTGATATCACCTTCCACAGCACAACAGGGAATTTGTAGCTACTTTGTCTGGGGACATATAACAGATGACACTGCTGTTTTTAAAAGTGTTGCTGGTCTTTGAAGGGAGAGGTAAAATGAATATTTATATATTAAAAATAACAATAAGGAGGAATAATCAGAAATTCTATGGTAGCAGCTGAATAGGCTCCACCTTAAACAGAGGCAGCTTGGGGTGGTGCAACAAGAATCTGGGTCAATTATCCCTCAGCTTCCTTAACTACGAAGCTAGTGAGAACTGACCAATTAAATATACTGAGTGCATTACATAGGATGTGACTCAATTTACAGATCTAGATTAGCTGATCCTGACTTCTTCTAGTAAGTATATATGTACAGTATGTACAGACACCATAAGAACAAAAGAAAAGCCCTGCTGAATCACACCAAAGGTCAAACTAGTTGAGCAAAAATATTATGATTACTATTACTATTATTTCTATTAAGTTGTGGGTGAACATATCAGACGACACAGCAATTCTTCAAACAGCTCTTGTTTATTCACAGGCCAGAACCGAACTGAACTGAAGGGTTCAGCCTGCCTGCTTATATAGAGCTCCACTAGAACGCAACAGTAACCATTTTCTGTAACTATCCAATCACTGAACGTCACTTTCGATCCCTTATTTGCATATGTGAACCTGAACTATCTACAGTATCCCCCTGCTGGCCCAGGGTGAGAACTTCAGTACATAACAATTTCTTACCTACCCTTCACCATGAGGTCACAGGGCAGGCTACAATAATTTGAAAATACAATATTAAAGAGAGTGACCAGCCAGATGTTGCAGGGAAATGAGCACACAGGTCCAGTTGCCAAGAGCTCATGGCCCAACTAGACACCCACGGACAAAAGCCCCCTGGACCTGCTCCTCTTCTTTATCATCGCACCTTGTTTGTTCACCTGCCTTGTGATCCAGCTCATGTGTGAGGGGCCAGCAAGCAAACAAGGGTGGCAGTGAGAAGGAGGAACTGCCACTGCTTGCTTGCTCATTGGCTGTGTCTCTGGTGGTAGCAGTGATGAGGCAGAGGAGCAGCGGCAGTGAGGGGGAGACTTTGAGAGTATCCTTCCCAAAGGTCCTGAAGCCTCAAGTAGAGTATGAAGGCAACAACCCTCTCTGCTGCTGTTTGCCAGCATATTGTTAGAGGCCCCCTGAACATGGAGACTCCACTTAGCCATCATGGATAATAGCTAATCTGGCCCACATAAGTTTTGGGTGGGGAAAATAGTCCCATGTGTGGCAAGTGCAGTTTTTAGAGAACACCACAGGCACCAGAAATTAAAAAAGAAGGAGCTGTGTTATCCAAGAGACATGCTTGGGACCATGTTGTTCTCCTGTGACTCTCTAGAATCCCCAAAGCATAATTTGTAGGAAGCACCGTTTTAATCAATGTCATTCTTTCCAACAATCATTGATGTGCTTTTCTGGCATATTCTACAATTAGATACCCCCAGAGAGAAATGAACGTTTGGGTCATTTTCTTTTCACGGGGGTTTTGAGCTACTTTCTGTGTTAAGGATTAGAGTCATTTGGACCATTTTGTTTCTAGGCGAGAGGGGGCACTTCTTCTTCCCACAAATCTTTCACACTTCCTTTGCACCTGCCAACAGGCAGCTAGGCCCCGGGGCCACAGGTCTCTCCTCCTCTCAGAGTGTTGCCAGTGAACAGCAGGAAGCAGTCTGACAAGGGCAGCCGTAAAATTAGTGATGTGGTAAAGTTCACGGTTCTGCTCATAAATTTCATTTTCAAAGAGGCGAAGCGTGAGATGAGAGGCCATAAAACTGAAGAGCCCAAGCTAGTGTCTGATTTGAAGCTTCGCTTTTGTGCAGAACTGCAAGCCAGCTCTGTCCACTGGCCAGTTGCCATGGGGACGTTGCAACAAAGGGGAATGGGGATGTTATAGTCCCCAGGTAGCAGGGCAAGGGAGCAGGATGCTCCTGCCCGGGGAACTCTTAGCTCTGTCCATCACTGGCACGTACTGAAGCCCAGGGTTTTGTTTTATTCATTCGTTCGTTCACTTCAATGATATAAAGAATTGAAATGTTCCCTTCTGAAGTGAGCGTTGCCTTGGGCTGTTAGTTAAAAACACAATCAATACACGCTAATAGTTCTAGCACCATCCGCTAGAGATGCCTTGTTGAGGCAATTTATAGGAGACGAACATTTTCTTGCTGAAGCGCTGGCCTCATTCCTTCCTCTCTTGTCTGAGGGCCCTCTAACAATGGGGGGGGGGGGTGAGGGGCTGCCACACAAACAACGTGGCATACTAAACTGCCAATGTATTTACCTTAAAATAATAAAAATGTTTCCACTGTCCATTTTAAAGTAATTTTTTTATCCAGCCATTCTTTTTAAGCCTAAAGATAGCAGTGATACATATGGTCATTGAGTCAACAGTGTGATGAAAGCTAATGCTATTCTGTGCGGCATCAACAGAAGTAGAGTGTCCAGATCAAGGGAAGTAATAGTACCACCCTCGTCTGCCTTGGCCAGACCAAACCTGGAATACTGTGTCCAATTCTGGGTACCACAATTTAAGAAGGATGTTGACAAGCTGGGATGTGTGCAGAGGAGGGCAACCAAGATGATCAAGGGTCTGGAAACTAAGCCTTATGAGGAACGCTTGAAGGAGCTGGGTATGTTTAGCCTGGAAAAGAGGAGACAGAGAGGAGATATGATAGCCATCGCTAAATATCTCAAGGACTGTCACATGGAAGAGGGAACAAGCTTGTTTTCTCCTGCTCCGGAGGGTAGGACACAAACCAGTGGCTTCAAGTTACAATAAAGGAAATTCCAACTAAACTTCAGGAAGAACTTTCTGACAGTAAGAGCTGTTTGATAGTGGAATGGCCTCCCTTGGGTACTTGTGGGCTCTCCTTCCTTTGAGGTTTTTAAGCAGAAGTTGGATGGCCATCTGTCATGGATACTTTAGTTGAGATTCCTGTATTGCAGGGGGTTGGACTAGATGACCCTTGGGGTCCCTTCCAACTCTACAATTCTATGGTTCAATGGTTTTAAGTTAGTTTTACTCTTTTTTTGTACTTATTTCTAATGTTTCTTTCTTTAACTTGCTTTGAGTTCACCTTTGAGAAAAAAGGTGACATAATCATTATCATCTTTAATGTGTCCTCTTCCACGTTGCAGGAATTGTTATTTGAGTTGGTGGGAGGGGGTTGTTCAGGGGGCTGTGAATATCTGTGACTCAAAGGTTTTGTTCCTTAGCTATTCAGATCAGCAGCTGTGTTCCTTCTCTCATGACCACCATGGCATGCTGAAGAACAGATTGTCATATCCTTGTTTGCTTACTCAGTTAATACATGAGGTTATGGCAGCAGAACCGTGAATAAGTCTATGAGTATTTATCTATGAATGGGTTTGGTAGAGAATTGGTTTCAGAGACTGACAGATGCTATGTAGCAAAGTATATTTTCTACTATCCCATTCTCAGTTGGTGAAAGCCTATTCAAGCTTTTGATTTTGCAAGGAATTCTTTATTTGCTCAAAGACTTGCACACTCAATTATAAACAGAGGTTGGCTCAGTAAGAAGTATGACTCTCTTCCTCTCCCTCTCCTTCCGGTTTTGACAGAGAAAGCCCTTTCTAAGTAACTCTGATTATCCTTTGAAACACTGAGGTAGAAGGTTTTACTTGCCAGCGTCAGTAATTTGCAGCATGATATGAGTCACTTCTGAAGAGTGACCTGTGCCATCTGCAAAGATTTTCAGAATCAATGTAGTGCACTGAAAATTATACCAGTTTGAAAAATTGCAAATTACTATGCAGCTTCCACTTAAGTGCTTCTATTTACAGTGCTGTTTATTTGCTTACATTTTATGCTGCAAAAGTATGTGTGAAAAGAAACTGTGCTAATCACACCTCATAAGTATTACCTGTGGGTGAAAGCTGTCGTAAATGCACCCCTTTTTTTGTCCACCCCTCCTGTTTTGTGGGTGCCAATTATATTTGATCCCTCGTAGCTGCTATGCAAATTCGTTAGACGAGCAGCAACAGTATTATGACACATAACAATAAAAATATGAAAACGCTTATTTGATTGCAGGTTTAATGGCTATTCATAAAACCCATGTTTGTGCAAGAGAAACTATGAGGGTAAGAGAACAAATTGGTGCCTTTTTGCCCTAGAATAACCCAGTGCTCGCATTCACGGAATCTACATATCAATTGAAAGTTTTTTCAGCAATTACTATGATTTCAGAGTGACTAATAAGATATCAAATTTAAGCTTTCAACACATAGGTTTAGAGAGAAAAATAGCAGTTTGGCCAGTTTATTCACAAAAAGAGAATAACTTAACAAAAGGGAGGAAAGGAAGACAACACAGTCTGCAATCTCTACATTTCATAGCTTCATCTTTCATTTAATCCCTCCCTTAGCTGCTAAAACGCTATGAAATATGTACGAGCATTATATTAGTGTTATTGTTGCTTTTATTGTTATGATTATTGTGCTTTAAAATTGTCAGCATGCACAGTGTAGGGACAGATGGTAATAGGTGCTGTTATTGGGAAAGGGTTCAACAGAGAAGAGAAGAGGCATTATTGTCAAAGTTTAGATCAGCTGATAGACTGTGCCTGGTATGAATGTTCTGTGAGTGTGGGAATGTGAGAGACATGAAGGGGGAATGATCACTCTGAAGGAATCATTGGGGACCAAGCCCTGCCCTGTGGCACTCCCTGCCACTAGAGGTCCACCAAGCACCACCCCTGCCTTCTTTTAGATGTCTTCTGAAAGCTGTCTTGTTTTCTTTCCCACCACCTAATTATCTACTGATGCTTTACAGCATTGCTCTTTTTCATTATGTTTTTTTATGGCTACTTCTATTGACCTTATTAAATTTTGCATGTTGTACACCACCGTGATATATCTTATGAAATAGCATTCTGATCATTAAATAAACAAAATGTTTCATACAAACCCCTCCCCACCATCCATGCATTTACATGGGCTTCCAATAACACCCTCTTAATCTTGTGCCATGGGAGGAAGGAAATGGCAAGGCAAGGATGGCCAGCACCATTATGAAGCCAACCCTGTTTCAACAATTAAAAAAAATAGTGTCCTATCATATCGTATCATATCATACACACAGCTCACCTTACAGTATAATAGAATTGTAAAGTTGGAAGGGACCCCAAGGGTCAACTAGTCCAAATCCCTGGAATGCAGGAATCTCAGCTAAAGCATCCGTGACAGATGGCCATCCAACCTCTGCTTAAAAACCTCCAAGGTAAGAGAGTCCATAAGTTTCTGAGGGAGCCTGTTCCACTGTTGAATAGCTCTTACTGCCAGAAAGTTTTTTTCTGGTGTTTATTTGGAATCTCCTTTCTTGTAACTTGAAGCCATTGGTTCAAGTCCTACCCTCCAGAGCAGGAGAAAACAAGCTTGCTCCATCTTCCATGTGACAGCCCTTGAGATACAGTGGTGCCCCGCAAGATGAATGCCTCGCAAGACGGAAAACTCGCTAGACGAAAGAGTTTTCCGTTTTGGAGGTGCTTCGCAAAACGAATCTCCTATGGGCTTGCTTCGCAAGATGAAAATGTCTTGCGAGTTCCTGTGGGTTTTTTCCCCTTCCCCCCCTTTTTCTAAGCCGCTTATCCGCTAAGCCGATAAGCCGCTAAAAGCCACTAATAGCGCTAATAGCGCTAATCCGCTAATCCGTCAATGGGCTTGCTTCGCAAGACGAAAAATCCGCTAGACGAAGAGACTCTCAGAACGGATTCTTTTCCTCTTGCAAGGCACCACTGTATTTGAAGATGGCTATCATATCTCCTCTAAGTCTCCCCTTTCCCAGGCTAAACATACCCAGCTCCTTCAACCATTCCTCATAAGGCTTAGCTTCCAGACCCTTGATCAGTGATGCTTTGACCTCTGTTGTCTTTATTGCATAGTATTTGCAGCTTACAGTAAGCCTCCTGGGTCTGGGCATCTGTGGCTGTTCAGAGTTTGTTGAAATCCAGGTCCCATCAACTGCAGCCAGCATGGCCAGTGATCAGGAATGGTAGAAGATGAAGTCAGAAGCAACAGCTGGGGGTCACTTGTCCAAACCCCCCCCACACACACACATATGGTGTATGCTTTCTGCTGGGCTTCCAATGACCCTCTTTTTAGGTTGCCCAAATGCAAGGTCACCCTGTACTTTTTAGGCCTGTTTAATAACAGTCATTTTCTGAACATCCTTGATTCTTCACTGCAGAACACAACCATTTATATCATTTGGGCCAGACAAAGAGAAAGAATAGCCATTAATTCTGCCGGGCTGGGTAGCTGCATTTCCTGTTTTATTTGCTCCCCAGCAGACAACATTCTGTTTTGCTGTTTCATTGGCATTCGTAGGTGTTCTTTTTCCCCCTCTCCAGATGATATAAATTATTTGGCCTCACCGGGAGCATTTGGAGGATTTCCAGCAAAACCTTTTATCCAGCACCATGAGAAACAAAACATTCGGGAGGAACAGAGATTAACCGACCAAAATGAGTTGTTTCCCCCGCCCCAACCCCAGCTGTCAGTGTGACCTGAAATGAAAATTGTAACAAAAAAAATGTCAGCTCAGGTTGTGAACAGAACGTTTTATCTAGTTCTTACATTTAATATCCTGCCTTTGCTCCATGGAGCCCATGGCCACACAGGCAAGCTTCAAAGATGGCTTTGCAGCCACCAAACCTTGCTTAGCTTCCGAAAGATTGACATCCCGGCTGCCTTCACACCATATCAAAGTACTTGCTCTTTTGTTTGTTTGCTAAAGTAATATAATAATAATAATTTATTATTTATACCCCGCCCATCTGGCAGGGCTTCCCCAGCCACTCTGGGCGGCTTTCAACAAAATATTAAAATGCAGTAATGCATCAAACATTAAAAGCTTCCCTAAACAGGACTGGCTTCAGATGTCTTCTAAAAGTCTGGTAGTTGTTGTTCTCTTTGACATCTGGTGGGAGGGCATTCCACAGGGCAGGTGCCACTACCAGGAAGGCCGTCTGCGAGAGTTTCTTCCCAGTGTGAATGCTAGCTTCAAAAAAGGGATCCCCCCCCCCCGAGGACCAGGGCAGGAGAGGAAAGAGTCACATGTTCTCTCCATGCCTGCTCTGCTCCCATTAAAGATCAGCCTCAGTCATCCCCACTGAAACAATTTCCATTTAAAAAACAACCCTACAAAAACACACTTCCAGAGATAATGCAGGCAACTCCCCATTTTTGCGGGAGTTACGTTCCACGGCACCACACGTTTAAGTGAACACACATATATTAGGAAAACCATTGAAAAAACCTGCATACACCCTCTAAACCTCTTTTGAAGCCTTTGAAAATCCCTTTAAAAAACCAAAACTCCACCAAACTCCACCGCAACCACTCTCTCCAAACCTCCTTTGTCAATCTCCAACTCTCCACAGGCCTCAAAGGTTGGTGCAAAAGCTCCTGGGATCGCAAAGGCTCGTGGGATTGCTAGCTGTTGTTTCTGTGCCATTTTGGGGCTTTTTAGGGCTGGTTCCCCCCCCCCTTTTTTATGTCGCTTCTGGGTTTGGGGTGATGCACACGGTTGTGGTCACACGTGCATGGAATTCATGTAAATGGGGAGTTGCCTGTACTACTAGATACCAACATTCATATGTTAAGTGGTGCTGGAAACTGTAACTCTGAGGGGTAAAGTTCTTTGAGGGAAGGAATGTGCATTGAATGTGCTTTAAAAGGATAGTGTGTACAGAGTGCTGGGCATTGTTTTGTGTGCAAATGGTACCTCACATGCATTCACCTTTCACAATAAGATGTGAATGGCAGATTACAGTGGTGCTCAGAAGAGTTGAAAGGGATTCAGTGACTTAGGTGTCCCCATGCTGTGGCTTGGCATTGCTCCTCAGCTCCTTCCACCTGGCCCTGTCCTATACTGGCACTGATTCCCCTGTGCTGGAGTGCAGATTAAAATGGCAGGTACATATTATGCTGTGTCTAAAAATCAGCCTTGGCTGGTTTTCAACAGCAAGTGCATTGGGGGGCTTAAGCAGCAATCTCTCCAGAGTGTCAAATGTTTATTGGCAGTCCGGCATGCAGCACTTGGGAAGTACCACAAAGCATGTTAAGATTATCACGTTTCACATGTGCTGGTGGTTCCACCTTGCTTTCTTTTAAGGCACCCACCTACACACTCCCTTTATATATTGTTGTGCTGTAGGAGTGAATTTGGAAGAGTGATCTGAGAGAAGAGTGAGGCGCGGCTTGACAAATAGGTTTGGAAAGGGAAGATCAGGCAGCTGCACTTCCAAGTCTCGAATGCAGCCAGAGTTTGCCCAGTGAAGGGCTTTTAAGAATGACAGGGCCAGCTTAGTCAATTCAACATTTTCATAGGCAGCCGGAGTGGAGCTAATATGATCAGTGTGGCTCAAAACAGAGAGCCAAGCACGCTGCTTGTTTCTGAAAGAGCCGAGAGCGCTAGAAAAACCTGCTGAGTGAAATTACAATAATCAAGCCAAGACTTGCGGCCACGTGGGCCTCTGTTGCTCTTACAAGGTCACTGCAAGATGCTGTAAATAAGGGCAAAGCCTATGCAAACTGTGCAACGGGGGAAAGCCAAACAGTCTCCTATCTTGTCCTCTGAATGCCCGAGACACAGAGGAAGGAAGAATGAAAAAGTATCCAAAGTGATGAAGGGAGCATCCCTCAACTCCTCCTCCTAGGAATCTAAAAGAGTTCACACTTCAAACACCATGGGTGTTTGCCTCTTGTAAATGGGTGTTTGTCAGTGCTATTTTTCTAGAAAAAGAGGTCACAAACTCCTCCCACATTTTGTTAGAATGGCAATGGCGCCCACCTGAGGGGTGCCAGAACTGAGTTCCGGTGAGCTCCGGCTGAAGAAGAAAAAAGCCTTGGTGTTTACTGTGATGGACACTTAAAGGCGCTATGAAGTGTGAAGGGGAGATGGATTTCTATTAAAAAATATGGCAAGCATCATGAAACTGTGGCCAGTATCCTCTCCCCAGTGCGTATAGCCCATGTGTTTATAGACAAATTTCCTTTCTTTTCACACTCCAGTGTTGAGTATGAGGCACACAATCCCGCAAGGATTTTTTGGGTGGAAGGAGCCAAGGAACATTTTCTTGCCATTTGCCTCACTTTTGTTGCATTTTTTAAAAAAATAAATATTTAAAATCCCCTCATACAAAATCTCAGGGCAGTGTACAAGATTTATATAAAAAAAAGATAAAATGGCATTTAAACAAAAATTATTTCCCTTGCAACGAACTGATTGCTTGGGGGGTGGGCGAGGAATTGTATTCTGAGGAAGCTTCCTCTGGAGTCAGTCCTCCCTCTGCTCCTGTTTCCTTAGAGGATATGGGCCCTGGGGCAATGTGGAAAAGTGCTTAGCTCCTCTCCTTCCCTCAGAAATAACTCTAGGTGGGTGAGTGAGTGAGTGAGTGAGTGAGTGAGTGAGTGGGGGTGATGTGGTAGACTGGTCTCAAAAGACCACACAGTATAGGAATGGGGTGTTCAGCCTCCTTTCACATCTGAAGCAATCAAGGCTGAGGAAAAGGAAGAAATTATTCAACTCCTTCTCTTGGCCAAACAGGAATTGAGCTGTCCTTGCTTCCCCCTCAGCCAACACAGTTCCTCCGCCGGTGGGCTACCTTCTCTCCTCAGTAGGATGAGGAAGGCAAAGCTCCTTCTGAGGGGGTCACCATGTGGGTTCTCACTGATGACAAAAGCTGTTTTTTTCCAGAGGTTTGTTATTAGGCAAGGGAATCTCCATCATTCCATAGCTACTCGTTTCCTGCCTTCTCCTCTGTAGGCCCCTAGGATGTTCACAAATGGACATAACACTTCACAAACATACTGAGTGAGGCGATATGTGAAGCAGGCCAGAGAATCTGGGGCATTCCACCTGTCTGGAACCACCTGTCCCTTCACCAATTAATAAACCATTCACATATATTGAATGTGTTGTAAAGGTAAAGGGACCCCTGACTGTTAGATCCAGTCACGGGTGACTCTGGGGTTGCGGCGCTCATCTCACTTTATTGGCTGAGGGAGCTTCCGGGTCATGTGGCCAGCATAACTAAGCTGCTTCTGGCGAACCAGAGCAGCGCATGGAAATGCCATTTACCTTCCCGCCGGAGTGGTACCTATTTATCTACTTGCACTTTGACGTGCTTTCGAACTGCTAGGTTGGCAGGAGCAGGGACTGAGCAACGGGAGCTCACCCCATCGTGGGGATTTGAACTGCCGACCTTCTGATTGGCAGGTCCTAGGCTCAGTGGTTTAGACCACAGCACCACCCGCGTCCCATAGCATGTGTTGAGTGAGTGCTAAACAAGAGCTACAAAAGTTCTGTTTGACTGGATGATTTGCCTTCCTGGTCTGGATCTCTTGTGAATAAATTGCCCGTGTCTGAATGCTGGGCTTCCCTTAGGAGACACTTGGTTGAGCAGCTTAAGTGGACACCCTACACAGAGCTTTGTGGCTGCCAAAACGTATCTCTGGATATGCCATTCCACCTATCAACTGAGTAAAAGGTGGTTTTATTACACAATTGCAATTCACCCAAGTTACAGCTGTTGAAATGCTATTTTCCATGTAGCTACTGAAGCTACAGGTGCCTCGTCCTCTTTTGCATCTGGTTTTGGTGTGTCATTTCCTTAGGCTGCAGTTATTAGGCTCAATTTCATGCACACCTACGCCTATCTAACTTCCTGTCCAGCAGGGGGCAGTGGTGACATAAATATAATTGCTGGTACATTATATCAACTAGCCAAACACCTGGGGTTATTCCAATTTATACCAGTCACTAGGGACCAGCTGAAATGATTTATTGTGTTCTGTGGTCATCTTTCATCCTACACCCTCCAGCTTTAGCTTCCTAGCAGAGTGTGTCTGATAGCAGGCTTTTTAAAAACTTTTTTGCCAGTTTGTGGATTAATCTGAATAGTTAAGCTTGCATTTCCTAATTCCAGTTTATAGATAATGAAACTGCATTACTATTTTGCACTCTGTAGCTAGTAAGAAGGGCTTGCTGACCTAGATAATAAAATAAGTCCATTCCCTCTGCAACCCACATGTTTCTGAGGAACTGAGAAGATGGAGAAGGCAATAGCACGGCTTCCTTGATGGTGTTGTCACATTTTGGGATATTACAAAGTTTCTTACGGTTTATCGGTTCTCATCCATATTGGTACAATTTTGGTACGAGAGTCTACTAGTGAATAGTAGAAATTGATGAATGTCAGGATCTAGCTAATATCTGGAATATAGAAGGGAAGATTTCTGTCCAGTGGAAAGCACAAGCTAAGCTTCCTTTCCTCACCTGGGACAGAGGCACACAACACAACAAAAGGTGTTGATGACCCACATCAGAGAGGAAGCCTTGGGCCTGGGCAGACAGAGATTGCCAAAGTGATGGGGAATGGGCAGGCTGTGCTCACAGGAAAAATGTGCCTTAAAAAAACCAAAAACTAAGCTTTGGATAAGACTGCTCCCCTTCCCAAGGGGGGCATTGCTGGTGGACCTCCGGGACCTCCCAGTGACCCGGAAGTGGGCGGATGGATGCTGCCCACGTCATTAGGGCTCATCATGCCCCCCCTTTTATGTGTTGCTTGATTTTGGCCTTGCTATGGACTAATGTCGGTCGCCTTGTTGTTGGGGCCAGGCAGGAATTTTTCCACTTGGCAAATTGGCACCACCCATTTGGTGTTCGCTTACCTTGCAGCAATTGTCACAACTTAAAGTTAGGCATGGGACGTGGGTGGCGCTGTGGGTAAAACCTCAGCACCTAGGACTTGCCGATCGCATGGTCGGCGGTTCGAATCCCCGCGGCGGGGTGAGCTCCCGTCTTTCTGCCCACCTAGCAGTTCGAAAGCACCCTTAAGTGCAAGTAGATAAATAGGTACCGCTTTATAGCGGGAAGGTAAACACCGTTTCTGTGTGCTGCTCTGGTGCCGGTTCGCCAGAGCAGCTTCGTCACGCTGGCCACGTGACCCGGAAGTGTCTGCGGACAGCGCTGGCTCCCAGCCACTAGAGTGAGATGAGCGCACAACCCTAGATTCTATCAAGACTGGCCCGTACGGGCAGGGGCACCTTTACCTTTTTAAGGTTAGGCATTGGGTAAGCCTTGTTATCGGAGGGGAGGTTGTTGCCTCCGCCAGCCCCTCCATACTAAGGGTATCCCGTTAAAGAGATCCAGGGGTGTGGTTCCTGTCTGAAGTCTGAGTGTGGGCTAGGGTCATGCCATGACCCCATCGGTAACCCTTGGGGAGCTCTTAATCAATGTATATCATAGGGCTCCCCCTATCAGTAAAAGGTAAAGGGACCCCTGACCATTAGGTCCAGTCGTGACCAACTCTGGGGTTACGGCACTCATCTTGCTTTATTGGCTGAGGGAGCCGGGGTACATCTTCCAGGTCATGTGGCCAGCATGACTAAGCTGCTTCTGGCGAACCAGAGCAGCACACGGAAATGCCGTTTACCTTCCCGCCGGAGCAGTACCTATTTATCTACTTGCACTTCGACATGCTTTCGAACTGCTAGGTTGGTAGGAGCAGGGACCGAGCAACGGGAGCTCACCCCGTCACGGAGATTCGAACCGCCGACCTTCTGATCAGCAAGTCCTAGGCTCTGTGGTTTAACCCTATCGGTAGTTGACCCTTAAGAGATTTCCTGCAGATGGGCAGGAGAGTCAGGATATAGTCTGGCTTCACCCAAATTCCTAAGCCAAACCTCTCACATCTGTAACCAATAAAGTTGTGGCCTAATTTATCCCATTAACCCAACATACTCATGCCTGTGTGTTTATTTCTGAGGGGAACTGCTGGGTCCAGGGCCTCACCAAGCAAGAGAGGGATGGGGAGGAGTTGTTTGGAGCAGACAACAAGGACAGAACCATCTTGGCAGGTTGGCTGAAGGGAGGCTGGATAAAGATGCTTTGGACTCCAGTGCTGCACTGCTGTGGGGAGCAAGCCTCTCTTGAGATCTGGACTCCCTCCATCTAAACTCAGGTGTGTACATGTGAATAGATCATATTTCTTAAAGCTACAACAGTCCCTTCTGCGTCTTGATTCTCAAAGGAACACAAACCTTGGGTGAGCGCCTGGAAAACACACACCCCACTCAGAATCTTGTCATTGCTCAGTAGTGACTGGGGGTTGCCACGCCACTTTTGTAACAATAGGCAGAGTGGAAGAGACATTAAGTGGAATACTTCTTCCCTGAGTTCCATATGACATTGTTCTATGGTCAGGCTGCATTTGCAATAAGAGGCTTGTTTAGTGTTATTAATTAGCACTTTGTGGAGAGCAATTATGTCAGAAAGAAGACAAAAGTAGATTAATAAAATGCAGATAGTCATCTGAATGCTGTGTTTGAAGCTAATCAGGCATTCGGTCTAAAAGGATTCATTTGAAAACAAAAGGGGGGGCAGGCCTGGGAGATGGGAGCACACGTCTCGTGCTTGCAGAGAAAGTGAGTAGGAGTGAATGAAATTGTTTATGGAGAGGATGAGTAAATTGGACATGAGAGAGGATATACAAAGTGATAAATGGTGTGGTAAAGAGAAGGTAAATTAGACTCCCCAGTAATACAGAACAAGGGAACATTCAGTACATTTGCAAGACAATGCTTAAAACTGATGAAGCAACCTTTCATGCATTGTTATGAACAAGGATCTTTGCATCAAGCCCAAGTTAAATTCTGTCGCTGGAGCTTTTTGTTCTGCTGTCCCTCCAGACTCGATAATATTGTTACTGAATTATGTGGAACCCGAGATGCTTTCGATCCTTCCATTACTGAATTAGATGCACAGTCCAATATATTTTCTGCTCTCTCAACAATTTTGACATTCAGCATGCTGCAATAACTTGTATTGGAAATCCAGCAGGCACGGTACATGACTGTGAAAGCTCAGTCAGTGCGAGGTTGAGCAGAAGCGATGCACCCAAGAGCCCTTTTTGCACAGGACACATTCCCTGCTGAGAGAACCCATTGGTGGTCAGCTCACGTTTTGCAGTGTGTATCTATCACATGTGGTGCATGAAATACAGTTTCCAAAGTTTAAATGATATATGTGCAGCAGGGTGCCCTACACATGTTGTGGACTCTCAGACCCTCCTAGCATGGCTACTGGTCAGGGATAATAGAAGCTGTAGTCCACCAAAACTTGGGGGCATCTCTTTGGCCACTCCTGATGTACAGGAAACCAGACATGTCTGAAGCAGCCCTTAGTACAGTAAGCCCCCAATTTGTTGTTGTTGTTTAGTCGTTCAGTCGTGTCCGACTCTTCGTGACCCCATGGACCAGAGCATGCCAGGCACTCCTGTCTTCCACTGCCTCCCGCAGTTTAGTCAAACACATGCTGGTAGCTTCAAGAACACTGTCCAACTATCTTGTCCTCTGTTGTCCCCTTCTCCTTGTGCCCTCAATCTTTCCCAGCATCAGGGTCTTTTCCAGGGAGTATTCTCTTATCATGAGGTGGCCAAAGTATTGGAGCCTCAGCTTCACGATCTGTCCTTCCAGTGAGCACTCAGGGCTGATTTCCTTAAGAATGGAGAGGTTTGATCTTCCTGCAGTCCATGGGACTCTCAAGAGTCTCCTCCAACACCATAGTTCAAAAGCATCAATTCTTCGGTGATCAGCCTTCTTTATGGTCCAGCTCTCACTTCCATATATCAATTTACGTTCATTTAAATGGTGTGCATTCAGCTTTACGTGCATGGTTAAAAAAATAAATAAAAAATGGAAAGGGGATGGAGTTCTAGGAAAAATGACATTAGCAATCTCACTCGTCATTGAACTCAATGTATTTTGACTATATGCGATTTTGGCATTAGCAGTGGTGTAGCGATTTGTTGGCATCTGTCTCAAGAGGCAATGGAGTGCTCCTCTGGGGGTGAAGTCAAACTGCTGGAGAATCAGCGCCTGCTGTGGCTGCAGAAATTGGTAACTTTTAACTGGTTACTCTCCAGGTTGACCATTATTATTATTATTATTATTATTATTATTATTATTATTATACCTCACCCAGGGATCTGAAAATCCAGGACTGTCTTGGAAACTAGGGACACTTGGTCTGCAACTGTATGTGCCCTCTTATTTGGCCCTAACATTGCATGTTAAAAATTAAAAGTATATATCTAACTGGGTTTTTTGTTTTGTTTTTTGTTTAAAAACATATTTTGAAGTTGAGCCAGCCAACAATAAAGCTAAAATTACAGCCCCAAGAATAGATGGAAAATTCAAACAGTTTAATAGACTTCATGGTTGGCTTGCTGTGCCTGCCGAATATCTGGAGGGAAACCAATCCCCTGCCCGCCTCTCCTTAGCATAACCTCTTCACAACAACCTCGGCTTACCTCTCTGAAAGTAGCTGTTACCCAAATGGTTCCAGATGTTGTGTAATTGGCACCTCTCCAGCTTCGAAACAGTTCAGAGTGTCACTGAGAAACCCGAATGACCAATTTGTTACATATCAATGTGATTCTTTCCTTTCTCCGTGTGTCCCAAGGCTAGTTTATTGTTACCGATTTGTCCCCGGGACATCTTGCCTCCTGAGGCTTTCAAGTACTGTACATTTCTTCTCTTAATCCAAGCCACTCAAGGTGTGTCTGTGAATGAAGTGTGCAAGGAGACGGCTGGCTTTAGATTTCGCACAGTACATTGGTGACAGCCTGGCTCCTTTAGCGATGTTTAGCTGGGGGGCTTGTTTGGCGAGGGAGTTGCTGGAGGGCGGCTGTTGCTGCTGCTGTCGCTCTTGGTTTTTTGCATCTTTATTTTCGATTTAGTTGAGATTTATGTGGAAATTGTTCAGCTTGGTTCTGTATTTTTTTAATGTTTTATTTATTGTTTATAGGTACTTTTGTTACGTTGTGGTTGTGTATTTTTTAATGTTGTAAGCCGCCTTGAGCGTACAAATAAAATTTTGTCTGCATACGTATGTTTATTCTGTAGTTGCCACTTGCTGCTGGCTCTGGTTCTCAGTGACATATCACTTTTAGGAGGGAAATATTTGCTTAAGTATTTGCTTCGTCGTTTCTCCTGCACCTGGGTAGCATTCCTTCCTGCCTTTTTCGTACCATTTGATAAAGTTTTATGGGCCTGCTGTTAGAGTGATTAAAATGGTTGAAATTACTTCACCATCCCAGATGTAGGGCAGATTGTCCCTCCCCCCCCCCAATTCATTGTTCCCAATGACATGCATCATGCCTAGCAAATATATTATCAACCCTAAGGAAAAATGCTTCTGTCTTGTTAGAAGTTTGGCTTATAACAACTATGCTGGTCACCCACACCTGGAGGACTGTGTCCACTTATGGGTCTAGTGAAGGGTGGGCTTGATCTCTGGTTCTCCATCATGCCTTGGTGGACAAGTTAGGTCATCCTGTGAATCCACAATTGACAATAGAGGTTCTGTCTGGAAGCAACAGACAGCAATCTAGTGATGAGTTACAGGGGTCTCCACTTCTTTCACACCATACATAAATTTATACATCTCTGTCAAGTCTCCTTTTACTTGCATTTTTTCCCCCTAAACGAAAAAGCCCCAAATGTTGGAACAGGGTTTGTGGAGTTGTGTTATGTGTGTGTGTTTTTAAAAAAATAAAAAATTGAAGAAGTTGTTTATTTAATCCAAATTAAAGGCTACATCAATAAAATCTCACAATGTATGTCTTGTTTTCCTTTTGCTTAAGAAATCCATCCCATCCCATTGCTCATCCTTTATCTCGGTTCTTTGCTGCAACATCAGAGGAAAAATAAAGAAGGAAGGAAATGAAAGAGGCAGCCTGCTGAACTGCCCTGCCCAAATCCTTAGACTGCAAAACATTCTATAATAGGGACTCTCTATAATCTCAGGGTGTTCTGCGCATTCTTTATTTTCCGTAGACCATTTTCTCATGGGCAGCAAAAGATAACATCTCTCTCTTGTCTGCTGGAGCCTTCTGAACCCCAGCATGCTTAACACAAGCTGGGATAATGGCCTGTCTGCTGTGCTGGCACTGAGGATCCCCACAGGCAAATCTGACACATATGCTGTGGAACTGCAGAATAATAGCCCCATTCTGAGAAGAGGTGATAAGGCTTATCAACCTGGCCATCCAGGCAACGCACTTTGATCTTTATTCATACCATACTGGAGTACCTCTTGGCGATATGTCAGTTCAGCTGAAGTGCCTGGAGTTCTAGGGTCAGGAATGCCAGGTTCCTCGCCCTACAGCCTTGGAAGCCAAAGCAGACAAGTGACATCTGTGGATTGATGTCACCTCGGCCCAGTACAGTCATACCTCAGAAGTCAAACAGAATCCATTCCGGAAGTCTGTTCAACTTCTGAAACCAAGGTGCGGCTTCCAATAGGTTTCTGATTGTGCAGGTGCACCGGAAACAATAGCGGAAGCTGTGCCGGACGTTCGGCTTCCAAAAAAAGTTCGAAAACCAGAACACTCACTTCCGGTTTTCAATCATTATGGAGCAGGAATGTTCGACTCCCAAGGCGTTTGGGAGCCTAGGTACGACTGTATACCTGAAGGAGTGTCTCCACCCCCATCGTTCAGCCTGGACACTGAGGTCCAGCTCTGAGGGGCTGCTGGCGGTTCCCTCCCTGTGAGTAGTGAAGCTACAGGGAACCAGGCAGAGGGCCTTCTTGGTAGTGGCTCCTGCCCTGTAGAAAGCCTTCCCATCAGATGTCAAGGAAATAGACAACTATCTGACTTTTAGAAGACATCTGAAGGCAATCCTGTTTAGGGAAGTTTTTATGTTTGATGTTTTTAATAATCTGTTGGGATTATTATTATTATTATTATTATTATTATTATTATTAACCACCTGGTGGCTTTATTTAGTTCAAAGAAGTTATAGAAGGCTCTGATCTTGATTGGAACAGTGCCGTGAAGCAGGAGATGTTTAGCCCTTTCCCCATTTTTCTAGGCCTGTCTGCCCTAACCCCTAAGCTGCTATTAACACCACTTGTTGTTTAGTCGTGTCTGACTCTTCGTGATCCCATGGACCAGAGCACGCCAGGCATTCCTGTCTTCCACTGCCTCCCGCAGTTTGGTCAAACTCATGCTGGAAGCTTCGAGAACACCGTCCAACCATCTCGTCCTCTGTCATCCCCTTCTCCTTGTGCCCTCCATCTTTCCCAACATCAGGGTCTTTTCCAGGGAGTCTTCTCTTCTCATGAGGTGGCCAAAGTATTGGAGCCTCAGCTTCAGGATCTGTCCTTCCAGTGAGCACTCAGGGCTGATTTCCTTAAGAATGGAGAGGTTTGATCTTCTTGCAGTCCATGGGACTCTCAAGAGTCTCCTCCAGCACCATAATTCAAAAATTAACCCCACTAGAGAACCTATATCATGTCTGCATCCTCCCAGTCCCCAGTGGGGCTAAGAGAAACTCAGGAAATGATTTATGCTGGAAATACGTAGAAGGACTAAATATTACTACCACTCCTCCAACATCACTGATCTGATGGGCATATGGAGCTGGAGTCCACCAAAAAATTAACACTTCAGTCATGGGTTGTCATATGCCCAGGTTTCCCAGCACATTTTTACCGATTTTTGGAAATTCCTCCCCAATGCTATTTCCAGTGGATGAATCCCGGATATGTCTGGGAAATCCCTGATGTATGGCAGTCCTATCAAGAGCTCCATCTCCAGCAGATGCTTTGAAATAAATTGAAAAAGTGGACTACAACTCCCATCAGCCCAGCCAGCAAGGCCTGGGTTGATTGTGGGATTTGCAGTCCACAGCATCCAGATATGGGCCCGGTTAGGGAGGCCTCCCATGAGAAGCCAGTCAAAGAGAGAGCAAGTCAGCGTCCGAAGGAAGGCTCTCTTTCAACAGTCTCTCTGCTTCGTAATACTTTCTGATCTCTATCTACATTGTTTATATTTCAAATTGGCACAGTTTGAATTTATGAAGCAGGTGTGGGAAACCTTCCCCACCCCAGATGTTGCTGAATTGCAGCTTCCACCATCCCTGGCCATCGTCCAAGCTTCCTAGGGCAGATGGGAGTTGTTGTTTAGCAACATCTTGAGGGCCAGAGATTCCCCACTCCTGTTGCAAAGTGTTGCTTCCATTAAACGCTGTGGGTCAGATATTACCGTATTTTTCGCTCTATAACACGCACCAGACCATAACACGCACGTAGTTTTTAGAGGAGGAAAACAAGGAAAAAAATATTCTAAACGAAATAGTAGATATATGATTTTTGTGGTTAGTGCTGTGGCCACAGACATGTGATCTGACAGTGAGTTTGGAGTAGCCCAATGCAAAAATCCTGAGGATCCATGTGGATCCATGCTTTGTAACCACGGAGGAGGGAAGGAAGGGGAACCATGGATCCTCTGCTCATGACTGCAGCAGATCCCCCCCGCCACCCACAGGCATTCGCTCCATAACACGCACAGACATTTCCCCTTACTTTCTAGGAGGAAAAAAGTGAGTGTTATGGTGCAAAAAATACGGTACATTCAGAGCTCAGATGCAGCCAGATCTGACAATTCAACTTGCATCTCTTTGTTCCTTAGACAATTGTCTCCTAGTTGTCTCCTAGACATTCTATCATCCTGATGAGTTCCATTGCTTTAATATTTGATCAGGATGTTCTGCCACTGGTACAGTGTAATGAATGAACCTAATGTTCAAGTGGCAATGTAAAAGTCACCCTGATATTTGATGGGACCATTATCTTTGTGGTGTGTATCTCCACCCCCACCCCAATTTGAGAAAAGCTAAGTGCTGTAACACAGGGGGTCACCAAACATTTGGGGCTAATGGGAACATTTGCTAAGTGGGGAAACGGCTGTGGGCATCACACCAGACTGTAGTCAAACATATGCTGCAACCTGTTCTGTTGGCTACAGTGGAATGTTTATTTCAAGCCTAATTTTAGTGGCATGAATCATAGAACCATAGAACTCTACAGTTGGTCTGGACCCAATGGGTCATCTAGCCTAAACCCCTGCAATGCAGGAATCACAGCTGGGATGATGACCTGGTTAGTGGGGTAGAAGTGGAAGGATCATTAGGCGCGAGTGATCATGCTCTTCTGAAGTTTACTATACAGCGGAAAGGAGCAGCCAAGCATACTAGGACTCAATTTCTTGACTTTAAGAAAGCCGACTTCATAAAACTTAGGGAAGTGCTGGGTGAGATCCCATGGACAGCAATACTAAAAGGAAAGGGAGTTCATGATGGCTGGGAGTTTGTTAAGAGGGAGATAGTAAAAGCACAACGTCAGGCAATACCAATGAGACGGAAACATGGAAGGTGCCTAAAGAAGCCAGGGTGGCTATCTAAAGAACTTTTAACTGAATTAAGATTAAAAAAGGATGTGTACAAAAAATGGAAAAGGGGGGAAACCACCAAAGAGGAATTCAAACAAATAGCCAGAACGTGTAGACACAAAGTCAGAAAAGCTAAAGCACAGAATGAACTCAGGCTTGCTAGAGAGGTTAAAAGCAACAAAAAAGGCTTTTATGGATATGTTCGTAGCAAAAGGAAGAACAAAGAAACAGTGGGGTCACTCAGAGGAGAAGATGGTGAAATGCAAACAGGGGACACAGAAAGGGCTGAACTCCTCAATGCCTTCTTTGCCTCAGTCTTCTCCGATAAAGAAAACAATGCCCGACCTGAAGAATTTGGAGCAAATGATTCAGCAAAGGAAACACAGCCCAGAATAACTAAGGAGACAGTACAAGAATATTTGGCTAGTTTAGATGTATTCAAGTCTCCAGGGCCAGATGAACTGCATCCAAGAGTATTAAAAGAACTGGCAGATGTGATCTCAGAACCACTGGCAGTCATCTTCGAGAAATCCTGGAGAACAGGCGAAGTCCCGGCAGACTGGAGGAGGGCAAATGTTGTCCCTATTTTCAAAAAGGGGAAAAGAGAGGACCCAAATAATTACCGCCCAGTCAGTCTGACATCAATAGCAGGGAAGATTTTGGAGCAGATCATTAAGCAAACAGTCTGTGAGCACCTAGAAAGGAATGCTGTGATCACCAATAGTCAGCATGGATTTCTGAAAAATAAGTCATGTCAGACTAACCTGATCTCATTTTTTGACAGAATTACAAGCCTGGTAGATGAAGGGAACTCAGTGGATATAGCCTATCTTGATTTCAGCAAGGCATTTGACAAGGTGCCCCATGATATTCTTGTAAAGAAGCTGGTAAAATGCGGTCTTGACTCTGCTACCACTCAGTGGATTTGTAACTGGCTGACTGACCGAACCCAAAGGGTGCTCATCAATGGTTCCTCTTCATCCTGGAGAAGAGTGACTAGTGGGGTGCCACAGGGTTCTGTCTTGGGCCCGGTCTTATTTAACATCTTTATCAACGACTTGGATGATGGACTCAAGGGCATCCTGATCAAATTTGCAGATGACACCAAACTGGGAGGGGTGGCTAACACCCCAGAGGACAGGATCACACTTCAAAACGACCTTGACAGATTAGAGAACTGGGCAAAAACAAACAAGATGAATTTTAACAGGGAGAAATGTAAAGTATTGCACTTGGGCAAAAAAAATGAGAGGCACAAATACAAGATGGGTGACACCTGGCTTGAGAGCAGTACATGTGAAAAGGATCTAGGAGTCTTGGTTGACCACAAACTTGACATGAGCCAACAGTGTGACGCGGCAGCTAAAAAAGCCAATGCAATCCTGGGCTGCATCAATAGGAGTATAACATCTAGATCAAGGGAAGTAATAGTGCCACTGTATTCTGCTCTGGTCAGACCACACCTGGAGTACTGTGTCCAGTTCTGGGCACCACAATTCAAGAAGGACACTGACAAACTGGAACATGTCCAGAGGAGGGCAACCAAAATGGTCAAAGGCCTGGAAACGATGCCTTATGAGGAACGGCTAAGGGAGCTGGGCATGTTTAGCCTGGAGAAGAGGAGGTTAAGGGGTGATATGATAGCCATGTTCAAATATATAAAAGGATGTCACATAGAGGAGGGAGAAAGGTTGTTTTCTGCTGCTCCAGAGAAGCGGACACGGAGCAATGGATCCAAACTACAAGAAAGAAGATTCCACCTAAACATTAGGAAGAACTTCTTGACAGTAAGAGCTGTTCGACAGTGGAATTTGCTGCCAAGGAGTGTGGTGGAGTCTCCTACTTTGGAGGTCTTTAAGCAGAGGCTTGACAACCAATATGTCAGGAGTGCTCTGATGGTGTTTCCTGCTTGGCAGGGGGTTGGACTCGATGGCCCTTGTGGTCTCTTCCAACTCTATGATTCTATGATTCTATGAAGGAGTGGGCAGGGGGCCTACGTGGCACCATATTGGTGACCCCTGCATGGATAGATAGATGATAGATAGATAGATAGATGATAGATAGATAGATAGATAGATAGATAGATAGATAGATAGATAGATAGACAGACAGACGGATAGATAGATAGATGATATAGAATACCCTCCAACACTGCTCCAACGAAAATAGGGATGTCCTATTCCATAATCATAATAATTTTTTATTTATACCCCGCCCATCTGCTTGGGTTGCCCCAGCCACTCTGGGCAGCTTCCAACCTATATGAAAACATAATAAAACATAATTTATTTATTTTTTAAACTTCCCTATACAGGGCTGGCCTTCAGATGTCTTCTAAAAGTTGTATAGTTACTTATCTCCTGGGCTTGGGGAGTCACATAACTCCATACCCTCCCAACATTTTTCCAATGGAAATAGGGACGTCCTAAGGGAAAGCAGGACATTCCAGGATCGAATCAGAAACCGGGACGGCTTCTGTCTTCTGTAAATAGGGACATTTGGAGAGTCTGCTGGCCCAGACAATAGATAGATAGATAGATAGATAGATAGATAGATAGATAGATAGATAGATAGATGATAGATAGATAGATGATAGATGATAGATGATAGATGATAGATGATAGATGAAAGATGATAGATGAAAGATGATAGATGATAGATGATAGATGATAGATGATGATAGATGATAGATGATAGATGATAGATAGATAGATGATAGATAGATAGATAGATAGATAGATATAGATAGATAGATAGATAGATAGATAGATAGATAGATAGATAGATAGATAGATATAGATAGATAGATAGACAGACAGACAGACAGATGTGCTATTGTGTTCTTTCAAGCAAAGAGATGGTCGCCTCTCTAAGTTCTGGGTAGCTTGCTAGCTAACGCTACAGAGTCTTATGGTGGGTAGAGTGGACCTAAGCCACCTAGGTTCTTGTGAATACCGGTAGATCCTGCCTTGCATCTTCAACCAAGCCCCCAAAGCTGGCAAGACGGAGTTTCCTAAGGTCACAGGCCACACATCCTGTCTTTGCCTTCAGACATCTCCTCCATGCTGCTCCAGCTCTCTTCAAATAAGTGAGTGAGCTGAAGTGGGTAAATTCCCTGTGGTGACAGCACAGCTGCCACCTCATGTCTTATTCCTAATCCTGTTCCTTTCATTTCAGCTCAGGCTTTAGTGATGTTGTAAAGTTTCATTTCCAGAGACTTCTCTCCTGCCAAGAGCTGTTACATACTCCCAAAGCTCTGTCTCTCTCAGATGCTAAAGAGGCACCATGCCGTTCTTAAACCACCAGGGTTGGTGGGGGGGTCTTTTCTCAAAGAAGTGACTGTCTTGCCCTGGTCTCTGGTGTTCTTAAAAATCCCCCATGAACTGGACGGCTGCAATCCATTGTGCGGCAAAATACACTTTCTTGTAAAATGGCATGTTTATTTTGTCACACGTTTTATTATCCTAATCTTTTTCTACGGTGCTCAAAGAGGTAGGCTAGGAGCTTTCTCATTTTATTGTCACATCAAACCTGTGAGGAAGGTTAGGCTGAGAAATGATGGCTTCCTCAAGGCTGCGTGACAAACATAATGACTGAACAGGAGTTTGAGCTGTGGTTTCCAACAATCAAACCCAGAACTGGCACTCATAGGCCAAGAAGCATTCAGAATCTTTAGCTGTCATGTAGAAGCTAGACACTCAGAAATAAATGGATGAGTAAGGCAGAAATTACAAAATAATGTAAGTGGTAATGGGGTAAAGAGTCAGACTATGCACTGGTGGATCACTAATGGCCCATTATCTGATCAATTCTTGCCAATTTTGAAGATCCAAGAGTGTGACATTTCGCCTCTGATATACACTTGCCTTCAGGTCTCCATTCACTTGTTCCCACTACAGTCGTACCTTGGTTCTCAAACATAATCCGTTCCGGAAGTCTGTTTGACTTCCAAAACATTCAGAAACCAAAGCACAGCTTCTGATTGGCTGCAGGAAGCTCCTTCAGCCAATCAGAAGCTGCAGAAGCCACACTGGACGTTCAGCTTCCAAAAATTGTTCAGAAACCAGAACATTCACTTCCAGGTTTTGATCGTTCGGGAGCTGATTTGGTTGCGTGCCAAGAAATTTGAGATCCAAGGTACGACTGTACTTTTATCCTACAATGAAAGTGAACAACTTTATTTAATTTGTATTGATGGGGAGCTTGTTGTTTATTTAATGATAAAAGTCAAATTAATTAAAGTCTTCATGTGTCTACTTGTTTAAGGCTGTATATTATTCTATTCTCAATGTATATCTTTCCTGAAAGGTTTGCTGGAGAAAATGAGTGAAAAGCCTGTAAGGTCAAAACTGTTTCAGTAACTCAGGTTTAGCAAAGTATGCCTTAAGCTGCAAAGCACCTGCTCAAATCTGTCCCATAAATAATTTCAGCTGGCTCATGCCCATGAAAACCCTCAATAATTCCAATAGGGGTTTTTTGTGCTTTACATCCAGAAGCTCAGCACACGGTGGTTGTGCTTTATTTTCTTTTAAGGGACTAGTTAGCCTGGTTTCAAGAACACAATGGAGCAGAGTTATTAATTCTGATTATTTGTGGCTTTTAAACATTTAAATCCCTGAGCTCAGCTGCCGATCCACTTGTTACTTCTTGGCAGGAAGTCAAGCGCTTAGTTCAGAGTCATCTTTTTCTTCTTCTTCTTCTGGCTGCCAATAATGCAGTGTTAACAAATTTGTCAGAGTGTATTTATCTGTTGCTATGTCTGTTGTTAGATGAAGAATGCAAAGCTGAGGACACGTTGGCAATGGTACTCTCCCTGTTAAATAGAATACTTGCCGCCTCCCACCACTGCAGGGAAACTGCAGAACATTAGCGCTGCCTTTTGCTCACGTCTCTCCTATCCATCGAAGGCTTCTTTTTCCCAAATGGAACCAACACGGGAGTGGCGGTGACATCCATAAAGCCTATCAAATCATAACGCGGTGCATTCTACGGTATTTAAGATAATGAGACAGAGCTTTCCCCCAGCTTTCTGTGCTCTTCTCAGAGATCTTTCTGCGTCAAAGTACAATCAGGGGAGCTCTTACAGTGTCCCTTTTTATGAGTCATTTTCAGTCATTCTCATACTTTTGAAAATGAGGTCCAGGAAAGCAAAGGATTCTGTGTAGTGGTGCTTTGTGTGTGAACAACCCCTTCCACTCTGGGTTTTGCTCATTTTGTTCCTTCCTCCTGCGCATGTGGTTCAATTTTTGTTCGCAGTCCTTCGAGTTGGCTCGTCTTTCTAGAAGGATCCAAGGGAGGAGAAGCTTGCACGGTGCTGCTGTTCTTTGAAAGCTCTAAACTTCGATGTTAGCCCATCATCGCATGTTGAAAAGTTGCTTCTGCTCTAGTACTCGGTACAGTGGTACCTCTGGTTAAGAACTTAATTTTTTCTGGAGGTCCGTTCTTAACCTGAAGCACCACTTTAGCTAATGGGGCCTCCCGCTGCCGCTGCCGCCGCCATCCGATTTCTGTTCTCATCCTGAAGCAAAGTTCTTAACCCGAGGTACTATTTCTGGGTTAGTGGAGTCTGTAACCTGAAGCGTCTGTAACCTGTACCACTGTACTTTGATTCAGGGCACCTGCCCTGATCTCTTGCCTGAGCAGCATCCCAGGATGTGAACAGAAACCACAGTCCACACTGGGCAGGGATGAGGGACATCTACCTGTGGCCTCCAGTCTACGTGACCTTCAGGGAATTTCCCTGGGCTAGATTCCACATCCAGGGCTAGATTAAGACCTTTAGAGGCCCTAAGCACTTAAAAAGATTTTGATGGCCCCATATATAACTAATTCAAAACATAAACAATAATAAACTGTTAAGTACTGTAACATTTTATTTTTCGAAATGAAACGAAACCTATGGTAAGATGGAAAATAATGTTCATTTTTATATGCTTCCACTTTATTTATATTTGAAAAATTTTCTCCTCCTTTTTCTAATTTCAAAGTGGGCAATCAGATCCTCAGAACTAATCTTACATAGCACATCTGCTTCTATACTTAGCAGAGATGAGGCATCCAGCCTGCCTTGTTGCACAGTCGTTCTGCTGGGATTTTTAATATGAGAAAATGAATGCCCAGTGGAGCAATTAGTGACCATTAATGTTAAAAATCTGACGATGGACAATTTCCGTGGTGCCCTCCTTCCCTTGATGCCCTAAGCACGTACTTATTTTGCTTAATGGTTAATGCAGCCCTGGCCACGTCCCTCGCTGACCTTGTTCTGCAACCTCTTTGACTGCTTTTGTCTGGCTGGATTGTGTCTTTGATTTGTGACAATGCTTCTTGCTGGTCTGGATGGAAAGGTGGGTGGGAGGGCAGGAACCTTTGGCTTCGTGGCTGGAACATAGGCTACTGCATTGTTTCCCAACCTTTTCCTGACCCCCTTCTAACCTTGTTTCCTTCCTGTGCCCACCCCCATGGACACAGCCAAGGGGGGCAGCTGCCCCCCATAAGAAAAAAATCAATACAAATCTGAGTTTCTGCCCCTCCAACAAATATCCTAACTACACCCATGCCCCCCCCCATCCCACCGGTAGAAAGTTATCTATTTAAATGTTTCGTTTGGAAATGGAACATGTTTTATTAATATTTTTCTAATTTATACAAAATGCAAATTACATAATAAAATATTGTTGAAGCAGAAAAACACAGAATCATAGAGCTGGAAGGAACCCCAGGGGTCATCTTTCTAGTGCAACCCCCTGCAATGTAGGGAACTCAGCTAAAGCATCCATGACAGATGGCCACCCAACCTCTGCTTAGAAACCTCCAAGGAAGGAGAGTCTAAACCTTCAGAAAGAGATCCGTCTTCCATGTATTATAAAAAGTAAACAACACTTATTTGACCCCAGTTATTTGACACAGAGCGGGAAACCTACAGATACAGTCCAAAAGGCACTCAGGGAGTTCTGTATATATGGGAGAATTTTAAAAGGCAAGTGGTCCTCACTGACCTGGTGCAAAAAAATCTTGTCAGCCGGAGTAGCCCTGGCTGCCTGGAACCCGAATTTTAATTTTTATCATCTACAATTCTGTTTTATTTTATAGTACAGTACATTGATTATTGCTTTCATTTTATGGATCAGTGGTCTCGCTGGATAGTAAAATTCATGTTAAATTGCTGTTTTAGGGATTGTTTTTAAAAGTCTGGAACAGATTGATCCATTTTGCATTACTTACTATGGGAAAGCGTGCCTTGGTTTTGGAACGCTTTGGTTTTGGAACAGACTTCCGGAACGGATTAAGTTTGAGAACCAAGTTACCACTGTAGAGCAGTAAGGCCCACTGAACTCAATGTGGCTTTCTTCTGAGTAGACAGTTATTTACTAGATGCAAATCAGCAGCAACAGATGACCATGCTCAGCTAGGCATTGGGGTGGATTTCACCCCGCACCTTGCAGAGCCGGACTGACGCTGCTGATGGGCCCTGCACCCCTCAGCAACATCCAAAGGCCCTGATCCACTAGGTGCTGAGGTGGATTGCACCCTGCACCTTGCAGAGTCAGGCCCAGGCTGCCACCAGGCCCGGCACTGGTAGCAGCAACAAGCACCTCCAGCTCGCCCAGCCCTACCCATTGCTACCCCACCACCGCATTTACCTGATCTGGGTTCTGGATCATGGACTCTATTGGTCAAAACAGGGGCCTCAGCAATCGCCCTCCCCGCCAGAAACAAACCAGGACTGCTAGAAGAAAACACATGTGGCAAAAAGCAGTGTTAGGCCCTGGTGGGCCATCTCCTTACCTGCCCCCTTACCCGCTTGTGATTGGCCAAGGCGATAGCCAGTCAATCAGGGTTGTTGTTTTTAAAAAAAAGATTTATTTTTCTTCACTTCTCGCTTTCCTTTGTGGCCCCTTAGTCTCACACTGTGGCCCTCCATTTACAAGATTTTCATGGATTTGGAATATCCTGGGGGCCCTGTGGCCACCAGTTGGGAAACACTGGCCTACTGTTCAGCCATAAGAGCCACACCTTTTGCTCCGCCTGCTTGGGCTCTGCATCTGCCAGAAACATCGCCAACAAGGGAACACGACCCTTGGGTCGAAAAGGGGTTTCTCACTCTTCACAGAAGGAGATACGCAGCGCTCACTCAAGAAACGCCACGCCACATCCCACCTGTTTTTCCCCTGGGGATGTTTCTGGTTGTGTGCAAGGAGACCTGAGCCAGGAGCACAGAGGCCCATGCAGATGTATCCATTCAAATTTCACTGTGACTGCTAGTAAATCCTGGAACAAAGGCTGGCAGCTCCGCTGCTCAGATATCTCTTTGGGAAAGCTAATCTCCCCCTTGTTGCGCCCTGAGCCCTTCTCTCTGGGTAATTGTAGTGCTTGCATTTTAATCCGCCAGATGTGTGTGGTCCGCATGAAGGAGACTGCAGCCACCTTTAATTGAGGAGAGCAGCTCTAGCGGTTTAGGACTGGGATGCCGCGTGGCTCAGATGATTCCGTTCTCGCAATGGCTCACCTTGGGCATCCATCCTTTGCCTCCACCCCCCTAGTCCCTTGGAATGCATTTCCAGCAGCTTATCGCTAATGTACTGCAAGGATGCTTTTAAGCGAATTAACAAGCTGTGTGTGAGGCGTAGCTTTTCAGGGTGGGAAATAATCTATTTTGTAGTGGCCTGCGTCTTTCGGGAGCGAGGTTTTGATGAGCTCAGTCAGTGCCAGTTTAGTTTTATGGGAACTCACTTTCAAAGCTGTCCTTTTGTCGGCTTCTCTAGTAAGGGGTGGTGGTGACTTCTACCCACCCACCCAAGGCTTTGCCATTGAGGAATGACCTCTTGGGCTTTATAATAAGGCTTTGTCCATTGTTGGTCCTGCGTGTTTACATTTAATTAGCCCAGGTGGCCTAAACCTTGCTGCAAGCTGTTTGATAGCCAGAACAAACCAAAGACTTGAGAGCAAACACATCACCAGGTCTGAGGCTGGATGCCAGCAGAGCTTAGAGAATTAGCTATTTCCAGGTGCTTAGGAGGATCCTTATCTTGTGAGTTCACCCAGCTGATAAGATTGCCATGCCTTGCATTTGGTAGCTCCCATTATAGTCCCCAAGGTCAGAAACTGATCCTAGTGTTTATGTGACATTCTTGGGCATGGGTCTGCCAATTCTTTCCACAGTAGCCTGCTTTGGCCAGTGCTTTCTGGTTCTATAAGCACCCAAGCAAGGAGGTGAAGCGTTGCAGGCTCTAGGACTTGGGACCAGGAGGAACTTTATCAACTGAGACCGGAACTCAAACCTTGTACTATATAACCTGGATCACAGTCTGGACACTGAGGTCCAGCTCCAAGGGCCTTCTGGCGGTTCCCCCACTGTGAGAAGTGAAGTTACAGGAAACCAAGCAGAGGGCCTTCTCGGTAGTGGTGCCCGTCCTGTGGAACACCCTCCCATCAGATGTCAAGGAAATAAACAACTATCCGACTTTTAGAAGACGTCTGAAGGCAACCCAGTTTAGAGAAGCTTTTAATGTTTGGTGTTTTATAGTGCTTTTAATATTCTGTTGGGAGCCGCCCAGAGTGGCTGGGGAAACCCAGGCAGAGGGGCGGGGTATAAAGTTGTTGTTGTTGTAAAGCACTCTCATACCGCTCCGCACTATGGGAATTGAAGTTTGTTAAGGGTGCTGTGAATCGTAGCTCTTTGAGGAGTCTCCTAACAACACTCAGCACCCTTAAGAAGTGACAGCTCTCAGGATTCGTTGGGAGGAAATCTTGACTGTTGAAGGGGTATAAGAGGGTGTTAAATCTATGGTGTGGGTGTAATCCTAGTGGTGGGCTGGTATCTCAGATGTGGGCGTTTATGGCCTCCCTGTGGGACAAGAGAGAGAAAGAAAGCATTCCTTTATTAGTAACTGTCAGGAGATAGCGGTGGAGGCAGCAGGAGTGCCTCAGTTAGCACCACACATGGATGCAAGCTGCTGGTGTCAAGCAAAGGCTGCTAGCCACTTAATGACTGTATGCTTTCACAGGTTCCACTGTTTCACCCACTTCAGGGATGGCATCAGCACTCCTGGACAGCTGCCAGGGCCCACTGGTGCAGGGCTGACCTCCAAACCTTGTCAGATCTCCCTCTCACCTCTTTTCCTGGCCTTAAGTTTACTTGGTAGCAACAGCTGGGTCTGGGAAACTTCTTACCATACACTTTGGGAACGGTAGACTAGCAAGCAAGCCTCCAGATTCAGCCACTAGTGTCAAATAAACTCATGGGCAGGAGGACACCAGTGCCAGGGTTCCCAGAAGCCTGGTGCCAGCCCTATAAACTAAATAGAGACATGCAGTATTGGTGCCTGTGATTGGCAGGGAATATGAGGCCTCTGGATTGGCTCAGCCAGGTATAAATAAATTGCAAGATCCTGGCCGCCTACGTTTTGCCTGGCCAACAAAGTAGAATTTCCTGCCCTCAACATGCAAGAACAAGACCTGTGTGAAATCTTGCGATTGCAGGAAATTCTCTTTGTCTTACCCGCAGCGCAAGCCAGTCACTCCGATATCTCGTTCCTATGAAATTATCTCATTTCCAGTGTTAGAAAGAGACAGCTGCCTCCGAGAGCCGGAGTTGAAAAGATTCTGCCCCTTTGTCTCTTTCTCTTTCTCCATTGTACCTAGCACAATGCAGCTGATCTCCCAGTGGTATCTACGTGGATGAAATAAAACAGTTCCTCATTCATCCAAAACCTTAATGCAGAAAAATGATTATGGATAAGAACAGTTTGTCACCTGTGGACAAGCGTATCTCCCCACATTGCCACTTTCTCCCTCTCCCTATTTCTCTGACTGCTCAGCCCTTGCCCAGAAAGAAACCTTTCTGAACGCAAAAGACAATAGGTGGAGCAGAGGTCTTGGGTTTGGGGGCAATTGAAGCCACCCACAGCCCCTTAAATAGGAACATAGGAAAGTGCCTTTTTCTGGCACAAAATGTCAAAAGGGCCATTTGGAATGGAGAAGCAGTTGCCAGAGTCATGGCTTAATACTTCTCTTTCCCCCACCGTCCTCACCCTGCTTCTCTATTAGAAATCAGCACCTCCTACAACTTACACTAGCATTTGCATGTGATGTGTTAGTTATCCTGTTAGGCATAAATCTAAAACCTGTAGTGTGTAAAGCAGCCCTATAGTGTGGGAGGTGTTGTGCCCTAGGATGATTTGAGAGTGCTGGAGAGAAAAAAGATAGGTGGGAGGCATAAGTAGGACTGTGGAAAAGCAGAGCCATAGCTAGGGGAGGGTCTAGCCAGGGTTTCTGCCCTGGGTGAAGCCTTAATAGTAATAATAATAATAATAATAATAATAATAATAATAATAATAATAATAATAATATATTTATACCCCACCCATTTGGCTGGGTTTCCCCAGCCACTCTGGGTGGCTCCCAACAGAATTTGAATAATAATTTTAAAAAAGCAATAAAGCATCAAACATTAAAAACTTCTCTAAACAGGGCTGCCTGTTTAGATGTCTTTTAAAAGTCATCTGATGGGAGGGCGTTCCACAGGGCGGGCGCCACTACTGAGAAGGCCCTCTGCCTGGTTCCCTGTAGCCTCACTTCTCGCAGGGAGGGAACTGCCAGAAGGCCCTTGGAGCTGGACCTCAATGTCTGGGCAGCCATTGAGGCTCCCAACCTTCCATCAAATCTGGGCTTCAGCCAGCAGAAAGATGAAAAAGTGAACTGGCAGCCACAAGCTCCATCCTTTCCCTTTCCCCATGAAGCTGAAGAAG
Source organism: Podarcis bocagei (assembly GCF_964188305.1). Classification (NCBI taxonomy): domain Eukaryota; kingdom Metazoa; phylum Chordata; class Lepidosauria; order Squamata; family Lacertidae; genus Podarcis; species Podarcis bocagei. Next base: position 32,959,319 of record NC_138125.1, read on the forward strand.
GCTCATTTACAATTTGATGCAGGGAGAGGGAGAGTTGGAAAATCTGGAGAGGCTGCTTGGCTCTCCCCAGTGAAGCAGAAGATAGGATCCCCTGTGTGTTTGCTACTGTGTGAGAAAGAAATTCTGGAGGGAGGGAGGGAGGGGAGGGAAGCTAAGGAATAGAATCAGTTGGACTAAATGATCCTTAGGGTCCCTTCCACAACTATACAATTCTATGATTCTATGATCGCTGCAGAACTTTGAGTGTATTTAAATAACTAAGGTTGAGTCATTTTACAGACTATTCATAATCCACACACAGGAAAGTAAGGGTCAAAATAAAAAAATTCCTTCCAGTAGCACCTTAAAGACCAACTAAGTTAGTTCTTGGTATGAGCTTTCGTGTGCATGCACACTTCTTCAGATACACACGAATTTTCGTGCATGCACACGAAAGCTCATACCAAGAACTAACTTAGTTGGTCTTTAAGGTGCTACTGGAAGGAATTTTTTTTATTTTGACTATGGCAGACCAACACGGCTACCTATCTGTAACAGGAAAGTAAGGGGTGTGTGAGCATTTTTCCTCCCAGAGGCAGTTCCCTAGCAAGCTCTGGTCAGCCCGGCTGCATTAGGATTGTAATAGAAGGGCACTTTCTACTTTGGACTGGCAAAAAGCATTTCTTCACCTTACATGGAACTGAAAATGACTACAAAATTACCATTTCCTAAAATGAGTAATCAAACAAAAATAAAATTGAAAGGAATATTGTTGAAGCTTACGCAGGAGTAAATTTACACATCAAAACTCCTTGAAAGAGTTTGCGCAGAACCAAGCAGAGGGGTGGATGGCAAAAAAAAACAACCTCAAAGAGGCTTTGTTAGACATGATACCAGAGCACTGCTACACAGTGATAAGTTATTATATGTTGGATACACCCGGCCTTTCAGCCAAGACTGGCCTGCAAAGTAGCTTAGGCTTAAAATCCATGCGAAGGTGCAATTTAGGGGTGGGTGTGTTTTAGAGGGGATCAGCCTCTTCTAGCTCCTGGCGGCTGCTGGCACAGTACAGATGCCAGTCTTATCATCCAGATGGAAGGGGCAGAAGGAGCTGCAGATGGACCCAGGGGCTGCTTGATGGCAAAGCTGATGTACCAGAAGGGGCAAGTGTTGCTTGCCTTGAGAAATATCACGCACTGTCAAGTTAGGGCCTCTCCAGATGGTAGCAGAGCCCAGGGCTGATGTAGCGCTAGACCGTAAGTATCACAAGAAAGAGGTACCAGCTTCTAGCTCCAGATTTTTTCTGCAACATTTGCTGTTTGGGACTCTGCCATCCAACCCAGCTGATCATGCTCATTGCTAGTCTGCTCTTTGGACAGACAACAATCAGCACAAGGATCAGGCACCGTCTCCCTGGATGGCTTCCAGGTATTATGAATGGAATGATGGATGAAGAGGACCCACAAGGTGGGCAGGCAGGCATTTTTCTCCCTCTCTTGCAATTGTAGGAAGAAGAGTCACCCAACACAGTTGATTGGGGATAGGTTACAGGCAGACAGGATGAAGCGCTTCTTTGCACAATAAGCATAATTTAACTTATGAGACGGATTCTCAAAAGTTGTGGTGATGCTGAAAGCAACTTTAGGAAAGGGTTGCATTAAATTTATGGAGGACAGAGTCTTACCGTGGATATGAGAGCTAGGACTGTGATAGGAACATACAAAGTTGCCTTATAGTTATGGTGCAAGGCGATGCCAACCTTTTGGGGGTCTGTGGGCATGTTTGCACACTGGAGGAACTGTTGTGGGCACCACACACACACACATATATACATACACCACACAGCCAAGCATACACCACAGCCTATTATACTGACTGCACCAAAATGCTTCTTTCAAGCCTAATTTCAGCTGTTTGGGGAGACACTGTGGGCCCCAGGGGCAGCCTTTGCAACTGGCTGTGTACCTGTTGGCACCACATTGGTAGGCCCCTGATATTCATTGGTCCATACTGATAATTTTTTTCTGGCGGTGACACCCCAGCATCTCAGATCCAGTGTTCTTTGGCTGTATCTAGAGACATCAAAGAAACGTTTCGGTGTTGTAAATTTAAACAGGGAAAACAGGTAGAGGAAAACTGGACTCCACGTCGCCATCTTGTGGCACAATGTTCTATCACACATACAACGCATATAAATCACTTTTTCTCTACCAGTCTAGCTCAGTCCCTATTCTACCTCAGTCCCTATTCCACCCTATTACCACCTGATCCTTTAAATGGGAGATGTCAGGGTCTGACCGTGATATCTTAATCATGGAGACCATATGCTGCATATCACTAAACTAATCTCTATCCAAAAGGGGAATTTCCACATTCTGTGGCAACACCTGGTGAGCAGATGCTGAAAGTGAATCAATTAGGGTCTCTATGGCCACCGTGCCCTGCTTTTGCCCCTGGCATCTGGCAAGCAGAGAGTTTCACTGCCTCTGAACACCGAGGTTCCACTTAGCTGACATAGCTAATTGTTACTGATGGTTCCATCCTCTGTGCACATAACTTAACCCATTCTGAAAGTTGTTGGTGCCCAATTTACTATCCATATATCATCACAACTTCTGCAAACTTCCCAGGGATATCTGGCTATCAGAGGCAGAATACGAGCATCATCTTTGCTTGATCCAGCAAGACTGTCATCATGTTGCTCTGTTTCAAGTGCACAAAATCAAGCGCTCCTCTGTATGGAAGTTCCCCTATGGACCTGGTGCCCTCCAGATGTTCTTTGACTACAATTCCCATCAGCCCCCGCTGGCTGGGGCTGATGGGACCTGTAGTCCAACGACATCTGGAGGGCACCAGGTTGGCAAAGGCTGCCCTGTGGTGTCTTTTCTTTTTCCTCAGTGTGGGGTGGGAGAGCATGTCACTTGCTCAATACCACAGGGATTTAAACATTTCTACTCAGACTAGACAAAAATCAGACTGGTGCAGGGAGTGGAAGTGGAAGTATCTCTTAATTTTTACTGGCAGAGAGATTCCATGGATAAATTAGCCATCAACCACTCCCTTATCTACCAGACTAATACAGCATCACAGTAAGGGGTAATCTGGTGAATGCTCAGCAGGTTTTCAGCAATTACAGAGGAATCCAGTTGGCCCTTTTCACAAAATCCCAAGTCTCTCACCCACCTTGGGGTGCAGAACATGGGAAGAAAGGTCTTAAAAATGGTCTGTAGTTTGTGTATCAGTCCATTGGGCACACAGACTGACTAACAAGTGCATTCTTCATAACAAGTGCATTCAATCATTAGCACTGCAAATCGATTGGAGATTATGGCAGAACCCAAATTTATGTATGTTTACTCAGAAGTAAGCCCTACTCTGCTCAGTGGGCCCTACTCCCCAGTAACTGCTCATAGGCTTGCAGCTTACAGGGCAATCGCATGCATGTCCATTCAGAAATAAGTTCCACTGAGTTCAGTAAGATTTATTCCCTGTCGGTTGTAGGCTCAAATTAACAGTTTAATTTACTGTTTGCGTAATTTGGGAACCTTTGGAAGAGTATTGAAGATAACACAATTTTAAAAAGGAAAACCATCCCTCAGTCTTAGCCGCACAAATTCAAATTTGCCTAGCCCTCCCCGCTCCCAAAACCCCAACCCAGTGGCGTAGTGTGGGGAGTGCAGGGGGGGCCGGCCTCACCGGGCGCAACATCTGGGGGTTAGGGTTAGGGGGCGCAAATCCACAGGTTAGGGGGCGCAAATCCACGGGTTAGGGGGCGCAAATTACTTGCCTTGCCCCGGGTGCTGACAACCCACGCTACGCCACTGCCCCAACCGGTCTCAGACCAGGCGAGAACATCTGGGGCTGAACCTGTGCAGCTAAGTTAGTTCCTCAGCCCCTCACTTGGCAGCCCCAAGTAAGAACAGGTTATAATAAATACAGTTTTAATTATTATTTTTTTAATCCATCTATTACTATAGATCGTTTAGAGATGCTGTCCTATTTAACTCCCCCCAATAAGCATAGGTATAAATTAAATGGTTCCGAAAATATACCGATGAGGCATTGGGGCTGCGATCCTCTGCACAGTTACCTCGGAGAAACTATCCCACGGAAGACAGCGAGTCTTATGCCTGAGAGTAAACAAGCCTAGGGACTGGGCTGTTCAAATATCTCCCAGTCATCAGATTGGGTTTAGAAATGAAGGGCTCAAATATGGAACAAAACAAAACAATCTTATTGCTGGAATCAAGCTGGTGATTCTCTCACATTCCGTGCCGCCCTGTCTGAGCTTATGACATATTGTTGACCAGGAAAAAGCCACGGCAGTGAGGGTGGGCGGGCTGAGGAGTGGGGGGGGGGCTTGGAGAAATGGGAGGGGAGAAGATGGTTAGGGAGGAGATGCCAAGTATCTGGCTTGGGGCAGAGGGAGAGTCGGAGAGAGGCAGTCGGAGCCCCCGTTTGGCGGCGCAGTTCCCCCCCTGGGGGGGGAGGAGGGGAGGCGGGAGGAGAGGACACTCCGCTCGGCGGGGGTCTCCGGCTCGCAAGCGAAGGGAAGCTTTGCTGCAGCTGAAGGCTTGTGCGGAGCAGCGCCGCTCTCGGCCGCGCAAGGGCGCATCTCCAGCTCTGGCTCCGCCTGCGCCGCGGCGCTGCTTCCCGGACGCTGACCCTCCGCCTACTTGAAGCTCTCCCCACCGAAGGCAGGGGCCCCGAGGCGAGGATCGGCCGCGCCCGGGGGAGGGACAAGGATGCCTGCGCTCGGCTCCCTCCAACTCGGCGGCTGAAGCAGCTTCCTCGGCTCAGGTAAGGCTCCCGAGAGCACCTTTCCCCCACCGGGGGCGCGTGCCGTCGAGGCGCACGGCGAGGACCTCCCGAGTGCCGCCGCCTTCCTCTCCAAAGTATTGGGCCAAGCGAAAATAGAGAGCAATAGCGGGGGTCCCGGAGTGGGAAGCAGCCTATCATATGTGGGTGGGCTGGGGGGGGGGGGGATCTGAGGGCGAATGGGCGACTCTTTGAATGAAGTTTGGGGAATATGTGGCTCCTCCAGGCACGCCCCATGGACAGCGCCCTCGTGTGCGCATCTGCTCAAAAGCGAGTCCCCTTTGAACTTGCTCCCAGGTAAGCGGCTGTCGGAGGAACCCACTGGGAAGACAGGCTTCTCAGGCGCCCCGATGCCCTGGTGAGGGGCGCAGGGACAATCTCTGCGTGTTGGGTTTGCTAGACCAGTCGAGTGGACGACTCCTGGTCCTCGACAGACAGCCCCAGCTGGGCAGGGTCTCCCTGCCTCCGAAATGTCTTTCCCCGGACGGTTGTGCTGCACTTTCCGGAGAGAGAGCCACCTGCTGTGGTCGCTTCCTCCTCCGGCTCCGGCGGCTGCCTGAACTTCGCGCTGCCCGGGCGCCACAGGGGCGCGGGGGGAGAGACTCGAAGGAGAGCAAGGCAGTGGCAAGCATGAAACCCCCCCCCCCGGTCTTAAGCATGTTTCCACGCTTGGAAGTTCCGCAGCGCCTAATGGGAGTCGATGCGCTCCGGGTTACACAATGAAACCCCTTTGCCTTCACAATACTTCTTTCTGCGTAAGCGGGTTTAGGATTGAGCATCCCTCTAAGAGCCAGCCAACGGTCCCCGGTGAGCCGAGAAGGGGGAAGAGGTGGCTGCTCATCTTGGGCACTTTGAATTTATTGAGGGAAAGCTCCTAACCCGCCCCAACCCCCAGGAGAAGGCAGGACTCCCGCGGAGGGAAGAACAACAATGCCTCTCCCTCCTTCTCACTCAGGAGGGCGGGGAAGGGGTCCCTTGAGGCTTAGGAATACAAAGGATTTTGCGAGGGGGGAGCAGGGAGGTGATCCCATTTTATCTGCACAAGCCCCCACCGAGGTAAGTCAGGCAGCGGGACGACTAGCCCAAGATGATCCACTGCATTTTGCTGCCACACGAGGATCTGAACCTATGTGGTCCAAGGCAAACTCTTGGTGCCATTCATCTCTGAAGACATTTGCTTGTGCTTGGCAGGAGATGACGCCTGACACAGAAGTTAAGTTGGATGCAGAATGCAGTCATCACCCAGGCGTGACTTTCCTCTAATCAGTGTTTACAAGCTACCTAGAAGTGTTTTCTTGGACTGGTACCTCTTCTTTAGACAGCAGCCAAGAGGTAAAGCAGGAAGGGAGAGGAAGCTGGCTGAGAACTGAGAAAGCTTTACTGTCACAAGTTTGGAGCAAAGCCCAGTTTGCTGCAATTCCAGCCTGGGCTGCTTGGGCACGGCAGGTCCCACAAGGGATGCTCAGATAGAGCCACTCTCATTCTCACCTGCTTTCATCCTTTTTAGGCTCCATCAGAATTTGGGACAGACTCTGTGTGGCAGCGAAGCTTAAAGAGTGTGTGCCATCTGTCGTTCCAGTCTATGGCACTTCTATACCCAAGGTTTTAAATGGCTTTTTGCTGAAATTGGCCTGTAATGTGGAATGTAATATTAACTAATATTGGCTGGAAAGTATATTCGTTTTTTTAAAATGGCTCTTTTCCGCTTTCTGGCTGGCATGAGCTACATCCACTCATGCGCACATGCAGTGCGAGGGAGGCTCAAAGGCACTTTGAGATGTGAATACTCCAGTCCTGTGTTACGGATGTCTCTCTCCTGCACTTTCACTGCCATTCGGCCCATGGCCAGACCTCTAATATGTTCCCTGCCCCATGAAGCCATGAATCTGAAGCTGTGGCTTACCTGTTCTGAGACTCAGTGTCACTTGGCGGCTGGTGGAGACATCATCTTTTTGTGCCAGTGGTAGTCAATGTACTGCTTTTCAGGTGTTTTTATAACTAGCTCAGTTTGTAGAGAAGGAGACTCTTAATCTCAGGAGCATGGATTCGACCCCCACACAGGGCTAAAGATTGCAGGGGGTTGGATTAGATGACCCTTGCGGTCCCTTCCAATTCTATAAATCTATGATTCTACAACTCCCATCATCCCTGACCATTTGACATGCCCTCTGGGGCTCATAGGAGTTAAAAGTTCAGCAACATCTAGCACAGATTATGTTGGTTACTCCTCCTCTAGGCAAATTAGTTAGAGTTACTCCAGGGCAGTTGCTGCCTCTTTCTGTCTTGTCCTAAACCTGGGGTCCACAATATAGCATCCCTGCCAACGGCCTCTGCCACTCTGTGTGTGTGGTTGTTTAAATGAGGGTTTTGGGGGTTGTTGTTGCTTAGTTAGGGGGTGCTGCCTGCTTTTTGAGGGGTGTTGCCTGCTTTTTATCTCTGTTGGTTCATGTGTGAGAATGTAGACCCAGTGGCGTAGCGTGGGGGGTGCAGGGGGGGCCAGCCGCACCGGGCGCAACATCTGGGGGTTAGGGTTAGGGGGCGCAAATCCATGGGTAGGGGGCGCAAATCCACGGGTTAGGGGGCGCAAATTACTTGTCTTGCCCCGGGTGCTGACAACCCACGCTACGCCACTGTGTAGACCTCCTGTCTATCGCTGTGGGGAGGTCTGAGCATCACCAGTTTTTCTTCTGTGAAATGGATATTTTGTGGAGGGCCATGACAGTTTCTTAGATTTCCAAATGTACCCCCACTGGTCCAAAAAGATCAGGGACCCCTGCCCTAAACATAAGCTACAGTTGCCCTGAGGGTAGACTCCTACTTATCTCTGCTTAACAACCTCTCATAACTGTTTAGGGCTGGACAGTAGCTACTCTGAGGTAAATTAGCTCCTTGCCTTTTGGGGTGTAGGAAACTAAGGTCTGCCTGACAGTATTTTGGTGTCATGCTGACATAAGCTCATGAAGGACACATAGAATCACAGGAATTTTAGAACTAGCAAAGACTTTTGAGGTAATCTCACCCAGCCTCTGCTCAGTGCCAGAATTTACAGCATCGCTGACGGAAGCCTGTCCAGCTTCTGCTTAAATACCTCTGCATCTTGCAATATATTCCCCAACAACAACATTGCCTTGTCAGATGAGGGTGGGATCTTTCATTGCAGTCAAAGTATTTCCCAACTGTGTCTCCTTTCATCCCTCAACCCAGTCTTGACTTCTCATGCTGGCTACCTTATTGTCACCTTATTCATTAATTAATTGCAGGACTAAAGCGTGGAGTTTAAATCATTTTTTTGTTAGAACTGCCTTCCTGTGAAAGGTGGTTGTTTAAAGTCAGCCACACAAATCTCTTTTATTCTAGGCAATATGTCTAAAATGGCTTTTCAAACAATGCGTGGTTTTCGTTCATAGAAACCTTTCCACACTCCTTTTCTCCCTTCCTTTTCTTTTGGCATGAAATGTTCTTAAAAATAGCATCTCGATTCAGTGATACTTTAATGGGTTGGTTAGAAGCATGGAAATTAATTGACTTTTAAAACCTGGAATGAATTGGCTGTTCTGGCTTTGCTGAAGAGTCAAAAATGCCATCGGCCTCTCAATTTTGTAGCACACATAAACAATCACAGCTCGGGAATTCCATAATCCTGCTGGGAATGAAGGGAGAGGGGAGCATGGACACAACCACCAATCTTCTGCAGACCCACCTAACTCAGGATAATGGCATGAGGTGTGTTTGGGGAGGCTGCACCCATGGCACAGAAGCGGGCAGGTGGTGATGTAAGCACATCACAAATTTCCAAGAACCAGAAATAACAACTTTGCTGCTGGTTGATGGAGAAATTAACACTTTGCTCATAATAATAATAATAATAATAATAATAATAATAATAATAATTTATTATTTATACCCCGCCCATCTGGCTGGGTTTCCCCAGCCACTCTGGGCGGCTTCCAAAAGAATATTAAAATACTGTGATACATCAAACATTAAAAGCTTCCCTAAACAGGGCTGCCTTCAGATGTCTTCTAAAAGTCTGGTAGTTGTTGTTCTCTTTGACATCTGGTGGGAGGGCATTCCACAAGGCGGGTGCCACTACCGAGAAGGCTCTCTGCCTGGTTCCCTGTAACTTGGCTTCTCGCAGTGAGGGAACCGCCAGAAGGTCCTCGGTGCTGGACCTCAGTGTCCGGGTAGAACGATGGGGGTGGAGATGCTCCTTCAGGTATACTGGACCAAGGCCGTTTAGGGCTTTAAAGGTCAGCAACAACACTTTGAATTGTGCTCGGAAACGTACTGGCTACAGAGAGTCATCCTTAACTCTCTGTCTCCCACCCCCTCTTTTGAATTCAAATCACACACCCCCAAGGCATCCCCCCTGGCAAAGTTCCAAATGACATTTGCAGAGGACAAAGACATGATTGGTCCCCTGTTGTGGGGTGCAGATAAAGAGGTGAGGTGATAGAGAAAGTTTTTTTGAGAAGGATCATGGGGGTTGTTGCCTGCATTTGCATGCAATCATTAGTTCCCACAGCTGTATCTTCCTTCCTTCCTTCCTGCACTAACCTCTTCCCAAAATTACATCACTCTGAAAATCGTCATCTAATTTTCTCTTCCCGTCTGTCTCAGCCTTCCTTGCTCCTTCCTTCTGCAGTGTCTTTTGAGCATTTGGGAAATTATTTCCCCAGAGAGATGTATTACAAGCACTTTTACAAGACAAATCTCTGAGTGTCAGTTTTGCTTTATTCCCCAGCCTTTTTTTTTTTTCTTCTAAGATCAAGGCAGCCGCCTCTGAAGGTTTTAGATGTGAGAGACATAAAAGTTCTGTTGGGTCAGTGCTAAGGGCAGAGCTCTCCATGAGTTCTGGACAACTCCAGTCAAGCCGACCCTCTAGAGAGCCAGTGTGGTGTAGTGGTTAAGAGCGGTAGTCTCGTAATCTGGGGAACCGGGTTCGCGTCTCCGCTCCTCCACATGCAGCTGCTGGGTGACCTTGGGCCAGTCACACTTCTTTGAAGTCTCTCAGCCCCACTCACCTCACAGAGTGTTTGTTGTGGGGGAGGAAGGGAAAGGAGATTGTTAGCCGCTTTGAGACTCCTGAAGGGGAGTGAAAGGCGGGATATCAAATCCAAACTCTTCTTCTTCTTCTTCTTCACGTCAAAGAAGCCTACATTATGTGCTGTAAAAAAGGTCTACACTTTTATATATATTTATTAAGTATTTTCTCCTCTTAAGACCCACAGTTTCAACCACTCAGGTGCAAAGCACAAGAAGATAAAGGGAAAGAAACACTTTGAGAATGTCCAGAATAAATGTGGGGGAAGTGGAAGGAGCTGTACAGAGCACAAAAACTCTGGCCATTACAAGCTACATTCAGCCATCCTTTGATCCAATAACCTTTGGCATTATGCTTCCAACCTCTTCGGTTAGTAATCATAATGACTTATTTAAAAATATGAAAGCTGAGGACACCAAATCCTAAGGAACTGGCTGTATTTCCCACTTGGGCATCTAAAATGCAGATGTGGTGAATATACGCCCAAGCCTTTCTGTAGTTCCAGAAGAGTGTAAGCTATTCCCTTCCTCATTTGCGCTGCAGCTGAGGAATGTGAACGAGCCACAAAAGTGAATATTTTGTGAGGTTTCTGTTCCTGTGGGATTCCATATAGCACCTGTGTTGCATGCAGGAGATCCTTGATTCAATCCCTGATGCCCCCAATTAAAAGAACCAAGTAACAGGTGAGCAGAAAGACCTCTGTCAATCAGAAGGGACAAATGCTGGGCTCAGTCGGTGAAAAGCAGCTTCTTGCGTTCCCAGAGGTTATGCTCCTCTACAAAGACACATTTGCATTTTTCTAACTTGATGACACAAGCATGAAGCTGCAGCTTGCATGGGTGAGACTGAATTAGTCATCACAGGGCCAGCATCATAGCATTGCTCATATATACTTTAGGTTCAATGCTGTTAATTGAGTCAGTTCACACATTCAGCTGTGAATCATTACAGCAAATTAAGAGGTGTACATATAAGTGCAAACTACCCCTGACTTGGTGTAACAGCTTTCTGTTATCTCTACATTACAGGGGCTTGGGAAATCTGCTATTTGGGGAGAGGTCATGTTTTTTGCTGCCCCTTCTAGTGAAGTCCCATACAGAGGACACCTTGCCTAGGAAGCACTGGCAGCGCCTACTGCATTCATGGATGCAGCTCAGCACAGCCCGTCTGTGAAAAGCAACTTTGCTTTATCTTCGCCCTCTGTTCTCCTCATCATTCCTCAGGTTCTATCATACCACAAATGCAACATCTGAGCCTGGTTTTCTGTCTCTCTTTGTTTTGCTTTTGATCTGAGGCACAATGAAAAGTTTAATCAATCAGCCCCTCTGGACATGCATAATGTGTGGAGTTTTATTAATGTGCTATTATTTTAATTATATTTTACTTCATTTTGAAAAGCAGGATGCTGTAATGACATGCAGCATACAATCCATCAATTTGTGCATTGCCCTCGAAACAGGCTTTTTTATAATAATAAAGTATCCTGACATTATCATATTTACCTGTTTACTTACTTACTTCATTTATATTCTGCCTTTCCTCTAAAGTATTCGAAATAGCATTCATAGTCCTGCCCTCCTCCATCTTATCTTCTCCAGGGCCCCGTGGGGCAGGTCAGGCTAGGAATTAATGACTGGCTCAAGGTCACCCAATAAGATTTGAATCCTGGTCTCCTTGGTCCTAGTCCAAGACTCTAACCACTAGACCATACTGGCTATCTAGTGTCCCTTAAGACTCATATTAGTTATGAGAATAAGCCGAAAATAAATATATTTTCTCATATTTCCTGAATTATTTTTTCTTAAAAACAACTTTTTCTTGAACTGATTAATCACACCACCCCAGTGATTTATTCTAGATTAGTCAACATATTGCTGGATTTCCACATAACTGGAATAATCCCTTTCGTAACTAGTTCCTATACCAAAAAGGTGGTTGCTAAGTATAACCATGTATATCCCATTTTACAGAGAGGGGGAAGGGCCAAAGCTCAGTCACGGAACAGCTGCTTTGAGTGCAGAAGGTCCCAGGTTCAAGAGAGACCCCTGTCTGAAACTGGAGAGCCACTGAGCATCACTTTGAAAGTACTGAACTCAATGGACCAACGGTCTGTCTTTGTGTACGAGGCAGCTTCCCATGTTCCTTTGTTGCCTTCACAACACTCAATATAGCCTTGTTGCAAAATGACTAGGGAAATGAATGACCTGGGGCTAGATCTCTCTCTGTTCCATGAGGTTCCCTTCTCTTGTACATCACTGATGTTCTCAAGCATGCTTATTCCCCCACCGCCATTAATCGGTATTCCATCTGGAATGGAACTCTATATCATTTTAAATGTCATCTACCTTGGCCTTAGTAGGTTCGGGAAAAGATGGATGCATGTAAATTTCTCTATCCTCACTGAGGTTTGCAGCTTCTTCTGATTTAGTATCATCTCTGAATCTCATTATAGTCTCCTGGTCCAATCTCCAGACTTCTAATGAAGACCACCCTCCATACTTCCCACACCTCCATTCCTTGCTGTTTCTCTGAATACCCCTTGCTTATTTACAGTCTCTGTCAGCTTTCCAGTGTTTGTCTCTGTGCCAGGACCATAACTGTGCCTAAATAAATGTGTTTCTCAAGTAAGATTGCATGAGGCGGCACAGTTTCAAATCTCCGAATCTTTTTATTTATTTTTTTATTACTTAATGTTTTTCTAACACCTAAAGACTTGCTGGGCACTTAATATAAATCAGCAGAAAACTCTCACTGCAAGAGCTTCCATCTTCCATCACAGGAGCAACAAAGCAAAGAAGAAAACAAGCAGGAAAGTAATGGGGTGGGGAGGTGAGCGAAAGGAAGGACAGAGATGCTGGTAATAAGATCACACTGTTCTTCGGTGAGGCCTGCTCACAGCGCGATGGTTCCCTTAAAAAAATCCATACCTGCCATCTTCTGCATCCCCTCCTTGTGCCGGCCTCTGTATGGCAAAACTGCCTTCACCTCCTTGTCACCAGGCCTTCCACAGCACACCTCACACACTTGCGAATATGGGTTGGCACATCTCAGAATTAGAAAGGACATTTGAGGCCTCTCTTGTGCTGGAGCCATTTGCTAGCAGCTGCCTTTTCCTGGAATTAGAGATGAATGGAAAGAGAAAGGGGAGTGCAGGATTTGCGTCTCTTCTCCAGCTACTGCCGTCCCTAACTTAAGGCACAACATTTATTTGTAGGGGTGCTGCTGAATTCTACTGAGGATTTGGTGGTGTGAAAGTGGTTCCAGCTGCAACAGAACTGAACTGGGGCCAGAATGAAGCCTTATTTACTGAAATCTACCAAATTCCACGGGATGCGGGTGGCGCTGTGGGTTAAACCACTGAGCCTAGGGCTTGCCAATCAGAAGGTTGGCAGTTCGAATGCCTGTGACGGGGTGAGCTCGCGTTGCTCGGTCCCTGCTTCTGCCAACCTAGCAGTTCAAAACCACATCAAAGTGCAAGTAGATAAATAGGTACCGCTCCGGCAGGAAGGTAAACGGCGTTTCTGTGCACTGCTCTGGTTCGCCAGAAGTGGCTTAGTCCTGCTGGCCACATGACCCGGAAGCTTTACGCCGGCTCCCTCTGCCAATAAAGCGAGATGAGCACCGCAACCCCAGAGTCGGTCACGACTGGACCTAATGGTCAGGGGTCCCTTTACCTTTACCAAATTCCACACGGGACATGGATGGCGCTGTGGTCTAAACCACTGAGCCTAGGGCTTGCCGATCAGAAGGTTGGCGGTTCGAATCCCCGCAACAGGGTGAGCTCCCGTTGCTCAGTCCCAGCTCCTAGCAGTTCGAAAGCATGTCAAAGTGCAAGTAGATAAATAGGTACCGCTCCGGCAGGAAGGTAAATGGCATTTCCGTGTGCTGCTCTGGTTTCGCCAGAAGTGGCTTGGTCATGCTGGCCACATGACTTGGAAAAACTATCTGGGGACAAACGTTGGATGCCTCAGCCAGTAAAGCGAGATGAACACCGCAACCCCAGAGTCATTCGCAACTGGACTTAACTGTAAGGTGTCTTTTACCTTTACCTTTACCAAATTCCACTACATGTCTATAAGGGATTTCTCTGGTTATAGGTTGATGTCACACATGGGCAGAAAGCCTTTTCTTGGCCAAGGTGGCTTTCCACTGTCTGCTCAAGTCTTTAGAACTACCTATAATCTTAGGATACTTCAGAACCATCCTGGCCACAGCAGAACAGAATTGAACATAGCTTCTCTCAATTCCAATCTATCCTGTCTTTCTAAAATGCATAAGATGCACACTCTTCCAGTATTATTTAATGTTAAATTTATATCCCAACTTTCCTCTATGGACCTTTCAGGTTAGGCTGAAAGATGGTAACTGGCCCAAGATCATGAGGTGAACTTCATGATTGAGTGGGGGATTTGAACTCTGAACTCCAAGGTGCTAGCCTGACATTCTAACCATTGTGCAGCACTGTCATAGATAAAAGGGGCAGATTTCTAGCACCCCTGTGAGTCATACCAAGAGTTACTATCTGAAGCCCACACCTCCCCATTTCAAATTTCTCTCTCTTGTTCCCATGCACTCTGTGATAGCTCTGTTTTTTAAAAAATAAGAAAACGTTTCTTCCTCTTGTAAAGGTGTGTTAGAAAAATAACTCTGTCCCATAAGCTATTATCAGTATTATGAAATGATCTTCAACAGAATGTGAACTGCATAGTGTTATCGTCTTTACATGTGCATCCACATGCATATGCATTAGAGACAAGTTGCATCCTCTGCCACTACCCCACTCAGAGATTTAAATTCAAGAGAGCCAGAGGGGAGAGGTGAACCATGAAGAATGACAAGTAGGGACATGGTACAAAACATCCCGCAAAAAATATAGGGACAGGGATTTACCAGCAGAGAGAACAGAAAACAGGGATGGTTCCTAGTAAATGGGGACAGTCAGGTATATATGAGGAGGGGGGATTTTTGCTGAAAGGCTTAGAGTCAAGGAGAAGTTGTAGCTTCCAAGATCATAGGAATGAAGAAAACTGCCTTACGTTGTTAGACCAACAGAATACAAGAACATGAGATGAGTGTGCTGGATCAGGTCCATGGCCCATCTTGTCCAGCTTCCTGTTCTCCCAGTGGCCAACCAGATGCCTGTCAGAAACCTGCAAGCAGGATTTGTGCACAAGATCTGTGCTGGGCCCAGGGGTAACCCGAGTAACGCAGTCCAGGTCCGGTCCCGAATCCAAGGGTTCCACGAGGAGTCAGTCCGACAGGCTCAAGGCAGGACACGAGGCAGGAAACCAGGCAAGGTCAGGCACAGGATCACAGGCAGGTTCTGGCAAACAGCAACGTTGCTCCCACAACCTGGGACGGGGTGCAGCCGCCTTTTAGCTCTGTCAGGGTAATGGCCGGTCCTGATCCCCCAGTTACTCACCTCCCTGTCTCGCCCGAAGGCAAGCACTCCTCCTGTGAGTTCTCAGGTCTCTCCTTCTCTCAGACCTCAGTCTCTGCAGCTCAGGAGATGTCAGTGGGTTACTAGACCCAGAGGCCGCCTCAGCCTCTCCTGACCCAACTGGTAGTGCAGCAGCTATAAGTGATGGCCCAGCTGAAAGCAATGAGGTAATCCCCGCATCCGGAGCCAGAGCAGGCTCAGGCTCCTGACTCAGCCCAGCTGGTGCTTGTTGCGGGGGAACCTGTGTAGACTGGGGCTCTCTAGAATCAGGCCCCAGACTAGGTTCAGCTGCTGCCTGAGGCAAAGGATCCGGTGCGCACTGAGAGTCCTCTGGCTCAGAGTCTGAGCCCGAGTCCCAGGCCATCACAAGATCGCTCTCTGCTCCCGTGGTTTCCAGCAACTGGTATTCAGAAGCAGCAACTGTGGAGGCAGAGTACAGCCATGGTGGTTAGTGGCCCTTGGTAGATTTATCCTCCATGAGTTTGTCCAATCCTCTTCTGAAGTCGCCCTAGTTGATGGCCATTGTTGCCTCTTGTGGGAGGGAGTTACATAGTTTAAGGCTGTGCCTTATGAAATGTTTTCTCTGCTCTGAATCTTCCAACATTCAGCCGCATGAGTGTTATGAAAGGGTTTCAGGGGGGCACTTTTCACTATCCACTGTCTTTTGGCCATGCAAGTCTTATCATTCTTAAATAAAGTAGGTGCCTTTGGGACACGTAGTCCTCTGGGAATCAAATCAGGGGTCAGCAAACTTTTTCCCTCAGGCCTTGTGAGGGGCCGGACTATATTTTGAAGAAAAATATATATGAATGAATTCCTATGCCCCACAAATAATCCAGAGATGCATTTTCAACAAAAGGACACATTCTACTCATGTAAAAACACACTGATTCCTGGACCGTCCGCGGGCCGGATTTAGAAGGCAATTGGGCCGGATCTGGCCCCCAGGACTTAGTTTGCCTATCCATGAATCAAATCATTCTTTACATATTCAGTAAGAGAGGCAGCATGCAGTTCTAGACAGAATTTTTGCTTTTGTAATTTCAAGTCACATGCATGATTTTATAAACTTATATCATCTCATCTCTAACAAGCCTTTTCTCAGAACTAGATAGTCCCAAACGCTGCAACCGTTCTTCATAGGGGAGTCACAGTTCATCCCCTTGACTACTTTGGCTGCTCTTTCGGTCCATCTCACTCTACACTGTCTCCTGTTCTCTAAGGATTTTAGACTCTAGGACGTTTTCCCAGCTCTACCTGGAGAAATCAGGGATTAAACCTGGGATCTTTTCCATGAGCCCCTTCCCAACAGCTTCCTCACTCAATACAATCCCCAGCCCTGCCCATGAGACAGAGGCTTTTCTGAGTGATATTGTCGTTCTGATATGCTAGGGAGGGCAATATTCCTACCAGGAGAAATTTACCAGATTTTGAATTCATGCCAAATTTCGCAAGAGTTTTAATTAATCAAATAATTGATTTTATTTATTTATTTTAGTCACAGAAGTGTTCCTGCTATTCAGGTCACCATCTAAAATCATAACATGGGAAAGAACCGCATTATTTGCCTTATTGGAAAAATGATGTAGCTACCATGACCTGAATTATGGCACACATTTCTGTTTTTCACAGGTTGAGTTTCGGATAACGTCTCCTCACTTCAGAATTTTAGAGTGTTGTGTGAGGATCATTCCTGTGACACAAAATTGTGAAAAGGAAAGGAACCAATCCAGGGGGGCCAACTTGAATAAAATATTGGTGGGGGGAAGGTAGGCCCCACCCCACATAATCGATCACATGACAGAAAGCACACACACCAGTTGAATGGCAAAGCCCATCAACTTGTTTGGAGGGGGGGCTCAAATATTTTGTTTGGGACCTTGGCCCCTAAGAGTTGGCTCCTATGGAACCCACTATTTGAGCCACCGTTTTCATTTTTGCTATACACCACAAAAGTAAGAATTTCGTAGGATGCCAGCCATTAATCTAAGTTGAGTATTCTACAAAACTTTCAACAAATGAAAGGCCCCACCCCCGACTTTGAATAGAAGAATTCTTTTAATCCTCCAGCCTTTTGTATCTTTGCGACATATTTCAGAGATTCAAAAAGATAAAATGAAAATGTGCAGCTTTTAAAATACAAAGTATGCTTGTAAAAGTGACAGCAGAGTAATACTAAATATAGACTGTAGTTGGTATGTTCTTTTAATGTACAGTATTATTATCATTACTTGGGAGCAAAGTATTATGGGTCCTGTAAGACAATTATAGCAATAGTCCTTGTCATACTGAGAAAGGAAGACAGAACAATGGGTAGAGCAAAAATAGAGAATGGAATTTAGAGGTGGCAGGAGAAAAAAATGCCATATTATATATTAGGGGAAAGCTATCTGAATGGATGAAATTTATGCATTTTAGAAACACATATATATCAGCAATTTATATTGTTCTGTCCATTTTTGTTAACATATGAAGAAGCTAAGGAGGCATAAGAAGACAGCAAGGATAAGTTACTGCATATTTACTTCCTTTTGTCAAACATAAGGTTCTTTTGCCCCTCAATTTAACAACGTTCACTAACAAGGAAAATCGATTAATAACAATAATTGCTAACAATAAAAGCCTTATGAGTGAAACAGTAGTGATAGCAACAGCAGGCAACATATCTATTTAAGGAGTGTATTTTATGATTAGGGGGTAGGACCAGCATTTGTGAGCGTAGCAGTTGATAGAATTTGCCAATTCTGTTGGGATCTGTTTTTATTGGGGGGGGGGGTATTTCCCAATGCCCATGTTATCTCCATGTGTTGTCACTTCTGTTTCAACTAGCAGGGAATGGCCCATATGGTGCACAGCATTACATTTTAGAAAACCCTCCAGGATGGCTATGGTAATGCTCCTAAAGTTGCTGGAAACTGCAGGAAGGGAGATTGCTCCTGTGCCTGGGCCCTGTTTGCAGGTTTCCCACAGGCATCTGGTTGGCCACTGTGAGAACAGGATGCTGGACTATAGATGGACCATTGGCCTGACCCAGCAGGCTTTTCTTACGTTCATGTTGTTGTTGTTTAGTCGTTTAGTCGTGTCCGACTCTTCGTGACCCCATGGACCAGAGCACGCCAGACACTCCTGTCTTCCACTGCCTCCCGCAGTTTGGTCAAACTCATGCTGGTAGCTTCGAGAACACTGTCCAACCATCTCGTCCTCTGTCATCCCCTTCTCCTTGTGCCCTCCATCTTTCCCAACATCAGGGTCTTTTTCAGGGAGTCTTCTCTTCTCATGAGGTGGCCAAAGTATTGGAGCCTCAGCTTCATGATCTGTCCTTCCAGTGAGCACTCAGGGCTGATTTCCTTCAGAATGGATAGGTTTGATCTTCTTGCAGTCCATGGGACTCTCAAGAGTCTCCTCCAGCACCATAATTCAAAAGCATCAATTCTTCGGCGATCAGCCTTCTTTATGGTCCAGCTCTCACTCTCCCTACTTTTAGGGCTTTGCGCTTGACCTTGCTACGCCGTCGTGTGTCGTCTGTCGTTGGGACAGGGGCACAACAGGAATTTTCCCCACTTGGCTGATTGGCTGTTGCCATTTGGGCTTCTGCAAATTGTCACAACTTGTAAGGTTGCAGATAAGCTCTGGTTCAGGTGATAGGGATGGGAGAACGTTCTCACCATCCCTATGTGAAGGATATTCCGTTAAAGGAATCCAGGGACTCGATGGTTTGGTCAACCCCTGAGAGGGGGTTGTGCCCATGCCTGAGTTCAGGGGGACATTTGGGTGGCGGAGATAGCCTGTTCCTGGCTTTCTGCTTATCCAGGTGTTCACCCTTGGCTGACCTGTGCTGGAACCCTGGGTCAGCGCTACCTGCATGGCAGGGAGCTAGTCGAACCAGAGCCTATGCAACCAGTCACTTTCTGTAATCAATAAAGTTGTGGCCTAGATTCTGCCAAAAACCAAACCAAAATTTGAGTCAAGTATGAATTTATTTAGGGGGGAGGTTTCTGGGTCTGAACACGCAAATACCTTGTGAAGTCGCAAGGTTTCACCCTAAACTGTCTCCCACCACCCTACCTCAAGTCTTCAAATGTACCCACAATTAAAAATATTTGCATCCAAGCCACTGCTAATCAAGGCTGCAGTCTTATACACACTAGGGAGTCGACTCCATTATCACAGTGGGACGGAATTCTGATGACAATGGCATTATGCTGTAAGGATATTGAACAGCACTGGCTCCACGAGCATAATATATTTCATTGTGAAATTTGAATTTGTGAAAGGTCTTCAGAGGTCACCGGCAGCCTAGCCTGGAAGCTTTTAGAGCAGCCTTCACCAGCTTGATGTCAGCAGAGTGACTGGAATAAAACAGATGAGGAGTCCAGGGAGGAAAAGAAACTCGTAATACTGAACTGAGCAAAACTGAACAAAAAGAGTATATGATATGAGGAGAAATGAAAGGTCTTTCTCTTTTTTAGGTCAGGCATGCTGAGGAGGAAAGCTCCATCAGAACTACTTTCCCCCCTTTCATATGCCAAATTTCAACCATATTCTTTGTTGTTGTTGTTTAGTCGTTTAGTCGTGTCCGACTCTTCGTGACCCCATGGACCAGAACACACCAGGCACTCCTATCTTCCACTGCCTTCCACAGTTTGGTCAAACTCATGCTGGCAGCTTCAAGAACACTGTCCAACCATCTCGTCCTCTGTTGTCCCCTTCTCCTTGTGCCCTCAATCTTTCCCAATATCAGGGTCTTTTCCAGGGAGTCTTCTCTTCTCATGAGGTGGCCAAAGTATTGGAGCCGCAGCTTCACAATCTGTCCTTCTAGAGACCAATATTCAACCGTATTCTTTACTGATTACCAATTCCGAAATGACTAGAATTTCCAGCCAACCAGAGTCTGCTGTCATCCAGACCAAGAACATAATTAACCCTTAATTATCCCTGCTCTTGTATGGCTCACACTTGGTGCTTGCTATCCAGGTGTTTGGGATTATAACACCCAGCAGTGCCAGCCGCCAGCCATATTGGCAAAGGACACTTGGAGGAGGACACTAGGTCAGCAAAGCCTGCTTTAGAGTGTGAATGTGTGAGAGAGAAAGAAGGAGGGATCCTGTTACATGACTTGGTCTGGACTTTAGATGTTCAAGGAGCTTCTTGAAGGCTTGGCTGTTTTCCCAGTCTTCTTCCCCTTTGACCAGCAGCTAGTCAGTGTGTTCGGGTTAAATCGTTGCCTGACATTCAGCTGCCACTACATTCAGGAACTGCACCTTTGCATCCTGACAAAAACGCCATTGTGCTTAGCGAGGGAACCCAGCCATTCGCAGCAAGCACTGCTCTCTCATGTAGACAATGGGCAACCAGTTCTGGCAATATATGCCTGAGCTTGGGGGAATCAGAAGCGCTGGAACAGAGTTCCTGATCCCTGAAATGGGAGCTATTTCAATGTGTCCTGTGTTTTCGTTTTGTTTTTTTGTTTGAATGGTGTGGTAGGAAAAAATAAATGGAAAGAGGCAGAGCTATGAAGATCCCTGATCTTCTTTTAAATGTGCTTTAATGTGGCTCTTTAAAAAAAACACACCTTATCTTGTTGTAAATGTACTACAGGCAGTTAAATGTAGTGGAAGCATTCAGTGGGACTAGCTGCAATCAGGACAATGGGCAAAGAGGAAGGTCTTGGCAGCCTGTGTATGCCTAGAGCTCTCCGAGAGGCCAAATGTGTGTCATAGACTGCAGAGATAAGCGGCTGCAGAGATGCTGGTGGAGGTTTGGAAACAATCACCATTAATGCATGCAATCAGCATACAGTTCCCAAACACAAGCTGTTCAGCATTCACTGGGAGCAGCTGGCCTATCTTGTCCCATCCTTAGCAACAAGAACTCCACGAGGAGGATGGAGATCTTGGCAAAGGAAGATGACTTCGTTTCAATTCAGGTCAAAGTGAGCTGACAGGTTCTTGTGTACCTCTCAGGAAAAAGCCTGAGTGTTTTCTTAGGGGGGTCCACATATCAGAGACCTGATCAACACATGCAGTAAAGAAACAGGAATGCAGTTCTGGATTAATACCATTTTGGTCCTATTGGCTTCATTTTTAGGAAACTTTAGAGGAAGGCGCTGGAAGCTGTTCCATACAGCAGCTGAGGAGAGGGAAGCAGTGCCTGCTTTCTCTCTTCCTTCAGGAGAGCATGTCTCTGTCTGCGCTGTGACCTGACAACCCTAAACACAAGGGCTCAGGATGGTTTCTGAGAGAGATGTGGAAATAATAGGACTGTGAGCCAGGAAGCTGAAAGGTCAAGCTGGCATGGAGGAGAGCTGGATTTCACAGATTGGTTTATTTGGCCAGGAGTCTCTAGTTACTACTTGATGAATGCAGTTATTACTGTCATCTGAGGTTTTCAAGCTTCCGTAAGAAAATTTCATGCAATACGAACCACTGATAACACTGTTTCTCATCTACAGTGGTACCTCGGGTTAAGAACTTAATTCGTTCTGCAGGTCCGTTCTTAACCTGAAACTGTTCTTAACCTGAAACTGTTCTTAACCTGAAGCACCACTTTAGCTAATGGGGCCTCCTGCTGCTGCCGCACCGCTGGAGCACGATTTCTGTTCTCATCCTGAAGCAAAGTTCTTAACCCGAGGTACTATTTCTGGGTTAGTGGAGTCTGTAACCTGAAGCGTCTGTAACCCGAGGTACCACTGAACTAGCAAGGCAGCCAAGTCAACTCAGTTTCCGCCCCACCCCGCCCCCGCCCCCCAATCTTCAAGAATAAACACATTTTCTCTCAGCTTCATTTTGGTTTTGGTTTATGTCTCCCAGTAACCCTTACATCCTTGTCATACTGAGGGGGTCACAAGTCAAGCCCGTGGCATGTATCAATTTGCTTGCCTGTCTTTAATGTAAAGCCTGCATATGTTCCATTGTTTGTGCCTATCAGGCTATTGTAGTCTTTTGTTCCAAAAGCCATATTGAAATTGTTTTCATCTTTTCTAATTCGCCCTGGAGGCTTTTTATCAGACCCATCTGGGTTAATGAATGGGGCTAATTATTATACTTCCCAGTTTGCTAAAATTGCTAACCTCAGCCTCCAACTCAGTTATTCCTTACTTCAAAGAAAAACTTTCTTGATAAGACCTGGTTCATGCACACACCATGTTTGTGTCAACTTCTGCCAGGCTTGGGGGACAACATTGTTCTTTAAGAATGATCTAGGTCATTCTTAATATAGGAACCCAATCATTAGTTTACCATTTAAGTAGCTGGAATAGTAATTAACAAGAGTGCTATTTTGGGTTTCTTTTCATGTGCCTGAAATGGTGTTGTAGTTTACTGAATAAATCATTATTTTAATTTAAAAAATAGCCGCAGATATCAGGGTGCCATTCACAACATAAAAATACAATAAAAATTGTCCAGAAGCACCTTAGAGACCAACTAAGTTTGTTAATTGGTATGAGCTTTCATTTGCATGCACAATTCTTCAGATACACTGAAACAGAAGTCACCAGACCCTTATCTATAGTGAGAGAGTGGGGAGGGGTATTACTCAAAAGGGTGGTGGGAATGGGTGGTTGGCTGATAGGTGTGGTAAACCTGTTGGGCTGTTAACGACTGCAATTGGTCTTACAGGAAAAAGCAAGGGGTGAGATGGCTAAAAATAGCTTTATCATGTATAGTGAGATAAGAATCCAAAGTCTCTATTCAGACCAGGTCTCTCCATGGTTTTAAGTTTGGTAAAGGTAAAGGGACCCCTGACCATTAGGTCCAGTCGTGGCCGACTCTGGGGTTGCGGCGCTCATCTCACTTTATTGGCCGAGGGAGCTGGCGTACATCTTCCGGGTCATGTGGCCAGCATGACTAAGCTGCTTCTGGCGAACCAGAGCAGTGCACGGAAATGCCGTTTACCTTCCTGCCGGAGTGGTACCTATTTATTTACTTGCACTTTGACGTGCTTTCGAACTGCTAGGTTGGCAGGAGCTGGGACCAAGCAACGGGAGCTCACCCCATCGCAGGGATTTGAACCGCTGACCATCTAATTGGCAAGTCCTAGGCTCTGTGATTTAACCCACAGCGCCACCCGCGTCCCTACTTAAGTTTGGTAATAAGTTGCAATTCAGCAGCTTCTCTTTCCAGTCTGTTTCTAAAATTCTTTTGTAATAAGACTGCTACTTTGTATAGAATGCCTGGGAGATTGAAGTGTTCTCCTACTGGTTTCTCTGTCTTATGATTTATGATTCAGTGTATCTGAAGAAGTGTGCATGCACACGAAAGCTCATACCAATAACAAACTTAGTTGGTCTCTAAGGTGCTACTGGAAGGATTTTTTTAATTTTGTTTTGACTACAGCAGACCAACACGGCTACCTACCCATAACTATTATTTTAATTGTTCATTTTTCAATCAATGGGTATACTTCTTTAAAAAAAGAAAAAAAGGAAAAATATGCACAATGGACACAGTAGGTACCGGTATATAAAAGAAAAAAATAGGATATATACACACACATATATAGCTGAGGAAAACAAACAGGGAAAATACTAGTTAAAGCTACTTCCAGATGAATTCATACTTTGCGAGGACTATATTGAGATCAGGACAATTATTATAATGCATCATAAAAATTACCAAATACCCACATAATCCTCAGGTTCTGCAGATCCCTGCATCTTACTTTTTTCCCATGTCACTGTCTACCTTGTAGCAGGGGTGCCATCTTGAATAAAATGTTGTGGGGGCCAGGTAAGCCCCACCCTGCATAATCAATCACATGACACACACACTATTTGAATAGGAATGCTCATCAACTTTGCGGGGGCCCTGCCCCCTCAAATATTTTGTTGTGGGGGCCGAAGCCCCATGGCCCCTGGGAGTTGGCTCCTATGCATTGTAGTAATTCAGAATTATAGACAACTGAGCATTTTGCAAATGGTTAGAACAAGTGATGGAAAACCATTAGAACAAGTGATGGAAAACCACATATATATATATATATATCAGTAGTGATGTAAAAAGGCACCATTTTCTGTGCCACCTCATATTTGTTGCTCTCAGCACTGTTTCCATTCCACTGCAGCTCATCTTCTTCAAAAATTGATGCTATTCCTCTCAGCGTCTGCTGTTGTGAAATTACGTAGCTTAAGCAATTTACATAATTACAT
This sequence comes from Podarcis bocagei, assembly GCF_964188305.1. NCBI lineage: Eukaryota > Metazoa > Chordata > Lepidosauria > Squamata > Lacertidae > Podarcis > Podarcis bocagei. The sequence goes on from NC_138125.1 coordinate 32,983,748, forward strand.
AAACTACGTTTTCATTACGTTATCCCACCCCATTCATTTCACTACAATGGAAACACAGTGCAAATTGGGTGGGTGGGCCATAATTATGTATCATTTGCAGACTGAAAGCAACAACTGATCATGGGGAGAATAAGCGGCCATTGGCAATTTCCACTCCTTGTTCCGTTAGAATTCTATAAGATCCCTATGTGTGGGTCTACATCAGTTAAGTGTTGGCTGTATGTAGATGCCCAAGAATTCCTCCTCTTTTGGAAGAAAGGAGACCGGCAGAGTGGTGGTAACTTTGGAGAGTGGATCTCTTGTTTGTGACTCTTAAAAGTCATCCAGTTTTGAGAGCAGTGTGCATGGAGGGTTGCACACAGCAATCTTTGGACTGTAAGACAGTGAGCCTTCCTAAATAAAACATAATTTGACTCCTGCAATTCTACCTTTGAATCCTTTTCCAATCAGCTACGTTTGGAAAGCAGGTGGGAGATGCGTACGAGGCCGCAGCACATTCCAGAGCCTCCAGATTATTAGGATTGTCCAACCTGAATCTGTATCTCTTTGTCATGCTCTGAAAGGCTTTGGGACTGCTCGTAATGAAATGCCCTGCCTAATTATAGACTTACTGTGCCATACAACAACAGGACTATTCATTGAGAAACTGCATTGTTAATAAGCAAGGCAGTTACTGAGAGAGCACTTATAGAGAGAGTTTTCCGTAGTCTACAGTCAATATTTGGTTGAGTGGAGGAGATTTGGATTCTAAACCTTCCACACAAAACTGTCCCTATTCAGTGTTACTTAGGGGATCAGTCTAAATATAGACCAACAGAGACATCTAGTGACCAAACAGAAACTGAGTTGATTATCTCTCTTCTGTGGTGCAGTGCATTGTTTGCATTGAGGCCGAATACTTCCCTGAATTAAGTGATTTTTCTATTTTTATGGAGAATACTCCATAACCCACTTTCTTTATGGTTTGAGGGTCATGAAGTCCTCCTCACTCTGAGCTTCTTGGGCTCTTGGGTCCTTGACATTCATTGTGCAGAGAAACAGGTGGAAATGAAAATAATATCAATATGCCTCAGTTTTTTAAATTGCCAAACGCAAGAGTTGATTGAAGAACTGAGGAACAGGGGAGTGAAAAGAAGATTCTGAGCCATTCTCAGCTTTTGGCTCTTTAACACCAACTCTTGAGTTATGAGGCATGAAGATGGAGAGGTTCTCCTCCAACTTCCCCACATGGTACATGAGCTCTTCAATTGTTTTCAGATCAGCATTTACCATTTACCTGACTCAGACCAGACTAAAGGCTCATTTAGTCCAGGAGCCTGGACTAAAAGGCCAACCAGATGCCTGTGGCAAACCCAAAAGCAGAGCCTGAGTGCAACTACAACTGCACTCTCCCCATCTGCAATTCCCAGCTACTCGTATTCAGAACCAAGCCACCTCTGGGAGTTGGAGGCAGAGCACAGCCAGCATGGCCAGTAGCCATATTAACCTCCATGCATTTCAGTAACCAGCCACAACCAAACTTCCCTTAGGGTGGCCAGATGCAAATGATCCTGCCCCTTTGGTAGTTGTGACCATGGGCTAAGCTGGTTGGGGCTGATGGGACTTGGAGTCCAACAACATCCAAAAGTCCACAGGTTCCCCATTTCTGCCGGAGCAACACCCCCCCCCAAAAAAAACCCCACAACTTCAGTTAGCTGCTTTCTAACTAGCTCTGAGAAAGAACCCAGCAAGGTTACAGTGCAGAGGATTTTTAAAAAGAAATTATCTGGGGATATTTATGGCGGTGTAAGGAAAGCTTTTGGCTGTTCTCCATCAATATGCCAACGCTTGCCGGCAGCTTTATGATCCGCCCTCACCAAGGGTTCCACACCTAATTTTGGTTTTTCACCATTAGCGGAGATGTCTTGGCAGTCAGCACTTTGCCCCTGCCAAGAAACATTTTTATCAGTGAGAATAAAGATTTGATTTCCATCTGGAAATTGGCCAATTTGACTAGCGAACCTCTAAACATCAGCACATGGCATCCCAATTCTCAAAGCAATTTAGCCTCTGTCAGATACAGAAGCCCATCACTGGGGCAGCTGACTCTATTGCTATTAGGAGAAAAGAACAAATGGCATATTCACTCCTTCCTAGCTCTATTGAACTAGTCGCTTCAGACAGGTGAATTAGCTCCCCTCCATCATAGACTGACTGAACTCTCCTCTTCAGCATACTTCCTAGATCCCATACTGGAACAAAAGCCCAGCAAATGCTGGTAATAATTCCATCGCCTCTTCCAGGTCTGAAATCCCCACATTGAAGTGGTGCCTCTGTAGTTTCAGAGCCTTTTCCTCACCTGGCAGTAGTGAAATACAGTCGTACCTTGGATCTCAAACGCCTTGGCTCCCGAACAAATCGGCTCCCGAACGATCGAAACCTGGAAGTGTGTGTCCAGCTTTTCAAACAATTTTTGGAAGCCGAACGTCCAGTGTGGCTTTTGCGGCTTCCGATTGGCTACAGGACCTTCCTGCAGCCAATGAGACGCTGCGCTTTGGTTTCTGAATGTTTTGGAACTTGAACGGACTTCTAGAACGGATTCCATTAGACTTCCAAGGTATGACTGTAGTGAAAGTTTTGAGGTACAGAAGTTCATTGTGACAGCCCCCATAGTCATGTCCCAAGGAGAATCCAATTTCTTAAGCTCAGTTGACAGTCATAAAATAGTGAGCTGTCAAAGGGTGGTAATTTGGTTAGCCTATAGGACTTTGGCTGAAGAGACTTGAGTACACATTCCATCAGCTATCAATTTTACTGGTTGATCTTGGTCCAGCCTACTGCTGACCCTAGCATATCTATCAAAGGGATTGTGTGCCAGACCACATCTGCCTTCTAACCCTCAAATTTGCAGCTAGGGCTGGGTAATATCTGGTTTTCAACATCGTGATATATCACCAGCTAAACATCGTGATATACTGATATATCACCAACTTGTCTGTAATAAGGATGGAGCTAGCTAGAGGCATGGGCTGGCTTCACAGTTTTTCCCTCAAATTGTGATTTTTGCATAGCACACACACATCATGATTCATGATATATTGCCAGATCAAAAATTATGAAACCAATATCATGATATGGACTTCAAACTGGTTTTGGACGATATATCGCCCAGCCTTACTTGCAACATTAGCAAGTATCACTCCAGCCAATGATGTCATTGTTCCTGCTGTCAAAAAGTACTGAAGCTGCACTTGCCTCACATACCTGCTCCAATCTGCCCCACTGCTGGCAACATAAAGTCATGAGGAGAATGTTTGCCCAGTGCTGTCTGGTGCACCAAGCTAAGGCCGTTCTCAGCTTAGATAGCCTCAGTAGCCCATGCTCTGGTGACTTCCCAGATTATTGCAATTTGCTCTGTGTGGGAAAGATGCTGAAGATGTTCCAAAAGTCATAGCTGGTGTAGAATGCAGCAGCTCCTCTGTTAGAGAGTGCTGCAAGGAAGACTCATGACCCTCAAGATCTTGAATTGAGAGCCAGTGTGGTTTACCCGTTAGAGTGTCAGACTAGGACCTGGGGGACCATGTTTCTAATCCTCACTTTAGGACCAAGGACTTGTTTAGTAGCTGAAACGAACCCCTCTGATCTTTTTGCTGCTGCATTTGCCACAAAGCCCACAAGATGTCCACAGAGTACAGTTTCACTTGTTGAATGTGCAAGAGTAGCTAGCTCATTTTGCATGTTGCCCAGAAGGTCATACAGAAAAAGGAGTCCACACCAACATGCTGTTCTAACATCTGGCGTATACGGGGCATAACTGGAGCATAGAAGGAAAAACGGAATGTTCACCTGACAGGGCTATTATCCTGTGATTGATTCTTAGGGAAACTACTTAGTCTGCCATTAGCTTTGACTATTATGTCCAGCTGTGAGGGAGCCAAGTGTCAAACTGGAATCCAAGAGGCTTCGCTGAGACAAGCATTTACAGATTCAACCACTTGTAACTTCATTGCTTCGATATGAGGATCAGCATACCATCCTGCGTTTGGGTGGAGAGAGTGGTACTATGCAAGGGACATTGTTAGTCATGTTGTGACTCCAGGGACAGCTGAAAGTGGATGACTTCAGACTCGCATAGAGATGATGGACACCAGCATCTAGTCCAGTTTATTTATTTCACTTCAAGTGCCATCATTGTTCAGTTCAATCCATCTTTAATGTCACTGTCTCCCGTGTGTGTGTGTGTGTGTGTGCGTGCGTGCGTGCGTGCGTGCGCTTGGCTTTTCCTGTGCTATGAACCATTACTAGCTGCTAGTATTGCACAGTCTAACAGAGTATGGATGAGAATACCAATACCACCCGTCAGCATATGGCAATGGATTTTAAATGAGAACAGATCATGGTTGTTTTTAGCAAATTTTATCTGTTTCAGATTGAATTGAGTTTGATTTCTTATGTCTTGAAAGCCTGACGCTGGGCAATAAGCCCCCAGTTTGAACAAAATACACTTTAACATGAGAAATGTCCATTCCGCTTTGCAGATCTGTGGGTGATGTGCTGGGCTTTAGCTATGTGCGTTGCCTTCCCTAGAGACTCCCTCTTCTTTATTATAAATTACATCTCAGTCGTGCCAGAAGCGCTGCAGCTGTTACCCAAACAGGAGGTCATAGTGCCTGTCTCCGTAACTTTGTTCTTTGCACTCACGCACCGACTGTGTTCCCATGTCACAATAAGCCGGGCTTAATGGTTTTCCGTGACTGTGCACATCAATCCGGCTTTGCTCTTCCCCACTGGGAAAGGAAGCAACACACTATGATCCTTGGCTTAGCTCTACATTCTGCCCAAGGATCATGGCTTATCTCTCTGCAAATAACCCATGCAGGGCCAGCCCAAGACATTTGGCTGCCTGAAGGGTCAGTGTGCCCCCTACTATTCCACAGACACAGGTCCACTGGGTTGGCAGCTGAATCTTAGTTCAGCACTGGGGATGGGACAGCGTCCTACACTGCACCATCCTGCACAGAGCAAGCCCATATAGCTCTGTCTACTATCACCTTGCCTCCCTTCCCTGTTCCCAAGAACCTGCTGCCTGAGGCAGCAGCTTCATTCTGACTGTGCTGGGCCCGGGGGTAACCCGAGTAACGCGGTCCAGGTCCAGTCCCGAATCCCAGGGTTCCATGGGGAGTCAGTCTGACACGGCCAAGGCAGGACATGAGGCAGGAAACCAGGCAAGGATCACAGGCAGATCATAGGAATGAAGAAAACTGCCTTACGCTGTTAGACCAACAGAATACAAGAACATGAGAAGAGCTTGCTGGATCAAGCCAATGTCCTATCTCGTCCAGCTTCCTGTTCTCCCAGTGGCCAACCAGATGCCTGTCAGAAACCCGCAAGCAGGATTTGTGCACAAGTTCTGTGCTGGGCCCGGGGGTAACCCGAGTAATGCGTTCCAGGTCCAGTCTCGAATCCAAGGGTTCCGCGAGGAGTCAGTCCGACAGGCTCAAGGCAGTACACGAGGCAGGAAACCAGGCAAGGTCAGGCACAGGATCACAGGCAGGTTCTGGCAAACAGCAACGTTGCTCCCGCAACCTGGGACGGGGTCCAGCCGCCTTTTATCTCTGTCGGGGTAACTTCCGGTCTTGACCCCCCAGTGACTCACCTCCCTGTCTTGCCCAAAGGTGAGCACTCCTCCTGCGAGTACTCAGGTCTCTCCTTCTCTCAGACCTCAGTCTCTGCAGCTCGGGAGATGTTGGTGGGTTACTAGACCCAGAGGCCGCCTCAGCCTCTCCTGACCCAACTGGTAGTGGAGCAGCTGTAAGTGATTGCCCAGCTGAAGGCAACGAGGTAATCCCCGCATCTGGAGCCAGGGCAGGCTCAGGCCCCTGACTCGGCCCAGCTGGTGCTTGTTGCAGGGGAACCTGTGCAGACTGGGGCTCTCCAGAATCAGGCCCCAGACTAGGTTCAGCTGCTGCCTGAGGCAAAGGATCCGGTGTGGACTGAGACTCCTCTGGCTCCAAGTCCAACCCAGAGTCCTAGGCCATCACACCGACTAATGGCAGCACCAGCCCTGAAACTATGATTGGTAAGCCAGGAACAAATATTGGCTTCCAATTATGGTTGGTTTGGAGTGAAACAAGCCACTACATATGGCAGGACTTGCTGTGTTTCAGTATAGTGCTTTTTGGACCTCTTGAGCTCTGTAGTTTGAATACTGCAGGGCTTCAAAGTGCAGTTTCAATTTCCGGTCTTGTTTTGTAGCAAAAAAGGACAGATGTGTTTAAGAGCCCTGCTTTGTCCTGATATGCTTTCCTGTCCCCACAGCACAACACAAGCCATGGTCTTTAATTTGAATGTAATGCCAAGCCAAGGATCATAGTTTGTTGTTTCCATTTGCTAGCAGGGAGGGGTGAATTGGAAGCAATCATGGTAAACCGTTGCGGCATCCTTTGTCAGAGGATCCATAAGCTTTTGCAAATTTAAGAAACAGACTACGAGCTTTCACAGTCCCTATCCTCTTATTTCCTATGCCCATCTCTCTGTGTGTGTGCTGCGATGGAGAATTGATGTGTGGGTTTGGAAAACTCACTGGCATTATTGCATGTAACACCCTTGAGGATTAAATTAAAATACAGCTGATTAAATTAAAGTTAAAATACAGCAACTGATGGGGCATCACAACTAGCTCCTCCTCCAGGTGAAGTTCCAGCTACAAACAAGAAATGAGGCTGTGTTGCTGTAGCTCCACTGCATAGTTTATCTGCATTGTTATGAGGCCTGTTCTGATGTGAACCCACGAGTCATTTCTTCCCTTTTGGGGTTCTTGTTATCTTCGGGGTTTGATCTTATGGTGGTGAGGACCAGGAATATCTCCCATGTGCTTTAGAACAAAGCTGAAGATTTAGGGGAAATCTCCCCTCAGAAAACAAGAGGAAACTTGATAGTGACATCTTATGTCTTGAACAGGTTAGATATGATGGATCAATGCCTCTGAACTCTGAAAAAATGCCTGTGAAAACAATCACTGAGATGCCACATGTTTGGAAATTGCCCTTATGGGCATCTTTCTTTTTTCATAGTCATTAATAACTCAGCCTCTCTTACCTTTTCTCTTCATGGTACCATTTTAAAGAGAAGTGCCCTTTGGGGTGGTAGCAAGCAAGTGAGCATTTATTGAAACGTGGAACCATTTCTATCACTAAGGACCACCCAAGAAAGGAACTACCTAAAAGAGGCATCACTATTTTACACAATCTCAAATGGCTCTCAAAAATGGCTGTGTTTTATGCACTCCTAGTAGTCAGTGAAGGAAATGACCTCCAAGACCTCCACCTCACCTCCTGCTAATGTAAAGTTGTACTTTTCATGGATTGGTGCTTTGTCCACTCTTAACTTTGTCAGTGGAAAATGGAAGAGGTTTTTGCCATGGTGTCACAAGCCTGTACAGCTCAATATCAAAGAACCTCCCATTCATCCTAGAAGTCTTCACCTTTCCAGTCAAATAGAAGGGTCAGACCAATGATCCATCTAAGCATTAGCTCCCAGAGGACTCGAGGAAAGGTCTTTCCAAACCCTCTTTCTGGAGAGCTTTCACTGAAGATCAGCAAAGCATGTGCTCTACCACTGGCTCTGTAAGCTATTCTGTCATCCCTTTTAGCTACCTTACAGGTAAAGGTAAAGGACCCCTGACAGTTAAGTCCAGTCACAGACAACTCTGGGGTTGCGGCACTCATCTCGCTTTACAGGCCGAGGGAGCCAGAGTTTGTCCGCAGACAGTTTTTCCAGGTCATGTGGCCAGCATGACTAAGCAGCTTCTGGCACAACGGAACACCGAAACCAGAGCAGCGCACGGAAATGCCATTTACCTTCCCGCCAGAGCAGTACCTTTTTATCTACTTGCACTATTTGGCATGCTTTCAAACTGATAGGCTGACAGGTGCTGGGACTGAGCAACGGGAGCTCACCCCATCGCGGGGATTCGAACCTCCAACCTTCTGATCGGCAAGCCCAAGAGGCTCAGTGGTTTAGACCACATCGCCACCCAAGCAAATAAAACTGTGAGCAAAATGCCCCAGCCCCATTTTTGCCACAAAATGAGAGGAAACTGACAACTTCCTCAAGCTTCTGCTTCCCCTGCAATTTGGAATCAGATTACTCTCCCTGTTCACACAGCCAGTCAGTCCCTGCTCCAGCTCATGTCAGGTGGGTGGGTTTTCTTTATGTTACTTATTCCTTATGTTACTCCATGATTCGGCAGTTCTAGGATTTCACAAGACCACAGCAGTGCAAATATTGTCATTGAAAAGACTGTCATTGGGTGTAACACAGGCCAGGCTACTCTCCACTGAAGGCACCACCCCTCCCCATCCCTGGGGTCTTACGTTTCTGGTTGCTGTACTACCCTTGCCCTTCATAGCTGCTTAAATCTGGCTGGGAGGGCATGACTGGATGGGTTCTGTGTGCAGTGAACAGGTCTCTGCATGAGGGGGTGGTGCCAGCCATCTTGATGGAGGCAATAGTGTGGCCATTATTGAAAAAAACTCCCTGGACCTGATGGCATTTTACAACTACCACCCTTTTGGGTGCCACATGGCTGTGGCAATGCAGCTACATGCGTTCCTGGGAAAAGCTTATTCTTCAGAATATATTCATCCAAAGCCACCACTTTGGAGGGACCCATAGAATCACAGGTGATTCACAGGTGATTAGCCTCATAGCAGGCTAGCAGAATAATCCATGAGTTGATAGCTTTTGTGCTCTTATTTAAAAGTCTGGCCTAACATGCATGACAATTGTAGGAATCTTTAAAAGGCGTTGGCATTAATCTCTGTCTAGAAATATCACTCTCCAGTTAGGAAGCCTCTCCCCTTGGTCACATAAATCAGGGTGGCCTGTGAGTGGTGAGAGAAAAGGAATCTGCACAAGCTTCACAGCACTGCCATATTTATTACTTTCAGAAGTAAACATTGGTTTAGGCCTTTAGTACCAGATACAGGTACCAGATTAAAAATCAGCTGAGGAAATGGCGAAAATGACCGGGAAGATTAGAGATCAAGAAGATAATGAATTTAATAAAGAATGGGGGAAATTAATACCATATTTTTCGCCCCATAAGACGCACCGGCCCATAAGACGCACCTAGATTTTAGGGGGGGAAATAAAGGGAAAAAAATTTATTTCCCCCCCAGGTGCGCTGCGCTAATCCAGAAGCTTGGGGCAAGCTGAGGTCAGCGCGCCCCAAGCTTCTGCGTGCCGGCAAGCAGTCCGCTGCCGCCCCAAGCCTCCCGCACCCGGCAGGAGGTCCCGCCGGGTGCGCGAGGCTTGGGGCGGCAGCGGACTGCTTGCGCGCACCTAGAAGCTTGGGGCGTGCTGAGCTCAGCACGCCCCAAGCTTCTGCATGCCGGCAAGCAGTCCGCTGCCGCCCCAAGCCTCCCGCACCCGGCAGGAGGTCCCGCTGGGTGCGCAAGGCTTGGGGCGGCAGCGGACTGCTTGCGCGCACCGAGAAGCTTGGGGCGGGCTGAGCTCAGCTGGCCCCAAGCTTCTCGGTGCGCGCAAGCAGTCCGCTGCCGCCCCAAGCCTTGCGCACCCGGCGGGACCTCCTGCCGGGTGCGCGAGGCTTGCAGGCATTCGCCCCATAAGACGCACCCCGATTTCCCCTTCATTTTTGGAGGGGAAAAAGTGCGTCTTATGGGGCGAAAAATACGGTAAGTTACTTAAAAGAACACTGAGAACAATTAAAAACATTGGCAGGATTCTAAAAAGCACTTGCAATGTAGCCAGAACTATGGTGTGAATTAAGTATTAAGAAAATATGGAGAACATTATAAGATGCAGTCGGAAATGAATAATGATGGAAACCATGGAAGGGTGGAGAGAAGTCCGGGGATTCAGAGAATCCTATGTGTATGTGATTTAGTTGTGATGATATTTGTTAAAGGTAAAAATGAATAAAAAATATTTCAAAAAAAACCCAAAAACAATTGAGGGCAGGAGCAAACCTCCAACAGCTAGTTACTTGGAGGAAGGATAATCATTGCTTGTGTTGAAGTGAGGTTTGTGGCAGTGCAGAAATGCCTCGGTACAATCTCATGTAGGCTTTTGGCTCCGATGCTTCCTTCCCCCCAATGTTTTACGCTCCCCATTCCTGAGTTTGTTTAATCAAAATCGTCTGGTAATATTTTAATTTTCTTCAGCCACCGGGATAATTCCAGTGCGACTCTGTGTAATATACTTTCATCTGAACCGTGTTCATTAATTTGTGTTTTATCCGTCTTCTTTTTTTAAAAGACCATTAACAAAGTTCTCTAGTAAAAGCAGACAGAATGTTGAAACCTGCTGTGCTTAGCAGAACCCTTTCGCCAGCTCTGCGTGCTGCTCTTTATCAGTCCTTCAGGCAGGCTTCAGTTCACTCACGAATTTCCCCATCCATCTCAATTTAAGATAACGCTGGCAGAAAATTGTCATAAAACTAGCTCTCGAGGACTTTGCGAAAATATAAAAATTTGTTTGAACAAGAGGCATTCCTCACAAATCTCTTATATTCATTGCTGGATTCATATCCCCCAGATAAGTGATTTCACTGAACATTGCTTCACCAAAATATAATTTACATTTACATAAAATTAATTGTCCTCCTCTCTTTCCCTTCTTTCTCAAACGTGGTACGATGGCATGGCAGTGTGATATCCCTGCAAATATCACAGCATAATATTAGTCGGTTACTAGACTATTCCAAGTTCATATGTGTATAAATATGCAGAGGCATAATCAGATGCAATCCTGCTCTAGGATAACAGCAACACGTTCATTGATTTTAATTGAAGTAGGATATAAAGCTCTTGTGTATATATTAGGGTTGTACAATATTTTCATTGGGTTTCCCCTAACATTTATGTATAAAAATTGACAGGAGCTAACAGGTAGAATAGTTAGATGGATTGGTACCGTATTTTTCGCCCCATAAGACGCACCGGCCCATAAGACGCACCTAGTTTTTTGGGGGGGAAATAAAGGAAAAAATTTTTATTTCCCCCCCAGGTGCGCTGCGCTACACCAGGAGCTTGGGGCGTGCGGAGCTCAGCGCGCCCCAAGCTTCTGCGTGCAGGCAAGGTCTCCGCTAGCGTGGGAGAGCTGGGTGCCTCTCCCAGGGCTAGCGGACCCCTGCGCTAATCCAGAAGCTTGGGACGAGCTGAGGTCAGCGCGCCCCAAGCTTCTGCGTGCGCGCAAGCAGTCCGCTATCCTTGGGATAGCCGCGGGGCTCTCCCAGGGCTAGCGGATCGCTGCGCTACACCAGGAGCTTGGGGCGTGCTGAGCTCAGCGCGCCCCAAGCTTCTGCGTGCGCGCAAGCAGTCCGCTATCCTTGGGATAGCCGCGGGGCTCTCCCAGGGCTAGCGGATCGCTGCGCTACACCAGGAGCTTGGGGCGTGCTGAGCTCAGTGCGCCCCAAGCTTCTAGGTGCGCGCAAGCAGTCCGCTGCCGCCCTAAGCCTCGCGCACCCGGTGGGACCTCCTGCCGGGTGCGCGAGGCTTGCAGACACTCGCCCGAAGCAGGGAGAGCCCTCCGGAGGGCTCCCTGTGCTTCGGGCGGCGGGCTGCCGCCCCAAGCCTCGCGCACCGGGCGGGACCTCCTGCCGGGCGCGCGAGGCTTGCAGGCATTCGCCCGAAGCAGGGAGAGCCCTCCGGAGGGCTCCCCGTGCTTCGGGCGACGGGCTGCCGCCCCAAGCCTCGCGCACCGGGCGGGACCTCCTGCCGGGTGCGCGAGGCTTGCAGACACTCGCCCGAAGCAGGGAGAGCCCTCCGGAGGGCTCCCCGTGCTTCGGGCGACGGGCTGCCTCCCCAAGCCTCGCGCACCGGGCGGGACCTCCTGCCGGGTGCGCGAGGCTTGCAGACACTCGCCCGAAGCAGGGAGAGCCCTCCGGAGGGCTCCCCGTGCTTCGGGCGACAGGCTGCCGCCCCAAGCCTCGCGCACCGGGCGGGACCTCCTGCCGGGCGCGCGAGGCTTGCAGGCATTCGCCCGAAGCAGGGAGAGCCCTCCGGAGGGCTCCCCGTGCTTCGGGCGACGGGCTGCCGCCCCAAGCCTCGCGCACCGGGCGGGACCTCCTGCCGGGTGCGCGAGGCTTGCAGGCATTCGCCCGAAGCAGGGAGAGCCCTCCGGAGGGCTCCCCGTGCTTCGGGCGACAGGCTGCCGCCCCAAGCCTTGCGCACCCGGTGGGACCTCCTGCCGGGCGCGCGAGGATTGCAGGCATTCGCCCCATAAGACGCACCCCGATTTCCCCTTCATTTTTGGAGGGGAAAAAGTGCGTCTTATGGGGCGAAAAATACGGTAGTTTAATATTCTGGAAAATTGTTGATTGCATCAAAGATATTTCATGTCATTTCCCGCCCAAAAAAGCTCTGCTTTCAAACTTTCAGCCAATAAAGTAATATGAACTAGAAATTCTATCACATACTTAATGAGTAAGGCACTGGGGGAGTTGTATCAGATACAGGGGGGAAATGAAGTAAAACATCAGTCAAGGAAGGAGCATTGGTGAGATACGGGGGGGGGGGGATAAAAAAATCAGCTGAGGGCAGGAGGAAACCTCCAACAGTTAGTTACATGGAGGAAGGATAATCAACACATTGCTTGTGTTGAAGTGAGGTCAGTGGCACTGCAGAAATGCCTCTATACAATCTTTGCACTGCTATATGAACTTGCTAGAGGGCAACGCTGCTGACCTGCTCTCTGTGGAACTGTAGCATCGCCAGTATGGATAGCTGCAATATCTCCTAACCATCAGTTCAGCTGGAATCAACTGATATAAGGGACTCGTAGGATTCCATAGCAATAAGGCTCCAAGGTGTGTTACAGGACCAGCTGCAGGCTGCCTGAGGTGCTTTGGGAGTGGCCCAGCCCATGTGTCTCCTTGATAGCCAGTTTTGCCTCCCGACCACAAACCCTGACATAGAAACATAGAATTGTAGTGTTGGAAGGGACTCTGAGAGTCATCTAGTCCAACCCCCTCGCAAAGCAGGAATCCTGCCCATAGCTGTTCGCAGAGCCGTCTTTCCCATAGGGCTTAGTGGTGCGTCACGCCAGGGCGCCAGCCTCTCAGGGGCGCCCCAGTGAGTGGGGGAGCTGCGCGGCTTTGCCGGTGGCCTCCCCTTTCCCTGCATGCCCGTCAGCTGTGCCCCGCCAACCATAAGGCTGGCAGGCGTGCAGCTTTCCTCCCAAGCCTCTGCAGGGATTGCTCTCCTCCCGAGGAGGCTTGGAAGGAGCGCAACTTCACTCCCAAGCCTCTGTGAGGATCGCTCTCCCACAGTGGCATGGGGGAGAGTTGTGCCTCTCCCATGGCTGGCAGTGCGCAGCTATGCCCACCCCAACACTATCCGTGGTAATTTGGGGGTGCTGGGTGGATATTTGCACCCTGGCGCAGCATCTGCCCTGGCTGTTCGCACTGACCCACTGCACCCCCTGAGGATTGCTTGATGTTACATGATGGTATGTGATACAGAGGTTTCAGTGATGTAGTAAAGCACAGACCCAAAGTGGGAGTAAATAAGGGGGGCTGTTGGTTTTCTGTAACACATCTACACTGTTAGTAAGTGGTGCTCAATCCCTGGCGTCTCTGGATGGAGCCAGGAGAGAGCCCTGTCTGCAGTCCTGGACAGGTGCTGCCAATCAGTGTGGACAATACTGAGCTAGATGGACCCAATGGTCTTACTGAGCATGGCAGCTTCCTGTGTTCCTAGGCACTAGATATAAAAATATAACCGCATAGACAAGATCCCATAAAAGTGATAGTACTTCCATAGGAAGCAGCCTTTCAGTTTTCTTTTTTCATTCTCATTATTTCCACTCTCACCTTGCGAGCTTCAGAACTCTTGCTGCAGTTTTGTGTGGTGGTTTTTAGCATGCAAAATATATTACATTTACCAGCATCACTCACAAATGAAAGGGCTGCAATTCACAGCATGTCCTGCTTGTTTATAATGCAAGGAGGGTTTCTGCAGGGGATGCCAACCTCAGGTCTATGCCAGGGCCATCTGCTATTCACTGTAGTTCTCCAGGAAGTTATGACCCAGCATGAAGAATACACTGCGCATTTACATCAGATTCTCCTTCCCTTTCTCAAGCTGCCAAGGAGAAAGGGCAGCGCTCAACACATGCTAACCATCATGATGGCTTTGACCTTCTCATCTTATCACATGGTTCATAGTCTGATCTTACTACCTGCCACAATGATTCTTGACAAGAAGACTCAAATAAAGGCAGTTTCAAGCCATATTTTGGCAGGCTGCGGAGAGATGTACATGAATTCGTGGACAGTAGCACAGCCAAATGCTTTCATTTACCATCAAAAGCAGGGCATGTCCATAGCGAGCTCCTGTTTCTCATCGCTGAGCTCTTCTGATTTTCTGATTGCCCAATTATCCAAGTGCTATATAGCACACAGTCCAGATCTTTAGTACTTTGATGGTTTCAGTACAGTACAATGCAAATTTCATTTTCCGCTGCAGCATTTTAACAGCCAACTTTTCAGATTTTCACATAGATATAGGTTGTTAAGACCTTTAGGTCGCCCAGTATTAAGCACTCACAACTGTGTTCTCCCGCCCCCTACCCCTCCCAGAATGGATGGACTACAGCCTTAAGTAAGTTTAAATGCTTTACTTACAGTAATCAGAGGTCTCGCTCATGCATCATTCAGTGCTACAGCAGAAACAACACAGGTAAGGCATTCTTGGTTACAAAATACAGAAGTTGGCCTCAAACACAGAATCGGAAACTGGAGCCCCAGCCTCAGACATCTTCTCAGTTACATGGTTCAGAGAGGAGAGAGGGGAAGGAAGGAAGGAAGGAAGGAAGGAAGGAAGGAAGGAAGAACAAACCTTACTCCTTCCCTCCCTGAGGGTGAGGGGTTGTGACCTAGCCATACCTTCTCTAGAAATTTACAGCTCTGTGGTCCTTAATTCCTTCATTTCCTAATGAATGGGTTAGATATGCATTGCTAGGCTTGACTGCAAAATCTCCCAAAACTTCAGCACACATCTGAAAAAGATCTCCATCAACTTACCCTCAAAGTACTATAGTTTAGGTTCTCTGAGTCAAGGTGCATGCTGGAATTTATCTTATATGAGTTCAATCCCAGTATTTCCATCAACACAGACATGCCCCAGTGCTAGTTAACATAACATAGTTATTGCTCTTGAACCACTTACTCTAGGGATGGGAAGCGTGTTGCCCTCCAGATGT
This sequence comes from Podarcis bocagei, assembly GCF_964188305.1. NCBI lineage: Eukaryota > Metazoa > Chordata > Lepidosauria > Squamata > Lacertidae > Podarcis > Podarcis bocagei. The sequence goes on from NC_138125.1 coordinate 32,998,955, forward strand.
TGTTGGTATACAGCTCCCATTATCCCTGACCACTGGGCATGTTGGCTGGGACCAATGGAACTCCAATGACACCTGGAGGACCACAGGCTCCCCATACCTGACTTAATAAGTTTCTATATTTTATGTGCCCTCTAATTCTGCCTCCTTTTTCTTTCATTTGTTCTTCAGGGTAGTTTGTTCTCTGCCATCCATCTGTCTTAGAAGCACCTCGCACTGAGCTTTCAGCAAAATGGAAAGTGTGAGTGAACTCCAGAATCCCCTGTTGGCCAAGAATAATGGACACCTTCATGGCAGTTACAGTTACCACCAGGATTATCCTGGCCACCGTTGCCAGGGTAAACTGTACTCCTATATCTTCCAAAATTCTGGCAATGCAAGGACTCACCAACTGCTGGATGCCAGTTCTCTTCAGCTGGCTGTTGAAGCATTGTACGGCCCAAATTTCATCCTGGTGAAGGATGAGACCAGTGTCAAAGTCAAGGACAACAAAGGTGAGAGTTGTGAGACAGCCTTCATGGGAAACAAAGAGCATCCTGCTGAGGCCTCCGATGTGCAAGAAACCCAAGGGAGGTCCCTGATGGAAAATGACATCAAAATCCAGACAGTGTCCTATGAAGTGGAAGAAGAGGAATTGCAAGAATATGAGGTAAATTTTGGAGGCTGTGAACCTATCTTGGGACTTATTTCTGAGTAATCATGCTTAGGACAGAGAAGTAAATATAGAAAATATAATAATTGTGATGTATGTACATGACAGTAGGAAGAACTGAGGTAAATGTTGCATGGGAACTTCTCACACCTGAGAGACAGCTTCCTTTATTTCTGAGGAATTAAGCCTGAGGGTTTAATGCAGGGGTGAGCAACTGTGGTCTTAGGCTTCAGCCTAAATTTAGGTGGCCCTCAGCCTGATTTCAAAAACCCGCTGCAAACGATCAGTTCAGACTTCCTGGCAAGAGGAGAAAGGGGGGGACCACGCCTTCTTTTGGTTCTGGCCCCACACATCACTGGCTTCAGCTGCACCCAGAGTTGCCATGCAGCCCCTGACAGATTACCCCAAAGAGAATGCCCTTCTCAAAAGAAAAAGGGTTTTCCACCATAATATAATACATTAAGAATAATACGACTAGAAATAATTATAGAGAGGTGTGTAGTTAGAATGAATTATTTTAATAAGCTTGTTTTAGGCTCACATCCAGAATTTCTAATCCATTTTAGCTCACAATTTATCAATTTTAGTCCTAATGCAAGCGAGGGACATTGCTAAAGATGAAAAACGGCCCTGTTTCACTGGCACTCAAGAAAAATAATTTTCCATGGAAATCCCAAATCCCCAGCTAGTGAGCTGAGAATTTAGCTTGAAAGAAAAACGATAATCTGTTTCCATGCAGTGATTTCTGTTAGGATTTTGCCCCACGTCCGAGTGGCTGGAGAAGATGTGGTTTATTATATAAACTCTGCAAAGCCTTCCCCCCGCCCTTCTTCTCCTGTGTGAAACTGTTAAGAAGGAGGAGAGAATATGTGAAAGTAGAGCTGAAAAGAAGAAGGTCAAATGAGAGAGTGGGGAGTGAGGGAAGACTGTAAAATACTTAACGAGAGGAAGAGTAGGAGGGTAAAAAACGCTACTTAAATGCCATGGTGGCGATAGATGTCCTAGAAATATTATATCAAGACGACGTTGGCAGAAGCAGCTTTCGGTCAGGGAAGAGAGAAATCAGTAGGACGCCTATTGCTTCGCATCAAGGGTTGGAGCTGACAGCAGTGAGTGGGGGCTTCTAACACTGTTTCTGTTATTATTATCATCACTTCCAGCATCATCACTGTTATTATTATATTGCAGCTTTCTGGGTTACTATTTCACACTGAGTTATTTAATAACGAAAGTGTCCTTAAGCACACTTAACTTGAAAGCAACTTCCATTAAAATGAATGGAACTTTCTTCCAAGTGAATAAGCTTGGGATTGAGCTATAAAGCAACGGCAGCCGGCAGTATAGTACAAATCAAACAGTTGCAATTCTTTATCATCTGGTCCCAAGGTGGCACTTGGGAACGGCTTTCTTTATCGGAAGAGATGCCTCTTGTTGAGGCATCGCCTCCGACATTATCAGGAAGTAGCTCCAGAAGGGATAGGACACACACAAAAAATAGATGTTTATTCCATTTTACTATAAATATATGCCGGTATCTCCATTGATTTAAATTGACAAGTCTTGGTGTTTCAGTTTTTCAGAAATAATCTAAAAGGTATTCAAGACTTGTCTCCCATTCTTAATACTGGGGATCTCCCTGGTAGTATCAATAGTAACTGTATCCTTTCTATGGCAATTTGGTAATATAGCCAACCATCCTTTAATCTCAGAACTTCTCTATGTCAACTTGTCAGTCTAAATCTGGGGCCCTCAACATGGAGCTGGTGGACACAGTAGCACCCTCAGACACACACCCCTTAGCACCCATCAAGGCACCTTTGCCACTCTCATTTTTTACTGTTTCTTTTAAATGGGGTGTTGGGATGGTGGTTGGGGGTTGGGGGTTTGCCTGTTTTTTTCTAGGGGGTGTAGCTTTCTTTCTTTGGATGCTGTTCTTCTAACTTGTTTTATCAATGCAAGGATTTCCACTTGTGCAATGGAACTGCACCCCCCGCACACGCGCATGCCTTGTATGCTACCCTTCCCAAATCTGCTCCAGAGGTTTTGGAGGAAACCCAGAACAGATTTAGGGAGTCCACAGGAGAGGAGAAGTGGGGAATTCAGTTGCACTTGTGGAAATCCTTGCTTTGATGGTACGAATGGATACTGTTCCGTGGGGGCGGGGTGAGTTGGGGAGGATAAATGTTTTGGAATGGGATATTTTGTGGCATCCACAATAGTTTCTTAAACCTCTAATTTTGCTTCTGGGCCCAAAAAGGTTGAGGACCCCATGCCTACATATTCCATTACTCTTTTGATTCATAGCTGGGTAGTTAAAGTACCAGTAATTTCCATTTGCAGGATTGACACAGCCAGACTTAATTGTCAATCTTAGTAATTCCCATAGTCATTCAGGGAATGTGACAGATTCAATTTCTCAATAGTCTTACCTTGGAAAAGCCCATTAGAATTAATGGTCCCTTCTGAAACAAGTGATTTGAGGACATCTTTGTTGAGTTGGCATAATGCGGATACCAGCTTACTCTAGGGTTCCTATTTAACCATCCATCTTATTTATCCAGCTCAATTATGTTTGTATGGATTATTTGTTTTGAGTTCCAAGTGCATTCGTCAGTTGCACATGTTTTTGATGTTGTGTTTTAGGATAAGCATGTTGTAAGACAAGATACATATAGACATATGGAAGAATGCCAGTAATGCATAGATGAAAGCACATGCAGAAAAGCACATGTTTCTTACTCCCAATAGTCTCACTGAAGTCCTACTGAGGTCTATGAAATACCTGCCAGACCACTCCAGATTAAATGGTTTGTGGACTGAAGCCAAGAAGATTATTCTCAATCAGCATACTAAGCAGTACATCTGCTGCCTAATAGACATCAAGTATTTTCAGTCTGAAGACGGGGAAGTATGGTGATGATTGAGGTGGTGCCCTGTATATCATCTCTGTTGGACATCCAGTTCCCAAAAGATCATTCATATTAGTCGCTGTTCCTTGGCAGATAAACATCCTAGCTCATAGAGGCTGACTCTGTATCGCTTGAATGTGTGATGGACTCGTCCCGCCAACACTCCCATCACAGCGCTTCCTGCCCCATGAAGTTCATCTGCCTGCTGCTGTATATCAGGAGAGAAAGTGTTGTCACAGCAGCAACATCAAACATGTGTAGTGTAAATTGGTTACATGTTCTGCTGCTGCTGAATACTCTGTGGGTCAGACTTACAGTGTGCCATTGCCTTGATTTGCTTTCCAGAGTGACTCCTCCAGTGACAGCGAGAGTGAAGATCATTTTCTGATGCTTCCCCCACGAGACCACCTGGGCTTGGCAATTTTTTCAATGCTCTGTTGTTTCTGGCCTCTGGGAATTGCTGCTTTCTACTTTTCTCAAGGGGTAAGAATTTGCGTGTGCTGATGTTTCCTGCTATGTACTGTGTTCTTCTTGTCTTAGGGAACTATTTTATAAAAGGCCTGTCAGGGCTCGATTCACTACTGTGCCAAGTATATTGCAGTCCCACGCGACTAGGACCCCTGCTAACATGAAATTATCTGGGAAGTTGCTGGGATGTGGAGTGTGTGTGTGTGTGTGTGTGTGTGTGTGTGTGTGTGTCTAGCTACCTAGTGCCAACCCCAAACATGTCGGTGCTTGATGGAATAAATGCAAATGTCACTCCATATTTTACTAAAAATTTCCACCACAGGGAAATTTTTGCCACCATTCATCCCTCACCGCCCCCTTTAATGCTACCCCCAAATCTGTCCTCATTCTATCAAATGATAGGGCTGTTCTTGTATCAGGCTCAAAACAGTGCTTGGATCCTCATCACATGGCAAAGCAGCAGCGTCCATGTTGTCATGAAGCCGACAGGATTTGCTCTCTGCATTGCAACATATTTCAAGTGTGAATTATGGGAGTGCATGGGTGCGTGGCTTTATGTGTGAAAGTCACGTGGGACTCAACCAATATCTCCTAATAGGATCAACTGTTCTTTAAAGCAACACTGAAACCTCACAAGGTAACTGTAAGCACTGCTAGTCCCAACCTGTAAGAAAAGAAGCTGAACTATCCAAAAGGGAAGATGGATCGGACTGTTGTACAGTGGTACCTTGTGTTACGGACGGGATCCATTCCGGAGGCCTGTCCATAACCTGAAATGCCCGCAACTCGAAGCACTATGTCTGTTCAGGTGTGCGGTGCAATTTGGCGCGCATGTGCGAAGTGCGGTTTAGCATTTCTGTGAATGCGCAAGCGGCGAAACCCGGAAGTAACACATTCCAGTACTTCCAGGTTGCCACGGGACGTAACGCGAAAGTACGCAACACGAGGTATGGCTGTACATTGAATAGCTGTGCAAAAAAGAGTTTTTGGCAAGTACAGCCTTTCCACTTTTATTCACCGGCTAAATTTTCTATACTGTCAACATTTTAAAAAAAAATAATGGCAGTAAGCAGCATAAAATCAATCATGAAACTACATTTGTAAAACAAGGCCACTGTGAGAACAAGATACTGGACTCGATGAGGCACTAGGCTAATCTAGCAGGCTCTTATGTGCTTAAAAGACATCACAAATCTCTAGATAACATTAATACATCAATGAACCTGGATCACCTCTAAAGGAAAGGTGAACAGAAGAGTTTGAAACAAGTGCCTTAATGTCAATACTGTAGGTGCTTACCTGATGCTCCCTGGAAGCACATTCCAAAGGGTAGGTGCCACCACACTAAAGGCCCTGTTTTAGTGAGCATAAGACAAACTTGAGGAGCATACAGCACTAGTAAAGTGTGTCTCCCCCAAGGATTAAATTGGCCAGGCAAGATATGGTATTCCCAGAAATAACCCATTGCTCAGGGCTTTATATACCCATAGCAAAACCTTAAAGTTGCCCTAGTAATGTAGTGGTAGATAGTGCAGATCTTCCAGCACAGGCGTTACAAAGAACACCCACTTCAGCAGCCTTGCTGCACTATGGCATCATCGCAAACATATATCTGCTGATCATCCCTCTTCTAACTGTTAAAGGTTACAGGAGCCCACTCTCCTTTTGCTTCTGGCTGCTCTCCTTGTAAATGAAACACCTGTTTCTGCATTTTATGTAGTTAAAGGATACATAGCCTGCCGTCTGACAAATTGTCAGAGTAACTTAAATAAAGTGTAATCCAGCAAAGTACAGTCTACTCAGAAGGTAAACCTGAACTTCAATCACGTATCCGAATGGAGAGAAGGATGGAGAACATTACATTCAGGAAGGGAGCAGGGCAGACAGAGAACTCCACATACAGCCAAGCACATTTAACAGCCACCATCTCAGGAGAATTTATTTTCACTGTTCCCGGCACATACACAAAATGCTATTCCTTAAGCATTATTTTTGGCCATATATCAATCCTCTGCTACATCACTCCAGCCACAGAATGACAAAGCTCTGTGACAGATGGCCAAGTGCCTTCAACATGGTCAGTGAAAACTTGTCAGCAGCAGTGGTGCTCTGGCAGGGGCACAGCTCTGGGCCTTTTTTCACAGCAGGAGCAATGACATCATCTCCCAGAGCGCCAGGGCAATTGATTGACTTTCCTTGCTCTAGGAAGAGAATGAGGTGATGACGAGCCTTTCAAGTTTTACATTTGACAACTTAGCAGTAAAGAAATCAGAGAATAATCATGTAGAGGCTCTAAAATTCTTTTTGATGGGGTTCCTATTTCATACCAATGGTTTAAGTGGTATAATTTCCTTGCAAGATTTTCTAATTAAAAGCTAAATGTTGCACTTCAGCTGTCTCAGTGTGTTTTACAAGTTATTAAAACTCATTGTGTTTTACAAGCTGAATCTCTATGGTCAGAAATAAGCATCAGTGAGTTCATTGGAGCTTATTTCTGAGAAACTATGCATGGAATTGCAGTCATGCTACAGAGAATAGTAAGATGGGTTATCTTGTCTTAAGTCTAGCTAGGAACCTGCAGAAGCACCCAGCCTTGTGAGTATGGGGCAGTGGTGGGGAACCTGTGGCCCTCCAGAAGTTGTTGGACTCCAACTCCCATCAGCCCCAGCTAACATGGCCAGTGAACAGGGATGATGGGAACTGCGGTTGAATAACATATGGAGGGCCACAAGCTTCCTATCCCTGCTGTAAGGGCAGTCATAATGAGCTGCTGTTCTTCAAAATTTACCGCTACACCATATTTCAAATACCACCTCACCAGTGATTAACACCATGATATCAAATTTTCCCTGTATTTAGTCAAGAAAAGGAAAGAAACCTGCCAAACACATCCCAAAAATACCGTAGCTTGTAAATCACATTATGATTATCCAATATTCAAAGTCTTTCTTCCTCTCACCTTTCAAGTCTCAAAGCTGACAATGTAGCCACCCTGGCTATACTCACTACAATAGACGTGCAGGATATACAACTGCTTAAATAAACAAAAATATTGTCCCCAAACTTTGTATTTATGAATTGAATGGCAATTCTATTATTCTTTTTTACCCTACATCATCACCCAATTCTTCCCTGCTCTGACAGCGCTTCTGAGCTTGGTCTCGTTTTTAAATAATTTTTATTAACAGGCCAATCACATCACATTAATTCCAAATAACAATAATTCCAAATTACACAGCCAAATTTTTTAAAATTTTTGTTGGGGGTACCCATGCTTCAAGCTCAGAAAGGGATCCGATCATCTCTCTTACTACTGCTTTAATTACACAGTTCTATCAAAATAATATTCACAGTTCTGTTCAATCTTCTCTTTGTTGTTTTCCTCATCTTCTTGTTGTTATCTCCTTTCTTTGTGATCTCTGAAAATCTCCACAAGCGGGTTGAAGACAAGCGTCGTTGTTTCCTGTGTGGATTTTACACTCATCCAAGAGCCATAAAAGTAGACAGACGCCATTTTAACACCTCCGTTCAAAACATTCCGACAGTCTGTCCTGATCTCCCCAGGCCCGCCGCTCCTCATAAATTTTCGCAGGGGGCCCTGCTAGGCCGAACCCACACTCCAACGTAGTAACAAACAGCCATAGTCCTCCTCCCCTTGGATTCCTGCGGGCGGGCCTGCCATGATAAATCTCTTTTTATAACTGCGTCACAAAGGACTTACTTTCGTTTCCCGATGCTCCCATAAGCCACATCCTTGCATAGTAATTAATTTCCACACAGTTCTTATTCCTCCTGCTTGTGATCAGTAATTGCAACAATTCTTTTGGGGGGGGATTATTGGGTACTCACATAAGACAAAAAAAGAAAAGTTTTTCTCCCCCCTCCTTTTCAGTCTTGCTCCGACATACCAATCCTTTGATGAATCTTCTTCTTGATTTATTCCTCTTCTTGATTTATTGTTAAGTCCAGCCCGTCGCTCCTCTTCCCAGAGATCCCTTTAGTTAGCAGTCCTTACTCCCGATCATCGCTTGAAGGATGTGCGTTTGCTTCTGTTCTGATTGTTTATTTTGAGCTCCTGCAACTAGCTACGCAGATCAGAGACAGCATCCAGGAGAGTCGACCGACACGAGGGCTTTTGTGCCTAGTGCCCTCACCCCCTTTCAAATCTGGGGGTGAATTATGGGCACAGCAGGCAAGGCAGCGTTCCCCATTCCCTTGGGGTAACGAGGGAGGCTGCATACTCCCATAACAGCCTCTTAATTACCTCGTGTGAGCCGGAGAGATGGTATTGTCGGCCATCTTCCGATGCGCCCTCTAGCGGCCCCCTCCCCCCGCTTCTGAGCTTGGTCTCATTCACAAATTTCACCAGTAACCTCCTGTTCTTCTCCTCAGGATCCGTAATGAATAGGGAATGTGTCTCCCAATAGTGACTGCAGAGGAAGTTCACTTGTCAGGAAGCTGCCCTATACCAATTCAGACCATTGGTGCATCTAGCTCAGTATCACCTTTACTGAGGGACGCGGGTGGCACTGTGGTCTAAATCACTGAGCCTCTTGGGCTTGCTGATCGGAAGGTTGGCAGTTCAAATCCCTGCAACGGGGTGAGCTCCTGTTGCTCTGTCCCAGCTCCTACCAACCTAGCAGTTCAAAAGCATGCCAGTGCAAGTAGATAAATAGGTACCACTGTGGCAGGAAGGTAAATGGCGTTTCCGTGTCATGGGGTTCTGTTGCGCCAGAAGCAGTTTAGTCATGCTGACCGCATGACCCAGAAAGCTGTCTGTGGACAAACGCCGGCTCCCTCGGCCTGAAAGCGAAATGAATGCTGCAACCCCATAGTCACCTTTGACTGGACTTAACCGTCCAGGGGTCCCTACCTTTACTAACAGTGGCTCACCAGAATTTCCTTTCCCCCAGTCCTTCTTGGAGATGCCAGGGATTGACTTTCTGCATGCAAAGCAAATGCCATGGGCCTTCTCCACCCCTCCAGATTGAACGCTTGCCCTTCACATTCAGCACAACTCTTTGTCTGATTCCCCTTTCTCACCCATCCTTTCCAGTTTAAGCAGTAAAATTCCTTTGCTTGGCTGAGATCCAAATCGATTATATCAACTACATTTTCCTAGTACTGTACATCGTCTCTGTAGAGAGCGCTAAGAAACCTGTGGCTCTCATAAGATGTTGCTAGACTCCCATTATCCCTGAACATTGGCGAAGCTAGCTGGGGTTCTTAGAAGTTGGAGTCCACAAGTATCTGGTTGGCTACAAGTATCCCTGTCTCCACTGTAAAGGAAGTACTTTAGAAGACTGTCCATTACATGATTATACCAGTGGTCCTTAATGACCTCTGCTGCGCTACATTGTAATCAAACTCACCCAACAGAAGTCAGATTCAGAATGAGCAAGATGTGAATAAAATATTATTTGTGTGTTTCAATAAAGACTCATTTACAGCTCACTTTTATTTTACTTATAGGATTTCTACCATCATCTTACCACATCTAGCTTCAAGGCAGCTTACAATACAAAATTAAAACTTTTTTATTATTTTTTTTAAAAACCAATAAAAACCAATAAAAACGGCAGGAGAAAATAACACAGCTAAAAAGCTAGCAGGTAAAATGAATTAAAATAGGGTGCCTATTGTAGTGGCTTCTAGATCTTACTGGACTCCAGCTTACATCAGCCCCAGCCAGTATGGCGAAAGATGACAGCAGTAGCGCAACAACTTCTGGAGGTCACTGTGGCAAAGTTATGCCTTGCCCTAACCTATTCCCTTACAATACTCAAGTTCTCTAGACCTCCATCACATCCCTAGTCCAATGCAGAAGCTGAGGACAGATTGTGGTCTGGTAGGAGAGAAAGACCACTGTGGCAGGAACTGACACTATTGCAATCCCATCTCCTAACTTTTAACCTTCTTGGCTACTGTAGTCTCTCTGATTAGCTGCTGGGAGCCATCTGTCAATCACAACCCACCTGGGTCAAGATCCCTTTAAAGTAGGATATTGCTAACATTATTTTGTCCCTTATCCCTCAACCAGCTCCTGAAGCTACCAACTTGAATGGTAACCATAAGAGTAAGGTTTGCTATGTTCACTTGCTTAGGATAGGATCATCTAGGCCAGTACTGTGCATACTCTCTGTTTCCCCACTTTCCCTCCTTTTTAAATACTCCTCCATAATAAACTGCTTAATTGGATTTCTGAGCTACACTGTATTCTGGAAACACTCAATGCCTATCTTTCCCCCCATGTTACTGAGACTGGACTATGCTACTGATCTAAAGTTCCTGGGAGTGCAGGAGGGATGATGGGCTAAAATTGCTAGGTAGGAGACAGATTTCTGCTGGCAGTCCCCTTACTCCCAAGACAGCCACCAAAAGGTAGTAGGTATTTTGCATCCCTTACCCCAGGTGGCAAATAAGTGGCCAGGAGAGAAAGATGTAGGATGGGTCTCCTGTTGCTAGTGAGCTACCCTACGTGGTTGGGTCTGGCCATCCTTCATAGGATTCACTGATTATTATCCCTGAATCAAAAAATCAAAATCATGAAAAGCATGTGCCACAAATCTTAAAAACATAAGAGAAAAGGGATTTTTGTCTGTTACCTAAAACAGAGAGGTCAAAGAAGACATCAGTTTCATCATGTGTTTAGAGAAGGAATTCCAAAATTTGGTGGAACCAACCCCAAAACAAAAGCCAATTAAGGAAGCCTGACAACACTAGCAAAGAGAGGAAGAATTCTTAATAGTAACACTGTTAATTATAGGAAAAGAAGAAGAATAACAAATAATTGCTCTCAACTCAAGACAATAAGGAATTTCATAGTAAGCGAGCAAGCAGAAGTATTAGAATTGTTGGGGAGAAATGTTTTGAAGAGGGATGAATCCATGCTTGCCAGCAGCACAAAAGCATTAAGCTTTAGGGAATTACGTGGTCCTTTTGAAAGCTTTTATGCAGCTTGGAAATTAAACAGTAAGATAACAGGTAGGATTAAACGCAAACAGGACCACAGCAAGGCACACTTTGAAGGAACGACGTTATCTGGTTGTAGGAGCTTGTGAATCAGCCCCTTGTGAGTCAAGGAGGAGCATGATTCTATAGAACTGTGATGTTGAGGTCGTGAGCACAACCTCCCCCAGGAGGAAACCATCATGCATTCTGGAAGGTGCTGAGGGCTGTGGTGGACTGGAGCTCCAAAGCAAGGAAGGCAATCTATGGCAAATGATGCAACCGCCTGCCCAGTGTTCTGCACCAAGAGCTAAAGAGCTGCTACTCTTGTTGCCATAGCAACTGGAGCAACAGAAAGTAAGATTGACAGGTGGGAGCAGCAAGGCAAGTAGCACCATAGCGACAGACATGTATCATGTGGCCCCCTCCGAACTTGGAAGGCACAAGGGGATGTAGAGAGATATGGGGATTGCCTGAAAGTATTCAAACCTTGGAATCTTTAAAGGCAAATGTGCATAGGCTAAAGCAGATTCCTCAGTGATACTTGGGGTACCTAGGAGACTGGAGGGCAAAGAGGAGGAACACAGTGAAGGCAACCCTCTCCCCATGAAAACTGTGGGAAACAGAGGCAGGTCCTCAGACTCAAAGGCTCTTGACACCTGAGCTATGCAAAATAGAAACTGAAAGGCACATTTACAAAACTTTAAAAAAACAACAACAACACCCTCTTTCACTCTTGGTTCAGCATTTTAGCTCAGGAGAAGATTCCTGGTAAAGTAGCTATAGAGCTGGCATGGGGAAGCCCCCTATTGACATTGTCCCCTGTAGGCACAGTATAGATTTGGTTAACACAAATTTGGTTCTGGAAAATCCTGTGTGGACATGGCCTCAGAGATACTAAATTGTGCAGAAAAGGAAAAACCTATAACAAGCAATGAGCTAACGAAGTGTTCTTTGTTCTCACTGACTAGCTCAGTGAATTTGGGTCAGCTTATCTCCAAGGAAATATCCAAAAGAAGCAACATAATACAGTCACTGAAGGGATGGACAAACATAAACACATTAGATCAGACTAAAATAGAACATTATGCATCTTTTTCCCCCTCAGCGGTGGCTAACCAGATGCCTCTGAAAGTTCAGACATATGCATGCATGTATTGACCACCCGGGTTGAGGTTGAATCCTGACAAGACAGAAGTACTGTTTTGGAGGGACAGGGGTCGGGTGGATGTGGGGGACTCCCTGGTCCTGAATGGGGCAACTGTGCCCCTGAAGGAGCAGGTGCGCAGCCTGGGAGTCATTTTGGACTCACAGCTGTCCATGGAGGCGCAGGTCAATTCTTTATCCAGGGCTATCTACCAGCTCTATCTGGTTCTCAGGCTAAGACCCTACCTGCCTGCAAACTGTCTTTCCAGAGTGGTGCATGCTCTAGTTATCTCCCACTTGGACTACTGCAATGCGCTCTACATGGGGCTACCTTTGAAGGTGACTCGGAAACTGCAATTAATCCAGAATGCGGCAGCTAGACTGGTGACTAGTAGTGGCCACTGAGACTATGGTATATAACACAGGTCCTGAGAGATCTGCATTGTTTCCCAGTACATTTCCGAGCACAATTAAAAGTGTTGGTGCTGACCTTTAAAGCCCTAAACGGCCTCTGCCCAGTATACCTGAAGGAGCGTCTCCACCCCCATCGTTCAGCCCAGACACTGAGGTCCAGCAACAAGGGCTTTCTGGCGGTTCCCTCCCTGTGAGAAGCGAAGTTACAGGGAACCAGGCAGAGGGCCTTTTTGGTAGTGGCGCCTGGCCTGTGGAATGCCCTCCCATCAGATGTCAGAGAAATAAACAACTATATGACATTTAGAAGACATCTAAAGGCAGCCCTGTTTAGGGAAGTTTTTAACAACTGATGTTTTAATGTATTTTTAACCTTCCGTTGGAAGCCGTCCAGAGTGGCTGGGAAAACCCAGCCAGATGGGCAGAGTATAAATAATAAATTATTATTATTATTATTATTATTATTATTATTATTATTATTATTATTATACATTAACACACAGTTTTGAGGAAGACAAAAGCATTCTCTTTTCACTGAAAAACAGCTGATATTATTAGCCTTTGAGACTATTGTACATTGATACAAATAATGTATTTATTGTTTGTTTCCAGACGAGTAAGGCTATCTCCAAGGGGGACTTTCACCTGGCAAGTTCTGCGTCCAGGCGAGCACTATTCCTTGCTGCGCTCTCTATCACCATCGGCACAGGAGTGTATGTTGGAGTGATTGTAGCACTGATTGCTTACCTATCCAAAGGTGGCCACGTATAGTGAAGAATCTCTGCATCAGATGGATAATTCTCTCGGATTAACACACTTTCCTATGAAACATTGGACACTATGCTTACAAGGATTTCTACGGAGCACTCCCTAAACAGAGATCTGTGCTCATACAGACTGTCTGTGTGGTCTCCTTCCTTTTTCTGATAAAACATATACTGTGACCTACTTTGTATCACGGACTGACAAGCTAAAAGCGGGGGGGGGGGGAGAGAGATCAGAGTGAAAATCCTGGATTTTGAGACTGTCGGGAACAAAAAAAGGAAATAGGACAGTTTTTCAAATGTTGTCTGCAGGGTGTTTTCAAACCAATGTCCATGTGTGCTAGACCTGGTGTTTGTGAAGTCACCTGTCGGATCTAAGCCCCTGCCTACTCAGGGCACACAGTGAAGAGGAAGGCTGGGGAAGATTCAGTTCATTTAAAGTCTTTCTTTTGGGAGATAAGACTGAAGGCTACACGGTGACAGCAAACAGCATTGTCAAGATATTTGCATTATTATGCCAATGACAAGACTTGAAACATCAAATGCTAATAATTCACCCTTGGGTAACTAGTAGCAGCTACGTGCCATAAAAGTTCTCTTTCAGAGGCTTTGTTCATATAACTTGCCCCTCTGCCTACAGCTCCTGTATGAGGCTTTCCCTGCCACCACAATAGAATAAGATGGCCTTGGAGAATCACGCCCAGCCATCACTTTCAACCTGAGATACACACCTGCTTTAAATAAGACAATTATTACAGTAACTATAACCAAGCTCATTAAAGTCCTCATTGAGAAAGTCCTCATGGGCCTTCCAGTTTTTAATTATATTTTGACATGTGCATTACACTGTCACTCAGGATAGCTTAACATAACCATTTTGACATGGAAAAGTCACCCAAACGTGGTGTGGTTTGATCACTTTTGATCACATCCGGAATGTCCCAGACCTTAGCCTATGGAGGCAAATGGAATTGAATGGATAAGATGTTGTAGTTCTGTGTAAAAATGGTTCTACAGCTACCGTTATTCTCTCTACATGCAATGGGAGCTTTATTGTGCCTGTTTCTGTGCAGACACTTATACATCTGAGGCTGTAATCCTATATTCACTTACTTGGGAATAAGCCTTATTGAACTCAGTGAGACTTACTACTGAGTAGGTACATATAGGGTTGGCTCATAAGTGGGAATGCTTGAATTTTAGTCAATTTAGTTGTGCTGTGCCCAAAGTTATCCACCTATTTATTTATTTATTAAAAGCCAGACAGTGCCCGCAGAGTATTGAACTGCCATTAAGCAATTGGTGATTCTGCAAAGATAGATTCGAAGTAACCGCTAGGCTAAGCTGGCCCTTATCCATCTATTTATGTATTTATTTTAAATTTGTATACCATTCACAACATAAAATTATAATATAAAAAACACAAAATACATAGTAAAAATAAGGGCAGTGTAGACACTGAAGTCATTTGAACTAAAACAACTCAAATCCATGGGACTGCCTTGCAGGGGCTCTGTTCGTACCTGGCAGGAAGAACACAGAAGGTGCTTATAGTTAAATGTTTGTAATCTCTTTCCTGTGGGGTGCTATGGCACTCTGTTCTGGTTCAATGTATGCATGTATTTGTTAAGTGGGGTCATTGGTTTGAAAATTACATCGAGTGTTCTATCTTCTTGTCTCTATGCCAGGCTTAGGTCTCGATTCTGAATCTGTGCTTGGGCCTTAAGTGTGAATTGAATGTGGGGAATGTCATGAATATGTTCCAAAGCTTAGCTGCAGTAGAGCTGACCAGCAGTACTCCAGTATCTGCACTTTCAGCCAATATATTTCTGGGCACAATTTGTGGTGGTGGTATAAAGCCTCTTCCCATCTAAACCTACGAGGCCTTTATGATATCGTGGGGATGTTAGGCTGAATGTGCCGTTCTTAACTGCAACAGGCTGACTGACTCTCTCTGAGTTCATCTTCTCTGGTTGTGACATTTCCTCTTAGTAAAAGCCCATCTATGTCTGAACCTTTCACCTTTTGCAAATAGTGTAAGCCATTGCTATTCACACAAACATTTGATAGCTAGGGATGTGCATAGGGACTTCTTCTTTTTAAGTAACTGTAGGTTTTCTCCTTTTTATTATTGATGTTTCAATTATTGACAGTTTTAATGTGCTTGGAAGCTGCCCTGAGCATCCCTTTGAGACGGGTGCCATAAAAACTTCGAGACATACCTAGGTCGAAAAAGCCAAATCCTTCAGCCAAACTTAGTAAGAAACGAAACTGTATTTTATACTGATAAGAGAGAAGCTGCAGAGAGAAACGAGAGATGCGGACACTTGCTGCTTCTGGGTAAAGTAACTCAGGAAAAATTAAGGTGGTAAAACCTCTGCAATGCCATTCCCCAGCCTGTGTTGTTGCACACGAACAATTTACTGGCACGAAGCAAACTCCCAGTTATGACCACTTCAACAAAGCACAAGTGTTTTGATTTCACTTCCATGCCTGTTGTGTGACGCAAAACCAAGAAGTCTGCCTTTCCTGAGGCAAGGATTTAATTTAACTCTGTTCATAGCCGGAGGGAGAAAACACTGTTTGTTAATGATCAAAGTGCAGGGGGGAAAGGTACTGAAGGGTTTTTAGTTTTGAAAGAAAATGACAAGCAACAAAACCTCATGCCCACTAGAGGAAGCTCCTTCCAGGGCTGTGCTTGACAGCGCCTGTATACCGCTCTCAATTAATGTGGTATTTGTTTCTCTGTTTTTGTTCGCTAATAGGATGGCCATTAAGAAAACTGTGGATTATCTTGTGAATGAAATGTGAGGAAGGTTAGTCTGCGCTTCCAGTGTGTCTCCAAGGCATCACAAGGAAGTGAGCAGAAGTTAATGAAGAAGCCTTATGCTGGCAGGGCTGCAAGTGCTGCCATAAGATTTAGCAATTCCAAGAAGGAGGGAGAGTGGGCAGAGGAGACTTTTGAGCTGGAAGAACTGAGAGTGGGCTGTGCTATTGACAAGTGAGGAAGAAAAGCAGAAGACTTAGCAGAGGTGAAAGGAAGGAAAAAGTAGTGTAGGCCAACTCTGGGGTAGTTGGAGATGACCCCTTGGTCATCTCCAGGCTCTAGTCCAGACAGAGCTGGAGAACCTTTTCCAGCCTGAGGGCTACATCTCTTCTGCGCAAACCTCTGGGAGCTATATGGCAGTCATGGATAAGGCAAAGTGGGCAGAGCAATGGATGTGAATTTTAACTAGTAGGCTAGTTTCTTCAGACATTGCAGGCTTCCCTCTCTATTCTCCAGGCAAACAAGAGACATTATCAGAGTTCCAGTACACAATTCAGCCAGGCAAAAAAAGCCACTCTAGTAGGGCTGGCAAGGGGTGTGGCCAGGAGGGTGTTTACCTACTTAACATGAGCGTAGCCAGGGGGCAGATGCCTCCCTAAATCAATACAATATTCTTAACAAACTGAGAATCTGCCCCCCCCAACATAAATCTTGGCTACGCCCATGCCACCTACATAGTTTTTCCACAGTTCAAACCATGCTCAAGGTGGCTCACAACATGAAAAAAATATGTAACTACAAAAGTAGTCATAAACAATAAATAAAACATTAAAAATACAAAACCAAACTGAACATAAATCACAACAGCATATGAAATAAAGATACACCAAACCAACAGCAACAAACCCCTCAAACAAACAAACAAACAAATACCCAGCCCAGGTTTGTGTTCCTCAGTTTTTGTAGCTGGAGTCAGTCAGGGCCCTGCCCTCCCAGGCCAGGTGAAGAAAACCTGCAAGGAAGGGAGCAGGTCTTACAAGACTCAAGCCTGTTCCCCAAGGCCAGATAGAGGGTCCCCCCAAGATATGGCCCCAAGATTCCCCATCCCTGCTGAGCCAAGTGTCCATTGACTCCCTAGTGTCAGAATTAAAATACTACGTCAATCAAGCAGCAAGAGAAACATTGACTGGTGGTATGTATTTAACAATTTTCCAGGTGCTTTCTAATAGGAATAATTTAACCACCCTTCCCTGAAAAGCTAGGCTGGATCTAGACACATCAAAGAAGCGTTTCGGTTTTAAGCGTTGTAAATTTAAACTGGGAAAACAGGTAGAGAAATACAGGACTCCTTGCCACCATCTGGTGGCACAATGTTATATCGCGCATACAACGCATATAAATCGTTTTTTCTTTAGCAGTCTAGCTGAGTCCCTAAAGTCTCTGCCTTCACCTCCTTCTCAAGCTTTCTACCGGAGTGCTCAGTACTTCCCGCCCCAGCGTCCCATATCTGTGTCTAGAGGTACAGACTTGGATCTGTCTTGGATTTATCTGTGCACGCTGTAGCTATTCTGTCAGAGGCTCAGCATGTTGTGTATAGTTCAGGTGTACATTTTATTCTAAAGTAGCATGTTAATGTCTGAGATTTCTGCTGTACTTGAGCCATAATGGAGAGAGAAGCACACACGAAAAGACACCTGTTCGGAAGAAGAAACCTCTGAAGGGGCCCATTATGTTTTATATAACGGAATAATATAATAAAAAGGAAATGAAGGACGTGTTTATTGATAGTATCAACTTCTGATGCGGGAAAGAACATGGGAATGGGATGCATTTGGTAACTGGTGCAAGACTCTTGGGCATAGCAAAACCAGAAGTCCAGGGAGAATGCGTGAAGGGAGATTGCAGAAGCAGATCTTGCCCCTGACCTCCATAGAGTCACCGAAGAGCCTCCATGCCTACAGTTGGTAAAAGCGAAGGCATGATTACATACCCCCAACATATTCTCACCCAAATCCAGGGCACCCCACCCCGCACCATGTCGCCCACAACTGGGCTGCCTTATATTCTCTGTCTGTCTCTCCTCCACTGCCACGGTGGCAGCTAGACCTCAGCCTTCTTGCGGCCCCTGCGGCCTCACCGTGGCCACCAGAAGCGATGCTCCCACTCTGGAAATGTGATGCACCCACTTCTGGTTGTATGGAGGCTGCAGAGGCTGTGGCAGCAGACACCAGGCTACCACAGAAGAGGCAAGATGGCTGAAGCGGGACATCCGGGATGTCAAATAGAAGCCGGGCTGCTTCTGTAAATCTGGAGTGTCCCACTCCAAGTAGGACTGTTGGTTAGTATGTGATTGCACACCCACCTTTCTGCAGGAATTCTGGTTATACATGCAGAGTCTATATGTGCGTACAAGTTGTCAGTTGATATATAAGATGTTGGACCCTGTCACTGTGACCCTAAATCCTCTCCTTCAATTTGTCCCCTGAGCAGAGCCAGACTGCAAGAGCTCGACGCTTTTCATGTAGTCTAGCGTTTACTTTGCTAATGCAAGCCACAGCTTGGAGCTGACACGGGTGATGATGTTTACAAAGTCCTCAGTCCATTGGAAGGGAAACAGAAACAATACAGAACCCACTTCTGCTACTTCTAGATGGGCATTTTTGTGTACAATGTCTGTTTAGGGGATTGCCACTGATACATTAAATGGCCTTGGGCATTTCCCTTGACTACTTCACATATCAGTATATTCTTCTTTGCCAATACGTCAGGAGAACACATTCTCCCTCAATCATCAAGCTAAAACTGATGGGGGAATGCTTCTGCAATGATGTAGACCTGCATGGTGCAACTGTACTAACTAGGCAGGGCATGATGGGAGTTGTAGTCCAAAACCACCAGAGGGTGCCTGGTTGGCAAAGGTTGATCTTATCTGTAATTCTTTACCTGTGCCTTTGCTTCCATCATCCTTTACCTTTACCTTAAGCTAGATGAGGATGAAGGGCCTTGGAGTCCTGACAACATCCGGGGACCCAAAGTTGAAGAACACTGCTCACAAGCAACCACAAACAAGTGTGCTCCATCATCTATGTGGAAGCCGTTCAAATATTTGGAGATGGCTATCATATCACCTCTTAACTGTCTCTTCTCAAGTGCAACCATACCCAGCGTATTCCACCTTTCCTCACAGAACTTGGTCACCAAGCCCCTCGCCATTGCCTTTCTCTGGACACCTTCTAGAGTTTCGTACAATAACCTTTTCTGAGTCCTTGTGGGAGAAGGCAGACGGAAAATAAAAGTGTGTCATGACAAGGACAGCCGCACCCCCACCCCCAAAAGAAAACAAATCCAAGAAGCTTGTGGATTCAGCATTTGTTCCTTAATGACTCAAAGTAACAGTAAGTTACGCACTGTAGACGTCTAGTAAAAACTATAAAATAACATTTCCCCCTGCTTGCATTGTTTAATTTTGCTGCAAGGCAAGAAGCTTGCTCTAAAAGAGGCTGACAAAATTTAAAAAACGGTTTCCCACTAATAATGTGAATTTCTGTTCATCCCAGAAGGGCAGAGCTATGTGAGAGCATTCCCATGGGAAACATTGCAAAAATGAGTGTACCAGCTAGAAACCGTCTGGAGGGGAGAACAGTGGAAATTGAAATCCATAGAATCAGCATGGTGGCTGCCTTAGAATAACTTATTATAGACTCTGAGCGTCTGCTGCATCCCCTGGAGCAAAGAGAAAAGAAGCAAAGGAGAGAAAAACAAGTGTCTGGGTAAGTGGCAGCTTCATGAGTTTGCTCAGACTTTGAAAAACTCTTTGAAAATGGGAATCCAGCCCCAAGGACTCTTGTTTCTTAACCTGCAGCCCAGACACCCGCCATCTCCCACAAGCTGTACTCTTTGAGGCTGGGTAACAAGACGCACAAAAGAATCATAAATATTTGCACACCACTTGGCCATTCGCAGCATCTCTCTGCGAGGCAGGTCAGTGTTATTGTTCCCAAATGGCTGGCTGTGGGCTGAAAGAGAGTGGCTCCTCACAAGGGCATGTATGTGAGAGCAATGCTGAGATTAGATTTGAACGGAGGCATAAAGCTCCTAAGTAGATACTTACTTTTGTCCATGTGAAATGGCTGAAAAACGGGAGGGGGAGGGGGGAATCCATACAAACAAATTTTCCCAAATACCTTGAAAACTTGGGACATCTTCCCTAACAAATCCAGCATCTTCATCCTACAAAAAAACTAAAAAAAACCCACCAACCTCATATTTCTACTCAAAAATGTCTATTTTTGTGACTCACATATGTGCCTGTCAAGTTACTGTTATTGATTATCAGGGATGTGGGTGGCGCTGTGGTCTAAACCACGCCAATCGGAAGGTCGGTGGTTCAAATCCCCGCAACAGGGTGAGCTCTCGTTGCTCTGTCCCAGCTCCTGCCAACCTAGCAGTTTGAAAGCATACCAGTGCTAGTAGATAAATAGGTACAGCTGAGGAGGGAAGGTGAATGGTGTTTCCGTACGCTCTGGCACTCATCACGGTGTCCTGTTGCACCAGAAGTGGTTTAGTCATGCTGGCCACATGACCCGGAAAGCTGTCTGTGGACAAACGCCAGGTCCCTCGGCCTGAAAGTGAGATGAGCGCCACAACCCCATAGTCGCCTTTGACGGGACTTAACCATCCAGTGGTTCTTTACCTTTACCTTTACCTTACCTTTATTGCTATTGTTTATGTTAAATTTCACATACCACCTATTACCAAAATAGGGTTATAAGAGGTTTCCAAAAATAAAAACAGATTTTTTTGTTGTTGTTTAGTCGTTTAGTTGTGTCCGACTCTTCGTGACCCCATGGACCAGAGCACGCCAGGCACTCCTGTCTTCCACTGCCTCCCGCAGTTTGGTCAGGCTCATGTTTGTAGCTTCGAGAACACCGCCCAACCATCTTGTCCTCTGTCATCCCCTTCTCCTTGTGCCCTCCATCTTTCCCAACATCAGGGTCTTTTCCAGGGATGGAAAATTTAATTAAAATTAATTAAAATTAAATAGAAACATGCATAATCAAAATACACAGTAAAACAATACAATTAGAACTGTACAGCAATGAAAATCATGAAAAACTAACTGGAAGAATCACAATTCTGTCAACTCTTTCTGAGGAATAGCCTTGGACCACTTCTCCAACTACTTTTGTTTCAATTAACTTACAAATACAGTGGTACCTCGGGTTACATACGCTTCAGGTTACAGACTCCGCTAACCCAGAAATAGTACCTCGGGTTAAGAACTTTGCCTCAGGATGAGAACAGAAATCGTGCTTCGGTGGCACGGCAGCAGCAGGATGCTCCATTAGCTAAAGTGGTGCTTCAAGTTAAGAACAGTTTCAGGTTAAGAACAGACCACCGGAACGAATTAAGTACTTAACCCGAAGTACCACTGTAAATAGTGATGTATGGAAGTAAGAGCTGGACCATAAAGAAGGCTGATCGCCGAAGAATTGATGCTTTTGAACTGTGGTGCTGGAGGAGACTCTTGAGAGTCCCATGGACTGCAAGAAGATCAAACGTATCCATTCTTAAGGAAATCAGCCCTGAGTGCTCACTAGAAGGACAGATCGTGAAGCTGAGGCTCAAGTACTTTGGCCACCTCATGAGAAGAGAAGACTCCCTGGAAAAGACCCTGATGTTGGGAAAGATTGAGGGCACAAGGAGAAGGGGACGACGGAGGACAAGATGGTTAGACAGTGTTCTCGAAGCTACAAACATGAGTCTGACCAAACCGCGGGAGGCAGTGGAAGATAGGAGTGCCTGGCATGCTCTGGTCCATGGGGTCATGAAGAGTCGGACACGACTAAACGACTAAACAACAACACCACTGTAAAGTTGCCCCATCCTGAAGACATCCTCCAGCTGGACAGGTTCATTCTACTACTTTTGCATCAAGATTTCCCGTGTGCTTTAGAACCCTGCAAAATCAAGGTTCTAAATTATACAGGGAGCTTCCACAGGAAGAGGAATGCTCATCACAAGAAAAGGCAGAAATAAGATCTCAGCATCTCAGATTTGGGTAAGTTTCCACTTTACCAGTGTTGTACACATCATTGCTTGTTTTAGCACATATAAAATTCCCCATGGCATCAGAAGCTGGGCTAAAAATACAGGCCACACAATAGTGTCTCTGGCTGCTTTAGAACTGGCGAAGTTGCAGATTTAAGTTTTCATTATCTATCTCTCACAGGAAGCCATCTTAACCCCATTTGAGCCAATTCAATTACAATTTTGTATTTTTGCTGAGAAGTGTCTTTCAGAATTACACCTGTATTAGAATATATTTTCATATATGTTGTCCAGGGTTTTTTTTAAATCTACTCCAGCTTTTTAAAATGGGGTGATATATCCTGACACTGACATATAGTTAGTGTCATATAAATGATTAAATGGGTGTCATATAAGAACAGTAATATACAGTAGTAGTTAATCCAGACTTGTGGTACCTTAATATTTAGTCCTACCTGTATTAACTGAATTTACTTCCCTGACAAAGGGGCTCAAGGTTATATCAGCTACTAATTGCTGCCACTTCAAAGCAGAAGCCAATTAGTTTTCTTTATGCTAATGACATGTATCTAAATATTTTCCTTCCTGACTATCGCTATGCTAAATCTTCTGCAGATCAAAGACCTGTGTTTCAGAGTTCATTATTTTATAAATTCGCTTCTATCTGATGAAAAGAACATGCCACTTAATACAGGTTTTCCTTAAAGGTAAACCTGAAATGGCCTATAATGCTGTCAGATGGCAGGACCTGTGGAGAGTAAATGTCCTCTCAGGTTTTTGCTTTTCGCATCTTCAATGCTGAGGCAATCTGATATTGCCATCCTACCAGAAGGCAGTTTTGATACTGTTTGCCTTCTGTAGCTATGCAGATATCCTGGAACTGCAGTAATCATGTAAGGTAAATGCTTGGCTTCTTCCTTTATTAATATATTATATAGCGCAGTCAGTCCAGGAAGATACCATGTTCCATGGTATCAAAAGCCACAGAAAGACTGAGAAGGAGCAAGGTCACACTTCCCTTGTTTTGTTCTAAGTATAGGTGACCAAGGCTGACTCAGTCCCATGGCCAGACCTAAACCTAGATTAGAATGGGTCTAGTTCATCTGTATCACCCAAGAGTGCTGCAGTTGCCCCCACCACAAGCCTCTCCACCACCTTCACTAGAAAGCGGGTATCTGGGACCGGTTGGTAGTCTGTCCAAAACAATGGGTCCAGTTCTGGTGTCTTTAGGGGGGAGGGGGCATTTTGGTTTGTTTTTTTGTTCTTGTTTTTTGCATGTATTTTGTGCTTTATATTGTATTTTTATGTTGTGAATGGCACCCTGAGATCTGCAGATAAAGGACAAATTTAATAAAGGAGGAGGAGAAGGAGGAGGAGGAGGAGGAGGAGGAGGAGGAGGAGGAGGAGGAGGAGGAGGAGAAGAAGAAGAAGAAGAAGAAGAAGAAGAAGAAGAAGAAACAGAAAGACCACTCCCTCACATAGTGAAGCATTATCCATGCTCCAAGACCCAGCCAATCAACCCCTCTCCATAACTGCACATTACATTTTATATGAATCTCAAGGAAAGGAAGAGGAGGTATGTCCTCATTAGCCTCTTCAGTGTTCAGATTCAGAAAGTTGAAATAAGAACTGTTGTGTACCGTCCATGATTATTAATAGCCTCTCTCATAATGGTAGTGGCTCTGTATACCTGAAGGAGCATCTTCACTCCCATCGTTCAGCCCAGACACTGAGGTCCAGCTCCAAGGGCCTTCTGGCAGTTCCTTCACTGCAAGAAGTGAAGTTACAGGGAACCAGGCAAAGGGCCTTCTCAGCAGTGGTGCCTACCCTCCCATCAGATGTCGAGGAGATAAACAACTACACTACTTTCCAAAGATCTCTGAAGGGAGCCCTGGATCAGGAAGTTTTTAATGTTTGATATTTTGTTGGGTTTTTATTATGTTGGAAGTATAAGTAATATTATTATTACTTGGGGTACAAGTAATATTATTATTTGATGTTGTTCTTGTTATGGTTTCTCAAAGGATCCTTGAACACCAGTGTTACCCTGCTCACAAACTGCAGTACTCACAGAAATGGCAAGGGCAAAATAAACTCTCTAGCCCACAGAGTATGGAGTAGACAACATTGCCATATGTTACCATATGTTGTACATAATCACATGACTGACTCAACACAAGCACAGCATTGTGCACACTTACGAACAATATGGATGTCAGCAGTGCTTGGGCTGATCTAAGACCTCAGAACATGTTATAAGAACAGCAACAATGCATGTGTAAATAGCACTACACCAATTGTGCAAAAGTTCCCAGTAAACATAGCATAGATATCCACAATAACTGGTTAGTGGTCTCGGAGTCCTTCTTTGTAGAAGGGAATAAGAGAATCAACAGGCAGCGGCAGATACTGATTTATATTGAGCTTTATGGTGGGTTTTGTCCTAGCAATAAAGCTGAAATATCTGACCTCTGAACTAAGCTAGGATATCAGAGACACTTGAGGATACTGAAATAATAAGTGAGGTAAAAATAAGAGTTGTTTGTTTTCCTCTCCAACAAGACTACTGCTGTTACACTCACAAAATGAGAGATGAGAATGGCATCGACAGGTCAAGGCGAAAAACAGGTCAAGACCTTTATTCTTCTGGAACAGCTTTTGAAACCACAATTCATAGGAAGAGTTGAGTAATAGCTGCCGATCAGCTGCTGGGTCACGTTCGACATCTTGTTGTTTATATATAAACTACTGAACAGCTCAGGAACAGGTTACCTGAAAGACCTCCCCCAGCATAGACCTGCAAGATCACTTAGATCATATGGGGAAATACTGCTTGTGGCTCTACACCCTGTTGTTGTTGTTTAGTCGTTTAGTCGTGTCCGACTCTTCGTGACCCCATGGACCAGAGCACGCCAGGCACTCCTGTCTTCCACTGCCTCCCGCAGTTTGGTCAGACTCATGTTTGTAGCTTCGAGAACACTGTTCAACCATCTCGTCCTCTGTCGTCCCCTTCTCCTTGTGCCCTCCATCTTTCCCAACATCAGGGTCTTTTCTCTTCTCATGAGGTGGCCAAAGTATTGGAGCCTCAGCTTCACGATCTGTCCTTCCAGTGAGCACTCAGGGCTGATTTCCTTCAGAATGGATAGGTTTGATCTTCTTGCAGTCCACAGGACTCTCAAGAGTCTCCTCCAGCACCATAATTCAAAAGCATCAATTCTGTGGCGATCAGCCTTCTTTATGGTCCAGCTCTCACTTCCATACATCACTACAGGGAAAACCATAGCTTTACAGAATATCATATGGCAGTGACCTAAAAGGGATTTTCTGTGGCAACCATCAGATCGTCTTATGCAGCCTCCCCCGCCCTGCCCCACCCCGCCCCAGAAGGCTTTCCTTGATCCATAAGACTGGACCCTGTTTTCTGTCTTTGAATCTTCTGAATTTCTGTTTTCTTCACTTTAATCTGTTTTTATATTGCTGTTTTACTGGTTTGAGGTTCTGTCTTTCTTTTAACATTTTAACGATGCATTGCTTTTTAGCCAGTGCATCACTTAGAGACTTTCAAAATATTAAGTTTTGTAAATTAAATAAAGCAGATTTCCTAGATGAAATATTGTCTGTGTTTAAGCCTGAAAGTCTTCAGGGCATTCTGTAGTGCCATCAACTCCTTCTCCCAATGACCTGCGACCAACTCATTATTCCAGCTCTTTCAAGGTAGCTGTGCAGAAAGCTTCCTTCTGTTTTTCATTTGTTTGTCTTTTCCTCTCCCTTCTTCTACTGAAAAGCTCAGCCAGCATCCCTCCTCCTATCTATCCCTTTATCTTGTTTCTGTAATTTCAAGTTGTACTCTAAATTACCGGTTTTTTAATCCAAGAGAGTGCCTCCCTCCTGAGATGGGGACTTGTCGATGAGAGATCTCTTTTATCTGTCCCGAGTTTGCTTTGTGTGCTGCTGCCTATTAGGAGCCGATGAAAACAGAAAGTTATCAAAGGGAAACATGCTGCTTTGTCTGACACAGATCTAAGATACTGACACAGCTGAGCCAGCCTGACACCCAGGGCTTCCTGCCTCCCTTTCTTCATGCTAGTCTTCACCTTGGCAGGCTGCCCCAGATGACTTCATACAGACAGGAAGGGAAGCTGCTTACAGATCCCAGTCTTTTTAGAAGCCAGGGCACCAGGGCAAGTTGCTTGAATCATTCTTCTTCCCTTGATCTGCTTTGGTTTTAGCCTCACTCACCAAAGAACATTAGGTGAAGGCAGTTGGCACGTGCTGTCCATTGCAGCATTTCACCAGTTCTTCTCCGCTGAATGACAGCTCTGGAATCTAAACTACTTTCTCCCCAGAAAAGGGACATCAATCATGTGCGTAAGCTTTCTGGCATTCCATGTTCTTTGTGTATATCACTCAGATTAAAATACGAGGGAGCTGCAGGCTTTTCAACTCAGACACAGATCTTGTTTTATTTTTTAACCCCAGCTATATCGCTTCGCCTCTCACTAGCAAAAGCTCTGAATTTTTATTTCTTTTATTTCTCCTCTGCCGGGAGAAGAAGCCTCAGAGCCAGAGGAGTGGTGGTGGGATGATGACGAGTGGTCAGAGGGAGAAGAGATGCCAGCCACCATTCCCCAGCACCCTGCGAGGCTATGACACCTTGGAGCAAGGTTTCTCTGCTCTCAAGCATTACAGTGGTACCTCTGGATGCGAACAGGATCCATTCCGGAGCCCCATTCGCATCCTGAAGGGAACGCAACCCGCATCTGTGCATGCGTGGGTCACGATTCGCTGCTTCTGTGCATGCGTGTGACGTCATTTTGAGCATCTGCGCATGCGCGAGTGGCGAAACCTGGAAGTAATGCGTTCCGTTACTTCCAGGTCGCCGCGGAGCGCAACCCAAAAACGCTCAACCTGAAGCAACTTTAACCCGAGGTATGACTGTACTTGGGGGGGGGGGATATAACAATAAACAAAAACAACAAGAACAAGAACAAGAACAATTTGTTATTTATACCCCGCCCTTCTGGCTGGGTTTCCCCAGTCACACGAGGCAGCTCCCAACAGAATATTAAAAACACGATAAAACATCAAACATTAAAAACCTCTCTAAACAGGGTTGCTTTCAGATGTCTTCTAAAAGTCAGATACAGTCATACCTCAGATTACAGACGTTTCAGGTTGCGTTGAGGGGGGGTACGGACGGGCCGAAACCTGGAAGCACCGGAATGGGTTACTTCCGGGTTTCAGCAGTTGCACATGTACGGAAGTGCAAAATCGCACTTTGCGCATGCGCAGAAGCACCTAATCACAACCCGCGCATGCGCAGACGCGGCGCTGCCGGTTGCGAACCCTGCGGGTTTGCAAACGTGCCTCCCGCACGGATCACGTACACAACCTGAGCGTCCACTGTAGTTATTTCTTTGACATCTGATGGGAGGGCATTCCACAGGGCAGGCGCCACTACCAAGAAGGCCCTCTGCCTGGTTCCTGTAACCTCACTTCTCGCTGTGAAGGAACTGCCAGAAGGTCCTTGGAGCTGGACCTCAGTGTCCGGGTTGAACGATGGGGGTGGAGACGCTCCTTCAGGTATTCTTGTCATACCACAAGCCTGCAGTTGTGGCTAATGCACTGATAATGCTCAAAGCATATTAGGTGATACCCAATGTTAGTAATATTCAGAGTAGAGCCATGGACTTTTGTGCATTGATTTTTATGAGTCTACTCTGACTAGAACTTAAATATTACCCATTGCTTTTCTTTCATCACCTGAAAACCTCTGTTGGAATGTGGAAATACCAAGATGGCATTTAGAAAGCATAGAGAATCATCATTCCACAAGCACATACATTCCTTAGCCTGAGAAACTATGAGGAACAATCACAAATGTGAAACAGCAGTTGATCCTCATATATATATACCCCGCAATTCAGTCTTTCTTTGAGTACTTAGGAACCCACTGAGAGAATAGGAGAACACAGACAGCTCTGATCACTAGAGCTTCATTTTAATCTGTAGTATTACCATTAATTAGCTAATCATGCTGATTAATCAATTAATATTTTCAGCTTACTACACCAGATAATTAATTGTCAGCATCATTTGATTTGCAGCGCTCACTCTTCAGCCAGCAGATAAGATGAATGAATACATTTCCCAATCTAGTTAAATCAAGCATATTTCACTGTGCTCCTCTGCATGATCAATCAGCAGAATAGCTGATTTTCTTCTTAACTGCAGTTGTGTGGAAATATCCTTGACTTGTCATACTCATTCCACTAATGAATGAAACCTGTGGCGGTTGGGGGGGGGGAGCAATCCGTTTATTGCTTCGCTTGTCTTGTGTGTCCAAATGCTTTCTTGCATTTTTAAGAGGTGAAGAGGTGGGGAAGTGGAAGGTAAAAACAGAGGTTCTCGTGAGCTGTGAAACACACTGGCCAGATAAACCCTGCCAAAATGAATCAGAGGCATCCCAGCAAAGCCTTTGAGGATGCCTCTTATTCTTGTTCTGCAGGTATAATGGAGTTTGGACATCAAACAATGCTGAGAGGGTCTTGCACTGCACTCCTCCATCCCTTCCATCACCACAGAACCTCAAACAACATTCTATCTTAATTTCAAAACCCGCTCGAGAGAGAAGAACTACAGAGGAAGAAATGTGGGCAAGAGGTGGGGGGGGGAATGCTTTTTCAATCAATATTTTCCTTTCACAGACGCCCAGAGTAGAAGTGCCTCATTATCATAGGGATGGATTCTCCATTGCTGTAGCAAAACAGAGTCTTTCAAAGCACAGCCACCTGCCCTCTTCCTTTCTACTTCCCACCCTGCCTCCTTGCTGCTTCTCTTTCCACCACAGCCTGCAGTCAAGAGGAACAGCAGAGACTCACGCCTGTGGCACTGCCATCTCTCTGGAGACCAGAGGCAGAGGATTTACACACAGAGAAGCCAATTACCAGCCGCCATTCAAGCCTCCACTGCTGTAAAACCAGGAAAGTCGTTATTGCCTCTTTCCCAAAGGACCGAGGCCATGACCTTTCTGTGTAAAAACCTCCAGGAGCGGGAGCAGCTGCCGAGTGCCAGTGACTGCCTGTAAGCAGATTGAAGTTCTGCCATTTATATGGGACTCCAAATGAAGACTCCTCAGTTTCCATAGAATTCCGATCAAAACCCCTGTACTTCTGTAGACAAAAAGGAGTGGACGTTCAACCTCCATAGCTACCAAAAAATAGGGGGGGGGCATGTGGTCATTCTGCATATTATTATTTTTCTGTTTGTTAAATGTGTATCCAGCCTGTGCATCAAGTATGACTCAAGGCAGTAGTAAACACTTCTGAAAACCAGCTCCTGGAAACCAGAGGAAGGGAGACTGTGCCTGCACTCAGGCACAAGGTGCAGATTCCCACAGACCTCTGGGTGACCACTGTGAGAACAGAAGGCTGGATGAGATGAGCAATTGGCTGGATCCAGTGGGCTCTTCGTACAGCAGCTAGTTCCTCCCCATAGCTCCTATTCCCTAAACATCTGCCCCAACCTACCTATCCACCCACCCCCACAAATATTCATGAAACCCATTCATCCAGCCTGGGCAACTTTGGACCACTCATTATCCTTCCATGTAATCTAATCTTGAGAGCCAGTGTGGTGTAGTGGTTAAGAGCGGTAGTCACGTAATCTGGGTAACCGGGTTCGCGTCTCCGCTCCTCCACATGCAGCTGCTGGGTGACCTTGGGCCAGTCACACTTCTTTGAAGTCTCTCAGCCCCACTCACCTCACAGAGTGTTTGTTGTGGGGGAGGAAGGGAAAGGAGATTGTTAGCAGCTTTGAGACTCCTTAAAGGGAGTGAAAGGCGGGATATCAAATCCAAACTCCTCTTCTTCTTCTTCTTATCTCACAGGGTTGCTGTGAAGATAAAAGGGGGGGGGGTAATGTGGAAAGATCAAGCTCCTTAGAGGAAAAGTGAGATATAGAAATGCAACTACAGTGGAACCTTGGTTCTCGAACAGCTTAGTTGACAAACAAATCGGCTCCCGAACACCAAAAACCTGGAACTAAGTGTTTGGTTTTCGGAAGCCAAACGTCCGACGCGGCTTCCTCTTGAGTGCAGGAAGCTCTTGCAACAATCAAAAGCTGCGCCTTGGTTTTTGAACAGTTCCAGGAGTTGAACGGACTCCCGGAATGGATTAAGTTCGAGAACCAAGATTCCACCGTATTTAATAATAGTGTTTGGCCAGTCTGTGATGGAAACAAAACCAGTTATGCAACCAACATTAAAGAAGTACGCCACATAAGGAAATTAATGTGCATCTCATTTGTGTTATATTTTCCGCTCAAAGAACTTGAGTTATATGTTTATGTCATTCTGGCCTTTATTAGTTCCGTATTATAGACTCCTCTTATCATGAGTCACAAGGTTCTAGCAAACAACCTCCCAGATTACACACTACACTCTACACTGGAGACTAAGAAAGATGAAGTTCAAGAGCTAAAAGCCTGCACTTAGTGCCAAGGGCCTCTCATACTCTCCCCATCTCTTCTAAAAACCTGTGTGATTAGGGAGTGAAGCACTTCATAAGGAAGGCGAGGAGATGACAGTAATTTCAGCTTCCTTCTCACCAAGAGCCAATTAATTGCACAGATGAATCTATTTCCACTGGAGAGATTGTCATCTCAGGGGTTATGTCAGCCATAGATGTGATCTGTGACCAGCAGTTAATATTGGCTGTAATGAGAAGCCAACTTCTTCTTTGAATCTAAGCATCTGTTGTCCTCATAAGAAGAGCCCTGCTGGATCAGACCAAAGGCCCATCTAGTCATAGAACTACAGAATTGTAGATTTGGAAGGGATCCCAAGGGTCATCTAGTCCAACCCCCTACAAGGCAGGAATCTCAAGTATCCATGACAGATGGCCATCCAACCTCTGCTTAAAAACCTCCTAGGAAGGAGAGTCCACCACTTCCCGAGGGAGACTGTTCCACCGTCGAACAGCTCTTACTGTCAGAAAGTCCCCCCTCCCCCAAATGTTTAGTTGGAATCTCCTTTCTTGTAACTTGAAGTCACTGGTTCGAGTCCTACCCTCCAGAGGAGGAGAAAAGCTGTCTTCCATTGACAGCCCTTTAGATATCTGACTCCTCCTGCTCTCACAGTGACCAAACAGATGTCTATGGGGTAGCCCACATGCAGGTTCTGAGCACTCTCCCCAATCGTGCTTCCCAACAACTGGCCTTCAGAGGTCTACTACCTCTGATCTTGGAGGTGATGCACAGCTATCATGATTAGAATCCATTGATTGCCTTATCCTCTATTAATTTATCTAATATCCTTTTAAAGCCATCCAAATTGGTAGGCATCACATGGAGGCAGGGGCTTGATTTGGTTGTATTTCATGCAGTAGGGCATGAAGTCTGTATTGGACTTTACCATGCATGTCAAAACAATACTAATTCCAGAACTCACACCCCTGCAATATTCAAGAGGTTTTTTTTTCCTGGAACTTCCATGTGATATGAATAACTGAGGCTTATATCTTATAAGAGCATTTTTAGTCCTTGTCTGAGGTGAGAGGTGGAGCCTCTCATTTACTGACTGAGCCTACTGGGTGTAACAAATACTATATTTTATGTTACAGTATTTTAAAAGTTCGTTTGTTAGTCGTGCTGTTTGGGCCTAAACATAGTTGCTCAGAAGTTTCACTGCAGCTTTAATTGGGCCAGCTGCGCTGTGGTCTAAACCACTGAGCCTCTTGGGCTTGCCGATCAGAAGGTCGGCAGTTCAAATCCCCACAACAGGGTGAGCTCCCGTTGTTCGGTCCCTGCTCCTGCCAACCTAGCAGTTCGAAAGCACGTCAAAGTGCAAGTAGATAAACAGGTACTGCTCCAGCGGGAAGGTAAACGCCATTTCCGTGCACTGCTCTGGTTCACCAGAGACAACTTAGTCATGCTGGTCACATGACCCAGAAGCTGTCTGCAGACAAACACCGGCTCCCTCGGCCAAAAAGCAAGATGAGCGCCGCAACCCCAGAGTCGTCTGCGACTGGACTTAACTGGTCAGGGGTCACTTTACCTTTACAATGCAACAAAAGTGATGCTTATGGTTTCGATTCTATTCACACCATTAAACTCAGTGGGACTGACAAACATGGTTGTGCTGTTACTTCCAAGATGCAGAATTAGGCTCAAGTCTGAGGCACACTTAGGCACATGGCTGAAACACATGGCAGCACATCATTAAACTATGGAACTCACTGCCACAGGAAGCTGTGAGGGCCACCAACTTGGATGGCTTTAAAAGAATGCTATGCATACTTTCTTAAGGTAATTCATTTTAAAATCCATAGGACCTGTGTGTAAATACACTTATTAAGGGCTATTAAATTCTATTTCATCGCTTTCAGTAGCACTTAGTCAGGAGCTAAGGAAGAGGGAAGGTTGGACCACATGTCCACTGAGATCATTTCCAGCCCTGTGATTCCACATGGTTTTAAACTGAGTGAGATCTAGACTGTGGCTGTTCTTCATGTTTACACTTTCAGGGCCTCACCTGAGCTGGCAAAGAGACACCTGGGAAAACAGCTGCGAAAAAAATATATTCAGCTCCATCTCCCCATGTCTTTCTCCTGATCTCCCTCCCAGATCCTGGGCCAAGGAAGAGAGCCGAGTGAGACCTAAACACTAATCTAAGCAGACATCTGTCACATAACTGTGGACTGTAATAGGGGATCAGTGTGTAAAAAGGATGCCCATTGCCCTGTACTCCATGGGACGCTCCTGCCAAAAGGAATCAGGCCAGGAAGATGCTGGAAGCATAATTCATTTTTGTTTATTTGCTGCACGTCAAATATAATAAAAAGAAGAAAAACTGCAGCTGAGAAAAACAAGAGAATCTTAATGCAAAACCCTCTGAATAGCAGCTCCTCTAAAAGACACAGTGACTTCCTGACTGCATTCATCGTCCCTCCATTAACTTTCTAAACAGCCTGGAGCTTTTACCTCTCCTGCATAAATAACAGAACAGTGACCTAGAATCCTAATGGGAAGAAGTTTGGATAATGTGACACTTTCAGCCTGTTTTAGACTCTCTCAAGGACCATTTCCCATTCACCCCATTATCATACAACCTTCCTTGGATCTCAACACACTATTCCTCTCTCTTCCTCCTTTATTTAATGTGTGACCTCTTTCAGACAAAAGGAAGTACTTCTTCACTCAGTGCATAGTTAAACTGTGGAAGGAATTTGCTCCCATAAGGTGTAGTGATGGCCACCATCTTGCCTCCAGAAATCCAATGTCCTGTGTCTTGAGAGTGAACAGCAGAGCCAGCAAGATGAAGTTAAAGAGCCCATCACCAAAAAGTTATGTGTTCCAGCTATCCTCTGCGCCCACATCTCTGCAGTTCAAACCCTGCCCAAAATCCAGTTCTCACTTTGGCATTTGGGCTGTTTGTTCCCATCACCTTCCATTCAATCTCACTCTCCTGACTGCTTGTAGTTGGGTAGTTCGTGGTCTGTGTGCTCCTTACTCCCTTTTCCCTCGGGGCTGCTGCTCTTTTCACCTCCCCAGGGCAAAGAGGGGCAGCAGCTATGCCTCAGGGGATTGCAGGTCTTTTAACTGGCCAGAGGCAGAGAATGACACCTTGGGTACAGAAGCAGTTCCTTTTGTCTGTCCTTAATCTGCTGCCAATCAGGGTTCCTGGATGACTCCTAGGGCCTAGTTGTAGTGGAGGGATGGAGAGACTGCGGCTGTCCAGATTTGTTTTGTTTTTAGCACAGCAGGGATGAAGAACCCACCCTCCAGTTAATGTTGGACTGCAATTCCCATCATCCCTGACCACTGGAGCCCAACACCATCTGAAGGGCAGTCGGCTGTACAGTACTGAAAACAAAGCAAATTCCATATGCATCTCACCCTTAAAGTGCTGCATTTGTTTGTGTTTGGGTGGGGAAGGGCCCCTTTATATCCTGAGGGAATGCGGGGGCTATGAATTGGATTAGGAGGCTCTTATCTCTCTCTCTCCCACACCTAGCCTGCCTGTTTTAAGTAGCATGACAAATGGGGATGAATGTGAATTAGGTAAGCTTCTGGGCTGCTAAATCAGAAGCAAGCAGGCAAGCTGCTGGGTGTGGGTGGTTTGTATTGTTTTTTAAAAAACAAAACTCTTCCCTCTTCACTCTACACCTCTCTTCCCCCCCCCTCCCCAAACTCCTGCATTTTAATCTCTTTTTACTGTTTTCATTTCCTCCTTTGCTGGGGCTTGTGTTTTTAAGTACCATCCTGTGAGGGATTTCGCAGGTGACACTCGAACTAAATCTTATTCCATCCCTATGAAGGGAGAGATTTATTGGGCCAAGTCTGACAGCAATGTGAGGAGCAGCTGGGGCTGTTTGAAATTCATCTCTTCCCCCCCCCCCCGTCAGCTCAATGAGAGTTCAGTGTGATGGGAATAAATTGTATGTTGTGTTTTCCCCCCCAATTAGACTCCACTCAGCCACAAACTACCTCAATAAATAAAAAACACCCACAACTGAACGTTTAACGCCGGGGAACCATCTCTGTCCACGTCCTCCTGGATGGGCTGTGGCAATAAAATACCACCTCATTACAGTGAAACTGGGAAGGCAACAAATGGCAGTGAGGAGAGGCAAGGCTGGCTTGTCAGGAAACATCCAAGTGACAAGTCTAATTTAAGGGATTAGATGGGCTATTGGCGCTTAATCCTCACGGAGTGCTTGCCCCATGCTTCTATCCCACTTGTCCACGAGATGGCTGGCGCCACAATATGTGCGCTCAATTTTGGACCTGAGATCAGATTGTGGAATATCTGCACTAATAATTTAAACCCATGTCACGCTTGGAAAAATAAGAAGGTGCCTTACGCTGAATCAGGCCCATCTAGATCGGTATTGTCTATACCAGCCTTTCTCAACCTTGGTTCCCCAGATGTTGTTGGACCACAACTCCCAGCATCCCTGACCACTGGTCCTGCTAGCTAGGGATGATGGGAGTTGTAGTCCAACATCATCTGGGGAACCAAGGTTGACTGACTGACTGCAGCTCTCTGAGATTTCAAGCTGGGAGTCTCTCCCAGCATTGCTTGGAGATACCATGGATCAACACAAGTCAGGTATCTGGAAACATAACAAATTTAAATCAAGGAGCCTGCAGAATTAATCCTCCAGTTTTCAAATAATGCCTACAGGAGGGGAGCATGTTGTTGAGTTTGTTCCAAGCCTTAAATAAAAGGTGCATTTGCTACCTACAAAACCAGTGCTGGATTTATGTATAAGCTAAACAAGCTATAGCTTAGGGCCCCACTCTCTTGGCCCCACCCCCAAAAAAATTAAAGGAAAAAAACTGGATGTACATTTCCAAAATATAAGATTAAAAAACAAATAAAATAAAACCTACATAGTTTTGTGTTGTGTTGGCTCCTATGATGTAAGTAATGGCCCCCGCCTGCTCCCTAAAATATCACTGGTTTGCTCATTTCTATATACAGGGTGCCTACATTCTGCATGGACTGCTGCATGGCAACATGTGCAAATGGCTTTAGATACCTATTAGGTCCATAAATTACCATATAGCATATATTCAACACAAAAAACAGCAACCATTTGTTGTTGACAAAGGACAGCTGGACATATAAAGGGCCCCATTACCTTCAGTAGCTTAGGGCCTCATCAAACCTAAATCCTGCCCTGTACAAAGCCAAAAGACTTCTGACTCTTCACTTCATCAGGTCAGCAGGAACCATGCAAATTCTCTGCTAGCAACCAACGGCAATGCAGGAAACACAAGACCTTCCTGCTGAATCAGGCCAGTGGCCTGCCTAGTCCAGCTTCCTGCTCTCACAGTGGTGGCCAACCAGATGCCTTTGGGAAACCTGCAAGCAGGATCGGAGCACAACAGCAAGTAGGAGCCAGTGTGGTGTAGTGGTTAAGAGCGGTAGTCTCGTAATCTGGGGAACCGGGTTCGCGTCTTCGCTCCTCCACATGCAGCTGCTGGGTGACCTTGGGCCAGTCACACTTCTCTGAAGTCTCTCAGCCCCACTCACCTCACAGAGTGTTTGTTGTGGGGGAGGAAGGGAAAGGAGAATGTTAGCCGCTTTGAGACTTCTTAAAGGGAGTGAAAGGCGGGATATCAAATCCAAACTCTTCTTAGTACAGCTCCACGGTCAATTGTAAAAATGCAGACATGCCATTTGAGCTGGTAAATATGGTTGGGAAAACAAAAGGGAAATATTCTGCCCCTTTTTAGTGTTATGTTAAGGGTCCAAAATGCCCAGTAATGGAAAAGGACTAAACTGCAATATGGACAAAAGTATAGACAAAAATACTTTTGACTGGAGCCCCCAAGCACCCTACGAGCACCTGTCAGTCCCGGATCAAATCATTAGAAAATCAGCATCTAAGCTTGGCATCAACATGTCCTGTTACTCTCTAGAGACCTCATGCAGTTGTTTAACCATGAGCTTATGTCATGGTGCTATAGTCTCCCTAGAGAGGGAGGCATAGACAAAGCCTAAGGCAGGGAAAGCATATTTGTTTCCACTAGTGCATCTGTTTGGGCACAGGAGTCTTTCTGTCGCCAGAAACTGTCCAACATCCTTTATGTTAAAGGATGCTAGTTATAGGAAAGGGTCGTTTTAGGGCATCAAATATTATATTATATTATATTATATTATATTATATTATATTATATTATATTATATTATATTATATTATATTATATTATATTATATTATGGCTGCTGCTTATTTCCACATTTCACATAACACGGTGGATAGATGACTCTTGTTTTAAACAACACAGATCCAAGGTGTCCTGCATTTTATTTTAAATCTGGCAACGTTATCCAACAGGAACAGCATATGTCTGGATTGAATGGCAGGCGATTTCTATGACCATTCAGCTTCATTCTGACAAGAATGGCTTCCTGCATGAGACAATGGCAGACCCAGATGGTGGCAAACCCAAATTCACAAAAATCAGGAGCCCCAGGTGACCTTCATGGCTGGGAGTGTCTTTTACCAGCTTTGGCTAAAAGGGCAGCTATGGCCATTTCTCAGCCAGTATAGCTTGACCACTGTCATCCATGTGATGGTAGTCTCCAGCCAGGATTCTGCAATGCGCTCTATGTAGTGTTGCCCTGAAGTGTTCCCACACTTGCCTAATTGTGCAGAGGAGCATTCATATTTGGGTCCCAGGTGACAACTATGCTCCTGGGTTAAATGAGTTTTTAAGCAGAGGTTGGCTGGCCATCTGTCATGGATGATCTACGAATCAGTGCGCTTGACACTGATATCAGGGAAGGTCCTAATACAGATAAGTACGTAGGTGGTCAGTCTGTCAGCACTTAGAAAAGGATGCTGTGATCACTAAGACCAAGCATGGGTTTCACAAAAGCAAGTCATCCCCCACTATTTAACTCAGATGTACCCTTTCTGTCCTCCATTTTTGTTTCTTAAAAATTATGTTGCCCAAAGGTGGTTGTAAAAAATTGGCACAGATGACTAGTCCACATTATTCAACTAATTTTCCCACCCTGCTATTATCAATTGTAAATAATACGGCCTCAAAAGGTCTTTAAAATCCAAAATTAATAGCCTGGGCTACAATTCTTCTACACACACTTACTTGGGAGTTAAGTCCATTTAACACAGTGGGGCTTGTTCTTGGCAGATCGTGTGTAGGGCTGGGATGCCAGAAATTTCCCAAAGGAAGAGAGCTATCATGTGGGTCCCCGTGCATGGGCTGAAGACACACGATGAAACAAACTTTCTGAAGCTAAGCAAGTCTGAATATCCATGAAAGACAAGCATGTGTTTGACATCTTGATAGAAGAAACGCAGAATAAAATAATGGAATAATTAAATGCCAAAAGAGTAAGAGGAAAGGACTGACAACAGTGATAAGTAATTCTATGTGCGTTTGCCAGAGAGAATATGCAATAAATCTTTCAACAGAAGGCTATGCAGCATCCACCAAGTTTTTTTTTTTGTTTTTTTTAAAGACGCATGCTAGCTCCCAGCCAAGGTAATCTATAATTATCACCCAGGGGATTTCTTGTAACTTCTTCTGAATACCAGGCCACTTGTAAGAGGAAGATAGGGAACTAGGTGGCCTACGTGACATCCCATCTCTGCATCTCCAGTGTGCAATACTAGTAGCCAAACAAAAAAAGGGGGGGCTCTAAGGACCACAACCCCTTTTGGTATGTCTAGATGCAGGTTATTCTATGTGGCAATGGTGAAAAAAATTATAGCAAAGGGAGAGGTTTGATCGCTGCACCATCTGCTTAGGGCCTTGGGGAAACACATTTGGATAAAGTCAATAGCATGAGAAATTAGTCAGTTGCCTGTGCTGGATGAGGTTGCACATGCCCTGAAGGAGCAGGTTTGCAGTCTGGGGCTCAGGTAGCCTCAGTGACTGGGAGCACCTTTCACCAGCTGTGACTGGTACAACAGCTTCAATCATTCCTGGACTATGAAAGCTTGGCAGCAGTAGTTCATGCGCTGGTTACTTCAAGGCTGGATTACTATGCACTTGATTCAAAAGCTGCCACAGTGGTGCAGAATGCTGCAGCATGATTGCTGATAGGAGACCCTGTTGGCAAATCATGCCTGTGCTCAGAGACCTGCACTGATTGCTGATTTGCCTCCAGCCTAGGTTCAAGGTGTTACTGTTGGTATATAAAGACCTGAGCAACTTGGGATCGGATTACCTGTGGGATCACTTTATCCCGTATGTGCCCATCTGATTGCTTCAATCTGCAGAAATGACATTGTTACAGGTACCATGTAATATTCATTCCTCATCTGTAAGAATTCAAACCCACACTTTGGAACTTCACTGCACTCTTCTCGCCACCGGCTAAAAACATTCTTGTTTCAAAAAGCCTGTTCAGGTGCTTAGGAAATTGAGATACGGTAATTTTAATCTAGTTTAGTACTTTTTGTATGTTTTAAAGCAAGGTTGTAATTTTTTTCTTGATTTTATCTTATCTTTTTGTAAACTACTTTGAGGGTGTTTTTTTGGGGGGGTTACATGATGTATAAATTTTATGAAACATATAAATAAATTATTAATATGTGTGTTATGGATTTGTTCCCAGGGGGAGATGCAAAACTCCCCAAGCCAGTGCAGAGAAGGCACAGTATCCCTGGGAAGACAGATCCATATGCTACCCTCCAACATTACATGTGCACACTCCAGTCTTCAGGAAACCAGCCTGGCTGGGAGTGGGACTCAGTAGGATCAAGGGTTGGGGCTCATATTGTGTGGGGCAGCAATGAGGTGTCAGATTACTCAGCCTCTTTCTCTTTCCTGGTCCCAGTGAAATAAAATACAGAAATAGATAACAGCTCACTTGGGAGTCCAGATGTCAATTTTATAGCAGCTGTTCTGCCACTGCAGCAAACAGATGAACTTACAGAGCCTCCGGCGCAGAGTTTACAGACATGGATAATCATTCTAGAGTAATTACCAGTTTGCTCCCCCAGAGGAATTCACCTGTGAGAAGTCGCTGGGAACTAATTACTCCAATTACTCCCTTGTTGCAGGCAGCCTCAGTGAGTGAGAAGGTGCTGCTGGTACTAGCTCAAAGCAACCTTCTTTCCAAAGCTGCAAAAGGCTTCTTCATGGTGAATCCTAGATCTCTCTGCCCATCTATAAGAACTATATGGCTTTCCAGTACCTATATTGTAGCACAGCCCTAAGCAATGCAGATTTTGCTGTTATGTAGGCATTTTCCAACCCCCAAGCTTTCCGCTGCGCATACTCTTCTGTTGCACCAACTGTAACACAAGTTACACTCTTACATGCCTGGGGCATGCCCTCCAACATTTCTCTGATGAAAATGTTGTTGTTGTTTTACTATTTAGACCCCACCCATCTGACTGGGTTGCCCCAGCCAATCCAAGTGGCTTCCAACATACCGTATATAAGGAGGAGGAGGAGGAGGAGTTTGGATTTGATATCCGGCTTTATCACTACCCGAAGGAGTCTCAAAGCGGTGAACAATCTCCTTTCCCTTCCTCCCCCACAACAAACACTATGTGAGGTGAGTGAGGCTGAGAGACTTCAGAGAAGTGTGACTAGCCCAAGGTCACCCAGCAGCTGCATGTGGAGAAGCAGAGACGCAAACCCGGTTCACCAGATTACAAGACTACTGCTCTTAACCACTACACCACACTGGCTCTCTTAATCATAAACACATGATTAATCATTTTAAAAAACTTCTCTGTACAAGGCTCCTTCAGAGGTCTTCTAAAGGTTGTAGTTACTTATATCCTTTTTATTTTATTTATTCCAAAGTTACAATACACTTTTGTCCACTGCCATAAGATCACAGAATGATCACTCCAATCCTCAGTTACATATCTCCTTGGCTCAGGGGTTGCATAACTCAATACTCTCCGATATTTCTCTGATGAAAATAGGTGCATCCTAAGGAAAAGCGGGACATTCTGGGATCAAATCAGAAACCGGGCCAGCTTCTGTAAATATGGGACTGCCCCTGGAAAATAGGGACACTGAGAGGGTCTGCGGGGGGGAAACCCAGTTAGTTTACAAAATTACAGAAACCACCTGGAATAACTGCAAATGGGCATTGCACTGTTAAGGGTCCAGGCATATGTGCCATTGCCAGAACACAGCATGTAAAAAGACAATTTCACACTGCTTATGAAATCAATTAAAAGTTGGATTCCCTAAGGCTGCTCTGTGTGGTTTCAGGGGCTGAGTGAAAGGAGTTTGATAGAAAGCCAAAAACCCCAAGTAAATGTTCTGTCTCCTGTTTGCTTCCAAGGATTTGAACTCTTGTTTGGTCTGATCTTGCAGGGTTGCTTTTATGTTATTTGCAAGAGGTGTTTCCCAGCTTGAAACCAGAGACATCTGTGGAAAGATGGCGTTAGTAGGTGCATTTCTTAAAGAGAAAACAGCACCTCCATATGTCATTTTTTTAAAAAAAATCTATTTCTGCTCTCCCACTCTGGATTTTCACAATACCATTGTTTTCACTTAGGCATGAAATACATCGGATCATTTTTTTTAAAAAAGTTTTTATGTTTCTGGTCCTCATAGTAGTAGGTATAATCTTGAGAAAAAGAGACTGTATTCTTTTTTAATGTAAGAATTCCCCCTATTTTATTTCCAAACATCATGGCCTTGAAGTATCTCTTAATACAGTGGTGCCCCGCAAGACGAAATTAATTCGTTCCGCAATTT
Organism: Podarcis bocagei; assembly: GCF_964188305.1. Taxonomy (NCBI): domain Eukaryota; kingdom Metazoa; phylum Chordata; class Lepidosauria; order Squamata; family Lacertidae; genus Podarcis; species Podarcis bocagei. Next base: position 33,040,282 of record NC_138125.1, read on the forward strand.
TTGTCGTCTAGCGAATTTTTCGTCTTGCGAAGCACGAAATCCCATAGGAATGCATTGAAAATCAATTAATGCGTTCCTATGGTCAAAAAAAGTCGAAACAAAGCCAAATTTGGTACAACAACAGTTTATTAACTGCTCTTTAAAGTCACACATACTGTAAAGAGCAGTTCAAAAATTGAAGGGAAAATAAATTAACTTTATAAACAAAACATGTCTTTGTTTTTGGACAAAGGAAACAAAGCCGCGAGACGTTTTCGTCTTGCGAAGCAAGCCCATAGGGAAATTTCGTCTTGCGAGGCAAATCGAAAACGGAAAAACCTTTCGTCTAGCGAGTTTTTTGTCTTGCGAGGCATTCGTCTTGCGAGGTACCACTGTACTAATGCTTACAGTGCAATCCTATGCACACAGTGGGCCCACCACTTACCTGAGGGTTTGGTGTCAGAGGACTGCAATCAAAGGCAAAAATCACACAAAGCCAGGAATCCTCAGACCTTTAAAGACATAGAATCATAGAAGTGTAGAGTTGGAAGGTATTAAGTAATGGGTGGACATAGCAGACGACACAGAGATTTCTCTAAGTAATTCTTTATAAGGAAGCTGGAACTGAACTGAACTGCAAACAGCTCAGCTGGCCTGCTTTTGTAGGCAGCCGGCTGTCAACATTGCAACAACCCTGGGTTTCCCGCCTAAATTAACTTACATGGACTTCAGTGACAACTATATACAGGGGTACCTCAGGTTAAGTACTTAATTCGTTCTGGAGGTCTGTTCTTAACCTGAAACTGTTCTTAACCTGAAGCACTACTTTAGATAATGGGGCCTCCTGCTGCCGCCGCACCACCAGAGCACAATTTCTGTTCTTATCCTGAAGCAAAGTTCTTAACCTGAAGCACTATTTCTGGGTTAGCAGTGTGTGTAACCTGAAGCATATGTAACCTGAAGCGTATGTAACCCGAGGTACCACTTACAGATAGGTAGCCGTGTTGGTCTGCCATAGTCAAAATAAAAAAAATCCTTCCAGTAGCACCTTAAAGACCAACTAAGTTAGTTCTTGGTATGAGCTTTCGTGTGCATGCACACTTCTTCAGATACACCACTGTACCGAGGTACCACTGTACCGAGGTACCACTGTACACAATACCCCTGGTGGCCAGGGTGAGAACTTCAATACATAACAGAAGGGACCCCAAGGGTCATCTAGTCCAACCCCCTGCAGTGCAGGAATCTCAGCTAAAGTATCCATATGCTGAAGAATGGTTGAGCCTAAGAAACTCTCAGAAGCCAGATTTTTTGCAGCCAGGAGGGTGAACCATGTAATACAACACAAAAGCATGCAGATTTGTTTAAACTGCATCTTTGTGGAAGGTTGCGTGGGATTAGGCTGCAATTTTATGCACACTCACCTGTGAGCGAAGCTCAACGAACACAACACAGTAAGACTTATTTCTGAGTAAAGGACATCGGGCCCGCATCTTTTTTTTCCTTGGTGCTGAATTTTGGGCAAAGTAAAAAACCACAGCAGAAAGGAATAGGCTGAGCTGAATAGCCCCACATTCACCAGACTTCAATCGAGGACCTTGGGGGGTCACTTTCGGCACCCCTTGCAGAGCTAGTCTTTGCCCTGCAGACTTTGTGTCCATCTGGTTCTCTGTGGCATGAAATACAACAAGACTGTGAGAAGAGCACCGGGGGAAACAGACCAAAGTTCAAGCAAGTCCATACCTAGAGGCCTTTTGCAGTTATTCTCTTTGGGACACAGGTAGGCAAAAGCAGGGCTGGGGCAGCCCAGTTCTCCCTCCTTCACCCCCTCCCTTTAAAAACAACTTTGTTTACAGGGCAGTGAGACTACAGACAACCACCAACTCTAATTTCCTCAGAGGCACTCCCCGTTTATGGAAATTTGGGCTTCAAATCTCTTTTAAGTACCAAACCACGCCCCTACATACAGGCAACAGCTTCCCATACTTCCGAGATCTGAAATTTATTTATTGATTTCATAAAAATTATACACAGCTCAATTGTAAAAACAACCACCATCACCTCAGAGCAGTTTACAAAAAGATTTTTAAAAATTACAACACAACTAAAAGTGAAAATACTAAAACTGATTAAAATCACCTCAACTTTCTAAGCAGCTGGGTAGACTTGTCTAAACAAGAATGTTTTAAGCAGGGGACAAAAAGAGTACAGTGAAGGCACCTGCTTGATTTCAATAAGCGGAGAGTTCCAAAGTGCAGGTGCTGCCACACTAAATGATTCGATGGCACATGTGGCGAAAGGCAATCTCGTAGGTAAACTGGGCCAATGCTGTTAAGGACTGCAACCATGTTAATAGCCTGTTAAGAGCCTATGGAAAATGTACCATTTTCCCAAAGGGACAAATCCACTTACTAAAGGAAGCCAGCCAAGTGTATTGTCAACTACACAATATAGCTCCGCTCCCTATTGGGCACATAAATGTAGGAGGAAGCAGCACAGCATGTTGTTCCTTGGACTGGGCTGAGCTGTACAAATGCTGCGCTGAAAACAGTATTTCCAGTCCCAATAGCTGTTAACAGGCAGACATACGTAGCTCTCTTTTCTTATATATACAAAAAAAAAAAATTATCCAGGAGCAGGAGAGGAAATGGAAGTAAGAGAACTGTGCATTTAAAAAACCAGCAGCAAGCATTTATCAATCCCGCACTACGAGAGTGCCACCTGCTGGGTCCGATCAGATTCTACTTGTGAAAATATAACATTTGGTATCAACGACGAAAAAAAATTACAGTGGTACCTCAGGTTACATACGCTTCAGGTTACAGACTCTGCTAACCCAGAAATAGTGCTTCAGGTTAAGAACTTTGCTTCAGGATGAGAACAGAAATCGGGTTCCAGCGACGCGGCAGCAGCAGGAGGCCCCATTAGCTAAAGTGGTGCTTCAGGTTAAGAACAGCTTCAGGTTAAGTACGGACCTCCGGACCGAATTAAGTACTTAACCTGAGGTACCACTGTATAGGAATTTGGCAATGAAGAACTATGTAAGCTTTTAGAGCAAGAGTAGCTACCCTGTGGCACTTCAGTTACTGTTGGACTCCAAAATCCCATCAATCCCATCCCGCTCAATGATGGTGAGGGCAGTTGCTGGCGTCCGTCTGCCTCAGGAGACAATAGTGTGTGCCTTCAGGGGCAAAGACAAACTGAAGTGACCTCTCTGGGGCACAAGTCTGGGCAGTGCTTATGGAGGTCCTGGGCTGCCCAGATGACGACCCCTCCCTAGGCCTCCAAAGGAAAGTAGAGGAATATGTTTGGCACCAGTCTGGCTGCAGGCATTGAAGGAAGCAGGCATGCAAGATGCCATCCAACTATCTTAGGGACTCCACTCCAGATGTGTGTAGGGTTTACTACTTAGCCTTTTTGTCTCCTGAAAAAGTCCCACAAGGCAAAGGAAGGTTAGGATCAGTTTCCCTTCTCCTAGATTGGCTACCTTCCCAAACTGACAAGCCCCTTCACTTCCCTCTACAGCATGTGAAGAAACCGCCTTCTTGGCCATTGGACCCACTTTTGGTCTCATCCACTCAATCTGCCGGATCCTGCATTTGCATGCAGGGCAAGTCCTAAATCACCAATGGATTGAGACTCATTGGCTAGCCTAACTTGGTTTAGCTGGCCAGTTGAAGCCATTTCTGGGGTGTGGCCGCCGCCACATGCCGACATCTTCTAGTGGAGAGCTGAGTGCAGGGTGGGGACCAAAGATGGACAAACTACCCCAGAAGGAGCGTGATGTTGTCTTGCACCAGAGGTACTACCCCTCTCCTAACACCACATCCACCCCAGGCCTGTAATCCAACATTAGAGGGCCACATGTTGACTACCTTGTAGTCGTACCTTGGCTCCCGAACGCCCTGGGAACTTGGACGTTTTGGCTCCCAAACGCCGCAAACCCAGAAGTGATTGTTCCAGTTTGTGAACTTTCTCTGGAACCTGAACGTCCAATGGGACTTCTGCGGCTTCTGAAGCCACGGTTTGGTTTTAGAAGTAGAACGGACTTCCACTCAACTTCCAAGGTACAAATGTATAGGAACTCACTGTGAAGGACAACTCAACCCAGCTCACCCTTTTGCAAATGGGCACTAATTAGTCAGAAGTTATATGGAAACATTCTATGCTTCATGAATATCTAAACATTGTTGTCTTTAGGCTTGTCAGTCACGTCCCCTGACCTGCTCGAGCATTTAGCATAGCAGATTATTGATACCGTATTTTGCGCCCCATAGGACGCTCCGGCCCATAGGACGCACCTAGTTTTTTTTGGGGGGGGAGAGAAATAAAGGGGGAAAAATTATTTTCCCCCCCCAGGTGCGGGGCTGGAAGAACCAGTTCGGGGAACAGCGGGAAGGCGCGCTCTGCCTCCCCGCTGTCCCCCGAGCTTGTGGGGCTGGCTATGGGGAGAAATGCGCTGATCCCGGGACTGCAGGCAGCTCTGCGCGGCCACCGGGAGCGGGGCGGGACTTCACGCCCGGCTCCCGGTGGCCGCGCAGAGCTGCGCAGAGCCGGGGACTGCAGGCAGCTCTGTGTGGCCATCGGGAGTGGGGCGGGACTTCGCGCCCTGCTCCCGGTGGCCGCGCAGAGCTGCGCTGATCCCGGGACTGCAGGCAGCTCTGTGCAAGCCTCGGAGCCGGTCTCCCGAGGGTTGGGCAGAGCTTCCTGAAGCCTGGAGAGCGAGAGGGGTCGGTGCGCACCGACCCCTCTCGCTCTCCAGGCTTCAGCGAAAGCCTGCATTCGCCCCATAGGACGCACACACATTTCCCCTTCATTTTTGGAGGGGAAAAAGTGCGTCCTATAGGGCGAAAATTGTGGTAGTTGTAGGACAGGGATGAAGAAATTCAGGCAGGGGCCAAGTGCAGTCCTCCAGGCCTCTCTAGCTGACCTTCAGGTCTCTGCCCAGACCACACTCCCCTGCCAAGGCACACTCCTCCTTCCCAGGCGCCATCTCTCACTGGCTCATCCTTTGCAGCATCATGGAATGCTTGCGCCTGGCTGGAAGGCATCTGTTAACTCCAACTATGCTTTTTGCTTGCTTTGGATGGAGAACAGAAAGGAGTGTGTGTGTGTGTGTGTGTGTGTGTGTGTGTGTGTGTAGAAAACTAAGCTGCTGTAGAAAGCTAAAATCCACGTTTGTTCCTTTGCCCACTTTTGCCTTTGTACTCACCCACTACTGGCATGGAAAGTTACTCAAAAGAAAAAGCAGCAGAAAAATGTCATCCACTTCTGTTCTAGAACAATGGGGGGGGGGGTTGCTGATGCACACAGGGAGCATTTTAAAAGGAGAAATATGTAGCACACTTCCCTCCCAGGAAGAAGTAAAGCAGAATATGTATTCAGTTCTCAATGTCATATTGTTCAGAAACCACATGTGCGAATGTTTCCAAACTGACAGGAACTTTGTGGGCGACTCAGGGTACCAGCAAGGGGTGCACATGGCACAGAAGGGTTTAAAAAAGAAGGACCACCAATTTCTGGATTGTGCATTATTATTTCCCAGAGTAACTGAAACAAAAGCACACATTTTTACTGTGGGAAATAGTCCAAGTTTGAGAGCTACAAATTTCACACATCAGTGCCACATCATGGCTGCCCACCTTCTTCTATGTGGGCTGGGATGTGCCAGGAAAGAGAAGCATCTGTGCCCGCCCTCCCTCCCAAATTGTGCTTGCCTTGGCTGCTCCTATTGCCTCTGCCAGTTTCAACGTGGCTCAGAAAGCAGGCAAAGAGGAAGATTCCCGTAACCTGGGTCTGGTTAATCTACATCATGCCAGCACGGCCGCCCAGAAGACCCTGCTCTCTAAATTACCGTATCTCTAAATCGGGTTTTGGGAGTTTAGAATTCCTCTATCATAATACACTGCAACAGTTTTTATTTCCATTTTTGAGGTTTTAATGAATTTCTTCCACTTGTATCACACATTGTATCAGACAGGAGTTTTTGCAGCTTTATGATGCGCAACATAGAACATGCATTATGCCTAGGAGTGGAGTGGCTGAATCCAGCTCACTAACAGAGTGCACACCTTTCAAGACATTCGTCTATCGTTTGTTGATTTGTTTTCACTGCCTTGCTGAAGACTCCTCCTTGTACTTCTTCTCAGTTTTCCTGGTATATGTCACTGTCAGCACATGATATGCATTTGTTTTATTTGCCATCTGATGCCTGTACAATATTACTATCCTTGAGCCAGTCACTGCCACCTTTTTTGAAGACTCTGGAGGGTGATGCTAGGGTTTTTGTTTCCTTTGTATTCCTTTCCTGAAAGATTTTTTTTTAAAAAAGAACAAAACAGGGTGCACATCTGGACCTGGGCGTAATTCACTGCCCTTAAGATTGTGGCTCACAATCACATTAAAGAAATAAGGCACATTTCACAGTCCACCTACAGCAGCATTAGAGATCCCAGAGACTCCCCTTCTCTACCACCACCAAGTTTATCTGTCCTATTCACCAAGAAGAAGAAAAGCATATATTTCATTATGGGCAACTCAGGAGCCCAACAAAAAAAGCAGCACCTCATCCCCATCATCCTCCCTGCCTTTTTCCACTCCTCCAGCGGCTGAGACTTTGCAAAGTTGGTCTCCAACTCTGGAAACCAAGAAAATAAAAAAGACAAAAGTAACTACTTGAGAGAGGTTGCATTTCCCACTGATGAGATGACAGCAACTTCCAATAGCAGACTGGCAAGGGTCGTGACTAGCCTCAGGCATCCACCAGCGTCAGTCCATCGTGCAAGGCACGTTTCCACATGTAGTAAGTGGAACGTGCCGTCAAGGGGAAATGAGCTCTGAACTCTTTGTACGTTGGGAAGGTTTTTGACTCAAAGCGCTGCTGGAGAAACAGCTTGGCCTGGGCTTTGAACTGAGCCGTGGCAATCACATCCATCACAAACATGCTGTTGTTCTCTGCCATTTGGTAGCCTGGTATCACGGCACTGTAGGGCTTGGGAGGCTGCTTGTCTACAAATACCAGAGCACTCTCCTTTTGCTGCAGTGGGCGCAGTTCAAGTTCTGCCTTCCCACTAGTCTCAGCGGTTTTCTTTTCAAAGTTTTCGGAAAGCCCATTTAGGGTAAGGCTGCGCTTCTTGGTTGCTTGGCTGCCGCTTCTCCTCCAAAACCAATAGGCTGTGGAAGAAAGGCTTGGGTAGCGCAGGCGGAACTTGCAGAAGGGAATTTTCCACTGACAGACGCGTTTCTTGGCCAAGTGGCGAAGGTGCTTTTGCCAGATGTGTAGAGATGGGTTGATGCGCATGATAATACGGGACCCTGGATGGTGTCCATTCAGCATCTTCTCACTAGGGAGGCTCCCTGGCTTGAATGGCAGGAACGGCTTCTTGTTCATAAGGGGGTTCTGGTTGAGGGAAACAGGCTGAGAAGGCATGAAGCTGGGGTTCTCGTTGATGGCTTTTCTTCTCCAGTTGTAGTAGGTGGACCTGGAGATGCCAGGAAAGCAGCACTTGAAGCTCCTGTAGGGCAGAACAGTATTCATGGAAATGCACCTCTCCAGGTAAGACTTGGCTCCTTGCATGGAAGTCCCATTTTGGTTGGAATTCAAGAGCGGGCTTTGGGGCCCTAGGCCTCCTTCAGACTTTATTGCACCGTATTTGCCTGCAGGGAGATTCTCCAGTTTGTGCTCCTGAGGATCCTTTGGCAGCACAACTTCCGCAGGGGAAGAGGCCCTGCCATTTGTCGCGTTTTGCATCTCGTGCTTCCAGGCATAGTAAGTGGAGCGAGAGATTTCTGGGAACATTTGTCGGAAGTGCTGAAGAGGGACCACCTTGCCCTCTCGGAAGCAGGACTGCAGGAACTGTTTGGCCGCAAATCTGGCAGCCGCCTTCTTCCGATGCTCTTGAGACTGGCGCTTCCATCGATAGAAAGTACTTTTGGTGATGCACAGGTTTGATTGAGTCACCTGGGGATCCTTAGGCAGCAGCTCCAAGGTATTCACCGGTTGCACGGGAGGCTCTGGAGCTGGGATTGTGGCTTCCAGCTCCTCGAGGCCGACCACAGGCACAAAGTACTGAGCTCTGAACAGCTGGGACGAGAGCTGCTGCCCTGCCCACATGATATGCAGCGTGGAAACTTGCAAGCCGCACCCCCTGGGTCGGATCAGTCGGTTGAAGTACGGCCGGATCTTTAGGTTGCTCATTGGGTATATGGAATAGATGTTGCACTGCAGCACCGACGCCAGGGCATACATGTGCCACATGTTGGCAAAAGTGCCAGGGAAGCAGGTGGCTTTGATGTCCGCATCAAAAATGGCCTCTAGGATGGCCAAGGGCAAGTTAGTCATCTCAGGGGATTCCTCTGTGCAAAGGGAGTAGCGAGCTGCCTGCAACATCACTTTGGAATCAATCATGCCGTGCAGGTAATACTGCTTGTGCAGCAACATCTCCACCGCTGTGCGCACCTGCAGCTCCAGGCTTAGGCTGGTGTTCCCCCACAGCAGCACGCTGGCAGCCTCAAACAGGTGATTCCCTTCGCCTTTGCAAACCAAAGGCAGCATATTGCAGGGAGCATCTTCTGGGTAGAGGCTTTTGGCAACCCGGTCAACTTCCAGCTCTTCCTGGAACGGCCTCTCACGGTAGCCAGGTAAGGAGAACGAGGACAAAGTCCTCTCGGCTTCTAGGGTTGCGCTGGTGAGTCCCTCCAGCCCAAAGCATTCGGCCGCCTCTTGCAGTTCCTGAAGCACGGACTGCACCAGCTGGTGTCGCTGGATCATCCTGAAAACCACAGAAGAGTTCAGACAATGACGCTGCCACACATTCAGCATTTCCCCATGCACTTTCTTTGGCATTTGGCCTCAGTTACCAAGACTATTGTATTCTAGTTAAAAATAAATGGGTCAGTGAGCCTGGCTGTTAACCAGGAGGTTGGTGGTTCAAGCCCACCCAGGTATGGCTGTGGCAGGATTCCTGCATAGCAGGGGGTTGGACTAGATGACCCTCAAGGTCCCTTACAACTCCACAATTCTGTACTCTATGCTTCTATGAAATCAGGTTTTGCAGCAGCCCCAAAATCTGGCCCCCAGTGATCTAAAGCCAACGTTTCCCTGAGAGTCCCTCCTTCTAGTTTTGTTCCTGACCTTTAGATTTCCCTTACTGTCGGGCAATCAAGGGGAAACTTTTTAACTGGTCCAGGAATTATGGAAAGCAAATGATTTTTTTAAACTGCTTACTGGCTTGATTTTTCCTGCCTAGAAACCCTGAAAAGGCCTCTTGCTAAGCTGCACACACTGGGAAAATCAGAAATTATGCCTGAGCCAGCCAGCCAGCTTATTGTAGTGTGCTCAGAAGTGTTTCTATTCCTCTAGGGCTGTTTTCATCCTTTATACAAATTTATTAAATAATCATCATCCTTTGCCACCAAGTACTCAATAAAAAGGTTGCTACCATGCTTGTGAGTATAATGAATGCTTTAAAAGAGTGAAGGGTAACTCATGGGATATTTTTTTCAGATCACTTTTAAGTTTTCTCTTTATTTCACCTGAACTGCATAATAAACACACTCTTAATTCATGCTGCAGGCAAACAAAAAAGGCCTGGCTGGGTAAAGAACACAACCGATACTGGAAAGCAGGGCAAAGTAAAATACAGTGGGTGGAGTCTATATGTAGCCCACAATTACCATATAGGCTGTTTTTTCAGTTTCACTTAAGTGATTATAGGGTGGCTGTGATCATGAAAAATCCACCCACAGGAAGGGGAAGTCTTTAGTTAGTAGGCTATTCAGGAGCCTTCATATGAAGTTTTTGTTGCGAACTCACCTGGCTTATTCCCTTATTTTTTCAGAGGGTCCTATTCTTTAATTGCTCCTGTGGTGGTGCATTGTGGTTACTAAGGCTTTCATCATGTGTCACGTCACAAATTAAAAACAAAATTTCCCAAAAACAGTTTTTTGGGGGGGCAGGGTGAACAGCTCTGGAGTCAGTGCACCCATTTGTTCCACCCTGCCTACAGGGCTGCCTTCAAATCTGAGTTTGTGTTTTAGTTACCGTATTTTTCGCTCTATAACACGCACCCGACCATAACACGCACGTAGTTTTTAGAGGAGGAAAATCCGTAGGCATGCCACCCGTAGGCATTCCCTCCATAACACGCACAGACATTTCCCCTTACTTTTTAGGAGGAAAAAAGTGAGTGTTATGGTGCAAAAAATACGGTTACTTAATTACTCACTGCACCTTTTAATTGCTAATCTGTTTAGAACAGCAAGCCTTCTTTCAAGAGACAACCTCAGACTGTACTACTATATTCCTGACTTTTTTCAAGCTACAGAAGCCTATTTTCAGATGGTGCTATATTTCACACTCCCAGTCTCCTCCGTCTCAGATATTCTTAGGCCCTAGCACCCAGCATAGAAGATCAAAATATTTGCATAGCAGATCCTATTTCCTTCTGCTGAAAATAATGAAGAGAAACAGGACCTAGTGCTAGGCAGTAGCAACCTTTATTTATATTTACCAGAAGAAGCACTAAAATCTGCATTCAGACAGCAACAGAATAGGGTCTCAAAGGTGTCCTGGAAAATATATATTCACAGAGGCTGGTTTGGGGACAAAAGTCTTGTCACATGCAACATACAGCAAGCTTCTAGGACAGTAATGGGGAACCTGTAGCCCCCCAGATGTTCTCAGACAGTATGGCCAATGTTAAGGAACAGCAACCTCCGGAGGGCGACAGGTTCATCATCATAGCTCCAGGACAAAGGGCACAGGGAATCCTAGAACAGGGGTCAGCAAACTTTTTCAGCAGGGGGCCAGTCCACTGTCCCTCAGACATTGTGGGGGGCCGGACTATATTGCGAGGGGGGGATGAACAAATTCCTATGCCCCACAAATAACCCAGAGATGCATTTTAAATAAAAGCACACATTCTACTCATGTAAAAACACGCTGATTCCCAGACCGTCCGTGGGCCGGATTTAGAAGGCAATTGGGTCGGATCTGGCCCCTGGGCCTTAGTTTGCCTTAGAACCTACTTACAGCTTCATGTTACAATACTGCCATGGTTTTTAGGGTCACATCAATTCAAACTCATAGTTGTCAGCATTGCTTCCCATATTATCCAAAATAATCCTGGATACCCGTAAATTTTATCCAGTTCTTCCCAGTACAGTGGTGCCTCGCAAGACGAAATTAATTCGTTCCGCAAGTCTCTTCGTCTTGCGGTTTTTTCGTCTTGCGATGCACGGTTTCCCATAGGAATGCATTGAAAATCAATTAATGCGTTCCTAGGGAAACCGCCTTCAGACCAGGTCCGGGGACAGTCTGTCCCCGGACCTCTTCTGAAGGCTGGGGGGGGGGGGGGACAAGGGCTTTTCTTCCCACCCCCAGCATTTTAAAAAACCCTGGGACAGCGGAGGACTTCTCCGCTGTCCGGGGCGATCTTAAAATGCTGGCAGGCGGCATTTTAAAATCGCCCCGGACAGCGGAGGACTTCTCCGCTGTCCGGGGCGATTTAAAAGCCCCTGGGAAGGCAGGCAGGGGGGACAAAGACTTTCGCCCCCTGCCCGCCTTCAGCAGGTGTTCCCGCCCCCCGCCCCACTTCGGAACAGCTTTCCGAAGTGGGGCGGCTGGGGCAGGTGTCCCCACCCCCCCGCCCCACTTCGGAACAGCTTTCCGAAGTGGGGCGGCTGGGGCAGGTGTCCCCGCCCCCCCGCCCCACTTCGGAACAGCTTTCCGAAGTGGGGCGGCTGGGGCAGGTGTCCCCGCCCCCCCGCCCCACTTCGGAACAGCTTTCCGAAGTGGGGCGGCTGGGGCAGGTGTCCCCGCCCCCCCTCCCCACTTCGGAACAGCTTTCCGAAGTGGGGCGGCTGGGGCAGGTGTCCCCGCCCCCCCCGCCCCACTTCGGAACAGCTTTCCGAAGTGGGGCGGCTGGGGCAGGTGTCCCCGCCCCCCCTCCCCACTTCGGAACAGCTTTCCGAAGTGGGGCGGCTGGGGCAGGTGTCCCCGCCCCCCCTCCCCACTTCGGAACAGCTTTCCGAAGTGGGGGGCTGGGGCAGGTGTCCCCGCCCCCCCTCCCCACTTCGGAACAGCTTTCCGAAGTGGGGCAGCTGGGGCAGGTGTCCCCGCCCCCCCGCCCCACTTCGGAACAGCTTTCCGAAGTGGGGCGGCTGGGGCAGGTGTCCCCGCCCCCCCTCCCCACTTCGGAACAGCTTTCCGAAGTGGGGCGGCTGGGGCAGGTGTCCCCGCCCCCCCTTCGGAACAGCGTTTTAAAATGCTGGGGGTCGGGAGCGAAGCGCTGCCGACCCCCAGCATTTTAAAACCTTCCCGGGACAGGGAGAGATTTTAAAATGCTGGGGGTCGGCAGCTAACGCTTCGCTCCCGACCCCCAGCATTTTAAAATCTCCCCGGGACAGAGACTTCTCTGCTGTCCCTTGGAGATTTTAAAATGCTGGGGGTCGGCAGCGAACGCTTCGCTCCCGCCCGCCAGCATTTTAAGATCGCCCGGGGCAGGCGGGGGGGGGGAAGGCAGGTGGGGGGGAGCAAAGACTTTTGCCCCCCGCCGGCCTTCAGAAGAGGTCCTCTTCTGAAGGCCGGCTGTGGGCGAAAGTCTTTGCTCCCGACCGCCAGCATTTCCCTATGGGCTTTCGTCTTGTGATGCAAGCCCATAGGGAAATTCGTCTTGCGAAGCGCCTCCAAAACAGAAAACCCTTTCGTCTTGCGGGTTTTCCGTCTTGCGAGGCATTCGTCTTGCGGGGTACCACTGTACAGAGGGACATTATTCTGTTTCCACGCAGGCCCACTTTGGGCCTAATTTAAAGCTTCTCTATTCTTCCTCAATCTCTTGGGGGCATTAATTAAAGAAGGCTTCCTCCACCTCAGCCCTCCAGATGTTTTTGGCCTACAACTCCCATGATCCCTAGCTAGCAGGACCAGTGGTCAGGGATGATGGGAATTGTAGTCTCAAAACATCTGGAGGGCCGAGGTGGATGAAGCCTGAATTGAAGCATAGCCACAGAAGGCTATACAAATCCTAAGGTTCTTTTAAAAGTTCATTATTACATTAGCTTGGTAAGAGTGGTGAATGCAGCAGCCCGAGAAGCAAGATGCAACAATGCTCGATTCCCCTGTCAAGTGTGTAATATACAATCGACCCTTCAGACATTAAGCAGCAAGCACGACTGGCAGCACAAGGCACACACACTACTATAGGGAGCTGATCACACTGCAACATCCAATTCTGTTTGTGGTGGATGTCTTATTCATTTATCAGGCCCCCCTCCTCCCTAAAAGGCATTTCAAGTGTCAATAGCAGTGAATCAAACATCTCTCTCTCTTAGGAAAAGATGGCACTCAAATATATTGCAATGTTTTAACCCCAGGGATCCAACCAGGGGTGCCATTTAGGATGGCTGTATATCCTTCTCTACCCTTTTGTATTTCCAACTACCCTTCATTATTTCTCAAAAGCATGCCTATATCAAGTCAGCTGACTAGTTATTTTATGCATGGAACAATCTAACCATTTATAACAGCCTCTGCAGTAGGTATATGTGCTAAAAGTATAAATCCCTTTGCCTAAAAAACACCCCACATTACCATTTCACCCATGCTGATAATATTGCTGTAGTTGTCATGAGGTAGGGCTGGCCTGCCAATCAGACTGGTCAAATATTATCAGCTGAACATCATTATTTGACTGCAGCTCATGATGCCTGGAGGATTGGTCTGCAGCCTACTTTGCAAAAATGCCTTTTAAAAAAACATTTGGTTTTGAATAGTGGCCACTAGCTGGCCTTTAAAAAATAGTTTTGTAATTGAAGGCAGACACTGATGTTCTAGGATAAAAGTGAAAGAGAAGAGCTGCTTTGTCAATCATCCCACATGTATAAACACCTCACCTAACATTAAGGTTTTATTTATTTAAATAACTACTTAACAGCAGTTTTCATGCTACTTGACCAGTGAGCTAACCAAATATTTTACTTTGTTGTCAGATACTCAACACTTTCTTAGATATAGAAGATATATAAAACACAATGAATACACTTAGTGCTTTTTTTTGTTTAATGTTGAACATATCCAAGAATGAAACCTGAAACTATAGTATTAGTCTCAATTTCACTTTCTTTCCTTCCTCCCTTCTATGGAAATGGTACCATTTCCAGCTACTACAGGTGAACACCTTCCTACTTTTAGTCTATATTTCAGGCCTTTAAAATAATTTCCATTGTCTGGGCGTTTTAGTTTTTTAATGTATATTTTTTATTTTATTTTTTGGAGAGGAGATATCACAATTTTGAGATTTTTAGTTTCACCTTTATGCTTTATCCTGTGTTCACTTTATTTTTTACTTTTTTATTGTCAGCTGCCAAGAAAACTTCATGTTATGGGGTAGCATCCAAAGCTAAAAATAAGTACATTTCGGAATACTTGAGCACTATTGCTGACATTACTTTTTGACCTGGTCATAGTATTGTAGAATAGCCATGCTAAATCTTTCACAGCAAAAAGGCAATGCCTGCAGCATCTTCGAGGACTATGTTTTATTCATTAGAAGTGTGAACTGAGAAAGTTGATTTAGTTTACCCCTTACTTTTCTTCAACCCACCAGTTTATATAACTCACTTTTGCTAACTCACATAAACGACAAAACTGTGCCAATGGAACCTATGCCACAACAACCCCTTTATATTTTCCCAAAATTACTTTATCCCACACAGCCACATCAGGATGTGCTTCTTCAGGAGTCCCATCCAATTCTGTGGGACTAAGCAATCCTAACCCCATTTACCTGGGAGTAAGGCCTACTTAAGTTAATAAGACTAAGTTTTCAGTAGACATGGTTAAACTTGCAGCATTAAAAAAATGGGGGGGTTATGGCAGCTCATCTGCTGCAGATTTGGCATGAGAGGTGGAGAGCCAGTACAAAATAGTATAATGAATTAAATTAAATTAAATGAGAGCGAGAGAACATTTCGAGCCCCAACGTTTCTCTGAGCGCACGCAAGCATTCTAAATTGGAACCCAAGAAAGTATAGCGCAGGTGTTAAGAGTTATTCTTGCTGGATTCCGCCAGATCTTCATCAGCAGCACAGAAGTCAGATCGCAGCCAGCCACGGCCTTGGAAAACTCCATGTTTCCTTCCAGTCCAAGGACAATCTTAAATGAGGTCATGAGTGAAGCCCAGCCAAAGAACTAAACCCTGTGCCCCCTCTGCCGGCCAGTCTCGCTCGTCCTAAAGTACCGCGGAGAAGCCATCTTTCCAAAGATGGTGGACGCACAGGAATAAACTTGGGAATGAGCTTGATGAGCGGTTGTTACCCAGTTCAAGATACATAAGGGCACCAATAAAAAGGGGGTGGGGGAAGGGAAGGAAAAACATGATCCTTCAAACAAGAACAGGGTTTTCTAAAAAAACAAAAACCTAAAGGAAATTGCCCAGGGGTTAGCCCCAAGACGGATTCCCTGTTCTGCTGAAGAGATAATGGGAGGTTTGTGGGGCGGGACCTAGCAGAGGACAGCCAAAAGTTGCCTCAGGAGATCCTCTGTTAACAAAAGACTATCCTTGGAGAGAGAAGTTGAAAGAGGGAGTGCGCGGGGTGGGGGGAAGAGATATTTGGATCAGCAAACGTGGAGCAAATGGAGGCGACTCCGAATTAAGCAGCTGCATATAGAAAGGGGAGGTAATAACGCGCAGCGCAACTCTGTGCATGTTTACTCAGCCTTGCCGAGTTAATGGGACCTGCTTCCTAAGGTTGCAGGATATTTCCCTAGGTTTGCAGCCCTCATTATATAACCAGGCTGGTGCTCAAGCCTTCCTTGGGTTTGAGTTTGCACTGGCCTACTTTACTGGAATTCAGCGGAGTCTTTTGGAGGGGTTTAGCGTTCTCTCCAGAAACCGGTTTGCAGACTTCGGAAGTTCCCTCCAACTCACCTTTGCTTGTTGGGCAAAGCCCTGGTGTTGACCCCAACCCGTCCTAAGCAGCTCCTGCTCCTTCCTCCTCTCTCTGCAAAGCTGTTTCCTGGACATTTAAATCCTGGAGCAGGAAGCGTAGCGAGCTCCCCTTTCTCAGCTGTGAGCCTGTGTCCCACATTCAGACTAGAACTGGTTTCAAATCTGGAGTGAACCAATTGGAGTGATTGACTTGTGTGAAAGGATCTCGGCTCCACCCCTCCCCCTCCCCACCAGGAAATAGTCCATCCCCAAGTGTTCTTGTCTATAAGATGAAAGGAGTGCAGATGCAAGGGGTCACTTCCAAAGTTAAAGTGATCCTTGCGATTATCGAAGACACTTAAAGAGACCAGCACTTCCACTGTTAAAATATCACAATTGTTTTCAGAACCTGAGCAAAAAAAAAAAAAAAAGAAGTGGTGGCGGGGAGGGAAGCCAAAATGCAAAGGCAGAAAAGGGAGAAATTATGCTCATAGGTAGAAACAATGTACAGGGAAATTGGTTGGACACAATATTGGTACTTGCTCATACTGTATTGTTTCTGCAAATATGTAGGAAAGGGAGAAGCAAAGAATCATAACTTTATTGTGTACCTGACTCAAAACACACATGCACAGGATAACAAAACTGATTGCATTCTGGTTGAAGAAGTGAGAACAAATTGGCAACAGCCTTGCATTTCCAGGAAAGGCATAAGGAGTCCACCTAAATTGTATTTTTGCTCTGATTCATCATATTACTTTATAAAATGCAAACCTGGAATCATTTCAAAATAGCTGGAGTTGTTCTAGCTTCAATTAAAGTGGTAATTCAGCAGTACAACCGAACCAATATAGCCAGTGTCTATTCTAACCCTAACACTGGGTTTTTCTTTTTGCAAGGTCTGTTTTGAAAAGGTCTGACCCAGTTTAAGACTTCCCTGCACCATCCTATCAATAGCTTAAGTCCATCAGAGTTTTCACAGCTATGGAGGGATTTTGAAGTTAGGCCTTTCTGGTTCTAGTTATGAAAATAATAATATGCACTCTTACTGGACTCCTGGCCCTGAAACCTTATGCTGCAGCTAGTTCCTTAACTTTTCTTGTGAATAACTAGAGATTTGGTTGCTGAGACATAAGAATCTGCCTGTCACAGAGCTGCCCGTAAGCATTTTGAGGCACAGAACAAATGCTAAAATTGGATTGCTTGGGGGGGGGGTGTCATTTCAATCATAGCATATAGTCATTATTCTGAAAATGTTATTGGTATGGAAAGGCTTAAGAGTGCTGGAAGAAATTTGTGAGGAAGAACATCACTTGGTTATCACATAACAGATTGGATGATGAGGGTCTTACCTAAATTATTACTGAGATCCCATGTAGTATAGAAAACAAAATATAGTATTGGCTTGTGTTCAGATCCTTGCACAGACTTGGTCTTACACGGTCACTTTGAACAAATCTGTATAAGATCTAGGAATGTAAAATATTAATGCCCAACTCTGCTGTGCAGGTGGACAAAATAAGGATTGTAAAACACTTTGAAATGGAAAATAAAGCAAATCCATTTGAAATCATAAGTACAGTGCTGTAAAATCAGTAGAGACAGAACCTTGTAGGATTTGAACAGTTTGGTCAGTGAAACATTACTGATAGAGTTACAGATAGGTAGCCGTGTTGGTCTGCCATAGTCAAAATAAAAAAATTCCTTCCAGTAGCACCTTAAAGACCAACTAAGTTAGTTCTTGGTATGAGCTTTCGTGTGCATGCACACTTCTGTTTCTGTTTCTGTTTCAGTGTATCTGAAGAAGTGTGCATGCACACGAAAGCTCATACCAAGAACTAACTTAGTTGGTCTTTAAGGTGCTACTGGAAGGATTTTTTTTATTATTACTGATATAGAGAACACTTTTCATTAAGATAATTATTAATAATAAAAATGTTTATTGCAGCAGTGCCTACACAAGAACTCAGTGTGCTATGCAGTTCACACAGAGAGATTACTAAGTGTTCAGAGGCAAGGATAGCGCTGAGTCAGCTAGGTTGGTAATTAACATAGGTGCTGGAAAAGACACAAAAGAGACTCTCTGAGTCATTCTGTTATGCGGATTGCTAGATACATGAGGAACTCAATGAATAAACAAGTAGCATTTTTTGTCACTGGTCTTTCATTCATTAGATTTGAGATAAGCATATTCTGTCTCTTGATTTTGAGGTTTGGGGGTTGCATGGTGACACAACATAGTCTGCTTATCAACCAACTTGATGTTTTGTATGCATTTGTGGTACAGTATGTTTTTCTTGAGAAAGCACATCGCTCTTCAACAAATTTTGGTGCACAATCCCCCAGCTTGACTTGATTTCCTGTTCTGGATCTAGCTCAGACCTTCTCTGAAGAACAGAATATTGCTTTCTACAACATAAACACATACTTACCAATTCCTTACATGTCACGAACACATACTAAACATACTACAAGATATGTAGTTACACATATTGACTAATTTGTTCTGCTTTGGTAGTAGCAAGGATCCGTAGCAGGGCACTGGAGCCTCAACCCTCTATACAGTGGTACCTCAGGCTAAGTACTTAATTCGTTCCAGAAGTCCATACTTAGCCTGAAACTGTTCTTAACCTGAAGCACCACTTTAGCTAATGGGGCCTCCTGCTGCTGCTGCCCCGCCGCCAGAGCACAGTTTCTGTTCTCATCCTGAGGCAAAGTTCTTAACCTGAAGCACTATTTCTGGGTTAGCGGAGTCTGTAACCTGAAGCGTATGTAACCTGAAGCATATGTAACCTGAGGTACCACTGTATAAACAATTATATAAATATATAGCTAAGTATTTGCCAGCAGCAACCTGGAGAAAAATTGCAAGAGTCATAGAACAGAGCAGGCTTCTTCAACCTTGGCCCTCCAGATGTTTTTGGCCTACAACTCCCTAGCTAGCAGGACCAGTGGTCAGGGATGATGGGAATTGTAGTCTCAAAATATCTGGAGGGCCAAGGCTGAGGAAGCCTGGACTAGAGCATGCTCAATGTTGATGTCAGTCATTGCTCCTGGCTGTTTGTTTGACAGAATAGAATAAATATAATTAATCAGTCCTGATTTAAATCATTTTAAATTTGAACATGCTGAGGATAGTGCAGGAAATTTTGGGAAATAATTAAGGGAATCGGATGGCCAGAGAAATAAAATCTCCATTGCAAACGTTATATTACAAACAAATACTGCAGCAAGTTTGCAGCAAATCCATCAGTGGGACACGATATCTGAGGAGGTCAAATGGGACTTTTCCCCCCCAAAAAAAATTTTTTATTCATTTTATAACACAAATAAAAAACACAAAACAGTAAAGACAAACAATATGAAAAATTCTCGTCATATCCTTATTTTTCTAAACATTGTTAAGCGGGCTTCCCCAGGTCCCACCTATCTGATTTTCATTTTACTTCATCTTTAGCAGTTTACATATATCATAATTTCTAACCATCTTTTTTTTTAATCACACTTAAAATAACTTCACATTTTATCACTTATAAATAATACTATTTTAAAATACCCTGTCTTCTACTTCTAACCCTACTGCCTATAGCCACTTCCAAAGCTATTCTAAGGTTTAAGTATTAACATATTTATTCAAATATTCCTTACACTTCTTCCAGTCTTATTCCACCGTCTCTTCTCTCTGGTTTCGGAGTCTCCCGGTCAGTTCGGCAAGTTCCATATAGTCCATCATCTTCATCTGCCATTCTTCGATTGTTGGTAAATCTTGTTTCTTCCAATTCTTCGCTAACAATATTCTCACAGCTGTTGTGGCATGCAGAAAAAAAGTAACATCCTTTTTGGGGATTTCACCCCCACTATACCAAGTAAAAAGGCTTCTGGTTTTTTAATAAATGTGTTTTTCAACACTTTTTTCAATTCATTATAAATCCTTTCCCAGAAGTCTTTACCTTGGGGCACGTCCACCACATGTGGTAAAATGTTCCTTCTTTTTCTCTACATTTCCAGCATTTATTATCATGAGTATGATACATTTTTGCTAACTTCACTGGTGTTAAATACCATCTGTACATAATTTTCATCAAATTTTCTCTTAATACATTACAAGCTGTAAATTTGATTCCCTTTTTCCACAATTTCTCCCAATCCACCATCATGATATTGTGCCCCACATCCCTGGCCCATTCAATCATTACAGATTTCACTTGTTCGTCTTTCGTATGCCATTCCAGCAATAAATTATACATCTTAGATAGGTTTTGGTTTTTGTATCTGGTAATTCCGTTTCCAGTTTGGATTTCTCTGTTTGAAAACCGATTTTCTTATCCATTTTAAACACCTTGTTTATCTGGATGTACTGGAACCAATAATCTAATTTATCTTTCAACTGATCATAAGGTTTTAATCTAAATTGGTCCCCTACTTTCATCAAAATATCATTATACTTCAACCACGTATCTTTCATATTCAACCTTTTATAGGTCTTAGCTTCCAATGGTGATATCCACTTGGGTGTTTTCCTTTCTAACAAATCCCTGTATCTTATCCAAACATTGTACAAAGATTTTCTAATTATATGATTTTTAAATTGTTTGTGAGCTTTTATCTTGTCATAACATAAATATGCATGCCAATCAAATACATTATCAAACCCTTCAAAATCTAGAACATCTGTATCTTCCAATAAAAACCATTCTTTCAACCAGCAAAAGGCTGCAGCTTCAAAACAGATCCTTAAATCTGGCAGGGAGAAACCCCCTCTCTCTTTCACATCTGTTAATAATTTAAACTTAATTCTGGGTTTTTTCTCCTGCCAGATAAATGTAGATAATACCTTTTGCCATTCCTTAAAACAATTCAGCTTATCAATGATAGGAAGTACTTGGAACAAAAATAACAACTTAGGCAATACATTCATCTTTATCGCAGAAATTCGGCCCAACAAAGATAGTTTCAACCTTGTCCAGATAGCCAAATCTCTCTTGATATCTTTCCATAACTTTTCATAGTTACCTTTGTACAAATTCAAATTTTTGCAGTCATATTTACACCCAGATATTTCACCTTTTTCACAAACTTCAGCCCTGTGGTTTCCTCTAAATTAAGTTTTTCAGGTATCGTTAATTTTTTTCCTAAAACTTTGGTTTTATTCTTATTCAATTTGACACCTGCAACTTGTCCGAACTCTTGAATTATCTTCAGTGCTTTGATTGCACTGGTCTCAGGGTCCTGTAAAGTCAATACCAAATCATCAGCAAAGGCTTTTCACTTATATTGTTTAGTTCCAACTACTATGCCTTTAACTTCCTCCTCTTTCCTTATCATATTCAACAAATGGGACTTATTTGGTCCAGTGGGCGCGGGGACGCCAGGCAGGGTTGTTGTTTTTTATTATTATTTCCCAGAGTTTTTGGCGCTCTGCAGAAATACAGGAACCGTTAAAGGGCTGGGGCTCTGCCAAGCAGTCTAGGCGAGACGGGTACAGGAGCCTGAGAGAACAAAACGTTGGCAATGCAAGTAGAATGGAAGGGAGTCAGCCCATATTCAACTTCTGCATATCCAGTTGGCCCTGCCTGCCTACTGGGCTTTCTCCCTTCTTCTAACCACCTCCCACTAGTAACTGCCTTTTCCCCCCTCAGCCACCCTGTCCATTTGTGACATCACAGGAAGTTTGTAGCCAGTGGCAACTGCTGGGGACGCATCTGCACATCCTCCCATCCTGATGCTGGAAAGGGGAATGTCATGAACGTTACTTAGATGTATTTAGAAATACATTGATTTAGAAGTAGAAGATGGCTTGCTTAAGCTCTGCTGTCCCCTTCATTGCTGCTTTCGGGGAAAGCCTCATCGGCTTCTGACATCCATGAAAGGCAAACACAGATACGGTGAGGGGAATGGCCCTCATTCGACAGTATCATCCAGCCACCTCCACTGGCCAGCCTGCCAACCTCACTGGCTTCCACCCATGAATATCCAGTGGTTCATTCACCCAGAGCCTGGAGGGCAGCCTACACCGCTATCTGAACATGCAATTGCCAGTCATACCGTATCTGGTGGGTGACCTATGTCCACTCTCCATTCACACTTACCCCAGCATCAGTCCACAAATATCCACACAGCTTTTGTCAACAGCCTTTTGAAGGTGAATTTCAATCAGCTTACATACACAAACTTCAGCCTCCTTCAGCCCTGTGGCATCCCGGGCATCCACATGCTAATCACAGCTTCTGCCCACCAACACCTACCAGCTTCCGCCAGGTCCATCGCCAGCTTCCAACCATGGATATCTGCCGCTTTCAAGCCACGGTCCTGCTCAGATGGTACACTTGCCTTCTCGTTGCTCCACAGCATCTCATTAACGGATGATGGCCTCCTTCCATTTGCCACTTTGCCTCCATGTGGAAGGAGACCACCAAGTACTGAATAACACAGCTGTTGTCCACTGTGTCCTCTTCAAGCTTTTGCCTTGGCTTTCCCCTTGGGCCACTTTTGTATATACACCGAGTTGCCATGTGCTTTTGTGACATCACAGGGCATCCATAGCCAATCACAGCAGCCGGAGAGGCACCATCATCATCACCTCCTCAGGCCTCACAATGGTGGGTGCAGCTCAGCAGCCATTTCCCCTTTGCTTGTTAGTATGTACAGCTCACTCCTTATCTGTAATGACACCAGAGAAAGGCATGCCATAAATCGTGGGGGGTCATTTTTCATCCTGACAGCTGCATTTCCTCGGGTCAGATTTTCCATGTATGGGAGCCAACTCCTAAGGGCCGAGGTCCCTTCACCTTGCCCCAAAAAATATTGATTAGTTGCATCAGGTGTGCTTGAGAAAACACCTGTTTTTGTGCTATTGTGAGGGATTCTGTTCAGGGGGTTGAATACAGTGGATGCTCGGGTTGCGAACGTGATCCATGTGGGAGGCACGTTCACAACCCACAGCGATCACAACCCGCAGCACCGCATCTTCGCACACACGGGTTGAGATTCAGCGCTTCTGCGCATGCGCAAAGCGCGATTTAGCGCTTCTGCACAAGTGCGAGCACCAAAACCCAAAAGTAACCTGTTCCGGTACTTCCAGATTTGGCGTGGTGCACAACCCGAAAACGCGCAACCTGAAGCGTCTGTAACCCGAGGTATAACTGTAATAGACTGGAGACAGGGGCATATTAAGGGGGCGGGTCGCCCCTAGTACCACCCGGGGAGGGTGACAAGATGGCCCGCTGCCCCCCCCCCCAGCTGTAGAGCGGCCTAGGGGGTGCGCGCAGTCAGCATGGACGCTGCTCAGGCAGTGTCTGTACGGGCTACCCCCCACGTGTGCCATTCATACAGGTGTCCATACGGGCTGCTGCTCGCAAGACGACCGTACAGCTACTGCGCGTGCACCGCCTGCCAGTTCTCCCCACCCCTCAGTGTCCCACCC
The DNA here is from genome assembly GCF_964188305.1 of Podarcis bocagei. Classification (NCBI taxonomy): domain Eukaryota; kingdom Metazoa; phylum Chordata; class Lepidosauria; order Squamata; family Lacertidae; genus Podarcis; species Podarcis bocagei. The sequence goes on from NC_138125.1 coordinate 33,063,613, forward strand.
CGGATTCCAGAGACGGTTCCTCCGCCACTGACTGGAGAAGCCAGTATAAGTTGCAATTCAGCTGAATTTGGGGGAACCACTTGAAGCATCTTCTGTGTTGAGCTATTTAATGAAATAAAAAGGGACTTGTTTTAAAATAATTAATAATCATTTCTTCCCATTGGAGCCTATCCTGAGTATTAAAAAAGTATATATAAGCCCAATGACTCTCCAAAACCAATGACATGGTTGTACCTGCATTATGTGAAAACAGTTCTTTTTTAACATGGACACAGTTTACTATGATATAAACTTCAGATAAAGATTTGGTAGTGATAATAGAAACTTAAGTTATAACCCAATAAAGTTTAACACTGTTATTACCTCAGCTTATTATGGGTAGCTGTAAACATCTCCACTGTTGTAGATTTGGCATTGATAACACATGTCTACTCAGAAGCAAATCCTACAGAATTCAATGAGGCTTAAAGGTAAAGGTAAAGGGACCCCTGACCGTTAGGTCCAGTCGTGGCCGACTCTGGGGCTACAGCGCTCATCTCGCTTTACTGGCCAAGGGAGCCGGCGTACAGCTTCCGGGTCATGTGGCCAGCATGACTAAGCTGCTCCTGGCGAACCAGAACAGCACACGGAAACGCCATTTACCTTCCCGCCAGAGCGATACCTATTTATCTACCATATTTTTTGCACCATAACACTCACTTTTTTCCTCCTAAAAAGTAAGGGGAAATGTCTGTGCGTGTTATGGAGGGAATGCCTACGGGTGGCATGCCTACGGATTTTCCTCCTCTAAAAACTATGTGCGTGTTATGGTCGGGTGCGTGTTATAGAGCGAAAAATACGGTACTTACACTTCGTGCTTTCGAACTGCTAGGTTGGCAGGGTCAATGGGACTTACTCCTCGGTAATTGGGCAATAGCACTGCAGCATAAGGTTGCAATCTATACATGCTTATATGTGGATAAACCTGCAATTCTAAATACAGTTCTTGGGAAGAGTAAGCTCTTTTGAGCGAAATGGGACTTTTGTCTGTTTAGGATTGCAGAGTTTCTCAAACAGCACAAGGTTGTAGATCAAATTAATGCTTTTGGTTTAATCAGTATACCTTCTCCCGACTAGATAATTGAATCAGTCATTTATTTACTTCAGCATGATTGTTCAGTGCAGCACAGAGATCAAAAACCTGTTTGGAAAGGAAACTCATCGATTGTGTGCTGAAAAATTGCCCTGTCTTTCTAGCAAAGGCGGAAGGCTGCAGCTAGAGAAAGTATAGAAAGCCAAAGGGTTCTTGGTGAATCACTGATAGACTGCCGCTTCTCATTACAAAGATTCAGGCACAACCATGTAAGAAATAACATTGAACCTCTGTATAGATTGTCGTGTGTGACAATTCCCACAACTCTGCATGTATGGAGAGAAGGGTGTGAAAATGAATTCAGAAGGCTTTGGTTTAATCTCTTTCTGCTTCTGCCTGCTTCTTGGAAGAACTATATGCAGGGAGTTTGATATTGTGAAGCCCTCTTTCTCAAACTTTTTATACCTGTTCTGCCTTCCCACCTCCTGCCCATTCAGCACCAACTATTTAGTCCACAACAGAGCAGACAGAAATTATTGTATACAGTCATGTGTATGTAAGTTGCTGTATTAGTGTGAATTGGGGCAATAACTCAATGGAGGCATTAGAACAGGGGTCAGCAAACTTTTTCAGCAAGGGGCCAGTACACTGTACCTCAGACCTTGTGGAGGGCTGGACTATATTTTGAAAAATAATAATAATGAACAAATTCCTATGCCCCACAAATAACCCAGAGATGCATTTTAAATAAAAGGGCACATTCTACTCATGTAAAAACACGCTGATTCCCGGACCGTCCACTGGCTGGATTTAGAAGGCAATTGGGCCAGATCCAGCCCCAGGCCTTAGGTTGCCTACCCATGCATTAGAAAGACCTAGTAGATTCAGATGGGATGATAAGATAAACTGTACATATTCAGTGCTAAAGCACATTCCACCCATTTCTGTCTTGGCCGGTAAAGATTTTTCTGATGTGGGAAGTGACACAATACAGTATGGAGTGAAAATTAAGTGTTCACAGAATCAGTTATCTGGCATGAAATAGTAAACTGCATCTGACGTGAGGCAGATTATTTTTCTGTCAGTCCCATAAAGATCCAACTCCCCCCCCCACACACACACACCCAGCCTGCAATGTGGGGCTCATTTATGCTGCAGAGAGCTGTTTGCAAAGCAAATATCCTCAAGATGACTCAAGAGAACATGCTTAGCAATTTTCTGCAGTTAGACCAATGCACTCACCCTTCCCTCAAAGTCACTTGTCATAGAATTGTAGAATTGTAGAGTTGGAAGGGATCCCAAGGGTCATCTAGTCCAATGCCTTGCAATGTAGGAATCTCATCTCGGCTGTATTCACGCTATATCTTGAAGGCACATTTGAATCACATGCTTTCCCTCAAATAATTCTGGGAACTGTGGTCTGTTAAGATTTGCTAGGAATTTTAACTCTGTAAAAGATAAACTAGAGTGCCCAGAATTCATTGAGGGAATTCCTTCATTTGATGAGTGAACCCCTGGGCATGAACAAAGTCCCTCCAGTTTTGCAGTCCATGAAATTGTAACAGTGTGATGTCCTTTTCCACCTTGCAGATGTGTGGTCAGTATGTTTTCATTGTTGTTTATGTGTTAAAATGTATCCCAATAAACATTTAGCCATTGCAAATTCAAAATGAGAAAGCAACGTACGTTCTTCAAAATTTCCCAATAATATTTTGATTAGAAGGGCAATAGTAGATCTGATGTACAGAGCAATCCTTTAAGACAACACCATTAACAAAAGTGTTGCCTATTTAGGGCTACTATCCCCCACCCCACATTTTCTTTCTCTCTCCTCTCTCCCCCCACTTCTCTCTCCCACCAACCTCACCACCATGCACAGGACAGCAATGTCTCACATCAAATGTTACTGACACATAGAAAGGACTCTATGAACTGAAAACAGAGACGTTATATGTACAGTGGTACCTCAGGTTACATACGCTTCAGGTTACATACACTTCAGGTTACCGACTCCGCTAACCCAGAAATAGTGCTTCAGGTTAAGAACTTTGCTTCAGGATGAGAACAGAAATCGTGCTCTGGCAGCGCGGCGGCAGCAGGAGGCCCAATTAGCTAAAGTGGTGCCTCAGGTCAAGAACAGTTTCAGGTTAAGAACGGACCTCCGGAATGAATTAAATACTTAACCCAAGGTAACACTGTACCTTTGTTATCCATGAAAATCTTTTAATAACAACACTTTTTTAAAGTGAGATTTGATGTTTTTATGCCATCATATTACGAGCTGGTAATGCGCATGTGAGATTTGATGTTTTTATGCCATCATATTACGAGCTGGTAATGCGCATGTGAGATTTGATGTTTTTATGCCATCATATTACGAGCTGGTAATGCGCATGTAATAATGTGCAGAACTCTGGAACCAATGAGGCACTAGATTATTATGTTAAAAGAAGGGGGGGACCCAACTGTGATTATAGGACAAAAATAATGTGTGTTTCATAAGGAGTCATATAAGCTTTTATATTCAGCTCGATCTAGGCTAAGTACACACCATACATTTAAAGTGCATTTTCCCTCCCAAAGAATCATAGGAAGTATAGTTTAAGAGTGCTGGGAATTGTAGCTCTTTGAGGGGTAAGCAACAGTTCTCAGGAGGGGAGTGCGAATCCTGCATGCTTTAATGTGCTTTAAATGTGCCCCCTAATCCTGTAAGAGGTGGGACATCCTCAGCATTTTGCAGAACTGAGCATTTAAGTGGAATAAAAAGGATAGTTCACGTCCACAACATACATTTAAAGACTTTTAAAGATCATGACTTCACCCCAATAATCCTGGGAATGGCAATTTGTTAAAGTTGCTTGGAACTGTAGCTCAGTGAGGGGTAAACAGTTCCTGATAGTCTTTTGAGGGAGCCATGTGCTTTAATTGTATGGTGTGGGTGTTAGAGAGACGGGAGGGGAGGAATTGATTGAACAGTGACTTTTGCAGCATACTAATTTGCACAAAGTCATGACATAAAACTATAATAGGGCATTATGACACCAGATTCAAGAAAGGCGAAGGAGCCTCTTTGAACAGCTATTTTGTTTACTTCCAGCCCTTTGTTACCTGAGGAGATATTGACAAATCAGAGGGCTCAAAGTCTGGACAAAGCTGCTGAAATGCTGATGTGAGTGATTTACAGCAAAAGATTGAATTAGTTTATTCAGCCTATCTGTGTCTAAATGATGAGTGAAAGGGAAGGAAAAGAGAATTTCTGGAAGCTGTAAATCTTTAAAGCGGCTAGGAGAATTTATTACGAGTGAGCAACATACAGTTCATGGAGTATAACAAAGAAACAAACAACAACAACAACCAGTGACTGAATTTTAGAATAAAGACAGTGTGAGTTTGGAAATCAGATATCCCAGGGAAAACAGCAAGGTAGAACAAAGGAGCAAAAACTCATTTTTACAGTAAAAAAAGGATTGATTTTGCAGCCTTCGAAGCACTTTTTAAGGATCCAATTGCTTATTTTTAAAGTGGGGTAAATTATGGTATTAGTCCTCGCACTGCAGAGAACTGGCTGAAAGTGATATGCTGATTTTCACTAATATTTTATTCTATTAAAGCCTCTAGTATATTTACATTTGCATCTGATAACATCTTACTGATATTAGCTCTACTTCCCAGGTTTCGCTCCCCACAGCACAGGTACCAAACACTAGTAAACATTTCACAAGTCCTCCTCTCCCCAGCCCCACCACTTCCTCCTGCTCCACTTTTAGAATGGGTTCTTATATTTTCTGAAATTGTTTTTTTTTTAAATTTGATTGTGCACACACCAACATAAACATCAAACAGATTCTAGAGCCTATTCCTTGTTCAATTTGTGCATCACTTTGATAATATTAAACAAAGTCATCTTTTAAAACATTTTTCCTTCCTCCCTTCAGATTTTGCACACTCTTGCACAATTAACAATGTAAAAATAATAAAAAGCACATATTTAGCATTCTTTATGTTTTTAAAAAATAAGGTGCTCTTCCCATGGGGAAAGCAATTTTTTATTGTGAGTGTAACTGCCTTGCCTGGTTTCAGGGTGTGAAAGTTCTGGACATCAGTTTTTTCTACTGTGAAATGGGTATCTTGTAGTGCCCACAACAACTTTCCAAATGTGCTCCTGGGCTCAAAAAGGTTGGACAGAGAGGAAAGGTGCTTCCAGCGTGGGTTGTCAGCACCCGGGGCAAGGCAAGTAATTTGCGCCCCCTAACCTGTGGATTTGCGCACCCTAACCCTAACCCCCAGATGTGAGCCCGGTGCGGCCGGGCCCCCCTGCACCCCCCACGCTACGCCACTGTTCCAGACAACCTGTTTATTGAGCATTCATCCTGATTTGTTTGCAGGGAGATAAGATGACATTAGCTATTTACTGAGCACTCGTTTTTCGCAATACGTCTAATCTTTTGGGGAAGCAGGTTTGTTGCACAAGAGCTGCCAATCAGCTATAATTGTGCCCCCTGAAATTGTTGGTATGTGATTGAATCCCACCCCAAAATAGCTATAGTCTGGACACACTGCAGTCTGAGAATGAGAAAGCTAATCAAAGAAAGAAACGTTTTCCCTTTTCTGTGATGAGATTCTTACCACATTTTAAAAGTGGCAACAGTTCATCACAATATTGTATAATTGATCAACACAGCTGCCTTCAGTTTTGGACTGTCATGGCGATTTTCATGATATTGGAGAGTTGGATGGGACTCCAAGGGTCATCTAGTTCAACCCCCTGCAGTGCAGGAACAATGAGCTCCTGCACTTCAAATTTCACCGCTGCACCACTAATGCCAATGCAGGAATAATGTACATTACCGGAACTCTTGCATTACATTGTTTGGGGTTCCTGTTTTGCAAGAAAAGTGGAAAATAAATTTAAAAGTAAGTAAAATATTTATTTGTTTTATTTAAAAGATGTTAACCCGCCCTACCATGCAAGGCAAAATAAAAACTAACAGAATGTAAACAGAAAGCATAAATGAGAGCAGATGAATGACGCAGAATCAGTAACCAAACAAGATGGCAACAGCAACAACGGTGCGGCAGTGAGATCGTTTCCTTGCTCAAGTGGAATCTTAATTTTTTTCTATGACTAAGCATTGGCAAAATCCTTGTGGCATGGGAGAGGCAAGAACTATTGCTGGGAATTGTCAGAGGTTCAAAGTCAAGATCAAAGTGTTTCCCCTCCGAATTGCTCCAGCTGTTTTGCCCTCCTATATGCCCATAAAAGCTGAGAGGACTCAGCAGGATCACAGCTCCGCATGGGGTGGGGCACTTCTTTACCCACTTTGCCTTTCCTGTGCTATCAGCAGCTCCATCCAAAAACTGCTGTGGAAACCTGGGAACGCACTCCTTTCACATCTCCCACTGTTCAAAGGGCAGGGCACGAATTTTTCAGATGGGTTCCAAAATGATAACAGATTGTTCTGTTTGCTGGACTGTTATAAGAATTTTAATGTCAAAGTGGGAAACCTCCCCATTGTCTCTTTCCTCACAAATCCTGTCTTAAGGGCACATTCAAGATATGAACAGGGTGTGAGCTTGTGACCTGTGACCTAGCTGCCTTGCTTCTCAATATTCTCTGGTTGGCCTCTGTTATTTTCTCCTACTGATAGAGGACCTAAAAAGACTACTCTGTATGGGCTCTTGGGTACCCCATAAGGGGAAAAGAGCAGTTTTTTTCTTATAGCATGGACCAATAGAATATTTTACTGGACGAAGCTGATGAAACGAGCTTCCCTAGAAGAAGAAGAAAAGACGCCTGCTTCTTGGGAGAAAGGCGATGACAAACCTAGACAGCATCTTAAAAAGCAGAGACATCACCTTGCCAACAAAGGTCCGTATAGTTAAAGCTATGGTTTTCCCAGTAGTGATGTATGGAAGTGAGAGCTGGACCATAAAGAAGGCTGATCGCCGAAGAATTGATGCTTTGGAATTATGGTACTGGAAGAGACTCTTGAGAGTCCCATGGACTACAAGAAGATCAAACGTCTCCATTCTTAAGGAAATCAGCCCTGAGTGCTCACTGGAAGGACAGATCGTGAAGCTGAGGCTCCAGTACTTTGGCCACCTCATGAGAAGAGAAGACTCCCTGGAAAAGACCCTGATGTTGGGAAAGATTGAGGGCACTAGGAGAAGGGGATGAAAGAGGACAAGATGGTTGGATAGTGTTCTCGAAGCTACCAGCATGAGTTTGACCAAACTGCAGGAGGCAGTGGAAGACAGGAGTGCCTGGCGTGCTCTGGTCCATGGGGTCACGAAGAGTCGGACACGACTCAACGACAACAACAACAACAGAGAAACCTATGCCGTAGGGATAGTTTAGGTGGTAGAGCATGAGACTCTTAATCTCATGGTCGTGGGTTCAAGCCCCACATCAAGCCCCTTCCTGCATTACAGAAAGTTGGACCCTTGTGATCCCTGTGTATATCACTGCATACAAAACAATCTACTCAGAAGACAGAGAAATCTTGAGAAAACAAGTCCACTAGTTGAAAGACAGTGATACTTTTGTGTTTTCTAGGGACAAAAGAACCAAAGCATAATGCATCGGCCCTACCCCACTTCTGAAATCTCTTCATAGAATCATAGAACTGTAGAATTCAAGGGACTCTGAGGGGCATCGAGTCCAACCCCCTGCAATGCAGAAACCCACCAATCTTCTGGTTAACAGCCAGACACACAGACCCCTTGCTCAACCAGATGGGCAGCACTAACTGGAGATCCAGAGTGGGATATTGAGATGGGAATGCTTGATGAGGACTGGGAAGACTTAAGTTGAAATCACCACTCAGCCATTAAGCTTGTTGGTGGTTGACTTTGCGCTTGACACTCTCTCAACCTAACCTACCTCCCAGGTTGTTGTGATGATAAAATGAGCATATACATTGCTTTGAGCTCCTTTGAGAAAAAGGTGGGGTATAAATGAGCAAGGACACTGAATAGGTGAAGAACAATATCTTCAATAAATGCATTTTTCAGCATTTAGACAATTCGTTTCAGTGCAATAAACACACAGTTCTTATCCATTTAACTTGCAAGCAATTAAAATGCCTTCTGAAATGTGCTTCCTCTGCAGCGATATTGCATTATTTAAGTACTCAAGCTAGTGTTTTGTTGGTGGAAAAATGAGGTTTTTCTCCACAGATAGTGTATCCATTGCTGCCGCAATTTCTCTGTACAGCATGACTGCTAGTTTTGTTAGCTATTGTCTAAGAGGCATCCTTTGTGTTATTGTCTACATATAGACAGCCACATAACTCCTACCCACCGTACTCCTACACACTCCATTCTATTTGTCACTCAATTTTAAAATATATATATTTTCAGCAATTTTAGTGCTTGCGTTTTCCTCAGAGTGCTATAATGTACTTTTCTACATGGTGGCAGCGCCACATAGAGAAGAAAAATAGCAACTATGCTGTGTGAAAGAGACATACGATATCATCCAAACCGTGAGCTTATGCAGCCATGTTCTGGTACTGTGTAGTTATGAAAATGTTCCTTTTGTCATATATATATATATTGCATATTGAACTAGTCTTCTGAATGCTCCAATATGTTTTTGCTGGTCTGACCAGTAGACAAAGTGAAAGAGATAAAGGTTCCAGTGATGCTCTCATTGCGAGAAGAAGATTGGATGCTTTAGCCTTGCCTTATGGTGTGTCCTTTGGTGACGGAGATGGGCAAGCAGGGGGAAGGGTGTTGTGTTGTAAAATATGTAAACGTTTCAGTTCTGTGCCCGGCTCCAAGGGTCTAGGACACCAGTTTTTGGGGGAGGAGGAGGAAGCTGAAAGAGAGGCTCAGAAAATGCGCCTGTCCTTTGTTCTTGGATTTGGATGTGTCAGGAGGGGCATGGAAATTTTTGGAACTTAGACACTAAATGGAGCTCACAGCAGGTGCTTCATCTGGCATGAAGAGGACAAAAGGGCGGGTGGGGAAGTGTTTGGAGTGGACAATTGCAGCTCAGCATGTCCTGAGTGTGTCAAATCCCTCAGCTTCCATGGAGCTGGTGCCTCATCCATAGTGGTCCAGTTTTTTCACAACCAGGCTGTGCATATCAAAGGGGCCTGATCTCCCGAAAGGGATGAGGGAGTACAAAAGAGCTGGGTCAGAATGGCAGCTCGGATGGGAGGTGTTACATTTGCAGGAGGTAATAAGGACAAAGCAGGCCGCAACTCAAAATATGCTTTCAAATGATCACAGAAAATCACACACTGAGTTATCCCAGAGCCGTTATTGTACAATATACATTTAGTAATACAAGGTAGAGACATGCGTGAAGACATTTCCTCCCAATTTATGCAGACCAGTTAACTCCACCTACTCACAAACTGATTGCCACTTTAACACCTTTGTTATGTGGTTATTGAATCCTCAGCGAACCCTGTTGGTTCCTGAAGCGGACCCATATTAGGTTGGTGGTTGAAGACCAATTATATTTTTGTCAGTCTCCCATTTTGGGGTAGTCCTGGGCTCATGTTTCACATAGAATCCATAATTCTGTTCCACCCAATAATTGGAACATAAGGTAAAGGTAAAGGGACCCCTGACCATTAGGTCCAGTTGTGGCTGACTCTGGGGTTGCGGCGCTCATCTCGCTTTATTGGCCGAGGGAGCCTGCATACAGCTTCCAGGTCATGTGGCCAGCATGACTAAGCCGCTTCTGGCAAAGCAGAGCAGCGCACGGAAACACCGTTTACCTTCCCGCCAGAGCGGTACCTATTTATCTACTTGCACTTTGACGTGCTTTCAAACTGCTAGGTTGGTAGGAGCAGGAACCGAGCAACGCGGGGGTTCAAACCGCCAACCTTCTGATCAGCAAGTCCTAGGCTCTGTGGTTTAACCCACAGCGCCACCCGCGTCCCTAATTGGAACATATTAAATGCTTAAGGATGTGTTATTATCACCTCTTTCAGATGGGGGATTGAGGCTGGGAGAATGTGTCCCTGGTTCACAGCTCAATGTCATAACCATAATACAACCCTATTTATCTGTTATCTAATCTATAATTTATTTATCTGCTTAATCACTGAAAGGGCTATTTGTATATTTTATTTATTTCATAAAATTTATATACCATTTGATCGTTTACAAAAGCGCTTTCAAAGTTCACACAGATGATCCTTGGGAGATTTTGAACAAGAGTGAATTATAATTGCAATAAAACTCTTTAATAGAGAAATGTGTGAGGAGAAAGAATTGAGAACATTCGAAAACAATGCAGGAGATAGTAATGATAGCAAGATATAAAGTGTGTGTGTGTGTGTGTATACACACATCTGAGTCTCCAGCAAGAGAAACCTGTGTAAGCCAAATCACACATGAAGTGGCACAGCTATAAACCCCTCCCATATTCTTATTTTAGATATCAGAAGTATTTGCCTCAGCATTTATTTATAAGACTTAAATCTGAGCTATTGGAAAGAGGCCAAGTGACTGTAGGCATTATGGTAATCTGTTTCTTTGTTTTTTGTTTTAATGATGAGACATAGAGCAACAGCATCAGAAACTGAAAGGAGCAAGGTCAGAAAAGAGAATTGTTGCAGAAGTAAAATTTTTTCATGTGTGAGATAAGAAGGCTGGCTTCTGGCACAGGCTGAAAGTGGGGAAAGCAAAGACAAGTTGTAAAGAGGAAACTAGGTCCCTAAATCCAGTTGTGTAGTCTAGTAGCCATTATTCCTGTATCTTATTTGGGCTTGTCTACACCAGAGTAAAATGTGGATACTCATCTCAGTGTTCTCCTGGACTAGATGACCATCATGATCCCTATCAGCTCTACGATTCTGTGATTTTATGATGGAATCTACACACATAAAAAACGACCTTGACAGATTAGAGAACTGGGCAAAAACAAACAAGATGAACTTTAACAGGGAGAAATGTAAAGTATTGCACTTGGGCAAAAAAAAATGAGAGGCACAAATACAAGATGGGTAACACCTGGCTTGAGAGCAGTACATGTGAAAAGGATCTAGGAGTCTTGGTTGACCACAAACTTGACATGAGCCAACAGTGTGACGCGGCAGCTAAAAAAGCCAATGCAATTCTGGGCTGCATCAATAGGAGTATAGCATCTAGATCAAGGGAAGTAATAGTGCCACTGTATTCTGCTCTGGTCAGACCTCACCTGGAGTACTGTGTCCAGTTCTGGGCACCACAGTTCAAGAAGGACACTGACAAACTGGAACGTGTCCAGAGGAGGGCAACCAAAATGGTCAAAGGCCTGGAAACGATGCCTTATGAGGAACGGCTAAGGGAGCTGGGCATGTTTAGCCTGGAGAAGAGGAGGTTAAGGGGTGATATGATAGCCATGTTCAAATATATAAAAGGATGTCACATAGAGGAGGGAGAAAGGTTGTTTTCTGCTGCTCCAGAGAAGTGGACACGGAGCAATGGATCCAAACTACAAGAAAGAAGATTCCACCTAAACATTAGGAAGAACTTCCTGACAGTAAGAGCTGTTCGACAGTGGAATTTGCTGCCAAGGAGTGTGGTGGAGTCTCCTACTTTGGAGGTCTTTAAGCAGAGGCTTGACAACCATATGTCAGGAGTGCTCTGATGGTGTTTCCTGCTTGGCAGGGGGTTGGACTCGATGGCCCTTGTGGTCTCTTCCAACTCTATGATTCTATGATTCTATGATAAAAAACTCTGTGAAAATGTTTTTTTAAGAAATGTTTTGAAAAAAATATTGAATTTGGCATCGCTCACTGTCGCCATCTAGTGTCACATTTGTATATTGCACTTTACAACACATTTTAAAACGTTTTATTTGAATTTGTATGTCCTATGTCTATGTCAAAAATGCAGCAAGGTTGTTTTCCTCTGCTGTGTTTCAAGTCACAGTTGCACATGGCTGCACACACCAGAGACAGGGTGGGGATGTTTTCACCCGATGCACATTATCAGTTTAGTTTCCTTGCCCCTCCAAACCACCACTCTCCAACTCATTTTCATGAAGCGGTCATCTGCATTATGGCTGCCTCAAATGTACATGTCTCAGTTTAGCTGCAAAGGGAATGTGGATTAAAGGCTCCCCTACACTTCTGCTTGTCCCATGATTTCCAGGCACGGGTTCAAGAGATTTTTCAATGGGTTTTCCCAGGGATAGCAGCGGGACAAATGGAAAACCTCTCAGACCTGTGCCTGGAAATCGTGGGGCAAACGCAAGTGTAGATGAGTCTCAAAAAACCACAATATAGTTTGGATTTGGATTTGATATCCCGCCTTTCACTCCCCTTCAGGAGTCTCAAAGCAGCTAACATTCTCCTTTCCCTTCCTCCCCCACAACAAACACTCTGTGAGGTGAGTGGGGCTGAGAGACTTCAAAGAAGTGTGACTGGCCCAAGGTCACCCAGCAGCTGCATGTGGAGGAGCGGGGACGCGAACCCGGTTCTCCAGATTACGTGACTACCGCTCTTAACCACTACACCACACTGGCTCTGCATAGTGTGTAACATTCTGTGTGCATGGATTCTAAGGCCATCGGGTGGGAGCGCCCTGGAGCCAGAGTATATGGCAATGTGCACACAGCCATTGATTGGGAAATGAAATCACAACAGAACAAGACTGTGAGGGTGGTCCCACCTTTCTCCTGAAGTTTCCACTAACTTATCTGTGCAAAAAGAAGCGGGGGTGGGAGGGTTATGTAGTTGCAGCAATGACTCAGCTGGGAAAGAAAGGCAACTCACTGTTTGTTGCTGGGATCTTATTATCAACCAAACCCCCATTGGTTTCGTCCATTGTTTTTTGTACCGTTCTTAAAACTATTTTTAGCTCTTTTATGGCATGTCTGTAAATCAACTTTTGGTGCTTGCCAGTGTAACAAGGGCCTAAAATATTACTGCAAAAGAAAAACACCATTCCCAGGTAATGCGACAAAGCTTCTTTTCAGAGTCACATGCATATGACAAAATTAAAACAAATATATAGTGTTGTTAGATGGCAGCCTGGCTCAGCTTGGATAATTTATTTCTAGATACTAGAAATGTGTGGCGAGAGTAGAACAGTATGCTGAGTTGGGACTTGCTCTGCAGTATTTTTGCTCTCTTTAAATGTTCCACTTGCCACATACTGAGTAAACTGCTGGGGAACAACAGCAAACATTTTTGCTTCAAAGGCAGCATTTTTCTCCTTGTGAAATGTGCCTTATCTAATGGGTTCAAGTGTGAAATACCTTAGGCTGCTGTTATCAAGCACAAATCTCACTCCCGCTTCAAAGTGATAGGAACAAAGTCTCCCCTGTGCAGCTTCTAAAACCCACAACTGGATTTTGCTGTGGGTTTTGGATACTGCAGTACACAGCTAGAAGTGTACTCCATCTAATTAAAGCTTTTACTAAAGTGCCTTCAGGGCTTAATTTCAGCCAAAGCCCCTACAGAAAAACTCCATTACCTCTTTTAGATTTTAGAGGTCAGCTGTAAATAGGCAGAGGTCTCTGCGCATGTTCAAAGTGAATTATCGTCATCACAGATCTAGAATTAGAAAAAAAGGGCTTTCAGGTCAGATGGTACACTTTCCAAGCAGCCTTGAGAAATTGAATATGCATTTGTCAATTGACTAAATGTTTGTCAATTTGGTAGAAATGTCAAAAACAATAAAATAACTGGCATTTCTGAGGAACTGCAAGCAAGGGTGTCCACAGGAATTTTTACAGGGTGGCAGAAGGCAGTAAGCACTCCAAATAAATAAGTAAGGGGGGGTGTTAATCAGAGTTAGAAATAGCATACTCCTCTCTTTGTTTTCACCTTTTGTTTTTGGGTAGGCACACTAATGTCTAATCACAGCTGAACTAGAATCTGGGATATCTGATTGTTTTCTCTGGGGCAGCAATTATTTCTCTGCTAGGGAAAAGCAAACTGAAATACAAATGAACCAATAAGTTCTTTATCCAGACAATGGGTGTGTCACTCCAACTCCTCTTTGTCTAACTTCTCATCTCCTTTCCTAAATGTCAATCATTGCTATGACTTCATTCATTGGCTAAAAAAAACTGAAGTGAAGCAGGCTAGATTTTTTTTAAAAAAACACAAATGAACAGAATAGTACCTGCATATGTTCGCCTCGTTGTCTGGGTTCTACAAGAGCTAGATATTTGCTTTTTATTCATTTATTTGTAATAAAAGGGAGGTGGAATCCATGGATTAGGGTTCATCAGGGCAGGCCTTCCCCCTTGTGGGTGACAATAACTGGAAGCTGTAATGACAAAATGAAATAAGTATAACGAAGCAGCACTTTTATATGTCCATCAGTGTTTTAAAGAAACAGAGTTCATAGGGATTCACACCAGCAAACTGCTTTGCATCAGAGACTAATGGGATCAAGAAATGTTATGAAAGAGATTGGGGTTGCGAGAAAAAGCTAACTTAGAATATTAAGAACATAGGAACAGCCTGCTAGATCAGTCTAGTGCAGTATCTTGTTCTTACAATGGCCAAATACTGTAGATGCCTGTGGGAAACCTGCAAGCAGGACCTAGGAACAAGTGCCCTCTGCCCTCCTGTGGTTTCCAGCAACTGGTATTCAGACACTACTGCCTCTGACTGTTGAGGAACAGCCATCATGGCCAGTAGCCATTGATAGTGATATAGTGGTACCTCGGGTTACATATGCTTCAGGTTACATATGCTTCAGGTTACAGACTCCACTAACCCAGAAAGTTCTCGGGTTAAGAACTTTGCTTCAGGATGAGAACAGAAATTGTGCTCCGGTGGCACGGCGGCAGCAGGAGGCCCCATTAGCTAAAGTGGTGCTTCAGGTTAAGAACAGTTTCAGGTTAAGAACGGACCTCCGGAACGAATTAAGTACTTAACCCGAGGTACCACTGTATAAGTAAAATATAACAATAGCCTTTTACATGAATTTGTTCATTCCTCTTTTAGGCCACCTTAAGTTTTTGGCCATCACTGCCTTCTGTAGAGTTCCATAGTTTAATTATGCACTATGCAAAGAAGCACTTTATTTCATCTGCCCTGAAACTTAAAACAGAATATGCTGTAACACTAATTAAAAGTAGAACACAGAAAACCAATCTCATACCAAGATACTACCGAGCCGTTTAGTTCAGTATTGTTGACACCGATTGGCACTCTCTTCTGCTGTAGGAGAGTTGCAATAAAATGCTGGTTTATCCCCTAACAATTTAACTACAAGTAAGAACGCTCTCTGTGCCCAAAGGATAACAACTGATAACAACTCCTTGCGTTTGAAGAAAAGAGAACCCTTCCATTTCGATAAAAAAGGAAAACAACACAAATTTTATTCCGGGCTTGTATCCTAGATTTTGAATGTTATGCTGTCCATGTACATTTAGGACGGTGGAAGGCGCTCTACTTTTTCTCTCTCCCAACAGGCAGCCAAGCAAGAAAGCCGCACGGGGCTCCCTTTTCCTGTTCCCAGTGTCGTCCATGGAATCTTCCATGTGCGGGGCAAGAGCGGCGAGAGCATATTGCAATCAATGTAAAAAAAGTTCATATAAAACAGCCCTAGCTCTCCGTGTACATATTTATACGTGCATACTTGGATAAAAACAGTGTTAGAGACTTCTTTCCGTTGCAGTGCTTTGAGATAAACACGCAGTTTTTAAAAGTTATTTTAGCAGTCGGTAAGTGCAGAAAGGGAGAGGATAGACAGATTTAAAGGAAGAATCCAGTGAAAGTTTTAAAGCAGCGAAAGTTCGTTTTGGAAACTCGGCGATCCTGTCTTTTCCTAATCCACATCATAAGGCTGTTCTATGTACTTCCACCACTTCTGCCCCGCACATGGAGAATCCTAAAAGGTGCAACCGGGAACCGGACGTATAACTAAAATTCTGCAGCGAGCCTCCGCTACCTGTTTCGTTTCTAATGGCACCAGCAGCAGAGACCACGATGAACAGGGTTTGCCGTAGAGATAGGGAAAAAAGCACGCGCGCCTACACACACGGACCTGTTTGACTTGTTGCTCTCTCTCCCTCTCTTTGGTTGAGGAGGAGCCATACTTTGAGCTCCTCCCTTGTCTCCAGCCACGCTCCGCCTTCCCGTTTTCCGAGCCGCTCTAGCCGCCCTGGCCCCACCTCTATCTTATCGAGGGTGACCGATGCTCCGTCTTCGTTGGAACGGCCTTTGTCGCTGCTGTCGGCGGGTCGCGCGCGCGCACTCATGAATAATCAAGAAGGGTAATGAATATTCATCAGCTCCTCGAGCCCCGGCGGGCCCGGGCATAGCGGAGCGCGCGGGTGGGTGGGTGCTCGCACGTGGCTGGCCGGGACTTTGCCCCTGGGGAGACACTCCTGGTCCGGGCGCAGCTCGCTCATGGCTCCCAGGGCAGCAGCGCCGGGAAGCGCCCGGTGAGCGCGGCTTCGGGTTGCCAGGGGCGCGGTGGGGGCGCCGGGCGGAGGGTTTGGGGTGCTGGGCGGAGGTGTGAGGGGATCGTGACCCCCGTTTGCAGTACAGTATTAGGAATCAGGCTGCAGAAAAGGAGCGGAGGCTGCAGAGGGGCGAAAAACTCCCCCTAAACTGCAGGGTCCTCATGCCCAGGTACTCTGGCTTTGTTTTGGGGTTTTTTTTAGAGATTTCTGTACAGTACCACCAAAATATTATATATATATATATATATATATATATATATATATATATATATATGCATATGCATATGCATATATTTGTGTGCACGTGTTTGCATTTTTTGGGCGTGGCAGCAGCTAGACTTCGGAACTCCCTGCCTATTGATATTAGGCAGGTGCTTTCACTGCTGTTTTGGGGGACTGCTTGAAACATTTTTGCATAGACAGGCCTACCCAATATATGTAGGACGTTGGATGTGTGTTTTATTCTGTTTTTAGTTCATTTTAATTTAGTTTTGAAAGTTTTAAATTGTTTTTAACTGTTTTTACCGGCAACTTTCTTGTTTAGTTCTTTATCGTAAACTGCTTTGAGAGTTCTTCTTTTTTTCTTTTGCAGTTGAGCAGTGTATACATTTTTTGACGCAAAGAAATATAGTGCTTAATAAACAAAATCATTAAAATAGTCCACGCCAAGTTATGTAAACAGGATAATTAGAAACACCCTAAAGGTGATGCAACCCATTTTTAAGTAAAAGCCCAGCAAAAAAGGTGGGTTTCTATCTGGTGTCTGAAAGAATACAAAGGGCAGTTGCAGGCTGTCCCCCTTTTGGGGTGGGATTGAGTCGCATTTCAGTAAATTCAGGTTGCACAATTGTAACTGATTGGGAGGTCTTGCGGACCAAATCCGCTTCCTCAGAAGATCAGACTTTTGTGATAAGGACAGTAAATGAGGAAAATGGACTAGGAAGTTTGAGATAACTTGCTCTAATGCAATGTCATATCAGGCCCCCTGCAAACAGATCAGAGTGAATGCTCATTAAACATTGCTTAATCTCCCTGCAAACAAATCAGGATGAATGCTTAATAAATGCCCATCTGGAAGTACTTGTAGGAACTACCCCTGAGTTTGCCAAATTCCCCCCTTAAATCCATCTGAGTGGGTGGTCATCACCACACTCCCGTGGCAGTAAATAGGCAGTACACTTAAGGTGCTCAATTTGCTTCAGGTACGTTCTTTCTTTGTAATGTTTAAAACAGCCCTGTAAGGTAGGTCAGTGCTATTATCTCAGTGTTGCATATGGAGCTGTAGAGGCTAAGAATCTATTGCCTAGTAAATTTGTGACCGGTGTCGACTGAGACTTCCTGGTTCATAGCTCAGTCTGTTAGCTGCCTCACTACATTGCACTACACCTGTCAGTATGCATTGAAGAATGTGATACGCTACCAACATGTTTGAGATTACAAAAGTGTGGCTTGAGGGTGTTAAGGGGTGCATTAAGTGTTTTCAAATCTAGGTGAGGAATTATGGGGCACCTCTGGGATGAAGGGCATCCAGGAGGTTCAAATACAGTGGTGCCCCACAAGACGAATGCCTCGCAAGACGAAAAACTCGCTAGACAAAAGAGTTTTCCGTTTTTTGAGTCGTTCGGCAAGACGAATTTCCCTATGGGCTTGCTTCGCAAGACGTTTCGTCTTGCGAGTTCTTGCGATTTTGTTTCCTTTTTCTTAAAGCCGCTAAGCCGTTAATAGCCGCTAAGCCGCTAATAGCCGTGCTTCGCAAGACGAAAAAACCGCAAAACGAAGAGACTCGCGGAACGGATTAATTTCGTCTTGCGAGGCACCAATGTAGTATAATGGTCAATGCTAAGAATGCACATGGTACCCGTTTTAGCTTAATGTGGTTTATTTGCCCATTAAGCATGCTTTATAACCACTCAGGTGTGCTCATAATTATGTATAAATGTAGTAAGCAGTAGCTTTCACTGGAGTCTTTCTTACAGGTGAAATATATATTCTGTTTGTGAGCACTTAACTGTGATTGATGGTGGTAATCATCCCAGATAAAAATATAGGGCCTGATTTAATTAAATAGTCGCACCAGCAGGAGCCAGCACAACAAGGCCCATTAGTACAATTGGACTTCCCCCTTCTCCCTCCCGTCCCGGCCAGATTGGCTCCGCAGGGCCAGAAGAACCCCCAGAATAACAGCAGGCAGGAAAAGGAAACATGGTTCTGCCTGACAAGCTGAAATGTTTTCCCAGACAGAATGATTGCAATAGTGCAATGTTGAATTGTACCCACAGACTCCAAGGATATCATTGGCCTCATTCAGTACCTGCTCTTTACCAACAGGTCCCAGCGTGGGTTATAGCAATTTAAAATTCAGAATTAAACAGCTAAAATAGGGTGGGACCTGAAAATACACATCTCAGATGTCAAAGACCAAGGCAAAGAGCATTTGCTGAAAGCTGTATAGTGAAAAAGCAGGAAGAGGAGACAAGAGTTAGGAAGAAAAGATGGAAAGGAAATTAGGAAAGAGATAAGCTTTGGAGTTGAGAGGGAGGTTATGGGAGTTCTGGGGCTATTGTATGGCTGCTATGAAACCTAATCATGTTTAGGTTTAGAAGACTTGTAGGTGAGATGCCCAATGGAACATCAGGCTAACACAAAGAGAGAATGAGATCCCTCATTAAGGCCATAGGGCAACCACTGAGAATAACGAAACAGAAACAAGAACTTGGGACACAATGGTGGTATTCACAGGACAGTCACTCCCATGTGCTTAGGAAAGAGGAGCTGAAAATAATATTTAAAAAGCAAAGGAATCAAGCTTAGGTATTCATCCTTTGATATCTCCCATGAAGAGTTTTGCATCTCTCAGCAAAACCCTCCCAGTGAACTATCAGAAAGTAACAATGACATTTTAACTTACAGCTCGAGCACAGTTTGGCTTATCTATTTATTTCAGCTACTTGAAAGAAAGCTGAAGTTCTTCTCATTTCAATAGTGTAAGTAGAGTAAAAACTAGTAAGGCTGGCAAATCTGTTTAGAACATTTCCTTAGATGCTGGTGCTGCTGGTTTCTTGGAGTCGGAAGCAGGAAAAGTGTGTGATGCAGGGAGGGAGTTGCGGCAAAGAAGTTTAATTTAAGCTTCAGCAAATTAGTTGAAAGATCAAGTCACACAGCAGGTTATATTTTCCCAAGGAGAAACAAATAATTCCCCCATTGATCCCTGCATTTGCTTAGGAAGACGGGTGTGTGGGGCTCTCTTTGTTACTGTGAAGAATTAGTTTTTTCACATATTTTATTTTTCATTTATTTATTGCATTTCTATCCCACCTTTTTATTCATGGGGCTCCAGGTGGCATACACGGCTTTCCTTCTCATTTGTTCCCCACAACAACACTGTGAGAGGTAGTGACTGGCCCAAGGTCACCCAGTGAGAGCTTCATGGCTGAGTGGGGATTCAAACCCTGCTCTCCCAAGTCCTAGTCCAACACTCTAACCACTACACCACACTGTCTCTTCCCAACATACTATGCACTAAGCTCCTGAAGGAAGGATAGCATACACATCAGATGGTTAAAATTCCACATGGCTCTTCCTTGTCTGAATCTACCCTTAGATTCCTTCCTGTTATGGAATCAGAACCCACACAATGAGCTTTGGATTTCTTTTCTAGAGCACTTTAGTACATTTCCAACTGAGGATACACCTCTGGCCTTCAAAGAAAAGATCCATGCTGACAGAGAGGATTCTTCATTATTGCCGTAGGGTAGATTACTATTGGAGTATCGGGGTAAAATCTCTCCCATTCCTGTTTTCAGAGGATGATTCCAGAATTTCATTTGGTTACAGCCAGTCTGAACTGAGCAGACCTTTGTGTGTGGCTTGCGTGCTAGCTCAATAACCTGGCTGTTTTTGAATCTGTTCCTTCCAGGCCTCGGCCCCAGCTGGACCGGCAGTTTCTCCAGCGTTTTCTGAAGATCCAAGAAATTTTATTTCCTGCATGCTGCTGCAAGAATGTACTGATGTTCCTAACCTTGCTCATGGTTGCTCTGTTGGGTAAGTGAGTCGATGGCTAAGAAGGATTATCTCAAGCAAGTCCTTTTGTGATGTGCCAGGACTCTTGTCAATGTATATGGGAGCACCCTTGGAATTCATCCCTTTTCTCTTCCCCACCCTTTACCTCCCCTAGAGCAGCTGGTCATTTACCAGGTGGGATTGATTCCCAGCCAGTATTACGGAGTTCTGGGGAACAAAGACTTCCATGGATTCCAGCAAGTGACAGCAGTTGCACTGATTCTTATTCTACTGAACTCTATGGTAAGTGAAACCTCTTTTTCTTACAAGGAGATGAGAGCACATGCAATGCAATTTGTCATGGATGCTTTAGTGGAGATTCCTGCATTGCTAGGGGGTTGGACTAGATGACCCTTGAGGTCCCCCCACCTCGAAAATTCTATGATCCCGTGATACTGCCTTGCTCCTCACATGTGTATCCTGAGGGCCAAACGACACGTTAGCTAACGACTAATCACACTTTTTAAAGGCGTGCTTAACACTGTCACTTTTATTTTGTTCATTTATTTTATTTCAACTGTTAAAGGTCTTCATTTTACAAATCATGGTTTTTTTGGTAATGTTTCCATCGTATGAAAGCTTTGGGCTGCTTTATTACCTCACAAAAGTGGCTATCCCCAGGGATGGTGCAGTTAAGCCAGGACAGTCAAGTCACCGATTCCAGCCATAGCAATTCAAAAGATTCTAAGGCACATCTTCATCTTGCAAACTGCTCTAAAATCTTGTGATAAAGGGTGACATAAAACAACAATAACAACTCTTCCCTCACAGTTTCTAAGCTGCGATGGAAAAAGCTAATCTGGCTTGGGCCTCTCAGCACTGCTTTCTGGCCACTCTTTTCTGGAAGGTGCTGTTTACTGTAAACCCGTCTGGACTGTTAGCTGTTGTGAAGAGCTTTTTATGTCAGCAGTCGGACAAGGGGGGATTCATCTAATGCTTTAAATCAGTTGCTTTGAGCAGAGGATGCCTTCAGACTAGAAGACTTTATCCGGGTCAATGTGTTCATGCAATCCATGGTTGGGGAATCTCTGGGCTGCTGGCTAAATTAGCCCCACCAATTTCGCATGCCCATTTCATTTGTTATCGGTGGGGATATAATCTCACGCTGTTTAAATTTGGTGCAAGCCTGTTGGGATTGGCTCCGCTCAGGAAGGTGGGAACATACCCACTTGATGTCATATGACATCGTAAGTGCAGTTGTTGGACCACAAGAGTAGTCATAAATGCTTTTCTTGCCTTATTCTCATCTCCTCTCCCCATTGTGAGTCTCACTTCTCTCTCTTCTCAGCTGAAGAGCTTTGACCAGTTCATCCGCAACCTGATGTATGTGAGCTGGAGGAAGACTCTCACAGAATACCTCCATGGCTACTACTTTCAGGGCCAGGTGTATTATACCTTGAATATTCGGCATGAGGAAATCGATAATCCGTAGGTGGCTGGACATGATTCGAGCTTCTCCTGGCACTTTCTGGCATGTTTTGTACACCCCTCAGCCTTGATGAGGGCTTGCTTTGTTGCTCCCAATATATGTTGACCTGCTTTGTTTTTCTCTCCCTAGGGCAGAGCTTTCCAAACTGTGTCGGCTGCAATGTGTAGGTGTGTCACACGAATGCTCCCCATGCTCCTCCCAGGGCTGGAAAGGGGTTAGTTTAACCCAGGCATCCCCAAACTCGGCCCTCCAGATGTTTTTGGGACTACAATTCCCATCATCCCTGACCACTCGTCCTGTTAGCTAGGAGTGATGGGAGTTGTAGTCCCAAAAACATCTGGAGGGCCAAGTTTGGGGATGCCTGGGTTAACCTCCCGTTTGCTAGGAAAATTGAATTACTGAGTCGCAAAATGACGCACGTCTAAAAAGTGTGTCACCAACATGAAAAGTTTGGAAAACTCTGCTCTAGGGAGCCATGGACTTTTCTTTAGATGCACAGGGAAGTAGTTTGAATATCCAGCCAGATGGGCGGGGCATAAATAATAAAATTATGATGCTGATGATTACATTTTGAGTACATGCTCTGTGCTCCAGCCACTGGGTTTTAGCCAGTGTTAGTCCTGCTCAGAGTAGACCAACTGAAATTCATGGATGCAACTAACATTGGCCCATTAATTTTAAAGGGTCTACTCTGAGTAGGGCATAGTTGGCTGCAACCCACCAGGCAGGACTCAAAGCAATAGTTGTTGTTAGCAGAAGTCGGTGCCGTGTGTCCCACTAGTGCTACAGGCCTCCTCCCACTGAATGTCCCAACCATTGGCTTGAGTGGGGGTTCAGGAGAACCCCCCAGAACAGCACATAGGGTGGGAGTTGGGGTGGAATCAGTCTGGCAAGTGGAAATGCTTGGCCTGACAGATTGACCCCCCCCCAGCACAATGCTGAATTCCACCCACTATATTTAAAACTAAAATGCAAACTGCAACAAACAAATGTGGGGTGGGGTTTTTTGTCCATATCTAATTGGAGATGTGTAAAGAGGCTAACAATAGCAAGATGTGAAAGGGCTCCAGTTATTTAAACTATTGAAATTTAAACTGCTTTAGAGGACAGTTTCCCTGTATTGCTTTAGTTTGCGGTTTTTGAAACGCTAGAATCACATTAGGACACTAATTGCTTGAGATTCTAGTGCCCTCGAGAAGTTTTGGACTACATCTCCCATCAGGCCAGGCCAACATGGATGATGGGATTTGTGACCTTGCAACGACTGGACAGCACTAGGTTAGGGAAGGCTGTTGTTTTATAAGACAAAATGGACCTGCTTGTGAGAAGAAAATTGAAGAGTACTGATAACTGGATTAAAGTACGTCTGATTAAAGTACAGGCTATCTGACATTGTGGTGTGATCCTTGGGTTGCAGCACAATTAGGATTTGCTTTGTCCATAGTATGGAACAACTATAGGTGCAATTCTGTAGCTGTTTAGATAACTCGCAAGAGATGGTTAAGGTTGGAGTTGCAAAGGGGAAGCTACAAACATAATAATGACTTTATTTGACTTGACGTTGTGCAACAGGAATTCTAAAATGCAGCTTTTGTTTCCTGAAAATAACCAGCAGTTGAATAACTCCAATTCTTGGGTAATGTCAACTCAGCAGTGATTACAGCAAACTGATACCAAAAACAAGTACTTGTATAGAGCAGTGGAATCAGTTCTCTGCTGGAGGACTCTAATATTTGAGGAAGGAGAAGATGGAGTGTCCCAACAAGAAGGTTTATAAGATAAGGCTGGAAGGCTCCCCATTGGGGCTGTTGTAACAGCTGATTTCTTGCATGCAGCAGGAGGTTGCATAATAATAATAATAATAATAATAATAATAATAATAATAATAATATATTTATACCCCGCCCATCTGGCTGGGCTTCCCCAGCCACTCTGGGCAGCTTCCAAAAAAATATTAAAATACTGTAATACATCAAACATTAAAAGCTTCCCTAAACAGGGCTGCCTTCAGATGTCTTCTAAAAGTCTGGTGGTTGTTGTTCTCTTTGACATCTTGTGGGAGGGCATTCCACAGGGAGGGCGCCACTACCGAGCAGGCCCTCTGCCTGGTTCCCTGTAACTTGGCTTCTCGCAGTGAGGGAAATGCCAGAAGGCCCTCGGTGCTGGACCACAGTGTCCGGGCAGAACGATGGGGGCGGAGACGCTCCTTCTGACTGACTTTGAGATCCCTTCTGACACTGTGATTCTGTTCCAGTAACCAAACTGGTTTTTTTTTTGCCAGCTGTTGTTTAGCATTGATTTGCAAGCTACCTAATTGATTGCATTGATTTGCAAGCCTTAAAACTGCATAACTACCCAGCTCTGATTCTGTGTGGACGAACTGTTCTGTTCCTAACATGTTAACTTTTCTTATGCTTTGCTCTTTCTGTCATAGCAGTCCATGCAAATTTAAATATCCTTTTTATTGTGCAGAGATCAAAGAATCAGCCAGGATGTGGAGAGGTTCTGCAAGCAGCTGAGCTCCATGGCCAGTAAGCTCATCATCTCTCCCTTCACGCTTGCATACTACACCTATCAGTGCTTTTACAGGTAGGGGCAGTCTTCACCTAGCGAGAGGGATGACCACATGCTTAGGGGCAGCTTTTGTCCCAGCTGGAGTACAGCATAGATGAGCCTCTAATATATTAGAAGGCAGCCTTCCGTTGACAGTTTTGCTAATCTCTCTCCATTTCTCTTGCCTAGCACTGGCTGGATGGGCCCAGTGAGTATTTTTGGATATTTTATCATGGGCACAATTGTTAACAAGATCCTAATGAGCCCCATTGTTTCAAAGCTGGTGCAGCAGGAGAAGCTGGAAGGTGATTTCAGGTGAGTTTATTCAGCAGGTCTCATGATCAGTTTGACCCTGAAAATAGCTATACTCTGAAATGATGTGTGTGACACTGTTCTTTTCTCGTTTGCTGGTTGTGATTTGTGTTAAGAGAATCCTTTATAGAAGTCTTCTTAGGATATGAACTTCCAGATACACTGCTGCTGCTGAAGATGAGGATGTTCATACACATAAACCTGGCTGTTAAGTCCTTTGCTGTCTCTTGCTATAGTAGAGTTCTGTGTCTGCTCTCCAGCCTAAGTGATGTATATGGTTTGGGGAAGGGGCCTTGGCTCAGTGGTAGAGCATCTGATTTATATGCAGAAGGTCCCAGGTTCAATCCCTGGCATCTCCAGGTAGAGCCAGGATAGATCCTGTGTCTGAAACCCCAGAGAGCTGCTACCAATCACTGGTGATAATATTGAGCTCAGTGGACCAGTGGCCTGAGTCATTCTAAGGCAGAAATGAGAATGGGTTTTGCAGAGATGATGATTGCTCAATCCCAAAAAAATGACCATTGAAGCAAGTGTTTTCTGGATTTAACAGGTTTAAGCATATGCAGCTACGGGTGAACGCCGAATCTGCTGCTTTTTACAGGTAAGTAAGTGGACATTTCACTTTTTAGTATTTCTTTACTGTGACGCCTTTGGTTCCTGCGAGTGTTGCACAGTTTGTGTTGAAGTGTATCCCACAAACATCTTGGATAATTAGCATTTCTTCCCATCTCCTGTTCCCAGTTGGGCTCCACCTTGGTGGTGTTCAGGTTTGTTTGTTTTTTAAGTGTAAGATTAGTATTCATCACTACATAGTTCACTTTGATAATTTGGCTAGATAGCAGGATGTCTATCCATTCTGTTCTCTATTCTCCACCCTCACACCAGTTCACCCATTGTTGTTGTTTGCCGGTTACTCGGCTCACAGAACACCCCACAGTTATGAAAGCAAGAAGAGGAGGAATAACACCAGCAGAGCAGGGTGGGGGGAGAAAGGCAAGCGGGGAAAAACAGAAGGAAAACAACACACGCCATGGCCACATGAGGTCACTGTTGTCGTTGGAAGTCTCACAAGAGTTCAGAAAGTGTGGATTAGGTGTATCAGTTGGTTGTCTCCTCTTCACGCACTTTCCTGGGAGAAGTTGTATTCATGCAGCAACCAATCGCCACACCCGTTTGTCATCCTCTAAATGCGCACACATGCATCTTACCCCCAGGTCCGTGGGAATGATCACTGTCCAGACTGACTGTGCGCTACTGTCCTGCTTTTCAGAGCTGGGGAAGTTGAGCACATGCGAACCAACCGCAGGCTGCAGACCCTCCTGCAGACCCAGAGGGAGCTGATAGGCAAGGAGCTGTGGTTGTACAGTAAGCAGAACTGGTTTCCTTCATCCCCTCCTTCACTCGTTACACAGGGAAGGAAGCTTCTAGATTTCTGCCGTGCAGAAAAGACATTTGGGAAGTGGCTGTTCAAATGGGAACAGAGAACAAGTTTATGAACCAATGAGGGAGAAAATGGGTTCTACTGGAATCCAGACCAAAATGGGGTCATTCTGGGCCTTCACAGGAGTGCCTGAAATGGCCGAACAACAAGGCCTTGAGACTGAACTCTGGGAAAGAATAGTAGCAGCAAGGAAGTAGGCCAAGCAGCACTTTGGGCCTCATGGATTTTGCTATCTCAGGCTCTGTCTCCCAGAGGAGCTGTCTAAACATTTTGTTATTGGGTACTGAGTGCTGAACTGAAATAGATTGTCCTTCTAACTGACAGTTATTATCTTGAGTAGCACTGTTAACTGGCTTTGTTTCCAGAGAATATGTTCCTGATAAACTTTTAAAACATAACACAAAAAACTGTGTAGATGTAATAATGGAATACTGAATGGCTTCGTTTATGTAAAATATGTAGAGATTTATGATATGCAAAATGAACCATGGAAAGAGAAGGGAAGTCACTGATATTTTAAGGGTGTTTAAATGAGTATTCTAAATTGTACAACAAAAAAATTAATAAGAATGTTATACATATACATATCGATATCTATATCTACCTATCTATCTATATATAAACTGTGTAGATGGAGGTCCTAGATTAACTGATCTGCCGGCATTACCACTGTATTGTCTTTTTTCTGCTTAGTTGGAATCAACACTTTTGACTATCTGGGCAGTATCCTGAGTTATGTGGTGATTGCTATTCCCATTTTCAATGGAGTTTACGCTGATCTGGATCCAGCAGGACTGAGCTCTTTGGTTAGCAAGGTAAGCTTTTTGCAGCATCATAGCTCGGCGGAAGAGCGCATAATGTTTTGCATGCAGAAGGTCCCAGGTCTAATATTCCTACACACTGACCTGTGATGTCCTGTAGGCTGTAGTGCCAGGAGTAACATTTCCTCCGTGATCTTACTGGTCTACAGGGAAGCAATTGGTCCTTCATTTAACCTGGCCCTGAGTTGTTCAGCGCTTTAAACATTAGTAACAAGAGCTTAAGTGTAGCCTGATAGCTGATCGGCAGTCAGTGACGTTCCCTCAGTCCAGGTGGAATATGTGGGAGCTCAGGTGTTCTAGCCACCTCTGTGTTGTTGCTGCCCCGTCTAACACTGCAAACTGTTATGCTTTCCTGGCATGGGGCTTTTGACCACATAATAGCCTTAAACAGCTGAGGACCGCAATACCTCAAGAACCGCCTCTCCTCGTATGAACCATCCCAGACCCTGCAATCATCATCTGAGTCCCTTCTTTGTGTGCCTCCTTTGTGAGAGGTCCGGAGGATGGCAAGACAAGAACAGGCCTTTGCAGTGGTGGCTCCCCGCTTGTGGAATGCTCTCCCCTCAGGGAAGCTCACCTGGAGCCTTTATTATTATTATTATTATTATTATTATTATTATTATTATTTAATCTTTATTAATTTAAAATAAATACATTTATGAAAAAAACAGACGAACAAATAAATAAACAAACAAACATACAATCAAATAAACAAATTGTTAGGATATTTCCGTTCCACCTTAAAAGGGAGCAGGCTTTGTGAGTCACAGAGTCTGCGCATGTCCTGTTCACAAGATGTTTATGTTTGCTATTGCTTTCGATTTCTCTCTCTCTGTCGGAGACACTGATGCAGACAGTCATGTCTTTCTCTGTTCTGATCAACACTGAATAATGCTTGTAAATAATGCTCTCCTGAGTGCGACTTCTGCTGTCAATTATCTGCTGACAGAGTGTGCATGAGCTCTGGAATGTGGCAAGATATTTTCTAGAAACTCATGTCGCTAATCGATGATACTGCGTGCCTACGGGAGATTGATGGATCGTCCGGCACACGGCTTGGGGCCATGATGGACTTTATCTCCCTGGCAGTATCCCAACACAAATAATAGAAGAATCAAACAAACAACCATGCTATAAGAAACAACAAGATTAATATAACTATCATCATTTATACTCCTGGTACTGGTATAGTACTCCTGGTACTATAAAACTTATAGAGAAGAAAATTAAAAATGACTTCCAATTAATCTCACTATACTTTATCTATCCATGACCTTACACCGCACAGTTACATATTTCTTATATAGTTTCTTTTTACTTCCCTACAAACTTATATTTATACAATACAATACAGGGATCGGAGAAGCTCACCTGGAGCCTTTGTTACAGATCTTTTGGCGTCAGGCAAAACGATTGTTTTCGCTTGTTGCTATGTTATGTATTGTTGTGTTTTTTATATTGTAACCGGCCCTGTGACCCTCGGATGAATGGCGGCATAGAAATTTAAGAAATAGTAAATACAGTGGTGCCTCGCAAGACGAAATTAATACGTTCCGCAAGCCTCTTTGTCTAGTGGTTTTTTCGTCTTGCGAAGCAACCCTATTAGTGCCTTAGCGGATTAGCACTATTAGCGGTTTAGCGGCTATTAAAGGCTTAGCGGATTAGCGGCTATTAAAGGCTTAGCGGATTAGCGGCTAAAAGGCTATTAGCGGCTTAGTGGCTTAGAAAAAGGGGGGGAGCGGAAAAAAATCGGAACACTTTCAAGACGTTTTCGTCTTGCAAAGCAAGCCCATAGGGAAAATCGTCTTGCGAAGCAGCTCAAAAACGGAAAACCCTTTTGTCTAGCGGGTTTTCCATCTTGCGAGGCATTCGTCTTTCGGGGCACCACTGTAATAAATAGTAATTGGAAGTGATGAAGAGGAAGTCAGTCCAAAGACAGGGCCAGACCACCATAAAGAGAGAACAAATGTGATACCTCAAGCACTACTGGTGGCGGTTTTATTGGTCTTTTGGGGAGATGGCACTGTTTTTAGGGATGCTGTCCCTTGATATCCCAAGTAGAAGCTGGGAAGGAGACCAGCAAGAGCACACAACTCTGCCACAGGCTGTGTGTGTTGCTCCAGCACCCTAAAACACTGCACACCACCATACATAGGTGCATACACAGAAGCACACTCAATCTGTACTCCACATTTTTAAGGAGTTTAGTCCACATGTTGAATTTTAAATTCACCATGCAATGCAGTCATTCACATAGATGCCTGCACCTGTGTATAGCGTAATGTGTGAATAGCCTTCCTGCTGGGAGTTTGCAGGTACAGGGCAGCAAGCTTATCGTGCAGAGAGTTAAGGCAGCAAATTTATTGCTTCATCTGTTGTGGCATGAGATCCTTCCCTCTGTAAAGAAGATGCAGCCTAATTCAGGCCTGGGAGCGAGCCTGCCATAACATAATCCATTTAGCCCAACCAAACAGTCAGGAACTAATCGCAGAGGGATAAAAATAGTTGAGCCTGGCATTCCTCACTGTGCAGCAAGAGGCTTCTTTAGAACAGGTCTGGCAGCCTCGTGGGAGCAAAGGTGGACCTTGGCAAGATCAGCCTGAAGCTAGATTGGAAAAGCTGTAGGCTGTTGTTTATATGTGTATATATATATGTGTGTGTGTGTGTGTGTGTGTAAGTGTATATATGAGGGACGCAGGTGGCGCTGTGGGTTAAATCACAGAGCCTAGGGCTTGCCGATCAGATCGGCGGTTCGAATCCCCGCAACACGGTGAGCTCCCGTTCCTCGGTCCCTGCTCCTGCCAACCTAGCAGTTCGAAAGCACATCAAAGTGCAAGTAGATAAATAGGTACCGCTCCGGTGGGAAGGTAAACGGCATTTCCGTGCGCTGCTCTGGTTCGCCAGAAGCGGCTTAGTCATCCTGGCCACATGACCCGGAAGCTCCCTTGGCCAATAAAGCGAGATGAGCGCCGCAACCCCAGAGTCGGTCACAACTGGACCTAATGGTCAGGGGTCCCTTTACCTATGTGTGTGTGTGTGTGTGTGTGTGTGTGTGTGTATGTATGTGTGTGTGTACACACACACACACACATATATATATATATATATATATATATATATATATATATATATATACATATACATTTGCTTCTCCCTTGCTGGCTTACTCAGCGAGAGCCCTTTGTAGCTGAGCTCATGCATGCATACAGTGGTACCTCGCAAGATGAATGCCTCGCAAGAATGAAAACTCGCAAGACGAAAGGGTTTTTTGTTTTTTGAGCTGCTTCGCAAGACGAATTTCCCTATGGGCTTGCTTCGCAAGACGGAAACGTCTTGCAAGTTTCTTTCCTTTTTCTTAACACCGTTAATACAGTTGCAACTTGACTTCGAGGAGCAACTCATAGAACGCGGTGTGGTAGCCTTTTTTGAGGTTTTTGAAGACTTTGGTTATTTTTGAAGCTTTTCCAAAACTTTTCCGACACCGTGCTTCGCAAGACGACAAAACTCGCGGAACGAATTAATTTCGTCTTGCGAGGCACCACTGTACTTGCTGGTGAGTGAGCCGGGTACCAGAATCCCTGCTCCCTGGGGCAGCTGTGTTTCCGTGTTACTCGTTTGCAATAAATCAACAAACCTGAGAATCTCAGTGCTTCTCTTTTTGCCTTTACCCTCCTAACTGTGGTCAGTGTTTGCTGAAAGCTTAGAAGACAACAGGAGGCTTTTGCAGGTGGCTTGAACAGATTCCTGCCATTACCCTCACCACCCACCCACCCCAAGTGTTATTTTTCTTTACCAAAAATGGCAATCAGACTGCTAAGGTTTTGCAAAAGTTTTGACCCACGTAATTGCTTTTGCAAAATGATCAGTCCACCTCAGGGATCAGATAATGGTTAATTCTGCTACCAGCCAGGGCGACAAACCACTCCTCTAGCTGATTTTGAGGCATGAAAATGTGGGAGCTTCTTCTTGTATGTTTTTGCTTCCCAGCCCTTGCTAATGCTTGGCTTGTGTGTGATTTGTCTTGCAGAATGCCTTTGTCTCTCTTTACCTCATTGGCTGCTTCAGCCAGCTCATTGACCTCTCCACCACTGTGTCTGACGTAGCTGGCTATACACACAGGTAAGTCCTCTTGCCTGTTTGAGGGGCACCTATGTCATAATAGTGAGGGCCTGTGTGTGTAAAAAAAAGAGCACCTGCTTCTTATGGATCCATCAAAGGTATAAACAATGCAGGAGACTCCTGTGTCCCAGTATGGGTCACTAAGTCGGTCTCTCTTCAGAGACATCTTCAAAAGAAACAAACAAGGAATCTCCTTTCCCCATTAGGCATAGAATGTCAAATATATTTTGTTGTAATCTTTGTGGCTGCTGCAGCGGAGAGAATCTGAATTTTTCCTCTTAGATCAATTAGCAGGCTGGTTTTTCAGCCCATGTGACAGACTATGTACGTTAGGTGACCATTACTATCCTGCAAACAATAATTCACTGCTTACCAGGTTTTAGTAATATGTTCATAAACCTTTTTCTTTTCCCTTGTGGAGATTAGGCTTCTGAGTCTTGTCATTCAGGCTAGTTTGCTGCTTTGGGGCATCACTGCTACTCCTTGATTAGCAACTTTCTTGTGGTTTTTTTTTTGTAGAATTGGGGAGTTGCTGGAGATGCTGTTGAAACTTTCCAGGAAGCAAAATGACTGTGACTCGCCAGGCAAATGGGAATTCAACAGGTGAGTATCTCTAGCTAACATCAAGCATGGAACGACAGTTTTCCTGTTTTTGCTATGGTGTTTCTTGTACCACCGAGTGGTGAACCTAAAAGGCAGCCAGACACCTTGGCCACTGAGCTGTGATGTTTCCTTCTACTTAACTTTCCTCTTTTCTTGTGGTGGGGGCACGGATGCCATCAGCGTTTCCAAAGAGGAGGTCGTCTCAAGCGACACAGCTTTCCTCCTGGAGAAAATCTCTCTCTCTGCTCCCTCTGAGAAGCTGCTCATTAAGGATCTAAACCTGAGAGTCACACAAGGGAACAATCTACTGATCACCGGGAACACAGGGACTGGGAAGACATCTTTGCTGCGTGTCCTCGGTGGCCTCTGGGAGAGCAAGCAGGGTGAGTTCATCAGCCTCCCTGAAACATCCCTTTGGTGAAAGGGGGCCCTTGCAGCAGATTGGAGGGTGGAACACTGTTGACCCATAGGTTTGTGGAGCAAATGCTGCATTAGGACTGTTCAGGAACGCAGATGTAGTCTCTTTTGTGCTTGAGTTCTTAGTGATATTGCCCTCCCCAGTGCAGACTTAATGGAGGCCTCGGCCCAGTATACCTGAAGGAGCGTCTCCACCCCCATCGTCCAGCCCAGACACTGAGGTCCAGCACCAAGGGCCTTCTGGCAGTTGCCTCACTGTGGGAAGTCAAGTTACAGGGAACTAGGCAGAGGGCCTTCTCAATAGTGGCACCCACCCTGTGGAACGCCCTCCCATCAGATGTCAAAGAAATAAACAACTATTTGAAGTTTAGAAGACATCTGAAGGCAGCCCTGTTTAGGGAAGTTTTTAATGACTGATGTTTTAATGTATTTTTAATCTTTTGTTGGAAGCCGCCCAGAGTGGCTGGGGAAACCCAGCCGGATGGGCGGGGTATAAATAATAAAATTATTATTATTATTTATTATTTATTCATGGCCACTGCCATGGACATTGCATGGCACTGCAGAACTAGGCAAACCACTGCCCCTTAGCCCCTATCTCTTCCCCTCTGCCACCCCAATATGGGGAATTATACTAGCCTGCTGTACAAGGTTGTTGTAGGAAGTATTGAGATAGCGGCCTTGGCACATTCAAATTGTGGCTTATTAAGCCAGGTTGTGCATGAGCTCCATGCACCCTTTGCTCCTTCCTTCATGCAAGTGGCAATATGAGCCAGACATGGGTTCGTATTACAGGCAGACTGGGAAGCTACAATTAATGGCTTTCAAGCGAACCAAGATATGAAGCCAAGGTTTAAAGTTAGCTTACAAATCTTTCCTGGTTTGAAAACTTATTAACCATAGTTCCTGGTAATGGGAGGTTCTGGTTTCCTGTTGTTTCTTGGCTTGCTTCACCATTTGCACGAAGGGAGGAGCAAAGCAAGAGCGAAGGGGCACAGAGCTGGTTTATATTCTGGTTTATTAGGCCAGCGTATGATTGCGCAGACTAGATCAATTCCAAGTGTTAAGTTCAAGTTTGTTACCGAAGTGTTGGATCTTAGACTTATGTCTCTGTGATTCCTTCTGCTGGGTCTCTGCAGGGGACGTCCACATGCTGACTTGCTTTGGCCCCCATGGGGTAGTTATCCTGCCACAGCGGCCATTCTTCACAGATGGGACCCTGCGGGAACAGGTAAGTCACCTCGGTGCCAGATTCCTGGTGGGGGGGGTGGTCCTCTGCTCACCCACAGACTAGTTTGGTGACAGTGGCAATTCTAAAAACAAAACAAAACATACCTGTTACAATTGCTGCAAGCTGAGTTGCCAGGAAATGGCCTGCCTTAATTCAATACATGGGGCCGGAGGCCTATTAATGTTTATTAGAAAGCTCTTAGCAGAGAGAGTATTGTGGCTGCTTCCATCTTTGTACAACTGTGGTGGAGACTCATTTGGAGTATGTGTCTGGTTTATTTGATTTAGGTGATATACCCTCTGAAGGAAATCTATCCAGTTTCGGGTGAGTGAAAATGCACTGGAAGTCTTGTGCCCAAATGGGCTCCGATTGCTTCGGCTTTTCCTGTGCTTCTGCTCTTCTCTGCAGTGTGTGTGTGTGTGTGTCCACGCTGCATGAATCAGCATTGCGCTTGCCTGGGTCGTCTTTCAGTAGCTTTATCTATTTTCCTGCAAAACGTAGCTGAACCAGGATATTAATCGCAGAGGAGTGTTCGGTCTGTGGAGTGGTGCAAAATGTCCTTTCTTGTGCTTACTTGGCATGGAGGCTGTGAAGCGAAAGGAACCTTTCAGTTGGTTATATGCACCCATTAGGTCTTGCCCAAACTTCAGCTTGATCCGAGCAGTTTTATGCTTGTCCCATGCTTTTTGGCCCAGATCCCAGAGGTTTTCTCTTTGCCCTGCCATGCTTGCTTTCCCCAAGAACCCCCCCCCCCCTTTACCACTGAATCGGAGCAAAAGGCGGTAAAAATCAGGTTTTCCTAGGGGGAAGCAGGACAAGCCTCTAATGTAGCAGAGATCAAATGAGTACTTTGCATGTGTGAAGCAGTCCTGGCGATGATCAAATGGTGCCCCTGTGGTGGAGAAAGCTAACTTTGTTTGGGCCGTCTGAAAGTAAAACTAATCTTTATTAGTGAAAATGAAGTTCTCAGACCAACTGGAGCCCCTAGGGAGACATGTTCTCTAAATAAAGCAATATAAAGAGGCATCTGTTCTCTGCTTCCAGATAGTCTGGAAGATCATCTGACTATAAACCAAATTAATATATGGTAAATAGAAGCCCGCAATTACTTTGTAGGTTGTCAGGCCTTCTGCTTCGCTTCTGTCTCAGTGATTACTAACTCCCCTATTTGGATTAAGTTGTTCCTCCAATAGATGCATGTTCGATTTCTCCAATTGCCTACATCTTCATATTGGGATACCTAAATTAAAGGGTTGGTGTGATATAAATCCAATGCTACCAAATGTTTTAACCATGTTTCAAAGATAGTTTGGTAGATTCCAGCTACCAAATGTTTCAACAATGTTTCAAAGATAGTTTTAGATTCCAAGAGGAATGCTGATTAAACATGTTTGGTTTATGTTCATTAAAGGTTTTAAAGCAGATACTGAATGGTCACCTGTTAGCGATGTTGTAATAGAAAATTTCCTGCATTGGCAGGGGGTTGGATTAGGTTGGATCTTCCTCCTCTCTGATTCTTTGTTGTTGCCAGTGTTGACACTCAGTATTATGGAGTGCCCTGCTGCTTGCCCCACACACCAACACCCATCTCAGTTTCCCTCTCCAAGATGACAACATCTTCCTGCTCCCAGTCTCAGTTTCCCTTAAGACTGCTATTCATCCCTGCCTCCGTTTCCCTTCCTCGTAATTTCCCTCTTTGTAACCCAACATCTCCACGACCACAGTGTGTTCTTCCTGAGCTTCCAAACCTGCAAAAGAGTCATGGTCTCTTCCCCCCTCCCCCATATCTCCCACCTACAGCTTCCCACCAAAAGAGCTACAATATTTCTTCTCCACCTCCTTCCTTCTGTCACCTGACAGAAAAAGCCTTCCTTGGTGTCAGGAAGAAAGAGGAGGATGAAAGTACTATTCCTAAAAGTTCTTCCCATAGGAGATAGACTTCTAGAGTAAGCTCAGAAGATGTCCACCTGAGCTGAAAGTCCATCTGTTAATTGGCTTCCTCCCATTGTTATGTACATTATGTGGTGATACATCCTATTGATAACTTGGCATGGGCTTCCACATGATATGTTTAGGTTTGAGCTATTAGCTTTTCAGATCTTCTAAAGCATGATCAAAGCAGCCGAACCAAGTGCAAAGAGGTCCCTGTCCCCTGATGACCCATCTTCAGAGTGACCCTTCCCCCCACAGTCCTGTTATCATGAATGTAATTCCTTGCACAATAGGGTCTTCGGATGATGAAAGGATTCTGAGATTCCTGGAGCTGACTGGGTTGGTGAGTTGCCGAGGGAATAAATGATGCACTTTGATTTCTGTCCCGATTTGGGGATAGAAAGTGGCTATAAAAGCTCAGCAAGGTGCACTGTAAATGTCTATGGGTCATTCCTAAAAAGGAGGATGCTGGGATTGCCAGGAAGCCCCACTGTTTGACCATGGAGGTTTGGATCAGTCCAAAGAGTAATGTGGGCTCCATGAATTCTGAGATGAATGTAGCTCTCAGTATGTGCTATCTTGTATTCCGAAGCCTGTGCAACTATATTAAAAACTGCTTCCAAAGGTGAGCTCTGGCTCATATTAAGCCCTGGTTTATGTACATTGTATGAGCAAAAACAACAGAAGTTCTGATGACGATGATGATTACATAGAAGGCATGGGAGCAAAACAAAAATGACAAGATGACACTAATTACAGTGGTGCCTCGCAAGACAAAATTAATTCGTTCCGCGTGTTTTTTCGTCTAGCGAATTTTTCGTCTTGCGAAGCACGGTGTCGGAAAAGTTTTGGAAAAGCTTCAAAAATCACCAAAAACCTCAAAAAAGGCTACCACACCGCGTGCTATGAGTTGCTCCTCGAAGTCAAGTCGCAACTGTATTAACGGTGTTAAGAAAAAGGAAACAAACTTGCAAGACGTTTCCGTCTTGCGAAGCAAGCCCATAGGGAAATTCGTCTTGCGAAGCAGCTCAAAAACCGCAAAACCCTTTCGTCTAGCGAGTTTTTCGTCTTGCGAGGCATTCATCTTGCGGGGCACCACTGTACCAGCTGGCAATGGGTGGGCAGGAGTAAGACAGAAAATGTCTTTATGGCTGTGTCCACCTGTTGACCAAGGCTGGAATAATTTGTTTTTCATCTTCTTTTTTATGCAGTCTGATTTGCTAGCAAGGACAGGTGGCTTGGACCAGCCAGTGGACTGGAACTGGTAAGGCTGCTTAGTGTGACAGTGGGTCTCCTGTTGTTTGCTGTGGGTCGGTCTTGAGCTGCAAGGTTGTTCTAATCACAGATTGTTTTGCCTTTGCTGCAGGTATGATATTCTGTCTCCAGGGGAGATGCAGAGGCTCTCCTTTGCCCGACTTTTCTATCTCCAGCCTCAGTATGCAGGTGAGGAAGGTATTTCTTTCTGAGTTCCTTAATTATGGGACTCCCTGCTTTGCTTTTTACCTTGACCACAGACAATCCCTGGATAGCCAGTGTTATGAGATGGAATCTTGTGCAGAAGAAGGTAGCACAAGGGCCATTGGCTACCTGTTGACTACTGCCTGTGATCTCACTGGTGGCAGGCACCACAACTTCTAATCTAACCATCCCAATCTACCTCTTTTCCTCATCTTTGTAACTGGCTTATATTTTCTTGCTGCTTTAGAGGGTCAGAACTCTCCATTGTACCAGTCCAGTATGTAGAGAGTGTTCAGGTTGCCTTTTGTAATGGAAAACGACTGGTGAACAGCTATCCGTTTGCAAATTTGTCCTGCTTTATTCAGGAGGAGGAGACTTGGATGGTGCCATATTGAGGGGATTCCCGTATGGGTGTCATTGTTGTTTTTTGCTTGCAGTGCTAGATGAAGCTACCAGCGCACTCACAGAGGATGCAGAGGATGAGCTGTACAGGATCTGTGCACACCTGGGAATGACTCTGCTCAGCGTGGGACATCGCAAGAGCCTGGAAAAGGTAGGGTGGTGTGGAGCCAATCTGTCTGAGCAGAACTGCTGGGACAGATAAGGTTTTATTTTCACGGGGCCAGTGGTGGGTGGGTGTGGATGGCAAAATCCCTCTTAAAGCCATAGCTCTCAGTTTCTGTACTTACTCTTTCATTTCAGTTTCACAGTTGGCGTCTGAACCTGTACGGAGAAGGTAAATGGGAGCTCAGCAGAGTAAAGAAAGACTGAGCCACTCCCTGACTTGTCTTGGACAACAGCAAAAAAGAATGCAACTAAGGCCTCAGCTGGGTCACATACCAAAGTGCCTTGAAATAAACACACCTTTTACAGGAAGCATGGATCTGAAATATTTCAGGACTTCAAAGCCAGCAGGTGCGTTAAGGCTTCTTTGACCCAAAGGCCTCCAACTTATACTGTGAAAGGGCAGGGGGATTTAAACTCCTCCCCCCCCCACTTTGCCTTTCTGTATAAATGGCTACCAGTCCATTGTTCTGACTGCTGCGTCTCTCGCTCAAGATCTCTCCCAGAAGGAAGGAAGAGGCCTTTGCTGCTTCCATCCTTGCAACTTCTTTAAGTGAATACAACTTTGAATAACATTGAAGCAGTGCTGGCAGTGAATGGAGCAGGATCCTGCTCGTCTGAGACTGAGAAGGATGTATTTGTTTCAGTATTAGAGCTTCTGCCTCGTTGCCACAGCCAGGAGCCTCCATGTGGGAAGATCTCTGTCTCTGCTGTGCTCAGGGGGCTGCCTTGCTCTTGGTTGCCCACAAGTGTGAAAATACATGTCTGTTTTGGAAGTTTACCAGAAGCATATATTATACACAGATTTCCCCTTCACCCGATGAACCTATTTTTGTTTAAATAAGCGTTTATTAAGGAGCCTGAAAGTGCTGAGGATCTCAGGCCTTCATACCACAACAGTGAACTTCAGGCTTCCTCAACCTCGGCCCTCCAGATGTTTCTGGCCTACAACTCCCATGATCCCTAGCTAGCAGGACCAGTGGTCAGGGATGATGGGAATTGTAGTCCCAAAAACATCTGGAGGCCTGAGGTTGAGGAAGCCTGGTGTACTTCCTCCACATCTTTAATTTCCATGGAGGGTCAGCATTTGAACCAGCAGAGCAGTTAGAAGGCATGTGATTGACAAGGCTGCAATACATTCAGTAATATTACATGCAGTAATTAATATCTGCAGCTGAGGCAGGTGTCCAGACGGACCTCACTGAAGTGTCTCATTGAGACAGCTGGAAATGCTGTCTAGCAGAGAATCTGTGGGCTAATGCCAACTGCAAGGGCTACTTTCTTTGGACTGATTTGGACTTTTTTATTGGATTAGAATAATAAAAGGGAAAAGTGACATGAAAGACAAAGCTTGAAAATGTGTGTGCTTGTCCTATATTGTTTTGAAGTCCAGAATCTGGAAGAAGTCATGGTAAGGCCCCAGATCTGCACAGCATCCAATTATTCTGTATACTTTTCTCTATTCATACATCCGTACCGCCACCTCCTCTCTCCTTTTAACTACCTGCCCAATGAATGCTTCAAGTGGCGAAAACCGTGTGTTTCCCGCCTCCCAGAACCTGGAGTAAAGTAGACAGACTTGCAGATCTGTTCCAGTGTGAATTTTCTTTTTAACTTGAAGTTTATTTGGTTTGGAGATTCTTCACTGCAGACTTTGGCTGCAAAAAAAGTAAAACCCCCAGCTTTCTGCTACAATACATAAGCCTTGGAATCCATACAAAGTTGGAAGACCTTCAGAGGGAGGGAGGGAGGGAGGGAAGAGACTTTGTGTCCAGCCTTAATAAGCACAATCTTTCCCCGTCTTGGAAAATGATGTTTTTTTGATGGTTGCTTTGGAATTATTTCATTCACAGTGAATAAACCCCCTTCCTCTTCTGAAAGGGATAATGAATGTGGAATCGCTGCTACTTGCAATATACTCTCTTTCTGAGGCTGTTGAGAGAACATTTGAGCTACCGCCCCTGCTGTTGCTTCTGAATCTGCTTGTGTCCCTCAATTATGTCTTTCAAAGCCTCATGA
The DNA here is from genome assembly GCF_964188305.1 of Podarcis bocagei. NCBI lineage: Eukaryota > Metazoa > Chordata > Lepidosauria > Squamata > Lacertidae > Podarcis > Podarcis bocagei. The sequence goes on from NC_138125.1 coordinate 33,103,022, forward strand.
TCATCCAAGGTTGTCAGATCTCCCAGCTCATCTGCTTTGTTTTCTACAATCTTCTTCAAAACTCGCCTCATAATCTTCCCTGAGCGAGTCTTGGGCAGACGTTGAGTGACCTGAACCAGAAAACGAGGGTTAGAGCAAGGCTGAGAAGTGTACATTGCTGACATTAACCTGAGAAAGTGAAATGTACTTGAAGTCACACACACACACGTACACGTACATTTACGTCTGGAACTCTGCTGCAGCTATGCTCCTCCCACTAGTTCCTCAGGGCAATCCCTCAACCCTCATCTTGCTCATTGCCCTTCGAAAGGAATCCTAGCTTTAGAGCAGCAGCAATTTGGCCAGCTCATAGAAGGCAGTACAGTCGTAACTTGAATCCTGAACACCCTGGACGTTTTGGTTCCTGAACACTGCAAACCTGGAAGTATTGTGGTTTATGAACGTTGTTTTGGAACCCGAATGTCTGATGGGGCTTCCATGGCTTCTGACTGGCTGCAGGAGCTTCCTGCAGCCAATCAGAAGCCACAATTCAGTTTTCAAACATTTTGGAAGTCGAACTGACTTCCATTTTGGAAGTCGAACTGACTGATTGCGTTCAACTTCCAAGATACGACTGTATTTGGAACTGAGGCAAATTAGGCTTTTAGGAGCTATCATGCTATGTGTCGGAGTGAGCCCAGGCTAGTGTAGTGCCAGACTTTAATAATGGAAAGATCCAAATTCAAATCCCCACTTGGCCATGAACCATCCTTGGCCAGCCACTATCTCCAAGCCTAAGCATAGCACAAGGTTGTTGTGAGAATTAAAAAGGGGGAGAGAGAAGTCAATAAATATCCATGCCACCCTAAGGTCCTAGGAGGAAAGGTGGGATATAAATTCAAGTATATGTAGTAAAACTTGCTCAAGGCAGTCCACACACATGTATTTGCTCTCATAACATGAAATGCATGCAGGGCATGTTGGAAGGGAACGGATGCGTCCTAAAGGCACTCTTGGAACCCACAAGATCCTTAATGTGGCTATTGCTGCTGTACTAGAGGAAACCAACAGTGAGAATGGAAGGATCTGAATACTTTAGCCCATTTTTAAAAATATTTAGAAATATTACTGCAGCGGTTATACAGCTGGTTTGTATGCTTCTCACCTAAGATCCTGCCATCAGCTGGATTCAACTAACTCGTCCCACTAGTGGAAGCCTGCACAAAGGCTTCCGTTAGTGCAACCTCCCCGCTGCGCATGCACACCCAAATTGGCTCTTGGGTGGTTGGGGCAGCCCCAAAAACTCTGCACAGGGTGCTGAGAAGTGGGGGGGTTGTTCCTTCTGGGAAGCTGAAATGTGTGCGCTAATAATAATAATAATAATAATAATAATAATAATAATAATAATAAATTTATTATTTGTATCCCACCCATCTGGCTGGGTTTCCCCAGCCACTCTGGGCGGCTTCCACAGAGACCAAAAATACACTAAAATATCACACATTAAAAAATTTCCTGATGGAACAATCACCTTAAATCCCTCCCTGAACATACCGCAAAGTGATGGAAATGTGCGGAAGAGGAAAATCGCTCAGATTGTTACCTGAATATATTCCGGTGCTGCATACTTTGCAATTTCTTTTGAGACGAGCCCTCGAAGCTCGGAGACCAGGCTCTCTTGAGAGAGATTAGAGCCCTTCTTCAGCACAATGAAGGCATAGGCACCTGTGGGAAGAGGAAGCCAGGAGAAGGATGCGCCATCAGCAAGCGTAGAGGTGCCTGCCAAAGCGGACTCTGCTGCTTCTACTCCTGTCATAGCCCTCTGCCATCTCTGTGTCAGTAAAATGGAAACGAAAAGCCCCTTCGGGTGTTACTTTTTGCAGAACGGCACCCCCTGCCAAGCAGCTGCTACTCATGTAGCGAAGGTAATGTCATAAGCGCCACACTCCAGTTTCCAGGGGGGAAAGTTTCAATGTGGATTCACGTGGCCGGGAGCTTCAGCAATTACTTCCATGCCAAAGTAAGACGCATGCTGCAAGGAGGCTTCAATATGCAATCCCTTTTATTTGGTTTTGTGACTTTGTTTTAATTGCTGACCCAGTCTCTTTTGTTGATTTGTCCCATGCGATTTAAAATATATATATATGCACGCAACTGTGAGTGATGCATTTGCATTTTGTCTTGTGAACCACGCTGAGATCTTTGGATGAAGGGCGGTTTATAAATTTAATACAGGGGAATTCCCACTCACGCAAGGTTTCTGTTCCAGGCCACTTGTGCGCATCACCAAGACGCGCACAAGCAGAGATTCCTGCCCCATTCCACCCCCTTTCAGTGCCGTTTTGGTCATGTGTGTTAGCAGGAGCACGTGGCGCTGATCGTGCACAAGAGGGCAGTTGCTTGTAAATAATAAAAATAAAAAAATGAATGAATACATAGATAAATAATAAAAAGAAGAGAGGGGTGTAATTATCTTCCATATATATATATATATATATATATATATATATATATATGCTTTCGTAGATTTTCACGGGTACAGGAATGCAGGTTTTGGTGTCTTCGGGTGTCTTCCCGTGTAAGAGTTGGGGTGTCTAGGCGACGTTTCGACGAGGTCTCACTCGTCATCTTCAGGCTGGTGCTTTCGGCTTCTTGTTACTGGAACAGAGCAGGATCTCAGTGTTTGAGTTCCTATAAATACTGTTGAGGGGGTGTGGTGTATAGCCTCCAACGTTCTGGGCAGAGAGGAAGTTCCCAGGTTAGTGTGTCTTTTCTTCTTTTGTTCATTAATTACTTGAGGGATATCTTGAGTGATTTCTTGAGTGATATTCTGAGTACCACTTAGGAGGGTCATTAGGTGTGGATTAGTTGCTAAAGCTTTCGTGTCTTGACCTCTTGACCTTGTGAAGAGTTTTTTCTGAGAAGATGGCTGTACTGCACTTAGTTGTGCTCTGGCTTGGCTTCGTGTATAGGGGCGAGCTGTGGTTTTGTGCCCTGTGCCAGCCAGATCTGTGTAGGGATTGCAGGGGGGTGCAGCATCCGGAGGTGCCACTATGGTTTGGCTACTGGATGGTGTCTGTAATTTATCTGTGGAGAGGGTCTGGGTTTGGGTCTGGTGTGGTTGATTGGAGATGGCGTTCTGTGTGCCTCTGGTTCTGGTGTCGGTTTTTGTGGGGAGGGCTATTTTCCAGATGTCTGGCAGGCGGGACGTATCGTCACGCTTGTTCATGTTGTGAGGGTGTTTCTCTATCTCGATGGCTTCCATGATTATTCTCTTGTGGTGGTGTTCCATGTTAAAGAGCAATTTGGAATCTGAAAAATTAATTTCTCAGTGTTTCTCAAACACTGAGATCCTGCTCTGTTCCAGTAACAAGAAGCCGAAAGCACCAGCCTGAAGATGACGAGTGAGACCTCGTCGAAACGTCGCCTAGACACCCCAACTCTTACACGGGAAGACACCCGAAGACACCAAAACCTGCATATATATATATATATATATATTATTTTGTGCTGTTAAAAAACAGTTCAGGCTTGTGTTGCAAGATCTTATGTGCTCTGTATAATAAAATAGGCCTCTGCAGACATGCAGGTAGAAGTCTGGGAGCTTTGGGCTACTGTACATTCTTTTCCTCTGTTCTCGCCATCCTTCCCTGGCCCACAGCACATCTTTTCAACAGCTGGTCTCTGTCACTTCTCCCTGTCAAGGCTTGAATAAACTGGATCAATGGTTCCCAAACTTTTTTTCCCACGGACCACTTGAAAATTAAGTAGGGCCTTGGAGGACCACTCCCCCCCCCTTTTTTCCTGCCTGTTGCAGCAGTTGTAACGTGCGGTGCTAGAAGCTGTGTGATTTTTAATTGCTTTTATTTATTATAAGTTGTGTTGTTTTGCAACTTGAATTCCATATAGAATTCAAGCTGCAGTACAGTAAAATACAGTATAAGAAATAAGAACAGCAATATAAACTGCGACTGAAGAGCTGTATGAATTTTTGATACAATGGTCTGCTGTCACCCATCTTACACCACAAATCCACAGCCATGCCACGGAATGCTTGAATGTTCACAGACCAGTCGGACCCCTTTCCCCAAAGGCTTGGAACCCCAGGAATAGATTTAAGCAGGCACTCACTCCAGCTACCATTAGAAGTTCCTGTGTGAATGCTGTGAGTAAATCCTTCTCTTTGCTCCTGTTTAGGTAAAGGTAAAGGGACCCCTGACCATTAGGTCCAGTTGTGGCCGACTCTGGGGTTGCGGTGCTCATCTCGCTTTATTGGCCGAGGGAGCCGGCGTACAGCTTCCGGGTCATGTGGCCAGCATGACTAAGCTGCTTCTGGCGAACCAGAGCAGTGCACGGAAACACCGTTTACCTTCCCGCCGGAGCGGTACCTATTTATCTACTTGCACTTTGACGTGCTTTCGAACTGCTAGGTTGCACCCGTTTACCCTTCCCAATAATGCAGTAAACGTGCAAAAGAAAAATCCCACTGGAGAGCCACTCAAGGGGGTGTAAGCAATAGCAGGTAGACTTGAATTTCTCACCTTCTCCTTTGATCTTGTGAGGAAATCCAATCACAGCTGATTCTGCCACTGCCCCGTGCTTATTCTGAAACACAGGCAGGTCTGTGGTAAGATTCACTTAAAGCAGCAGTTCTCAACCTGTGGGTCCCTAGATGTTGGACTACAACTCCCACCATCCCTGAGCTCTGGCCTTGCTCCTGACAGGGTAAAAGGCTGTGATAGGCCCAGTCCCCACTTTACTATTTATCACTGTTAATACGGATAAGATACACCAGTTGTAAAAAGGGAGCAAGTACCACCTCTGAATGTTTATGCTATAGGACAAAAATATAGGGCAAGTCAGAATATTAAGCTGAAGATGCTCTCAAGCAAAGAATGCTACCAGGGAATGATGTACTGTGTGAGATGACATCTTCAGAAGATCAATGTGGTCCAACTGAGAAGAGAAGCAATCATGCGCATGCTTTGGTAACTGCTGTGGCATCTCTTCTGAAGTCTTGTAGTTCAGGACCTTTTCTTCTAAGCCCATTTTAGCAGAACACTAAAGTCTCCCTGAGGTGGCTTCAGTAAATTATTAGTTGAGGCATTTGAGATTCCAGTACCTGCTGAATTCTGTGAGTAGAAATCACAGATTCTGCAACTGGGGTTCACTGTTTAGTTTACCAAATAAATAAAAATGGAGACATTCATTTACATCCTTCTGGTTATCAAATTTGTTTTGCCTTCTCAATTACTGTCATCCCCTCCCTGCCTTGCTCAGAATCAATGCTGGAGGACCATTGGCAAAGTAAAAGGAGTGGCAAGTCATCATACAACTTGCAGGCGTCAGTCCTGCAGCAGCTAGTGGCAGCTGCCAACTTGTAGCACATGCCCGTTTTCGTAGGCTGCTACTAAGACATGGCAGAGACTACTGTGACAACTGCTGCTTCTGTGAGACCTAGTAAACTCTCTATAGACATGACACAATTTCTTACCACAACGTCTTCTATCTCAGCCGTGCCCAGCCTGTGCCCACTGATGTTGATGACATCATCCAGGCGGCCTGTCAGCTGGTAGTATCCCTTGCTTGTCCGATACGCTCCATCCCCAGTGAAAAAATATCCTGGGAGGATCAAAACAAGACAACATTTTCACTTCTAACGTGCTGAAGGCAATAGATTTTAAACCAGCTTGGGGGATCCTGGGTTTCTTCCATGGGGAGAGGAGCTTCACTGAAAGACAGCTTGTTCTTCATAACAGATCTTCTGTTGCAAAGTGCAGCTACAGGTACATGTTCAGTATGTTCTCCACTCATCCGCTTTCACAAGGGGACAGGGAGAAGCCCTCTACCCTTGCCAGGATCCAGATCAGGCCCCAAGTACCTGCTATTTACTTCTAAAAACTTGTTTAGGCAATTGCTGATTGGGTGAATTGTTAAGTTGTGGGTGAACATATCAGACGACACAGCGATTCTTCAAACAGCTCTTGCTTATTCAGAGGCCAGAACAGAACTGAACTGAAGGGTTCAGTCAGCCTGCTTATATAGAGCTCCAGTACAACGTAACTGTAACAATTTTCTAAAACTATCCAATCACTGAACGTCACTTTCGATCCCTTATTTGCATAACTATCTACAGTATCCCCCTGCTGGCCCAGGGTGAGAACTTCAGTACATAACATGAATGATGTTGTGTCCTTAGTTTGACTAAGAAGTTGTACCCCAGTTTTCTCTGGTTCCACAAACCTCTTGAATACATATGCCCTAAAGAACCCTTTCTTCGAACCCATGGCAATAACCCTTCACTGCTCTCCTTTCCCCTTTCCCTCTCTACAATTCTGTACCTGGGTAAGGCGTCAGGTAGGTCTCCACGAACCTCTGGTGGTCATTGAAAATGGTCCTGGCCATGCCTGGCCATGCCTGAGAAATGCAAAGTGCTCCAGAGACATCATTCTGTGTTAAGAGTTTTCCCTTGAAAACAAGAAATATGGGGTTCTCTTAAAAAATAAATGAATGAATTACAATGTAATGTATTCTGCACATCTAGCTCATGCTGTGCAACCAAGGAAGTAACTTCTAATTCAGCATTCCGGGGGTTTTGTTTTAAAAGCAAGCTTCTGTGTCTGTGGACAAACATCTAGAAACACCTCCACAAAAATGTACTTCTTATAACAAGATTTGGGTTTTCTCGTTGCAGAGTGTGAATCTTCTTTGGCACTGGAGCATAGTTATCGATTTCTCTTATTCCATGGTAAGGTAAAGGTAAAGGGACCCCTAACCATTAGGTCCAGTCGTGACCGACTCTGGGGTTGCGGCGCTCCTCTCGCTTTATTGGCCGAGAAGCCGGCGTACAGTACATGTGGCCAGCATGACTAAGCCGCTTCTGGCGAACCAGAGCAGCGCACAGAAACACTGTTTACCTTCCCGCCAGAGTGGTACCTATTTATCTACTTGCACTTTGACATGCTTTCAAACTGCTAGGTTGGCAGGAGCAGGGACCGAGCAACAGGAGCTCACCCCGTTGCGGGGATTCGAACCACCGACCTTCTGATCGGCAAGTCCTAGGCTCTGTGGTTTAACCCACAGCACCACCCACGTCCGTGGTAATTGTCTAATATTTTAAAATTATTGAGCTTTTGCTAGTTCATTGATTCATTGATTCAAATTAGCCACATCTGTTTCCTCTTCAGTTCAACCCTAGCTTCTGTTCAGTGGCCATGATTGTGACAAATAATACAGAAACTGCCTTGGCATAAATGATCAGAAATTCATCCAAAATCCCCCAAAGGATGCAAGAAATCAGGAGGAGAGATTGTGCAGAACAACTCTCAAAGTAGGAAAATCTGTAGGGAATAAAAACTTGACGGTAGATTCCTGATCTCAAATTCTGCTTGATCCTTCCAAAAATCTTGACCTACAAGCCACATTAGATTGAGATTCTTGCTAATGTGTGTGTTAGTTTTTAATATTGATTGCTGTTTACATGACTGAGAATTTACATAAAAGTGAATGATTAGATAGACAGTCAGACAGACAGACAGACAGACAGACAGACAGATAGATAGATAGATAGATAGGATTAAAATTTACTTTGTCATCCAAAAGGGAAGGTTTGATGCCAAAGAATGGTCTCATGGCCATGGCTGGAAGGATCTCATCACCTGGGTTTGAAGGTCGGGGAGCAATACAGATGCCTCCAGTTTCTAAACAAAACAAAACAAAACTTCAACACCCTTGAAATCTGGTCAGTAAGAGAATTGCTAACAAGAAAACATTTCTACTTTGCATGATCTCCAGTTCTTTGTATGTAAAAGGCAAATATCCTTCTCCTGTGTTAAGAATGTCAAAAAAGGCCTGAGCCACTGCTCTTCACAAGGAGCAATGGGAGAAGACGAGTTTCTTTCTTTCTTTCTTTCTTTCTTTCTTTCTTTCTTTCTTTCTTTCTTTCTTTCTTTCATTTTATTCATTCATTCATTCATTCATTTATGAATGAATGAATTTCAGTTTTATACATTTCAATAATTTTACAGTTATTTTAACATTTCAAAACTTGACTTCCTTCCCCCTCTTTCTGCAGTTCCTTAAATTTATTTTTAATATTTTCTGCATCTCCAAATTAACTTAATTTGTTCATTTATTCATCTACTTTAAATATATACTCTGCAGGCTATTACAATAATCCTGCCACTGTTCATATCTGTTTACAATTTGTTTGTAAATATTCAAAAAACCATTTCAATCCTTTTATAAAATGTTTGCTATCTTGATTTCTTATTTTTCCAGTAAGTTTTGCCATTTCTGCATATTCCATAAGTTTTTGTATCCATTTTTCTTTTGTGGGACAAGTTTCTTGATTGATTGAATACATCCCTATGTGCAAATAACTGAAACTGCACGGGTTCTCTTCAGATCCTACTTAACAAGTTGTGTAAAATGATAGTCTTCCTACCTGTCTGCCACCAGGTATCAACTACAGGGCACCGTCCATCTCCGACCACTTTGAAGTACCACTCCCATGCTTCTGTGTTGATAGGTTCTCCCACTGCAAGAGGAAGAAAAGAAGCAAACAGCTTGTAAGAAAGAAGCACCTGCAAGCTTTAGACGTCACAACACCCTGTCCAATGGAATAAATTAAATCTCTTGTCAGCCAGTCCTTTTTGCATTTCCTTATATATTCTCTATGAAGCAGTAGTACAGTGGTACCTCGGGTTAAGAACTTAATTCGTTCCGGAGGTCCGTTCTTAACCTGAAACTGTTCTTAACCTGAGGTACCACTTTAGCTAACGGGGCCTCGCGCCGCCGCCGCCACATAATTTCTGTTCTCATCCTGAAGCAAAGTTCTTAACCCGAGGTACTATTTCTGGGTTAGCAGAGTCTGTAACCTGAAGTGTCTGTAACCTGAAGCGTCTGTAACCCGAGATACCACTGTAGCATATAAATATATTTGGATCTGTCTGATCATTTCCACATTCCACCCAACAGAGCTGTTGTGTAATTTTAGGCTCTGGACTTGAAGAGTCTTGGGTGAGGAGCTCTTTAGATGGCCATGTGGATTACTGCAGGTACTTCAAAGTATGATAAGCCAGCTCCAATGTGTTTGGGGCCCTCCTACTCAAGTCTGCCTTGGACTTCTGCCCCAAAGTCCTGACCTGATGGCACCACAGATTCCATCAATCCACCTCCTGCAAAATATTGGACCAAATATGTAAACTTGGTTATTCTTTTATGTGGCTTTGCCACAAATAGGAATGCAAAGATCCAGTGCAATAGCTACCTGATCCAAGGATTTTGAGGGAAGATCTGTCATATTTCTTTACCCAATCATCCCCGTATCTAAGCAGTAGGCGAATAGCTGTAGGGGCTCCATAGAACTGATTTATCTTTAACCTCTCCACAGTTTCCCAGTAACGTCCTGAAATAAAAAGATGAAACCAGTTACCTCAGGAAGTAGTCATTATCCCCTGTGTTTGAATTAGCCATGCTTTGTTGTATTTTTCAAGCACGTGAAGCTCAACTTGACATGAACGAGCATAATTCTAAACAGGCCAATTGGCCTCTCTTTAACTTGACAACCTCTTCTTTATCTAATCCATGATCCTTGGGCTGCATCTGGCCCCCACTATCTGGTTCTCCTTATCTAGGTCCCTCACTGTGATACCAAAGGGCTTTTTTGGTCTTCCATGCCCCCCCCCCAATAATTAAAATAAATAAATCATTCAATTTTTGTTTTACTGACCGCTCCGACTGTTCACTGTGACCCACCTAAAAAAAATAAATTCTAAAAAAAAATACCACAGAAGCTTTTTTTCATTTAATTTAAAAATTGACCACTCCCATGGTTGGGTGGACACATGGGCAGGTGAGCAGACAGGCTACTCAGGTGAGGCAAGGAGGAATCTGGTGAAGAAGAGGGAACAGGAGGACAGAGATGCAGGTGGGTTGCCCAGGCAAGCGGCCCAGGTGAGCCACAGGGGGCTTTTTGGGAGTGTTGTTGTAAAGGGAGCAGATTGTCCAAATGTAAAGGGAGGGGGAAGCGTTGGCAATGGGGTGAGGTTTGGCAAGGCATGGAGGGCAAGCAAGGTTGGTGAGGGAAGGAAGATGGGATGCAACCTCTGGTAGTATATGTATGCAGAGTGACTCATTGCTCCTTTTTCTTACAAATGAAACGGAGCAAAAAAATTGACAGCACCTTGATTAATGTATTTATTGGCAATGGTAGAGCTAAGAAGTGGGGTTTTACAAAGGCAACTTCACTTTAAGGCAACAGCTGGCCATCCCTTCCATACATTAACAGCCTTGTCCACAGCCATTTATTGTGTCTACTGTTTTGTTTTGTTTTTTACCTGGATTCGGGTACACTGGAGTGCTCTCAAAAAGGACTGTGGTTCCTCCGTTGCACAAAGGGCCATATACCACATAGCTGTGCCCAGTGATCCAGCCAATGTCTGCAATGCAGCCAAAGACATCTCCATCATGGTAGTCAAACACATACTGCAGGAAAGCAAGCGATGTAAGAAATGAGAACAACTTCCTCCCCACCCAACGAGTTTACATAACATCTGTTGGGTAAAAGTTATCTATAGTTGGGGTACTGTTTCTGTGCTGGAAAACTTGCCAACATTCATACTTCCTGTTTTTCTTCCCTTTAATATCTCTGGCCAGACATGTTTAGAGTAAAACAAACTTTTCTAATACTGTATGGTGCCAAGAGACAGATACTTCTTTTTAAAAAGCATTGTGTGAACAAGCCCGATGGGAAGCAATGTCATGGAAGAACAAAATGGAAAAACCAAATGTTTGGGTGCAGTGGTGTTCATAGCAATTATCAGTCTCAGTAGTGGCAAAAGTGGCTTAGCCTGCTGGCCATGCTTGTTTTATCCAGAGTTGTAACACCCTCATTGCTTTAAAATGATCCGACCAAGTCCTTCCATCCTTTACATAGCTTGTAATTGCAATTAGAAATTCAAGAAATGCTCTCCAGGCCTGGAGGAGACATTCTTGCTTCCTCTGCTGAACAAACGATGGGTACGCATGGCTTGCCACAGCAAACCAGCTCTATCAACAGCAGGGTTGAACAACACTGTCTTTGAGCCTAATTAGGCCTGGCTCATGAGGCCATTTCCCCCAAACCACACTCATCTGCCCCACGCCTGCCATCATATGTATGGGGCATCTAGAGAGGTGACTGCAACCTTAACATCATGCTCCTGATTGTTCCTTGCTGTAACCAACAATCATCATTTCAGAGCTTGTTGCAATTTTTGTTGCTCAGTCTCCTGGCTACAAATGTGGCTGGCTTTTTAATACTGCCCTGGAGCAAAATAGAGTTACAGCATATTCAGCAACAACTGGACTGGATGCTGATGATCCACTTGGCAAAACTTAATTTTATTGTGTCCATTTCTTGTTGTTTCACTTCCTGCCTTCTTTTAAACCAGATCATTATCAAATTCATCCTCTCTAAGTTTTTTGGCTTTTGCTTCTGCAGCTGTTATGTAAAACAATACCCTGTGCCCTCTCCCCTCCCCACTCTCTGAGCTTATTGTTATTGGGGTTGCTGTAGCAATGCCATCCTCCTGGTGACAGATGAGGATTCCAGAGGAGCAGATTTGAGGAGTGTGGGTCAGCATGTTTGCAATGGAAACTTGCCATTCTCTGGGTTGCTTCATTGTGAAGACACCACCAAGAGCGCTGCTTCCAGCAGGGAGAAAAAAAGCAGAAATCCACTGCAATCCGATCTTGTGGTTTTCAAAGGCATTTGGAAGCTCTGTGACCAATATTCCAACTTTTTTGTTTTTCATTTCCAGGAAAATGTAAGTTTGGGCACCACACATTTGAACACTGGATAAATGCTTAACCCTTTCCCTATGAGCCATTTTTCTGAGCAAAACTATTCCCCTCCGTTTTATGAGAACCTGCCAGGGCAGAAGCAGCAGGGGGGATTTTCTTTGCAATAGTAGCCATTAAAAAAAAGGGTTGAGTATTCCTTCCCCAGCACAGCTCCTGAAATCAAATTTATAGCCACTAATGTCTGCATTTCCCTTTAAAAATAATAAATTAGGAGATGGATGAACCAAATCACAGAGTAGCCTCAAAGTAACATATTGCACAGATGCCTTCTCCTATGTCCTGTGCCAAAGAATTGCAGATAGAAGTGGTAAAACTGTAACTTCTGATGATGAATTCACTTGATTCTCAGTCTGAACTGACTATATTTAATCAGAATTAAATCCCATTATTGGTTATATTAATGTGTAAACCTGGGATCAGGCTTCCAGAGAAAGGCTACACTCCTATGCACACTTACTTGGGAATAGGCCCCGCTGAATACAGTGAGAATGACTTTTGATAGACGTGTCTAGATCTGGTCTATACTTTTGCAATTCTCTACACACTGACCTGGCAGTCAGCTCCACTGAATGCAGTAGGATTTAGAGTGCATCTGTAATGAGGACTTAATACTGCAAACAGGCCGTTGGTTAGAGTGTGGTGCTGATAGTGCCAAGGCTGCAGGTTCGATCCTCAAATTGGACAGCTGCCTATTCCTGCAATGCAGGGGGTTGGACCAGATGATCTTTAGGTTAGCTTCCAACTCTGCAATTCTATGATGCTATGATTCTAATTTCAAACAAGTTATTGGCAACCTTTTAAAAAACTAAATAGATTTTCCCTAGAAAAGGTAACTCTACAGTCTGGATAATTGTTCAGCTGTTTGCTTTAGGTGGGGTTGTACTGCCCCTGAAAGAGCACATTTGTACTCTAAGGATGCTCCTGGCTCCATCTTTGTCCCTGGAGGCCCAGGTGACCTCAGTGGCTAGGAGTGCCTTTTACCAGCTTTGACTGGTAAAACAGATATGGCTGCTTCTGGACCGTGAAATCCTGAGATTGGTAACTTGCAGGCAGGATTACTGCAATGCGCTCCTTGTGGGGCTCTCCCTTGAGGTTGGTCCAGAAGCTGTAGCTGGTGGGAAATGCAAGAGCTTAATTGCTCTTTGGGCAGGATATCACCAACATGTTACCCTGCTGTCGAAATAAATGCATTGGCTGACCGGGCTACTGTCAGTTCAAAGTCTTGGTTTTAGTGTATAAAGTCCTATACAGATACGTGAAATGCTGACTCATTTCTTACATACCTGAGTCAATCACTGTGAGGGCTGCCTATATATGCCAACTTATTAGGAGGTCCACGTCACACCATACAAGAACGGAGTCAATAATAATAATAATAATAATAATAATAATAATAATAATAATAATAATTTTTTATTTATACCCTGCCCTTCCCATTTCAAAAACAGGGCTCAGGGCAGCTAACAACAAATTTAGACTTAATTATAAAAGCAGCTTAAAATACAGTATAAAAACATGAATAACAATAAAATTCAAAAATCAATTTAGGGGAAATAAGCATTAGATAATCCCCAGGGCTAGCTGGCTGAATTGGTCCTACTTGGGCCAGCAAGGAGACCAGCAAGGAGACCAGGGGAGACCAGGGGAGAATTAGCTGTGGGTAAACTTCATAAAAGGGGAAGGGGAAGGAAGGGAAATAAAAGATCAGGCTGAATTCAGATTAAAGGCCAAGCAGAATAGCTCTGTCTTACAGGCCCGACAGAAGGAGGTTAAATCCTGTAGGGCCCTAGTCTCATGGGACAGAACATTCCACCAGGTGGTGTTCCATTAGTGTTATGGCACCTACCCTTTGAAAATCCATCCCCTAAAACATTAGACAGGTAATGTCTCTGTTGCCTTTTTGGCACCTACTGAAGACTTTCATCATCCAAGAAGCCTTTTAAGCATAGCTCTTTCCCAGTCTGTATCTGTACTGAAATTGATTTGAACTCCGTAAGCCAAATAAACATGTTCCCCGAAGCGTCTACACAGCTTTCATCGTGGTGAGACACCAGTTTTGATTGAGGCTGCTTGCTGTGCCTGGCTTTGGGTCTGCTGTCACCTTAGTTGCTGTTGAGCCTGTGACCAGCCAGATTCTCTCTTAGAGAGGAGTAAATTATAGCCGGCAGCTCCTGCGCGGCTCTCCAGTAGCAGATGCATAGAAGGAAATACGACATGGCAGGTTAGCAGGGTTTAATTGTCCTCTGTGAAGTTATGGGATATCTCTGCTCTGTACGTTTGTGGGTACTTACCTTGTGCGTGATGGCAGCGTACAGCAAATAACCTGCCTGGGTGTGGACCAGTCCTTTGGGTTTCCCAGTACTTCCTGAAGTGTAGAGGAGGAACAGTAAATCTTCACTCTCCAAGGCAGCAGGCTCACAGGTCACGTCCTCCTTCATCATCTCCTGTCACAGGAAGCAGAGAAGCTCTCTCAGTAGGCTCTCTTCACAGTCCCCAGACCTCCTTCACTTCCCCCTGCACCAAGGGCCAAATTAATAAGGAAACTTAGTGGGACTGGGCCCACCTTTTCCACACACACATCCCCACTGCCCCAAGCTTTGGGGTTTTTTTTAAGCATATCTCAAATTCTCATGGCTGAAGAAAGAAGCTTGGCAGTATATTAGCTCCACAAGTATAGCCTCCATCGCTCCTACTGATATGGGTAGAAACATAGAAAGCTACCTTATGCAGTCAGACCATTGGGCCATTGTCTACACACTAACTGGCCAGATGCTCTGCCGCTAAGCTATGGCCCATCCCCATAAAAATGATGAAAAGAGACCCCATGTCTTCTATCTGCTTTTAAAAGCAGATGTTATTGCAACTTACATATTTAGCATCTTGTCTAGTTTGACACTACCACACCATTTCTACCTTATTATTCTATTTCTGTAGAAACAAATGGAGCTTTTCTTTGGGGGGGGGGATTTTAATCAGGTAACTGTGCAAGCAGAATTAAATACACCTCCCCTACTGCTAAAATCTCACTCCAAAGGGTGAAGCTGCTATCGGCACCTTTTTTTTAAAAAAAAGTTGATGATCCTAATGCAGATTCCTAAAGATTCCTCTGCATCTTCCTCAATAACATCTCAGTAATGGATATAAGAAGGCTTAAATAGTGGGTCCCCCCCCCCCGATGTTTGGCAGCAGCTTCAGAAATGTATTATATGTAGGAACCATCAGTCATATGTCTGCCAGTAGGATATATGAGCTCATGAGAGGCAGGGCCTTTTGTGTGCTGGTCCCATCCTCACAGAATGCTCTTCCATAGCAGGTTTACCTGGCTCCCTTCCTTATTATTCTTAAATGGACCTTAAACGTTTCAGTCTTTCAATTTATGCTGGTTTTCTATTACATATTCTACTGTTCTAGTTTTCACTGTTACTGAAATCCTAATAGGTATGTATTTCAAATGTTATTTTAATGTGAATGACACTCCTGCCATGCTGTTATGTGCTGGCGGGAAGGAGGAGGAGAAGAGAGGCATGAGAGGAGCAGGCGGCCGCAGTGCTTATCTATAGCTTATGGCATACATAAACTATGGCTTATGGAGACACCAATGATGTTCAAATACAGCCTATGAGAGGGGTATTGGTTCTCACCTCCTCCAGCAGTAGATCCAGGCCTGACATGGGCACCTTCTTATCAGTCCTCCTTGAAACAAAAACCCGCTTCACCTTTGGACACAATTCGAGAGCCTCGTCCACTGTCTGCTTTAGCTCAACCAACTTGCCCCCTCGCAAGCCTTGGTTCACTGTGATCACTGTTTCAGACTGAGCTGGAGAAGATGAAAGAAAACAGTACAGTTGCAACATACTGTACCCTTTCCCCCTGCATGAGATGCGGGTGGCGCTGTGGCCTAAACCACGGGGCCTCTTGGGCTTGCCAATCAGAAGGTAGGCGGCTCAAATCCCTGCAACAGAGTGAGCTCCCGTTGCTCTGTCCCAGCTCCTGCCAATCTAACAGTTTGAAAGCACGCCAGTGCAAGTAGATAAATAGGTACTGCTGTCGCGGGAAGGTAAACGGCATTTCTGCGGACTCTAGTTTCCATCATGGTGTTCCATTGCACCAGAAGCGGTTTAGTCATGCTGGTCACATGACCCAGAAAGCTGTCAGTGGACAAATGCCGGCTCCCTCGGCCTGAAAGTAAGATAAGCACCACAACCCCATAGTCGCCTTTGACTGGACTTAACTGTCCAGGGGTCCTTTACTTCTTTTTTACACTTTCTTCCCAGCTCAAGTACTTCATATATAGGGGGTGAATTCCTTCCTCTAGAAAATCCCTTCCTGATGCTGGTAGGTATTCCTTCACAACTGTGCTTTGTTATAAAGTAATTCCACAGCCTGCCATGCGCTCTGCAGTGCTGTTGGGATCAGGCTTGGGTTGGAAGATTACAACGCAGGAGAAGGGAGGGAAAGAGTATCATGATTAAAATGATATTTTTTTTAAGACACCCCTTTCCATACTTTTCTTTCCATGAAGAATGGAGGACGGAGTGCTCTAATACAGAAGGACTTTCGGTAGGAGAACATTTACGGGAGAAATATTTGCATATAAATCACTATTTCTGCACGCTCAGTTGGTCCCTGAGGCTATATATAAAGTTAGTAAAAGAAAAATGAAGAAAAGGACGTGTACAGTCCTCAGCGAAGGAGGCTCTTACCGTCATGGATCCTGTCAGCCAATGCAACGGAACTGAATCCAGCAAATACCACTGTGTGTATTGCTCCAATTCGGGCACAGGCTAACATACTTGCCACAGCCATCGGACACGGGGGCATGTAAATGGTGACTCGGTCACCTTTCTTCACTCCATGTCGCTTCAAGGTGTTCCCAAGGCGGCATGTCATCTCTAGCAATTCTCTGTCCAAAGAAAACACCTGGTTGTTTAGACGCTCTCTTTTTAAAAAACCAAAAACAAAAAAAAACACCAGTCTCTTCTGAATCATGTTAAGGACAATAACTACAGAGCACCACATTTATGAGCTTTAGCAGTGACTCCCTTGCATCTTCCATCAAAAGTAAGAGGAATAAGAAAGATCTGGAAGGCTAATGCCATACTAGGCTAGAGGGAACTTTTTTTTTCTTGGTATAAAACAGAAGAAGAAGAAGAAGAGTTTGGATTTGATATCCCGCTTTATCACTACCCAAAGGAGTCTCAAAGCGGCTAACATTCTCCTTTCCCTTCCTCCCCCACAACAAACACTCTGTGAGGTGAGTGGGGCTGAGAGACTTCAGAGAAGTGTGACTGCAGCTGCATGTGGAGGAGCGGAGACGGGAACCCGGTTCCCCAGATTACAAGTCTACTGCTCTTAACCACTACACCACACTGGAGTAGCCCTGCTCTGATGGCAGCTGGAGTCTAGCAACATCTGGAGGGCCACCAAAGCCGTCTTTCCTATTGGGCTTAGTGGCGCGTTGCGCCAGGGCGCCAGCCTCTCAGGGGTGCCCCAGTGAGTGGAGGAGCTGTGCAGCTTTGCCAGCGGCCTCCCCTTTCCCTGCACGCCCGCCAACTGTGCCCCGTCAACCATATGGCTGCTGGGCATGCAGCTTGCCTCCCAAGCCTCCGCGGGAGGAGAATGATCCCCGCAGAGGCTTGGGAAAAGGTCGACCACTCTGGGAAAGGGGGGGGGGCACAGAAGGGATCTTTGCACCACAACACCGGATATGCTTAAGACGGCCCTGAGGGCCACAGGTTGCCCATCCCTCAAAAGTATCACTTTATATACTGAAATTTGAGCTCTGATATTAAGAAGAAGAAGAAGAAGAAGAAGAAGAAGAAGAAGAAGAAGAAGAAGAGTTTGGATTTGATATCCCGCCTTCACTCCCCTTCAGGAGTCTCAAAGCGGCTAACATTCTCCTTTCCCTTCCTCCCCCACAACAAACACTCTGTGAGGTGAGTGGGGCTGAGAGACTTCAGAGAAGTGTGACTGGCCCAAGGTCACCCAGCAGCTGCATGTGGAGGAGCGGAGACGCGAACCCGGTTCCCCCAGATTACGTGACTACCGCTCTTAACCACTACACCACACTGGCTCTCGACACAGAACAGCATTGCAACTTGCAGGCTGTGCTTAACATTATGGAATGGGGACTATAAACTGACAGCATTGTGGCATTTTCTCCAGATGAATGCTGTCCACACATATTAGAAAACCGTATAGTTTTTAAATGCAGCTCCCCCTCCCTTGCCTTGGTGTGCAAAAAGGCAAGCAATTACCTGTATGTAATCCGTTCCTCTTGTCCAGGCTCATCTTTCTCCCAGATCAGGGCAACTTTATTGGGGGCTTTGTGGACATGTCTATCCAAACAGTTGACTAAAAGAGAAGATGCTCATTAATGACAGGCTCAGGTGTCTGCAGTTTATCCCATGTTATGGAGAAAGTGGATAGTTAATAATAATAATAATAATAATAATAATAATAATAATAATAATAAGTGTCATTATTGCCCCAGGCACTCTGAGTGGTTTCCTGCATATACAAAAGCATAATAAATATTATTAATACATAAAAGTACTGGAATTATCGATATTAAGTAGTCCATAAATGTACAAGAACAGACTGGCCATCATCAGATTGCTGAGTGACAATTTTGCAGCTGATTTGTAACAAATTGTACAGTAGATTGTGCAGGTAGCACTTGCCCTGTGTCAACTACACTGCCTAAGGTCAATTGCACAACCTATTATCAATATGCAGAAGTCAAAGCTGTACATCCCAAGTTAATTATTTGCACAGCCCAAAACACATCAGTTGCACAACCTTTGTAGATTGTACATCCTGTACAGCTTGTATTTTTTCGTTTCACAACTCATACTACATCAGTTGCTCATTTTGCCCATCTGAAATTGTAGAGGAAAGTAAGGTTCAATGCCACCAGGCCATTACATTTCAAATACGCTTCTGTTTGCTAGACACTCAGATTCATTTCTTAATCCCCAGTCTCTCTACAGCAGTTATTAAGGCAATGAACACAGCTGAATAATCAGCTATTTGGTACAATGTGAGACAATTTGGCACTCAGCAAGTCATAGATAGCGTTCCACAGTTTATGTCAATTGTGGTGTGGGTTACTGCTCACAAAGTCTCCATTTCTGCCACTTCACAATCTCCTTTTTCTTAGTTATTTTAAATATATATATATTCTACCCTTCAACAGAGCCAGTGTGGTATAGTGTTTAGAGTGCTGGACTAGGACCTGGGAGACCATTGTCAGTCAGGATATAGAATCCTGGGTACTTGATACGGCACCAGGCTAGATTATTTTGTAAGTCACTTTGAGGGGGTTTTTTCCTTTAAAAAACAACAACAATTAAGCGGTATATAAATTTAATGAAATAAATAAATAATAGATAGTGTGTTAACTCAAAAGAATTGGGCAATATCTTGTCCCAGAAGAATTCTTAAACAAAGATGTGGCTGATTGTTGCACCCTAAATCTTAGAACACTAAAATGGAAAATATTTGGTGTACAATAGGCAACAGAACAGCCACATACTTGAACAAATAAACAATTTTATCCATTATTGTGCTTTGGGAAGCCAGATATTTCCCACCGCACATTTTACACGGTGTGTTCCACATGCTTGCCTGATGCTTCCACTCATTATTTGATTATATTGTGGTTCTCTTCTAGTCAGTCTGAGCCCCCTGGACTCAAATTTGGTGTGACTGGAATGTGAAAGTTCAAACCCCAGCATGTGAAACTTGCAGGGTGCAAAAACCAGGAACACTGCAAGAAGATTTGGACAGAACTTTTACCCCAAAGTCAGTAGATTATGGTCTAATCTATAAGAAATAAAATAAATCCCAGATCTGGAACAAAGCAACAAGGCAATGAATCTCACCTTAAGGTTATTGTTTTTCTGTACATTATATTATTATTGTCACATTTATTTTTATCCTGTTCTTTCCCCAAAGAGGCCAGGACAGCATGGATAGCTTCCCCCATTCTCTTCTCACAACAACCCTGTGCGGTAAGCCAGTCTGAGAAATGTTATCTAGTCCATGGCTACCCAGCATGAGCTTCAAGGTTGAGGAGGTATTTGAATGCACATCACAGCTCCACGCAATGCCCCACACCAGCTTCCTTCAAGTATTTTGCCATCTTGAATGGAATGTTTATAGGTAAAGGTAAAGGGACCCCTGACCATTAGGTCCAGTCGTGACCGACTCTGGAGTTGCAGCGCTCATCTTGCTCTATAGGCCGAGGGAGCTGGCGTACAGCTTCCGGGTCATGTGGCCAGCATGACTAAGCCGCTTCTGGCGAACCAGAGCAGCACACAGAAACGCCGTTTACCTTCCCGCCGGAGCCGTACCTATTTATCTACTTGCACTCTGACGTGCTTTTGAACTGCTAGGTTGGCAGGAGCTGGGACCGAGCAACGGGAGCTCACCCCGTCGCGGGGATTCGAACCGCCGACCTTCTGATCGGCAAGTCCTAGGCTCTGTGGTTTAACTCACAGCGCCACCCACATCTATACCGTGTTTATACTGGATAATAAAAAAAGGATCCAGTCTATGGAAGTTAGAATTTCCCCCCTACAGGCAGAAGAAAAAAAAGAACAGCAGGTTTTCTCCTTACCTGCTACATTCAGCTGCCCTCCAAGGAACCACGTCAGGTGGCCCTGCTGCAGGTTACAGTTACTGACAGAATGAAAAGGATTGATCCACAGAAGCCGGCTTCTCCCTAGTGCTCCCCAGAATGCATCTGTTTGTTCCACAGATACCTGGTACAACCCATGGTGGTCTTTTGGTCCAGGAAAAGAGGTGGCCTCTGGCATGTATGCAGTTAGAGCCCCTTTGCTCCATGCTCTGAATATGTAAGAGGACCATTTGCCTCCAGGGGCAATTTCTGCAAAACAATTTCTAGCAAACAGCCAGGCCATGATCCTGGGGTACAAGAGAAACCCTTGTCCCTCAGCCAAGCCAAGCGTCTTCTCCTCTAAGCATAAATCCTAGTTTGGAAAACGTGGCGTCTTTTCCCTCCCACGGAGAGATGTAGGCTCATTTGCTCCTCGGTCACCAAACTGTAAATCCACGTTGAGAAAGAGAGCTCAACAGAGCGTTCCACTCTCTTCCTGAAAAAGAAATAACCAACCACACATCTACTGCTCCTCTTCCAAAGAAAATATGCAAAGGAAATTCAATCTCTTTGAAGGGAGGAGTAGGGGGTGGGGTTTAGGAATGTCCAACTGGAATAACCTTCATGCTAATTTGAATCTCCTCCTGTACTGAAGCCAGTTGTGGCTGTTAGTTGTATGCATAGCCACAATTTATCCAGACTCGACTGTGTTGGCTCACACTGTGTTGCATTCCTCTTCTAGTAACTACTCTGCAATAGATACGGGGTCACAGGATTACGGGGAAAAAAATAATCTGCTTTTGAAGTACAGCATGCACTGGGGTATGTAACATGTAGATTGCAGTGTGCCAGTTCATGATAAAAGGAAAAAGAGGCCCCTAGTCCAGTTTATTCCTTATATTCCTGCACTCGCCTTTCCAGCACAAACATTAAAGACACCGGCAGATGTAATTCCCCTGTCGCAATAGCTTTGGTGCTGTGTTTTTCCAGGAAACCCAGGGGGTTCTTGGAAATTTATCACAGTTTTCTCAATGACAAGACCAATAACAGCAGGCATGTTTCCCTGAATGATAGTTTGCCTACAACCACCGAACATCCCCTGCAATGTGTTGGATGGTCTTTCTGGGGCAAGTGGCACAACAGTGAACAGGCCCACTGCTCTGATATGAACAATCATGTGACCTAGGACAGTTCCCACAATCCCTTGCGCAGGAGATCCACAGAAGATGGGCAGGGATTCCTTGCCAGATGCAGAAAAGGGTTCCCTGGCCATAGAAAGTATGAAAGTCACAGGTCTTAACTGTTGCCATTCCAGCAGTTATATTTGTATCTTTGCTACAGGCTGCTTCTTTTTCCTCCATGTTCAGGCAACAACCGATTTACACTCAGGTTATGTTCCTGAACCCTGCACCCGTTCCACCTCCACCCCATTATGCCCCCTTTCCCTGCCACTTCCAGGTTGCTGTGATGCGCGCATGCGTGGTTGCGCTTAAATCAGATGTGCATACTCTTTTTTTCTCATGTCCTTTTGCCCATTCTGCCTTCTCCATATCCTGTAGTGAACTGTTGATAATATAATTTTAGGGTTATTCTGCAGGCATATTAGAGTTATTTTTCAGGAGAGCATACAACTTTGTGTGGCGCGTTGTTTCGAATGGCACTCGTATAGAACAACAAAGAAAGAGCAATATTTGAAAGAAAGAGCAATATTTGAAAGCCTCTTAAAAACAATTCTATTGATTGTTCTCTATTTTTTTGTTTTTGTTTGTTTGTTTTTGTTTCTAAAGGCTTTTTATGTTGCCCTACACCTCGGGTGGCACTGTGGGTTAAACCACAGAGCCTAGGACTTGCCGATCAGAAGGTCAGTGGTTCAAATCCCCACGATGGGGTGAGCTCCGTTGCTCAGTCCCAGCTTCTGCCAACCCAGCAGTTCGAAAGCACGTCAAAGTGCAAGTAGATAAATAGGTACCACTCCAGCGGGAAGGTAAACAATGCGTTTCCGTGCGCTACTCTGGTTTGCCAGAAGCGGCTTAGTCATGCTGGCCACATGACCCGGAAGCTGTATGCCGGCTCCCTCGGCCAATAAAGCGAGATTAGCGCCGCAACCCCAGAGTCGGCCATGACTGGACCAAATGGTCAGGGGTCCCTTTACCTTTACCTTACACCTCCCTGTTAAATAAATAAAAAGTGACACATATGTGCTACCCCAATATGTGGTTCTTTCAATTATTTCTGCTGCAGTCTTCTCTGCTCACTTATCCAGGATGAATAAGTCCCACTGAATTCAATTGTGCTTTCTTTTGAATAGTCACATATAGGATTGTGCTGTACGCTGATGTATTGCATTTTTTTTGCTCGCCAAACCCTCATAACTATGGGCCTGGGCCAACCTAGATCCGTGGTTAGGCAAAGAATCATGGACATAGAGAGACAACAGCACTGTACAAGGGTCCCCGATTATAAAATCGCTCCAGCAACATATCTCTATTTCCTCACATCCAGACATGAAAGAAGGCCTTTTACTCATGCTAGAAGCTTGGCCTTGCCCTCACTGGTTCTGGAAGGTTCCTATGGAAGAGTCCTGTACACCCAGAGACTTCGCGCCTGCCCATTAGGGGAAATAGGAAGCCCTGAACATATATATTTTTAGATGGCATTTTTATGTTGAGATTCACAGAGACACCATTGATCCTTTGCTGAAGAGGCTCGCCGATCTTTCAGAAAAGTCTAAACTTTTCTCCTCTTAGGCAAAGATCACAAGATGACCTGGCTGGTAGCCAGATTCTGTGCCCAGATTTGTAGGCACAGATCATCCTCTAGAATAAAATAGCTTACTAGGGAAATGCTGAAGTTGCCCTTTGGGGCGCCTCAGGATCAATTTTTTATGGTAGCCCAAACCTCAGTTGTATGGGTGTATGTATATACCGTATTTTTCGCCCTATAGGACGCACTTTTTCCCCTCCAAAAATGAAGGGGAAATCTGGGTGCGTCCTATGGGGCGAATGCAGGCTTTTGCTGAAGCTTGGAGAGCGAGAGGGGTCGGTGCGCACCAACCCCTCTCGCTCTCCAGGCTTCAGGAACACATCCGCAGTCCCGCAGGGATGTGTAGGCTGCGGATAGCAGCCTGCCGCCCAGCGCGAGGGGCGCCCTGAAGCAGAGCGCCCCCCGCGCCCGGCGACATCTGCAGCGTGGGGACCCTTGCAGGAGTTCCCCGCAGGGCTCCCCACGCTGCGGATAGCAGCCTGCTGCCCAGCGCGAGGGGCACCCTGAAGCAGAGCGCCCCCCGCGCCGGGCAGACATGGGCCAGCCCCACAAGCTTGGGGGACAGCAGGGAGGCGCAGCGCCACCATCCCGCTGTTCCTCGACCTGGTTCGGTTTCCCCGACCTGCTTTTGGGGGGGAAATAAAGGGGGGGAAATTTCCTTTATTTCCCCCCAAAAAAACTAGGTGCGTCCTATGGGACGGAGCGTCCTATGGGACGAAAAATACGGTATCTCAATTTTAACTCATGAGCTATTGCTACAATCTGCTCCGACTGTATATTTTATCTTTATGAACGCTGTTTTTATTGTGTTATGTTATGTGAGCTGGTCTTTAACCATAATGAATTTTCTTATCTTATTGAATTTTTGTGTTTTTGCTCTGGAAGCCCTGACTCTTCACTTTCTATTCCAATCCCTCTGTGCTTAATTTAATGCTATTTTTAAAAACAAAAACAAGGTAATAAGTTTACATTATGGTTTTCAACATTCTCAGCCTTATAAGGATATAAACTTAGTAGTTTCAAGCGTAAGACAAGGTGCCTTGCAGTCACATCCCAACTCCAGCAACTGCTGCCAATTCCCAGATGGCCTTAGGCAGTTTCTTTTTTTCCACAGCTTTAATTTGTTCTGCAAGTGCCAAACCAGCTAAACCAGTTTCTCTCTGCTACTGTACCAGTCACATATTGGGGGCAATGACAATAAAGATATTATTATTATTATTATTATTATTATTATTATTATTATTATTATTATTATATGCTCTGCAAAGTTTCAGCCCCTTCTTGCAGCAGGACAAATCAAGGACAAATGAATAAACACTGGATAACATTTTACATCTAGCAGATGCATTTGGGCACCTGTTGTGAACCACAAAAGAGCACCCCACAAGGGAAGAAGGAGCGACTGAAGATCTACATCAGGAACAAGGGGGTGGGAATAAAGATTTACATCAGGATCTGCTGCCTCTATGGATCCTGCCACCTGAGGCAGTTGCCTCACTTTGCCTCATAGGCGGGCCAGCCCTTAGCAGATGTAAAAAGGGTGTTCATACCTTTAATCTCGATGCAAGAAACTGAGGTTTGGAAAGCAGGTTCTTCACAGGACTTGAGGGACAAGAGAAATTACTTCCGTTAAACATTTCTTTGTGGGGCACCAGATTTTGGCATCACACAGGGTGCCACTGTCCTTGGGGTTCAATTTTATCCCGCATGCGGTTTAACATCTACATGAAACCCCTGAATGGGGTCATCCAGATTTTGGGAGTTCATTGTCAGCAATTTGCTGATGACACACAGCTCTGCTTTTCCTTTACATCTGCAGGCGTGGCAGTGGATATGTTGGACCGTTGTCATGCCTTGGTAATGGACTGGATGAGAGTCAATAAACTGAAGCTCAACCCAGATAAGATTGAGGCACTCTTAGTGGGTGGTTCCCTAGACTGGATGGACAGGTTACCTGTTTTTGATGGGGTTACAGTGGTGCCTCGCAAGACGAAATTAATTCGTTCTGCAAGTTTTTTCTTCTTGCGAGTTTTTCGTCTTGCGAAGCACGGTTTCCCATAGGAATGCAGTGAAAATCAATTAATGCGTTCCTAGGGAAACCGCCTTCAGACCAGGTCCGGGGACAGTCTGTCCCCCGACCTCTTCTGAAGGCTGGGGGGGGGGGACAAGGGCTTTTCTTCCCACCCCCAGCCTTCAGAAGGCTGTTCTGAAGGCTGGTGGTGGGAAGAAAAGCCCTTCTTCCCACCTCCCGCCCCGCAAGCTCCGGGGACAGGAGGGCTTTGCTGCCGACCGCCAGCATTTTAAAAGCCCCTGCTGTCCCGGGGCGATTTTAAAATGCTGGCGGGCGGGAGCGAAGTCTCTGCTGTCCCGGGGAGATTTTAAAATGCTGGGGGTCGGGAGCGAACGCTTCGCTGCCGACCCCCAGCATTTTAAAATCTCCCCGGGACAGCAGAGAAGTCTCTGCTGTCCCGGGGAGATTTTAAAATGCTGGCAGGCTCCTGCCATAGGCGCACGTCACCTCTCCAGCCGGGAGAGGGTCGCAGGGGGCTGCTTCTCTGCTGTCCCGGGGAGATTTTAAAATGCTGGGGGTCGGCAGCGAAGCGTTCGCTCCCGACCCCCAGCATTTTAAGATCGCCCGGGGCAGCGGAGAAGTCTCCGCTGTCCCGGGAAGGCAAGCGGGGGGGGGGAGCAAAGACTTTTGCCCCCCGCCGGCCTTCAGAAGAGGTCCAGGACCTCTTCTGAAGGCCGGCTGTGGGCGAAAGTATTTGCTCCCGACCGCCAGCAATTTAAAACAGGTCCCCGGAGATTTCCCTATGGGCTTTCGTCTTGCGAAGCAAGCCCATAGGGAAATTCGTCTTGCGAAGCACCTCCAAAACAGAAAACCCTTTCGTCTTGCGGGTTTTCCGTCTTGCGAGGCATTCGTCTTGCGGGGTACCACTGTAAATTCCCTCTGAAGGAGTGGGTATTCAGCTGGGGAAAATTTGTGGGTCCTGTGGTGTTTCTTGAGGCCTCAGTGGCATGGAATGCCTTCCATCAGCTTCAGCTGGCGGCCCAGCATGTTATACTTGGAGCTACCTCTGGAAATATTTCAGAAAAACTTCAACTGCTGCAAATCCAGCAGCTGGGTTACTCACCTGCACAATACAGTTTAAGTATATAACTCCCATCTTGGCCTGATCGCACTGGCTGCCAATTAGTTACCAGGCCCCATTTAAAGTGCTGGCTTTGACCTATAAAGCCTTAAACAGCTCAGGACCACAATATCTCAATACCTCAAGGACTGCCTCTCTCCATATGAACCAACCTGCACTCTGCAATTATCACCAGAGGTCCTTCTTCATGTGCCTCGTTCACAAGAGGTCCAGAGGGCAGCAACAAGAGAACGGGCCTTTTCTGTAGTGGCCCCCCGGGATGCTCAACTGGCAAAAACATTCCTCTTCTCCCAGACCTTTGGCTAATTAAACAATTTATTACCTTTTAAACTGGGAGGGTGTGTGTGTGTGTGTGTGTGTTATTATGTAAACCTCCCTGTGATCTTTAGATTAAGAGCAATGTAATAATAATAATAATAATAATAATAATAATAATAATAATAATAACAACAACAACAACAACAACAACAAATTCTGTTCTGCTAAAAGTTACCTCAAGTGGCTACAACAAAGCAGGCAATTCCAACTTTCCCACATAAACAACCCTTTTTTCGTGCCATCCATCGCAGCGTTTGGTTGGAAACCCTTTGCGAACTCATGCAAGAGAAAGTGTTGCCCTCTGGTGGACACATGAAAGGAAGCTTTTTTGGTTTGGGGTTTACATTCCAAGAGGAGAGGCTGGCCTGGTGCTGCCATGAGTCTCTGAGGCAGCCTCCTGTCACACTGCCTCTGACAGTGGAGGTAAAACATAGCCTCATGCTGCAGTATATGGTAAAAAATGACATTGTGGCTAGCAGCTTTGATATTTTTATCACTTATTAAATGTGTATACCGCCTTATAACCACAGGTCTGAGGGCGTTTACAACATAAAACCACAAAATACATAATAAAAACAAAAACTGCCCAATAAATCCCCCTCCCCAACACATTTTCAAAGGGCGTCGGATGTCAGTCAGCCAGAGGCCTGGTTAAAGAGGAACATTTTTGCCTGGCACTTAAGGTGTATCATGAAGGCGCAAGGCGAACCTGGTCCTTTTTGATATATAAATCTTATAAAAAGAAGGTGAATATTCTTCTAAATAAATGCAAGGCAGGAGACGTTAAAAAGAACACTTGATGCCAGGTCAGACATGCAGTTCAGATCAATAGTGAAGAGCAGAAGGTTAATTGGTGCTGTCTTCATTCTTTCTTGTACTTTATTTGGCTCTCACTTACCTGAATTTGCACTTCTAACCAATCTTTGATTTATAATTATAATGTTAATCTGTTTGTATATATGTTTGACTGTTATATGCACATAAGTTAAAATAAGGAGACGAAAGATGGAGGGTTAGAATGGAGTAGTTCAGGAACCAGAAAGTCTGTTGCTCAGATTTTGTTTCTTCAATGAATCACTCAAAAAGATGCTTTTATTAAGCTACTCTCTTCCCAGCCCTTGGTCCTTTTCCTTTGCAATAGGAAAATAATCATTCAGACCCAGCTTAGAGAGATGTTACAAGGATTACTGAGATAATGTATTTGACCACTTCCGAATGTTCAAGGTGCTAAGCATTGGAGTGAGAATACTCCGGTGGGATGTCAAGTGAAGAAGCAATCTGTCCCCTTAGCCTTTGTCTCGGGGTTGCATTTATAATATTTTATTTATTTATTGAATGTATAGCCCCCACTTCCTCCCCTACGGGGTCATGGGCAACATAATGGGCAGTCTACCTGTTGAGTGCAGTCTGAGACCAGAAAAAGCTATCAGTTCAGCAGTTTAAGTGTAAACATAAGTTGCTGTGATTTTTAGTTGCAGTTGTCTGAACAGAAAGAATCCTTGGGTACAGTTGATCTTTGGAGATCGGATGCAGGATTAGTAGTTATGCTGCCTGGTTTAGGGATCTAGTTGTTCCTAATATACCCTGCTTCATATATTTGTAAATAACATGTAAGATCTCATATATTTTCAGTGCTTACCAACTCTTTCATTCCAAGGAAACTGAGTCATGTAATGCTGCTTCTTGATTTATTGTGGTTCTAGTACAGGGCATAACAATATTTTTAGGAGGAGGTATACCCAAGTTAGGCAGGATTCATAGCTCTCCGTAGTCTGAGTACTTGTCCCAATACATCACTAGGCAAAGGATACTTCAAATAATTGTGTTCAGTTGTTTGGTCTTTGTTAATTCTCTGTATCTCCACTGTCACAGCCCACAAGGAATAGAACTAACAATGGTCCATAGCCTATTATGTTTGGTTTACTACAGAGCTATATGAATATTGTTTGTGTCTTCCACATTGTTGATACTAATGAAAGGAGGTCACTCAGTAGCACAAAATATGTACATGAAGTAAATGTGAAGGGTAACTATGAGTTTGACCAAACTGCAGGAGGCAGTGAAAGACAGGAGTGCCTGGCGTGCTCTTGTCCATGGGGTCACGAAGAGTCGGACAGGACTAAACGACTAAACAACAACAACTATGGGGTTCTGGCACAAAATACCTTTGTGTTTTTATATTTATTATATTTCTCTGCTTGTCTTTCCAGTTTTCCCTGCCATGTTTGCAAGCAGCCCCACATCAGAATATCTAGTCTCTAAACAGTTTGCAATTGTGTATGTTTGCCAATAGAGTTTGGACATCCATTTTACATGCAGACCCCTTAAGGTAAAAGGTTAAGGTAAAGGACCCCTGGATGGTTAGGTCCAGTCAAAGGCGACCCTGGAGTTGCGGCGTTCATCTCCGGTTTCAGGCTGAGGGAGCCAGCGTTTTGGGTCATGTGGCCAGCATGACTAAACCACTTCTGGTGCAACAAGACACTGTGATGAGTGCCACAGCACATGGAAATGCCATTTACTATCCTGCCATAGTGGTACCTATTTATCTACTTGCACTGGCGTGCTTTCAAACTGCTAGGTTGGCAGAAGCTGGGACAGAGCAATGGGAGCTCACTCCATCATGGGGATTTGAACTGCCAACCTTCCAATCGGCAAGCCCAAGAGGCTCAGTGGTGTAGACCACAGTGCCACCCGCATCCCGCAGACCCTCAGGACATGTGCACAACAACATTAGTTTTGCTCATCTTTAGTTCAGTTTTATTCTGATTTATATCTTTACAGAAAATGGCACAAAAAAATCACAGGTTTCAAATGACTAGTTGTTACAACTTTGTATCTTAAACACCTCAAATACCAACTTTTCTCACCATATATACATTATTTACATACTGAGTGCTATAATCTAAGACGCCAAAGAACTGGGACATAGGCAGAATGGGGTTATGTAGGGAGGAAAGATCAATCATAACCAAAACAACTTCAGGTAAAAACAGCTCTTGCTGGAAACAAGGACAGGTAAAGGGAACGTGACACTTGCTGCCCAGGGGCCTTCACAGAAAAAAGGATAGGAGAGCAATGTTGTCATGGAATTGAGGCAATTTCTTATGGCATTGTGTACATGACTTCATCTCAGTGTCTGAATCAATTGCCTATGAAGGTAACGGGATATGTGAATTTTCTTTTTTTGGGACACCAAGATGTCCATTAGTGCTTTATTTCATGCTACTTACATTGGACAAATTGTTCAGCTAATATTTTCGCTGCACATGAGTAGCACTGGGGAAGTGCACCCAAGCAGTCTGCCTCAGATAGGCTATTTCACACATCATTTGATGACTGCAGCATCAAGCAACGATGTGCATGTATGAATGAACGATCACCAATAAAGTCAGTTCTCACTTCCATCTGAGAGCCAAGCGCTGACCTAAGCACATCTCTCGGACTCTTAGTATTCTAAAACACAGGTGAAAAACTTACCGGTAATGTCCCTCCCCTATCAATTTGGCTACTGGTAGGATGGCTGTGATTCTCCATTTATTATTGACTTCTATTGGAGAAACATGAACCAACTGTTTAGACTCCAGCCCTGACTTAAACTGAGCCAAGGTTCACAAGGGCAAAGCCCTGGCTGATATTAAATGCTACATGTAACTCCTAGAATATGTTATGTGACATGAGTGTATTCAGAGTGCATTTTTCTCACGATCACCTAACCCTATCAGATCTTTCATCCCAAATTGGAACAAGGAGGCAAGGCTTCCACCTCAGACAATATAAAATACCCGAGCAACCGTAGTATACTTCTCTTTTCAGTAATTAATTGCTCCTTTTCCATTTCAGAACAAATGAGGCCTCCTTTAGGAAAGACTTTTATGGAAGAGTCAAACGACTGTAAGAATCAACTCAATGCCATAGGTAATAGTTTTAACAGAATTTTCCTTGAACAATCTGGGCTAAAACGGAAAACGGCATAGCCACCTGAGGAGAGCAGGTCAGGATTCTGGAATGTAGCAGTCTGGGTGCCATAAACAAGTCACAACAGGGGTGTATATTCTCCACGGAAAATTCACATTGCACTGGAAGGGTGCCTGGGCCTCTTTAATCAACAACAATGTTGATACCGCAGTGAGAAAGAGACTTGATCTGAGGTAGGGTTGCCACCTGGCCAGTTTTAAATTTGGCCTGACTTTTGGAGAAAGGAGTGGCTGGCTTCCTTTTAAAAAAAAAACAAAACTTGGCCTCAATGCTAAGCAATGGGCAGTTCAATACATGTATACATTAACATATAAAAAGAAAAGGTAATTCTTCTTCTGAAAAAGCTAACAACCTGACTGAGACAAGGAGAAAGAGACTGCCTGTGGTATACGGTGAAATGACAGAAAGACTTCTTTTTAAGATGAGTATGAGAATGGGACAACAGAGGTTGAATAAGGGGGAAAGCGGGAAAAGACCCAACGTTGGTTTAATGGCTGGTGTTGAGGGGGAAAATCCTAGCTTGATTTACCTCTCTGACTAAGACGGTACATGATTCCCACCTCCCTTTTCCTTGAAATGTGGGGACGTAGAGCGAGAGTGCTCCTGAGGACAGGGACTGCAGGGGCAATATGCTCCCGAGGGAAACCAGTCTCTATAGACACACCTGGCGGAACGTGGCCTTAGCCGTGGCTTCCTGGAATGTACAGAGACCAAGTGGGGCCTACCTCCATGTGTGTAGGGGCTGCAGGAGGGGCCCTGTTAGTCTGAGAGGAGGTTGTAGCTCCTAGAGGAGTCAATCTTAGAAGGGATGGCTGATTCCTATCATCCCCTTCCTTCTAAATCAGCTTATCTTCCTCTTGTGATAAATCTGACTTTTCCATTTGCCGTTCATCCTCTGCTGTGGCTGCCTCTTCCTCTTTCTCTGGCTTCCTGATTGACGTAGGAGGATCTCCAGGGATGGTCCCCAGGACTTTGGTGCTGTGCTCCTGAGCTTTGGCCCTGAGGGCAGCAATGCTGTTCTCTCTCAGTTCCTCCTGGGAAATGGTGGTTTTGGAGTCAGGGCCCCTTTCTTCCTTGTCACTCTTGTCAAGCTTGGGCAGAGCCTGGCGTTCCACCTCTGGCTTCCTTCCTGCCTCAGCCGCTGCTTCCAGAGATTTTTTGTGCATCCCTAAAAAGAATTGTTGGTATTCGGGTTTAGAAAAGCGCCTGGGCATGGGAAAGCCATCTTGAACTGAAAACAGTAAAGATAAAGAGAGGCCAGAATTAAGGAAAAGCAGAAAGCCTTGCTTCAAACAGCAGTCACACAGAGAGCTCAACGCTCTGGGCCCTGCATGAGGGGGACCTCAGGCCAGTTCTCTGACAGAGACAGGCCAAAAGTAGGGAAGAAACTGGGGCCAGTGCTGCAATGAGGCATGACTACACCTGAGTCGTAACCATAATGCCAAGTCTGTGCATTTTCGATGGGATGGGGCATCCTGTTTGGGACAAGTTGTCCACAAGCAAGGGCAGCAGTAGAGTTGGGAAGGGAAGTTGCACTTATTGAGAAATGCACAAAATGCTGTTAATACAGAAGACACATTCTAGGATATCAAAGTGGCAGGAGCTGTCCACTCCAGCCTAGCGAGTGGGCGAGGAAGAACCCAGAGATACAGGGCCACCTAACTCTATTGGACTGGGTAATTCTCCGCTAACAGAGATAAAATGGTGGCAATGTGCTTCTCGCAATAACTCTGTATGTGAAGAAGGCCTGGTGGGGGGACTCTGGTTATGCTATTGCCTACAGGGCTGAGAAGTACGCTACTGATTTCTTCTCACACATCCTATGCAGCCCTTTCCACACACACCCCTCTCTTTCCACTCTGGGTTTCACATAGTAGCCAGAAGTACGAAGCAGCATATTTGTAAGAAACCATAAGTTAACTTTATTTGTAGCATTAGTTTGAAAAAGCAGAAGAGAAGAGCCAAGCAAGGAACAGGAGTGCAAGAGGAAATTTGCTAAACCCACTGTGAGGGCTACTAGTTTAGATAGTTTCCAAAACATATTAGACAAATATCAAGGACATCTTCAAATGCATTTTATCTCTGAATATCATAAGCTAGGCAGCGAGAAGGGCTATTGACTTCAAGGCCTGTTTGCAAACTTCCTAGAAGCAACAACTAGAGGACAGAATGTTAGACTAGAAGTGTTTTTTGTCTGTTCCAGCAGAGCTCTTAATATCTTCATATATACAACCCCTTTGCTCTATTTATTATTGTATGATCTGCTATAGGCAACTGCCCACTATGCTTCCTCTTGATGCATCTGATAGAACAGACTCTTGCATATGAAGACTCATGCCACAATAAAGTTGTGGGGGCTTTGTTTAAGGAACCACAACCATTATCAAAAGTCTACATCCTCAGCCAGCAGCCAGCATGAACATCTGGGAGAGGCATGAAAACTCCTGATACACCACAGCATGGACAAGGAGAAACCACAAAATAGCTGTTGGAGTGCGGCATAAGCACCAGGCCTAAGAATAAGGGGTTTGAAGTCCATAAAGTATAATAGCGTAATTTCCCCTTGGAAATAATGCACTATTGGTAATCATACCTTAGACCCTGGGGATCAAATCCCTAGATGACCAAATTTTAGCCAAGAGGTTGGGGAACTTGTGGTTTCCAGATGTTGTTCAACTCTTAACTCTCATCAGCTCCAGTCAGCATGACCCATGGTCAGGAATTATAAGAGCTGCAGTCCAGCAACATCTGGTGGGCAACAAGTTCTCCATCTCTGTATTAGACAAACTTGATACTCGTAACAGTAATCTCTGTGTTTACCTATACACTTCCCTGGTCCAACTGCTTTATTGCCTTCATCACTGACAGGACCCTACCAGAAATGCTAGACAAAATAGGTCCATTCCCAAGGTTAATCTCTTACCCAACAGCCAAGGAGCGCAGGATTCCATTATGCCATCCTTGGCCGATTTGAGGATGGATTCTGGCAGTGGGATGGAGTGACGTACCATTGCACCATACAGCCCATATTCTGCCATTACGCTGCTTCTGCCCCAGCATTTCTCCCTCTTCCGCCATTTGGCCCTTCGGTTCTGAAACCAAACCTGCAAAGAGGAGAATTTTTAGGTTAAAAAGTTTTATCATTTTCAGGTCAACAACTTTGGTTGTCCCTTCAGTCGTCCCTCACGGCCCTTCACTTCATCAAATCTGGCCCTCTTTGAAAAAAGTTTGGACACCATTCTTTTAAGTGTGAGGTTGTTGTTTTTTAGAACTACCCATTAAATACCACAAAACCATAATGTTTATTTCGAATCAGGAGTATACAATGGAAAAAATTAATTAGGGAGGAAAACACGTTGCTAAAATGCCAGTGGCCATAAAGCCTTTTTCTTTTGTACATTATCATAATAGTGCTATTTCATTTACGCAGTACTTTGCAAATATTTTAGTATTGTTTTGAACAATCCAGCTAGAAAAGTGATGTAGGGGTAATTAAAAGACCAATTAAAATGTTAACTGTTTTATAAAATTGTGTCCACCACAAAGGTATGCTGAGCTATGATAGGGTTTTACCTTCCCACACCAAGCAGGCAATTAACGCTACTCTTCCATCTTAGAAAAAGGAAAAGATGGAAGAGGAACACTAATGGTATCTATATCTTTGGAGAATGCATTGCTCTTCTGCACACAGATTGTCTGCAATAATAAAACAAATGGAAGATGCTCTGGGGGAAATGCAGGAAGTTTACAAATTGTGGACAACATCACAGAGACACATCCAAGTTGTAAAATTTGAGTGAACAAGGTGAGGCAATTTTACCCTTACAAAAAAAAAACAAAAAACACCTAGTATGGAAGCAGCCCGAGTACCATATTTTTCTGTGTATAAGACTATGTTTTTTGCAGCTGCTTCTTTTGTCCAAAATAGGGGATTGTCTTATACACGGGGGTCATCTTATACACGGATAAACACAGTATATCTGTGCCACTCAAAAAATCAGAGACCAAGCTAAGAGCAACCTTATACAATGTTAGGAAACCTGAGTTATTACATATAAAAGCCCTGTGTCTTAGTTACACATTTAAGCATGACCAAGAGATTGGCAGACTTGTATGAATAACTAGAGGCCTGTCTGCTTCCTCAAACCTGCCCTTCCTGTATTCTCTCCTGACTCTGCACTCACTACTTGCTGTCTTGTATTGCAGATGACCCCATTGCAACCAATGGAAACAAAGTAAGAGTGAAGGAGTTGCAACATACATGCTAAAGTTAAGCCAAGACACAAATCAGCTGAGCTGCTGCTGGCATTGCAAGGACAGAGGTGGTGCGTGTGGGTAAAACTCCTTTAACCTGCTGTTGCTCTGGCAGTAACAGGCACCTTTTGCCTGCAATGCCTGTCACCCCGTCCCTTAATATCAGCTAATCCGGCTAGTATAAAATGTCAGGCCTAAACTGGGCCATGATGAGGACAACTTTCTTATTGGTACAGCTAACTAACTATTCTCACATCAGGAACATGTGCCAGGAAGAGGAGTCTTCATCAGTGGCAGACTTTGGGCTTTAAAGCAGCACCTTGGATTCAGCTATACAGCAGCAGATATGACGTTTTAAGTGTGTTATTATACAAATGTGACACTAATGGCAAATATATATATAATAGAGAGCCTGGTGTGCTCTCGTC
The DNA here is from genome assembly GCF_964188305.1 of Podarcis bocagei. Classification (NCBI taxonomy): domain Eukaryota; kingdom Metazoa; phylum Chordata; class Lepidosauria; order Squamata; family Lacertidae; genus Podarcis; species Podarcis bocagei. The sequence goes on from NC_138125.1 coordinate 33,138,361, forward strand.
CATGGGGTCACAAAGAGTCGGACACGACTAAACAACTAAACAACAACAACAACAAATATATATAATAAAAGCATTTTCACAACTTTTTTTTGTATGTGTGTAGATTTCACCCTTGAGCAATGCCAAAATTTGGCATATACCCCTGCCTCTCTCCTCCTGTTGTTTGTCATTGTCGCGGCACTCTCTTGGCTCAGCAGCCAGTGCAGGCGAACTGGTCGCACTCCCCTAAATCCACCTCTGTCCTCACCATAAGATTAACCCTGCTGGATCAAACCAACAAAGGCCCATGTAGTATCCTGCTTCCTACAGTGGCCAACCTGATGCCTCTTGAGAAGTCTATAAGCAGGACCTGAGGATAGTATTCTCTTCCTACTCACTGTGAAATACATTACTAGTATTCAGAGGCATGGCATCTCTGATCCTAGAGGTAATACAGTGGTACCTCTGGTTATGTACTTAATTCGTTCTGGAGGTCTGTTCTTAACCTGAAACTGTTCTTAACCTGAAGCACCACTTTAGCTAATGGGGCCTCCTGCTGCCACCACGCCACCGGAGCACGATTTCTGTTCTCATCCTGAAGCAAAGTTCTTAACTTGAAGCACTATTTCTGGGTTAGTGGAGTCTGTAAGCTGAAGCATATGTAACCTGAAGCGTATGTAACCCGAGGTAGCAGTGTATATAGACATCTTTACTATTGGCCACTGATAGCCTCGTGTGGTTGTACACCATGTAGGTTTGTGCCCATTTGGCTATTAATGGATGTAACCAGCAGAACAAGAAGGGGGCATTTTCCCTTTTCCCCAGCCCAGAGCATGCATGCGCACACACAAAATAGCCCAGTTTGCACACAGGAAGCAAAGTATGAACACATGAATGTGCAATTGCATGGAGTGAAAATTGGGGCCACTTTGTTCCCCGCCGCCTGGCCATGCTGCTGCTGTGCACTACCTGAATGCTACATCATAGTTTGACTTAGCATTACGTATGAACCAGGTCTTGTGGTTGCCTTCCACAGACAAACCATGAGCAGTAAATTAAGAACAAACTTTAGTTACAGCTTGTGGTTTGTTTGGAGGGAGCAAAACCACAGACCTGGATTTGGGCATAATGATAAACCAAACAGCAGGGCCAGAAGAGGAGTGGTTTTATCTCTGGGCACCAGACCAACGTCTTCCCAGAGCCATTTCACAAACCCAATGTTAAGAGGTAGGGGCAAGGCTCCTTACTTCCACTGTGTCGTTGAACATAATCACATATTTTCTGGGATAGAAGGGAATGGAAGAAAGTAAAAGTGGCACAAGGGGACATCATTTGAGTGGGGAGGTCAATGTGCCTGCTACAACAAACACTGGACTGCCCAGCCAGATGATCACAACGCACCTCTGTGACCCTGCACACAGGGATATGTGTTCTCCCTAGGAACCCGTTTGCTGTACTCCATGGGTCATCCTCAACCTCATACAAAGTCTCAGAACTGCTCCCCAAATTAGAGAGAACGGGCCCAGAGATACTTCTACCCGCTGCTTCCCACGATACCCTTCAGTTCAACTCATAGGCGCCCATGCTGTGACATTGCCTGACATGATGGCACTGTCTTTGCCACTAACTACTGCCTAGTAAGGGACACGGGTGGCGCTGTGGGTTAAACCACAGAGCCTAGGACTTGCTGATCAGAAGGTTGGCGGTTCGAATCCCCACGACAGGGTGAGCTCCCGTTGCTTGGTCCCTGCTCCTGCCAACCTAGCAGTTCAAAAGCACGTCAAAGTGCAAGTAGATAAATAGGTACTGCTCCGGCCCGAAGGTAAACGGCGTTTCCGTGTGCTGTTCTGGTTCGTCAGAAGCGGCTTAGTCATGCTGGCCACATGACCTGGAAGCTGTACGCCGGCTCCCTCGGCCAATAAAGCGAGATGAGCGCCGCAACCCCAGAGTCGGCCACGACTGGACCTAATGGTCCCTTTACCTTTACTGCCTCGTAAATTATAGTGATCACTTGATGCTACGGTCCTGGGGTCAGTAAGCATTCATTCCAATGGCCTCCCCCAAACACACACCCACTCCCAAACATCACCCCAGGCCCAGGCAGAGATTGGGTGAGGCAGCACATCTCAACCCTTTTTCTCCTTTGCCACTAACTGGGCCTGCGCTTTCACTTTTTCTCGGCAGTGGCAGAAACCAGTGCCTGATGGCTCAGGAGCAGGGCTGTAATTGATTCCCCATTATTCTCTTTCTGTGATATTGGCTTTTCACTGTCGTGCCTGGGGTTTTCATTATTTAAGGGGCACCATTGGAGAGAGAGAGAGAGAGAGAGAGAGAGAGAGAGAGAGAGAGAGAGAGAGAGAGAGAGAGAGAGAGAGAGAGAGCCTCCTTTGGCCTTTGGTACGTCTTGTCTAAGCCGGAGCGCGCTATAGAGAGACTAATGGGCGTAGCCCGCCTTGAATTCCCAGTCCGAGGCGCACAAGCAGGCCCCGAAATTGGCAGCCGAGAGTGTCTCCTCGCCGCGGCGTGACCCGTGAGGCTGGTGGCAGAAATCTATTAGCGCTTGCTTGCTTGCTCGCGTCTCCCATTTCTCATTCCTCTTCTCTTCCCCTCCTTTCCCGCCACAGAGAGAGAGAGAAGCATCAGCTTCGAAATGAAAAATTGCTCGCGGTCTATTCAGGAGGAGGCAAAGGAAGAGTCAGCCCCAGGGGCAGCCCGGGCCTGATTGAAAAATAAGTTAATTTCAGTTTGAATCGATGGGCCTCAGGCACTGAAATATCACGGGAAATTAAAGCGGCTGCTCCCCGGGGATCGGCGCCATTGACCCGCGCTAATTAATGCCGTGGCGGTGAAGTTCCCGCTCGCTTCTCCACGGCGCAGGCGCCCCCTCCCTGCAGTGACACAGCCCCGCGCGCCCTCACGCCACCAGCTTTTTCTCATTTAACTAATTAGGCTGGAAAATTGGGTGTTAATTTGTTTAGGAATCTCTCTCTCTTTTTTTTTTTTTACTCTCTCTCCCCCCTCCCCAATAGCTCTTCTTTTCTCTCTTTCCCTTGCCTCCCTCCCCTTTCCCTTTCCAGGGAAAGCAGACTCTGCCCCCGGCGGAATGGAAATGAATGGAGGGGGGGGGCTCGCTGGCAGATGGATGCTCGGGGGTCACTCCGCAATCTTCTCCGACTTGATTGCTTGATTAGGTCGTTAGCACATTAAAAAAAAAATTGCTCGCCGTCTGGCGCTGGCCTGATGAGTGGGACGAGGCGGGAATCGCCTGGGTAATTTATCTTTTTATACGGCAAAGAATTTGATTTCAATCTGCAGATATATGGAGGCGCCTTTTGACACCTGTTTAACATTATAGAGCTGACAGCTTAACCCTCTGATGACTCCGCTGGGCGGACAGCAGAAACCAGCCAGAACAGAGCAGTGGTGGTCTCCTCTACACTACCATTCATATTGGGACCAGTTTTATTTATTATTATTTTTTGTGGGGAGGGGGGGTTGGCTCCAGAAGATCCCCTGTCAGGAAGGGGATGGTGCCAGAGGAGCTTTATAAGCGGAGAGGTGGGGAGCTGCGTGACGGTTGCTGCCAACAAATACCTCCCCCCTCCTCCATTGGTGGACCCCCTATGATTAGTTGCAGAAAAGACATTTTTCATATACAAATTTTAACTGCATCGTAAACTGGGAATTAATAAGGCTGCAGTCCCAAGCACGTTTTGTACTTGGGAGTTAAAACCCCCATCAAATCCAAAACTCCTCCTCCTCTTCTTCTTCTTCATCCCACACCCAGTATTTTTTTTCCCATGTAATGCTTTCTCGCCCGTAGCAATGCCGTTGTGCTCTGGAGTCTGGACCTGCTTTAGGTTAATATAGGACAAGCACGATGCGATCCATAAGTAACTCCCGCTGAATTCAATGGGACTTTCTCCCTAATACTTATGAAACCAGCCTTAGAAACCAGTGGACTTCACAAGTAGTCGAGGAAGCAGTCACTTGGGGTACAGCTATTTAAAGGATGCCGATGGAGAGGTGAACCCCAGGATACTTGGGTGCAACTCTTAGATCATGCGCAGAGGCAGCTTGAACTTGGAGGTGGCCGTGGAGGAAAAACTTTATTAATCAACCGGCAATTTGCTACTCGTTAATAACATCCAAAAATGTGCCAGCAGAGAGGTGAATGCCTCATTCAGTCTAATGGTGGGGTGCCCTCTTGTGTGAGGTGGGAAACTGACAGGGGTTTGCCGTGGTGGATCTGTTTTATAAAGTGGAGCCTCTCTGGTGTGGAGGAAGGTGTCACGTATTCAAAGCTTCTCTGATCTCTGCCGTTGGACAGAGGGCTGGTGCTTGCTTTTAGGGATTGCTGCTGCAGCAGTTGTTTTATTTTTTTGTTTCATCTTTGGAAAGGCGGCATATCCATTAAAGTCTAATCGAACCTTAAACTGGTAAGGCTTTCTAGGAAGGTTTAAGCAGCCATCAAAGGAAATGCTGGAGAGGATATAGGATCTCAGGCAACCGTTTTTCAGAGAGTTGAAACTGGTTTGAGACATACTTCTTTTGCTCCGTTCTCACCTCTTGTCAAACAGGTTTTGCAGGTTTGGGGAACAATACAAAACCCTCCAAAATGGGTTTAGCAGAGGCAAAAGTGGACATGCACGTTGTTGTTGTTGTTGTTGTAGCATCTCTCTACATTGCACTTTACAAAGAACTGGTATAACAGATCCCTACATCAAGGGGTTTACAATCTAAAGTAGGCACAGGAAAATAACAGAGGAAGTGGGAAATGGAGGCATGGGTAGAATACTGTGATTACAGTACTTCAATTACACTTACTTTGGTTTAATTATAATAGCAGTCAGAGGAATGCTGCAAAGGAGGCATACACACTTTGAGCAGTGCCCCTCTTTCAAACTGCCATTGGGGAGGGGGGAGAGAAGGGGAGTGATCTGTCTTCAGCCCTACCTAGTCTTGTCTGCCCATTTCATTCTCCTCTTTCACGCTCAGAGAATATTTTCACTCCTAGGTACTAACACAGCAATATTATCGTTTATCAGGAGGTAATGTACCAGTGTCTGCTTATAAATCCATGGTAGTAAATCAGTTGCCTGCCAAGTGGTGAAGATTTTTTTTAGAATCATATATCTGCACTTAGCCAAAAATCTAGAAAATCAGGGAACATCCACTTTACAGGTTGGCAAGATGTTGCTGTGTTAGTTAAGCATCTTATCAAGGGGTTACATGCATAACTAAATTTTCATTTAGCAAATGTCATTTGCAGCCTTGTACACAGAGTTTAGGGACATGCACAGTATGAGGGAAGTCTGAGTATGTAAGGTGGCTTCCATAAGCACAGCCACAGTACAGATGTTCATCTGGGGGGTGCATTTGCACCCAAATTTTGATGCCTTCCACTGAATTGGCTGGATGTGTCTTTGGGGGTGCAGTTGGGAATGCCTATCCAACACCACAAGTTGTTGCATGTGACTAGAGAGCGATTGTAGTCATGAGGCCTTAAACTCCACCTCTTTTGTTGACCACCAACATTATGCTTTCCATGGGCTTTGAAGACACTCGAACTCAGGATGCAAGGGAGAAACAAACGTGCTAGGAGAAGGCACACTTGGCAAATCCACACTGTGATCAGCTCCCGCCCGGCAACCAATGTCCCCACTGTGGAAGGACATGTGGATCCAGAATTGGCCTCCACAGTCACTTACGGACTCATGGTTAAAACCGTGTTTATGGAAGAAAATCTTACTCGGCTACGAGTGATCACCAAAGAAGAAGAAGAAACTCCATTAAATCTCTACAGTACAATGGGAATGTGTGTTCAAAGTTAATGTAGAATAGATATGCATTTCTGAAAAACAGGGCAAAGATGCTTTAACGTGTGAAAATGCCTCCTCATCCAGCCCTCCCTTAGCAGTCTTGCTGCTTCTACTCATTTTATCTTGCCTTCCATGTAATTTATTTCCTTGTCCACCAGATGGCTCTTGTGCAATGAGATTTCACACTGTCTATTATACTTCCTTCCCATGTCCTTTGATGTACAAATCCAGACCACTGCAGCTCTCTCTCTTTGCAGACAACAAATGGTACGTTGACAGAATGGGCCAGATATGCCATGATACTTAATTTTGGATAGACAAAGATAAAGACTAGGACTAGCCGCCTGAGAAACAGTTTCTATTCAAATGCAATTTTGGTTTTAAACCCAGTGTAAGGTAGTCTTATGAGAGTATATTATATTTAATTATGGGGTATCAGGGTTTCCCCCCTCCCACAACGGGGTGAGCTCCTGTTGCTCGGTCCCTGCTCCTGCCAACCTAGCAGTTCGAAAGCCTCAAAGTGCAAGTAGATAAATAGGTACCGCTCCGGCGGGAAGGTAAACGGTGTTTCCGTGCGCTTCTCTGGTTTCACCAGAAGTGGCTTAGTCATGCTGCCACATGACCTGGAAGCTGTACGCCGGCTCCCTTGGCCAATAAAGCGAGATGAGCGCCGCAACCCCAGAGTCAGCCACAACTGGACCTAATGGTCAGGGGTCCCTTTACCTTTACCTATCAGAGTTTTTAGGGGGCTAACCAGGCTGGGATAGTTGGCTTGTTGGTTTCTGAATGACTGATGTAGATTTTCAGTTTCGTTGTCCGTATGGAACAATGACAATAAAGATGTATTGTATTGTATCGTAGTGCCTGCTGCCTCTATAGCACATAAGGACTACAGATTTTCAGATTCGCTGTTTTGAGGCCATTTCCTATTTGAAAGTTACCATTTATCTGAGAGGCATGGTGAACATCTGGCCCTCCAGATGTTGCTGACATCCAACTCCCATCAGCCCCAGCAAGTATGTCCAATGATCAGGGAAGATGGGAGTTGTAGTTCAGGAACAGCTGGAGGGCCAAAGGTCGCTCACATCTGGCTTACGCTGTGTGAAGGGAAATAAACCTATTTATGTATGATCTTTCTCCCTCCCCCCCATCCCTGAGACTCTCAGAGTGTATGAAAATAAACTGGGGATTATAATCTGGTTTCAAATACCACCCACACATAATAGGTCGCTACAGAGCAACATGATCTACAGTTGTGCTGCAATCAGAAAGCAAGAAATAACTCACCTCCAGACTTTCAGCACATACCTGAACTTTATATTTTTTGCTGTGAAAGGACTCTGTCACCCTACCACAACAAATACACTTTAAAAAGCAGGAGTTTTGTGCATCTTGGAAAGTCATGGAGAAATGCACTGAAAAGTGTGGAGCAAACAAATGACTAACAAGAAGACATTTAAGCATTGTACAAGGATATTGGGATGGATGCAGGATGGACACTCTTTGTTGTAGAACCTCCCTACAAACAAATCAGAGCAAATGGTCAAAAAGTCTGGATATAATCTAACCTCTGCATAAGCATTATGCAAGGAAAACAGGGTGGAGTGTTCAATAAATAAGATGCTCAGAGTAGCCCCATTGAAATTAATGACCATGGCTATGTTAGGTCCATTGGTTTCAATAGGTCTGGTCTGAATAAAATCCATTTCAATACTACCCTGCGCCTCCTTCCCAATCCAAAATGGACTCTATATAGACACATCACTTCCCCTGATCCGTTCCTTGATTGTGACCAACAACACGATCCTTTTCACATCTACTCAGAGGTAATACCAGTGAGTTCCATGGGACTTACTTTAGTGGCTTACAAGTAGCAAGTTTCCGTTAGATTATTCTGTTAGGAATTATCTGCTGAAAAGTTGTAACAAACAAACTTCATTGGACAACTGATGTATGCTTGCCTTTCAGCTGTAAAATGTCCACTAGAGGGCCACATATGCACATAGTCATACAGGAAAGAGGTTGCTGCTTCATAAGCAACAGCTGGAATATGCAACATCAACTCAGTAGGAAGAAGGGGGATAACTTAGAACAATAATCCTTTGGCACACAGCTTCCAAAAGAAGAAGAAAAATAAAACAGAATCAGAACTTCAACTCCCTGTACAATCTATTTTGGACTAAGCTGCTGGCTTACTAGATTCTTTAAAGGCTCTCAGAATCTCTCTCCCCCCCCCCACAGAACAGGACTTTAGAGAATTCTTTACCTGCCCCAACAAAAGGCAGACTTTTAAACCAGCTCAGTTATTTTTCCAAAAATGAAGTATTGTGACTTGGTGATTAAAAACATTTATCAAGCCCCTCTTCAGTGCAACTTTAAAGTGCAAAAGCTATAGCAGCTCCAAGATCTATTTTCAAAATCCAAAAAGTCTATTCTTGGGTTGCAAATTCTGCCTTTTGCAACTGGGAAACTTTGGGGTTTTTGTTTTTTTTACAGCTCCCAGCACCATTCACAATTATGTTAAAAGCTGCTTGGAAAGAAAGAAAAAATTCTTATCTCATCTCAAGCAACTTAAAAACTATTGCAAGAGTGTAAAAAGGAACTAGTAAAAATCCTGGAGCGCAAATTGTGAAATCTGATTTTGTTTACATGAAGAACACTTGCTGAACAATCAGTTCATTCCATAGAGGGTTAAATGAATAGAAACACACTATAAGACAACTGCAAAACAACAACACTCCACAATTATACCTGCATTATTGCCATCAGTACTACAAGGCAGGTAAAAATGGGCCCTTGATAAATAAACCAAGGTGAAGGCATCTTCATTCAACACATTTTCTCACCAGCAAGAAGAAACCAAAATCTGGGAACTGCAAAATTGTTTGAGGGGCCCTCCAGTCTGAACAGCCCCCAAACACCCCCCCAAATCACTGTGCAGAAACAAATAAAGACCATTAAGTGCAAACATGAAGGCAAGATTCCCCATTAAGTCCTTCAGATAGGCACCCCCAGCCTGAGTGTGGCACCAGTAGGCATCTTCTAGTGGTAGGTAAACAGGAGAACTTCCTTCTGCAAGAACTGCAGCAGTTCCTGGTGCCCCCACCACTGCTTTAGATAGTGTCTCTATTCTTCTGGTTGTTCATCGGTGGGCGGTAGTGATAAAAGATCTCCATGGACTGTTTCCAATGCCCGTAGGAGCAACAGAAGTACTTGAAGCAGAGCTGGCCTCTGTGGAAGAAGGGACTTGATTAAGACTTCAGACCTGACACACCCTGGCATCTTCCACGTATGGATTAGTTGGAACTTGTACTGGAAACATGGAGACAGACAGATCCAATTTGGTACTTGTGCTTGTTGACCTGCATGTACCACACCACTAAACAGGCCACTGAAGACAAGCCTTGGCATTCAACTGTTAGGATTCCTGCTCCATGACTGCAGTCATGGGATTGTTGTCTATCACATGACGGTATATGTTTTCATTTCACAAAGTGGGAAGTGACAGAGACAGGATGTTTGGGTTACTGTGTTCCGTGAAGTGGGACTATTGTCCTTTATTCTTTCTCTTTGCTGTCTGATGAGAAAGAGGAAGGAGCTAAGTCAGAATGCTCCGAGTGTATTATCTGTAAATAAACGTAGATTAGCCAGGATGCTGAGCTATTGAGTCTGTTACGCGAACCACCAATACTCTGCAGGTTCCTAAGTGTGCTGATGCCTCTTGGTATCAGTCGCTGTGATGTTTAGGCTGGAGAAAACTTTTGAAGCTCCCGAACAAACGACCAGGAGGGAAAGAACATGCCAGTTGGGCATGTGTCTCTGCCAGGGTCCTACATGCGAGTTGTTTGTTGTTTAGTCGTTTAGTCGTGTCCGACTCTTCGTGACCCCATGGACCAGAGCACGCCAGGCACTCCTGTCTTCCACTGCCTCCCACAGTTTGGTCAGACTCATGTTTGTAGCTTCGAGAACACTGTCCAACCATCTTGCCCTCTGTCGTCCCCTTCTCCTTGATCTTTCCCAACATCAGGTTCTTTTCCAGGGAGTCTTCTCCTTCTCTTCCCATGAGGTGCCCAAAGTATTGGAGCCTCAGCTTCACGATCTGTCACATGCGAGTAGGACAATCCTAACAACAGCTAGTATGAGGACCATTTTGTCACCTGCACTTCTTTGCAGCACATCCTGTGGCTGGACATCTTGATACAGTGCTCACTCAGCCCACAGGACTCGGCACAACACAGGATACTGGAGAAGAGCATTCACAGACATCTCCAAGTCAAACACTGGATAGGCATAGCCTTTCGGCACACTACCTTTGGGAGAGTAGCAGGGGTGCTTGTTATCCTTACCAGGCCACTCCACTCTCACCGGCCAAGTGCACAGAAGGTGATGATCAGACCCTCCAAAGAGCACTTTACAAGAGTACATTGGATTCTTGTAGGATCAGGGTGGGAGCTGCTCGCTCCTCGTGCTGGATGCCTTCGTTCACCTTTGCTGTCTGCTCATGAAGCCTGGTCTTCTGTGGAGCCTAGCAGGTTCCAGGAAGGGTAAGTTGATGCTCCAGGCCTCTGCTTGGGCATGCTAGTTTTGGTGGTGGTGACTGTAGCAAGAGTAGCTTAATCTTGATCCAGGTTGGATCCTGCTCCATTGAAGGAATCCCTGGTAATGCCACCAGCAGGCAGGAATAGTAAAGGTGAGAAGACTTTAAATCAAACCTGAGCCATAGCTGAATCCAGAGTCAGAGGGAGCGTTAATACATGAGTGAATGTCTTCTGTCCAGGTGGGAACCCCTCAAAGGGGGTTGGAAGCATGTTCAGAGTAAGCTAGGCTGCAGCATCTGAAACTTGGGTGCTCCATGATCTGCCCTGGTCTAGCAAGTTGAGAGAGACTGCTTGTATTGAGTCCATAGCTGTCAACGTTTCCTTTTTTTAAAAAGGAAAATTCCCTTATTCTGAATAGGATTCCTCACAAGAAAAGGGAAAAGTTGACAGCTATGATTGAGTCCCAGCATAAGACCCTGCAAAGCCTCTAAATATGTTTCTTTGTGAATCCTGTGCTGGCTTTTTATTGTGGAACATAAATGTCAAAAATAGATTTTACACATTACAGGAAACTGTACGTGTTGAAGTTAATTTGAAGCATAAGAGGCTGCAGCAGCCTGTTGCTCAGCCTATCTGGAAGTAAGTTGCTTGAGATGACTCTGAGCACTTCCTCACCCTCAATGCAAGACATGAAGAACTATTTTCTTCTGTCAGTTACGGAAAAAATATGAGCTCAGCTTGGACTTTTGTCTTCAGATAGGTAGGTGGTTCCTAAACCTTCTTATGAGCACAGACCTGAACTGGTTTAGAAATTTCCAGTTCTAAGTTTTGTTGCAGAAAGCTGCTATGCTCTTATAAACCAGGAACTATTTTATGGCAACCTATTCAAATGCAATGTCGAGATTATTGGCACTGTTTATGGTGGCATCACTTTCTATGACTCTATTAAAAGGGATATGAAGTTAAATGAGCACAGTAAAGGTGGCACACACCTTGCATACCTGATCACAAGATGGAAAGCTGGCATTGCCCCTGCTGCCTGCCAGAAACTTGCAGAGGAATGCTACTACAAGGAAAGAGGATTGTTCTGCAATGTATGGGGACTTTTCTTGCCAGTGGCCTCACTAATTGCTAAGCTATATGTTAACTGCTTTCTGAAAATACTTATTGATACCACTGCTGTAGGCTAGATACACCTAAATCTTCCCTGTTCCACTTCTAGCTGACATATAGCACAAACAGAATTGATAATATCAATGTGGCACATATGTGAGGTCACCAGAATGTTTAAAAACAACAATATTCCAAGTTTTTCTGTAAAACACAGTACTATGTATTGCTGCCTTCCTTTGCCATCATTTAAAAACCTGGATGGGAAATAATGGTATTCATATTAGCCTTAGACCCAGGGCCAACAAGGGGGTGCTGGTACGAATTACTGGGCCCCAGCAGTTTGGAAGGGGGCCCCTGAGCCTGACTATCTGCATATGTTTTTTGTAATTCTGAACAATATATATATATATGTATATATTTCATGTTCAATGCATCCACAAGTCTGAATAATGGCTTGCGAACTTGTGCCATGAATCAAGCATGTCTGACTCTATACAAACATTCACTTCTGCGCTTTGACAGTATGGCAATGCTGCCTCATCCTATTATGCGCAGTTGCATTTACATGTTTTCTTAAGGGAACATTGTACAAATGCAACAAAGCTGTTTTGTGATACGCATTGTGTTATGTTACACATGCAAGTTTAATGTTTAAAGTGTATGGTTAGTTCAGCAACGACTGTGTGGGTGCTTATTATATTATTGATATTAGTCATTACGATCTTAATAGTCTCAACAGGTACAAAAATTATCATATTTATTATTAACATAAAAACAAGATCACACATTTATTTTATATCCTGTGTACAGATTTTTAATCCATCTGCCCTTGCTGTTGTGGGGGGGTGGATATTTTTTACTGCGGCCCAAACTCACTCTCAGCAACCTTGCTCAGATCAATTAAGATTATCCAGAAGAGGGGGGTGGGGAGCCATTTATAGCTATAATGCCGGAAAATATGTCTTTCTTCCTAACATGAAGGTGGACTTTTAATCCTTAACTGTTGAGCAAAATAGTAATAGTATTCAATGAGTAATAACATACAAACAAATAGGTGAAAAGCAACAGATGCATGATGGAAAGGCTGCAAAAGAGATAATTCAGAGTCCTCCCTGCACATGTACTGTACAGACATTTCCCCCAAAGCTAGTAGTCTCTGCTTGTAGTAGTTGAAGGTAATTCCATTTGCTGAAAAACTGTGGTCAAGAGAACCCAAATCTCTTCATTGGAGACTTAAAACTGGGGAAGTTGTGATAAGCCGGTATGACAAAATCTGCTATCTGTACAATCTGTGCTCAGTTCCTAGAGCAAACAGTTTTGGGAATGAGAGCTTTGAGTATGAAGGAAAAGGTATAATACTTTAGGTATGCAAATGGGAAAACTCTGGGCAACAGTGAGGAGTAGCCTACTCAGTTAGGCGGACTACAGTGATGTTGCTACCAAACCATCCAGACAGTACTGTGAATTTGAACCACGGGGTAGAGCATGATGGAGACACTCACTAGTATCCTGAGATCTCAAACACCATTAGCGTGGGGAAACAGAAGCTGTTTCCTCAGTCCCTTCTCTCATATCATTGGAGGATAGTGGCAGATAGATTTCTCCACTTTCCGCTCCAAATAATTGAGGCTGCTAGCTTGGCAGCATGAAAAGGAGCCTTGACCAACTGATTACAGTGGTACCTCGGGTTACATACGCTTCAGGTTACAGACTCCGCTAACCCAGAAATAGTGCTTCAGGTTAAGAACTTTGTTTCAGGATGAGAACAAAAATCGTGCTCTGGCGGCACGGCAGCAGCAGGAGGCCCCATTAGCTAAAGTGGTGCTTCAGGTTAAGAACAGTTTCAGGTTAAGAACGGACCTCCAGAATGAATTAAGTACTTAACCTGAGGTACCACTGTATTCAGAATTCTGGGAAAGCAAGAAACGGTTCCATGACACAGTGCTGAGCTGGCCATTCTGTGACTTTTGCTAAGATGAGACCTAGCAGGACAAGACTGCATGATCCTATCAGTGATAGCGGTCTGGGAAGCATGGCCATCACTCACAATGCGGGGGTGCCCAGATGCTCATGCCGTTTTCACAGAGAAAAATCATTTTCACTGACCTGAGTCCATCCAAAAACATGTGCAATAATTAAATTATCTTTTTTAAAAAAACAACCACTGCATCTTCTGCACATTCAGTATGCATTATCCAATCATGTGTACCAACTATTAAAATACACAGGATATCAAATACTTAATATCAAGTATGAAACAGTACCTTTATCAAGATGGAATAGAATGTCTGGAGACTCATGTGGCTCAAAAACTACAAGTTTTAGGGGAGCTGCAAAGACTGTTTTATTTTGCCAGGTCTTGTGCCTGTTAGTTTTATTTAATTGCTTCTCACTGTTGTTGTTTTGTATTTTATTGGTTTTTAAATTGCAAACCACTTTGAAGGCTTTTTGGTGGGAAAACAAATATTAAATATTAATAAAAAGGAAATGCTGAAAGCAAAATGTGGGGTTTATATATATTATATATTGAACTGCAAATAGCCATTGGATACCTGACAAAAGGATTCACAAGAACATATTTGCATGGAAATGGAGCGGCCATCAACTGCTTTATTTAATATATGGAGAATGCACACTATGATCACATGGAATAGGTATCATGAGAAGTATCATAAGAAGAGAGACTTTTCTGTGCTGTACAACCATATGCTAGATAACATCTAAGGAACATGGCACTATGTTTGCATTTCCTGGAATCATCCTTCGTTCTGCCACATTGGGCATCTTCCTACTTACGTCCTTTACACCTATTTTATAAACCTTATGTTATCAACCATTTGTTCAGTGCCTTTACAATACAGCCAGTGTAATTCACTGAGAGAATTCAGTTCATTTAAGAACTCGCTGTTAAGAGTTGCATTTCTTTCCTCTCCTAACTCTCACTTTCATTCTGTTTTTCCTGCTGCAATTCTTTCCCCACTTCTACCTATATTTTTTTCCCTGTTCATATCCTGAGAAGCAATGAAATAATTAACATTCACAAGAAAGTACCATGATCGGATGTTAGACATCCGTGTTACAATAATAGAACAGGGGAGATAACTATAATTTTGCTTGGAAATGTTTTCAAAGTGTCTCCGGCCAACATCACTTTATAGCTCTACATTCAAATTTTTGACCAGGATCATTAAAGAGGATATAGCTAATGAAGACTTAATGTCTTGAGAATCTACTCTCATCCCATCCTCTGATGTGGTCTAAGGTGAGATCTAGGGAAGCAAAATGCTTCTGACAAATAGGAGATTGCTCTGTTTTCTCCTCCTCATCAGTCAGTGATAGAGTATCACAAAGCAATGGGTTGCAAGAGATGGGGAAAGGGTCAGCATCCTCTCTTGCCAATAAAGAGACTCACATTAATTGAACTGAAGGTGAAATGATGGGGAAGATGCTTGCATCTCCTTTGCCAATGTCCACCCACCCCGGTCTTCCAGAATCCTTAATTTATTCTTTTCCCCACTAAAAGGAGAATTAATGAGGCTTGATTTACAGTTAATTCCCTGAACTGATTCTCAGTGTAAAACAAACTTATTTGGAAGTGACATAAACTGCAGACATAAACAACTAACCACTCTCAAACTTGCCCTTTTTTTGGTGGGGCGGGTGTGTGTGACAGAATGCATGAAGTTGAAACAGAAAATTAAAATTGAATACAGCATCATATATTTCACAATGCATTCCTTCTCATTGGATAAGCCATTACCGCATTGATTGTGTCTTCTTAGTCTCCTTTTCTTTGGCTCATTCCCTGGACCCTGACCATGCTATAAAAGGCACTGGGTATATTAGTTTCATGTGTGTGAATCTCGGATAACACATTCCAACCGTAGCTTCTGACTTTTAAAAGTTCCATAGCCACGAAGTATCTCTCCTTCACACTTCTGCAATATTAGGAAACCACATGTTGGCTCTTATTCCATGGTGGGTACCATTGTCTCCTATGCAAGGGTCATGAGGTAAGTACAGTACTCAGGGTTCAGAAAGGGGGCTCCCTGTTGGCCACAACACTAAGTTCTGGCACATGGGCACCAACACAGCTGCATTGCTTGGAGTATTCTGATGACTATCTGTGTGAGAGCATTGTTCTCACAGTGCAGCCGTAAAGGACCACAATGCTGGGCAGGAGCATATGAACAGTCCACCCTGCAGGAGCCTCATGAACTGCTCTGAGCTCTATGGAGCAGAATCAGAGGGAAATGTAACACAATAATGCGTTGCGATTAAAATTATGCCTATTCTCATACTTTTGCTTAAGCTTGCGTGCATTTGTCTGGTTGCCCAGTTAAACTGGAATCTCCTGCCCCCAATATGATACCTGCTGTTATCCTAGAACCTACCCTTCTTCTCAGATTCCTTGCTAACTCAGTGGTATAGCATCTGCTATAGATGCACACCCAAGTTCAACACCAAGGCATCTCCAGGTAGAAATGGTGAAGTCCCCACATGAAATTCTGAAGAGGTGCTCCCAGTCATTGTAGACCAAGGAAAGAGAACTTGTGGTCCCTTGTTGGGCTACCATTCCCATCATCTCTGACCCTTGGCCATGCTGGCTGGGGCTGATGGGAGTTGGAGTCCAACTATGTCAAGAGGGATAGAAAGGATCCATCTCTGGCACTGTGCTCAATGGACCAGTGGTTGGACTCAGTATAAGATGGATGCCTAATTCGGGCTGCCATGCTTTTTTATGCATGAGCACATGTGGTGGTCATGCTTGTATGCAGGCAGCAAAAACGTCTTTGCAAAAGTAATAAAATTCAATTAATACTTTTTTAAAAACTTACAAAATGGTATGGTCAGTAGTAAGGGACGGGAGTGATGGCCAATACAGGCTACCTGAAATTACATGGAAGCACTAGTCAGTGGGCCCCTATGATATTTCTATAACCACAGTCTCAGAGGTACCTATATATCTGTCTATATTGCTAGCTTATTTGTTTGTTTGTTCATTTTACTATCTCAACAGACATTCCAGCCATACAACACCCAAAGCAGCTAACATCAACCATAGTACTGCAATATTTAAAAGAAATTATGGTATTATGTAAAACTCAGTAAGTCAATTAAAATAGTATTTAGCATTTTCAGCTTCCAAACTGACCCAGTCTCATTAAAAGGATCTTCACCTGTCATCTCAAGCCTCATGAAAGTTGGGCATAGACAGGTTTCCCAATGGAGGAGAGGGTGCCACCACCAAGAAGGCCTGACCCTGTTTCCCGGGCAGCCTGTTGTCTTTTGATCAGCAAGTAGGGGTGCATGTCACCCCATGTGGATGTCAAACCAGTATAGATAAGGAAGGAGTTCTAAAGAACACTGGAGGTGCTAGCTGGGGTAAAATGTGCTTTCCCCAGCAACACAATTGTCCCATTTTAAAGCTAGGAGCAAGCAGTTTCTCCCCAGTAACTGTGCTAGGTGAAAGAACAACAAATGAATAACTGCAAGGCACTCTGAGCACTAAGTAAAACATGCAGTAGAAAGTCTCTTGGAAATGTGGCTGTGTGTGCAGAATTTTTCACGTGGTCTTCTGGGTCACAGTCATAGGTTAGCAATTGGGGGAGGGGACGACAAGAAGTTTTAGAAATTTAAGCAATATCCCTGAGTAAAGGAAGTGCACAAGGCACAATGTGATCTCCGATATAAGCCAATATTAGTTGAATGCCGCCAATGACCCTCAAGGACAGGAGTCTCCAGTCCCATTTGAAGCAACGAGAGGAACCAACCTGGCACACTGAAATCATACACACTTTATGTCTTGTTACCACAAAGATTGACAAATTGGAAAGAGTTCAGCAGAGAGCAACCAAATGATTAAGTAGCTGGAGAGAAGGTGATTTATGGTGCATAATTTAAGTAAACAGTTTTATAGCGTTGACGGGGGAGGGGGTGCTATAGGAAGGTGAAAGCCCAAGGGATGTTGGGGGGGGGAGGGTTAGGAGAAGAGTATGCAAATATCCAAAGCAAGGAAACCCAATGAAGTCGCAATTAATGTGACAAAATATTAAAAGATGGTAGGTAAGGGCTGATGCTGTGCTAGTATCCGGGGGGGGGGGGGCGACTCATGAAATAATGAGTGGTTTCCAGCAAGAACTCTCAACAGGATTCTGCCAGCTTTGGCTCAGATTATTAACCCGCACCATGTTTTATGAATGCCATATTAGTTCATAATTTCCTGATGCTGTCACCACTCATTTGCAAGCGAACAAGTGAGAAGCGGCCAAAGTTCAGTAGTGGCACACATGCATTGCACACAGGTCACGGGCTCAGTCTCTTGCATTTCCAGTTAAAAAGCAGATCAGGTAGCAGGTAACAGGAAAAGGCTTCTACCTGAGACAGGCAGACAACACTGGGCTAGATGGACAAACTGCCTGGCCTGCTATAAGGCAGTTTCCTATGTTTCAGTGCTATTGATGCTTGAGAGCTCTGATCTGCGGTAAGACATGAAGTGCTGTATACTGTCATTGGTACAACCGCATCCTGTATAAGGGAAGTAGCACAGATGCATTCTGTTTTGCTGCCTACATCAGTCGCAACCTCACCGAAAGCCCTTCCACCATTATCTCAAGCGTAGAGCAGTGTACCCATGAAAGGTGGCTGAGCAACTGAAATGCTTTTTAGCTTGCAGCAAACATTAGCTGCCCCACTCTTGCCATGTAAGAGTTGTGCGTCACATGACATCTCAGTGCAAGACCACTCTGCCACACACCACACTACTGGCATAAGACCCAGGATCAGCTGAGGCAGTCAGCAGCACAGCACAGGTCATGACTTTGCAATGATTTGCCAGCAGAGGGGCTCATATGGGATTAAGCTTTAAGGCTGCAATTTTTAGAAGGGTAGGTCCACAGTTAAGCACTAGCAGAATGCACAACTTAAAGAAATCAGTACAATCAGGCAATAGATTTGTTAGCAGAAACAAAACAAAAAAACCCACGCCAAAACCCATGGTGGGCAGTTCTCACATTGTTACAAATTTTAGCTTCCTTAAGACTAAACCGTTGGCAGTCAGTGATATTGACTTTTGCTAATAAACCATTTTTTGGTTCTACTTCAGGGAGCAGTCCTCGGCCTTAGGGCACAATCCACACACCATTACAGTGAATAACAAAACACTTCTTGATTTTACTAGGAATGAATTTAACTCATAAAATTATTTTCCAAATAATAAATATGTGGCATGTTCAGTTCAGGTCCAGTTTTCTGTTAGATGGTAAATTTATGTTGGGCTTTTTTACTTCAGATTGTTTCTTAATATACAAAACAGAGACCTTCTACTTTAAAAAAGAATGTCGGGAAAAGAGTTCTACCCTAGCCTTCTCCACAACAGTGCATTAAAAAAAAATATCTACAGGAATTTTATTTTATTGTATGGAGAAGCATTCACTCACGTGAGCTTCCACTTACCAGGTTTCCAGCAATCCTTTGCTTGGGACACAATTCTGCTTGGGTTCCCTTTTTTAACCATTTCCTTCCTCACGTATAGATCCTGAGCCCTCTGTACTCATGCCACTTCAACAAGGATACTTTTAGCCTTCTTCCCACACTACACTTCCCTTCTCAGGATTTTTCTAGCTTACGTGTCTCCCTGTATAATGCATCTTACTATAAACTCGGGAGCAAACAATGCAACCTGAGACACAAAAAGACCATACCAACTGAGGGCTATTTTCTCATGCACAGTTGACAATTAGCTCTTGAGGATCTGGGTTGCAAGAAAACTGTTTAGGGTTGATACTCTATTTCTGTCTAAAAGGATACATTGTCCTTTCTGAAGAAACTAAAGAACATGAAAAGGAAAATTAGTATCATGGGGGTCTCATAGCAGTACAATTACCTGTATTCTGTCTTCAGGAAGTTCTGTTTTCATTGCCAGCATCTCCCTCGCATAGACATCAGGATAATGGGCCTCATTGAATGCTTTTTCCAGTTCCTCCAGTTGATAGGATGTGAAAATTGTCCTGAAGGAAACAAAACTAACTGATGAAAAAGTAAAAATGAAACTAAATGTTGGACTATCCTAAACGAGCAAAGGACCAAAGGGAAAGCTTAGAGAGTGGGTAAAATATATTTGATTATTGATTTATTGCATTTACATCCCATCTTGTTCCTCCAACTAGCTCAAGGAGGCAAACATGGTTCTCCCTCTCCCACAACAACTCTGGGAGCTAAGTTAGGTGAGAGGTGGGCTGGCCCAAGGTTACCCAATGAGCTACATGGTCAAGTCGGGACTTAAACCTTGGTTCCCCAGGTTGGGTCCCAACACTCTAACCACTACACCATGTTGCCTCCTATATGTATCTACAGATGGATAGACAAAAGCCATAGGAAGTAAAGGTACGTAGAGAAAGTTCACCATGGTTATGATAAGCAAAGGTAAGCACTTTGCTGTCAAATCCTACCCACATTTTGTCTGCTGCATCCCTCTTCATTCAGTGGGGTACTCTCAAGTAAGTGTGCATAAAATGGCTAGCTTCAAGTCCAATTTATTGAAATGGAAGAATTAACTATGTCTCCAAAGCCCTCCAGCTGAATTGAAAGCGGAGGCCTATCCATAAAGTATATTAACAAATCAAAGTGGGAGACAAAAGCAAATCTCTCAACACATGGAGAATGGGGCTATTATTCAGAAGGAAGCAAAGGGTGAGGGTAGTTAAAGAGAAATAAGTTTGGCACTTGGTTTTTTAAAGCTTTAATAAATGGGTAGTCTTAGATTCCTGCTTCTCTTCGTTGTCAAGAAAGACATCACAAAACAAACCCATTTGTAGCAGAAGTTACTCAAAAAAATTAAATTAGGGGAAAGCACAACCTCATAGAAAGCCACAGGAGGGGGGGACAAGAAGCAGCACCCCCAAACACCTGCTCAGCTTCTACAGCCAAAAAACGTGGAGTCCCTATAATTTTATTTTTCATATCAGTATCCCCACCAATAATTCAGAGTGGCATACATGATTATCATCTATACCATCTCACTGTATATATGCTATGGCTTTTTACTGTAAATAGAATGCTATTGCAGATAGAATCTGTCTTTGCTTCTCTGGCATTGTGAGCCTAACCACCCTCACTAGGATGTAAGCTCATTTGCAGTCAATAGTGCTTGCTATGAAATAAATGTGTTTTAGACTGGATTCAGCTTCTCACGTATATATCTTAACTATAGAGTGTCCAAATATATGTACATCTCTATTGGTAATTACACATGTTAAGAATTAAACTACTTGTTGTTATGTTCTTCAGGCTATCATTTAGCCTTTCTTTAAAAATAAAATTAAAATAAAAGTAATCTTTTGCTATATGTTAGCAAAATAACAATAAGGATGCTGGCTTGCTGATTTGGTTAGTTGCTATTACAATAACAACTAAACTGATAAGAGTTATGGATCTTTTAAAAAATTACTTCCATATTATTATTAGCAGTACTTCTGTGAAATGTAACACTAAAGCAGAACCCTAACAAAATCTGGCAAATTCACTACATTTGAATCCAGCTGGTGACTCTTAATTCTGTAAGATGTAGTTTTCAGTGTCAGAAGACATGCTTTAAGTTGAAAAGACTTTGTTTTGCTTGTCAATACCTATAGGGAGTGGCTTCATGTGGAAGGTTGGATTTTATGGCAAAATGCAAGTTTTAAAGAATAAAAACCATTATTTGCTTTTCTTTCTTTCTTTCTTTCTTTCTTTCTTTCTTTCTTTCTTTCTTATTTTCTTTCTTTCTTTCTTGCAATGCAGCATTCATATCAGCATTTTCAGGTGCAAATATTATTTCAACACCAGTGCACAGCATGCTATGTTTGGCATTTAAATTGATGGGTAACAACACCGTCCCCTCTTTTAAAATGTTGAAAGTGCCCAGCCTTTCTCACATCTGCCAGTCTTCCTTTTTTATAAATGACCTGAGCGCCACATAGATTCCCTAACACTTTACAACCTAAGGAAGTACCACCAGTGCCGTCAGCAGTTCAGCTGTGCTGTGAACAGCATAGTAAGTAGGACTTCCACCTCTTCAAAACAACGAATTTCATACCAAGGACACACTTCTCCCACGTTTATCTATTCCAAAGTCCTCCTCACAGACAGGCACACTCCCAAAACGATAGTCTGGGACTGGAAACAAACGGAAGCACAACTGGAGTTGAAGAAAGATGCCTGCAGAGCAGACAGGTTCCTTTCATGCTCCTGTTGTGCCGCAAATCTGAATGAGCATTAGGGTATCCGCACCAATTTCTGATGCATGGCAGCCCTCTGGTTCTGTGATTAATCTACCTAGGAAGCAGTCTGCATTACAATATTGTAGTTCATCTCTCTCTCTCTCTGTGTGTGTGTGTGTGTGTGTGTGTGTGTGTGTGTGTGTTGCAAGCAAGCCCAAATAAATATGAAATAAACACCTGCACCCCTGAAGAAATATAGCATCCAGAGGAGAAAGAAATCCAAGTCACTTAGTAAAAATAAAAGAAAATGTAGTCTGCAAATTTCCAATAAAGCACCCAAAATGCTCTCAAATCACCTCCAAGCATTTTAAATCCAACGCACTGCATCAGATCAGTAACAGTGTTAACAGAAAGACCTTGTTAATACAAAGGATATATTCTACGATCAAGCGTTTGTATTAGTTCTTTAACTGGTAGAGTTTGGGGTGTCTCTCCCCCCCCCAACGGAATCACAGCCAATGCGAATACAGCAAACTCGTTTAACCATTCGATATCCTTCTCTCGAGGCAATTTGAAGACTATTTCTTCTGTATCGTCATTTGGGGAAATTGCTGGGGGCAGGGGGGGGTTTAGAGACAACACAACTCTCCCACTTTTCTTGCAGGATAGTTTTCCTGTCAAAAATAAACGGCAGAATGCGTCTTTCTGAAATGCATACTTAAATTTCGTTTTTTAAAAAAATCACCTTAGTCCACTTTGTACCAACAACCCCTCAAAAACTGTTGTTTACAAACCTCAGTAACAGAGACATTTCTAGTGTCTCTCCATTTTGCAACTACTTGTTGAAGTATTTAATTATAGGTGAATTAATTGTTGTTGTTGTTTTTTAAAAACCAAATATACTGGACAATGTAAATACTGTACACCTATTGGAAGAAGAAAAAACCACTCCTGAAATCACTAAGAAATTCAGCACTTGATTCCAGCTCTTTTCTGGATCCAGAAAGGAAACGTGCTTCGATTTTAACCTGGATCTAAACGGCGAACCAACCCACACCGTTGTATCAGTCCAGTTCATCTGGGAAGTTCTTGTCCCCCATCTGCTTTGACCTCATCAGTCAAACGGAAGCATTCGCTTTGCCACGGCAATTGCACTGCTTAAGGAAATATTGAACCCTTAATTTGCCCTTTTCCTCATTCTAGCCAACCTTTCACGGGAAAGTTCTCGTAATCCACAGGCACTCCGCCGCTTAGCAAAATTGATCTAATTATTTCCCCAAACCGGGTCCGAACAGATGCATTGCTGTCCCATTG
Source organism: Podarcis bocagei (assembly GCF_964188305.1). Lineage (NCBI taxonomy): Eukaryota > Metazoa > Chordata > Lepidosauria > Squamata > Lacertidae > Podarcis > Podarcis bocagei. The sequence continues at coordinate 33,161,326 of NC_138125.1, forward strand.
TCCTGAATTTCAGGAATAACAGGATCGCCACTGGCTCGCTTGGGAATATTTTCCTGGCCACCCCTGCAGTCCTACCAGCTACTTTTGGAAAGAGGACCGCGTCCCCCTTTCCTGGAGGCAAAATGACAGGGCCAAGTTGCCCCTCTGAGACTGTGACAGATCTGGAAAGAGAGGTTAGACCTCCACAGAAGACCTCTTCACTTTCCTTTCCTCTCTCCCACATCTCCTGTTTGCAAACTGTCCTGTCAGCTTACGGAACATTTCGAATACTTTATTGCTAGACACGGAAATTGCAGCAGCATTCTTTGCCGAGGGGGGAGGAATATAAATTCATCGCACAAACCACCCTTGATCTCCCGTGTTGTTGTTGTTTTCCTGAGCAGATGCCAGCCATATCATTTTATAGGATGCATTTCATAATAACATCTCTCTCACACACACAAACAACCACCCGGAGGTTCCGGTTGGGTCAAAGCACTGCTTTTTAAAGGGTCCCAACACATGCAAAAAAAACCACAACCCTAATTTATTTCGCTTTTTAAAAGAGAGAAAGAAACAGCCCAAGAGATCCCTGGAGAATGAGGAATGCAAAGAGAGGTCCCCGAGGACGGCTCCCCCACCCAACCCCAGTGCTGCGTCTTTTATGACAATGGACCACTAGGCAAGGAAGCCGGATTACAACATAGGGGGAAGGAGAAGGGCGGCTCACGGGGAGAAGGGAAAGTGCCACCGTGCAGCCGGTGGGATCAGCCAGGGCGAAGGAGACCCCCCCTGGCCTCTCTTGGGTCGGAGGTTTCAAGACAAAGCAGCACCCAAAGGCCGAACAAATGCATCGAGAAGCGCGGCCTCCTCCCTGAGCTGCGCCTCGGGTCCATCCGAGGAGATGCTGGTGGAGGAGACAGAGGACTCCGTTGGGATGGAGGACCCAGAGAAGGGCGCAACTCTCCTTGGCGCATCTCTGCAGCTCCCCTCTCCGTCGTCGTCCCCCCAGCCCCACACCCACCCGCGTGCACAAGGTGATGGGGGGCTCGATCCTGACTCCCTGGATCCTGAGGCCCAAAGGTAGAGACTGGGAGGGCAGGCCAGGCAATTGGGGTGGGGGTGGGGAGATCCTCCCTCTCCGCCTCGCGGGGCTCCCGAGCAGCGTCCGCCTTACCTGTGCCGCCTCTTCTTCCGCTTCTTGCTCTGGCTTAACGAGGATTTGGACATCTTTCTGTCGCTGGACGAAACATCCTCGGAATCTGGGGACACAGAAAGGCGGCAGCAATGGGGACCAGAGCTCCTGGAGGGGGGGTGTTCGGGTGAGTCTCCCCTCCCGGCTCCCCAAGACGCTCCGGGGTGCGAGGCGAGGGAGTCTCGCACTCAGACCTCGCTTCGGATTTCCCCGGATCGGGGCGCTGGTCTCGTGCGATCGACTCAGGTTTCGTTCCCTGGCCGGGTTCCCCCTGGCAGGGCTTTGCATCCCGAGGACGCTTCGCTCTCTGCGCGCTCTTGGCTCCTCTTTTCTCCCTTCCAAACTCGAATGCCAGTTTCGTTTCCAAGCCTTACGCGACATTTCTCCCCCTTCGAAATGTCAATTTTTTTTAAGAAAAAAAGGATTTATGAATTTAAAAGAAAGTCGATGGCGCATCGCCCCAAAGCTTGCAATTTTGGGGGTCCTAGTAAATCTTATCGCCCCTATATTTAAAGGACAGGGCAAGGAAAAAATGGACTTTGAACCAGGGGAGCTGGAACGCAAGGAAGGGTATTTATATATTAGACGCTCTAAAATAACAATTTTTGCCGTTTCTCCTAATTTTTACCCGTTTAAAATTATTCTTAATTATTATTATTCGTTTGGAAACCGGCCATTGCTTTTCATATTATTTCCTTTTATTCCCTTGGCGCTTATGGTAACAAATCGGGACCTTGAGCCTCCACCGCGCTACCTTGAACAGCGCCGGTCCCCGCGTTTCGATCTCATCCCTTCAAAAGGATGGAAACCAGCAGCCGGTCCTGTGTTCGAAAGTCGCCCCTCTCCCTGCCTCCGGAGGCCCCCGCCCCCTTCTCCTTGGCCCCCGCCGATTATCTTTCGTTATGGTTTTATAATGACCGCAGTCTGGGCAAGGAGCTGCTGGGCCACTTTCTCAAAAAGCCGCGATCTGGAAGAAGCGGAGATCGCTGGCGATGGGAAGGCAAGAAGAGCCTGTGTTGGCCCTGGGAGTCTCCCTCCTGGGTCGCCTGTGTGGGATTGCCCAGCCTGGAGGGCTGCCTCACGGGGTTGCCTGGCAAGGCAACCGCGGCCTCCCGCTTTCCTGAGGCTGGATCTCTCTCTGTCTCTCTCCCGGCTGCCCCCTTCCTCGCCCGCCCCACGGCTCTGCCTCTACCTGAGCTGGCCGTCTGGCTGGTGTCGAGCTGCGCGGGGCCTCGGCCCAGCGGCTGCAGGTGGACGCCGGGCGGGTCGGCCAGCACCTCCAGGAAGGTGGGCTGCGCGTAGAAGCCGGGCAGGCTGCCGGCGCCGAGCAAGCCCATGCCCATGCCGCCCACCCCGGCGGGGCTGAGCACGGAGCGGGCCGCCAGCAGGTGGCCGGCGGGCAACGAGTCCAGGGCCGCGCGAGGGTGCGAAGGCGGCTCCTTGTTCAAGCCCAGGATCTCCTGGATGCCGAAGCCGGTGCAGCGAGGCGCCGCGGGGCCCGAGACGTGCTTGGCCCCCGCGGCTACGGAGCCCACCGGGGCCCCTGCCGCCCCTGGGGGGCCCGAGGCTGTGGGCGGCGGCGGCGGAGGAGGAGCAGGCGGCGCGCCGTCGGGGGCTTTGAGTTTGGCGGGCAGGCTGTGGGCGAGCGCGTCGCCCGCTTTGCCCGTCATGCTGCGGCTGGTCCCTGGTGCCCGCTCCGGGGAATGCTCGGGAGCCCCCGCCTCAGGCCCCTTTTATACGCCCTGCCTGGAGCCCGAGCGGGGTCAGAGCCCAGCAGCCAATCACAGGGACCAGCCGCGATTAGGAATTCCAAAAAGCCAAATATGGGGGGGGGCGGGGAGGTGAGGAGACAGAGAGGAGGAGGAGGAGGAAGAGGAGGGGGGGAGACCCGTCGCGGCGGGGGGGGCGAGAGGGAGGGCGGCCTGGGGCGCGCGGGCAGCTGCGCGCAGAGATAGTGCCTGAGCGGCAGGTAAGACGCCCGCATGGCTGCCAGCAACGGAGGGCAGTTTGTTGGGTGTCGCTTTGGAGGGGTCAGAAAGGGGAACCCGCAGCGGCCGCTTGAAGAAGCTCTGGATGTGACAGGTGGGTGGGAGACCCCGCAGCACCCAAGAGGCGACTCTGAGGCAGAGCGGAAAGGGGTTTGGCTGCCCTGTCCAAGAGCAGGACCCTTGCGCGCGCGCCCAGGGTGAGAGGAGAAAGGGCGGGAAGGAGGGAGCCCCGCGCAGTGCTGACAGGAGGGCGGGCGGGCGGGCGAGCCTGAAGGGGCATTTTCCTGGAACATGGTCAGCAGGCTCTGAAGGCTGCAGCCCTCGCGTGAGAAGTGGGGTGGAGGCCGCGGGGAGCGGAGCAGAAGGGAAGGCGTAGCGAGAGGAGCCGAAGCGTTTCGTTGCCTTGGTTTGACCGCGCGAACAGAGGCGAGGCGAGCGCGGCGCGTCTTATAGAAGTCACGGCGACGGTTCCCTCGCCCAGTTCACCAATGAAATCATCCCAGTTCCTTAGAGGGTTATTCAAATCCGAATTCACACCTCTTCTTCTTGTCGTTGTTCTCTTTTTTTAAAAAAAGAACGAATCGCCGCGTAGGCAGGCAGGTGGGCTGATCGGAGACTTTGCAGTTCGTTGTACAAACTTTGGCAGCAACGGGTGCCTTTTCCCAGTTACCAGTTTCGCAATTTGGATCGTTTGGAGAAAATAACTGGGGAAAGATATCGAAATGTAGAAATAATGATTTCCATATCGAAATATGGAAAGAATCTTGTGGTGTGTTTAATTACACGTTGAAGAGTGGCAGATAATAATAATAATAAAAATAGTTTGGAAATTCGTTCACAAGAATCACTGCAGCAAACTGGATTTGTGGTGGCATGGAAAATGTGCATACTTCGCGTTCTGTTTTCAATAGCTGCTACAACTATAATGCAAGATGAAATGTACAGGTGCCATTTTGAATGAATGCGAATGAGAAGCCAATGTGGAACGGAGGGCGAAAGCAATTCAGTACTAGCGCCCATCTAAAAAATAAGGGCTGCTGCTTGTCTTGCAGTAATTAGCCTTCCATAATGCAAATTCAATGCTATCCTTTTAATACTAACATTGTTAAAGGTGGATTCTTGGAAGCAAAACGAATAACCTAAGTTGAAAGAAATCATATGAACCAAACTAAAAGCAAACTATAGTTTACTTTTATCGACTATAGATCAAAGGTCTTCATTAAACTTTTTAAGTAAAAGCTTTGTACATTCAAAATTTATTGCACCCAGAAAATTTTACTAAATCATTGTTTAGCCAAAAAGTAAGGTTTTCAACGGACATTTTAAAGTTTTGCACCCGTTTCCAAGGATGTGATATTTTGTATTGTGAAAATTATAGTTCATCTCCTGTGCTGAATCAAATCTTATTTAGAATTGCATACAGTTTTTAAAATAACTGACATATGCTTCTTTTAAAAAATACATTTATATTGATAGCCATTCATTTTATATTAGTGGAGGAGGTGGAAATGAGTCACAGTAAAATATCCAATTTTCTAATTGGTTGTGTGTTCAAATATTCAGCCAAGTAAATTAATAATGAGATTTGATTTGGAAACACAAACACATCTTGTTTGCTTTTGCCCTAAAAATAAAGTTTAGTTTAAAGTTATTCATGAGCACAGGAGATATTCAGATTTGAATTGAAATTATATAGTCCTGTTAAACACCTCACCCATTCTTCAGCTATATTAAACCCCTACATAAAGTAAAGGAAAGAATCTTCAGGGCACAGGGGGCATTGCAGAGTATAAAGGATCTTTTTGTTTTCTAGCTTCGCTGACGAAGCTCCTGATTTTCTGCTATATCCAGCTGCTGCCTTTTGTTTTATGCTTAAATTATATAAACTGCTGAGGAAATGAGGCTTTTTTGGTTTTTGTTTTGCAACTTCATGCAACACAACATTCCTGTGTTGATAGAATCTTTGTGTAGAATCTTTGGCGATCACTCGTAGCCGAGTAAGATTGTATTCCATGAACATTGTCTTAACAGTGAGTCTGTAAGTAACTGTGGAGGCCAATTCTGGATCCACATGTCCTTCCACAGTGGGGACATAGGTTTCTAGGCTGGAGCTGAACACGGTGAAGGTTTGCCAAATGTGCCTTCCTCTTAGCACGTTTCTCCTTTTCATCCTGAGTTAGAGTGTCTTCAAACTCCGTAACACCTGTGGTAAAGGCTGTTCTCCAGTTGGAGTGCTCGCAGGCCAGTGTTTCCCAATTGTTGGTGTTTATACTACATTTTTTTTTTTAGATTTGCCTTGAGTGAGTCTTTAAACCTCTTTTGTTGACAGCTAGCATTATGCTTTCCATTTTTAAGTTTGGACTAGAATAGTTGCTTTGGAAGACGATAATCAGGCATCTGAACAACATGACCAGTCCAACAAAGTTGATTTTGAAGAATCATTGCTTCGACACTGGTGATCTTTGCTTCTTCTTCTTCTAGTACACTAACACAAGTGTGTCATAAGATAGATAGATCAATCAATCCTAGGACTTGATGTGAGAGCATGTGATACAGCCACCTGACTGAAATGAGTGTCTGCTCAGTACCTGGGTGGGAGATTGCCTAGGAATTCCATGATGTGGGAAATAAATGTTCTGAATAAATAAATTTAAGAAACCACGCATGTGAGCGTGAGATGAGACAAAAGAATTCCTACTGGAATTCCTACATAATTCCTGCTAGTCTAACATTTACCAGGCATCACTCACATGTTTTCATGTTTGGATCTACAACCATGAGATCTAGATATACATTTAAAAAAATTTTTAAATGGAAACTAAGATCCCCAGGACTATAAATAGGGAGCCACATTTTGTTAGAACACTAAATAGCTAGATAGCTTCCAGAATCCTCTCAATAGCTTGGCATTTTCCTTGATTCATATGCTTGATCTGTTACAAAAAATCTTATTGTTTTGCTAACAAAAGTGTTTTTGCATATAGTAAGTCACAAAAGTTTGATGTGTGGCTTTCCTCATAAGAGATCTGGGGGGTGGGGGTGGGGAATCTCTGCCTAAGAGCTGAATCTGGAATCCTACTGTCAAACAGCAATCCAGAATAACAATAAAGTGTATCTTGGCAACTGCTTTACACTCTCACATGTGCCATTCCAGGTATGTTCAGCAAGGCCACCTGTTAAAAACAATGTTCTTTATAATAACAGATTTAAGTAACAGTGCCATCTACTGGCAGCTAAATAAATAATCACACCATGCACCCCTAAGCACTTTATTGTTGCCCAGCTAACTTTGAATGAATTCACCAAGACAGCTGGGTGTTGTTGTATTAATGCCATAGCTAGTTTATATATCACTGCTAAGAAGGGCCTTAATGAAAGTACTTTGTAAGAATTATTTTGTGGGGGTAGAATAAATGCAATGGCCAGAATCTAACACAATGGGCTTTCCATGAGCTTAAGAACATTTCACTCTGTGTTGGAATGGGCTGTGAACAGTAGAATACAAATTTTTGGTTCTTCTTATCACCCACTAGATATCTAATTTAGGAAGAGAACTGTTGTTCTTTGGTGACAAGAAGCTTAGTGTTTCTTTGGAATCTAAAAAGCAAAAAGTATAGTTTCTATCTAGGAAGCCATTGCTTTCCAAGCTTCAAAAGGCATTTAAAAAACAACCATATATGATATCTAGCCATGCCCTGGATGCCTGCATTTCTCAGCAAAGACACATGAACACATTTGCCACTCACTTGCTTTTGGCACTTGATAGCAACATGAATTTGTTAATTCATTCACTCTGATTCAGATGAGAACCTGTGCATTATCCTGAGCCAGCTGACACCTAAAGATTAAAAAAAAAAGCATTTGTTTCCACTAGGCAGTATAATGGCATTCTGATGGAAGTACTGTGGGGGGAGAGGGAAAAAGAGAAGGCTGTAATATGGCACAATACAACCAACCTTCTTAACAGTAGTAAACTTTGGGCTTAAACCAGAACTCTGGTTTCTCACTGAAGGAGACAAATATTTCATAATGCTTTAGTAGACAGACTCCAGGTGGGAAAAGTATATGGATCCTTTAATTCCTGAATGGTTATGGAGACTGGCTTACTTGTGGCATTTGTATGCTGCCCCGTGACATAAAGTTATCTGGGCAGCTTATAATAAATAAGTAAGAATACAACTGAATACAATGTAAGACCTAACACCATAAAATCAGAAGCAACATAAATACAGCAAAGACAAAACTCGCCACATCCCCAAACTTAAATAAGAGTTTTGAAAACCAAACTATGCAAGTTATTTATAAGGCCTTGCTAAACAGAAAAGTCTTTATGGATTTTTATTCTTTATAGGCTGCCATCAAAGTTATCACAAAAATGGTACCAGGTAAAGCTCATTGAGAAGGCTGCTCCATAACCAGGGTGCCACTGCCTAAAAGGCCCTTCCTCTGATAGCCATCTATTTCACTTCATTTGTCAGGGAAACTTAGCAGGACCACTGAAGGGAATCTTATGATTCAGTGAGTACATATGGGAGTGGGGGAAAGTAAGTCTTTCAGAAATCTTGGTCCCAAGTCCTTCAGAACCTTAAAGTTGAAACAAGCACTTTAAATTGAACCTGGATACTTCATTACAACCCCCCTGTCATAACAGCATGAGAAGAGCATGCTGGATCAGGCAGATGGCCCCAGTGGCGTAGTGTGGGGGGTGCGGGGGGGGGCCGGGCGCACCGGGCGCAACATCTGGGGATTAGGGTTAGGCAGCGCAAATCCACGGGTTAGGGGGCACAAATCCACGGGTTAGGGGGCGCAAATTACTTGCCTTGCCCCGGGTGCTGACAACCCACGCTACGCCACTGGATGGCCCTTCCTGTCCAGCATCCTGCTATCTCAGTGGCCAACCAGATGCCTGTGGGAAACCCACGATCATGGCCCAAGCACTAGAGGACCCGCCCCTCCTGTGGTCTCCAGCAACTGGTATTCAGAAGCATTGCTGCCTCCCACTGTGGAGGCAGAGCAGAGCCATGATGGCCTGCAGCCTTCGATATCTCTTTCCTCCATGAATTTGTCTAATCCTCTTTTAAAGCCATCTAGGCTGGTGGCCAACACTGCCTCCTATGGAAGCGAGTTCCACAGTCTTGTGCGAAGAAGAAGTACTTTCTTTTACCTTCCCTGAATTTTCCAGCATACAGCTTCATTGGATGTCCAGGAGTTCTAGTACGGTAAGCTGGCATGTGAAATCAGCCACATTGCAAATCTTATAATAAACTGTGTGAGATATTTGTTGGTACACTGGTGATTGGTCCTTTTGTCACCTGATTTTGTGCATATTTATTTGTATTTCTATAAACACTTGAATTAGGTTTTTAAAGTAATTTATTTTATTCATTATGGAGAATCATCCCAGATATGCTTGTTGTTTCTTTTTCTTAGTTTCCATATACAAAAAACACACCCTCACACAACTCTCTAGTAGAAGGTCTTCATGTTCACTAGGTGGCACTATAAAAAAATTCCTTCCAGTAGCACCTTAAAGACCAACTAAGTTAGTTTTTGGTATGAGCTTTCGTGTGCATGCACACTTCTTCAGATACACTGAAACAGAAGTTGCCAGATCCTTCTATATAGTGAGAAGGTGGGGAGGGGTGGCACTAGGTGGCACTGTCTCTGTGTGGTGTGGGACCCACCTGAATACTAAGGCAAAATGCTCTATGTACCTGGGGTATCAGAGGACCTCAGCCTGGAAACAGAAACTAGTTTTATAACAGGACACCTTGTGGAACAGATAACTGAAGTCTCTTCTCTGATGGTGAATTTGAGAAGCATATGTACCTGCACACACGTTTTGTTAGAAGAACTGGGCATCACCACCATTTGTGTCCCTTAAATCTGTGAATATTTTAATATAATCTGTTTTCAGCTATCGTTATAACAGATATAAAAATGACTTGACACTGTTACTTAATTAGAATGTGCTGCAACATTGCCAGAGCAACATTCATCTAAGCCAAATATTCTGTCTCAGATGCTTGGGAGGTGAAAGAAGGGGGGGGGGACCTATTACCTGCCAAGAGGAAATATCTCTTTGGGATCTCATTAGCTGCAACCCAGGCGATGATAAGAAATTAACTGAATATTTTAAAAAGTATTTCATCTCAACCAACAGGAATAGAGTTCCAGCTGCTTTCATGGTATTTGGCCAATATCAAAGTGTCAAGGAAGAACACATTCTAAAATACAGATTATTGAACAATTTATACAATCATCATATCCATGTGTAAAATTATTTTTAAAACAGCCATGCAGTTTTCCTGGATGTAAACACTAAGTACATGATCCAGTGAAAATTAAGCACTCCTTTGATTTCAATGGGAAAGGGAGAAGTACATGAGCAACTCTTCCACTAAACTCTCTGGGAAGCAAAGGTAAAGGGACCCCTGACTGGTAGCTCCAGTCGTGACTGACTCTGGGATTGCGGCGCTCATCTCGCTTTATTGGCTGAGGGAGCCGGCATACAGCTTCCGGGTCATGTGGCCAGCATGACTAAGCTGCTTCTGGCGAACCAGAGCAGTGCACAGAAATGCCATTTACCTTCCCACCGGAGCGGTACTTATTTATCTACTTGCACTTTGATGTGTTTTCAAACTGCTAGGTTGGCAGGAGCAGGGACTGAGCAACGGGAGCTCACTCCGTCACGGGGATTCGAACCGCTGACCTTCTGATCGGCAAGTCCTAGGCTCTGTGGTTTAACCCACAGCGCGTGACTGGAGGGCTGGAGGCGGGGCATGATTGACCTATTGCCCTAATGCCAATGAACAGAAGCCTGCATATATATATTTTCTCCCCAATATAGATGTGTAAAGCAAATTGTTAGGGCATTTTCACTAGTGTCTTTAAACCCACTTCAATTATTACTCACAAATACTTCACAATATCAAAAGCTGATCCGTGTGTCTCCTTCAAGCTGCACATTCCCATGCCTGTCTAGCCATTGTTACTCTCCTGCTCAGGTATAATGAATACAGAAGCATTTATTATAATGGTAGAGGCAAAATGAAAAAATATCCTTATCCCAAAATATGGCTCAATAGCAGTTGATAGAAGACCAGTTGTAGAACTGAATGTCTTCACAGGTGACACAAAAAGAACACAAAAGTTGATATGCGAATTCGCAGAACAAAAACTGGACTCTGTGCATTCATAAATGAATCACTGCAATCCGCACGTGTACTCAAATTGCGCAAGAGAGGCTAAAAATAATCATGAATAACACTTGAACACAAATTGCTCTTTGACTTACCTATAAATAGAAGTAACAGTGCCTCGCCACTGCAAAGATAGCCACAAACACTTCAGAATAAAAAGCGAGATATTGTTGATTAATTGCAACTTTAAAGATCTCTGGTTGTTGTTCTAAGGTTTATATGGATTGTATTCATGGCCAGGATTTCAAAAACTGTAAAACAAGTTCTGTTAGTCCAAAGACGTTTTAGATTTGTTTTTATCAAACAGCACTACCTGACCTCCCAATATGCTGCATGGCAATGCTTTAAAAACAAAGTTTTCATGCATGCTTTTAGAAGTTTATCATATTGCTGAAAAGCAAAAAATCCCATGGGGCCAGTTGAAGTTCCTGGTGTGAGCCTAAACAGCTATTTGGATCTTAGCCAGTAATTTTTCCCACCATAACAAGAGCAACTTCCTCCCTAATGCTGTAGTGACTCTAGTCCTTTGTTCACAATATAGCATGAACACTGCAGAAACGCAGTTGTAGAGGCACAGTGCAGCTTATATACTTCATTATTATTTAGTACAGTGGCACCTAAGGTTACAGACGCTTCAGGTTACAGACTCCGCTAACCCAGAAGTAGTTGTTGTTGTTGTTTAGTCGTTTAGTCGTGTCCGACTCTTCGTGACCCCATGGACCAGAGCACGCCAGGCACTTCTGTCCTCCACTGCCTCCCGCAGTTTGATCAAACTCATGCTAGTAGCTTCAAGAACACCATCCAACCATCTCATTCTCTGTCGTCCCCTTCTCCTTGTGCCCTCCATCTTTCCCAACATCAGGGTCTTTTCCAGGGAGTCTTCTCTTCTCATGAGGTGGCCAAGGTATTGGAGCCTCAGCTTCACGATCTGTCCTTCCAGTGAGCGCTCAGGGCTGATTTCCTTCAGAATGGAGAGGTTTGATCTTCTTGCAGTCCATGGGACTCTCAAGAGTCTCCTCCAGCACCATAATTCAAAAGCATCAATTCTTCGGCGATCAGCCTTCTTTATGGTCCAGCTCTCACTTCCATACATCACTACTGGGAAAACCATGGCTTTTACTATACGGACCTTTGTTGGCAAGGTGATGTCTCTGCTTTTTAAGATGTTGTCTAGGTTTGTCATCGCCTTTCTCCCAAGGAGCAGGCGTCTTTTAATTTCGTGACTGCTGTCACCATCTGCACTGATCATGGAGCCCAAGAAGGTAAAATCTCTCACTGCCTCCATTTCTTCCCCTTCTATTTGCCAGGAGGTGTAGTACCTCGGGTTAAGTACTTTGCTTCAGGATGAGAACAGAAATCGTGTGGCCACAGCAGGAGCCCTATTAGCTGAAGTGGTACCTCAGGTTAAGAACAGTTTCAGGTTAAGAACGGACCTCCAGAACAAATTAAGTTCTTAACCCAAGGTACCACTGTATAAGTATTTTTATACTAGCCTTCAGTCACATTCTAAGGGCAGTTTACAAAAGAAAGAAAACAAGTAAAATGTGAACAAAAAACACCAGAATAAACAAAAAGCCAAAACAATAATAATAATAGAGATGTCATGGCACAAAATAGCTGGATTACAATTGTATCTAAAAAGCTCTGATTTGGCATAAGGCAGTTTCCTGTGCTCTGTGTTCTTTATAATAGTTTTATCACATATCCTTGTGGCATGTTTTTTTTAAAAAAATCAATTTTTAAAGAATTTCAACATTACATGGGCAAGGGTCAGGGAAGGCTATGGGTGGAATTCAGTGTTGCGCTGTCACAAACATTCTGCCTGCAAAAGCATTTCAGCTTGCCAGAAAGAACTGTCTCCTTCCCTTCCCCCATGCACTGTTCTAAGGGTTTTCTCTACCCCCTGAACCAATTTCAGGGACACAGGAGGCACACAGGGTCCAGAGAGGCAGAAAAGCCCCACTGGGCAAGCAGAAACCCATGCACAGGACTGCCAGTCACCCTAGGTCTACTTATTAATGATATCACAGATGCTTTCCAATACGTGTTGGTGCAAAACTGACAAATGTTCATCATAACATATGGTAGGTACTTGTGCTTCTGCTGGGAAATAACGTATATTGCACTTAATAAGGCTAAAGACATCGTTGAGTGGACATTAATCATAACTAAAAGTACAGAGCATTCATCCAAAGGAGAATCAACATTAACTTGTCCCTCTGAAACTAACGCACACCAAAGAAAAGCTTGTCATGTCTTTTTACCAACTCCCTATTCATATCCACCTACAAATTCTTAATAACATCTCCTGTAATTTGTGAGCTCTTTTATGAAAGCTAAAATAATCCTAGAGGCAAACCGTCATGACAGTCCAAGCAACTGACTGTAATAAGTATGTGCAGTACATGTGATAGGATGTTGTTATGCAGGACAATAAGCAGATGTTTGCGAATGTTTTAAAATTCTCACCTTCTGTGACCACAAAACTAATTTAGATCCTTAGTTAAATCCTAAACATGTTCCCTGCCACTCCCCCCAAAAACCACCCACTTTCCTCAATTGGATTTATTCCCAGGTAAGTGTGTTTCTGATTGCACCATTAAACTACCACCTATTACTATGCAGCAGTAATATCCAGTGTCACATAAATGTTAATTTGGAAATCTGTTAATTTGATTAGATTATATAATTTCTATACTGCTTAATATTTTAAAAATATGTCTAAGCGGTATACAAAAAAACCCAGAAGCAACAACAGGCAACTTAAACAAAATATTACAAAAATACGCAGCTACATATAAAAATGTTACATTAATACAAAGTTACTAATATATAGAGATCAATTCATTTTCCTTCTGGCACACCCTCTCTCTTAGCCTCCAAGTTTTATGGACCTAAGATCATATTCTATCTATTGGTTTCCTTTGTTTCTCAGCTGCATGTTAAGGCTACATATTATATTTCAGCACCTGAAATTATCTGAATTTGGTTTATAGATCAAAGTATAATTATTTTTGTTTTAAATTGCACATTTGTTTCTGTATGTGTTCTCAGGCTTAATGATGCAGAGCTAGAGGATGTCTACCATGGTCTTTAAATTCCTCAGAAATTGGTAGCTTCAGTGTTTGGACATGAAGATGGTACCTTTAATCACCCTTTGCACTGGTGCCTGCAACAACAAATCTTGGTGCCACCACCAAGAAGGCCTGACCCTGTTTCCCGGGCAGCCTGTTGTCTTTTGATCAGCAATTAGGGGTGCATGTCACCCCATGTGGATGTCAAACCAGTATAGATAAGGAAGGAGTTCTAAAGAACACTGGAGGTACTCAAGGGGGTTCTGTCTCGTTTTCACAAGATTTTCTTCTGGATGATATGAAACTAACTATATCATTGGCTCCTATTATTCTTGATGAAGAGATCTGAACCTTTAAAAAGAGAAGCAACCTTTCATATGGAGCAGACTTTGCTATGGTCAGTGTGGCTATGTGCATACCCTGTTTCAATGAGTGAGATACTTGCTTGTGTAAGTTATTTGCTTGAAGGTACACAATTTGGCATTGAGATTTCACCTCAATAGTGCCTTAAAAAATAATCTTAAGAAATTATTAAGAAAATATTTGGAATTAGTTAATTAACAAACATTATACGTAGACAAAAGGAGGAAAACGTATCACTACCCTTAGCAGAAATGTATTAATTGCTATTGTGATAAATGCATTAATTACCAGAAAACGTATTTTAGACAACAGCCACTGAAACATCCTATTTTTGTTATTTAACCATTTGCAATATATCCATTTCTTTGAACATTTGTGATATATATACTTACTCTCTCTTTTGGAAATAAAAATTATTACAAAAATAAAAATAGTTTCTAGTCCTCATAGTGTATAATGTTTAAGTTGGAAATGAGACTGGGGGCTGTTAAGGGATCTGGGAAGAATTTCAATTGAACAAAGAATCAGGATTCATGCCGTACTCACCTATTCTCTCTCTATATCCACTATATTTCTTCTCACTGAAACTGTTTATATCCAAATTCCATGCTCTTCTTCTTCCTTCACTGGCCACTACCATCCCATTCCTAACTAGAAAACTCTAAAACTCTGGACTCTTATTAGACTCTGACTAAAATGTTCTTCTAGTAAAGGCTTACATGCATGACTCAAAACAAATGCTTTCCCCACCCTTGGAACCACTGCATTTCCCTTTTTAGTACTGCAGAAGCAAACACTTCCTCCTATATGTTGTTCTGTATAATGCAAGGTTTTTAAGTGGAGAAACTGCTGAAGTGCACAGCACAGTTAATAGTTATTGACTGTGCAAGGAAACAAGAACATTTCCCATCCTGCAGGAACTTGAGCTGTAACAGAGAATACTACTTATTTGTTCATTCTCAGCTCTTATCTTCGTTATGGAATTTTAGGAGCCAATCTAGCTGAACCCTTATGCTCTCCTGATGCTTTATCCAAAGGTCCATCTGAGTCATATTAATTACTATCCTTCTCCTCCCAATACTATACATCTCAAGTAGCTTCTAAAATGTTTTTTTTAAGACAGGTTCAAACTATAAAAGGTAGGTGCACCTATCTTGAATTCTGATTTCCAAACTACATTCTGATTATATTTTTTGCCCGTTCTCTTTAATAATGGCTAGAAACACAATGGCAATTGAAATCAGAAGCATATCCTTCAACAGTGAGATCAAATAGTATAGCAAAATGTCCAGTGACAACAATGCCTTCTTATTAGGCATCCACAATTCAGCAAAGAAACAGAAGAATTATAATCCAAAATTATACTACTCTTCTCTACAGTGCTGCTAAGGAGCTACAGGTATAAAGGTGATTCTTTAAAATACAAATGGTTGCACATCCCAAAGGGCTATTGAGTTAGAAAAGGGTTTACCTAGCAAGTAAGAGTCCAGACTGAAAAGAGCTTAGGATGGCTTGAGTAAGGGTGCTACAACAAACAACAACAGCAATCAAGAGCTAAGCAGTACTATGTCTTCCATAGCAAAGGATGCTAACGGAAGAACCCAAGCTGCAGGTACTCTCAGTTTACTGAAGACTTCAGTTCTTTACATACTTCAAAATGCTGACACTAAAGAGATGGCAAATGGCAAATGGTTCATATTTGTCATTAACATTCCTGTTACTTTATAGGTAAGGAATTGAGATGCAGGGGTAGGGAGCAGAGTGGATGTTTTGCAAGAAAGAGGTCTTAGGTTCAATTCCTGACACTTCCCTCTTGGGAAATGGGAAACACCTCTGCCTGAAATACAGGAGAGCTACTATCACTCAGAGCAACAGGGGCTAGATGGACAAATAAACCTGATAGGCTCCCTCTTTTCCATGGTTACCCAGCTAATTCAGTGCTGAGTGAGGATGGAACCTGAAGACCAGCTGTAGACCTCTAGCCACAGAGGGTCATAAAAACTCAAAAGTACCCATTCCTTTGGATTTTCCAGGCTCCTGGATGACAAGGACTCACAAGGCAAACATGACACAGGTGAGAGAAGTAATTGGAAGGAATATATATGAAGAGATGTCACGAGAAAAGAATGATCTTTGGGTTTGGGTTTCTCTCTTTGGCATAATATCCAATCATCACCTTTAGATGTCTCAGTCTTAGTTGGGTTACACCACTTTCGCACAAGGAGGGAACAGGAGTCCAGTGAAGTCCCATTTCAACAGTATACTTTCTTCAGGGAGATTTTAATTTGTGTAAATGAGTGTTTTTAATTTGGCATACTACGCTTTATCTCTATTATCATCTCATTTGATTTTAAACCCAGTTTCACCCTCCTGACTGAATTCCATTTGATACATTAGGAGTAATTCTCTTCCCAAAGGGTTAGACGTTTTCTCTCAACATAAAAGTCGCTTATTTTGGATAAAGAGACGATTAGATTTATCTTTAATATTTTAATGGCAGTCAGGATTATTGGGTGGGCAGCCCCGGTTTCGTTTGTTGGTGAGGGATTAGACTCTAATAAACTATTCAGATTGAGATTTTCTCCCTGTTTTCCCCCCAGAAAGTACTTGTATTTATGTTTTTTTTTAAAAAAAACAACACTTATTTTTAAGTCATAAATTCCATTTGCTGGTTCCTATTAGTATTAAATCAAGTTGATTACATTCGTAGTGACTATCTGCACATATATCTTTTTAATTTTAACATGCACAGCACAAAATCTTTAATGATGCCATTGCAGAGACCTACAACATGCATTCCTGTTAAAACAGATGAAAACTACGATCTACTCTAGAACCACGGGGATAAAGTGTAGATGGAGAAGAGCCAGAAGTGAACAGTTTCCCAAACTGCCTACCCAAGCTTTAGGCTGAATTCTTACGAAACTTTTTTTCTGATATCCATGTGTGTAGCAGGGGCACTGTTATGTTTCTTACTTACATCTGATAGTTATGTCCTGAAGCCACAACTAGCAAAGGTAGTAGAACAACTAGCCTCCAGCTTGCTGGAGACAGACAATAACCTCTAAAAGAGCTAGAGTTGTGTTGCCTGCTCTGAACACACACATTTCTTTTATTTTTTCTTTTCTTTTTTGAAGTGTCATCTCTGGTCAAAAAAATTTTTCCAGGTTTTTGAAGCACTGAAAGAACCTGTGGTGATTGTGGGGTAAATATACATAACAGAGGTACATACCTCTGAAGAAGAAAAGCATATTCTGCCTGCAGCCTAGAGGAAAATACTAGTTCTATCAACATATAAAGACTATGCAAAACTTCATGACATGTCCACAAGTTGTGTTCTCAAACCCATGTTTACCAAGGTAACATACATGTGGGGAGGAGGTACAGGGGGGGTTAGAGGAGAACCAACAGGCAGGAGCTAACTTATTTAACACATACACAAACACTCCCAGGAACACGTTTCCTCTTCTGTAGGTTTTATTCCTATAAAGATTTCATATGCCCTGATGTCACTACGCTGCATATCAGGGCAAAAATTGTGCAAAAGTGGGGGGGGGGGTCGGTGTCTGTTCAGGGGGTCTCTTTGGTGAAGTGCCAACAGGTCTGAGGTGTTCTGACACACCAGAGTGTCTAATATGTTCTAGTTCACATTCCCTTAAAAAACTGCACAATCTGGCAAATCGAAAGGGATCTCTTCTCTAAAACCGGTACGAGATGAAAGCCAGTGCCCTGAGGTCAAAACCCAACATGCCTTCTCTGCCTTTCTCGGATTGGTTTTTTTTTTTGTTAAGGCTAATCGGAAACTTGGTAATAGAATAAAATGTCAGTAAAGTAGAAATCAATAAAGTGCTAATACTCCGGGACTTTCACTGCTAGGCCAACCCTCGTCCCTCCTCCCTCTTCCCTTCCCTTCCTCCCTCTCCCCCCCATCCCCTCGCCAGCCACCCGCCTCATCTTGCCCCTTTGATTTCAGTCCCTTCTCTAATCCCCACCTCATCAGCTCTCGGGAAGGGTTGATCTGCAGCCGAAAATCCCTCATTCGGGGCAAAATCAGCTTAATTTGCAGCAATTTGTAGCAGGTCTTTGCTGGGATTTGAGTCTCAAATTATCCTGGCGGGTGGGGGCGGCAGGCCGCGCAATATGGGCCGCGATTTCTCTAGTCCTCCCGGTTTGCAGAGATTTGTCTGGGGAGTAATTACAGCTGCTACGCCGGCCCGGGGTCCCCTCCCTGGGCTCGGAGATCCCCAACCCCAACGGCAGGGCCTGGCACCAGGATAGCAGCCAAACACGGAGCCCTCGGATTAGCAGCTTGGATGGCAAATGCAAAGCAACAATTAATAATAAAAAATGGACGCCTCCCTCCCGCCTCAGTCTTGGAGGGAAGGGGCAGGCAGGCAAGCAGGCAGGCTGGTCTTGCTCCTGGGCTTATAATGGAGACGCGAGGAAAGGGAAGGAGAAGAGAAGGGGACCTTGTGGCCTCAGGCCTAGAGATCAGAGAGGGGGACTTTCTTCTAATGCAGCTAATTACAGCCATCGCGTTGCTGCTTTGCCTGGCAACTCGTCATGGGATCCCCCACAGCACCCCTACAATAGGGCACCCCGAATAAGTATAGCCTGTACATACAGTGGTACCTTGGTTCTCAAACGGCTTGGTACTCAAACAACTTGGAACCCAAACACTGCAAACCCGGAAGTAAGTGTTCTGGTTTACAAACACTTTTTGGAAGCTGAATGTGCTCCGTTTTGAGTGCCACACTGCTGTTTTGAGTGTTATGCTGAGGTCTGTCTGTTTTTGCTATTTATTTTGTGTTTTTGTTTCTGCAGCTCTTTTTTGTTTTGTTTTTGTGACTGTGTGGAGCCCAGTTCAGCTACTGGTTGATTGTGTGACTGCATTACATTGTTTATTGCTTTCATTTTATGGATCAGTGGTCTCGTTAGATAGTAAAATTCATGTTAAATTGCTGCTTTAGGGGTTGTTTTTAAAAGTCTGGAACGGATTAATCCATTTTGCATTACTTTCTATGGGAAAGTGAGCGTTGGTTTTGGAACGCTTTGGTTTTGGAACAGACTTCTGGAATGGATTAAGTTTGAGAACCAAGGTACCACTGTATAGCCTCAAATTGAAAAGTTCCCACAACTTGGCAACTCGTCATGGGACCCCCCCACAGCACCACTACAATAGGGCACCCCAAACAGGTACAGTGGTACCTCGGGTTAAGTACTTAATTCGTTCCAGAGGTCCATTCTTAACCTGAAAGTCTTCTTAACCTGAAGCACAACTTTAGCTAATGGGGCCTCCTGCTGCCGCCGCGCCGCCAAAGCACGATTTCTGTTCTCATCTTATCCCGAGGTACTATTTCTGTGTTAGCAGAGTCTGTAGAATCATAGAATCATAGAGGTAAACGGCGTTTCCGTGCGCTGCTCTGGTTCGCCAGAAGCGGCTTAGTCATGCTGGCCACATGACCCAGAAGCTGTACGCCGGCTCCCTCGGCCAATAAAGCGAGATGAGCACCCCAAGCCTAGAGGCGGTCACAACTGGACCTAAAGGCCAGGGGTCCCTTTACCTTTACATCCCCTGGCCAGTGTTCATGAATATTATTTTTTTAAACAGCGGCCCAGACTCAAGGTGGGTGGTTTGAAATCTTGGGAAGGGAACGTATAAGGATGATGGGTAGGGAATATTTCTCTGTATTCAAACTTACCATTTCACACAAACAAGATGCCCTGTTAGTGGAAAGAACTATGCTTGGTTATCCCAAGCTCACTCAAATTGCTCGCCTGCAACTTTTTAGAGGTTGAAAGTGAAGTGCAGTGAATAGACTCTCCTTGCAAGACTCTTAGAATAATAGAATCATAGAGTTGGAAGAGACCACAAGGGCCATCGAGTCCAACCCCCTGCCAAGCAGGAAACACCATCAGAGCACTCCTGACATATGGTTGTCAAGCCTCTGCTTAAAGACCTCCAAAGTAGGAGACTCCACCACACTCCTTGGCAGCAAATTCCACTGTCGAACAGCTCTTACTGTCAGGAAGTTCTTCCTAATGTTTAGGTGGAATCTTCTTTCTTGTAGTTTGGATCCATTGCTCCGTGTCCGCTTCTCTGGAGCAGCAGAAAACAACCTTTCTCCCTCCTCTATATGACATCCTTTTATATATTTGAACATGGCTATCATATCACCCCTTAACCTTCTCTTCTCCAGGCTAAACATGCCCAGCTCCCTTAGCCGTTCCTCATAAGGCATCGTTTCCAGGCCTTTGACCATTTTGGTTGCCCTCCTCTGGACACGTTCCAGTTTGTCAGTGTCCTTCTTGAATTGTGGTGCCCAGAACTGGACACAGTACTCCAGGTGAGGTCTGACCAGAGCAGAATACAGTGGCACTATTACTTCCCTTGATCTAGATGCTATACTCCTATTGATGCAGCCCAGAATTGCATTGGCTTTTTTAGCTGCTGCGTCACACTGTTGGCTCATGTCAAGTTTGTGGTCAACCAAGACTCCTAGATCCTTTTCACATGTACTGCTCTCAAGCCAGGTGTCACCCATCTTGTATTTGTGCCTCTCATTTTTTTTGCCCAAGTGCAATACTTTACATTTCTCCCTGTTAAAGTTCATCTTGTTTGTTTTGGCCCAGTTCTCTAATCTGTCAAGGTCGTTTTGAAGTGTGATCCTGTCCTCTGGGGTGTTAGCCACCCCTCCCAGTTTGGTGTCATCTGCAAATTTGATCAGGATGCCCTTGAGTCCATCATCCAAGTCGTTGATAAAGATGTTGAATAAGACCGGGCCCAAGACAGAACCCTGTGGCACCCCACTAGTCACTCTTCTCCAGGATGAAGAGGAACCATTGATGAGCACCCTTTGGGTTCGGTCAGTCAGCCAGTTACAAATCCACTGAGTGGTAGCATAGTCAAGACCGCATTTTACCAGCTTCTTTACAAGAACCTGAAGCGTATGTAACCTGAAGCGTATGTAATCCGAGGTACCACTGTATAGCCTGCAAGCATAGCCTCAAACAGAAAAGTTCCCACATCTTAAACCCCCACCCCAACAGGCCATGTCACCTCACCTGTAGCAGAACAGTCTCATAGCGCCAAAGGAGCTTTTTAATAGAAAGGGATGGGCACGAACAAGATGGATTGTTTTGAGAGGTTTCCTCCTAGTCACTGATCTAGGGGCTTCCAATCCATGCTCTTTGTGCCATGAGACTTGCTTTGAACAAGTCACTATCTCTGAGTCTAACCTACTTCACAGGGTGGTTATGCAGATAAAAGGGGAAGGAGAGCCGTATATGAAACCTTGAGATCCTAGGGGGGAAAGTGGGGGAATATAAATTAAATAAAGAAACCTCCACAAAACCCCTGCCCACCTACTGAAGTATCCCCAATGTCCCATTTGGAAATGACTGAAGAAGGTGCACCAAGTCAAGTCAGTTCAAACATGCCTGTGCCAATAGCATGACCTTTTCACACAACTGCAGGCAGTGTGTCCCAAGTAGCTGTTCATTAAAGCTACTTTCCTCAAAGCATCACTCCTCTATTTGCTTTCCTTTAAACATCCTGGAGGGGCGCAGGTGGCACTGTGGGTTAAACCACAGAGCCTAGGACTTGCCGATCAGAAGGTTGGCGGTTTGAATACCCGTGATGGGGTGAGCTCCCGTTGCTCGGTCCCAGCTCCTGCCAACCTAGCAGTTCGAAAGCACATCAAAGTGCAAGTAGATAAATAGGTACCACTCCAGCGGGAAGGTAAACACCGTTTCCGTGCACTGCTCTGGTTCGCTAGAAGTGGTTTAGTCATGCTGGCCACATGACCCGGAAGCTGTACGCCGGCTCCCTCGGCCAATAAAGCGAGATGAGCGCCGCAACCCCAGAGTCGGCCACAACTGGACCTAATGGTCAGGGGTCCCTTTACCTTTACCTAAATGTCCTGGAACTTTGTGGTGCCTGGCAGTAAGTGTGAAGCATACACAGAATATGTCCAGGTACAATCCAATAGCTTCACCTTGCCATAAAAGCACACCCACATATTTATTATAAGGCGGCATGAGGATGATGTTAGGCTATGGGGTGTGCTGGCTGGGGCTGAAAGGAATGGAGTCCCATACCACCTGGAGGGCCACAGAACTGCCATCCCTGTTACAAGGGTTTGCCTTCTACTCACTGCTGCCCATGCTTCTTCTCTGTTATTCAGCAGCACAACATAACTGGAGGTGCACCATTCTTTTAACTTCGCTTGTTTCAGCCATCTGAAAAATGAGCCAAGCAGCAAAATCCATTGCCTTCCTCCCAGAGATAGAGCCCTGAACGGTTGCTTGTTGTATGTGGCTGGACGGCATAACTAGCTATTATCTGGACGTTCTATCCCCTGTTGCTTATTGACCCATATTTCATGAGAGCAATAACAGCAACTAAGAATTAAAACTGTGTAACAAGATAATGACTGGGTTGCCAGAGATTGTGGAGAAACCGCAAGTCCAACACAGGAACATTTGGGCAAACATATTCACCATATTAAAGGAATTGGGTATTTATGATAAATCCTCATCCCAGTCTTTATCTTATGCTTTCATTCATTCTGTATTGCTGGGTGGGGGGACTTAAAAAGTAGAGATTGAGTATAACCACTCTGTTGGAATTTGAACTCTTAAGTCCCCAGGTTCAAAACCAAGACTGAAAGAAGAACTACATACTATTCTAGACCAAGAATTGGGAATCTGTGCCTTTTCCATAACTGCCATCATTTGAGACTATTGGTCATGATGACTGGGACTGATGGAAATTGGAGTGGAAAGGCATCTGGAGTGCCATATGTATCATTTTAAGGAATGCTGTTATATGATCCCACTTAGCTGCCCTACTCAGCACCTGGGCAGTCACTTTCAGCATGAACAGCAGTTTTCAAGGGAAGCCCCATGTAGAGCTCATTGCAGTAGTGCAGCCAAGAGGTCATCAGATTGGATTACTGAGGCCAGCCTACCAAAGTTCAAGAAGAGCCATAACTGGCAAGCCAGCCATAACTGGATATAGGCACTCTTTCTCACTGACAAATCTGCAGTTAGCCAGCCACTCGGTTACCTTGCCCTAAAAGGGGATACTAGCAATTGGGCAGTAGTTGCCCAACACTGCAAGGTTTAGTGAGCCCGCCTCTTAAGGACAGGCCACACCTTCACCTCTTTGAAGGTGACAGACATTACTCCTTCCTGCACTGCAGCATTAATCAGTCATGGATCTGCCCAGCTAGCTCTTATAAGGCCACGATGGGCAAGAATCCAGAGGACACATGGTTGGCTAATCTCTGTGCTTGTCCTCCTGTCCACATCATCAGGACACAAATGCTAAAACTGCTCCCATAAAATGTGACCAGATGGCATTCTGGACACCTTGACAAGATCTGCAGTAACCGTGGCTTCAAATTCAGAGCAAATACCGGCGATTTTACCTTTGGAAAATTGTTACAGCAGGCTTCTGAACGGGTAGCTGTACCAAATCCTGGCCAGGCTTAATGGGCCTGGACACAACCCCAAAAAACGCTGCTGGACAGTTCACTGAGGATGCAATGGTGGTAGAGAAGTAAGCTTTCTTTACCACCACCATATGGTAGGTTCAATTACACGCTCTAAGCTGTGTTTGGTCATATTCACTTGTGTCACTTGCACTCTAGCCATCTACCAGTCTCAGATGTCCCAGAGCTCCTTGGAAAACCAGGGAGCTTTCCAGATTCCACTCCACTGGAGAAAGCCCTTGGGAACAAGCAATACTGTTCACGGCCCTTTCCAGAGCAAAACCAAGGTGTCAGCAGGAGTTCCACACACTCATGCCAACAGAAAGCCCTCCCTCCCAAAAAAGCATTCAGGAATCCCTTAGGAGTCCATAAGCCTCAAGGGACAAACCATCTGAATTGGTCACTCCTGCAAAGATTAGTTGCTGCCAATCCAACCCTTTTGTTTTTATAGATAAATGATAGATACAGTACATGATGATAGACAGACAGACAGACAGACAGACAGACAGACAGACAGATGATAGGTAGATAGATGATAGATAGATAGATAGATGATAGATAGATAGATAGATAGATAGATAGATAGATAGATAGATAGATGATAGATAGATAGATTATCTACCTCGGGTTAAGAACTTAATTCGTTCCGGAGGTCCGTTCTTAACCTGAAACTGTTCTTAACCTGAGGCACCACTTTAGCTAATGGGGCCTCCCGCTGCCGCCGGAGCACACTTTCTGTTCTCATCCTGAAGCAAAGTTCTTAACCCAGGGTACTATATCTGGGTTAGCAAAGTCTGTAACCTGAAGTGTCTGTAACCTGAAGCGTCTGTAACCCGAGGTACCACTGTAGATTATCATGGATAGATAGATAGATGATAGATAGATGATAGATAGATAGATAGATAGATAGATAGATAGATAGATAGATGATAGAGATTAGATAGATAGATAGATAGATAGATAGATAGATAGATAGATAGATAGATTAGATAGATTAGATAGATAGATATAGATAGATGATAGATAGATAGATACAGATAGATGATAGATATAGATATTTCAGCTCCAATCCCCTCAAATGAGTGGTCTCTATACCCCCTGCATTTGCATTTTATTGTCTAAACTCCGGCACACGCATTTTCAGCATCCTGAGTCCAACTGAGCCCCTCAACCTTACTCCCCAAACATGCATGAACGGGCTTCTCTTTGCCCTTCTATAGCTGTTGTGTTTGCCCTAAACCAGGGGTTTGCAACCCGCGGCTCCGGAGCCGCATGTGGCTCTTTTACACCTTTGTCGCGGCTCCGGGGCGGATACTAGCGAGGGGAGGAGGCGCATTGTGCGCCCCGACACTCCCCACTGTGGCAGGCACTGTACTGGCTGTGACGTCGCATGGGGGCGGTGCGTGCATTAGTCACGCACCGTCCCGACGTCACCTTCCCGCCCGCTGTCAGATCGCGGCTCCGGAGATATATTTTTTTAAATGTCGCAATGGTTTTGCGGCTCCCAGTTTTTTTTTCCTTCGGAAACGGGTCCAAGTGGCTCTTTTTGTCTTAAAGGTTGCAGACCCCTGCCCTAAACTGATCAGCAACAACAGAGTTTGGGTTTGTCTCCTAACCTTTACTTTTATTTTCAGTCACATCTCACACACCATGCGAGGGCAGGGCATGAAGGTGACATCCTTCCCTGTTTGTACCCCCCCCCCAGCATAGTGCTTCCGAAGTTCCATTTAGATAGCATGGCTCTTATAGCCACGAATTTGCCTGTCCCTTTTGCCATAGTCCTCTGGAATTCTTGATTCTTTTCGGATCCCACATAGCTCTCTGAGGCCTCCTTCCTTCCTTCCTTCCTTCCTTCCTTCCTTCTTTCCTTCCTTCCTTTCTTTCTCTCACTCTCTCTTCCTCCTTACTCTGGCTATTTATTTTCTCAGTTTTTACTATCGCAGGAATTTTACTAGTCACAGGAAAAGTAGATTTCTGTCCAGTCTCTATCCTTAGTTATCTTGTTGATATTGCCTCCTGCCTGTTCTGCTGATTTTCACACAAAGGCAGAACTTGTAATATCTTCCTCTAAACCTCTAAACCTCTCCCTGAGCTACTGCTATCTCCTTTGCCTCCCAGGCGCGCAACTTTGGGATTGCATTTGACTCCTTCCTTTCTGTCTCCTCCTACGTTTAAGCAGTCACCAAATCCTGCAGCTTCTTCATTTTCTTCATCTCCAAGATCTGCCCTTCTCTCCCAATGCTATGGATAAAATGCTTATCCATGCTGTTGACATCTCTTGTCTAGACGATTGTCACCTCCTCCTTGTCAGCCTTCCCTTCTGCCGCATCTTCTTCATTCAGTTCACAATGCCTCTGCTAAAATCATCTTTCTTTCTTGTCACTTCTATGATCTCATCACCCTCTTCACACTCTCTGTCACTCTCTGCATCAATTTTAAGATCCTACTAGTTCTTACTTTTAAAGCTCTCCATTTTTCTTCCTACGGTACCTTTCCCCTGCCTTCTCTTTGCCCTTTATCACCATTTATTTCATAAGCACAAACCAGCATCTATTATGGTTCTCCCCCTTTACTTTTTCCTCACAACAGCCCTGTGAGGTAGGTTAGTCTGAGAGACAGTGACTAGTCCAAGGTCAACCCAGTGGGCTTTATGGCTGAGCCGGAAATTGAAACTTGGGTCCTAGACCAGTGCTCTAATCACTACACTGCACTACCTCTACTTGGCTAAATTCCTGGTTATTTAGTGCTACCTGACTCTCCTAGCTCATGCCCCAAGCTCCACTACCCATTTTTCAATCCCAGCACTCACTTCCCCAGCCAGTTTGTTCTGTCCAATATAGTTTGTATGGCCTCTGGGCTGTGATTTGTATCATTTGGGCGGATGGGTGTCCCTAGCACACTGTGTGTGCAATTCCTAGTAAGGAAGAGAAGGAAGAGAGAATAATTGTTGAGAAGTGGAAAGAAGGCAGCTGAAAACTCTTATTGGTTGGTGCTCTTCAGAGATCTGTAATTAACATAGGTGCATCAAAAAGACCATCAAGGGTTTAGGTCGCTTAATACAGACTTGACTAATAAGCAAGAGAAAGTGGAGAGAATGTATGTTTACAGGAGACGAAACTAAAAAGAAAATGGAAAAAAGGAGAAGGGAAGAGCAAACAAGAGAACATCTAAGGGAGAAGGAAAATGGAGCGGGGAGATGGAGGGAGGGAGAGATTGAAGGGGGCCAGAGACTGTATTTTCTATAATTATTGTGGATTGGCTCGGATTAAGGGCAACTAGCTATCTCTTGGTTTTTCCTTTTTATATAACAACTAATCTCCTTCTAATCAGTTATTATTAAATTATATTCCATTTTTAATTCATTCACAGATCACTGGTGGCACAATTCGGACATCTGGACAGATAATTGAATAGAGATAATTTATGTAAATGAGGAACAGTTGTGTACAGAGGTGGGGGAGGGGAGAGTCCAGCTTTTACAAGGCCAGTGACCTAATCAGAAATCTCTGGGAGCTGTCCCTGTTCTCGGTTAGGACACAGCAGGTTCAAGGTCAAGATGGTCTTTGTACTAAGTTACTGGCAGGAAAAGAAGTGCGGGTGTGCTGCTAAAGGTCACTCCATCTTGGTTCCACACAGGCTGAGAAGTTTTGGATGCCACCCTGCTGTAAACGGCAAATCACCCCTAAAATTTTATATATTCTCCCTGTATATTGAGCAGGGGAAAGTATCTGGCAGTTATCACTACAAATAAAAAATACAACACTTACAATGAATAATTAAAAGGGGCTTTTTAACCTGCCTTTTGAAACTCCTTATGGAGGTACTGCAAATAAATAGGGCTTTACTATTCTGAACTGAAATATGTGTATTTTTACTTGTTTATATTGCATAAAGCTAAGTTGGTAGAGCATGAGAATCTTAATCTGAGGGTCGTGGGTTCAAGCCCCAAGTAGGGCCAAAGATTCCTGCATTGCAGGGGGTTGTGCTAGATGACCCTTGTGGTTCCTTCTAATTCTACAGTTCTTTGATTCTGTATCTTACTTATGTGTCTGGCAAGGGGATGCATATTTTCTGTGTGGAGCATAAAGTTAACTTGAAGTCCTAGCGAGTGCCCCAAGGCATAGACATCCATTATTGCATGTTTACAGGAAGGCACATCTCTCTCTGAGGGCAGGAAATTTAAAAGCTCTAAACCATATTGATCCTGTAACCTGAGGGGAGGGGCAGATGATTGACAAGGGGAGTCTATTTTGGCAGGTGGGGGATACGGGTGGCTCTGTGGTATAAACCACTGGGCCTCTTGGGCTTGTCGATCGGAAGTTTGGAGGTTCGAATACGCTGGACGGGGTGAGCTGCCGTTGCTTTGTCCCAGCTCCTGCCAATCTAGCAGTTCGAAAGCATGCTAGTGCAAGTAGATAAATAGGTACCACTGCGGCAGGAAGGTAAATGGCGTTTCCGCGCACTCCGGCTTCCCTCATGGTGTCCCATTGCACCAGAAGCAGTTTAGTCATGCTGGCCACATGACCCAGAAAGCTGTCTGTGGACAAACGCTAGCTCCCTCAGCCTGAAAAACAAGATGAGTGCCACACCCCATTGTTGCCTTTGACTGGACTTAACTGTCCAGGGGTCCTTTACCTTTTACCTTTATTTTGGCAGGCAGCCATCCAAGAAGCCCAGCAGATCAAGGGGATCTCAGCATAATAACAGACACTTTGAAGCCAGGGAGGGAGGGTTTAAGGAACAAAAGGCTACTCGTGAGTAGGGCTTCTACTGACAGCCTGTTGAGTTTTAGGGACTGTGTAGACCAGGGATAGAAAACTGTATGTATCCAATTTTGTTGTGGTTTTGCTCAAAAGGGAATATTTTGGATCTCTCTAATTCTTCTATGTAATATCTTGTCCTTAAAACCCCTTCATTTTTTTTCCAGTTTAGTAAACATTTTGTTTCTTAAACCTGTGTGGTCTCAACTTGAGGTAAACAGCCTACAGCTGTAACCTTGAGCTACCTAAGGAGGTTTCAGAGAAAACCCCAGGGAATCTTTGGAAGCTATTTGATAAGGGGCAGCTGGTAAATAATCAATCCCTTATCTGGTGGCAGCAAGTACCTCAAATGGGGGAATGGTGGGTATATGTTGTGGCCAGGTCTCTCTTCCCCAGGCAGCATAGGACCCAAGTGGTTGGCCCATGAGCAATCACAGGCATCAAGGTAACAATGCATGATTGAAGACAGGTCAGTCTGGGCATACAGGACACCCCACCTGCGTATCTAGAAAATTGAGCATATGGTCCCTTGATCCTACCTGGCTGTGCACAGCAAAGTATTTTCCCTTCAGTCACCTTGTGCTGAGATCAATAGTTAAAACTTTACAGTGCAACCCTATGCATGTTGACTCAGAAGCAAGTCCCACTATATTTTATAGGGTAAGTGTACAGAGGATTACAGCAGTCTAAAGGTTTCAGGTCCAATGTGCTCAGAAAGTTTGCCAGAAACAAAGTGGATGCTGGGGACTGTCCATTTTGGTTTCTTGGTTTCTCATTTTTCCAACCTTAACTTCAGTTCTCCACATTTCCACGTCAGTTTGTGATTTTTCTTCTTTTTAAAAAAAATTCATCGTGACAATTCATCAGTGTTTTGATGTAAGTTGCTCCTAATAGACACATTTATGTATGCAATTTTGCCTAACATTTTGCCAAACATCCATAATATATTGAAACATTTTGTGTGTTAGTTTCATTATTATATGCATTTTTATGCACATTTTACCACGTTATATGCATTTTTGAGGGGCATATATTACTTGCCTGGAGACCTGCATTGCAAAATTTGGGAAAATGTGGATTTCAAAGGATGGCTGCGTTTTGGTTTGCGTAATGTTTCAGAATAAGAAAGGGAGTGTGAATTAGGTAGTTCCACCTTTAAAGGTGAACTTACTCAAGTTTCTGCCCCATCCCTAATGGATGGCTGAACCACAATGAAGACTGGATCCTGGAAAGGCCACATTTTGTTTGGATCTCACTGCTGGTGAATGGGGCAGGGAGAGTAAAAACACTGCCATTGCTTTTGTAGGTCTAGCTAGTTCCATTCACCTTCATTCCATCCTGTAACCCTCAGAATTCAAGTTCAAATTGCTTCTGCCTGCAGAACTCAAGCCTTAGGAATTCTGCAGTGGTTTCCCTCTTTGATCATATATTATTTTGATAGTGCAGAATTGCAGTCATTACTTTGAATGGTTAGCCTTTGACCTTGGGGTCATCTAGAGTGTTTCCTGTTAACAAAGAGGATACAAGGTTTGTGAAACTGTTCTGCTGCAAACATTGCGAGGCAACAATATTGTTGCATCAAATAGGATGCAAGATGCGATAGGCATTTTTGAATACAGTGGTACCTCGGGTTAAGTACTTAATTCGTTCCGGAGGTCTGTTCTTAACCTGAAACTGTTCTTAACCTGAAGCACCACTTTAGCTAATGGGGCCTCCCGCTGCCGCCGTGCAATTTCTGTTCTTATCCTGAAGCAAAGTTCTTAACCCGAGGTAATATTTCTGGGTTAGCGGAGTCTGTAACATGAAGCATATGTAACCCGAGGTACCACTGTAGTGGAAAGGGAAAGTTCATTTCATCAGGCAAAATAATTTCATTTGATAACTTTACAGAAGAAAAGAGAAGGGAAGATTTAGCATGCCTCTGAATGCCAGTAACTGGGAGAGGGTTATTGCTCTCATGCCTTGAATGTGGGCTTCTCATAGATATCTGGTTGGCCACTAAGAGAAACAGGTTGCTGGATTAAATATGCCTTTGGTGCACAGGAACATAGCAACCTGCCTTACACTGAGTAAAACCACTGGTCCATTTAGCCCAGTATAGTTTACACTGGCTGGCAGCAGCTCTCTGGGATATCAGATGGGGACAATTCTCAGCACTCCCTGAGTATGCAGCGGATTGAACCTGTGGCCTTCTGCTTTCAAAGCAGATGCTCTGCGCCGGAGTTAGAAGAAAAGTTTGGATTTGATGTCCCTCTTTATCACTACCTGAAGGAGTCTCAAAGCGGCTAACATTCTCCTTTCCCTTCCTCCCCCACAACAAACACTCTGTGAAGTGAGTGAGGCTGAGAGACTTCAGAGAAGTGTGACTGGCCCAAGGTCACCCAGCAGCTGCATGTGGAGGAGTGGAGACGCGAACCCGGTTCACCAGATTACGAGTCTACTGCTCTTAACCACTACACCACACTGGTTATGATGCCAGTGTGTGGTCTGACTACATATGAGAGATCACCACCTTGATGAAGCTAAGCAGGACTGAGGCTTGTGGTCTGGTTAGTTCATAGATGGGTGGCTGCTTAGAAACTGCCCGTATGATGCCTTGAGCCCCACAATGGGAGAAAGACGGGGTGCAAATGTAAGAAAATAAACCAATAATCCAATAAATCATGACCACAGAAGGACCTGGAACACCTCAACTATTTTCTCAGTTGTAACATAGGTGTTAAGGTTGGAATGTATGTACATCTATGGATTGGAAGAGGGTTACAGAAACATATAATTTCATTCTCAGGGGAGGAGGAAGACCATAAATACTTACACTCATGTCCAGAAGTCGTTAAGTACTGAGGGTTATGGCCTAGGATAAAGCCACAGACTTGCATAGTAGTCAAAATCACTTTCCGTTTTTCAGCCTGACATATTTTGCAAGAGTTTGGACAATAATCACAGCATGCAGGCCAAGTTTCACTTGCCAAATGTAATACAGAAATAGCACTTAAGAGGCTCTCTTTGCTGTCAGGATCATTGCGGATTTGTTACTGTGAATGGAAAGCAACAGGAAGTTAAGAGTCCAATATATTTCTAGTGTATGTTTCACAGAATCTAGTCTGGAGGCTAGAAATTTACTGAAGACGGGCAGAGAGCGAATCTTTGCTGCCAAAATTAAATCAGGCATCACCTGCCCCCCTGTGCAGCATAATCTGAAACCTGCAGAAATATTTGTTGCATTTCACACCAGCACAATCCAGACTGGAAAGAAAATATTCATTGAAAGTCACATTGAGGCATTTCTTTTTGGTTTAAAGTGCCCATCTTTGAGTTTGTGATTTTTCAATTTAAGATAGACGCTTCAGGGGCAACTTACTGTGAACAAACTACCTCAGCCCTCTTCTTGGACTCCAGTGTAGGCCACAAACTTCATTTATATTTCATTTGTTTAATGATTTCATTTTCTTCCTCCCTGTGGGTAGAAGAAAGCCTTGCTTCTATGGTTGTGTACACACCATACCTTTGAAGAACATTTAAAGTACATCCTTACCCCAAAACAGGAATCACAGGAACTGTAGTTTGTTAAGGGCTCTGTGGGGAGTAAACTACAATTCCCGTGATTCTTTGGGGGGATATTTAAATGTGTGGTGTGTATGCAGCCTATGGTTTGGATCAATATGCCTATGAGCTATATCACAGTGGTAAAGCAACTTATTTGCATGCAGAAGATCTCCGATTCAATCCCCAACATCTTCAGATAGGGTTGGGAGAAAACCCTGTCTGAGCTGCTGCCAGTCAGTGTAGAGCAGGCTTCCTCAACCTCAGCCCTCCAGATGTTTTGAGACTACAATTCCCATCATCCCTGACCACTGGTCCTGCTAGCTAGGGATCATGGGAGTTGTAGGCCAGAAACATCTGGAGGGCCGAGGTAGAAGAAGCCTGGTGTAGAGAATACTGAGCCAAATGGACCAGCTCTGCCTGATTCAGTATAAGGCAGCTAATTTTTGGGATCAATGGAGTTGGTGTGAATCACAGTTTTGTAACAATTGAGCTTATGTACAAATAATGACTGCTGCACTAAAAAAGGACTAAAACCACTTGACCTTCCAAAGTACCCAAGACAGTCACACATTCTCGTAGCCTGGAACCCTCTGTACCCCAAGACACAACAATGGTGTTCATCAACATGGTGTTTAAGCAATACCTAGAGCCAGTTCATTAAAACTGGTTGAATATTTACCAGGGAGCAATTTTAGCCTTCCACGTTGAGGAAAAATCAGTTTCTCAAAAGCTGGGCAACCAAAGAGTCCAAAACTATGGTCTGAAAACTGGTTGCAATGAAAATAGAATATCTGTATTTCATCCAAGAATGCTTGAAGATGAACAGCGATGATCTGTTTGGTCACCTTGTTCAACAATGATATATTTGAAACTTGTATATCATTTGAAGGATCCAATTGTACAGTTGTTACATTGAAGACCCTTCTATCTGAGACTTACTTGATGCCACATTAATCATTGTACCATTCTTCGAAGTTTCCACTGCATCCACTTGCAGTACCAAAGACCCTATATATATATATATTTAAAAATCTGCACTGAAAACTGGCTTGCCTCTTCATCACGAAGGGGAATTTCCAGGAAACTGTCAACTGTTTTCTTTTATTAATTTCATTACGGTCTCAATAATCACTCTTCAGATTACAAATGAGCGGAGGTGGTTTCTGGAACCATTTTATCACATGCTCTAAAGTACTTCCTCAAACAGGTCAGTGTAATTTCAGTCTTGTCAAGAGTTTAGACTGTGGCACTTCTATGGGTGGTATAATGGGGAAGCTGTACCACGGGGGAAGTGGCAAGGGGAGGAAATGCCCCTGCCCCAATTGCCATGCTAACACTCTTCGTCCCCAATGTGCTGGCAGAAGACCATAGCACAGTGTGCTTCAAATCATGTCGTTGGTCAGGCTGCAAACTTAAACAAGCTTAAAGGTAAAGGTAAAGGGACCCCTGACCATTAGGTCCAGTCGTGGCCGACTATGGGGTTGCGGCGCTCATCTCACTTTATTGGCCGAGGGAGCCGGCGTACAGCTTCCAGGTCATGTGGCCAGCATGACTAAACCGCTTCTGGCGAACCAGAGCAGCGCACGGAAACGCCGTTTGCCTTCCCGCCGGAGTGGTACCTATTTATCTACTTGCACTTTAACGTGCTTTCAAACTGCTAGGTTAGCAGGAGCAGGGACTGAGCAACAGGAGCTCACCCCATCGCGGGGATTCGAACCGCCGACCTTCTGATTGGCAAGTCCTAGGCTCTGTGGTTTAACCCACAGCGCCACCCGCATCCTTAAACAAGCTTACTCAGAGGCAAATAAAACTGAAACCTTTCTGAGCAAATATGCTTAGTACTGGAGCATTAATGTGAAACATAAATGTTTCCATTTAGGATAGTTTAATAGATTTAAGAGAGCATACACCTCAAGATTTACTTCATTCCTTCTTTGTTCACCTCTCTGCCACCTGCTGCCCCTCTAAACCCCGAGCAATTTCAAGAAGCATGGAAGTGTTATGGTGATGCTGGCCGCAGTTGGTTTCTTCTTGCAGCTGAAAATGAAGAATGAGAACAATGACATTTCTGCACATGAAAAGCAAATTTTCAAAGGGTTCCATGAGTTAATGCAAAATATATTGCTAGGTATTTGTTACTGCCGTCAAGGTAGGAACACATTGTCCCTCTGAAGTTCTCCCTAGATCTGGGCTGTACCTGTCCTTCTTCCAAACACAGTTTGAGCTGCCAGAAGCTCAGTAAATTTAATCATCAATTTCTTTAGTACACTAAGGATATGCGACAAATGGGCCTGCTAGTATGTTTACATTGCCCAGTTAGTCCCTTAGCAACTCTTCAACAACTAAGTGTACAAACTTTTATTAAATTAGCATTCAGTTTGTTTTCGGGTCCTTAGGTGTTTTGTTATCACACTCACATGAAAAACAGATCTCCTTATTGCTTCCTCCTTTATTTTCCTTTGCACTGAATGTGAATATCTGCTATACACCAAACCCAACTGGGATGCATGGTAAAGTGTATATCATACTTTATGCATGGTAATGTATACACATACATTTCAGAATTGATTGGCTACATTTTTGTTGTTGTTCAGATATCACGCTGTCAGTGATTTCCCCCATGGTAACTACTTCACTTCAGGATTGTTCACGCAACCTAGTTTAGTTACTAGGTGTAGTTCAGTCGGTACAGCATGAACCTCTTAATTTCAGGGTTGAGAGTTCAAGCCCCATGTTGGGCAAATGATCCCTGTATTGCAGGGGGTGGGACTAGATGACCCTCATAGTCCCTTCCAATTCTACAATTCTAGGATTCTACGACTAAGGTCACAATGCAGGGCTGCCCTGCCCACGCTTTGAGGCCTCTGGGTCGTTGTATGCTCACCCTGAACTGCCAAGGCAACAGAAGTAGTTCTTGCTCCGTGCTGAGAAGTGAGAATAAACTGTTACAGATAACATTGTAAAACTCTCTTTTGGTCGGCGTTATTATTGCTCTATTTTTGGTTATTGCAGCCTCTCTGTCCCTTACCATTCAACAGCAGTATTTCTGCACAGCCCACTAAATGATAACAGGCCCCACTCACTGTGCCACAAGATCTTATTTTTGAGATTGCAAATTCTTCCTGTTATTGCACTGCACCAGCAGCATGCTCTATAGGGCTCCTTGCTACCTGCCTGTTCTGTATTCGTCTGTACTTCTTTCGGAAGGAGTCGCTCCCTGGTGTGCTCTGTAGTTTCATTGTTGTGGCTGCTTTAAACTTAATCCGGATAGTTAACTCTCATTTTATTTTGCAGTGTGCTCCCCCCCCCCTTCTAACAAAGCTTGTCACGCTCTGTTTAATTGAATTGCACTTCTTTCTGAAGTGCTGCTCGCTTTATTGGCCCCCTCCGGTAGAGTGACAGAGGCCTCCCCCCCTTAAGCTTCTCCCTCTTGGGCCATCAACAAGCCCTCCACTTTTCCTCCTGGTGGCTTTCCACAGACAGACCCCCCCCTTTCCTCCCCACCAATCTCCTTATTACTAACCCCCCCCCTTTTTTTAGGCTCTGACTCACAGACACCATTAGTAGCTCCCCTTTTCCCCTCCCCTCCCATAATCTATCTACATATTAAAATGAGTTTGTCCCTGATTTACATGCGTAAGAAGGGATGTAATAATGAGGACGTAGATTAGAAGATTTAGCACAATCGTTTGTGTAGATTGTGTCCCATCAAAGGGCAGCCTCTGACGAGCCGAGATTAAGGAGCAAACAGCTGCCGCTGGAATTCAGTCCATTTGTTTGTTTGCTGTTTTCTCTCTTGACTCCAGCAAACAGTCTCATTAACATGCAAGTGATTTGCTCCTTAAGCCTCCCCCCACCACCCACCTCCTGTGTATTATTGGGGGAGTTGCTGACAAGAGCTTTGGAGAGACCAGGCATGGCCCACTTCTGAGAGATCGGCATGCAAATCAAGATTAAAATGGGCAGTAATTAAAACATAAAGAGAGGGGGCAGGACACCTTTGGGGAGGGGGAGGTCTTAAGGTTGGGGGTCTCAAGGCAACGGAGGGCGGGGTGAGGACCTAACAAGATCCGCTGCCCCCTTAGATTTATCTTACACGTGCCTAGAGCCTTCTCATCTCTTGCCAGCAAAATGTATAGCTTCCTGTCAACATCATTTACCATATTTGTGGGTTTCAGTGGCCTTCTTGCAGACTTGGTCCATATGGCCTTTGACAGGGAGGGCTTCCGTGTCCAGTTCCCACTTGTTGAAATCTGTGCTTCCTCCGCAGTCCAGGTTGCCCTTTTAAACTGCACTTACATGCAAAGCGTGGGATTAGACCATATTCCTGGATGTTCCTTTGGGAAAGCGGCAGGGCTTAGTTTCTTTGGAAAATGTTTTCAGTGCCAGGGATCGGATGCTAAAGAGAGATTCTGGGCACATGCAAAGTACCTTTAAGGGGATGCAAAGCCCTGGAGAGCCACTGCCAGTCAGTGTAGTAAATTTTGAACTAGATGAACCAATGGTCAGACTCAGTATATGTTCCCAGTGTCACTAGTACTGAGTAGCTGTAACTTGCACACCTGTAATTGGGGTCAAGTCAGAGGGTCTGGCTTCCAAGCATACTTGAGCCCTGGATCTTATTGTTTTACAGATTAAGCACTGAACTTCTGTGGTATGAAACTGCAGCATTACATACTGTACATCCGCATGACAGGGGTGAGAGGAGTAGGGAGAATATCATAGTATTTGTGTCAGATCCCAAGGATATTGAACTCAGCATGCTTTCTGTTACTGAGAAAACTAAAGCTGGCTGATGATAACCCAAGAGTGGCTTGCTAGATGCTCAGAGAGGCTGGAATATTTCTAATGCTCAGGTCCAGAAAAGGAAGACTTGTTCATGATCTGAGATGCCTCTCTTGTTTTCCTCCTTTGCTTGCCAATGGCTAGTTGATATTTTAGGGCTAACACGATCCTTACTCAGTTACCTTTGATAGATAATCTTGTGGTGAACAGTGGGATCTGGTGGGCCACTGAGCTGGGACACACATGATGTGCTTGGGCTGGGGGCTCAATGTGGATGCTATTTGCTTTTGGCAGAACTGATTCTTCTTTACAGACTAGCACTGTTTGACTGGGTACTTGCTGCTCCTTCATGCTCAGTGTGTGTCATTTGCAAATAAATAGTTACTGCAAAATTTCCATCCTCTTCTATGTGAGCTTTTAATTACCTATTAAACAGCTGCATAATTATTTTAACCATCTTTTGCTTTGTCTAGTCATAAGTTTTCACCCCGTCTCCCAGTTTCCTCCCTTCTACTCCCACACTTTCCCCAAGTGCTCTCATACTGACAGTTTTAGTATTGTCTCAAAAGAAGGTCCCTGCAAAAGCAGGATCAGCTCTATTCAGTATATCTGATCCAGTCCCAGTGAGGTTTGTACTGT
The DNA here is from genome assembly GCF_964188305.1 of Podarcis bocagei. Taxonomy (NCBI): domain Eukaryota; kingdom Metazoa; phylum Chordata; class Lepidosauria; order Squamata; family Lacertidae; genus Podarcis; species Podarcis bocagei. Next base: position 33,198,354 of record NC_138125.1, read on the forward strand.
ATTTGGCACCAAATTTAAAAGGCACTGCAAGTCCTGCTTGCTAATCAGCAATTGTGAGAGCACTTAAAGGTTCCTAATTCTTACTTTTGCAGCCATGATCTTACCTGTCCCTCACCTGGCATCATGTTAGAGGGACATGGCTTGGAGAAAATGACTTAGCAGGCCAAATTAGTACCCCTGCTGTGGGCCAGAATCCCCCCACTGCCGCCTTAAAAAATTAACAGTGTGACAGTTTTAATTTGCTGTGGAGCTGGTAGTTTAACCTCCAACCAAATTGTTTTATGATCATTTATTGAATTTATATCCCACCCTTCATCCCAAAATGGCTCACTTTGCATGTAATGCTAAACTAAAACACAGCTTACGGTGACCCCACAAGCATGTGGTACCCTAGAGAGGAGATTACGACCACTTTTTTCCTCCTCCAGTCCCACTGCTGCTGGGCTGGTACAAGCTTAGCTATAGTTTGTCATCTGAACCTGGACTTGTGGCTTGTCACCTCAAGGCAAACCATAAGTTGTCAACCAAGAACAAACCTTGGCTTCACCTGTGCTGCCCCACCTCCAAATAAACTAAAAAAAAATAGTTTGTTTTTTGGTTACTATTTTGTTAATGTTGTTAATATTGTTTTATAGATCAGTGTTTCCCAACCTTTTTTGGGCAAAGGCACACTTGTTTCATGAAAAAAATCTCGAGGCACACCACAGCCCCGTGACGTCAGCGCGCAGCGTCACGCCGGGAGGGACGCACGAAAGTGTAAGTTTCAATTCCCCCCCTTGCCTTCCTTCTGTGCCAACCGCCAAAAAGCCAAGAATCGCGGGACCGCCGGCGGAGGGGGGGAGGGCGAGCGGAGGCAGCGGCGAGCCCCGTTCCTCCCCATCCGCCCCATTCCGTGCAAGGAGTGCGAACAGGTGTGAGAAGGGGGTCAAACCTGCGGGTCGGCGTCGGGGAACCTCCAAGCTTTGGGGGTGGGGGGGGAGGAGGCAGCAAAGCGAGGCAGGAAGGAGAGCGCGGCTTGGCTGGGTGAGCTTTGGCAGGGGCAGGGAATGAGAGCCGCGAGGCGGGCACTGCGGACGGAGGCGCTGCCCGCCGAGCTCGCAGGCAGCCAGGCAGGCAGACGGCGAGAGCCCCGCGCTGGGCGGCCTCTCCTGGGAAGTTTCAAAGCTGTAGTTAACTTTTTTAGATTATTATAAAAAAAATTGAATGCTGGAGCACGATTTCTGTTCTCATCCTGAAGCAAAGTTCTTAACCCAAGGTAATATTTCTGGGTTAGTGGAGTCTGTAACCTGAAGCCTCAGTTACCCGAGGTACCACTGTCCCATGTAATGTAGTTTTGTGTTTTTGTGTTGTTAGCCTTGGATGTTAAACAGCCACCACCACCGCAGGCCCTTAAAAACAAGGTACTTTCATATTCATCTTTACTTGGAGGCAAGCCTCCCTCTTCCCAAGGGGGCCACTTCCCAATTCAGAGTGCTTGGCATCCTAAGGAGGGGAGCAGCGCTGGATTTGGGACACTGCTGGCGGCAGAGGGGCGCAAATAACAACACTGAACAGATCCGTTGGAAAAAGCAGCTGTACCAAAATGAATTATTGCGAAAATGAGGGATATTTGAGGGAGGGGCCGTCAAATGTTGTCCTCGCCCAGGACGCCACTTGAAGGAAGCAGCGGGGGCAGACGCGGGTTAGAATCCTCTCAGCCTGGCCTCCCTCACAGCCCGCCCCCCCCCACCGGAGCTCCTGGGAGGGAGAAAAAGGAATGCGAAAGCGCTAATAATAAAAGCCAATTTATATATGTGGAGAGAGGGAGGGAACCCTGAGGCCGAGTCAGGCCCACAAAAGCGGGAAGGGGCCCCTCAGCCGCGCAGGAGGCGCCTGTCCCGCAAGAGGCCGGCAAAGGTCACCTCTGATGCCCTTGCGCCTCCCTCCCTCCATTGCGCGCACAGCGGGGGGGCGCCGCTCACCATCCTCCGTGGCTGCGCGTGGCGGCTGCAGGTCGGCGGGCCCCTCTGGCGCGCGTGGACGGCGGCGCCCCTGGCGCAACTCAGGCGCTGGAGGGAGCGGAGCGAGCGGTACATGGCGGAGGCTGAGGAGCGAGGCGCCGCGGGCGGGCGAGGGGGAGGAGGACGGAGTGGGCGGAGTCGCAGCCAATGGGGTGGAAGAAACCCACGTTTCCTTTTTGAAAGAGAAACTTTTAAACGAGCGCGTGGTTGAAGAAGGCGCTTGCCCAGCTCCCCTCTGCGCCTCGGAGGGCGGGTTTGAGCACGCGCAATGCGCCGCCCTCCCGCCCTGCGCCGCCGCCGTCTCGCGCTCCTCCCTTTTGCGCGCGCTGCCCCGCCGCCGCCCCATTGGCCGGGTCCTGTCAGCTGATCCTGTGTTATTTCCTGTGTGTGTGTGTGTGAGGGGAGAATGGAGAGAGAAACCTCGGCACTACCACCGCGGAGCCGCCCCCGGCTCGCCGCGGATCCTCGCCGCCGCCGGCCCGCCTCTCGCCGCCCGCCTCGCCCGCCTCCCTCCCACGGCACACCAGGCAATGACCCGCGGCACACTAGTGTGCCGCGGAACACCGGTTGGGAAACACTGTTATAGATTACGAATGCTGTACTACATTGTGAATCCTATATGACTTTTGTTGTATTTGTGATGCTTAGCCTTTTTCTTAGTTGTTTTCTTAATAGTGATTTATAGATTGCATTTGCTTTACTGATGGTGTGAAATAGTTTTACTGATGACTTGTTAATTATTCTATTTGATGTATGCTGTATTTGTGATGTTCTATTATGTTGTTATTTATTGTTTGTAAGCCGCTTTGCAATTCACTTGAATGAAAGGTGGCTTAGGAATATAATAAATCAAACCATTATTCCCTGGACCCACCCGATCCACCTCCTCCTTCTAACACTTATCAGTCATGTGGGGATCAAAAATTCACCAGCTCTTTTTGAAGTTGACAAAAGGGGCCTGGGTGAGCTTTCTGTCTCTCATTCAAGTCGTCATAGGAGGTTCTAAATGCTGAAACTGTCAAATTGGGTATAAATACTGAAATTTTGTGTCCATAATCACTACCTCATGGTGACAAATTCTGTCACCCCTTACAGTTCTTCCTTTGGAAACAGCTCCCTTATGAAGGCTTAAGGGTGGGGCAAGGCAGGTGGAAAAAGCAATTGCTTGATGGACAGAAGGAAGTCTCTCCCCTCTCACGGTCAGGGTTCGAAATTAGCAGGGTGCCAGGCGCATTTTGCGCCTAAATATTCTCCATTTGTGAGCATCTCCAAAAGGGTGGGTGCCCTTTTTTGCACCTGGCTGACACTCAAGAATTGCTGAAATGTATGTGCTTTGAAACCTTGAAGTATATTTTAAGGGTAGACAATATGTTAAGGAGTTTAATGATAAAGGGTAGAGTGTTTTGAAAACTGAAGTAGGGTACCTATATTTTTAATGTAAACACCACATTAAACATGTATTAACAATTTCTGCTAAAAATGCGTCACTAATGTGAATTGAGTATTAATTCATATTTATCAAAATAATTAATAAAATGTTGCCGCCACACCCCCCCAAGTGGCGACTAGACATTCTAGTCCCAGAAGCCATTTGGCTCCTAGCTTTTCTATCCCAGTTTCTAACACTGCTCACAGTTTTTCGTCTGGAAAGAGTTTCCTTATGAAGGCTCCTTGTGACAGTAGGTGGTGCCTGCTGCCTTGAAAGAAGTGGAAGCATGATTTCTCTTGCTGGACCTTCCTAGACCCATATTCTCTTAATCTATCCTTTGTTCTCTTAATGGCCCACAACCCAAACACAGGAAACTAGGTGGGCTTAATTTGCTTCTAACACTTGCTGGGTCCAGGGCATACAGGTACTTGGCACCCACAAACCCATAATGGTACAATGGGAGAATTCTGCTCTGCCCCACAGCAATTAAGCTATGAGTTACTACAAGGTTGTATCTTATATTCCAGGCTGTTTAACAACTATATGAAGCTGCAGGGAGAGGTCATAGGGGTTTTGGAATTCTGTGCCATATGTATGCTGATGACACCAAGCACCAGACTGAAGCTGAATCCTGGTAAGATGAAAACTCTGAGGAATGGCTGGTCATGTTATTTTGGCCCCTGAGACAGAATATGGGAATTGACTGTGTTAAATGAAAGGGTGGTGTCATGCAGTTTTTATTGCAATTATTTGTATGTCTTAAAGAAATTATAGAGATGCGGGGGAGGGAGGGAGAGTTTTAATTCTATTAATGTTTAATTGTTATCGAATGGTTGTTTTTCTATTTTTTGTGATTCTTGTTTTTATTAGTCAGGGGTCCTGTCAAGGGAAAAGGCAGAATATAAATATAGCATTAGTATTAGTAATAATAATAATAATAATAATAATAATAATAATAATAATAATAATAATATTCCACTGTGCATTTGCTTTCCTTGGCAGTAAAATTACAACAATAATAAATTTAATAATTAACATTTTAATGAACATTCATGACACCCAAAACCAATTGCCCAAGGCAGCCACTTTAATCTGCCTAATGATAGGATTGGGTGTAGGACATTACTGTACAAGACATTGCGTTCCAACCATTTCTTTCTGAGATCATTCTTGACCTAGGGCTTCTTCAGTAAATGTGATGATTTTTACTACTATTGCTATGATGTCACAAATTGACATCCTGTGTACTCCAGTCTGTTATCTGGGGATTCTGATCTAATCTTGATCATCACTAATGCAGTGCAAATCCAACGCACCGGGTGATAATCTGGCTACACAAAAATGGATTTTGAGACATAATCAAAGCCTTTCATTTTAATGTTTTTTGCAATATATGTGATTTAAAGTGATTCTATTTTCTCTTGAGCTGTTCTTCACTAGCTGCTTAAGAAGTTTACAAGATCATTTATGAAACACCTTATTTGGGTTTGTTCTCCTGGTTTTTCTACTCAGGGTGAAACTTGATGCAAACCAATTATATAATGAGGAATTTGTATGCCTGGCAAGAAACCATTTCCAGTGCCTAGGAATTGTTTTTCTCTTTCTTTGAAATCCTGTATCCTTTTAAAAACAAAAACTGAGGCAACATAATTTTAATTTCCTTTCAAATAATGTCTTTGACCTAAGTGAAAAAGAGGGAACGATACAAAAAGAACAAGCTAAAAGGGAGCTTGTTGACTCATTCCAGGTGGCATTTTGATACTGTAAACTGCCCTGTGAGCCTCAGATGAAGGGCAGTATACAGATTAAATAAATAAGTAAACAAAACTCCCAAGTCTATAGATCGAATGCAAACCATTCATGCTTATGGTTTCCCCCCCAAGGTAGCCAGATCCTGAAGCTGAGGCTCCAGTACTTTGGCCACCTCATAAGAAGAGAAGACTCCCTGGAAAAGACCCTGATGTTGGGAAAGATGGAGGGCACAAGGAGAAGGGGATGACAGAGGACGATATGGTTGGTCAGTGTTCTCGAAGCTACAAACATGAGCCTGACCAAACTGCGGGAGGCAGTGAAAGACAGGAGTGCCTGGCGTGCTCTGGTCCATGGGGTCACAAAGAGTCGGACATGACTAAACGACTAGGCAACAACAACAAAGCATTTACTGCACTCATGAATGAAGGTTCCTCATGTCTGCCTGAACTGCCTAAGTTCAGACTTTGAAAACCCAATGTGGCGGTGTAGGGAAACATTGCTGGATGGGTGATGATAACCACAAACATATGAACATAGGACACTACCTTATACCAGGTCACACCACTGATCCATTTAGTTCAGTTCTGTCAACACTGACTGGCAATAGTTCTTCAAGCTTCCAGGCAGGAGTCTTTCTCACCCACCAGGGACTGAGCAAAACCATGCGTTCAACCACACAAGCCAGATGAGACCCTGCACATCCAGTTGCCCAGACTGGGCATACTGGACTACAACTATAGGGCAGATATGCCTTACAGGTTCACCTTTTGGTGGCATCTCAGTGAAGGCACAAGAAGTCCTACCACAGCATCACCTTCAGAGAAGGACGACTCAGCCAATGCATCTTCTCTCAACTGCCTTAGGTTGCATCCAGAGACTCTGGGGGGTTGAAGGAAGGAAGTGTGGGGTGGTGGTGGCCGATCGAAGGGGTCTGTGTGCCTTTAAGAAGTTCCTGGCTGTCCTGGTGTCTGTGGTGCAGTGAGGCAGGGAATGCGCTGCTGATACTAACCAAGTTTGCCAGCCATGCTTTTCTCATGGCTCCCACACAATGGCCCGTTTTTTGCCCACCTGCCGATAATGCTTAATTAGGCGAGGAGTTGATTAATTTGAGGTAATTGACAGCTAATTACGGTCCTGAGGGCTCATTAATTTGACGTCTTGTCTCAGTGAATTGGCTGAAGGGGGTCAGGTGATGTGCGATCTCCCCTCCCCCCCTTCCTTCTCGTGCTTGTGTCTACTTGTTCCTCTCAAGCACGGTGGAACTGCGGGAATTCACCTGCATGCATTGCTGGAGAACAGTTCCGTGGAGGGGGGAGAGGCATAAAGCTTACTAGAGGAGAAAAATAAGTGTTGTGGGGCAGGAGGAACACAAATCAAGGGAAGCAGGAAGCAGTCCCCAAAGAGATTTTAAATTATTGGCCTTAGCTCATTGACTCGGTTCTTGCTTGCTTTGGAGATTACAAGAGAATTACGTGGGGATGCACCTGAGCTTGGAATGAAGGAGGACTGGAATGTCTACAAGGCACAGTCACAGCTGGATCAAAACAGATGCTCTCCAAACTAGGGCAAAGGAACACCGGTGAGAACATAAATCATGTTAATAGGGGAGTACATCTCATATAGGTACAATGAAGAGCAGCCTTGTATTCTCTTCTGCATCAAGATATACAAGTTGCAGAGATGGTGCTCTTCTTGTGAGGCTGGTAGGCATTCTACTACTGCCTTCAAGATGCTAGCCTGGATTGATGGGAGTTGCAGGCCAAAATTTATGGAGGGCACCAGATTTGTAAAGTTAGACTATAGACTGTAGCCAATGAAAGCTTATGCCATAAAAAGTGTTCGTCTTTAAGGTGCCTCAAGACCCTTGATGTTTTTTCTAAATATACTGATACAAGAGAAACCATTAAGCCTGCCATTCTGACCTTATTTGGTGGTGGCACAATCTCACAGAAGGGTTTCATATGCTTCTTCTTCTCCAGGTTAGACTGCAACAGCCTTATGCTCAAGGTATACTTTATAACAACCCCCTCCAATCCTATTCTTGAACCCTTAAAGGGACTGATTTTAAAATGCTGCTACGTTTGTTTCCGTGGTTCTGATGTTGAAGTGGTTTGCAAGGAAAACATGGGAAGCATTACATCAGAATTGAGAGCTGGACCATAAAGAAGGCTGATTGCCAAAGAATTGATGCTTTTGGATTATGGTGCTGGAGGAGACTCTTGAGAGTCCCATGGACTGCAAGAAGATCAAACCTCTCCATTCTTAAGGAAATCAGCCCCGAGCGCTCACTGGAAGGACAGGTCCTGAAGCTGAGGCTCCAATACCTTGGCCACCTCATGAGAAGAGAAGACTCCCTGGAAAAGACCCTGATGTTGGGAAAGATTGAGGGAACAAGGAGAAGGGGATGACAGAGGATGAGATGGTTGGACAGTGTTCTCAAAGCTACTAACAGCCACGGACAGAAAGTCTCTACAGAGGGTGGTGAATACAGCACATGATATCATGGGCTGTCCCTTGAGTCCCCTAGATGACATCGCAAGGGATTGTTGCCTTAGGAGAGCGAGAAAAATTCTCAGTGATGACTCACACCCTGGCCATCACCTCTTTAATCTACCCTCGGGTAGGAGATATAGAAGTATAATCAGCTGTACCAACAGGCTAAAAAATAGCTTCTATCCGTGGGCTGTTAGGCTGTTGAATGGAAAATAACATAGCAAAATTGACTTGCGAGGTGGCGTGTTGTTTGATAAGCACACAGAGTGCAACAAGACTGAGTGTTTGGGAGGGGAAGGGAAGCTCGTTTATTTTCATTGTACACAGGTTGTACAATGACAATAAATGTATTATTATTATTATTATTATTATTATTATTATTATTATTAACATGAGTTTGACCAAACTGCGGGAGGCAGTGGAAGACAGAAGTACCTGGTGTGCTCTGTTCCATGGGGTCATGAAGAGTCAGACACAATTAACAACAACAAATCAGTGATCACGGTTTTCATCCAGCTGCCTAGTGAAGGTGCAAAGTAGGACCATCAGCTCACCAGCTTCCCATAGAACAATTGTCAGAATCTTGATCAAAGAATGCCACAAGGAGAATTAAGAACTTCAGATAATTTGAGCAAGTGATCCAAGCCACAAGCTGAAGGAAAAGGAAAGAAGCATATGAAAATAGCCATTAGGTAAAGTACAGTAGTCTGGATGAATTGTTTAAAATACATGATCAAAACTAAATTGAATTATCAAATAATACAATTTTCCATATCTACAAAACCAGTTGTGGAGTGGGTGGGTGTGCGTGCGCATTTTGAGGGGGGGTGGAGAGATGCTATCAAATACATTCTGGTTGCTCCAAATGAGATGTCATCAATGTGTTCTATAATTATAGCAAGATGTTCTTATGCTTATAAGAAAAGCTAACAGCAAAAATGATTAACAAACTTCTAAGCAGATTATGTTGTTATTGATATAATTTCTATTTCTGCTGCCCTTGTTCAGCTAAGAGATCCAGGTCATCCTCGGTCTTCCGGAATTCCACTGGCTGCACTCTTCCAGTGTCAAAGCAGCAAGTTTCACCTTTCTAGTTTGTTCCTTGTACCCTTCCTCCCTGCAAATAACACACGTCCTAGGAGCTACATATTTGCTAAACTTTAGATCATTAGGTCCAGTTGTGACCGACTCTGAGGTTGCAGCGGTCATCTCGTTTTATTGGCCGAGGGAGCTTCCATGTCATGTGGCCAGCATGACTAAGTCGCTTCTGGTGGACCAGAGTAGCGCACGGAAACGCCGTTTACCTTCCCGCCAGAGCGGTACCTATTTATCTACTTGCACTTTGACATGCTTTCAAACTGCTAGGTTGGCAGGAGCAGGAACCGAGCAACAGGAGCTCACCCCATTGCGGGGATTCGAACTGCCGACCTTCTGATTGGCAAGTCCTAGGCTCTGTGGTTTAACCCACAGCGCCGCCTGCGTCCCTAAAACTTTAGATTTACTGGATATAATAAAACAGTAAATCCAAACCATCCTAAACATTTTTGTTGTTGTTGTTTAGTCGTGTCCTGACTCTTCATGACCCCATGGACCAGAGCACTCCAGGCACTCCTGTCTTCCACTGCCTCCCACAGTTTGGTCAGACTCATGCTGGTAACTTTGAGAACACTGTCCAACCATCTCGTCCTCTGTCGTCCCCTTCTCCTTGTGCCCTCAATCTTTCACAACATCAGGGTCTTTTCCAGGGAGTTTTCTCTTCTCATGAGGTAGACAAAGTATTGGAGCCTCAGCTTCAAGATCTGTCCTTCCAGTGAGCACTCAGGGCTGATTTCCTTAAGAATGGAGAAGTTTGATCTTTTTGCAGTCCATGGGACTCTCAAGAGTCTCCTCCAACACCATAACTCAAAAGCATCAATTCTTCAGCGATCAGCCTTCTTTATGGTCCAGCTCTCACTTCCATACATCACTACTGGGAAAACCATAGCTTTAACGATACGGACCAGGGAAGCATGAAGAATTAATAAATCAATGAGTGCCTATTTCCTCCTTCTTGTTCCCAGAGCACCTTTAGGTTTCAAAAAGGACATATTTTCCTATGACATCACACAACCCTGCTACCTTAGCAGCCTCCCAAATCTCCTGTGTTTGTCCACTCCTCAGATTGGGGAGCGGGGAGGATAGCTTTTTGCAGTCACATGCTTCCCACCCCTGCTTGGTTTTCCTTGGGGATGCAATACTCCATAGCACTGACTGTTGCAATGAAATAATTCAGTCTGAGGCAATGCAAAATAACTACATTGCTGAAGCTAAGCAGGTCTATGTCTGCTTTGTGCCTAGAATTGGAACCTCCTGGGAATAGTATGTATGCTGCTTCCTGTTTCAGAATGGAGGAAAGACAGCATATTGTGGGATATTTAAAATGCAGTCAAAAACCGACAGTTCATGTTTTGCCAGACAGGCGCATGATAGGAGCTGAAGATCATAGAGTTTTCCTGTAAGTTTGCAAGAGAGAACTCTGTGAGAGACACTCCCACTGTGCCCTGACAGAAGCTATATATACCGGTATTCTCTTACCTGCCTGGGCACGTTCTCTTTTTCGTCTCTTCCTCATCGCTTTCCACCAAGTAAGAAATGTGAGAACATCTGCTGAGTCCGAGCTCCAATGCTCAGACTCCATTTTAAACTAGACTAAAGTATAATTTTGTAACTGAATTACCATTATAAACCTGCCCGAACAAAGCTGATTAATCTGTTACTCTTCAGCAAGTATTCTGAGTAAATGTTATTTTTACCTTTTACAAGACCATCTGTATGATTATTGTTTTAAGGGGAAGAACCAAGAAAATGCAGTCTGCCTTAAGGCATCCTGGATTACTTAAATTAAAAGGCAAAAACTAGCCTATTTAAGCTTCCCTTTTAAGCTAAAAAGGGATGGCACTCTGTTGAACTCACAAACGTGAGGAAGGAAGGATAATATATAATAAATATATCCTCGCCTAGCATCTATTCACATCCCAATAGATATAAAGGTATGATAAAAATGAAGACACAGATGCTCAAGCTCCTGCCTTTGATGCAACCTGATGCATGTGGCTAAAGGTTTTACTTTAATTTTATTTTTAAAGTAAAGGTGTGAGGGCAGTTCAGGAGGCAAATATGAATGCCTGGGCAATGGAGATGACAAGCTGCTGACAACCTGGAAACTAGACGTTCTTGACTCATGGCATTTCCAGATATAATCCAGGAGCTGAGCATTAAGTGTCCAAAAGCAGATCACTTACAAATTGATATTATATGGCAGCTATATTTTTGTGGATGCTGGCATATGTTGATCTTTACCCACAAATATTTTTGGTGTCCGATCTTAAAAAACCTGTGAGTCATGCTACATAATGGTTGATGATTAATGGTTCCTAGAACTAAAAAGAAAAGAAAAGCATGGATGGGCTTTTGTGTCCTTTACATGAGAAGACTCAACATTTTGAACTAATGTAACCCAAAATCTATGCCAGGCTCCATTTTGCAACCTAAACATTTTCTGTTATTTTGTATATCTCACTGGGACATATGCGGGATATGATTAATAAGCAACAATAGTACATATTTTGAAAAATAATATTAAATATAATTTGCATAATTTATTTGACTTCAGCTAGTGTTAAGAAATGCAGAGCAATGTGCTGGCAATCTTAGTTCCTCCCATTTTCCTCCTGCTTTCTGTGACTGAAAACATAAGAAGAGCTATGCTGGAACAGACCAAAAGCCTATTCTATTCAACACAGAGGTCAACCAGATGCCTGCAAGCAGGACCCAAGTATAACAGTGCTCTCCCTATTTGCAATTCCCAGCAACTGGTATTCAGAAGGATAACACCTCCAATATTTGATTGATTGATTGATTGATTGATTGATTGATTACATTTATATATCACCTTTCTTCCAAGGAGCTTGTCAATATTCTTCTTAAACTATGGTGACTGGAAGTGGACACTGTACCCCAGGTGAGGTCTGACCAAAGCAGACTAGAGTGGGCACATTACTTCCCTTGACCTGGACACTTATACTTGTGTTGATTTTATTGATTTAACATAATCATAATATAAAAACTAATAAACTTTTTGAAAAGTGATGACCAGAATAATACACATTATTCCAAGCATGGTCTCACCATAGGCAGTTTTATTTTACAGTCCCTATCCTAATGGTCCCTAACATGCATTTCACCTTTTTCACAGCTGCATCCCTTTCTATCTGTGTATACTGAATCACATTTGCCATTTTAATACCCATACACTTAAGTGAATTGTATTGGCAACATTCACACATTTTAAACATAATGGATAGAAACTTTATCTGTAAAAATATTTCAGATAAATATAGCCAAGATTATCAGGATGCTAAAACTCTGAGCTGTGTAGCATCATGGACTACTGAGATCCCTTATTCTAACCATGAGAGCAATCCAAAAGGTTATGACACTGTTCAGTAGATCTATTTTGTTCTTTATCACAGACATCCTAATCCATGTTATCATAAGGTGCTCATTTATCCTACTTCACAAAGGAGGAGTCCTTTATATGAAAGGATGTTTAATGATTACACCGGGCAACAATTTTTTACTTTTTGAATGTTGTCTAGATTTCTACAACTGATTTAGGGTATTTTTGCACTGCTGAATCAGGAAATGGCATCCGTTTTTCTCCATCAGGCCAGGTTTTTGTGCTATGTTGATTTGAAAAAAATCAGATCTTGTGACAAAATCGATTACATTTTTGTGGCATTATCAGCTGATTTTTGACAACACATATCATCCTAAATATGTTTTTAAGAGAAAAAAATGTTTTTCCAACAATATATATTGATTACCTGATAGAAACATCGATTACTGTAAACTGAATGGTGGGCATTGATAAAGGTAATTACACGTAAATTGCATGTTGCTTCACCATTTCTCAAACTTCAGGGCTTGAACTTCCATTTCTTGGAACTCCTGGAATGCTCAGCGGCAGGGAGGTCTCTCTTCAGAGTCCAACAGTAGTCAGCCATCATGACAGCGTCCCAGCGACCCTAATACCTGGTCTCCATCTCTTTCATGTCCTGATGGAATCTCTCCCCCTGCTCATCACTCATTGAACCCAGGTTCTCAGGAAACCAGTCCATATGTGAAAATAGGTAGTGCATCTTGATGCTCATGTTGCAGCCCAGGTTTCTGAAAGCAGTCAGCATGTTGTTGACAAGTTCTGCGTAGTTTCTGGCCTTATTGTTGCCAAGAAAGTTCTTCACTACCAGAACAAATGAGTTCCACGCTTCCAGTTCCACTTCGTTCATTGAGTTTCCGAACTCTGGATCTCTGATGAGCTGACGGATCTGAGATCCGTCAAAGATGCCAGCTTTCAACTTCTCCATGGTCAATCCTGGAAAAGCCTGGCACAAGTAAGTGAAGCAGTCACCATCCTTGTCCAGAGCCTTGGTGAACTGCTTGATTAAGCCGAGCTTGATGTGCAGTGGTGGGAAGAGTATTCTGTCTCTGTCCACCAGAGGGTCGTTGATGACGTTCCTTTTTCTGCAAGGCACCAATTCCTCCCGCACAGGCCAGTCCTTCTTCGTGTAATGCTGAGCACGGTCCCTACTATCCCACATGCACAGAAAACATGGGTACTTGGTGAAGCCAGACTGTTGTCCCAACAAAAAGTTTACCATCTTCAGGTCAACACAAATAAACCACTTATGCTGATCATAACCAATTTTCTCCAGCACATACTTCACCCCTTCATAGTTCTCCTTCAGTGTACTCAAGTGAGCCAGGGGTTTTGATCCCCCAACTTTATGCTTTGCCGCACCAATTTATGGAAGATTTCGAGGTTTTATAACTTCAAACTGATCCCTTTTCGACATAATTACCCAGAACTATGAGACCTGAATACTTCTTGTCATTAAAATAATCATTTCCAATCAAAACAATTATTCGACATGGCATTTTACCCCCACCAACTTCTTCTAAAATGCTCCACACAAGCATACATGTGAACAAAAACGTAAAAAAATGACATGTGGCCATAGCTCAAAAACTTGACCTGATTGAGCAAAACCAATGTGATTTTTGGATTCAGCACATCAGATTTGTCCTAAATCAGCTGAAAAAATGCAGACAACAAATTTGTTGCTGACCAGTATTATCTTTCTAGCAGATAAATGGTTCCTAGAACTAAAAAGAAAGTAAGATGGGAGAATGGAAGGTCTTGAAGTTTGTCAATCAACTGTTAACACCTGGATAGCAGATAAAACAGTTCAATTGGTCACTTTGGTGAGATGTACTGTACTTCTATTAAAATAACAGCAATTATTCCTGAATCTGTACTTATTCACAGAAATTAGCATATGCAGTGTTTATACAAACCTGTTTCCCTTTTTTTGGTCCTCCTCTGTGATGATACATTTCCTCTTTCTCAGCAAACTGTAAGTGACCATGTTACATAATAAAAAACAATTAAAGCTGCTCATGTGCTGGAGGCTAAAATCTCTTGCTACCTGCAAGGCATTATGTCACCCTCATGCCCATTTCACATCTTGGAAATATGTGTTAAGTATAAGTAGACTGATTGTATTCATCACGAAGAAACTGAATCAAGTAGTTTTGCTGTGCTCAGACTTTAAGGCTGAATACTTTGGAGTCTAACACAACCCACCCAAGGCTCACTTGGACAAACCTCATTTCTGTTCTCTTGTTGGGACTGAGAGCGGGATCAAGACTAAGGAAGTTGACATTTTTCCTCCACTGAAATCAATGGGAATTCAGGTACACCACCACTAACTTATCTCATTGATTTCAATGGGGCCAGGGAGGTTCAAATATACACCTTTAGGCGCCAGGTGAAAAGGTGCCTTTTTAACCAGGCCTTTGGCTGATTGACATCTGATCCCCTTTTAGAATGTGTTGCGGAAAGGGGGATTATTGGGTTGTCTTTGTTTTTATGTATTTTGTGTTGTGTTTTTTTATATTGGAATTTTATGTTGTGAACCACCCTGAAATCTATGGGTATAGGGCGGTATACAAATTTAATAAATAATAATAACAACAACTAGTAACTAATAGCATCTGGATCCAACCCTATTAAGAACAGGAACGTGGCCGAGTACCTGGTGTTCAGCTCGGTCGAGGCGCTTCCTCTCACCTTAGCCAGTTGGTTGAGGCGGTGGAGTCTCCGGGTGTAATGGCCGCGGCTGCTGGTCGACGAAGGCCTTGCTTGAGCCCGTTAATTAGCACAGTAACGGTGCCTGGGCTCCATTAGCCCGTCCATGTGGTAGGATCCCCTCCCTCCCCACCCAGCCGCCCGCCTTTTCCCCTAATGAGAGCTGGGAGAGGGACACTCACAAAACAGTGCCTCAGAATAATATTCTGCTTTGTCCCCGCCGGTAACAAGAGCTGACAGGATCACTACGTCCATTTCTCTTCTAATTAGCACACTTCCAGCTCGGCCTGAGCCAGCAGCCGGAGAAAAGCGATCGGACAACCGTACCGAATCACAAACACAAAGAGGCCCATTCCCCGTAATTAGGTGAGACAATCCCTCAGTCTTTTCTCGGCTGGAGCTTGCCCATAAGACTCTCGCTGTTTTGGTAAGTCCCAGCAACACAAGTTACACGTCTCCCCGGGACACTAATAAGCCCCTAATTGTCTTCCGCTTCACACGGCTCTTACCATAGGCCTGACTTTGGCGGGGGGGGGGGGCAGCAAATTCTCCTAACAAGCAACAGCCAGTGCGGCCTGCACGACAAATGCAACAAGAGCTGCCACAGACTGGAGGGGGGGGGGGAGCAAGGGAAATGGACAGGCAATGCGAAAACAGCCTCCGATTACTACCTCATAGGGACCCAAAGGGAAGGACGCCAGGAGGTCTCACGTCAGCTAGTAATTGCCAGGGGCAAAGTCTGTCCTTGACCCGTCCTATTCTTCCTCTACTGCCCACATTCCTCTTCCCCTCACGCTTCTACTTCTATCGCAGCCTTTCTCCTCTCTTTCCTTCCTGCCAATCAGTTTACCGTCGGTGATTCCACGCTCACCTGGGTCACTGGACTTCAGACCAGTTTTGGGGAAAGGCAAAGTGATCAGCTGAAACAGTAATGCTGACTCAGGAAGCACATGCTGTCAGGGGGGCAAATTTCCATGTGAATTCGCTCGCATTACACTGTTGCCGCCGCTTGCCATTCCCAGTTATTCTAGGTTTGGGACTCATGGAAAAGGAAATAGGAGAATAAAAAGCCTAGAGAGGTATATGGACTGGGAACTAAGGAATGGCTGATAGTTACATTGGAAGCTTCACACAAACAGCAGGGTTCCTAAACTTGAATGCAAATATATAAAGTCCCAGCATGCTTTCAGGTGTCTCTCTGTAGCCATGAGAACTATTTGCTTGCCTGGGTTCCTTATCTCTACTTACTCTGTATTCTTCATTCCATAGTGCAATCACAATTGCGCAGTTTTCCAGAAAGAATATAATTGCTTTTAATGGATTCACAACAGAGAGTGATGTTCACTTGACCTTGGCATAGGTGACGGGAAAGGAAATAGAAGGTAATATACTTAACAGGATAGGCTCAGAAATGGACTTACCTTCCAATCTTTTTCATTCACAGCATTTTAAATGATGGTCCAGCAAACAGAGGCACTAGCTTAATCTCCCCAGGAAGGCAAGCATATATAACCTAGTAAATATTTGAAAAATGAAAAATTGTGTGCCATAAGGACTACTAATTTGATATTCTTTAACCTAATGTTTCCTCCCTTTCATCTATGCCCCTTGTGCACGTGTGCGCATTTTGAAAAACCAATGACAATAGTAATGAAGTACGGTAATTAGAAAACTGAAAAAATCATCCTGTTTAGTAAAGGTGATAGGAACAGCTTTTTAAAACTGGCCTTTTGGGGGCACTATTTCAGAGCAGTGTTGATAACACTGTCCACAAAGTATGACATCTAATTCACATACCTGAATTTGTTTGATTCAATACTAGGTACCTGTTTGGAACACCAACTGGAAATAAGAACTATGCTACAAGAAACAGATGAACACTAGCAGCAAACATGCTGAATTTTTATATGTTCACATTCCCTGGATCTGAATGGCACAAAAAACATCTAAGATGCTCAAATACTCAGAAGTTTAGGAATAAATAGCACAGCTAGTGGGATTCATGGCATTCTGCATAGCTCTGGTGTGTGTCTAGACAATAATGTATTCTAGATCATTTATAGTGTAATGAGAATGAATAATGTCAAGAAGGGACTGTTGATAAGAGTGGATTTGTATTAGATATGAGAAGAGCATGAGACTCTTAGTCTCAGGGTCATGGGTTCAAACTCCATGTTGGGCAAAAAAATTCCTGCATTACAGGAGGTTGGACTTGATGACCCTCGTGATCCCTTCCAACTCTACAATTCTATGATTCTATGATCAAATGCATTGGATGTAAACACATCAAAAGTTTCATCTGGTCACTGACTGCCTTGCATACAGTAGGGGCCAGCAACCTGTTTAGGCCCGTGGAGACATCTGACTAGAAGGCTTTTTTCAAGCCTTTTTTGTGGGAGGTGGGACCCTCTGAGTGCCAGGGAAGGTCTCTGCAGGTACCTGTGTGCTTGTGGGCACTGTGTTGGTGATCCAATGTATAAACCATCTCAAAGTATTACATCTAATGCTTTCTATGTTGTCTGAGGCAGCCTTTGCCAATAATTCTGGATAGCCTGAGATATTTTGGTGCTGCAAAAAATAGAACATTGTTGTGTTTTGAATTTAAAAAAAAAAGCAGCAATGCATTGAGAAAACTGTAGTACAGAGCTGAAAAATATGTTATTCCTGAGCCACCCACCCTGGCTCTCATAAAAGGACAAGATTAACAGTACAACTTGCTGTTACAAAAAAGGAGAAAAAGTTCTGTGGCTATTGTTGCCCTCAAAAAGTATTCCCTTTTTTTCCCCACTTCCTCTGACAACAAACAGCTTTTTGGGGGACTGGTGAAATAAGAACAATTTATTCAACAGTGAATGGTTACATATAGCAGAATCACCTTTTCTGTTTTGCTTTCTCTCAGCCAGTGTCTGTAACAGAGACAGCAGGAAGCTCCAGTGTCTTGTTCACCAGGGAGCAGTGCTGGAAGAGTCAGCATGGAGGTCAGGGGTCAGCAACACAAACCCATCAACAACAACAAAAGCCTCATTCTGCATGGAAGTCAGTTGACTGGAGTCAACTGCTCTGATCACAGCACTGGGCCAAAGAACAATGCAAAACGGGTTATTGTTTTTAATCTGTTTATTGCATTAGCTGCTCTGATCACTTTGTTGTGACGCTGGGTTACCAATGATAAAGTCAAAGGAAGTATGGGATGCAATGCCTTGGGGTCCCCAGCAAGGTCAAAATACTTTCAGCTGTGAAACATGGGAACTAATTGCACATTTTACATGACTTTTCACTTTCTCTGCCACTACACTATCCAGCTTGGCTCTGGTGCCCAAGCTGGATAATGACCAATTTTCAGATGACGTATTTTCTGAACTTCACTTAGAACAAAACCACTGAAGTGCTAAAATGGTGATGCATAGAAATGTCTGGAGTCACATCCTGGAAACAGTTTGATGAGATTTCTCTCTCTCTCTCTCTCTCTCTCTCTCTCTCTCTCTCTCTCTCTCTCTCACACACACACACACACACACACACACACACACAAAGTTTAAACTGTGGGTAGAATAGAATAGAAGACTTTGTAGAGTTGAAAGAAGCCACAAGTGCCACCTAGTCTAAGCCTCTGCAATGCAGGAATCTTGCCCACTGTAGGGCTCAAATCCATAACCCTGAGATTAAGAGTCTCACGCTCTACTAAATGATCTTCTATTTTAATGGAGAGAGTCTAGATGTTCACCCTGCTGCTATCTTCAGGGTGCCACTAAAATTATGCAGAGCAGGGATTGGTAGCAGCTAAATGCAGATCTATTAGTAGATTGCTGGATAATTTTAAAGTAGGTCAGTTGTTTGTGAAAACAAAAAGGGCTCCCTCCACCCTAAATTAAGGTGTTAGATAGCTGATGTATAAAACTACATCTTAATTATCTGTACTGTTGTTGTTTAGTCATTTAGTCACTTCCATACATCACTGCTGGGAAAACCATAGCTTTAACTATACGGACCTTGGTCGGCAAGGTGATGTCTCTGCTTTACTACCTATGTCCTAAGACCTAGCAGGCGTGGCCTCCCACTGTGGGGTAGATCTGTGATATTAGCTGCCTGGCAGTTGTGTCACTGCTGCTTACTAGGAGTGGGAAGGGGGAGAGAAGGGCAGTGCAGACGCATGGGAGGAAACACCGGATTGACTTTGCTGACCTCTCCAACCCCCTCTCTCTGTGAGTAGCAATGTCAAACCTGCTAGGAAACTAGTGTTGCAGCTCCACTGCCACTGGACAAGCCATTTCATCCTTCATTCTTACCAATCTGCCATGCTTGCTGGGGCTGATGGGAGATGAGCAATATCTCAAGGGCCAAAGATTTTCCACACCTGACCTATTTAGTATAACATTCTGCTTCACACCCTGACTCATCATACTCCTATGGGAAACCCACCAGCCAGGGCATGAAGGAAATAGCTCTCTTCCACTGTTGTTCCACAGCAACTGGCAGGAGAAGACCCCCTAGAAAGCTGTCACACAAAAGTCTGCCACGTTCTGCGCTTGCAATATCAGAACCTAGTGCTTCAGGATATTAAGGGCTGCTAAAAGATTTAATAGGATCAACAGGGTACACTTGAATGTAACATTTTTCTCTTTGAATGTCTCCTATTCTCCAAGCTTATTAAGGTATGGAAATGCACAGCTAAGGCTTTCAATTAACTCTATCCTTTAGTAACACCATGCAGCTATGATTACTGAATAATATTTAAAACCAGATTAAATTGAATTGCTAATTAGATAACCTCCCCGTTATTACAAAGCTACACTTTCCATTGTGGACCATAGGAGATTCAAGTCAACCCGAAGGAAGACTCCTTCCTTAATTATCTCAAAACACTCCAACATTTGCCAGACTTAATTAATACAAAATGACTTTGCTCTAAATGTATGAAAGCAAGTGATTTGGGCATCCTGAAAGACCAGAATCCATCTTGCTCTATTTATTATTTGGATGTTAAAATACAAAAGAAACTTGAGACTCTACTCAAAATTTCATACGGTTGTTATAGAGGATATTTAGGGATGTAGATTGAGAGAGCGCAAGTCTTACTCTTTATAAAGTAACTAAATTATGATTTTCTAGTCTCATACTCAGGTGAACTTTAACTGTGACATTTTAATTGTACTCTCTTCCTATGGTTTTATATAACCAATTCCAAATATGAAACTTTTGTCACTAGAGGCCCAAGTGACCTCAATGGCTAGAAGTGTCTATTGGCAGCTTCATTTAGTAAGATAGTTAGGACTGCTTCCAGACCAGGATATCTTGACCAGTGTTAATCATGTATGGTACCTCCAGATGACTTACCACACTGAGCTTTATGTAGGGCTGCCCAGAATCTGTAGCTAGTGCAACATACTGGGGCAGAGTATCACTTTCATACTATGCTGCTGCTGAAAGAATTGCCCCAGCTGCCAATTCACTACTGGCCTAAGTTTAATGTGCTGGTTTTGGTATTTAAAGCCCTATTTAGCTTGGGATCAGGATACCTGAAAAATTATCTCACCCCTTATACAATCAGTTGATCACTGCTCTGCAGGTGAGGGCCTTCTGCAGATACATTGCATAGAACAGACCTCCTGATACGATGGTAGGAACCTGTCCTTTAGAACTCTCTCCCTATGCCATACGGGCAGCGTTAGAAACTCAGATATATAAGCTAGACGCCAAAAAGCTCCTTAAACCAGGGCCAAACAGTTGCCAAAATGGAATGCCTAGTTGCCGTTCTTTCGGCCAGACGGCTCAAAAGTCGTATTTTTCAATACGACTTTTAGGTTCCTGAAATTAATTCTGTTTGTGCAGATAAAATATAGCAGATAGAATTCTACAGAAAGTGTTGCTAGTGTGTGAAAACAGTCAAGATCCAAGGCTCCCCAGGCATGCACCTCCAGATGGTGGAGACGTCAGGCGCCATTCTGGCGATGGGACATCTTCACCTGGATGCAAGTGCCTGATAGCCAGGTGCAAAATGTGCCTGGCACATGGTGAATTTCCAATGTTGCATATGGGCACCGTTTCTATTTTCTTTTTAGCATCTGTTGAAGACCTTTCTTCTCCCAACAAGCATTTGAGGTTGATATTTCTATCCCAGACTGTAATTATAATTAGACTTCAAATTGTTTGTAAGATACATTTTTATTGTTAAATTGGCTCAGGCTACTCTATGGGAAGCAATTCATTAATGAAATATATAAGTAATTCCCAGCCGGGGCATACATAGAATCAAACTGGTATTTGGTTAAAAATCACTGGTGAAACAAAATTCCTTATTTCACATGCTTTTGAAAATGAATTGTTTAATCTTTATTTATTTTAAGAACATGGAGCTATAACATACAGGTTACTTGTTCAGGACAACCCGATCAAGTATTACTACTATTTATAAAAATACATTCCCATCATATCCAAGACTGAAAAATATAAATATATAAATATCCCAACACTAGGGTATATACAGACTACTGCCCTATCTATGAAGGATAAAAGTTTCCAGAATAAAAAAGAAATACTTTTTAACAACTAATTTTAAAAATTGTGATTCATGACTAGGCTGGTAATGTGAAGTTACCCTAGGTGTTGCCTAAACTTTTCAGTTTCACAGCCTCAAAAATGTGTTTCAAGAACCTTCACAATAAAAACATATATACAGAGCATGAGGAAACTGGAGCTAAACACTTTCACATCCCATTGCTTTCAATGGGAGAGTTCAGAACTCTCTGTCCCAATGTAACTTCAACGTGTACACAAAAACCCATTTTGTGATGTTTACTATATACATATGAAAAACCACAAATATATAAAATAGATGCAAGAATTTCAATATTCCTAAACAAATATAAACTTTAGGTCAACATGAAAAACATTTCATCAACATTTCTCTGGCCAACACCACAGTTTCTCTTGCTTCCAATCTCCGTGTTCACCATTATATGCAGTTTTGCTCCCACAGCAACGCAACCTCATATTTGAGCCCCAATTGTGCATACTGTGACCTTATGTGACCATTACTTAAACAAGTGAAGACTTTGCTAAACTTCTTATGCTTTGAAAAGTCCCTCTTGTTATTGGACAGGCAGATACCCAAGGATTTACAGCTGAAACTGGCAGGTGCGCTGCAACAGAGACCTCTCACTTGTGTACTGTACAAAGTGCTTTAACGCAGAATTGCTTGCAGGATCATGTGAAGTTGCATATATATAGTTAGTTGATTATAGTTTATTCGTACAGCTCCAAGCTTACCCTATATCACCTGCAAATTGAAAAGCACACTCTAAGGTCTCTGTGCTGAAATATTTCAATGTAGATCCAGTGTCCACAACATAAATGCTTTGTTCTGCCCTGGGGAAAAGTGAAATCTATATAGAGTTTTCAGTGGAATATTCAGGCTACACCCAAAGTTAAGCTCTCTTGAATCCCACTTATTTCAGAATGAGAGAGGTTCAATCTCCCCGCTGAGATGCATGGGACTTAAAACTGCTTGCTTCTGGCTGGATTATCCTCAAATGTTTAACTAGCAACTTCATAATACAATATACTAACCATGCATCTTGTGGACAAGCAATTTATTGCTTGTGGGTGGGTGGGGGAGATGTGATTCAAGTGATACAATAATGACATCTTTCCAATATGTTTCTTTGTAAGAGAAACCAATTTTGAAGAACCATCTTCTGGGTATTAACGATTGGAGGATATTTTCTTTCATTATTTAGAAAGGCCCCTTCCACGTTTCCCACCCTAAAAGAAAAATATATATTCAAACAAACATACATCCATTAATTCATATTACATGTTGGCATGTGGCCCCAATCCCACTCAGCACCTGAGGCTATGTGAGCTTTGGGAAAAGAAACTGCATCATCTTATCTGCAATGTTTGTGGCCAATACATAGAGCTAACTTGGAAGGAAATCAGACATGTTTTGCAGTCTTGAGATTAGCCAAAATGTAGTAAATAAATAAATAAAAATTAGTTTTCATTCAGGACCACACTTGTGGTGGCTTCTTCCATGTGGCATTATTCATGTTGAGTTCTTGTCCCAAAAGGAAAAGAGGGACATGCACGTGCATGCAGACATATACTTGTATATGCCATGTGATGTACAGGCCTGTGTCACAGAACCAGATAATAAAAAGCAACTCTGCTTTTATTTTAAAAAATATGCTGCTGCCAATTACGGATGAATGAATGAATGTATCCATTTTGACACAACTGGCATAAAATTATTCTAGCAAAACGTGTAGGGGTAGTAAAGAGGCAGGCAGGTCAAATTGTTCTGCTGGGGAACTGTTGTCTGTCCTTGCCAAAATGACCTGGATGTGTCTCTTCAGAAAAGAGGTGAGGCAAGAGAGCATTTCTGTAAGCATCAGGCATTTGGGGAAATTCTGGTCGTCTTCCAGCAGCCAGGTGTATTTCTTTCCAAACTCCATATTCAGCTACTTTTTGGGTTTTTCCAGGATGTTCAGAAATTTCCCTCGAGTCATTTCTCTTGCTGAAATCACAAGAAAGAAAGAAAGAAAAAAAAAGGCTTAACATAAAACAAGTAGAGCTGGATAATTTACAATATTTAACCCCACTCGTGAAATTCATTTAAAATGGCTTTCTGGTGCCAAGAGGTAGCAAAAAAGATATAAAGTGAATAAATAAATCTGTGCTGCGGTTCTGAGTTCCTAGCAGTCTGGAATTGCAGGCCAAGCACTGAAAACGTCAAAGCTCAGCTGTAATACTCACAAGCTGTCTCATTTCTTACTACACCCACTTCCTTTATTTCCTCTGCGGCTAGCTTCAGGTTCCCCCTTTCAGTTTTCCTGCTATATCCATCTATGAATAGTATAATCTAGAGCGCTATTGCTCCTCCTCAGGGCATCTCTTCCTGGATGCTATAACCCTTCAGAGATTATGGACCTCTGTCTCCCTCCATTTCAAGATTACTTGTCCCTGGCTGCTTATGATCTTAAACATAAATGAGACAGCACTTCCACTCTCCCTTGGCAGTGATAGTCCCTGGATGCTATAACGTAAATGGAGCTTATATTCCCTCAAAGTAGTTCATCTATGGATGGTGTGTTAAAGTAGAGTTTACAGAGCTGTGCTCTACCCTCTCACGCTGTATTGTCATTCCCTGAGTGCTTAATACAGCAAGGCAAAGTATATATATGCTTCCCTGTGTGTCATCAATCTCTGTGAAAAGCACCACAGAGCTTTTACACAGCTACTTTCCTACAGAAACATTTCTGACTTGGAGTTCCAAGGTTTTAGCTGCAGGTGTCCCAAAGACCAAAATTTCAAAGAGAAAATACACAAACACTTTCCCTTGCATGCTGTCTCCCCTTTCTTAAGTAATAAGTAAAATGTCCATTCATTGTGGTGGATAGGTTATATGCAGACAGAAGACTAATATATTGCAAAGACTCCTAGGCATCAAAATTCCCTGTGGGATCCTTTACTATGAAGGCCAGACCACCCAATCTTGAGAGCGGAGGGAAGATTTTGGCTGCAAGAGCAGAACAGGCAACTCCCCCCTTATGTGGGGGTTACATTCTGGGCCCCTGTGCACATAAGTGAAATGCGTTTAAGTGGGGAGCACCTTGTGGCTGATGGCTTGCAAGGAGGCCCGCCCCAGAGCACAAAAAGGATGTTTTCTTCGGGCTCTGAGGGTCTTCTCGCGATCCACCTGCCTCTTCCGGGTTCCTGGTGCTGGGATCTTGCGCAAGTAGATCGCACACAAGTGGGGAGTTTCCTGTATTATTGCATCAATTCAATGTGGCATCTTGGGGTTGTGGTGGACAGCTTAGTGAAAACACTGGTTCAATCTATGGCAGCTGTGAAAACTCCATGTCATAAGACTGAAAATAAAACCGTTAATACTGTAGTGTCATTATACAAATCTAAGCTGTAACTACACTTCGATATTGTGTACAATTTTGTACAAACAGAAGGAAGCACTCCTTCAAACACTTGATGGTTAAACGAAGCTACTCGCTAACTTAGGTGGCTTTAAAAGGGGCTCAACTGACCAATGGGGCTTGTAAATTCCCTTTCACTTACAAGCATCTTTACCTACAACTGACATCAGGTGTAGGGCAGATGAAACTTCTGTGGGCCAGAGGTTCTCCACTACTGATCTAGAACATGTATATAATAATACCCTTAAGTCAGGTCCAGTTCACAGGACTGTAATTAAGGAAGGTGCAGGTTGAGTGAATATTGATTAAAAAATGGCCATGTGATTGTTTTCCCAACTTTACTGCACCATCCAAATACTTATTAAATGTGCCGAAGTGATGTTGGTGGTGTTGAGGGGCCCTGAAGCAAGCACACAACCACAATGCACACAGAAATAGAAAACATGAAACCATATTCACTCAACTGACATTTAGTTGCAGAAAAACAGTCAACTATATTGAACCTTGCTGTGTAACCTGAAGACTATCCTTTCCTATTTCAAATTTTGCCACAATTACACCATATATGTGAAGTTCAGAGACTTAAAAAGTGCAGTGAGACGCTCCGGGAGGGGGGCCTTTTCTAATTTGTATAAAGGGGATAAACCCTAATAACTTAAAAACATCATCACTGGAAGTTTGAGGTTCAAGAAAGTTGGCTTTGAATTAAATCTCATGCCCTGCTCTTGCTCGAGTAATGTCAAACTGCAGCATTATCAACTGATGGAGTGGAAGTTTTCCACAGCCCCAGTCCCATATAGGAGATATACGAATGTGTGACAACTAGGCGCCCCTGAAGAGGGCTGCACCCTATAAATCAGGCTGCGAGCACTGACTAGTTCTGCGCTCCAAGTGAAATTACTGTGAGTTGGGGGCTGCTCCTGAGCACGTGCCCTCCTGTTCGCTTGTCATCGGAGATGTTAACATTTCTGATTAATTCACAGACCTCTCATTTTATTCTTCATTCCTTTATCCTTGCTATCCTGCTCTGCCGCAGCTTAAAGATTCTTACCGACCTGCTACAATAATCACCACCCGGCTCGCCCTCCCCCCCCCCACCTGGTGAAATTGTTTAGTGATGCCAACCGCGCTTTTAATTTGCAAGACATCAGACACAGAGGTAATTTATACCAACATCTGTTCATTTCTGACTTCTGAAACAAACTCGCACATGCTGCTACGAAATCCCATTAGGAGCAGGAGACAGCCTTCTGCTATTCTGTATTCCTCTTCTCAATACACACTTAGGAGTCAACTAGGCTTTAAATTTTAAAAGCTATAATACAAAACTAAGGTAAGGTCCTTATAGCCATCAAATAAGCAAGGGCCATCCAAATTGTGCAAAGAAGTTTCTGCATTTTGCTACTTTCTTTGGGTGTGCTGATTGTCTAGCAGCTGATCTACCTAGACACGCACTCCTTCCCTCGCAGTATATCGCTGGTAATAGGCAAATTCAGACAGGATAGTGCTCTTTCCCAATATTTTGGGCACTCTTCCCTCTGGGTTTCCCCCCTCCCTGTAGTTTACCCCACTTTGGGAAGGAAACCCAAAAATGTCTCTTATGCTAAATGGTTCTTTTTGTTTAGCGTTGGTCCAGTTCAACATTTTCCCCCACCTCATTAAAAATCTAATTCCAGATATGCTTATTTTGGTTGAGAAACAAGGAAGAGAAGAAAGTGCAGTCAATATCCTAAATGCAATTGTTGTCAGGGAAACTTACAGTATTAGCTGTCACTACTGACTACCCATGGGAACAAGGGAAGCCAGTTACGTAGTAGAGGTACGTTTTCAAGTAAAACAGATAAACAAAATTGTACTAGATTACATTGGAATATTTTTAAAAATATACTTAATCCAAGGGACTTGCCTACTGGAGGTGGGGCATCATACAATTTTTTATCATTCCAGCAAAAACCACAGTATGAAAGAGAAGCATGAATTGCCCTGTCCAGGCAAAATTTACTCTCTCTATCACTACAATAGAAAACCAACAATGGATACAACTGCAATAGCTCGATTACAAATTAATCTCCTCAGTTAGATGGGGAAGTGGGGGCACTAAAGACCACAGAAAACAACAATTTAGGATGTAATCGGCCTAGGTTACAATAAAGCTGAGTATTTCAACAAATCCGCCCTTTCCTGGGACTACCTAGGAAACAGCCATTGGGTTGCTATAAATAACAGAAGCTCTTGAACCAGGAATTAAATTTTCTGCCTTAGAATAGATGGATCTCAAACCAGGTAGTGGACAGAAGAGGCCGAATCCAAAAACGGAAGCTTAATTTCCCAGTTGCTAAGGAGGGTGGAGCACAGTTTAATATAATCTCCTCTTTGGAACTTCAATCCCTCAATCCTGTATTTAGCCTTGTTGCCTTGGTCTCCCTTCGCACTACAACTGTCCCCAAACTGCCTCCTGCAGTAAATTTTGTGGCTGTTGGTTGAAGCGATTCAGTAGTACAGATTGATTTCTTGCAAGTGAGGAGATGAGGGATTACCAAAAGCAGCCCTGGTTAACAAGATTGGGTGCAGAATCTCCTGCGAGAGCAGCCCACTCTGCCAGCGCTTTGCATCCTTTCACTATGACATATGGGTTTCATTACACAAAGATTTTCCCGATTTTAACTTTGAGGAGATTACATTAGAAACTCAGGGCTATCTTTACATCTGTAGCAATTTAAAGGTTAAGTAACATTTTTAATCAAATGACAAAGACTCATAATGTTTGGCCTTCGGTCCAAAGTGGAAACTGCAGCTAGGATGTTCCTTCCAATGGCAATTTAATTAGAAAAGAACCCTCTGCTGGAGATTGGGGCTCATTGGTCCCCAACATCTCATAAAGGGCATTCTCATGCATATAGTATCTCCGCTCCGCACTGTGTCATAAGCTCTGGATAGTCAGGAAATAATGGAGGATTTACTATGATAAAACCAATGAAACTAGTGACTTACATTTATGTAAGCAGCTATCACTCTGAAGGATCCTTAACGGGAAAGGGGAGATGGCTTGTTTTGCATAAAGATACCCAAAGTGTTCAGATAGAACAATTCACATTTCATTTAAGGGACCATAGCTCAGTGGCAGCATAGCTGTTTTGCAGAAGGAAGGTTCTGGGTTCAATCCCTGGTATCCTGAAAACCCAGCAGAGCTGCTCTCAGTTAAGAGTAGACAGCACCGAGCAAGACAGACCAATGGACTAACTTGGTATAAGGTAGCCTCCTTGATGCAATTAGCAACAATCAACACTGCCAATGCCATTTTATGCACTCTTATACACAGTTCACAGCTGTAACTAAGGGCAGCTCTATAAAATACTTATTACTTCTCAGCTGCTTTTCACTGATGTGCTATGTTCACCATGTTATAAGAAACACGGCTCTGCAAGCAGACTTATATGTAAAATCACAGACCATTAGCATAGAAATTGCATGTTAAGGGACCTTAAGTGAAGAGTTCTGTGTTCATAAGAGCCTTGCCCTGTAAGTTTAGGGGCAGAATGAATAGTAGTTGAAACATGCAACTTATGCCAAAGAAACTGTATGCAGACATGGAGATTAAAATATAATTGTGTGTGCTGTTTTGCGGTTCTATACAACCTTCCATTCATGGATGGAATGTTGTTTACATATACTGGCTTCACTTCTTCACTGCAGATCTATAATTTTACTTTCTAGTTCCAGAATACAGTGTTCACGTATCAAATATATTGTTTTGTTGTTGCCAGTGCTATTTTTCTAGAAAAAGAGGTTCCGGAACTCACCCTTGTTCTCTTACAATGGCAATGGCACCCTCATAAGAGGTGCCGGAACTGAGTTCCAGAAAGTTCTGGCTGAAACAAAAAAGGCCTGGTTGTTTCTGTTCTAACTATTTATTTGTGCTTTTATCTTGTGAACTGCCCTGAGATCTTTCAATGAAGAGGGGTATATAAATCTAATAAAATATAAAATAAAATAAATAAAAGCTGAATTATGAGTCATATCTGGAACATGTTATTTATAGCACTGGACTTCTAAGTGATGAAGAGAAGCTGATTATGCTGGTAATATTTGCTCTACGTATTTCAAATCTTGATCCTGAAATACTGCGACTTAACAATGGGCTGTATCCAAAACTGTCCATGCGCAAGTGGACATTCTACTTGCATAATGTGATTTCGCCTTCTCTTCTCCCGCTGCATGGATGGATTAGGACTACCTGAAAAGATGTTCAGAATTTCAAAGGAATTTCTCTATTGTAATAGGTTCTCCTTCAGGTATTATCTCTTTATGGCCCCTTTACATGAAAGGAATAAAAACTCTTACGGTACTCAAAGCAGATTCGACCACCATGGGCTTCAGTAGACTGCTTAGGAATAGGCTGAACCTAATAAACACAATCAAGGTAAAAGCCAAGAACATAAAACTACCAGTATCAAATTCACTAAGTGCTATTTTGTTTCAACCAACCTAAATATGAAGATGAATGTATTGGGAGCACCTCCCACTTCCAAGAAACTGACAGCAGCCAGCTTGACCTCCTTGACCCATGATCTCCATGACACTAAGTGTAGGGAAAGAGTTACATCTCCTCGCCTTGAAGCCAATAAAACCGCTCTTGATTATAATTTAGATAAGAGCCACTGGATTGAATAATAATGACTGAAACTCCCTTGGCTGTTTCACCTTGAGACGTCCATCACTGGGTTAAACATGATGCTAATTGCATTTGGATTGATTAATTTCTCTCACTCCTGTCTATTCGAATAATGCTTAACAAAATAATCACAGTACCCAGAGCCAAATCTTCTCCGTCAAAGGAATGAAGCCATCAGAACCAGCAGAGATGAAAGAAATGAAGATGACCCGTAATTACTGCTACGGTGATATCATTACCATATTATAGAAAATGAGTGTGGCGAAGGGGGAGAGCGGGGGCTGTGATTATTATTTATTTTTTAATGGAACCTTACATCCCAAGAATGCAGATCTGACATAGTAGAGCATGTAGATATACAGGGTGCGAAGGGAGGGGGTTTCTTATCTATTAAATTGCAAAATGGAGTGATCACCAAACCTTCAGATACATTACATGCTATGAGGTGGCTACTCCAGTCTTTCATTGCAATAGTTCTTTGTATTTGAATAGCACAGAGATGGGATGCCTGTCTCCCTAGTGAAGTCTTAGACACCCACTGCAGAAACAGTACTTAACTGTGATGCTAAAACCATCTTTTTATTTTAAACTTGCTTGTTACTGGTGGCCTTGTTCTGAGGCTCCAAGTGCCAAATCCAGCTGTGATCAAAGGAAAGCTTCTTTTGAAGGGCAGTTATTCCCAATACACTAATCTAAATCAATAAATGAACTGCTAACTGAATCAGGTTATATATTCATTTCTCAGCAACACTGTAGGATAGCTTTAAATGGTTTATTGCTGGGACTTCAAATGGCATCAATAGAATACATTGCCTGGAAGAATTTGAATGAGAAAGCAACATTTTCAGCCCGCTTTTTCCTTAAATACCCTCTCATTTGAGAAAACAAAATAGCTTGGCAATTGTATAGAAGCTTCAACCACCTGTGCTCTGCAATTCTAATTGTAGTTTATACAGTTCAGTTCTCCCACTGCTGGTTATGTCTGCCCCGCGGTTTCAGGAAAAAGAGAAAAAGTAGGAACCAAGCAGCTTAAAATATTTATTCTGGCATAAGGCCAACTGTGTGTGTGAGCACACATATGATGGGAAGTTTTGCATCACATGCAAAACCAGCCAATATCCAAAGACAAGTAGTTAAATTATGAGGCTAATAAACTATAAAATGTTACTTAAAGCTACAAAAAGAGAGCCTCCAGGTACAGCAAAAGACTGAGCAGTCATCACATAAATATATCACATGGTGTCTCATATTACCAATATCCATTCTTTCCATATAATCTTAATCATAAACTTAATTACTAATCCTACACTCAACACATTTACTAATACAAAAACCCCTTCTTGGGTCCAGTTTTCTTGACTCTGCAGGATTAGCTGAGTCCAATGATAGACATTTTCCTTGGTGGCATCCTTAACCCTGCAGGAATCCCTCCAAATGCTAACCACAGTTATCGACCCCTTATCAAACTGTTAAAGAGGACAAAGTAGATAATCATAGTCTCCACCTCTCACCATGACTGGTTAGAGAAAGAGAAAAAGGTAAGAGAGCTCCCACTGCTGGTTGAAGTATGCTGGGATAGTAGGGGACAACTTTAACCTTCCGCAAGTGTTACAAATCTGGCATAAACACCTGATAGGGGGGCAGTGGGGATGAGCGTGCTGCCTCTGCTTCCTGTCAAATCCCAATGTGTAGAAGAAGACTTTGTGATACAGGGAGCCATTTTCTTACACGTGGCATGTGAAGGTAAGCAGGATGGTGAGTGGTCTGGAAGTCAAAGCCTATGATTAATGGTTGAAGGAGATGGATATGTTTAGTTTGGAGAAGTGAAGATTAAGCAGAGGGGACTGCATGGTTGCAGCTCTCATATCTGAAGGGGTGTCATGCAGAAGATGGAACAGACTTCCGCGTTACTTCCACTGGAACCAATGGGTAGTAACTGCAAGGAAGCAGATTTCAACTGTACATTAGAAGAAACTCCCTAATGGTAAGAGGTGTTCAGCAGTGGCACAGGCTGCTTCAAAGGGTGGACTCTCCTTCACTGGAGGTATTTAAGCAGCAGCTGACAGGTATGTCGTAGCTGCACATTCTGTATTGCAGATGCTGCAATGATCAGGCAGAATAGATGACCGCCAAGGGCTCCTTCCAACTCTATGATTCTATGCGTTGTTGTTTCTAAAAATCATTATCCATGAATTTCAACACTGGCATTCCGACTGTGAAATTCTTTGTATTGAATACAGCAACAGAGGAACAATCAGAGAATGGTTGGTAGGTGCGGCTGTGGACCAAACATTGAAGCTCAAATGCACTACCAGTTTGGAGGGGTAAAGAGCTGTCACTAGGTACCCAGTCAGGCTCTTTTCCTGCTGCTGGCATGATCACTCTCACATCCCTGCCAGGAAAGGAAGGGAGAAAGAGAGAAAGGAGTGTGTAGCGTCCCGAAGCTCCACAAAGTTTCCCAACTGACTGCTCCGGGTGCATTCACTCACTCAGACAGAGAAACCCCAGAGACTGGCAGTCATCAGAGCACATTGTGTTTGCTTGGGTGGAGAAACATTACTGAGTGCAATGCTGAGTTCCATCTGTAGCACATTCTAAGACCCCCTTTACACACATAATTCCTTGGGTGGTTGTCGCTGCCTCTGCAGTTGCATACACACAGTCCCAGATATCTAATTACTTCAGCAAATGTGATTTGGCCTCCTGGAGGAGTGTTTACAAGCCACATAAATGACAGACCTTGCCAAGGGGAGGAAAGTTGTTTGTGCAGTTTGTAAACAGACCCGGAAGCCAATCCACATGGGGGGAAGTGATATGCACAGTCGTCACTTTCCTTTTTTCCTTCTCAGTGTGCCTAGTGTGGTGGCAGCTGCCAGACCTGGGCAGAGAGGGATACAAAAAGGAAGGAGGTTGCAGGAAGTGTAGGAAGGCAAGTTTACTTGATACCCAGATGCCATCACAAGGATACGCTCTACCAGCATTACCCTCAGCAAGGCAAGAGGCAAACTTTTATTTTATTTGCAAAGAAAATGTGGCAGCAAAAGGAAAGATATTGGTCAAAATTACTGGAGATCATGAGGGGAAAACAGGTAATCAGGTAGGACACAAATTGCATCCTCATCAATACAGCCTTTCATAGACATTGCCTACAGGTTTTAAAATAGAACTTAGGAATCGTGAGAAATTAGCTTCTATGTAAAAGTGAAAATGGAAATTCTCATGAACCCTAATTCTATGTCTGGTATCACTGGACCACTCACGCTATAACTGAGTAAAGCAGCCAGTGTCCCACTAGCTCCGTTGAGACCTACATTTGAAAAAAATAAAAAATTCACACTCCTCTAAACAGCTATTAGAAAAATAAAAAAGAAGGCTCGGCTTATTCTGTTAAATCCAAAAAGATAAGCTTCAAATTCTGTGGGACAATGAACAGACTATCTATTAAAAAGCCAAATGACAGCTTGGCCTGCTACCCAGAAACATCCGTCACCCAGGCACTTTCAGCTGGGATTTGTGCTGAATGACGTTTACTGTAGGTTAATAATTAGTTTTTAGCATAAGAGTCCAGTGTGGTCGTTCTCTCCCCAGGAGAGGAAAACAGGCTGAGCGATTTTTAGATTATATGTTCTGATAAGACACAGGCTCCTGACTCCCCATATGCAGTACAGGCCACCTGCTCTATGAAGCTGCCACGAGGGACCTCCTTGAAAATGTTTAATAATAGTGCTCAAAGCCTGAGCTGAATTTACATCCTATATTGCAAAGTAAAATCATGTAGACAAAATCCCATCAAAAGATACACACTAAAGCCAATCTCTATAAACAAATTTACACACACACACACACACACACACACACACACACACAGTATAACGGGAGTGTTCTAGTGGCTAACTGCACTGCAAAAATTATCAGCAAAACTGGATGCATAAAGTTTGCATATTTGTATTTAGGGGTCACCAACGTGCACCAGTACCTCCTGCAGTGCCGGCAAAAGGTCTCAGTAAATATCCCCTCAAAAACAGAGGAGAGTTGCAAAGGGCTTCTCTCTGTGAGTGTGGTGAAAGCTGTGGATTCCCTGAAAGAAGTTCTATCATAAGGCGGATAGAGGGTTCTAAAAAGAGCTGGTTGAAAGCCGTATGTTCAACCAAGTCAAAGTTCAATTAAATCTGGGATGGGATTCACTTAATGAACTCCACCAGTGGAAGTCCTGTGCAAGGACTTCTTGTTTGCACAACAGGGTGTTCCCTCCTTGCCCCAGCAACAACTTCTCATAACAAAAATGCAGCCTACTAAATATTTTTCTCAAATCTAACTGATGCTTAGGCCCACAAGCACAAGTGAATATAGCATGTTTCCTTGTTTATTCATATTCCATGACCCAAGACTAGTTTTTGTTTTTTCAAACATGTTTTTTAAAAGGTTTCAACAGATACTTCTGTTTTAATCTGCTCAACAGAACAGAATGCATTTCCTTACTTCATACTAAATCTCCCATAGGCATGCAATATTTTCGCCCAAAGCTTTATTAGCATACACACTGTACTCCATGTGACAACCATCCAGTTTGTTTTAATGCTAGCACTTTTCATCATGGATCTTATGGCTGTACCTCTTTTCAAATTAGGTCCACACCCAAATTTCTTTGGATAACACACATGGCATTAGAATTAGTTTCAGATATGGACACATTCAGAAAAGAATCTAGAATCTTTGGCAATCTGGAATCAATTAAATTGTTTACTAATCTAGCCTAGCTAAGCAAATGCTCCCTCTGGTTTTAAATTACTAATAGCGTGGAGTTTGGTGCAAAACTCTGGAACTCATGCAGTGTTGTCTATACATTCAGCATTCATATATACTTTTTTGTTACAGTTCTAAGTTACCATTCCAGAACTCTTAGAAACGCAACCAGGGTAGAATTACATAATGTGCTTGAACAACCAATTTTCACAGAAGGGAACATTTTGTGTATTCATTCCTTTTTACATTCACAATACTTGAATATTTAATTATATTTCTATAGCACCCACATTGTACCAAAAAAAGGCCAATATCATTTTCATCTATTTAGAATTTGAAAAGAGGGAAGGTAAAGCAACATAACAAAGGGCAGCAAATTAACCATCCTGAGATCTTCAGATGAAGGGTAGTATGCAAATTTAATAATAATAAATAAGATGGAAAAACTCAGGCAAAATGTAGACATGTATACACAGAATAACAACCATATGGGAAGGGGGGAAAGCACAGTACAGGTTCGTATTTTAATGGTTACAGTGTTTGGAATTTTATTTCTGTACTGTACTGTAATCTTGCTGAGTGTTTTCCTGGGGGTTTTCCATCATTTTGGGGTCAAACTTATTTGGTCAGGAATGCATTAGAAATTTCCCCATAGGAATCAATTGTAATTGTGGACTTGTTATGTGAACGCTCACCTAACAAACAATTTCTTGGGAATGCATTGTGTTCAGATAGCATGTATTCCACAGAAGAGGGCTACAATTGAGAAAAGATGGAGAGTAGCAGAAGTGGAAATCTTTAACATACAAAGTAGGAACATAAAACTGAGGCCAAGAAACTGAGTCGGAGTGCAAAGAGGGGGGAAACAGGAGCAGGAGCATGAATACTTGTAATCAAAACTTCACATGGAATGTTCTGGGGCCTGTGGAGAGAAGCCAGAAGACAATGAGACTTTGCCAAAACAAAATGCAGAGTAAACCAGGTGAACAGAGCAGCAGAATGCAAAACAAGACTGGAAAATGGGAAGATTGGGGAATAGCATACTGCAGTAAATCAAGGTGATAGAATGAAAGGGCATAATTCAACTGAGTTAAGCACTCTTAAAGAGCATTGGCTTTTCAGTGTGCTTCACCCATGTTCACCTGAAGCCAAAGGCTTTAGAAGTAGAAGGACAGAGAAAAAAGTGAGTATTAGAACTGTCTAGAGAAGAAGATACAGCTTGGATAAAAGACAAATAATAAAAATTAAAGATGGAGCTCCAAGTAGAAGATGTTGCAGTAACCTAATCTGGGAGGTTATCAGAGTATGAATAACCACATGCAGCCTCTGCCCAGAAGGGGCCACAGGTGGTGAATGTTGCTATGTGCTACTGACATCGCTTAGATCTCCAGTGGCAGAGCTGAAGAAAGCACAGCCCAATCCAAGAAAATGAAAAGCGAAAAGGATGACCAGCCATAGCTACAGTTCAGTTGAGAGAGCACAAATCTGCTTTCAATCCATGCACAGTAGGAAAGGCATTTGCTTTGGCCATGTAAACAGTTGCAGGAAAAATATTTCACATTCTTACTTAAGTGCTCCAGAATACCTTCTTTAGGGGAACATTTATTGACATATATTTATATTCTGCGCTTCAATCTCAAAGGGTTCATAAAAGCGGCTAATGATTAAAACAAATAAACACATCTAACCATTGCATTTCAAACAGCAGAACAGAAACAAACATATAAAACCAGAGCCAGCAAGATCCTGTCTCAGATCAGAAGTTGGTGGGACTGGGGTGGGAGTGGGGAGTTGGTGGGACCTGAACATCTCCATGACGGCCTGAACTGTTTGGGGCATTAAAGATCAAGACTAAGACCAAGTTATTTCAAAATGTTATGAGTCCTTAACTCATAAACGAGCTTCCTTATCATCCAAACACATGTAGAGTACAAGTAGTTGATTCTGCAAATATGTTATGCCCAAATGAGCAATTACCACAGTGAAGGGATGGTGAATTAGATGGGCAAGTTTTCTTTTAGCCCAACATGGCTAGCTTCTACTTTTTCTTAGGAAAAGTTATGCTCTATCACTAGGAAGTATACCAGTGTCAAAATCCTTGAGATGAGATTTTAGAGAGAGAGTTTGTGTGCGCTATTTTCTACCATTCTTACCAAATAGCTTCAATATATGTTTTCATACATGATTTGCAACCAATAAAGAGGAGAGGTGGACTTGGACTACAAAATCTGAAGAGATATGGTTGGCTTTAAGCAGAAAGGTGCAAACATAATTTTGAAGCAACATCTGATAAAGTATACATCTCACTTTGCTACACAACATATACCGGCATAAATGCCAAAGATTAGATGATTACTTCTGTTAATCAACCATCCCTGAGAACTGCAGTAACTGTAAAAGCCAAATCCCTATGTAATTATTAAAAAAAAACAGCACACGTTCGCTGAATTAAATGCTACTAACACAGCTACTCTAACAGCTAGATTATAGCTCTCATAAACAGTGTGGGCAGAATAGCCTTCTCCCTCAGAGCACTAGCTATTCAGTGGGCTCAACCTACTGATTAATGGGAGTAATTCAGGTTGATTAAGCAGGCATTTCATTGAAATAAGAAGCAAACATCTCCAACTATTGAAAGGCTCTTCTGAGAAGTCTCAGAATCATAGAACTGTAGAGTTGGAAGGGCTTCCAAGGGCTATCTAGTCCACCCCCTGCAATGCAATGCAGGGCTGCAGGAATGCGACAGAAAGAGAGAATTGTTTCTGAACAGTCTGCATTGAAGCACAGATTTGCTGGAAAAGGATATCACAAGGCAAACTTTCAAGTAAAACTAAAGCTGTGGAGACCATAGTACAGTGGTACCTCTGGTTATGAACATATCAGGTTACAAGCTCCGCTAACCTGGAAGCAGCTGCTCCTGGCTGCGAACTTTGCCTCAGGGTGCGAATGGAAATCACGCGTCAGAGAAGCGCATATAGCGGGAGGCCCCATTAGCAAAAGCGCGCCTCAGGATAAGGACAGTTTCAGCTTAAGAACGGACCTCCAGAACGAATTAAGTTTGTAACCAGAGGTACCACCGTACTGCTTAGAAAAGAGTACAAAATTCTGATAAATAGCATATAAAATGGCAGAAATTCTAAACAGAAGAAACTCTTCAACCAATCCATCAGAGAGCATCTGTCTTCCCCCAAAATTAAAAAATGAATCACACTTAGTCAACATTTACATTCTTGCAACAGAAGGACAGCAATTGGATAGCACTGGAGAAGACTCTTTAACCCTCTTTACCATCATGATCATATGTAGGAAACAACTTTATGTAAATTAATTCTACTTAAATGCTTGAGGGGAGGATTTGTGTGAGCACTGAAATCCAAGCACAGATGAAATACTTAAATCCTTAGCATCCTTGGCAGAATCTTTTTATTGTCTCAGTGAAGCCATTAGCATGTGTTCCAGAAAACTCTGCACATCTCAATACCAGTATGAATTTATATTGTACTTGAGTGTCCACAGGGCGCTTCACATAATATCCAACAGCCCTAACAGCTATGTCAATATTATTATCCCGTTATTTGCTAAGGGTGAGAGGCAGTAACTTGCAAAAGGCCAAATTTGGAATGGCAATTTCCTGGTATAGGGGTCAGTTTCGTAGCAACTACTGTGCTATACAACCTCTTCTATATATCTTAGTAAATGAAAGTCTCCTATTACACTGCTTTGGTTAAGTAATACTCTCTCTATCCCTTGGTGCTTAGAATCCAGCATGTTGCTCCCCAAAGTGGCACAAGTGAGATTCTGCTTTTCCAACTCTGGAAAAAGCAAGTTTGCCTTGAATCTTTACTGAGTCTGAGCTTTATTCTGTAGGAAACCACAGCAGCGCTTGCTCAAAACAATTCACTTCAGCTCTTCATGATGCAATCAAAAAATGAAAATTTTAAAGAGCTACAATGGAATAAAGGAAAAGTACAATAAGTTGCATTGTGAAAAATGACGCCAGTTCTAGAATCTGTTGTAGGCTCAAGTGCCGAACGACTTTCTTGGCATGCTGACTTGTATGGAGATAAAAATCCCAGTAATGTAAAAGGGCTTTAGGTCAAATCCCATCCTCTCTATGGAAAAGAGGGGAATCTCTATAGAAGTAGTTGGTTCACTACCATTCCCCTCTCATTTCCCAGGGGACACCTACAGCCTTCATATATATGTTGGATTGCTGTTTATATTCATGCATTCAGGGTGCTTTCCATCTACCTAGCACAAGTGTAAAGTTATTTTATAAGTTCAAACAAACCAAGACTTATGCAATGTATGGAGTGTTAAACTCAGACCACTTTGCTGTAATCCTTCGGCGAAGAGATCCTAAAATTAAAGAAGCTTCCTTTAACTTAATACTATCCTATCTAAAAGGTGCTAGAATATGGTGACTTCCTACAGTTCTGGCAAAAAGTCAACGGCAAGTATAATGAAGAGTAGAGAGCTTTTTAACAGAGGGAAAGTTTTGTCTGCTTCTTGAGGCACAGAGTTCTGATTTAACTGTTGTGCAAACCTCTTCACTAGTAAGTTCATTATTTTTGACCTACAGAGCAATCTAGAAACCAGGAACAACTGGTATCAGTGCCACCCTCTTAATAGTCAGATTCAATC
Organism: Podarcis bocagei; assembly: GCF_964188305.1. Taxonomy (NCBI): domain Eukaryota; kingdom Metazoa; phylum Chordata; class Lepidosauria; order Squamata; family Lacertidae; genus Podarcis; species Podarcis bocagei. The sequence continues at coordinate 33,237,205 of NC_138125.1, forward strand.
TAAGGCAAACTTAGAAAAGAAAAGAAAACTTGGATTCAAGGTCCTTATGGAGCTTGTGTAGACATAAAAGTACAGTATTTCTCTTGGGTGTTTCATCTATCCTTGTGTCTGCATGTTGTTGCCTTAACTGCATCTTCTTGGTAGTCTTTCTATTTCAGGGAATGTAAGACATCTCTTGTCTAATATTACATTTTAGATCTCATTCTAGGAGACAGCAGATCATAGTCTGAAGAAGCTACGGTTTTACCACTTTAAGGAACAACAACAAAAAAAAAATCTAGTACAGAAACAAGGAGAGCACTATAGACTAACAAAAGCAAATCTAAAGGTGAGCGAACCCCCAAGACAGGCAACCATTATTAGCGTGTCGATAGCACACTTGTTAAAAATGTATATTTTAATTTTCTGTATTGCTAAAGGTCCCAATTTGCCCAGGGATCTAGCTAAGCTACCATTTTCTACCACGACAGAGTCTAATCTTTATTTAATGGATTTAGCATCTATCTTCACTAGAGTGGTCTCCAAGGGAAAGGGGAGGGAAGAATGAAGGGGCCTAGAAGAGACGATCAGAGCCCCCTCCCCTTCTCTTCATCCATCCGGCGCTCATGTTTGTGTTCAAAATTCAATTACCTCCTTATTGATACTTCACAGAGATATTTAAGCTGCAAACATGAAGCCCTGATTTCCCAGGGGGCCATGCCCCTCTCTATTTCACTGCTCTGCTTCCCCCTGGGTGAATTCCTGAGGCGTCCATATTAATAGGTAATCAGTCACAATTCATTTATTAAACAGCTAGCAAGGTTTATCAGCCTGTCCTGATTAGCCGGAAGAAGCCACTGAATTCCTAATTTATTCATGGAAATCTAAGTGTCTTTTTGAATTCCATTCAGGAGACAGGGTGCTAAGGGTATGGCAGGCTGAATTCTAACAGGGAAGCAGCAGGCAGCATGCAGCTCATCCTGAGAAATGCACCGCAACAGTGACCCTCAGCATGGTCAATGGATTAGGGTTAAGGAACCTGCTTGCATAAGATTCATTAGGTTACTCATCACTAACCAGGCATTATTACACTTATTAGACGCTTAAGCCCAAATATCTAATAAACATATTAGCTGGCAATTGCTCCTTATGTTGAGTTAAGAAACTCACTGCATCCTAAAGATGATCTTTTTAAAGAAGTATTTTAAAAAGTTTGCACACTTGCAGATTAAGAATGTGAAGCTAGTACAAGTGTTTTAAAGATGTTGTACAGGACTCCTCTAGAACAGGGCTTCCCAAACTTGGGTCTCTAGCTGCTTTTGGACTACAGTTCTCATCATCCCTGACCACTGGTCCTGCTAGCTAGGGATGATGGGAGTTGTAGTCCAAGTTGGAGACCCAAATTTGGGAAACCCTAGTTTTAAAAATATACCAATCATATTGTGTGTCATGTGGAACATAGGAAACTGTCACATACCAAGACCACTGGGTCCATCCTGCTTAGTACTGTCTATAATTCACTGGCAACAGCTCTTCAGGGTTTCAGGTTTGATCTTGCTGGGCGTGGGGTGAGGGAATACTACTAAGGTATGTAGAAGAAGTATTAAATCCCCCAGGGAAAAGCAGAGCACAGCAACTGAATTCCAGCAGTGAATGCAGCTTTCTATAGAAAGGTTACTGGCTCAAGAAATATCTTCTATGGAGTTAAACTCCTATCACCACCTCCTCTTATATCATGATCAGACACTTGTTTATCCATGCTTCCATAGGTCAAAAATCATAGAACTTTAAATAACTTTTCAGAACTGTCTGCTTGGTGTTGCCAGATGTGCCATACTTTGTGCAACTTTCCTTATTTTAGGAAAGGTTGTTGCTGAATTCAAAACAGCTTGGTCTAATAGAAGTCAACCAGTGCCCAGATATCTACATGCTACACAGAAAACGATGAATGTGTAACCATCAGTGCTAACTGGCAGTTATCTTGGGAACTTTAAGTGGAACCAATCTGAAGTATTTGATCTTGCAGAACCAACATATAAATAAGACCTATTCTGCCAGCAGATGCACTTTTAGTGAACACAGCAGCGAAAGTTATTCAGAACAGGCACGATGCTTAAAACAACCAAGTCTGAGGCTACCACATTAAAGGTCTTATTTGTACAAACAGAAATTGATTTTAAAATTGATTTACTTAAACCAGAGCAAAATACTGAGAAAGCATGCTTATATAAACCTAATTATATGGGTTGCATTTGACCTGAATATATATTGACAATACATGAACTATGATGATGCCCATCTAAATTAGCTTTAAGAACACCCACAAATATAATTTCATAAGGTTTTGACTTAACAAAAACTATAGAAAGTGTAGCGCTCTGTGGGGGGGGGGGAGGATAGATAATTTGCACGTGTATATTAATGAGGAACAGCACAAGCCCAGATGAGACCTGGGCTTTAGAGACCTTGCTAAGGAAACTTGGCAACCATAGGAAAGTAGCTGTTAACAGTGTACAGGTCATATAAGGAAAGAAGGAGGGGTTTATTCTGGTTGACATGCTGGAGCAATAGAATGCACTCCCTTCATTATCGCTGCCACCCCACAAGTAAACCTTGATAAATGTGGTCAAGATTGCTGATGCAGGTATCAGGTACACTAGGCAGAACAAAATGCCATGAGCCTCCTGAAGAATGCGTGTAACTAATTGCTATTTGAGTGTGCTCATTAATTTTATATTACAATTAACAAATCCAAGCATATCTATAATGCATATACAATGAAAGATTATTACTAGGAGCAGCATGAGAAAATTAGCAGAAAAGATTGAAAATTTCTTCTCCATAGTGTCTCTTAGTAATTAATTTGGAACTTGATTGCTGTGACGTCAAAAATGAGACATTCCTACTTCTTTTTTTAGAGCTCATGCTGTCAGTACTTCAGCTAAGAATTCACACTTTGTAGCTATAATGTTCGCCATTCGCCTTTGCACAGAAGTTCCAAGGAACCAAGAGCTCTCTCTCATTAAATAGATACGGCACAAATCTGCTGAACAAGGCTGTTTCAGAGAAATATGTAAGTGCAAAACATTTGTATCTTTAAAGCTGACTATATTCAATATTCTTTGTAAAGATGTATCAACATATGAACATTCTTCCTACAGGCAGAAATATCCGTAGGAAGCTACATATGAAGTGGACCAAGATCTGTAAGCAAGCTTTGCCACAGCCACAAACATTCATTAAATTCTAGTCCAACGCTGTGCAATGCAATGCAGGGCTGCAGGAATGGGACAGGAGGAAAGAACTGTTTCTGAACTGTCTGCACTGAAGCAGAGGTTTTCTAGAAAAGGATATCACAAGCCAAACTTTCAAGTAAAACTGATCCTGTGGAGACTGCACTACTGCTTAGAAAAGAATACAAAATTCTGAAAAATAGTATAAAATGGCAGAAATTTTAAACAGACTTCAACATACCACAGGACTGGGCTGATGACACTCAAGGCTCTATTTTGTATTGATGTCAAAGACCTTGCCAACTCAGGAGAGAACCATTGAGGACCCTACAGATGATCCCAGTGACTGAGTAGAGATATAAGGGTTTAGGCGGTCCTTAAAGAACCCTGCACCTAAGCTGTTCAGGGCTTTGTAAATTAATACAAGAACTTGGAACCTGGCTGAGTAGTAGACGGGTAGCCAGATATTAGCGTCACATGCTGTCACCAGAGGCCTCCAGCAGCAGCCCGACAGCCACATTGTGCACTAGCTTTAGTTTCTGAACCAGGACCAAGGGTAGCCCCACAACGAGCACGGTGCAGTAATCCAGCCTTCAACTTACCAACACATAGACTACAGTGGTCAGGCTACCTCTGTCCAGCAATGGCTATAGCTAGTGAACCAGATAAAGCCAGTAAAAGGCCCGCAAGGCCATTTTGGCTAAGCCACATGCACCTTCCTCATATTTAATGTTATATATTATGTCAGTTGTGTGGCAGATAAGATGTGGCTGGGTGAAGGAAAGGTTGCAAGCTGCAACCATCAGCTGATCATCACATGGGCAAAAACATGTCACCTGACATCTTTGACACCAGCTGCCGGTCAAACTTTGCCTATTGTGGGTGGTAAGGATCCGGCCTACCCCCATATGCTGATGCCAATGAACAAACTAACTGCATCCCTGCACGTGACCCTTCTTTCCTCTAGACTTCAGCTGAACTTAGAAAAGAGAAGGATCCATATGTTACTGTATGCTCCACACACTGCAACTTGACAGACAGATGAGGACAAGCAACAGGGATGCCGAGGACTACTGCAATTATCACTAACTGAAAACTTTTTTTGGAAGGAGGGGATTATTGAGTTGTTTATGTTTTTATTATGTATATTTCAGTTTTTCATATTGTGATTTTAAGTTGTGAACTGCCCTGAGATCTACAGGTATAGGGCGGCATACAAATTTTAATTAATTAACAATAAATAAATAAATACCGTGTTTTTCGCACCATAGGACGCACCGGACAATAGGACGCACTTTGTTTTAGAAGGGGGAGAACAAGAAAAAATAATTCTCCCCCTCTCTGCCCAGCGCCCCTTCAGTGAAGCGGCAGGAGGCGCTGCACAGAGAGGGGGAGAACTTTCCTCCTCTTGTTTTCCCGCTCTAAAACAAGGTGCCGTTTAAGGTGCGTTCAGGCAGCTACCTTGGAAGCCTGAAGAGCGAGAGGGGTCGGTGTGCACTGACCCCTCTCGCTCTCCAGGCTTCAGGTTCCTTTCGACCTGCTCTTTGGGGCGGGGGAAGCCCACCACCAGCCCCAAAGAGCAGGTCAGGGAGCAGCGGAAAGGCGCAGCGGAGAGGCTCCTGCCATAGCCGCGCGTCACCTCTCCAGCCGGGAGAGGGGCGCGGGGGGCTGCTTTAGCCCCGCGCGCGCGCGCTCTCCCGGCTGGAGAGGTGACACGGGGCTGTAGAGGTTCCTGCCATAGCCGCGCGTCACCTCTCCAGCCGGGAGAGGGTCGCGGGGCTATGGCGTCTTCGCTCCATAGGGCGCACACACATTTCCCCTTCATTTTTGAAGGGGAAAAAGTGCGTCCTATAGAGCGAAAAATACGGTAAATAATAGGACTACAAGGACAGTAGAGTCCTGCAAACCTTTCACAGTACCACTCACTCTAAAAAATATAGATCCATCAGATTACCATGAAAATGAGAAACATTTTAAGTCCACTTTTAAGTGTAGTTACGGGAGCAGAGCAATTAAAAATCACTTTTGAGCCATTCGCAGGCCTGCACCAGCCACAAGTGCTTGCTAGAATCAAACATGGTGCAGAGTCCCCAGAGAGCTATCACACTTCAATTACTATCACTAACATTAGTCATTACCGAGGCTGGCTCAAGCCCCCAGGGAAGGCAGCTTGTGATGACAATACCCAGCTTCTCCCTGTAAAGCAATTCATTAGGCAAAGGAGAACAGCTGGGGCAGGCACGTGCAGGTCTGAAGAGGGCCCGCCCCACTGGGACCTCTGGCTCAAGACTCTCCGGTTGGTAAGAGAAGGGACCCACCCCAAGCCGCGACAGCTGTAGAGTCCTCAGGGGACACTCCACGTTTAATCATTGCTCCTTAAGCTCAAGGAAGGCATTTGATTGAGAATTTAAACTAATGGCACTCCAGCTTGCTAGAGGTTATATCAGGCATCTGATAGGGGCTTGATGACATTTTTATCTTGTTCTAGCGTACAGGAGTTAATGAGGCACTTAGATCTTGTCACAGAGCTCTGGCCCAGCTATATTACATTCGATATATACAAGGCCCTGCAAGGCTGCGGTGACTAGGAATGCAAAAAAGGAATGCAATTGAACTCTGTAAAGGCCTCGTATTCAGAAGAGGAGGAACTGTTTCTGGGAAGCTGAGAAAACAACAATAGGTTCTTCTCTAAACAAACCATAGAAATCTCAGCTAATAAGATTGCTGTATTTGCTAAGGGAAAATGAGGGTCGGACCTACTTCTGAGTAAACAAGGACAGGGTTGTGCTGTAGGATTAATTTACAAAACATATATCCATGTGCATCCCAGTTAATCATCTGCTAGGTGCTATATGCCACAACTGAACATCACATGGGAAGCCATTAGGATTCAAGCATTTCCACCTACTTTGCATAGCTTACTTAATCAAATGAAGTTGTCCTAAGTTTTTCCCAGGAAACTAGGAAGGGGCAGAAGGGAAGATATATTAAAACAGAGCTACATGCAGTGCTATTTTTTCTAGAAAGTAGGTGCCAGAGCTCCCCATGAACCTCTTTCTTGTTCTCTTAGAATGGCAATGGCGCCCATCTGAAAGGTGCCGGAACTGAGCTCCTGTAAGTTCCAGCTGAAAAAACCCCCTTGCTACATGATTGTTTAAATAACTACAGTTGTCACTGCAATGCATCAGGGTCCAACAAGTTCTGTGTTCAGAATGATTATTTTGAAATTCTGGACACATTCAAATCTTCTAAGAAAATTAGTATTATGCTAAAGAATACTACATTGGCATTTGGAGCTGAACTGGTTGTCTGCCTTGGTTGGCACCCAATACTTCAAGATTATTTGCTTTTTGTCATAAAAAACTAAAGTAGGAAATAAAAATGTAGGCAGGGATTTGAAAAAGGCAGGTTACATATTATATTGCTACCTATTTGCAAATTTCCTGTTTGCCTTGTCAAGTATTACACATGCTCTACAGATGGGAAACACAACTTACACAAGGCATATTGCAAGTCCATGATAGAGGCAGGTGTTAAACCCAGACTCAAGTCCAATGGGCAAGGAATTGGACAACACCAGCTGTCTCACCTTATAATTACAAGCTGTCTTTTCTAAGTTTATAATCACAACTTAGTAAAATGTAAGTCTTCTACTTTTGAAAATTATAATGTAAAAAATTTAGTTGCAAGTTTATTTATGTATATATACCCTGCAGTATGATATAAAGAAGCAAGTGTGACAAAGCGTGATAGCTGATTCCTAGTTCAAGATAGAAGATTTTCCAGTGTGGAAAAGTTGTAGAGTGGAACCTTGGTTTTCAAACGTAATCTGTTCCGGAAGTTCGTTCAACTTCCGAAACGTTCGAAAACCGAGGTTTGACTGTAGTCCTATCATGGTCAAAAGAAGCCAGGCCTGAATTAAACATATTGTTGATGGTGAAGTATGTAAACTTTTGAAAACTAAAAAACAATTTTATTTTTTTTAAAAGGCCAAGCTTTCAGACACAGACTCCATATTCTCAATTTCTAACTCTTTAGAAACAGTCTGGTGTATGTGTACCAATAACTTCATTAAATAAAACAGTACAAAATATTTGAGCGTGTTCGCATGTTGCATTCAATGAGTGTACAATCTGTGTACACAAATAGTTTTTTTTAATAATGCAGCAGAGCACAGTCTGTGTACACAATAGTTTAGCTGTATAGAACATGTGTAGAGATAATTGGTACCCTTGTTCAGTGAAATGTGTGAACAAGCCTAGAGAGACATGCACACAACAGCCCACTGTTACAATTTGCCAGGTGTTTGTTTTCTATCCTGCCCATAGTGGCAAACCAAGTAGTTTGGACCATGGACGATGATGATGATGATGATGATGATGATATTTATATGCCACCCTTCCTCTGTAGATCTCAAGGTGGTTGACAACATAAAAATACAAGATAAACAGCATTTCAATGTGTGCAAATCTAGACAGAGTGACACTCAAGAACTGGAAACTTCCCATGAATTTGTATAAAGTTGGGTTTGCAAGACTCAAATGAAGTGTGCTTATCTATATATTTAAGGTCAAGTGCATGCACGTATCAGATTTTGGTAGCTATTTAAATATAATTACACTCACTATAAATGGGGAACCATGCCCTTGTAATTCCAGAAGATGCCATGCAAGTGCCACAGGCTTTAAAGTTAGCATCCACTGACATGAACAAAAGGAAGTGAGCTATCGAACAGTCCTTTGTACCCAAACACTTCCCGAAAAGGCTTTATTTTAAGTTTTCATTCTCCACAGTCTGAATCTGTTTGGCAGGCATATATATCAGAAGTGCTGGAACCGGCTCACATTCTGCGTATTTGACAAGTGAACAAGACATTCCACAAAGACATCATGAATAATCTTCCAGTGTCTGAAATGCATTTTGCTATACCAAACACCTAATAGTCCATATACTAAAAGACAAGCCACACAAAAATGCCCTTGTCAAAAAAATCTACAGCTTATCAAACTACTTTACTTGAAGTAAAGAGAGTAAACAAGAAATACCTGGCACATTTATTGACATTTAAAAGAATACTCTCTCTTTGCCCCCACACCTCTTCCTGTGGGCAACAAAAAGTCATCAACAGCTGGAGATTATTAGGATGTAATTAACTGCCTCAAAAGAAATAGTTAATCTAGAAATGCTGGTGAGGCAGGTAAAGACAGTGTTTATTATGGTACATGCAACTAAGCTGTACATATGCACAGCACTATCATTTATAATATTGTTAGTCGACTGCACCACATTTTAGCATGAAGCAGCTATCTGTCCAGTTCCCTTTCCTTCCAAACAAATACTGGATAATTCACTCACTTATTCATTAGCTAAGAGCAAGAAGAAAAAGAGAGAGAGAGAGAGGGTGAGTGACCAATATCTAAGCTCAATTTCCATCCCAATTATTACAACCTAATCTCTTGGTGAGTTAATGCAAAGCGAAGGATGAACACTACACTGCCACTAGTAGCAAAGTGTGTTCCTTCCCCAAGAGAGGCCTGTAAAACAGGACAGTCACTGACAGCAGTACAATTACTGACACAGATACAGACTTTATGGACATGTTTATATCCGCTGTAAATCCACACTCTCTCTCCACTCCGATTCACAAGTCATAAAGAAATTGCAGATAATGAAAAAGTTGGTGAAATTTACAGCATGTCGGAAACCTCAGACAGCCAGAAGAAATTAAAGAGCTGACTGGGGATAAATCACACAGGTACAATTAAAACTTCCCATAGCTCCTTCACTTCTAAAACTGGCATACAATCCAATAGCGATGATAAAAAGTTGAGGTCATGATCTGTGGACTGCAGATAGTTAAGAATATTACATGTCAAAATTAGCCCATTCAAGGGTCTTGTGTGCATCCTAATTTTAAATTGGTATTTGGGTAGCTCTTTTTAGAAACTGAAATACTCACACATAAAGAACAAAAAACAAAACAGTGAGCAAACAAGCCAAGCTGTGGATGAGCAGCAAAAACAAAGGTAAATGTCTTGTTCCTCTGCATGTGAACAGCACACTAGTGTGTGTCAAAAGAGACCTAGAATGATCAAAAAGAATGAAGTATGGAAAAAAAAATCCCAGGCTGAGAACTGGGGTGAGTGCCTGTGAGGTCTAACATACATCTAGGAGTGCTGGAAACCTAGGTACTCTCCATAGCTGATTAGTTTCTCAGAAGCCTACAGTAGGATGTCCAAACTATTTTCAAAGAGGGCCAGATTTGATGAAGTGAACACACGTGAGGGCCGACCAAAGTTGTTAAGCTACCCCAGGACATATACTACAACGGGGGCCAAATTAAATCGACCAGCGGGCCACATTGGGCCCCTGAAATGGACTTTGGGCCCCCGAAACAGACTCTGGACATGCCTAGCCTACAGTGCAGTCTATTTCCTTGCAAAAGCTGTTCCCAGCTAGCAACTACAGGCCGGAAAAGTACTGCTGTACTCAGGTCCTGCTTTTGTAGGCTTCCTACCAGCAACAACTTGATCCAGCAGCAGCAGCTTCTTATTTCTTCTTACTACTAAATTATTTCTAGATTCCCACAACTATGTGTGGAAAGTAGGACTACAATCTTCTAGCATCTCTCTGTGCTCTGATCCCATGTATACATAAATGGAAATTTCTCTTGAAATGTGTAGGCAAGAGACCGATGCATATGCCCCCAAGCCAATGAAGCCGCGGCCTGCTCCCAGAGACTTTAAAGAAGAAACCTGAAGTTTATATATTTGCCACATTACCTACACATTTTGGAGTCAAGATATCTTATCTGAGTACCAGCTAAAACACAAGAAGCAAACCATAGAACCTGCAGAACATCCATGTTCATTCCAAAAGAAGCCAGCATCTTGGCAACAACACAACACAAAATAAGTACTGTACATGGGTTGGATCCACACTAAATTAGTTTAAATAAATGGAATGCAAGTCAAATTGTGACTAATTTGTTTCACGGATTTCAATGGGCCCCATGTTCAACTAACTTAGTCAGGATGCAACCCCATGTGGGCTTCTAGAATTCTCTTTCATGGCATACTAGCAAGCCACACTTTCCATACACAAAAGCCTACATAAACACAGTTATCAGGTTACAGGAGAACTTCCAAGCCCTCTGTTCATCATAAAGCACTCCCACTTTCAAACCAATGTTGAAATGCCAGCTTGTTATTTTCCTTTGAGACTAGGTATCAAACAGTAAGTTCTACAGTTTATGCAGTTACATGACCATGGTAGCAAAACATTGTAGCAAAACAAAACCAAAAACCAACAACTCTGAATTTTGATGTGGTTAATGATACTTTGTGCATTATCAGGGAATACAAAATTAATATCAGATGAATTCATTAAGTGTAGGACAATCATAAAATATTTTAAAGTAAAATTTTACATGGTTGTCTAATCATTGCTGCAAATTATTTTAGCTAAAGTAATTCTGACTACATTCAAGAACAGATGGTAGCTTTGTATTTAATAAAGCCAATTCTCCGAGGTGAAACCAGCTCTTTCTGAACCATTGCTCTGCATATCACAACTGTTCTATTATTTAAACTTGAGGTTTGGTTGCATTTTATGCTGTACTACTCAAATAGCAATAGTGGTACCTCGGGTTACAGGCGCTTCAGGTTACAGACTCTGCTAACCCAGAAAGACCTCCAGAATGACTTAAGTTCTTAACCCGAGGTACCACTGTACAAAAAATGCAGATCACCAGTCAAGTTCTAAATAGCTACACAAGGTTGTATAAACTACTAGTCCAGATCAGTGGTTGTTAACCAGGGGGCTGCAGAGTTATCCCAAGGCGCAACATTTTTAAAAAGCATCATAAAACAAGAGATCAATACAAAATATAAACCAACTGTATTATACAGAAACAGCAGCCTGGATGCATTAAAATCATGCGGGACAGATTCCTCCATGGATCTCAGGATCTGCAGGAATCTTCCAGTCAGCCGGAGCCTCTGCAGCCATGGCTTATGGAAAGGCTGGCCTTTCCTTCCAGACAGAAGTGATTGTGAGCCCTATGTGCCTGGCTTCTCTTCCATCCATTGGTATTTGCACAGCATGGAAATGTTTTTGCTCCTCCTCTAAGGTGGGATGGTGAAAATCAGAGGGGCTTTAGCAGGGCTGCCCCGTGATCTGGTGGGCAGCTTTTGAGTGCTGGAAAATGAAATATGCCAAGCACAATAGCAAGCTGTGGCAAGCAGAAGAAGCAACCCAGGGTCAATCCCCAGCATCTTCAAGTAGGACTGGGAGAAACCTATGGAGAGTTGCTCTCAGTCAATGTAGGCTAGACAATTCTGTCTTTAATGGACGAATGAGCTGTCTCAGTATAAGGCACCTTGCTATGTTCCCTACTGGTGCTGAGCTCATCCTTGGACCACACGATGGAATGGTGGTGCCTCTGAGATTGTACAGAGTGCTTGCACCCCAAATCAGAGGCTTTTATACCTATTGTTGCAGAGGGGAAGGGCTAAGCCTCCATGGTAAGTCCCAGATTCAGTCCTTGACATCTCCACATTGGGAGAATGTCTCCTGCATGAAACCCTGGAGAGTCCCCAATGCTACATTATGGCATGTTCAGCAAGATGAACATGGAGGGCAACACTAGAAAGTTTCAGAACCTATGACCATGCTACATTTATCCATACATCTGATGGGAGGGTATAAGAAAGTTCTACATATGATCCTAGCAGGTTGTTTTTTAATGCAATGTAGACACAAGGTTCTTCTAGTCACACTCTGCTGCTTTCTGGAACAACTGATTTTAGCCAGTCACTCCCCGCCCTGCTCTAAATATGAGCATGGAAGAGTCTCAGCTTTGTCTTCACCCTCAGATTATTTTCTCAACACAATGAGCCTAGCAGGGACTAGATAACTGGCTGCATTCCCGATGCTGCCTGTAGATTGCAACTGGCTATCCGTGATCTAAAAAAAGGTATCTGATCTGTTATTATGGCTCACCTAAAACTGTATGGCTGTATGGAAGCTATCAGTTGGTTGACAGCCATCTCAATCAAGCATTACATACCTCTCAATAAGACCCACCAATGGAATTTACTCCATCTCATGTACTGGAGTAGTCTAGGACCTAAACCAGGAATGCTCAGACTCTTGCACTCACTCTGGTCCAGATAGTTGTCTGGGGGATAGAACCATACCTTTCTACACAAAGTGTCCACCTTATGACAGGTGAAACCCCACAATAGCATGACCAGAGTGGAAAGTGGGGAATGAGGAAAGAGAAGGGAGGAAGAATATTGATCACAGTCTGCTGATGGACTAGAGACTAATATTCGGTGGCCTGGTTCCAAACCATCAGAAAAGCCACCAACAAAATTGGCAGTGCTGAGCTTGTTGCAACATTGGTGCTATCAATGTAGAACAGCTTTAGCCAGCCAGATGCCCTCAGAGTTTTGGCACCATCTTAGTATAGGTATGCCCCAGGCCTTACAAGGCCAACACTGCATTTGAACCATGCTTATATAGAGGTAGCACTAACATTGCACGTCCGTTGTAACCATTTTTTACGAGCAATTTTTCAGTGCATAGACTAGGGGTCAGCAACCTTTTTCAGCCATGGGCCGGTCCACCATCCCTCAGACCATGTGGTGGGCCGGACTATATTTTGAAGAAAAAAATGAACGAATTCCTATGCCCCACAAATAACCCAGAGATGCATTTTAAATAAAAGGACACATTCTACTCATGTAAAAACATGCTGATTCCAGGACTGTCCATGGGCCGGATTTAGAAGGCGATTGGGCCGCATCTGGCCCACGGGCCTTAGGTTGCCTACCCCTGGCATAGACGGTTACCGACAGATATCTGCCTTTGCAGAACAGAGCTTCTCTAAATTTTTACTTTTTAGCATACCTCAAGTATAATCTGATAGATCTACCAGAGACCCAGCAAAACTGCTTGGGGGGCTGGATTTTGCCTGTGGACAGCTAGCTGGCCAGCATCCTTGATGTGTGTCAGGTTGACATACCCAAGGGGCCTTTTTGTGATGGCTTCAGTACTACAGAATGCCCTCTCTCATGTGGCTTGTTTATCCCCTTCTCTTGCTACCAAGTTGTAGGAGATGAATTGTCTTCTCTCTGCTATTGCTATTTGTTTTAGGATTTTTAGTGTTTTTATTTTGTAAGCCAGCGGGAGAACTTTATTGAAAGGTGGTATATAAATGCTATGTAAAGAGTTATGATCCTCCAAACAAGTTATTTAATGGTAACATTTGAATAATCAAATCTCATCTCATATTATTAAACTATTCATGAGCTTCAGGCACCTGAATGCAATCACTCTGCTTAATCCTTTGCACGAATGAACAAACCAGGAAGATGCATTTAACTGTGATTTCATATTACATATAAACCAGGAAACTATGGTTAATGGCTGCTGAACAAGCCAGGATATGGAAGCCATAACTTAAAAGTTCTGTCCTGCCCTGTGTTTCTACAGCTCCCTGAATCAGATGTTAACAAGAAATCATGGTTTAATCTGCTCTCTGGCTTGGGCAAAGGGAGGAACAAAGCAGTTGGAGGCAGGTGTCTGAAGCTTGTGCATATCTCTGCTTATTAAACTAAGATTTGATTGTGCCATTACCTAACTGTACAGAGGTTCCTAATGAACAGGATAGTATCATAGTAAGTTACAAACTGAATTACTAAGGTAATTTTCTTATGGCTTGCTTTCGGTGGTCATATACAATACGCAGGAACATTCTAAATGTCAGAGAGCAGCAAAGAAAGGCAACAGTTTTATAATGAGAAATATTAGTATGGAACTCTAAATTTATAGCTTAAAAACCAATTGAACTCTAGAATTACCTAAATAAATTGTCCCCTCAGCAAAATATCAAATCTAATTTCAAGAGAGAGCAAAGACTGACCATGAGAATTATAACGCCTAAACCTGCAAACTGCTAACGAAGAAAAAAAGATGTCAATAGAAATTTCTCTACCAAACTTTCCACAAAAATAAGGGACCATCAACATTACTACATGGAGACAATCTTTCTGATATCATTTTTTAGTACAATATAATAATTCAGTGATTAACACTCCCACCCCCCAAAAGAACTCAATCCAAATTTAAAAAGCTACAAAAACATCACGGAGAACCAATTATCTCTAGGTAGCATTTTGCTGCCACCTAGAGGATACTGAAAGATAGCTTTTGTTGTGACTCTCATAAACTGATTCAAATAATTATTTATTCATCTTGCATATCATAAAACAGTATTTAATCCTAATAGAGTAATTTCATCTTCAAGTAAGAAGTGTTCCAAAGTACTCTGAATTCATACTTCAGTTATCTTATGGGGTTACTATTACAAAACATCAGAGAGGTTCACAGCAGAAACAGGAGAAACATCCCACCTAAATCGTTGAGACACACAATCGTTGTAGGAACCCAGCAACTGCTTGTAGAGATATTCTACTACTGATGCAGCCATGCCAAACTGTTATTTTTTTAGGAGACTAACAGTGCAATATCATACATGCCTGGCTATCGTATTATTTCTCACAAGTGAAATATTGAATATGTTCTTACTGAATATGTAAAGTTTTCCTATGGCTCTATAAGAAAATTAAGCAACAGACCTACAGTTTTTAAACAGAATACACTTTAGCAACTATCTACTTACATTCGTCTAGTCCCAGTTGGTATGCTAGATTCTGCAGACCTCTCACTTTCTCCATTAGATTAGCTGTGGTGAGACTCCCCAACTCTTAAAAAAGAAGAAGTGTGGCTTAAGATGTGCCATGAAATAAATTCCTAGCAAAGACTCTTCATGTTGTTTCTTTAGTATCGTCACTATTCTATTATACAAAATGTGTTTGGCACACCATTGTCCAAATATGTCTACGGTTACAGCTCTTCTCTTTCTTTTTTACATAGTGTTGCTCAAGTCCATTTAAATGGCTATAAACTGCTCTCACCTTAAGCTTAGCTTCCATGACTGGAGCTGGTTTAAAGACTATGTAGACAAAAAATTGTTATAGACATACAAATCCAACATCCAGTCCTACATCTAGCCTGATCTGAAGCATCTATGTAAGAAGCTTATTGAAGAAAAATGCCCTGCAACCTGCTAGTGAAGTATGTGTAACAAATGTAATAATACTGTAGTAATAATTAACCATGAAATTTAAAATGGTTATACAGAAAAATTGAAACATATACTTCAAAGAAGGGTTTTATCACTCCCAGAATGTTGTATCATCATCATCAACAACTACTACTACTATTCTGGAAACCAGTATTACATACAGAAATTCACTAGTGGTTTAATACTCCTGTGTATTTCAAGGACTTGGAGAATATCTTGCATGATGTTCTCCAAGTCTTGAAATACACATCTTGCATGATGTTCTCCAAGTCTGAGGTTCAATGAATGGATCCAGAATCACAGATACATGATGAACATTAGCTGCTCACACCCTTGGCCAAAGTCTTTAATCTTCCCTTCAAGCTTTCCCTCCCAGCATGGAAAGGTCTGGTGTGAATGAGGTGTGTGCAGGGACACTGGGGTGGGCTTACGTGTGCACCCCTGTCCCCCCATCACAATCTTTTGCCCACATACATTCAGATGAATGCTTGAGTAGAGCTTAAAAAGATAAAAAACAAATATTTAACTATTTGTGTAGTTTTAAAGACAAACTATACTGGGCTTGTTAATTCCAGTCATTTGAAGTGCTCAAACATTGACAGGAACTCACCTTTTAACATGTCAATATCATCATTTTCTAATTCAGCCATCCATTTGGGAGGAGAACTGGTGATGGGCTATTAAAAAAAAAAATACACACACATATATAGAAAAATTGTGATTACCTGTATCTTTGATAAACAGAAACTGGGAAATATTTCTAATATCTGGAACTAGCTGATAGAAAATAGGCTCAGCTGCCAAATTGCATAAAATTCCACTCTACTTTGATACAGAGCATGTGTTTTCTATGGAGCTTACTCTCAGGTAAGTGGAATTAAGGTTGCAGTATTAGTTGTAGAGTTTTTGAATAACCACACACACTTTTTATTTTACCATTTACCATTGCTGAGGCTGTCAGAATGAAGGAAGGAGCCAGAAACCCTTTTATCATGCCGGAATACGAAACCAGATCAAAACCTACTCCCCAATAGCATTTTGCATTACATAGCAATTGTTAATTACATTGGAGTTTAGCTGCTGGAAGCAGAACTAGAAGCAGAACGAAGCTAATTTTTCTTTAAAAAACAGGATCAAAATGTAAATAAGAAATATTAGCAAATATTGTTTTTGCAAAATATTCCCATTGTAAGCATAGAAGTACAATTCAAATAAGATTATATCAGCACTGGCACATGCAGACTACACAGAATCCTGTTTCTGATACAAGTACAAAAAATGCAGATCACCAGTCAAGTTCTAAATAGCTACACAATGTTGTATAAACTACAAAAAAAACTACAATTTTAATGTAGTAGACAGAACAAAACTCAGCATGCAGTGTCCATACACCAATAGATTCTTAACTCAGAAGTATGAAAATTATTACATTATACATTTCCATGACACTTACATAGAATATAACTATCACCATCCACTTTATGACCCACTGGTCAGATTCCTATTTTACGACACCCTTAAAATCCAGCCTTTTTTTAAAAGTTCTCATGGTTGCAAATATAAAAAAATATATAATGCATAACTTGCTTTTCTAAAAATATAAAAGCAGGCTGAAAAAAAGACATAAAGTGTCATGCGTTCAAGAGATCAATTTTTATATTTTTTTAAAGGAGTTTCAAAAAAGGCCATTTCAGTTGTCCTTGAATATGGCAGGTTGCTAAGCTTCCAATAAAGAAACACACAACCAGAATTTGCAAGTTGCAGAGATAGATGGCCCAAGACACTTTAGTGCCTCAGGCAGAAAAGGCCAACAACTCCACAAAACAGTGTAAAAACTATAATAAGTGAAAAACATACCAATTTCCTCTACTTTAATGGAGACCTAAAATCTGCTGGTTTACCCCGGCTAATGGATGGATCAGCTCTGTCAAGTTAGCTACAACATCCAAGTCTAGAATTAGTTCTTAGTCAGTTTTTTGCATGAAATGGGATGTCTTTGCCTTCTTGGGCAATATATCAGATTTCTGAACAACACAGTGGCAATAACACTGGGTGATAAACTGGTGGGCCTAGGTGAACAATGGTTAGACTAAGTCCTACTGAATTTATTGGGGCTTACTTCTGAGCAGATATGTTTAGTATTGAATTGTCAATCCAAGTGAGAAATTACTTACACTTTTAAAAGAAGCTGCAAATTCAGCAACACCTGGTACTGGAGACAAAACAGAAACATTTACTGGAGTACAACTTTCTCTACAACTTCAAGGGCAATTTATGATTTCTGTTGCTAACTCCACCAGTTAAATTGCTAGAGATATTCAGCATAAAATGATTATTCATTTGTACCATGTATTACTTCACATTCATGTTGAATTCTGTGACTGTGCAAATGCAAAACTAATTATTTGCTTCTGTAACATTTGCAGCTCAGTAGTAATTTGCATGATTTCTCTTTGGTCCATCAACGAAACACACACCTGGAGCCCTTGAGTGCAATCCTATACACATATTCTGTACTTCTCTCTACTGAGAAGTAAAGTTCACAGTAAGTAAGGCTTACTCCCAGCTAATGCTGCATAGGACTGCAGCCTTAAACTGGATTGGCTATAATAAAGTGCTTACTCACAATTAGTCAATATGTATTTTTAAAACCACTTTGAAAACACAAATACTGAAAGGATAGAAAACACAATAGATAAAACGTGTTAGTTCAACTAAACATTTGTTATGTTTGCTAAACAAAAGTGTATGAGCATGCCTATGTAAATGAATGTGCATGTGCACAGAAGCGACTGGCACAGTACCAGGCAACTGCCCTCCCAACAGCCATGCTGTTGCTGCTAACTGGGGCAGTGTGAGAGTGAGACACAGTAGTGATAGGGGCTACACAAGCAAAGCAGCGGGAGTTCTGGACTGGATCTGCCAACATGCCCACACAGCCCCAACTTGCTGCCACCATGTCCATGTAACCAGGAATGATGCTACTATTGGGAGGCTATCGAGTACCACTCTATGGTGCATTTTTGAAGACTGTTCTGAGACAGGTTTACGTTCAACATGCAGACACTGTCAGTAACATCCTAACAGCAGGTTGTAAGTCAGAGCAATATCATAGTCGCCAAAGATTCTCCATGCCTTTTCACATTTCCCACTCGAGTGCAACTTACATTGTTCAGGCCAGAGGTCTGGTGAAGCCCGGTCCAACTTTTCAAAGCTCAGCAGGGAGGCTTCCAAGTCTGTGCCTAGAAGAACAACCAAAATACTTCCAATCATTGTGGGACTCAAAACCATGACTGAGATTAAGAGTTTCATGATCTACTGACTGTGCTTGACGTTACTGGGACCGTGTGCATTCAAGACACGAGGCGCACGGCCACTGTTCTATGGCACTTTAGAGCCGGACTGGATGAACAGAGAATCAAATGTGACTATAAACATAAACAGTTATTTCCAGATCTGAGGAAAAATCTGAGGAATTTGCTTAAGTAGCATTTCAGCTCTAACTGGAGCAGGTTTACTGAGGAATAAAGTTACCCGCTGTATTCAGTGAGGATTGTTCCCGTGCGACAGCTTCGGTCCACCCTATGCACACCTACTCATAATAATTTAATAATAATAAATTAATTATACCCCGCCCACCCAGTGAGAGACAAGCAAGTGGACACAAATTATAGTATTAATATGCCAGTGGAAGAGATACTCGCAAAACTGGAAAAACCTTCACCCTCTCCTCAGCACCACCTCTTACCTTCCGTTGAGACCGCCATTTTGGCCCCTCACGTGACACCCGGCCGCCTGCACGCGGGAACCTAAACATATGACGCTTCCTTTTCGAACGAGCCAACCTTGCTCCGCCCCCTCCCTCCTGCACTCCTCCCACTACGTCGTGATTTAGGGGGGAGAGAGAGAGAGAGAGAGAGAGAGAGAGAGAGAGCAGGGATGGGAGGGGAGACCCATCCAGTCAGATTTCTCCTAGAGGGGGCGTTGACGGCAACGTAGCCAATCGAAACCCGGAGCTGAAGGGGTGGGTCCGAGCCAGGTTCTAGCACTATCCCATTGGCATGCTAAGGGAGAAAGGGGAGGAGAAAACGTCGGGGCTCGTGATTCCATTGGCCAAGCTCAAAGATCGGGCGGGGTTCGATGGTTGAGCTGGAGGTGGGCGGGGCGCCTTTTGGCAGGTGGTCGCTGGCAGAATGGCGGCGGTGACTGCGGCTCGGGGGTCTCAGGGAGGGCGGCGCCTCTGGCTCGGGGTGAGACTGCATGCTGGAGTGGGAGCGGCCCCGAAAGAGACTGGGGTGGGGGGAATGGGGAGGGCTCCTTTTGGGGGTTTCGGGTCCGCGGGAGGCGGGAGATCTTGCCCCTTCCTCCATTTCAACTGCCCTCCTGAATACTCCCAAGCACGCATACGGGCGAGCGGGCAGGGGGATAATTTACACACACCCCCGGAATAGCCCCTGGAGTGGGATCGACTCTCGTCCCACCGCACTCGCTCCGCCCCCCTTGCAAAAGGCGATGAAATCTGGCTTGCGAAGGGGATCGCTTCGCAGGAGCCAGCGAACTTCAGCCTTGAGTGGGTGGACCCGCTTGCTTTCTCACGTGCGAAGCGAGGGTACACTCGGGATTTCTGAAAGGCGAAGGTGCAATCGCTCCCCTTTGCTTTCAGTTATCCCTGAGTGTACATAAGCCGCCTCAGGACATCGCAAAGCGTGTTGTAGGATCAGACCGGGATCCATGCAGGCAGGAGCCCATTGCAAGAAGAATCCCACGGAAAACTGGCTGGTGGGCTTATCTTCTGCCCACCCTTGCTTTTGATTGTACTTCTCCAAAGTCTAAAACACTGTTGAATGTATGCAGTGCACGCTGGTCTATGCCTATTTACCTGGAGGCTAGTTCTGCTAAATTCCTCCGTAGTAAGTGTGCATAGCCGCCTTGAACACACACCGCTCTGTGATTATGGGGACAAGTACATGCAGGGATCCGTTCATACATGACAGTTCAACTCTCTAATTGCCTTGCAGAGTATTTGCTTGTTTATTTGTCAATTGCAACCCTGGGACAACCCCAAAGCGACTTACAACCCGAGTAAACCTGTCTCACTACAGAATTAACATATGTGTTGTAGATCTTAATTAACCACAAGTTGTATTTGAAATGACTATTGAATTGGTTACTGCCCTCTACAACTGTGTGACATGCTGTAGTTCCAAATGAAATGCACAATGGAAAATCTTGCAGGTTCTTTACTACGGTCTCATCTATGGAGCTTGAAAGAGACAGTGCAGAAGTTTGGAGAAGGGGAAAAAAGGCATAAACCTTTTTGGCTTTCTATGACAAATGGATACAGGGCCCTCGCTGGGAGTCCAGGCAGGGGGGTACAGCTGTATCAGGCCCAGACTTTGAGTTCTGTCAGGGAACTGCCATCAGAGCATCAGGTGGTGGAGGGACTCAGGCAGGATGAAAGAGACTCAACTGCTGAAGCAGGGACCAGCAGGGGGAGGAGTGATTCTCTGAGGGAATGTGAGCAGGAGGGAGGGCTCAGGGACGCTTCCAGCGAAAATAGTGGGGAGGTATCTGAGTCTCACATAGGGAGACCCATACCTCGCAGGAAACTGTCACGCCGTGAGTCCAGGAGACGCGTTTCCGTTAAGGAACTTCTTTGCTGGAAACGCTTCCGCAGGCAGCCACTGTCGGACTCTACTAGTGACTAGAGCAGACATGTCTGAGGAGCTCCGTCACACACAGAGGTTTGTGGGGGCACACAAACTCTGAGGGAGCACGTTTTCACGCACAAGCAGCTAATCAAACCCTCACAGCAGTCCGACAGTCTTTGTACGCTGCCTGTGCAAGAGAAGGCATCATGAGCGAACCAACCGGAACCGGAGGAGCAGGGGCTGGAGCTGGTCCAAGCTTGGAAGATAGATACCGAGCGTTGGAGGTTCAACTGGCCCTGCAGACGGCGAGGCTGGAGGAGAGAAGGGCTCAGGATGCAGACAAGAAGGGGAGAGCCACTCAATTCCCCAGAAAGGTACCAGGATTGGTGCAGAAATTTGGGGGGGACCCCAAGGACTACCATGCTTTTAGGACAGAGATGCAATATGCCCTTAATGTGCAGTTCGATGAGTTCCCTGATGAGGAATCGCGAGTTGCTTTTGTAATTGGGCATCTTGAGAAAGGGGCTAGAGACTGGGTTCGACCCCTAATGGCAACGCACAATGACATACTAAAGGACACAATGAAGTTCTTTCGTGCAATGGATATCATGTTTTCCAGCGATATTGAGGAAGGGGTGGTGCGCAGACAGCTAATGGCTTGTAAGCAGGGGAGTCGATCTGTCCGTGAATATTGGACTGAGTTTACCATGCTGATTCACAGACTGAGTTGGGATTTATCGGCGGCACCCGTTCAAATGCTATTTGAAGAAGGTCTTTCTTCGGGGGTGAAAGACGAGCTGGCACGGAGCCCCAGGGCGGAGTCTATGGATCAGCTGACCAAATCTGCGCTGACCATAGGAGCGCGGCAGGAGGCAAGAGCCTTGGAGAGGCGGGAAGGGAGAGGGGAACGTTGGAAGGAGTTCCGCATTCCAGACATTCCTGAGCCAGCTTTCCCGCCGGCAGAGCCGATGGAAATCGGAACAGCGCGCGCGCGCGCATTTTCAAAAACCAGCGAGGGAGCTAAGAAGGAGGGAAAGGGCCCCCGGAAATGCTATCTCTGCCAACAGCCAGGCCACTTTGCCAGAGTCTGCCCCCAGAGGAAGGAATGGCAAGGGATGGTGGGAGCTGTTGAGGGGGGAGAAGAAGGGGGAGAGGAGCAGGTAAAAGCCAACGCCTGGTTGCCACAATTGGGGCACTGCAGCCAGGCCAAAGAGCAGTGAAAGTGCCCGTGCCAGAAGCTCCTCGACCTGCTCTAGTGATTGAAGTGTCGCTAGAGCTGCAGAATGGGCACCCCCTAAAAATAAAGGCGCTATTGGACTCAGGCAGCTCCTGCAATTTTATGAGCAAGGAGTTTGCTGCTGAACACCAGATACAGACCATCCCTTTAAGCAACCCCCTGCAGGTGACCACGATTGATGGCAGGGAGTTGTTGGGAGGAGGAGTCCGCTTGCAGACTGTCCCAATGATAATGAGGGTGGCAAGGCACACAGAACTGATAGCGTTTAATGTGGCCACCCTGGGAGGCGCTCCCATTATTTTGGGAATGAGCTGGCTAGCTCTACATGATCCGCTGGTTGGCTGGCATCAAAGAGTGGTGTCCTTTGGTTCAGCACATGGCCTAGAACACTGCAAAGGGGAGAAGGGTTCCGTAGGGGTCCAAGCCACCCTAGCAGGGACTGAAGTAATGGGGAAGGTGAAGGTACCACCACAGTATGCAGATCTCAGCGACGTGTTCAGTGAGAAGGAAGCTGACCAACTACCACCTCATAGACCCTTTGATTGTCAGATCAATTTACTCCCTGGAGCACAGCTTCCCGTGGGCAAGGTGTATGCCATGTCAGACAGGGAAATGCAGGAGTTGCGAGGGTTCATTGACAAGAACCTGAAGAGAGGCTTCATCAGAGAGTCCAAAGCAGCAGGGGGGAGCCCAGTGTTCTTTGTGGACAAAAAAAATGCGGACAAGCCGAGACTTGTATGTGATTTTAGGCGGCTGAATGCAGTGACTGAACCGGTGGCGTTCCCTATGCCCAGAATTGATGATATTTTGAACATGGTGAGGAAGGGAAAGATTTTCACAAAGCTGGATCTAAGGGGGGCGTACAACCTGATACGCATAAGGAAAGGGGATGAATGGAAAACCACCATGTTTACCCCTTTGGGGGCGTTTGAATACCTCGTTATGCCATTTGGATTACAAGCAGGCTCCGCGTGTTTTCAATCTTTTATGAACCACGTGCTGGGCCCTTTGCTCTACAAGAATTGCGTTGCCTTTCTAGATGATGTGTTGGTGTATTCTGAGAATGAGGAGCAACATGTGAGAGACGTCAGAGAAGTGTTGAGCAGACTGCAAGCCAACAGGCTGTGGGTCAAACTGGAGAAGTGTCGGTTCCATACCAAGGAGGTGGAATTCCTGGGGTACCGCCTGTCAGACAAGGGATTGGCCATGGATCCCGGCAAGGTACAGGCAGTGCTGGAATGGAAAACACCCAAAACCAAGAAGGATGTGCAGAGGTTCCTAGGGTTTGGAAACTTTTATCGTAAGTTCATCCGCAACTTCGCCCATCTGACGGCGCCCATCACTGACTGTCTCAGCAGTAAGAAGAAGTTTGTATGGACGGCGGAGGCGGAGCGAGCGTTTGAGGAACTGAAAAGGGCCTTCGCCTCTGAAGAACAACTTCTGCATGTGGATTTACGAAAGAAGCTAAGGGTGGAAACAGACGCATCTGACAGAGCCATAGGGGCGGTGCTTCTTCTGCAGCCGGGGAAGGAGGAGTCGGAGTGGCGTCCGTGTGCCTTCTTCTCGCGGAAGCTGAACAAATCCGAGAGGAACTACACGGTGTACGACCGAGAACTGCTTGCTATTCATGAGGCGTTCCGGAGATGGAGGCATCTGCTGGTTGGTGCACAACATAAAGTGCAAGTGTGCACGGACCATAAAAATCTAGAGTACTGGAGAACGGCGCGAGTGCTCAACCAAAGGCAGTTGAGATGGGCCCAAGAGTTCTCCAAATTTAACTTTGAGATTTGTTATGTGCCAGGCCCAGAGAATGTTAGGGCGGACGCTCTCTCACGCAAACCTGAATATTTGGAGGGGGAGGGAGCACCCGAAGAAACCCATATCATTCCAGAGGACCGCTGGGTGTGTGGGGCGACTTTGGTGGGGCAAAGGGAATTGGTAGAGGGTACGGTGCAGGATGCATACGCCCAGGGGAAACTCAGGGATCTCAGAGGGGAGGAAGACAAACCCGGTGGTTTTGAGGAGAGAAATGGGGCATTGTATTATAAGGGAGCGTTATATATACCTGAAGGGGAATTGAGGGAGAAAGTACTCAAGCAGCTGCACGATAGCCCCACAGCAGGGCACTTTGGGCAACACAAAACCATGTGGCTGGTTACCAGGGAATTTTGGTGGCCCAAGGTCAGGGAAGATGTGCGGGAGTATGTGAGAGGGTGTGAACAATGCCAAAGAGCCAAGGGGGAGAGGCAGGCGCCGGCTGGTTTATTAGAACCACTGCCCACACCTGAGAGACCGTGGGAAGCAGTGGCAATAGATTTCATGACTGATCTGCCAAGGTCTAGAGGGAAAACAGCCATCATGGTTGTAGTAGACCTGTTAACTAAAATGGCCCACTTCATAGCCTGCTCACATGCGGTTACAGCAGAAGAAACCGCCAAATTGTTTGTAGAGAATGTGTTTAGGTTGCATGGCGCCCCCTTGAGGGTGGTTTCAGACCGAGGGAAACAATTTACTTCCAGGTTCTGGAGGAAGCTCATGAGCTTACTGCATGTAGAGGTTAATTTCTCGACGGCCCGTCATCCTGAAACCAACGGGCAGGCGGAAAGAGCAAATGGGGTTCTCCAACAATATTTGAGGTGTTATGTTAATGACAGGGAGAATGATTGGGTGGAGAAGCTGGCGTTGGCAGAATTTGCCTACAACAATGCAGAGAACGTGTCCACGGGGATGAGCCCCTTTTTGGCCAATCACGGGTGCCATCCCAGAGCCTTCCCAGGGGGGGAGGGGGAGAACTGGAGCGTTCCAGCTGCAGAACAGTTCGTGGAAGAAATGGAAGCGATCCATCGCCA
Source organism: Podarcis bocagei (assembly GCF_964188305.1). NCBI lineage: Eukaryota > Metazoa > Chordata > Lepidosauria > Squamata > Lacertidae > Podarcis > Podarcis bocagei. The sequence continues at coordinate 33,262,308 of NC_138125.1, forward strand.
GCTCCAACTCAACTTAAACAGGGCTAAGGAGGAATATAAGAGGCAAGCAGACAAAAACAGAAGGGAAGGTGAAAGCATCAGGGTGGGGGACCAGGTGTGGCTGTCTACCCAAGGGTTGCCATTCAAAGGAGGTTGTAAGAAATTAAGACCCAAAAGGCTGGGTCCATTTGAAGTCATACAGCAGGTCAATCCAGTGGCTTTCAGGCTCCGGTTACCGAACCACATGAAGCTGCACCCAGTTTTTCACAGGTCGTTGCTGTCACCGTATAGAGGAGACAGTGAGGGGAGGGTCACTAGGGGACCAGCAATGGAGGAGAAGGAACACAGCTACCATGTAGCAGAGATCCTCGATTCCAGGTGGAAGGGAGATCAAGTAGAGTATTTGGTAATGTGGGAAGGGGAACCGGAGTCGGAAAACACCTGGGTTAGGGCAGAGGATGTCAATGACGAGGTTTTAATAGAGACTTTTCATCAGAGGTTCCCACGTAAACCTCAGCCTGTAGCGAGGTTCCGAAGGGAATACTTTGCCACCACCGACGAGGAAGAGGAGTTGGAGGGGTTCCCAGATTCTGAAGAGGAGGAGGATTCAGCTGGCCAGGACGACGATCGATGGAGAGAATTGTTCGAGACGTCAGAAGATGAGGAAGATTCGTTTCGGGGTTTTAGCCCTTCACCTCCCAGGGGGGAGGAATTGGGAGGGGGTGAGGGGGGCCCTGGAGGGGAAGTGGATGTCAGGGAACTGCCATCAGAGCATCAGGTGGTGGAGGGACTCAGGCAGGATGAAAGAGACTCAACTGCTGAAGCAGGGACCAGCAGGGGGAGGAGTGATTCTCTGAGGGAATGTGAGCAGGAGGGAGGGCTCAGGGACGCTTCCAGCGAAAATAGTGGGGAGGTATCTGAGTCTCACATAGGGAGACCCATACCTCGCAGGAAACTGTCACGCCGTGAGTCCAGGAGACGCGTTTCCGTTAAGGAACTTCTTTGCTGGAAACGCTTCCGCAGGCAGCCACTGTCGGACTCTACTAGTGACTAGAGCAGACATGTCTGAGGAGCTCCGTCACACACAGAGGTTTGTGGGGGCACACAAACTCTGAGGGAGCACGTTTTCACGCACAAGCAGCTAATCAAACCCTCACAAGTTCCTTTAAACATAAAATAATCTCTTGCCCTTGTAGAACAAAAGCAAAATGTGCAAGGAACGTTTGAAGGAATTGCTTTGTGAGATAGGAGCCTGCTCACTCATTGGCTAAAACTCTGAAAGGTAGGAAGTCAGAGCTGTGATTAATGAGTGCTGTGGAGAAACTTAGTCGTGCAAACCCAAGGGAATATTTGCAAATGGCTTAAAAGTACATAGGAAGTTCCTTCTCCTGACAATTTTGAAGGAGCTTCCTGCAGCAAATCCAAATCCGTGCCTTGGTTTCCGAACATTTTGGAAGTCGAATGGATTCCGTTTGACTTCCAAGGTACCACTGTATATCCATATCTCAGGTGAGTATGAATCATGGTTGAGAAGCCAAGCCATCATATTTATTATGGACTTTTAAATTTACAATTGAAAAGATTTCAGATGAACAAAATAAAGTGAGAAAAAGGAAAAGAAAAGGTGCATAAAAATACAAAAACCCCTATAATTCTATACATATATAACACAAAGGTCTATAAATGAAATTATTATTCCAATACATATACATTTATTTATAACCTACTATATTTTTATGAATGCTTTCCAAATAGCAATATTTGTCTATATGCAGTCTATGTCTATAAGCTCTCCATTTGTATTTTGCAATAGTTGTCATCTCTTCTATCACTATCAGTATTTTAGCAGTAGTGAGGGTGCAGAGAATCTATTTATGTTGACCAGTTGTCAAATTCCAAGTCGTAGATAGATAATTTAAAATAATATTATCCTCTGACAATGCTAGCTTCCCCCCCAAGGGTAATATTTATACAGTCTAGTACTTTCCCCCGAAACCTCATAAGCATAAATGTATGTTTCAAATAAGAATTATTCTTATTACATCTCATATTTATCATGAATGTCTAAAAACTGAAGGCTTGGCTTGCATGGATTGAAACAAGCCTCTCTACCCTTTCCTTTTGGGTGGGATTCAACTAATGAGTTTCATCAGCAGAAGCTCTGGGCAAGGACTTTCCTTCCCGTACACCACTCGATGCCACCTGAAATTGGCTTGTGGAGGGGGGAGGGGTTCAAGAGAACTCCTGCAACAGTGCACAGGGGAGCAGAGGGGGGATAATTTTGTCTGGCAAGCCAAAATGCTTGCCCTAACAGAAGAAGAAGAAGAAGAGTTTGGATTTGATATCCCGCCTTTCACTCCCTTTAAGGAGTCTCAAAGTGGCCAACATTCTCCTTTCCCTTCCTCCCCCACAACAAACACTCTGTGAGGTGAGTGGGGCTGAGAGAGGCTGAGAAGTGTGACTGGCCCAAGGTCACCCAGCAGCTGCATGTGGAGCAGCGGAGACGCGAACCCGGTTCCCCAGATTACGAGACTACCGCTCTTAACCACTACACCACACTGGTGGTGAACAATCACCGTAGCATGATGTTGAATTTCTTCCACAGAAATGCATCTTGCGCCTGCATTTGTGGGTTGTTCTCTGTCTGCAACTCAGGATTTGCTTGTCCTTTGTGTACAGGAATTGTAATGATCTGATGCTGTACATAGTCTTACAAAAAAGTCTTCCTGTTACATCGTTTCTAGATATAATTTTGGGGGACTAGATATAGGAACATTTTGTCTTAAACATTTCATTCATCGTTCTAAAGGAAATGACTTCATAATCCATTCCCCGCAACCTAGATATTTTCTATTTATTTGGGGAGAAAGCCAAAAGAAAAAAGAGACTTTGGGAAAAACAGAAAAACATTCTCCCCCGCCCCTCAATTTTCCCAGTCTTTTTTCAGGGCCTTCATTTCTCCATGTTTGTCAGGCATATTAATACTTATTTGTGGCCCCAGTTCAGTCCTTGGCGCTGTACTTCACCTGCAAAAGAGAACACAAATTTGCATATGACACAAAGCAATAGTAAATTATGGCAGTTTGAAAATGAATACGTCGACTGTTCCTGGCACAGCCTTGGGTGAATTTAGGATAGCTGAATTTCTTCACAGAAAATTGTAGCTGTGCTGCTGAGTAAGTTCTGTGTTCCTGTTTTTTCCATCTTGTAGATCCAGAGGAAGGCAAATTGGCATTTTTCATCCTCCTATTCATCTTCAGTGGTGAGTTGGTTTCTTCCAAAATAAAGTTTCAGTTGCAAGCATATTGGCTTTAAACAATCTTGTGGATTGCAAATTCTCAACCCACTTTTCTGGCAGTATTCATTAACTTTGGTTGCAGATAAATGTGGATAAATGACTGCAGCTCCGTGAAGAGAATTAGAGGGAGAGAAAGGAAAAAAGAATTGATACTTAATCCTTATGTTAAGTATGTGGAAGAGTTTAGCTTGATTGGTATTTCAGCATTCAGATAAACTCTGGCACTGACCAACCCTTTGTATTCTGCAGCCAACAACCAAGCTGTTCATTGATGGCAAATTTGTTGATTCCAAAAGTAATGAATGGATTGATATTCACAACCCAGTAAGTAAACTTCCTTTTTCTTTTGTGCTACTCTTCTTTGAGGCAGGAAAGGGTTGGATTGTGCAGTTGACCAGTGTAAGAAGGAAGAGGCACTCAAGAGCAACACTTTAAAATGGAATCGCTTCAGTAGTCTGAATTCCACAGCTGTCTTTAGCTTGAAATTTAAAACGTCTTTCTGCATGAGCTGTCATGTGGTCCAGTTTTTCACCGACAGAGGAATAAAGTTGTTTGGCTGGAACTTAAAGCAGTTACCTTAGAGCAGTGGCAAGGACATGTGGTCCTCTGGATGTCGCTGGACTACAACTCCCATCATCCCTGACTATTGACCATTCTGACTGGGGCTGATGAGAGTTGACAGTAACATCCAGAAGGCTATGAGTTCCCCATCCCTGGCTTAAGATTTCAGACACTAAGTGTAGGTACATAATCACTGACATTATTTTGCTTAATGTACTCCTGAGTCCTCCTAGTGGGGCAAACTACAACAGATTTTATGTGGAGGCTAGTCTGGCAATTTTAAAGCCATGTGTCCCTGTGGTGATATCGCCCCTTTTAAGACTGGTTTGTGGGAATGGGTTAGAACCTCAAAAATAATGAGCTTGCATACAGATGTCTCCTGTTAAGGCTTCAAGGACAGTGTCACAAGGTACAGTAAGTGGGGTGGAAGAGGTAAACACCCACGGTCTAAGTTCCCATAAAACCTGGATTGGTGGGATCTCTCCACAGCCAGCCAGCGGTCAGCATTTATTTGGGCTTTTGACAGCATCTTGCTCAGACTATTGAGATTTAAATGTAAGCGCTTATGTTAATTCGCTGGATAAGGTTGTGCTTAATGTTTTCTTACTTTCTGGGCTATTTTAATCTGTGTAATTATTGGGAGTTTTTCTCTCTTGTAAAGTTTTGTTTTAGTAAAGTCGACCAAGGCAGATTGGGCCCAATTAGCAGACCCCAACAGTCTGTGTATGATTTAATAAAATTTGGTCTGGTCTGAGTTCCTGAACCCTTTAATTTTCACCACGTTTTTCAGAGCAAGGGTCATCTACCACAATCCCTAAGTTAAATCCCTGATTGTCAGACATGAGTTCATGTGCTGTTAGCAAAGCATGCTGCATTCCTTTTCCTCCCCTGCAGATCTATTCAGAGACGTGGCAACTTTGCAGCTGAGACTCAAACGTTTGCTATTCATCCCCATCTTGGATTCTCAAGAAATCCTATTTCTATATATTAGAGATGACACCCTTCCTTGATTAGTGCCTTCAAAGAAGAAGGTTCATAATCAGCTAAGCATTTTCTGTTTGCACAGGACATGGAAGTCTGTTGCAGCAGATTTGGAGCCATTTTACTTATTGTTTCCGGGTTCTGGTTGTCCCAACCCTTGTAATGGGTATTGTGCAGAGAAATAATAAACTTCCATCCCAGCTGTCATGGACTGCAGGAATGGCCACAGCATTCTACCACTCCCTGCACGTCAGGGGTTAGGATTGCTCAGTTTATCATGAATTTAAGGCCGTAAACTTAAATATCCTTACTTGGGAGAGTGACCCACTGAAATTGAGGTTGGGCTGGACTGGACTTTGCAACTAGCTCCTAGAAGATAATTAGTTGGCCCTGAAATTTAGCCACAATCTGTGGATTCCTATGTTAAGGCAATCCTGAGTCGGTGGCACATTTATAATGACCATTTTTTGGTGTTACTATTCTAACAGGCCACCAACGAAGTGGTTGGTCGTGTCCCCAAAGCTACACAAAGTGAGATGGAAGCAGCAGTGGCTTCGTGCAAGAAATCTCTACCGAACTGGGCTGAGACATCCATTCTGAGTCGGCAGCAAGTCTTCTTGCGATACCAACAGCTCATCAAAGACAATCTGGTGAGGAACTGGACTGACCAGATTGTGTGTGTTTTGAACAGTTATTTTTAAACTGTGGGTCCTGATAATGTTATTGATTTATTCTTGTAAAATGCTTTGTGGTGGGGTTTTTTCTTCAATCAGGCGTTATACTAATTTTATTATTTATTTAATAAAATTAGTATAACGCCTGATTGAAAGACAATAATTTTATAGCCCTTGGCCCTTGGCTATAAAATGGGAATTAAGATAGCCTTCCCTGCAAAATCGTTACAGAAATGAGCAAAATAAAGTGTACAAGCCTCTTCTCACATTAAATAATTTTACCCTGTTCAGGAGGTATGTTATCTTGCTCTACATAGAGTTCATAGCCTGCCTAGAAACAGGATGAAGTGAACTGTAGTCCTTGAAACCTATGCCAGAATAACATTATTAGTCTTTAAGACTACTTCTTCTTCTTTTGCAAAGTTGCATTTTATTCTCATTCTGAGTGATCCAAATGACCCATCCACGAGCTGCGTACAGCCAGGAATAAGATGGGAGCAAGGTGGTGATTACTCATGTGCAGAGTGGCTTTTCCCTACTATTGCACTTGGCCTCCTGCAGCACAGTAAATCTTGCTTCTTGCCTTCTGGTTCAGTAGATGAGCTTTATTTCCACCTTTGTTGAGTTTCCCTTTTCTCGGTTTCAGGAATTCTCATTACCTTTTCTTTTCTTTTTTTTAATCACCAGAAAGAAATTTCAAAACTGATCACCTTAGAGCAAGGGAAGACCCTGGCTGATGCTGAGGGAGATGTGTTTCGAGGCCTCCGTAAGCTGCCGGCACCTCTTGCTGTACATAGAAAATGGCTTTTCACGGGCTGAGGGAAGAGCAGAATACTTCTGAGTACTAGACGTTCTAGGGCCTTTGGAGGGATAGCCCCTTCTGTAACCTTCCAAGAAGGAATTCTAAGTATTCTGTGAATTTTAAACAACACTTCTGCTTTTTTCGCTTTGTATATTTCGAGTATATTCTGAAATGCTAAGAGCTTTGTTTTCCTTTCTGATATCTTTCTGATAATACTGACAGTATTCCTTTATGCTAGAATCCCGTTACCATACTTCCTGTCTCCATTTGGACATGAATCCACCTCACCCGTTAATTATCTGAATCAAAGTAATTCTCAAGCAGCTGCCTATCCCTGTTGGAATAAGGAGTATTTCTGGATGGTGGTGATTGTATTGTATGAGTTATAGTGAAGGAGCTGGAAAAGCTAACCAGGTTGTGAGGACATTGAAAAGACTGCAGGGGTCAGCAAACCTTTGCAGCAAGGGGCCAGTCCACTGTCTCTCAGACCTTGTGAGGGGCCAGACTATATTTTTTTGGGGGGGTGAACCAATTCCTATGCCCCACAAATAACCCAGAGATGCATTTTAAGTAAAAGCATACATTCTGCTCCTGTAAAAAGACCAGGCAGGCCCCACAAATAACCCAGAGAGGCATTTTAAATAAAAGCACACATTCTACTCATGTAAAAACACGCTGATTCCTGGACCGCCCAAGGGCCAGATTTAGAAGGCGATTGGCCGGATCCAGCCCCTGGGCCTTAGTTTACCTACCTATAGAAAAGAGCATTTCCAGGGGCATTTGGAAACTGAGAAGTCCCTGTTCTTTGTTGCAGAGGTCGTTGAACATGCTTGTAGTGTGACATCCCTTATGCTGGGCGAGACCCTTCCCTCCATCACTAAAGATATGGACACTTACACCTACCGCTTGCCTCTGGGAGTGTGCGCAGGCATAGCACCTTTCAATTTCCCAGCCATGATTCCTCTCTGGATGTTTCCCATGGCCATGGTGTGCGGGAACACTTTCTTGATGAAGCCTTCCGAGCGGGTGCCGGGAGCCCTCATGTTTCTTGCAAAGCTGCTGCAGGATGCTGGAGCCCCTGATGGAACACTGAACATCATCCACGGACAACACGCAGGTAATTCCAGGGGAGGCTCGCCTGGCGCCATTCATTACAAAATGTTTAAGGCAAAAACATTCCTCTTATTCCAGGCCTTTGGCTAATTAAACAACCCATAAACTGGGGAGGGGGAATTGCTTTTGTTTGTTACGGTGTTCTGCATTTTTGTGTTTTTGTATTGTAAACGGCCCTGTGATCCTCAGATGAAAGGCAGTATAGAAATTTAATAAAAAGCTAATAATAACAATAACAAATGCAGGGCAGGCCTCCAAGGCTGTAGTGTAGGGGCAGAGTGGGGTTGATAGCATGTCGATATCATGCAGGCAGGGGTGTGCTATATAGCCAAGATTGGGTGCTTGTGTTCTCTTTTAGCTGTTTAAAAATACAGTGGTGCCTCGCAAGACGAAAAGAATCCGTTCTGTGATTCTCTTCGTCTAGCGGTTTTTTCGTCTTGCGAAGCAAGCCCATTGAAGGATTAGCGGATTAGCGCTTTTAGCTGCTTTTAGCGGCTTATCTGCTGATTGGATCAGCTGATAAGCGGCTTAGCGGCTTAGAAAAAGGGGGGGAGGGGAAAAAACCAGCAGGAACTCGCAAGACATTTTCGTCTTGCGAAGCAAGCCCATAGGAAATTCGTTTTGCGAAGCACCTCCAAAACGGAAAACTCTTTCGTCTAGCGAGTTTTCCGTCTTGCGAGGCATTTGTCTTGCGGGGCACCACTGTAAGCGCCTTCTCCATCTTTCCCACTTTGATCCTGGTAATCACAGGTGCAAATTCCCCACTCCTTCAAGAGGTATGCCTTGAAAGGCTAGAAAGAAATCTCCCCCTTTTACCACTCTTGGTCTTCCCTATTTGCAAGTGTGACCAGGTTATTTGCTTGTCCAGATCATGTGTTTGTGTAGTGATCTGGGAACAAGGAAGGTGTGAGGGTTGGTGAGCCAAGTAGAGAGCCCAAATGGGAGAGTGTTTTTGTTTTAAGGATGTTCTGTGAGAACATTGGAGTGTGAGAGAGGGAGAAATCTGGTTAATTTTTTTTTTAATGTATTTTTATTAAAGTTTTTCTTGATTTACAAAAGTATGTGCAATGTCTCTCTCTCTCTCTCTCTCTCTCTCTCTCTCTCTCTCTCTCTCTCTCTCGTTTCCCCCCCCCCCCAAATGTAACATTTTTACAAATCAGTTTCATTTGTTGAGACATTAGGGAGAAAAGGGGGAAAGAGGTGGGGGGAGGGGTGACGATGTTTCTATTTTACTTAATATATGTAGGGAGAAATTTGGTTTATTTGTTTAGGTTATTGTTACCACAGCACAAAGATGGAGAGCTCTTCGGTGATGAGATATAATGAACAGTGTTTTGTTTTTCTTTTCTTTTTTCAGCCGTGAATTTTATTTGTGATCACCCTGATATCAAAGCAATCAGCTTTGTAGGATCTAATCAGGCTGGAGAATATATCTATGAAAGGGGTTCCAAGAACGGCAAGAGAGTGCAGGCCAATATGGTAAAACTCCGCATAATACACCACTTGACATCTCTGTTTATAGGATAGTTGTTGATGATCCTGGAAAAAATCTATAATTTTAATGTCCTGAATTGTATTTCTGAAGTTCTGATGTTACAGTCAAAAAGGACAAACTTCAAAGTCATTTTAAGTATGGTTAACACGAAACCTTTAAATACTCCATATATTCAGGAGCACTTAATTATCTAGCAGAAAATCTCAAAAAACTTTTTGTGACACCTTGCACCTTTTTTCGTTCTGATTTTACATTGGTGTAACAGCCACATTTTCCTTGAAGGTCTGGGACCATTTAAGCTGATGTTTGAAGATTACTGTTGCTTAATATATATATATTCAGCTTTTTTTTTAATAAAAAAAGTACATTTCATTCTAGGGAGCCAAGAACCATGGAGTAGTGATGCCAGATGCCAATAAGGAGAACACCCTGAATCAGTTGGTTGGAGCAGCTTTTGGAGCAGCTGGGCAACGTTGCATGGCATTATCCACAGCAGTCTTGGTGGGAGAGGCTCGGAACTGGCTGCCCGAACTGGTGGAGAGAGCCAAGAAGCTGCGAGTTAATGCAGGTGCTGGTGCATTTGTTTTAATCCAATCCAATTTCTGCAGATCTAGAAAAAGAGTGGGCAACCTGTCGCCTCCCAGATGTTGTTGGGCTCCACACATGCGGGCAACACATGGAGAGCCACAGGTTGTCTAATCTAGAGCATTAGAATGTGTGTTGTAATGTGCTTGTTAAAGGCTCATTTTTGGAGCCGTGAAGATGATCAGTGCAACTTCTGTCCATTAAATTGTTCCTCTCAAGTGTCTAATAAATTTGCTTTCTTTGTGGGGTCAGTCGCTGCTTTTTCATAATGTAATAAGATCTCGGAACGCTCATTGCATTTAACCTTATAATAAAAACCATGTTCACTTTATGGAACTTCACTGCCTTGTCACCAAAATTAAGAGTTGCATAGCTGGCTAGCTAATTACTTAGCTACGCTGAAAAGGATCAGAATATATGGCACTATTAAAATAAACCTGTGACTGAAGCTAAAGAGCACAGTTAGCCTTGGATGGGCTAGACATGTAGCAGTGTTACAAGGCTGCATCATGAGGACCATGTTTAATTTCCTATGTTGACATTGCTTGCTTTATTGCTTGATTTTTGTTAGGTGTTTAAAAAGAAGAGTTTAGGATTTGAGCAGGTTTTGTGTCTTGTCATAGGAGACCAGCCTGGAGCAGATCTGGGGCCGCTGATCAGTCCCCAGGCCAAAGAGCGTGTCTGTCAACTGATTGACAGTGGAGCAAAGGAGGGAGCTAGCATCCTTCTTGATGGACGAAATATCAGAGTGAAAGGTTTTGAAAATGGCAATTTTGTTGGACCGACAATCCTTGCGAAGGTCAAGGTGAGCTGATGTACTGATCAGCAGGTGCAAATTAAAACACCTTAAAACTAAGGAAGACATGAACATTGATCCAGCATGTTCCAAGAGGTAGCCTTCCCTTTGGTCTTCAAAAGACTGGTGTTGGCCCACAGCTATATTTTGTGCCATAGTGAAATGTTGCAAATGTCCCGATATTGAAGTGAGCTGTGGCTAGAATGTGGAATGGTAGTCAAAAAGTGGTGAAGTTCAAGAATGATGTTTGGTGGATATATGGGAATGGATGGATAAGGAATAATAAAGGCTGGAATGCACTGGAGAGCCTTTCCCTGAATAAAAAAAATGGTAAATTGGCACATTTTTGAATGCCTTAGATGTGACTGGCATTTGAACAATTGTGCAACATGGCATTTATTGGTTGTATCTGATGTTTCAATGTGCCTTTCAAATGTTTATGTTTGTGAAGCATCTTGCGAGGCAATATGCTCTAAGATGGGATAAAATCTGTTTAATAAATGAATACTTTTCACTGGGGTCATTGTAGGGGTCACAAGACTACAACACATTTTGCAACCTCACTTCATTCCGTCCTGCCAGTCCACTGTGAAGTTGTTGAGAGAAGAATCCCATTTCCCCCCTTTCCATTGTTCATCTACATTTCTTGCCTACTGAGTATATTCAGACCTCACCATTCTTGCTTTTTGTTGGTTTCCTCCCCAACCCCCTGCATTAGGTGGTGGTTGTCTTTTTTATGTACTTCTGCAAACCTTGGGGTTCTCCCCTCCCAAGCTTGGTGATAGCCTCCTTCTTGTTTCTTAGTCTCCCCGTCTGGTTACAATCCTGGCAACAGTCACTATCCGAGTTCAATATTGGAGGGAGGGATGATAGCCTAGAGTGGTAGCCATTTCATCAAAAGGAACAGAAGGGTCCTTTGGGGTGATGACCTGTGAAGGAAAAGGATGTTTCTGTGTTAAGTGTCAGAAACAAGATTTCTGCAGAATCTGACGTGCGGTACAATTAAAAGTTGCTTCTTTCTTGACAGCCCAATATGACCTGCTATAAGGAGGAAATCTTTGGACCAGTTCTAGTGGTTCTGGAAGCAGACAGTCTGAATGAAGCCATTGAAATAATCAATAAAAATCCTTATGGGAATGGAACAGCCATCTTTACCACCAATGGTGCCACTGCTCGGAAGTACTCTCACTTAGTAGATGTTGGGCAGGTATGTCAAGGTTGAGGTTCGTGCTGAACAGCTCAGGATACTGTTTTAGCTCCATCATAGCTCCATGACAGAGCAGATGCTCTACATCCAGACTGTCCCACATTCCATCTTTAGCATCTTTTAGTGAAAAGATTGTTGGATAGCAGGGTTGGGAAATTCACTCTCCAACACTAAAGGTGCAAGAACCTTGTCCTCTTTCCTGTGTGGCCTTTCATACTGAGAGATCGCCATCTGAATGTAATACACTTGCCCCATTTTCCCTTTGTGGAGCCATTTGCCATGCTACCAACGAGATACTGAAGGCTATTTTATTAACGAACTGAGGACCAAACTGATGCTGAATGCATTACTGCATTCAACGTGCAAGTTTTTTAAAATGCAAAAGCTTTCTCCTTCTCTTCTTTTTTGGCCCTGAGGTTACAAAGTAAGAAACTGCTCAGTGCTTACCCAGTGAGACTATAGCAGAGCATTGATTTGAATCCAGGTTACCTTGAGCCTAGCCTGACTCTTTTTGGATTTATTTGTGCATTTTCTTTGATTTATAATAAAATTATCAATTTTGGCTTTGCTTTAGATTGGTGTGAATGTTCCAATTCCAGTGCCTTTGCCAATGTTCTCCTTCACTGGCTCTCGCGGGTCTTTCAGGGGGGACACCAATTTCTACGGCAAACAGGTAATCCATTAAGGTTTTATTTTTATATATATATATATATATATATATATATATATATATGCTTTCGTAGATTTTCACGGGTACAGGAATGTAGGTTTTGGTGTCTTCGGGTGTCTTCCCGTGTAAGAGTTGGGGTGTCTAGGCGACGTTTCGACGAGGTCTCACTCGTCATCTTCAGGCTGGTGCTTTCGGCTTCTTGTTACTAGAACAGAGCAGGATCTCAGTGTTTGAGTTCCTATAAATACTGTTGAGGGGGTGTGGTGTATAGCCTCCAACGTTCTGGGCAGATAGGAAGTTCCTAGGTTAATGTGCCTTTTCTTCTTTTGTTCATTAATTACTTGAGGGATATCTTGAGTGATTACTTGAGTGATATTCTGAGTACCACTTAGGAGGGTCATTAGGTGTGGATTAGTTGCTAAAGCTTTCGTGTCTTGACCTCTTGACCTTGTGAAGAGTTTTTCTGAGAAGATGGCTGTACTGCACTTAGTTGTGCTCTGGCTAAAATCCAGTTAGAAAACCAAGGGGTCTATGAAATACCCTGCAAAGTCTGCCCAGCCACGTACATTGGACAAACAAACAGACGAATAAATGCACGTATCGCAGAACACAAGAATGCCGTCAAAAAAGAAGAAAAAACTTCCTCTCTTTACCAACACATGAAAGAAACAGGACACGAAATTAATTTTGCAGATTCCAAATTGCTCTTTAACATGGAACATCACCACAAGAGAATAATCATGGAAGCCATCGAGATAGAGAAACACCCTCACAACATGAACAAGCGTGACGACACGTCCCGCCTGCCAGACATCTGGAAATTAGCCCTCCCCACAAAAACCGACACCAGAACCAGAGGCACACAGAACGCCATCTCCAATCAACCACACCAGACCCAAACCCAGACCCTCTCCACAGATAAATTACAGACACCATCCAGTAGCCAAACCATAGTGGCACCTCCGGATGCTGCACCCCCCTGCAATCCCTACACAGATCTGGCTGGCACAGGGCACAAAACCACAGCTCGCCCCTATACACGAAGCCAAGCCAGAGCACAACTAAGTGCAGTACAGCCATCTTCTCAGAAAAACTCTTCACAAGGTCAAGAGGTCAAGACACGAAAGCTTTAGCAACTAATCCACACCTAATGACCCTCCTAAGTGGTACTCAGAATATCACTCAAGTAATCACTCAAGATATCCCTCAAGTAATTAATGAACAAAAGAAGAAAAGGCACATTAACCTAGGAACTTCCTATCTGCCCAGAACGTTGGAGGCTATACACCACACCCCCTCAACAGTATTTATAGGAACTCAAACACTGAGATCCTGCTCTGTTCTAGTAACAAGAAGCCGAAAGCACCAGCCTGAAGATGACGAGTGAGACCTCGTCGAAACGTCGCCTAGACACCCCAACTCTTACACGGGAAGACACCCGAAGACACCAAAACCTACATATATATATATATATATATATATATATATATATATATATATATATATAATGATGCATGCTGCAGCAAGCCAGGAGGAGCCAAGGAGGGAAGAAAAACTTGTAAGAGATAGACAGAGGGAAGGCTTATCAGCATGCTGTATTTCTGACAAGAGAAAATGAGCAGGAAAATATATTTTGCCTTGTGGCACGTGTGAAGAACCTATAGCACTCCAGATGTTGCTAGACAACAACTCTTAATTATTCCTGACCATGGGCCATGCTGCCTGGGGTTGATAAATTTGGAGTCCAACAAAGTCAAAAGGACTGCAGGTTCCCCTGCAGCCTTATGGTTAAAACTAAAACCAGCGACTCTGCAGCACAAACTGATATGAACATCTGACTCTTTGTCTCTTTCAGGGGGTACATTTCTACACACAGCTGAAGACAATCACTTCTCAGTGGAAGGAGGAAGATGCTACTGATGCCAAGCCTGCCGTCGTTATGCCAACCATGGGGAACTAAAGCACCTTGTTAAATTTGCTCAAGATGCTGCTGAAAGTATTCTTCACCCACTGATGCAAGCTGCTCTTGGATATTCCCTGTTGCCATTGTTGCCCTAGAAATAACAAAGATTGCTTCATTTCAGGCTCTGCATTTAAAATCAAATTGGCCAGGGCCCTTTAACACAAAATTTTTATTTTTTTCATCTACATACTGGCTAACCCAAGGTATTTTCTTTAATTGTAGAGAAAATAATCTGTTGTGTATAAACAGACAAAATCAGCTTCTTTTGTCCCACTCATGCAACCCAGTGCTGAGAACCCAGACTTTATTTTTCATGGGATGTTAGTTTTTAAGAATCAATTGCTGCTGTTACTGCTGTTTCTCTGTTCACAGCTGGTATGTCCTGCTGTCAGAATCCAATTCAGCTTTCCCCCGCAATAAACTTTGGATACTTCAGAGAAACAGATTTACTCATTACAGGATTGAGCAGTAAATGTGCAGGTACTCGACTTTAAAAAGTAGTCTCCAAGAATCTCACACATAGGAAATAGCTGTTGCAAAGAGACAGTGAAACCTTACCAGTGGGAACTTTAGTTCCCATGATGCATGGAAACAGCATGCAAGCTGCTTTAAAGCAGACAGATTTTCTACCTTAACACAGCAATGTGCCTATACCTTATTTATGCACTAAATATTTTTGGAACCAAAACATGTGTGATCTTTGCTTCTGGGGCTGCTAGACCATCATGGTGTCAAAAATAATAAGCCTTCATAAAGATGCAATTGGTTCTATCAGTCTAGCTTTCACTGGGATATTACTTCCCATTACACTAGTGCAAAGGAGAATTGTCGATTCTAGGGCTATTTAAAGGCAGTCCTGCATAGTGGGAGTACATGCAACTTGAGATGACACCTTGAATTGCACAGCAATGTGATCTGCATAGGTTAGCTGTGCGTGATGCAGTCATGTGATAGGGAGGGATAAACTATCTGGCTTCATAGGGATGTTAGTGGCATAAAAAAACATGCTCAAAGTCCTTTCTTCCACTTTGAAACCATGCAGTGATTTTTTAAGTTGTCTACTGAAACAAATTGGACTCATTTGATATTCTGCCTTTTGTAACCAGCAAGCGCTTAAACTGAAAATGGTAATGAATAATTGAATTGATTAATACTCTGTATGTTGTGTCTTACATTGGTGTTAATCATGAATAAATGGCTATTAAATTCAAAATCCTTCTGATTTTCTTCAGGAAAACAATCTAATAGCACAAATCCCCTTGAACCCATTGACTTCAGCAAGCTAAAACTTTGTATTGAATTAAGGCAAAAATCAGAAAGTTTCACCTTATCAAAAAGGGCTTTGAACGAAATGCCCTCATTTTTTATTTCAGAATACAGTTATACAATACAAAGACTTTAAAATGAAACAAATGTTACCAAGATATAGGATTCCATCTTGCAAGAAAGCATTAGTGAATTTTTAAAAAAGAAAGTCAAGTTGCCTTGAAAGAATAACTGAAGTAGTAAACTGAAATGTATAGAAAACATTTGAATTTCATCACTGCAGCATTATTTGCCTGATAGACCTGGAGCCCATGAAGAAAGGTGGCTTTCACTATATATTTTTCTTGATTAGCAGCCATCTTAGTTGGATTGTGGTGGTATAACCTGAATATCTGGAAGGGATGATCCTTTACGAGGTGACTCCGATAGTGGTGCCTGCTGAGTGATGAAAGCATAGACAGGAATTGTATCATCAGTGCTGTAATGGAAAGACAGTAAGAAAAGATCAGCATTAGCACATACATTCATCCAGATAAGCCTAACAATTGTCCTCAGTGTATTACACTTTCCATCTCAATTGTACTCAAGATTTCAGCAGCAAATTTAACCCCTTTTCACATTTAGGCTATAGGCCCAAACACACCCACACTTTTAGGGACGTTTCCCCTAATAGAACTGTCTCTCCTGCACAGAAAACTGTTCTACTGTGCTTAGATCTTTGTGGGGGTGATCCTAGATCAGGGGTCAGCAAACTTTTTCAGCAGGGGGCTGGTCCACTGTCCCTCAGACCTTGTGGGGGGCCGGACTATATTTTGAAAAAAATAATAATGAACGAATTCCTATGCCCCAGAAATAACCCAGAGATGCATTTTAAATAAAAGCACACATTCTACTCATGTAAAAACACCAGGCAGGCCCCAGAAATCACCCAGAGATGCATTTTAAATTAAAGGACACATCCTACTCATGTAAAAACATGCTGATTCCCGAACCATCCGCGGGCTGGATTTAGAAGGTGATTGGGCTCGATCCAGCCCCCAGGCCATAGTTTGCCTACCCATGTCCTAGATAGTTGACAACAAAGGTCCTGGCCCATACTAAGGATGTCCTCCTGTGGGTAATGTCCTCAGCCATGCACATTGGAGGCACTGTGCCCTTGTCTCCATTTTCAACCTATTTTGCAGCCGTCTACCTTAGGCCAGCTGTTAGCTGGAACTCCAAAGAGTTCCCATTCCTTTCTCTGAAGGGATGAGAATATCAAGACCAAGTTGTGGCACTTGCCCTGATCTAGTAATGGTAGCCTAATAGCTGCCCAAACCTCACGGAGAAGGAAAATCAGTTGCTGGACTTCCCCAAACCCCATGCAAGTCAACAAAGAGGTGATAAGTAGGCCAGATTGAAAACAGATAATAAACCCAGTTCTCCCTGCAAGGAAAAAAGCATTTCTCAGTGTGTAAGAGAAAGAAAGAGTACATACAGTGCCTTTAAAATGCCATGTTCTGGAACAAAGCATAGCTGTGGGGGATAAAGTAGCCCTGAGATGTTTTTCTTTCTTTCTAAATATAGAGCTGCATGACTCAATAATAAATAATAATTAATAATAATATTAATAATAATTTATTATTTATACCCTGCCCAACAAAATATTTAAATACTATAGTCCGTCAAACATTAAAAGCTTCCCTAAACAGGGCTGCCTTCAGATGTCTTCTAAAAGTCTGGTAGTTGTTTTTGACATCTGGTGGGAGGGCGCTCCACAAGGCGGGTTGCCACCACCGAGAAGGCCCTCTGCCTGCTTCCCTGTAACTTGGCTTCTCACAGCAAGGGAATCGCCAGAAGGCCCTCTGCATCCTATTTCCTCTGCATCTCCATCTGTTACCCTCCCTCCTCCACAGGTCTCTCTGCATCCTATTGGACTTCTTTGTCTCTTTTTTCTCTAATTAGAGTCTACATCTCCATCTCTCAGCACCCCTGCTTTTTTCTTCCTTTGTGGCCACCTTCCATATCTACCTTTCTTTCACTGTGTAAATTGCTGGGAGAGTGTTGCCTTGTGTCTGTTGATCAAACTCAATGAAGAAGTCAGACATGCAGAACAACTAGCTACAACATGCTGGAAAAGGTAATGCTAATTCCATCACATATATCCAGAAGGATAGAAAGTGAAGATGTAGTAATACAAGCATTCTTACCTTATTTTCTGTGGCTTTTGGTTGGACCTAGTCTGTCTTACATGACACTGCCAGCATAGATCTTCCCATGCTGGCAGGGTAACATGGGAATTGCTCATGCTAGTACTAACTACCATTGCCCTTTCTGGAAAGTGGGACAGTGCTACAAAAAGAACTACTAAGTCACTAGATAAATGCAAATTCTCTTACCCAGCGTTCTTTGGTTCTGCTAAATTTATTGTGTCTGGAGTTATGGGAACCAAAGCTTGACCGTATTTCCTATAAAACAGAAATGACAGCAAAAATCATCAGTTCAGTTCCCATTTCTGTAATTTTCCTTGTGATGAGAGTTGGATGAAAAGAAAGCAGACACTGCTGATCTGTTATCAAGCATTTTGTCTCTCCTCTGCCCAGAACTCCCAGAGTCAATGCTATTCTGTGACCCTGCAAAACTTTGGGGAAATCATTGACTCTGCAATGAATCTACACACCTGAACTTCTGTTCCATTTTCTCCTCCTGAATAGTAAGTTAGTTTGCACTTTATTTCAATACTATGTGTCAGAATGCACTAGTAACTAAGGCTGTGAGCCTAACCATGTCTACTCAGAAGTCAGTCCCACTGAATTCAATGGAGCTCACTGCTACTTATTGCCAGATAAGTGGGATTCGAATCACTGCTTAAATTTTCAAAACTAGAGAAAATATTTCATAATTCTGTCATTTTAAATTTTAGTACTTCTTAATAAAGTCTGGATACCCATTTCCCCCATTAGCTAGTTAGGACCTGTACAAGAAAAAGGAACACAGAAATATTTTTCCAAGCTACTCTTTCCTATTTGCATTCTTGCTCTAATACAGAGGACGACATCCAGTAGCATTCATCCTTTTCAGCAGTGGAGGCAGGACTTGCAGAAGCTTCCATCTTCCGCTTGCAGGAGTTAACGTCTCTTTTTTGTTCTGACTATGCTAGGAAAGGACGCGGGTGGTGCTGTGGGTTAAACCAGAGCCTAGGACTTGCCGATCAGAAGGTCGGCGGTTCAAATCCCTGCGACGGGGTGAGCTCCCGTTGCTCGGTCCCAGCTCCTGCCAACCTAGCAGTTCGAAAGCACGTCAAAGTGCAAGTAAATAAATAGGTACCACTCTAGCTGGAAGGTAAACGGCGTTTCCGTGCGCTGCTCTGGTTTGCCAGAAGCGGCTTAGTCATGCTGGCCACATGACCCGGAAGCTGTACGCCGGCTCCCTCGGCCAATAAAGCAAGATGAGCGCCGCAACCCCAGAGTAGGCCACAACTGGACCTAATGGTCAGGGGTCCCTTCACCTTTATGTTAGGAAAGCAGGGCAGCTAGAATTTCTCAGTCTCAGGCCTAGTGGTTCTAAGTCAATCAAAAGCAAAATATGGTATTTACTTTCTGCAAACCCCTCCTTCCAAAAAAATCTGGTTTAGCTAGTGAAAGTTCCAGTTTCAACATTTCCTCCCCCAACACCACCAGAGGAGTGTTTCCAACTACCCTTTGGAAGCCCTGCAAGTTGCTGCAGGAAAGGAACTATGAGCGATCACGTGAGAGGGGTGTTTCTAGGACCAAGCAGAAACTATCAAGCTCTCTTGTTATTTTTTGCTATTGCAAATTCTTTGTTAATGCCATCTTATTATATTAGTACTGAAATGTTGTGTTTTTTATTTGTTATATTTTGCTATTATGTTGTTTTATTATGTTGTTATGAAATTGTTCCTATGATGTTGACTTTTGTTGTAAGTCACTTTGAGCATGATTCTTTTTGTGGACCATTTCTCAAGGGTTTCTGTTTGGCGAACAAGTGCTGAACTGAAAAACAGGCAGCTACCCTAAGGATTCTATAGCCCTTGCTCGCTGTAACAGACAGGACTTTACCGTTGTTTAAGCCCATTCATTTTTGCAAAGAGTAGCCTCAGCACACTCTCCTTCTGTTCCCAGGTCAAATCAGAAATGTCCAGTTTTCCTTTCTGAATATTTGTCCTACAGAAAAAAAGATAAAATCAATAAATCAGTACCTTACGACCATAAACCTACAAATATATACCCTAAATGACTGTGTCCTAGATCAGCTGGTCACTGAACTGATGGAGGAGGAAGTGACCCTGGACTTAATCTTAAGGGGCATCCAAGAACTGGTGTGATTGGGAACAGTCATTGTGCCACTAATGAATCCAATATATGTGTAAAATGAACCATTGCCAAAGTTCAGCGCATCACATTTGACTTCAAAAAGAAGCTTCTAAAAAATTAGGGGACTGTTAAAAAGGAATTTGAAAGGGAAAGTCAGGAAAGTCAAAATCTTCCCAGAATGTTTTAGGATCATCCAAAACCTCAATAATAGCAGCTTAGATCAGGAAAGACACCACCAAGGTTCTCCTGGAGGTGCAACCATAAAACTGCTAGCACGTTTGCAAAATGAAGGAAGGTCCGGTATGGTTTCAAATTAGATGGGGGACCATGTGTTGAGATTTCAGCATTGCAGGGGGCTGGGACTAGATGACCCCCGGGATGCCTTCCAACTCCACAATTCTATGATTCTTAGGCCAAGATGATGCCACTGCAATTAAGGAGCAACTTCAAGGAAGCTATTAGATTCAAGAAGGAATATTTCAGGGGGGAAATGGGCCAAATGAGGGGGAAAAGGAAAACAAACTTCAGCCAAAACAATAAAAAGCAAGCAGATGGCAAGGAATGTCTCCAAATAAATAAATTTAAAAATGCATTTACAGCTAGCAATAAAAAGTATGTAAATTAGAAGTAGAAGCTAGCTAGGGAACAGCTGGACCTTTAGACTACAAGGGTGTCAAAGTGTGCAGATGGAAGAAAGGGAAATCAAAGAAAAGCTTTTGCTTCCAAAGATGTAAGGCAAGCACTTGTAACTGAACTAACTTTCTCAGGAAAGGACTCTGAGGGACTAAGGCAAATAGTGGTGACAAGACACAAAGGTATTATGGACAAAATAAAAATGATCACCTGATCCAGATGGCATCCGACTAAGAGTTCTTAAAGACCTCAAATTGCTGATCTTGTAACAAAAATATGTAGTTTGTCCTTAAGACTGGTACTGTATCTGTGTTTGAGGACTGGAAAGTGGTCAATGTAACACCAATGTTTAAGAAGGGATCCAGGAAATTACAGGCAGGTTAGTTGAACATCTGTTCCAGGAAAACTGGTGGAAAAGGTATTAAAAATAACATTATAGTATACAGAAGAACAAGCCTTGCTCAAGAAGATTCAGAGCTCTTTGAGAGCATCTGGAAGCATGTGAATAGGGGTGATCCAG
Organism: Podarcis bocagei; assembly: GCF_964188305.1. Lineage (NCBI taxonomy): Eukaryota > Metazoa > Chordata > Lepidosauria > Squamata > Lacertidae > Podarcis > Podarcis bocagei. Next base: position 33,283,164 of record NC_138125.1, read on the forward strand.
TACACACAGTGTGCTTGGACTTTCAAAAAGCTCTTGATAAAGTACCTCGTCAGAGACTCTTGGGTAAGCTTAACAGAGATAAGAGAACAGGTCCTCTTACAGATCAGTAACTGCTGGAAATAAAACAGGAAGCAGAGAAGAGGAATAAACGGACAGTTCTTCAAATGGAGAGATGGAAGAAGCAGAGTCCTTCAGGGATCTGCATTGGAAGCAGTGCTTTTTAAACTTATTCATCATGATTTGGATTTGGGGTGACATCCAGTTGTTCAGGTTGGCAAAAACAAACAGGACAAAGGGATTGTGAGGAACTCTAATAGGTTCTTCCTAAACTGGGTGAACAGACATTAAAATGGCATGCGCAATTTAAGCACCACGTAAAGTGATACACACTGGAGAAAGAAGTCCTAAGTTCACATATCTGCTTATATGGTCTGAACCGGTGGTGCCTAACCACAAGAGAGATTTAGGATCATGACATTAAGAGCTGTTTTGACAATGGAATTGACTACCTGAGAAGGTGATGGACTCTCCTTCATTGGAGACTTGTAAACAGGGATTGGATGACTGCCTATCAGGGATTCCTTAGTTGTGTTTCCGGCATTACACAGGGTTAGATTACATGACCCTTTAGATCCCTTTCAACTCTACAGTTATATGGCTCTATCTCCTTACTCTTGTGCTGCAGTAAGCTCCTCTATCTGGCTTCCAGGTTTCTCTCCAGGCAATGCCTCTCCTTGGGTATTTTGGCCAGGATGGAATGTGCCCTTAAATTCTGACAGTGCATTTTGCTTGCCAGAATACAGGATAGAGAGGGTGTGTGAAGAAACTAGCTTATTGTACAAAAGTAAAATTTTCATTTGTCACTCCACCCACTTTACCTTTGGCTCCACTCACTACTGGCATGTGGTCCCAGAAGGTTGCCAAGAAAGAAATGTGTTTCAAGCTAAAAAAGGATCCCTACCCCGGCCCTATCCTAAGACAGTCTAAATTGAGGTGTACTATTTCACAGGGATTTTTACACACTTTCTGTTCCTGGCAGCCAGGGCCACCAGAAAGAAAACTTCTACAATTCTACCACATGTACCATTTCTCTGCTTCCAGAAGGTCCATTTGTACACTATTTGTGCTGTGCTCATTGTTGTTAAAGGTTCTGATTTTAGGGTATTCATCTTTCCCTGCATATGCTGCCATCATTTTTCTTTGATATGCATCTTGAGCCACCTGCTTGTAGCACTTTCTGCTGGTTATGATCTCCTGTTTCACCTGCTCCAGAGCATCTAAGAAGAACTTCTCCACCTCAGTCCTTTGGTCCAGGATATTTCTGGCCAGTTTCTTCACTCTGCTCATCTCTCGTTCCTTCATTTCCAGCAGCTGCTGCAGCTTTGCAATTTCTGTCTGGCCTGCCTGGTTCTGCATTAAAGCCTTCTGTTGGGTACTTTCAACTTCAGTTTTAAATTCTCGGGTCATATGATAAACAGCTTCTTCCAGTTTTTTCACCTTGTTTTGCAGGTCCTGGATCAGGGCTTTCTGCTGAGTAATTTGCCGTATCTTTTCCTGAACTAACAATTCATTGGTTTCCTTTAAAAATAAATAAATAAAATTACTTGCAAGGTAATACTGTTTGAAAGCTGTCTTTTGATCATCAAAGCTTTCAAACAATTAAAATTCTTGAAACTGTTTTAAACAAAATTGAAAACTTCAATGGATTACAGGCTAGATTAAAATTTGTCCTGCTTGCAACATTCACCAGTCTCAGATAGGCAGATTAAAGAGTCCACTGCTGAGCAGCTTGCACACACCTTGTCTCCCTTTAACTCATGCTCAATCTGATAAAAACAAACTTAACATAAGCTTTCTCTTCCTGTTAATATGCAAAACTAGTGCATTTTAGAGGGAAACTACTATAGGTTTTAGGTTAGCCACAGGTAGTTGAAACGGATAATGTTCAATTGGAATGACTAATTTATGTTTAAATCTAGAACTTTCACAATAGTGATGGGATTTGGACTAATGTTAAAACTATTCTGGCTCTGATATATGACTATAATAATAAATAATGGGTGGAATTCAATGCTGTGCTTCTTCTATCGTTCAGTCTGCACAAGCAGCAGCCTGCCAGATGGAACGATCCTGCCTCCCCCATGCACTGTTCTGGGGTTCTCCTGTCCGCCAGCTCAGAGCCAATTTGGGATGGTTGGGAAGAGGGAGCCCAATCGCAAGTGGGTTGAGCTGCTTAGGTAAATCCCACCCACTGAATATATCCCAAAATCTCAAAATACCGAAGGAGAAAATATAGAACATGGTCTTCAGTGGACACCTATTCATGCATTACTGGTGTGTAAGGCATTTGCATGCTCAAGGCCCACAACATGACCCCACCCCTGAAATTACATCCCCAGGCTGCATAACCAATGGCCACATGTTGAATGGTATCTGAAAATGATTCCATATGCACAAGCTGCTGTTCAAATTCAAGGATCCACGTGATCAGGACACTTACACAACCAGATGTACTATTGACATCTAGGTGCCACATGTAGGTGTAACAGCAGCTGCTCCCATGTTTGCATTCCTTTGAATGCAGATAAAGGCTAGATAAAGACTAGCCTGGGAACAAGTCATCAGCCCTGCCCCTGTTTCAACACGAGTGCCCTACATGCAAGTAACATGTGAATTGGTGTTAGAAGCCTTTTCATTACAGAACAGAACAGGAGCTTTAGCTTCCCAAAATACCACCAAATGTTAAGTGATTTTGGCATAGATATGGGGAGGTGCTAGCTCTCATGAACCTGCACAAATAGAATTTCAAGGGATCTTATGTATAGGAGAATGAAAAAGGTAAGAAGTCATAAACTTAACCTTCTCCTGCAAGAGAAAGGCATTTTTCTCCTCCAATTTTTGCTTGGCTTTTTGTAACTCTTCTGTTTCCTTCATGTGGTATCCAAGAGCCTCATGAAGACGAACATTCTCTGAAAAAACAGCTTTTCCAGCAGCATCCAACTGCCTGAATAAATGTAAAGACTATTCAGCAGTTGGAATCACAAATTTCCTGTATTAATCACAATACGTCACAGTGCACAAGCTGTAGATACAAAACAAACAGATGGAGACAGCATTCATGGGTGTGTTAAGGCTGCTTTGGGTCCAGCATCATATTTACTTATCAGAAACAAAGCACCCATGTGGATATCCTACAAATTACCATACTTTAGCACCTTCACAATGGTTAAAGAACAGAGAAATCAAGTAAGTCTTACATAATGGCTTCATGGTGAGCCCTTTCTGCTAGCATATAAATCTTCTTCTCTGCTTCTCTTTCAAGTCGTTGCTGAAAGAAGCATAAACAGATATTTTGCAATGAAAACCAGGCATAAAGCGGCATTCACATTTCAAAAGTATGTGAAGGAAGTGTTTGCCCCTTCTGTGTTATAGAAAATAATAAAAGGTTGCACTGTGAAAGTTGAGGTTCAATACAGACAGAGGCGGAATGGCAGAGATCCATAACTTTTCCTTAAAATCTGTACCTATTTCCTTATTTATTATTTCAGGCTGGAGGAAGATAACAGAAAGGCAAAATTATGCAAATCTGGAATCTGGATCAGTACAGTACTTCATATTTCTTCATTCCATACATATCTAGGTGGTTCAAAAAGTTGTCCATGCATTGACTGCAAGCCCCATATTGCTGCCTCGGAGCTGTTTGAACTGGTGGATTGAAGCAGACATCCTGTGCATTATCGCAAGGACTGTGCATGCTGAAACAACATATGCACCGTACTACTGCCCAAACACTATACCTTTTCTTCAAGGAACTTTTTCTCCAACATGCAGATTGTTTCCTGATGTTCTTTTTCTGTGATTTCCATAATTTCATTGAGCTAGGATTTTAAGAAATATTTAATTATTATTTTAACCATCTAAATGACAATTTAAACAAAACTCTCTAGAGTTCTCACAATATGCCACACGTTTTTCTTATATGTCCATATTGCATGCCTTGAAACTCACAGTGCTTTCACTATCTGTTACCTGAAAATTTACCAGCTCACTTTTTCACATTTTTGCAAGTTTGCATATCAGGTAACCAATGCTTTTTTCTAGAAAAATAGTTGCCAGTACTCACCGTGAAGTTGTTACAATAAGTACCACACTTTTTAACAACAACAAAAGAGGTGCCAGTACCGCTTCCCCTTCAAAGTACACCGTGAAGAAAGCACTGCAGGTAACACTTACTTTGTGAGCAATGCTGATAGCACAGGCCTTGCATACCTTCTCACATTTTGGCATAGCTTTTAATCTTTATCAGAGTATATAATCCAAAATCTGCTACACACAAATCTTGAAAATATCTCAGTTGAAGTGCACATCACATTATATATGATAAGCTTAATAAATTGCTAAAAGGTCATCAAACTGCAAATGTAAACACTTGATTTTCTTACAAAAATCCAAGGGAAAAACTTTCTGTCTCATTCTAGTAACTTCTGAGCCTGTCTCTCAAAACTTCATTTCATTTTTCCAAATTACACTTTGGCAGTCCAGCACAGCTGCACTTTAGCATGGCAGTCTAGAGATCACCCAATGCACTTCTAATGCTTAGCAGAATAGATGCTAATAAACTTACATCTTCAAGCTGTTTTTCCAAAAGAGCTTTCTTTTTGCGAAAATCCATTATCATTTTCAGCTCAACTTGAATTAGGCCAATTTCTTTGGCCTTCTTGTTGAATTTTTCCTCCATCTCCTCCAACTGTTTGGTGTAATATTGTACCTGCAAATTAGAAACTTTTAGCAAGATAAAAAGAAAAAGAAAACTAATGGTGCAATCCTACCCTAGGTATCTGCTGGCCGGATGGCCTTTGGAAGTGGAAGAACTCCTTTTCCACTGGTGGAATTGAACCTACAGAGGCAGAACAAGTTATCCACTGCCAGAACCCTGTTGTTACACTGATGAAAGACCCCATCAGATGAAAAATTACACCAGCAAAATCCCAGAGGTAGAGTTGCAGAGAAAAGGGTAGGGCATGGAGGAGAAGCATACTATCAGTGTTTGTAATTCCACACTCATATCCATGAACATGGAGGAAATCTATGTGAGGACACAAACTGGCTTAAGTTCTGATTGTCCCACTGATTACCATGGGAGGAAACAGAGAAAAATGACCATTGCTCACCCCACCTGCAACATGCTTTCCCCGAGTTCTCCCCCTCCCCTCCCTAGTTGGTGATAGTTAGATGTTGCTCCAATTCTGCAAATTCCTGGACAAAGGCTTTTTGGTAAGAGACACAGGTATGGCAAAAATCTTTTTTTTTTTTAAATTCTGAAAAATGAGCATATTGCATTAGGATCAGCTTGATGTGTAGCATGTTTAAAAACAATTCACATTAAAGAGCATCACTAGGGAAGAGCGACCACTAAAGAACTAAAATAACTTAACAAAATGAAGCTTTAAATGATGACTTTTTAGAACCAATAATAGTATAACAATTCCAAGTCAGTTCTACCTCCAGTTGCATAAGCCAAATGTTGATGAGAACTCTATCTCTGACTCTAGGCATGCTTATTTAGTCATTGAGTTGAATGGAACTTAATCCTAGGTAGGGGTGTATTGCCATGAGGTTGAGTATTAACATACTTTGGACTTAGTTTTCCAATTTTTTCTGGCAAATCCTGCCCCCCAAAAACAGTTAAGGTAGGATTGCCATACTCCCAAAAGTGAAAATCCGGACAACGTTGTTGAGTTTTTTTCTTCTGGGGGGAGGGGAGGAGAGGGGGGACAAAATTGTTAGGAACACACCCACACCCCAATTATGTTTTTAGACTTTTAAAATGATTTTTAAAGCATTTCTTTTTTAAAAAGAAACCTCTACTTGCCATACGTCCAGGTTTTCCCAGACATTTTGACGCTTCGGCAAAAATCCACCCAGATGCCATTTTCAGAGCCCGAACGTATGGCAGCCCTAGTTAAAGACTTAGTCATGACTTAAAGAGTAGAACCACTAGAGATTAGAAGATTAAATATATTTACTGTAAAACAGTCTTGTGCAACTTATCTATTGTCAGGTACAACCCAAAATGTGTTTAGTCTGGTTTTCAGTATCCCATTGTACCAACAGAATCAAAAGACATGTCCATTCACCAGTTCATCATTCTCTTCTTTGGCTTTTTGCTTCACCTCAATCAACTGCAGCTTTAGCTTCTCAATCTACATATTAAAAAAAGAAAATGAGGGGGGAAAATCAATCATTTTATGGATTGGAAAAATCCAGTTCAGGGCTCACATGGTGGAATGGAAGAACAAAGAGCTTTCCCAAGGTGAGGGTGTGTGACCTAGCTAAGCCTGACAGGACAGCTTTATAGTTTTGGTCCCTCCACGCATTAATTAGATTTAAGCATGTTAGTTATATGAGGGTGATTATTTCATACTTTGTTCTCTATATCTTTCTTTGCAAAAGTGCTCCAGTAGATAGGGTATTTGCTGTGAAAGTCTTACAGTCAGTGGGCTGAATAAGTAGGCTGCTAAATTGTAAAGGAAAGCCAAACTATACATACTGAATGACACTCCATATTAGTACTTTTGTACTATTGATTTTGAAGACCAATGGAAAATGAAAGGATAATAGTTTTGGCAAACACTATCTGTTGCAAAGAAGGAAAATCTAAACAGTGTTGAGGAGAAACACTTTCCTCCTCATCTAGGTTGTTTTTCCACTTACAAAGCGTAGCAGTGGCGATTGCTCTGAAATTCTATGTCACGTCTCCATTCTGAAAGTACATGCCATATGACAGGTGTGGGGAACCTCTGGTGCTCCAGATGTTCCTGAACTACAGCTCCCAGCCTTTGGCCACTCTTGCTAGGGCTACAAAGGCAACATCTGGAGGGTTAAAAGTTTCCCACACCAGTTTTAAGATTGCCTAATGAATACAACAGCAATCAGTTGCTTCATTTTTATTTTTATTTTGGTTGTGAGGTTTTTTGTGTATACACACACGTATACAGTGCTTTTTTCTGGGAGGACGCAGGGGGTGCATACCCCTAAACATTTTGTGCATCTAAGTTTGGCCTCATTGAGGGGTAGTATTTCAATATGAGTAGGAAAGTGAGAGCACCCCTAAACATGTTTTTAGAAAAAGAGAGCACTGCATCTGTGTATAAAAACCGTGGAACTAGACAGATTATTCTGAATTAGCTCGACAGGCTGGAAAGATCGTAGCCTTCAGCGTTAAGGGGTAGCAACTCTGCAAAAGGAGGAGGAAGTTCGCCTGCTGTTCCGCACCTACCAGATCTTCCTTCTCTATGTCCTGCCTCTTGAGGTAGCCCATCACGTCCACCGTGTCCCTCTCCAGCCGCCGCTGCTGCCGCTCCAGCTCCTCGTTGTTCAGCGCGAGGCGGCGGGCGGCGGCGCGGTACTCCTTGCGGGAGAGCTCGGTCACCTCCAGCCTGGCCTCCCATAGCGACGCCGCAGCTTTAGCCCTGTCGGCCTCCGACTCCTCCTTCAGGGCCTTCACGTCAACCTTCTTGCCGCTGCCGCCGGGGCCGCCCTTCTTCCCCCTGAGGGAAGCGAGCGACACCGCGCCATGGGAGGGTCAAGGGGGTCCGGGCGACTCTCGCCCCCACCCGCCAGATTTGCCCGGAGAGGTGTGTCCCAGCGCCAGCCCGCCCGCCCGTCCCCGTCTCCCTAGCTACCTACTTCCCTCCTTTCGCCGCTTTCGCCTTCCCTTTCCCCTTCATGTTTCCCCCTAGAAGCCACGCCGGTGTTTTCCCTCGCGGCGGCCCGTTGCTACGGCAACCGGGCGTCGCGGGAAGATGAGGACGATGGCGCGCGCACGAGAGGGAGAGACGTCACGCGCGGTGTGTTGACGTGACACGCGGCACCGGCGAGATGTGGAAGGTTGAGGGCTCTGACAAGGCGGTGAGTGGAGAGGTCTGGACGGGGCAGCGCGTGGAAGTTCTTTCCCCGCCGGCTCAGGGTCGCGCGCGGGCCCAGCCCTGGAGAGCTCCCCCTGCCCCGGCCTTCCCGGCTCTGGTCTCTCCTGCTTCGGCAGCATTTGCCCTGTCGATACTCCGGCGGCGTATCACTCCGATACACTCGGATGCGTGCACACCCGACACGCGTCTTTCCGTAGGAATCCGGAGCTTCTCGACTCGGAGAGACCATGCCTCCCGTTTCAATCTGTTGCGTGCAAACAAAGAAAAGCCACTTTGCCCGTTTAGAACCACCACGAGGAAATACGTAGTTGTTTCCAAGCATCAGCTGAACGTGTCATTTCACTACTTACAAAATTGGTTTGCTCAATGGGTTAAGTCTTGGAAAGAGTGTTGCTTTTATTCTCCAATTTTAGTTATGCCAATGACTCCTGAAATCGCGGTGTGGTATTCTAGGGGTGCTGTGATAAAGCGCATTTCAAGCAGTCGCATCATCTATTGCTGCGCTGTGGCAGTGCCCGCTCCGATCAGCACAGTGTGACATAAGAAGATGAGTCAAAAATAGCTCTTTGTTTTCCCCTGTTCATGAATTGACTTTGTGCCTCCTCCCCACCCCCCCACCCCATCCTTCTTTTGCAATGAACATTCATCGTGGTAAATTATTTTCTAATTCAGCAATGATTTTTATTGGAGCTTTTGCCCTACTGAAATATGCCCCTTGAACTTTCCTGGGGCAGGAAAAAAACCCCAACCAAGGCATATTTTCTTGTTTGCCTTAGATAAATGATAAACCTAGGTTCACAGAAGGTGGTTGGCTTGAACTTTAACATGTAACTCCTGCTTGCTTAATAGGTGAGCATTTTTAGTTGCACTTGCAAATAAAGCCGAGGAATAGGTGAGTGAAGATATAGTATTGTATTGGAGTTGCTTGGTTAGTTAAATTGCTTTGTGGGGAGGGGGACTTTGGGATTGAAAGAAACTGCCTAAATTTCGGGTCTTGGATTGAATATATAGTTGTCATGATTGCCATCAAATAAAAACTAAGAGATGCAATATTATGTTTCTTTGTATATACTGTAATGTAATTAATGTGCACGGCACTTTACAAATACAAGATAACCGGTCCTATCCATCCCTGAGGGGGCTTACATTCTAAGCAATTGCCCACAGGTGGCCACAGATAAAATGGAGGGAAATACAGGCAGGAGTAAGCAGGGGAAGACTCTGTATTTATTTCAGCTACACATTCTTTGGGTTTGTAGTAATTGGAGATTGTGCTAAAGGCTTTATGGAAAAGATGGGTTTTGTGGAGGGATTTGAAAGAAGTAAGAAAGGTGGTATAACAAAGGTACACTGTATAAGTGCAGCTGGATTCATTGTTCCCAGATTTCTAAGGACTCCAACTCAACCTAATTGCTTTCTAACCATTGTTGCTCAGCCCTGAACCATTTATACAGATTATACTAAGATTTCAGCATCACATGTTCTAAATCTATTATGAAATCCACTGCAGCTTATATGTGATTTGCTCATCAATTGGACTATTGTTTATCTGTGAAGGGGCACTAGCCTAGTATGATGACAAGTAATGAATGAGCTACAATTTCCAAATACCATTCAATATTGCTTCATATATTACATAACATATTTTTCCGTGTATAAGACGCCCCATGTATAAGATGCCCCCTACTTTTGGGGACCCCAAATTTAGAAAATGGGCATATTCTCTATCCATGTATAAGACGCCCATAGGCGCCGACTCCATGGGGCTTGAGGGGGCCCGAGCCCCCTCAAAAATTCGTTTGGGGGGGCTCTGCCCCCCCAATAATCTCCGGCGCCCCTCCCCCAGCCCAAAATGCACAGGGCCGGGCTGCATGCCTCCTGCCCTCCCTCCCGAGCAAAAGCTCCACCCAATTTCCTTCGGAGCTGATTAATAGGCGCAGCACGCTCTCCCCTATTCGCTCACGAGGAGGCGGCGCCACTTTATTTGCATATTCATGAGCTTATTTATTATTCATGAGCTTTCCCGGCCCCCCCCCAATATTTTTTATAAGTCCGCGTCCCTGAAGACGCCCCCAGATTTTTAACCTTATTTTAAAGTAAAAAAACCTAGTCTTATACACAGAAAAGTATGGTAATTATCCTGCCTTCCTTTGAAGTGCACAGAGTGGCACTTCACAGGGTGGTTGCAAGAATAAATTAGATGTTTGGTGGAACCATAATCAATTACGTATGTCACAGTGGCTTGTGAAATCAGTTCAGCACAAAGAGTGTTGAGCCCACGTTCAACTATTGATCATTATAATGGCTATGCAGATATTTTAATCTAGATCTTCCTAGATTAGCATTCTGTTGACTACACCACACTTGCTCTGTGGTACCATATAGTACAGGAGCTTCTCCTTTAGATTTTTGCAGTGAGAGATTTTTACAGACTTTCTTCTTCTTTGGCGATCACTCATAGCCAAACCATCCTAAATAGCTTTGTAGAAGCTTACAGAAAGCTTGGCCTATCACCCAACATCTGAAAAACCAAAGTGCTGCACCAACAAGTACAAAATAACCCCTCTGCAGCACCACAAATTCAACTCAATGGTGTAACGTTTTACAGACAGTCCTGTACATGTCTACTGAGAAGTAAGCTGCATTGAGTTCAATGTGACTTACTCCCAGGTAAGTGAATATAGAATTGCGGGCTTAGATATTCACTCGAGGGAAGTAAACATCTCAGTAAATGTGCTTAGGATTCCTCTTCCAAATGCCAAATTCCATGCTTATTAGCAGGCTCAGTGGTTGGTAAGAAAACTTGAACTGTGAGTTCTAAATCCAGTCTTGGTTGCAACATGAATGAGACCTAAGCTTCTATCAAGACTTGCTTAACATTAAGCTGTATTATGCATCTGACTACTTTAGTTATTATGCCTTTAACAAGAAGGAAAATGCAAAGTAGAGCAGGTGGGTATTTATTAGAAAATACCCAAGTTTTTAATAAATACTGGCTAGCACGATTTTGCATTTTTATTTCCTTTTTGGAAATAAAAAAGTTTATTCACTATTATGCCTCCAGTTCTATGATAACAATCTATGTTTTTATTTCAACATCCCATGTGACAACATCCCAAGCTTTATATTTGAATAGGGAAACTGCTGGTGGTGCAAAATAACAATTCACTCAACAGGGATGTTAATGGATATTCTCTCAAAATGGTGTTGGTTATTGGTAAAGTTGAATAAAGGATTTCACTTGTTTGCTACTGCATTTAAAACTTCGTTGTAATTTGATTTAGACAATCAATCTGCTCCTAAGTTGCTGAAGCTGTCTTTTTAATATAAATTCTGAGTTCATTTGGCTTGGGATGTTCATTGTAAAATGAAAGTTTAGGTTTCAGATTGTTAGACCAATTTTTTGCCATTTTGTTATGGCAAAGCATAGCCTAGAATGATATTCTAATGCTGCATATGGAGAAGAGTTTTCAGCAAACTTGTCCTTAGCCCTAATTTTATGTTAAGAGGGGACTTTATTATGGGATTTCTCTCCAAGAATACTTTCTACTGCTCTTGGAACAAAACATACTGATTTGAATCTAGATGGAAAACGACATAGCTGCTGAGGGAGAGAAGTTTAAAGATTCATTTTGGGTTTTGTAACTAGTCATAAAGTTGAGGGATCAAACTATGAGAGTGGAGCTATGGAATGATAAGGAAATAAAAAAAGGCAGAGGGCAAATGAGGTTTCTGAGCGGGAGGGGCAGCAAATTGAAACAGGCATAAGGGTAGAAGCAGGAGCAGATAACAAGTCCAGTGGATTCAGATGCCAAGTTCTAACCACATGTCGGTGGACAGATATAATTAGTAGACTGGGTGTGCAAATACTATAGTGAGGTGATGTACTATGCTGAAAAGCTGATGCATAAAGTAGTTTGAGGCTTTTTAGAAATAAGAGCATGTCACAGCTAAGTGTGGACAAAATCAACCAAGAGTCTTGTGGCACCTTAACAACTAACACATTTATTTTGACATAATTTTCTGTGGGCCAGAGTCCACGTCATCAGATTCTCTGTAAGGACTTGCATTTTCCCTGAACTTCTTTTTGACAAGTTCTGCATAGGCTCTAAAACTCAGCACTCTACTCAAATAGGTAAAATGCAATTGGCTACATTAGATTGACTTTTTTAAATTTTTAGTTTGAAAGTCTCTGTGTGATGCATTGCATTCCTCTTTTTCTTCTTCCTCCCCCCTTTCCCAAATAAACTTTATTTCTGTTCTTTGACATTTTGTTTCATGAGCTGAAAATAGTATTCCTGTGGAATTTCTCCTTAAAGACTTCCATATGTTAGACTGCACGGTTATTAAGCTAGCTCTTGTATTTCAAAATTACCTCATAGAGTTCTATGGTGTCCTCTAAGCTTTGGAAAAGTAAAACTAAAGCTCATTTTTCCTAGAATATGGCTGGATCACTCTCTGTAGGATTTACCCCCTCGTCTCCCCAACCCTCCATTGCTGGATAATCTGGGAGATTTAGTATGACTGGTAGCAACCTATCAGAATTCATCTTTGGTGAAAGCCTTATATGTTCTCTACTTTCTGGGTTCTTGTGAGGTTCTTTTGTGCTATAATCAGACACAGCATTGGTCGGGAACATTGGTCTAAAAACAATTTGCATCTGATTTGAAAGTAAAAGTTAATACACAAAACAAAAAAAATATACTGAAAGATAAATTTGAGTACAAGGAAAGAAAACTGCATCTAATTCTAATACCCCTCCCATTCTGCCTCTCTAATAACTGTACATAACTGTAGTGAAATGGTGTGTTTTACCCTCCCTGATTTTTAAGCCGCTGCCATCAGGAGAAGATGAGATTCCCATTGTCGTTTTGAATGACATTTGTGTTCTTTGTCTGCCCAAGCCTGCTAGTGTTTTAGTGAGGACACAGAAGTCTTGGCCTGAACACAGCTTAGCCTGAATTGAATAGATTCATGTCAATGGCTTAATTTGGCATTTGGCACAGTTTCAACATTATGTTGAAGCTGTTCAACCAGATACTCTGTGAGGGAGGAGGAGCATAGCTTGCATTTTTATGAAATTGTCTGGAACATTAGAATGCATCTTGAACTGTTCCGTAGACTCAAAAGTTGCAGCCCCTAATGGTGAGAATCAGATTCTTGAAGTGCGTTTGTAGCATGAGCTGTGGTTGGGGTGGCTTTTTAGGATGTTGAAAGTCTCCTGTGTGTAAGAGGTTTGGTGTAACTAATTATGCTATTGGTTAATAACTCTGCTGCAGGAACTTCTCCAACTCTGCAAATCCTGATTTGTACAGCGGCTGTCCAAGGCTTCCAAGCACAATGGTACTTTCCTGGGCTGCAGTCATTGCTATGTTTGCACTTTCCTCCATTTACTGCCTAGTTTCTCACCACGGCCCAGAGCTGTGGTTTCAAGACCTCTTCCCTTCCAAAGTGTGCCCTGCAAACACCAGCATGGATACGCTATATGGCATTATGTTTGATGCAGGAAGCACAGGGACACGGATTCACATTTACACCTTTGTACAGAGAAGCCCAGGTAAGATCACATGAGAAGGTTCTAAGCCTATGCCGTGGGGACCTTAGATTGTGAATATATTGTATGCTTTTGCTAATTCTGATACCAATGATCTTACTCATCCTCTAAAAGTTGGAGAACTAGCTTGAGTACTACTGTGACCAGCCATTGAAACTTTATTCTGAGCTCTAGAGTTTCTTAATGCTTCATAAGCCTTTATTCTCAGAGCTTCTGTCTTGTTTTCTTTAACCTTTGATCAGTTTGTACATGTTTGCTTCTCTTCCTAGATAAAGTTCATTGTGGTTCAGTTGTACTGCTTAGTCATGCTTCTTTTGAGAGGGTGTTCAATTTAAAGTGGCTTTATCACAGAAAACAGCAGGGGATTTTGGTCTGAAATGTCTGTAACAGAGTGAGTGTTGGAAAGGTGGGAACTTGATAGTGGTATGAGAGGTATATTCACTTCTACAGTGAATTGTTAGGAGATTATCAGATAACTGTCAAACAAAACAAATACGTTTTCTAAAAGTTACTCTAGGCAGAGGGGAAGATGTTTTGTAACTTAGAAGGTGGCCTTGTTTCAATAAATGGATGAGTGGGGGGAGGGAATTGGGAAGGATCACCTTAGGACCTGGGTAGGCAAACTAAAGCCCGGGGGCCGGATCCAGCACAATCGCCTTCTAAATCCAGCCCGCCGATGGTCCGGGAATCAGCGTGTTTTTACATGAGTAGAATGTGTCCTTTTATTTAAAATGCATCTCTGGGTTATTTGTGGGCCATAGGAATTCGTTCTTTATTCTCTCTTTTCTTCAAAATATAGTCGGGCCCCCCACAAGGTCTGAGGGACAGTGGACCAGCCCCCTGCTGAAAAAGTTTGCTGACCCCTGCCTTAGGACATGCTTGATAAATTTTTCAGCTCCTTATTTTGATTGCTTGGCCTTATCCAGATCAGCTTGCTTTGTCACGTTTCAACTAATTTTGTGCTCACTTGTTGCCCCAGTAATTCTTTTTACACCTGGATTTGCAGGGCTCAGAATCTCCTTTCCCAAAAGTATACTGAATTTGTCAGTTTGGCTGCATTTTGAAAACCAAAGCCACAGTGGCCCATACTAGAACATTTTCTGTGTGAAAGAAATAATGTGTTAGATTGATATCCTGTGAAACCAGTAAATTCCTTTTGATAGATATGCACACATTTGAGAAGATCAACTATTATAAAAGTTGTTTGGCTTGATTTTTGCAGAAAAACCTGCAGAGTTAGAAGGCGAAATCTTTGAATCAGTCAAGCCAGGACTCTCAGCCTATGCTGATCAGCCTGGAAAGGTACGACTTTCTGATGGCTTTTTGTGACTATTTGGCTCTCTTCCTCCCCACTCATTATAAATTCAGTTTATATAACATGAAGAAGAAAAAGAAAGCATAATGGGAAGGCGAGGAGGACAAAGAGGTGGGTGAGAAGTAGATGTTTTGCTGTACAGCACCATCAGTAGACATGGCGCTTGACACAGTTTAAGAATGGGGGGGGGGGAGCTGGACAGGAGCTTACAATCTAGGATAGCAGAAGAGGTAAGAGAGGGTGGGGCAAGAGGAACCTGGGGGGTGGAAGGGACAAATGTGAGTAAATGCAGTTGCATGTACCTGCAACTTAGTTATAGGCGAGAACAAACTTACCAACATTTGTGTCTTGGATTTCTCTCCAACTTTAGGGAGCAGAAACAGTCAGACAATTGTTGGACATGGCTAAAGAAGCTGTACCGCCCAGTCACTGGAATAAGACCCCAGTAGTCCTGAAAGCCACGGCTGGTCTGAGGCTGTTAGCAGAGCATAAAGCCCAAGCTTTACTCTCTGAGGTAACTTTAGGTTGTATTGCAAGGGGGTTGGCTTATTGTGTAAAAGTTGGGGGCATATGTAACAAGCTCTTTTCAGTGCTTGCCTATGTGCGGTTTTGCCTTGATTTTAAAAAAAATACTATACCAGTCTTGTGAGAGGCACTTGTAGATCCTACATCTGCTGTCACGTATGTTTCAATAAATTCCTGTTTTATACCTGAATGCTGGGTGAAAGCGTTTGACTTGTGCTCACCTTGATTTACCTCCCACTGTTTTTTGTACAGGAGGAAAGTTATGACATCCACTCATCCATGCGTAACCTAGTTTTTTTCATTTCCACAGGTCAGGGCGGTCTTTGAGGAGTCACCATTTCTAGTTCCTGATAACAGTGTTAGCATCATGGATGGATCTTATGAAGGTGGGTCCTGGGAGGCAGAAAATGGGAAGGAATGGAGGTGAGTTCCGGGAGAAAGAAAAGGGAGGGGATCAAGTGAGGGAGAATAACCACAGAAGCAAGAGGGAAGGAGTAGCATCTCCCCGAAAGGTAAAATATTGCTGGTATCACAGTGGCCAAACCACAATATCTTTCTTAGTCCCAAAGAGACGTTTTAAGTTTCCAGAGGAGAATTAGGTTCCATACACAGGAAAGCAACGAGTCTCCTTGGTTTTAATGGCAACATTTCATAATGCAAGTACTGTTAGATGAAAAGCAGTCACATAGTTTGCAATTAGAAGAAACTCAAGCAAAGGACAAATTCAGGTAGCCAAACTGGCATAGTGAGTAAATAGTTTTAAGTGTATCTAGCCCAGGGGGGTTGGGAGCCCCTGTATGCCAGAGATGTGCAGGGTTGGAGACAAAAGTATGCTGCCCGACAGGTGAGACTTTTACCTTTGTACAGTCAGCTACATTGTCAGAGGTCTTTATGCGCACCCCTGCCCCAGTCTCAACAACTGGCATTGTCAAAGGTCAGGGACATAGTCTTTCGGTGAAGGAAAAGCAGTGGAAAAGGATGTGGAACAGGGCTGGAGAGAGGTGTGGCCTATGGATGGGGCATGACCTGGTAGGGTTCTGTGAACCAGATGGAAAGGCCTGGAGGGTTGCATTGGCCCCTGAGCCTGAGATTTCCTACCCCTAATCTGACTAACAATGACAGCTGGAGTAGAGGTTTTCTGTTTCCTCACAAGCATGGTTTATCAGTCAGCCTACATTTACCAAATGATCTTCAACTCACTTTCCATACCTTTGTGATGAACAGTGAATTATTGTTTGTTACTTATTGGGAAGTACAGGCAAAAGAGCACAGTCCCTGCCTGCACATTTGCAAGCCAAAATATTTTCTGAGATGGGAAACAGTGAGCAGTGCAAAGCTATCCCACCATACTTATTGCCCGCCAAACTCAGCCTGGATCCCCCTCACATGTTTAACATGCCAAAGTGGTCAAGTGAATTGTCCCTAAGCTGACAAGCCTGTTAAGCATGTCCACTAAGAGTAAAGATAATACATTTTTTGTGGGTTAGAAATGAAGTCAAATATATTTCAAGAGCGGAATTGTGGAAGGTCTCAAATGGAAAACAGTGAAGGCTGATGGGGGTGCAGACTAGAACATATTCAAAACCTAGGGAAGGATTGGAAGAGATTCTGCTTGAACAGTGATAGAGGTGGAAATCTAGCAGCAGTGGATATCTTTCTGGATTGCATTTGGGTCTCAAGATAGATTTCAGTTACGTTTCCTTCCTTTTTGCAGGTATATTAGCCTGGATCACTGTGAACTTTTTGACAGGTAATTACTGCTATGTGATTTCTGTTTTGAGGCTTGGATAGAGTCTGTTCCATAAAAACTGAGTAGGCAGTTGGATATTTATAGTGCACATTTTCAGAATACTCTGCTTCTGAAATCCATCCAGGGCTTCAGGTAATAGATAACATGGAAGCTCTCTGGGCATGTGGGTAGCCTTTGAACTTCTTCAATGTTCCCTGCAGGGCAGTTGTATGGCCGGAATCAGCAGACGGTGGGAACCCTGGATCTGGGAGGAGCCTCAACCCAGATCACGTTCCTGCCACAGCGGGAGGTGAGGAATCTCGAGGTTGCCAAAATGTTGGATAATTTGGTGCAGGTGTCCCATTTATTTCATGTTTTATTTCATCTAGATCTAGGCTGCTTTAATCTGGCAGGGTCAGATGGGCGGGGTACAAATAATAAATTATTGTTATGATTAAATTATTATAATAATATTCATTAGGCTTCTTTGTAAAAGTGTTTTAAATACCAGAAATAATGTAAAATGGTATGTATTTGATAATGTTGCTTTTCAAGCTGTGACTTCCAAAATGTTGCAGCTTATTCTTTAAAGTAGTGCCTGTATCTTATTATCATACGTATATTCTGACCAGGGAACACGGGTGGCGCTGTGGTCTGAACCACTGAGCCTCTTGGGCTTGCCAATCAGAAAATTGGCAGTTCGAATCCTCACGACGGGGTGAGCTCCCGTTGCTCTGTCCCAGCTTCTAACCTAGCAGTTCGAAAGCACACTAGTGCGAGTAGATAAATAGATACCGCTGCAGCAGAAAGGTAAGCAGTGTTTCCATGCTCTCTGGCACTCATCACAGTGTCCCAATGCACTAGTAACAGTTTAGTCATGCTGGCCACATGACCCAGAAAGCTGTCTGTGGACAAACGCCAACTCCCTTGGCCTGAAAGCGAGATGAGCACCACAACCCCATAGTTGCCTTTGACTGGACTTAACCATCCAGGGGTCCTTTACCTTTTTTCCTTATTGTGAGCTTTCCAGCATCATCAGTTTATGACTGTGACTACATTTATTATCAACCTTCATAGAAGATTTTCTTCCTTACTACAATAGAGCAGACATTTTCTGAACATTAATAGCTTAAGATTATCAAAATTCTCTTGTCTCTTCAAGACTCATGTGAATGTTATATGCTGTACTAATGTTACACAAATGTATCTTGAAATTTAAAAGTCACTGAAGAATCCTTTTTCATTATCCTAATTTTAGGAAACCCTAGAGCAAACACCAATAGATTTCCTTACCTCATTCGAAATGTTCAACAGCACTTACAAGCTCTACACACACAGGTGAGTGAGGCAGTTCTATGCAAATGACTATTTTTAAGGACACTGTTAGGTATTTGTCAGGTGTAATATTGCCTTAATAGTTTGTATTGCTTATTCTGAAGTCAGCATCTCTTGCTAGTTATCACAACCCCACATGTGTGTCTTTGGTCTCATTATAATAAACAGGTAGTTTGTGGATTACTGTAAAGAAGCACATGCTAACATTTCATACATGGGCTTAGCAAGGAGGAGGCTGTTTTAGCAGAGTATTGATCTTATATCCTTGTTCATAAAATTGCCTAGTCTTATAAGTGGGATAGGGTGAACTCCGACTTTAACCAAGTGCTGTTTGGCCTTCTTCATTTTACAGCTATTTGGGGTTTGGTCTGAAGGCTGCACGGCTTGCTACATTGGGAGCCCTGGAAATGGAAGGTACAGTCAGACAGAATAGCTTTGTGTTTGTTTGTGTGGATGGACTGGGGGGGGGGGGCGTCATCCAGCTGAGTGGATTCATCCAGTTCCTCGAATTTGTCCTGTTCAGAATTATAATGGGAAATGGTCCTAGACCAGCTTCTGACAGGCTGACTGTCTCTTTATCCCCTTCCTGGTGTGCATTTTCCTTTTAATGAGATTCTGTTGTCACTGAGACAGGTAACATGACACTCTGTAGGGTTATACAAGCCCGCTGAAAGATAAACTCAGAGAGGAGCCAAATTGTGAAAAGCAATTGTAGCTGCCCTTTGTGGTAGGTAACTGCTTATTAAAACCAAGCCTCTAGGTGGAGGCGAGTTTGGGTTGTGATTACAAATAAATAAATAAAAATGCACCATGATTATGATCTACATTCTAAACAGTAGATATACTACTTCAGCTCTTTTAAACGGTTCAGCAACTCAGCTTCCTGTTTTGCTCGAATGTGAAGAAATTCGGGTTCAGGGGGTGCTCTTCGTACTTGAGAACCTTCTAAGTATCGTCTCCTCCTTTTGATTAGCCTTAAACTCGGCCCTCCAGATATTTTGAGACTACAGTTCCCATCATCTCTGACCACTGGTCCTGCTAGCTAAAGATCATGGGAGTTGTAGGCCAAAAACATCTGGAGGGCTGAGTTGGAGGAAGCCTGGCCTAGGAGTCCACTAACATATTAATATCAAGACCCTTTGAGTAGCACATACAGTTATTATCATTTTCACATCCCATTATCATGCCAACTCACCCAGAATACACTTAGGTTTCATGGCCTCCATCCTGGTGTTGTACATTGCTGCCCCATCTATACATTTTTAGTCCAGTTTGGCTGGGAGCAGAAGCATTCCTCAACCTGTATCTGTCTCTTCCATTTTTCACCTACCTGTCTATACAGGACCCACCTGCCTACATAGAGTTTAGTGCAGGGGTGGGGAATATGTGGCCCTCCAGCTGTTCTTGAATTCCAACACCCATCTGCTCCAACAACCCAGCATGACCAGTGGTCAGGATTGATGGGAACTATAGTACACCAACATCTGGAAGACCAAAGATTAGCTACTCCTGGTCTAGTGGACTGAGCTTCCTATTTGGGGAAACAAGAAAAAACTTGATTTTCTTCTATAAATGGACTTTGGCATTTGAACTTTCCCCAACTTCCTTTTCCTGCAAGTACCAAGGGTACTGAAAAACATAAGCATTATTAATTTCACCCGATCTATATTCTCTTTAGCGTCAGATGGACGGACGTTCCGAAGTTCATGTTTGCCAAAACAGCTGGAGGCAGAATGGCACTTTGGGGGAGTGAAATACCAGTATGGTGGTAACAAAGAAGGTAAGTTAGAGAGATAAAGTTTCCCAAGACTGCTGCTGCTCTGGCTTCTATCTATCTATCTATCTATCTATCTATCTATCTATCTATCTATCTATCTATCTATCATCATCATCATCATCTATCTTCTGGTCCCAGGGAGCTTATTGCTGGGGTAATGGCTTGAAATGGTTTAGACCCAGCCAGAAATAATAATGATCAAGAAACAGATCCACCTGAAAAGCCATTGATTGTGCTCATTGGAGTATATTGTCCCACTGAAGTAACTTGGCCGGTCTCTGGTATTCTTATTTCGTCTGGGAATCCTTGATCTGAATCTCAGTGAAGCTATCCCTTGCCATAATTTATTTGCTTGATGTGATTTTTATTTTGTGTGCTCCCCACTTCTAAACGTTTTGCTACTTACACTTGGAGGGTTTTCTTTTTTAAGTAACTATTTTAAATAAAATTCATAGGGCACAGGTGGGGAACCTGTAGCCTGGAGGCCAGCGGTCCCAATTTAACCTATGAGGCATTTTACCCCAGGCCATACTCACCCCACATGTGACTTCCTAGGACATCAGGTGTAGTACAGCTGTAGCTACAAAGGAGTGTTAAAGTGCACTAAATTGCCTGCAAGTGGGGCTTGCATTCAATATCTTTAAACTTGGTGCTGAATACCAGATCTTCTGGGATTGGCTCCACTCAAGAGACTCCGGAACAGAAGTTCTGAATGAAGCCATCCCTGCCACAAGCAGGGCTTGCTTGTGGCAGAGAAAGCACTGCATAATACTTCTTTGCAGGCGCAGCTTGCAGCCGCATGGAAACATTTTCCATTTTTGCTCGCTTGGAGTGTGATAAACTTTCAAAACTGACCTGTAGAAGATAGGCCAGTTCTGGATTTGATTTATTGAAAACAGGAAGTTCTTAAATCATGGATTAAAGATTTATTTTTATTAAAACCTAGTATTTAAGGACAGAGAAGAGAGAAAGCTGGGAGATGAGTCAGAGATTCATGAAGACACAGAGGCTTTAGTCAGGAAGAGGTGTCAAGATAAGACCTGAGCTATTTTGCACAGGCAATAGCAGGGGACTTTCTTTTTTGCTAATATTTATTGAGTTTCCATTTCAGATTGCAGCAGGGACAGAACATAAATTTTAGGTCCAGGAAGACAGCATTTCCTTTCTCCTCTGGCTACTGTGGCTCTGTTTGCATATCATGCTAAGCCAAATGGAAGCTTAGCACAAAGACCCGAGTGAGTGGGCTCCCAGAGATCACAGCCATTTCACTCCTTCCCCAGTCATTTTGCTTCCATGCTTGAGTTAAACCAGTTTGGCTTAGGGTGTCATCTCAACCCAGGCTTGGGTTGTCCAGGCTAAGCACAAATTCTAACAAAGTTTTGTCCAGGAGAGCAGAATCACAATCCCAGTTTTGGCCATGGTAAGCCACGGGTTAGCTCGGTGTGGAACAGATGCAAAACAATCAGGGAACGAGCAAAGCAGCCACCATCTCCTCTCCAAGCCAACACGTTTGTGCTAAGCCATGGTTTGTCTCAGTGTGGTGTGCAAACCAGGCAAATGAGTCACTTCTGCTCCATTAAAATCTCCATTATTTGGATCACAAGGCTCACAATAAGGTTACCTTGCATAATTCCCTGACATCTATGGCATTTAATATTGGGTGTATGTTCACAGTTGTAAGAGAGTCATTTTTGTGTAGAGGGCCCCTTTCCCCATCACCTAGGGTTTGCTTGTTTGTTTTTAAAAACCCGTGTATAATCATAAAGCGTAAGGATAGAGATGGGAATGTGCCCAGGCTGTGCCAATACTGCAAAGCTGTCAGGAAAGACCATTTACAACTGTTGCACTTTTTCTTAATTTCATTGTTAGCAATTCTGCACTTATCTGCAGTGGGATTCATGACATGTTGAACTTACCTTTGTGTGTTTACCCTGCCAGGAGAAACGGGATTTGAACCTTGCTATTCTGAAGTGTTGAAGGTGGTCAAGGGAAAATTGCATCAACCAGATGAGATTCGGCACAGCTCCTTCTATGCCTTTTCCTATTATTACGATCGGGCTGTGGACACCGCCCTGATAGGTGAATAGCAAACATTTAAAATCTTGAGCTCTATGACCCTTGGGGAATGAATGCCCCTCTTTCAGTCAGTCACCTACACAATGGGACTTGATGAGCTGTTCCAGATGCTCCTCTATTCATGCAATGAATGCACATGGGTCGTTCATTTGTTGCAGGAATATCTTATTATCCTGACATGGTAAGCACTGGAGGTATATATTGTACCTGAAGAAATATGATTCCCCCAGCCCAGATAGTGTATCCATTGTGAATGCTGGGGAGAATGTGGTTGCACCAGATGTCACTGGCACCTATTGAATATCACGAGCATGAGCGATGCAGCCAGCACCACTTTATGAACCTTTTAAAACGTGCCTTCCTCTTTTCAGTTGTTTGAGGATGGATTAAAGTGTGGCTGCAGATGGTTGAGGATAGTGCAAACCCTGAGCCCGGCTTCTGCTGGGGAGGGCGGGATATAAATAAAATTTATGATTATTATTATTAGAACAGAATCCCTTTAACCTCCGGAAGAGCCTTAACAATAAAGGAGTGTTTTTGCATGCTTCCTTCTGAATAAATGATTGGTGTTATTTCATTCATTCCTATGGAGAATGAATGCATCAGCACAGCTGGTTGGGCAGGTGCCACTGCCAGGCTATCATGGCTCAGGGGGTCACCAGCCTTTTTGGGTTGATGGGCACGTTTTGAGCTGTGTGTGTGTGTGTGTGTGTGTGTGTGTGTGTGTAGCTATCACCCCCTCTAGTTGCATCTCTCCCAACAAAATGTGTGTTTGTACAAGCTTGTTGTTTTTCAGGCCTTGGTAGGGATGAAGGAGGAACTACCGCTCCTCGCTTCATGACAAAGGGGGCAGTAAGCAAGGGGGCAGTCTTTGTGGGCACCAGAAGTCCATAAGTTTGCTGCTTTGCCCATAACTTCTATACTGGTGCCCATGATCTGAGTTGAAGCTAGTGCTTAAATCTTTAACTTGTTTTAAATTAAACAAACATTAGATGTTTAAATGACAACTTAAAGGTTTGTCATTAATGTTTGCTGTACCTTGCTTTCCTAGTCAGTCCATCTGCCAAGGGTGTGTTCCATAGGCCAGTGACAGGACTCTGGGTAAACAGACTATTTGCATTAGCTGTTTTACGTATTGGGGTTCCGTGGCAGACACACACAGCTTCCTTCATAGACCAATTGGCATGGAAAGGAAATCTATGAGAAGAAAATGTGAAAACCATGGCTTTAAGGACCATATCTGAATCTGCCAAACACCACATTGTAACTCATTTAAATGTTTGGGGTTTTTTATTATCAGCATCCCATGCCATCCTAAATTGATCAGGAAATCCCTCTATAACTTGTGTTGGGGAGACTACTACACTTGCCACAGAGATAAGTGTTTTATCAGTTTTTCACAGTATCTCGTAGCCAGAGGATGACCCTTATCTTTTGACATTTCAGATTATGAGAAAGGCGGTGTTCTCAAAGTGGAAGACTTTAGAAGAAAAGCCAAAGAAGGTAAAATGTACTCTTGAGAGTTGAATTAGGGTACTTCCAGTTAATGAAGCAGTAGTCATGTCACTTTAAAATAGTGCCATGTGAGGGTGTATTTTAGTCACTCACTGACATTTGAAATATCAGACCATTGTTGTTTAGGGACAAGGTAAAGCTAATGGTTTGATCAGAATAAAGCAGGTTTTCGAGTAACTGCTTAAGAAATTAGGAATTCACTCTGCACTTTTGAATTCAGAGAACAACTATGGAATAGCCATGAAACAACCATGGCTATTAACCAGAAGGTTGGTGGTTTGAGCCCACCAAAGGATGGCTGTGGGCAGGATTCCTGCATTGCATGACCCTCGGGATCCTTTCTCGCTCTATAATTCTATGAGTCTATGATTTTATAAGGGCAAGTCAGCCAGTCTACAAACATTTCAACTACTTGCATAGACTATGTATTCCAATGAAGTGTATTGACATGTATATATATTTAGGAACCATTTAAAGTGCACAGTCTTAATATGGCCAGCAAGTTCCTCTCTCTTCCAGGTAGAAAATATTCCACTTTGGAGTAGCTAAAAACACATACTAAACAATTAAGGGATTGGGAACAAGTAGAAGAGTGATGGCTCCCAACTCGGTTTATTATTGCACTTGCACCATTTTCCATGGTTCTTGTTCTCGAATGCTCCTCAAGCAGCATTTGAAACTAATTCATGCACAAGTGTAGCACAGGTGGGGATGAACAAATGTGAAATGGCCTATGGGATCATACATCTCTTGAGTTGTGGTTTGCATTCAGCTAGAATTACATTTAATAGTTTTTGTGATAATATTGCTTATTTTGGAGTCACTTGCTCCAATACTGCTGAATATTCTTCTCAATTTTTTCTTTGAAGTGTGTGACAATCTGGACAGCTACAGCTCTGCCAGTCCTTTCCTTTGTATGGATCTCAGTTACATTACAGCTTTATTAAAAGAAGGATTTGGATTTGGAGACAGTACAGTTTTACAGGCAAGTAAAAATGATTGAAATAAGCCTTTGTTGAAGATTTTATTTTATTGACTAGTTGTTGGTACTGGTACTTTGTTCCATATGCTTTGGTGAAATGGGGTGTGTGAATCTACTTATTTTAGCATGGTAAAGAATAAAGGTAAAAGGTAAAGGGACCCCTGACCATTAGGTCCAGTCGTGACCGACTCTGGGGTTGCGGCACTCATCTCGCTTTATTGGCTGAGGGAGCCGGCGTACAGCTTCCGGGTCATGTGGCCAGCATGACTTAGCTGCTTCTGGCAAACCAGAGCAGCGCACGAAAACACCGTTTACCTTCCCGCCGGAGTGGTACCTATTTATTTACTTGCACTTTGATGTGCTTCCGAACTGCTAGGTTGGCAGGAGCTGGGACTGAGCAACGGGAGCTCACCCCGTCATGGGGATTCGAACTGCCGACCTTCTGATCGGCAAGTCCTAGGCTCTGTAGTTTAACCCACAGCGCCTGCTAAGTGTCTTTGCAGCTCCTGTTTTTTTCTTCTAGTCAAATGCAGCTCAAACTTAACAGTATGGGATTTTAACGAATACTTTTCTTATTTAAACTCATAACAGTAGGAAGTCACTGTTCATTAGTAAGTAGTTGCAGTAGTTAACTCCCAGTTTAAATTGACTTTAGTGCTGCTTAGTGTCCAGTAGTCAGATATCCTTGTTTGAGATCTAACTTGCAGTTATTTTTACTGCAACTGTACTTTCTATCATATCCATCTGGAGTTATACTGGAAAATATACTCAGCCTATACACTAAAAATGTACTCTGCCTAAAATGTCTGTATTGGAACAAGGGTAATTGATCTTTTACTTTTCTTCTTTTACAGCTGGCAAAGAAAGTGAACAACATAGAGACAAGCTGGGCTCTAGGTGCTACCTTTCACCTCCTGCAATCTCTTGGACTCTCCCATTGAGAAAACATCATCTATAGAATATTATATTTTCTTGAAAGAAGAAAAGGCAATTCTGATGAGCATACAGCCAAACACAGACCAAAGTAGAACTGGTTACCTTTAAGACTGAGTGGTTCCAAGCTGTAATAAGTTGGGTCCTTCTAGGGTAGTAAGATATGCTACGTTGTACAATTGCTTAACTGATGCCAAAGGGCCTGAATTCTGGGTTTATAGCTTTGGAGCTGATCTTGTGCAGAGGTGAAGCACATCTTTAGCCAAGGCATTTGTACACATTTGGTACCAATGCATCCCAATATTGATCTTCCTCCACAATAATATTTTGCAGGCCTTCTTGTGCATGAAACTTAAGATTCAAATCTCAAATAGATGCTTACGTAATGAGTTGTTTTTAAACAAAGCCGGAGTGTGCCATTTACCAACCCTTTGACATTTAACAAGTTGAGATTTTTAAGATTAGTCGACTCCTGAAGAGGGCTGCTGAAACTGGTGGAGCTTTAGTTGTGACAGTCAGTGGAAAAACTTGTTTGTCAACCCTCACATATACGTAGCTGGCTAAACATGGCAGTAAAGACTTTAGGAACATCCCAAAAACTTATCTCCTTTTTACATCTCTAAAGCTGAGAGCAAGCAAAGGCTTGTATATAAGCATTTTCTGGCTACTTTGGAGGACCATGAGGAGTGCTGGGGATGAACTGACATAAATAATTTGCTTCTCAGTCTAGCCTTAAAGAAACTTTTAATACAAGGCATCCTGGTGCCTCCTTCCAGTTGCAAATGAAGGCCTCCCAAATAAACTTCCTTGGAAAATAGTATGGTTAACTGGACCCCAGCATGGGACTACCACTGAAGCTGATGCACTACATGCTGTCACACCTTAAACACTGTGTTTGAGCAGGACATTTCAGACTGCATAAATATGAGACTTAACATGGTAGCCACTGCACAAAGTGTTTCATCTCTGCATTGTCCAGATATACCAGTACAGTGTAAACGCTTGCTAAAGAAACCTTGACCAAATTAGGTCAAGACATGCCAACCCAATATCTCATTTGACAACACTTTTGGCCTACTGCCCTCTTACTGGATGTGAAAAGGTATTCTGGCATTATCTGCAGAATACAAAGTTGGGACACTTACAGTGCATCTTACGCATGTTTGCTCTGAAGTAATTCCTATTAGCTCATTGGGACTTACAAGTAAGTGCATAGGATTAGCCTTTTGACTGTGTATCCTATTGCCCCAAATAAGCCTTTATTTCTACCTATTTCGGTATACATTAGAAGATTATAATGGAAGCCTTAGTTTGGCAGAAACTATTCTGCACTATCCTCTCTTTAAGTGTCTGAACTCATTAATTCTTCTCAACTTATCCCTATAACCCCAAATCAAAGCCCATCTTCTCTGCACCTTGCTTTCTTGTCCCATGAGGCAAGTGGTAAAGAAGATGGCAAACTGGAAGCAAAATGTTTGGTACTGGACCAGAGCAACATAGTTTGTTAAAACTCATAATAAACTTTTCCTCTGAAACCTCATTTGTAAACTCAGGCACAAGATTCTTTTTTCTTGGCATTGCTCTTCCTCTACCAAAGTTAACCTATGTTTGAAAAATTCAGGGTCTTTATTTCTTCAGGTACTACGTGTTTTGATTGATGAGTAACTTCTGCTGCTAATTAAGAGACCAACCAAAACTGGGCACCAGTTGAGTTTGTCAGGTAGGGCACAAGACAGACAAGTAGTTTCTTCCTCTTATGATCCCAGTGGTGGTGGTGGTACAGAATTCTATCTTGCTTCCACAAATGCCCATACCTTTCCTAGTGCAATGAGATTATTCACAGTATAATGATCTGTACAGTGGCCTTGTTCAAAAGCACCTATGTAATTGGCGGAGGAGGAAAGAAGCACATATTTAACAGTGTACTAAATTAAGAGTTTTTAAGAAGTCAGAAGTGAAAGCAGATTAAGTTTTACATAATCTTGTAGGTTGAAAGGACACTTATTTTGGTTTAGCTTAAACCTATTTTAAAAAGTTAAGCTAAACTGTTAAGCAGACTGAGCCCCTCTTAAATAAATTTCCACAGATGTAGCATTGCAAGTACAGGTTGAGTGCTGATAAGCCTTAGAATATCTTTTCAGACAAGTTCTGAAAGTAGTTAATTGTCAGACGATAGCGTAAATATCCTTGCTTATTAGTTGTGTTCACATTACTTGGTGCTGTAATGCCATTAAACTGATAATGTCTGGCCTGGTTGTTTGGCACATGACTATGACAGGGCTGTTTGAATGTCTATTTTAGTAATTAAACAATATTTTTAACAAAATGTTCTCAGACTCCATCCTGTAACTTGAGTCTCAATCTTGCAGTCCTTGGAGGTAGAAGAGAATCATTGCAGTCTTGAAGAGGGAGCAACATTCTGTTCCTCTATTTCGCAGCCACCAAGGCTGAAAGAGATGCTGACTAAGCTTGCAGCTCAGAATCTTTTGTCCGAAGCAGTAAAAAAAAAAACCCTGCATATGATCTTCAAACTGGATACAAGTAAATCCATTCCAACAATACTGTTTTCAAGGCCCATATTCAGAGCTCCAGATCCAGTACTCTGGCAGATTAGAGATAGACCTTGACATTCTAGAAGAAAACAATCTGCTGGTACTCTTGGAGGAAAGAAGAACTTCAGCCACAATCGGCAAACGTAAGGAAATACTGTGCTCCCCGTTTTGTTTTAATACCATTTCAAACACAGTCTTTGTAATTGGTGAGTATATAGCAACCACTCAGGAACTATTATCCTAGAGTCACAAGGATGTCACTTGCTAGCAAAAGCCATGATCTGCTCCTAAAGAAAGAAGAACGAACATTATTTCTATTTCTGATGAAGCTCTGTCACCCTTTGCTGCTGGACAGGGCACAGAGGGGATCTAAAGCAAGATTACTAAGACAGCTCTACTCCAATGTCATCAGCTATGACATGCACAAGCTAGCTTTTGTTTGCTTTACACTTCTTAAGTACATAATAAACTAACAGTGCAATCCTATAAAAATCTACTCAGCTCTGTAGCTCTCCCAGCTGAAAATGAGAGGCTACACCAGAAGCCTTTAGGGTAATCTCTCATAGGCACCAAATGGCAACACTTCTTACTTAACCAGTTCACACCTCCCTTCAGGATATGAAAGACTGCCATAGATGCTGTATTGTGGGTCTGCGTGGATAGTGCCAGCTTGTGGAGTTTGTGTTGCTCCAGACACGCTAGTACTGTTCACCAAGCACACTTAATGGGGGAACTAGCATGGTTGGACCAAAGACAGCAGTTATGATACCTTTTCTAAGATGTTAGATTATCCTAGTAGGAAATAAGATGACCCCATTTCCTGCATTTGCGTGTTACCTTGCCACCTGGCATAGGAAAGAAAAAATTGGGCCAAACCAAATTACCGAAGTGCAAACTACAGGCTATTGGTTTGGTTTTAGTTCAAATATCACTGTACCGTAAATGTTTCCCATAGGTCAGTGCCATTTTAGACACATCCCATTGCACTTGGAAATTACAGCGTGTTCATACATTCGTCTCTACAAACACCTGGTGAGGCTCAAGGTGAGAGCTGGGAAATTGGATAGTTCCTATAAAGAAGGAACCATTCCTCCCTCTTGAACCATAACAGCAAATTGTTTAATTCCAGAAATTCATCTGAATTGGTACCCACCTTGAGTCCACCAAATGGAGAAAGGCGAGATATAAATAATAATCAACTATATAGGCTCTAGATGTAGTGCCCTAGTCTAAATGCTGGTGACTGAGTAACCTTTCTATAGGAAGGAGACACATACTTAGGGAAGCTACACCCTGGTTGCAACACTCTTATTTGGGATTAAGCAAAATTCTTAATCTTAATTTCTTAATAAGCAACTTAAAAAAAAACTTACTTTAATTGGAGGAACAGCATTAGTTGCTTGCAATCCCCATGTCCTTAGCAGTACAAAAGGAGCTATATTTGTAGAGTACAGCCTCTTTAATAAGTCTGTTGTAGCCAAGAGAGATAGGTTGTGCTTTTGCCGCTCTCTTTCATACTGTAGTAGATGCTTTAAAGAGCCTAGAACAGAAAGATTATTCCAGAGTAAATTAACTTGTGATTCAGCTGCACCACAGGTACCTATGAGCTAGATTCCATCTACAAAGTTATTCAATCAGGGCTGACTCATAGTATGTTAAGAAATTCATCCTGGGCAAGGATTTTTTTTTGGTCATATTCTGTCATATGTTGGATGGGCAGCAGCACAACAGTGGTACTATTGCATCCCAGATGGTGAATTATGTTGCCTCTATAGTCAGGCATTCTGGAATTCCGTGTAAATCACAGCAGGAAAACAGTAATATATTCATGACCCAAATAATACATAAGAGTGTGTTAACACCCTGGATTCCTACTAGCACATCTTGAATTAGCATTTTCTAAAACAGCTTTTTGTAAATGAGAATAGGTGGCATGTTGCAGCTTTGTCCTTTCCTTATTAACTCCAATCTGGTGGCATCAGTTTCCTATTTTCAGAGAAATGCTTCTCCTAGTCTATAGGAGAACAAAATGTGAGGCACAAAATGTTCCTGCCACAAATACCCCAAAATGGGTAGTGTTATTCCTAAAGCTAGTAGCCAGAACTTTAAACACATCGTACATCAAGAAGTTGAATGGCAGAGACCCTAGAAGTGACATTTCATATTACAGGTAACTCGCAACTTAGGCACATTTAACCTGTGTGCCTTCGGCTTTACATGCATGGCAAAAAAATTAAAAGGGGGAGCGGGCATCCAGGAAAATAAACTGGCAATCCCACCCACCACTGCATCCAGTGTGTTCTGACTATCACTTGGAACATAACCCCCCCTTAAGCTGACAGTCGCCTGTGCTATCAGTTCCCTCAGAGTTTTTAATTCTTACCTAGGTCTTTCCCATTAAATGCTGCAGCGCTGAGAAGTTGCCTCAAGCAGGCTATGTCACCAAAGCCCATATTTACACCCTGACCTGCAAGAGGATGTACTCTGTGAGCTGCATCCCTAAAAGGAAAGGATAATGTCAGCTTATGCCAGTTACAAAGTCTGGTACTCCACAAGAACCCTGCCAAGTACTATTGCCTGAGTTTCACTATATGGGGCTCAAAAGCTCTTTTTTGTCCCTCACTAGAACCTTAAACGAACACCCCACTTGATACCTGCTGACTTCTCCCACAATTTGTATTCATCCCTGTTAACATTCTAGTGTCTAGGGACATGGGTTAAACTAGGTAGACATGTGTTTTCTCCAGACACAATCCACCAATCCCTCCAAAATTAATGTTATACCCTCAAGAATCTCAACCTCCGGAACTAAAAACAGCATACTCCCATCAGTTAAGAACTCCTCTTCCCAGACCAAATCTACCCTTATCGCAGCATTAAAGTTCCTCAATGTGCAATTACCCAATAAGGGCCACACGGTGTTGGACATATTCTGTTGCATGCCCCAGTCCAAGAGGGAACACAGCTCGGCTCTTTGGATCCACTTTTGCAACGCTTGGGGGCAGCTGACGGGCTGCAGTCCCCGATGGCATCAAGAGAGAGACAGCAGATCGGAACATGGATCCAGCAGTATCAATGAAGTCAGAGTGATTTGCGTTGCTCCACTGAATAACGATAGATTTATTTATACAACACCCTAATATTACCAATAGATTACAAGAGTATGAGAGTCAGAATTGAAACTCTACTAAGTTTTAAGAAATCCTTATCTTAGAATAAAATAGTTTCTCTCCTAATCATCTGCCCGCAAAATATCTTGCATACAGGACTCACAAGAAACCTATGGTGGGGTCCACAACCACCAGGGCCTCGGTTTTTGCAAATCGACTCCATGTGTTTCATGCATGAAATAAAAGCAAGACAACACAGAATTTGCATTTCAGATGGGTGGAGCATTCCACTATCTATCTAACCTTCAAAGAGGGAGATGGTGGCATGAGGAGGTATTCTAGCAAAGGATACCCTCATGTAGGCCATAGCTTCTCATATTACCACTCTGCTATGGTAGCTTCTATATTGCCAGTGTAATACAGTACAAGATTACCAATGACCATGCACAATATTTCAAAGCTAAAGTATAAAATATGTAAACAATCACCACATATGGTGCAACATAAAGTGGAAAGATTGACATCTGTATTACTGAAGACTATGACAAAGCTTCAAAAACCAGTTCAGCACTTCACTTTCAATTTCAGTAGCCAAAAACATGAACTTCTGTATGGGATATCTAAGCATGAATTAATTTAGTTACTATTTTCAGTGTCTCCTCACAATGTATAAATGACTACATTTGGCAGTGTGCCAAAAGATGTGAGCTGAACTGTTACACAAAATAAAAATTGTTTTCACAAGGTCTGGTTGCTAAGGGGGAAAAACCAACTACTTGCTCACAGCGAAAGAAAGAAAGAAAGAAAGAAAGAAAGAAAGAAAGAAAGAAAGAAAGAAAGATCTGTTCCATCTCCAACTGATGCTAGAAATATATTCCCTCTGCACAGGAATTACCACAAACACACAACTTATTAGAAATAAAGGGTGACATTCAAATACTCAGAACACACCCACTGAAATTAATGAACATAACTAAATTAAGTCCATTTCCACTGGTCTACTCTAAGCAAAACGTAATTGAATACCACCCAAACTTGTTTTTTTGAATACCACCCTAACTTATTGATTCTCGTGCCTCTTGCTAGGAGAACATAAATAAAAAGAGGAAGGTACTCACAAAAGCAGAATTGATAGAATCCACAAAACTTTCCTCATCCATTCTCTGAAGTTGGGATGCATGCTCATGTGACGTGGACCAAACCAAAGAGCTGACAGTGTCAGAGAGCTGACCCAGCACCAGGAATTAAAAACACAAAATATCCAACCATTACGTCTCTAAAAAATAACTTCCCCCACCCTAAACAAGTGCAAGGAGTTCATAACTTTAAGAGGAGGATTAATGAACATAAAACAACATACAGTAACTGATTTTTTTTAATATCAAACTAGCACTTAAACAAAGAAAGGCAAAAGGAAGACAAATATAAAAAATGGGCAAATCAAGTGTTACTAAGTTATTTACCGGGAGGAGAGCAATTGGTCCTGATGGGAGGAATCTCTGCCATGCTACGTTGTTATCTGTTGCCTGCAGCACATGAAAACCAGAAGACAAATTCATATTATCAAGTTTCCATCACCTGTTTTGACTGTTCAGAAGATACAGCCCAAATGACCATTTTTCTAGGATCTGACCTCAGATAAGTGAAGGGTAGCAACTACAGCTGACTGTCCATATTGATACTGAATATTTTGAATACCAGCTGCCTTCCGGACTATGGAGTTCTGCCCATCTGCACCAATCTGTGGACAAGAGAGATTAAAAGAACCCATTAACAGTTTTAACAAAAATGAATTCCTTCAAGTCTCATTATGAATAATCAGCCACTAACTAGTTATAGAAACCCAAATATTTCCTCTGCACTTCAATATATAGCTTCTTTATGTATAAAAATGGTTTTTTCCTATACCCAGTATGTCATCATATTTAATTGCTTCCTAGTAAGCATGTTTATAACCACAATGTTAATCCAAGTATAACCACACTGAACATGTTTTACTACTAACCATTATAATCCTTCATGCTGATTGAGTAGCACCACATGAGATTACAACCAAATCCAACGGAAGAACCTAGGAAGAGATAGTGCCTGACCAAACAGAAGATGAAGGCTTACTTACCAACAGTTTGGTCTGTAGCCTGCGTCCATTTGCTAAATCAATTTGGATCCAAGGGCTTGAGTCAGAGGTTTCATAAGGAAGGGGCAAGGAGTAGCCAGCTGCTCGGCTCCTGTAAAGAACTTCAACACGGTCTGATGGGGGCACAATATATTGATGTCACCAAATGAGGGAAGCAAAGAAACCTAAACTACTCAGGCAGAACAGCTCACTAATTTGCCGAATTCCTATCTTTAAGTACTTTTTTGGCTGTTGGTTAGGTATCTCCGAGTTTCTAAGCTACTGGCAGAGACACTGTACCATATTGAAAAGGACCCAATTTCAAGAAAGCATAATCATTATTTATTTAATTTCTATACTTCTAAAGTTGATTGCTATAACCCCAAGTTATATGATGGACATAAATGTATCCAATTATCACATGCCTCCACTCAACCCAAATAACAGAGAGTTTCACGTAAACCAATATTGGAGAAAGTAGCTCCTACCTGAAACTGCATCCAGCTGTTTGGTTAGAGCAGACATGATAACATCATTCTCCACTATATAACCCATGTCTTCCAAGTTATCTTTATCAAAGATTATCATGGCCTCAGAACAAGCATCCCACACCTGTAGAGAAGAGGAACAGTATTAACAACAGCAAAGAGGATACAAGACCCAAGAACAGACATTTTCTCCTTTATCGTGATGTACAAAATGCAAGGTAACCTCTGATAAATGGAGAATCAAGACAATGACATTAGTGTGAAAAAGAAAGCAAATACAAAAATACACTTCTTCTCCAAGTGGTCCACTACTTATTATTTATATGCCATTCTTAAGAACTCAAAGCACTTCACTTATATTTTTATTTAACAGTATTTTTATACTGCTTGTGAAATCTCTTAGAAGCTTATGAGAAACATTAAAATTATCAACAAATACAGTTAAAAACCAGAACATTCAAAAATAATAAAAATTAACAGGAAAAGAGATTAAAAGATGTCAACATCTACATGTCTGGATAGGCTCACGTAAACAAAAATGTTTTAAGCAGGCACCAAAAACAGTAAAGGCACCTGCCTGATATCAATAAGCAGAGAGTTCCAAAAGTAGATGCCCCAAAACATGAGTTCAGTTGTATGTACACCTCCCACCTAATGGTTTCTGAGGACACTGAGCAAGTGGCAAGGCTATGGTACACTTCCTGGAGGCTACGTTCAGGTAATTAACACATAACTAGTTAACCTTAATCAACTTAACATGCACATGGAAGCAGCAACCGAGGGTGCATGACTGAGTTATCCTCTTTTCACACTTTTGAGGCCTGTGCAAAGGGGGAACCCACCAGGAAATACTAATGTTCCTGTTGAGAGTTTAGTTTACACATCTCCCTGCAAAGAATATATATGAACCCTTTGAACAAGACCCCAGAAACAAAATAGAATGTCCTTGCTTGCATGGACTTAATAATTACATTACCACCCACAGACACAGTATATATGTTGCAGTACCAGGCACCTGCATCCGCCGAAATGGCTTGATTCTCATACTGCAAATATGATCCCAAGCACCAAAACCTAGAAAAGAAAGAGAACGTTAAAGGAATTGTTCTGACACTCTGCAAACTTTTAATGGGGAACCCTCAGTACCAATTCAAATTCCCTCACTATTTCCATCTGGTTTCTTTCTACTCTCCCTTATTTGCTTGTGGTTTGACTGTGGCCCAACTGTCTAGTTGGGATGTGGAGGGTTGTAAGAAACAAAAGCAGTGAAGTCCCCAAGGATGGTGAAAGCAAGGACACTGTTATGGAAGCTTCAGGGCAAACCTTGGAGTAGCAATGAGTAACCTGCATTCCTCCAAACGCTTAGTTGTCTGTATAAACTATTTTAGGGAGATAAATAAGAAAAAGCACCTGTCGTTTCACAGATGAGCAGATTTGCAGTTATGAAGAGGAAAGTTCTAAGATGTTTGTCAGAAGCTGACTAAAGGAATGGTGCACCATTTAATTATACTCGACAATTTCTAAGAAAATACCCCCAATGCACAGAGCCAAGCAATTATGAACAGAAACAGTGATGTAATCTGGACATGTCCCAATAAGCAACTAACTAGGAAATCATAACACAAAGAAAATCCTGCTGAATCAGACCAAATGCTCATTTTGTCCAGAATTTTGTTCACAAAGTGGCCACAAGGACATGTGCATAATAGTACCCTCTTGTTTATGTTTTTTCAGCAACTGGTATTCAGACTCGTATAGCCTGATATTGATGGGAATACATGACTAAGATAAAGGTAAAGGATCCCTGGACAGTTAGGTCCAGTCAAACAGATCTTGATAGCCTTAACTTCCATGAATTTGTCTAATTCCCTTTTAGAGTTGCCCAGCTTTTAAG
Source organism: Podarcis bocagei (assembly GCF_964188305.1). Classification (NCBI taxonomy): domain Eukaryota; kingdom Metazoa; phylum Chordata; class Lepidosauria; order Squamata; family Lacertidae; genus Podarcis; species Podarcis bocagei. Next base: position 33,318,993 of record NC_138125.1, read on the forward strand.
CTGCCCTTTTAAAGCAGCTATCACTACATATTGTAGTAAGAAACTCCAGAATTTCACATCAACAGTCAATTTTATTAGATGCTAGGTACAACACTAGAGGATTACTGAGGCCAGAAATATGACAGGCTGGTAACCATTTTTGACCTCCAAACAAAGAGCTCATGTGTGAACCTGAAAATTAATTTCAACAAGTGACTGTTACAAGTGCATTCTACTCTAGGTGACTCAAGCCAGTTCTACAATGTATGGGGTTTAATCTCCCCATCTATCCCAAGCCAGTATCCTATGCGGCACACAAGGTTTTATAGACTCACATCTGTAATTTCATATTCCAACATCAAAACACCATGCACGCATAGTTGGCAACCAAATAACGGGCGAATGCTATACTTACTACTGAGAAGTGTGACTGAACCAGGGGTGATAGCACTGACTCTATTACTGTAACTCTTGGGCAACTGGTTAGACACTTTCTTTGGACGGGCTTCAAGTAGCAGAATTTTCTTATCAGACAGATGAACATCATGCCCTTATTAAAAGAAAAAGCCAGATGTTTAATAACATTTTAACCAAGATTAATCAATAATTTAACATTCTGCAACAGGAGTTTACAAGAGATCTATTTTACATCTTCCCCTGAACGTGCAGAATTGTTTAGCACTCTTTAACTCCGAAAAGTGAAAGCTAACAGTTCTAGCTTTTCTCTTTTAGAGCCTAAATAAACTGTTGATTTAAAAAATAGCGACTAAAAGCTTTTGAGATGACTTGAATCTTGTGGCACTTTAAAAACAAAAATTAAATTATAGTATAGATTTTTGTAGAATACAGTCCACTTCATCCAATACATAATGTGTTTTCCTGAGTTTCTGATATCTAAACACATGGTTGCAGCGGAGGGGGGAGGGGGTTGTAAGCAGTGAAGTAAAATTAAATGCAGAAATATGTCAGTGTACATATGAGTAAATATTCACAAAAACAACTCAGGGCAGCACTTGAAACGGACTCTGATGAAATGGACACTAGTTCTTTCAAGCTTATGCCACAAAGTGTTAGTTTTCAGGGTGCCACAAAACTCCTTGTTGTTTTTACTGAATAAGCTAACACTGTTAACAACAAACTCCACCTGATCAGAAGAATACAAGTTAATGCATTCTTCAATATTTGGACGAAGCCAGAGTATTCCATGCACCAATAACCTTGGAATATTGTTACAGTTAAAGCCCTTTAGAGAGCTGTTCCTCCAGTCTATTCAGGTGCTGCCACTGGCATGCACTGAATGTTGGCGAAATACATAATTGGTATCAAACTCCTCAACACGACCGACACGAGATTTCAGTCCATATCGCGAAGATTCACCGCTAAAATGGTGTATTTGAAGAAAACAGTAACAATGTATATACATCAGCACAGCTGTAAACACTGTAGCCCACAACGCATTTATTGCCTAAATTACGTCGGGAGGGCCAATGGTTCCCTATATACCACCAACGAGCCCGAGGACAGGAGCTTGCAGGGATTAAAATTACGAATATGACCTGTGCAAGGAGGGTCTCTAGCCTGGTGATCTGCCTCCTACCCAGTGCAGCAGCCATGGCGGTCCCGACCATGCCGCCACCCGATACCACCACGTCGTACACCGCCGTCGAGCCACTGGGTCTCACCAAGCCCCGCCGCACGAGGGAACGGGCAAGGCCGCTCCGGAGACAGAGGCCCTTCCCGAAAAGGGGCCCAACGCCCCGGCACGGTGACAGACCCACCACGGCCGCCATTTTGTGGGGGGAAGTGACGCTCACGTCACTCTCGCGTACCTCGCATTCACCTCAGCAGCACCTTGGCAACCGAGAGCGGCCAACAGAACCGGACCAATGAGAGCCGAGAATTCTACTGGGTTGGGCGGGAGCTACGGAAAACGGACCGCGGTCATTGGCCAATGTGCGAGGAGCGACACAAAAAAGGAGGGTGCCTATTGGCTAGAGCTACAAGCGGGCACGGCGAGCTGGTAGCGGCGGAGCGCTGCGGGCGGCGCAGCAGGTGCGAGGGGGCGATGACAGTGTCGGAACCTCAGGGGGCCGCGGGCGGGGCCGAAGCGGTGCTCCCGAAGGAAGAGATTCGACGGGTATGCGGGGCGGTTGTAAGCGGTCTGTTACCATGGCAACAGGCGGCGGTTGTTCGTTGCCATGGCTGCTCCTCAGCGGCTTCACCTGAGCGGGAAATGGGGGTCGGGTATGATGGGGATGGAAGTGCGAGGGCATCCCTGGAGGAAACCGATGGGCGGCAGAGGGGAGCGGGCCAGACCTGTAACAGCAACAGTCACCACAAATAGCAAATAACAATTTAATTTAAACAAAATTATTTTTTTTTACAAGGAATAACCTCTCTCGTGCATCGGTGGGATCCCATTGCATGTGAACCCAAAGTTCAAGGGGTCTTTCTTTACTCCCAAGTTAACTGGGCACAGGCTTGTTGGGGGGGGGGGAAATGCTGGTTTAATAATAATAATTTATTATCTGTACCCCACCCATCTGGCTGGGTTTCCCCAGCCACTCTGGGTGGCTTCCAACAAGACCAAAAATACACTAAAATGTCACACATTTAAAACTTCCTTGAAGCCTTCAGATGTCTTCTGAATGTCAGGTAATTGTTTATCTCTTTGACATTTGATGGGAGGGCGTTCCACAGGGCGGGCGCCACTACCAAGAAGGCCCTCTGCCTGGTTCCCTGTAACCTCACTTCTCGCAGTGAGGGAACCGCCAGAAGGCCCTTGGCGCTGTATCTCAGTGTCCAGGCAGAACGATGGGGGTGGAGACGCTCCTTCAGGTATACAAAGTGCAAAGTGGTATACAGTATTTCAAATGGAAATGCATTTTCAAAATAGTTTTTTCTTCTGTGTTTGAAACCTTTGTTTTGCTGTTCTGATTTGCCTAGGTGTTTCCAATTAAAGCACAGTCTCCAGACTTGCAACTGGGTAGTAATGTTTCTCTGCCCGATGGCGGTGAGCTGCTAGATTTCCTCCAGTCAGAGGAACAAATAGTAGGTGCCTCGAATTCAGCAGAAGATTTTTACGACTCGCTTCAGGCCCTCAAAAGGAAAAACAGACAATGTTTGTTAGAACTAGGTCTGATGTACCAGGTACAGTTGGAAAACCACCTGGAACCACCAGAGGAGAACAAGGAGCTGGAAGATTTTTTCCAGGAAAATGGAAGGTTGACATTGCCATCAAAGTTCCATGAAGCTTTGAGGTGAGATGCAAAAGAGTCTAATGAAATCCATACCATGATTCTCCTACGCAGGCATAAAGTTTTTACAGTGGTCTTGAATGCTCCTGTTGGACAACAGATTTCATAAAATAATGAAATAGATCTTAGTGTATCATTACTCCTAAACTATCTCATTTATTCAAAGTTCTCAAATATAACCTTTCTTTTGATTTATTTGGCATTGATAACATTATTTTTTACCATATCCTCAGATCTGGCAACCTAAGAAGGTTCAGTTCATTGACTAACATCACTGCTGATAACCCAAAAGATGAGCAAAATCATCATTCGTTTCTTCAGTCCTTTTCAAGATCAAAGAGTGCTTCAGCTACATGGATCTCCCCTATCACTGTCCCTCAACCCTTCAATATGACACTTCGAGAAGCTCGCAGAAAGTTGAAGTCCCATGCATTGTTTGAAATTGAATCAGCTGAGTACAAAAGACAAAGCCTAGAAGAAGCTGAATGCCAGAAACAGTTCAGAGCACAACCTGTGCCTGCTCACATCTATCTGCCACTCTACCAAGAAATAATGGAAAAGAATGAAATTCGTAGACAGGTGGAAACACAAAAGAGAAGAGAACTACTCCTTTCAATGCAAAAACCTTTCAGTTTTCAGGAAAAAGAAGAAAAACGAAAGGAGGTCATCAGACAGAAGATGCTAGAAGTATTGACTCCAGTTGAGAAATCAGTGCCAAAAGTCAGGAAGAAGATCCCCAAGTCCACCTATGAACCAATGTTTGGGGATAAACTCAAAGGTAAAACAGCTTTTAATGCACTGTCAACAATATCTAATGGTGGTATGAAGGTATCGTCTTCATCTGCTATAGGAGACATTCCAGTTAGTAGATTCATTGTCTGTCATACCAGTACAAAAGAAATAAAAGAAAATAGGCCTTTTATCCTGCCATATCACAAAACACATTTCTTATCTCAGAGTGAGTAGGACCAATCAGTGGAATTAGTAAAAACAGGACTCAGGGAAGGTGATCAACAATCACATAAAAATTAGGAGGAAACTTCTCTGATGCTACAGATTTGCAATGGTTGATGAATTGGGCATCCTCAGGGCCTTGGCCTCTGCCCCACCTCATAAACCTCTGGAGCTGATTAGCCTGAAAAACGGTGATGGCTAGGAACTGTATCCTTCTCTTTAAGGTTGCCAACCTGTACCATCCCTTTGGGGAATTCTTCTTAATAGTAAAATGTATCCAGAAATGAATTGCTCCTCTTGGCTTGTTCCTGAAGCAGGGCTATGCAAATTTCATTTTTTTATTTTTTTAAATTAAATTTCTATACACTCCTTGATCTGAGGATCACCGGGCAGTTTACAATATAAAAACTCAAAAACACAAAACACAGTAACATACAAAAACTATGCCTCCCCCCCACTGTTTAAAAGGCAATTGATTGTTTAATTAGCCAAAGGTCTGGGAGACTTCATGTTGATCATTTTCCTTTCTAGAATACACAGGTTTTTGAAAAAGAACTTGAAAAAAAATAGAAAATAGAAATTTAAAAAGAATGAGCATTATTAAGTTGTGCTGCATGATATATCCTGTAACTAGTTTTTTATTTGGAAAAGATACGTGTTAGGCAGTTTCAAATGTTCTGGATTTTCATTTTATTGCTTTTGCTTTAACGCTTGGCTCAACCATTAGCCTCTTTTGTTATTAGTGTCATTAACACTTTTCTTCTGTTGCATTAGCCAGATTTACATACCTTCTCCCAGCCCGTTCATTACTGTTCATCACTGTTGCTTTTACTCCCCAGAAGCTGAACTCTTACGAAAAATCCGTATTCAGATGAGAGCCAAGGATTTATTGGAAAGTTCCTGGGCTCCTATTGAGCTTGGCAAGAGAAAAAAAGGATCCCAAATTACCTCTATAAACAGGGAGAAAAAACTGAGCTTTCTGCAAGATAACTTCAGTTTTAAACCAAGAATCAATACATCTGTGCCTGACTTTGAAGGACTTTACTGGGCATTCCAGAGAGAAGCTTTAAGCAAACAAGAAATCAAAGAAACAACTCATAATAAACCATTCAGACTTAGAACATCTAATCTCTGTTGCAAACATCAAGTGCCTAGTTCGGGGATGATGGTAAAAGGGATTGCTTTTATCTTTGTACCACTTTGTATTCCTTTACATACAAATCACTCATGAGTGCAAAACACCAAATATACTTTACCATCCATTTAACTCAGTGTTGAGATAGTTTTAGATCAAGGTCGGCTTTCTTTGGAACAAATGTTACGGAATAAAACAAGAAGAGTCTCAATGGCACCAACTTATGCTTGAAGTCTTAACAGTAGTAGTACTTCTATTGAAGTGTATTTCAAATAGTAAATAACAGCTTTATTACTATTAATATTAAATAGCAAATCAGAGTGTCTGAACTAAATTTTGAAGGAAGGTAATCTGAAAAACAGAGAGAGAGATGAAGTTTTAGCCCCAGTAGACAAAATCAAAAATGACAAATCACCAAGCCCAGACAACATCCACCCAAGAGTTCTTAAAACACATAAATGTAAAATTGCTGAACAAAAATATCTAAATTGTCTCTCAAATCAGCCTCCACACCCGAGGACTGGAAAGTGGCCAGTGTAACCCTAATTGTTTTTAAAGGAATCCTGGAAATTAAATGCTGTTTAGTTTAACAGCTGATCTCTCCCAGGAAAACTGGTGGAAAGTATTGTTAAATATTAGATCAGCAAAGCTTGTTCTTCTGTATTCTTGCTTAAGCAGATCTACCATTACTTCTGCAAAGGCAAGTCCTGTCTCACCAACCAATTAGAATTCTTTGAGAGTGTCAGCAACCATATAGATAGAGGTTGAAACAGTGTATTCAGACTTTTTAAAAAAGCTTTCAGCAAAGTGCCTCACCCAAGACCCTTGTGTAATCTTAGCCGTCGTGGAGTAAAAAGAGATATTTTCTTGTAAATCAGGAAATGGTTATGTATGTAGCAGGATAACATCCTGTTGTGTACAGGATGTGTCACTTTCCACATCGGCAGCTCTTCACCCCACTTACCTGTCAGCATAATGTTTTAAAAATGTAAAAATGTGAACCTCATAAGAGACAAGCATTTGCAGGTTGATAATAACAAATAGCAAACACTATATATATTTGTGCATGCATGCATGCATGCATACATACATATGAAGAGAGCACAGCTGCAACTAAGCATTGTACAAAAAGGTGTGTTTAAAAAAAAATCAATATTAAATATTCTTACTTTCAGGATTTTCAACAACCTTCCAGGGCACCAATACAAAGGAGTCGGTCTTTGAATTACCTTTCTTCCCTCTCCTCCAACACACTTCCAATATATATCACAGATGCAGTGAGAAAGAGACAGTCTGCTATTAAGTGAGTAACTTACTCATTTAATTAAAGGTGGAACATCCTGATCCAGACAATGCCTTCAAAACCTTGTAATATAACCCTGCCTGTCCCACATGGCAGGTGGAGGCCACCTATGCTTTTGGATACCCCCCCTGAACAAAATTCCCAAAAGCCTGCTAAAATTCAGAGTTAAGAGAGTACCACATATACTTTGAACAATATTGTTTTAACTTGGATATATGAACTGGCTTTGTATATGTTTTGTTTTGGAAAGCTTAGTGATTTTATTTTGAAATAAGATCATATCCCATTATCTGCATGTATATTTATAGACGCCTTCAAGAGGATAAAAAATACAAGGAAAATGAAGGAGCTCGTTGGGCAGAGTTGCAGAGAAAGAGAGGTCAAGCTATGCATAAGTCTCTGAATTGCCGAGCAAAAGCTTTGGATCCCCATAAAAGCTTGGAGGAAACACACAGAGAAAAGCTGAAGCAAAACTGGTCAGTATGCTAATTGGCTTTGGTAGCGTACTATTGAAGCAAAATCATTTCAATTGGAATTACTGATAGCTCGGTATGAGAAATGGGTTTGAGCTTCAAGTGTTCATAGCCAACAGACAGCAGTCATATTATTTATTTACACTTCATGCTTATCTCACCACTATCCTTAGATATAATTGGTAACACAGCCCCAGAATTTGAAAAATAATATATTGTACCGTATTTTTCGCACCATAGGACGCACTTTTTCCCTCCTAAAAAGCAAGGGAAAATGTGTGTGCGTCCTATGGAGCGAATGCAGGGGGAGGCAGGTGGGAAAAGCCCCCAAAAGCCGCACACAAGCTCCGTGTGCTCTTGCGGGCTTTTCCACAGGAGGGAGAAGGGACTGACTGGCCGCATCAGTCCCTTCTCCCACCTCCCAGGAAAGCCAGGAGAAGCCGTGCAGCCTTTTAAAGTGCGCGCGGCTTCTGCCGGTTTTGCGGGAGGTGGGGGAATTCCCCCACCTCCCAGGAAAGCCAGGAGAAGCCGCGCAGCCCCTTTAAAGAGCTCACGGCTTCTGCAGGCTTTTGCGAGAGGTGAGGGAATCCCCCCACCTCCCAGGAAAGCCAGGAGAAGCTGTGCAGCCCTTTTAAAGTGCGCGCGGCTTCTGCCGGTTTTGCGGGAGGTGGGGGAATTCCCCCACCTCCCAGGAAAGCCAGGAAAGCCCTGCGCAGCCCTTTTAAAGTGCGCGCGGCTTCTGCCGGTTTTGCGGGAGGTGGGGGAATTCCCCCACCTCCCAGGAAAGCCAGGAGAAGCCGTGCAGCTCTTTTAAAGTGCGCGCGGCTTCTGCCGGTTTTGCGGGAGGTGGGGGAATTCCCCCACCTCCCAGGAAAGCCAGGAGAAGCCGCGCAGCCCCTTTAAAGAGCTCAGGCTTCTGCAGGCTTTTGCGAGAGGTGAGGGAATTCCCCCACCTCCCAGAAAAGCCAGGAAAGCCCTGCGCAGCGTCTCCCGGCAAGGAGAGGCTGTACGGGGCTAAAGGGGAAGGCAAACCAGCAAGTGGGATCCATCCCGCTCGCTGCCTTGCCCTCTTCCATAGCTGCGCGCAACCCCTCCGCAAGGAGACGCTGCGCGGGGCTAAAGGGGAAGGCAAAACTGCGAGCGGGATCCATCCCGCTCGCTGCCTTGCCTTCTTCCATAGCTGCGCGCAACCCCTCCGCAAGGAGACGCTGCGCGGGGCTAAAGGGGAAGGCAAAACTGCGAGCGGGATCCATCCCGCTCGCTGCCTTGCCTTCTTCCATAGCTGCGCGCAACCCCTCCGCAAGGAGACGCTGCGCGGGGCTAAAGGGGAAGGCAAAACTGCGAGCGGGATCCATCCCGCTCGCTGCCTTGCCTTCTTCCATAGCTGCGCGCAATCCCTCCGCAAGGAGACGCTGCGCGGGGCTAAAGGGGAAGGCAAAACTGCGAGCGGGATCCATCCCGCTCGCTGCCTTGCCTTCTTCCATAGCTGCGCGCAACCCCTCCGCAAGGAGACGCTGCGCGGGGCTAAAGGGGAAGGCAAAACTGCGAGCGGGATCCATCCCGCTCGCTGCCTTGCCTTCTTCCATAGCTGCGCGCAATCCCTCCGCAAGGAGACGCTGCACGGGGCTATGGCTTCTTTAGCCCTGCGCAGCGTCTCCCAGCAAGGAGAGGCTGCATGGGGCTAAAGGGGAAGCCAAAACTTGGCTTGCTCCATAGCTGCGCACAACCCCTCCGGCAGGGAGAGGTTGTGCGCACCCTGTACGCTGCTCTTTGGGGCTGGGGGGGGGAAAGATTTTTTTCTTGATTTCCCCCCCTAAAAACTGGGTGCGCCCTATGGTCCGGTGCGCCCTATGGTGCGAAAAATACGGTAATAGAAAAGGGATTCAGATTTGGATCTAAAAGGCTTTCCCCAAAAAGCAACATCTCATTACTGTTCCCCTCTTCTCTGTCTGACTGGGTTTTTTAAAAAATATTATTATTATTATTATTATTATTATTATTATTATTATTATTATTATTATTATTTTCCCTGGGTGCTATCATGGACTGGATGAGCACTAATAAATTGTAACTGAATACTGACAAGGCAGAGATCCTATGGGTGGGAGTTTTTCAGTTTTGGGAAATTGAATTTGTACCCATTCTGGAGGTAGAGCATCATTTGAGGGTGCTGCTAGATCAATCACTGATGCTAGAGGCCCAGTTGGCTCTGAGCACCCATTACCAACTTTGGTTGATGCACCAACCTACCTTGTCCTACCTTGTTTTTAAGAAATGTTATTGCTTTTTTATTTTTATGTAAATTGCTTATAAATGTTTTGTTAAGCGGTATAAATATGTTATAAAGGAATTGCCAGGGAGCATAGGTGCCCAGATGTTCTTCCGCACCCACATAGCAGATCTATATGCAGCCCATTTCTGTGGAGAGATTCCTATATCTAAATGTGCCTTCCTACCCGATAATTAAAAGTGCAGCACAGAGTAACTGAAGATGATGCATAGTACGGAAACCTTTTGTTTCAGGCAAAATGACCGAAAAAGAACACAAGAGTATAAAAAGGAACTAGAAGAGATGAAGTTGCGAGTGAAAAACAGACCATATATGTTTGAACAGGTCACAAAGGTAACTATTTTGGTATGGGGAAACTGTCAAGGTTTGGAGGATCAAACAGTAAATACCAGCTGGCTGTAGCAGGGAGTCAATATTCAAGTAACCGCTTTGCCATTCTGGAAGTCTGAAGGGTAAAAAAAACTTCATGGGAAAAAGAGTTTGGTAGGGAACAAAATTTAGTTGTTGACCAGCTGTAATGATAGAGAAAATACTGTACACTAAATAGGAAAATATTGTTTTCAAAATAAACTGAGGTATATGTTTGAATATAATGGTGTTCAAAGAATTTGCAAACATTTTAAAATATAACTGCTTCTTCCATATTGAGAGAAAATATCCAATTACTTTTCTAGTTTAGAGCGATCGCTTGGAATAACTGTAAATATTCATGAAGGGAAGAGGGCCTACTAAACCGCCTGTCTTCTGAATTCCACAGCAAGGTGCCCGTCAGGGGGCAGAGAAGCTTTTTCGAGACACCTTGCAGCAGTTTGGGTTGAATGAAGAATTTGTGAAAAGCAAAGGAGGAGACACCACTGACCTAGTAGGGAAGGAGCAGTCTGAATCACAAAGGTATTTAAAGAACAGAAAATCACCTGTAGCTTCGTAAAAAATAGTCTTCTACATTCACCTATTAGATATAGGGGCATTTATGCTGAGAAGGAAAGAAACTTGCACTTAACAAGCCATGAAGTTGTCAGTGAGTTACCAGACCCAATTCAAGATGAACTGACTTGGTACCAAATTACATGAAAGAGAATCTTCCCAAATAGGAAACTTACCTGTTTGGCAGGTGATGCCTTGTTGGTGATGGTGCCGCTGGGGGCTCCCCAGCTCGCAGTTCCATGTGACAGGGCCTCTTCAGCAGGAGTTCCCCATTCATAGGTCCTTCCTGGTTTGGCAGCAGCGCTGACTTGGGCGCCACAATGTCATAAAGTCATGGTGGCGAGGGGCCCACTGCATCCCAGAAGCACGTCCATGGCTGCAATGTGCCCCAACAGAGGTCTCACGGCAGAGGCGCAGGCCCCGGCCCAGTCACCACCAGAGGTAAGGCACCAGCTGGCAGAGGCCAGGCCCCAGGGCCCTGGAGTTGGTGCCCCTGTTGTGCGGTGTGTCTCCCCTCATAATTGACTTTCAGGATTTTTAAAACACTCCTGTTTACTCAGACATTTCATGGCTGGGGAAAAAAATCTGTTCCTGGAAACCCTAAGATCACTTGTTGAAAGAATGTTTTTAGAATTTTAAAACTGGTTCATTATTGATGTGTTTAGCCACCCTGGACTCAGAAATAAACTGACATAATAATAAAAGTCCCTGCTCACAGATTGGATTTAGGCTTGTCACACTGTCTAAAGTATCTTTCAATTCTTGTGAGGATGAAATATGGAAAACAGTATATAGGATGTATGGAACTCCTTAGGAGTAGGATTCAGATGTGAACTTTGCAACTATGACCACCACTTCCAGTGATTTTATAGCGTGAAATTTTGAAATCACAATTTTTAATCAACAGGACTCATAAGTCGCAGAGGAATACCAAAGCTGGCATTATACAAGAACTAGCTGAAGAGGGGCAAAGGATACTACAAACAAAGTAGGAACCCAGTGGAAGTCTTCAGGTGCCTAAAGCTCATTTCTCCCCTTTAATCAAATGTCATTAGATCAGGGTTAGGCAATTTCTTCAGCACGAAGAACTGAAGCTAATAAGCTTTTATATAAAAATTTGTAATCATAATATATACTAGATTATAGATAACAAATGTATTGCACTTCTTTAGGCAACCTCAAAAGATTTGGCACCATCCCTCTCAGGTTACATACGCTTCAGGTTACAGACTCTGCTAACCCAGAAATAGTACCTCGGGTTAAGAACTTTACTTAAGGATGAGAACAGAAATCGAGCGGCGGCGGTGCAGCAGCAGCGGGAGGCCCCATTAGCTAAAGTGTTGTTTCAGGTTAAGAACGGACCTCCGGAACGAATTAAGTACGTAACCAGAGGTACCACTGTACTTGGGTGGGTGGAAGTGGGGAGGTATGTGCATATGCAGCCTGCTGTGCTGACACAGATCCTGGAAGTATCATCCTGTTTGGACGTTTCATGCTAATGGTACCCATACAGATTCTGCACTAACTTAAATTGAAAAGTACCATACTAATGTTTTAAACGTTTATGCCTCTCAGGTTCAGAAAGCTGTACAATGGAATTGCTACAGTAGATGTTTTTAGCCAGTTTTGTTTCTACAGACAGGTTGGCAACAAGGAGTTTTTAGATTTCCCTTCAGTAACTCATTTGCACTATTTTTAAAAACAAAAGATGGCCAGAGGATATATGCTAAATCCTCTTCTCCATCCCTTGGCCATGCAAGGCTAATAAAATTATATTTTCCCTAGCAACCTAGATTTCTTATTGTTACAAGTTCACTGAGATTTACAGTCCAAGATGCCATTATGATTCTATGCTGGCTTACTTGGAAGTAAGTCTGATTGAGGATAAATGGGCTTGCTTACAGATAAATGTGCTTAGGGAGTAAACTGAAGTGCCTATGCTCCAAAAGCAGTGGTATATTAGTCTAGTAGCAACTACTGAAAAGCATGATGAGTTGTTATTCCATCTGAACGTTTAGTAAAAATTAACTCTATTTTCAAAAACATGAATAAAAATCATTAAACCCAAGATTCATAGAATTTAAAGTAACATTTAAAGTTACTTTATTCATTGAGGACAGGTTGGGGGGGGACCTTTCTGACTCCATGGGCCAGATTCTTACCAAGATCTGCCTTGCAGGCCAAAATTGACGTGAGTGGGGCCACCCACTTCTCAAAAACCCTTGCTCACTGATCTCAGAGGCACAAAAAAGAAGTGGCAGGAGATTTGCAAAGCCTTTTCCAATTCCCAGAGGGTTGGGGATGTAAAGTGGGTGGGGAGACTTGCAAAAAGATTTAAAACAGCCTCTGCACTCCCTTTTGAGCAAATGAGAGCACAGGAGCTGCATTTAAACCCTTTGCAAAAGCTACTTTGAAACAGCTTGCAAGTACACGTGAGCTGCTTCAAAAAGTGCTTTTGCACAGAACTTTTAATCCCTGCTCAGTTAATATTTTTTATGCTGTGCTGTATTCTTGTTCTAATGGTCTATAATTGTTTTTAAATATTTAAGCTGCTCAGAAAACTTTGTGAGTGGCACAAATACTGTATTTATTATGCTCTGTCTGGTCCATATCAAACCATGTTAATTCTGAGCTCAGAGGCTGATTAAAAGATTTATGCATTTTCCTATTTTACAAGTAGAACTGTCTGAAGTAAATGAAAGCTTATGCTATAATAAATGTGCTTGACCTTAAAGGCATTACAAGATTAATTGTTTTCACCTTTTTATATGTTCACAAAAATATATGGTCTTTAAAATATAATGTAGAAACGTGATCTCCCCCCCCCCCGCCAAAAAAATAAAAATAAAATAAAATAAAGTGGAAGCTATAGGGGAAGCTTCAGCAACAGTACTTTTGGTACAGAGTGGCCAATGAGAACATTCCTGCTCATTTTTGTTCTATTTTTCTGTTTAATTGTTTTACGTATATAGTAATAGGATTTTGTATTACATATAATTGCTTGGTACTTGGCTTTAAGGTACCCATGAGCATCTTTGAATAGGCAAAGAAAAACACAAAATGCACAAATATCAGGAGTTGGAAGTAGATAGTTTATTTACAACTGAAGAATACTGAATAGATTCTACCTCTGATTATTTTTTTTTTAAATTAAGCCCTAATAATTAGAAATTAAAATCACAGCAAGAAGCAAGGGTGTCTGAGGCAATCCTCTGAACAACATCATGTCTTCGGTTTGGAGCAGAAACCATAGTAGAGAGTATATCCGCACCAAGCAAGGAGATGTGGAAGATCTAGCTCAAAGAGAAACCACAAACCACCTGATAATTCAGAAGCAAGAACAGAACTGCAGTGCCTTGTTGCAGAATTCACTACCATCTAAAGATACTCCTCCAAGAAGAACGAGTCAGTATAATGCTGAGCTTATGATCAGCTTCAGGAGAGAAAAAAGTGGCTAGGAACTAGTTCCAAGAGCATTACCTCCTCACCTTTGGGGTGCCAGGTTCAACAGGAACAGTACCCTGTTCAGACATTAGTAAAAGCTCCTGAAGCCCTTCTTCGGAGGTTCCAGTGATTGAAGCAAACCATATTCCAGGCCTCTGTTCTGACAGGTCACAATAAGTACACTAGAGGCACAGCATAAACTCTGGGGATTCAAGTACCACATGGTTTCTTGAGCCCATCATCACACAAGCTGCTTCGTTAGCTTCGTATCTTGTGTTGAATACTTCATTCATTTGCTCTTCCTTTTGTAACTGCAAATCAACACATTTTATTTCTATCAATACTAGTTCAGACTTGTTTATAAGAAAGGAACGAATAATAGAATGATTCAAGCAACACACTGCTCTATTATATTTCACAGCATCTTTTTTTCTTTCTTTCAAGCCCTCTCTATATGACAAATTACCAACACAGATGTATGGGAGAAGTACCTTTACTTGTAACACCTTCTAACGTATTTGTTTTAAATGAAGGGCCTGGCTGATCAGTGCTAAGGCAGTGGGAGGAACTGGCTCACTCCGATCAGGGTAGAAGTTGGGCAGGATGGGCAGGGGCAAGACCTTGTTCGCACAAAGCTGAACAGAACATCTTTAGACTGCTTCACTTTTCCCACTCTAATACAAGTGTATTCTGGAGCAGAAGGCATCTTAGGATTCAACTTGGACTAAAGATTCTGTCCCAGCAAAACATCACAGGAGTACACACTTTGCCTGTGTCATATTATGAAAGATGGCATTGTGGGTTGGGAACAGCATGACAACAGAGGACAGTGTTATTTTGCAAGAATTGTCGTGCAACTTTGTGGTACCACACCCAATCAATGTTCAGTGAACAAATGGATATAGTAAGGTTGTAACAAAGAGCCTTGCCTACAGTCATCACAGTTAGGAGACTGTAGTAAGCTTTAATTGAAACCAACAGGCACCAGCAGAGCTTGTGATTTTTGTGTCAGACCAAACTGTATGCCACTATAGTTATATAGCTTCCAGATCAAGTAAATTATTATTATTATTAATTATTATTACCTTCAATTTAAGATTGAATGGGAATTTTCTTTTAAACCTATTATTACTATAATCTTCCATCAAAATTTCAAACAAATATTTATAAGATTAAATAATAACCAAAAGCCTCACTGCTATCAAATTCTCAGATAGTAGAAAAGGTGATGTTTTCCTGCACTTTCAAAAGACTAGAATTATGTTGTTCAAAAAGAAATAGCAGTCTTCTAGGCTGACCTGTAGATTTACTGTAGTAAAGATGACACCCCATAGGAGTGTCTTGATGTTGTCATTGGCATCAGATGATGAGATGGCAAAACCACATCAGATGCAGCATGGAGAGAGTTTGTTGTTGCTTCAGCAAGAACCTCTGCAAATCAAACAGGAGACTACGTTGTGCTTTATAAAATGTACATTGGGGATTATTTTCTCAAGCAACCTGATCTTCAGACAAAAAATGAAGTGTGCATTGTGTGAATGTATTAGACTAGGGCAAATATTAGAAACAGTGGCTAAATCAGCACTCAGGAAAACAAATAGAGTATCAGAAACCAATATAAAAGTATTATTATTGCATTCCACCCTTCCTACTGAAACTATGTGTTGGAACTCCAATAAATTATCCCATTTAAGACTATCCTGATAGAAAGAGATCCCCTCCCAACTCAGCTTCTGTAAACATTTAATTGCTAATAGAAATATTTTTCTCACCTTCCTTTACACCAATAATTGATTCTGTGTCTGGCAACTGCAAGGATTCTACACCAAGGCTGGGAGGTGAGCTCATGGACACCAGATTCTTACTGTGCTCTTCAGATTCTTCCAACAAACTACTGCCCATCAACGATTCTGTTGCAAAAACAAAACACCAAGTTGAGGAACAACAGCATCAGTGTCTACTATCACACAGAGAAGGATTTCTGCTTCACAAATCTGAAGAATGTGGAGAATTGTTTTCTCACTCTTCCTTATCCAAGATTTCTTCTTCATGACCTGTATTTTCAGGAAGAGAGTTTGACTTTGTAGAGTATATTTCGAGATGTGGGCATACACATCTGAAAAGCACAACTTTACTCACACAGATAAATTTTATAACTGTTTTTCAAAGCTGGGAAATAGTTAAGGCTTTGTGGTCAAACACTCTTAGCCTCTCTGTTCCTACAGTCTCTTCATGTGATATATTTCACATCCTCAGAAACAGCCGCATTTCTGTCACCATCTCATGCTAACACTTTTATGGCAGAACAGGTTCTTTTCCTCAACTCGACCCTTCTCATCACTGTTTGAAAGATCCAGTCATACATTCCCATTCTACTCGGTTCCTACCTGTTTGTTCATGCTGTCTGTTGCTATCTGTTCCAACTCTGGAATGATGTTTCTTCATGTGTACATTCCTACTACCACTCTGAGAAAATGTCTTCCCACAGATTTGACACTGGTGGGGCTTTACTCCTATAAACAATATACAATAATTGCTAGAGCAGAGAATGAAATATCCATTTTCTATGCTTAAGTAGTTTTCATTTCTCTTGAATTCAGACACCAAAGGCTTAGCTTTAGAAAGGGGCTATCAAGTTCACAGTCAAATTTTGTCAGGAAATTTGAGCAATTTAGAGTCTCAGGCCTGTATGTACAAGAAGCCTCTGGCCTAGAGATTGTAAGATCTCACTTTGTCACGCCCACAATTGTATATACTAGGCAAGATGCAGTTTTTAGCCTACACCTTGGAAGTTATGAGGCTCAAGAAGAGAAAAGGGCAAGACAGCACAAAAAGCAAAGGGGGAAGCACATTAGTAATTGTTCAGCAAGACCTAGGGAATAATGTTCTGCTGTCTTCAAGATAGATGCTGTCTGTTGTATGGGTATCTCAAGGAATGAAGTCCCCTTACCTGAATGGACAACTAGGTGTTTCCGAAGGCTGGAGTATTCAGCAAAGGAGCGACCACAGCCCTGAGCCTCACACAAGAAGGGCTTTTCCCCTGCATTGAAGCATTTGCTTCAGTTAATTCAAAAAGTCACTTGAATTGCATATGCCCTCATATGCAAGGATCCACTTCTTTCTATTAAGTTGCAGTTTCTCAAATTCAGTCACACACCTTTCATTGTTTACATGAGTTCTTCATTGGCTATCAAATATTAGCGTGGAAGCTTTCTACTTGGAGAGTGAAAACACAATTTCTCCAAGACTGGAAGTCTCAGAAATTTAATATAATAACCACCAACATGGTTTGCTATTATATAACCTTTTGATCACCTAAAGGAGGTGCGGGAAAACTTTGGCCTGGTTCACATGACCCACTAAGCCAAACCTTGACTTACTGACACCATACACAGAGGAGCTCATATCCACGTTGCTCCTCCCTGGTCCTCTTTGCTACTGTGTCAAGCCAGGTTTGGCTTAGCACGTCATCTGAATCAGCTTTCTCCTCCCTATCTCCTCCCTAGCTGTAACACAGCCGGCATTTGGCCCTCGTAAACAGCGTCCGGGTGGAAATCGCTGAAGTGTTCAGGAAAATCTGGACATATGGCAACCCATGTCGGAAGTGTAGATTTTGCCTAATTTCATTAAAAATACCTCAAAGCTCAACAACTTTGGCAACCCTAAATAAATACTTCATAACAGGCATAAAGGCAGAGAGGCAGCAGCTGCCTAGTCAGTGCCATGCTCATAATCCAACTGATAGAAATGCAGAGAAACTTCTTTAACACTTGAATACTGGAACAAAAGAAGAATTTGAAAAAAGGGGAATGGTACACACCAGTATGAATCCGCAGGTGATTCTTCAGGTTCCCAGCTGTCGTGAACTGCTTCCCACAACCTAGCTCGGTGCAGATGAATGGTTTCTCACCATTGTGCGTTCTCATGTGCACCTTCAGCCTCTGCAGGACATAGAAGCTTTTCCCGCAATCTTTTGCTGGACAAATGAAGGAACGGTCATTCCTGGAAAACAACATCACTTTCATGGCACTATTATACATGCTGCTGTAATCAAGTAGTCCTCTGCTGGTGCTCTGGCTTTCCTTAATGTGGTGCTGTATGCATTTTTGTTTTTGTTTCAGTTCAAAATGAAGAGGCTGAAAAGTGGCATGGCCAGTTACTGGCCCCACTTGAAGTAACAGTTAAAGTAAAATGAAGAGGCTGCTTTTTCCTTGCCTTACACTGTATAATTTTAATAAACCAGATATTCTCATTTAAAAGTTTAGGTTACATATAACATACACACAAAGAGCAGTTTTGTTTGGGCCAGTTGCAAATCACAAGCCACTCCCAGGCAGTTAAAACACACAAACAGTGTTTTAAAAACCACATTGAGTGTATTTGCAAAATAGAGGTGAGCTTTTTCTGTTTCAGATTTCTGTACTTTGGTTGACTCTCTGAATTTGATCGTTCCATAGCAGGACCACTCATATAGCTGCATACAGTTTGCAGTGCTCAGCAAAGTCATAGCTATAGCAACTCTATGCACCTGTGAGTCTTTAAGTGGTATTTGAAGTGGGCCGGCCACACAAATGTCCTGTCACAGCCCTCAACTGTACATTTCAACTTTTTCTCCACCCGAGGCAAGTGAGGGATAGGGCTGGATTCTTTCGGTTGAGGGTCTCCTGAGCAAACATGAACATTTTCACCTGGAAGGGGTAAAAAAGAAAAGAAAAAAAGAATACAATGGTAAAATGACAGTGATACATAGGAGGGGGGAACCCACCTAAATACATTTAAAAAGAGAAACATTTCTGCTCATTTTGTTTAGTCAGCCCCCTGAAGTGGATGCTCTTCTTCATACTTCAAATCTGTACTCTCTCAAATTTTCAGGAGGTTCTGCAAAATTTACCATTTCTAAAGGCAGGAGCAGTGGGGGTAGTGAAACACTAACATAGAAAGCTGCTTTATAACCAGTCACCACTGGTCCATCTGGCTTAGCACTGACCACTCTGACTAGCAAGTTTCCCAGGGTTTCAGACTGGAAGCGTTCCCAGTCCTACCTGGAGAGATTGAGCCTTCTTCATCCAAAGCAAGTGCTCTGCCAACTGAGCTATAATCCTTTCCCAAAGGTAGGCGGAGGGTAGAGAAGGCACGTTAAAATAATAAAGTACTACCTTCCACATTTTTGCATACCTGTTCACATTCACTGTTTCCCTGACTTGCTGTTGCTGCTTGGTCGCCTTCTTAAAAACAAAACACAAAACTTGAAAGGGCTTCTTCACTACCTGATCCCAGCCAACTCACAGATCTCATAGTAAAACTGTCACCACATGGCCAGCTGTAGTTGTGTGACAACAGCGAGGGCAAACAATGCCGTTCAATGTTCTCACACTTATGGGGGGGAAAGAGACAACTGAGAGGACGCATACCATGTTATGCTGGCAGTTTCACTATCTTACTATCATTATGCAGCATATTTTTCTCCTGACCGAGCTCCCATTGCACATAGTTAGGCATGCCTAATGGACAGAACAGGCATGGAGATGTGCATCCCATTATAAGCAGTGCCGTACAAACAGATGAAGTTGTGATGGAATGCAAATCATTTCTATTTGAATGTGTTACTTCCAATGGAATGTGCGTCCCAATCTCATCGGCAAGAAATCGACGACACACAATTGGATTGAGGAAGGGAACATCAAGCTGGTTACCTAAGCAATGGAGCTGCATTTGCCAAGCATCAGCAACTCCCAGGTATACCTGGCATTCAGCAGATTGAATGGCCCAACAGTTATGCAGCAACAACTGGTGAAAACAGCTCAGAGCCAGGAGCTACTAAACCCCAGAACTCCATTTACCCTCACAGCATGCACAGAGGCATGGCCAGGTGCTGTTGTGACTGCACAACAGCACCCTTATCAACTAGTTCATAACTTATGGGGACCATTACCTCTGCTGGTGGGAGATCAGAGCAGCCTCTGGTCCTGCTCCAAAGACAAATGGAAATTATATGATAAGAAATAGGAAGTATGGCACACCATTGGTCAATCTACAACACTATTGTCTACGCTGAGCAGCAGCTCCTCTCCAGAATTTCAGAGGTGGTCTCTCCCAGCCCTCCCTGGAAATGCTGGGGGATGAATCTGAGTTAATTTTAATATAATTATAAGCATCACATTTATATTTTTGTTGTTGTTCAATATTTTCCCGATTATTCATTATTCACTATGACTCCTCACTGTATTTTCGATTGTCCTGGCCCTGAATACCACTGTTTGGTATCCAAGCCCCAAACCAAAGTCCTGTTTGAATGCATTTTGGCTGATGAAACTGCTGATGAAAGTAATAATTTCATCAGTGTGTGGTGCTTTAGACCCATAACTAAGTAGCAGTTGCCAGGACATTACCATGTTTGCTTTTACGTAGCTGCGTCTTATTTCAGATATCGTGACATAGTTTATTGCGATGTTTAGCTGGTGATATACCATGATATTGAAAACCAGATGTTGCCCAGTCCTATTAGGGACATAAAAGGTACTTAAAAGGCAAGAAGTAAATGACTTGAAGTTCTCAACAACATATGAGAGCTTTATAAGATTTCCTAAACTCATTTTATGGGTGAAAGTAACATTATACCTTGAAAATGGAAAATACCCCCAACAGAAATAAAAGCCTTCTTACCATTATTGCTTGCTTTGGCATTCTTTGCGAGCTGTGCTCGAGTGGCAGCAATCAAACTGTCATGAGCCAGTTCCTGCACTCGCAAAAACCATGGGGTACTGCTGTCGGTGCTATCATTCGAGAAGAAATCATTCCCAGAATCTTCTGCTTCATCTTGGACAAACACCAAGTGCTCTGAGGGAGAACCTAGGCCTAGAAGGGAGGCAATTTTCATGAGACAATAAGAAGGGGAGTAAACTCTCTTGCTTCCCACAATATCACAATGAACCTCTACAGCAGGGATGGCTAACCTGTAGCCCTCAATATGTCATTGCACAGCAAGTCCTGCCCCAGTCAGCATGGCCAATGGCCAGGGCAGATGAGAGTTTTAGTTCAACATCACCTGGAGGTGCCACAGGTTAGCTTCCCTGCTCTCCAGCCACTTTATTGGAAGGAGGTGAGGACTCCTGTTAAATGCAGCATTGCCCAAATCTCTTTCTGTGCTTTGAAGTGCTTGATGGAGTTACCTGTTCGTGTTAAATTGAGAAGGATAAAAGAAGTGCTATCAGTGGGTTGGAGGTCTTGCAATAAGCTGGAAGTATCAGGGCTTGGCAGAAGCTCAGGTGGTTTCTGTACTGTTTGTGCCCTTGTCTCCTCACCATCAGGGCCAACATTCACCTGGAGGCTTCGCAAAACAGCAGAAGAGGAGACATCCTTTGAGGAGCTAGTATGACCTGGAGAGTCATCTAATGAAGAAATTTTAGAAAGCATTTGTGAGATTATGAATTTCATTCAAGACAAGCACACTTTCAGCACAAACGTGATAGAAAACCATTATAAAACCAGTAACCTTAGCAGTACATTTAATGTTATGTTTTTTTAAAGTTTTTATTTATACTTTTCAAGTTTATACATTTCATTAGTTGTACAATCAATTTAACATTTCAAAGTTTGACTTGCTTCCCCCTCTTTCTGCAGTTCCTTAAATGTATTTTCTAATACCTTCTGCATATCCAAATTCATTTAATTTGCTCATTTAATTATCTACTTTAAATATATACTCTTATGAAACTGCAGTTATTACAATAACCCTATTAATGTTTTTATCTGTTTGCAAATTATCTGTAAATATTCAATAAACCATTTCCATTCTTTTATAAAAAGTTTGTTATCTTGATTTCTTATTCTTCCGGTAAATTTCGCCATTTCTGCATATTCCATAAGTAAGAGAGTGGATTCTGACAAAGCTGCTAGCAATGCTCTAATTAACATTAAACAACTTATTGAACGTTTAATATTAATTAGAGCATTGTTAGCAGCTTTGCCAGAATCCACTCTATTACAATTTTATCTCACCATTCCTTGAAAAAGAATTGAATTTTAATAACTGTACATTACAGGAGTATCCCACATCTAAACACAGCATGCACTCCTATGCACACTTACCTGGAAGCAAGCCAAACTGAACTCAGTGGGACTGACTTCCAGGTAGACATGCATAGAACTGTGTTGTTAATATCTCAAAAATGCAAACAGCATTTTTACCATAATCAGGCTTCAGGTTTTACCTGGCAACATCAGTCTGTTGCATTCTTGGGGTTCAGTAACAGGAAGGAGAGACAAACAGGTTATATCTTTAGGTTCTGATTCCACAAGCTCCTGTCCTAGTGGAATAGACGTGTTCTGAACAAATTGAACCAGCAGCTGGGGGGAAAGCAAAGATATTAAAGCAGCAGCAAATGCTTAGAACTGAAGCTGAATGCTTTCTGTCAATTCTCCCCGGTTCCCATTCTACAACTTCAGCTGCAAAAGGCAGTAACACAGAGAGATGGTTCATAAACTACACTGTAGTGAATATACTAAAAGTAAATAGTCTGTCATTCGGAGCTCAACCAAGAAACAATAATAAATCACCAATGTGAAATAATTACTCACTACTTACTCTGAACTCTTATTTCCCTGTGCAAATGTTAATTCTTATGGTAACAAGCATAAACGTTACATGCCCTGTTCTTTGACTAAATTCACAACTACTGCTGCTTTTGCACAGTAGTTAGTTCATTGGTTTGTATATTCCACAATAATGGCAGCACAGCTCTTCAGAGTTTTAGACTGGGGCCTCTCCCAACCCTACCTGGACATGCTGGGGCTAAGCCTGGCACTTTCTGCATGCAAAGCAGAAAATCTACCACTGAGCTATGGCCCTTCCCCAGCTTGATTTTGAGCTGAAAAGAAGCAACAGGCAACATACTGGTAATCTACATGAACCACCCCAAAACACTTTTGCACTAGTCACAGAGTGCAGGCTATATTACACGTGCTGTTAAATATACAACTTAACGCCACATGTATTTTTTATACACTATATGTAGTATATTTTGTGGAGAATCAAAACCATAATAAGCAGCCTTCTTTTCTCTTGCAAATCTGATTCCAATGGAAGCAACTCTCCGAAGCTGATAATGGCAGCTTTCTTCTATACTAAATTTCATCAATGGCAGCTTCTTTCCCATGCCAAATAGCAGTTGGGGAAGGGGGGTCAGGACAGTGGAGAAGCAGTAAAGGATTAGTACACCCCTTCCTTTCATTCTGACTAGCCCCCCTGGCAGCTTTTTACCATGAAGGCCATAAGTATAACTGCTCTGAGCTGGAAGTCTTTATGTCAAGCAATTGGGTCTTATTGGTACCTCAGAGTTTTTGCATTAAGAGCCATGTGGACTGTTAAACATTTTTTAATTGTGAGCTCTGTGCATTGCAATGCTACATGGGCTTACTCAGAAGTAAGTCACATTGTGAGGCTCACTCCCATGTAAGTTAGCACAGAATTCCTGCTTAAGTGTCACTTGTGATTATAGGTTTTCAAGTGAGACCTTGTGGGTGCAAATCAGATGAGTGATTTTGGAGCCGTTAATCAAGGAAAAAAAGATTGCACTGCTTCTATGCATGATAACCATATACCAACTACACAAATCACTAGGAAAATTATCATTTGCCATAATAATTCCAGAATACAGCCATTGAGCCACAAAACAAATCTAGCGGTTGCTGACCTCTGGTTTAGACTCTAACTCATCCGATAACATTGATTCAAGTTTCCGATTCCCAAAGTCGATCTGGATAAGGCACAAAGCTTAAGAGTTCAAAGTGAACAACGTTCTGTGTTTATAAATATATTCCAGCCTCACAGCTTTGTGAGGATCTTCTTAGGAGAAGCCGTAGTAGAGAGCTATTCAGTTTAACCTGAAAAAGAACCAAATATTAAAAATATGACCAACATATTGCCAGTCATGCTGCCGTATTTTAAAACATAATTCTTTCTCACACACAAAACAGCAGTAACATAACGTTGATTCTCTTTGCTTTCTACCTCCACTCCATGCCTGTTAAACTGCAACTGTTAAATTCCACTGCCAGGGGCCCAGACTTTGCCAGAGATCAGCCTCAAGAAACATTTACAGTTCTATGGTTCATTACAGGGATATAGTAACAACAATGAAAAGCTTTTATTTGACCATTACAGAATATCATTAATTCCCTCCTACATAACTGCAGCAAGCTTATTTGGAGGTCAGGACCAAAATTTGGGTGCAAAAATAAACATTTTAATACATAAATACAAGCTCTTAAGCAGCTGTCCATTCTCTCCTGCTTTCACATATGCCTAAAACTTGCTTCTTTCTCTCTTCCTTCAAACCCATTCCAGATACTTTTAAGGCCAGCTCCAAGCTTCTGCACGTCCTCACCACAGCAGCATAGTGAAACCAAAAGGCTCCCCTGGCCTTCATGACAGTGCCATTGGTGTTACAACCACCATATACTGGTACCTCCCATTTTACCTGGCTGCACTACAATGATTATAACCACCCATGAGCTTACTCAGAGGAAGTGCAATTCCTATAGGAAGTGAGTGGCCATAATCCTTCATGCTACAGAGCACCCAACAGGGTATCACTACATTATACACTGCACAGCATTTACACACACAGCAGTATGTTAAAAAATGGGAGCTACTACATCCATTAGAAAGAGCAACAGGGATGCCTGGGTAAGGCCACAAGTTTGAAGCTGAATAGCAACATGGGGGTGGGAATCCAACTACTAGAGAAGGGCTACTGAACAATGTCCAGTGTGGGAGGGAAAACACACTCAAAGACAGTAGGAGTTTTGCCAGTCCGCCCCATTGACTGCATGGGCCCTGGCAGCCGCCTGTTTCTGGCAGGTGCTGATGTCAGGGCTGGATGTGTTCAAGACCTCTTAATCCTTATTCCCAAGCAGTATGTCTTTAAAGGTAAAGGGACCCCTGACCATTAGGTCCAGTCGTGACAGACTCTGGGGTTGCGGTGCTCATCTCGCTTTATTGGCTGAGGAAGCCGGCGTACAGCTTCCGGGTCATGTGGCCAGCATGACTAAGCCACTTCTGGCAAACCAGAGCAGCGCATGGAAACGCCATTTACCTTCCCATCCTATTTATCTACTTGCACTTTGACGAGCTTTCGAACTGCTAGGTTGACAGGAGCAGGGACCGAGCAACGGACCGTTGCGGGGATTCGAACCGCGACCTTCTGATCAGCAAGTCCTAGGCTCTGTGTCTGTCTTAAAACCAATTTGCTCACACGTCTCCTTGGTTTTCACTGCCTCTTCCATCTCTCCCTCTTCATCTTCCTCTGCTGCCTATCCTCGATTGCCGCCCAGGGCTGCTTATTGGAGGGGCATAAATTCGACAAACAACAAAAATAAAAAAGATCCCGGCTATATTATCATGCAAAGCTCTTCAGGGCAGGAGCCTGACTTTTTGTCGTTGACATAACCCTATGAAACCCCACGTGCGCTGATGGAAAGCGGGGAGTGGGAACCATCGCTATACCAATAATCCTAAACTTTTCCTTACTTTGAACATTAAGGACCGCGGAGCCTTCCAACCACCCAAGGAGGCGGCGGTTCGTCAAGACCCGGGAGGGTCGGGGGACGGTAAAGAGGTTCATCCAACAACACGACACCTCGTGAAACACCGAAGAACTTTCCGGGGCCTAAGCAACAAGCAGGTCACCTTCTGGACGGAGTCACCCGGAGTCTCCCGCCAGCCCCTGGGTCCGGGCGGGCGCTGAGAGGGGAAGAAGCAAAGACCCGTGCCATATCGGCGACAAGGCCGAGGCGGACCCAGGCCGCTCCCCCGGCACCGAAGGCGGAGAGGGAAGGGATGGACCCAAGTACTGAGGGAAAGGGGAGCAGGTAGGCGGCGGGGGCCACACAGTGGCGAGACCCCCCGGAGTGAGGGAAGGGAGCGCGCGGGCGGAGGGCGCGTAAACGACGTATTCTCGCGCCCCCTCCTCTCCCCCCCTCCAGCTCCTTCCTTCCCCGAGACGAGCGTTTCTTACCGGCATCTCAGAATCGTCCGGATATGACGCGCACAGCCATCGAAAATGCCTTGCTCCCATCTAGAACAGACCATAGAGAGAGGAAGAGAGAGAGGAGAGAGAGAGAGAGACGAGCCCGTCGCACCTTTGCCGCTCGGCCGGCCCTTAACAAAAAAAAACACAACCCACGACTGCGTAGAGGTAGAAGATTCGCCTCGGAATGCGTTCCTCACTTCCGGTTTCAGTTGGAATACCGCCATATACGGAGCTGGTGCGGAATAGAGAACCAGAGTCCGTCCCTTGCACCTTAAAAAGCAGGGTGTGGGTGGGTGTGTGTGTGTGTGTGTGTGCCATGTGTGAGTTTTTGTTGTTGTTTTTGTTGCAGCGGACTAACGCAACTCCCCGGTCCCCATTTCACAGTGCAAAATGGGAGAGTGGGTTGGACAGTGCCCTATTCTATTTCGTTGCATTGATTAACCCCCCCATGCTCGATTTAGAACCGGAAGTGTAAAATCCCACTGAGCCTGTGACTCTATGCTGCATGAAGAAAGACGCCGGCCAGGACGCCAGAATCAACGGGTAGCTTCCGGCTCGCATAGCCAGCGCCGCCCCCTCTCCTGACGTCATGTTCTAGTAGTGTGGGGTGCTTGCTGCGTGTACTTACGGATGTTCTGTGGAATCTATTTGCTATGCAGCGGTTTGATCGAGTCCCAGTATATTTGACGGATATTTTTGGGTGCCTAGCCTGAAACCACCTGCTCGCTCTCTAAACCAGAATATCACTGATCTAGATAATTAATGGCCACAAATCTAATACAAATAGTAATGCTTAGAATCCGTGGGTTGAGTCCAGGTGTATTTCGGCCTCTCTGGATATTGAACATCCGACTTTGCCACACTTCAGCAACAAAAGGGACGTTGTTAAGATGGGATTGATATGCAAGTTTCACACTTAACAAGACATGAGCTAAATGCGAAATGGGAATTTATTTAAAGTAGAAAAGAATTTCACCTCCTTATGTGCTTATGCGTGGTATTTAGCTTGCTTTGCAGATCTGTTATCGGTTGGGAGTCTGATCTTTTACCCTTTGCTTGTTTGCATTTGTGTTCCACTTACTAATGGAACACACACATCTGTTTGTTTTTGGGCTTTCTGACCTCGCATTCCTCACCCACCCTTATTTTGTCACCACTGCACATGTGTATGCCATGTACATATCTGCAAGCTGAAAATACCATTTTATGCATCTAATGATACATCTGGCTGAGCCTACTTTATGCTAAAGTGTGTTGTTTTTTGCTGCAGAAAAGTAATATGGCTGCCTTTCTAGAACACGGCAGTAGCCAGCAAAATGATGAGAAAGCAAATGATGTCACTTGAAACTAGTGAGACCTAGCTACATTGGATATGGCTCTTACAGAGCAGAGCTGCAAAAGAACCAGACATACAAACTGAATCCATGAGAGACTAGGCATTCTGTTAGATTTACAATTCATGCAGAGTAATCCTTTACTCTTAACCCCCTAATACAGTGGTTTTCAACCAGTGTGCCATGGCACCCTGGAGTGCCTTGAATGATGGTCAGGGGTGTTGCTGGCAACACTGGCCTCTGCCATTCTTTCCTTCCCTCCCTTCTCTGGTGCCCTCTCGCGTTTCTGCCTCCCAAAGGCTTGCATAGCTGTTTGTTGCAGCAGCCCTGGCTACAAGCTTCCTGGGCGAATGGTGCCTCTAGAACTGGCCAGAGGGTGCTTCCCAGGCCCCTGTATGGCAGTGGGAGGAGACACCTCTCTTTGGGGCGGGGGCAGGGACAGCTCAGAGACCAGGGGCGGCAGCTCTGGCTACCCAGATAACTCCCAATGAAAGGGGAGAGGAGAAGAGACTGAGGGAACACTCCACAAGGGAGAGTGTTTGAAAAAAGGGTGAGAGGCTGCCAGGTCTACTGGCAAGGGGTGACAGAACTGGGCTCATGAGCCCCACAGGGGTGCCACAGAAAGAATGTAGTTGGTCAAGGGACCCAAAAAGATTGGAAACCTCTGCCCTAAGAAGTGGGTTACGAGTGCTGGTTAATGCTTCACAGTCTTGTTCTATGCACAGGCAGGCATGTTTAACAGGTTTAAAAGACAGGGCTGTACTTCCACTGAATTCAGCTGAACTAAGTTTCAGATAAACATAAATAGTATTAATATTACTACACTCAAAATGGGTCTTAAAGGGGAGAGTGCTACAAAAGACAGTTGAACAATCACAGATTAAACTGTGGAGAGATGAGTGTTAATCTAAACATTTTCTGTGGTTTATTACTGTAGACCCTGGCATGAATAAAAAGGTGGGCATATGGTAATATGACAGGAGACCATCCATTATGAACTTTCTTGACTCTGGTACCAGTCTGATCTCAAAACATGTCAAAACATGTTTGTGAATCTAAGTTTGGCCTCATTGACGGGCAGTATTACAATATGAGTAGGAAAATGAGAGTACCCCTGAACATTTTTTTTTAGAAAAAAACCACTGTGCTGCTTGCATAAATTTTGCTTTCTTAATTGGCATTAATATATTCTCCCACTTTCATTTCATATAATACACCAAGCTTTATTCCGTTTGTGTAAGAACTTCTTGTGGGCATAAGGTTAAGAGTAAACACATATTCTTGACAGACGCATGTTGTAACTCTAGCAAAAGATCCTAAACTTCTTGGTAGTGTATGACTACACAAGTGCTGGGCACATGTGTGGTTTCAGACACATACTTTGTAACAGCACAAAAGCCTGTATTAAAGCATTGTATCTATAAGCTGTGTTGCCAGAGACCTTAGAAAAGTGCCTGTGCTCTTGCATATTGTGGAGATATTGCATCATGACATCAACTCAGCATATTTTGACTGTGTGTACTTGTGAATTATGAACTCACAGTTCAGTTGTGCCTGAGCAGTGACATCAGCACTGAAGAAATAACACCCTATATTTGGAAACAATGCT
Organism: Podarcis bocagei; assembly: GCF_964188305.1. NCBI lineage: Eukaryota > Metazoa > Chordata > Lepidosauria > Squamata > Lacertidae > Podarcis > Podarcis bocagei. Next base: position 33,347,727 of record NC_138125.1, read on the forward strand.
ATATCTAAAGTGGCCATGCATAAGCCTGATCCTGTACATGCTAGCTTAGAAGTAGGTCCTTATTAGTGAAATGGGGTTTACTCCTAAGCAGGTACGTTTAGGACTGCAGCCATGAAAGGTATATGGATGTTATGTGAACGCTTGTTTATGAAAATGTGTTTAGGTAGTATGCCTTCATAATTGCAAGAGGAAATAAAAAAGCACCACCATCATCGATACTGTAATCACTACTACTATCACAAAATTGCCCATCATTATGGCATGTGCTGCAAAGGTAGGCTTCCATATCCAAGAAACATACTATAAACTCCTGCAAAACCCATGTCACTAAAAGCCACTCACCACATGTCACTTGTGGATGGCTGGTTTTACCTTCAGTGCATTCCTATATTCAACAGTTCCTTTTTCTACACAGTAAATGAATGGCAACTATTCATTTATATGGGAGAAAGTTAAGGAGTCGCTTGGAAATACCACTGAGCTGAAATCCCTTCCTCTCTTTCATGCTCCTGGTGTGACCCCCTGCATTGCCCTGTTCTTTCAATTGCATGTTGGCAGCCTTGTTTATTTCTTGGTCAAAAAAGAAAGTGACAGGATTTTGGGAACTGGCAGCTGACAAATGATACTGCTCGTGGTGTGCTAGGGTTTTCTGCCCAAGATCATGGTGTCATGTAAGAGTAGGAGTGGAAGAACCCGAGACACAGAAGTTCCTGGGTTGCAACTCTCATCATGCCTGGCCATTTGTCATGCTGACTGGGGATGATGGGAGTTGAAAGTTCAATAACATTGGAGAGTCACAGATTGTATGAGAGGATGCGTGATTTATATTCTGTGGGAAGATGGCCAGGAAATGGTCCTGCTCTTCAGCTAAGGGCTGCCAAAGTGGCCTTTGGTTCCTTCCATCTCTAAGAGCACTCTGTTCACCTTTCCAGCCGCAAAGCGGTAGAATTATATGCCGCCCATCTGACCGGGTTGCCCCAGCCACTGTGGGCAGATCCAAAAACACAACAAAACATCAACATTAAAAACTTCCCTAAACAGGGCTGCCTTCAGATGTCCTCTAAAAGTCAAATAGCTCTTTATTTCCTTAACATCTGATGGGAGGGCACCACTACCAAAAACGCCCCCTGCCTGATTCCCTGTAACTTCTCACAGTGAGGGAACCATCAGGCTGCCCTGGGAACTGGACCTCAGTGTCCAGATAGAGACACTCCTTTGTGTATACAAGGTGAGGCCATTTAGGGCTTTGAAGGTCAGCACCAGCACTGTGAACAAAACTGTTATTTTGCACACTAGTCATGCTCATGCCTCTGATACAAATGAAAAAGGACAGGGAGAATATTTTCCCTCTGCTCTTATCTGTCAAGGAAAACATAAAAAATAAACTCCACTTAGGTGGTAATAATGGCAGGTTCGTTCATCAGGCCCCGGTGCTTGCCTATTCCAGCACTTAAAATTATCCTGGAATAAACTGCTTCATTTTAACAGTACAGCGATGTTCGAATTTTGGAAAGATGCAGAAACACCGGGCGTCTTCCTCGCCGCGCGGAAGACTTTGTGCAGGCGCGCCTAGGTGGCAGCGCCTCCCGTTGTTCTTCTAATCGTCCCCGCGGCCTTGCAAAGGAAAAATCCAGGTTGGCTATCGCGCCGCCCTCCCCATCCTCTGCGAAACTTTCGTTAGGTGGCATCCATCAGCCACGCCAGCCCTTCTCCGCGCGCTGAGTCATGAGAGCAACAGTTCCCCGCCACCCCCGCCGGCTGAGCGCACTTTGGTACGCTCCGCCTCCGCTTCTCCCTCCCTCTCGGCGCGTTGGTGCGTTCCATCCCGCCCCGACAACCCAACCCGGGAGCCCAATGGTACATCTCGCCCTCCCCCTGCGGCTGCGAGCAGTGGTTGGCTCCGGCGGCGGCGGCGGCGGCAGCAGCAGCAGCAGCAGAGTCTCGTCCGGTCCCGCCCCGCCTCCCTCCGCCTTGTCATTGATGTTGTTGTTTCTGTCGCAGGAGCCGGAGGGGAGGCCGAGGCCGGGCTCGGGGCTGCGGCCGCCGGCGGCTGGGCCGGCCATGTCGTCGGTGTGTGGGGGGCCGGTGGGCGCCGGCTCCCTGCCCAGCGAGCTGGTGGTCCACATCTTCTCGTTCCTGGCCGCCCCGGACCGGCTCCGGGCCTCGGCCGCCTGCTCGCACTGGCGAGAGTGCCTCTTCTACCCGGCCCTGTGGCCCCGGCTGCGCCTCAGCCTGCGCGTCTGCCCGGCCGAGCGCCCGCGCCTCGACTTCCTCATGCGCAAGTGCGGCTGGTTCGTGCGCGAGCTCCGGGTCCAGTTCGCCGCCGACAACTACCCCAGCGGAGGAGCCGGAGGCGGAGGAGCAGGAGCCGGAGGAGGAGGCGGCGCCAGCGGGGTGTGCGAGGAAGCGGCAGCCGCAGCGGCCGCGGCGGAGGGAGAAGCGCAGCTCTGCCCTCGCTGGCTGGAGCTGCTGAGGACCTACCTGGAGCTCGTACTCTGCGTGCTGAGCAGCGTCCGCAACAACAGGTAGGACGGCGTGGTGGGAGGCCAGCCAGCGTTAACTAACATTCACAAACACACACACACGTACTAACACCTATGCAAAAACACGCCGAGCGGGAGGGAGAGTTGCAAAGCCTCCTGCTTCCCAAGTGTGAAGCAGCAGCAGCAGCAGCAGCAGCAGCAGCAGCAGCAGCAGCTCTCTCTCTCTCTCTCTCTCTCTCTCTCTCTCTCTCTCTGTTTCAAAGGTTCATGTGCTTTCTAACATCTGCCTGAACTTATTACTGGGTGGGGGAAGCTGCACCTGTTGAATTCCCGGTTGTCACGCATCCACTTAAAGATGCCTTACTCCTGCTGTGCGCGCCGGGAGGGGGGGGGAGGGATGTGTGAGCGGCGAGGAAGGAGCCATTCCGGAGCAACTCTAAGGGAACATCACATGAAGGAACACACGTCTGCACGTCGCCACCCAAAAGTGCTGCGGTTGGGGGGGGGGATCCTTGTGGAGAGGAGTGTTTCTGGATAGGTAGCATCACTACCTTCCGCACGTCAAGTACCTTCCCTGGGATGTCACCAAAAACGGAGCTGTTGAGAAAGTCGTTATTTGCCCTGTGCCCCCTGTTTTGATGGGCTCATAATACTTTTTGTCATAAGCTGCTAGGAAAACCTGACAGTTGCTTTTGGTTTCTTGACTGATAGAAACACTAACCATTTGTCAGCTAACATGTCACTTCTTTAGTGCCTAAATCCTTCAAAATGGGAGACAGTGGCTTTGTGGTGTCCGTTCTAGAACACCTACTGTTAGTGTACTATTCTGAAGCCAGCAGCAGGGCACATTAATAATTTGCTCTGCTATAGGCTGTTACATAATTGGGAAACAAGTTAAAGAACATTTTCTTCTTTTTTAAAGGGAGCAATACAGCAATACCAGCTGATCCAAAGTGATATCTTTTCCTTTCCAGTGACTCTAGTGTTTGTTGTCATACAACAAAGGTGTCACAGTTAGTTACATATTTTGCATTTTTAATTGGGTTTTATAAACAAGAATGTTTTACAAATAAGTATACCAAATTTTTCATTTCATTTGTATATCACAAAAATAGCATAAACATATTTTGCATTTGTAAGCCTTTAGTACTGCATTCTCCCTCAAGATTTCCAAAATTCCCATTCTGTCAAGGTCATATAATGAAAAAAATCTAAGTTGATCAGTTGTGTTCCAGAGCTGTTTGTTTCCTTTTGTTTCCTTTTGTGTTACTCTTGTTTCTCTCTGCTCCACTACAGAATGAAATGTCCTTTTCAAGAAAAGATTGTGCAGTTGTCCATGCTGTGCTCATCACTCTTTCCTACAGCCAGTTCTGCACAATAGAATGGACGATAGTTTGCACATCTTAAGTGATTTGCAGTAAGAAAATCCTGTTCAGATCACACATCTCAGAAAATTAAACTGCTGCAACTGGTACAGCAACCATATGTCAATGAAAAGATGTGATAAGACCTGAAGCAGCCAAGATCAGATTTGTGGCCATTTTTTTCAGAGATTTCCAAATTCCGTCTCACTCTGTTGGGTGCTACAGTGACCAGCTTTTGTCATGTGGATACTGAAACACTCAAGTATGTGTGCTGTGAGCCAGGAAATTGCAGTTCACTTTCATGGCAGCCAGGAAATTGCAGTTCATATTTCACCTCATCTGTGAACTCACTAGGTGACCCGCTGTGGGGCCTTTCTGTCACTTTTTATTTTTGCATATTTATTACATTTATTTAAATCCCGCCTTGCTCCCAAGGAGCTCAGTGTAACACACATGGTTCTTCCTCTCCCTATTATATCCTCACTGCTAGCACCCATGTGATGTAGGTTAGACTTGGAGATAATGATTGGCACTCTTACACTCACCTGTGGAAAAGGCAGCTGCTTGCTTCAGGGAAGGAGGTAATCTGCATGAAAAGTAACAAGCCAAAAACCAGAAAGAGAGAGCAGCAAAGTCCTTTCTTTGAGCTGATACCCTGTCCGTCATCTAGAAGAGAGGCTTACAATACAGCACACACTGCAGGATATATGGTTATATAAAAAAACAAAACAAAATAAAATCATGCACCTATTATAAAAACAGCAACACTAAGGCCCAACTCTAACCAGCATCACTATCAGCAAGCCTGGACAAATTAATAGGAAACTATTAGACTGATGAAGTGCTAGGTCTGCAACAAGGGTGTGGCAGGCTCGATGAGCCCCTCTCAAGCTAGCAGCCTATTAAAGCTGTGGGGAATTTGGGCCTCAGCAGTTTCTTATAGGACTTACCCTCCCTTTCACTCTGTTAGCTAATCATGGTACATAGATGACTTCACGGGCTTTCTTACTCAATCCTGCAGAATCTGAAGAGTGTAAAGATGATGGTATTGCAAGGGCTATTTGTATCTTGTGGTTGATCCTGCATACTGTCTGCTGGTTTTCCTTTGAACATCCCTGTTGCTTACCAGTTGAGGCCATGCTTGCATAAAACATTTCTCCAGTTCTATTTATATAGCCTTATTTCTTTACCAGCTAGGCAAAATAATAATTCTGTAGAAGTTGACCCCAGTAATTCTAACTGCAGCTGGTTGAGATTGCAGAGGCAATCTTGTTTCCTTAAAGTGTTTATGTAAACAACCCCATTGAAAGGACCAGCAAGCATTCAAAGCGTCTATGTCAGCCTTGTATCTTAACAACTTGCATTGTGACCATAGGCAACAAGGAATTCCATGCGGCTAATTAGTTGTCTGGCTAAGGAGGGATGGATTGCTCTGTCCAGGCACCACCAACCCACTTCGTTTCTGTTCTCACCACTGGGGAAGAGGCTTTTATTCCTCTGAGCAGCATAACAACACAGCCTACTAGCTTTTTAGCAGGCTATTGGTTTTACTTTACAGGCTATTAACTCCAGTGGACTTAGTTACAAGGCTGTCTTAGTATGTCAATGATCAGGTAGCTTAAGAGTAGACTATGTGTTGCATATAAATGCTCTAGAAGCATATTTACCACCACAAATTTATTCCTTGAACCCCACAGAGGGGGAAAGCAGCTCAATTGGTGAGTTGGAAAGAAAAAAAATAGTTGATAATGAAAGAGTAAACCCACCCTGTTGCATCTCTGCACAAGATTTTCTCCATCTGAAGTTGCTTTTCCTTACAAAAAAAGAGCATCAGGGTTCATTATGTGCATTTTCATATTACTTCGTTCCTATGGTAATGAGCCAGAGCATGATCCTTTAGAAAGGATTGCTAGACTAGGGTGTGAGCAAAAAGTAGTGTCTGAACTGTATGTTTTGGTCATGTGCTGTTGAACGCACACGACTCAAATATTGCCAGAATTCTGACATGCACGCTTATTTGAGAAGTAGAAGGAAATGTGTTTCATTTGGCAGAACCATTCTGAGAGTGCATTAACTAAATCCAGCAAATACGTTTGACTCTTTCCTTCTCCTAGTGAAGCAGAACTCTCCCTACCCCCGCGGTTAACTTTCAGAATTTATTGAGGAAAATACTTAATTGTTGCAGCAGCTTTGTTCTGCAACAACACCTTCTGAATAAACCTTTAAAGCTGCAGGTCTAACCACATGTTCCCCTGAATAAGCCCTGTGGAAAAACCGTAGAATTCACTTTGGAATTAATACGGAGGATTGTGCTGTAAGTAATGTGTCGCACCCAAGAAGTTGTCTTTATTTCGCTTATGCTCTACTCCTCAAAGAGCAAATTGCATGTGGTTCCTGGGCAGCCTCCCAGTTTACTGCTTAGTTTCAGCTGCATCATGAGTTTTAAGACTATTCTCTGTTTAGTGTTGAGTAACGATCATGTTGAGTAATGATCATGTACTGTTGTCTCAGGTAATGGATGGGGATGTGCTGCCTTGATTTCATCCCTGGATGAATGGAAAATCTCAGGATCTTTCCCACTCTACAGTGCTGATAGAGCTTGCATGTGTTTGGTGCCTATCCACATTCCATCTGTCCTGCATATGAGTTGGGCACTGTGTACACAATTCACATTCCATAATGCATAGCCTTCATTAATGGATGTGGGCATTCAGCAAGAATATCTGAACATCCAGTTCCTTCTTGCATGCACAATCCTCATCCAGCAAAGAAATCTGCTCTGGAAAGCCTGCTTCTATGTGTGGATCTCCTTAGTAGATTGCAATTTTAAATAGTCTTACTGAAGTAAATTCTGTTACAACAGTGGGGTCAGTTCACATATAACAAACAAACCAACCATTGTTTGGTGTTGGAGATGGAGCCTCAAGCTCATACGTTGTTATTATTTATTGAATTTGTTAGTCACTTTATCTTGCCCAAGGCAACTCAAACCGATTTATAGCCCAACTCTCCCAATAGATACATAAAAAGCAAGCGGATGATTAAAATTTTAAATATTCCACCCACTTCTAAAAGGCCACAGATAATTAGAGACCCCATGGAATCTTCTTTTTTAGTTACTTCCTGTTAGGAGTGTGCACCAACTGTAATATTTGGTTTAAATCCCAAAGCTTGGCACTTTATAAAACAACTCAGTTTGGCGCAGGAGAGTGAATCAGTTCCATTTGCCCCCCACCCTTCCAAGATTGGGAATTCAAATGGCTCTAATTTGTCCCCCTTTTGATAGAAGTAGGTGAACTTTGCAGTCATAGCAACTCATCCATAGTAGACTAGCACATCCAGGGGCTTTTGTGCTGGACACCTCCTCCCAGACATCCCGCTTGGCTTCACCATTTTTCTGAAACTGATGCACACCCCTATATCCTGTGAAACCTTTGCCACAAACTGAAATAACTAAGTGATTGTGTGTGTGATTTGGAGAGTGGGCAATCAGACCTCGCTCTTGTATGTCTTAACTTCTTCCATGTAAACATACTTAAGACTGGGTGGGGGGTAGGAAATTAAAGGATGAAATAGCCTTATCTTTTGAGGCCCTGAAATAATAATATCCTTTGAGGCCTTCTCTTCCTTCTCCTTGGTTGCAGGTGCAGTGGTATTAAACTGATTTTTTTTTTATTCTCCATAATTAGTTTCTTCATAGCACCTTGAAAAGGTGCTGTTTTGAATTGTTTCAAATATTTTCAAGGTCTGAAATAGAGATACTAAACTAGTTCTTCCTGTTGCTTTACTTTCTCTTCCTCCATCTGCAATGCCTGCTGGTTGGTTATCTTCTTTTGTCACATTTGGTTTCTGGGGAAATACGCCTGCTCTTGACCTGTACGAGATAAATTATGTAGTAATGTTAACTTGTTAGAGCATCTGTGTAATAAAAATGAATAGGCTTGAAAAGGAGGTGAATAAGCTAGGAAAGAAAGCGGCATATTAGCATGTTCAGCATTATGCAGCAAATAGGCTTCTGAAAGATAAGGCGTTTATTTCTGTCATTGAACTCTTGAAAGAAAAAGGGCACACCGGAGGCACATTTACTGATCAGCATAGCAAGATTGCTTGTTCTGGAGAGATTTTCAGTATTTTACAGAATAGAGGGAAATTTCCATGTCATCGCTGTATGAGATCAGAGAGTTGGTGGCTTTGTTTTTCACACAGCATGATTTAAAATGGCATATTTTATTGCACCAGCTAGTTATTCAAAATGGTTTGCAAGCAAAATATTCTTCACCAAGCAGTTGGAGAGAAAAAAATAGAAATGAAGGAGATATGCTTAGGTTGATGATCCAGTGGCCGAGGCTGGTGCTGCTTCTGACTGCCTCATTTATTCTTCAGTTACATAACAGACAGTGATAAAATTTACAATCTCTTCAAAACCTACAGTATGTCTTTGTCACACACAAATGGCCTGAAGTGCAGAGCCTAAAAAGTCAACTTTAAGTGACTATTGTAACTAATCAAGAACATAACAGCCTGGAAACTAAGGAAATATAGTCCCGTGCTTCAAAACGTTTGTGTTCTGATTAGAATTTTGGAGTGGCATGCGGAGGAAGCTAAATTCTTCTGTTCAAGCGAAGAACCTATATTCTCCGTAGGAGAGAACAATGTAGTGGTTCTCAGGTTTGGGAATACAAACTCATGATTTACATTTACTAATGGTTCTGACTTCTGATAATGTTTTTATAACTATCTTGTTCAAAGCCCTTCAGAGAACATCCCTATTTGCAGTTCACACCATGATAACTTTCTTGGCTACAATGCCACCCACATAATGCAGTGGCATCATGACATACAGCGTGAGCAAGGCTCACTGCTAAAAATGGACAGAGCTACATCAAAAAGCACAGTATACTTAGCTGGAAATTCATATGATACAGTGCAATTCTCCATGGCATAGTGTGGGCAGATAAAGTGGAGCTGTCCTGTTTGCTACGTCTGAGTAACTCTATTCCCCCTACCATAAATGACTTAATGCATTTGAGAGGTAGGTGCTTTGTTTTTTTAAAATGAAAGCTTAAATTCAGAAAAAAGAGCAAAATGCACCCTGTCATTGATGTTTGCTTGACAGCTTGAATAACGATAGAGCAAAAGAGGCCAATCTTTTAATTTCACCTTTATTAAACTGCAGCAAGATCCCCAGGGATTCTCAGAAATTGCAGTTATAAAATATGCTTTTGACGTGAGTGTACAGCCTCCAGAGTACAGGCCTATTTTGAAACTGGTCAATACTTAGGAGCCTGGACATCGCCCTCTCTGAGCAGCCACTGTGTCAGGACTGTGATGTGAAAATGCTGCACCCGGCCAGAGGAAGCAGCCTATCTTAGTTTCCTCCTTGTCTTCTAGGTGCTCAGTGGAAGACAGTTCATAATTGAGGAGGTGGAAAATGCAGCAATTATGGCAGATAGAAAAATACGCCCCAATGTTCCTATCTAAGGCATTACCTAAGCCAGTGTTTCCCAACCACTGTTCCGCGGCACACTAGTGTGCCGCGAGATGTTGCCTGGTGTGCCGCGAGATGTTGCCTGGAGGGAGGCGGGCGAGTTGGGCGGCGAGAGGCGGGGCGGCGACGGCGAGGAGAGGCCGCCCAGCGCGGGGCTCTCGCCGTCTGCCTGCCTGGCTGCCTGCGAGCTCGGCGGGCAGCGCCTCCGTCCGCAGCGCCCGCCTCGCGGCTCTCATTCCCTGCCCCTGCCAAAGCTCACCCAGCCAAGCCGCGCTCTCCTTCCTGCCTCGCTTTGCTGCCTCCTCCCCCCCACCCCCAAAGCTTGGAGGTTCCCCGGCAAGGGGGAGGGAAAAAAATTGAAACTTACACTTTCGTGCGTCCCTCCCAGCGTGACGCTGTGCGCTGACGTCACGGGGCTGTAATGGTGGTGTGCCTCGAGATTTTTTTCATCAAACAAGTGTGCCTTTGCCCAAAAAAGGTTGGGAAACACTGACCTAAGCCATTAAATAATTTGTAGTAGATCCCTAAACTTTTTCAAAACTTTCTTCCCAAGAAAACACTGGTTAAAAAAGAGTAATCATTCTACTTTTATAATTTTTTAAGTATGTGGGAAATTATTGAGAAACCTCTTCACTGTCTGATATAATACTAGTGAAATTTGACAGGTTTCCACCTACGAACATGAGGGAACTGTGATGTGGTTGCTAATATTTTTAGGCAACTTATTACACATGTACAAATTCCTCTAATTGGTAGATATTTTGGATGTCAGTAAAATGTTAGTTTCGCTAATAAAGGTTTTGGGCATCTTTCCAATCCTGCATTTGTGGAAAGTCTTGCCACAGCAGTATCTGTTGTGGCAAGACTTGTTTACTTTATATATTCTTCTATGTACTTGCTTTCTGATAGCTAGTAGGTGTTAGTTTTCTCTCTGGCTCATAGCTTGGTATTGTATGCCGAAACTGTATTTCACAGAAACCGCAGTGCACATGAATGTGTAGCTGAAATGGTTGCATTGACTACTTTTAGTCTCTGCCAATGCACTAACACTACACAGGCAAGTTCTTGCACCTGGCTCTTCCAACCACAAAAGTAAAATAAATCACAATGCAGAATGTCAGAGTTTGAACATACTGTACTAGATCACTCTATGACATTAGATGTGTTTCTGTTGTGGACTAGGTGGCAATGAGATAAATCTAGCAAATTATATTCTGTTTGACTAAGAAGTATAGCATGGACTATACTTTAAAAGTTAAATATGTGGATAGACAAATGGTGAATAAATCTAGTTTCTAAAGGTTTTCTGCCTGGCTCCTTGCACAGCCCCTGATCACCAGGATGTCTCAGACAGGACCATGTGCTCTTATGGTGTAGTCAGCCATTTTCTTCCTGGGTGAGGCACATGTCTTCTACACTACAAACAGAATAAACTTGGGCAGACCTCTTTATCTCATTGTGCACCTAAACTGTTTACTCCTGCGTACAAGCCAAAGCACAAAGAAATAGCAGTGAGCAGTGAAGGTGCATACAAGGTGCATAGAGTGGCAAAGTTTCTGACGCAGATTGTGTTGGAGAAGAGGATGCTGAAGAGCGCATTCACTTTAATTTTGGTCATGTAGGTCCAAGCAGAGCCCACACTGCAGGCCTTTCGGCCATTGCTCAACTGAAAATATGGCTTCTGAAAATTAGTTGCTGAACAGAGAATTAATGGCTTTGCTTGAGTGCAGCATATAAAATAAGGCTGGGAAGAATTAATAGTTTCTGAAGGATCTAGGACATAATATGGAACACAAGGTTCTCCAAGCAATTCCATAAATTGCTCTAAAGCTCAAACGCAGTCTTAATGCAGGTTGGAAACAATTGTGCATAAACCCTAGAGCTAATGTCATACATTAGAAAAATGCTGTGTTTTACACAGTGGTTTAATGGGTATTACTAAATTGCTCATGTATTTTTAGGACATTACAGTTCATGATAACACATGACTGAAGGAGATCCAGAGTTCATCAAGTTAGCCTGGCGCCAGGAGCTGTCACTGCTGCTGCTGCTGCTGTGGGATCGACTGGGCTCTGGCTTCTGATGGGCTGGTGGAAGCCTTGTGCATGAAATGAATGGAAATGTAATAGTATGTCTGCAGAGTGTGGTTTGGATCCCTCTGTGCATAGATTTCTGGGAGTAAGCCCCCCTAAAAGTGAGACTTGCTTCCAAGTAAATGTATATAGGATTGAAGTGTGTGCTGTGATACCTAATCGCTCTGTCTCCCTCTTTCTCACATACACGGGCAGATGCGTTCACACACACTTCAAGTCATGATGTGCAAGCCGTGCCCACCGTGCTAAAGGTGTGTGTCGAATAGATAGTGCCAGATTGTTAAAGTAAGTGAATGTTTGAAGTCAGAAGAGAAGGCCTTCAGGGTCACTGGATAGTTTGAGCAACTGACCCCAGATATTTTGATTAGTTATTCATGTGAATTGGTATGTGAAGCCTTACTATCTTTGTCCCTGCAGCAACCACCACTCCTCCTTATAGCATCCAACACAACACATGGCATCCTATTGCCTTGCTCATCTTCCGGTCTTTGCCGCACGGCATTGGCAGATGGGTTAGCATAGTGATATTTTGTGTGATGCATTTTATGTGTTGGATGATGCTACAAGAGAGAGTGACAGCAGTGGCAGCTGTAGCCCTCTTATAAGGTCTAGCCTGGCTTTCAGCTGTGCAGCATGTACAGCTTACGCAACTACACACAACTTTCAAGTGACAATGCTGTTCTTTTAGAATTTACGGTACCTGAGGCAAGAAGTCTTTGGCTGCAGAGCTAAAAATAGCAATACTGCTTGATGTTCTTGGGTGCTCACTGCTGCTTCTAATTAAAATGTTCACATTATTGTGGCCTGATTCTGTAAGCGGAGCATAGAGATCAGGTATGAAAGCTGACCCTTTAGAAAATCCTTTGGAAAGCAACCTCTGTGTTTTGCATATTGGCAATAAATGATGCACTCAAAATATTGACGTATTTGGGGCATGAACTTTGCTGTATGTGACTAGTCTTCGGATCTCTACGCAATACATTATGACAACTCTGAGTAGCTACCAATTGAGTGGCACCCTGCCAAACTTAGGTTTGAACTGACATAAACATAGTTAATTTTCTACAGAGAGTGCTTATGCTTCAGGTTGAATTTATGATCAAAAGTCAATATTTAAATTCAGAGCTGTAGCTAACCACTCATCTAGTAGTCACTTAATGGGAATATGAGTTGCTACAACCAGACAAGCAAGCTTTTGTTAATTGGAAGAAACCTGGCTCTCCTTTACTGCTTTTTAGACCACTATTGAGTGGGTAGCAGGGGCTACTTGCGGTAGATGGTTTTTAATAGACCAGCCTTCACCCACCTGATGTCCTCCAAACGTCATAGTGCAAAACATCTGGAGGAAGCCAGGTTAGTGTATGCTTCTTCAGACTTGTTTATACAACAGTTTTCTTTTTAATACTGTACATCTATGGGAGCAAAAGTGAGCAAATTGTTTTACTTGGCTGCCTACAGAACACCAAAACAGAGGAGGCTGGAGCAGAATTGAGAATTTAGAATAATATGGGAGGCAAAAGTGTACACGCTGAAATATTTAAACATGATTTTCAGTGAAGCATTAGTATAGGTAATAAATTAAAGGCTGTATGTATTGAACTATAAACTCGTCTCCAAATAAGCTGTGTATGTACCTTTAAGTACAATGGTCTTGGAAACAGCTGTTATTAGTCATCTTCACTGAAAATAATCTAGGGAATGGCTGCTGTTTGCTGCCTTTTACTTTGTCCTCTGTGAAGATCTGGCAAGTTATCTAATCTGTACCTGGGAGAATCCAAGAGCTTCTAAGTAAATATTAGGCAGGGCATCGTGTTTATGCCTGAGCCATGCATATAGAATTTACCAAAAATGTCGCAACTCTGCTAAAAACATAACCACATAACCTGGAGAGTGATGCAGTCTGTGAAGGCGGGCTAGAAGGAAATCTGGTTAGATGGCTTTTCCATTCCATCCTTTATATTCAAGCATTTTATTCTTAGGTGGAAAAAAGCCAAGAAAATAAGCAGGTTCATGCAAAGAAAGCTCATCTACATCATAGCTTCTATACAGTCTCTGTCACTAGCATGGCAAGTCCCAAATAGCTGCACCCAGTGACCCTAGGTACAGGAGATTTCATTCTGGTATATATTTTGCAAGCCCCTCTACAATGTTACGTCCACTTGTATTAATACCAGACATATAACCATTTCCTTACCACTGTCTATATTCATGAGGATTATTTCTAGTATACTGTGATTCAGAAAAAATATTCACTATATTGCGACGGAATTATGTTGGGTTCTTTTCTAGTTTTGAACAAATTTAAATGTATTGTAAAGCTATTTAGCTTGGTCATTCAAATGTACCTTGGTTAGAAGGGGCAACTAGTTTCTAGATTTCATGTGCTGGAAGGCTATAGTGTTACCGTGTGGATTGCGGTTCATATAACACAAAAGCTTGAGCTATTTTCAAATGCTCCTCTAATGCAAAGCCTCTGACTTGACACTTTCTCCTTCCAAATAGGAATCTTCAGAAATTGAGTCTCTTTGGTGATATAAGCATTCTCCAACAACATGGAAGTATATCAAATACACACCTCAGCAAAGTGGATCCAGATGGAAAAAAGATTAAGCAGTAAGTTGTCCAAAATATATTGTTACAGTATTGCAGTTTAATGAAATGGGAGGTGTGTGTTGTAAATGTGCTGTTTTAGAATATAATCCATTGTCTTCTCTGATGATTTAGTACTGAAAATAATGGCTCATGGTTTCACCGTGTCTATCGTTCTTTGTTGTTGCAATTTCCTTTGCAAATTGGACATCTTTTCTCAGAACATGATTACTCTAAAAACAAGCCATTTGCAGTAGTTGGGAGATTTTCTCCTACAAAATTCACATTCTAGGATAAATCATTTTAAGCAATGCAGGAAGGGGTGCCAGGGACTGCTATAGGAGTATCTTCATCCAGCAATTCTCAGTATAAACTTTATGCTATCCATGTCACATTGCTAAAAGCAGGTGCATTCTGCAAAAAACTGAGCAACTTTCATACTGCTTCAGACACAATTAACCTGATTATTCTCACAATTAACTTCAGGAGTAAAATATGAGATGTGTGGGGACTGTGTACACTGGCCTCAGCTCCTTGGTGGAAGGGTGGGATTAGAATGCTCATCATTATCAGAGTTGTGCTTGCTAATTAGAAGAAAGGTTTCTGGTGGTACAGTTAACTCACATCTTACATGAGGGATCCACACATTTATGCAAAAATGCATAAAGCCAGCAACACTTCGGAACACCCCCCCCCCGGCAAGATGGAGGGCTGTCTGCCCAGCTTGGGGAAGACAGTGGCAAGGCTCTGGGATGCTGCCAGAGCTGCTGTTCCAAAACCAGCAATCACAGCTTTGCACAGGTGGGTGGGGGAAAATAAATGAATGGAGAATGGGTTTTCTCCACTCTCCAGTTAGATATTTATTTTCCCCGCCAACCAAAGCTGCAATTGCATAAGTAAAATAAGCGTAAGATGCAAGTTACTTCCTACCCCCCATTATTTTAATCAGCCAGTATAAATAGGTTACATACAGATGTCCATCACTCTGAATGTGGTACCAAGTCATGACTCGCATGTGAGAAATGGTTATCGTGGAACAAGCATCACGGATAGAGCTTTCATATAATCAAATATCACTTCCACCATTTGGCTTCAAATCAAGTGTCAATGATGTACAAGCATATACAGTATTAGCCAGTCCTGATTTTCCCTTTGAAGTATCATTTGAATGAGATACACAAAGTGCTGATACAGTGAGTAGATACAAGCACTATTGAACCCACCACGCTGTGCTCTCTTGGACTTCTAGCCATTGGTAGCTACCCTACACATATGCTAGTTACAAAATGTGGGGAAGAGAATCAAAACAAGTTAGCATGCACAGTTCCAAAAGGGCAAAATGAATTTTCTTTTATATTTGTTTAAAACAAAAAGTAAGTCAACAGAACTTTAAAAAGCAAGTGCAAATCTGCTGCTGGAACTTTAGACTTATTTTTAAATGGTGTGTTCTTTCTCCACCCCACCCACCCCTGCTACAGCCAGTGTGTTTCTAATGCAACACCGTTTGCATTAAAGGTGTAAAGCGTTGTTGCTTCCTTGTCTATTGAACTTGGCTCAGAATTAAAAAAATAAACTATAAAAGATTAAGACGGTTGCTTCTGTTTTCTTCTTGCAGAATACAGCAGCTGTTTGAAGAAATATTGGGTAACAGCAGGCAACTGAAATGGCTGTCATGCGGGTTTATGCTACAAATCGTAACACCCACATCATTGTCATCTCTCTCAAATCCTATTGCCAACACTATGGAACACCTGAGTTTACTGGACAACCACATCCCTGGTAATACCACTCTTATCACTGCGGTTGAATTGGAGCGTTTTGTCAGTCTTCGCTCACTCGCCTTGGATTTCTGTGATTTTACAGCAGAAATGGCAAGAGTCCTGGCTGATAGTAACCATGTGCCTTTGCATCGACTGTCTCTTCTGGTCCACAATATTTCCGTAATGCACAAGTCCCTGGAAAATATGCCAGAAGACGAAGACTGGAAGGCACTGACACGCAACAGCACTAATCTTCGGGTCTATATAATGGCTTTTGATATCAAGAGCGATGACATGCTAAGGATTCTTAAACCCAGTATCCCACTGGAGAGGATTCACTTCGACAGCTACATCACTTGCGTTTCAGGAGCTGTTGTTGATCTCATATCTAGGCAGTATGATAAGTTCCTCACTCATTTCATACTAATGAATGATGTGATAGATATGTCTGGCTTCCCAGATCTCAGCGACAACCGAACCGAAGACCCATTGGTTTTATTGGCCTGGAGGTGCACAAGGCTCTCTCTTCTGGCAGTGCATGGTAGGCAATTACATAGGGGCAAAACACTGCTCGTTTAGAAACCTACACATTCATATGGGTATGGGTATGCCCTTGAGATTTCCCACCCAAGTATTTTTCTCCAAGTTTTGGGAGAATTCCCAAAGTGTTGGGTGTTGGGGCAGGGAATAAATTGTGCTTTGGCTTCAGGCTAGGATACGCTGTGCATATCAACATGATTATATGGTGGGAAACTGTTACTACCTTCAGAACACAAGACTCACAGTTGCCAAAAAACAACAACCCAACAACCCTTAATTGGTAGGAAAATAAGTTCCTGCACTGTTGGATTGTCCTTACTTTAGTCAGGCATTACTGGCTTCCCCGTCAAAGTTGTATTACACCCGACATATTTTACGATTATTGGCTCCTTTAAGACAAGCCTTTATGCTGCATACGTATCATGCTGCAAAACTACCAAGAAATACCAGCAGACATTTCCTTACTCATCTTCCCGGAATTATTGGGCAAGGAAAAACAGGCAGCTCCGCAAAAATTAAATACAAAAAGAAGCAGCAGCAATATTCACTTTTTTAATTAACTTAGTAAGTAAACTGACCAATTACTGGGGTGATTTCTTGAAAAGAACCTCATTAGGAAAATTGCTAAATAGGGAGACGTTAGCTGTGAGGCTGTAAAATATTAAATTACCTTTGGGGGTAGGGTGGGGAGGGAGAGGGAAGAAAGACAAAGTCCTAAAAATTAGTAATTACTTTTTTGTGTTTCAGGTTATACTGTTTGGGCTCACAACCTGATTGCCATTGCTCGTCTCCGTGGCTCTGATTTGAAAGTGCTTGAAGTCACAGAAGAAAGCATTGATTTTGACCAAGGTGAATTGGCCGATCAAGATGTGGATCCGGTGCACAATCTCATTGAGCAGGTATCCCTTGGATTGGGCCGACCTTGGCACGCAGTCATGGACATAGAATTACTCAGTGTCTTTACTGAGCCAACTCGTCATTTTTACAGAGAAATGCAAAGCTTCAGTGAAGGCATTTAGTTCCCTTTATTTACAGTTCCTGTGGTTACATATGCAAGTAGGGTCCTATTATGTTTTTCAGTAGTGTGAATTAACCCCTCTTGTGCTGTGTTTAATCAGTATTAGCTATATAGAATTATATATGTATATTCTACTTCTTGATCAAAGAACGTAGTCGGGTATTGGTTTAGAAGCTGAAAGTGGCAACGTTTAGGGCTTTCACGGTTAATGGACTTGTCTACAAAAAAAAAAAAAAGCAAAACTCAGATGTGGCTGAAGGTTGTCTGAGGTTGCCGGCTAACTTTCTTTTTGTACTGAGTAACTCTGCAACTTCACTGATTTTACTATTGTCGGAGTTTTTGTGCTCAGGAGCCAAAAATCTTTTTACTATCCATAGCCCAGTGGTTTTGAATGCAATCATTGTCATGTAAACTAGTAGCATGCTACTTAAAGCTTTTTTTTTTTTTAAAGAGAGAAAAATCAGGACTATCCAATACCATTTACTGTAAACCTTTGCTTTGATTTCATGTACAATATCTGGAGCATGAAATATTGCCACTCTGCAATCTCCTCCTTAAATATGAAGCAGTTGTCTCTTGCACAGTATAGCTTCTTCAGATGCTTACCTGACTCTGAAAGCTATCAATCGTAGTTTCATTGTAAATTAATTGTAGCTTCTTTTTCTTGTGGTCTGTCAGCTTCTCCATACAAGTTAGCTTTGGGCCCAGATTTAAAAAGAAACGTCAAGTCTCTACACTCCGATGGGGTAAAACCATAATGATTTAAAGATATAAATTTAAGTCTACTTTGCTTGCAAACAAACATTAGTCGTGAAATCCCTAGCAACTAAGTCACTGGATTTTCTCTGTCAGCGCCTGTGTCAGCTGCCAAAGAATAGATTTAAAACGAAGAAGTGCCCACATGCTGGCAGGGGCAGGCCAATTTTTGGCCAGCCAGATACTGCTAGATTGTAATATATAAGGTCGAATTTCGACCTGTGGTACACAGCTGTGCTGTGGCTCAGTCAGCAACCTCAGAACTCTTAAACATGCACCTGTTTCACTGTGAATAGTGAATGTAAAGGAAAGAAAGGAAAACAGATAATACAAACCTTGTTCTATCACAGGTATGAGCTGCTATGATGCATGAAGAACATTCCATGAAGTATGTTTTAAAATCTTGTTATATCTGAGAGGCTTTAAAAGCCGATTTAAACTGTTTCAGGGCAACCGCGGTACAGACGTGGTCTCTGTGAGACTTCCACCTGACCCAAGTTTTAAGTGGTACGAATGTTGTGCATTTAATGTTAAAGGACAGTCTGCAATAATAAAGTTAAGTGGCCAACGTGGGTGCCCAGCAGTGCTGAGACCTGGCTGCCATATTGTAAGCTTTGGAAAACACAATTTATGCAACAGATGTCCAGATATGATTCTATTTATGGAAAAGTTTATATGTGTTTTACAAATGGTTTTACCATCTTATATTAAAATGACCTTTTGACAGGTGTGCGCTGTTTTGTCTCCAGTGAGCACATACCATGCGGATTTTATATGTACATCAGTAGAGTGAATCCACTGGCACAGTGTGTGTGAATGCCAGATGTGGTGAGATTTTATCTTATAAATGTGATCAGACTAAAGTAACTCCTGACAGAAATTGTAAGGAAACCAGCTGAGTGTTTGACTTGATGACTGATGTTGTATGGTTTATGTTAAATGTATATTCTTTTAATCAATGAATAAAGCATTAAAATTGATCATGGAAAAATATTTTATTATATCAGCATGGTAGTTTTAGCACTGAACAAATCACACTTTTCGTTGAAAACTATCTTGCTTGTTTCCACTGTTTAAATCCAGAAAGCCTTGAGTTCTGAAGTAAGTCAGACATTTATTTGGCTAATGCTTTATGAACAATTTTTTTTTAGGAAACCAAGCTAAGTAGAAGACCAGACCAGCTATCATAATTTGATATTGTTTGCTTAAACTGGCAGAATAAATCTTTAAAAGTGTAGAATATGGAAAGCCCAAATCCCTCCCGTAGCAAATGCTTATATCAAAATTGAATGTGTTCTAAAACAGCAACAACTGTGTAGTACTTATATCCATGTCCCACTATTAAATAGACTGTGAACACTTACCATGCCTTTTACATGTTATCTATTTATTCTTATTGCTCTACTTTCTGGGTGACTATACGGTAGATGGACAAACAGCAGCTTGTTCTGTGTGATAAAATTACATTTCCTCCCTTGAAATTTGTTACTAGTTCCTTCATGTTATACAGTTCAACACAACACACACACGGGGTGACTAATGTGGTATCTTTCCATAACAACTGCCATCAACCCTGAACATGGGGCAGGCATCCTGGGTGGGACTGATGGGAGCTGTAGGTCGGTAACTGATGAGCCACAGGTTTGCAATCCCTGCACCTAGGATTACAATCCAGCAAAAGCTAAGTGTTTGTACATACCCTTGATATCAGTACAAAAGTCAACCACACACTTAACTGCTCTTGTGAGATCAATTTAACTAAGGGGCTAACAGAGAGTTACAAGCAAACACATGGAAGAAAAACCTACTTGGAGAGTGACTAGGAATGGGCAATCAGCCACTTCCAGCTGCTTCTGCACACTAAAATTTCCCTGCCTTCCAAAGCAGCTTTTCTTTGCTTTGTGACCTCAGCTATGCATGTGTAATGTGTAGCTAACCCTTCAAAATGTTTGACTTGTGGGCCACATGGCATAGGTAGATCATAATGTTACATGTAAATTAGCACTTACCTCTATTGGCAACTGGCAGAACCAGCTTCCCTTGAAGTTTTTCATTCTTAATGGTTAATGAATGGTCCCTAAGCCTATGTAACTTGCAGAAAAGTATGGAAATGCACAATTAGAACAAAGATGTTCTAATAGCCTGCTTTTGGTGCAACACAGGAAAAAACCCACTAAAGCTGTTGACAAGCTGTGGTGTCTGAGGCAGGTGCACTTGTAACACATGGATGAGGGGAGGGAAGCCAAATTGTGAGATCATATTGAATGCAAGGCACCTTGCAAAGAGTTGTATTCAATTAAATCCTACTTGAGTTCATTAATTAAGTTAAGCATGTCCATTAACTTCAGTGGGAGTAGAACTAGTGTTGAGTACTATCTAATCTTTCAAATAGTGGACGAGAAACGAAAAACAGCAATTAAGACTTCAGCATACACCATCCTTTCAACAAAACACAATGTCTTCAGTGTCCATTTAAAAGCCAAGACAGACAGAGCCACTTGCCCCTCATAATGAAGAGAACTCTAAAAGTGTGAAACGACCCAAAGGTTCCAGGGTAGATTCAGTATTGAAATTGGTTAAAACAATTTATAATCGGAATAATAGGATGGATCATAACATACATATCTTTGGTGTCAAAAGACCAGCATACCCAGGTGCATCGTCGGCATATAGGAAATGAAGGTACTACATGCACCTCTCTGGGGAGGGAATTCCACAGGAAACGGGCTGCCACCTGCCAAACAATGCTAGCAGGAGGATCCCCTCATGCAAGAGGTCTGTAGGGCAGTCTTTCAGGTATTTGGAACCCAAATAGTTTAAGACTAATCAACACTAATGATATTGGCATCCATCCGTCTCTCAACAATGAGTGCAGTTCCAAGGGGTGAAGTCAAACCACAGCATTAGCAGCACTGAAATGACCTCCCCAGGGCGCCAGCCTAGGCAGTGTGTATGAAGGTCCTTCTTGGGCTACCCAAGCTACAAGACCCTCCCTTTGGCTTTGCTGATGTGGTCCAAAAAAACAGAAATAGGTTTGGCCCTAACGTGGCTGCACAAGTTGATGGAAGGAAGCAGACAAGAGGCCATCCAACCATCTGGATTTGTGCAGGGTTTACTCCTTAGCCTTTTCTTCACCCACAGATGTCACACAAGGCAGTAGAAGTTTAGGGTCAATGTTTTCTCCATGGGTTTACCCTCGCAGGTTGATGAGCCCTATCTGCCCCTCACTTCCCTCTACACTAATGTGGGCACCTTGAATCGGGCCTAGAAGCTAGCAACCAGGGCAGCTTTTGCAGAACGTAGCATCACGTTGCAATAATCTGATCTGGAAGAGACCAGAGGATGGAGTAGTGGCCAAGTAATCTCTGTCAAAGGGTCTTAACTGGCAAACCATCTGAAGCTGGAAAAAGGCACTCCTCCTAACCACAAAAGCCATCTGAGTCTTCAGTGACAGTGCTGGATCCAGAAGCACTGCCACCCCTGCTCAAAGGACAGGCCTGCTTTTCCCAGGTGAGTGCAACCCCATCTATAACAGGCCACCTCCCTACCTAATACCTGTGAATTTAGACCAATAGCAGTGGCTATGTAGGAGGTGTAACTTCTAAAGCAGGGTCTCCCAAACGCTGGTCTCCAGCTGTTTTTGGCCTACAACTCCCATCATCCCTAGCTAGCAGGACTAGTAGTCCGGGATGATGGGAACCCTAGTCCAAAAACAGCTGGAGACTCAAGTTTGGGAAACCCTGTTCTAAACCCATGTGCTCTACCCTTAGAAAACAAAAAAGCAGAGATACTTGTTTCATTGAAGAGTCAAAATACCAACAATTATTAAATCCATTTAATTTTTTTCACATTGTCTTTTGTTACAAGTATTCTCTTCACATGCAATTATTTTCTATGAGACCAAAACAACGGGAGAGTTCTTACATGGTACAAATTTTTACATCTCCTAGATATGCAAATTAAAAATAATTTAGTTACTGCTGTACAATGAAAATCCATTTATTCACAGTTAGACCATTATTTACAGGGCACTCTCCTGAGAATTATCCTATTAAGCTTCAATTTGAGCAATAATACAGTCAGTTAAGTAACAATAGCTACTTAACAGCAAATTACTGAGTTGAGAGGAAAAGGATAGAGCTAGTTCAAAATAGAGTCAAGTTTCTTGTTGTGATTCTTGAGGAGTTGCAGAAGATGCAGTTGATGGATGTGTTAACTCAGCAGGCATTTCATTTCTGCTTTCAGGTGGCAGTGGTGGAAAAAACCCAGCCCTTGGAGGTGGGTATTGAGAATAAGGCCTCACGGGAAATGGACCTCTCACTGTTCAAAGAGAATGATCAAAGCCCGTTTGGGTTAGTATTCAGAATGCAGCTACTTTCTTACAGATTTGACACTCAATACTCACAAACACGCACACATTAAAATCAACAGTAGCCGTAACCCATAAGCAAAAATAAAGGAAGACATTAGAAAGCTTCTCAACAATACAAGTTCAAGATGCCTAGTTGAAGCTGTCCCAGAAACTCCAGCAGGTGCAGAATGCTGCAGCGAGGCTCCTCACGGGGTCCCTGCCATGGGAGCATATTCACCTAGTGCTTTTCCAGCTGCACTGGCTCCCGGTGAAGTACAGGGTCAGATTTAAGGTGCTGCTTTTGACCCTTAAAGCCCTTCACGGCCTAGGACCCTCGCACCTACGGGACCGCCTCTCCTGGTATGCCCCACGGAGAGCCTCAAGGTCCATAAATAGCAACACCCTAGTGGTCCCGGGCCCTAAGGAAGTTAGATTAGCTTCAACCAGAGCCAGGGCCTTTTCAACTCTGGCTCCAGCCTGGTGGAACGCTCTGCCTCATGAGACCAGGGCCCTGCAGGATCTTTCTTTCCGCAGGGCCTGTAAGACAGAGTTGTTCCCCCCTGGCCAATTTGATTCCCTCCCTCTCTCCCTCTCTTTTTTCTTTTCCTTTTCCTCCTGCGATGAGGCTACATTTTAATATTGTATTTTAATTTTGTTTTTAAGTTGTAATCATGCAACTTGTTTTTATTATTGCTTGTAAGCCGCTCTGAGCCCGGCCTTGGCTGGGGAGGGTGGGGTATAAATAAAAATTATTATTATTATTATTAAACCATGGAAGATGTTTGCCTTCCATAGTGAAGGCAAATGTTAATAGTTAATACTTCAATAATGCCCACTGAGGTACCCAGGAGCGTCCATGTGCAAGTGGGGCAGAATTTTCCTTGTACAACAGGATTCTCCTCACCTCTGCAGGCCCCACATGTGCCCAACACCTGCTTTGGAGCATAGAGGGAACTCAGGGAAGGGAGCTGCAGGAGGAGAAAAAGAGGGGGAAGTCCTGTTGTGTAAGGGAAATGCTGCTCATGTGATGTGCGGTTCAACGACTATCTGTTGCCATGGCCAACTTCATAAGAGAAGCTATGGCATCTAGACTGCCTAACTCACGGGCCCCTTTGCCGTAGAAGATTTTGCTAGCACTGGTCTCTTCATCTGACAAATTCTACAAAATGTATATCCTGCCCTTCTAACACATCTGCATCATTCAGAGTGGTTTACAATTAACCGGGAATGAAAACCAGCTCGGATGCTAAGAGCATTCTAAAATGAAAGTCTACCTTATAGAAATAATTTGTCCAACAGCAACCATAATAAAACTGGTTGTTGTTTCAACCCAATGTTTTAATCAATCATCACAAAGCAGTTAAGAGGGTCCAAACGGGCCTCACCAGGTAGGGTATTTTAAAACTTGGGTGCAGCCGCTGAGAAAGGCTTGTTAGGTTTTCTAACAATAGCTTACGAGGTAAAGTTTAATCATATCTTCCACTAAAAGTAGTTGTTAATTCCCTTAATGCAGCTTTGAACTTGGGAAAATGTCCATTAAAAGTTATTGAGCACCATCAGCAAGTTAGCAAGACCCGTTCAGGCATTCACCTCCAACATAAAGAAGAGCTTTCCCCAACCTGATGCCTTCCTTCCCAGTATATAGAGAGGACCAGAGTTGCACATGCTAGCCTCTTCTCCCACCTCTCTACTAGCTGCAGAACTTTACACACTGAGTGGGAAGATCTGGAGGGGGAATCTTTATGTACTCAGCTGATTGCAGGAGATTCCCATCCACATGGAGGAGAGGAGTCTATGTGAAGAGTCTTCCTTCCTACCTTCCCACTCCATGAAGCTGATGGAAACAGAGACACCGGGAGCTGGTTTCCTCTCTCGACTAACTTAAGCCCATTCATTTCAGTGGAACTTGGGTGCAATTCACTTTTCCTGGGTTGTGCCTCAAGTTACTGTGGTTTTCAAACGTTTCCCCGTGAAATGCATTTCATTATTTATTTTAGGGGGGAAATAATGTAAGAGCAGCAAGAACATACTTGGCATAAGAGGACGTGGCAGACCAGCAAAATCCCTTGGGTAATATTCTCGAGATCCATATCCGCTAGGAGGCACTGGTGGAAAGGGAGGGCCTCTTCTCATGAAAGGCCCTCTTGGGTCCATTGGCATTAGAGGAGCTCGCAGTAAGGGCAGTGGTGGTGGCACAATTCCAGGCCCAAAGCCTCCATTGTCAGGTGCATGAGACTGATCCGAGGCATTGAGCATATTCTGTGAGGAAAGGGAAGTGGGCAAGTTAAGATTTAGAAAGAAGCTCGTGCCACTTTTTCAAGCCACTGAGAAACTTGTCAAAGCACATAAGCCCGAAAAGAAGCTATGATTTACAAGCTCCAAAGAGGGCAGATCAAAGCAGAAGCCCAATCCAAATCAGGAATGTGGGCTAACAGGACTGAGATGGAGCCAAACTCAAAGGCTACAAGTAGGAAGTTCATTAAAGCAAGACACAACATCACCCCTGCGCTGAAAAGCTAGTCCACTCATTTCCAACTACCTTTCATCTTTCTTGCTCTTGCAGGTTTTAAATAAATTCAGTCGTGAAACTATTATTTTAGCTAACATGTCTTCAGTAATTGAAAATGCCCACAAGGTAATAAATAATGCTGTAGCAAATACATACTGTGTAAAATCAATTTAAAGAACTGTCAAATTCAGCAGAAACTTGGCAAACCTTTTTTGCACCAAATGAAATTGATCTTCTCAGTCTTTTGTCTGTTACTTACACTGTCATTGGGATGATCTCTTATTCCATTTCCACTTAAGTCTGTTCCTGAGTTATTCTCAGATGCTTGTCCATCTGGAAGTGGGGGGAAATAGCCAAAAAGCACTTTAGCATTAAGTAGTCCCAAAACAGCTTTCCTCCAAGGAACAGATGGGTGTGGAAATGTATGTTTTTGCACATTTACTAAACAGAGGTGTTGACTGTATTGATATTTTTGTGCCCTTCAAAAAACAAAACAAATAGTGCCATTCCCGCTCACAACTAGTTTGAACTATTGTTTTTCCTACTGAAGTTAAATAAATGACAAGGCTGCTGTATAGATTTACTAGATGATCATTTCAGGGAAGAAAATTTATCTTTTCAAAACAACCAGTGTGTAAACACCAAATGCATTGTTTAAACACTGTGCTGGTTGTAGAGAACAAGGTCTGTTTCAAAGTCTAAATCAATGTTTTACTGATCTTGGGTCAAATGTCTTAGATGAAAGGCTTTTTGCTTTCAGCATGAATTCAGGTTATTCCTTCCCACATGTGACCACAGATGCTGAATGGAGATAAAGGAATGATGTGACTTATGGTAAGCAAAGCATAGCAGTCCAGTTAACACAGAGAAAGTGCAGAAGTTTCTTAAACTTTATTGCTGCCTCTTTCTTTTTTTGTATCACAAACATGGATTACTGCTTGGTATTACAAACAGCAAAGAACATTAATTTCAAAATACCAAAGTCATTACTGGCATTCTTTGATATGCTATGAACAAGAGAACAGAAAGTGCTCTGAGTGTTTGGATTTCAAGCTCTTTGGGCTTTAGTTCTGAGCAGAAAAGGATTATTTACTGCTGCAGCCAAATTTGGTAGTGAACTCCTTTATTTGGGCACTAAAAGAAAGTAGTTCCTACCTGCTTTATCAAATGAAGGCATGCTATAACTTCTTAGTTCTGCTGGTCCTGAAAGTCTTCCTGAGTTTGGATGACTGGGATAAAATCTTTCTGGTCTTCGAGGAAGAGATTGCTCATTATACAGCTGACCTACCATTCAATAAAAAGTGCAATTTATTCAGTAGATTTTATTAGAATTACTCAATGGTGGCTTATCAACAACTTATATCTTATATTCCTTGTGTTATGGAATATGCAAACTAAAGGACATGGGGCGATAGCTAGCTAAACCTAGTAGCTGATGGAAATCTCACATCTATCCCATTTATCAAGGTCGATCAACTATACAATATGGTCTTGGAATCTTTAAGCAGTTATCAGACTCATATATATCATACGTATGCTGCTATCCCTTAGGTACAACATCAAACACTTGAACCTAAAAAGCCCTGGCAATGATCCCTCCAGAGGTCACAGCACGGTTCAAAACAAAAGGGAGCTCAGCAGTATTTCATTTTGTAATTGCCATTAAAATAGAAAATGTCCAAGAATGATGGGCTGTGTTTAGTTACCTGGAGGCGGGGGCATTATCCTGTGATCTCTATCCCATGGAGGTGACAAAGATCCAGTGTCAGAAGGTGGTCTGTGGGGATCAGATAACCTGTCAGAATGCAACTCTCCTCTTTCATTACTAACTTCATACATGCCAGCATTCCCCGGTCCTCTTGATCCTAATTGAACAAGTTACAATGGATTCAGTCACTTGAGACATCCGTCATTGCAGTTTTCACCGAGTACCAAACCACGAGATCCCAACACATTGGAAGGTGGTAGAATAACACACATGGCTCCCTTGGTGAATTTCAGTCATGTGCTCTTTTTCCAGGAGGGGTGCAACTGTTCAGTCAGTCAAAAGTACAGTAAATACTAAGAGACAGCTGCTTTGAAAGAGGGTGGAAGGAACCCTGAAACAAAGTCTACATTATATTCTGATTCCTCTCACTGGGCAAAGGGAGGAAAAAGAACGTTAGAAGTCTTTTCATCAACCTCATCAGTGTTGGCAACATCTTGGCAGAGATTCCTCCTCCCTCAGAGCCCAATTCTGCTTCCTCTTCCCCAAGCAATTTGATCAAACCCATCAAATGCAACATTCTCCCCTCTCTTAAATCTCCAATATTTAAAGTAAGAAGACAGCTGAAAAAGATTCGAGAATTTGCCCCCTATTTAGAAGAATAAATGAGAAAACACGCTTTAAGCCAGTAGGGCAATATTTTGAACTACTGTACATTAAAGCGTTTTCATTTCTAATTATTCAAGCTGTTGAGAAGCTTTTAAGGTCTGACTCACTCTGTGGCTCATAAGTACTGATTTATGTTGGTCTATCACCTATTTTGTTATACTTGTACTGGCTCTGAATTTATCTGAGTATAGTTGCACTTTCAAGTCAGCAAATTGACATATTTCCTCCATCCTCTCCAACAAAAGCCAGAACAAAAAGAAACAGCTCCTGAGATTATTCACCACATGCTGTCAATACATATCAGTTAAAAACAAAACTCTTTTGTTTTTTTCTGTTGAGATCAACAGCCTAAAATACAAATAGACTCAAATATTCTTGCTACAATGATATAAAAGGCCTACTCTTCCTTTCAAACTCCCTTTCTTGAATCTGAAAGATGGCACTGGCTTCACTTTTAGTAGCTAGATGGATGAGGAGTGAGGGTAAAAAAAATGAAGAGTAAAGTAGGTTTTTTTAAAAAAGCTTTTATTCTGTTTTTGTTTTGCGTTGGGCACCCATCTACTGTAATGAGCTGCAGAAACTAGGGGAAATAGATTGTTCCACAAATGGATGGACAGCACTAGTGGAAGCATAGATAGTTTCATGATATTCACAAAAAGCACTAGTAGGTGCTGTTAAGAATCCTTCCATGAGCAGAATACATCTTTCACATGTAAAAGAGCATTTTTAGATCCAACACACTGGTTTTTGGAACATAGAGTCATAATGGTACTGTATACTTCTGCTTCCTGACCTATACGCTAGAATGCATTTATATGGATAATTTAAGCTTACTCTTAACCGGGTTCTTTTTAGTATACTTTTACAGATAGATCCATTACCAAGAAAGGAGGGATAGACTAAGAGGAGAGAGAATCCATGAAAGTTAAGTTTTCAAATTTAAGAATTGTACCTCTTCCTCCTCCACCACCTGGAAGCACAGGTGAAAATCTTAAGGGGCCCTCCAATAAGGTTGGAGGGGAAAGAAAAGCTCTTGTTTCAGATGAAGGTCTGCCCATTGGTGAGGGTCCATATGGGGAGTGCTCTGGAACAGTTAAAACAAAATACTAAAATTCACAGGTTAGAGTTAATGGGCTGACATATAGTTCATTTCTCACCTAGGTTTAAAACTAATTTGGGACAAAAGAAAAGTCAACCTCCTGACTTCATTATCAGTCATGGAATTTTTTTAAAAAAGTCATTTTAAATAATTTTCAAATGCTCTACAGATTGTTAATAGGAACAAAAATTACAATGGGAATCAAAATACTATATGCTGTTGCTACTAAAGGTCAAAGAAATAAAAATGATCCCTGCATGAATAAAGACCAGCTATGCTTTCATACATAAATGGAGTCATGATCTCTTTACACTTCAACAAGATGCACATTTTAAAAAGTACTGTACCTCTGCCAAATGCCCTAACTGGCATATCAAGAGCATAAGGATCCTTTTCCAAACGATCAAATTTAAATTCTGCTTCTGTTAATCTAAAGGAAAGAAGAACATGTTAATAAACTAACTTCTTCCCTATTTTTTTCTAGAACTCAACTTTTCAACTGATGAAAAAGGTAAAAATCAGTTAATGAAATAGATTACAGGCATTAATTGTTAAATCAGAAAGTTAAATCCAGAGTTTTGGAGTACATTGTCAGTACAGTCATACCTCGGGTTACAGATGCTTCTGGTTGCGCGTTTGCGGGTTGCGCACCGCACCAAATCTGGAAGTACCGGTTACTTCTGGGTTGCAGCGCTTGCGCATGCGCAGAAACACTAAATCACACATTGCGCATAAGCGCCAAATCGCGACCTGTGCATGCGCAGATGCGGTGCTGCGGGTTGCGAAAGTGCCTCCCGTACGGATCACATTCACAACCCGAGCGTCCATTGTAATACGCTGATGACACACATCAGCCTGTGCATATGTATCGTTTTTTATTTTTCCAGAAAACCCACATAACTGATCACTGGTGTCACATAGTAACTGAACGACGGCACATTATTCAGTGACAACAGTACGTCAACAAAATCAAGTTCTTCAGTATGTACATTTTAATGCTTACTTTTGTCTACTGTATGCATTTTCTTCTCTTATATCACTGAGGTGCCTTTCAGCTGCCCGTGCTGCCAGCTTTAAAAATAAAAGTTCTTGTTAAATACTGCTATTCCTTAAAGCACAAGAAATATTTCCAGTTGAAAGTTCGAACACTGTTATCTCCTATCGTAGAACAGCAGTCTATTAGAAAGCCTATGAAACAGCTTAAGGTAAAGGTAAAGGTACCCCTGCCCATACGGGCCAGTCTTGCCAGACTCTAGGGTTGTGCGCTCATCTCACTCTAGAGGCCGGGAGCCAGCGCTGTCCGCAGACACTTCCGGGTCACGTGGCCAGCGTGACAAGCTGCATCTGGCGAGCCAGCGCAGCACACGGAACGCCGTTTACCTTCCCGCTGGTAAGCGCTCCCTATTTATCTACTTGCACCCGGGGGTGCTTTCGAACTGCTAGGTTGGCAGGCGCTGGGACCGAACGACAGGAGCGCACCCCGCCGCGGGGATTCGAACCGCCGACCATATGATCGGCAAGTTCTAGGCGCTGAGGTTTTACCCACAGCGCCACCCACGTCCCATGAAACAGCTTAAATGACACTAAAAGTGAAGTACCCCTCCTCCGTGTTCAGCAATGACCACAATGCAAGACTGCCGATTTCAATGCAATTTGCAGCTGCTGGACCACTGTGACTCCATCAAGGGTCTGGGTGTAAGCCTGCTTTTAAATATCCTGATCTCTCTTATTCGCTAGCAATTTGACCCAATGAGTACTAACAGACAAAGAAGCTATGGAATATTGATGGCGTTCTCTTGCCCATAAAAGTTGGAGATTAATTAGCATGCTCCTTATATGGAGTAGCTACTAAAATGTCACCCTCTCTGACACCCACAACTTACACAGAGACGGTGCTGTTGAGCTGGTGAAAGCAAACTATGAGTAGCCAACATGTTGCCCTCCATGTGGAAGTCTACAATATCCATCAGCCCATCAGTATGGCCAACAGGGCTGGGATGATGGGCAGTGTAGAAGAGGAGTTTGGATTTGATATCCCGCTTTATCACTACCCGAAGGAGTCTCAAAGTGGCTAACATTCTCCTTTCCCTTCCTCCCCCACAACAAACACTCTGTGAGGTGAGTGGGGCTGAGAAGTGTGACTGGCCCAAGGTCACCCAGCAGCTGCATGTGGAGGAGCGGGGACACGAACCCGGTTCACCAGATTATGAGTCTACCGCTCTTAACCACTACACCACACTGGCTCTGTGTAGTCTAACAACATCTAGAAGTAAAATAAGAAAATTCCTTCAAGGAGCACCTGAGAGACGAACTAAGTTTGTTATTGGTATGAGCTTTCGTGTGCATGCACACTTCTTCAGATACCAACAGCTGTGCATGCACACGAAAGCTCATACCAATAACAAACTTAGTTGGTCTCTCAGGTGCTACTGGAAGGAATTTTCTTATTTTGTTTCGACTACGGCAGACCAACATGGCTACCTACCTGTAACTAGAACATCTAGAAGTGTGATGTTGCCTACTCCAAGTCTAGCAGGATTAGTACAGATCAAACTAATGGGAGGAATTCAATGTTGCGCTCTTCTGATCGTTCCATCATTCCATCAGGGCAAGCAGTTGGCTTGCCAGATGGAACGATCCCCAGGAACCATTCCAGTTCTCCCACCTGCCACCCAAGGCAGTTTGAAGAGGTGCGGAGTCTCTGTCCAGGGGTGCTGCTGATGGGCTTCACTAATTGAATCCCACCCAACGGTTGTTGAGCTGGGACATTTTCCCTTCCCATCTGTTTTAGCAGTCCATGCCAATTCAAGCTCTGGAGGAAGCTTTCATATGGACAAGCCTTGGATTCCATTTCTGTGAATCTCTTGATAAAACTGGAGTGCCTTATAATGGGAAAGAGAGGGGTAGGGTTTATTTTTTGTCTTGTGTGAAAGATGGGTTTTGAAATCACATTTTGTTCTCCATTACTGCAATGTTATCAGAGGACAGACTGTTTTATTCTTAGATAAGAGCCGCAAAAACAGCCAAAATATTTATTAAAATGGCATTGAAACAAGGCCAGAAGAGTGTTGCAAAATCAAACATTTTAAAATTGGCATTGGGTTTGGAAGGATTTGTTTTTACAAGAACGGATTTACTGTTACTATAAAAAAAGATTCCATAAGACACTGAGGAAACTGGGCACAGTATCCATGGGCTCATATTGATATAGTCTTTTCCTGCCATAAGCTTGTACTTTTTGAGGTAAATTAGATTTATCCAGTGATTTTTTTTCTGGGAGGACGCAGGGGTACGCATACCCTTAAACATTTGGTGAATCTTTGTAATTTTGTCCATTTACTGTATTTATTTTCCCTGATTTGAACTATAAAATGGAGATTTTCTTGAGTCAAAATGAGAGTACCCCTAAACATTCTTTTAAGGAAAAAAGCACTGGATTTACCCCACCTATTTTTTACTGGTACTAATGAAAAGGAGTATTTTTATGGTCCTACAATTCTGAACCAAGGGGCATGGGAAGCTTCCCCCCCCCTTTCTCCATTCTTCCTCTGCCCTGAAAGAGTTCTTTCTGAAGTGCATTGCAAAGTGGCTTTTCTCCAAACACAACTTGAATTGCCACAAATTCTGCCACTGAACAGCACGCAAAGCCCTGCAGCTAATCCTACAACTGAGCAATAGCACCAGACTTTATCAGGAGATAGAATATACTTATTTAAAGAGAGCAAGTTTAAAAGGCCCTATAAAATATAATTTAAAAATCCTATTGGGGAGCTGGTGGTCAGTAAATGAGTAAGATAACAAACGGGGTGGGGTAGCAGCTTCCAGGTGCACATCTGGATTTATAGCAGCTCACAGAAAACCTTCAAAACAACTTTTGTCAATTTACCCAGCATAATGGCTAAACCTGGGGAGTTCAAAGGAGCAGTCTAACAGTTGTTTTGGGACAACTGCAGAGCAAGGGGCAAATGAGTGTATTAGAAAGATCCAGGTGAATCTCTCAAAGGCAGCATACAAATATTTTAAAATAAAATACTAAAAATGTCTTTGCCCCTTTTGAAAGCATCACACTTTTCAGAAAGACTGGCAAGTTTTTAGCATTTGCAACTTACCCAGTTATCGTGAGCTTTCTGCTCATGGGACTTAACCTGTTAAAAGAGAATTCCACATTAGTTCAGAGGTGCAGAACTCAAATCAGTCTGAAAGGCAAGATGCATTTTTTCAATTCCAAAGAGCCACGCTAGCACATGACCTGTGGGAAAGTACAGTCATACCTCGGGTTGAAGTAACTTCGGGTTGAATATTTTCAGGTTCTGCTCTGTGGCGACCCGGAAGTAACGGCGCACGTTACTTCCGGGTTTCGCCGCTTGCGCATGTGTAGATGCTCAAAATGACATCACATGCATGTGCGGAAGCAGCAAATCGCAACCCGTGCAGATGCAGGTTGCGTTCGCTTCAGGATGTGAACAGGGCTCCAGAACGGATCCTGTTCGCATCCAGAGGTACCACTGTATATGGCAATTCACTTTCTCTCCACACCCACCTTCTATTAATCTCTCTCCTTTCCCCACTCCATAATGTTTATCTCTATTGTGCCTCCATTCCACAGGTCCCTCTGCCTTCCTCAATATTGTTTTTCTCTCACATTGCCCTGCAGTGCTCTTGCTTGTTCACTCCTCCTCTCATTTCCCACCACATTTTTTCCTGCTGTTTCTTCTCTTATCTCTACTTCTTTTCTTGCCAAGTTCATCCACAACAGCAAACAAGATCGTTGTTTTTTACGTTCCCAGGGTTTTACCCCAATGAAAGTGTCTTGGGCACAAGAGAGGAATGCCATCTGGACAGATACTAGCATGCCTCTGTTTCTCAGCTGCATGCCTCAGAAACCAAAGAGGAGGAAGAGGAAAGTGCATGCATTGACACAAGAATTCCCCCATCCCACTCCTATTCATGCTGAGCTTAGGTGGGCCTTAGATGTCTCCACAAGGGGCTGAGAGAGGGCTGGCAAATGATCTGGCATGCTTTTGATCAAATATAAACTAACATCTTGAGTACTTAAATACATAGCACTGGTTGGGTTCACACATGGTTTGAAGTTGGCTTATTTAGAAACTAAAACAGCTTGTTTTAAACCAGGAAATGTCGTTCGTATGTAACGCTAAGCTACGACTAAACTCAGCAGAGGTACTCCTCCTGTAGAAAGAAAATGATGCCAAATGCAAAAAGGAGCAAATCACAAACAGAAATTTTCCTTTGCTGCCGTGACTCAAAGATGAGCCATGTCTGCAAAGGTGGAATGTTCCTTCACAGCCACTGCTTCAGTTGAAAAGCCGTACCTGCGAAGGAAGGAATGGGAGTTCACTTGATGTGCTTTTGTGTTGCATTACCTGATGTCATGGGCCATCATGGACTGACATATGGGCAACCCCATCCACCTATCAAAATGGCCCACAGAGATGGGGAAGTTTTGGGTCTAGCCCACTGGATACATTCCTCACCTGTGGTCAAAGTCAATAAATCTTTAAAGGTAAGAGATGCTGCATTTAAGATATATGTTATTAATAATAAAAATAATAACAATAAAAGCCTCAGTCTGCTATACACTTGTCTGGGAGCAAATTTACAGTAATTGAACTGAATTTTACTTCTGAGCAGTGCTTTTTTCTGGGGGGACGCAGGGGTATGCATACCCCTAAACATTTTGTGAATCTTTGTACTTCTGTCCATTTACTGTATTTATTTCCCCCAATTTGAATTACAAAACGGTGTTTTTCTTGAGTCAAAATGAGAGTACCCCTAAACATTTTATAAGAAAAAAAGGACTGCTTCTGAGTAAACATGCGTAGGATCATGCTATAATGCTGAAATCCTAAGCAAGCATACTTTGAAGTAAACCCAACTGAAATCAGTCATGGTAGACATAGCACATGTACTAATTTAGAAAACAAAATATATATAAATAC
Organism: Podarcis bocagei; assembly: GCF_964188305.1. Classification (NCBI taxonomy): domain Eukaryota; kingdom Metazoa; phylum Chordata; class Lepidosauria; order Squamata; family Lacertidae; genus Podarcis; species Podarcis bocagei. Next base: position 33,382,111 of record NC_138125.1, read on the forward strand.
CAGATTCTCGTAAGAGTGAACTGTTTTTTTCAGTTCTTCTTCTAGTTCTTCTGCTCGTTGTCTGTAATGGAATTATACAAGGATAATTTTGCACACCAGATATTATCACAACCCCTTAAGTAACATTGAAAAGTATGTCATTAAAAAAAAAGCAACAACCCCAAACCTAATCTAACTGGGAGCCCTACTGAAGCAGAAGGCAGAGCACCAGTTAGGCAAGAACAGATAGCCTTTGAAGCAGATTGGAACCTGCCTGCAGAACTATTCCCTTTTGTCAAGCTGCCTGCAAAATTCTGTTGTTGTGAAAGAGACAAAACTGGAATTGAATGGGGTCTCTTCCAATTGAAGCTTAGCAGCCTACATTGATTTACAAGGCCCTGTAAGGTTGGGGGAGGGTATTAACCTGGCTGTGTCGAACCAAAGGCAAATTGTTCCAGAAGCTCTGCAAATGTCATCTTGGTAGTCAAGATAACCCCACAATTAACTGGCAGCTGTAGCAATGAGCTCAAATATGTTTAGATTCACTTGTTTTGCTATAAGCTAATTTGCTTGCTGTGATGGGTTCCGGGCCCAGAAAGGGCAACTATCTGTAAGACTTGGGCATTTGCCACCTATGCCCTCATCTGGTCAGGTGGAGTGAAGGGAAGTCCTGGCTGAGAAACGTATGCTGCTTTGTCTATAAAGCATGTATGAATGTTTGTGTGGGTGCAGACAGCCATCTCCTTACTTCAATGTCAATCTCATAAAGGCTGGGAGACCTAGCAGGCTGATTTGCTGTTAAGTCTGCACCTTTCTTTTAATAAAGCACTAGAACCGACCATTCTGACGGTTTTGACATCCTTCTTTGGCATCTCTGCACCCAACCACTCCCACAAGCCCTTGATTAGAACACTGATGCAGAAGGGACACTAGAATATCTAGCACCTTAAAAAGGGGATAACCTATCCAGTCAATCTGGTGACTGTCAAGACCCACAAGCTCTGCAAAGCTACCTTAAAGCTGCCTGCCCCTTAGGGGAAGTTCTGGGTGGGTTTGGGAAAAGCATGAGCAGAACTCCAGTTTCGTAACAGGGCTTTCCTGGCTCCTTAGGATGAAGGGATCATCTAGAATTCAGGTGGGGTGGGACACAGTGGGCTCCAGCAGGATGGAGGAAAGCAGCATAATCTGGTGAATTGCCTTTCTACTCAAGGAAGATACATTCAGATCCAAGCCTCTGATAACCACTCTCTCCACCCAAAACACTATGAGAAGGGGCTTGAGTCACTTGTGATTACTGTAATGGGGCTTCACTGACTTGATTAGAGGTACTACTCCATACGACTCCTCTGATTTTTCAAAAGTTTCAAGATGCTAGGTCTAATTCTCCACTGAATTTTGTTCATTCAACAGAGGAAAATACCAAATGAAATCCACAGTTACCGATAACGGTTCACTTCTTCAGCAGCATGACTGATTGTCTCATCAACTTTGGAAAGCTTTTCTTCTTTCTGTAAACGATCTTTTTCTTCTACAGTTAATTTCCTTTGAAAAATAAAAGAAACAAAGCCTTTCATTAGCCACAACTCAACTGTTTTCTAGTCATCTTAAGAAAACATCCACAAAGGGCTGAAGCTCATTTCAAAAAACAAACACTGACACGTACAGTAACTTCCATTTGCCCTAGTAGCCTGATCCTTAATTATAAGCAGCGTAAGCAACAATAAAAATGGTGTTAAAATACTCAATACATTAAAGGTTGTGCCACCCTGTGCATACTTAGAGGGCTTCTCAAGGTGTGAATCAGCTAAGAATCCCTGTCAGTAGAAGCCCTGTGCAAATGGGGCTTCTGCCCACCCCCCATGCAAATTGGCTAGGGATGGAGACAACATTGCATGTGGGTAGGAGAGGAGAGATCATTCCATCTGGCAAGCTGCAACACATGTGCAGACAGAATGTTCAACACAGCACCACCCTCACTGAGGGTTCAGAGCAAACATGCATAGGACTGGGCTATAGCAGAACTTGCCAAATTTATTCCTTGAAGGTTGCAGCAGTAGCTCTGAAAAATGATTTGTGAAGAACTTGCCGGTAAATATCTGCTAACAATAGTAACTGGTCCCCAAGAGAAATTTAGCACTGATGAAGTGCTAGCACCCCCATGATCAAAATGCTCAGGGGATCTTAAGATAAAAGAATGAAATCAAGGAAGAATCCAAAAGAGGGAATGCTGCAGTTATGGGTGACTTCAACTAGCATCATACAGACTGGCTACATATGTGTTCCAGCCATGACAAAGCAGTAAATTACCTAGATATCCTAAATGACTGTGTCATGGAACCAAACAGAGGGACGGCAAGCCTGGACTTTTATCTTGAGTGGTGCACAGAACTTGGTACAAGGTGTAAGTGTTGCAAGCCAGTTAAGTGAAGTAGCCATAGTGCTATTCATGCACATACATGAAAATGGCCAATTGCCAAGAAAATCCAGCACAGTCACATTTGGCTATGAAAGAGGAAACACCCCCAAAATGAGGGGATTGGTAAAAAGGAAGTTGAAAGAAAAGGTCAAGAGGGCCACATCAATCCAAAATGCTTGGGAGTTGTTTAAAAACATGGTATTAGAAACCATATGAAGTAGTAAGCAAATAGACCAAGAAGTGGCAGCAAGGTCCCAGTGCCAAGACAAGGGTATAATTGTTGAAGACAATGGCAGGCTCAAGTTACATATAACATCATTTTTCTGTTATCTAAACAAAGATTCATGTATCAAGCAACAAATCAACCACAACCAATACCTGTGAAGGTTCATTTCATTTTCTTGATATAGCTCAGTCATGACTTTAAGCTTTTGCTGAAGCTTCTGAACTTCGCTTTCAAAGTGTGTATTTTCAGAATGCAACGTGACATGTTCCTTTTGTAGATTTTCAATGCGTTCTGTCACAAGAGTTAATTACAATTAACTGATATGTTAAACCCATACGATAAAGGAAACAAATATTGAAGACTGAATACAGTATTCTAATGCTGAAAAGAAAAATGATTTCTGAAGGAGTTTGGAAGAGATGTAAAACCTCATTATGTCCCTGTACAATAACTCCAGTCACTTTGAAAAATGCTTTGAAATCTCACTAAAAGGATACATTTCCCCCCTCCCCTTTCACATGTATTTGTGGACCAAATTTTGTTTTGATTTCCTTCACAGGACAAATATGTTTGGACCAAATGGGCTGAGGCACAGACAGGAGGGAAATAAGGCACAGGACAGCTTCACCATAGCTAAATAAAATCCTTTTTAATACTAATACCACACGTCAGCATCAACAGTTTCCCAGGTAACAAGCCCCACATCTCAATCTACTAAGATAATGGCCATGTAATACATAGAAATCCAGGTTTTGGTTTTTGGTTTTGGTGTCTTCTACTTCCTAATCAGGATCCGGTTTGGCCCAAGTTTGCTGCCTGAGACAGAACAGCTGTGTTGTCCCCCAACCCAACCCACTACCCAGTCAAAGTGTATAGTGTACACAGCTGGGCAAGTTATTCTGGAAAACCCCCGGAAACACCTCCCCCAGCTCCCTGACATTAAAAATGCAATACAGTGGTACCTCAGGTTAAGAACTTAATTTGTTCCAGAGGTCTGTTCTTAACCTGAAACTGTTTTTAACCTGAAGACCACTTTAGCTAATGGGGCCTCCTGCTGCTGCTGCGCCGCCAGAGCACGAGTTCTGTTCTCATCCTGAATCAAAGTTCTTAACCCGAGGTAATATTTTTAGGTTAGCGGAGTCTGTAACCTGAAGCATATGTAACCTGAAGCGTATGTAACCCGAGGTACCACTGTAATGATACGTGAAATAACTAACAGCCTGTTGCCATTTCATGACACCCAAAATTAGTTGTCTGAGGCAGTTGCCTCAAATTTCCGTGGGTTGCCCCTGCTTAGTGTTTCCTCAGCCACACATTTCCTCAGTCACCACCGGTCACTCACCTCACACCTCAATCCCCAGTATCTTCAAGACAGGGTTGGGAGAGCCCCCTGTCTGAAATCCTGGAGAGCTGCTGCCAGTCAATGTAGACAATGCTCAGCTAGATGGACCAATGGTCTGACTCAGTATGACCAATGATCTGAATCAGTACAGTGCTACCTCAGGTTAAGTACTTAATTTGTTCCGGAGGTCCGTTCTTAACCTGAAACTGTTCTTAACCTGAAGCACCACTTTAGCTAATGGGACCTCCTCCTGCTGCTGCGCCGCCAGAGCACGAGTTCTGTTCTCATCCTGAAGCAAAGTTCTTAACCTGAAGCACTATTTCTGGGTTAGCGGAGTCTGTAACCTGAAGCGTATGTAACCTGAAGCGGGTGTAACCCGAGGTACCACTGTATAAGACAGCTTCCTATGGCTTTCCCCACCAGGCCACCTGGCATGTTTAAGTCATGGGAAGCAGCAGTGCTTTTTTAATGGAAGGCAAGTTAGTATTTGGCTCCCATCTGCAGTAGCCACCAGCCAAGTTAAATTACCCAAAATGCAATGTCTGACACAATGTTGGGTTGAGCATTCCATTTTGGGTAATCAAACATGGAAGATGGCAACTGCAATTAAGAGCTAAGTTTGGTTCCCATGCTACAGCAGCACCAGGAACACTACTAACACACCTCTGGTGTCCGCGTGTGAGTGTGTGTTTGCGTGTGTGTAATAAGTGAGTGGCAGCAGCAATGTCTGACCCTGGGCCTGCACCATACTCTGTCTAATGGTAAGGCTGCCCCTGTCACAAACTCCCCTCAACAAGATTCAACCCATTTCATTGTCTCTGGGATGGTTTCTCCTTTCTGAAGTGGAGCGCAGGGGGGGGGGGCGGAGTGGAAAAAAATAGAACAGACAGCAAATTAAAATGGCTGCTTTTGTTTCTATACAGTATGCAACCTTCTTCAATATTTACAAATCTCTCATCTCTACAGTGTGGCAGTCTCTGAAAGTGGAACAATTCCTACAACCATGATTTACCCATTCAGAGATCACACCAAGCCATAAAAAACACCTACCTGAGGCGCTCCATGAAGGATATGGCATCATAAATTCAACAAGGTATTGTGTAAAAATTGAATTCTTCGTTTTAATGGTTTTTTTCAAGATACCTTATACTTCAGTGAACCTTGATCATTTAAGAGATTTCTAATTATCTTTACAGCTTCGTTCAGTTAAAAGTAAAGATTTTCCTAAAACCGTAACAGAAAACAGCTTTCTTCTTCCTTTTAAAATAATAATAATTAAAAATCAAGAATTCATCATTACCTGCAAGTTCCTCTTTTGCTTTGTTTTCATCTGTCAGCTTTGAACAGATTTGATTTACTTCTGATTCCATAGATTTTAGACAAGCATTTAGCTATATCAAAGAAAAAAGATAAATTATTTCAAATCATAATTGCAAAAGAAGCTACTGATGTACATTTGCACTTCTAAATCGAATCTTTATCTAGTTCTGGATCACTTTCTGGCTGCAATGCTTATTTATGTATTTGATTTCCCCCCCCCCACCCCACCATTCCTCCAAACCACAACAGAAGCTGGTTTCACATAGTATATCATTAAAACAGACATTTAAAATAAACAGAACAATAACATCACTACACTATACCAAGAATATATCACAGCAAAAACAGTAGGTACCTAAAGGGAGGTTGCGCACCCATTGTAAATCAAAATCATGTGCCAAGGCAAAGCCAGGAAGCATTCTATACTTGTCCTGCACCCACCTAGCCAAAGAAGGCAATTGGTTGATGCTCACTTCTTTAATGAGTTAAAGCAACAGTGGGACCACACAGACCCTCCCAGAATTATGTGCCCTCATCTGATGGGAGTGCACACACACAACCAGAGACTTCTCCTGCACAAATGTTGTTGCTGCTCTTCCCTCTTCAAGCATCTCCTGGTTCTAAAAAACAGTAGAGCAGGGGATGGCAGGGATTGGACCGGCCTGCCCCTCACCTGAACAGCCTCTTTCTACGCTTCCAACGTGTCCTGCACCCCCACTTCTGTCTCTGACTCCTCCAACCCTTCCTCTCCTCTTCCCCCTGCCTCACAGGTGGCACCAAACACCATAAATCACTGGGGGGGGGGCTGCTGTCTCAGTCTCTAACCCCCTTGCCTCCATCACACACTCATCAGAGCCCTGCCAATCCCTGGCAATAGTTAAGCAATAGCAGCACCCCAGTGCATCACATATACTAAAGAGGCACACCATTAAAATAATTCTTTGGCTTGAATCCAGAGTTCTTATGAGCAGGACTCCACTCATAGGCTGCTTCTGCTGGCGGAGGCAAATTTCAGCAATTCCTCCTTCTCCCAGCAGCCCCTCTGGGACAGTACGTGAGGTGGTGCAGTAGATAGCAGAAATTGAAAAATTACAGTAGTTAAAGTGGTCTCTCTTCCTTTGTCTAGTTAGTTGGAACTCAGCCCACTTCATGCATGGAAGAAACTCTTTCATTCACAAAAGGGCAACTCTGGATCCTATCATTCCAAAAAAAGCTTGCAGATATTTTCTACTGAACTTTTTTTAAAATTGCTTTAATTCCCCCCCCCCAAAAGTTTTTATAAACCAGTAAAGAAAATAATCACAGTATTACCTTCGCAGCATAAATCAACTTCTCTACAGTTCGTTTTTCCTGATCATCTGGTTTAAGGGAAATGAAGAGAAGGTGAAAAAATCGACAAATCACAGAAAACTTTTTTTTTGTTATTTATTTATAAAACACAGTATTGCTTTTTAAGTGGGAAAGATTTCTTTTGCCCAAGTTTTAAAAACAGTTGTATTGTTTGTAAGAAGCAGTGAGTTCAAGAGGGAGGGGATAGGGACATTATTCATCTAACAATGCTTTACAGAAACGGTTTTTCTGAAATGCGTTTGAAATGTGTAATCAATCCAATGCGAGAATTACACTCCTCAGGCTTAATTAAGTTCCTTGACCTTTTCATGTGGGCTACTTATCCTCAGGCTAAGGACAAGAAGGAGCAGTGGTTGTCAGACCAGTTTGTGCTTTGCCAAGTTATCCTGGGGTTAGAGCAGGGGTCTGCAACCCGCGGCTCCGGAGCCGCATGTGGCTCTTTTACACCTTTGCCGCGGCTCCGGGGCGGATACTAGCGAGGGGAGGAGGCGCATTGTGTGCCTCGACACTCCCCACTGTGGCGGGCGCTGTACTGGCTGTGACGTCGCATGGGGGCGGTGCGTGCGTTAGTCACACACCGTCCCGACGTCACCTTCCCAGTTTTGCGGCTCCAGTTGTTTTTTTCTTCGGAAACGGGTCCAAGTGGCTCTTTTTGTCTTAAAGGTTGCAGACCCCTGGGTTAGAGTCTCAACAACTTGGATTGTCTTTTTCTAAGTTTTTTGTTTTTTAACTTCAGGGGTTACATTGAGCAGTCGGCTGCAGCACAGAGAAATCTAGCATATGTCAACATAAAGCTTTGGTGAAAATCCACTTTATGCACTGAATGCAACAGGCTATTGCCTATTAATACCTATGCCATAGATTTTGATTAATTCCTTGTATGTAGTTGATTCACACATATTAAGGAGGAGAACAGGTGACAATTCTAGAATTTGAAAATGAAATCATTTCTCTTTTCCTTCCCTTTCTGTAGGAAATGATTAATGATTTACCTAAGTGCTCCCCATTTTCTGTTTCAGTCTTTATATCATTATCCCAATGGTTGTCTTCAGCAGCAGCATGTTCATCTAATGTACAGCTCCAGTCTTTCATCTTCAACAAGCACTCTGTCAGTGACTATACCATATTTATAAAACAAGATGCACAAATGAGTCCTTGGCTCTTCACAAAGCAAATTCATGATTTTATTCATTTCATATACATTCAATAAACCTATTGAATGTTTAACAGTATTTTCATATCGAGTGTTTTACAGGAATAGTTCCTGTTCCATGTGGACTACTTCTAAGAGAAAAACTTTTACAACAGCATGCGTTACTGTGGTAGCTAGACCTCTTGTAAACTCAATACAAGTAGAATTCCAGAACCCCAAGTAAAGTTGCAGGCAGGTTTTTCTCTCTATCCAGCACTGCAAATCTGTATCTGACCACTAGCTTCCTTGGTCTCTGAAAAGGCCACCTGAACCTCCACTAAAGCTATTTGGAAACTGCCCTTTGAGGAATTTGGAGGGATGTGGATAGATGCCTAAAGAAATCAGTGAACTATTATGGCCCTAGTTTTCTGCCTAGGCCTTTTCTCCCATTCACTTACACGAATGGAATGCTTGATATGAGAGGAGGGAAGACTCCAAGAAGTTTAAGCAGATAACCCTACATCTCAGCCTTAGCAAAAGGGCTTAGCAACTTGCCAAACATACCAGTCTACCATGCTCCCTCCTAGAGCTTTTCACCAGTGACTCCCATAGGAATCAATGAAGCTACAAGGCAACCACAGTTCCAAGCAGTGTTATCAATGCCTGAGGGACGCATGTGTATCTCTCCAAATATTCCCAAAGGGAGGAGTGCAAGCTGTTGTTGAGTGGCAGGATTTTGAAGTACACCAAGCAATACTTTGTGGGTAGGATGGAGGGAGGGAATTATATACATAATAAAATTGGTTCTCTTGCAACTCTTGGAATTTCCCCCTTCTTTCTCTCTCTCCCCCCCCCCCCTAGAATTCAAGAGCCCTTCCTACTGTTTTAAAATGTGATGCAGTTTTCCCATGATAGAGCCCCAAAATAAATAACAAATTTCCTCCTGTTGCCAGGTGACATTAGGCATGCACAGAATTCACACATCTATATGAATAAAGTAAAGCAAGAGCTGCAGCCAGCGTGTAGTGGTTAAAGTGTTAGACTAAGACCTGGGAAACCAGGTTTCAAACCCCCATTTGGTCATGAAAGTCACTGAGTGACCTTGGGCCGGTCCCTGCCTTTCAGCCTAATCTACTTCACAGGGTTGTTGTAGGAGAACCTTCCTTTGAGAAAAAAGTTGGGATATAAATATAATAAATAAATCTTTAATTTTACCTTGACTTGACTTTCTTTGTTTTTAAGAGTCTCCTCCATACCTGCTTTTGAGGTTTCTAACATTTTTGCTTGTTCATTTAACTCACTTAATTGTTCACTCTGTCCTTCAGCTTCTTTTAAGAGCTGGAAACAAAAGTTAGGAAGTTCAGTACTTAATTTATACCAACCAGTTATTAGAATTTCATAATATTTAATTCTAAAGGGTCTGGCCTAAATTCTTAACATTACATACAGCAAAATTCATTGAGCTGAATATTTTGTATTTTAACTGACATTTCATATGTTCTAATTTTTGACAGCTGTTCTTTTGCTATACATGAAATTTAAAATCATTTTTATTGAACTTTTTCTGTTTTAAAAAAGCATGGGAATATATAAGGTTGCATCCAATTGTGTCTTGCACACTAATAAAAGACTTTTTGCTCCGACAGGACCTTCCATCAGTGGAACAGGAAGGGAGGCAATTTTTCAAACCTGCCCTGCGAAATCTGCTTCAGAATGGTTGGGTGGCGGGAAGCCCTTAGAATAGTGTAAGAGGGCAGAAGGGGTCTGCAGGGAGGAAGGGAAATCAACAAAATTGCCTTCCTTCCCATTCCGCTGATGGAAGGCTCTACTGGAGCAAAGAACTTCCCATCAGCTTGAGAGACACAACATGATATAACCCAGAATGTTCTAGCAAATATAGAGCTAGAGATTTAAAGCATAAAACCTGACTAAGTGGAACAAGTCCAGCTTCATGTTACCAGAACACAACCCAAGCCTATGATTAATCATCCCCAAGCTGGAAATATGAGGTGGATCCAATCTGTGGTGAGACAAGTTATTAAAAGCTGACTGAGACAGTAGCTCAGAAATACTGTCCTGACATTGTCCCAGGCACATCAATCTAGAAAAGCCTCTACATTGGTGCCCCGCAAGACGAATGCCTCACAAGACGAAAAACTCGCTAGACAAAAGGGTTTTGCGGTTTTTGAGCTGCTTCGCAAGACGAATTTCCCTATGGGCTTGCTTCGCAAGACGAAAACGTCTTGCGTTTTTTGCAAGTTTGTTTCCTTTTTCTTAACACCGTTAATACAGTTGCGACTTGACTTCAAGGAGCAACTCATAGAACGTAGTGTGGTAGCCTTTTTTGAGGTTTTTGGTGATTTTTGAAGCTTTTCCAAAACTTTCCCGACACCGTGCTTCGCAAGACGAAAAATACGCTAGACGAAAAAACTCGCGGAACGAATTAATTTCGTCTTGCGAGGCACCACTGTATAGGGAAGACAAAGAGAAAGAAGAGAGTTCTGAAGGAAACACACCCTCCAAGACCAAAGAGCATCCAACCACTCTGACGGCAAGGAAGCAATTGAACCACACACACACACACACACATACACACACACACCCCGCCAAAAGGCCTGTGTCTTAATAAATGCACTGAAATGCCAAGCAGCTCGGAACATCAAACCATTCATAGAAGTTGCAACTGATTTACTCCATGGAAGGCAAAGTCACATAAATTATAGCAGTCTGTGGACTATCACACTTTTCCTCCAACTTTCATTAAACTACCTAATAATTTAAACCGGAGCCTTAACAATATTTAAAGTCATAAATTATTCTAAAGTGAGGATACAGTGTTCCTAAAAGGCACTCTATAAAACTACACAGTGTAAATAATATACCTGTTTTTCACTTTCATGAAGTTGGTTGTTTTCAGCTATTGCATCTTGGACAGATGTTTTCAATCTCTCTCTGTTGATCTCATATACTTTTAATGTGGACTTGGCCTAAGTGAAATAAAGGACAGTGAAGCTGCTAATATAAATATATACATAGAAGTATAATATAATAGATAATATATTTATAGAATATATATCTATATATCTATCATATCATATCATAACATATCTAAATATAATATAAGTATATACATAGAATCACATTTACATTTTTTGTTATTTCTATCAATTCCTTTAGGCATTAGTCTTGTTACAATCCAATCCTAATGCCATATCATAAAATTATGTTCCACTGAGTGATACTCACTAAGATATATTGTGGATGAGGGCACAGAGATATAGAACTATGTTCACAGAACCCACCTTTCCCCTGCCGAACACACGATGCTCTCCAAAATAAACAACAGGTACGAACCTTTCTGCTCATAGAATCATAGAGTTGGAAGAGACCACAAGGGCCATCGAGTCCAACCCCCTGCCAAGCAGGAAACACCATCAGAGCACTCCTGACATATGGTTGTCAAGCCTCTGCTTAAAGACCTCCAAAGTAGGAGACTCCACCACACTCCTTGGCAGCAAATTCCACTGTCGAACAGCTCTTACTGTCAGGAAGTTCTTCCTAATGTTTAGGTGGAATCTTCTTTCTTGTAGTTTGGATCCATTGCTCCGTGTCCGCTTCTCTGGAGCAGCAGAAAACAACCTTTCTCCCTCCTCTATGTGACATCCTTTTATATATTTGAACATGGCTATCATATCACCCCTTAACCTCCTCTTCTCCAGGCTATACATGCCCAGCTCCCTTAGCCGTTCCTCATAAGGCATCGTTTCCAGGCCTTTGACCATTTTGGTTGCCCTCCTCTGGACACATTCCAGTTTGTCAGTGTCCTTCTTGAATTGTGGTGCCCAGAACTGGACACAGTACTCTAGGTGAGGTCTGACCAGAGCAGAATACAGTGGCACTATTACTTCCCTTGATCTAGATGCTATACTCCTATTGATGAGGCCCAGAATTGCATTGGCTTTTTTAGCTGCCGCGTCACACTGTTGGCTCATGTCAAGTTTGTGGTCAACCAAGACTCCTAGATCCTTTTCACATGTACTGCTCTCAAGCCAGGTGTCCCCCATCTTGTATTTGTGCCTCTCATTTTTTTTGCCCAAGTGCAATACTTTACATTTCTCCCTGTTAAAATTCATCTTGTTTGTTTTGGCCCAGTTCTCTAATCTGTCAAGGTCGTTTTGAAGTGTGATCCTGTCCTGCTCATCTTGCAATCCTGTGAATCTGGGGCAGAGATGCATGCAATCCCAGCATCCCACCTTCAGCAGCAGTAAATTATATATATCATAGGCATGTGATCTGTGCATCAAAAACCTCTCAATGGTCTGGGGTTCTAAAGCTGTGAGTCATTCATTTAACTCTGCATGCTGATTTTTGAAAGATAAAATAAGCAAGCAGGGCTTTCTCCACTGACTAATATGACAATACACAGTTCCACCTGTCAAACAGCACTAGTGACGCTGTGTGTACACCCTGTGTTCTAAGTGACAACAATGGAACCTGGTTGCCAATGGCACAGCAGCAGCTTGTGGAGGTCCCCCCAACCGCACCACCCCCACCCCCACATTGACATCACTGCTGCATAACTGCTCTGGAGAACGTACAAGGCAAAAGATAACTTTGGCTTAAATTATTTGCAATGTTGAAATAAATAAAAAGTCCTCAATTCTCCTCCTAGAATGCCAAATTACTGCAGAAATAGGCAAACCACCTTTAATGGCAAACCAAGAGGAATTCAATTTGTTTACAAGAAAGAAATGTCTAAACAGAGCAGACATAAAGAACTTGTGTTCAAGACTAATGAAAAATGTCGACAGTGAGGTCCAAGATTTTGCTGTAGTGCATGATGAAACATTTACATTAATATCTAAAGATTGGCTTACTTCAGCTACTTGCATTTGAATAGACTTTGCTTCATTTTCTAAGGATTCCATTCTTCTCCGTATTTCAATCAACTACAAAGACAGTAAAATAAATTTATATATAACACTCTGGTTGATACTGCCTTGTCAAAACAACTGTGAACAACCACTGTATTGAATTAGATTTAAATACTGTATTTCTCAGGTGATCGCAGGATCACCTGCGACCATTTTTTTAAATTTTCATTTATTTTCAGCTCTCATTGATAGGATACTATATAGATTGCAATAAAAAAGAAGTGACACTCTTTGACTTAATCCAGCCAGGCTGCAGAGAAAGAGTTGGGAGTGCATTCTAAGTGTTGTCGCAATTCTTTCTTTGAAATTGACAAGTGCACAGCCCCTCCCATTTGTCAAAGTGCCCATGTGGCTATTGGGGCATTTCCCCACCCGTTATAAAAGATGCTTTAGAAAGTTGATCAAATAACTTCCAAAAGTCAACTGGCTCTATCTACTGTGCCCCAAAGGCAAATGTCTCATTCTCTATGAAGGTATTCTATGCACATTTGTCAAGAAAACATTCAATTCTATTAGCTTTGTGATAATGTTTTCATACTGAAACAAACAACACTGGGACATGGAAACAGGAAGTCCAATTAACTATAGTCCATGTATGATTCTAACAGAATGCTGAATTAAATACATGGGAGAAAAGTCCCACTGAAGTCAAGTGGACTTTTCCGATGTTCAGGAATTAGCTACAGTTAATTAAAATGGCAAGAAATCATCCTTGGATGAGCAAAACACACAGAAAGAGTGAGAGTTACAGATAGGTAGCCGTGTTGGTCTGCCATAGTCAAAATAAAAAAAATCCTTCTAGTAGCACCTTAAAGACCAACTAAGTTAGTTCTTGGTATGAGCTTTTGTGTGCATGCACACTTCTTCAGATACACTGAAACAGAAGTTGCCAGATCCTTCTATATAGTGAGAAGGTGGGGAGGGGTATTACTCAGAAGGGTGGTGGGAATGGGTGGGAATGGGAGATTGGCAGATAGCTGAGATGAGCCTGTTGACGACTCTTAACGACTGCAGTAGGTCTTACAGGAAAAGGCAAGGGGTGAGAAGGTGAAACATGGCTTAGAAAGAGTGAGATGCAGACATAGAGATAGCTGCATTTCAAGAACAAACATTGAGTTCAGGGGTTGCAAATATGGTGGTACATGTGCCCTCTACGGTCTTCCTTGGAACCCACAGGGCTCCCACCCCGCTGCTGAAATTAGGCTTGAAAGAAGTGTTCTATTGCTGCCAAAAGAATAGGCTGCAGTGTGCATTTGTTTGCAATGTGATGCCCACTGCAGGTTCTCCGGTTTACAAATGTGTCCTTGGAACCAAAAATGTTGGCAACCCTTGCTGTACATAATTAAATTCAAACAGTGCTGCCTCCAGGACACACTGAAAAATTGTGGATCAGTCTGATAAAGAAACAATACATTTAACATATTTGGAATATGAAGTACACAGTGTTTTTGATCAAAAGCCACAGGAGCAATTGACCTTCAATGACTTAATGTTATTCTAAAAAAAAAAAAAAGGCAAATAGAGAGGAGGAGATGAGGACAGGATATTCTAATTTTAATGCAGATAAATTACACTATCTGATTTCTCTTTGAAGGCCAAACTTTCTGCCAGAGAAAGACTGCTTTGAACAAAAGACATACCAAGTCATCCTGCTCTGATCGTTTGGACTTCTCTTCTTTAAGTTCTTTTTCTAAACATTCGATGTCACTCCTGAGTGCAGAGTTTGAGCTGCTCAGTTCTTCATATGCTGCCTAAAATAATCAAGTTTTGAAAGATAACATGAAGACATTTATAGTAAGATTAATCGAGAATGAAGTAGTAGCTACTGAGCACTTTTAACTTTAATTATGTATTGTAGAAACAATAAGAGCAGCTCCACATACCAAGCTACATTGGATGTACTCATTATACTTAACTTTAATGCACTAAAAATTAAATGCCTGGGTCAAGGATGTACAAAATCAAATTATTCAACCTGCATAAATCATGCAAATTAAAGTTAGCACAATCTACTTCATTTTACATATTTGATTCTCCTTCTGCCAGCCTTGCATGGATAAAAGAGCCCATGCAGAGTATGACATCCCACATTTTTTACATTTTGTTGAGCTTTTCTGCACAGATAGGGTTAAAAGCCTTTAAAAATGAAATGTGAGATTACCAAAATTCCAGATTCTGCACTTGTACAGTAAATTCCTAACTTAATGCCTTGTGACTGGACACAATAGCCAACAAAAAGCAGTGAGTTAGTATACATACACGTCATAAACAACAACAAAAACCTACCTAGTGCTGCAGTTCAATGCTTACTTATTTGAAAGTGAGCCCCACTTACTTACATTTGGAATTCTGAACAAACATGCACAGAATCAGGTGGTAAAGAATATTCTAGTTTATAAAATATATTTTACAGATGTTCATTCATTTATGTTCCTTAAAATGTGGAATTATGATGAAGATGATTAGCAGGATTAGAAACTGTATTATTTTTGAATGTGTAATCTTTATTCTTTTTCTTACATTGATTCATTTTTGTTGTTTTTAAGCCAAATAGAGGTTTATATTAAAATATGAAGTGGTATATAAATAAAATGAATATTATACAAGTAATTTTCCCAGTTCAACTTTTACCTTCATGCTTGATGTACTGGCTAACCCTTGCAGAAGACTGGCATCTTTTAGGCAGTTTTCTAACTCTTCATACTAAAATGAAAATCCCATGTTAGAATTAAAATAAAGGAAATCAGACAACCTATGGCTGTGCTCCTCAAACTCCTCTGCTAGCAAAAGCTCCACACATTTCAGCTTTATAATTATCATACTTGTCAAGAACTAGGCTAAACAAGGTGATCCAAATAGTAGTATGGGAGCCCAGAGAGGGACAATTCCTAGCAGAATTCTCAGGAAAACAAGGTTCTGTAATCCAGGGGTTCCCAAACAGCAGGGCATGGACCCTCAGTGGTCCATGAGCTTCACTCAGGTCTTCTGTGACATGTCTATAAAAAAATCAATTTAAAATCCTACAGCACCTAGCACAGTGCAATACCGTTGCTACCACAGACAGAAAAATGATTACGGTAAGTAGCCTGCCAAGACCCTCTGCAATTTTTAAGTGGTCCATGGCAGGGGGAAGTTTGGGAAGTACTGCTCTATGACTTGGTACCAATGAACTCTTTTCTCCTAGCACGGTTATCACCCTTTTGCTGTGGGTGATCTAGGCATCTTTGCACATTATAGCATTTCTGTTGAAGGCATATTGCATGGTTAATGGTTTCAGAACAAGCCTGGATATTAAGTCAGTTTCCACTATGGCTCACTATCTTGGCTTGTTCCATAACCGTTAGCCATATTTTCCTGGTTCAGACTAAACAGGAAACTTGGTTAGAAGAAAGCTTTCTAGTTGGTTGCTTGGTTTTCTCACTCTTACAAAGGAAGGAGCAAGGCAGGTGTATCTGTAGCCAAAATACTTGTGCAACATCTGAATGCAGCTCCTATGCAATGAGGTTGTGCAAGTGCATTGGAATAAGAAATGGTAATTGAAGGGAAATGAAGGGGGGAAACTTCCAGGTACACACACATTCATTAAGCCAAATCGATATAAAATAAAATAAAATAAAATAAAATAAAATATGGAAGCCTATATTCTAGTATTTAAAAAATTTGGGCAGAAGCAATAACTCTAAGCATTTAAGCTTTGAAGGGAAACAGTAACCATTACCTCTTTTTTGCAGAGACTGAGTTTTTCCAGTACTTTACATTTGTCTTCAACTAGTTCAGCAACTTTACTGGCAAGCTGTTTCTCTCTTCCTAAAAAGAGGAAGAGCTATATGTGGTAACCTTTAACGGAGAGAAAACTGTTTCAACTGCAGCTAAACTCAACTCACAGACAAAAATTTGAACTTACCTACATAAAGTCTACTTCTAATCTGCAAAAGAAGAGCAAATATTGCAGTTTGTTTACAGCATAGATGGGATTGAGGCTCAGTTTTCAATATTAAGGGAAATTTAGAGTAGCATAGTCAACAAAGTAGATTCCCAGTGCCAAAGCAAATGTAACATCAGGGCTCTCTTAAAATCAATTAAAAGATCAAAAATAGGCAAGCAACTTGCAGAATCACACACTTCCTCCCCACACTTCCCCTTTAATCACAGTTAAATGATACATCACGATATTAACAACGGTTAAAGCTAACTTCATTTGCCACATAAACAGGATTCTCAGAATATGGAGCTAGTTCATAATTCTGCATGGGGAACTTAATTAGCTTAGCCTTAACAGACTGCTAATGTTACTGCAGTCGTATATCTTAACTGGGAATAAACAAGACTGCTCTCAGGAAGGAGCATGCAATCACATAGGCTATTTGTATCTCAGTGTATACACAGCTGGCCCTTTTCTCAACATGAAAGTTAGCTCACCTGCCAACTCTCACAAGCGATAGCATTAAAAATGCCAAAAGGCAAAACTACAAAGCAAAAAATAACAAAATTGCAGAAGTAAAGGACCTACTAGACTAGAGTGTTTATGTGGCACTTAAGCAGTTTAGCACTGTACAGATGCAACATTCTCCACCTTTCACTACCACAGAAAGAATGTAGTGGTCAAGGGAGCCGCGGACTCAAAAAGGTTGAAAACCTCTGCCACAATCCATTCCCCATCATTATGTCTGCCAATGACTCAAAGTAACAGCTTGTGAATGGAGTGGACCCTTTGCACAACTTTGACATTCAAGTGCTTCCTACTACATTCTTTCTGCACTTCATGCAAAAAAAGTGGTACCTCGGGTTACAAACTCTTCGGGTTACAAACACTTTGGGTTACAAACTATGCTAACCCAGAAGTAGAACCTCAGGTTGAGAACTTTGCCCCAGGATGAGGATGAAAATTGCGCTGGTGGTGCGCCGGCAGTGGGAGGCCCCATTAGCAAAAGCATGCCTCAGGTTAAGAACAGTTTTGAGTTAAGAACAGACCTCCGGAGTGAATTAAGTTCGTAACCGGAGGTACCACTGTACTGTGGTAATCAGTCACTGCCTGTGAAATAGTACAGAAAGACTATTGTCTTAGATCTAAAAGCTTTTTAAAAATCAATCTAGATTGAATGGATGTGGAACTTCAGAACACAATAATGTAGTCACAAAATAAAGGTATTCCTAATTTAATAGATTCAAATGTTGTTTCATCATCTTGCTGATGATAAATACACACAAAATCTCATGCAAATTAAAGTTTCCATAGTTTCTTCAAGCTACAAGGAAACATCAGAGCAATATACTAACATCTTAAAAAAGATGTGGTGGGAGTCAGGGAGAGGCCGAGTGGACAAAAATAAAGAATACTAGTTCAAGGAGAAAATTAAATAGTTACATCATCAGGGACAGCAGTTTGCACTACTGAGTATAATTTAGTAATTCTTCAAAATTTATTCTGAAACTGTAACCTATATAGTCTTGAATACTTCAAAGAAAGCCAGTTTATTAAAACTGAAATAAATATAAACTGACTATTAAAATAAATGCAACTGAACATGGAGATGGATTTTGTTTAATTTGCTTTTCCGACACCAAGTTGAAATATGAAGTTGCCAAAATACAGACAAGTATTTAATTCTACAGCTAAAATCCAAAGCCACATCACAGGAGAAGTCGAAGAATATTACATAGGATTCTCAAAATACAAATGAATATTTTAAAAGCAATCCAACAAGTTTGATAAAACTCTGTATAACTCATACTGAATACTTACTGACTGATAACTCCTACACATCAGAAGTAAGATAGTAAAAATGGCAACAACTGCACCACAAATCACCATTTCCCATGGAAAGCCATAAAGATCTGGACCAGGTTTCATATTTTCAGGCAATGCTGCAAGAACCTTAAAACAAAAATGAACAAAACAAGCTTTCCCCCCAACAATTAAGAGCAAGGTGTTAACATAAACTGTGTATATTTGATCAGGCTAATTCAGCGTTATTTCAAAACACAATTGATAAAACATTTTTGCAAGGCAGAAATCAATACAATAGAAAAGTTGAAAGGGGGAAAGAGAAGAATGTCTCATCATAAGCAAACTCCACAGTTTAGTGCTTCAGTCTTTTATGTTTACTTTTTTAGAACTGATATAGACACTTATCAGAAGCCCTGTATTTAATCTGTAGATTTCATTTATTTAACACTATTGTTCAACAGAAGACAAGAGTGATGTTCTTGATAGTATTGTATGCACACTTCTAAATAAGACAGATAGTGTGCTATCCAATGTTTGCTTACTTTGGGTTGCTTTTTTTAGGAAACCCCAAAAGTTGATGCTCATAAAGGAAGGTAAAATTATTAATAGAACTATGAACACTTGTTAGCAAGAGAACTAGCTTACAGTGCCTCTCTCCATATAGGACAAAACTGCTAAACAGCAAATGAAAGAAAACAGACTTATAATATAAGGCAGTGTCAAAGATTTGGTTGACTAGATGAAATCAATATATGAAACAAAGACCTTGCTTCCGCACACTGCTTCTTGGTTCCATCTCACTGTCCTTCTAGAATTGCCAAATCACAATGTTGCAGTGACAGCAGGAGCTACAACTTGCAGAGCTCCCTTTACATAAAATTCTTAAAAGGAATAATAGCCCTGTCAGACTCTATAGACTAGGAATAGAGAACCTGTGGCCCTCCAGTTTTCATGGACTCCCAACTTTATCATCCTTGACCATTGACCATGCTAGCCTGATCAACATCCGGAGGGCCCCAGGTTCCTCATCCCTGATCTAGATTCTAAGGTATTTATATAGCCAGTGACTTTTTGGAACACAGCACCTATCCCTTCAAATCTCCATCATTTTTCTAATCCCTTCCTATTTTCCATCCCATGTGAATTTTTCTTTGACTCCATTTCTTCATGTCTCAATAATCAGGTTTCATCAGATTCCTGCTTTTCAGGCTACTGCCCAGTGTCACACTTTCCCTTTAGATACCCCACCTTTTGGGCAATCCTCTTAGTACTCAACTTACAGGCCATTCTGACATTGTGATTTCTTCACAGCCTCCTTCTGCTTTTTGTTATTTAGCTCGCCTGCCACGTATACACTTTTTTCTCAGTCTATTAACTGCACTCTACCCTTAAATTTCCAGAAGAATTAGACTGTTATAGCAAAAACAACAAAGTATGGCATAAACTTTCACATCTCATGAAGTGCACTATGGCCCATGAAAGGTTATGCCCAGTAAAGGAAAAGGGCAGAAGTGTCACAAGACTCTTTATTGTAACTCTATCACTCAGCCACCTTATTTCTTGGATCCTTGAATCTTAGCTTTACTATCGCCACATCTACAGCTGCCCTGCAAAACTGTGCACCTGCATTTTAAACCCAACCTAACAGGCAAGTTCCCCCACTCTCGTTTTGATCCCTCAAACACTGGACTGTTCATGAACATTTTATGGCCTCAAACCAGCTTGACTAATCTGTATCAGAAACTTCACCACCACATACATAATGCAGAGCAGATCTTTCCATGCTATTCTTCCATCTTCAACACAAGATGAGGTTTTTAAAACCAAACTGGGCTCTTGAGCAATCTTCGGTTCAGAATTGGCTGTTCTTGTATTGACATGGTAGCCTATTCATTTCTCCCACATGAGAAGCAATTTAGCAGTTTCCCTTCTCAACTTTTCATTTCACAGCCTAAACCAGTAAAAGCCTAAGATGTTCAAAACTATGACTTGCCATATTAACACTCTGAAAAAACGTAGCTATGATTTACACAACCATTTTTCATATGAATATATACCTCCTCCTCCACCCTGCCCCATGATTTTGGTGTGGCATCCAGTCTTGTGAATATTCCCTAAAGTTCCTTGAACTCATCATGTCCTGGAAAACTTTTGAAAAACAGACTGAGTTAAGACGCAATGAGTTTATTTATCTTCATCGCCTTTCTTCCATCATGTAGCTCCCAGGCAGTCGTGCATCCAGTTGGCATCAAGGCTTTTGAAGAAACACACACAAGACTGAACAACACATCAAAATATAAAAAGATAAAATACATACAGAGAGAGAAAACAACTCGTGGTGAATTTATAAAGTGAAAAACCATGGTTGTCTGAATGACTGTTACGTACACAACATACAAACCCAGTTTTACCAATATATCAAATCAGTTTGTTATTACTGCAAGTAATACTAAGCATTCTTTTGTGCGCTACAATCCTTATCTCAGGTATGGCAAAGATGTGGCCTTCCAGATGTTGCTGGACTACAACTTCGGTAATCACTGAACACAACAGCTGGGCTGATACAATGGTGCCCTGCAAGACGAATGCCTCGCAAGGCGGAAAACCCGCTAGACGAAAGGGTTTTCCGTTTTTGAGCTGCTTCGCAAGACGATTTTCCCTATGGGCTTGCTTTGCAAGATGAAAACGTCTTGCAAGTGTTCCGATTTTTTTTTGCTCCCCCTCTTTTTCTAAGCCGCTAATAGCCTTTTAGCCGCTAATCCGCTAATCCTTTAATAGCCGCTAAACCGCTAATAGCGCTAATAGGGTTGCTTCGCAAGACGAAAAAACCGCTAGACGAAGAGACTCGCGGAACGGATTAATTTCGTCTTGCGGGGCACCACTGTAGTAGATTCCAACAGCATCTGGAGGGCCAGTTTCCACATCCCTGCCTCAATTATTTCATTCTGACGACAAACTTACTGTATAAGATAGATTAGTGCACTGTCTAACATCACTCTGTTCTATGGTCAAGTGGAACCCAGCTCTTGAACTTGGGCCTCATCATCTCGGACACAACACTACGAATTGATCCACACATGCAAGTCTCATCACACAATAGCTGGCGTGAATTGCTTCTACCAAAAAACATAGTATTTGAGGCTGGTTTGATCCAAGGTACCTGATTTATAATGGTTGCTAAAGGTAAAGGGTAAAGGGGAACCCTGACCATTAGGTCCAGTCGTGGCCAACTCTGGGGTTGCGGCGTTCACCTCGCTTTATTGGCCGAGGGAGCCGGCGTACAGTTTCCGGGTCATGTGGCCAACATGACTAAGCCGCTTCTAGTGACCCAGAGCAGTGCACGGAAACGCCGTTTACCTTCCCGCCGGAGCAGTACCTATTTATCTCCTTGCACTGGCATGTTTTCGAACTGCTAGGTTGGCAGGAGCAGGGCCCGAGCAACGGGAGCTCACCCCGTTGCGGGGATTCGAACCGCCAACCTTCCGATCGGCAAGCCCTAGGCTCTGTGGTTTAACCCACAGCGCCACCCGCGTCCCATATAATGGTTGCTACACAGAGGCAAATCAAAGACTGACAAATATGCACATGTGAATTCAGCCTATAGTATTCTTACAGAAGCAAATAGGATACAAGAGAGAGGCACAGACTACATTAGAGAGCCACTTTTGAGTTTTACAGCAGACACCTCTTTCCTTCTTTCAGACAGAGACCTGCCTATCTCTTTAACAGGTGACAGACAAAATGCAGGTTTGGAACTAAACTGAAGCAATGAGAAAGCTCCACCTGAATGTCAGCCTCTCACAGCTCTTAACAGCACAGGAACCCTATCAGAAAAAAGGTGGCAACCTACTTGGCTTAAGTCAATGGTTGCATCCCTACCACCATCTACCCACGGTACACAGCCACCTGTGAAACGTTATGCCAGCCTGGAGGCATTTTGTCATTAAAGGGCATCATCTGAACCTGGACTTTGTCCTAGAAAGGGCTTTTAATAACCAGGAACGCTTGAAGCAACACGGCCGTGCCTCTGAGCATGTGCAGGGCGCAGTCCCGCCGCCTCTTGAGTACCGCAGCCTAGACGGGCGTGCCAGTGAGATGGGCGCAACGTGGGGGGGGAGTACGCTTTGGGCCCCTCTCTCGTCACAAGGCAAGCAAAGGCGGCATCCCAGCCGGGGGCAACGCAGAGCCGCAGAGCCCCGGCAAAGGCCGACGACTCCACGCCCCCCCGGCGCCCTGCCCTTCCCCGCACTCACGCTCTCCAAGGCCAGCCCGCAGTAGCGCCGAGCGGTGTCCCGCCAATGCAGTCCGAGGCCTCCAGTCACGGCCTCCACGGCGTCCTCCGGGCTGCCCCCCGCAACGGCGGCGTCGCTGGCAGCAGCCATCTTTACTGCAGCAACTGCGGCTCGGCTAAGGGGGGCCCAGCGGCAACCGGTGGCGCCGCCCACACCGCCTCTTCCTGTCCTGGGCGCCCGCCCGGCCAACGGGACGCACCACCGGCAGCCTCGGAGGGGGGAGCCGGGAGAAACCATGGCCGGAGGGGAGGGAGAGCCGGGCGCCGCGAAAGAGTTTTCTTTTCAAAGGAAAAAAAAAGAGGGGCGGGGGAGGAGAGACGGCAGCGCTGCCGGGGAAGGAGAGGCTCTTTCGGTGTTTGGGCAGGAGGCCGCATAGGCATTTCAGTCGCCCCCACTGCACGGCAGCAGGAAGCACCCACTCCCCTGTATTTTGCTGCGTGTTCGCATGGGGCAAAATAAATGATCCAGCCCCGAGGAGGCTACAAACCAACTCCAAGCAGCGACCTGAATGACACAGAGCAAGCAATCCCTATGCAGTCATCTTCCGTGTCTGCTCATGTTGCTCTTGTAAAGGGCGGTGGTGCAAGTTAGTTAATTTGGTGAGACAAAAAAATGCCAAAGAAGACAGTTGCAATTTTCTCTCCGGCCAAAGTCAAATCAGTCATTTGGCTTTTAAACCGGTGCAAGTTATTGCAGAGTATACTGCAACATATGCAAAGGGGACTGGAGAGCTTTCAACAATGTGCGATAGTTGAGGGGGTTAGGGCTTGCAACAGGGTCCTTGGACGAGATGAGGCATGCTACCAGTATATCCCTATTTTAATCTGTGGAAGACTGAAGGATATGGACTATTGGTATAAACTAATCTACAGCCCTAAACAGGTAAGGAGTAAAAACACAAGAAGAGCCTGCTGGATCAAATCATTGGCCACCTAGGTCCGGCTTCCTGTTCTCACAAGGGCCAGCTAAATGCCTGTGGGAAATCAGGAGATTTCTGCCTCCATCTGCGAATGAAGAACACAACCTTTGGCTAATTAAACAATCTATGGCCTTTTAAACTGGGGGGGGGGTATTGTTTTTGTTAGGGTGTTCTGTATGTTTATGTTTTTATATTGTAAACAGCCCTGGGATCCTAGAGTGAAGGGTAGTATAGAAATTTAATAAATAATGGTAGCTATTGATAGCCCTCTCCTCCATGAATTTGCCTAATCCTCTTTTAAAGCCATCACGTTGGTGGCCATCACTGCCTCCTTGGGGAGCAAGTTCCATAGTCTGACTATGCTCTGCATAGTATTACCTGTCTTAAATCTTCCAACAAACTCAGTGCTTCTAAGCATATACAGAATTGTGCTACATGTCTTAGGTCTCATAGGGTAAAAATCTTCACAAGCAGGGACCAAACATGTAGCTGCTCCTTATGGGATAAGATATGGGGTGGAATAATAAGCTCCCCAATAGAACATTCTGGCCCTGGAGTAAAGAACACTGATATTTTTAAATAGAGTCATGTAGGGAACTAGTTTATGCTGAAACATATCTTCTTTCAATAGTACACTTTTATTTTTACAAAGTCAATATAACTAGTTTCAGACTTGTATCTCTGCTTCTCAGACTACTGACAAATTATAAATCACTGCCTTATTTAAATGCAGATTGAGCAATCATGAATTAGCAGCAGCCGAGCAGAACCACGTTATGATACAGGTTTATGACAGTGCATGCAACCAGTGTAACAAGTCCCTGCTTTAAATCTTGTGTCCCAGTAGGAAATTATATCCGAGATCTCTTTACTTCACCAACTGCTCCATTCTAAACACATTGAGGCCACAGTCCAACATCACACTGAATTCGGTGGCATAATGACATATGTCTTGAGTAAATTGTTATACTCGGCAGTAAGAATTTGCCACTATGCTCATGTGTTGAGCAGATGAAGCGCAAAGCATAGGATCCAGCATTGAGCAAGTTGACCCTTGTTCTTTTTCTCCATTACTGAGGCAGCCTTCGGCTCTGCTGCTGTGTGGTGCTAAAGAAAAAACTATTTGCTACACAGGAGTATTGTACAAAGAGGGTGGGCCCCACCCCCACCCCCGGCCCCACCCCCACCCCCGGCCCCACCCCCACCCAGGAAAAGCTAGAAAGTGGGGGACAGCTGCTATCAGGCAAGCTCTTTCCTTTGTGGTTTCATGTTTCAAAAACACAGAATTCTATCAGCTGAGAGTGTGGCCAACAAACAGATTCCCTTGTCCATTTAGCAAAAATGGTATTGCCACTGTATTTGAATTGCACAAGCTTTTGCACCACAACAGCTATGGGTGTGGGGAGGAGAACAGGATTGAACTGCCTTTGGGTTTATTATAATTAAGGAATCCATCTCCAAGTATTGTGTTTAAAATAGGGTTTAGTCTTTGGGGCCTTCTTTCATAAGAATATAAGTGACTATGATGCTCAATCTTACATAAATGAAAATAAATTTTGGTTGACTACTACTTTTGAGAAAAATATTTTCTTGTTTTCCTAGTAAGATGATAAGGACCTATATTCAGAGGAGCTTCTAACACTGTAATGCAGAAGGAAAACAACGCCCAAGCAACTTGTGTTGCTTGTTCTCTGCATGCGTTTCTATGTGTCCATAGCCCAGTTTTCACATCTTCCCGCCTTATGTGCAGTGTCTAAAGGAGGGAAGGGGAACCTGCAGCCCTCCAGATGAGGCTGACTCCAGCTCTCATGTGCCCCAGGCAGCATGGCCAATAGTCAGGAATTATGGAAGTTATGGGAGCAACATCTGGAGAGCCATAGGTTCCTCCTCCTTGATCTTGAAGCCATTCTGAAAGTAGGTCACCCCACAAGGGCTGAAGCTACAGACCCTTAATACAGATTACCCTTTTTTGTAAACTTGAGGGGAAATTATATTTATGGGAACTTTAAACAGCATTAGCATAAAGATGACAATTAACTCCAATAACAATTATAGCATTGTGTTTCAATCTGGGAGCATTTTAAGTAACACTGTGTTCAAGCATGTGCTTTTTCTCTTCAAACAGATAAGAATGCACAGTTTGTTGTTAAGAATCCTAGAATACTTGGGATAATATTCCTTGTTTTGTAGTACTTGCAGTTCTTAGCAGAAACACCGAAGCGGGAGAAAACTGCAAAGATTGCAGGGGAAATAAATTAAGCTAATAGCGTGTGGGTGGGGGCCAAGGAAGAAAAGGAAAATATCCTACTCTGGAAAATTATATTTATGTCTAGGAGTATGAAACAGGAGACATTTTGATTAACTCTAATAACAATTTCTTCCGTAGATTCTTACATTAAATTGGTATAGGCTATTTGCACCTCAGTGTATAAACAGCTGGCCCTTTACTTCAACGTGAAAATTAGCTTGATACCTGGGTGTCATAACCTGGGACAACCGTGAATGTCATGACCTAGGAACTATTCCGAAAACATTAGGAATAAGTTAAGAAGCTCAGCTGCCAACTCTCACAAGTCATAGTATTCAAAATGTCAAAAGACAAAACTACAAAGCAAAAAAGAAATAAAAAGGCAGCAGTAAAGGATCTACTAGACTGGAGTGTCTATGTGGCACTAAAAAGTCTGGCACTCTAAAGATACAACATTCCCCACCTTTCACTATCGTTAAAAGTTTAACTACCTTTAAAAACTTACCTCTTCCTCTGCTCTTTCCATTTACGAACCAAGTATAGTAATCACATAAAAGTTACGTTTAAAAAATCTGTAAGAATAATTAAATTATCTCTAGTTTCCTAGTTGTTTATCCAGATAACAAGAGCTCCCGGTAGCTTATGTTTCCAAATGGGAAAGAGATCCTGCTTTGACATGTATGCGTTTAAGGAAGGGGTGCAAAAGGGAGGTTAATGACAAGCAACTTTCTTCCAGTATAGTATTACAGTAGTCAGGTCCTTGTGAAATATCAGATTAGTCGCAGCAAGTATTTAAAAGGTATTGCTAAACAGATACTTAGGTAACACTTTTTCTTTTCTTTTTTTACAAGTACGGTATATGACTCAGCTGAAAATATTACCTTATCAGACTCACAAACGACAAGGCCTGAAAGCTGGACTTGAAAGGAAATAGAATACATATATGCCACCTGTATGGCAGCACTGGTTTCTTATTAATTTCTAGTTTTTCATGTAATTGTCGTATACTTGTATTTAATACTAAGGCAACTTCACTTAACTAAATATGGATAAATTTGCAAGATGCAGCATACATAAAACACAAGTTGAATTGAACTTGGTGGGTCTTATGTCCAAGTAAGCATGTTTCAGTTCAGGCTGTCAAGTCATTCTTCAGAACATACACTTTTAATCTCTTACGGTTAAATTTTAAGGAACCCCGGATAAGAGTTATTTATTCCATTAGGTAAAGGTAAAGGACCCCTGGACGGTTAAGTCCAGTCAAAGGCGACTATGGGGTTGCAGCGCTCATCTCGCTTTCAGGCCGAGGGAGCCGGCATTTGTCCACAGGCAGTTTTCCGGGTCATGCGGCCAGCATGACTAAACCGATTCTGGCAACGGAGGACCGTGATAAGTGCCAGAGCGCACAGAAATGCTGTTTAACTTCCCGCCACAGCGGTGCCTATTTATCTACTTGCGCTGGTGTGCTTTCAAACTGCTAGGTTGGCAGGAGCTGGGATAGAGCAACGGAAGCTCACCCCATTGTGGGGATTCAGACCACCGATCTTCCAATTAGCAAGCCCAAGAGGCTCCATGGTTTAGACCACAGCGCCACCTGTGCCCCTATTTATTCCATTAATGTATGATGAAGCTGCTGCAGCTAGAAAGATTCTGAAATTTTAGAGTCCTCTTATTTCTGTCAGGCAGTTAAAGCTTGTGCATTTTCACCAACTCCGTCTCAATTACCACATTTTTATTTCTATTTGCATAAATTTCTATCATATCAAAATGACTCAGGATAGCTACAATATATTCTTCTTTCATTTGACCTATACACTAATAGCTCTGTGATACAGGTGAGGCTGAGGGATACCAACTTGTGCAAGCAGAGCCATCTTTCCCATAGGGCTTAGTGGCTCGTTGTGCCAGGGTGCAGCCTCTCAGGGGCAACCCAGTGAGTGGGGGAGCTGCGCGGCTTTGCCAGTGGCCTCCCTTTCCCTGCACGCTGCCAGCTGCGCCACGCCATCCATCTTTCCTTCCTACCCTCATCGGCCCGCCCCCCTCTGTGGGCGGGCGCATTGGCGCTGCTGCTACTTGTGCTGCTCCCACAAGCGCGCGGCGGCGGTGCGGGCGGTGGTGGATGAGGAGCCACTCTTCGACTCTGAGGCAGTGGCCGAGGACAGGCCGCTGCCTCCTCTGCCTCCTCTCCCTTGGCCGCAGGAATCCCCTCAGCCACCACCACTGAGCAGCTGTCATTGTCATCGTCTGAGGGAGCGGTGGTGGTGGTGGGAGTGGCTCCCAAGGGGCCTCCTCCGTGTCACCGGTGCCCACCGCTCCACCACCACTCCCCGGGGCACAGGCAGCGGCGTGGCAACCGCCTCCTGTTCCTTGGGCCACTGGGCAGCAGCTAGAGTGCCAGCAGCGGGCTGTCGTCAGGCAGTGGAGGAGGAGGAGATGCCCTGGAGCCTCAGAAGCGAGCGCGGGCTTCTGGCGGTCTGGCCAGCCACACCGCGTCCACCACATCAGCAGTGTTTTCTGAAGGTGGTGGCTCCCAGAGCTATGAGGTGGTCCGCGAGTTGGGCCCCAAGTTCTAAATTCTGGAAAAGGGAGGGGCACTAGAGGGATTTTTGCACCATGGTGCCGGATATGCTTAAGACAGCCCTGTGTGCAAGGTCACACTGATTAGCTTCAGAGTTGAGCACAGATTTCAGCCAGACCTCTCCCATCAAAACTCATCACTCTTGCCTTTTACAAAAGAGTGATAACTCTGTGGGCTCTCAGGAAGCTTTTAGGCTTCACACAAGATAATTAATTCCATTCTAGCTAGAAAATAAAGTGATGAGCCAAGGATGACATGTCATCTACTGCTTCCTCATGTCATCTACTGCAAGGGGTTCCTAGTGTTTTAGCCAGGAGACCTACACAAAGAATCTGCTCGCGTTACAAGGCTCAGAACAAATTTAAAATGTGATGCAAAAAGCACATACTCCTACATATGTATGCAAAAATGAAATGCCTCCCTAGGAGGCACTGTGCACTCTTGTATGCATTGATATGAGAATTCAGGAGGCTCAATACAACACTATTGCCGACCTTAAAAGCACATTTTCCACTCAAAGAATTAAGGGCACTCTAGTTCTTTACAATTAGATCTTTATCCCTTCTACCCACTGCAGGCCACATTTAACAGGGAGATAAGGAACGGTTCTTAGTGATATCACAGGAGTCAGTAGAGATGGAAAGACCTGTCCATTTCAGTTCTCTCAGTTTCTAATTTTTTCAGTATTAAATTTAGTCCTACACATTTCTGCAGTGATTTGCAATTCTTTAAAAACAAACCTCATAAAAACACACCAGCATTTCAGTGCAAATCTCTCCTAATACACATATTATTGTGTGTAGCTTTGACTAATAATATTCATTTCTGCAAGCATTTTCTCCTAATATAATGTATTTTGTTTATAATGAATTCAGTTTTAAGGACACCTTTACCCCAATATATGCATTTTTGCACACATTACTTGCTCAGACAACTGCATCGCAAAATCCAGATAAGTGCGAATTTGAAAGGATGGCTGCATTTCAGTTCTCATATTGTTTCAGAAAGTGTGAATTTGATAGATCCTCCTTTAAATGCAAGCTGAATCAAATTTCTCCCCCATCTGAACTTGCAAACATTCATAACTTCCGTCCATTCCTACTTTAGATCAGGTTCAGTGCTATTTGAAAACTACAGGGAAGTGATGGGAGTGAACTAGCAAATGCAAACTTAGGAGGAATTTTGTGCTTAAATATCAAATAAAATGTTTTCAAAGCTGTAACTAGTGCATTTTTATGATTATTGTAGAAATACAAAGTAAATAAACGTACCTTTTTACTGGTAGATGCCATCACTGAAAATACAGATGTTATAATGGCACAGAAGTCATTCAAATGCAGGATTATCTGAAATAGCCATTCTCTTTCTGTTTCATGAAAAAGTAGAGGAAGAGAGAATGAGTATTACAATATATCTTCTTTACAGAATACTATATGTAATTACAGTTTTTAGATTAATCATATTCCTTACCATTACTGATAGTATAGTTATGAGTCACTAGATTGTTCTCTGATAATTTTCTTTTTGAATTTGGCTGATGTTGACTATTTTTGGCTGAAGTATGTATTTTCTTCTCTGTATTTATTGGAGGCACATTATTTGCTTCTGTATGTTGGCCACTGTTAGGTTCTTTATCCAAATTCAAGTGATGTTTTTCTTTAGGATGATCGTCAGGTAATTTTCCATTATTGGTCATACCTACAAGTAATTGTAAAAGTGGTATCATGTTTATTTCCACCTGATTATCCATTTTTTTCCTGCATGTCAATTCCCAGGATCCCTATTCATATCTCATTGTCAATTCAATCATTAAAGTTCTCTTGTACTACAGTCCCCCAACTTACAATTAGAAATATTAAAATCAGGGAATACACCACCACATCAAAGCATGGCTAATGAAATGAATCAAGGAAGCTCTTGGAGGCAAGAAAGGTTCCTTCATAAACCTTAAGTATTGTATGAATAAGGAGGGGGGAAGGAAACACAAGTATTGGCAAAAGAAATGCAAGCAGAAAATAAGGAAGAAAAAAAGCATTGGATTACATCCCTGAAATTATTAAGACTGACAATTTAAAATTACTGCATTTAAATGTGTTAGAAGCAGGAAACTGGCTAGGGTGGCGATGCATACAAGCATGACTGATGGAATTTGAACCTGATCACTTCTGGAAGCCTTTTTATATCAATTTATTAATGTGACAAGGAATATGCTATATTTTCCATTCTTATACTGAAGATGAAAATTTAAATATGACTTTTCCTTATATAGTAATCTTATTTAGTAAACTGTAATGGACTAAAATCCAGATATGTAAGCAACAACCAAAAAGCCTTTTGTTACTAGCCCTACCAAACATGTATCTTCTGAGATACTATTGTTGCTGTGGGGCTGTTGCATCCTTCCAGCACCCAGCTATTTATTCTACTGATAGAAAATGAATGATTCTCTTTTTGTATTTTTGGTTCTATATTATATTTCCTGACAAAGCACAATACAACTTGGTATTATCCTGCTGTTGTGTAAGCTTATAATGGGCATCAGCTTCTATAGTTCATTTTATACTGGAAAAAAATCACATCATCCCATCGGTCAGACATTTTGCTTTTTTTAAATAAAAAAGCAAAGTGCGATATTGTTCTTGCTTTGTTAGCTTTTATTATCAAAACAGTGGTCTGGTACCTGATTCTGCCTTTTGGATTTCACATTTGTTTCTGATGTCCAGCACAAGACTGTGCAGTTCTGGAAGTAAATTCACTTTATCCTTCAAACACTTTTCATGTCCACTGTTTAATTTATTTTCATGTTCCATCAAAGTAGTCACTTCTTTCATTTCCCTGCGAATATCTTCACATGGAAAAGTGGTGATATCACGGCGAAGTTTTTCAAACTCTTGCTCTAGTAGCTGCAGTTCATGCCTTTCACACATATTTGCTTCAAGTATCCTTTTAGACTCCTCAACAAACTTGAAATAAAGTTCCTGTAATCCACTGAAGGAAGTGGCTTCTTTCAGGTCCAACTCTGTATCAGGTGTTAATTGACCATTTTGAACTATTGTCTCCTGATTTGCAGATCTGTCATACTTTTGGTTGTAATTTTTTGAGTCTGCAGCGACAGATTTTTCCTGGATGTTGCTGTCTCTTTCCCCTGGGTCCTGAGATCCCTCTTCCTTAATTTTAAAATTATCTGAATACCTAATAGCTTTTGTGCTCTGAACTTCACCTTTGTCTTGTTCAAAGTCACTTCTCACTATATCAGCCTCCTGCCTCTTTGTCTTAATCTGTGTTCCAATAATATTTCTACCATCTTCATATTTTTTAGCGTCTTCATCGTCCTTTTTTTTAAATGGCTCTCCAAGAAGCCGTGATAGTTTACCAAAAATGTTACTCCCGACACCTCCTTTCTCTGTCTTGTCACTTGTGCAATCTATATTCTTGCATCTTAGTTTTTTCTCACTATCTTTACCCGTTTTGCCTTTTTCTTGACTATCTCTTGCATGCCCAGAATAAGCTACTTTCTCTGCATGATTTAGATTTTTAGGAAAAGGAGAATTTAAGTCATGTGCAAATGTTTCATCATGATGATCTTTAGCTAAATGGTGTGTGTCCATGCCATCTTTAGCATGTGGAGGGATAGGGTCCATATAATCATCCACAGGCTGAAGATAATGTGATAAATGTTTGCTAGGATTAATATTATTATCTAGATTAGATGTATCACGTCGCACTTCTAAGTGCTGGACCGGATTTTCAAAGGCAGGACTTGTTCCAACTACAGTATATTGTTTCTGAGGCAAACTATTAAAGTCAGTTGTCACTAAACCGTCTTTAGGTTTTATGTCAGTTATCTCTGAAGTTGTGTATGCTATTTGTTTCTGATACTCAGGCTTAGTTTCTTCAGTATTTGGAATGCTATCTATTTTTTTATGCTGAGCTGAGATTCTAAGCTTCTTCACTTCTAAACCCGCAGTTAAATGTTGTTTTCTATCATGTCCCTTCTGACTTATACACTTTTTGTCAGGTACTAAGCTCATAATATTGGTACTCTGACAGTCAAGGTAGGAAGATACTTGTTCACCTTTTAACTCTTCTTTATCTTCCTTCTGATGTGTCAGACTTGCACACATTTGAGGTAAGTGAATACTTTTCTTGGAAAAAGTGCCTGAGGAGCTAGGATAAGGAAATACACTTTGCTCTTGCTGATCTATTAATGAAGCATCACTAACTTGAGCACTATCTAAATGTTCTTCTATTGCTTTTGAGTTTTGTTCCTCTTCAACACCTTTTTCTACTATCTGCAATTGTGGGCCCTGAAAGCCTTTCTTCTGTACACCGTAGGCGACAGAATCATAATTTGGTATGCGGCTGCTGTCCCCGGAAATCTCCTTTTCACTTTGAAACACTTCCTCAGACAGTGGAGATGGTCCTTGATTACTTGATGTATTTTGCTCATTGTGTCCTTGTTTGCCTTCACTAAGTTCTGAGATATGCTGTGAAAAATGAATTTGTTCTTTTGCACTTTCTTGAGAAAACAAATTCTTGCCTACCTTAGTAACTACACTTTGGTTCATCTCATCTTCAGCACTGGGGTTGATATGAAAATAATCTTGGATGGCATGAGAGGGGACACTTTCTATATTTTTAACATCAGGAAGTTTCTTTTCATCATGAGAATCTACAACATTATCTGCCCTTATATTGTTGTTTATACGTTTTTTTGAATGTAAATGTGGCACTGGATCTGAAACTTGTATTCCTTTCATAACATCTGTATAACCTATGACAGGAGTACGACTACTCCCATTCAAAACTTTTGAGACTAAACAATTATTTTTATTAACATTGCATTTGCTAGATTTGGAATATTTGTTAATAGCCTTATACTGTTGTTGTGGTAGTCTTCTTACACTGTATGTTAATTCTGGTGCTTCATGTTGTTCTGTTAAAAATGGATTCTGATCTTTTGTATTAAATTCTCTGCTCCCTTGGATAACTGGCTTATCTTCATCAAGAGGTATCTTATCTTCGCCTGGAATGTTCTTTGATTTGGAAAAACTATCTGAATGTTCATTCAGCTCCTCAGAAAATAGTGCTTGTTCAACATTATCTGGTCTGATTGCTTTCCCATCATGTGGCTCATCTTCTCCTAGGATAGATTTTTCATAGGAATATGTTTCACTAATAATATAATCCTTTCGCTCTGCCAAATCAGCTAGCTTTTGTAGCTCTAAAGAAGACTGTTGTTTGGCCTCTAAGTTACGAACATTGTTTTTATCTTCTATATTGGAATGGCCCTGTGTGTCCAAAGGTCTTCCATACAATTTTTTTCCTGTACATTGACCATAGGAAACCTGGTGTTCTAACTCTATAGATTTTACTGACAGAGAATGTGGTGTATTATCTTTCGCAAGTTGTTCACCCTGTCTTTTTTCTCTACTTTCTTCACTACATTTTACTGCTAAAGAAGACAGCAAAACGTTTCCCTGGGTAGTATCAGCATCTCTGTTTTCTGGCACCTTTTCAGTAATATTCTGATTTTCTAGTAATTCTTCTTTGCCTATTTGTAATACTTCCTCACTCTTTTTAAACTGGGTGCTTTCCTCACTAGACTTTAGATTATTGTGTGTATGCTGAGCATTATTGGTTCCTTCAGATATAAAACTCTGAAAATTCAGTACACTTGTAAAATAACTAACAGAAAATAAAGATTTCTGGTTTTTAGGACCCTCATGATTTTCTTCCTTTGCAGTACCTTGACCTATACTATATGATAACTGATCTACAGCTGATTCCTGTGGACTCCCAACAGTTACATACTCATTCCCTGGTTGATTATCTGATGTGACCCTATTATAATCAATCAAACTGTTATACATACTTTCATACCAACCTGACTGGTCATTTGTTCTTTCTGACTCCTTTGTTACAGCTTTAATTTTACTGTTTTCCATAACTTGGTTGTCTGGTATTGAATCCTGTTCTGCATAGGGAGACTTAAGTTGTTTATCACCAAGCAAAGGTGATGGACTTGCTGCATCCTCTACGTCTGCATGCTCATCTGCTAACTGCATATCAGAATCTGTTTTTCTAACATGTATGCCTGGGGCTTCTTGGACATATTTTTCTTTCACTTGTTCTTCGTAAAGAGTAGGTTCAGCTGCTTGCTTTGGGGTTTCTTTAACAATTTTTTCTTCGTCTCGTTCTTCATAGGGCATCAGTCTGCCTGTGTGCTTTCTCAAGCCATCGTCCGTTAAGCTTGATTCTTCACTTGGATGCTGTTCTTCATCTTGATCTGCTTCTGCTCCACCTGCAAGCTTTTCTTTGTCTGCATTTTCTTCAGCGTAACGAAAAGGCAAAATATCACGGAATTCCAGATCAAACCAGCTTGATTCAGATTGTTCGGAATTGCTATGTTCTTTTATTCCTTCTGATGCGGTAGAACTGCCATGGTGGCCGGCATTGCCAGCAATGGTGGAGCTGTCGTGGATTTCTGGATCATTTTCTTTGTACAGCAGATCAAGTTCTGATTTGTCACTTCCAAGTTGCATCAAATCTGTGAAAGTACTTTTAAACCAGCTGGAGCCTTGTGGTGCTGTTTCACCCTCTTCATTTAATTTTTTTAAGCCACTATCATCAGTGATTGCTATTTTCCTGCGCCTGAATGTAACTTCTTCTGTTTTCTGTGATATTTGTCTGACCGCCTCCTCATTTTCATTACTTCCCAAGCCAAGCCAGCCAACAAAACCAGACACAGTCCAGGCCGACTGAGTTGGGACAGCTTGCGGAGTCTGACTAATTTGGGCTTCTTCCGGAGTAGTCTCATCTTGTCTAGTCTCCCTGTCGCTGAGTTCTGTATCACCATAGCTTGTAGTTTCCAGCGTATGCAGGTCTTTGTATTTACTGTCAGATTCATGACTGTCAGTAAATTGTTCTTTATATTCATTTGGGTAAGAAATACCTCCAAGTTTCAAGACTTCGTCTTCAGGCATTTCAAATTTGGTGTCTTTTTCTTCTGAGTACGGAGGTATATATTCATTTTCTTTGTCATAATGATTAAGTATGCTGTCTTCGTTTTCAAAAACGTATTCCCCTCCATCAATACAAAGGAAATCAGTTTCCTAAAAATAAGCAAGTGTCTGAAGTTAATACGCTACTACCCATTTAATACATCTCTACTATTTCTTAACATTATATCATTATGAATATTTTTTAAAAGCATGCAAATGCTCAAAGTGGGAAGTTATTAAATAATCAAGTTGTTAAATAATTTTGAAATGTACATTCTCTTTAAAATTTAACACAAGGAATATTTAAAACAGAGCAACTTTATTAATCATTTTTATGAGACCAAGATGAGTAGTTCATGCATTTGAAAGAGGTCTTTAGAACATGTTTTACACACATGCAAATGTATATTCTTATGCATATTTGTTGGAAGCGGCAGTGATAGATGTTAAGTTGTGAGTGAACAAATCAGACGACACAGCGATTCTTCAAACAGCTCTTGTTTGTTCACAGGCCCAGAACATAACTGGACTGAAGAGTTCAGCCAACCTGCTTATATAGAGCTCAACTACAAAGCAACAGTAACAACTTTCTATCCAATCACTGAACGTCACTTTCAATTCCTTATTTGCATATGTGGACCTGAGTGAAAACTATCTACAGTACCCCCCTGCTGGCCCAGGGTGAGTAAATAACAATAGATACTTAAAAGACTCTGGGGCACAGGCCTTTGCGTAGAGATGGGCAAGTCTCTCAATTTTGGTTTCTCCCAAGTTTCTGTTCTTGGAGTTTTTAAAGCAGAGGTTAGATGGGCATCTGTCATGGAAGCTTTAGTTGAGATGCGTTGTAGGAGGTTGGGCTAGATGACCCTCAGGGTCTCTTCCAACTCTAAGATTCTATGATTCTCTAACAAGTTTAATACATACATTCATATATACATTTCCACAACCAAATGTGTCCATTTTGATATTACTTTAGTTTACCTTAGTTGGTAGTTCTACTTCTTTTGTAATAAAAGTTTCTTCAATCCGGACTGCATCCACTGGGAAATATCCAAATTCTGCACCTTTCTATAAAATTAAACATGTAGCTTTTTATTATAAAAGAAATGGGGTTTTGTACTTAAAATTGATATACAACAAATACAATTGTGAGAAGAATCTCTGCACTTATTTCAATTAAGTCTGGATAAAAAAACCAAACTCTTATTAACCCTCAGAAAATTTTCTCTCCCGCTTCATAAAAATACACAAAATGTAAGTACTTTTAATGTTATTATTTTGCACATTATTAAAAGTACTCTTGTACATTACAATAACCAGCCATTAATTGCTGCTTGGGTCCTCCTGGGTACAATAATGGCCTTATATTGTTCCACAATGTCTCTAGCAAATATTCCCAGTTAATTTATTTGGAAACAGGGATATGACCTAGTTGCTTGGCTAATAAAAAAGCACAGAAATGTTCTTGTTTACATAGACCGAAGTAATGTAATAGTGAGTGCTACACTTAATGTGAAATTACGCCTCTAGAAGGGAATGTTCAAAGAAACTATTATGGTTTATGCCAAGAGGATTTAAAAGGATGACACTGCATGCCACAATACAGTGGTACCTCGGGTTAAGTACAGTGGTACCTCAGGTTAAGTACTTAATTCGTTCCGGAGGTCTGTACTTAACCTGAAACTGTTCTTAACCTGAAGCACACCTTTAGCTAATGGGGCCTCCTGCTGTCGCCACACCGCCAGAGCACGATTTCTGTTCTCATCTTGAAGCAAAGTTCTTAACCTGAAGCACAATTTCTGGGTTAGTGGAGTCTGTAACCTGAAGCGTATGTAACCTGAAGCATATGTAACCCGAGGTACCACTGTATTAACATCACTTTGAAATCTTACCTAGGGCACAATTTATTAACAGTAGGAACCAAAATAAGTACCATATTGCCCCCCCGCCCCACCAAGGGAGAGTTATAAACCACACACGCAGTCATATATTGCATTATATTAATGCCAAAAGATTATGAATACCTGTAACATTTGTTAATGGCACTATGTGATGAACCACTCACTGCAGTGGCAAAGTGGACCACAGAATTGAGCGACTTGTATTCCTCACATGCTGTTCCTGCTAGTTCATGAGAACTACCACTGATTTGTAAAGACAACATGGCCTGATTCAGAGTGCTGACCACCCGTAAACTGTGAGGTGTGGAAACACCCTAATGTAGTCCTGGCACTCTTACCAGCATCACTTTGTTAGTATTAATTTCATAAAACATATATACCATGAAATTAGCAGGCGATGCTGTATGGCATATTCCACATACAGTGGTACCTCGGGTTAAGTACTTAATTTGTTCCAGAGGTCTGTTCTTAACCTGAAACTGTTCTTAACCTGAAGCACCACTTTAGCTAATGGGGCTTCCTGCTGCTGCCATGCCGCCGGAGCCCGATTTCTGTTCTTATCCTGAAGCAAAGTTCTTAACCTGAATCACTATTTCTGGGTTAGTGGAGTGTGTAACCTGAAGCATATGTAACCTGAAGCGTATGTAACCCGAGGTACCACTGTACAGTTTTTATTCATGGAAACAAATATTTTGTCTAAATTCTAGGAACCTTTCTTACTCAGAAACTTCCTTTGCTGCAAAAGGGGGGTGGGGCTTATGGCTCGCATAGA
Organism: Podarcis bocagei; assembly: GCF_964188305.1. Lineage (NCBI taxonomy): Eukaryota > Metazoa > Chordata > Lepidosauria > Squamata > Lacertidae > Podarcis > Podarcis bocagei. Next base: position 33,420,252 of record NC_138125.1, read on the forward strand.
TCTTGATAAGTTTGCTCTCAGGGTTGCAGCAGCCAAATCTACAGAGCAATATTTTTCATGCACTGCAGGGCAGCGGGGGGTGTCCCCTTTGGATCGACACCATTTCAGAATAAAATTATTGAAGAAAAGTATAATTTTCCCTGCAGTTAAATGCATGCTGAATTTTCTACCTGTGAAAGTGGTATCATAACTTACCTCTGAAACGTTTGTGAAACTTATCTGGCTAGCATTTTTAAGTGTCTCAACATATTCATGGAAAAGTGTCTAGCACACTGAAAAAACACTTATGAATAACCACTGCTTATTTTCTATAAAAAGGTGCCGGTACTCACCATGAGGTTGTTACAGTGAATGCCACACTTTTAACCAGTGCTTTTCTTCTGGACAAAAATGGTGCTGTTATTGTGTACTCTTGATTACCCCCCGAAGAAAAAACACTCTGAATAACCAATCTGTTGATATAAGTGAATTCTGATTGCTTATAAGAGAAATAGTTGCCTTTTGAAATACTTACGCTTCCTGCCCACAAGTCCTCCCTTTTCCTGGAGAGTTTGGAGTATACGATGATCTCTTCCCCAGTTTTGAAGTTCAAATAGCGGCAGTCAGGTCCTATGTAGTCTTTAATGGCTAGCACTCTGCTCATGAAAGCTGCATGTATGTAAAAAACAGAGGAAACTTAAGCAAAGTTAATCAAATGAAGTCTGGATTTGATCTTATACATGTTGCTTTAGACAGTCATAGAATCATAGAATTGTAGAGTTGGGACCACGAGGATCATGTACTGTACAGTGATACCTTGGTTTACAACCATAATCCGTTCCAGTGGTCCGGTTGTAAACCGAAACAGGTGCGCTTTTGGCAATGGGGCCTCCAAAAAAAAGGGGTTGTAATAAAAAATAATGGGTTGTAATCCAAAAAAAAAGGGACATAGACTTCAGGGTTTGACGTGGTTGCAATCCAAAATGGTTGCAAACCAAGGTACCACTGTAGTTAAATCCCTTCAATGCAGGAATCTTTCACCCAAAGTGGGCCTTGAACACACATGACCTTGAAATTAAGAGCCTCATGATCTACCAGCTGACCTATCCCAGCTGTCCTAAAATTTAAAATCTACTCTCCTCCACAAAGAAATAAATAAAATATTAAGAATATCATATAGTAAAAGGCCAGAGGCGTTACTTTTAGGAATTTTAAATGACGATATTCCAAAAGACAATTTTTTATTATACGCAATGTCTGCAGCAATAATCCTGGTGGCTAAGTACTGGAAAGGGAATCAGTTACCCACTATGGGAGAGTGGTTATGTAAACTTTCAGAATACTTAGAATTAGCCAAATTGACAGACATAATAAGACAAAAACCAAAAAGTGAAGTAAAAAAAGAATGGGAGTGCCTAAATGAATACCTCAAAAGTCAAGGTTCGAGGACAGAAATCTGGCAGAGTCTGGAATAACCTTGTGAAGTGAAAGGATAAGAAAGAGGGATTTATATCTAGATGTTAGGATACAGATGATCAGGAAAACAGAAAGACACAATGAGAGATAAAGGAGGTGCTGTGGGATTGGTGGAAATCAATGTCTTGTTGTTGTATTAGTGTTTATAGTATTAACTTGTAATATATGGATTTGTTGGGGTTTTTTTGTTTTGTTTTGTTGTTGTTGCTTTCCTTAGTTTTCATATGTTGGTTTTTGTGTGTTGTGTATTGTTATTTTTCGATATTTTTCATGTTGTTGTGTGGAAAATACTAATAAATTTTATTTTAAAAAAAACAAAACTACTCTCCTCCTGAATAATATGTTGCCACATGCAAAAATCACAGTACATGTCCGAGACACACTGGCATTGTGTTTACATTATTTGTGTACATTAGATATCCTCTTGTCCTAGAAGATGGGGGGAATTTCGGGACTTCCGGTCGGTGCCAGCGCTTAATGGCGGTCCTACCTCCGAGCTCCGGAGAAGGACTGCTCCGCAAGTTCGGGTCTTACCCGCTACGGCGAGCGGGGGACCCCTAAAATCTCAGGCGCGGAAGCCTGAGAGCAAGGAGATTCGGTGGGCACCTTTGCGCCCCCCGATACTGTGAAAGAGCCTTTTTAAAGGCTCCGGAGCGGCATCGGGAGTGAGCGCGGTGCTGAGAGTCGTTACCCAGCCTGCGGAGTGAAGCCGCGTCGCCATAAGCGGAGAGCGCCGATTTCTTCCTGAAAAGAAAATCTGGACTGAATTCCCGTGAGTAAGAGCAGAAAAAGAATCGGGACCCCTTAAAATTTGAAAATTAGGCTGAAAGCGGGGAGGTTAAAATCAAGGAAGTCTGCCTCCCCCCGACTGCATGAAAGCGAAAGCAACGGAACTTTAAAGCTGCATCCGTTGAAACTTTGTTTTTTAATTGATTAAACCTGACATTTGGAACTTAGATCTCCCCTCTAGCTAGCAGGGCAGAGGGGAGGCGAAAGAGACTTTGATATCTGCATGATTTATTTAAAAGAAAAACCTTCCGCTGCCTCAGTTATTTAAGAGTATGAAATGGTCTGCCCTCTAAGACAATAGGACACTGAACCGACTTCTTCCTGTGAGAGATATACTACGATATAAAGTTTCTGTTTTGTTTGGCTACAGTACATCAGAGCAAGACGAAACAGTATCTACTGGAGAACTGTAGCAATCTGTAGCCATAAGCCTCCAGCTATACTTGCTTTAACTGTGTTAATTTCTCTGCATCTTTGGATATTCCCTCTGTCTTGGTATTTGGACATTTTATTTTTGGCCATTTTGATTTGCTCCCTCTAGAGGGTAAAGTAAAGGTTGGCACGGTCTAAGAAAGTGGAAATTTCCAGCGGGGAATAGTTCCCGTGGGAGACGACCTTGACATGAGTGGCTCACAGGAAGAGATAATCACAAGAGCAAAGACCAAGCAGCAGCAACAACAACAACAGCTGCAGCAGCAACAGACAAAGAAAAGAGGCTCAATCTCAGGCGCAACTGCCGGACCTGTAGGAACAACAGGACAAGAAAAAGGGACAGCTGTTCCTATGGAAGCTGTGACAGAAGCCCTGCTCAAGATAAATCAATCTCTGGAGTCTCTGACAAAACAGACTTCAGAAAATACACAAAAATTAGCAGAAATATCAGTAAGATTAAACCAGAATACAGAATCTATAAATAAATTGGTGGAGGAAAACTCTACCACACGTAAAATTGCCGAAGAAGCGAAAGCTATTGCTGGAGAGACGCAGGAGAATTTGGAGCCGATTGCCAAGAAGGTTCATGAACATGACGCAACTTTGGCCCTGTGGGAATTACAGAGAAAAGAGAGAAATTTGAAATTGAGATTGATTCCAGAGAATGAAAGAGACAACCTTGCGGAATACCTGACACGGGAGTTTGTTGACTGCTGGGACCTGGAGGAAGACGAATTTAAAATTACAACAGCTTTTAGACTGGGCAAAAAGCAAGACAGGAAGACCCCGAGAGACTGCCTGATTACATTCAGAACTAAGGAGGAAAGAGACAAAATATTAGGACTACACTTTGAAAAGGCCTTGCAAATTGGAAACTCAGCTGTACAGATCTTTAAAGACATTCCAAAATATATTTTGGACTTAAGAAACCTCTACAAGGATTTAACTCTCCTGTTAAAGAAAAACTTCATCCGCTTCAGGTGGGAATTCCTACAAGGACTGTCTTTTGACTACAACGGAAAGAAGGTGAAAATAAAGACAATCCAAGACAAAGACAAATTTTTGGGAAGAAATCAGGAGGACCTGCAGAAGGGGATTGGGGATCCAATTGGAGAACAGAGGAGAGCACTAGATATCCTGAATTTCTCGTTTGGACAAAAACCACCACCATCAGAAGAAGAGCAACAACTTGGAGCTGTTGGAGGAGTGTCAGAAAAATAACAAGATGACTCTGCAATTCCTTAGTTGGAATTGTAATGGGCTCAATGGGCCTTTGAAGAGAAGACAAGTATTCCATATTTTGAACAGAGAACAATTGGACTTGATATGTCTACAAGAAACTCATATAACCAGAGCCCATAGGAGATTACTTACAAATAAAAGACTAGGACAAGAATTTATTTCATCAGACAAGGTTAAAAAAAGAGGAGTTGTGATATATGTGAAAGAGAAATGGGCCCCAAAAATGATCTTTAAAGATGAGCAAGGAAGATATCTGGCAGTGGAGATACAAGTACAAGGAGAAAAACTACTAGTGGTTGGAATTTATGCACCAAATGAAGGCAAATCTGACTTCTTTAAGAGACTTCATGAAACTTTGACGGACTATTTGGATTACAATATGATAATCATGGGAGACATGAACGGTGTGGTCTCTACTAACATGGACAAGGCACAAAGACTAACAGTTACCAAGGAAGGGAGACTCCCTAGGACCTTCTTTGAAATGATGGAAAATATGGACTTGATAGATATATGGAGAACAAGGAACCCTCTGGAGAGAGAGGGAACCTTTTTCTCCCAAGCAATGATGACCTGGACCAGAATTGATCAAATCTGGATTACTAGTGGCATAGCTCCAAAGATTAAGAAGGTAGAAATCTGCCCAAAAACTTGCTCCGACCATAACGCAGTAAAGATGGAAATGAAACTTACAACAACTGGTCAATTTAGATGGAGAATGAATGACACCCTCTTTCGAGACAAGGAGATTCTCATGAAGGCCCAAAAAACCTTAAAAGACTATTTTGAAATAAATTTGAGGGCCGACATGGAGAAGAGAGTGGTCTGGGACGCAGGCAAAGCGGTGATGCGAGGTTTTTTGATTCAACAAAACTCAATAAAGAGGAAAAAACAAAACGAGAAAAAAGAAAAGATTTTAGAAAAGATAAAGGAAGGAGAGAAAAAATTAAGAGCAAAACCAAAGTCCCAGGAGATTTTAAGAGAGATTAAATTATATCAAACACAATATATGGAATTGATGAACCAAGAGATTGAATGGAAGATAAAGCAAATGAAACAAAAGACATTTGAATCAGCAAACAAATGTGGCAAACTTCTGGCATGGCAATTGAAGAAAAGGCAGAAATTAAATACAGTTACTAGCCTATAAGTGGATGGAAAGATCATATCTAAACCCAATGAAATTAGAAATTGCTTTTTGAGTTATTTTAAGAAACTTTATACTCAAGGCCTGCAAAATGAAGAAGATATAGACAAATTCCTTGATAAATATGGATTACAAAAAATCTCTCATCAAAGCAAGATGGATCTGAACCAGAGAATAACAGAACAAGAGATAGAGGCTGCCATTCAGAATATGCAACTGGGCAAATCTCCAGGACCAGATGGACTGACTTCTAGATATTACAAATCTTTGAAGGAGTGGTTGATTCAACCATTAAAAGAAGTCTGTAATGAGATCCTAGAGGGAAAAAAGGCACCTGAATCGTGGAAAGAAGCGTATATTTCACTCATACCAAAGACAGAGACTGAAAAGACTCAACTGAAGAACTACCGCCCAATATCATTACTTAATGTGGATTACAAAATTTTTGCAGACATTTTGGCAAAAAGATTTAAAAAAGTGTTGATGGAAAAGATTCATAAGAACCAAGCAGGCTTTCTCCCAAAAAGACACCTATCAGACAATGTAAGGAATATAATAGACATTTTGGAAAAGCTAGAGGTGAATATAAATACTAAAGCAGTACTGATTTTTGTGGATGCGGAGAAAGCCTTTGACAATATTTCTTGGAGTTTTATGATAAAGAATCTTCATGGGATGGGGGTAGGTCAAGGTTTTGAGAATGGTATGGCTGCAATATATTCTGAACAAAAAGCTAAATTGATTGTAAATAATGTAATAACTGAGGAACTCAAGATAGAAAAAGGAACACGACAGGGGTGCCCAATTTCCCCATTACTCTTCATTTCAGTTCTGGAGGTGTTGCTGAACATGATTAGGAATGATCAGGAGGTTAAAGGAGTGCAGGTCGGAGCTAAACAGTATAAGTTAAGAGCATTTGCAGATGACCTAGTATTGACTTTGCAAGAGCCAAACACTAGTACGAAAAGGGTCTTAGAAATAATCCAACTGTTTGGCCAGGTAGCTGGATTTAAGTTGAATAAACAAAAAACCAAAGTTTTAGGAAAAAACTTAACAGATATGGAAAAAGAGGAGTTCCAAGAGGAGACAGGGCTGACGGTGGTCAAGAAGGTTAAATACCTAGGGGTTTACTTGACATCCAAAAATGTGAATTTGTATAAGGATAACTACGAAAAATGTTGGTCAGAGATTAAAAAAGATCTAGAAATATGGTCAAATTTGAAATTGTCAATGTTAGGCCGAATTGCAGTGATTAAAATGAATGTATTGCCTAGAATGCTATTTCTGTTTCAAACCTTGCAGATTCTTGATAAGATGGAATGCTTCAAGAGGTGGCAGAAAGATATTTCGAAATTTGTCTGGCAGGGCAAAAAGCCCAGAATCAAATTTAAAATACTGACAGATGCCAAAGAAAGAGGGGGGTTTGCCCTGCCGGACTTAAAACTGTATTATGAGGCAGCAGCATTTTGCTGGCTGAAAGAATGGATGCTCCTCGAGAACACAGACATTTTAGATCTGGAAGGTTTTAATAATGCTTTTGGTTGGCATGCATATCTATGGTATGACAAAATCAAGCTGAATAGTGCCTTCAAAAATCACATTGTTAGGAAAGCATTGTTTAATGTTTGGATAAGATATAAAGATCTGTTGGAAAACAAAACCCCTAGATGGGTGTCACCAGTGGAGGCCAAGGCAGTGAAGAAACTCAATATGGAGGTCGGATGGCCGAAGTATTGGGAAATTCTGGAACAGGATGGAGATAAGTTCAAATTACAAAGTCATGAGAAATTGAAACATAAAGTACAAAATTGGTTTCAATATCACCAAATAATGGAGTTTTTCAAACAGGACAGGAAAATTGGCTTCCAGGTGGAAAAATCAAAACTAGAAACTGAATTGCTAGAACCCAATACTAAGAATCTATCTAGAATGTACAACTTGTTGCTGAAATGGAATACACAGGACGAAACAGTCAAATCGGTTATGATTAAGTGGGCACAAGATATTGGTCATAACATTATGTCTGCTGACTGGGAATGGTTATGGAACACCGGTATCAAATTTACGGCATGTAATGCCTTAAAGGAAAACATTATGAAAATGGTCTACAGGTGGTACATGACCCCAGTCAAGCTGGCAAAAATTTATCATTTGCCCGACAACAAATGTTGGAAATGTAAAGAGACTGAAGGTACCTTCTATCACCTTTGGTGGACGTGCCCGAAGATTAAGGCTTTTTGGGAAATGATCTATAATGAAATGAAAAAGGTACTTAAATGTACGTTCCCTAAAAAACCAGAGGCCTTTCTCTTGGGCATTGTCGGCCAATTGGTGACAAAGAGAGATAGAACTTTTTTTATGTATGCTACGACAGCAGCAAGAATACTCATCGCAAAGTATTGGAAGACACAAGATCTACCCACTCTGGAAGAATGGCAGATGAAAGTGATGGACTATATGACATTGGCCGAGATGACAGGCAGAATCCGCGACCAACGCAAAGAGACGGTGGAAGAAGAATGGCAAAAATTCAAAAGTTACCTTAAGGACTATCATAAACTTAATGAATGTTAAAGTGTTGTGGTTCCTAGAAACAAAGGGATACAGCGATATAAGATCAGAATATAGAGAGGATTAGTATGACAGAGGTTGAAAGTAACAATTGGGAGTTGCTAAAAATTTTGGACATTGGGATGCAGAAAGGGGGGGTATGGGGAAGTCCTAGAAAAGAGGTTTATGAAAATATGTTATGATATTATACGTGTATGTTTGTCTTTTTAAGTGTTTGTTTGTCTTTCAAAAAATCTTGTAAAACCAATAAAAATTTTATAAAAAAAAAAAAAAAGAAGATGGGGGGAATTTCACCTCACTTTAAATGAAATGTTTTACCACTTACTACAGAAGCAACAAAATCCTGGACACATTTTTTCAGAAGTGGTTTCACTATGCAATTCTTAAAATAAATGAACAAACTTAAATTAATTGTTTGTGCTGAGTAGTGTTTGGTTAGAATTTCCTCTAATGGTATCCTAAATAAGTTTAATGTTTGTATATGAATACACATTCTTCTTGTATTTTTTTCTATTACACATGCGTTTCAGAATGCGGTTTTAGTTTTCCATTTCCACAAAAACGCACCTAGAGCACACACTATGAATTCTGCGAGTTGCATTTTTTCTTCATTTTATGAAGAATGCTAAGTGAGAAACACATTTTGGAGTAATTAGAAATACATTCCAAAATTAGATTTTAACAAGAGTGCTAAACTGAATTTGGGGGCGCTGGGCAGATTTTTGCAACCCGGCAGACCATATGCTAAAGACGGTGCCCAGGAACACCGTAATAGACAAGTCCTACACATCTGCACAAACACTCCACCCCACAGTCCTACTGACGAGCATTTCACTAGTATATAACATTAACAGGCAGCACAGTCCTATGCATGATCTCTCAGAAACAAGGCCATTGTATTCAATGAGTCTTGCTTCTAGTATATACAACTGCAGCCTTAGCTACAATCCAAAGCATTCTTAACTTGGGTTGGGAGTAAGACTCATTGAACTCACCCAGTGGCACTTTCTTCTGAGGAAATATACAGGCGATAGTGCTACAAACAGTGCCGTTTTAAGGCAAGGTACAAAAGCAATAAGATTTCATAAGGTGCTAAGAAAAACAGAAAGACAACCGAATCGACCCAAATATATGGTATAGATTTGCTAGACAAAACTCTAGTAATTTGTATACATAACTAAAATAGAAATACTGTAAATATTAATCAGGCCCTTTTGGAAAGTAAGAGATTTTGAATAAGCACAGGGACAATTCTGACGAAAACTAGGCCCCTGTTTTGATAACAAGCTTTTCTACTGAACTTTGCCCTTTTACATATGCTACAAAACCGTTCCACCAAATGGCTTCCCAGAAAGCATTTGTCTATTGTTGAAAATATACAGGTTAATCATGCATAAAGCTAATATTTTGCAAACGTTTCTTGAAGTATATATTGCATTTTCAAAACTTTTTCTTGCTTTGTTTTGTTTTACAGATTTTGACGACACTTAAATTAGTTTCAAAGAAGCTTACTTAAAGCAAAAGCCCTTATACTTACTTTCGCATTCTGGATCGCCACACTTTTTGTGGCCTGACAACAACTTTGTGCTCTTGGTGATAGTTAGCAATGAAAAGATCAAAAACAAAATTCTGATTTCCCAAATCAGCAGCATCCTAAATGGTTAAAAAAAAGCTGATCCCTGACAGAATAAAAAAGAAAAAACAGATTGTGTCTTGGCAATAGAAGTCTTGAAACATCATTCACCCCCCTCCATTTAGTTAATATATATATATTTTAAATCTTTTTGGTTCCATTTTCCTTCTACCTCCAAAGTCCACTTGCATAAATGCCCTTTCAACAAGCTGCTCAGTGAACTGTCCTGATTAAGTGGCTTAATGATTAACTGTGTGTGACAATATGGACTTGGAATTTGAAATGAAAAAGGTGCTTTCAGTCAAACTACAGACTATAGACGTACCAATAGCCTCATTTGCATCAGCAAGTTATTGGAGCGCTTTGTGGAACTTTAGATGTGATGTAGAGAAAGATGTAATATGAATTAACAGGAAATACTACAGAATATTCCAAAACCCTGATGTACTGTTACTGCTGCTTTAAATTTTGCTCAGAGTATATTTTTTAGTGATTTTAATAACACGATTTTGTGTTTTTATTATTCTTGCTGATTGTAATTTATATGTGGCCACAGCATTTGGTATTGTACATTACCCTGGGATCACTCTGATGAAGATCAGCCAATACATTTAACAAACAAATAAACAATTGCAGGTCTACATTTTATTTCACCTTATAAATCAGAGATGGAGCACCTATGGCCCTCCTTACCTCCCAGCATCGCTGGTCATTGGCAGCTTGGCCTATAAACATCAGGAGGGCCACAGGTTCCTTATACTAATACATTACAGTGGTACCTCAGGTTACATACGCTTCAGGTTACAGACTCCGCTAACCCAGAAATAGTGCTTCAGGTTAAGAACTTTGCTTCAGGATGAGAACAGAAATTGTGCTCCGGTGACGCAGCGGCAGCAGGAGGCCCCATTAGCTAAAGTGGTGTTTCAGGTTAAGAACAGTTTCAGGTTAAGTATGGACCTCTGGAACGAATTAAGTACTTAACCCGAGGTAACACTGTATATATTCTACAAGGGTTGCAGCTGGCTTGTGGGATACTGGACATGGAAAAGTGCCTTATATGATACAAAATTCTTCCATTTGTATCACACTTTTGTTTCAATGAGCTCATGATAGTGTGCACGGTTATCTAATTTTATCATCACCATAATCCAGTGAGGTTAATTAGGTAACTTGGCTATAGTTACCCAGTGAGCTCAACAACTGAATAGTGATTTGAAACCAAATATCCTTGACCCAAGTCCATCAGCTTATCCTACTGATATTTTCTTTTGTGTCTTACAGCCTTCATTTGGAAGGTAGCCTATGTTCAATCAGAACATAGGCAATCAGTAAGGATTGCCACTTTAATGTGGTGTATATCAGCTCACTTTCCCATTTCCCAGCCAGCTCTGCTTCTTAATCTTCGCTCTCATCTGTTGCCTGTCTTGTCTTCTCACTTCAACTGCCTTTTTCCAACTCCTTTTCATCCAAGGTTCTTTTTCCCTCCCATTTATATCTTCCCTCTCATTGGTCAACCCAAATGTTCTATTACAGACTGCCCATCCAGCATACAGGCATTACACTAGTAGATCCAGAAAAAGTAGTGTTGCTTGCTGTGAGCACCACATTGTAATTTCAGGTTCCCTTTATTATCCCATATAATGTAATAATGATATTGTTGGTGCCAAGGGGAAAAAATGCTATAGTGAATTTGTATAAGGATAATTATGAAAAAATGTTGGTCAGAAATCAAAAAAGATCTAGAAATATGGTCAAATCTGAAACTGTCAATGTTAGGCCTAATCGCAGTGATTAAAATGAATGTATTGCCTAGAATGTTATTTTTGTTTCAGACCTTGCAGATTCTTGATAAGATGGAATGTTTTAAGAGGTGGCAGAAAGATATTTCGAAATTTGTCTGGCAGGGCAAAAAGCCCAGAATCAAATTTAAAATATTGACAGACGCTAAAGAAAGAGGGGGTTTTGCCCTGCCGGACTTAAAATTGTACTATGAGGCAGCAGCTTTCTGCTGGCTGAAAGAGTGGATGCTCCTCGAGAACACAGACATTTTGGATCTGGAAGGTTTCAATAATGCTTTTGGTTGGCATGCATATCTATGGTATGATAAAATCAAGCTGCATAGTGCCTTTAAAAATCACATTGTTAGAAAAGCATTGTTTAATGTCTGGATAAGATATAAAGATCTGTTGGAAAACAAAACCCCCAGATGGGTGTCACCAGTAGAGGCTAAGGCAGTGAAGAAACTCAATATGGAGGTCGGATGGCCGAAGTATTGGGAAATTTTGGAACAGGATGGAGATAAACTGAAATTACAAAGTCATGAGAAAATGAAACATAAAGTACAAAATTGGTTTCAATATCATCAAATAATGGAGTTTTTCAAACAGGACAGGAAAATTGGCTTTCAGGTGGAAAAATCAAAACTAGAGACTGAACTGTTAGAACCCAATACTAAGAATTTATCAAGAATGTATAACTTGCTGCTGAAATGGAATACACAGGATGAAACAGTTAAATCGGCTATGATTAAGTGGGCACAGGATGTCGGCCATAACATTATGTCAGCTGACTGGGAATGGTTATGGAACACCGGTATTAAATTTACGGCATGTAATGCCTTAAAGGAAAACATTATGAAAATGGTCTATAGGTGGTACATGACCCCAGTCAAGCTGGCAAAAATTTATCATTTGCCCGATAACAAATGTTGGAAATGTAAAGAGACTGAAGGTACCTTCTATCACCTTTGGTGGACATGCCCGAAGATTAAGGCTTTCTGGGAAATGATCTATAATGAAATGAAAAAGGTACTTAAATGTACTTTCCCTAAAAAACCAGAGGCCTTTCTCTTGGGCATTGTCGGCCAATTGGTGTCAAAGAGGGATAGAACTTTTTTTATGTATGCTACGACAGCAGCAAGAATACTCATCGCAAAGTATTGGAAGACACAAGATCTACCAACTCTGGAAGAATGGCAGATGAAAGTGATGGACTATATGACACTGGCCGAGATGACAGGCAGAATCCGTGACCAAGGAAAAGAGACGGTGGAAGAAGAATGGAGAAAATTCAAAAGTTATCTTAAGGACTATTATAAACTTGATGAATGTTAGAGTGTTGTGGTTTTTAGGAATAAAGGGATACAGTGATATAAGGTCAGATCACAGAGAAGACTAAGATGACAGAGGCTGGAAAGCAACAATTGGGAGTTGCTGTAAAATTATGGACATTGGGATGCAGAAAGGGGGGGTATGGGGGAGTCTCAGAAAAGAGGTTTATGAAAAAATGTTATGAAATTATACGTGTTTGTATGTCTTTTTAAGTGTTTGTTTGTTCTTTAAAATTCTGTAAAATCAATAAAAATTTTATTAAAAAAGAAAAAGAAAAAATGCTATAGTACAGTGGTACCTCGGATTACATACACTTCACGTTACAGACTCCGTTAACCCAGAAATAGTACCTCGGATTAAGAACTTTGCTTCAGGATGAGAACAGAAATCGTGCTCCGGCGGCACGGCAGCAGCAGGAGGCCCCATTAGCTAAGGTGGTGCTTCAGGTTAAGAACAGTTTCAGGTTAAGAACGGACCTCCGGCACGAATTAAGTACTTAACCCGAGGTACCACTGTATAGAAAAGAGAATTCCTGGATTCCAAAATCCAAGTTTAGAGCAATTACTTTTTGGTGAGAGAACCCCAGCAGATTTAAATTCACAAAATATGCAGCATGGAAATAAAGGCTTTAAAATATGTCCTCTTAAAAAGTTTTCCGAGCATAGGAAAAAGGCCTCGTATTGGGTAAGTTAAAAAATGGTTTACTTACAAACTCTTCAAAGGTCAGATTCATGTGCTTCAGAAAAGTTGCAGAGGCAGTAAAACTTGGCTTCCTTACAAAGTGGTGAAAGTTTCTAGATGATTTGTATGCTCAAGAATGGCTGATGAGAGCCATGTGGTTGAGCTGGAACAACCAGTTCAAACCTCTTCACACAGAGAGCTTCTTAGGGAGACTGCAGGAGAACAAAAACTTTATTACCTAGTTCCTCCCAAGGTGAGGGGAAGTGGACATAGCTAAGCCTGGCAGGTCAGCTTACTCTATGGTCTTAACCCCTTCATGCATTAATTTGACTTAAATATATTGACTATATGAGGCTGCTTATCTCTCAAAAGTGCTGATGCTGTCTACTCAGTTACTGTTGAATCACCTCAGCAAATAACATAGGAAGCTGCTGTACATTTAACCAGTCCATGGACCCATTTAGCTCAGCATTGTCTACATCATTTGCTATCGACTACCCAAGGTTTCAGACAAGGGATCTCTCCCAGTCCCACCTAAAGTTGCTGGGGCCTTCTGCATGCAGAGATGCTCTGCCACTGAACTGCATCCCTTCTTTTTGATGAAACATGTTGGGCAATTTAGGTTGCCACACACTCAGCTTGGAGCAAGTTCCAATGGTCATTCGAGTAGGTATGCATGAAACCAAACTGATAATCTTCTTTAAAAAAAAAAAAAAATTAACCTGGAGGTTCATATCTCCTTTTTCTTTATTTTTGGGCATTTTTGTTGCTGCTATTCTTTCCTTTTTCTTCTGCACTTAACCTCCCCCCCCCCCATGTGGGAAAATGATTGCTTGTACATGAGAGCATGAGCAGAGTTCTTATTATTGCAGAGTGATTTTGCAGCACGAGACATTGCTTGGAGCATGAACAGCGCGTGAATAGCTCGTGCTGTCCCAAATGATTGGTCAACTAGCATGGCCTGATGCTCGCGTGATCTAGTGCGATGGTCCTTATCTGCTGAGAGAGAACAAATTGCTTTGCTTGTATTTTGTATCTTTCTGATTTCACACAATAAAGGCTGTGCTGCAGTAGCTCTAAGGCGGCCAGAGGAGCCAAAAGGGGCCAAAGGGGCCAGAGGAGCCGAGGAGCCAGAGCAGCCATATTTCTTCAACCAATCTTGGTGTGAGACTGATTTCTTCAGATGTCGAGCTGGTTCTCGACACCCCCCCCAAAAAAACCCCTAGTTTGCCCTCTTATAAAATGACCATTTAATTGTCAATGGAAAGTTTCACATTGGCCCTTGTTGATTTGCATCTTGTTCCTATTTGTTTACCTTGATTATTTAAAACCTAAAATTTGTAAAGGCACTGTGGTACACATGGTACATAGTGGAACATTGAGAAATGCTTCTTAGGGGCATCTTCAGAGCTCTTTCCTTCTGCTGGGGACTAATTATAATCCTAGCATCTTCCAAAAGAAAGGGAAATTTTAGTAGGTTTAGATACTTTCAACAAAAAGAGCACCCAGTCCCTGGGACATTAAAAAGATTTTTAGCTCTAAAAAAGAGCAGAGCATTGCACCACCCAAACAACTGCCTTTCCAAAACTATCAACTGATAATGTCTCCTTAGACATAAAGATATCTGAACCAGGACTAAACTTTAATGTGATTTAACTGGGAGGGTGTTATGTTAAATTGCTTTATCCTCTTGGGAATATGAAGTGTAATACCAATGTTTAAAGCAGAAACAAGACTACCTTTTGTGAAATGTTCTTCTTAGCCTTCTAATGCTTGCTTGTTGCATTTTACGCCCATTCTCTTTGAATCATATTTGAATTTGTCACCAGTCCCATGCTGCAGAACACTCTTCCAGTAGATTCCACAAGCATCCTTTGACTTTTAGGTATCTCTTGAAGATCTTTTTATTCTAACAGATATTTGCAGCTGTTCAATTTTTATCTTCATTAACCAGTCAAATTAATGATTATCCCTATTTTTATTTATATTCTTTAAAATGGCATCTTCTAACACTGTAAACCATATTGATATTTTATATGGCGGTATAGAATTTTATAAATAAATCACATCTCCTTTAGTAGTGTGGTTCCCTTTTAGTTTCTTCTCAAATTGTTGCTCCTCTCTACCTTCAACTCTCCTCAAATATAAGCCGCTCCCCTCCTAGCTGCTCCTGGCTGCATACTGGACTGCATTGCCCACACACGCGGCATTGCCAGTGGCCTTTCCCCTTCCTCACTCTCCCTTCCTGGCCTTGGGAGACAGGACACACCTGGCGCTGTTTGCCCCGAACTCCTGGCTGCATACTGTAAGGTCGTGAATATAAGCTGCACTTTTACTGGTTGGAATTTGGGGGGAAAGTGCGGCTTACATTCGGGCCAATATGGTATCTTCTCAGATATCGTCACTGGCTACCAATTTGTTACTAGGCCAACTTCAATGTGTTACCATTAGTACATAAATACTCAACAGCAGGGGTCCCCAAACTAAGGCCCGCAGGCCGGATAAGGCCCAAGGGACTCGTTTATCTGGCCCGCGGCGACCCCTGCCGCCCACTAAACCTACTTTTACCGGTGCTGCGCTGCACGGCTGTACACTTCTGGGTCAGAGGAGCACCGGAAATAGCTTGTGCGCATGCGCAAGCGTTATTTCCGGTGCACATCCGGGTTGGAGGAGGCCCGTGCACATGCGCGCAAGCTATTTCCGGTGCTCCTCCGACCCAGAAGTGCGCCGGAAATAGTGTGTGCGCACGCGTATGGGCACACGCTCCCCTGCCCTGCGATCGGCGCTGCAGACACCGGCCCAAGGCACGATAAGTTTGCTGCCCCCTGCTCAACAGCTTAGGACCAGTAGAGTTGAAGGATCACCTTACTCCATATATGGCCATGCATCCACCTTGATCTGTGGGACTGCTTTTACAAGTGCCACATAATGTCTTTTCCCTACTTGTAAGGAATCCATCTTCCAGCACTGCGGCACTAACACTCTGGAACTTCTTGCCTATTGACATCAGTCAGGTGCTTTCACTCTTTATCATTTTTGAAACTTGCTAAAAGCTTTGTGTGGGCTAACCCTATCCAGGTATGTAAAGATGACATGCATTTTAATATGTAATTTAACTGCTAACTTTATTATTTAAATTTTATTTATCCCAAGCTAACACTAACCTACCATGGTGGCCTGTTTTAAGAACACTAAGCAGTTTGTCAACTTAATACTGGTAGGTAAAGATAAGGTAAAGGACCCCTGGATGGTTAAGTCCAGTCAAAGGTGACTATGGGGTTGCAGTGCTCATCTCGCTTTCAGGACGAGGGAGCTGGTGTTTGTCCACAGCTAGCTTTCCAGGTCATGTGGCCAGCATGACTAAACCGCTTCTGGTGCAACCAAACGCCGTGACAGAAACCAGAGCGCATGGAAATGCTGTTTACCTTCCCGCTGGAGTGGTACCTACCGTATTTTTCGCTCTATAACACGCACCCGACCATAACACACACATAGTTTTTAGAGGAGGAAAACAAGGAAAAAAATATTCTAAACGAAACAATGGACGTATGATTTTTGTGGTTCATGCTGTGGCCACAGACATGTGATCTGACAGTGAGTTCGGAGTAGCTCAATGCAAAAATCCTGAGGAGCCATGTGGATCCATGTTTGTAACCACGTTTTTGCACCACTGCGGCCCCAGGCAACAGTGGGTGCGTGATTTTTTTGGTGCAAGATGTAGCCATGGACATGCTATGTGATCTGATGATGAATTTGGGGTGACCCAGTGCAAAAATCCTGAGGATCCATGTGGATCCGTGCTTTGTAACCACATTTTAAGTGGGGAGGGAAGGAAAAGCACTCAAGGGACAAGGAGCACACGTGGGGTGGGTGGAGAAGGATGCTGCTAATAATGAAGAAGAGGGGTATAAGGGGAGGAACCAACCGGACAGGACTCGTGTAAGTGGCTCCTCTCCTCTCCCACTTTGCTCCTTTAAAGAAGCAGGCTCTCTGTCCCTCTCTCATCCCCACTCAGCGGCTCTTCTCCCGCTATGCTGTTTCAAAGTGAGCCACGGAGGAGGGAAGGAAGGGGAACCATGGATCCTCTGCTCACGACTGCAGCAGATTCCCCCCGCCACCCGTAGGCATTCCCTCCATAACACGCACAGACATTTCCCCTTACTTTCTAGAAGGAAAAAAGTGAGTGTTATGGTGCAAAAAATACGGTATTTATCTACTTGCACTGGCATGCTTTCGAACTGCTAGGTTGTCAGGAGCTGCGACAGAGCAACGGGAGCTCACCACGTCGCAGGCATTTGAACCGCCAACCTTCTGATCGGCAAGCCCAAGAAGCTCAATGGTTTAGACCACAGTTGGGTGGATACTTATTGAGGCCAATAGTGTCTTTTCCTATCTACCCTTTCCCCACTGCAAATTAAAGACGTAGAACAAAATGACTCAGGCGCTCTTGGATTCCACCAGCCCATCCACAGAGACATCTGTAGCCAGGACTTTTAAAAAGGAATTTTTGCTGGGTGGCTGGTGAAAACAAACTCAAAAGGGCACTTCACACAACTCCTTCGCCAGCCCAGTTCAGGATTACATTCCATACACAAATCCACATTGTTAGGTATGAGAGACTACTTTAAATGTTTTTAAGGGGTACCTAAGTACAAGTTGAGATTTCTGGTCTTTCCGATGTATGTTTATGGCTGGGAATGGGAATTCTAATTTGTGTCAAACCATTTGGTTTTGGTAGGTGAACGACAAGTATAAAAAAACTTCTCATTAAACAAACAGTAAATGCAGAATACAGAAAATAGTATATAAAGCTACCTTTATTTAGACTTTTACAGAACAAGCCAATGAATACACTTGTAGGAAGTTTAAAAACAGTATGTCACCTTTTTACACCAACTATATTGCCATCGACTTGCTTTAGATGTTACAGAAATTCCAAGTTTTGAATCCACTTTCCTCAATCAACAGGTATTCATAAATACAACATCTTAACCCCGATTAATTTAATGGTATACTGCATTTTTATTGGCATTTGAAAGTTTGGCCTGTGGCCAACAATAATCTAGTTTTGAAGTTACCCATAGGCCTCCTGCAACATACTGCAAAGCACAGAAATAAATGAGATGCAAGTTTTTTTTTTTAAAAAAAAAATCATCTAAGCATTACTCTAAAACTAGGGGAGAGGCAAGGCTTGTTGAAATAACTACATGAAGTCTCTAAACAGATTTTAGATGGCCAAGTAATTAGAATTGGCTTGATACACTCACTTGGCTTCTGTATATGGGCAGTTAGTTCACCAAGGAACATTAGTAGAAGCTGGCGTCAATTTGTACAATGAAAGCACAGAAAAGAAAACCTGGATTATGCACAGGTGTGTGCTCCTTCACAGAACTTGAGAATTCACTTTTTAGCAATTGGAGGGGAAGTGTTAATAGGCAGAATATTCAAACACTCTGTATGAAGTATGGCAAAGGGAGAAAGATATCTATGTGAGATGAAGCGGCAACAGGCTCTCACACCTCTGTAAAATACACATTTATTTCTACAAAAAAAAAGATCTGATACAGAAATGATTCACACAAATGTAACTATGTACCTATTAAAATATACAGAAACTCTTTTAAGTAGAGGAGATTTAAAAAGATGAAGGGGTTGTCAATCCTTTTATTTGTACAATTTTGCATCGTCACATAATTTGATAAGTCACCTTTTACAAAATCATGTAAAAAGCACGAGAATTGCCTGGTAAAGAGTCTGCATTTCTCCAAAAGATTTTATACAGCATGCAATTAAGGCAGCCTTTTCTTCCCCACATGGAATCCTTTCACTCATCAAGTAATCTTCCGCTGCAAAGATTAGGCTAGGGAGCCTGGTCTCTTCTGTCAACGCCTTTTGTCTTTCCTGTCTGATTTACGGTCTCTTTCACTCCGCGAAGTTCTTTTGCCTGACCGACTACTTTCTGATATAGACCTCTTTCTGTCCGACCTTGAACTTTTATCCTTTGATCCTTTTGCATCTCTGCTGCTACCTTTCGAAGACTTGTGACTCCTGTCTACTCCTGCATTATCCCTTCGCTTTCGATCCAGGCTCCTCCTACGCTTCCTATCCCTATTGTGCCCACGCCCTCTGCTTCGACTTCTGCTCTCGCTGCTGCTGGAACTACTGCTACTCTCTCGACTGCTACTTCCGCTACTGCTGCTGCTGCTGGAGGAACTACTCCGACTACTGCTGGTGCCGCTGCTAGAACTGCTGCCGCTACTACTGCTTGTAGAACTAGTACTACTGGTGCTGCTGCTAGTACTGCGACTTCGACTCTTGCTGCCTTTGTTCCTCGCTCTACCCCTGCTCCTGCTCCTAACCTTGTTCTTGACTTCTACGCTTACTGCCTGGATTTGGTCTGCCTGAGTTTCAGGCAGATTCTCAGGCGCTACCGTTTCTTCTTTGTCTACCCGAGGCTCTTGATCTTGAGTGGATTCCAACTGTGGTGAAGGCTGTGGCTGAAGCACAGCCTCTGGTCGAGGCTGGGCCTCAGCCTCGGACACTGCAATGGATTCCGGCTCCTTCTCTTCTGCCTCCTCTGGTTCAGCTTCCACTTCTGGCTTGTTGCCTTCCTCTTTCTCCAAGGGAGCAACAGGCCCCTCCTGCTCTGGTTGAGCGTTACTCTCCATTTCTGGTTCCACTTCTTTGCTATTCTCATTTTCTAGTGGCTCTGCATGATCTGCCTCATTGGTTTCCATCACATCCTGCTCGCCATCTACTGGCAGCGTATTTTCACCTTCCTCTTTCCCTAACACAACATCCTCCTCCTGATTATCCTGCTGCCTATCATTCTCCTTAATCTCTGGTCCCTCATCTACCTTAACCTCCATTTCCTCTTTCTGCTCCTCCTCCTCCTGTTCTATCTCTCCATCACTGTGACTAGCACCTACCTCCTTTTCTTCCCCTACCTCTTCCATTTCTACATCATTGCTCCGATTACCTGTCTCCATCTCTTCCACCTGCTGAACCGCCTTACCCTCTTCTTGCTCCTTGTTCTGGTCTTCCTTCTTTTCTTCCTTCTGCACCTCCTGGTGTTCTTTTTCCTTCAGAGATTGTCGCCTGGGCCTGGCTTCCATTTTGTTAATTTGCTCAGCAAACTCAATGCGCCTATTTTCAAACAGTGCTGCAGAACGAAAGAAGACACACTAAGCTTATTGTGGGTACTTAGCATGGTTCCATCTTACTGATAGATCACTTGAACCACTTCACACAAGGAAAGTTTCATACAGACAAGCGATCATCCATGTTAAGAGGTCAGAATGTGCACTTGTGAATTGGGGCATTTGCCACATATTTTTTAATTACAGGCTACTGGCAGTTATGAGCAGTAAAGTTTCACATTAAGAAATAATTTATAACTGGATCCAACAGATGGGCAAGATTCTTATCTCCCCAGCCCCCTAGAGACAAACTTTATGGGGTAGTTGTATCTGTCAATCACTTGGGCTGGAATTCCAATGTCACACCATTACAAATGTTCTGTTTGTGCAAGCACATCATCTTGCAAGATGGAAAAACCCCGCTTGCAACTATGTGCTGTTCTAAGGATTTTCCTAAACCCCAGAACCAGGACTCTAGGACCCTGCCAGTGCCTTTGCACCAACTTCCCAAAGCTGGGTAGGCAATCCTCCACCTTGTGGGTAGGCCAGTTCTGGCTTTATGTGTTGTTGTGTAAACGTGCAGGCTCCCAGAACTGACCCTCTGACTAAGATGCAAGTTCGCTTTACTGCCTTATCAATATCAGTTTAAATTTTTCTACTGAAATGCCAGAAGAGCTTATATCAAAGAAAATGTATCTACCTTACCACCAGTAACATACCATTTAATTTTTTTTGGGAATCATCAAACAGCTTCTGGGTAGCAGGACACATTCTGCCAGGTATGTAGAACAGATGAGGCTTTGTCTTTGTTCTTATATATTTAATTATTTTGGCATTGTGATCATTCCATTCTTCTTGCTGGTAAAAGAAAGATTTTTATTTTTTTAGTATCGTCCACAACACAAACACCACATAGCAGCTGCTTGAATTTTGACTCACCAGCTGAGCAAGTTCAACTTTCTGTTCCAATAGCCGCAGCTCTGTTTGTTTAGCACGTCTTTCCTCAAAGAGCTCTCGCCTCTCATTTTCAACCTGCTTTCTCTCTTCTTCTGCCTGCACTTCAAGTTTCTGTTCAATTTCTTGCCGTCTTTTTTGCTGAAGTGGAGAAACAGTTTCAGATTTGCTTAAGGTGAGCTCAGAAATTTTATTATTAGTTTATATACCACTTAATAGCTGGTCGACCCCTGTTCTGGAATCCGATCAATACTGAAGTCTTTATCTAATTATTACAAGATGGCCCACAGCTTTTGGCTGGACTTAGTAGTCAAGTCACTGCTTATAGTGGTTGATTTTTTCATTTCTGCTCCCCTAAGGTATGGAGCACTCCTTGTGTATCAAGCAATCCACATTTACAGTGAAGCAGTGCCAGGCAATGCAATTACATCTCTCCAACTTATGACCTGAAGCCTGGCAACCAATAGGAGCTCTGCCCCCCCTTCCTAATCTGTTTTCAAATTGTTATGGAACCAGAGACAAGTAAATAATAATAAAAATTCAACTATATAGCCAAGTAAAGGCAGGGCATATGAAACCTAAGCATGGACCTCTCTAGGCTGCTGGCAGTTACTAGTGATTTTCCCAGCTGGTTGCCAGAACCCAGTTTAGGGTGGCAATACAGAACTGTATTTGTAGTAGGATCCATGTTCTATTGAACTTAATAGGCTTAAGTAAAGTTTTAGGAATGCTCGCTGTTTCCCTTTACACTTGAAAAATGACTTTAAAGTCCTCATGTTTTCAACAATGAAAAATCTGAGCTACAGGGCTACTAGCAGTAAGTAGAAACGCAAGACAGTATACAATTCCGTCATTCAATAGAAATAGTACACTCTCTCCCCTAATGAACATTACAAGGTACTGAGTTAATACCCTCTCAGTAGCGACTGTTGATTCTTGTTTGAACTTCTGAAGAGTACCCATCAACAGGCCAAATATGCGCCGATTCCTAGAACAGAAAAGGAGTTAAAAGGTATTATATGATCGACTTTCATACGTGTTCATTATTTCATACATGTTCATTATGCATACCTATTGAAACAGTTTTCCAAATCTTCCAAGGTTGTTAGTTAATGGCACATGAATTATAAAAAGGCTACAATAATACAGGGTGCAAAAGCTATTTAGAAAGTAACATAACCACTGGATGTTGCAAATTTCAACAACCAGCATGATAAGATAACAAGATAATTCCAGTGGGTAGCTTTATCAACAACAGCATATAATTTCCAAACATATTTAATTAAATGAAGTTCTTAATTTATGACCCAAAGACATCCAAAAGTTTTTTCTAAGATTGAAGACAACAATAAAGTACATTAAACAGACTGATTATTAATAAAAGGAACACCATTGTTATGACTTTTCATAAGGAACCTCAAGAAATGATTTGCCATTTTGTAAGCAACATTGCACTGAAAATATAGTCATCTTCTTTTGACTTACTTTTTTGTTGAGGGCTAGCTGTATGACCAAGAACTTTGGCCCTTACGGAGAATCACAGAATTGTAAACTTGGGAGGGACTCCTCCCCAAGGGTCATCTAGTCCAATCCCTTGCAATGCAGGAAATTCAACTAAAACAACCCTGACAGATTGCCAGAACTTCCAAGGATGGAGAGTCTACAACCTTTGAGGGAGTCCACTCCACTGTAGAACTTCTCTTACTGTCAGAACCCAGAGCACAATGGTCCCAGCCTGAAAATAAATTCCAGCCCCACCCCAACTAATACATATGAGATGGTGCTTGAATTAAGAAATAATTTCCCCCAAAAATTATTTGGATACTTTCCCACAAACTACATATCTGAAGTTGATATATAAGCAGCTCAACACAATGCACTGTCTAAAAGTAAGACCTTTAGATAGCTAAGATTAGGATTTGAAGCTTTCCTCATAAAAGAAGCCAGCACAGAATGTCGTTGGGCAGGGGCAACAGAGCTTCCACAGCTCAAATCTGAACTTATTCATGTTTTTAGATATTTTGTCAGCTGCTTTATATGATTTCTTCCCTGAAAAGTGGGATACAAATCTATACAATAAAAAATTTTTGATTTCTCTAGCAGACTGTGAAATCTGGTTTCATCACCCAAACTTCATATACTAATTTTAATGAAATACGCCAGTTTCCCAAGATTTTGCACAGAAATGCATGAAAAAGTACAATAGCTGCTAATTTTCAGTATTCTTTAAAGACTAAGGCTGAAATCCCACCAACATCAATGGGACTTACTTCTGAATTAGACTGGTTCATATCAAACTAAAAAAACAAAAACAAAAACAAGGAAAGGGAACATTTTAGAAAAAATTATCTGGCAGGATGCCTATCTTCGAAAAACACAACATGCTAAATCTCTACCCAGAGCTTTTACATTCCTGGAATAATCAAAACAATAGTCTGAGATAAGTACATCAGCAACTTATTTTGACTTACAAATCAACAGGCAAAGCAAACTGTGCAAGTCAACTTAAATAAACATGGAAGCTAGGTTGAGTTATCTGGTGCAATCAGTACCTGTACACACACTTCTTAAGAAGCAGGCTAAGACAGCATAAAATATTGGACAAAGTTTTCTGTGCAAGAAATAACATTTCTTTCATAATTTGTATTATGCACTTGGAGTTTGAAAACATTGTGGTTACAGTAAACAATATTGTAAGATACCTTTGTTTTCCCTTTTCATCCATGTTTTGATCTTGAATAAGGTCTCGGCGTGTTCGTTCTTTGGAGGTAGCAACAACAGAAGACTGCAACGCTGGCTGCAAGGATAGGTCAAATCCAGGTTAACGGAAGCTTTTCTACATTTCTTTCCCCTCTCTACCCTCTCATTTCTTTCCCTCTCTCTATACCTACTTCTAGGTATCCCTTACTTTTTTAACATCATCATCCTCTGCGTCGCTTTCATGGCGTGATTCTCTCCTTGTCCGACGTTCCCCAGCTAGCCTAAATTTAAGAGAGTATCAAAGGCATCCATTTTATACTAGAACCAAGGGAAATGTTTCAATAGGCTTAGAAAATGATGTTAATAAAAGCAAAATAACTACACTAAAATCAAGATACTGTGCTTCAGACTGCTTTGATCCAAACTCTCTGTCCATGTTGTTGCTGGGATCCAATGAACTCTCCGGTGAATGCAGATTAGCTGCTTGCTAAATCTGTTGCTTTATTACAGCATCTTTTTAAAGATGGAGACCTCACTTTTAAAGTCCGCTTACTTTTCTTTCTACAGAACATATTGTAGGATAGCAACTCCTACACAATTTACAGGTACTCAAGACAAAAAAGGTGTTCTACTGAAATCCTATTTAAAATATCACACAGAATCAAGATACACCAGTATAAATTATTTGCTAGTGTAGAATTTCAAGAGGAATTATATGCAACTTAATTAAAGAAGAACTGATACATGAATGGTTTTTCCTTTCTTCCCTCCCAGTTCCTTTTGTATGTCTGAAATTGCAAGCAATCATTTAAAATTATAGTCTTGAGTGCTATATAAAAACCATGCAGAAATGCACTACAGAAATATACTGAGTCAGCTAAAAAGGCATGCTGTTCTTGTCTCTAACGTCATTCAATCCTGTTCTTGAATTCAGCCCAGTTTCAATCTCTGCTCACCTATTGGTCGCCCCTTCTAGATCCCTCTGTTTGGCTGGGGGTCCTCCTCCGCTATCCGAGAATCCACGCCTGAAACAAAAGAGCACATCAGTGTATCAGATCAGTATGCTCCAAGCAAGTTTCTAATGCCAAGACCCCATAAAACTAAAGTTCAATGTCTTGCTTTGTGTGCAGCACCTTTTACAGAAGTCACGCCATGCTCTCTATCATTTATATGAAGCCACTAGGTGACATCAGAGGGTGGAAGTAAGATGTCATCAGCATAACAAAATCAGCTCTATTTCTTTTTTTTAATCTGAGTTAGGTGAGGCTGTTCAAGTGCTGAACCAGTGCTTGGGCTCAGTAATGGGCTAACAGATTGAAAGCTGACAACAAAGAGTTGTGAGAAAGTGGTTCTTATGTTGATAAATTAGGTACTTGGCTTGTTTCAGATGGGGGTGCACCTTCCATGAAGAAGAAGGTTTGCAGCTTGGGGACACACTTGTATCCAGTTGTCACTAGAGGCCAAGGTAGCCCCAGTGTCACAAACTGCCCTTCCCAGGTTTGACCTTATCACCAGGTAGGAACATTCCTGAACAGACAGTCTTGCCACCATGATGCACATTCTGCTCATCTCTCAAATGGAATACCATAATGTGTTGTACAAGGAGCTGCCCTTGAAAACTTTCATTAGTGCAGAATACAGTTCAGCAGAGGAGCATTGTTGGGTACTGAAAAGACTCAGGGCAGAGGCCCACAAGAAATATTTGCATATGCTTATTTTTATGTATAGGTGCCAATTTCAGCTGTCATTTGAAGGGGAGAAACAAACTGGCTGTCAGGGAGAACTCAGAGCTATGGGGTGGCAACAGCGATTTCCTGGGCCAGTATACTATATGCAGATTGGGCTCTCCACCCCATCTACAGTCTAGAGCTGCTGTATGTACATATTTATGTACATATTTAAAAACAGACAAGTGCTCGTTGGCAAATTTGAATGGGAGGTGTCTAGGGTCTCACCAGTGCTGTACTTTGAAGCGTTACCAGTTGCACTGTAAAAAAAGTTAAGTTTAAAGAGGAAAGGTGTCCAGTATCCTGCATCAAAGACCCTGACACACGGGCCCCCTGGCTACCCACTAACAAGGCTGTTGCTTTATCCCGATGGAATCATATCACATCAATTCTGAAGGACTATCATGGCAGCCTATTTGCTGCCAAGCCCAATTCCAAATGCTAGGACTCCTTTATTAAGCCGCTAAATGGTTTGGGGCCCAAATAATTGAAGCAGAACATCTCCCTAAACTAGCTTGCTTATGCCTCAAGATTGCTAGAGAGTGCTTTTGTCTGTTTCCATTGTCAGGGGACGTTCACTACATTCGTACCTTGGATCTCAAACACCTTGGCTCCCGAACAAGTCAGCTCCCGAACGATCAAAACCCGGAAATGAGTGTTTCAGTTTTCGAATGATTATCGGAACCCGAACATCCAGTGTGGCTTCTGATTGGTGCAGGAGCCTCCTGCAGCCAATCAGAAGCCGCGCTTTGGTTTCCAAAAGTTTTGGAAGTCAAATGGACTTCCAGAATGGATTCTGTTTGACTTCCAAGGTATGACTGTATTTGGGTGAGATGCAAGAGAAAGCCTCTCAGCACACACACGCAGCTCTCTCACACACCCATATACTGTACTTCACATATACACTGCTGCAAGTACACCTCTCCCTCTCAAACACATACCTACCCTCTATTCCCCCACCTCACATAAATATCTCCCT
The DNA here is from genome assembly GCF_964188305.1 of Podarcis bocagei. Taxonomy (NCBI): domain Eukaryota; kingdom Metazoa; phylum Chordata; class Lepidosauria; order Squamata; family Lacertidae; genus Podarcis; species Podarcis bocagei. Next base: position 33,446,811 of record NC_138125.1, read on the forward strand.
GTCTCTCTGCCCATGTATATATATCCAACTCTCATACACAGAACAAACTAAGTATCCCTTCCAATTCAGAAAAGCCCCTCCAAGGGTGGAGGATGTGACTGTTTTAAAAAATAAACCACCCACAAAAGTAACTAATCCCTGAGTTACACAATGCTACAAATTCAAAAGCTTATTCCTTTCTTTTAAGAGCATTTTAAAGAAACTCTAAAAATGTGAATATATCTAGCAATTTTAAACTTTCCAGTACCAAAACTAAATACCAAGTAGGCCAAATATCTGTAGGACTGCAAAGACTGCTGTGCAAGCAGAGACTAAAACACCATCCAATAAAAACCAAGCAGAGCTCTGTTGCAATAGCCTTTAAGTACAGTGGTACCTCAGGTTACAGACGCTTCAGTTTACAGACTCCGCTAACCCAGAAATAGTACCTTGGGTTAAGAACTTTGCTTCAGGATGAGAACAGAAATTGCGCAGCGGCGGCAGCAGGAGGCCCCATTAGCTAAAGTGGTACCTCAGGTTAAGAACAGTTTCAGGTTAAGAATGGACCTCCAAAATGAATTACATTCTTAACCCGAGGTACCACTGTACCATAGCATGCCAGTGTTAGACTACAACAGCAGAGGATCTGTAACCCTTAGAATAGCATGGTTGGCTGCCCACCCTTCGGTAATAACAATGGTATATGAGCCAAGTGGCAAGTTATACATGCCTTCTACTGAAATCTTTGAAGACAGCAATCTTGTGGGCTCCTCAGCACTGCCATAAACTAGCATTACAGCAACTGTATAAGTCCAACTTGAAATTACTTAATTTTTTTTTAAGGTTAGAAGAGAAGTTGCATGCAACCTTAGGGCAGCAGTGACAGCACAAGCAATGGTCAAGTACCCAAACAACTATTTGCTTGTTTGCCTGTGAATATGCTTTGGACCATGAGCAGAAGCCCTCTCTTCCCCCTCACTGCACAATTATGGCAGTTGTGTTCAGACTCTAGCTACCTTAAATCAACATATTAAAACAACATTTAACCTTCTTTTCATTTCTAGCCTTCAAATACAAGCGTAACATTCTGTGCAGCATAGAAGCTGCCCCCAGAAAGGTACAGAATTGGTTTCCATTAATCATCCACAGATACTCACCTAAGTAATATACTTCCACGCCCCCTACCTCCACCAGGGCCTGTGATGGTCAATAATCTCCCTTGAGCGGGCCTGGGGGAGAAAGCCAAGGGAATAATCATCAGGAAGGAGCAAAAAGGTACAGAAAACACCCCTCAAAGGAACACCACTGGAGACCTGCTGCAAATGTATCCCCCACACCCACTTTATTAGTCAGCTTTAGTGATTGGGGACGGGAAGAGACTGCTTCTACCGTGTGCAGGATCCTGATGGTCTATTTTATTAAAATACCTTGACTTCCCACGTGGAAGGAAGTAGCAGAAAATGCAGAGGGACGGCAGTGGGTTTTGCCTACCTTTTGTGCCACGGAAACTTTTACAGACTTAGGCTGGGACATGAGCGCACCCTTAACCCGGGTTAACTTAGGCCGGTGCAGGCTGCGTCCCTAAGCGCCCTTACTGGGAACTAGCGAGCCCCATTGAAGCCAAGCGGGGAAGCCGCGTTCGCAGGGCGCAGCCGCGCCTGGCAACTCACGTGGACGCCACTAACGGCTTCTGCTCGTAGGCCTCCCTCTGCGCTCTCGCTCCGTCCCTTCCCAGAACCGTTTAGAAGAGGGACGGGGCTAACGGCTGCAGCTCTCGGGCCCCTGAAGTCCCAGGGCGCGTTCCCGGAGAGGGAAGGGAAAGGGCGCGGGCACGAAAGGGGCAACCGCAGAGAAGCCTCTCAGGGGGCGAGCGCGGCGGTCCCCTCTGAGCCGAAACCCCCCCGCCGGCCGCCCCGCTCTTCCTCCCGCCTCACCGCACATCGTTGGGGTCCCGCCCCGTGAGCTTGCGGATGTTCTCATCGACGTGCTTGAGGCTCTCCTTGGCCTTCTCGAGCTGCTCCTGCAGAGCCCGCACCGCCACCGCCATCCCAGCCACTCACAGGCGCGGCCTAGCCAGTCAGGGGCCGGCCGAGAGCGCGGCTCGGCGGGAAAGGGGCGGGGCGCCACGGCCCAGCCCCTCACGTAGCGCGGCTCCTCCGAGCAAACCCGCCAATCGGCGCGCGAGGGTTGGATCGACAACGTTCCTCGCCAACAGCCGCGCCTCGTCCCTAGCGAATCGCCGCCCTGACAGGTTGAGTGGCATTTGGGTGCTCCAGTCATCAGCTTCCTTCTTAGCCAATCGGGAATCCATAGTGCTTAGAGCGACGTTGGGAGAACCACTCGACGACCGCGTTGCTCTGTTTCTCCTGCCAATCGCGGAATGCCAGAGCAGGGTGGCATCGAGTAACCAATCAGTGATGGGAGGCGGGTCGGCTTATGCTTCCCTATCCGCCGTAAGACCAGCCCTACTAATTTTCGCGCGCTCCTCGGGTCATGAGGTGCCTTGAAGTGCAGGGGGCGGGACTAAACTCAATTTCCACGGACGCGTGGCTTCTCTGATTCTGAAATTTGCTTATAAGTCCTGTTCACTATTATGTACTTGGAAGCAAGCCCCATTGAAGTTAATGGAACTAACTTTTGAGTAAAAAAACCACAGACTCAGATGCGCAAGTGACAAGTTGAAGTAACAGTATAACTAAAATATGTCAGATTAGCAAACGCTCCCACTATCATTGCTGTAATTGCCTTCCCTGCACTTTAAGGCAAGCCATCTTATTTATTTATTTTGGGGGGCACAGAGGGCTAAATGGTTACCAAGGTGAGGTAGTAGCAGCATTAATGTTTGCTGCTATCACAGCCAAATATTAGACCTTCAATGGGTCTCTAAGGTGTTTGGTCAAATTAATTTTGAATTTCTGCCTTCCCTGCTTTTTCATCACACAAAGCTTTCCATTAAATGACAGGAAGGCCCAGCTCAACAAGGGCAGAAGGATTCTAGGGAGTGAAACTGCCAAGGGCCCTGAATTGGCTGATCTCGTGATCAACAAGGCTACTGGCAAAACTAGCAAAACTCCTAGAGTCCACAAAGATGCCCAGATCTCCAGGGACCACTTTGAAGAGTTCCTCACGCTCACAGACTGAGGTTGTGGGCCTCCAAGACCTATGACCAGACAAGATCTGAGTAAATAAAGAAACTGCACAGAGTCCATTATTCCTATGCAGCTCTTTGACCAAACATTACATTATTCATTGGTCCATGGGTAAACTTCCAAGCAACTGTACCTGGATATACTGTAATTAGCTATATAAGCTCTTATGTCCTGTGATTCAGTGCTCATCCATACTGTCGTTTAATATGAATAGAAGATTCCTGTACCTTCCTTAATTTGCCATTGTGCATATGACAGTATCTAAATTGGTGCCTTCCCACACTTTCCACTCCCACAGTTCAGACTTTCTCATACCCTTTCCTTTTTGGAGCATCCCTGGGACTGAGGGGAAAATGTGGGAAGGCAGTGATTTGGAGGATAATGTCATGCACAACAGAATTAAGGGAGGTACAGGATGCTTACTATCCATGTTAAACAACATATGGATAAGCCCTCTTAAAGGGAGGTCTCTTACTGTGAAAATCTGTCTAAAATTCTGAACATCACAGACTCATAGTGTATCATATCACAACAATTCCAGATCATATCACAGAATAGTGTTCTTCATCTTTGTTTTTATAGTTATGACCAGGGGTCAGCAATTTTTTTCAGCAGGGGGCTAGTCCACTGTCCCTCAGACCTTGTGGGGGGCCGGACTATATCTTTGGGGAAACAAATTCCTATGCCCCACAAATTACACAGAGATGCATTTTTTAAAAAAGCACACATTCCATTCATGCAAAAACACCAGGCAGGCCAGGCCCCACAAATAACCCAGATATGCATTTTAAATAAAAGGACACATTCTACTCATGTAAAAACACAGTGATTTCTGGACGGTCCGCGGGCTAGATTTAGAAGGCAATTGGGCTGGATCCAGCCCCTGGCCCTTAGTTTGCCTACCCATGGTTATGACTGGCATCAAGACAAACTGACCAGCAGTCATTTCACTACAGTTCAAGTTCACCACTGTGGAAAGCCTAACATCCTTCTGTTACAGCAATAAAGCAAGACACACACAATATGGGGGGGGGGGAGAGACCAATAATTCAGGAACAGTAACATCTATTTCCACGAAGTCCATAACATATTATTGCTGACATCTTTCTAGTTTGAGAGACAATGAAGTGTGCCTCTGGGGTGAAGTCAAATCGCTGTGTTAGCAGCACCTAAGTAACCTCCCTGGGGCGCATGCCTGGGATGTATTGTGCAGATTTCCACCAACCGTGGCATCATGCACGAACAATAGCCTCAACATTTTTTTACTCCACTTTCCCAACCACTTACAGCATTGCATCATTTTAAAATAAAGCAAATTAAACTATCATAAGAAAAGCAATTACAGTTTTGGAAAAAGACTTTTTTTATAAAAACAACAACCACCTGGGAACAGAATGATAAAAGAAGCTACTATTTACGATTACGCTTAGAATTTGATCTTGCAAGCAATTCTATGTTGCCATTATTTTCTATTGATGTTGTTTTCAGTGCAAGCAACCTTCTAGGGTAATGGTGAGATTGAGAAATGAAAAGTAGCTCAATCTTATGGGATGAGCTGCTTTGAGGAAAAGGTAAGATATAAATCAAACAAACAGGATATATATACAATTTATTTACTTCACATTTATCCAAAACCCTTGGAACACCCTATTGCAAGCCAATAGCAATTTATTTATAATTCTTACAACAACTCGCTGAAGTAGGTTGAAGGTGAAAAGGCTGAATTTGAGCTAAGTTAATGTACAGCTGGGAATCCTGCAACGTGTTGTAAGTTTTTACTCTGCTAACTGTACGTTGGAATCTGGATCAATACTGAGTAGAACTCCATGACATCTTCAACGTAGCCGTGAGCCCGCCGCACCTTCGCTTCCAAACGGACAAGGGAGAGCAGCATCCCAGTGCCCGAGATCGCTCCCACAGGCGCCCGCAAACCACCGAGCGCCGAGGCGGGGACTCCCCGGAGCTCCGCCCCAGAAGCAGCTGCCGGTTGTTGCCTGGGCAGCTCCGCCTCTGGATTGAAGGAGGGACTCGGCTCGGCTCGGCCCCGGCGAAGAGCGGGTGGGCCTGGTCCTCGTTCCCTTCTGCCCGGGATCTTCCCGGCATGAACAAGTCGGAGATGGCGGACGAGGCGCTCTTCCTGCTGCTGCACAACGAGATGGTGTCCGGGCTGTACCGCGCCGCCGAGCAGGGCGATGGGGTGAGCGGGGGTTGCTCTGGCGGCTCCGGGGAGGGATCCCGGCGCTTCCCCTCGGAGGGAAGGGAGAGAGGCGGAGCTCGGGGGACGGCGCAGCCGGCGCTGTGGCCCGAGGAGGGTCCCTTTTTTATATTCCTTTTATTTAAACGAAGCTTCCCTAAATCCGGAATGCCTTCTCCTACCCAGAGCCTCCTAATGGAGTCTCTGGTTTCGAAATCTCTTCCCCTTAAAGCGCTGTGGTTGTTTGAAGGCCTGGCCAAGGGTTTCTGGCGTCTGAACAGATTAGTCCGTGTTCAGTATCCAGGTTTGGGGCTGGTTATGGGCGAGTCCAGTGATGAACATGAACAGACTGCTCGAGAGAAATGTGATAAGCATCACATACAGTATGTACCAAGTAAACTAGGGATGATCTAAATTAAAAATGTTTATTACATTCCCTTTGACCCACTAATACAGGGGTCAGCAAACTTTTTCAGCAGGGGGCCGGTCCACTGTCCCTCAGACCTTGTGGGGGGCTGGACTATATTTTGAAAAATAATAATAATGAACTAATTCCTATGCCCCACAAATAACCCAGAGATGCATTTTAAATAAAAGAACGCATTCTATTCATGTAAAAACACGCTGATTCCCGGATCACCCGCAGGCTGGATTTAGAAGGCGATTGGGCCGGATCCGGCCCCTGGGCCTTAGACCCATGCACTAATACAATGGGTTTCCCCCCCTGCAACAGCATGCTTTGTGTTTGCATATAACTTTTTAAAATGCTTCAGAAATTCCTATCATCTTTAGTGTAACGTGTCCTTAACTTTAGAAACAGCATAGGCGTTTTAAAATGGGCAGGATTAGGACGACACAACATTATCCATAATTCAGTTAGGACAGACTGTTTGAAATTAAATTAGTGTGTTTATTAAGCACATCTGGAGTCTGAATTCAGCAGTACTTGTAGTGGGATGAAACCCTAACTACTGCTTTTTTTATTCCACTTCAAGTACTTCAGATTATAAAATTACAAAGAGTGTCTCAAAGTGTATGTTTGTAGGACCCAGCTTATTTTTATGGTTGCAAGTTGTTTTAAATTGTTTTTCATATTGTGTTTTAATGCTGTAACCTGCCCCGAGACCTTAGAGTGAAGGGTGGGAAATAGATGAATGACTGACTAGGGGTTTCTGTAAGAATTCCTGCTCTATGATTGCAGTCATGGTGTTGTTGTCTTTCACATGACGGTATATGTTTTGACTCAGAATGGGAAGTGAAGGAAACAGGATGTTTGTGTTACTGTGTTTTTGAAGTTGGACTATTGTCCTTTGTTCTTTTTCTCTTTGCTGTCTGATGCTAGAGAGAGAGGATGCCATGTTGCAGTGCTCCATGTGTGTTTATATGTAAATAAAGTAGATTAGCCAAAATGCTGAGTTGCTGTGGTCTGTCGCGCAAGGTGCACGAACTCTGCAGATCCCTAAGTGTGCTGGTGTCGGTTGGCATCGGTCGCTGTGATGTTTGGGCTGAAAAAAGCTTATGAAGCTCCCGAACGATGGACCAGGAGGGAGGGAAGATGCCAGTCGGGCATGTGTCTCTGCCAGAGTCCTACTCGAGTGTAGGCTGAGCTCCTGACAGCCTCTGTTGCTTCAGACATCGGTCAGAAATTGGTCCTACTGCAATGCAAGGAACTTACTACTTTTCTGTTGGGGGCTGCACGGCTACTCATAGCCAGTTTGAAATTAGCCAGGCACATTTTGCACCTGGCTATCAAGTACTTGCGACCAAGTGAAGATCCACCACCTGGAGGTGCATGCCTGGGGATCCTCGGATCTTGCCTGTTTTCACATAACTATAACAACACATCCTGTAGAATTCTATCGGTTATATTTTATCTTCACAATTGGAATGAATTTCAGGAACCAAAATGCTTTTACTGTGCCGCCTGAGCAGGAGCAGGGAATAATGTTATAGTTTGTCATGGCTTGTCTTCACGAATGGTCTGTGTCACCATTAAGAAAAAGAGGTTGGAATAGGCCAATATATATCTGGAAGGTCCCTGGATCAAGCAACTTTTCTTATTTAAGTTCTCAAAGTTCTTAATCTAGCTCAAGCTAGTGATCTGAACTAGCCAGATAATCCATCACAGTCAGTCCATTATTGGGGGGGAAAAGACATTAGAGCCATCTTACCCCAAAATGGCAACTAAACATTAACTAATCAATTTTTGTGCTTAGCTTGTATACCTGAGTTCATAGCAAAGAATTGGAAAGAATGTATGGAGAATTGCTTTCTGTTACCCTTTTATAAGAGTTTCTAATGTATTCCAGTGACTGGCATCTGAGTTCACGAACAAGGGTATTATCATCTGTTCCAGAAGGGAAAGGAGAGGGAAACAGGGAAGCTTTTGTGTTACATTTTTTGCTGAAAATATATTTTATACATATACATATATACAAATACACACACACACATGCGCATATATATATATATATATATATATATATATATATATCGTGTATAAAACGATATCTAAAAAACCCAGGAACCACGCCTACTGGTTTCACTGTGGCCTTCTGATTGCAGCCTAACTAAACAAATTAGCTTTTGGTTTTGTTCAATTAGGATCCTCCGTTTGCATTTGGTGTACATTCTTAGTCACATAGCCTTGTGTATTTGTTTTACCAAACAATTCATTGTTTTCTAAGTTTTCATGCTATAATAAATATATTGACTCTCTTCCCTTCTAGTGGCAGACTACCAATAATAATCAAAATTTGGGGGTTGGGTTTTTGAACACAGGCACACACACACACACCCGCATTTACGCAGGGGTTATGTTCCGAGCGTGCATCAGTGAAATTGTGTATATTTGAAACGCCATAAAGCCTGCAAACACCCTACCCCTTTATGTGACTTTTTGTGATGTTTTCGGGTCACTTCTAGGTTCATCATGATGCGCACGTGCGTGGTTGCACACATATTGAATGCGCATAAATACAGGGTTGCCTGTAATTCCATTTCTGTCCCCAGGGGTTGACGTTAATGTGACTCTTTAATATATGATCTTTGGTATTCCAGTGCTTTGGAAAGACCTTTCTTCTATGATGTTAAAACAGGAGTGGGTAGATCTCAGGACTGCCAAACTGTTTATCAGGAGTTGAAAAGAGAAAAACAAATGTGTTTCTGTCTGTTGCTGCAAATTCACTATTCTAGGTATGTTGAGTGTCACAACCAACTGCCTTTTGATTACAGGCATGTGAAAAGTGTGGAAGAAGAAAGCTTAAAGTATAACTTTGAAATAGATTTGCATAAGTTATTGCGGTTTGTGGGGTGTTCTTTGTACACACACAAGATTGCCTTTATTATACCTTACAGGAAAATGGACGATGCATCTCAAAACTGGAAAATATGGGTTTTCGAGTAGGACAGGGATTAATAGAAAGGTGAGTGGCATGTTTAGCTTCTCTCTTGACCCATTATTTTCCTGCAGAGTTGCAAATATTCCAGCAGGTTTCCTGGTGTCCTTATATCATGTGTAAATTCAGTATATGTTGCTTTTAAAGATGCCCCACACAAACTTTAGTGGCTGCAACGTGATGGGAAAATCAAGGGAATTAAGTGGCGCTGCCTTGTACTAAGTGGAAGTGTTTTTTCTGCTTGTGTAAGACCTTTCTTGCACAATGTTAGCCGCTTTGAGACTCCTGAAGGGGAGTGAAAGGCGGGATATCAAATCCAAACTCTTCTTCTTCTTCTTCTTTCTTGTGCCAAGATTTGTAATAATTATTTGTAGTTGTAGTTTCAAGTCATAGTGGGGTGGAGGAATTTGTTTTATGGATTGACAACCTTTTTGTCTATATTGTTTCTGTTTTTAACTTATTGGGTTTTCAGTTTTTAATTTTTGGAAGTCACTTTGAAATTTTTGTGGGAAGCTAGCTCATAAATTGAATAAATCATTGGCAAAATTAGAAACTAGAAATCTGCCTTATGTCAGGTCAGATAACTTGTCCTTCTAGTCCAGTGTTGCGTACTCAGACTGGCAGTGACTTTTTGGGGCCTCAGGGCCATTCTCATCATTTTTTACTTAATCTGTTCTTTAAACTGCAGATGCCATGGACTGAAACTGGCACCTTTTATTCTGCTAATGACTTATGCCCCCTCAGTGCATCACGTGCATGCAGCTAATTAAATGCCACTACTTTTAATTGTTTTCTCTTAGGTTTACAAAAGATACTGCCAGATTCAAAGATGAACTGGATATAATGAAGTTTATCTGCAAAGATTTTTGGACTACTGTATTCAAAAAGCAAATTGATAACCTCAGGACCAACCATCAGGTACTGTAAGAAACTAAACTTGTAGAGTTGTCAGTCATGTTGCATATCAGTGCCAAGTGGGCGGGGAAGAAATTATACATAATTGTACATTATTGACATTCAAATACGTTAATATAAATTTGGATTCTGTCTGGAATTAAAACAATTGGGATCTAGTATACCTCAGCTCTGTCAGCACAATTGCACAACGAAGCATTTGCTTGGATTGTACTACAGATGGGGCTGTATGATTATAAATAAGGTCTTCGTATGTAGAAAGCAGTAAAAAGGTGAACAATTGACACACCTTATTGACACTCTAGTTTTCTTTCTGCAGGGTATTTTCATATGTGAGAATATTCAAATGGTATTTTTCCACTTGCAGTTTAAAATAAGCAAGGGATGCATCACATTTTGTTCTGATTCTAATTAGGTTCTTATTTCAGAATAATTTTGCTAGGATCATATGCCAGCCACCTTGTGCTGTAAAGAGAATTCCATAAGGGTAACGTGTGTAGCTAAACAATACAGATTTATTCTATGGTGTTTCTTCCATTTTGTTTTTGCTGTTTTTATTGTTGTTAATATTGTACACTGTCTTGGGAAGATTTTATCTTGAAAGGCAGGATTTGAAAGGATGAATGAATGATTAACATGCATACGTAATAAAACAATCTAGCTAGTAACCATATTTGCACAGAAGTTAACTTCCTGGGGAGAAAGATGTTTGCCATTAACCTAGCCTTTCTTTCAAAGTGACTAGCTGGGATGATTGCAGTTTAATTGACCAGACTGCATTTGGTAGGAAAATAAAGTATACTGCATGCATTTGCACGTACTCTGTAACTAGCTTTTTCGATGAAAATTACCTAGCGGGGTTACAACATTAATAAATGATTCTTGCATGAATAACCAAGGAAAAGGCAGGATATAACTATAACTGTTATTCATGTTTTGCAGGGCATCTATGTACTACAGGATAACAAGTTCCGTCTCCTGACTCAGATGTCTGCTGGAAAACAGTATTTGGAGCACGCTCCTAAGGCTTGTATAATTAACTATATCTTACGTAGTTCATAAGAGCACCTTCAAAACCAAATTTCTTCATGGAGTTGCAATACAGTGGTACCTTGGGATGCGAACGGGATCCATTCCGGAGCCCCGTTCGCATCCTGAATAGAATGTAAGACACGTATGCGCGGGTCATGTTTCGCTGCTTCAGCGCATGCATGTGATGTCATTTTGACCGTCTGTGCATGCGCGAGCGGCGAAACCTGGAATTAATGTGCTCCGTTACTTCCGGGTCGCCACGGAGCACAACCCGAAAATACTTATCTTGAAGCATATTTATCCCGAGGTATGACTGTATATTCCTTACATGTATGGAGCAGGGGAGAGCAGCAGGAGTGGTCTTGCAATTGTGTTATCTTCTCCATGCACTTGATGTTCACAGTTACTTTATATTGTCATATATTTATTCTGTGTTAATATGAATTTTTGCAAGTTTGACAGATAAACGTTGGAGGGGAAGCAAACTCTTTTATAGCAGTATTCTATCAGTTGATTGCATTCTAGCTGTCAGATCCACATGTGCACATGCTAGTATTAAAGAAGTATCCTCGAGATAGATAGATAGATAGATAGATAGATAGATAGATAGATCACATATTACTGTGGGCCCTCTTTCCCCACTTCCTGCATGGAAGTGTCTTTAAGCTGCTCTCGACATGGTTAACACACTGCTTAAATAATGAAATTCATACCTTGGAGGGTTGATCTTTTTTTTTTTCACTGAAGGGAGAGCCAAGTGCCAATAATTAATTAATTAATTTTTGTTATTTATACCCCAGTCATCTGGTTGGCTTTCCCCGGCCACTCTGGGTGGCTGACAACACACAAAAATATTGTAAAACATTAGATATTTCCTGATACAGGGTTGCCTTCAGATGCTTCCATGACATTTTGCCCTTTCTACCAGCTACAACTAGCGCACCAGTTGCACCCCTTCCTAGACGAAGAGACTGGCCACAGTTATCCATGTTCTGGGGAAACCCAGCCAGATGGGCGGGGTATAAATACCGTATTTTTCGCCCTATAGGACACACTTTTTCCCCTCCAAAAATGAAGGGGAAATGTGTGTGCGTCTTATGGGGCGAATGCAGGCTTTCGCTGAAGCCTGGAGAGCAAGAGGGGTCGGTGCGCACCGACCCCTCTTGCTCTCCAGGCTTCAGGAGAGGCCCGTCGCCAGCCCCGCAAACTCGGGGGACAGCGGGAGAGGCGCAGCGCGCCTTTCCCGCTGTCCCCCGACTTGGCTAGAAGGCTGGCGGGGGGGGAGAAGCCTGCTCCTCCCCGTCGCCAGCCCCGCAAACTCGGGGGACAGCGGGAGAGGCACAGCGCGCCTTTCCCTCTGTACCCTGACTTGGTTAGAAGGCTGGTGGGGGGGAGAAGCCTGCTCCTCCCCGTCGCCAGCCCCGCAAACTCGGGGGACAGCGGGAGAGGCGCAGCGCGCCTTTCGCGCTGTCCCCCGACTTGGCTAGAAGGCTGGCGGAGGGCTTTCCCCTCCTCCAGCCCCGCAAGCTCCCAGAGCGATGCCAAAGCTGCCAAAGCCCGAGCTTCCCCAGCCCCGCGCCTGGGGGGGGGGAATAAATTTTTTTCCTTTATTTCCCCCCCCCCAAAAAAAAATCTAGGTGCGTCCTATGGGCCGGTGCGTCCTATAGGGTGAAAAATACGGTAATAATAAATAATAAATTATTATTAAGTTATTATAACCTCCAGAATAGATGATTGTATTGCATAAAGAGGCCTCCTCTTTGAAAACAGCGTTGAACATTAAATTCCTCGGCACAAGTTTAAAGAACTTTCAACAGTGTAATGTGAGAACTACCGTATTTTTCGCTCTATAGGACGCACTTTTTCCCCTCCAAAAATGAAGGGGAAATCTGGGTGCGTCCTATGGGGCGAATGCAGGCTTTTGCTGAAGCTTGGAGAGCGAGAGGGGTCGGTGCGCACCGACCCCTCTCGCTCTCCAGGCTTCAGGAACACATCCGCAGCCTAGGTAGCCCTACGGGAGGTCCGGCAGGGATGTCTAGGCTGCGGATAGCAGCCTGCCGCCCGGCGGGCGGAGCGCCCTGAAGCAGAGCGCCCCCCTCGCCAGGCAGACATCCGCAGCGTGGGGAGCCTTGCCGGACTTCCCGGCAAGGCTCCCCACGCTGCGGATAGCAGCCTGCTGGTCCTGCAGGGGGGCGCCCTGATGCAGAGCGCCCCTCGCGCGGGGCAGACATCGGCCAGCCCCACAAGCTCGGGGGACAGCAGGGAGGCGCAGCGCCGCCATCCCGCTGTTCCTCGACCTGGTTCTGTTTCCCCGACCTGCTTTTGGGGGGGAAATAAAGGGAATTTCCCCCCCTTTATTTCCCCCTCAAAAAACTAGGTGCGTCCTATGGGACGGAGTGTCCTATGGGGTGAAAAATACGGTATATAAATTATCAGAATGTCGTTTTGTTTGACTTAATGTATGGGTCTTTCCCACCACAGTACTTGGCATTTACTTGTGGATTAATTAGAGGCGCTTTATCAAACTTGGGAATAAAGAGCATCGTGACCGCCGAGGTTTCAACAATGCCTGCATGTAAGTACTCTTCTTCTTGGTGAAGTATGTGTGCCAATTGTCTCTGCCGCTTAATATAAAGTTGGTGAGACAAATGACCGATTTTCAGGGACGCGGACTTAGAAAAAATATTGGGGGGGGGGCCGGGAAAGCTCATGAATAATAAATAAGCTCATGAATATGCAAATAAAGTGGCTCCGGCCCTAAATAGGGCAAGCCACGCCCCCCAGCCAGCCGATTGGCTGGCTGGGAGGTGTGGCCAGTCGGGATTCCCCTGTTCTCGCGGGATTTCCAGCCGGGGCTCTCCGATTAGGGCGCGCGGCTGGCTGGCTGGCGAAGGAGGAGGCGGGGGACGGCGGCGGCGCTCTGCTGGAAGGGCGCCCGCCTGAGATTATTGGGGGGGCTGAGCCCCCCAAAAAAATTTTTTGAGGGGGCTCGAGCCCCCTCAAGCCCCATGGAGTCGGCGCCTATGCCGATTTTAGCAAAATTGAGATGGTTGCTCTTAAAATAGCTTGTTGTAGCCAAGCTATTTTGCAGTCTGTGGTGGAGGACACGATGGGACTTCCCATCGCTCCCAATTCATTCCAGGAACGCAGCTGGTACTGTTTCCCCCCCTGCTGCATCTGTGAGCAGCAGCCTAGTATCGAATAGGGAGGGTAGGACACAGGGCAAACACAAACCCCGCCTTCTACACCTCACTGTTGCCCCCTGCCCACCAGCATCTGATAAAGCCAGCCTTGGGTATAGGTTGCAAAAACGTATAGGTGACTTACTGTATATACTCGAGTATAAGCCGACCCGAATATAAGCTGAGGCACCTAATTTTAGAACAAAAAACGGGGGAAACTTATTGACTCGAGTATAAGCTGGTTCACCACACCACAAACCTGGTGGTGGCGGCAGTGGCGGCGGAAGAACGAGCAGCCCGAAAGGGCTGCTTTTGGGCTGCTCGTTCCTCCTCCTCCAGTGGCAAAGGCAGTGGAGGAGGAAGGAGCAGCCTGAACGTTTAGGGCTGCTGGTTCCTCCACCGCCGCCGCTGACAGTGGCAAAAGTGGAGGAGGAGGAACGAGACGCTCAAAAGGGCTCCTTTCGGGCCACTCGTCCCGCTGCCGCCTCACTTGAGTATAAGCCAGGGCGGCTTTTCCAGCATAAAAAATGTGTTGAAAAAATCGGCTTATACTTGAGTATATACGGTAAGTAGGGGGAAATGTGTTGGGTGGTGGGTTAGCTGTCTTACGAATTTCTAGTTAGAGACCTGCATGCCTAACTGGATACAGACTTTGCTCTAGATACATGGGGTTTTTCAAGCCCTAACACACAGATGCCACACTAAATTGCTTGATTTTCCCCTCTCTGTGTCAAGCCAAGCCAAGTGTGGCTGCAGTTCTGGAAATACAAGAGTGGCTGAAGAGAGTCAGAAAAGGCCTTGAATCCATCGGATCCCAAGCCATCTCATTCTTCCAACAAGGGAGCAATATTATATAAATTACATGGATCTATGGTGGAGTTATTTTACCTCATGTTTATTTATTTATTTATTTATTTTTGAAGAAGCAAAATGGAGGAAAGGCAAAAAGCCACCCTGGTCAGCATGAGCCCAGCAAGACTTTAGGAAGTGGCAGTACTGTAGGATTTCTCTGTAAGACTGTAATTCTAAATCCACTTACAGGGGAGCGAACCCCATTGAACACAGTGGGATTTACTTCTGAGGAAACCTGCATAGGATTTTGGCGTTGTATCTTCAGACATGTCTGAAATAAATGGTGGTAGTAACTTTTAGCTAGCTACTCAAACGGAGACCCAGGGTGAAACTTGGATTTCAGTTCTGTACCTACTTAAGTGGGAGTAAGGCTTACAGAACTGAATAGGACATCTGACTAGAAACCTGATTGCACTGGTAAATGGTAATTGGTTTTTTAAAATATGTCAAAACTACCTCCTAATACAGAAAGTTAGAGAGATTTTTGTTAAATCTAGCTAACAATCAGGGTAGGGAACTGGATCCAGCCAGGGGGCTGAATCTCGATTTTCGCCACAAACCTACAGTTAACTTCCGACAGGCTGGCAGATGGTTACCCACCTGTCAGTCACCTGATGTCACCATGGCATCAGATGGAGCATTTTGCTTTGCCTGCATGGTTTGAAGTCAAACCATACAGGTGAAGGAAGTATTTCCTTGACAGTACTGCTCAGCTGTTCTGCACTTACAGCTAGCTCTGTTTTGGGATCGGCTGCATTGGTGCTGACAGGAAGCCTCCTTGTCAAAGAACAATTGGGAGCACACAATTGGGACCCCCCCTCCCAATGCTTAATTTGTCTTGTGGACCAGAGGTTCCACACCCTTGACTTACTGCTATTGGAGGCTATACAGTGGTGCCCCGCAAGACGAATGCCTCGCAAGATGAAAAACTCGCTAGACGAAAGGGTTTTGCGGTTTTTGAGCTGCTTCGCAAGACGAATTTCCCTATGGGCTTGCTTCGCAAGACGAAAACGTCTTGCGTTTTTTGCAAGTTTGTTTCCTTTTTCTTAACACCATTAATACAGTTGTGACTTGACTTCGAGGAGCAACTCATAGAACGCGGTGTGGTAGCCTTTTTTGAGGTTTTTGGTGATTTTTGAAGCTTTTCCAAAACTTTTCCGACACCGTGCCTCGCAAGACGAAAAATTTGCTAGACGAAAAAACTCGCGGAACGAATTAATTTCGTCTTGCGAGGCACCACTGTAATAAAGTACATGTACCCATACCGCTTTTAACTACAGGAAGAGTTGTTTCTCCTTGGTAAGATGGATGTTATGATAATTTTCTTTCTTTACAGGCAAATTTCAGGTGATGATACAGAAGATATAGCACATGTACAGAACCAGCTTCCTGCCTTGTAAAATGACAAATAAAATGTATATTTTATTTATATCTGTAGTTTATTGAAGCTGTCCTATATTGTATAAAATGCCATATAGTTTAAAACACAAATTTTCAAGTATGACCAATAGCCAGTGTCTGCTGTATATCTTGCTTTTTTTTTCTTTTTTGGTAGTCGCTAAGTTACTGTGTGTTTCAAGGAAGATGAAGCTTACAAGTTTGTAAAGATGGAATGAAAACCTTGATTAAATTTCAAGCTCTAATATCTGGTTAGTTTTGCCGTACTTGGATATAACAATGCAAAATTTGTTCCAAGCGTTGATCTAGAGATGGGTTTGACAAGATCTGTGCATATATATGAGGCACTCAGCTATTCTCTGAACTGGAGCTATAATGTCTAATTGATTAATTAGAATGATTAATTAGAAGAAGAAGAAGAAGAGTTTGGATTTGATATCCCGCCTTTCACTCCCCTTCAGGAGTCTCAAAGCGGCTAACAATCTCCTTTCCCTTCCTCCCCCACAACAAACACTCTGTGAGGTGAGTGGGGCTGAGAGACTTCAAAGAAGTGTGACTGGCCCAAGGTCACCCAGCAGCTGCATGTGGAGGAGCGGAGACGCGAACCCGGTTCCCCAGATTATGGGATTACTGCTCTTAACCACTACACCACACTGGCTCTCTAGATGACACTTTTAAATTTGTTTTTAATGCAAATACTTCTAAAAACTGCAGATGACGAGGCCAGTCTTTGAAAGGCGTTCTTTTATATTTTTATAGGAGGGACTGCCTTTACGATAAAGACACGTGTTAAAACAGGCCTAAACTAAAAGCAAAAATTGCAACCAGACAAAATTAGTCATGGTTTAGTCCCATCAGATTCATTAGGACAAGTTAGCCATGCCTAACAAGTCCCATCAAGACTAAGCATGACTACCTGAAGTCTGAAACTCTGAATCCAACCCTTTGCATGATCAAAACATTTTTTCCCCATCTGCAATTTTAAATTAATAGCTTAATGGGTGAACTCATGATTAAATGACTGAAATACCTTAGTCAGGTTGTATCCCTCATTTAACCGGCTTCCCCCTTCACAGCTTTTGAGATATTAAAGAAATATTGTTTTATGGAACGGGGTTGAACCAGAAGATGGTCTTCAGGCTCCCTACCAGCTCTAGAATTCTATGGTTCTGACTTCATTGTGTGCCTGCAAACACATACATATATTATATATGCTATACTTGTTGGTTGGAATAAATTTAAGGTATTGAAAGTTCTAGATCCTACCTTTCCAAGTTCGCTCACCAAACAAACAAATAACATGATCAAAATACGTAAGTGAACAGGCCAAAACCAAGAATAATTAGCTAAGCGAATTTAAATGCCTACCTAAACAAAAAGGGTTTAAGTCCAGATCCTGGCCTCTCTCATGTTGCCCCAAGTGTATCTTGGATTAAAGGTGTGTTGAAACATGCAAGGGGAGCCGCCCCCCATGACCTCATGTGACCCACAAAAGTTGTCCAGGTGGGAATGGATTATATTGAAAGGGTTCCGTACTCCTCTTATGGCTTTAAAGGTGGTGATCAGCACTTGGAATTCAGCCTGGAAATGTATGTTCTCAAGGCCCAGCCCTGCTTAGCACTCTCCCTGCAACATTTTGCACTGGCTGAATTTCCAGATGCTTTCAAAGGCATGCCCAGGTAGAGCACATTACTGTACTTCAGTCTTGTGCTAAGTGAAATATGTGGCACCATGTTGGTTACTGCTGATCTGTGTGTTAGCTGTATGAGGAAAGGTCTTGAAGCACTTCTGAATGAGTTGCAGTAATTGCTTTCAAGGATAGAAAGGCATGAATAACAACAGCTAGGTATGAAGAGGAAGGCAAATGTCTAATGAACTTTCCACCAAATAAAATCTTGCTCAGCCTCTGGCTTCATAGGCAGTGACAGGCACACATCAAGTTTGGAAAAAGAAAATAAAAGTAGAATATATCTAAGCTAAATCTCTGCATAGAATTTTTTTTTATACTATTCCTAGTATAGAAGGGGGATTCTGCTTGTGGGAAGCAGTGTTGGGGAATGATCAATGTCAGTTAACTTGCATCTACTAAAGCTGCTACATCCATTTTATGAACTAAATTTGACTATTTTAAGATGATGAAGAAGAGGAGTTTGGATTTGATATCCTGCTTTATCACTACCCTAAGGAGTCTGAAAACGGCTAACATTCTCCTTTCCCTTCCTCCCCCACAACAAACACTCTGTGAGGTGAGTGGGGCTGAGAGACTTCAGAGAAGTGTGACTAGCCCAAGGTCACCCAGCAGCTGCATGTGGAGGAGCGGAGATGCGAACCCGGTTCACCAGATTACGAGTCCACCGCTCTTAACCACTACACCACACTGGCTCCTAAAGCACTGTAAAGAGCCAATACCAATACACTCACAAATGAAAACTCTTTTGAATAACTTTATTTATAAAAACATAGTATTATAAAAACTTTACAGTAGCCAGATTCAGTCCTGCAGGGTTTTCAATGACAGAATCAGTCTTGTTCCGTTGTGTAGCTTGAATGAGGAGTTTGGTATATGAACTGCAATCACACACTAGCTGCAGGCAAATGGATCCTTCAGAAAGTGTTTAGGCACTGTGTTGGTGACCTTTTCCGAGCTGAGTTTTCCGGCCACACTTGCTAAAAAGACATTCCAACTATTCATTTTCTACAGAACTCCCCCCCTACTCAGGGAGATCACACCGGAAGATGGGATATCTCTGCTGTTCGCCACACTTGTCACAGAGGAGCTAGCTAATAACACTGGCTTGCATAGTGCCTTAGAAACAATGGCATCCCATGCTTTTATGCTTTCCAGACTTGTCAGGAGGCTTCATCAGCCAGATCATGCTGGTCAAAATACCTATTGGGGGAAAAGAATCCATAAAAGTTATACAAGTCGCTAAGGAAAGCCTAGACAAAAACTTAAAATGTCAAAGAAACATAACACATACACTTGGGTATCTCAGACTCCTTCAACTGAACACAGATGTACTAAATGAATGCAAAAACTATACCAATTTCAGTTGTTTCTTCAAGAACAGGCCGGGGTGGAAGGTGGCTCAGCTTTTCTTAAGGTTAATAATCCTGTGCATTTGTAGCCCCTGCTGGCATGCAGCCCCACAAACGATTACCTCCAAGGGAATGTGGGTCTCAACAAGGTTCCTTAGCTCTGATTCATAACAACAAGGAGGTTCCAAACAGGTTTTGCCTTGGTAGTGAATAAACTGCTTCAAGCTAAAACAACTTGAAAGAATCCTATAAAAGGTGAGAGTTATTTAATTCTGTTGTGATATTCATTCCCTCTGCCCCTACTTTGCAATACACTTTTGATAAGGAATCAGAACCTATTGATCCCGGATGAATAAGGAGGCACCCTCAAGCAATTCTGAGGAGAAGTGACGAGAGGGAGGGGGAAATGAGGAGCAGACAAATTATAGCCTTTATGAAAAACAGTATGTGGTTCTTGTGGTCAGGGCATATTATAAGCCACCCAGAAGCCTCATCACGCTGGATTATAGGGCTAGTGATGGCTGAACTTTGCCCCCTAAATCTGCATAAAGAAACTGAAACGGCCTAGAAGGCCACAAAACTACAGGACTTAAAAATCCAAAGCTTCTGTCAGAGCATTGAGTGACTCAAGCTTACAATCCTTAAATAGCCTTATACAGAATAACAATTCAGCTCTTTCTCCTTTAGGGCTGCAAATCTGGCCCAGTGGCTTGCAGCTTTGAACCTGCTCTTAATAGTTATGCAACTATGCCATACCTGCCAACTAAACAAATTAACAAGTTCAGAGCAGACACTTTTTCATCATTCTTGTTTTCCTGCAACAGAAGAAAAATGAAGTTAATGTAGTATGTTACAGCAAATGTCAACAATTCCAAACAGATTTGTGACTCAAAACACACTGCACTGAATGTGACCGTAATTTCTTATGTTATCAGCATTTGCTGTTATGCTTCTGAAAACAGGTGATTCACTAAATTCAGGCATTCACTAAATTAATTCAGAACTGTCAGCATTTTGAACACTCACTGTACCACCTACTACCCCAAATTCTCTTTTCTGCCATACTTTGAATTGTCATTTTCAGAATATATAAAGAAACAAAATGTAAAAAACACACATTTCATACAACCCAGATGATTACAGTAAAAGGAAACTATGAGCAATCAGCATAGATTATAAATTCCACTATTACTTTTCTGCCACAATAATTTGTTGATTCAGCTTACTTCTATGACTCTCACTTCAGAGCATCGTCTGGCCAACTGCCGAATGAGGGAGTGAGCCTCTGGCAACAAGGGTTTTTCAAGACAGGCCAATAGCGCATAAAGCCATCTGCCCTAGAGAAATTCAACAAAAGTTGCAACAAGAATTTAACACTTAAGTAAAATAGTTATTGCCTTGTTTTATCAAAATACACCTTGATCTAAGGATTACCACTGTGAAAGATCCATAGCAACCCAGTCACCATAAAATAGATACATGAGGTTTTCTCAAGCCAAATTTAGCTTTCAGGAGCTTCCTGCAGCCAATCAGAAGCCACGTTTTGGTTTCCGAATGTTTTGGAAGTCGGACGGACTTCTGGAACGGATTCCATTAGACTTCCAAGGTACGACTGTACTATTTTTCTTTAGCCTAACTTCCCAGATTGCCTTCTTTGACTTCAAAAAAAAACCAAAAACACAAAAACAAAAACAAAAACGCAAGTTACCAGTTCTGGAGTAAATTCCTTCTCTGCAAGCCAGTTTGTCAGGTACTCCAAGACACTGGTTACTGTTGCCTTTTAAGAACAAGAGAAGCAGTTATGAAGAAGGGTTTTCTGCAGCTAGTGTTTCCATATAGCCCTTGCGTTATTAGAAAAGATGTAACAGCTATATTAGATATTTTATACCACGTGCAGGGAATCTGTGGCCCTCCCAAGTTGTGGGTGGATTCCAGCTCCCATAAGCGCCAACCAGCATGGAGAGCCGCAGGTTCCTAACTGCCTTACACAAATGCTAAGGATAATCAAGGAAGCAAATGGCTAAATGGACCATAATAAACCTGTTTTGAATACACGTGCAAAGCCACCCTGCAGTGACAACACATGTTCGTAACGTCTGCTGCTATAAAATAACCTCTAGCCCAGGTTTTCCCAAACTTGGGTCTCCAGCTGTTTTTGGACTACAACTCCCATCATCCCTAGCTAGCAGGACCAGTGGTCAAGGATGATGGAAACTGTAGTCCAAAAAAGAGCTGGAAACCAAAGTTTGGAAAACCCTGTGTCTAGCCCACAGGCCTCATTAGGCCCACCAGCCTTCAGAGGTTGGCATTCTTCTTCTGCAGCCAAAATAGGTGCTTCTTGAATTTGAAATAAGGTGCTTTCTCCCACCACCCTGCAGAGGCACTGAAAAAGGTGCCAAATTTAAAAAGGGCAGAACTCAAGTTTGGCCTGCAAAGGAAGTGTCTTCGTTTGCAGCCACGGCTTAAACTTTCAACCACCTGATACCATATGACATCAAGTGACTTGACAGGTGAGTGAGTGGCCCCATCATCTATCAAAGTGTCCTGCAGAAGGCTAGCCACTTCTGGATCTAGCCCTCTAGTGTAGATCCAATTCCCCATCCCTGCTGAACAGTCTTATCATAAACATTTATATTTCACTGGCATATCCAATTTGAAAATCAGGTTGCTGTCTGTGACAAATATTCCTACAAACTTTCCTACAAATTTTTGTTAAATCATAACTAGCAAACTCTAGTTCAGAGCTGGATGCAACTTCCACAAGCAATATGTATGATGGTAGGATGTCTATGAGTAAGTGGACAGTACAAATCTAAAGAATTCACTGGTTTCAGCCATATTTGTAGAGTAAAAGAAATAGAATTACCTGATTCATTCTGCTAACAATACTCAGCAATGGAGGAAAGCCAATCTAGAAGAGAAAAAAACTCCATTAGAATATATAGAATTTTTGTAGGATACAGATGTATTTGATGGAAATCAGAATTTAGTACACAAACAGCAGCACTTTGCTGCCAATGGGCAGGACACCCCCTTCATTTGTGCCTCCTCTCCAAATCTGTTCCAGAGGGTCCCCAAAACCCCAGAGCAGATTTTGTAGGTGCAGGACAAGGCTGTACAAAGGAGGAGAGGAAGGAGAAGTCACATTGTATCAGTGGAAGGTATCTCTGTGGTGGACAGTCAAAGTGGGTTATCACCCAATTTAAAAAAAACCAAAACATCTTTATTTAATGGGAGTGCCATATGCACATAAAAACATACCTAGGAACTCTGAACAAGGATGTACAATAAATATTCAGCACTTTTGTCCAAAGTTAATACGCACTTGTACATAATCAATTCCTTGATCTTCATCTCTGGATACTTCAACAGCTGTGTCTAAATAGGATTTTTCACCTAGACAAAACCTTTTCCAGCCTTCTTCATCCTCCACTCTGGGCTAAAGAATGCAAAAAGGCAAATTACTTTTCTTATTTAAATGTTGTGGGGTGTTTTTTTCCCATTAGGTTAGAGAAAATTCTACCCTCAAAAAAGTCAATCCTGTATTTTCACTTTGTAACACAGTTACCACAACAACAACACTTGGAGCCATAATGTGACCCAAGAACAAAATTTTTTAAAAGGCATTCATAAGGGGCTGAATTGGAGTATTATGGAACAAACAGTTTGACAACACAGTTAATATGTTATATTCAACTTACGATTGCTACATTACTGTCCAAATGTTGCGACTTCCAATGATTCCTGTGCTTGTTCACACTCTGAAAGAGTTATAATTAAAATCTAATGACTACAGCATTCATCAGTTAAAAAGACCTCAACAGAATTAAATCTTATTTCAAAAGGAAAAAGAGTGAGATGAGTAGCAGGCTGAATTTTGTTGTTTTTGATAAGGATTATAACATTATACAAATCAACACAATGTGATCCTTTCTATTTAAAAAAACCTCTTGAAAGTTAGTTGATCTGAGAGCATGTTTAATATTGGGAGGCCAATTCTTCAGAATGCAAATCTTTGGGAGTTCTCTCAGGCTGGCAAGAAGATTCAGGCAGTGTGTTAGAATATACCAGGAAAAACAACATATTGGATCACTGGCTTGGTGTGTGTAATCATTACTTACCTGGCGAATGGCTGAAAAGTGTGCCACTTGTTGCTGTTGCCATTTCAGAGTTGGAGAATACCCTTCAGGGGCAGGTTGGCATCCTGAAAGCTAACAAAGGAAAGAATGAATATGGCTTTGTTAAGAATTTAGCATAATTACATTTTAAGGTAGGACCATGTTGTTGCAATTTCAAGTCCTGTTCTGAAAGAACACCAGCCACATGGCTAGTACAAGGTGTTCAATTTTGTGACTGGAAAACCCTCGAAAGCCTTGGCAGTTTACGTGGATGGTGTCTACTTTTGCAAAACAAACCTTGAAACTGCAATGGCATGGCACATTCTTAAAACAAGAGAACAATCAGACTCAAGTGCTTCCAACTTTATTATTTTATCTCAAGAAGTTTATGGATGCAGTTCTTCAAAACTTACTGAAATATTCGCAGTCTGCTTCTTTTTCAATTTCTTGGGGTCTATCTGGGCCACAACAACATCAGGGCATTTTGCAGCTTCAATCCTACAAAACAAAAATGGCGCCTAATATTTGGAGTGCCTTCTGATTTCCCTGTAAATTTACCATGTAAAACGAGGTTTTCTATATGCCACACACTGAAATACTTAAGGAAATTGTCACAATCTAACCCACCCTTTGCCCTTAACTGGGCTTCATTGAGAATATTGATTTTTAATGAGAATGTTTTATTTTTAGGCTTTTTTGATCAGTCAAAAGAACAGGCTGTGATATAAAACTATTAATCCAGAACATAACATAGAAGGGCAGCAGAAATGTTATCCATGTGCTTCACAAACTACAGCTGAAAACTGCATTTCTATTAAAAAAAATAAGTGTTGTGTTTTTGTCTTATGTTACAATATTTGGCTATGTATTCTTTCAATTTCTTCTTGTTGGCTGACCATTTTTTGGTTAACGCTCAATGTGTTTTACAAGTTAAATCTTTGCAGTCAGAAGTAAGGCCCAATGTTTTCAACAGAGCTTACTCCCAGGTAACAACACTTCAGTCATGTCACACAGCTGATCAGGAAAGTGAGCACTGATCTCCCCAAATTCCAACATGTGAACATCGCCTGTTGTCATCTCCATAGTCTGCCCCTGTCAGCTGATCCTAACCAACTGGGTATAGCAGTATGTACTGATACTCTTTGGTGTGTGTGTGTATCAAAAATCTGCCTGAATTTTTGGGCTCGTGTTAGTGCACGTGGCTATGGCGGCTGTCACGATGTGTTCCTGTACTTCAAAATTTAAGACGACAAAACTGTTTTGTTTCATAAGATGGGATGGGGAAGAAAGAAAAGGAAAAAGAAATGTGCTAAAAAATAAAAATAGTGGCTTACAGCCAGCCCCTGGGAAGTAAATGACCCGATCCCGACAGAACTGCACACACATCTGGCCATCAAAAGAAGCACTTGCCCCGATCAGCTCTATGCAAACTGCAAGCACGCTGGAAGCAGCAGCAGCAGCAGCCGTGCCCAGGTGTGCATGAGGGTCCACTTGAGAAACATTATTGGCCTCTCTGTTCCCCCGAAGGGGCTGGCAGGCGATCCCAGCCCGCTCCCTCTGCCCCCCGGAGCAGCCCCGCTCCCCACCCCGACCTACCAAGGGGGCGCCCACAGACACCCGGCCAGGCCGCCGCCCACTTACTGGACCCGCTTTAAATATTCCTGGGGTGTTCTGGGGGGCACGGTGGGGTCGAAGTCCTCCGAGAGGTCGCAGTCCTGCACAGGCAGCAGCCGCGGCATCAACTCCTCCGCCGCCGACTCCATCTCTCAGCCTCCGGGAGCCGTCTTTCGCCAGAGCCCGCAAAGCGCAGGCGCGGCAAACAGCGACGCTCGCGACGACCGAGAAGCGGGCCTAGCGCGCACGCGCAAACCGCGGCTTCGAGAGTTCAGCGGGCAGGCGCAGAGGCGCATGCGCAGGGATTGAGTGGCCGCGTTCCACAAAGAGCAAACGTTCAAAAACATTACCAGTGAATTAAAAGAAACAAGTTAGCAAACAGAACAAATTCAACATCGAAACAAAATAGCCCTAGGTTTAAGTATTTAAATACAAAGGAAAACAAGAGTTAACTGACAATAAAGTTTCTGGTTCTGGTCTTCCTGCACTCCAAGGAGCCTGGCTTAAATACAGTTCAGAGGGAAGCCAGATGACATGCAGCCTGGCTCCCATAGCCTTACTCCAGAGGAGGCTGGTAGCAAGAGAAGAGACATGTTGGGGAGCAACTTCCAGCCTCCTGGAAGTACTAACTTGCTGGTGCAGGTCTTATGGCCTGTCCTGAGCCCCCCTCCAAAATAAAAGACAAAATAAACGACGGAGCTTTCCCTTTATTCAAGCATAGGATGCACTTGATAGAAACAAGAGCACACAATTTTTGCTTAAAATTCTCTACAGAAACCTTGCATTCAAGGCAACAGATGTCAAGCAGAAGACAGCCATGATAGCTTGCAGTCACTATTTTTCATGTCAACATGTGGGATTTAAACGCTATGGAGCATTGACCATGGACCTGAGATTTTATTTGTTTAATTGGGAGATAAAAAGGTAAAGGTAAAGGGACCCCTGACCATTAGGGGTCCAGTCGTGACAGACACTGGGGTTGCGGCGCTCATCTCACTTTCTTGGCCGAGGAGCCGGCGTACAGCTTCCGGGTCATGTAGCCAGCATGACTAAGCCGCTTCTGGCGAACCAGAGCAGCACACGGAAATGGAAATGCCGTTTACCTTTCTGCCAGAGCCGTACCTTTTAACTACTTGCACTTTGACGTGCTTTTGAACTGCTAGGTTGGCAGGAGCAGGGACCAAGCAACGGGAGCTCACCCCGTTGCAGGGATTCGAACCGCCGTTCTGATCGACAAGTCCTAGGTTCTGTGATTTAACCCACAGCGCCACCCGCGTCCCAATTGGGAGATAAATACTGCTATTAAAACTAGCAAGATAAGCCCACAATAAAAAAAAACCAATACAAGATTATTATATGTATTACCCACCCTTCCCAATAAGGACTCAGCTGAGGTTATAACAGCGATTCCACAAATAGACTTTGAATTAATGGAAGAAACCCTCATTTTCTTGGAGAGGCAAAGAAAGGAACTGGGGGTAGAATTACAGAGGATGGCTATGTGGGTTCTAACCTGCTCATTTGTCGACATGGGCAACAAAATGTTGCCCATGTTGTCTTGGGAGGCTAAGGAACCAAGGAAATTGTGCATTCTAAATTCACAATTCATGGGTATTCTAGAAATGAATTACCCATCTAGAGTTGTTTTGTAGTCCTTAATTCTAACTTTCTCTGCTGTTTAAAAGCAGCATTATTTCTCTCTACAGTGTAGTCCAATGTACTCTTCTAGTAACCATGATCATAAGAATGAACCTTCTTACATCTCTTAAAATGGACGTCATGAGTGTAAGGGTAGTTCTACACCACCCAGAAAATGGCTTGTTACATATGCTACAATTAAAAGAAAAGCTTGGGAGATTTGTATCTCTCTCCTTCAAAATGTGCAATATTTTGTATCCTGAAATATTTCAGCTGTTGGAGATTGTTAAAATCTCAGCTGTGGCTGCTCCACACAGGCCATAAAATTCCACTTCATTCAATCCAGTCTGGGCACTTACCTCCACAATGTAATCAGAAGCTCACTTCTTCAAGCTCCTCTCTTTTTAATACTCTCCAATGAATTTCTGTGCTTTACAGGGGCCCTACTGCCTCAAAAGCTATATGCAGTACACACCATTTGACTTAAGTTAGGTAAATCACCTCACATGGATGTGTTTATGTAAGACATAAGTTTTGTAAAGATTTCTTTTTATTCAGGTCTACTTTAGAAACTTGTGTACCATTGCTACACATTTTATTATTAAAAAAGTTTATAAAAATACAGATATATACACACACACACATTAGTGTTCTTCATGCCTGTTCATTTGTGGAAAGGCTCTACCTTCCAGTAGACTCCCATCTTTAGAAAAAAGGGATGTTAAGCTATGCACAGCAAGATATTCTCACCTAGAGTTCACATTAAAAACACAAAATCAAGTATCATCTCTACTGTAGTTCTAGAACATGATCAATACTTTCTTAAAAAGATATAATATTGTGGCTTTTCTACTCATCGCTATAGATGCTAAACAGTATAGAGCACTTCATTAATATAACAAGAGCCTATTTTGTGTTGCATAAATTCCTAGCTAGAGATGGAAATTCTTTAAACTTTTCGTCTTATATTGGTATCTGTAACCTGGAGTGTAATTGGGGGAAGCAAAACCCAGTTTCATTCATTTGTACAATTCTTATTTTGTGTATATGTTTCATAGATTTACATTTTCAGAATTTAACCACAGAATTCATTCTTATCCACAGTACAGCATTATAAGCTAGTTCTCTTCTTACTCCCCCCACCCCACCCCCCGGCCAAAAAAAGGAAAGGAAAAAGGAAACCTGGTTCACAAATCAGCAGGTCTTCGACATTTTAGGCAACATTTGATACATAATTGATATATTAGAGCCATTACCATGAATGGGACACAAAATACAAGTTAATTACAAAATGCAAACCATGATCTCTTACATGACCTAAAAGAATTGTACTCTCAAATCTGGTCTTGCATAAAGTTTTTTTTTTAAAAAACCAATATATCTATATATAGCAGTGTTCCTGGCATCCTAGAAAAGTGAAGAAATACTGATAGATGGTAGGATGCATGCAGGTGTAAAGAATAAGCTCAAGTTGATAAATATTACTACTTCCAGTGACGATTATCTGAGCGGATCTGGATGGGAAAGGCAGTAAAAATAATACAAAAGGCAGGGGATCAGAGGATGACAATGAATGGTGTTTCGCAGACGCACAAGATCTAATACTTGAAGAAAGTATTGTCTGAGCATGTGCGAAGAGGGAGCCTGATCTACATTTCCTTTTTATCAAAGATACATACAACATGCATTGCAGAGAATAAATCCTGAGGAGAACGTGTGACACGGATACCACAGCAAATTATTAGTTTAAAAGAAGGATCAATAATATCTGCATTTTTAAAAGTTCCTAGGAGGGTCCAAAGGCTCTCAACCTCCTCTACTTACAAGGGAGTAGAAAATTGTCAGTGCTTTGTATTACTGATAAAAAGTTTTTTAAAAAACAGTCCAGTTTCTTGTAGCCTGGAAATAACAGCTACGTTGAATCCTCTTCTCTTCCTCTTGAGTGCTACACACTGAAGTCCATGTCTCCCTTCCTCCCCACCCGCCCCCCAAAAGCCTTCAATGGAAGCATCATCAGGGACTTTGCCAAGCCATCACTGCTTTCTTCAAGGAGCGGTTTCTCTGCAGGTGAAACAGATGCTCTTTATTGCCATCCACTCTGGGGAAGACTTGCCTGTAAGGAAAAGGGGGCTCCAGGTGTTCCTGGCGCAGGGGGATATGTAGTAAAACCATCTGGTTGGGATGCGTAGTTCTCCAGAGCAGACGCAGTGTGTGCCTTTAAAGAAAAACAAAACAAAACAGTATGTTTAAAAGAAGACCACAAGCAGGGGCCTTGCTCCTCTTAGTTTGTTTATATTTGCATACTTGGTTCTTAACCTATTTAGTTTATGCAAAATTTAGAATTTCTAAATAAGGATGATTATAGAAGATTGTTTTAAACTAATTTATTGGCAAACGAAACGATCTACATCTTTGAATAAACTTATTTTGCATTTTCAGACTCTCCCAACCCTGAAAACATAGATTTCATTGCCTCTTATATAGAATTTTAATTGAGTTGGGTTGATAGTTTTACTATTAGCTGTCCTGCGCATGGGATGAAGCAGGATATAAACGCTATGAAAGTAAATGAATGTTTCGTGTGGTGGATAAAACATATTGAGGCATAAATGACTGCAAGCATTACAGGGCTTGTAATGATCAGAGTTGTTACAAAATCGGGGTATGTGTGTAGAATGCCACTTTCATTTTAATAGCATGCTTTATCCTCATGGTTATGGAAGAAACCTGTTAGAAGTGGCTAGTTAACCACAAAAGGCTCAAAAGACATCTGGATGGCACATCTGAGGCTGGGGACTAAGATTCTTGCAAGAGCCCTTCTGACCCCACTCTGCTAATATAAAATGAGCCCAGATTTTCCTTCCTAGTTCCTATAATCTAGTACCAAGTTCTGGTCTAAACAAAATAAAGCATGCATATACGTTTGCAGACATCTCCTTAACTGATTATCATTGTAGGAATTGGAACCTTTAGCATGGCGTTCTTGCAGTTTTCTTGTCCTTTGTTACCAATGCATTCAGTGCCTACATCTTCCTTTTATGTTCTGTATTTACCTGCAGTAATGCAGACTGTGCAGCTGCACTGTGCTGAAGTTCCTGCAGGGAAGACTGTGTAGCACTCTGGGCAAGTCCAGGGATGCCAGGAAGAGAGAGGAGTCCAGGGAAAACTGTATTTCCAGGGGCCTGAAGCCCGGAAGTCAGGCTAAAAGAATCAAAGGTGGAACATGTTCAACTTCAGACACTGCAACAACAGTTTAATATACAAAATTCCAAAGTGTATTATAGTGATTAGATTCTATGCTATGATCATAAGGTCGTATACAACTAAATAGTTGCATTAGTGCAAGGATTGGCACTAGCACAACAGGATGTTCCCTCCTCTTTCCCTGCACATCCCATGCTTTCCCCAAATCTGCTCTGGGGGGTTGGGCAAACCCTCAGAACCAATTTAGGGGGAGAAGAGGTAGGGAAGAAAATCTGATTGTGCAAGGAGAAAGCCTTGCTCGAACTGAATGTTCACCTTAGCACTATGTGGCATATAACTCTTACAATTTAAATACTGTATACACAAATTTGTGCGCCCAAGCACTGAATAGACCAGTTATCATTTTGCCAAGAGGGATTTTCCATGTGGAAATTGTTTTGCCAATGTCTGATATTTGGAATTTGATTACCTCAGGCAACAGATATGTGTAAAATACAGCCCAGTGCCACATTTGTTGGTTCTTACTGTAGGACTTTAGGACTCAAAGAACCTAGTACAAATTTAAGAGCCATATATCCTCTAGCAGGAAGACATTCAGTACTTATCAAGTTAGTAGGGTAGGTTTAAAGGAAATTACAAACTTATAGACAGGTCTCTGCCCGAGTTCAAAAATTTAGCCTGCAACACAGAGAGCTAAGAAACAGGGTATTCAAAGCAAGTTATCAATACTTCATTATCCTTATGTTTAGAACTTCACAACCACCATTAAAGATAATCAACAATTTGCCAAAGAGACCCCCTGACCTCTTGGAGCAACAACGTACCCGGCCTGTGCAACCAGTGCAGAGTTGAAGTTTGAGCTAAAGGCCGAGGCAAACCCTGGCAGCACTGGAGCCGGAGATGGGGCTGTGGCAGCTGCCGGCAGTGGTGCAACTGCTGCTACTGTAGAAGATGCCTGGAGCCCAGGGAAAGAAGGGAGAGCAGGAGTGACAGAGGGAGTGTTAGAGACAGGGAAAGGAGGGAAGGATGAGCTGCATGAGCCTAGAGGTACTTGAGGAACAGAAAACAGCGAAGGGACGGCGCTGCACAAGTTAAGGGGGAATGGGGGAGCTGGAGCAGCCGCTGAAGCAATGAGCGTCGGGAGGGCACTGGTCGCAGAGCTCACATGGGGAGCAGGAATGCCTGATGTAGTCGTAGGTGGAATGGGCAAGAGAGACCCCGTTGGGGTAAGTGCTGGGTTGCCGGCAAAAGCAAAACTGCTGGCCAGTGAAGTGAATGGAGGAAGTGCGTTATATACTGGGGCTATAGGAGCGGATGAGCCATGCGGGGCGATGGAAGGAGAGCTGTTGAGAGAAGAGCTCAAGGAGGAGAGGCTAGAGAGTGCTGGATTCAGGGAACTGCCTGGCAAGGAACTAGTGGAGGTATATACATGGCCAAGTGCTGACAAGCCTGAAGTGCTATGAGAAGGTCCGGAAGAATGGGAAGGGCCTTTGAAACCTGAAATTGTAGGGCTGGTGGGCTCCGTTTTGACCAGCGCAGGAATTGCTGTGGCAGCTGGTGCGGATGAGGCCTGCTGTTCGGGATTAGCAGGACTTGGGCAATGGGCGTGAGCAGCTGAGGAAGCACAACTGATGGGCATAATGGAGGACGGCCCTGCGGTTAAAGGGGACTGCGTTGGGGGCGTTGCGCTATTGTTAACCCCAGGCTGAGATGGAAGCCCTGGGAAAATGGACAGCCCTGAAGTGGAAGGGTGCTGGAGGGCAGAGGTAGCAGCTGGAGTGTAACATTTGTTACTGGACGAAGAGGGGGCTTCAGAATTCTGGCTGGCAAGACCAGATAGAGAGGCAAGCTCAGCCGTCACAGCTGAAGGCAGCCCAGCCGAACTCATTATTGAGCTATCGTTTACGGACAGGAATCCCTTCAAGACCGACAGGAGTGGGTTGGGCAAGTTAAGTGGGCACGGCAGGCTAGTGGCAGGAGAACCAGCAATGGCGGACGGAAGGGGACTAGCCATCCCTTGAGGAGTGGGGGTCAAGGACAAAGGAAGGCCAGCAAAAGCAGATGACAATGAATTAGGGTTATTAGCTGAGGCAGTGACAGATGCGGCGGAAAAGGGCAGGCTGGCAAATGGTGTAGAAGCGGATGCAAAAGCTTCGCTCGGTACAGAAGTGACACATGGCGTGGAGAGCCCCTGTGGAGCTGCTGTGGCAGGCAGCACGGAAGCCAGCCCAGAAAAAGTTGAAGGGAGGGGAGCAGAGGTAGCACAATGAGCAGATGTGGCAGGAACACCAGGCAGCGAATGGGATTTGATGACAGTAGGGGTGGGAGTCGATGGCTGTGATGGGTGGACCGAAGAGATAACCTGCCCAGAGAAGGCAGGAAGGACAGGGGTGGACATGCTTATCCCTGGGATGGTTGGCGATGCAAGTGACGACGAGTGGCTTATTGCCTTAACAGATGATGGGGTTGGGGCTGGAGTAGCAGCAGGGTTAGAACCATGAGGTGTAAAGAGATGATTCGTTTGTGTAGCAAAAGCTGGAAAGAAACAAAACCGGTAAGAATTCTTGGAAACTAGCAGAAATGCTTGTATTCAACATGAATGCATTGTAACACAGTTTACACAACAGCAAAATAAAAGATGCTACCACCATAACTTGCAAGAAGTAAAATGGTATGCAAAATGAGACACAAAACACTAGCTCATTTATTGCTCTTTGCATTGTTAAAGAATAACTGTAGGACAAGCAAATATAAATACCAGTTTCACTTTCATATTCCATGATTGCTGCTGTCAGTTTAACTACATGGTTGTTTTAAAAATTAAGGCCCCCCATTCATTTTTACCAAATATGATGTCCATTTTTCTCCTATGCATATAATAAATATTGAATAGATTACCAGATGTGTTGCCAGACAACTAGCAATCAGGACTAGTACTGAGAAATAAGCCCTGCCCTTTTGTACTAGCTTCATTAGAAGAGCAAAATTATTCACAACACATTTTATTCTTGGTATCAGAAATAGCTGGATTTCAGCCTCTCTTAGTTTTAAAATTATGTTTAGCCATCTTTTTTCTAAAAAATATTTTCAGAAATACAGGCAGAGTCTGCAAGGAGTTCTTATGTTTAGGAAGTCATCATGCCATAATATATATTGGCCCATCTTTCTCCTGCTATCCCAAGTACTGTCACCCAGCAATATATTGTCAGTGGTCCCTCATTTGTCTGTATCTCCTGTTGCTGTACCTTCCAGTGTCTAGCTAGCCTTACATATCAGGACTAAAAGGAGGAATGCAAAGGAGTACGTTCATATACAACTTATTGATTTCCTTTGGGCCAGGGCTGGTGAACCTTTGGCCCTCCAGTTGTTGTACATCAGCCCCAGGCAGCATGGCCAATGGTTAGGGATGATGCGAGTTGTAGTCTAGTAGCATCTGGAGGGTCAAAGGTTCACAAAACCTGCCTTAGGCATACGATATGCATTCTCTTACTTCAAAATCCTAGTTTTTCAAGACAAGGCTGGGGCAGACATAATACTACTCCTGATTAACTACTGTTAAGAAATTAGGAGGCAGCCTTAGGGCATAGCTGTCAACTTTCCCCTTTTCTTGCGAGGAATCCTATTCGGAATAAGGGAATTTCCCTTTAAAAAAGGGAAACTTTGACAGCTATGCCTTAGGGACACTTGTGCTTCATTGAATCTCCTCCTTTCCATGGAAACAGGTGTCCTCTCCACTTTCTGTGGTTAAGCAGAATTTGTCAGGATAGCAATTTTTGGGGATGAATGGCAGCAAATTTAATCTGAACACACTTTTTCAAGCAAGTTTTGTGTTTCAATAAGAACAAAATGTGTGCTGCGAAGTGCTCTGGGATAATTTAGATGACGGGCAGATTATAAATATTTTAAATAGATGCGCAAACCTAATTTCAGTTACTAAATTCTACATAATACTATTGAAAGTAGAATCGCTTGCAGAAGGCACTCAAAAGTCCTAAGTGGTCATGCTGCACTCGCAACACTTGAGAAATGTGGGAGTTTTAACAGGAAAGGAAAAACAGTATTACATGGAAAAAGCATAGTGGGGGTGAAGATAGGGAGTTGGCCATTAGTTCTGGGTAAAAGTGCTGCAGTAGTTGATAAGCAACTAGGTGATGAAATATACCTTTGACTAGTTCTGCTAAACAGGGAGATAAAGCAAGCAACTTCTCTTTCTTTATAGCAATCTTACTAAGCAATTGCAGCCATTGCTGTCACCAATGCTTTCCAATTTTCCTGCAAGGCTATGTCAAAAACGTTTTACATTAGTTGAAGTTTGCTTTGGTAGCATCAAAACTGCTGACACTCACTCTCTACTCCAGGCATGGAGACTCAATGTGCTCACTTGTTTGGGGGGCGGGGGCTGTAAAAATGGAGACTTCAGTAGATCTGGCCTTATTTTGATTGTGTACCTTGTTATTTCTCTGCCAAAGATGACAATAGCAGTCATTCGCTTCTTTGGCAGTAAGTGAAATGCTATAGTACAGGCTGCTGTTCAGGTCATAGGGAGCAGGTTCTGCCCTCACTAACCTGATGTTCCAGAGTCTTTTTTTGCACTACAGTGGTGCCTCGCAAGACAAAAATAATTCATTCCGCAAGTCTTTTCATCTTGGGATGTTTTTCGTCTTGCGAAGCATGGTCCGTCACAACTGCGCCTCTTCAAGCGGCTTTAAGAAAAAAGCGCAAGACGTTTTCGTCTTGCGAAGCAAGCCCATAGGGAAATTCGTCTAGCGAAGCAACGCAAAACCGAAAAACCCTTTTGTCTAGCGAGTTTTTCGTCTTGCGAGGCATTCGTCTTGCGGGGCACCACTGTACACTGTATGTTGAACGGTTACCACTGACTTCTAAGATAGCATGCAAAGCAGCACTGTGCCCCAAGCTCATGAAAGACACGAGTTTCTACCACAATAAAGGGTTTTGGGAATAACAAATGAAAGAGGAAGTGGCTTATATTACTGTCAGGAAGGTACATGTTTTATGGATGTTTTCCCCACCACCACCCCAATGTTTATTTCCTGTTAAACCAAAAGTGATTAAGTTGAAATGAGGCTATTAGCATTTTCTGAGAAGGGAAGAAACTTGAAGCTCCTACCTAAATTAAATACAAGAAATTCAACTGGGTACTAGTTTTTTTGTCCCCTTGTGATAAACAAATACTTTTAACTTATGGGTTGAACTATAAAAACCACCTCCTCCTCCCCCACCCTCAAGTATTGCAAAATGTTAACACAATACCACTTTAGGGTCCACGTTTATTGTCTATTCCATTATGTATTTAGAATTCACTATTATCAATGAAGCTAAGTTCACTCACAGGGACCACCAAATTATACATAGAAACATAGGTTCTGAAGTGCTTCCGTTGTAATTATTCAACAGTGCTCAAAACCAGATGATAGTAGGTTTTAATTAAATATTATTGCATCAAAATTGAGCAAGTATAGACAGTAGCAGTGAATTTTTTCACATGCCAAAGTTTTATGTATCTAACAATTTGGGCTAAGAAAGGTACTTCTGTACCTCATCATGACATATACTTATGAATTTAGTGCTGGTTTAGATATAGCATCAGAAAAAGAAATTCTAAGCAACTGGTTAAAAAACCCCAACACTCAGGAACATAGTAAGTACCTTACCTTAACATTTGCTGCTATTCAAATACAAATGGATTTATTAATTTTTTTAAAAAGCAGCATTCAGCAGAATTAATAATGTTTATCATCCTCACAACCACATGCATTTAAGTTTCTACAGCTACAGCTTGTCTCTGCAAGTGGACAGCTTACCTTGGCTTTGGGAAGATTTTGTCTGATTGGAAAGCTCTTCATTTTCTACATAAAGAACATAATTAATGAGGTGAAAAGAGAATTCTGTTGAGACTACCAAGCTGTTAAAAAAACAACTCCCTTTCATTGTTTTCATTTTAACAATCGTCATTGCCTTGAGAGATGGGAGGCCTTCCCCTCCACCCCAGGCCACTCCTCTCACTCCTGCCTACCTGTGACAAGAAGACTATAAATCCCATCAGCCCCAGCCAGCGTGACCTATGGTCATGGATGATGGGAGCTGTGGTCCAACAACACTTGGAGAGTATTATGGTGGCTACCCCTGCTCAAGCCCATTCTGAAGCAAATCTCTTCACACTTCCCACCCTGCAGAAACTATTACTGGGAGGGAGGGAGCCTGACAGTGACTTGCTAGTTGTCAAGAGCAGGCTTGCGGCCCAAGACATTGGCACAGACTCTCCCACCGATTGGTGACGCTGGTGTGTAACCAGGACACACAGGACTTTTGTAGGGTTCTTGCTTTACCTGTTCCTACATGACTAGAAGCATATGGTGGTGGAGCTGGCAAGCCTGGAGCTATGACATTGGCCAGTGGAACAAGACCAGCATTGTTGTAAGCACCTAAGGAAAAGAAAACAGAAGGCAAACGATGATGGTGTAATGAAGTTTCACAGGTCAACTCCAAACAGCATATCAGTTACTCAATACTTTACGGGCTGCCTTCTTCCATAAGTCCTTTCCTACCCTTGCTCCAGATATCACTGCCAATGAGATATGGTGGGCAGCTACCTGGAGCAGGCAGAAGCACATACTTCAGGAAGCATCCTCTCAAGAGAGGTTCATCAGATCCCAACACTTTGTTGTTGTAAATGCCTGGCAGAGACACGGCTGTTCTGAAAGGCTTGTTCATTGCTTTCTGAACCCCGTTATGTTATTTTAGTAATGTTTACCTCCATGGCTGATATATCTGATAATATTTTAAGTTGATACTCTATTTTTTTTTACTTTCATTAGGATGTGCTCTTACGTAAACCTTGAATTCGCCTTGTGAAAGAAGGCAGTTGTTTTAAACGAAGAAATAAATATAGCAAGTTGTTTGAACGGTTGAAACTGCATGCGGAATATCACCTTACACTGAATTCTCAAACAGTCACAGAATCCTGAGCTTTCAATGCTAAACTAGTTAATTTAAAAGGTTACATCAACTCCCCACCCCCTGCAAAAATATCCTGAGCTTTCAGTATTCCTTTAACAGATTAAAGTGCCATTAAGTATTCAGCTGAAATTCCCCACATTTAAGATTAGAAACTATGAAAAGGCAGGTATAAGGTGTCAAACACTAGCAGCAAAGTGGATTTCTGCTGTCCCACCCATGTGTCCAAACCCTGCAAGCAACTGCGCCCCAATATTTCAGAAATCTCATTTTTCTTTCACTGCTCCTGATTTTTCAAAAAACAAAGCAGGAACTATTCTTTCAGTTTAATTACTCATTAAGAGTCAATAAAGTATGCATAAGGGATTGTTTTAGGCTGGGTAGGAAGCAGAAACGAGTAGGAGAATCAGCTCCAAGACTCAGCAGGTATATAATTATCTATGGAGAATTGTTTTGAGCTTCAAACATCACAACTGAAGGACATTAACAAGTTGGACAAAATTTAGAGGAGAGCTATGAAAGTCACTAAATTTTACTCCATCATGCAAATAGTGTAAACAGTAAGAGATCTGAAGCATATATTTAAGAAAATAACTGAGGGTATTGCCTTTCGAGAATGTGAACATTCTTCCACAGTGTAAAGGGGAAATGATCACAGAAAACAAACAGGAATGATGGGCTTACTTGGTGCAATGGTTGCATGTGGTCGACAAGGAGGGATAGGATAAGGAACAGGCTTGTGTGGATTATATGTTGCTGGGGCCTAAACAAGAGGGACAAGAGTTTGTCAAAACTGAACATTTACACATTAATCTATTGCAAAGGCAATGGTAAATCCCCCCTCATTTTGTACCAGAAATTATATACTGTTTTTTTCATTACTGAAATATTTTGAAGGGAAGTGCATTTTGCTCATTTCTCAAAATTCCAGCTGACCATTTTCACAGGCTTTCTTACTTGGTTTCGACTTCTGCATTGGAAGCCTACTGCCTACAGTGCAGTTTGCCTTTAACATGCCCCAATAACCAGTAACTGATATGACCTATCTGCCTTTAAACTCTACGGTGGAAAACCTTCTCTCAGATATATTTGAGGCTTCTTGAGTCACTACCCTTCTGCTATGAACAAATCAACTGAACTCATGAATTTCTAATCTTGCCAACTGTAGGGAAGAGCTGCACCTTAGCAACAGTTCACATGCTTTGGATGCAAAAGGTCTAATATTCAACTCTTTTTGCAATCTTCAGGTAGGACTGGGAAAGATTCCTGTCTGAAACTCTTGAGGGCCAGTACCAGTCACTGCAGACAGAACTGAACTAGCTGGGCCAGTAATCCAAGAAGTCTCTGCTCGTTTTTTTCTGGAATGTCCACTTCTTCCACCACACAATTCAGGATGGTCCCCTAACCTCCAATGGAGCATTTTCAGGAGGCGACCAGGGAAGAAGTAGTCAGCTTATGCCAACTCTGTGACATTCGTTCAGCTGTGAATACAATGCACTATCACTGATTCTTCTCCTTCATTGCATTCAAACAGTATTTGGAAACTTATCTTTACCACCTCCTTTTCTCCTTCCTCCTTTCTTAAAAAAACCACCAAACTTTACATTGTAAGCATGCAGAATTCATTCTTTTAAACTATTTTTATTACAGTCCCTTTTTGTTCTTGCACCATTTTCACCCTGCTGTTACTTCTCTCCCAAGTAACTCTCTTCTGTTTTCAACAACAGGAGCAACCCTAATAATGAAGCTTATAAAAATGTAATTTTGTAGGCCTACTGGTTTGGATGGTCCAAGGATACGAGCTGCTATTCCCTTGCCTTCATTAGTGTTGTCTTCATTCTCCTTTTTGACAGGTGACCCCTGGAAAAAAGGAGTACCCACTATTAAAGACCAAGCTCTCTACTGTGTGGAAAGCAAATGTGGGTTACAGAAAGCACATTTGTAAGAGACAGATATAGATGGATAGA
This sequence comes from Podarcis bocagei, assembly GCF_964188305.1. Taxonomy (NCBI): domain Eukaryota; kingdom Metazoa; phylum Chordata; class Lepidosauria; order Squamata; family Lacertidae; genus Podarcis; species Podarcis bocagei. Next base: position 33,485,465 of record NC_138125.1, read on the forward strand.
TAGATAGGATATACTTAGAGTAGCTCTAACTGTCTGCCTAGCACCCATTATCAGGAAAACACCCCCACGGAACCATGAAAGACAGCTTCACCAGAATAAATTAAGATTTTCTGTGACATTTAAGCAACTAAGGCTAGAATTCTATACATTCACTTAGAAGTAAACCCACTGAATACAGTAGAATAGTTTCTGAGTAAACATGCTCTCAGAGTGAAGTTTCAGGCCACACGTTCGAAGGCAGTGGTTTCAACCAGGCTCCTGTGGAACCCTTAGGTTCCACAAAAACCCCTCAGGGGTTCCACAAAACTTTACAATAAAAGTGTTGATGCAACCTGGAGTACTCTGATCATGCAGGGTTCCAGGGTGCAAGGATGCCTTGATGCACACAGCTAAAAGTGCAACATCCCCATTCCCATAGCCACTTGCCCTTTAAGAAAGCAGACACAAGTGGGAAGTGCTACTGGTCATGCCCAACGCGGAGGGCATGGAACTGCTCCCCCTTTGCATGGTGGGAGAATACATGTGCAATTCTTCTCAAGAGAACTACTATTGGAATGATTTTTGGGTTTTCTGCTTTTAACAGGAACTGGTTATTTTCTTCTTCAAAACCAATTATTCCAAGCAGATTTTAGTTATTCCAAGTAGTATATGCTTCTCTATAATGAGGCCTGTTTGTTGTTTTTTAACTAAAGAGAAACAAATTAGGAATTACATTATCTTTTTAACAAAACGTTCTTTTTATTATTTGCCCAATACTGATGAAGACAGGCTTGCTGTTATTCTTTCATTTTTATAAGCAATTTATTGTAGCAATGCTACTTTTATATTCCACCACCAATCCCCCAAATGAAAATGACAAGTATATTCAGTAAGATCATACTGGGAAAATTCCATTTATGCGGCTGGGCTTTCCTTTTGGGTAAGGGTTTCCTGGAATCATGCCACAGGAAGATATCATAGCGTGAGGTGCTTTGCACCCTGCTTTGGAAGCCTGCAATATAAACAAAACAAAGGGCAGCATTAGATTCCAACACAACTATATTAAGTGGTGGCAAAATAACATGTTTTATGAATACACAAGAATGGGTGTAAAGGTCAAGCTATCAGATTCCAAGGGCATCATGAACATTTCAGTACAGCCCAGACGGCTTGTTCTCGCAAGCCACTGCCTCTCCATTCCCCTTCTCTAAGGCCTGATAATTTCCTTAGAGCAGAGCTGGGTGATGGGGGCCCAGTGGACATACCCCAGTGGAACATCTTTTTGAACCAGGGACTGGGATTAGCATAATCCTTAGGTGGAAAGCCTGTACTAAGTATGCGCCTTCGCCCTGGGGGAAAGGTCATGTGGTGCAGCAGTTTCATATTAGGGATTTTGAAGAGATGTTCTGTGAAGCTCTGAAGACACCTTAAGCTTTTTGCAGCTGTTTGCTTTGAATTACAGTGGTACCTCGGGTTACATATGCTTCAGGTTACAGACTCCGCTAACCCAGAAATAGTACCTCAGGTTAAGAACTTTGCTTCAGGATGAGAACAGAAATCGTGCTTTGGTGGCGCGGCGGCAGCAGGAGGCCCCATTAGCTAAAGTGGTGCTTCGGGTTAAGAACAGTTTCAGGTTCTTAACACTGTATCTCAACCATGAGAATTTATTATTTGACTTTCCTATTATTACAGCAATGTAATGCATTCCAGATTATAATAGGCTGTGTTTGTGATTGGGTAAGTCATAAACTTAGCCCAAAGGTTCAATTCCTACTCATCATGGGACCAGTCAATGAAATGCCTCATAGAGCTACCTCATACTTGTTTGTGCAACTGAAGTAGTGCTTCTTTTAAAATCCACAGACAGATCTAAAACAAAGAACCACAGCCCCATAGTAGCGGCAGAGCAAACTGACAATACAAGGGCAAATTATACATTCAAGGGAGAATGCAAAACTTGCAGAGAAAGTCTCCATTTCTCCATAGACTCAATCTCTTTGATACGTACAATATCATGCAATGTCCTGAAAACCTCCAAAACTATGCATTTTGTCCCTATGCGTTTCAAAGTTTTCATGAATGCAGCCGTGCAGTAATACCTGTTCAAGAATTCTCCTGCATCTCTTCTTCTCAGACATGCTAGTTCTGAAGAGATCTTCAATAAGGCGGTAATTCTGAGCATCAATAATATTGCTATAAAACGAAGCACTCTGTTTAGAAACTGTTAGCGGCTCTCATGCAGAAGTCAATAGTATTTATCAGTTGTGCTACTTAATATTCCTCAGCAGCAGCATCATAACAACAAAGCTAATTTGAACAGAAAGGAGATGGACCAGTACTATACAATTATACACACACAAATAAGCTATCAGTGCAAGAAGATACCCTCCCCTCCCCAGTCACAGCCCATGAGGTCAAGGATCTTAACCATTCAAGCCTCCATCAAACCAAAATACCAAGAGGACATATGCTAGTACTAACGGTAACAGTCTGCATGGGATGCTAATCAACAGCCAATACTTACGAAGCCAACAGTTCTAGTGCAATAAGCTTGTCTTTGCTAAAAGTGAAGCAGTTCAGGATGTTAACCACTTTTGCTGCAGAAACAGCTACCATTTTCTAGAAAGAAAAGAAAAGAAAGTTTCAGCAATCCCTATTCACGTACATTAGCTGAAGAATCACATGTCCGCATTAAGGGTGGTTGTTGTTTTTTACAATCAAGTGGTATAAAAATTGTATGAAGAAGAAAAAAGGTCATTGAGTTTTTGGCTACCAATGATTGGATCAGAGTGCACAGACTAATCAGAGGTAACTGATGTGGTGCCCATCCTGCTGTTGCCCTGTGACTCCCATCACTCCCAGCCTGCATAAGCAATGATCAGGGATGACTGGAACTGCAGCCTCCAGATGATGGGACTAAATGCTGGCTACCTGGGTACAGACCAACGCTTCAACAGCTTGCTGAACAAGGCTTTTGTTCATAATGACAGCATGAAAAGGCAGTAGAGAACCTGAAAATCACCTACTGTAGGTCTAACCACTACACTGCAGCAGAACAGACAATTTACAAGTATAATGTTATTTCCAACTATAGGCCCACAGCACACACAAGCTACCACCAGACTGTACATGAGATCACAACAAAGGTTGCATCGCTTTGGCAACAGAGCTTTCCCTTCCTCCCCACTGCGTATCCCATTCTCTGCCAATTTTTTCCACTTGCCTGCAACTCCCTCACTCCTCTCAAATCCAGAGAAGAAGTTGGCACAGGGGAGAGGTGTGGAAGGGAAAACCCTCTGGATACAAGCCACAGTATTTGAAACATTCAATACTGACTCAGCTAGCCTTTACAAAGAAGGGAGAATAGGATGGAATACGCAGCATTAGCTGAACAGGGAGGCTAAACGGCCCCCCAAAAAGTGAGCATGTCAGAATCATGCACAATCAGGATTTGAAGTCATCTTTAAGGACTGCGGTGATAATACGAATGAGTAGTCCAATCCAAACCTGCTGCTGGAAACCAAGTAAATGCTACTATGGCTATAAGACCAGAGAAATGCAATTCAACAAAATCTACTGCTTCAATGAAAAAACTTACATGTTGCAATGCCTTCATTGCTTTTAACTGTGGTTCAGCCCAAGAAAAGTACCTCAGTAATTCAACAATCTGCAACGAAAGAAATCCGACAGTTCATCACTCCTGCAAAAACTGTCACTGAACAAATGCACACATCTGTACATCACTTGCAGCTAGAAGTAAAAAGGTTTTCTCAGAAACTTTTGTAGAATGGTTTTCGTTGATTCTTTAATAGCTGTGAACCAGTTTGACGAAATTTAAATCTAAAATAGTACCACACAATTGAACATTTTTAGAAACGGAATTTCAAAGTTATCCAAATCTTGAACCTCAGTTTAATAAGCTATTTTTTTGTATTTGAAATCTGAATGCAGATGCAGCTACATTCATGGCAGCATCTACCTCGTCGTAAGGCAGTACTTCTCAAACAGTGGACCTTAGATGCTACAGCCTGCCCAATGCCTCTTCGCTTGTCTGCCTATCCTGTCCCCTAGCTATTCCACAGCCCTTTGGTTGGACCAGTGCCAGCATCACTGACTCCTTGACACTGCAAGGTGGCTGGGAGACAAATATTTTGGGCAGTTGGGGGGGGCAGGAGGAGGAGGAGGAAAGGAAGGTCTCCTTCCTCTGAGGGAAAAGGGCTAGAGGAGTTGTGGAAGGAAATCAGAAAGTGAGATATTTATTAATAATAAACTGAAAATAGAAAGAAAGGGGAGAAGAGAAGAAAGCTGTAATAGCAGGAAGCAGTGAATCTAACAGGAACATTTAGGAATTAGGAAAGAAATTGTCAGTTGGGAGGGAATAAGGTACAAACATAGAAGGAGAAGAAATTACAGAAAATGAGTAAAGATATTTTAAGAGGCATTGTGGGGGGTGAAATATGAAAGAAAAAGACTTCTCCGTTTAGAGTCTCTGAATCGGCAGATTCTACCTAAAACTTCACAGTACTATGACTTGAAGAAAGCTGATCATCTGTGCTCCTTGATGAAAAGAAAACTGTGGTAAAGAATTTAGCAATTTCCATAGGTGGATTAGATAACTGTAGAAACCACCAATGTCAGCAACTAACAGCTGCTCAGAAACTGACTCCATCTTGTGACTGGCTCTGCCCTGCACCACCATTTTGTGACTGGTGGACTTCAGTAATTTCCAGCTGTCTAAAGTGGGCATTGTGGGCACAGAGTCTGAGAACCCCTGGTGTAAGGATCTGGTCCCACTCCTGGAGCATGAAATTCACCCATACCCAGCAGAGCACAGAATCAGGCTTCATAAATATACTATTTTCTTGCTTCACAGGGTAGGGCCCTAAATTAGAGGGGGAAACTCGACATTTACACTCATCTCACTCTCCCAAGCTGAGAGGAAAAACAAGGCACCTTTAGCAGAATTATTCATGCTGCAGCACAGAGATCAGGAAGCTGTTCAACTCCCAACTCCCAAGAGTTCCAAGCCAGCATGGCCAACTACCAAAGATGAAGGGAGTTGCAATCTAACAACACTTGAAGAGCCCCTGCTATAGTGACAGTTGCCTTGCAATACTTTCCAGAGCTTTGCACAACTTATTTGTTCTTCAGCATTACCTGTTCGCTAGAAAAGTATCCATGTACATATTCAATAGCTTTCAATTTGTATTCCATCAACACAGCCTATGAAACACAAAAAAAACCATAGGTTAGTTTGCAAAACTATAGTAATGAAGGCATAAAACTATCTGAAATCAGAGCATATAGCACTTTAGGCCCAGGCCTTCTCTGTACCTTCCTTGGATACTTCCGCCTGGCTGGAATGTACTTAAACTTTGATAATGCTTTTGGCTTCCCTAGATTACATTGTGTGTGTGTAAACCTTTTATGTTTGCATGGCTTTAATGTAACCCAGTGCACAAAGTAAGAATCAGTCAGTTACTCTGTGCCCTTTTGCCCCCCACTTCCACCCAGTTTTGTCTCTGGCTCTGTCACCAGAAGTACGTGGTGCCTGGAGGTTTGCCCATAAGAAAATGGAAAAGGTATTCATTCCTGCTATAAATTCTGCACTGCTACCATACTTAGTATGAAATAAGTCCTATCAAAGTATCTTTAGAAACAACACTGGCCCTGCTCAAAGTAGGCCTACTGAAGTTAATGGACATGACTATCTTAGGTTCATTAATTTCAAGTGTTCTACTCAGAGTAGGGCTTTGTTGAGTAACAAAATGTAAGGGTAACCAAAGCAGTGGTGGGATGTGTGAAGCCACACAATGACCAATGGGTTCTTGTTAACATCCTGGGTTTTATTACTGGTTTTATAAGAAGGCGCATTATATGCCATTTAAATGTTATGTTATATGTTATATGTTAAAGACACAGAACTCCTGTAACAGAATATAGAAGACATATTTGCACAATATAAAGTTTCTTTCCTAGACTAATGTTTTTACATTTTTTACAGTTGAGCTGTTCTGTTATATTGGTTTAATCACTAATTACCTTTCTAATTTCATCAAGCACCATCTCAAATGCTTTTTTATCCATCTTGCGTTCTTCAAGTTGTAACCCTTTGTCAGTTCCAGACACTCTTTATTGCAGAATTGCCTTCTGTTGAAAAAACAAATAAAATAAAATGTGAATTCCTGCTCACACTGTGCACCTCACAGTGTTCATCACTAAGTTTAGAATGGGGAATTGTTAACACTGAGAGAGCCTCAACTTCTGAAATATCTGCATCAAAGGTAATTCCAAAACTCTTTATTCATTCTCTCATTGAAGCTGTATTTCCTAGCCCCAGCATGGAAAAATGGCATGTTACTGTCCTCAAGCTCAAGGTAATACACAATGTCCTCAAACAGTTACAAAATGAGCAGCCTTCCGTCATAAAAGAACTTACCCAAGCCTTCTCAAATGTAACAGCAGTTCCTTTGAACTCACTCAGATGCACAACACAGAATCTGCATGATGCTGATTGGCAGCAAGAAGGCCAGCAGATATATTTTATTTATTTTAACATTACTGCACTGCCAATGTCGCTCCATGGAGCCCTCAAGGACATCCATTTCTAGGTAGAATCCAAAAGACAGAAAAAACAGAACTCAGTAGAAGCTAACACCTCCTAAAGGAAGTTTATTTAATATGCTGAGCATTCTTGTGACATTTCCTATTGTCAAATGCTGTGACATACTATCCAACTTTCCATAAAACAGATCTACATTGAAGCCTCTCTCCTAGTAAATTCTGAACCTTTAAAGGCAAGCAATTAGGACATGTGAATAAAACATTTTCTAGTATTTTAAAAGAACTCCTGAATTCTTCAAAGAGTACTATAACTTGGATCCAAAAGGGCCTTACATGTGCAGAATGACACTTCTCTTGATACAAGGGAAGTTGCCACCAAATTCTGTGAGTATCCTGAGCCCCACCCACTTCTTGCCATTTCATAAGGACCTTTAACCCTTAGGAGCTTTTTGGTGTTGCAGGGAGCAATAGCTATGAAAGCTCCATTGTGCAAGTGAGGGTCTCCTCACACTTCTTTGGATCTAACCTGAAACATTTCCCCCCAAAATCCTCCATTTGTCTCTTTTTTTAAAAAGGAAAGCATAGATCTAAGGTGCTCATAATTATAGAATTTTGTATCCAACCAGTGGTAAAGATAAGGCATTTGACATTATATTATAATGTAGCTAGGGCACATAGCTAAACCATTTCTTCTGTTAAAAGTTTTACCTACAGCCCAATCCAAAAATGGCTCCGATCGAAGCCCATGGATTTTATTCCTGAGTAAGTGATCACAGAACTCCAGTCTCATAACACAATTCTGTCTACACAAAAGTAAGTCCCAATTCAATGAGGCTTACTTCCAGGCAAACAGAGCTTTGGTATATCTTGTAATCGCTGGTAAAGGCTGAAAACCTTATCACCTTCAATCCCTCCCATTCATCAAGGCTTGATGCCCTTCCACAATGCCCCATTTATCTCTGTAACTGGGCTGAGTAACTGAAGAGGGACCATGTGCAGCTCTCCACACACCCTGCAATGTCTCATTAGAGATCTGGGTGATCACCCTCAACACTGGTGGGGGGAGGGTTCCCCTGACACTCCAGAGATGTTTTGTGGCAGGCTGAACAGGGTTGAGGACATCCTTGCAGAAGTCCATGCTTGTGCAGCAGTGTTTATATAAAATAGCATGCAATTTTCTCTTTGCTTCTGTGTACTGAACGCACAAATTGTTTTTATCATATTTGAATGGAATTCTACAAAGCCAATGATGATATTCAAAGCTCCTGAGGCTAATGTAGAGTGTGGGTTATCAATATTCAGAAATTCAGGGAGTAAGTAAAATCTACCCATTCTGCTACTTCAATCTCCTCCCTCACTACTTCACACTTTCTTCTATCATCATAAACACAACATCCAATCTGTTCCAGCATGATACTCATCGCAGCCCAGTTTGATTCAACCATTCTCACTAAAACCATTTCAGAATTCCACCTTTGAAATAACTGAAGTTGAACCAAATCCAAACACAACCAGGAGTGAACACACACTAGTATAACCTGAGCCACTCTGTGGGCAAATCACCAAGCTTCTTGGGCACACCTGCTTCAAGGGATCGTCTCTGTGATGAACAACTGATACTGCCCGGCAGAATCCTCTAATGCTTCTTTTCATAGGGCAAGGATGGGAAACCAGTTATCCTCCAGCTTCTTGTTCCATCAGCAGCAGCCAGCAAAGGCAGCAACCAGGAACAAGACCAGTCGTACTCCTACTACAGTGGTACCTCTGGTTACGTACTTAATTCGTTCTGGAGGTCCGTTCTTCACCTGAAACTGTTCTTAACCTGAAGCACCACTTTAGCTAATGGGACCTCCTGCTTCTGCCGCGCCGCCGGGGCACGATTTCTGTTCTCATCCTGAAGCAAAGTTCTTAACCCGAGGTAATATTTCTGGGTTAGCAGAGTCTGTAACCTGAAGCGTACGTAACCCGAGGTACCACTGTACTTCCAGGGGTCCAGAAGTTCCCCATATTCGATATAGAAGTCCCTCTGATGACCTAAATGAAAAATTGCCCTCGTCACCACCCCAGCACCAACAGCTTCTGCATTGTGGGCTTTAAACAGACGGTTATGCTAAAGGTTGCCATTCAGGGCACAGGACCTCCCCTCAGTCCAGGGGGACTTGCTTTCGAATAAACCTGAACAAAACCTCGTGCTCACACACGTCTCGCGTTTGCTGTGACTCGAATGCCACTGAGTTCAACGGGGTTTAACTCCATCCCCAGGGGGCTCGCACGACGAATTCCGGATTAACCGAGAACTCGAAGGGCGACCCTTGTCACGCTTACTCGGCACTTAGTCCCACTGGACTTTAGCGGCGTTTACCCCCGGGAAACACGTGCCTCAGGGCTGCCGCTCTGACCAAGGGAAGCGGCTCCGGGAGTCCGCGCCCCGCGTCGCTTCAAGGCTGCAGCACCCGAAGCAGGCGGCGCAGGCAGGCCCGAAGCCCATTATGGACGGCTCGGGGCCGCTTCGAGCCCCGCCTTCCCCGCACCCCTCCAGCCGGTGCTCGGCTTACCCTCCGCGGCGGCCCGGCAGGCAGGCGAGGAGCGGCCCCTGGCCGGCGTCAAGGCAACCCGCGCGCAACCCCCAGCCGCCCCCACCGCGCGGAGCCAAACTTCGCGACTCGTCGCCTCCTGATGTCATCACCAGCCAGGCACCGCCATAAGAGGCCTTCCTCCCGCCCCTCCGTTCGGAGTGGATGCCGGGAAGGAGGAGACGCACCTGCTCCTGGAGTCAACCCCGCCCACCCCTCTCCCTCAGGAGGCTATTAAGAGGGCCGGCTGCGTCTTGTGAGGACTCGGAGCTCTGCGTTCAGCAAGGCTTATGGGCTCCCTGGGGGCAATGTTAGAAACTGAGATAGGAAAACTAGGAGCTCTTTAAACCTAAGTTATGGGCGCCACAATGGAATGGCTAGGCGCGCTTTTTTATAACAAGAATACAAAGCTGAAGATGAATGTACTGCAGCTAAAATATGATATTCATTTTTCACATGGTCCATGGGTAGGCAAACTAAGGCGCCGGGGGCCGGATCCGGACCAATCGCCTTTTAAATCCGGCCCGCGGATGGTCCGGGAATCAGCGTGTTTTTACATGAGTAGAATGTGTGCTTTTATTTAAAATGCATCTCTGGGTTATTTGTAGGGCATAGGAATTCGTTCATTCCCCTCCCCCCAAAAAATATAGTCCAGCCCCCCCCCAAGGTCTGAGGGACAGTGGACTGGCCCCCTGCTGAAAAAGTTTGCTGACCCCTGGTCTAGTCCTTCCCCTGCCCAAACCCCTCATAAGAGGGTCTCTTCTCCAGTCTTCAGAGAGTAGCTGAAGTGGGGAGGCAGAAAAAGGTACTCCTTTCCTTCCACTTTGCAATTTTGAATCTGAAATCTTAGGCGCAGTACTGCACCCAGGGCTCAAACTGCTCACACTAATGAAATTCCCTGTTGCAAAATGCACCTAGAACAATGGGAGTTTTGAACACTGCCTGGGGGTGTTAAAAAGGTGGTGAAAGGCAGCCTCACCTGGGAGGATTCCTTTATTGCATTTACAGTCTATCCCACCTTTTTCTCTAAGGAGCTCAAGGTGGTATACATGGTTCTGCCCCCTCCTCATTTAATCACCACAACGACCCTGTGAGGTAGGTTAGCCTGAGAACCAATGGCTGGCCCAATGTCATACAATCCAAGTGGAGATTTGAACCCTGGTGTCCCAGTTCCACACTAGGCCAGAGGTTTTCAACCTTTTGGGGTCCACGGCTCCCTTGACCAACTACATTCTTTCTGCGGCACCCTGTGGGGCTCAGGAGCTGTTACCCCTTGCCTGCAGGGCAGCCTCTCACCTTTTTTTGAGCATCCTTCCTTGTGGAGTGTTCCCTCAGCCTCCTCTCCATGGGAGTCCTCTGGGCAGCCGTTGCCACCGCCCTTGGTCTCTTGGCTGCCCCTGCTGCCCCAAAGAGAGGTACCTCCTCACGTTGCCCCACTGGGTCCTGGGACTTGTCTGTCCATTCCCAACAGCAAGGGCTGGTGGACTAGCTGGCTGGGCTCTCTGACCCACTTGCTTGCTTACTTTGAGGCTGCCTCAGCTCTGGCAACCAGCACCCCCTGACCAGCCCCAGGCGCACTATTCACCTGCGGAGCTTGTAGTCAGGGCTGCTGCAACTAACAGCTGTGCAAGCCTTTGGGAGGCAGAGATGTGAGATGGCATCAGAGGAGGGAGGGAAGGAAAGAGGGATACAAGCCAATGTTGCTTGTGGCACCCCTGGCCATCGTGCAAGGCATCCCAGGGTGCCATGGCACACTGGCTGAAAACCACTGCACTAGGCTGACTCACATAGGGTTGCCATCTTTGTTCTGGCAAAATATGGGGCAGGGGGGTGGCGGGTGATGTCTTTTCTTTTTATCTGGTGATGAAGTGACTTCAAAGCAATCCATTACAATCTACTGCAGCCTAACAGGATGTCCCTTCTGGAAATTTTCACACACACACACACACATACACATGAAATTGTAAATCTGTCTGTTCTTTGCTACTCAGAGCTTAAATACCTGACCTTTCACTACCCTTTCAAACACATGCATTTGGAGAGTTTCCCTAACTTGGCATAGAGAGAGAGAAGACCTGAAATACAGGACAAACTGTATCAATAGCAGGACGTAGCATTTTACATTGAAATATGGGTCGATCCTATGTATACAGGACAGATGGCAACCCTACTTATGCATTACTGTATAGTGGTGTATAAGCTGCTGTTTGAAAATCACATTTTCAGTTTCTAAAGGATTGCACTAGTCTCATTTTCTTCAGCACCTTTGATGAAACCAAAACATATGAAGATATACAAACAGTAAAAAACAAACAAACACCCTTTGTTTGGACCTAATTTATTCAGCCTCCTGGGTGTATATTCTCAAGGTACCTCCATCGCAGCCTCTACTGTGTTTACACAACCTCAGCCAAATTGTACTTTTGCAAAGTTTAGAAAATAGATGAAAAATGAAGCAAGGTGTACAAAAACATGCAATGAATCATTAAAAGAACACTGTGTACTATTCCAGTATACACATGAGATGTTTGGGAATTGGGTGGGGAAAGTGCTGTCGTGCTCATGTCTCTCTTGTGGGCTTCCCCGAAGAGGTGTCTGGTTGGCTCCCAAGATAACAGAGTGTTGGACCAGATGGCTCTTTAGCCTGATGCAGCAAGCCTTTTCTTATGTTCTAACGACAAACTGTTTTCTACAAGGTTCTGTGTAGATAGAAGATCGTTTTGTCCTGCTTTATATGCGCTTTTTCGGAGACAATAGCTTTACCGTAGCGCCATCTTATGGTGTATTTTGGAATGTTCAAGAAATATCTGTTGAGTATTGTTCATATAATAGCTTATGTATTTTGGTTGCTGGTTTTTTGTTTTGCATTAATTCAGATTATTGATTCTTATGGGGTTCTCACTATTTTCGGCTAGAGGTAACTTTTTAATACTAAGGTAATCGGTTAGGTTCTGACGGATCGTTTTTGCTTCCGCTATTCTGTTCTTTAGGGTCTCCTTGAGAAAATAGTACTAAATGCACTCCCTATTGTACTCTGTTAACTGTAAACTTGTGTTAAATATGTTCGTCGTCCTGAGCGGAACCTAGTAGCTTGGCTGGGGGGCGAGGGCAGGTGGAAGAGGTAGAGATAAATAGGCAGGAAAAAATTAGACTGAAATGTGACTGGATGTGACTAATAAAGATTTCCCTTAAGATATTAAAAACAAATCCATATCTGCCTCTTGGGCTATGGAGCCAATGAGTGTCTGGTCATCACCTCTGCTTGCTTATCCACGTTCAGATCAAGCAAAGGCTCGAGAGACCGGCATCGTAGGCAGGGTGATGTGGGGAAGCAGAACACCGTCGGACTCGGCAGCCAAAACAAAGACGGCCGCTCGAACCCAGAGATACAGGCAGAGTGCCACGCCCCCTCGCTCTCTTCACTGAAACCGCGGCTTGGCAGGGAAAGAGCGAGGAGGCGGAGCCAGAGCGACTCCCGCATGCAGATGAGGCGCCGCCGCGGAGCATTATGGGGAAGCACGAAACGGGCTTCGCGGGCTTTCGGAGAGGTCGCGGCTCCGTCAGCCTGCGCCGGTAGATGATGCCGGACTGCGAGCGAGCGAAGGAAAGCGAGGACGGGCGGGGCCCTCGTGCGGGGCTTGGTGTGCTCGCTGTGCCTTGAAGGGGTGCGGGAGGACGGCGGCCCGGGTCCTGTCGAAGCAGAAAGCATACTTACCTGGCAGGGGAGACACCTTGATCATGAAGGAGGTTTTCCCAGGGTGAGGCTCATCCATTGCACTGCGGGTGTGCTGACCCCTGCGATTTCCCCAAATGCGGGAAACTCGACTGCATAATTTGTGGTAGTGGGGGACTGCGTTCGCGCTTTCCCCTGACGATTCCTGTGCAAAAAACAGAAATGATTTGCTTTGTTCATATTATTTTTCTACGTTGTATTTCACGTTCAAATTTATCGCGATTCTGAGGGGAAAAAATGAACGTCTGAAGAAACTGGTCGCACTTTGGTCAGTAAAGCTGCGCGCCGATGAGTGCTACTTGCTAGGAATCACGAGTGCCGAAGGGATCCTGTGCTCTGGTCTCCTTGTGGGATTCGCAAGAGACATGGCTGCCTGGTTGGTCCCCAGGAGAAGAGCGTTGCACCAAGTGCGTGTTGGGTCTCCTCTCCGTTTTCTTACGTTCAATCAAGAGATTGCATTTCCACAAGATACACTGCGAAGTTGCCCTGGCTTTATAAGCTTTCCTGCAGACAATGGTTTTGCAGTAGCGCCATCCTACGGCATTCGTGGAAATCTTGTATATATATTGAGCATTGTTCAGGTAATAGATGAAGAAGGTTTCTTTTCCATCTCGCTTTAATTTCCACACTAGTTCTTCTCATGGCGTTCTCATTGCCCACCGCACCCCACGTTTCTTTTTAATGCCAAGGCATTCGGTCAGGTTCCTACGGATCCTTTTCACGGCAACTCTTCTGCCTCCGTTTTGCTCACTAGCTTTTCCTTGGGAAAGTGGCTCCGATCGCCTTCTCTGTAGTACAGTGGTACTTCGGGTTACATACACTTCAGGTTACACACTCTACTAAGCCAGAAATAGTGCTTCAGGTTAAGAACTTTGCTTCAGGATGAGAACAGAAATCGTGCTTCAGCGGCAGCGGGAGGCCCCATTAGCTAAAGTGGTGCTTCAGGTTAAGAACAGTTTCAGGTTAAGTACGGACCATCGGAACGAATTAAGTTCTTAACCCGAGGTACCGCTGTATTTCTGTTAACTACAAGTTGGGTTAACAAGTTTCTCCAGAGCTGGACTCCGTAGCTGAGGGGTGGGGAATGAGAGGAGCCCAGCAATACAGGCGGACCATTTGGGCGGACAAATGTGAGTAATAACGCCTTAGGAATCACTGAAATATATTTCTTCAACGTCTGGGGTGGATTACCAGCCCTGGGCCTGACCCTTAGGCTGTGGAGCTAAAGCGTGCCTGGTCCTTGCCCTTATAAGAATTGCAGGCAAGGCGCGGAGGGCTGGACAGTACAAGGACTACAACCGAGGCGGCCGCTGGAACAGAGGCCTTTGGTTGGAGCGGGGCTTGGCTGGGAAGAGCGGGAGGAGGAGGAGGCGGAGCCAGTCCCGCATGCAGATGAGGCGGCGCCGTGGAGCATTATGGGGGAGCACGAAACGGGCTTCGCGGGTCTTCGGAGGCGTCGCGGCTCCATCAGTCTGGGCCGGTAGATGATGCCCGACTGCGAGCGAGGGAAGGAAAGCGAGGACAGGGCCCTCGGCCGGGTCTTGGTATGTTCGCTGTGCTTTGAAGGGGTGCGGGAGGACGGCGGCTCGGGTCCGGTCTGATGGGCAAGCATACTTACCTGGCAGGGGAGACACCTTGATCATGAAGGAGGTTTTCCCAGGGTGAGGCTCATCCATTGCACTGCGGGTGTGCTGACCCCTGCGATTTCCCCAAATGCGGGAAACTCGACTGCATAATTTGTGGTAGTGGGGGACTGCGTTCGCGCTTTCCCCTGATGACTTGTGTGCAAAAAAACAGAAATGAGAGTTCTAGAAGTAATGTAGTTTCTTTACTTTCGGCAGCTGGGGCTTTTTTGTGTACATTTTCTTTTGCCCTTTGGTTTGTTTTTCAGACTGAGAGAGTCCTATCTCATCCAAAAGTCTCTAGTGTAGTATATGGGAGGTGTATCTAAAATTGTTACTGTGCAATCCGATAATAGAATAGATTGTGTTCATGCTTTCCACTAACTGGTGTTAAAAAACCCAGAAGGATGCACTGCCTGGAGCTGAGGAGCTTCTGCCTGATTTCTCCACTCCTTGGGAGCCTGCTGTGGAAAAGGGGATGAAGGAGGAATCAGTGTCTGGGGGGGGGGGCGGTGCCAGAAAAACGGGTGCAGCAGGAGGAATTGCAGGCATGTAATAACACACAGGAAAAACTCAGGGTGTGTGTGCACACTGCAGAAGAGCAGCAGGTTCCTGCTGATTTTCTTATTCCACTGCAAAGTGCTGCAGACAAGAGCACAATGGTGGTCACACAGCAATATCTAGCAGGTTAAAGAGTGGAGCAAGCCCTAGAAAATGCTCTGTCTCTCTAAATCAGGAACCTTTTTGGCTCCACACACCAGATCCTTATCGGGATCGGCCTTCTGGCACCCAATTTGACGTGTGAGCAGCACAGCCTACCTCAGTTAGCCTGACAGTTAGTTCCTTGCACCTCCAAACCAGACTGCTTGGATCCTAACAATGCCTCATGGCAAACTACTTTTGAAAGCATCATTTTCAAACTGGGGGGTACTAGGCTAGCAACAGCCCTTTGCCCTGGAATATGTAGTGGCTTTGATCCCTGTCTAGATCTGAAGTACTGTTCTCCTCTGTTCCCTAAGGAAATGTTGAGAGGTTTGTTTTGTTTTTTCAACCCAAGATTTCAGCAATCAGTATTCTCCATGGATGCTCTTTTCTAACCATTTCCTTCCTCACAGATCCTGAGCCCTATGTATTCCTGTCACTCCAACACTTATACTTTGAGACTTCTTCTTCCACTAAACTGCCTCTCTGTTTTCTTCTAGCTTACATTCCTCCTTGTGCGAAACATACTATAGATCTAGAAGTCTCTTCCAAGCCACATTCTGCAGAAAGAGATACATAGGAACAACGGGAAAGAGTGGCAGGAGACCTGTCACGGAATTTGTCTTACCCTCCTTGCCTACAAAGAATTAATTTCAAATCTTTCGAAGACTGTATGGCACTAGCAATGTGGAAAGGGAACTTAACAGCATGCTGCGACCCTACTAACCAACAGATGGACACGTCAAAGAGGCTGAGCAGCGATGGCAGTTCGGTAAATTTCTGTATTTCTGTTAACTACAAGTTGGGTTAACAAGTTTCTCCAGAGCTGGACTCCGTAGCTGAGGGGTGGGGAATGAGAGGAGCCCAGCAATAGAGGCGGACCATTTGGGCGGACAAATGTGAGTAATAACGCCTTAGGAATCACTGAAGCCTGTTTCTTCAATGTCTGGGGTGGATAACCAGCCCCGGCCTGTTTCTAGGGCTGTGGAGCCAAAGCGTGTCTGGTCCTTGTCCTTAGAGTAATTGCAGGCAAGGCGCCGAGGGCTGGACAGTACAAGGACAACAACCGAGGCGGCCGCTGGAACAGAGGCCTTTGGCCGGAGCAGGGCTTGGCTGGGAAGAGCGGGAGGAGGCGGAGCCAGTCCCGCATGCAGATGAGGCGGCGCCGTGGAGCATTATGGGGGAGCAAGAAACGGGCTTCGCGGGCCTTCGGAGACGTCGCGGCTCATCAGTCTGGCCCGGTAGATGATGCCCGACTGCGAGCGAGGGAAGGAAAGCGAGGACAGGGCCCTCGGCCGGGTCTTGGTATGTTCGCTGTGCCTTGAAGGGGTGCGGGAGGAGGGCGGCCCGGGTCCGGGCGAGAAGCAAAGCATACTTACCTGGCAGGGGAGACACCTTGATCATGAAGGAGGTTTTCCCAGGGTGAGGCTCATCCATTGCACTGCGGGTGTGCTGACCCCTGCGATTTCCCCAAATGCGGGAAACTCGACTGCATAATTTGTGGTAGTGGGGGACTGCGTTCGCGCTTTCCCCTGATGACTTGTGTGCAAAAAACAGAAATGAAAGTTCTAGAAGTAATGCTACTTTCCTTTTTGTGGCATGTGAGTGGTGGCTGTTTCTTTGCGGACTCGTGGTTTTTTTGTGTACGTTTTCTTTTCCTCTTTGGTTTGTTTTTCAGACAGTCCTATCTCGTCCAAAAGTTTCTACTGTAGTATATGGGAGGTGTATTTAAAATTGTTATTGTACAATCCAACTCGTGTGTTTATTTACCTTGGTGGGGGGCGGGAACTCGCCACGCAATCCAATATAGAATATACAAAACATAACAAGAAGTTAGAACTTGACTGCATAATTTGTGATACTGGGATTGTATTCATGCTTTCCACTTTGTTGTCGTTTAGTCGTGTACGACTCTTTGTGACCCCATGGACCAGAGCACGCCAGGCACTCCTATCTTCCACTGCCGCCCGCAGTTTGGTCAAACTCATGCTGGTAACCTCGAAAACGCTATCCAGCCATCTCGTCCTCTGTCGCCCCCTTCTCCTTGTGCCCTCCATCTTTCCCAACATCAGGGTCTTTTCCAGCGAGTCTTCTCTTCTCATGAGGTGGCCAAAGTACTGGAGCCTCAGCTTCACGATCTGTCCTTCCAGTGAGCACTCAGGGCTGATTTCCTTAAGAATGGATACGTTTCATCTTCTTCCAGTCCATGGGACTCTCAAGAGTCTCCTCCAGCACCATAATTCAAAAGCATCAATTCTTCGGCGGTCAGCCTTCTTTATGGTCCAGCTCTCACTTCCATACATCACTACTGGGAAAACCATAGCTTTAACTATACGAACCTTTGTTGGCAAGGTGATGTCTCTACTTCTCAAGATGCTGTCTAGGCCTGTCATTGCCCTTCTCCCAAGAAGCAGGCGTCTTTTAATTTCGTGGCTGCTGTCACCATCTGCAGTGATCATGGAGCCCAAGAAAGTAAAATCTCTCACTGCCTCCATTTCTTCCCCTTCTATTTGCCAGGAGGTGATGGGACCAGTGGCCATGATCTTCGTTTTTTTGATGTTGAGCTTCAGACCATATTTTGCACTCTCCTCTTTCACCCTCATTAAAAGGTTCTTTAATTCCTCCTCACTTTCTGCCATCAAGGTTGTGTCGTCTGCATATCTGAGGTTGTTGATATTTCTTCCGGCGATCTTAATTCCGGCTTAATTCCAACCATCTCGTCCTCTGTCGTCCCCTTCTCCTTGTGCCCTCCATCTTTCCCAACATCAGGGTCTTTTCCAGAGAGTCTTCTCTTCTCATGAGGTGGCCAAAGTATTGGAGCCTCAGCTTCACGATCTGTCCTTCCAGTGAGCACTCAGGGCTGATTTCCTTAAGAATGGATACGTTTCATCTTCTTCCAGTCCATGGGACTCTCAAGAGTCTCCTCTAGCACCATAATTCAAAAGCATCATTTCTTCGACCTTCTTTATGGTCGATATTTCTTCCGGCGATCTTAATTCCTGCTTGGGATTCATCCAGCCCAGCCTTTCGCATGATGAATTCTGCATATAAGTTAAATAAGCAGGGGGACAATATACAGCCTTGCCGTACTTCTTTCCCAATTTTGAACCAATCAGTTGTTCCATATCCAGTTCTAACTGTAGCTTCTTGTCCCACATAGAGATTTCTCAGGAGACAGATGAGGTGATCAGGCACTCCCATTTCTTTAAGAACTTGCCATAGTTTGCCGTGGTCGACACAGTCAAAGGCTTTTGCATAGTCAATGAAGCAGAAGTAGATGTCTTTCTGGAACTCTCTAGCTTTCTCCATAATCCAGCGCATGTTTGCCATTTGGTCTCTGGTTCCTCTGCCTCTTCTAAATCCAGCTTGCACTTCTGGGAGTTCTCGGTCCACATACTGCTTGAGCCTTCCTTGTAGAATTTTAAGCATAACCTTGCTAGCGTGTGAAATGAGTGCAATTGTGCGGTAGTTGGAGCATTCTTTGGCACTGCCCTTCTTTGGGATTGGGGTGTAGACTGATCTTCTCCAATCTTCTGGCCACTGCTGAGTTTTCCAAACTTGCTGGCATATTGAGTGTAGCACCTTAACAGCATCATCTTTTAAAATTTTAAATAGTTCAGCTGGAATACCATCACTTCCACTGGCCTTGTTATTTGCAGTGCTTTCTAAGGCCCATTTGACTTCACTCTCCAGGATGTCTGGCTCAAGGTCAGCAACCACACTACCTGGGGTATACGAGACATCTATATCTTTCGGGTATAATTGTGTATTCTTGTGTATTCTTGCCACCTCTTCTTGATGTCTTCTGCTTCTGTTAGGTCCTTTCCACTTTTGTCCTTTATTATGGTAATCTTTGTACAAAATGTTCCTTTCATATCTCCAATTTTCTTGAACAGATCTCTGGTTCTTCCCATTCTATTGCTTTCCTCTATTTCTTTGCATTGCTCGTTTAAGAAGGCCTTCTTGTCTCTCCTTGCTATTCTTTGGAAATCTGCATTCAATTTCCTGTATCTTTCACTATCTCCCCCCGCATTTTGCTTGCCTTCTCTCCCCCGCTATTTGTAAGGCCTCATTGGACAGCCACTTTGCTTTCTTGCATTTCTTTTTCATTGGGATGGTTTTCGTTGCTGCCTCCTGTATAATGTTGCAAGCCTCCATCCATAGTTCTTCAGGCACTCTGTCCACCAAATCTAAATCCTTAAACCTGTTCCTCACTTCCCCTGTGTATTCATAAGGGATTTGATTTAGATTGTATCTTACCGGCCCAGTGGTTTTTCCTACTTTCTTCAGTTTAAGCTTGAATTTTGCTATAAGAAGCTGATGATCTGAGCCACAGTCAGCTCCAGGTCTTGTTTTTGCTGACTGTATAGAGATTCTCCATCTTTGGCTGCAGAGAATATAATCAATCTGATTTCGATGCTGCCCATCTGGTGATGTCCACGTGTAGAGTCGTCTCTTGTGTTGTTGGAAAAGCGTGTTTGTGATGACCAGCTTGTTCTCTTGACAGAACTCTATTAGCCTTTGCCCTGCTTCGTTTTGATCTCCAAGGCCAAACTTGCCAGTTGTTCCTTTTATCTCTTGACTCCCTACTTTAGCATTCCAATCCCCTATAATGAGAAGAACATCTTTCTTTGGTGTCACTTCTATAAGGTGTTGTAAGTCTTAATAGAACTGGTCAATTTCAGTTTCTTCAGGACCAGTAGTTGGTGCATAAACTTGGATTACTGTGATGTTAAAAGGTCTGCCTTGGATTCGTATCAAGATCATTCTATCATTTTTGAGATTGCATCCCAGTACAGCTTTCGCCACTCTTTTGTTGACTATGAGGGCCACTCCATTTCTTTTACGGGTTTCTTGCCCACAGTAGTAGATATGATGGTCATCCGAACTGAATTCACCCATTCCCGTCTATTTTAGTTCACTGATGCCCAGGATGTCAATATTTATTCTTGCCATCTCATTTTTGACCACCTCCAACTTACCCAGGTTCATGGTTCTTACATTCCAGGTTCCTATGCAATATTTTTCTTTACAGCATTGGACTTTCCTTTCGCTTTCAGGCATATCCGCAACTGAGCGTCCTTTCGGCTTTGGCCCAGCCGCTTCATCAGCTCTGGATCTACTTGTACTTGCCCTCCACTCTTCCCCAGTAGCATGTTGGACGCCTTCCGACGTGAGGGGTTTCCACTAACTGGTGTTAAAAAACCCAGAAGGATGCACTGCCTGGAGCTGAGGAGCTTCTGCCTGATTTCTCCACTCCTTGGGAGCCTGCTGTGGAAAATGGGGTGAAGGAGGAATCAGTGTCGGGGGGGGGGGCTGCCAGAAAAATTGGTGCAACAGGAGGAATTTCAGGCATGTAATAACACACAGAAAAAACTCAGTGTGTGTGTGCACACTGCAGAAGAGCAGCAGGTTCCTGCTGATTTTCTTACTCTACTGCAAAGTGCTGCAGACAAGAGCACAATGGTGATCACACAGCAATACCTAGCATGTTAAAGAGTGGAGCCAGAAAAACAGTGGTGCCAGAAAAACAGGTGCAGCAGGAGGAATGACTAGTGTGCAAAAAACAGAATTAATATGCCTTATTCATACTCTTTTTCTACATTGTATTCCACTTTCAAATTTGTCGCAATTCTGATTAAAATCAAACTTCTCAGGAAATTGGCCGCATTTTGGTCTGTAAAGTTGCCTGACGTTGAGTGCTACTTGCTAGGAATCAGGAGTGCCGAAGGGATCCTGTGCTCACGGCCTCCTTGTGGGATTCGCAAGAGACATGTCTGTCTGGTTGGTCCCTGGGAGAAGAACATTCCACCAAGTACAGTAGGTGTTGAGTCTCATCCCCATTTTCTTACGTTCTAACATGAACAGATTGGATATCCATAAGAAACACTACAAAGTTGCTCTGGCTTTATAAGCTTTTCCGCAGACAGTGGCTTTGCAGTATTAATAATAATAATAATAATAATAATAATAATAATAATAATATTTTATTATTTATACCCTGCCCATCTGACTGGGTTTCCCCAGCCACTCTGGGCGGCTTCCAACAAAACACTAAAATACAATAACCTATTAAACATTAAAAGCTTCCCTAAACAGGGCTGCCTTCAGATGCCTTCTAAAGGTTTGGTAGTTATTTTTCTCTTTGACATCTGGTGGGAGGGCGTTCCGCAGGGCGGGTGCCACTACCAAGAAGGCCCTCTGCCTGGTTCCCTGTAACTTGGCTTCTCGTAGCGAGTGAACCCGCCAGAAGGCCCCCGGCGCTGGACCTCAGTGTCTGGGCAGAATGATGGCAGTGGAGACGCTCCTTCAGGTATACAGGACCGAGGCTGTTTAGGGCTTTTAAAGTCAGAACCAAGACTTTGAATTGTGCTTGGAAACGTACTGGGAGCCAGTGTAGGTCTTTCAAGACTGGTGTTATATGGTCTCGGCAGCCACTCCCAGTCACCAGTCTAGCTACCGCATTCTGGATTAGTTGTAGTTTCCGGGTCACCTTCAAAGGTAGCCCCACATAGAGCGCATTGCAGTAGTCCAAGCGAGAAATAACCAGAGCATGCACTACTCTGGTGAAACAGTCTGTGGGCAGGTAGGGTCTCAGCCTGCGTACCAGATGGAGCTGGTAAACAGCTGCCCTGGACACAGAATTGACCTGTGCCTCCATGGACAGCTGTGAGTCCAGAATGACTCCCAGGCTGCGCACCTGGTCCTTCAGGGGCACAGTTACCCCATTCAGGACCTGGGAGTCCTCCACACCCACCCGCCTCCTGTCCCCCCAAAACAGTACTTCTGTCTTGTCAGGATTCAACCTCAATCTGTTAGCCACCATCCATCCTCCAACCGCCTCCAGACACACAGGACCTTCATCGCCTTCACAGGTTCAGATTTGAAAGAGAGGTAGAGCTGGGTATCATCCACATACCGATGAACACCCAGCCCAAACCCCCTGATGATCTCTCCCAGCGGCTGCATGTAGATGTTGAAAAGCATGGGGGAGAGGACAGAACCCTGAGGCACCCCACAAGTGAGAGCCCAGGGGTCTGAACACTCACCCCCCCCACTTTCTGAACACGGCTCAGGAGGAAGGAGTGGAACCACTGTATGACAGTGCCCCCAGCTCCTCTAGACGGTCCAGAAGGATATTATGGTCGATGGTGTCAAAAGCCACTGAGAGATCCAGCAGAACTAGGAAACAGCTCTCACCTTTGTCCCTAGCCCGCCGGAGATCATCGGCCAGTGCGACCAAGGCAGTTTCAGTCCCATGATGAGGCCTGAATCCTGACTGGAAGGGATCCAAATGGTCCGCTTCTTCCAGGTGTGCCTGGAGTTGTTCAGCAACCACTCGCTCAGTCACCTTGCCCAAGAATGGAAGATTTGAGACTGGGCAATAGTTGGCCATATTGGCAACATCTAAAGATGGTTTTTTAAGAAGCGGTTTAATAACTGCCTCTTTCAGCAGGTCTGGGAAGGCTCACAGAGAAAAGCATTCACCACCCCGTGAAGCCCATCGCCCAGCCCGTCCCGGCTTGCTTTTATAAGCCAGGATGGGCAAGGATCCAGGAGACAGGTGGTTGGCTTCACTCGTCCAAGCAGCCTGTCCACATCCTCGGAGGTAACAGATTGGAATTGATCCCACACAACTTGACTAGACAGAACTCTAGCACTCTCCCGCCCCGCCCGGCCCTGCTCCCATGGTGGAGTCTACCTCTTCTCGAATTTGAGCGACCTTATCTGCAAAAAACTTTGCAAAATCATTGCAGGAGATCATGTGGCCCGTAGCACCACCCTACGGCGTTTGTGGAAATTTTGTATACATATTGAGTATTCTTCAGGTAATAGCTGAAGGGTTTTTTCCCCCCATCTTGCTTTAATTTCCACACTAGTTCTTCTCATGGCGTTCTCAATGCCCACCGCACCCCACGTTTCTTTTTAATGCTAAGGCATTCGGTCAGGTTCTTACGGATCCTTTTTGCGGCAACTCTTCTGCCCCCGTTTTGCTCAGTAGCTTTTCCTTGGGAAAGTGCCTCCGATCGCCTTCTCTGTGGTATTTCTGTTAACTACAAGTTAGGTTAACAAGTTTGTCCCGAGCTGGACTCCGTAGCTGAGGGGTGGGGAATGAGAGGAGCCCAGCAATAGAGGCGGACCATTTGGGCGGACAAATGTGAGTAATAACGCCTTAGGAATCACTGAAATATATTTCTTCAACGTCTGGGGTGGATTACCAGCCCTGGGCCTGACCCTTAGGCTGTGGAGCTAAAGCGTGCCTGGTCCTTGCCCTTATAAGAATTGCAGGCAAGGCGCGGAGGGCTGGACAGTACAAGGACTACAACCGAGGCGGCCGCTGGAACAGAGGCCTTTGGTTGGAGCGGGGCTTGGCTGGGAAGAGCGGGAGGAGGAGGAGGCGGAGCCAGTCCCGCATGCAGATGAGGCGGCGCCGTGGAGCATTATGGGGGAGCACGAAACGGGCTTCGCGGGTCTTCGGAGGCGTCGCGGCTCCATCAGTCTGGGCCGGTAGATGATGCCCGACTGCGAGCGAGGGAAGGAAAGCGAGGACAGGGCCCTCGGCCGGGTCTTGGTATGTTCGCTGTGCTTTGAAGGGGTGCGGGAGGACGGCGGCTCGGGTCCGGTCTGATGGGCAAGCATACTTACCTGGCAGGGGAGACACCTTGATCATGAAGGAGGTTTTCCCAGGGTGAGGCTCATCCATTGCACTGCGGGTGTGCTGACCCCTGCGATTTCCCCAAATGCGGGAAACTCGACTGCATAATTTGTGGTAGTGGGGGACTGCGTTCGCGCTTTCCCCTGATGACTTGTGTGCAAAAAACAGAAATGAGAGTTCTAGAAGTAATGTAGTTTCTTTACTTTCGGCAGCTGGGGCTTTTTTGTGTACATTTTCTTTTGCCCTTTGGTTTGTTTTTCAGACTGAGAGAGTCCTATCTCATCCAAAAGTCTCTAGTGTAGTATATGGGAGGTGTATCTAAAATTGTTACTGTGCAATCCGATAATAGAATAGATTGTGTTCATGCTTTCCACTAACTGGTGTTAAAAAACCCAGAAGGATGCACTGCCTGGAGCTGAGGAGCTTCTGCCTGATTTCTCCACTCCTTGGGAGCCTGCTGTGGAAAAGGGGATGAAGGAGGAATCAGTGTCTGGGGGGGGGGGCGGTGCCAGAAAAACGGGTGCAGCAGGAGGAATTGCAGGCATGTAATAACACACAGGAAAAACTCAGGGTGTGTGTGCACACTGCAGAAGAGCAGCAGGTTCCTGCTGATTTTCTTATTCCACTGCAAAGTGCTGCAGACAAGAGCACAATGGTGGTCACACAGCAATATCTAGCAGGTTAAAGAGTGGAGCAAGCCCTAGAAAATGCTCTGTCTCTCTAAATCAGGAACCTTTTTGGCTCCACACACCAGATCCTTATCGGGATCGGCCTTCTGGCACCCAATTTGACGTGTGAGCAGCACAGCCTACCTCAGTTAGCCTGACAGTTAGTTCCTTGCACCTCCAAACCAGACTGCTTGGATCCTAACAATGCCTCATGGCAAACTACTTTTGAAAGCATCATTTTCAAACTGGGGGGTACTAGGCTAGCAACAGCCCTTTGCCCTGGAATATGTAGTGGCTTTGATCCCTGTCTAGATCTGAAGTACTGTTCTCCTCTGTTCCCTAAGGAAATGTTGAGAGGTTTGTTTTGTTTTTTCAACCCAAGATTTCAGCAATCAGTATTCTCCATGGATGCTCTTTTCTAACCATTCCCTTCCTCACAGATCCTGAGCCCTATGTATTCCTGTCACTCCAACACTTATACTTTGAGACTTCTTCTTCCACTAAACTGCCTCTCTGTTTTCTTCTAGCTTACATTCCTCCTTGTGCGAAACATACTATAGATCTAGAAGTCTCTTCCAAGCCACATTCTGCAGAAAGAGATACATAGGAACAACGGGAAAGAGTGGCAGGAGACCTGTCACGGAATTTGTCTTACCCTCCTTGCCTACAAAGAATTAATTTCAAATCTTTCGAAGACTGTATGGCACTAGCAATGTGGAAAGGGAACTTAACAGCATGCTGCGACCCTACTAACCAACAGATGGACACGTCAAAGAGGCTGAGCAGCGATGGCAGTTCGGTAAACACAGGCCCCAAAGGGGTAATCAACGACTGGAGGAGATTCAAGCAGCTGGAGACAGAGCAGCGGGAGGAACAGTGCCGGGAGATGAAGCGTCTCATCCAGAAGCTCTCAATGACATGCAGGTCCCACCTGGACGATGAGGAGGACAAGCGGAAGCAGCAGGAGCTCCAGAAAAAGCTGGATGGCAAGCTAACCCTGCAGGAGTACAGCATGCTGCTTGAGGGCCCAGATGACGAGGAGTTCCTGCAGCAGTACCGCAAGCGGCGCATGGAGGAGATGCGGCTGCAGCTGCGCGGCGGGCAGCACTTCCAGCAGGTTGTTGAGATCCACAGTGGGGAGGCCTTCCTGGACACCGTTGACAAAGCGCCCAAGAATTCCCTGGTGATGGTCCACGTCTACGAGGATGATGTCCCAGGGGCCGACTCCCTCCACGGATGCATGGTCTGCCTGGCCACTGAGTACCCCGTGGTCAAGTTCTGCCGGGTGCGGAGCTCCCTGATCGGCGCCAGCTCCCGCTTCACCACCAGCGCCCTGCCGGCACTCCTGGTCTACAAGGGTGGGGAGCTGGTGGGCAACTTTGTCCGTGTCACTGACCAACTGGGTGAGGACTTCTTCGCCGGGGACCTGGAGGGCTTCCTGCAGGAGTGCGGCCTGCTCCCTGAGAAGGACCTGGTGCTCCTCACCTCTGTCCTCGATGCCTCCTCCTCCTCCTGCCTCAGCGAGGACAGTGACCTGGAGATCAACTGAGGGCATCCTGGGGGGAGCAGAGAGGCACCTGTGAAGGGGCGGGTAGAAAAGCCCACCCTTCACCTATGGAAGCCCAGAAGGCCCAGAAAAAGTTAAATATGGAGAATAAATGGTTGAGATATTCGGATTTATTGTTGGAAGATAATGAAGGATTTAAATTAAGACCATTTGAGCAAATTAAAGATAAATTGGATTGGCTACATTATTACCAGATCAATGAACTGTTTAAGCTTGATAAGAAAAATGGTTTTGCATCTGGAAAAACCAAATTGGAAATGGAGTTGTTAGATTCTAATGTCAAAAACTTATCGAAAATGTATAATTTAGTGTTGGAGTGGCATACAAAAGATGAACAAGTCAAATCTGTGATGATAGATTGGGCAAGAGATGTTGGGCACAATATAATGTTGGAAGATCGGGAAAGGTTGTTGAAGAAAGGGGTTAAGTTTACTGCATGTACTGTACTAAAAGAAAATATAATGAAAATGATGTATAGATGGTACTTAACCCCAGTTTACTAACAAAGATTTATCATTTGAGTGATAATTTATGTTGGAAATGTAAAGAAAAGGAAGGCACCTTTTATCATATGTGGTGGATGTGTCCCAAGGTGAAAGACTTCTGGGGAAAGATTTATAATGAGTTGAAAAAGATATTGAAATATACATTTATAAAAAAACCAGAGGCCTTTCTACTTTGAATAATAGGTTTGGAACTGCCCATGAAAGACGTTAGATTGTTTTTGTATGCCACAACTGCAGCAAGAATTCTGTTAGCCAAAAACTGGAAATTACAAGAAATACCAACAGTGGAGGAATGGCAGATAAAGATGATGGACTTTTTGGAGCTGGCTGACCTGACTGGAAGAATCCTCGAACAGAAAGAGGAGGAGTATCAGGAAGAATGGAAGAAATTTAAGGATTATTTAGCCAAATATTCTAAGATTATATAAGTAGAATTATTTGTGAGTACCACATTGGCTTAGGAGTTAAATATGTTAAATAGCATATTATGGATAGAAGTTAATATGATAAGAAAGAAAGAAGTTAATTTTATTTGAAAATAGTATTGGAAAACTGCTACAATGATTTACATGGAAACTCAGCTAGGGGGATTCGAGGAAGTCGCTCAATAATGGTACAAAAATTGGGATTATAATAGTTAGGATAATTGTTTGTATATTTGTTTGTTTTTTATATTGTAATGCTTTTCTTTTATGTTTGTTGTAAATTTGGAAAACCAATAAAAAAAATTTGGAAAAGAAAGAAAGAAAAGGCCACCTTTTACTAGCACCTAGAAGGCAGTTACCCAGTTGCTACCCCCCCACCCCCCTTCCCAAATGGAGGAGCCACCTCAAGCCTCCTGCTGAAACCTGTCCAGCAGCCTGCGACCCCTTTGCTCTATGAAGAAATGAATGAAAAACAAGCAGCGAAGCAAGTATTTAACAGACATCATAAAAAATGAATGTCAAACTTGCTGTATTTTAATAAATAATTATCAACTCAAGTACTATCTGCAGTCTAAATTGTTGTTTTTAACACCAGTTAGTGGAAAGCATGAACACAATCCCCAGTATCACAAATTATGCAGTTGAGTTCTAACTTCTTGTATATCTCCTGTTTTGTATACTGTGGTGTAAACCACTGAGCCTTGGGCTTGCTGATTGGAAGGTCGGTGGTTCGAATCCCCGCAACTGGGTGAGCTCCCATTGTTCAGTCCCAGCTCCTGCCAACCTAGCAGTTCGAAAGCACGTCAAAGTGCACTGTTAATTGTTTTTACAGTGGTACCTCGGGTTACAGACGCTTCAGGTTACAGACGCTTCAGGTTACAGACTACACTAACCCAGAAATAGTACCTCGGGTTAAGAACTTTGCTTCAGAATGAGAACAGAAATCGCGTGGCGATGGTTAGCTAAAGTGGTACCTCAGGTTAAGAACAGTTTCAGGTTAAGAACGGACCTCCAGAACAAATTAAGTTCTTAACCTGAGGTACCACTGTATTCTGATTTCATATGGCTAAATTTTGTAAGCTGCCTAAGGGGTCTTCTGTGGAAAGGCAGGATAGAATTCTTATAAAGAAACCAATAAGGTTGCAATAAGGCTCCATATATTTATGAGTCCCTATGTGCCATTTTAAGTTTAATTCCTTCAATGTAGATTTGATTAGAGTCTCTATAGGTCACTCTAATATGATGTATGTGTCAACATGCACAGCTTAAATAGCAGCTTTTGTGTTACCACCTGCAGGAATGATGAAAACCCGCAGCAATTCTGAATGAAAAATAAAACGTGATCTTAAAACGAAACAGAAAAAAGTGCAAGTAGATAAATAGGTACCATCCCAGTGGGAAGGTAAATGGCGTTTCCGTGTGCTGCTCTGGTTTTGCCAGGAGTGGCTTAGTCATGCTGGCCACATGATCTGGAAAAACTGTCTGTGGACAAACACCGCAACCCCAGAGTTGTTCACGACTGGACTTAACTGTCAGGGCTCCTTAATCTTTACCTTTACATTGGATTGCACAGTAACGATTTTAAATACACCTCCCATATATTACACTGGAAGTGAGAGCTGGACCATAAAGAAGGTCGAAGAATTGATGCTTTTGAATTATGGTGCTAGAGGAGACTCTTGAGAGTCCCATGGACTGGAAGAAGATCAAACACATCCATTCTTAAGGAAATCAGCCCTGAGTGCTCACTGGAAGGACAGATCGTGAAGCTGAGGCTCCAATACTTTGGCCACCTCATGAGAAGACTTGCTGGAAAAGCCCCTGATGTTGGGAAAGATGGAGGGCACAAGGCGAAGGGGACAACAGAGGACGAGATGGTTGGACAGTGTTCTCGAAGCTACAAACATGAGACTGACCAAACTGCGGGAGGCAGTGGAAGACTGGAGTGCCTGGCGTGCTCTGGTCCATGGGGTCACAAAGAGTCGACTAAATTACAACAATATTACACTAGAAACTTTTGGGTGATATAGGACATCAGTTAAATGCTGCAAATAGCAAATAAGCTACATCGTTTCTGTTTTTTGCACATGAATTGCCAGGGGAAAGCGCGAACGCAGTCCCCCACTACCACAAATTATGCAGTCGAGTTTCCCGCATTTGGGGAAATCGCAGGGGTCAGCACACCCGCAGTGCAATGGATGAGCCTCACCCTGGGAAAACCTCCTTCATGATCAAGGTGTCTCCCCTGCCAGGTAAGTATGCTTTCTGCTTCGACAGGACCCGGCCCGCCCTCCTCCCGCACCCCTTAAAGGCACAGCGAGCACACCAAGCCCCGCACGAGGGCCCGCCCCGTCCTCGCTTTCCTTCGCTCGCTCGCAGTCGGGCATCATCTACCGGCGCAGGCTGACGGAGCCGCGACCTCTCCGAAGGCCCGCGAAGCCCGTTTCGTGCTTCCCCATAATGCTCCGCGGCGCCGCCTCATCTGCATGCGGGAGTGGCTCCGCCTCCTCCTCCTCCTCCCGCTCTTCCCAGCCAAGCCCCCCTCTGGCCAAAGGCTTCTGTTCCTTTGTACAGTACTTTGTACTGTCAAGCCCTCGGAGCCTTGCCTGCAATTATTATAAGCTGGAAAAAGGCAACCTGTGCTGCTGATAGAAGTAGTGTGACTCATGCAACACGTTGGCCATTAATATACACAGAACAATAATTATACATACTTTATCAACCTTCTGAGAAAAATATAAAACATTAAATAAAGCCACATAGACTTGCGAACTGACAAGCCTAAGACGAACTTATAATGTCTGGTTTCAATAGCAAATCGGTTTTTTAAGCTTAAGCCAAGAAAGAGTCTTCTCTCTGAGATTGAATATCAATATATGTACAGTGGTACCTTGGGTTACATACGCTTCAGGTTACAGACTCCACTAACCCAGAAATAGTACCTCAGGTTAAGAACTTTGCTTCAGGATGAGAACAGAAATCGTGCTTCGGCGGCAGCGGGAGGCCCCATTAGCTAAAGTGGTGCTTCAGGTTAAGAACAGTTTCAGGTTAAGTACGGACCTCCGGAACGAATTAAGTACTTAACCCGAGGTACCACTGTATCAAGACTTTGAGATTAGACCACTGAAGAAGACCGGAAAACTATCATGGGAGTGTGCTACCTGCAAGCCCCAGTAAAAGGGCCCCATTGACGGTGAACAGCGGCCTCTTGATTACTTGGACTGCCAGGGTGAAACACATGCAAAACGCCGGCACCCTGTCTCTACAACTCCACTAGCATCTCTCGGTATTGTGAAGAACAACGAACTTACCTTTTGTTGGTATCTTCATGAACTTCTCTAAAAGACTGAGTTCAGCATTTGAAAAATCTATTGAAACCAGACATAAGTGCATCTTAGGCTTGTCAGTTCACAAGTCTCTGTGGCTTTATTTAATGTTTAGTATTTTTCTCAGAAGGTTGATAAAGTATGTATAATTATTGTTCTGTGTATATTAATTGCCAACATGTTGCATGAGCTGCACTACTACAATTATTATAAGGGCAAGGACCAGACATGGTTTGGCTCCACAGCCTAAGAGACAGGCCAGGGCTGGTTATCCACCCCCAGATGTTGAAGAAATAGATTTCAGTGATTCCTAAGGCGTTATTGGGATGTAGGTGGCGCTGTGGGTTGAACCACAGAGCCTAGGGCTTGCCGATCAGAAGGTTGGCGGTTCGAATCCCCGCGACAGGGTGAGCTCCCGTTGCTCAGTCCCTGCTCCTGCCAACCTAGCAGTTCGAAAGCACGTCAAAGTGCAAGTAGATAAATAGGTACCGCTCCGGCGGGAAGGTAAACGGCGTTTCCGTGCGCTGCTCTGGTTCGCCAGAAGCGGCTTAGTCATGCTGGCCACATGACCCGGAAGCTGTACGCCAGCTCTCTCGGCCAATAAAGCGAGATGAGCGCTGCAACCCCAGAGCCGGCCATGACTGGACCTAATGGTCAGGGGTCCCTTTAACTTTCAGGCGTTATTACTCACATTTGTGTGTCCAATTGGTCCGCCTCTATTGCTGGGCTCCTCTCATTCCCCACCCCTCAGCTACGGAGTCCAGCTCGGGACAAACTTTGTTAACCTAATTTGTAGTTAACGGAAATACCACAGAGAAGGCGATTGGAGGCACTTTCCCAAGGAAAAGCTAGTGAGCAAAACGGAGGCAGAAGAGTTGCCGCGAAAAGGATAAGCTGGAACCTGACCGAGTGCCTTGGCATTAAAAAGAAACCTGGGGTGCGGTTGGCAATGAGAACGCCATGAGAACTAGTGTGGAAATTAAAGGGAGATGGAAAAGAAACGCCCTTCAGCTATTACCTGAAGAATACTCAATATATATACAAGATTTCCACGAAATTGTCTGCGGAAAAGCTTATAAAGCCAGGACAACTTTGCAGTGTTTCTTGTGGACATGCAATCTGTTCATGTTAGAACGGAACGGGGATGAGACCCAACCCATACTTGGTGCAACACTCTTCTCCCGGTGACCAACCAGACAGACGTGTCTCTTTTCGGTACTTGTGATTCCTAGCAAGTAGCACTCATCATCAGGCAACTTTAGCGACCAAAGTGCGACCAGCTTCCTGAAATGTTCATTTTTTAAAATCAGAATCGCGATGAACTTGAACGTTGAATACACGGTAGAAAAAGAATACGAATAAGGCACATTAAGTCTGTTTTTTGCACACAAGTCATCAGGGGAAAGCGCGAACGCAGTCCCCCACTACCACAAATTATGCAGTCGAGTTTCCCGCATTTGGGGAAATCGCAGGGGTCAGCACACCCGCAGTGCAATGGATGAGCCTCACCCTGGGAAAACCTCCTTCATGATCAAGGTGTCTCCCCTGCCAGGTAAGTATGCTTTCTCATCAGACCGGACCCGAGCCGCCGTCCTCCCGCACCCCTTCAAAGCACAGTGAACACAACAAGCACCGCCCGAGGGCCCCGTCCTCGCTTTCCTTCCCTCGCTCGTAGTCGGGCATCATCTACCGATCCATCCTGATGGAGCCCCGACCTCTCCGAAGGCCCGCGAAGCCCGTTTCGTGCTCCCCATAATGCTCCGCGGCGGCGCCTCATCTGCATGCGGGAGTGGCTCTGGCTCCGGCTCCGCCTCCTCCCGCTCTTCCCAGCCAAGCCGCGTACAGCCAGCGGCCGCTTTGGTTTAGTGCACCGCCGGAGAAGTTGTTTCAGACGGTTATAAGTTCCCTTCGTCGTCCTCGTGCTGCTGAACACTCGGCCCCTTGCTTGCCAGGGTGATGACCAGACACGTTTGGCTTCATAACCCAAGTGGAGTTTTCCTCTTTTATATTCTAACCCCGTCCGAATCTATACATTATCTCAAATGTGCTTTCAAAACATATGTGGAATCCAACCCGAAAAAGTCTGTCCTTAAAAAACATTCTTTGCACCTCAACAGCAGAAATTTTGAATTCAGAAACACATTTTAAACAGTCACTAATGGTGGGCCATTTTTAGAGTTGTGGTAAATTTAGAGTTTTAAATGTACCGAGGATGTTTGCCTCTTACCTCTGGGTACTGGAATACTTCTAATAACACTTCTTCTTGGGTCATTTATAAGGTTCTGGAAAAATAAACATGTTAGACAATGGTTGTGGGCATGGGCGTAGCCAAGGGGCAGCAGCGGGGGCAACTCCCTCCCCGCAGATCATGGAAAACTTAATTAACTGACCAATCACATCAGCTCTGCCCCCTAACAAAAGTCCTGCCCTCCCTAATAAAGTCCTGCTCCCCCCAAAAATCCTGGGTATGCCCATGGTTGGGGGCCTGCTAACTCAAGTGAAAAAGTAAAGCATCAGAGGGAGTTAGGTTGTCTTTGTACAGTCAGTGGCGTAGCGTGGGGGGTGCCAGGGGTGCCGGCCGCACCGGGCGCAACATCTGGGGGGGGGGGGCGCGCTCGCTGCCTCCGGAGTCGCCGAAGAGCCTCGGGCGCAGGCTGTAGCGGAGCCGCATGTCTCGCGGAACCGACGAGCTGTGCGCGCGTCCGGGCTGAAGGCGCCCGGTAGGCAGCGGCTCTCAGCGCTCGCCGCGGAGGACGTGCCAGGCAGCCCCTCCTCACAGCCCCGCCTCCGCAGCTGCTGGGCCGTTGCATTTTCCTCGCCTCTCTGCCCCCCCCTCCTCCAGGCAAGCGGCGTCGTTTGGGCGGCAGCGCCAGCGGCAACTCGCAGGTTAGGGGTTGGGGGGGCGCAAATTACTTGCCTTGCCCCGGGTTAGGGGGCACAAATTACTTGCGTTGCCCCGGGTGCTGACAACTCACGCTACGCCGCTGTGTACAGTACAGGGATCAGCAACCTTTTTCAGCCATGGGCCGGTCCTCCGTCCCTCAGACCATGTGGTGGGCCGGACTATAATTTTTTTGGGGAAATGAACAAATTCCTATGCCCCACAAATAACCCAGAGATGCATTTTAAATAAAAGCACACATTCTACTCATGTAAAAACACCAGGCAGACCCCACAAATAATCCAGAGATGCATTTTAAATAAAAGGACACATTCTACTCATGTAAAAACACGCTGATTCCAGGACCATCCGCTGGCCGGATTGAGAAGGCAATTGGGCCGCATCCGGCCCCCGGGCCTTAGTTTGCCTACTTCTGGTACAGTATATGGTGCTGGTCCCTTAATACTGGCACTATAGTATCAGTGGTGTCCTCAGATTATGACTTTTGGTTGCAACGTCAGGACCCCACCCAGCAGAATAAGTCGGAGGTCCTCAAAATTATGGAGAGCTGGCTTTCCAAATATACAATGTAATACAATTACCATATAAAGTGCCCCCCATAATACATTCAAATTGAGAGTCTAAATTCCAACTGCATGTGAACATATTGTTGTTGTTTTGTAATTTAGTTAAAGAATAAAAGGAGAATATCCTGGATGCCTAGATCCAGGTTTGGGGCAAGCATTCTTGGGTGAGAGAACCCCAGTAGAGATTTAAAATCATGAAACATGCAGTTAAGTAAAGCATATAAATTTAGGCTGCTAGACTTCTAAAATATCCCGTTCTAAGTTTCTTCCAAAGTTCTGTTCTTCCATTAGGATAGAGACCACATGTTTCAAATATCAGATTCATGTGCTTTTCCATACAGCAGCAATAAAAAACAGGCAGTACAACTTAGTTGCAACAATGGTAAGAGTTTCTAAATTATTTGTATAGGAACAAAAAGATGGCTTATTAAAGCTAAGCGATCTGGGCTTCGAGTTACAAGCACAGACATCCTTACTGGTCAAGTTCACATTATGGAAAAAGAATGAGAGAGAACAAAGAGTTTCGTAACCCTTCCTCCCAAGGTGAGAGGATGTGACCTAGCTAAGCCTGGCAGGACAGCTTACTCTGTGGTCTTAACACCTTAATGGATTAGAGTTAAGCATATTGGTTATATGAGACTGGATTTACCCCCCCCCACACACATTTGATTATAGTAACAGCCCCACTTGCAGTACACAGCCATTGAATATCTTTGAGCATCCCATGGTATGGAGATGTAGTGATGGAAAAAGTTACACCAGTTACATTGCAGTCTCTCGGTTCAATGTGCTGCAGTGAGATGTGCTATTTTGCCAGAGGTTGCAATAACAGTGGGCTCCACTTGCCATGGATTCAGCATGCTCCCCTTTAAAAACTCAGTGCCTCTGCATGGAACAATCAATTATAGTGACCAGGATTATAAAATGTTTATTATGACTAGCGTAGTGCTTTGCCATTTATGTGATACTGTGTTTGACAGGAGCTAAAAAGAAATACGCTGCCCATAATGTTTCAGCAAAACGCCTTCCTCAGGGACAAACATTACCAAAGTCTTCTGTTTCAAAAGGTGCTTCTTCCTCAGAGGTTTATTTAGGCTGCCTCTGACAAGCTACTGTTTTCAACAAATTATTTATTTGACTCCAATAAAAATGGTTCTGTATATGAAGTTACCTGGCAGGGGAGATACCATGATAACCAGGAAGGTGGTTTTCACAGGGTGAGGCTCATCCATTGCACTGAAAAGGCAGGAAACTCAAATTACCCCACCATGCAATTTGTGTTTTCCATGGGAAAGTGGCTACTTTCATAAAATGTTGCTGTCTCCTTTTCTGACAGAGGCCCAGGTCACCTAAAATGGGATATGTTCTGGGAGAGAAATCAGATCCAGGCGCTGCTTTCCCAGTCATGGCAGTTTCATGACAGGAAATGCTGCGCCTGTTGAACATATCAGTACCGTGTATGGAACAGCTGTCAGGAAAGGGGGAGGCAGCGCTATGTTCAAGACCCCGGTACAAGTCAGGCACAGGGCTGACTTTTTCTTCTTCTTTTTCTGAGGACCAGTAACAGGCCTGTCCAGTTCTTTCCTGCATTGGGAAATGAAGGAACCTTTCCAATATAGTAAAACGTGCTTATTGTGAAACACTCTCTCTACAGGTGCTCCTTTAACCTAGCGGCAGCAGGAAGGTTTTAAGTGCCGGTCATCTTGGCCGTATTCGCTTTTTATTTACAGAACACTTTGTATGCCACCGTTTCATCGACAGAAAAATAAATGCAGTTCGATATATATATATATATATATACACATATACATATATATATACACACAGTGGTACCTTGGGTTAAGTACTTAATTCGTTCCGAAGGTCCGTTCTTAACCTGAAACTGTTCTTAACCTGAAGCACCACTTTAGCTAATGGGGAGCACAATTTCTGTTCTCATCCTGAAGCAAAGTTCTTAACCCGAGGTAATATTTCTGGGTTAGCGGAGTCTGTAACCTGAAGCGTCTGTAACCTGAAGCGTATGTAACCCGAGGTACCACTGTATACACACTATATATATATGCAGGTTTTGGTGTCTTCGGGTGTCTTCCCGTGTAAGAGTTGGGGTGTCTAGGCGACGTTTCGACGAGGTCTCACTCGTCATCTTCAGGCTGGTGCTTTCGGCTTCTTGTTACTGGAACAGAGCAGGATCTCAGTGTTTGAGTTCCTATAAATACTGTTGAGGGGGTGTGGTGTATAGCCTCCAACGTTCTGGGCAGAGAGGAAGTTCCCAGGTTAGGTGCCTTTTCTTCTTTTGTTCATTAATTACTTGAGGGATATCTTGAGTGATTTCTTGAGTGATATTTTGAGTACCACTTGGGAGGGTCATTAGGTGTGGATTAGTTGCTAAAGCTTTTGTGTCTTGACCTCTTGAGCTTGTGAAGAGTTTTTCTGAGAAGATGGCTGTACTGCACTTAGTTGTGCTCTGGCTTGGCTTCGTGTATAGGGGCGAGCTGTGGTTTTGTGTCCTGTGCCAGCCAGATCTGTGTAGGGATTGCAGGGGGGTGCAGCATCCGGAGGTGCCACTATGGTTTGGCTACTGGATGGTGTCTGTAATTTATCTGTGGAGAGGGTCTGGGTTTGGGTCTGGTGTGGTTGATTGGAGATGGCGTTCTGTGTGCCTCTGGTTCTGGTGTCGGTTTTTGTGGGGAGGGCTAATTTCCAGATGTCTGGCAGGCGGGACGTGTCGTCACGCTTGTTCATGTTGTGAGGGTGTTTCTCTATCTCGATGGCTTCCATGATTATTCTCTTGTGGTGATGTTCCATGTTAAAGAGCAATTTGGAATCTGCAAAATTAATTTCGTGTCCTGTTTCTTTCATGTGTTGGTAAAGAGAGGAAGTTTTTTCTTCTTTTTTGACGGCATTCTTGTGTTCTGCGATACGTGCATTTATTCGTCTGTTTGTTTGTCCAATGTACGTGGCTGGGCAGACTTTGCAGGGTATTTCATAGACCCCTTGGTTTTCTAACTGTATTTTATCTTTGGGGTTTCTGAGGATATTGGCTATTTTTTGGTTGGTGCAAAAGGCTGTTTTGATATTGTGTTTATGGAGGATTTTGCTAATTTTATCTATATATTTACTATATATATATATATATATATATATATACACACACACACATACCCCCCCACACACTATATACATATAAATTATAAATAATCTATCTATCTATCTATCTATCTATCTATCTATCTATCTATCATCTATCTATCTACAGTATCTACACACACACAAAAACCACACATTTTCAGATCGCCAGCAAACTACTGGGGGGGGGCGAGGAGGAAGGTTTTTATTCATTGTCTGTGTGAGCCTGACGGCGCAGAAAAGTTTCCAGCAAACGTTGAAATACAGAAGACGCCTGGTGAGGAACCGGGTCGATGTAAAGGCTCGGAGCAAGGCGCCTCGCCAAAGCCTGCTTCCACAGCCGCCGCCGCCTGAGCCGTAGGCGGGGCTCCATGTTCTCCGCCGCGCTTTCATTCGCCGCCCTGCGGTGGAGGCGGGAACAAAAAAAGCTTCCTGAGACCCCGCCTCTCTCCGGGCTGCGCCTCGCCCTGCGCGCTCCTTGCCCCTTTTGACGTGGCACCACCGGCTTCCCCCCTCAGCCATGTTGGTTGCGTCGGCACCGCTCAGGCTGCTGGGTTCCCGCGTGAGGAGAGGCTGAAGCGAGCGGCGGAGGCGGCTGCTCCACTGGCTGAGCGACGCAGGTGGGTTGAGGCGAAGGGCTGGGCGAAGGGAAGGGCTGCGCCACTTTCCGAGGAGGAGGAGGAGGGGAGGAGGCCGAAGTGGCACAAGAGTCAAGTCCCGCCGGAGAGCCGCTCGCCGACTCGGCGCTGCGGGAGAGACGCTCCTTCTGACCCCCGGGCGCTTTGGTGCCTGTCGGGGGACACCCCCCCAAAAGACCCCCCCCCCAAGCCTCTCCCGTTTACTTGTAGGCTGAGGTAAGTCGTAGCGAGGGGTCAGCGACAGAGTGCTTGTTTTCTCCCCTCCCCAAAGCTAGAATTGTGATTATAAATTTTATAAAGTGATTATAAAATACATATTTTTATATATAACTGCCCCCCCCTTTCCCTCTTCCGTTCGCCCCCAGCCCAGGACGAGCGTCCCTCGTACTCCCTCGCCCTCTTCTATAGGCGAGGGGCTGTACTGTGGACAAAGTGGAGAGACTGGGAGTGGGTAGGCGGTTGTGGCACACACGGTGGCTGGAGCATTTGGGATCCAAAACCTTATCCTGCCCCTTCAACGACCCCGCCTCCCTCCCCGGTTTGGGCAGCGTTGGGTATAAAGGATACTGGGATTTCACAACTGTACTTTACTGAGGAGAGGAGTCAGCGGCCTGAACTAGTACCTGATGCCCAAGAAACGCTGTAAGTAGCCCCTTTCCTGTGGGGTTAGGAGACTGAGAGATAGCGCTGCTCTGCATCATCTGGAAAAGCTGGAAATAAAAGAGGGGATGCGTAAGAAATGTACACAAAGATGTAAAGATGAAGGGGAAAGTAGGGATCATAAAGAGGGAGCAGGAATTGTGCTACATGACAGTGTATTTCGGTCCCTAAATCCAACTGTTTTAAAGACAAAAATAACCCCCACATCAAACTGATGAAATAGGTAAACATTTGCTAATACATTGTTGCTTTGGTTCTCCGCTCAATGGTTTTTCTTTTAGAATGTCAGGAATGAATGGAGTTCCTCTTCATGCAGCTGACAAATTGCCTCTGGCCCAGAAATGTTAACGCCACAAAACTTTTGTTAATGCTTAAGGTGCCATAGGATTCTGTTGTCTGAGCAATGTGTACCCTGTGTTTCCACACTGCAGAACTGGCAGTATTTGGCACAAATAATGCAAATCAACTATTAGTAGTAGAGTGAACAGATCTTAGGAAAAAAGTCACGCAGTTTCTTTCTATAATACAAGAAGCCTCCATTGATAATCCCCCAGGGTTTTCAGAAAAACAAGCTCTCTCTCCCAAGAGCTTTATTTGTAATCATATGTTTTCCTGGATTTAATATATATGTTGCAATAGCATTTGAGATTATCTTCCAAGGGAGGGCTGAATATATGTAGTGCTGTACATTCACTTTTGAAAGTGATTCACTTCACAGGTAATGGTATCATCTGCCATATGCCATAAACAGACATGCAGCATGATACTAAACATACATCCAGTGCAGCCCATTTCAGCCTTCTGACAGCTTCTATTGGTTTGTTTAGAAACTTTAATTTAAAAGTTTTATAAATGTGGGGTATTTATTCTATATTCCACCTTTCTCCCAGTGAAGATCCCAAGGCAGCTTACAACACAAATTAGAAACACAAATTAAAAATAAATATTAAAGTCAGCCAAGCAAGTAGCCCTATATAAGCAGCACTGAAAATGCTTAAAACCATTTAAAAGCACAAAGAATTACCGCATCCATTCTTGGGAGACCCTTTCAGAACAGCTAGTTGATGGCCAAAGGCCTGCTGGAACAAAAAAGTGCTTTCCTGCCGGTGAAAGAAAAGCAAGAAGAAGGGCAGTGTAGACTTCCACAAGGTGGGAGCAGCCACTGACAAGTCCTCAACCAAGGTACTTATGTCCTCAACCAAGGTACTTATGAAGGTGGTGGAGCCAAGATAAGGGCCTCCTCAGAAGATGTCAAGGCCCATAAAGGGAGATGCAATTATTCAGCTGGCCTGGATCCAAACCATATAGGGCTATGTCAGTCATAACCAGCAAACTGTCTCTGTACACACCCAAAAGTTTTCCTGAATGTTAGGTATGAAGATTTTGAAGTTCAGGACGTTAATTTTACAAGTTATATTTTAGGGAGCTAATAATCTCAGTTGAACAAAGAGTATTTAAAATCATGTTGGTGCATAAGCATACTTAGGGCTACAATATTAAGCTCATTTACTGAGGAGTGGGTCCCAATGATCTCACTGGGATCTACTTCTGTTTACAATTGTTTAGGGGTCTTATGCTGGATCTATAACTTGTTTTTAGATATGCTGTATTTACCAGATGTTTGTATAGGTTTGTAGTACTTTTATGATGAGCATCACAGTTCTGGGCAAACTTACTTGGAAGTAAATTCCACTTAAATTGGTACAACTTACAAGAAAATAGGTTGTGTTGTGTCTAGTGTTTTAGGCTGTAATTTGTGTTTGGAAGGCAAAAATAAAGGAAGAAGATGGGATAAATTTCTTTGCCCAGATCAGGTTTTATGAGCCAAACTGTATGCATAAGCTTCGTAACATCAGCTATGATGTGGTATTGAGAGGTAAGCATATTTTCATCCATTGGTCTTTAACTGGTGGATTAGAACCCACAAACGTGTAAAAGGGGTTGTACTGGTGACATTGCTATCATTCCCTCCCCCCATATTTTAAGAAAATAAAATAAAGGAAAATGGAGAAGGGAGAGGGGAAGATACTTAACACCAGTATAATAAACACATTAAGTTTGTGTCTTGTAGACAGGGGTTAAAGGTGAGTTTCAGATCTGAAAAGTCTGAAGATGTCTGTTCTAATCAACACGTTGTGTGTACCTTGGTCTTTGTAGAATGTGTAAGAATGTAATAAAACAATGTACAGTGGCTTTAAAAAACGTGGAAGCATTTCATCCTAAGGTCTTTATCTCACGGATAGTTAATGGATGGTATTCAGTTAAATAATTGTGTGAGGGGAATGACTTCAGCTTACGCAATGGGACTCCCCCGCCCCTCTCCTCCCTCGCACACCTCCTAAATCTGTCCCGAGAGTCCCCCTAAATCTGTTATTGGGGGCAGCATGGAGCAGAGAAGGGAAGAGTTATTCTGCTCACAGAGTTCTTTAGTTTGCTTGTGCTTGACACAAGCTTGTTTACATGGAGCTCAGTGAAGCACCCAACCAAATGCTTATAATTCTGAGTTGCCATTGAGAATATTCTTATAGCTGGCTATATGCATGTCTTTGGAAGTGCAGAGTTCAACTGTAAATCTGTATGTAGGGCAGGTATTGCTTTTGTTCCTTCATCATATTTATTGCAAATTTTGGTAGCAAAGAGCCAAGTACACATTGTATGCAAATACTCAAAATCAGAGTCCTGACACTCTTTTTCATTAAATAAATTTTTGTTTGGAGGAAAGTGTGAAGAGTAGACAAGTGGTAGGGACGGGCACAGAGAATGCCAAACTGTTTTCCTTCTCACTGTTTATCATATTAAAATTCCCCTCCCCTCAAAGAGGTGTTCCCCCTTGGGATTTTTCTTTCTGTCATGGGAAAAGCTACTTTGGGTCTGCTGTGGGTATGAGGCAGACCAGGGAAGACCTAAGCACCACCTCTTCCCACCTCTTGCTTGATTTATTGCTCTCTGATTTTTCCACGTTTTGCTAAGTTATTCAGCTTCTTCCCTCCATGGACCTTTTGATAACACAGTGTTGTGCTTTTTGCATGGGCTACGGCTGGGGTAATTCTGTCAATGAGAGCAATAAAATAAGAGCTATTCGTTAAAAGCAGAGTTTCAGGGAGCTGGCTGCTTATAATTGCAGGTCAGAGGGCTGCATTGGTGAGCTCTGCAACTTCAGCAGAGATTCTGCTCTCTCCTTGCTCCCCCCCCCCCCAACTTGCAGCATCACTTTGTGCTGCTTGGCAAGCTGCTGTTGAAACCTGCAAGTTTCAAAAGTTTATTGATGCAGACTTGTTCAGTACAGCTGGATAATACAGCTATTAGAAACACCTAAATTGAAGCTTGAGATTCCCCCCCAGTGTACTGAAGCTTGAGCTGCTGCAATAAGTGGAAGGTATTTTGTGGGTAATATCATTTTATGATTGTGGAATTCATTCTGGAGTAGGATCCTGAGAACAATCATTATTGACCATGGTTCAAACTTCTTTCAGAAAACCAGAGTTAATACTAATTATGGTTTGTCCAGGTCAAGACATAATGAGCTACTGTGGTTAGTTGAAAGTGGAGACTAAGGTTTCCACTCTTGCGGCTGCACTGGAAGAGGAGAAGGGAGCCCATGGTGCACTGTTGCATGCCAGTGCAGCCAGTATGATACAAATGCATTGTGCAATATAGATGTGCCCAGGGTAGGTTTTTGTGGTATTATCTTCCCATCTATGTCACTCCCTCAACAGTCCACTTGCAACATTGATACTTGCCTATAGTGCTTTTATTTATTTATTACTTGATCTGTAGAACCTGCACAGCAGCTTACAATAAAATTACACACCTACAATAAAACCATACATGTACAATAGAAAGTATTTTGGCATTCAGCTTTGGAATTCTAACAAATAAAACTTTTGGCTTTATATATACAAAGCCACATCGAACTGTTGACAGGAGTTTGGTATTAAAATAACAAATATAAATCAGGCTGTTTATAAAATTTCTTACTCACTTTTCACTATAAGGTCTCAGGGCAGGTTACAACGATATAATATTTCCCCCCTCAAAAAGTAAAACAATTAAAAGTGGAATAGAAAAATATAAATTCAACAAAAGAGGTGAGTCTCGCAAAACAAAATACCATACCTTAACTGTCAAAGGCCAGGGTAAGGAGTTGTATCTCCAGCATACAGTGCAAGCTGCACAATGAAGATGCTACCTAGGCACACCTCTCTGGGGAGGGGTTTTCACAATTTAGGGGCTGCTGCAGACCCAGGATACATGAAGAGTGTTTGGCATGGAGAGTACAGAGAAATTGAATAATTCCTAGATTATGAGCGGAAAGGTTGGAGGAATTTTACTGAAGACATGGCTGTTGCTGAGTTTGGTAGCTCTTGAATATGTTCACTATTTTGTCTTGCCGCCCCCCCCCCCCCCGGTTCTGTATTGCTCTTCTAGTGTGTAAGTCTGGTTGGTCATATTTAAAACGACCAAAGGTTTGTTGGTGTGATAATACAGAACTGTTGTATTATACTGGATACTTTCATTGCAGTTCAATTTGTCCAATGTGAGTGGTGTGCCATGGTGACTGTACTGCTGAGCTGCTGCCATATCTGATGTGTTTACCAAGCTTTGAATAATACAGCAATCTGTAGCAACCACATATGGTGGTGTGTATTGCATAGTACCAGTCTGAACTTGCTAGTTAAAGAACTTAAGAGGTGAATGAACCCTTCCCCCGTGCACACTGTTTTGAAATGAATGGGAGTGTGGTAATCCTTGTGATATTCTTTTGGATAACACTTCTCAAATCAAAGTTACTTTGCAGGTCAGTGTACTTTCGAGCTGACACTTTATATTGCTGCAATGTTACAGCCGCTTGAGAGATGTATGTATGATATCTCTTTTTTAATATGTGCACTGGCAATACTGTAGAATGTCCACTATCCAAATGCAACGGAGGCTCCTAGTTGTTATTTGTTTTCCCGCATGTAGCTCTATGAAAAATGTATGTGTTTCGAGATGGCTAGTAATGCAGGTAACTTGGAGGTGCTCCGTAATGCCCATTCAGATGAAACAAGGCTTGGTTTCTAATTCATTCTCCAAAGCTTGCATGTATCCATTAATGTGTGCTTCTGTTTCAGAAATAAGAACGCAGTGATGGCAACCTTCCTCGAGTTCATTCAGCAGAATGAAGACAGGGATGGCGTTCGATTCAGCTGGAATGTATGGCCTTCCAGTCGTCTTGAGGCTACAAGGATGGTGGTTCCTGTGGCCTCTCTGTTTACACCATTGAAAGAGCGGCCTGACTTGCCTCCCATTCAGTATGAGCCGGTCCTGTGCAGCAGAACTACCTGCCGAGCTGTTCTAAATCCATTATGGTAA
The DNA here is from genome assembly GCF_964188305.1 of Podarcis bocagei. Lineage (NCBI taxonomy): Eukaryota > Metazoa > Chordata > Lepidosauria > Squamata > Lacertidae > Podarcis > Podarcis bocagei. Next base: position 33,529,033 of record NC_138125.1, read on the forward strand.
TTTCAGATAAAGAGTTTTAAACTTTGCATGGATATTAGTACTTTATTATTGTTAAAAAAGGTATTTTATATGTTATTTATGTTCGGGAGTTTGAAAGACAAATTTATTTTCTTACCTTCACTATAAAAAAATGTTACAAATAGTATCTTGGACATTTAAAAAAAAAAACACCCTCACAAATCAATACAAAATTATGCACAGCACATAAAAGATATTATCTGAAGTGCAGCTCATTATGGGGGATATCCAGCTTCAGTCATGCTTGGAGTAGACCTTCTGAAATCAATTGAGTTAAGTAACTTAATTGATTTCAATGAGTTTGTTTGGAGTATGATTTGGATACTTTCCAAAGTGCATTTCTGAAGTTGACAGTATCTGTGAGCATGCCTTATCTACAGAATTTTTCTTGCTCCATAAAGTTATCCATGACAGCAGTTAGGAAAAAATGGCCAAAAAGTGTAAATAGTAAAAACAGTTCTTATTTTGTAGTATTTTTTTCAAGGGTCTTAATACCTTATTCCCACAAGATCTTTTTTAAAGCAAGTCCTGTTGATTGTAACAGGGCTTTAAAAACATACTTATAATGTATGGTTCTTTACTGAAGCTGTTTTCTTGTGGATAAATTAACTGAAATCATACTGCCTCATGTGCACACAGAGCTTCTATGTGATGCTTCATGCGTGCACTTGCCATGTACAAATTGCAATTTTTTTTTAATGTGCTGTCCTGCATACCATTAACAGAAAAGGTATCCCTGAAATTTCCACATTTGGTGACATGCCAAAAACAATAAATACCAAAATAAAGGTAACACTGGTGCCACTTTGCTTCTGCAATATTATCAGCCACTCACTGCTTAACTAACTTGCAGTCACATGACTAACCAGATTATTTAATATAATTGTTCTGCCTTTTGTTATGGTGCATGGCAAGACACAACTCTAATTTTATTTATTTCCCTGAATATTTATACTTTCCCCAGCGAGTGTAAAGTAATTTGCAGTAATTGTAAGGAAACACACTAAAATGATAAATTTAACAGTAATCGAATAAAAAGCAGTACCAAACACAACTTATGGTTTCAGGAAGGAGTTAAGATAAAGCACAAATATTTTAATGGGTTAGAGAAGAAAAGTTTTGATAACTAGCTTTGATCAGAATAAATGATGAGACTAAAGTTTGTGGGTTGACCATTGACCAACGGTCTCAGTGACCTGACAATAAAGCTTCTGTCGGAAGAATGGGGAAAGATGCAGTTTTAAGCTATCCTTCCGCTGCCTCTCCAGCCCCCACTACATCAGGAACAGATTTAAGGTGTGTGTTGGGGGAGGGGAATGGCCAAAAATTGCTTCCCTTCACATTCTTGCTGAGCGACAGTGTTAGATACTATGCTGTATTACCTGTGCCCATGGTTAAGCATGAAACTGCAAAGTATCTGACTTGCATTCATAATTTGTCTATTAAAACACTTTAAAATTTATTTTTGTAGCCAAGTGGATTACCGAGCAAAACTATGGGCTTGCAATTTTTGTTACCAGAGAAATCAGGTAAGAGAACTTTCAGGTGAATGCATTTTAAGATTGAGATATGAGTGGTAGTAATATTAACATGTAAAGGGTGGGGGTGGGGTGGAATAGACTAGTATAGGTAAACCCTTTCCAGTTTGTTGCTCTGCAGATATTTTGGACTTCAACTCTGAACACCCCCACATATTGTGGCCATATGTCAGGGATGTTGAGAGTTATATTCTAAAGCAATTGGAGGGCACCAGGTTAGGAAAGGCTGACTGGTATAGAAATTTATGCTTCAAAGTGTTTTTTTATTTGAATTTTTCATTTGATTGGATCCCTTTTCTTCTGCAGTTTCCTCCTACGTATGCAGGCATATCTGAGATGAACCAGCCTGCAGAACTCTTACCTCAGTTTTCTAGCATTGAATATGTAGTACAGGTAAATACCTTGATTAAAATCTTTGGGATTCTTGGGTCAGAAAAGTTGCCACTGTGATGGTCTCCAATATGTGGAGTTTGGACAAGGACTCCGCTATATAGTGGCAAATAAAATGTTTTAGATGTGTTGTAAAGTGCAATATACAAATGTGACACTAAATGGCATAGTGAGTTCGATGTATTTTTAAAAACATTTTTTAAAAAAGCGTTTTCACAGCATTTTTAATACGTGTGTAGATTCCACCTCAGAGTCAGCTGTAGTCATACTTTCCTGAACAATTAGTGTAGCCTAAAACCTATGTAACTCAGAAGTAGGAGGAGCATGGGTAGTTCAGGGGTGACATCCTAAATATGTTTCAGCCACCATGGAGCCAGTAGCACAAGTGCTCTTCAGCTTATACATTTGTTTCAACTGAACTGAGTGCTAAGCAATACAGTCGTACCTTGGTTCTGGAACGCCTTGCGACTCAAACGTTTTGGCTCCTGAATGCCGCAAACCCGGAAGTGAGTGTTCCAGTTTGCGAAGCCGAACATCCAACGCGGCTTCTGCAGGTAGCTCTTATAGCCAATCTGAAACCGTTCCTTGGTTTTCAACCATTTTTGGAAGTCGAACGGACTTCTGGAACGGATTCCATTCGAGAACCAAGGTACGACTGTATAGCAAAACAGATTTAAATAACACTGGAATCTAATACACGTATGTCTGCCCAAGTCAGTGCATGCCACTTTGCGTAGTGTTAGAGAGATTCATGTGTTTTTATTTAAGACTGTAAAACGGATACAACCATGTTGAAGCCGGTTTTGCATGAGTATTCCCAAGAAAGCATTTGATCAGGTATAGTTTGGGGATAGTTACAACAAGGCTTCTCCTGACTTTTTGAAGTAATGTTAATGCTGCAATCCTGTTCACTTTTTCTTAAAGCGCGGACCTCAGATGCCTTTGATATTTCTTTATGTTGTTGACACGTGTATGGAAGATGACGACTTGCAAGCTTTGAAGGAATCCATGCAAATGTCGTTAAGTCTCCTACCTCCAACTGCTTTGGTTGGACTTATTACTTTTGGGAGAATGGTGCAAGTTCATGAGCTTGGCTGTGAGGGGATTTACAAAAGTTATGTTTTCAGAGGCACAAAGGATCTGACTGCAAAACAGCTTCAGGTAAATATAAAATTAATATTAAAAATGGTATTTCCAGTTTTGGAGCTGCTCTGTCTTTGAAGATGGAAGTAAAAAAATCTGTACCTTACTGAACAGTTAAGGAATTAAGCAAACATTTTCAATGTGTAAAATGAAAAAATCAACATTATAAAGATGTTTCTAAACTTTTTTTTAAAAGTAAGAGATTTTTTAATTAAAAAGACTCGGTGTAAACGAATAAGAAATATTCCTTAGTTTTCTTTAAAATGTTGTTGCTGTTTATATGCTGAATATGTAACTATATTCAACTTTATTATGTTAAATATACTCACAGGAAATGTTAGGACTTACAAAAATGAATGTTGCACAAGTGGGTCGTGGCCCTCAGGCTCAGCAGCCACCACCATCAAACAGGTATTTGTTTTTATTAAGAAGAAAAATGTACCAAATTGTTTTACAGTAAGCCCCGCTTTGTAATTTTGCAGTATGAGTCATTGGAGAAAAGATGGGTTATAAGCATAATAATAAATAGATGAATAAAAAATGTTAAAATGCCAGATATTGAAGTCAATCCCTGTTCCCGACTCTCTTTCTTTCAAGCAAGTGTACTCAAGATGCAAACCTTAGCTTGTGCCAAATCCTATTCATTCATTTATTTACTCATTTATATGCATGCCACCCAGTAACAGGCTTTCTGGGTGACTCACAATGAAAGTAAATCAGTTGCCAACTTAAGTCATACTTGGGGTAGAAGCACTGAAATCAGTGGGCTTAAGTTTGTTATGAATAATAATAATAATTAATAATAATAATGGGAAGCTTCCAACATAATATAAAAACACAGGGAGACATCAAGCATGAACTAACTTGTCTATTGATTTTGGTAGGTCTATTCCAAGTATTACTTAGTTGGATACCACCCATGTAACATTAAATTTATAACAAAATTTAATTTGTATTTTAAACACTATAATTGTAGGTCAATACTTTGCAAATATATAAATGGTCTAGAATCGTTTGAGAGCTTGTGCAATCAAGGGAAACTTCTTTTTAACTTAATGTTTTTCTTGTCTCCAGGTTCTTACAGCCGGTCCAGAAAATTGACATGAATCTCACTGATCTTTTGGATGAACTGCAACGTGATCCTTGGCCTGTTCCCCAAGGGAAAAGACCTTTGCGGTCTTCTGGAGTGGCACTTTCCATAGCTGTAGGACTGCTAGAGGTAACAAGTTCTCATTTATGCGCATCTGAAAGTTCGCTGCCCTTATCTGGGTTACCTGAATGAGTTAAAGCAATGTGAATTTGATTTGAAATTGGGAAAATGCTGAAGGTTGTTCCCTCCAATTGCAAACGGACTTTCCTGAAGTTTTTCTGGTTCAGCTGTTTCTTTTTGCAGTTACAGAAAAGTGAGGTACTATAGTGCAAATACTAAATATACTTAGTTAAATAGGTCTCAGCATTAACCTTGTGTCATATTCACAGTTCAACCTATTTTAGAACTCAATCAGCAGTTCCGAATATCATTGCAATATGTCTTTGAAACACATCTTTTTGCTTTCTGTCTTAAAAACTTTTATTGTCCCACAGTGTACTTTTCCTAACACTGGTGCCCGTATAATGATGTTTATTGGCGGACCGGCTACACAGGGACCTGGGATGGTTGTAGGAGATGAACTTAAGGTGCCTATAAGGTCTTGGCATGACATTGAAAAAGACAATGCCAAATATGTAAAAAAGGGTACTAAGGTAAGAACACAAAAGTTTTAAATTCTGTTATTATTTGGAATATATGTAAAGTAATGTGAGATCCGTACATAATTTATTCAAGTGACTGCATATTTTCCTAAAATTAAAACCCCTCCAAAACAAACTGGTATATTTCCATTAACCTTGGAGGTATATTTTGTGTGCTTGCCTTGACAAAGGGTGACATAAGCATAATGGAACATATAGGACTGTGGAAGAAATAGCATGTAATTGTAGTGGTTAAGAGCGGTGGACTCATAATCTGGTGAACCGGGTTTGATTCCCCGCTCCTCCACATGCAGCTGCTGGGTGACCTTGGGCTAGTCACACTTCTCTGAAGTCTCTCAGCCCCACTCACCTCACAGAGTGTTTGTTGGTGGGGGAGGAGAGGAAAGGAGAATGTTATCCTGCTTTATCACTACCCGAAGGAGTCTCAAAGCGGCTATCAAATCCAAACTCTTCTTCTTCTTCTCCACCTGTCCAATACTTGATGTAGCATCCCTTGAAACTGCTGTGTGATTATATGTCTTCCTTCCCTTCAAAACCACAGTGTAGTGACAGCCATCATGCCAATGGAATAAAGTTTAATCCAGATAAGATTGGTGATGGATGGGAAGCTGAACTAGGAAAAAGTGTTACATTCTAGATGAGGTCACAACATTCCCCCTAAAATATCAGATATAGGGCTTGGGGCTGCTCCTTGATGCAGTTTGGCTTCATCTTGTTCAAACTGCATCTGTTGTCCGGAATGCCCCCCCCCCCCCAGCCCTAAAATAAAGGTAGCTATTTTGGCTTATATAAAATCAGAATAATTATGAATTAAAACATATTTCTGTTTTAAATACTGATCTAGTCTTGTATAGCATCTGAGAAGAATATAATTTGGCAAGTACACTTCAAATTCAGAAGAATATTTGAAGCTTTAATGTAAAATGTGGAAAGTTTGACCTGCCTTGTTTAGTAAAAGTTATGTTTACATTTGTGTCTCTAGCATTTTGAAGCTTTGGCAAATCACGCTGCTACAACCGGTCACGTTATTGACATTTATGCATGTGCACTAGATCAGACTGGTCTTCTGGAGATGAAGTGCTGCCCTAACTACACTGGGTATGTGTTACATTTTACAGTAATGTAAAAGAGGCTATGTGCAGAAACAGTGTTTTTGTGTAATTAAGAGACAAGCTATATATTGGAAGTCAAGTGGACTTGCATATGTTTGCATGATTGTGTCTGTGTGAGCAAAGTTGTCACTACAATTAATCTTTTTCAATCATGAAAATATAGATTAAAATGAGTTTTCACGTTAGAAAGCAATACTCTTTGACTAGTACTCTTAATTGCAATATATTCCTTTCTCCTGTTTAAATATTTTGTATCACACAGCTATTAATACTGAGCATAATACTATTCTGGGGAGTAATCTTAAAGGAAGATTTTTCTCTCTACTGAGAAAGTTAAATGCTGCTGCACAGAAGCACCATTGTAGGATGATAGTGTTGGAAAGTATCATCAAATCAAATCTAACCTCCTGTCCTTTGTCAAGCACCAATGTTTTCTTTCTTCTCTTTCCCTAACATCCATAATCTACACCATGGTGTGCTGCAAGCATGAAAGGCACACCCCGCAAAATCAATGGGTGATATCCAATTAAGTCTTACTTGAAGTAGACCTATTCAAATTCTGCCAGCTCTTCTCGGGAGCTACATCGATATGTTTAAAATGGTCTGTTTGTGAAATAAATTGTTTAGGGATAGCCACTGGGCCCTCAGTGCTGCTTTCCATGTTTTATTACTACATTATGCCTCTTCAGGGATGAGCTGTGGGTGGGGTGGGGAAGCTGATGCATATAAACTAATACTGCAGTGCTTCCATGAGTGCCTTGTGGTGGTCACTTTTATACATGGCATATAGATCTGCAATATCACAATGAAATATGGGATGGCAGGAGTGGAGCAGAAATCTTCACAGCTGAACTTGTGGTAGCACCCTAGTGTGTGATAACTTAGATCAGTTCCAGATTCCATTATAACTGCTCTCTCGCACTTTTCATATATTGTTTGACTTAATTATTCATTTTTCCCCCATGTAGGGGTTACATGGTAATGGGAGACTCTTTCAATACATCCCTGTTCAAACAAACCTTTCAGCGTGTGTTTACCAAAGATGCACAGGGGCAATTCAAGATGGGATTTGGAGGTACCTTAGAAATCAAAGTAAGATTTGGAATTTTACTATAATTATTTTTAAAGGTCTTGTGTTGTTATTCCATTGCATTTGTTTACAACTAATTAAACTATTGCACTAAGGTATTATTATTGCTAGTAACAATTACTCAGTCAGCATTTTACTTTAAACCTTTAGCGTTGGGGTCGTAGTATTTTATTTTACTGTGAAAATAAACACTGGAATTTAGTGTGGCTGTGATCCAGCCTTCATTGATTGGCAAAACTGTTATGAATTCCTACCCTTGACTTACAAGATATGCAACTGGGTATCTTTCCTGTACCTTTGCAGACACAGCTCACTCTAACATCTTGTAATCTGTTGACATGATATTTAGATTCCACTCACAATACATACTGAATCGTCAACAGAAATATTTCTCTGTTGCATAAAGGTGCAATTCCTATAACATTTCTTCTTGCCAGTATGGAACGTGGGCAGCAGGGCATGAGATCCAGGGGATGGTATGGTGATTTGTCCATATCCTGCTGGTCATATGAATATGCTGCTGATGAAAAAAAATATATCTGGGAAGGGGCTGTTGCTTAGTGGTAGTGCACATGGTGTGCACATGGAAGGTCCTTGACCCAGTATCTGCTATCTTCACAAAGGATGTTGCCGTGAAAAGTCAGACTAGACAATACTGAGCTGGATGGCGTTTTTATAAATCAACTCCATATGTTCACCTGTATGGAACTATGGGACTCTAAGGAACTTTGAGGGTACTCTGGGTCAGGTGCCTGTTCTGAGATATGATTCGTCATCTCTGCCACCAATGCTTGTTCTAGATTGGACCTGTAAAGGAGATGTAAAGTTAAAGTGTATAGGCTTCTATAAACTAGAGGAATGAAGTCTCATAAGTCTTTTTAGTGCAAGGAGTACTTTTAGTTGATCCAGGCTGCAGTTCTCTACATACTTACCCACAGTGCAGTCTCATAGAAACCATTTTTACTAAAAGAAAAGCTGTCTAGTTTCTGCTCCATTCTGAATCAAATGACTCTTCAGACCTCTGTTAGCACTGCTGTTTACCAGTAAAGGAGATTTATAAGCTCAGACTGCCAAGAGGAAAGATTATCCTACATTCTGCAGGAACAATCATTTGTTCTTATTTTATTTTGCTCTTTAATCTGTGTAGACTTCAAGAGAAATAAAGATATCTGGAGCTATTGGACCTTGTGTATCTCTCAATTCTAAAGGGCCCTGCGTATCAGAAAATGTAAGTTGATTAACCTATAAATCACTTATACTATCTGTGCCTTTTTCACTTTTCACACATAAAACGCTATGGACATTATGTAGTAAAATCTTGTGTAAAATCCTGTTAGCATGTTGTCATTTTCAAAGGCATGATTTTACAAAAGTTTTGACTTTTTGTTCTTCAGGCTGGGTGAGCAGTGAGTTGTTTGACTGTCAGATGGTTTAAAATAGTTGATAGCGTTTTAATCCAACCCTTACACCTGTTACATAAAAATGCAGTAGATCCAGCTTTTTCTGATGTGACTAAGCATTAGTGGGAATCATATTGCAATTACACTATACCACTCTGTATGTGAGTAATTCAATGTCACACTAAGGTGATTGTTCTGACAGGGAAAGCATTTTGGCTTGCCTGTAGGAACAACCCCCCTCCTCACCCCCTACATGCCATTCTAGGGGTTCTCCCAATTCCCCTAGAGACAATTTCGTGTTTACGCAGGGTGATGTGAAGGAAAAGCCCTATTGTACAAGGAGAAGTCCTTGTGCAGGGCTTCCACTGACAAGACTCATTAGCAGAATCCTTCTGTGTGTGTGTGTGTGTGTGTGTGTGTGTGTGTTTATTTCACTAGCCACTCAGTTTCCAAAGTAGTGAATATATTGTTGAGGAGTAGAAAGCTCTAGGTAGCGATAAGCACCTTACATATAGGCTTATTTATTCATGTATTGTACCTCTTGTGGTGCCTCCTGGGTTCAACAGTGCTATGTTTGTGTGAATATATATATATATACACACAAATAAACTTCACTATTTATCCTACTAATCCTGTTGTTCTTTGGATGTGTACCATTAATGTCTTGCTTAGTGCCAGTATAGTGGCTCATTGTTTCGTTTGGCTTTCTCCACTAGCATAAGGTGGCATTATTTCCTTCATGCAGCCAAAGTATACTCGAGTCTGTGGAAATTCATGTTACAGTAAAATGTTAACAACATGTTAAGTGTTATCTTAGTAGAGGGGAGAAGTGAAGCATTTATAACAAAGATATAATTTTGCTGTATCTAAGTAACTGGGATAGGAACCATTGAAAACAGCAGTACGTTTTCCCAAATCCTACAATTTGCTGTATATAGCAAATGTAACTTTTGCTGAAAATTATTTGTAATATTTTTGCAGGAGATAGGAACAGGAGGTACATGTCAGTGGAAGATTTGTGGACTTAATCCTACCACAACCCTAGGATTGTATTTTGAGGTGGTTAATCAGGTAAGATAATTTTTTTAGAGTACATGTGCATATTTAAATATTTTTGCTGATTGTGTAGGAGGTAGGTGGTTGAAAAAGCACAATTCCCACTTCCTCCTCCCCATTTTAATTGGAGCTTTGGGGAAGTAGCTGATGTGGTCTACAAAAGTAGTTTCTTTCAAGAATTATGTGATGGGGTCTCCTTGTGTGTTTCATCACTTGGGGAGGGGGGAAAGCAAATTATAGTTTTCCCCATTTTAATTAGGAACATTTTTTGAGACTTGCTGTAGCTTGTAATACCATAAGGCGCTAAGCAACAAACCAGGAAGTCCCTGGTTTAGTTCTCACCTGTGTAATGAACTTGGTGGGCAGCCTTAGTAGTTTGCCTGCCTTCAGCCCACATCTACAATACGAGAGTAGTAATACTTGTCTACCTTATAGGGCTGTTAGTAAGAAATGCTGAGGTTGTGAAGCACTTGGTTGCTTCAAGTAGCTATAAACATATTACATTGTATTATCTTGTCTCATCTACCGTGCTCCTGTCTTGCCTTCCGATTTGTACATCTCCTATAGCAGTGTTTCCCAAACGTTTTTGGGCAACGGCACACCTGTTTACCGGAAAAAAATCTCGCGGCACACCACCATTAAAGCCCCGCCCCGTGACGTCAGCGCGCAGCGTCACGCCGGGAGGGACGCACAAAAGTGAAAGTTTTTTCCCTCCCCCTTGCCGGGGTGGGAGGAGGCAGCAGAGCGAGGGACTGAGGGACGGCGGCAGCTGAGGCGGCGGCGGCTGTTGTGGTGGTGGCGGCGATAGCGGGCGGAGGAGGGGGCGGCGGCGGGAGTTGCTGCTGCTGTTGTTGCTGCTGCTGCCCGGACATGCCGGCCTCCTCCTCCTCCGCTGTCTTGCGCTCCTCCCTTTTGCACGCGCTGCCCCGCCGCTCGGCACCACCACCGCGGAGCCGCCCCCGGCTCGACGCGGATCCTCGCCGCCGCCGCCTCTCACCGCCCAACTCGCCCGCCTCCCTCCCACGGCACACCAGCCGATGTCTCACGGCACAGTAGTGTGCCGCGGAACACCGGTTGGGAAACACTGTCCTATAGTATTTTCTCTGCTTAAAGTACTCTGTTTTGGAAGCTGCTCCAGTGTTGAATTAAATTGTAGCTAAATATAGGCAGTAAGCTTACTGACTTAATTTTTTCATATTTGTACAGCATATTGTACTTATTAAAGTAGCTTCTGTCAAATCACCTCTAATTATAGAATTGACAGTGGCAGTGATGGGATTCTTAATGTGGTGATCATGCTGCACAACTTTCCTGTGATTCTGTTCAATTTAATCTCTTCACCATTTACCTTTCGAAACAGCACAATGCTCCAATTCCTCAGGGTGGGCGAGGTGCAATCCAGTTTGTGACTCAGTACCAGCATTCGAGTGGACAGAGACGAATCAGAGTGACCACTGTTGCCAGAAAGTAAGCCTTAAGTTCTGATGTGCTATTCTAGAAATTTGTGTGGTATACACACTGTTTAACAAACAGTATTTTGCTTAAAAGGTAGACCTTATGTATGTAAGGTCTGACATTGTATGTAATGCTGACTTTACACCAGTGGAAAGCATAGCAGAGCACCTGATTTTTGTTAATCTGCCAATATTTATTTATTCAGAAGAATCCCAGGGCAGCAGACACATAAACAAGAAACAATGAAAACATCTTAAATCCAGTACAGATGAGGTCTCGGAAAGAATTCTCCACTTAAAAGCCTTTTTGGAAAGGGAAGCTTTTCAGTAGGTGCTGAAAAGGCAAACGAGACTGTGCTTGTCTATTATTTAATAGGAGGGAATTCCAAAGAGTAGGTGCCACAACACTAAAGGCCCCATTTCTATATGGAGAAGTACCTCCTGATGAGATAGTATCTGCAGGAAGCCCTCACTGCAGAATGCACAGTGATTGATTGAGTATATGAAGGGTGAGATATTATTTTAGGTAGCTGGATCCCAAGTTATATAGGGGTTTATATGGCAGAACCAGCACCTTGAACTTAGCCTGATTGCAGATTGGCAGCCAGTGCCAATTGAACTGGACACCTAATCATTGCAGTTTCCTACACCTCCACAAATGCATGATCACATTAGCAACCATGGAGGTGGGTTGAGTGTGATTAAGATTCAGAGCATGGTGTGCAGATAGCTATATGATGCCTTTCCATCAGGGGATCATGAATTGCTGATGATTCTGCAAGGCCTGCTTCTGGCATAATGTCTAAATTGGCTCTAAAGGAATTGTTGTATTTGCTACATAGTGAGCTTCCTGCATATTTTATGTTTCTCTTAATTGCATAAGGGAGCTTTGTTTTGATTTGGAGGAGCAACATGGATTGGAGCTGTTCGTTATTAAACTGATACGTTTTTGCTTCTCTCTGATGACCTGTGTGGTAAACAAATGCTATTCTTTTGCAGTTGGGCTGATGCTCAGACACAGATTCAAAACATCGCTGCTTCTTTTGACCAGGAGGCGGCTGCCATTCTTATGGCCAGGCTGGCAGTGTACAGGGCTGAGACAGAGGAAGGACCCGATGTTCTTAGGTGGTTGGACAGACAGCTCATTAGACTGGTAAGGCATTACAAATGTGTGAAAATATTGATTCCTCCTCCCATCTGAGATTGTATTTAGGGAGAGAATAGGACCAGGCCTGCGTCTTGTATCTGCCTTCTCTGCCCCCAGTGCAAATAGCAGGTGTAGAGGTCCTGATCCAGAATGGGCTACTGCTCCTATTATTTACTTTAAAAAACCAACAAACATTTGTGCAACTGATGATTGTGTGAATGATGCCGCATCTAGTTTGTTCCTAAGATGGCAATCTGATACATAGTTACATTTTGAGAAATGTATATTTTGAATAGTTTTATGTGCTTCTGGTGCTAGATGTAAATTTGGCTGGCTTATATACAGTGTATAAATGATAAAGAAGGCTTTTCACAGTGGATCTACTTTGTACTATAAAGTGCTAACATAAATAAGCCAAAGGTTTTGCTTGTCTTGCATTTCAAAGCTTCATTCCACAATTTTTAAAGTCATGTTTTTTCTCAATAGGTATACTGTTCAAGTAAAACTTAATTGTCTGGAAGCCTCAGTTGTATTCCTCCCTCTTTTGAGAGCTGAAAAATAATATACAAACATTGAGCTTTTTGCTAACTGTTAAAGTTGATGTGAATGTTTCCACAAAATCTGTGGGTCTTAAACATTTGGTATTGAATGAAGCATTTTGGTTAGATTTCATTCTGGGATCTATGTATGGTAACTATGTACTTGACACTCTTGAACAGAATTTTAGAAGCCTCCCCATGCTACTTCGGTGAAGTTAGGTTGTTTTGTAATGTAGTGAAAGTAGAAGTATATATTTCTGAAAATGTCATGATAGTATTTGAAGTGTCAAACTGAAAACTTCAAAGACTTTTTAAAATTTATCCAGTGTCAGAAATTTGGAGAATATCACAAGGATGATCCAAGTTCCTTCAGATTTTCAGAAACCTTTTCCCTTTACCCACAGGTGAGTATGAATGAATTGAAATAGAGAACATTCTATATCCAGTATGATGCTTATATTCACTTTATTGTAAGATGTCCAAGTGTCCTTGATTAGATTGCAGTTTTTAAAAAAGTTATGCTTCATGCTAGCATTTTGGGATTTGTGAAGCAGTACAACATAAAACTGAATAGTATTTCTCATTCTAAGCCTTTTGACTTTGACTGTTCTGAATTTCTTAGACTTTTAAATCCCTACTTTTAAAAAATACTGTATCATTCTATTTTTGGGATCAAATGTGCCACAAGACTGCCATAAATCTAAACACTTGAGAGCATTTATATAAATATAAACCATGCTATAAATATAAACATCTAAGCGTGATATTAAGTATAACATGATTTTTCATGTTTAAAAATTATGCCTTCATTGAGAATTTTCCTTTTTCAGTAAAACGACATAACTGCAAAAAGATCACCAAGGGCAATTTTGGTCCACAATGAAAAAGTATACAACACCTACAAGAACAGTGTGTGCGGTTTTTAAACATAAAACAGCATATTATACCACTAGCATACATACAAGTATAACAGTGCAGTAATCATAAGTTGTAAATTACATGCAATGTCAACAATTTTCACAGGACTTGCAGCCCTAAACACCTCATTTCACAACTGTATTAGACTACTGTCCAATGAGCAGACAAATTGAAGTATATTTTTTTCTGTGATTTTCTATCATTTTGTTGGCCACATAGGTAACACCTGGTCTTTTCCTTGCTATCAGCATTGTTACCCTACCAATTTGGAGGTTGTCTTTCTTTATGTCCCAGAAAAGCTAGATGATGTCACTAAACTCAGCAACATAAACCAGTATCAAATCTTTTTGGAAAGAAACATTGCTACTGTACCTAGTGATCTTAGTGAAATGATCAAACACCTAGCAATAAGGGACCATGGGAGAGGTTTCTCTCCAGCTAACTATCTGTCAGGTCTTCAGGTACCCAAATACAGATGGTCTTTTACTCTCGCCAAATTCAACATTCTCCCTTCTGCCTTACTTCAGGGCAGATTTGAGGGTAAACCATATACAGCACGGGTCTGCCCTTGTGGCTCGTTGGAAGTTGAAACTGCTCTACATGTACTATTATGTTGTCGTCTTTATGAGGATATACGTTTGACTTTTATTACACCTGTTTTGCAAAAGTCCAGGAAAGAATCGGAACTCCATAGCTTAAAACTACTGCTAGAGGATAAGAATCCCAAGACTACATTAAATGTAGCCAAATTCTGTGTGTCTGCAATCAATCGCAGGAAGCACGTGGTATCCCATAATGACCAAACCCCCAAATGTTAACTACAGGGAGCATGCTAATAATTAATTTTAATTTTTATATTTAAATCCTTGTTATACTCATATTGTCCTTTGTATTTCTGATATTTTTATGATCTGTGATATTGTGTGTGTTGATGCTGGTCTGTGACCGTATTAATAAATTCATTCATTCATTCATTGCTACTGTTGATGCAGCTGGGTTTGTGGACAAGAAACATTGGGGGAATTTCTGGTTTGTTTTATTTTGCAGTTTATGTTCCATTTAAGAAGATCTCCTTTTTTGCAAGTCTTCAATAACAGTCCTGATGAAAGTTCCTACTATCGCCATCATTTCATGCGGCAAGATCTGACTCAGTCCCTTATAATGGTTCAGCCAATTCTATATGCCTATTCTTTCAATGGGCCCCCAGAGGTATGTTGGCATGTATGACCTAGTGTGTATGAATAGCTGAAAAAAGAAAACTTGAAAATGAAGAAGACTCATTAGTGCATTGTTGGGAAAATAATTTCAAACTAAATTAACGCTTTAAATTAAATGTAAAGCAGTTTTGCACAGGAAAATTTTGGGAGCAATTGCTTCCTCATGTTATGTGGCTTGCTAAATGTAACAGAGAAAGCTGAATTTTAAGAAATGGATTTCTCTGTTTTGTATATGTAGTTAAGACACTTTTCTCCTTTTATATTAGCCTGTTCTTTTAGATAGCAGCAGTATTCTGCCTGATCGCATTCTTCTCATGGACACCTTTTTCCAGATCCTTATTTATCATGGAGAGGTAAGATCAAGTCACTTTGACTTCCATATCCTACTATTTGGGCATACTTATTAAAACTAGTGGCTGTCACCCACACATGGCAATAGCTCTGTACTGGAGGCCATTTCTTATGCTTTGTCCAGTTTTAGGAGCTGCTTGTCATGTGGAGTTGCTTCTGGGAAGAGGAGGACACAGAAACCTTACTGTTACATTGCAGAGGCCATCACAGAGCCTTTTGGGTAGAGCTCTGTCACGTGTCCATATTGGTAGCTTCTCAAGGCCGTCATGGTACTTGAATTTTCTATGAAAGTGCTTATGTGTCAAAATCCTTATAAGTTGAGGCCTTGAAAGCTAATACGTTCGCTACCTGCTGTATTTACGGAAGTTGCTATTGTCAGTAAACATACATTCTCGCATTTCAGTTAACAAATAACACTAAGTAGGCAATTCTGTGACTACTTACTACGGCATACTTCCACTGAGGATGATGGCACTAGGTGTCATGTATGATTGCTGTGACAGAGCTGCTGCTTGAAAAATGAGAAACTATTGAGCATTTGTTATTCAGAACATAATGGAATATCACAGTTATTATTTGCTCTTGGTAAAAATATAATTACAATAGTGTAATTCTGGTAAAACATTAATTAACTGACCTGTTGCCCAAGATTTCTTACTGCTTCCTGCTCAAACTAGATTATATAAAACTTGTTTGGATGAATAAAACAATGTGTGTTTAATGCTCTATAGACCATAGCTCAGTGGCGCAAGTCAGGCTACCAGGACATGCCAGAGTACGAAAACTTCCGCCATTTGCTCCAGGCTCCATCAGATGATGCACAGGAAATTCTTCATTCCAGATTTCCAATGCCACGATACATAGATACAGAGCATGGAGGCAGTCAGGTAAAGCTCTGTTGCTTCAGTTTATGGCAGAGGTTTTCAATCTTTTGGGGTCCACAGCTCCCTTGACCAACTACATTCTTTCTGCAGCACCCCTGTGGGGCTCAGGAGCCCAGTTATGTCACCTCTTGCCTGTAGAGCTGGCAGCCTCTCACCCTTTTTCAAACCCTTGTGGAGCGTTCCCCCAGCCTCCTCTCCTCTCGCCTCTCCTTTGGAAAACTGCAGCTGCTGCCCCTGGTCTCTGAGCTGCCTCCCCACCCCAAAGAGAGATGCCTCCTCCCACTGTCCCACTGGGGCCTGGGAAGCACCCCCTGGCCAGCCCCAGAGGCTGGGAGGCCTAGGAGGCCCCAGAGGCCTAGGGAGTTTTTAGCCACAGATGCAGCAACAAACAGCTGTGGAAGCCTTTGGGAGACAGAAACATGAGAGGGCACAAGAGGAAGAGAGGGAAGGGAAGAGGGACAGAGGCCGGTGTTGCCTGCGGCACCCCTGACCATCATTCAGGGCACCCAGGGTGCCATGGCACACTGGTTGAAAACCACTGGTTTACGGAATCATTTTGCTAAATGCAAGACAGGCCAAATCAATATTGGACTTGCATTAATAAACTTTCGAGTTTCATGTAGTTGAAAGAGGTATGAATTATGACTCAACTTCTAGCATACTGACCATGATATGGCTCATGTGCTGGGCTGAAGATTTAAGCTGCTCTTAGATGCTCATAACTCAAACCCACCCCCCATTTTCTGGTGGGATTTAGACAAGACAAGCAGCAACCCCCTTACTATCGTTTGCATAGGCTCCCAGAACATAGCTCACCTTCATTCAGTCTTCTCAAGCCAAACTATATGTGGTAGGGCTGTGTACATTTATTCCTTGTTGCTGCTCCCTTAGCACTTTTTAATATTTCATACTTAACAAAAGCTAAATGCTTTAAAAAAGAGAGATATGATTCTCTGAATGCAGACTATATAACAGGCAACTCAGGGCAGCCTGCAAATGGCAGGTCACATGATGGTTATTCTTGTTGGAGTGTAAATAAAGTCCATTCTTGTTGGACTGTAAACTTTATTTAGAATAACTTTATTCTCCTTTTTTTTTAAAGGCTCGTTTCCTGCTTTCTAAAGTGAATCCCTCTCAGACCCACAATAATATGTATGCCTGGGGTCAGGTAAGTTTCAGGTGGATTAACCAAAAGGCTAAGATAAAAGAAATAATGTTTCCTGCTTTAACTCTCATAAAACAATTTGATACTTAATCAGATAGGGAGTGATTACCAATATTAAAACTTGAATGTCAAAAACAATACAGTATTTTTAGAAGTTGCCATTCCGATTAAGGAAATGCTATGTTGTTTTTTTGTTGCCCTTAAAAATAAGCGTTTCTTGCAGCCTAGAAACAATGTGTTTCTCTACTTCTGGGAGTTTTGATAGGATACAAAATATTCAAAGGCCTTAAAAAAATTAGGTAGAGGTGAAGATTGTTCTCAGTAGAAAATGTACTAAAGCCAGTTTTGTTGATGAAACCGAATAGCGGAGACAGCCTAAAAGCTTATATTGTATGAAATTCATTACCATTGGATCTTAAAGAAAGGTTAGCAGATTCATGGAGGGTCTAGGACTATGACTGTAGTTCACATGCTTAATATGCAAAAGGTCGCAGGAAAATACTTCTGAAACCCTGGAGGATCACTATTACTCATCATAGACAATGTAGACTATACAGTGCAGACAATATTGAGGAAGGTGGGCCAATTACAGTCGTACCTTGGTTTTTGAACAAAATGCATTCTGGGAGTCCATTTGACTCCCCAAACCATTCGAAAACCAAGGCATGGCTTCTGATTGGCTGCAGGAGCGCCCTGCAGCCTATCAGAAGCCGTGGAAGCCACACTGGACGTTCAGCTTCTGAAAATCGTTCGAAAAATGGAGCACTCACTTCCGGTTTTCAGTTGATTGGGAGCCGAAACATAGGAGTTCCAGGGCATTCAGCAACCAAGGTACAACTGTATCTGAGTTGCTATGTGGCAGATTCCTACGTTCCAGCTAAACTAATAACACCAGGTTCAGAAGTTTTTTTTCAGTGGGATAAGGAAGGGTTAACTGGGTTGGGTAATGATCACAAGGAAGGTAGGAGAGCAAATTGGAGTGAATCCCTTCAGTTTTTTCTCTCCTACCTTGGTGAAGCTCCGACTCTCTCTGTTCCTGTCAGTTAACTTTTTTTTCCCCTTTCAATATTTTCCATTTCTTTCCTGCGGTTCCTCTGTGTGCATGTTTACTACGCTTTGCTTCTCTTGTCAACTTTTCCCTACTTTGTAAAAAATAAATAAAATCCTCTCTTTCTCTTCTTGCTTTTTCTCTTCTCTTGTGCCTTGAAGCTTCTCTGCGTTCTTTCTTATTTCTTTGTTCCTTTCTGCTGCCTGCCTGTCTTCTCTATATTTGCTGAGGGGACAGTTGCCAGTTAGGAGAAGCCATTGATCGCCCATTTTTCCTCCTTGCAACTGCCGTTGCCCCTATTGGAACAGCTGTTAATTGTCTAGGAAAGGGAAATGTGGAGGTATATTGGTTACTTAATTACAGTGATTAGACTTACTGATTTTCATAGTACATGTTCTCATGGAATATTTTGGCTTTGCTTAATGAATTTGACGTATTTTCTAACGCTTTCCCTTTTCTTATAGGAATCTGGAGCACCCATTCTCACAGACGATGTCAGTTTGCAGGTTTTCATGGATCATTTGAAGAAACTTGCTGTATCAAGTGCTGCCTAAGTGTGGAGTGCAACAGATGTTGATTAGCTGAATCAACATTTCAGCTTTATTTTCCATTTGATGTACTTGTAAAACAAATGCTCTGATGGGTTGCAAGCTGCCTAACTACATCTTAAAGTAGTGTAGTTTTCAGAAAAAGAGCATATCAAAGGCCTAAGTACAAACTACAGTTTGGAAAAGTAAACCAAACTGGGATATAATTCGGGGGGGGGGGGAGCTTTTTTGGTTTCCATGATACTGTAATTTGTCTTAGCCCATTGATTATAACTTTGTACTATCTTTTTATATTTGAACAGTCGAAATTATTATTCTGGCTTGCACTGCAGAAACACTAAATGTTGTAAAAAAAAAAAGTCTATTGTCAGCAATGGGCTTTCATGATTTGCCTTCTGGCATATTCATGTTTATTCTTCTTGGCTAGAAAAAGACAAAGAAACGGACTATAAAATGCTATAAATCCAATTTCTTGAAATCGAAAAATATTTATTTTCTGCAATCAGCTGTATGTTGATGGTTTAGTAAGTGTTCATTTTTGTTTGGTTTTTTGTTAGGAAATCTTTTCTATATTTTCTAAGTGAAGTTTAACAAGCAAAAATTGAAACAAATTTGTCAATTGTTATCCAAAGTTTACAATTTGACAATCATTTGGATAATCTCTGGCAAAGCCTGTAATTACTACACTTAATTAAAACACTATCAAATCTGGGTGTTTTCAAAACAGAGGAGAAAAATTGATGTCCTACACCTGTCTACAGTGTCTACACAGGGAAAAACGCATAGTATAGTACCATAAACAAAAACATATTGCTGCCTATTTCCATAAGTAAAGTGTGCTTATTTTATTATAGCCATATAATGTTATGACATCGTGTGGTGCTTGTTTTTTTGTTCTGCTTCTGTTTTGTAATAAATTATGCAGTTTATGATTCTTGTTGAAGCAGTATTACACAGAACACACCATAATTGTAATAAATCTGGTAATACTCAGTTTTAGCTTTGTTTCCTTGAGAACAAATATATTTGCTTTTTAATAATAAAGTTTTTATGTATAGAACAGATGGTTGCATTTGTAAGCCTATGTCTATATGCAATAGCTGAATTTGATCATAATCATTTAATAAATAAAAAATGTATTCTTATATGCAAACAATCTTATACCGTTTCCCCCTAGCAGAACTCACAACCACATTTGGCAGGTTGTTGCTGACTAGTGTACATTTGAGCAAAAGGACCTGAAATGAGCTCAAACTACATACTCCCAAATGTTTTCATCTAGCCCTTGAGATGGGTCTCAGCACTAAAGTGCAAGAAAAAACAAGTTACCTAGCATCATTGACTCTGAGAACAGTATGTCTATTCTTGTCACCAACACACTGGCCTTTTTCTCAAAGGATTTGCCTAACTTGAACTGCCTTTGAGCCACAGATTCCCTTCCTATATCTAAATGTTGTCCATTTTAACTCTCTCGCCCTCATGTGATCTTAGCTCTATCACTGTTATGGATGTAACACTTAAAGATATTCTAGGTAGCTGTGATACCAGCCAGGAGGGAATGTGAACTTTGCTTCCCCTTGGCTGATCAATACCTATGTGTATTCTATTCGCCCAGATTGGTCTTATTGCCTGACACCAGTGTCCTATCCTAAAGTGAAATACCTAATACATGGGAAATAATTTTACTATCTCTTTTGGTCCAGCGTGACTGGAAGGCATAGTGACACAGGTTTAGGGCTGGATGAATTCTAAACTCATTTGAAGGGACGTTGCAGGAGAAAGAGAGAGATGGGAAGCAGAGACACTGCATTGGCTTTACTGAAAGTCCAGCAGCTCCATCAGGTTCCTTTGTCCCTCACCCATCATCTGGCAGCTGCTTTTCTCTTTACTGGGGAAGATAAAACCAACTGGGGAAAATTTGTTGGCATCCGTCTGTCCCAAGAGACAATGGAGTGCACCTCTGGGGTGGTGGGTGGGGGTGTGAAGTCAAACTGCTGCATTAGCAGCACCCAAGTGACCTTCCCAGGGCTCAAGCCTGGGCATTGTTTATGGAGGTCTTTGGCTAACCAGACAACAATACTCCCCTCTCGGCCTCACTGGTGCGGTCCAAAGGAAAGCAGAGCATTACTTTTGACGCTTGCTTGGCTGCAGGAGTTGCCAGGAGGAGACGTACAACATGCCATCCAACCATCTTGGGGACTCCACTCCAGATTTGTGTAGGGTTTACTCCTTAGCTTTTTCTTCTCCTGAAGAAATCCCGCAAGGAAGTGGAGGTTTAGGACCAGAGTTTTCCTTCTCCTAGATTGGGCTACCTTCCCAGGCTGATGTCGGAGCCAGCCGTTACAAAATGGTGCTGTTTAGCATAAAATAAAGACACAGAGAGCCAGCAATATTTTCAGGATGGTATGAGCAGCTCCTTTCGAACTTCTCTCTCCCTCTGGTAACTTTATTATCCTTTGTTCTCTCTCCAACCGCGTGACCATTTGCCAATGTCTCACATTACCTACATCCGGTCATGGCTTTAACCCACCCATCGCCAAATAAGGTTATACTGCCCGGGGGGGGGGGGGACTTAGCTCCATATAAGGCTATGCACTTCATACACTGCAAGGCACGGACATGCAGGTCACTGAGGTCAGCAAGGCACCAGGTGGCGCTACAAGCCTTTTCCATGACTACCTGGCTCCCACAGGCTGACAAGCCCCATCTGCCCCTCACCTCTCTACAACACATGCAGAAACCGCCTTCTTGGCCAATGGACCCACTATTGGCTCATCTGCTCAACCCACTGGGACCTGTCTTAGCATCCAGGGGAAGTCCCTAAGTCAATGAGAGTTGGAGACCTATCGGCTACCCTTATCTGGCTTAGCCGGCTAGCCAAGCTGTTCTTGGGATGTGGACACAGTCACATGCTGACAGCTTCTAGGAGCCACAAGGGGGAGCTGCTTGTAGGGGGGACAAAAGGTGGGCAAACTACCCCTGAAGGAGCATGACATGTCCCCTACTAGAGGTGCTTACCTCTCTCCTAACACCCCATACAACCCTGGGGAAAAAGATACAGGCACCAATCTCTTTCTAGTGGAAGTAAAAACAGTATGACAGGCTTGGGGGAACAGATTAGGAACTCTCTCTTCCTGCGTTGCACTTCCCCTTCAAATGGCAGTATCGGTGACGGTATTCTATCAAAACAACACGAAACAGTCTCTGAAAGGAATCGTGGAACTGCATTTAGCATGCGACTCTCTTTCTGAGCAGGTTTTTGGAAACCTCAAGAGGGCAGTAGCAGCTTATGCTACAATTTCCCTTCAGATCCAAATGGTATCCATGACCGGTGTAATTCTCTTGGAGCTGGTAAAGTCAGCTCTGATTATACTGTAATCTATTATTTCTAGGCTCTGTATCTGGCATCTTAATGTTAAAATGTAATTGTCCTTTCCTGCTTTTTGTACTTGGCAAGTCAAAATGACACTTCGAGCGGCTGCATATGAAAGGGCGTTGGTTTTTTTTTTTTAAGTAAGTTGTCATCTTTGAGTAGACTTCCCAGAAATAATTCTACAATCCACTGGTATTGAAGGGAATCATAAAGCATCATTTTTAAAAAGATTGCATTGCACGAAAGATAATCAATGCATGTGTTCTGAGTGTCAAATGCTGTAATGAATCAGCAAACATAGATATGGATTTTCTGCTTTATTTCTGCCTTTCATACAGGTGTTTTGCTTGTGTAAGATGCCCTTTAGATTAAAGGCTTTCTGGATCTGCCTAGCCTCTGGTCCTGAATACAAACTGCTTTCGTCTCCCTGATGGGGGATTCTTGCCTGGGAAACTGAAATGGTTCCTAAACTCTTTTACCCACGTGAAAATTGTTCAGGGTCTTGGCAGACTGCTTAAAAAAATTCTTTCTCTTGTAGCAGCTGTAATGTGCTGTGCTAGGCACTGTAGGATTTTTAATTGTATTTTTACAAACATGCTACAGATCACATGAAGAAAACCTGCAAATCACTGGTGCTCCGTGACCCAAAATTGGGAACCCCTATACTAGGGGATGGGCAGTGGAATCTACTAATAGATCTTTGGGTGATTTGTGTGATTGGCTTCTCATTCCCAATTGTTTAACAGAATCGAAAACAAAATGGGGCTTTTGTTTTCTGTGCTTAAAGAACAGTTACCAGGCAGCCAATCCCATAATCTTAGACACACCAACACTCTTTCCTCCCCGCAGGATGCCAGTTGGGACTAGGGAATGAAAGACCTATCACATGCATATTTGTGGATTATTCACACACATTCTTCAGGGGCATGACATTTCATTAAGGAGAAATGGCTAACATTCTTGCACTCAAGGGAGTATAAGAAAGAAACCAAGAACCAGCTCTAAGTATTTATTTGATATAACCCCCCCCCCCCTTTTAAAATAAAGCCTAGAAATAGGGAGTGGGAAAGTTCAACCAATGTTTTCCTCATATGTTCCCCTTATACTATCTATTGCAGAAAGTGATCAAAAACAAACAAATACATGTGTACGGTGCAGCTCCTATCATAATTAAAGTTATGGTCAATGTTTTTTGGGGACCCTCGTTCAACCTCTTGCTGTTTAGAAAACTGTCTATATTTAGTATCTTAATAAATCAAATTTTAATAAATACCAAATAAACCCATATCCATCTGAACATCTGTGGATTTATTTGGTGTCACATAGCATATGAATTGCATTCAAAATTCTTTAATACCAGGAGGTGACTTTCTAGAATGGGAAGCTGATATATTATAACCTTTATTTGACTTGACACAGTATTTCTAGAAACGTTAATCAAATCAAGAGCAGTGGTATCAGAAAATGCTAATTTATTAGGAAATGAAAAAAAAGTTTACAAAATTAATAACGTCCTGAACTTTACATGAGGAATATGTTCAGGTGAATCTGGCTTTGGTTTGGGGGCTTGGACGAACCCACAGAGCAGTGCACAAGAGAGGGGGAGAGAGGAGAGAGGGGACTATTTCATTTAGCAAGCTGAAACAACATGCATCATAGTGCAACACTAGGGTTGCCTTATTTCAAAGAGTAAAAACCAGGACACCCTAAAAGCTGTTGAGCTCTAGTTGTTGAGCTTAACAAAGTTGTTAAGATCCAGGAATCCAAGACGATGCACCACCTTTTGGAAATTCTCTCCCGGACATCAATTCTACCTTTGAAATCCCTGTAATGTCTGGGAAAATCCGGACATATGACAGCCTTATAAACGCTGAATTCCACCCTATCTTTTCTGCAGTCTACGTTAGTTCCCTTCTTGTTTCCTAGGTAAACAACATTTCCAGAGCCTAGGGTGCCACACTATTTTAAGGTTACATGGAACTATGTCCAGTTACAGATAGGTAGCCGTGTTGGTCTGCCATAGTCAAAATAAAAAAATTCCTTCCTTCCAGTAGCACCTTAAAGACCAACTAAGTTAGTTCTTGGTATGAGCTTTCGTGTGCATGCACACTTCTTCAGATACCTATCTAACTTAGAACTAACTTAGTTGGTCTTTAAGGTGCTACTGGAAGGAAGGAATTTTTTTATTTTGACTATGGCAGACCAACACGGCTACCTATCTGTATGGAACTAGGTGTTAGGCACAACACCCAGGATGTAGATTGCCTTGCCTGCGTGTAGCAACAATGCCATGCTCATGAAAGCTGTGAAGGAGTTGTACTTTGCTGTCCTGAACTGAGTGTATGGTCCTTATTTGCATAGACTCTTGCAGGGGAGGCATTTTTTTCCCTTTCTCTTCATTTGTGGGATTATAAGGTTAACTTGCCAACAAAGGTCCGTATAGTTAAAGCTATGGTTTTCCCAGTAGTGATGAATGGAAGTGAGAGCTGGACCATAAAGAAGGCTGATTGCCGAAGAATTGATGCTTTTGAATTATGGTGCTGGAGGAGACTCTTGAGAGTCCCATGGACTGGAAGAAGATCAAACCTATCCATTCTGAAGGAAATCAGCCCTGAATGCTCACTGGAAGGACAGATCCTGAAGCTGAGACTCCAATACTTTGGCCACCTCATGAGAAGAGAAGACTCCCTGGAAAATACCCTGATGTTGGGAAAGATCAGGAGATGGTTGGACGACAGTGTTCTCGAACAAGGAGAAGGGGACGACAGAGGATGAGATGGTTGGACAGTGTTCTCGAAGCTACCAGCATGAGTTTGACGAAACTGCGGGAGGCAGTGGAAGACAGGAGTGCCTGACGTGCTCTGGTCCATGGGGTCACGAAGAGTCGGACATGACTAAACGACTAAACAACAACAACAAGGTTAACTTGGAAACCTTGAGGCTCAACTATGAAGGCAGTGAAACTTCATTGCAGATAAGGAGTTTGGCATGTTTCTGGCTTTATTGCAGAGATTAATGCACATCAATTGTATGGAAAAACATTTTAGAAGCCGGAGTGTTTTTTTTTTAATGTGTGGGTCTCCATAGTGGTTATTTGGGAGGGATACAAATATTATTTGATATGCTGTGCTTATTATTTGGCCAACAAGTATGCGCTTGAGATGGTGGAAGAAGTTATGAACATTTTGCTAGTTCTGTATTGCACTAAAATTGGAACAAGCTATTATAGTACTTTACGAAGAGCAGCAAGCTGAAATAAAACAATGGCATGGAACAAATCAAACCTATGGCAATGGAGGAAGAAAAGTTAAATCTGATCAAGGCAAAACCAGCCTTAATTATATTAAGCCTTAATTTGCATCTCATTTCCCAGGAAGATCATTCGCAGTGGCACCAGAGCAATTGGGGTTTCATAATCTAGTAATCATATGTACAGATAACAGGGCTACAAATTAGAATAAGAAATCACAGGGTGGAGAAGATGGGAACATTGAAACAATAACACCGAGAAAGTATTGCAGCAGGAGCCTGCCTCAAGGCAAGATAATTAGGAACAGATTTGAAGCTTATTTACATTGGTGAAAAGTTGAACTGAGAGCGATCATTCTGAAACCCACAGAGCCATACTGCATGCAGAACACATGACACCAGTGAAGTTATTCATGATGTTTCTTCAGAGTTCCACTTGTCACCCTCTTTCAATTCTCAAGTGATTGAAGAAATACGAAGCAAACTAGTGCTACCAAGGTCATGGGAAGGAATGCTGGGATTATTGTTCAGATCCCAAGGTTCATCAGAGCAAACTGTATTTTATGGGGATTTGTTTAATTTAAAAAGTAGGACACATCTACTTAATACACCTCCAGCCCTTTTAGTGGAAGAAGATATACCATCATGGTGTAGCTGTAAATTGGCAACCACCTAATAGGAAACATGCACTGAGGTAGAGCCACAAATGAACTATGGAGTGGAAAATGGAACTTCTGAATGAAGTTAATTTGCATATATTATGCCCCATGGGGGACCTTAAGGTCCATAAATAGCAACACCCTACAGGTCCCGGGCCCTAAGGAAGTTAGACTAGCCTCAACCAGAGCCAGGGCCTTTTCAACACTGGCTCCGGCCTGGTGGAACGCTCTGTCTCATGAGACCAGGGCCCTGCGGGATCTGATTTCTTTCTGCAGGGCCTGTAAGACAGAGCCTTTGGCTTAGAATCAATTTGATTCCCTCCCCACCTTTCTTTTTTTCCTTTCTCCTCCTGTGATGAGGCTGCATTTTAATGTTTTAATTGTTTTAATGTTGTATTTTTTTATAATCATATTTATTAGAGTTTCAGAAATATAAAAATACAAAGAAAAGAGAAAAAGGAAAAAGAAAAAAAAAGAAAGAGATACTTAAAACCTTACTTTCATTGCCTACTTTCTGGGACTCCCCCCTCCCCCTCCCCCCTGTATTCCCCTTTCATTAATTTGGTTTTACAAGCTCTCACTCTCAGTTTAAAACTTAATTTGTTTAACCCACTATCCAAATTGGATTGTACAAATCTTACCACCATCCCACATCATTAACAACAACAAAAAAAAGAAAATAGATTTTCCCCAAGATCCACCCCAGTTCCTTCCACGAATCCCTTTTTTAAACACGTCCAATCAAAATAAAATGACATACGTAAGTTATATAAAGAAATAGAGAATAAAAGATATAAAAAGATTCAAAAGATGGTTACACAGCCTTTGGATTCCAAATCTCTCCCCCCCTTCCCCGGTTTGAATTCCCCATGTCCATCAGTCCATCAGTCTATATGTTGTCAGTCTATATGTCCATCAGTCTATATGTTGTCAGCCTGGAGATCTCAAGTCATGGTCAAATTTCTCCCCAATTCTATCTTGCCGGTTTTCTTCTAATTTATTAATTTTAATAATATTTAACTTCAAACGTCCAATCTAACAGAGGCCTTTAATTCCTTGATCTTTACCACTCCTCCCATTGTTCTTTCCGTGTCGTAGTCAGTCCTTTATTCTTCTTATTCCTCAGTTTCTCAGGTTTCTTGTCCTGTTCAGCTGCTAAAATGTTCTAATTCAGAAATCTGGTATCTCTACAGAGGTTTGTTGTTCAGGAACAAAAACTTACGTCCAGTCCCTTCCTTTCTTCAA
This sequence comes from Podarcis bocagei, assembly GCF_964188305.1. NCBI lineage: Eukaryota > Metazoa > Chordata > Lepidosauria > Squamata > Lacertidae > Podarcis > Podarcis bocagei. The sequence continues at coordinate 33,556,329 of NC_138125.1, forward strand.
TAGAAAATTCTATTGTCTCCTTTAATGTAAACACCTCTGTAGACAAAATACTATTTCAGTTTTGCAGCTTTCCCAGAAGATAACAAGTCCTATGCGAATCCAAGAGTATTTTTCCACTTACGACCGTTCTTGTAATGTCCTGAAACCCCTCTAGGGGGATTGTAATAACTTTGTATCCTCTAATCCAAAAGTCAAATTGTTGTTCCTTATTTTCTGACAGTTTATATCCATATTGTAGCAAATTGTAACAAAATTAGCCAGCAAAGTCCTCATAACAAAGTCCTGTTTATATTCTCCAGCTTTGACAGCTACTTTGACAGCTGTCAAAGTCTCCGTCTCTCTTCACCAGGCTCTGCGAATCACCCCGGTTCCCAGGGGGGGTTGCATTTTCCTTCTCACCCTCCACTTTTCTCCTCCAGCACAGTTCTTATAATTTCCCATCGTGGAATTAATGATTTTTATCAAGAGTATACTTCTCTTTCGACCTTGGTTACCCAGTCCTTGTTTTAGAATGTTTACAATCGGGGGGGGGGGGATTGACTTCCTTTTTAGATCACCCCCGCTCATGCCAAATCCGAAAAAAATTCCTTTTTCTTTTCTCCTTTTGAACCCGGTTTCCCAATTACTCACGGGTTGTTGTTAATAGTCCGAATTTCCAAAGGAAGAAGTCAGCGCTCTCCGTCGAATGGCATGCGGCTGCGCTCGGCAGGGAAAGCAGAGGACTCAAAGCACCACGCCGCTCCCCAGCACCCGATCCAAAGCCTTTAAAAAGGCTCCTTCACGAGTCGGGAGGGCGCTGATGGTGCCAGCCGAGTCACCCATGTCCACGGGCTCCGTGCCCGTGGTTTTTGAGGGTCCCCGCGTCGCCGGCGCGGTAGGACCCAGCCCCTGCCGAGCAGACTCCCTCCGGAGCTCGGAGGGAGTCCGCCATTCGGCGATGGCGCCAACCCGGAAGTCCTAATGTTGTATTTTAATCTTGTTTTTTAAGTTGTATTTCAATCAACTTGTTTTTATTATTGGTTGTTAGCCGCCCTGAGCCCAGTCTTGGCTGGGGAGGGTGGGGTATAAATAAAATATTATTATTATTATTATTATTATTATTATTATTATTATTATTATTATAGAGAGGGGACAGCAAAACTTCATCTTTTGCAAGTGCTGCACAACCTCCTCTGTTGAAATGAAATTGCAGGTGGGCAGCGTGTGAGCATCAGAGCTCTTGGAAATCATTGTCAAGGTGCATATAGGTTTCTTAAAATTTTCAGTACGTAGCACATCTGATATAAAGAATCAGAGCGAAAAATTATGTGCTTGCATACTGAAGCTTTACAGAGCAACTCTAACTACAGGACGCTGGTGTAACTGAAGCTGGCGCAAGTTATCCCTATTCCAAATACTTTTCAGGAGCCACTGTGAGGGTCTACTGCCAACTGAAATGGCAGGTGAGAGTGGGCCCAGGTTTTGAGGATTGGGCCCTAGGTCCCATGACCAAGCAGACCATGGCTGGGAATAGGGAATTAACTCTGGCATATCTCCAGGTCAGCTGGGGTGAGGGATTTTTTTAAGCTGGTGTTGCTCTAGGTGAATGCCCAAGACCTGCTGAATCCAAATCTTGATCCTAGTGGATCTTGAAGTTGGATTGCACTAGAGCTGGCCTAATCAATGCAGTGGAAATGAAGGTGTTTTTTTCCACCTCCGTTTTAAAAAAACCAAGAGCGGGTATATTGTTTAAGCATAAGTGAAATGGTTGGAGGAGACGGGTTTGGTGTGCAGAAGATTACAGCCAAAGGTGTTGAGGCTCAGGGTGGCAATTATTTATAGAGTTCCAATACAATCAAGGGGTCACAAAATACTTGACTTCTGTGTTTAGTAATGCTGTAAAACCACCTCCAGCGCAATAATATGACACACAATTTTAGTTAAGTGACTGAATGTATTTTTGCAACACCATAAAATCCTTTGATCTTTTCAGCCTGTTAATTTTACCACATATTGGAGAAAGTCCCATTACTTTCTCTGAGAAGTGGTTCCTTAGTCACACTATCGTAGCATCCTGTTCCTTCAATAATATCTTCATGTATTTTTTTCTCATTGCTTAATTTTAAAAAAAATATTCAATTTTTAATGTGCCGTGTTTGTTACGATTATGAGTACAACGCAGCTGCAAACTGCCAGCTTGTCTACATCACATGATGTGGCTAGTCCTGGGAAAGAATCTTTCAGGCAGTTCACGGAATACACAAGGCTTTGTTCTGTGTGTAATTTGAGACCTTCCTGTTGCGTATGTGAAGGAAGTCTGAGTCACTTGCTCGGAGAAGACTGAACTGTTCGGACATGTTTTCTGTAGAGCTGTAAAGTCAGAAATAAACAAGATGTAAAAAGCCTTTCGGACTATCTTCTTTCCCCTGCTGGTATGCAAGGGAGGAGGGGGTGTGCATCTTCCACGCTGGGAGATGTCGCCTATCAAGATCTTCCTGGGCTGCCGGGGCGTGGACAGCCAGAGAGGATCACCGGTAAACAAGCTCCTGGAGCTGGGAGAGGAGCCAACCTCTCCCGAGGGGGGGGGGGCTAGTTTTCCAACAGTGTTAACATGTGCAAAATGTTCATAGACATGGCATTTCCGTGCGCTGCTCTGGTTTGCCAGAAGTGGCTTAGTCATGCTGGCCACATGACCCGGAAGCTGTACGCCGGCTCCCTTGGCCAATAAAGCGAGATGAGCGCCGCAACTCCAGAGTCAGTCACGACTGGACCTAATGGTCAGGGGTCCCTTCACCTTTAAAGAAAAGTGGGACATTCTAGGATCAAATCAGAAACTGGGACGGCTTCTTTAAATCAGGGACATCCCTGGAAAACAGGGATACTTGGAGGGTCTGCAGTAACCCAAGTTTGGTTACTAGGGATGGATGGATCAATCAATCAATCAATCAATCAATCAATCAATCAATCAATCTTTTTCAGTCCCATATCAGTTTTGTTACCCTCCAAGTGATCTGTGTTTTGCCCTGCAGAGTTTTTAAAGTGAAAGAAAAAAAACCACCTTAAAAAACCACCCACTTTTACAAAAA